>NW_026988414.1:73340000-75740000 GCF_030222135.1 Aotus nancymaae
GTTTTTCCATCCGCTCTTTCAGGTCCTTCACAATGTCCATGACGTCTTTCTGGAGCCAAAATAATGGGGTCACATCTCGGCAGTGACGAGCTCCACCCCCACCCTTCTTGGCCCCTGCCAGGACTCACTCACCTGCAGCTTGTCGATGGTCCCCTGCAGGGCCCGCTGGGTCTCCCCACACCCACACTCGCTCCCAGTCCCTGTGGCCCGGGCCGCTGCCTCTGGCTCCTTCAGGGCTGAGGCCACCGGGTGAACCAGGTGCTGGCAGCACACCTGTTGTCTCTGGAGCTGCTCACAGGGCCGTGGCTGCTCCTCCTGGGCACTGGCTCCAGCAGCATTCAGATACGGCACCTGAAGGCAAACGGTGAGGGTTCTTGTAGGGGCATACGCAGGACAGACGGGGCAGGGAGGCGGAGCTCAGCCCCTTCCCTCGGGGCCTCAGAGAGTGCACCTGTCGGTCACGATGGTGTCTGACCACCGGCTCCTGGAAGGGGTGAGGGTCCGGAGGAATCAGAAGGTGGAGAAAGCAAGAGCGTAAGGGGGTCTGTGAAGGACCACAGAGGAAGGTGGCCTGCCCAGGCGCCTGGACCCTGGCTCCAGCCTAAGAGACTGCCTCCCTTGCCTAGAACCCCATGCCTCCTTCCCCAGCCTCGAATCTCACGTCCTTCCTTCCACCATTTAAACTGTAGGCCACAGACTGGTGGACGAGCAGAGGGAGCCAACCACCATCTGCCAAGTGTGCTACATAACTAATGCTTTCCACGCAGCATCTCATTTAATCCTCAGCACCCGCGCAAGGAAAATGCTAACTGCCTTTGGAAGTTAAAGAAACAGAGAGTAGAGATGCAAAGTAGTCAAATGGTGACCAGCGGAATCAAGGCCGGAATCCAGTTGGATCTAAGGAGACTTTCGATTTGATTTGTTTTGTTTTGAGACAGAGTGTCACTCTGTGGCCCAGGCTGGAGAGTCGTGGTGCAAACTCAGTTCACCGCAACCTCCAGCTCCCGGGTTCAAGTGACGCTCATGCCTAGGCCCCCTGAGTAGCTGGCATTACTGGTGTGCACCACCACGCCCAGCTTTGCTGTTGTGGTGGTGGTTGTAATTTTAGTAGAGATGAGGCTTCGCCATGTTGGCCAGGCTGATCTCAAACTCCTGCCTCAGCCTCCCAAAGTGCTGGGATTACAGGTGTGAGCCACCGCACCCAGCGTAAAGAGCCTCTCACACCACTGTCTCTTGCCCTATGACTGGGGGGCTCCATGCCTCTAGCTGGGATGATGTCCAGACCTGGGAGGAGCCCAGGGCTACCCACCTCTAAAAGTCAGAGGGCAGGAAGCAAGAAATGGTCACAGGACTGCCCTGGAGGGTGTGGGGTCACCTGCCCCCAGGTTAGAGCTGCCTGTGGCCTTGCACCTCCCCTCCCCAGAGGCCGGTGCCTGCCTCCCAGCCCTCCTGGATGGGGCAGAGGTTACCGTCTCCTGTTCGTCAAGCTTCTCCTGCAGCTCCTTTCCTTCCTGCTCCAAATGCAGTGTGCTCCTGTTCTCGTTGTCCTAGACAGAGAGAAGCAATCAGCGGCCACCCACTGCAGCTGGAGAGCCCAGAACCTGGTGTCTGCCTCCCATGGCACCGGGAAAGGTGGAGGCAGGTTAGAAAAATTATCTCCTTTCTGTGGCTCACAGGTGCCTTTAGAAGCCCCATTTCATACACTCCCCCATTTTACAGGCGAGAAAACAAAGGCCTGGAGGGCTGGGGAGGAGGGCAGGCTCCCCAGGTGGGCAATGCACCAGCTCCTCCTCCTGCTCCTGGAGCCCCTCCTGCTCAAGAAGCCTCTCCTCCTGTTCTCTCAGCCTCACCTCCTGCTCCCAGAGCCTCATTTTCGCCTCCTGCAGTCTCTCCTGTTCCCATAGCTCGTCTCTCAGGTACTTCATTTCAGTTTTTAGGGTTTTCTCCAAGTCAGAGGGCCCTGCTGGGGTCTTTGGGATTCGGGGTTCAGCTGAGAAAGGAAGCAGACAATAAGGGCCTCTGGATTCTCAATAAAACAAAACAAAACAAAAACCACTCTTCTTGGTGCACAGCTCCTCTGAAGCTCCCCAAACCTGGCCTCACTGCTAATGATTCCTCACACCCAAATGGCAGCCAGTCTTCCAAGCCACTTTCAGATAGAGAGCACTGTGGGTGGCTGACAACGGGCACCCCTCCGTCTTTGCTGATGGGGACACTGAGGCTCACGGAGATTATCAAGACTTGCCATCTCCTGGCACAGACCTCTTTCCCTCTGCCTTAAAGCCCTTACAGCCACCCACCTCCCTGGGGCATTCTAAGCCACCCCACAGCCCTCTGATGCCAGTCCTGCTCCCGGGTCACGCCAGCCCCATCTTACCCAGATGGTTTTGTAGGTGGGCAAGGCTCCCACCTCTATTTTAATTGCATCCTGCTTTTTCTCCATTTTCAATTCTTCAATCTGCCCAAAGCACAGGGGGAAAGGGCCCTGGAGAGAGGGGCTGGTGGCTGGACAGGCTGCCATCTCCCTTTCCGCCCCCAGCTCCACAAAGCCAAGTCCCGTGACCACCCCTGGCTGGACTATTCTCATTTTACAGATGCCCAGAAAGATCCAGTGAGCTATCTAAGGTGGGGGGCTGAAGGGTCAGCTCTCACTTCTCCTGCCATTTGGAGCATTTTCTGCTGCCACTGCGCCCTCTCTGTTTTGAGTTGTTGAGCGTATGTGTCTCTTTCTAGCTGAACTTAACTTAAGACACTCCATCACCTGCAAGGTGGAGGGCTGGCCTGCAGGGTCACTGTACCTCAGCTCAGGGCCTCTTACCTCTGGATCTTTCAAGGTGACACGTGGCGCTGGGCCCTCCTTGTGACCACCTGCTGCTGACTACAAGAGATGAGAGTGCACATGGAGATGTTCTGTCCCCCTCAGTGTCCAAGCCTTTGACTTCCTTTCTTCCCCATCAGCTGGCAGCATTTTCTGTTCTGCCTCTCTCAGACCCTTTGTCCTATAACTGCTTTGTGCCAGCTCCTCTCATGGTTCTTATCTCCCACCATCCCACCCTGGGGCCCAGAGACACTGTCAACGTTTTGAGCTCACGGGGGAAGTGTAGGCTTTTCACACTGTCAATGTCTATGTTAAAGGAGTGAGGCAGCCTGAAACCTCTTGCTCCTAGGTCCCACAGTCCCCATTCCCCATCCAGCTGAAAATTTGTGCTGCGACCAGAGGAGCCAGAAATGGGATGAGAATGCTTAGGGGACTGGGTCCTAAGATCAAAGGCTGGTCTTTCAGCAGTAATGATGGTTCCTAGGGGGACCAGGAGGGGACCACATCAAGGAGATGCCTGAGTCACTGCTCCATGATGGGGGAGGGGGATGCAGGGCTGGGACCCAGGTCCTTGGAGACACCAGCCCAAAGAGCACAGGGAGGTCGCGCTGGGGGAGCAGGAGGGGAGGGCAGAGTCTGCAGCAGGGATTCCCAGGAATCACCAGCCCAAAGTCACCCAGAAATGACTGGTGAGGGCGGGGGCTGGGAGACCCAGGTCCTTAGAGACATGAGCCCACAGAGCCCAGGGAGCTCAGACATGGAGCAGGAAAAGGTGAGGCCCAAGTAGGGAGCGGGGAGCCTCAGGAGTTGCACATCCAAAGTCACCCTGGGGTGATTGGCAAGGGCAGGGGCTGGGCTCCTTGCTGAAGGGGTGGGACTCACTGAAAAGACGTTGGTAGGGGGAGGCCAGAGGCACCGTGGTTGGAGGCCCACCCAGTCTGGTGTGTCTCAGAAGTGTTATGGACTCTGGCAGCGGTCTTGCCGTCGGAGGGGATCTGTGTGCATGTTACCTTTTTCCTAGTCGAGGCTAATTTCTTCTGACATCGCCATGGTGGGGTGGGGAGGGAGGTGGGGTTGGGGAGGGAGGCGGGGTTGAGGAGGGAGGCGGGGTTGGGGCCACATCAGCACAAGTCAAGGGAGCAGTGGTAAGCAGCTCCACTCCCCTACCAGACAGCTGTGTTGACTGAGCCGGAGGAGGCGTAACCAGGGCCCCACTAGAATGTAGAATAGGGGCGTGGCCTTCATGCTCCAAGCCCATTGGTCATGAGAAAGATGAAAGGGTAAGGAGGCGTGGCCAGGCAGCTCCAGAGGGACCTGTGGCGCCCCAAGGAAAGCGTTTCCTGCAACTCCTGTCCCCGCCCACTCTGAGAGAGGGGAGGGGCCACCCACTCCGGGAGAGCGGAGGGGCCGGCTTTTGCTTTTCAACCTTTAAATGTACCAAAGCATGCAGCCCTATGTTTGAAGAGGTGATCTTATGGGGAGATGACAGTGTGGGAAACAATCCTGCCTAGGCCGAGGCCTCATGGAGCCCAGGGTTCCCTAGGGCCAGGAGAGCACTGGAGCACACCCTGACATCCACTGGAAACCTGAAATCCACACCTGCAGATCATGAAGGGGGTTCAGCCTCCAATGCACCTGCAGCCAGGTGAGACAGGCACAGGTGGGCGCCAAGCAGATCTCCTGCCTGACCTTCCTCTCCTGCCTCCCCCAAGCAGAGGAGAAGTGACAGCTGCCCATCAGCCCATTGCCTAGATTGAAGCCACTGAATCTGGGTCCCAACAGGTGAGTGTAACCCCTGACTGTCCCAGGCCCGGCCCAAGGTAGTCATGTCTCTGGTGAGGACGTGGTAGACAGATGTGATGTCCCCAAGTGGCTCTATAAACCTCTTGTTGAGGATAATCAGTGAAATGGGCAAGACCATCATGCTCAGCCAAGAACCTGTCAGGGCCAGAGAGAAGTCACTTTGGTTCCAGGCCTGGCCCTGGAAGGGTAGTGCAGTAGGGGCCAGCCACAGTGAAGGGGAATGGATGGCCATAGGCTGCATGGCCAATGCTGTGAGCTCCTGCAGCACCCGTGAAACATCCGCCCAGGCCTGGCTCTGCACTCACGCTTCTGCCTGGAGCCACAGGTGCCTGGACAGCAGCCTGAAGTATGGATGGTGGAAGGAAAGGCACTTGTGGCCACATGTGGGCACCTAAGCATGGGACAGAGGGGCATCGTGCCCCAAAGAGACCATACAGGCCAAGAACTCAAGCAGATGTATCCCCCTTGTCCGGGTTCACATCAATTAAGTCAGAGCCTGTCCTGATCCTGAAGCTGCAGCTCAGTCTAGCTGACACTCATAAAGAGATGTCAGTGCAGGTCAGGGGTCCCGGCCCAGCCTGCGTCGTCCAGCAAAGCTGTGTGCTGGACAAGAATCTCTGAAGATGAATCCAGGACAAGGATAGCTGTGCCTGGGCAGGGAGTGGGGGAAATGCCCAGGGGCAGGAGGCCTGAGGACCTTTAACTAGGTGGGATGCCAGGTCAGGACTTGCAGAGGAGAAGGTGACATGGCAGCAAGTGCCTGAGGCCAGGCTATAAACCTAGGGGCCGCCTTGTCTAGCCTAAACCATGCTGATGCCCAGTCACCATCCTTCAAACGCCAGAGGCAGGGCTGGGAGGGCCCCCAGACCCCTCTTCCCTCCCGCCCCAAGCAGGTTCTCATGCCTCACCAGAAGGAAAGTTAAATTTTCTATGGGTCACAGCTGGCCAGGTTCTCTGTCACCTGGGGCAGGGGGAGCTGCAGCTGGGTGAGGAAGAACCCAGGTACCAGAGCTAGAAGGGCTTTGGGAAAGCCTTGAACAGGGCCAGGACCTGAGCTCTGCCTGGCTATGGTGACTCTGAGCCAGGCAACCCTACGATAGTCTCAGTCTGTCACTCTGTCTCATGGGGGATGTCGGCATTATTACCTTTGGAGTCAAAGTAGGTAAGTCAGGGAAATCAGAGTTCCCAGTAGGGACCAAGACCAAAGGATGGAAGGGTCTGGCCTGTCCCAGAAGGTCAGGCTGGACGAGGGGCTGTGTGAAGCCCAGGCAGCCAAGGCCCTTGCCCTTCAGGTTACAGGCATCTGGGTCCTCGTCTAGATCCTCAAATGACATCCAGAGACCCAACCCTAGGGACAATTCCTCCCAGCTGGTAGCAGCGAGTCAATCCTTGTACTCACTCCACCAAAAGCTCTGAAATGAGGAGGCCTGCGGGTGAGGGTAATACTCTTCAGGAAAAGGTTCTCACTGGCAAGGATGGTCTGAGCTGCGCCTTAGGGAAGCCAGAGAGGTAGGTGACTGGCCTCCTCACAAAGTCTGCCAGGGAACACAGGAGGGACACAGGTGTAGTGGTGGGAATGTTCTGGAAGATAGCAGACAGCCTCCCACTCACCGTTGGGGCTGAATGAGGTCAGGTCCACACACCAGAAGCTGGTATCCACACACGGGTGCACTTTGTTTCTTGTTTTAGAGACAGGGTCTTGCTCTGTTGCCCGGGCTGGAGTGCAGTGGTGCAATCATAGCTCACTGCAGCCTTGACCTCCTGAGTTCATGTGGTCCTCCCACCTCAGCCTCCTGAGTAGCTGGGACTACAGGCACATGCCACCACGCCTAATTTTATTTTCTGTAGAGACAGGGTCTTGCTACGTTGTGCAGGCTGGTCCCAAGCGATCTTTCCACCTCAGCCTCCCAAAACACTGGGATTACAGGGACAAGCCAGCGCTCCTGGTTCTGCTGCTGCATTTTGGCTGCCTTGGTGCACAGGAGGCATGAGCTGGGGGGCAGAATCTGCTCCTGGACCTTTCCCAGGCCTGCACCCAGACTGACCCCTGGGCTGCAGGAGGCAGGTGTGGAGAAAACGCAGCAAGCAGAGCCGGCTAGCCAGTGATGGAGACCCAGGCTGGGACTAGGAGACGGGTCTCCAACCCTCAGCCTAGTGGCCCTGCCAACCCCTTGAAAGAAAGAAATAAATGACCTAGTCTCAGGTATTTCTCCGGAGCAATGCAAAACGGACTGATACAGCCTCCACGCTTGGTGTCCACTGGACCTGACCACTCGGGGAAGGGCTGCTCTTGACTGACATTAACATCCAGAGTTGTTCCCCTGCTCTGCCTCAGTTTACCTCTCTCAGCTGAGCAGAGTAGGGATAATTGCTTCTCATGTGGGTCACAGGACAAAACAAAGCCCCGAGTCCCACAGGAAGGTAGGTGGGCCGTGTCCAAGGGAAGATAGACCTGGGGAAGTATTTTATGTCCTCAGGGTGGCAGAGGGACATGGAGAAGATGCCTCCTTTGTGGGCAAAGGAGAAAGGAAGATAAACAGAGAGGCGCTGGACACCTGCCTCACCCCAACCTCCCTCACCCCACACCAGGCCCATTCCCACACAGCCCCCAAGTCAGGAGGCACCGTTCTCCTTAGGGTCGGCGGGACTTCCCGGCTGAGCTGGGGAAGCTGACAGTCCGGATTCATCAGGGGCAGCACGTAGTGTAGGTGATGCGCTGGACGGAAGTGGAGAGGGGACACGGGAGCCGTGGTGTCAGGTCTGGGGCTGCCAACGTGGTACCTGCCCTGGCCGTGGGCAGACCATGCTGCTCCACCCTCCCAGATGTGGCCTCTAATTCTAAGGCATCCGAGTTCCAGGCCAGGACTGGAGCCACACCCCCCTTGGGGACGGGGGACACAGTCCACACAGACTTCACTGGTGCTTTGGGCAAAGGCAGCTGCACAAATGAACAGGAGGGAACCCTGTTGGGCAGGAGGAACGGGCCTGGACTACTCAGACCTGCCTCTGTGACAGGACGGTCCCAGCCTCCAGTCAGACTCCTGAGAAGAAAGCTCACTCAGCCAGGGAGTGGGGGGGCGTGGCCTGCAGGCTCCCTGGAGTCTGTAGCCCCTCCCACCCAAGTGACTCCAGAAAAAAGATGCAGAAACAGCAGGTGCTCCTCCCAGCTGCCGGCTGCTTCGTGGTGTGGCCTCAGGGAGCCCGAATGGGTCAAGATGGGGCTGCCGGCAGCTGGGGGCAGGGGGAGAGCTGGGTCCCCAGGGTGGATGCCCAGCAGGGACATGCAGGTGTGGGGAGTGCTGGGTCCTCAGGGCTGAGCCCTTTCTGTCCAGGGGGCCTTGGTGACAAGCCTGCTGCTGAGCTCAGCCCAGAGTCAGGGCCTAGTGGCAAGTAGCCTCTGTGCTTCTGAAGACAGTCCTAGGGTCATTACCCCTCTGCCAGGCTCAAGCATCCAGGCTGTGGAAGGACTAGCATTCACAAAGAAGGGCACTGTGGGTGTGTGTTCCCCAGCAGTCAGGGCCCTTGGTGGACAGAGCCCCCTATGAGGGTGAAAGCCCCCTTCTCACTCCACAGCAATGCTGTGAGAAGGAATTGTAGAGATTTGGGGTGTGGACCCTTCCCACCCCCACCCGTGGGACACTCTGGGTTAATTAAGTGCTGACTTTGGTCTTGCCTCCCCTACATGCTCCTTGGGGCCTACTGGGTCCCTACCCCCAACCCCAGGAGTCCCTCTCCTGGGCCTCAGCCCATGCAATACCCTTTGCTCTGGAGACTTCTTGAGGCCCCCACCTGTGACCCTGAGGAGTCTCTGTGGGAGGGATGCGGGCTCCATGGAGCCCACAGAGAACTCTTAGGGGTGTGGGAGTGACCTTTCTCCTGCCAGTAGGAGGAGAGCCCAGGACACACTCCCTCAAGGGAGGCTGCTCCTCCATTCAAGACAGTTGCCAACATGTAAGTGATGTGTGTCAGGCAAGCAGCAGGGACACAGGTGTGCAGCAAGGGGAGGATGGAGAAGGGGGAGGGAAGGAAGAGGAGGGAAGATCTAAGGAAAAATAAAGCACCTTCTCCAGTCATGTGCTGGCAATGAGACGGATGTGACTGACAGAGCTGATGAGGCACCCATGGCTGCCCAGGGCCTGGGGGAGCCCAGGGTTCAGAAACTCCACCTCCACTGCAATTCTACCGTCCCTGTAGGAGCAGCCTCACGTGATTTCCCCGTGGCTCACGCCCCCATTCCTCAGGTTGTGGGACTGAGTTTAGGGGTTGCTGGATTTCTAGCCAGGCTTCCCAGCCCCGCCTGGGGATTTCCCTGCTCCAGATTCACCAAGACTTTGCATGCCTGGTTCTGTCCACCCAGACCCCACTTTGCACGTTACTTCCTACTTGTCTTCAAGGTCCAGTTTAGGAACCCCTTCTGGGTCCCAAGGACCCTCACCCAGGCTGACACTGCAGTGGCCAATGTGTTGTGCTTACCTGTCCCCTCCACAGCCCAGAAGTCTTCCTGGGCCAGTATGAATAGTGTAAGGGGATGATGGCAGCTGCCACTCCAAATCCCAGCCTAGTGTCAGGCCAGGCTGCTACAGGAGGGATGGCGCGGCTGGGCCCCACCACCAGGATGCCACGCAGGTCTAACTCGCCCAGTGGACTGGCCCCAGGTCCAGGTGGAGGGGGAAGACCGGCCCAGGAAGCCACCTTAGCTGCCCTGAGAACAAGCCTTTGAGGAAATCGAGCCCAGCTGGGGCGGGGTCTCTAAAGGGTGGACCCAGCACACCCACCCACCCCCAACCCAAGCTAAGATCAGTGGGCCACATGGTCACCAGCAATGGGGAGGTTGGGACAGTTCTACAGACCATGAAGGGCATGCTTGGCCCTGGGAGAGGGGCACGTGCTGGGGTCTGGTGACCAGCATTTCTCACCAGACGGTAAGCTACCGACCCACCACCACCAGGACCCATGGGATCCCAGGAAGGAGGGATTTCCCGAAGCAAGTATGCATGGGAGAGGGCCCCACAGAGCCAGAGCGGGCTGCTCGCTGGAGCAGGAGCCGCTCAGCACCTTCTGGACTGCGAACAGGGGGAGCAGCCTGAGAGCAAGGGGTAGGCACACAGTGACGGACATGAAAGCCACCACCCCACACACGGCCAGGCCCCACTTCCAAACACAAGCCAGGTGCTTTAATGGCTGCCTCTAGGGCCCAGAGGATCATCAGCATCCCTTAAATAAGGCCCAGAGCTCGCTAGCCTCTGGCTCAGCTCAGCCCTCCACAGGCAAGTGGTTGCCAGTGGGCCTGGCTGATGGGCTCTGGCTTGGGGAACAGCAGGATCCTCAGTCCAGATCTTCAGAGGCCTTCTGGGCCTGAGCTGCCACTCAGCCCACCTGCACCCGTCCCTGAGTCCCGGCAGCTGCTTCGCTTCTAGAAAACACAAGTTTCCTGGGAGAACGCCTGGGGCAGGGGAGGCAGTTCAGGGAAGCACTGCCGTCAATTCAGGACAGGCCTGGGGCCCCCTGGGGTGACAGTGACGGCCCAGAACAAGGACACCAGCTCCAGGCTGCATCCTGCACCAACACTGGGGATCGGGAGTGGGCAGTGCAGGTTCCCTCAGGGAGCTCCAGGCTGGAGGGCTGGGGCCAACCCAACCCCAGGTGCTGGGGGTGACTCCTGAAGGTGTGAGTCACACCCACTGCATAAGGTACCACTCTACGACAGCCAGGTCCTAAGACACACGAAGACTTTCTATAGGAAGGTTCTCTGGCTCTGATTCTCCACCCTGTCCCAGGGAGGAAGCAGACACCAACCCGTGACAGAGTACGTGTCAGGCAGCATCCACACGACAACCCTGTGAGGTAGGTGGCGTTGTCCCATTTTCCACGTGGGGAATGAGGACTCAGCAGAGGTGATGTGTCCTGCCCAGGTCACGCAGCAAGAACACGAGCCAGGATTCAAGCCCAGGCCTGTCAGGCTCCAGAGCCCATGTATGTGCTCTCTAGGGAAGAACAGGAAAGAGTCCTATCCAATAAAGACCATCACATGAAAAGCTCAGAGGCTCGCAGCCCATCCTGGGTGGGCCCCAGGGTCAGAGGTGGACCCCCTCCAGGAGAGCAGCCACGGCCCCAGCATCCACTCCTGGCCCGGGCAGCTGGGCAGGCAGAAGGAAGGCTGGAGAGTGACCGCCGTACACACGGCACCTGCAACCAGCGCTACAGGTGAGGGCTCCGGCGGTCCAGCAGCTGTGGGCGGTGCGAGGGCCGGTCTGGTCTTGAGGCCCTGTGGCCCCAGGTGGGCAGGGCCAGCCCATTGAGCCAGGTGGTCTCCAGCAGACTGCGGAAGCGGGCCTTCAGCGTGGGGCCAGGAGGGCTGGCACTGGCAGGAGGGGTAGTGGAGGCACCACAGGACTCTTCCCCAGCAGCTGCCTCTGCTTTCTCTGGGCCAGGACTTGGTGGCTTCCTCCCTGGCTTCCTGACCTTGGGGGCCAGTGAATTTCGAGCCAGGGCAAGTCTCTCTGGCTCATATCTGGCCACGGTGGGCTCTGAGGGGGACACAGCTCCAGCCTCAGTGTCAAAGTCACCTGCAAAATGAACACACAGTCAGGCTGCAGACCCCGTACCCTCAGGTCCCACCTCCTGGCCTCCAGAGCCTCCCAGACAGTGCTTCTGCTCTGCCCCACATCAGGTTGGCATCACACCTCTTCCCCACACGTGCCTACTGGCCAGACCATCCAAGCCAAAAAGATGGGCTTCTCCACGGGTGACCCCAGAGCTCTATCTGATGCGGGCACTGCTCAGGAGAGGCTGTTTGTGTACAAGGATGAGAGGCAAGGAGCTCAATGGGTCAGGAACCATTGGCCTGGCCCAATACCCATTGTCCAGATGGGAAAACTGAGGCATGTGAACAGAGGGCCCTGCCATACATAAGACAGCCATCATCTTTATGCTAGCCCCAGAGCCAGAACCCAAGCCCCAGCCCAGGCCCAGGCAGGGACTGCCCTAAAAGGCACGCTGGGGAGCGCAGGAACCCAGAAGAAAGACAGGCCAGAATCATTGTCTAGGGGAACACACAGAAAGGTGGCCCCCAAGGACAGGGAGAGGGAGTGAGAACAGGGGCAACATGATTCAGCCAGAGGCAGGAAGCCTGGTCCCAGTCACTTCCTTCCCAGGCCCCTGACTCTTGCAAGCTCCACTCAGAGCAGGCGGGGACTGTGTGGAGCCCAGACTCCACTGCCTACCAGGCAGCCCAGAAGAAACGGACCTGACCCTCTTTGGACCCCAGACAGCCCAACTGTATGGGGAGAGAACTGAGCTGGGCAGCCCGGTCCTGAGTGATGCCCGACCCTCACTCAGTAACAGAACGACCGAGCCTGGATTTCCTTTGCATCCCAATAAGGCATCTGCTCCAATTTTGTAAACGTTCAGGGATCAGGGATGCTGGTCAGCCAGGCTGCTGATCAGCATCCGCATCTCACTGCCTCAGGCCCTTCTCCATCCTGACCAGGTAAGGGCCAGGGCAAGGCTGCTGCTATGGGGATCGAACTAGGAGGAACAGTTTCTATAGGAAGCGGCGGATGGGAGAGGGTGGTGGTGGAGGCCACAGGGAGAGTAAAACTAGAGGGGGCCTCAGGCCGTGATGCCAGGTGTACTGATGTAAGAGGGGCAATGGTGGAATCCACCTGGTTCCATCATCAGATCCCTAGCTGAAGAAGTGGGATCATACATGCCACAGGACACTTCGGCAGTTGTGTGATCCTCCAGGACATTAAAAAAACAAGCTGGAGAACAGTAGACACAAGACATCGAGTAGAGGAAAAACAAAGCACAAAACAACGCAGCCTAGGGGCACACTTCTGTGACGTCAGGGCTGGGGAGGACTGCAAAACCGCACGGTCAAAAAGGCACCTGTGACCCTCAGCAGGTCTCGCGCATGAGGAGCTTTGTGAACAGGGGTGCCCTTCACTGACGTGGAAAAGACTGAGGGTGGCGAGTGAGGAAGGCTCAGGAGTGTGATTTGGGATAAGTTCAGTGTGGGAGAGAGACCCAGTACAGAAGACCAGCAGGCAGTGGGTTATTTGGGGCTAAAGCTCAGAAATCGGGAGGCTGGGCTAGACTCAGGGAAATAATCTCAGCTAGAAAACAGGGTCTCACCAGAGCACCAGGAACACCACACCCAAGATGGAGAAGGCACAGGCAGAGGAGGAGGGACCCAGGAAGGTGTGGCACCAGGGGAGGCCAAGGAGTTTCCATGGGGACAGAGCAGCTGGCACTTTCAGAGGACTAGAAAGGAGGCTATGAAGGTGCTCACTAACAGTCTGGAGGGTCAAGGGGTGGGGGTACCTAGAGCCCACCCAAGAGTCCCCTGCCCAGGCAGGAGGAGTCCCTAGAATTACTCAGCCCCAGCTGTGACCACTCACACAGCACACACACCTGTCACTTGCTCACACCGCTCCGGTGGCCACTGGGGCAGCCCCATGCTCACCCAGCTGGCGGCGTACACAGTCACGCCACTGCAGGCCGAGCAGGTCGGGGTAAATGTCGGGCAGCTGGCGCAGTGCCAGCAGCTTCAGCATGCGTGAGGTACAGCCCGGCAGGGCGAGCTCCCGCAGCGCCCGCTCCTCTGACAGCGTGGTGGGCCGCAGCTCCACACGATGCTCCTGCAGCACATGGTCCACAGAAGCAGGTGGTAGCCGAGGGAAGAGCCGCTCCTTCACCAGGTGGATGGGCACGAAGATGGCGCCAGCTCGCACCACGTGGGGGAAGGGGCACCGGTGGGTGCGATCGAAACGCTGCAGCTGGGACAGCAGCTTGGCCAGCAGCCCCTGCACACCCTGGCAGTTCTGCCACGCAGCCTGGCCCCAGGGCCCAGCCGTCTCTAGCCACTCGCGAAGCTTCTCTGGAGGAGAGTGGGCCACTGAGCCTGAAATAGCCTCACACAGCGATGTGTGCAGTCCTGTAAAGTGCTGCTCCGGGGAGTCCTCTGCTGCTGAACTAGATGCCGGAGCAGGGCCTGGAGCCTGAGCCTGAGCCTGAGCCCAAGCCAAAGCTGGAGCAGGGGAGGCCACAGCTGTGGCTGGAGGGCTGGGCAGTGCCAGGCTGAAGCAGGTCAGGGACAAGGGCTGCTGAGCGAGAATCTGCAGTCCAATGGGCCCAGATGTGGGGGTGGGCGCAGGCTGTGCAGGAGCAGGAGCTGAGGTGGGCGTGGACGGGACCACAGCTGCAGGCACAGGTGCCGGACGAAGGATCTTGAACTTCCGGAACATGAAGGCCACAGAGCTGTGGAAGCTGGTGCTTGGCGTGTTATCTGTGGTCACTGGCACCCCAGGCAAGCCTGGTGCTTCTGTGTCTACCTTTTTCAGGCCTGGCAGATCTGACGCCATGTTGCCCACATCTGGCACGTCCCCAGCTGCAGTGAGTTTGGCATGCTCCACAGGACTGGAAGCCTTGACGGGGGAGGCCTCTGCTGTGGGCCTCCTCATACTCAAGTCCAGGGCTACATCCTCCTTAAGAAAGCCCCTTAAGGGCTTACTCCCTGAGGGGCCCTCCTGGGTGGGCAGGGACCCCCTGCATTCTTTGTCCTGGCTTTCATTGGTGGCTGGGGCTGAGTCAGGCTCGTCTGTGGCAGAGTCAGGCTCAGCTGTGGCCTCAGGTGCATCCAGATAGTCACGGTAGGGGGCCAGGCTGAAGACGTTGTCAATAACAGGCATTGGTGGAGAGCTGGGTGGCCTCATACCCTCCTTCTGTGGAAGAGACTGGCACTCCCGGGCACAGGGGGGCAGTGCCGGCGGAGTACGGGGAACTGGACTGTCTCTGATGACGATGGGCGGCCCAGAGTGCTCACTGAGCCGTGGCTGGAGCTGCTCTTTCCTGCAGCTGGGCAGCCAGGTCTTCTCTTCCACTTCCTGTGCAGGCCTCCCAGGCTCCAAGCAGGGCTGGCTGGCTGGGGAAGGCTGGCATGCCCTCTGGAAGGAACCGGGCTGTGGCATAGCCTGCACATTGTTCTGGGAAGGTGGCGTCCCTCCAAGCCCAGGGGATGCTCCATAGAGAGAGAGATCATCCCGGGCATACGGAAAACCCAGTGTTTGGGGGGCAAAGTCCAGTGGGCACCGTGGAGCAAGAGGCAGCTCCAGCTTGAGGCCTGGTGAGGGTGCTGGGTGGGGGGCAGAGGGGTAGGGGTAAGTGTCCAGCGCCACCGGGGGAATGTACGGTGCCTGGGCTGCCTGCTGCCTCAGGTAGGGGCTGCCCAGCCCACCAGCCTGGTACCCGGTCCCTTTGCGGCCCCCCAGAGGCTGCAGTGGGAGTGCTGGGCTGTAGCTGCCCTGCTTCTCTGGGTGGCGACAGGCTGGAGGGCAAGGTGGGGCCTGTGGAGGGTGGGGTGGTGGGTAGTGGGTGGGCCCCGTATCCTGACAGGGTGGCCCCAGGGGCTGGGCCAGCTGGGTCCAAGGATTGGAGGGCCCCTCGGACACTGCTTGCTTGGAGTTCCTAGGGTAAGAACCTGTGTACCTGGAGGCCAGGAAGCCCGTGCTGTGGATGGCCTGATACTTCTCCAGGAAGGGCTGGCAGGGAGAGAAGCTCCCTGAGGAGTCTTTGCTGGATCCCCCAGCTGGCACCCCCCGCAAGAAGGTGCCATCCAGGGTCTGGCCCTTGCTAGGAGCTGTGGCCAGAGAGCAGGGTGGGTCAGCCGAGGGTAACAGGGGCCCGGTCACCAGAGTCCAGTCAACATCCAGTGGCCTCTTCACCGCTCCTTCCCCCAGGCAGGTGGAGAGCCCATAGCACAGAGGGTTGCGGTATACAGGTTTGGGCACTGCCAGCGGCGGGCCTGGGTAGGAGTGGGCCTGGGGACTGAAGGGCAGGAGCTCAGCAGAGCTGGAGTCCCGCATCTTCTCAGCGCCTTCTGCCGGCGAATGGTAGAACAGGCAGCTGGTCAGCAGGTTTTCCGCCCGGAGTGGGGGTCCTGCCATCCCCGTAGAGTACAAGGGTGGGTATGGGGTCCAGGATGCCAACTGCTCAGACTCGGCCTTGGCAGCATCCCCCATGGAGCAGGAGAAGTAGGACCCCTTGTAGCTGCAGGGGACCTGGCTGCCAACAGAGGGGGGCAGGCCATGCTCAGGCACCAAGTCTGTCTCTAAACGGGGCAGCTTGCCATACATCACAGGCCCCAGAGTTCCCAGTGGTCGCTTCTCTGCCATCGTTATGAAGGCCTCGAGCCCTCCTGGGCCCCTGCTACTCAACTTCTGACCTGGGATAGAGGGAGAGAGGCAAGCGCTGTCAGGAAAACAGGCTACAGGCAAGCAGAAAAGGGCTGCTCCCATAGGCTCACTGCCACACCCAAGAACCTAACCCTTAATTGATGCCCTGTTAAGACTGAGTGCATGAGCCACATGACAGGGGTTTTCAATTCCTGTGTGTATTTTTTTGAGACAGGGTGGCTGGACGTGGTGGCTCACACCTGTAATCCTAGCACTTTGGGAGGCCGAGGTGGGTGGATCACTTGAGGTCAGGAATTCAAGACCAGCCTGGCCAACATGATGAAATCCCATCTTAAAAAAAACAAAGAGATAGGGTCTCACTCTGTTGCCTGGGCTGGAGTGCAATGATATGAACTTGGCTCACTGCAGTCTCAACCTCCTGGGCTCAAGTCATGCTCCCAGTTCCAAAGGAGCTGGGACCACAGGCACCTGCTACCACACCTGGCTAATTTTAGTATTTTTTTTTTTTTTTTTTTTTTTTTTTTTTTGGAGACGGAGTTTTGCTCTTGTTACCCAGGCTGGAGTGCAATGGCATAATCTTGGCTCACCGCAATCTCCGCCTCCTGGGTTCAGGCAATTCTCTTGCCTCAGCCTCCTGAATAGCTGGGATTACAGGCACGCACCACCATGCCCAGCTAATTTTTTGTATTTTTAGTAGAGACAGGGTTTCACCATGTTGACCAGGAAGGTTTCGATCACTTGACCTTGTGATCCACCCGCCTCGGCCTCCCAAAGTGCTGGGATTACAGGCGTAAGCCACCGTGCCCGGCCCCTAATTTTAGTATTTTTCATAGAAACAGGGTCTTACTATGTTGCCCTGGCTGTCTTGAACTCCTGGACTCAAGAGACCCTCCCACCTTGGCCTCCCAAAGTGCTGAGATCACAGGCATGAAACACCCATTACACCTGATCCCAACTCGTATATTTTAAGCTGCAGAACCATTTGTTTAATGAATTATTCTACACAGACCCCCCACCCCAACACTCCAGGGGCCCCTTCTGTTGGATTTTCCTACATACAACTCCCAAGACCCTCTCCTTCTTAGGGTTTCACAATTTGTAGGCACACTGGGTCTGAGGGTCACTTGGCGTACCCTACCCCCACCCCTTCTTGGAAGCAGGTCTCCTGCCTCCCACCACGGGGTTCTATTTCAAGATGCCATAGTGATGCCCACTGCAGCCAAAACATGGAATCTGAGTACTGTCTACAAATTCACGGATTTCTTGTGACACTCCTCTGACCTGCTCATCTTGTCAAAAATGGCAGAGCCGGGCCTCCAGCCCAGATCCCTAGGCCCAAAGCCAACACAGAGATTCTGGACTTAGCTCTGGAGGGCAGTCCCTTAGGAGAAGTAACAGGGAACATCAGTCAGTACAAGACACATCCCTCCCAAAAGCTCCTCCCCCTCTGCAGGAGTCAGGGCAGCCCAGCAGATGTTGCTGCAGCACCAGCAGAAAGGTCCCTGAGCAAGAGGAGCCTGGATCCACCCCCAGCCCCCAAGCTGCAGATGGCTGATTCCAAGGCACACGGGGCGGGGAGGGGGGGGCAAGACAGCACCAGGGACGTGTATGTAAGTTGAGGGAGGCAGCTGGGTGTGGTGGCTCACGACTGTAATCCCAGCACGTTGGGAGGCCTAGGTGGGCAGATCATTTGAGGTCAGGAGTTCAAGACCAGCCTGACCAACATGGTGAAACCCTGTCTCTAGTAAAAATACAAAATATTAGCCAGGCATGGTGGTGCATGCCTGTAATCTCAGCTATACAGGAGGCTGAGGCAGGAGAATTGCTTGAACTCAGGAGGCAGAGGTTGCAACGAGCCAAGAAAGTCCAGGGAGGGAGGCCCCAGGGGCCACAGAGTGCTAACTGGCCACTACTCCCATTGTATTATTGATGGAAAAACTGTGCTGAAGAAAGACAAAGCTCTAAGGCAAGACACCAAGGAAGGATGGGGACTGTCCTCGGGGCAACAGATGCCCAGTGACCCATGAGGGGGTCATCTAAAGCCTGTCTGCTGGGGCCACGCTGACTTGCCTCTACCTCCGCCAGCCAGCATCCTGCTCCTAGAAACTCAGTGGCTTACAAAGGATCAGCCAGCTCAATCTTGCTACGATTAGGGCAGTGTCACAGGTTTCAGTGACCAGCAAGAAAGGACCAGCCCTCTCCTTGCTTCTGGCTGGAGCCAATGACAGCCACAGGCTGAGCTAGACCAGCACATTCTGGGGCTAGGAAAGGCAAAGCTAGTGTGGGGGCCAGTGCCCACGCCCACCAAGGCAGACTCAGAAAGCTGGTTCAGCTCCTGGACAGAACCCCACACCTCAGGCCAGCCTACAGAAGACATGGAGGGGCCATTAGGACACAGGTGACAGTACCAACAGCAGTGTCCTATGAGAGAAACCTGCTATCCAGGGGTGCAAGCCCCCTTCTCACTCCACAGCAGTGCTGAGAAGGAATTGTAGGTTTTTGGGGTGTGGACCCTCCCCACTTCCACCCTTGGGACACTCTGGGTTAATTAAGTGCTGACTTTGGTCTTGCCTCCCCTACATGCTCCTTGGGGCCTACTGGGTCCCCACCCCCAACCCCAGGAGTCCCTCTCTCCTGGGCCTCAGCCCATGCAATACCCTTTGCCCTGGAGACTTCTTGAGGCCCCCACCTGGGACCCAGCCAGTAGACAGGAGGCCACCTGGGACCCTCGGGAGTCTTTGTGAGAGTGGTGGGGACTCCATGGAGCCCACAGAGAACTCTTAGGGGTGTGGGAGTGACCTTTCTCCTGCCAGTAGGAGGTGGAGAGCCCAGGATACACTCCCTCAAGGGAGGCTGCTCCTTCATTCAAAACAGTTGCCAAAATGTAGGTGCCTCCTTCCCTGACCCACACTGAGGCAACCAGGCTCTCGGACAGGGCATGTGCCCAGGGAGCAGGGTCAGGTCATCCTGGAGAAGCAGCTCTGTTGATCCTCCCTGCCAAGCTCCAACCTCACTCAGCACCCAGGCCAGGGTCCCGGAGAAGAGCCCACCACCGCAGCACCACCCCTGCCTCAGGCAGTGGGAAAGGAACAGCTGTCTCCGTTCCCGCTTTCAGCTTCCAGGGGCCTCGGGATGGCCGATGGGAAAGACCAGGAAGAACTCGATTCTGCCCAATTGTGGCCAGCATCTGGATGCTCCCGGAAGGCTGGATCGGGCCTCGAGGAGGGTTCTTCCACCTCCCACCTTCCCTACCTGAGGCTCTGGGCTCTCCAGACAACTACAACCCAACCTGGGGCAGCCCAAAGTCTCCAGTGGAGGGGAAGGTGAACAGATCGGTCTCTATCTCCTTTCTCCTAACCGCCCTGAGCATGACTCTGGTGCCTGGGGCCCACAGCCAACTTGGCTTTGAGGCTGCAGCGGCACCAGACCTGGCGGGCTTCCGGGTGTCCCCAAGCCCCTCCCGGCAGCGCTGAGACGCACATGCATCCAGCAGGCTGACACACAGGCCGCCGCCACGCATGCAAACCCGTGCCTGCACGTCCGTGCATGGCCCACATCTGCACACACGCCATTCCAGAACTGCGCTCTCCCCTCGCTCGGGCCCCGGCACACGTGTGCACTCAGGAAAGCCCACGCACCCAGCCCCACACCGACGCCCGCAGACCAGCTGGAGGTCCCGGAGCAGGGGCGGCCTGGCCGCGGGGTCCGGGCAGCCTCCGCCTCAGGGCGATCCCTCCAGCCTGGGCTGAGGCCAGAGGGTGAGTCAAGAGGTGGCAAGGAAACCACAGGGCCGTCCCATCCCAGCAGGGCGCGTCCAGGGCCCCGCGGCGCCTCAGCACCCGCCGCCCCAGGCCCAGCCCTCCAGTCACCCCTTGTCCCCGCCCCCCTACAACATCCCCTTCCCCTCAACAAGATTCCCCTCCCCCCAGCAATCCACGTGAGCCGGGCCTTGCAGGAGGCCCGAGAGCTCGGCCTGAGCCCCTTCTCGCTAGATTAGGCGTCTGGCCTCAGCCGGAGCCCCAGAGCGAGAGCAGGCCCGGGGAGCCTCGAAGTCCGGGGAAAGTCGGAGCAGCGGCGCCACCCCTGCCCCGCAGCCCGCCAGAGGGGGCCAGCGGCAGCCAGAAGCCTCAGCACCACGGCCCAGGAGCGGCGTGCTCAGTCCCCGGGCCGACCGGTAGGGGCGCCCTGGGGCAGCGCCACCCGCCCCTTCCCCACACGCGCCGCCCGCAAACTCGGCCCAAGTTTCCGCGCCCGCCCAGCGGGAAAGCTCCTACCTGCAGAGCGCCAGACCTCCCACCGCCGCTACCCCAGGCCGCCTCCGCGTCCGCATCCTCCAACGTCGCTCAGGCTCCGGGTCCTGGTCCGGCCGGGCCCTGCGCGGGAAGTCGCGACGAGCACCAAGCCCGGAGCAACCCTCCTCGCTGCCGTTCGCGCCGCCGCCGGGCGCCGTCTGCGGTCCCTCGCGGGGCGGGCTGGGGGCGGGGCGGGGGCGGGGCGGCTCGCGGGGTGGGGGCAGAGCCCGGCCCCGCCTCTGGGAGCCTGCGGGTGCCGAGCGCCCGCGTGGGACCAGCTAGCTCGCCGGGAGCGGGCCGCGGGCGCCGTGCGCCGCTAGTACCCGCCACGCTCCACGAACTAGTGCCCGGCGGGCCCGTCACGCGCCCTCAGTCACTCCGTTAGATCGTTCATTCACTGCCACTTTCTAGCAATGCGACCTTGCTCCTGCCACTTGACCTCGCTGAGCTTCAGTTTCCTCATTTGCAAAAGTGGAATTCTGTCTTCCTCATAGCAGTGGCAGTGTAAGCGTGGAAAAGGGTGTTTGCAAATATGTGGCACGCAGTAGGTGCCGGCACTCCCCTGTCCAGCACTAGTTGTATTAGGGGGCTGGAGAAGGGCTCCTTGATCTGTTTCCTCATTTCTGTGTAGTCAGTGAGGACAATTTCCAAACAAATGTATTTCAACTCCTGCTAGGGCAGGACTGTCTGAGGAAGCAGCGATCTCTCCATCCCTGGAAGGGCTGGTAATGAGAGTGCTGGGGAACTTGCAAAGTAAGCGAGGCTGCCTCCGTGAGGCAGACCTGCGTGAAGCCTGTGAGGCCGGTGGGGTTGAAGCATGCTCAGCCAGGAATGGTGTATGGCGAAGAGAGGCTGGAGGGGTGGAAGGGGTGCCTCTCCCTGGGCCATCTGACTGTGGATGAGAGCCCTTCAGTGCTGCTACTTGATCTGAAGAAATCTGGTTCCTCGAAGTTCCTGGGCTGCCCGACGTCTGGGAAAAGGTGTGCGCAGTGGGGGAGGGGAAGGCAGGTGGCCATGCCAAAGGTCAGAGTCAGTTCGGGAAGCAAAACTACCCCTCAAATCCCAAAGGTAGGTTCTGCCTGAGTCAGAGCAGAACAGGCCTGAGGCTGCAGGTTCTAAGACTCACCAAGCAGCTGGAGCAGCTGGAGCTGAGGAGGGGCTGGGCACTGCAGGTAGGAAGAGGAAGTGAGGTCACCTGGGGGAGGGGGAAGAGTGTCACTTCATTTAGAGCTGAAAGACCTTGAAATAGTCTGGAGGCCAGGAGCGGTGGCTTACGCCTGTAATCCCAGCACTTTGGGAAGCCAAGGCAGGCGGATCACGAGGTCAGGAGATCGAGACCATCCTGGTTAACACAGTGAAACTCTGTCTCTACTAAAAATACAAAAAATTAGCCGGACATTGTGGCAAGCACCTGTAGTCCCAGCTACTCGGGAGTCAAAGGCAAGAGAATCGCTTAAACCCAGGAGGCGGTGGTTGCAGTGAGCCGAGATCACGCCACTGCACTCCAGCCTGGGCAACAGAGCGAGACTCCATCTCAAAAAAAAAAAAAAAATTACAGTCTGGAACTATCTGGGGAGTAGACACTCAGAAAGGGTTGGGGCTTTCCCCAGGTCACACAGCAGACTGGTACGAAATCCCAGATCTCCTGGCTCCCAGCCTGGGGCTCTTCCTGCAGCCACACCTTAGCCTCAGGAAAATACATCTGTGTGCTGACAGCTAGAGGGTCACATCAAACATCACACCCTTAACCCCAGCCTGCAGCCCCTCTGATCACAAGCTATTGCCTGCTCTTGACCCTTACCAAGTCTGCTCGCCCCTCCTTCCTCTAGCACCACACCCATGACCCTATCCTAGTGGCGGTGCCCTGCTAGTGGGGGTGGGGAGGAGGGCCGTGTTCTTAGCCCTTGGGGTCTAGGATGCTCAGGTTGTGTGCTCAGATGTGCCTGGTGGTCTCTCCAGTTTCTCTGAGCTAGAGTGGGACCCAACCAGGCCGGGATGAGCAGCTGCCTGCGACACTAAGGGCCAGTTAAGATTCTGCAGCGCCGCTGAGCCTTGTGTTAATTCAGGGACACCTCACACAGACCACAGCCCCGCTCAGCCGTACCTTGTCTATTGCTTTTCCACATCACTTACACACCCTGGACTGCCAAAGAAAGGACACAATACTGGGGGACTTGGAAGCTATTTGTAACTTTCTGAGCCTCAGGTTTCCTCATTGCAAAATGGGAACAGTGGGAGATCTGCCTTACCAACGGCGGTGTCGGCCAACATAGGTGTGAGAAATTGCCTGTAAACTCTAGGAAACTCGGTGTCCCCACACAATGAGCTCCTGAAGGCTCTGACCTTGCCCTTTTCCTCTCTACACCACTAGTTGTGTGTAGAGCCTGTGGAGAATGAAGGCAACCAACACAAGGTAACCGCCTTGGGAGTTCCACATGTTTTTATCAGCACTGTGGTCTTGCAGAGATGTGATATTCTAATCAGAAGGAATCGTGCGAATAAAAGCAGAGAAGGGAACAGTCTGTCCTTATATGGGCTTCCTGGGTGGAGTTAACACAGAAAAAGAAAGTAGTATAGAAAAGGAGGTTTCTTCCCACCCCACCCCCACCAGGTCTGCCGTCTGCTCCCTCTTCCACCCCACCCCAGACACTGGTTGCTTCTCCCGGCTCCCTGGGAAGGCAAGGTAAAAGGTCAGCTCCTGAGCCTTGGCTTATTATGCTGGTTATGAATAACAAAGGCGCTCCCTCCAATGAGGCCACACCTGCTATTTACAAATCTCCTTCCTTGGAGGAGCCCCCAGAGGACTGTGAGGTGGAGCTGGCAGCTACTCTACAGGCAGGGAAACAGAGAAGCATGGCACCTTTCCCTAAGACACACAGCAATGCCCCCTTCCATCCTTGCAGACCCAGCTACAGACGCTGCCTCCTCCAGGGAGATCTCTCAGACTGCTTTTGCTGCCCTGTCCGCCCTCTACTTCCTCATTGCTCCCTCTCCCCTCCCAGAAGAGGAATATCTCAGTGTCAGTGGTTGGGTATGGAGCCCCCACATCTATCTAGGAGATAATTGATATCTCATTTAATTCTTACAACCATATGAAGCAGGAATTCAAAAAACAAGCATGCTGAGGTTTGATCTACCAAGCTATATGGCTTAGGAAAGCCCCTTAGCTCTTAGCTCGATCCTCATTGTGGGGACCTGACTCGATACAGGGCTCCAGTGACCACAGCTTGATTTGTAGTAAGCCTTCAACCAGTGGTAAGAAGGCAGGAGAATAGGGTCTGGAGGCAGGGAACCTAAGGTCGACTCATGCCAACTGATAGCAGAGGCTGCTCCCTCTTCAACCCCTCCTTTTTCTAGGTGGCAGTGCTGTATGGTAGTTGCAATCCCTCCTTTTGCTGTGTGGCAGTTGCTGAGTGGCAGCAGGAAAATGAAAGTACCTCTGATTGGTCCCCTCCCACAACCCATCAGACTGGTCGTGGGCCTACTCTTTAACCAATCAGACTGGTTGCCGGCCACTAGGGTGAACCAATGGGAAACCTCTAGAGGGTACATAAACCCTAGAAAATTCCGTAATCAGCGCTCCTGAGCCTCTTGCTCCAGCCCTTGCTGCCTTGCTAGGATGTTTTGTCCAGTTATTTGTTCAAAACACCAAGAAGTTGGCCAACTACCCTCAATCAGTAATAGCAACTCTAGAGGAGGAGCAGGAGGCCGCTTGTCCACTTAACCAAGAAATGGAGGAGCTGGGATTGTCCCTGGAGGACTGTGCGACTCCAGTGCCTTCTGAGGGAAGGCTTAGACACAGTTGGTATTCAGGAACCCGCTGCCACTAAAGCAAGCAGAGCCTGAGGCTGGGCTGCATCTGTGGCCATCAGCGTGGGCTCAGAGCGTCATAGGGATCTGGGTCGGATAGAACCTGGGCAGGGGGACAGGGCCGTGGGGACTGATTGGGGTGAGGTGAGCCACTTTCCAAAGGTATGCTGGGAAACCAAGGCATCCTTCTGCAGAGGAGGCTGGGGACAGGGGCAGCCTGCTGCTTTGCCACAGTGAGCAGGGAGTGGGAGCCTCTCAAACTCTGAAGGAGTCCCCCCACTACCTCCAGAGAAAGTCAGAGTCACTCAGAGGGGAGGCCCAAAGACTGAGAATTGGGGTAGGCTTTCACTGCAGAACTGCATCTGCTGGCCTGTTAG
The DNA here is from genome assembly GCF_030222135.1 of Aotus nancymaae. Classification (NCBI taxonomy): domain Eukaryota; kingdom Metazoa; phylum Chordata; class Mammalia; order Primates; family Aotidae; genus Aotus; species Aotus nancymaae. Next base: position 73,364,296 of record NW_026988414.1, read on the forward strand.
CTAGAAAACAACAACAACAAAAAAAAAAAAAAAAAAAAAAAAATGCACCGCTGGGCGCGGTGGCTCACGCCTGTAATCCCAGCACTTTGGGAGGCCGAGGTGGGTGGATCATGAGGTCAAGAGATCAAGACCATCCCGGTCAACATGGTGAAACCCCGTCTCTACTAAAAATACAAAAAAATTAGCTGGGCATGGTGGCGCGTGCCTGTAATCCCAGCTACTCAGGAGGCTGAGGCAGGAGAATTGCCTGAACCCAGGAGGCGGAGGTCGCGGTGAGCCGAGATCGTGCCATTGCACTCCAGTCTGGGTAACAAGAGCGAAACTCCGTCTCAAAAAAAAAAAAAAAAAAAAAAAAAAAAAAAAAAAAAACACAATAATTTAGGAACCCTAGCCAAGTGCGGCGGCTCACGCCTTTAATCCCAGGTGTTTTGGGAGGCTGAGGCAGATGGATCACTTGAGGTCAGGATTTGAGATCATCCTGGCCAACATGGAGAAACCCCATCTCTACTAAAAATACAGCAATTACCCACTGTGGTGCACGAGCCTGTAATCCCAGCTACTCAGGAGGCTGATGCACTTGAACCCAGGAGGTGGAGGTTGCAGTGAGCTGAGATCATGTTACTGCCCTCCAGCCTGGGCGACAGAGTGAGACTGTCTCAAAAAAAAAAAAGTTAGGGACCCCTGCAGAGGAGGGGAGCACTCTCTAATTAACAGCCAGGGTGGGCTGATTTTCCTTCTTTCCCTCCCATCCTTCCTTCTGTCAGATGTTGAGGATCTCCAGGCTTTATGCTGGCATGGAGGGTACAGCAAAGGATGGGTCCCAGTGCTGTCTCCCAGACTTCAAACAGACCACTGCCCTCCAGTGAGATGGGTGCTTGTGTGGAGGTGGGTCTGCCACGGTGGGAGAGGCCTCAGGAACAGGACTGCTGGATCTTGTATGCGGGGAGGGTGGGACCGTGACATTTCACTTTGGCTGTGCTGAAGCCCAGCCATTGGAGGCTTGGTGCTGGAGGCAGCAGGAAATATTCCCTCCTACCTCCAGAGAGAGCTTTCTTTTTTTTTTGAGATGGAGTTTCGCTCTTGTTATCCGGGTGCAATGGCGCGATCTCGGAGTGCAATGGCGCGATCTCGGCTCACCACAACCTCCACCTCCTGGGTTCAGGCAATTCTCCTGCCTCAGCCTCCTGAGTAGCTGGGATTACAGGCACGCGCCACCATGCCCAGCTAATTTTTTGTATTTTTAGTAGAGACGGGGTTTCACCATGTTGACCAGGATGGTCTCGATCTCTTGACCTCATGATCCACCCGCCTCGGCCTCCCAAAGTGCTGGGATTATAGGCGTGAGCCACTGCGCCCGGCGAGAGAGCTTTCTAATGCCTGTGTCTGACCCATCACTCCCAGCTTGGAGTCTCCTGTGGCTCCTCGGTGCCCTCAGGTTCCAATTCCCCACTGTGGCTTTTGCATGTCTCCCGATTGTCCTGATTGCCTCCCAGCCAGCCAAGGTTCCTTTCAGGTCACACCTCCACGCTTTGGAATATGCTCTCCCTCTGCCTTGGCTGCTCGTCTGGCTTTCCTTGCTAATTCCTGTTGACCTTTCAGACTCGGCTCAGAGGCTGGGCACGGTGGCTCATTCCTGTAATCCTCCCACACTTTGGGAGGCAGAGGCTGGAGGATCACTTGAGCATGGGAGTTCAAGACTAGCCTGGGCAACAGAGCAGGACAAATTTTAAAAATGATCAGGCATAGGGGCGTGTACCTGTGCTCGCAGCTACTCGGGAAGCTGAGGTGGGAGGATCACTTGAGCCCAGGAGATTGAGGCTGGACTAAGCTGTGATCAGGCCACTATACTTCAGGCTAGGCAACAAAGCAAGACCCTACACAGCCCCTATCAAAAAAAACTCAGCTTGGGACCCCTCCTCCAGGAAGCCTTCCCTGAGCTCTAGGCTGGATTTGGTCATCTCTTTGAGGTCCCAGAGCATTCTGAACTCACCTCCATTCTAACCTCAGCTCCCAGTGCTGAAGTTGCCTGGCTATAAGCCTGGCTTCCCTCCTAGATCAGGGAGGAACCTCCTCCAGGGTGGGGTTTGTGTCTGCCCTGGGGCTGTGACTCCAGTGCCCACCATGGGGCTGAGTCAGGCTGTGGTTATGGAGTGAAGGTTTAATGGTGAAGGAGGACTGTGCACATCTGAAAGGGAAGACAGGCAGAAAAACCTACCCAGGCCCAGAGATGAGAGCCTGAAGGAGCCTCTGCTGTTTAAAGCTTCCTTAAAGCCTCTGGACTCCTCCTCTCAGCCTCTGAGGACCTATGACACCAGCAATACCCTGTTTCCAGCCCCGATTTCAACATGGGGCAAATGAGATGCAGAGAGGGGCAGTTACCTGCCCGGGGTCTCTGGCGGGCAGCTCCAGAACCCAGGTCTCCTGAAGTCCTGTCCAGTCCGTACCCCAGGCCTCCTTCTGGTTCTGCCACTGCCTCTCCCTCCCCTCCTCCCCACTCAGACCTAGGATGGAAAAACACCTGGCTGAGCTCCACCTGCCTGCCTCATGCTGCCTGCAGCCCCCTCCTTGGAGGCCATCAGCCTGGGATAGGGATGTGAGAAGAGGAGGGGGACCGCTGCAAAGAGAGGAGGGGCTGATGCATTTCCCCTGTGCTATAGGAGCTGCTCCTCTACCCAGAGCCTGGGCTCCTGCCAGCCGCCCTCATCACCTCCTCTCCCAGTCCAGGACCTCTCTCTGGGGATCCCCTCCCGCTGGCCTCAGCACCCTGGGCACAGCCATCACAGCTGTTTCCAGGGTGGTGATTGGGGCCTGGGCAGGCCCTACCCACAACCCTGACTGCAGCCCAATGCCCGCCCCTCGCCTTGGCCTTCATCGGGAATCACCTTTCCCCAGCTACCCAGTTTTGGGGGGCTGCCAACCCAACTCCTCCTTGCCCTGCCATGCCCCACCCCCCAGTGCTGGGGCACCCTTCCCTCCTACCATGGGCAGGCCAGGTGGACTATCGTGGAAGCCTTTCTAAGGCTGGCTGGGGCAGCTGGGTTTCCGTCTCCTAGGGCTGGTTACCTGGCAACCGCGTCCAAGGAGGGCTTGGCTCAGACTCAGGGCTGGCACAGCAGCGCTGCTGCTGAGGCGGGAGGCGAGCAGCCAAGCAGGGTGGGAGACAAAGGTCACGGTCAGGAGGCTTGCTGCTCCCCAGAGTCGGTGGGGGGCAGTGCTTCAGAAACTCCCTGTCCTCATCTCACCTTAGACTCACAGCCCACCCCCAGAAAAGGGGTTTTGGGTCCTCAACACAAACAACCACACTTAGAACCCTCAGGTTTCCTGGAGGTTGAGGGAAAGCTGAGTGGGAGCAGAGAAGGGGACGCTTCTCCCTTTTGCATCTGGGGGCGTGGCCCTGTGGCTTTCTTGCCCACCACTCTGTGTCCTGAGTAGGGGAAGGGGCACAAGGAGACAGATTTTCCAGTGTGCAGGGCTTAGGCTTTGGATCTAAATCCTGCCCTAAACAAAAACAAACAAACAAAAAGAAAACTAAAAATAATAATGATAATAAAGAAATCCTGCCCTGCCTCTCATGGTTGTGCTTTCTTGGACGTTGTTTTGTTTTGTTTTGTTTGAGATGGAGTGTGGCTTTGTCGCTCAGGTTGGAGTGCAATGGTGCGACCTCAGTTCACTGAAACCTCCACCTCCTGGGCTGAAGCGATCCTCCTGCCTCAGCCTCCCAAGTAGCTAGGACTACAGGTGTACACCCACGAAGCCCATCTAATTTTTGTATTTTTTTGTAGAGGTGGGGTTTCACCATGTTGGCCAGGCTGGTCTCGAATTCCTGGCCTCAAGCAAACCTCCTGCCTTGACCTCCCAAAGTGCTACGATTACAGGCATGAGTCACTGAGACAGCCGTGGATGTGTTGATCGCTTCTGTGAACCCCGGCCACCTCCTCTGGAGAATGGGATGGTAACTCCGTCTCGTAAGACAGCTTGCAGGGCATGAATGCTCACTGCAGTGGCTGGCACGTACCCATCCATTCCCTACCTCCACGCCCAAGCTTCCCACATTGCAGGGGGCAGGATTACAGGTGCTGACAGCCCACACATGGACTACCCACCATTGCCAAGTGACCCAGGAATGTGCCCTCTTCATGTCCATGAATAGCTCTGGGCCCCTACATGGTACCTTGCTCCCCCTCATCCCTGCTGACTTGTTTTTTTAATTTAACAGACACTCCTACCCTTTACTATGTACCAGGCACTGCTTAAAATGCTTCACAAATATTAGCTAATTTAATGTATTTAATCCATTTAATGGATTAAGTCATTTAGTCCATTTATTTTAGTAATCCATTTACTGGACTAAATGCGGTCATGCTGAGGTGGATGCAGAGAGCTGTGTGGGAGGGAAGCCGGACCACACCGCCCTGCCCTGCCAAGGCAGCCTCTGCTGTGCAGCTGGGTTGAACACCAGTCCTGTCTTCTGCCTCCTGCTGTAAGACCAGCCTGGAATGGTAGAGCCATGGGCAGGTCAGAGTTCCAGGAAGAGCAGTGATGGCTAATTAAAACTTCACCTCAGGCCAGATGCGGTGGCTCATGCCTGTAATCCCAGAACTTTGGGAGGCCGAGGCGAGTGGATCACGAGGTCAAGAGATCAAGACCATCCTGGTCAACATGGTGAAATCCCGTCTCTACTAAAAATACAAAAATTAGCTGGGCGTGGTGGTGTATGCCTGTAGTCCCAGCTACTGGGGAGGCTGAGGCAGGAGAATTGCTTGAACCCAGGAGGCGGAGGTTGCGGTGAGCCGATATCACACCATTGCACTCCAGCCTGGGTAACAAGAGCGAAACTCCGTCTCAAAAAAAAAAAAAAAAAAAACTTCAGCTCAGGGAGGCCCCCTTGGGGCAGGGATTGCCTCAGTCAGCTTCCCTGGGGCGGTCCCCTAATTGGACCCCGGGGCCCTAGGAGTGATGCAACTCACCAGGCAGATGGTGGCAGGCAGGGAGGGAAGGGGAAGGAAACAGGCTGGCAAAAAAATAACAACCCCCTTCCCATTGTGAGAGATGGTGACTTTGGAGTCCCCAGACTGTCATTTAGGAACTGTGTGACTCTGGGTGAGTTGCTTGGCCTCTTGGAGCCTCAGTTTCCTCATTGAGAAGAGGGGATGGTAAAACTTCCAGCCCTGGAGGGTTGCTATGAGGAGACCTGTGCGGAAGTACATAGCTCCATGCTTGGCTCAGAAATTGTCACAGTTGGGAGGCTGAAGCAGGTGGATCACCTGAGGTCAGGAGTTTGAGACCAGCCTGACCAATATGGTGAAACCCTGTCTTTAAAAAAAAAAAAAAATAGAAATTGTCACAGTTGCTGCCATGGTCCGCTCCTCTCCATCATCTGATTCAGTTCTCAGAGCATTCTGGGAGAGAGGAGAACAAGCTTTCAGAGCGGGTACGGGGTTAGCCTCCCAGCTTTCATAACCAACCATCTGGGTCCTGGGCCACGTGTGCGGTGTGGAGGGGCAGGGGCAGGTGATGCCGCAGGAGGCCAGGCAGGAGGTTGCTGTGCAGCCTGCAATGCAGATGGACCCGGAGCCAGCCTGTGGAGTGTAGAGGACTTGACTAGGCAGAAAGCAGCCCAGCGGGCAGAGCTGGAGGCAGCCAGATGAAGGTCTGGAGACCAGAAAGAGTGCGGAGTGTGCCAGGAGCCCTGGGGAGCCGGTGGGCCTACTGATGGGTGAGTGACAGCCACACACTACCCCGCTGAGAGCTGGGTTCTCACCCAACGTGGCCAAAGTCTTCCCTGGGTCCAGAGTGCTGAGAATGACTTGTGCCAGAAGGGTGGGCTGTGAAGAAGGGAGTCTGGGGGAAGGGAAAGGGTACCAGGCCTTTCCTTTTTGGATGCAGCAAGGTAGACTCCCTAGCCCCCACCCGCTGCCCGCCCTCATTCCAGGGAGCAAACAGTCTCATTTCCAATTCATGAGGCCTCTAGAGTCATTGGCCCCTTACCGCTATTCACAGAGAGGCAGGAGCAGGTCAAGGTCCAAAAGAACCAGGTGTGGGGTGTGCCCCAGAACCCTCCAAGGTGACCCAGCTCAGTAGTGTCACTCTGTTCTGACAGGCCATCTCCAAGACCACCCAGTGTCACATCTGCCGGCTGCAGCAGGCCTGGAATCCCCAGGACAGGCCGTGGGCCTCCCTCCTCCTCAAATCACTCCCCAGGACAGAACATTCTGCCCCTAAATGCTCGATGAACCCCTCCCAACAAGCAGTGGCATCAGAACACCAATCTTTTCCCAGAGAGAAAACCACGGCCAAGAGAGATGTGGAGGAGATGAGAACGCATTTCAAAGAGCTGATCATAGGCTGGGCGCAGTGGCTCACACCTATAATCTCAGCACTTTGGGAGGCCTAGGCAGGTGGATCACGAGGTCAAGAGATGGAGACCATCCTGGTCAACATGGTGAAACCCCGTCTCTACTAAAAATACAAAAACATTAGCTGGGCATGGTGGCACGCGCCTGTAGTCCCAGCTACTAGGGAGGCTGAGGCAAGAGAATTGCTTGAACCCAGGAGGCAGAGGTTGCAGTGAGCCGAGATCGCACCACTGCACTCCAGCCTGGGTAACAAGAGTGAAGCGAAACTCCATCCCAAAAAAAAAAAAAAAAAAAAAAAAAGTGCTGATCATTACTAATACATCGACAATTCCTGAACAAACACAGCCTACGCTGCACCAGCTCTGGGTTCCCTTGTCCTCCCTCCAGACCCTATTCCGTAGCCCCCTCTGCCCCAGCAGTCCCCACCTCCTGTCAACCAAGCCATCTGTAGCTCAGGCTCCAATTAGCTCAGAAATTAGCACCTCAACGAGCCTATCTGCCAGTGAACAGCTCCCCTGGGGAGGATTTCAGGAGGTCTCCAAGACCTCAGGGGCCCAGAGCTGGGGCAAGTCCAGGCTGGCAAGGCCCCTTGGTAGCCTCCCTGCACCCCAGCATAGGGCAGGGGGACCAAAGAATCCCCCAGGGAATTGGATAAGGAGAAGAGGGTCCCCACCCAGGACAAGGCTGCATCGGCCATCCTTGGGCTCCTGTATCAGCCTCAGCCACCTCTGCCTAGTCAGTGCACCCTGCCAAGCTGGGGAAGCCAGGAGAATGCCAAAATCCAGTTGGGGTGAGGTCAGTAAGGGAAAGTCCCCATGGGTGACTTGACACAGCCAGAGATTTAGAAAGAGCTCAGTTTCTCCCTTCAGACCTCCATCGGGGCCTCCTGGCTATCTCCGGCGTCACCTCCTGATGACTCCTCAGTCCCTGACATCCCTTTCACTCACAGTCCCTCAGTTCTTGAAGAGAATAGAATGCCCCCAACCCAGCCCATGGTCAGTCTGCAAGTGGATAGATTATGGGCTCTGGCTGGAAAGGCTGCTGGAGCTGAGAGCAAGGGGTAGGAGATGGCCTGTGTGGTGGGGTCAGAGAGAGCCTCCTGCCAAGAAAGGAGAGGAGAGGTGAGGTGCTCCCATGGGGCGTGTGGCTCTGTGGCACAGCAGAGTGACTCTGGGATAAGCGGAGGCCGAGGCTTCCTCTTGCTGAGCTCAGATTCCCATTTTTTTTGTTGTTGTTTTTTTTGTTTTTTCATAAAGACGGGGTTTCACCATGTTGGTCAGGCTGGTCTTGAACTCCCCACCTCAGGTGATCCACCCACCTTGGCTCCAAAGTGCTTGGATTACAGGCGTGAGCCAACATGCCCGGCCTGTTTTGTTTTTGTTTTTGTTTTTTTTGAGACGGAGTTTCACTCACGTTGCCCAGGCTGGAGTGCAATGGCACAATCTCGGCCTACTGCAACCTCTGCCTCCCAGGTTAAAGCTATTCCCCTGCCTCAGCTTCCCGAGTAGCTGGGATTACAGGTATGCACCACCACACCTCGCTAATTTTGTATTTTTAGTAGAGACCGGGTTTCACCGTGTTGGTCAGGTTGGTCTTGAACTCCCGACCTTAGGTGATCTGCCCACCTCGGCCTCCCAAAGTGCTGGGATTACAGGAGTGAGCCATCGCACCCAGCCAGATTCCCCATCTGTAACGGAACAAGAAGGGTCAAAGCCCCCAGCTTCTGGAGATGATGGCAAGAGGCGGCTGGTGTGGTGAGCAGTGGGGCTACTCTGTGGGAAGCCGGCAGCGGTGGCACAGAGCTGAAGACCAGCATTCCAGGGAAGCCCCCTGTTGCCTCTGTCCCTGACACAGAGCAGCACAGGTCCAGGGAGAGGTGTCTTGATGGGGAGTGGGAGCCCACAGTGTATTGCTAAGGCTTGGTGGAGGGAACACGTCAGGCCCAGAGAACCAGCGTGAACAGGGCAGGATGAGAGGCGCAGGTGACCCAGACAGGCCAGAAGTCAGCCTTGACCCCAGCACCTGGACTGAGAGGCATCCTGGGGCTGACCCTGAGCCAAGGCCGGGGCTGACCCTGAGCCAAGGCCAGGCATGAGATTAGAACCCCAGTCGCGGGAGCCAGGCAGATGCCCTGCAGCTGAGGAGGAGGCTTGACTGGAACAGCGCTTGACCCCAAAATGGGCCTCTAGTGCCTTCCGGAAAAGTCCCACTGCTGGGAAACTGCTGCGTCACTTTCCTGGTGCTGACACCCCGTTAGTGTCTCCTTGCTTGAATAAGTATCGCCTTCTTAGGGATAAAACCAGCACCAGCCACCTAATCCAGGCCCAGATCCCAACTTGCCACTCTTCGACACGGAACTCGGAGCAAGCTTCTTAACCTCTCTGAGTTCCAGAGTCTTTGACTGTGGGACGATGAATTGTGCCCCCAGGTTTGTGATGGGGTCAGATGCCCAGTGTTCTAATGCCCCGGAATCAGGCCCGCCATGCAGTGAGCCTCAGCGAACCCGTGTTCCTCCTTCTCAGGCCAATTCCCGGGAAGCAGGCAGGGCTCCGAGAAGATGCGGGGCTGAAGTCTGCTTTGCCTTCTCTGGGAAGAAGTTCTGTGAATCCCAGAAAGCCAAAACCACCACCTCAGTCTGCCATTCCTCCGAAGGCTCGTGAAAGGAACTGGACCATCTGTTTGGGGCTTCTAAAAGTTATTAGGGGCCAGGTGCAGTGGCTCCCACCTGTAATCCTAGCACTTTGGGAGACCAAAGCCAGAGGAGTGCTCAAGCCCAGGAGTTTGAGACCAGTCTGGACAACATAGTGAGACCCTGTCTCTACCAAAAAAAAAAAAAAAGACCAGGTGTGCTTGTGCACACCTGTAGTTCCAGCTACTCAGGAGGCGAGATGGGAGGATTGCTTGAGCCCAGCCCAGGAGGTTGAGGCTTTAGTGAGCTGTGATTGTGCCTCTGTACCCAGGCCTGGGAGACAGAGCAAGACCCTGTCTCCAAAACAAAACAAAACAAAAAAACAAGAACAAAAATAAATAAAGGTTACTAGGCTCTGAGGAAGGTTGACTTTGCAGGCTGAGTCACAGGGCTTGACCTCTTAATTACTGACCTTTTGTTATAAACGAATTTCCTTCCTTCTTCCTGGCTTAGACAGATGGCCCTAAGATAGAAGACCCCTTAACTGAGGTAAAAGACCCCTTGACTATTACATCCTTAATGTGGAATGTCAAATATACCTTTCCCAAAAAAGAAACACTGCCTATAACCAATCAACTGCTGTAACTATGTATGAAAAATGATGAGTCCTGTTTCCAACCTTGCCTATGTAAACGACCCTCAAATCTCTCCACTTCAGAGCACCTTGGACCCCATTTGTTTTTGCAGCCTGTGTCCTCCCAAGTGGCCATCCTCAAACTTTGCACTTCAATAAACTCAATATTTAATCATATTGCCTGAATCTCATCATTCGGGTTGACAGGCTCAATGCAGAGGAGGCAGGGGATAGATAGTCCTTCCAATAAAACCCTCTGCTTTCAAGCCCCCCACCCCCACCCCCAGCTGTGTCCAGCCCAGACTAGCCCATCTCCATCCCAATCCTAGCCCATTCTAATCCCAACTCCCAGTCCCAGTTCTGTCCCCATTCCTAACCTAATTCTGAGGCAGCAGCCAGGGAACACAACAGGACACTCCTAACGGGGAAAAAACGCCTGGAAAGGGGTTGTTGGATTTTTTTTTTTTTTTTTTTTTTTTGAGAGGGAGTCTTGCTCTTTCTCCCAGGCTGGAGTGCAGTGGCGCAATCTCGGCTCACTGCAACCTCTGACTCCCGGGTTCAAGCAATTCTCCTGTCTCAGCCTCCCAAGTAGCCAGAACTACAGGCGCACACCACCATGTCCAGCTAATTTTTTTGTATTTTTAGTAGAGACAGGGTTTCACCATGTTGGTCAGGCTGGCCTCGAACTCCTAACCTCAGGTGATCCACCCTCTCGGCCTCCCAAAGTGCTGAGATTACAGGCGCCCAGCTGGGGTTTTTCAATTAAAAGGAAGGGACACAGAAACCTCCACAGCTCCCCATCTGTAACAGGCAATCAGAGGGGCACCTGCCACCTCTGCCCAGTCCTCCTTGGCTGTGATGTGTCTTCTGAGTGGAACCTTCCAGAAGTCCACAGGGGCTTCCTGTGACCCACACCCCCAGCACTGTGCTGACATCTGACTGCAGCCAGGGGGAGGGCAGGAGTGGCAGCCTAGCCCCGCCTGGTATCATGGTCCCCGTTTGTTTCCAGACAGCATGCAACTCCTGAAGGCATTCAGGGCAGCTTGAAAGATGGGGCCCACTGCTCGGCTGGGCTGTGGAGCTGAGGGCAGTGGCAGGGAATGCTGACAAACCCAAGAAGTAGATCTGGGTTCAGACAAGGCCTGCTCAGGCTCCCTGGGGCCCAGCCGACCAGAGCCACATCTGCACTCACAAACAGCCTCTTTATTTATCAGCCAGGGCCTACCCAAGGCTGAGCCACCTCTCAGCCACTCCTGCGAGCTCTCTGGCCCCCAGCACCCCAGTGGATTTGAGGGGATCCATGACCGGCTGGCCATGTGCTGCAGGTTCAGTGGGGTAGAGTGCTATCCCAGCCCCTAGAGCTGTGGTTGGGAGCCAGTCCCTGGGGAGCCAGGACTCTGTCACTATGACCTGATGTGATTCCACCAGGGAGCTGGGCTCTCCACCCCGTGACTAGTTGATACGGGCCTCACAGAGCAGAAGAGGGGTCTCCCTGCACTTGTGAATGTGCTCTTGAGGCTGGGAGGGTGGAGTGGAGTAGAAGGCAGGGGACCCTCACTCTGTGCTGAAGGGGCTGGGGGCTGAGATTGGTGCCCTGCCTTCCCGCTTTCAAATCCTGCCTCTGCTACTTCTTAGCTGTGCTGCCTTAGGCAAGTCACTTCCTTTCTCTGGGACTCAGTTTACACACATATAAAAATGAGGATAGGCCAGGCACGGTAGCTCACACCTGTAATCCCAGGCAGGTGGATCATGAGGTCAAGAGATCGAGACCATCCTGGCCAACGTGGTGAAACCCCATCTCTACTAAAAATACAAAAGTTATCTGGGCGTGGTGGTATGTGCCTGTAATCCCAGCTACTCGGGAGGCTGAGGTGGGAGAATTGCTTGAACCCAGGAGGTGGAGGTTGCAATGAGCCGAGATCTTGCCACTGCACTCCAGCCTGGTAACAGAGCGAGACTCCATCTTAAAAAAAAAAAAAAGAGGCCGGGCTCGGTGGCTCACGCCTATAATCCCAGCACTTTGGGAGGCCGAGACAGGTGGATCACGAGGTCAAGAGATCAAGACCATACTGGTCAACATGGTGAAAACACATCTCTACTAAAAATACAAAAAAATTAGCTGGGCGTGGTGGCGCGTGCCTGTAGTCCCAGCTACTTGCAGGCTGAGGCAAGAGAATTGCTTGAACCTGGGAGGCGGAGGTTGCAGTGAGCTGAGATCGCACCACTGCACTCCAGCCTGGCGCCTGGTGATGGAGCGAAACTTTGTCTCAAAAAAAAAAAAAGGCTAGGCGAGGTAGCTTTCACCTGTAATCTCAGCACTTTGGAAGGCCAAGGTGGGAGGACTGCTTGAGCCCAAGAGTTCAAGGCCAACCTAGGCAACATAGAAAGACTCCCATCTTGGGGCCGGGAGCGGTGGCTCACGCCTATAATCCCAGCACTTTGGGAGGCCGAGGCGGGTGGATCACGAGGTCAAGAGATCGAGACCATCTTGGTCAAAAAGGTGAAACCCCGTCTCTACTAAAAAAATACAAAAATTAGCTGGGCATGGTGGCGCACGCCTGTAGTCCCAGCTACTCGGGAGACTGAGGCAGGAGAATTGCTTGAACCCGGGAGGCGGAGGTTGCGGTGAGCCGAGATCGCGCCATTGCACTCCAGCCTGGGTAACAAGAGCGAAACTCCGTCTCAAAAAAAAAAAAAAAGAAAGAAAACAAAAAAAGAAAGACCCCCATCTCCCCCTGGAAAAGAAAAAAAAAAAGTTAACCGGGCATGGTAGTGGCATGTGCCTGTGGTCCCAGCTCAGGAGGCTGAGGTGGGAGGATCAGTGAGCCCAGGAAGTCAAGGCTGCAGTGAGCCATGCTCACACTACTGTACTCCAGCCTGGGCAATAGAGCAAGACACTGCCTCAAAAAAAATAAAAATTGAGGCCGGGCGCAGTGGCTCACACCTATTATCCCAGCACTTTGGGCGGCCGAGGTAGGTGGATCAGGAGGTCAAGAGATCGAAAACATCCTGGTTAACATGGTGAAACCCCATCTCTACTAAAAATACAAAAAATTAGCTGGGCATGGTGGCGCACGCTTGTAGTACCAACTACTCAGGAGGCTGAGGCAGGAGAATTGCTTGAACGAGGAGGCGGAGGTTGCAGTGAGCCGAGATTGCGCCGTTGCACTCCAGCCTGGGTAACAAGAGCGAAACTCTGTCTCAAAAAAATAAATAAGTAAATAATAAAAAAATAGGCTGGGCGTGGTGGCTCACGCCTATAATCCCAGCACCTTGGGAGGCCAAGGCGGGTGGATCATGAGGTCAAGAGATCGAGACCACCCTGGTCAACATGGTGAAACCCTGTCCCTACTAAAAATACAAAAATTAGCTGGGCATGGTGGCACATGCCTGTAGTCCCAGCTACTCGTGAAGCTGAGACGGGAGAATTGCTTGAACCCAGGAGGCAGAGGTTGCGGTGAGCTGAGATCATGCCATTGCACTCCAGCCTGGGTAACAAGAGCAAAACTCTGTCTCAAAAAAAAAATAAAAAATTTAAAAATTTAAAATTAAGCCAGGAGCGGTGGCTCACAACTGTAATTCAAGCACTTTGGAGGCCAAGGTGGGCGGATCACCTGAGGTCAGGAGTTCAAGACCAGCCTGACCAACATAGCGAAACCCATCTCTAAAAAATAAAATAAAATAAAATAAAATAAATAAATAAAATAAAAAATGAGGATGGCGGGCATGGTGGCTCAAGCCTATAATCCCAGCACTTTGGGAGACTGAGGGGGGTGTATCACCTGAGGTCAGGAGTTGGAAACCAGCCTGGCCAAAGTGGTGAAAGCCCATCTCTACTAAAAATAAAAAATTAGCCGGGCACGGTAGCAGGCACCTGTAGTCCCAGCTACTCCGCAGGCTGAGGCAGGAGAATCTCTTGAAGCTGGGAAGTGGAGGTTGCAGTGAGCCAAGATTTGGCCACTCCACTTCAGCCTGGGCAACAAGAGTGAAACTCTGACTCAAAAAAAAAAAAAAAAAGCAGAGGATAACTGCAAACCACATCATGGGATAATCCAGCAGATCAATTGTCTGTGAACATGAAGAACCCAGTGCAGAACGGGTGCAGCAATGCTCAGTGCTTCTAGAGAAAGTGAGCCTAAGGGGTGAGGAAGAGTCCCAGCTGGGCCTAGCCTGGAGTACACATGCGTGTTGGGGACTGTCTGGCATGGGACAACCCAGAGATTCCCCCCTACTAGGTCTGCCTGGGGCATTCACTGCCTCTCCCAGCCACCCCATGCCTGAAGGCTTCACCGCTCCTACTCCTCCCCGTGGCCTTTCCAACCCTCCTGACCACCCCCAGTGCCTGTGGACAACATCTAGGGCTGCTGACTCTCATAAGGAGAATAATGTCAGTTCAGAGCCTTTCGGTTCATAAATTACTTTCGTGGATCGTCATCTCCTGAGCTACGGTTTATCCTGCCTGTTTTAGAGAGGAGGACGCCGAGGTGGAGGAACTTCTCAAGATGGTGCAGCCAGGAAGCAGCAGATTCAGGAGCCAGGCAAGCTTGGGGATCCCAACCCCATACCCCAGATGGAGACTTCCTGGCCCAGTAGGACTCACAGGAGCTTAGAGGATCAAGGAGAAAAAGATGTTGCCCAGATGCAGGTGCAAACGTGTGCATGCACACACACACACACAGACACAAACAGGCAACTGTGGCCAGCCTGCCTGCCTCCCTACCCCATCCTCCACCCTCCCTCCCTCCTTCCCTCTCTTCCTCTCCCCTTCCCTTCCCTGCTTCCCTTTCTCCCTCTCCCCCTCCCTTCCTCTCCCCCTCTCTTCTCTCCCTCCCAACTCCCCTCCTGGGGACAAGTGCCATTGGACAGCCCCTAGGGGTGGCTGAATGCATAGATCACCCAGCTAGTTCCCCTCCCTTCTCTTTAGTCCAAGTATTGGGTGGGCCACCCCCATTCCAAGTAGTTTCATCACTTTCTGCCTGGGACCTCCCCTGCAGGGTGATCCCTGTTGGGTAGCCACCTCCCTCCCACCCCATCTATCCTCTACCTGCCCAACTCCTACTTCTGCAAGGCCTGGAGGATCTCTTTCTCCCTGCCCTGACTTTTCCCATCTTTGTCTTGAACCCCACCTGCTTTCTCTTTCACAATCCCCTTTTCTGCCAGGGTATGGCTCCCATGTGGGTCTGTGGTCCATGAGCCTACCCGGTTCCCTTCATCCCCTCTTCTGCTTTCAGATCCCCAGCCCAGGCTGTCTCCATTCCACCCCCCCAAGCTGGAAGACCAGCACAATTCAGATAGGATTTGTGTCCCAGCTGTCCCTGGCCCCTCAGTTTCCTCATCTGTAATCTAAGAATCAAAATACTGGCCGGGCTCAGTGGCTCACGCCTGTAAATCTCAGCACTTTGGGAGGCCGAGGCGGGTGGCTCACAAGGTCAGAAGTTCAAGACCAGCCTGGCCAAGAGGGTGAAACCCTGTCTCTACTAAAAATACAAAAATTAGCCAGGTGTAATGGCAGGCACCAGTCAACCCAGCTACTCAGGAGGCTGAGGAATTGCTTGAATCCAGGAGGCAGAGGTTGCAGTGATTGAACCACTGCACTGCAGCCTGGGTGACAGAGTGAGACACTGTCTCAAAAAAAAAAAAAAATGGAATCAAATTACCATCTGGGTGCGGTGTGGTTCATGCCTATAATTCCAGCACTTTGGGACGGAGGAGAAGTTCTTGAGTCCAGGAGTTCAAGACCACCCCGGGCCACATAGTAAGGCCCTATCTGTACAAAAATTTAAAAAATTACCTGGGTGTGGTGGCACATACCTGTGGTCCCAGCTACTGGGAAGCTGAGGTGGGAGGATCAATTGAGCGTGGGAAGTCAAGGCTACAGAGAGCTGTATGTTTTGGTATAGCATAAGACTAAATTTAAAAACCTATGTATCAGCCGGGTGCAGTTGCTCATGTCTATAATCTCAGCACTTTGGGAGGTCGAGGTGGCTGGATCACCTGAGGTCAGGAGTTCGAGACTAGCCTGGCCAACATGGTGAAACCCCATCTCTACTAAAACTACAAAAATTAGCCAGGTGTGGTGGCAGGGGCCTGTAATCCCAGCTACTCAGGAGGCTGAGACAGGGGAATCTCTTCAACCTGGGAGGCAGAGGTTGGGTGAGCCGAGATCATACCATTGCATTTTGTGGGGGGCAGACCCCATAAGTGCTGAGACAGGAGTCAGAAGCCTCAGCCTAGTCCCATATAAATAATGAAGAAGACAATAACTAGAGATAACCATAGTAGTTACCCATGAGTGATTTTAGTTATTCATATGTGATCTTAGTTATTCATGGGTGATCTTAGTTCTTTTACTAATGCCTCTCAGGTCACCAAGTGTGAACCTGGGGTGACATTGTGAAAGGAATAACCCTAAGACAAGACGCTTTAAGCCTGTGTAAGGGCTGCTGGAGGGTGCCTCGGCTGTGCGGCAGCGCCAGCACTGGGAAAGTGTCCGCCTACCCTGCCCCCAGCTTTGTACTCAATAAAAATCAGAGTGTGCGGATACTCGGGGCCATTGCTGGACTCCATGCTTTGGTTGGCAGTGGACCCCTGGGCCCAAACTCTCTTTTCTGTGTCTTGTATCTTTTATTTCCACAGTTTCTGGTCTCCACACCAGCAGAGAGAGGCTTCTTGTCTGAGGGTGGCTCAGAAAGAAGGGGGAAGCTGACTCAGGTGTCAGGATGAGGCCTTGGGAGGCCCAGCAGGGCTTTCTCTGACTCAGGAAGTCGAGAGCAGTAGTCCAGGGCCTGCACTGTGCCTGGGACCCAAGGTCCTCAGCTTTCAGCAGGGGATCCATGCAGGGCCATTGCCAGCCCAAAGGCACCACTCTCTGCAGACAGAGCCCTAGGCCAGTACACCTGACTTGGGAGGAGAGCATGTGCTGGATTTCAGAGGCCAGATGCTACTCTGGCTGGACAACCTGTGCCTGGCAGGAACCCGGCACCCCCAGTGACTCTGAGGATAGCAGAGGTGCTTCTGTTTCTCCAGGCCAACTCCCTACTCGGCAACTTGCCCAGTGCCCATGGCCTCCAGGCCCGTTCCTCCCCAGGCTTCATGCCCCTTGGCCCCTTAGCACTGACTGTGTCAGCACTGGGGGTTAATGTTAGGCTTTAACCAAAGGTCAGGAGATTGAGAATAATGACATCCCAGCTCAGTGCAAGCAGCGGGACAATTAAACAGTAGCTGTCCTTGTTTGAAAACCCATCAGAGCTGTTTCCGTGCTGCTACACCCCACTCAGGTCACAGTTTGCTGACGCCTTCTTGGGTTTCTACCCACCCCCATCCTGTTTGAAACGCCTGTTCTCTTATTCTCATTTGTGGCAATGTAGCCCTCCTCCCCTGCCTCTGCAAATCGGGTATGTCTCCATTTCAGAGCTCAGGCAGCTCCCTAAACCAGGGGCAACTATCAACGCAGGCTGCAACCTTCAGCTACAGTTTAGCTTTGAACAAGCTGCACCCATGCTTACATAGTATCCGCTTGTCCACCCGCACAGACACATGGACAAAGGATGGTAGAAAAATTTATAGGCCGGGTTCGGTGGCTCACACCTGTAATCCCAGCATTTTGGGAGGCCGAGGCAGGCGGATCACGAGGTCAAGAGATCGAGACCATCCTGGCCAACATGTTGAAACCCCGTCTCTACTAAAAAAATACAAAAATTAGCTGGGCATGGTGGCGCACGCCTGTAGTCCCAGCTACTCAAGAGGCTGAGGCAGGAGAATTGCTTGAACCTGGGAGGCGGAGGTTGCAGTGAGCCGAGATTGTGCCACTGCACTCCAGCCTGGCGACAAAACAAGACTCTGTCTCAAAAAAAAAAAAAAAGATTTATTCTGGGATTTTTTTCTTCTTCCTCATGCCCTTGGTCAGTTTCCCATCTCATGTTTAATCTGTTAAAGCTGATCTCAGACACATTTTGGATCATGAACACCTGTCGCAGGTTTATCACAAGTTGGGAACAAGTATAGGAAAACAAAACACAGTCAACTCCTCCAGCATTTCGGGAGAAGCAGTGTCATGGAGCGATCTGGAGCACAAATACCGAACACCATGCCCAATAGCCTCGGCTGCAATCCCAACTTTGCCTCCTTGTAGCTGTGTGACCTTGAGCAAGTTTACTTAACCTCTCTGTGCCTCAGCTTCTCACCTGTGAACAGCAGGCAATAATAGCGCTCACTTCACAGGTTTGTTGTGCTTGAAATCCAATTTAATCCAAATTACATGAATTAATTTTAAGTTTAATTTTTGTAAGGGAGTATCTTGCTGTGTCGCCCGGGCTGGTCTTAAACTCCCAGCCTCAAATGATTCTCCCACCTCTGCCTCCCAAGTAGCTGGGATTACAGGTGCTCGTAACCACACCCAGCTAAATGTTATGTTCTGTAGAGACAGGGTCTCACTATGTTGCCTAGGCTGGTCTCAAACTCCTGAGCTCAAGCAATTCTTCCATCTCAGCCTCCTGAGTAGCTGGGATTACAGAGCCACTGCACCCAGCCTTAAATGAATTAATACATGTAAGATCCCAAAGCAGCGCCTAGCATACAATAAGCATGATATGAGTGTTAGCTGCTATGAGCAAGTTTATATAGAAGAATGAGGAATGTTAGATAAGGTTGTTTAACTATGTACAGATCTGGTTAGCTTTATGGAGCAGTAAAGCTGTCACATTCATATCAGCTGCAGGGGTTAAACCTGGGTCACACCAACTGGGACCATCCCTCTAAATTACCAGGTGTGGGCTGTTTATCAGAAATACCAGCTAAAGTTTATTTTATTTTTTCAGTAGTCTTGCTTTCTCAGAATGCTATATCCCTGAATGATTATCAGGAGAATGTTTTAATCCAGCAGGGCCTGGGGAATGGGAGATGGCAGACAGGATGGGAGAGCCAGATGGTGCTTGGCAGAGCAGGAAGAGGACGCTGCTGCCACTAAGCCGGGAGGCGCTGGGCAGTGGGGCCTGGGACGAGTCTGTGGTCCGGGGCATGGGAACAGAACTCAGGCTGCAGCCATAGTTCCTGGCCTTGGCCACACTGGCTTCTGAATCCTTGGCCCACATGGAGCTCCCTCCTTGAGGTCTCAGGGCCCTGGCCAGGCCCAGAACCCTCTGCCCAGCTTTCTGCTGGCCTGGCTGTCAGCAGAGGGGAGGCAGGACTGCAGGAGGATGTGGCCAAACTGAGTTTGAAGCCAAGAGGGGCTTGGCAGCTCCCCGAGGGCTGGCACTGTGCCTCCTCCTCTTCCACTCCCCACTGCACACGCTGCTCAGGGCCTGACGCAGAGCATTCAGTTAATAGAGATGTGTTGACGTTGCTTGGGAAAAGCCAACCCAAAGATACAAGGTCACCTGACATTCAGCAGTGCTATTCAATGGAAATAAAATACGAGCCACATATGTTATCTGAAATTTTCCAGTCGACAGTAAGGAGAAGCAGGTGAAATCAATCTTAGCAATATATTTACGAGAACCCAATTTATCTAATGGAACCCTATGTTACCATTTCTTTTTTTTTTTTTTAAGTTTTTTTTCTCTTTTTGCTGGGAGATCTGAAAACAGATCACATCATATGTTACCATTTCAATATGTAATCATAAACAAAATTATTAAGATAGTTCACATTCTTTTGTTTCTCTGTTAATTCTCCTAAATCCTGTGTGTATGTTACACTTACCGCCCACATCAATGTGTACTAGCCCCTGCAGGAGAGGAAGAAACTTCCTCTACACTCATTTGTTCTGTGATTGGAGCTTTTGAATTAAACTGACAAAAGACAGAAGTTTATCATGTCTGCATACCATACCAACAAAGGACGGAGCTGGCTGGTTAAATAGGGTGGAGGGCTTATGTACCTAAATTAGTAGGGAAAAGGGAGGGGAAAGAAAGGGCGTCCACGGGAAAAACAAATAGGTTTCTTCAGGAAGGACAAATGGAGTTTTAAGAGAACTGACAAGAGATAAGAAAGTTTGTGAAAATATTTGTCTATACAGGTATGAGGGGTCTCTTCACCTTCTTGGGGGCCATAAAACTCCCCCCATGAGAGAGTTTATGGTAGCCTTACTTCCCAGAAGTTGCTGCTTTTTGTCAGATAAAGGAAGCTCCTAGGAGGCTTTTTCCTGTGTCTGTTGCATCTCAAATGTCTTCGGCTTAAAATAACGTTTATGCCAACTCTGGGGCTCCTAGTGGGTTTCCAACACAATTCAACTGCACAGCAGCCGTATGCGGCTACCCTATCAGATGGTGCAGGTGCTGAATCATTAAATCATGGAACCCCGGGGCAGGGCAGCTCCCGGAGATGCTGGCAAGCACGCCCTGTGCCACCTTCTTGCGCGTGCCTGGCTTGTACTCTGCTTGAGTGTCTCCCAAGCCGGGTGCCCACGACCCCTGCCTCCCCCGCAGCCTCCTCCAGGCCAATGGCTCAGGCTCTGAGGTGGATGAGTTGTTGAAGTTGAGCAGAAATCTCCCTCCCTCCTAATTGGGCAACCCAGCATCTTTTCCAAAGCACTGCCACGAACCCGCTGCGAGGGTGGCAGGCAGGAACCACTGTTGAATTTTACCTAGAGGGTCCCTGTCCAGCAGCAGGTGGGGACAGGAGGATGCTAGGATACAAGGCCGTCCTTGCTGCGCCTTGACCCAGCGAGTGGTCTCCTTCGCCCCAAGGAGGGAGAGTGCGCTCTGGGACCGTGGCTGTGCGAGTACCCACCGAAACCCGATAGTAGAAAGCCTGGCTCTGGTCACAACCCGCCTGGAGCCGGCCCTGGCTGCCTTTCTCCTTCCCCCAACTGAATCCTAATAGGAGGTGCAGAATCCTCATACAGCCTCCAGGTTTCACAGACGGGGAAAGCGAGGCGCGGTTCCCGCGCGTCCACGTGCAGCCCACGCTGGGGCTGCACCCGATTGCAACAATGTCCTAGGGGCCTCCGGAGAAAACGTGGGAGCCTTCCCGCCCTGGGGGCCCATTGCCAGCTCTCTGATCCTTGGACATCAGCGGCGGGCGGCCTCGAGCCTCAGGGACCCAGCCGGGCCGGGAGTCTCGGGGGAACACTGATGTAACCTGGCGCCCCGGTTGCAGGAGCTGCCCCCAGGCGCCGCCCGCCGCTTGTTTACCCGACTCGGGCGCGGGGTGGAGTCGCGGCAGCCGGGCCCCGCCCCGCACCTCCCCCCAATCTCCCACCCCTAGAGCTGGACGGAGATCCAGGGGCCCGAGACTTGCGGCCGTTGGTCCTAAGACCTGGCGCGGTCGTTGACCCACACGGGTGACTCTGAAAGAGCCTGAGCCCCCCACGGGCTCTCTCAGTCACAGCCCCAAAGTAGCTCAAAAGAACGTTCCAACGAAGTAAAATCCCGTAACTTGCTACGCCCAAGCAGCCTCAGGACAAGGGCCCTCCATCTGCGTCTCCCAGTCTGTCTCCTGCTCCTGCCCCCTGTTCTGTGACAGTCAGCACCATGGGGAACCCTTCTTTGGACTCCCCAAAAGTCTGCCTCAGGGGACAAAAGCAGCATTTCCCGGGGGTTCTTTCTAACACTGCTGGCACAGAGAGAGAGTTCGCTCTTCGCTAGGCAAACTTCACACCCTGGCGGGTTGGAGGGCAGAGCTGCTTAGCGGTTGGGGCTCCTCGCTTAGGACAGCGCTTCCCAGTCCTGGGCCCTTTCCAGCCCCAAGCCAAGGCCTGGCTCGCTGTGGCCAGTGGGGAACAGCAGGGCTCCCTACACTCACAGCACCCTCCTGAGCGGGGGCTCTCCAGCCAGACACAAGCCTCCCACCCCTAGGGGAGCGAAAGAGCAAGGCACGGTGTGGCCAGATGGTAATGGATGGGAACGGATCTGGAGGGTGCAATGCCGATGCTGGCAAAAACGCCAACAACTGTGACCTGTGCCCACCGCCAGGGTTTTCTCATCTAGACTCTCTATTCACTGGTGAGGCTGCCTACAGATGAGGGAGCTGAGGCTCAGAGACAGCAGGGGAGCCTGAGGTCACCTAGTAAGTTGGTGACAGCTGCAACTAGGACCCAAAGCCCTGTGTGCTAGTCCCTCTTGCACTCTTTTTTTTTTTTTTTTTTTAAATAATCGACGGTACAATACGCTAACAAACCTCATGCACTCTTGAAAGCCCAAGAGCCCTGTGGGAGGGAGCAGTCTAGGAGGGCTTCCTGGATGAGAGGCCAGGTCTGAGCTAGATGAGGGAGGAGGGCCACGGTTTACAGAGAGGTGTGAGATGAGAAGGCTTCTCTGAGCTGGGAAATAGGAAGAAAGGGGAGGAGCCGGAGAAGATGGCAGTCACCTGTAATCCCAGCACTTTGGGAGGCTGGGGAAGAGGATGGTTTGAGACCAGTCCGGGCAATATAGTGAGACCCCCATCTCTACCAGAAACAAAAAATGTGACATGTGCCTGTGGTCCTAGCTACTTGAGAGGCTGACATGGGAGGATTGCCTGGGCCCAGTGGTTGAGGCTGTGATGAGCCATGATTGCACCACTGCACTTCTGCCTGGGCGACAGAGTGAGACCTTGTCTCAAAAAAAAAAAAAAGAAGAAGAAGAAGAAAGAAAACAAAATGATAAAACAAAAAATTTTGAAAAAGAAGAGGAAAAAAGAAAGAAGAAGAAGAAAGGGGAGGTTAACCTGGGAAGAGAACAGCCTCTGGAGCTGCAGGAAGTAAGGGTACAAAAGGTCTCTCCAAAGAAGAGGGTCTGGGGGTCAGTCAGGGAGGAGGCCAGCCAGGGTCAACAGAAATTCCAATCTGGCCTCTCACTCTAGACTCTCACGTTTCCCAGCCCTCTGACATTGGGTATGTTATCTTCCCTCTGTGGGCCTCAGTGTGCTTTGTGACTGGCTTTTCATACTTGAGGGTGTGAGGGACTCATATACCTGTTGAAAAACTCGGGCTTTGAATGAAGAGACCTTCCAAACAGGCTTTGTGTGAGCAACATGACTGTTTATTTACCTGGGTGCAGGTGGGCTAAGGCCGAAAAGGGCACTAGCAAAACGCAGGGGGATAGGAGTTGGTTTTATAGGTTTGGGTAGTTTTTTGCGGGGAAGGAGTGTTGCAGAGTAAGTTCAGTTACAGTGGTGGCGGGTAGGGGCAAGGAGTATACATAACCACAAGTTCAGTTACAATGGCAGGGTTGGGTGAGAGGTATTTACATTATCATAAGTACAGTTAAGATGGCAGAGTTGGGTCAGGGGCTTGTCGGGGAAGCTCTGATGGGTGATCAGGAACAATGGCAAACGCAGGGGGTGGGAGACTTCAGCCGAGTCAAGCAGGACTTCAGACTTTCAGGCTCCAGGCTTGCATATGGAGACCTGACAATACCAATGTGACAGAGAGGCTGGAGTCAAGGGAGACCTCTCCAAGGGGCTTCTCCCTGCCATGTATTCCCTGCCCTTAGAGAGAGAGGCCCCATACACTTGTTCCCTCCAACTCTGCCAGCATGTCAGGGAGGCCCCCAGGCTTTGTAAATATTTGTATGTCTGATCTAGTTCGTGGCTGCTGGAACATTCTGTCCTGCTTTTCATTCATCTTGGCTTCTGTCTCAGGCTGTGAAGTTACTGCAAGAGATCAAGATCCCAGGGTCGGAACTTCCAGGTCCTTCGCCAGCCCCCCTCCTGCCAACACCTCCTGAGCCCCAGTTTATTCCTGAAGTTTAGAACCTTGTGCCAGGCCCTGTGCAAGAAAAGGACACATGACTCGAAAGAACCTCTCTGGCAGGGCATGGTGGCTCATGCCTGTAATCCCAGCACTTTGGGAGGCTTAAGTGGGTGGATCACCTGAGGTCAGGAGTTCAAGACCAGCCTAGCCAACATGGTGAAACCCCATCTCTACTAAAAATACAAAAATTAGAATGGCGTGGTGGCATGTGCCTGTAGTCCCAGCTACTTGGGAGGCCAAGGCAGGAGAATTGAATTGCTTGAACCTGGGAGGCAGAGGTTGCAGTGAGCAGAGGCTCAACACTGCACTCTAGTTTGGGTGACAGAACGAGACTCTGTCTCAAAAAAAAAAAAAAGGAAAGAAAGGAATATGTGACTCTGAAGAACCTCTCTGGTCAGGCACAGTGGCTCATGCCTGTAATCCCAGCACTTTGGGAGACCAAGATGGGAGGTGTAAGGTCTGTTCTCGCCGAGTTTAAAACGGAAGAAACTGAGGCCAGCACAAGAAGATCTGATGCAAAGGAATTTATTCAGCTCCCCGCGAGGGAGGGGGATGTGTCTGAGCTCCCCGTGAGGGAGGGGGTGTGTGTCTGAGAAGGGGGTGTGCCCAAGCTCCCAGCGAGGGAGTGGGGAGCGTCCGAGCTCCCAGCGAGGCAACCAGCCTTACATTCTGACCTTTTGGTGATATATAGAGGGCACCGCTCTTTCTGACTACTTGCTGAGTAGGAGTGAAGTAAGGGGGACAGGTCAGTTGGCTGGTGCCTCGACTGAGACTCGGACGAAGGGATGAAGCAGGATTTGGTTAACAGCCACTCGTCCAATTGGGCGGCTGAAGTGACACTGTACCCTAGGGCACCGCTCCCGAGTCCAGCTGCTGCTAGAGAGAGACAACAACTATTGGGAGGAAAACAGACTGCTCGTTTGTTTCGGGGAGCAGAGGGAGGCGTAAGGAGAGATAGGAGCTCAGCTTGCCCATATACCTTTAACTGCGAGACTAGAGTAACAGGCACACAGGAGAGGAGAGAGGCATTTATAACTTTGGTTAGGGTCCCGTTACACTAAAAGTACTCTTGGAGGTGAAAAGGTAAGGTCTGGGCTAGAGAGAGGAAGGTTAGACAGGCCCTCCCAAGGTGTGACAAATGTATCCATTAGTTTAGGACAGGAATGGACTAGGGAGGGGGAATGGGATGGAAGAGGAAACAAAGTAGCTGAGTTGAGTAGAGAAGTGGGATGAAGGCTGACTGAGGATTTTTAAAGAGAAAGTAAGACTTAAAGTGTAGAGGAATGGTAAAGAAGGACTGAGACCTGGGAAGGTATGCTAGGCCCTGAGTAGGAAGGAATAGTTAGCTCCCATATCCACTAAGAAGGAAATGGACTTACCCGCTACCTGCAGGGTTACCCTGGGCTCGGCAAGGGTGATGGGGGTCCTCGAGTCCAGGCTGCATCAGTCATCCAGAAGGCTGAGAAATTCAGGCAAAGGGATTGCTTCCTGTGGACCGGCCTGCTCCTCACATAGAGGAGACAGGCAATTAACCTTCCAGTGTCCAGTCTGCTTGCAGTTTGGGCAAGGTCCAGGAGGTGGACTAGGACAGGGGCACTCCGGGGCCCAATGTCCCTCTCAACCACATCTGAAACAGGCCCCCGACCACGCCCTTGGAGCCTTTTGGAAGGGTTTTGATGGACCTCCCCAGCCTCAGGGCTGCTACAAGAGCTTGGGCTGCTGTAAAAACCCAGTCCCGCTCATTTGGGGTGAGGATGGATAGATTGGAGAGGGAGAAGGGAACGTGCACTCGGACAATGCTCTTTACTCCGGCCACCTCACAGAGGGGGCAAAGGAGGGAGGTTTTGTCCTTAGGAGCACAGTGCGAGCGGATGTGTGCACTAACAGGAGAGGCCAGGTTGGAATTAGGAGGTGGAGGAGCTGAAGGGGGTTGAGGTCTGTCATAGGGCGGAGGATTATTGGGTTGGGCCAGTGGAGAGGAGAGTTCCTCAGATGCATTGGGGTCAGAAAAGGAAGAGAAGGAGGGTGGAGGGGCTAAGGGTGAAGAGGAGGTTTCTTTGGCTGGGAGCACCCGGGCGGTAGTGCAAGAGGAACAGAGGGTGGGTCGGGAATGAAGATATATCAGAAAGCCTGCACGGTTACAATGATTATTATCAGGAAGAAAACAAAAAGAGACAGGGCTAGGGTTATCTGTCACATGGGTACAATAAAGACAGTACCACATGTAAGACTGACGGACAAAGGGTGAAGAGAGAGAGAAAGATAGAGTTAAAAGTGGAAAGCGGCCGCCATTTAGGGGCGAGGAATGGCCGCCATCTTAGGTGAGAGAAAAAGAGAGCTAAGAGCAGGAAGCGGCCACCATCTTAGGGGCGAAGTACAGCCGCCATTTTGAGAGGGAGAGAGAAAAGAGAAAAAGGGTCAGAGAGAAAAAGAAACTGAAAACACAGTTTCTTAGATAACGGGAGCCTTTGTGCCAATAGGCTGGTTCCAAATTTAAAATAAAGGTTTTTCTGGTACAAGCCGGGGGCTTCCGAGTACCCACACCTCAATCGCTGCTGCGGGGGTGGTCGGCAGAGCGGCTAGGTGTCCCAGGCTGCGCTTACCGAGCACCGAAAACGAGAGGCTTCAGGAAAGTGGGGACATCTCCCTCAAAATCCTGAGCCTGAGAAACCCCTCACGGGGAGAAGACAAGAGTGTAGAGACATCTCCTCTTACACTCAGGTCCTTGAGATGAGATGAGAAGGAGTCCCTGACGCAGCCGCGATTGCAAGCAGGGAGTCCACGAGACGAAGCAAGCAGCAGGAGGGGTAGTGGGCAACAGAAGTCTTACCTTCTGGTGAAAGGGCTGCTCCCCGGTCCGGCTTTATGTGGAGGAGTCAGTTTCCCCCAGGAGGGGTCTTACAACTCCCCCCCGGGTTTCGGCACCATTTGTAAGGTCTGTTCTCGCCGAGTTTAAAACAGAAGAAACCAAGACCAGCACAAGAAGATCTGATGCGAAGGAATTTATTCAGGCTGCCGGACAAGGTTCTGCGGTCCAACAGGAGGGGCCAGAGAAGTCGTGCAGACTCCTCTCAGACGTGGGGTTTTATAGGGAGTGGAGGTGTTTGATTGGTTGTGCCCAAGGTGAGTGGGACAAAATGGCGGGGAGTGGGGCCCAGATGGAACAAAATGGCAGGCAGGGAGTGGGGCCCTGATGGGACAAAATGGTATCGGGTAGGTCCTGGAGGGGCTTTTTTCCGGGCTCCCAGTGAAGGGGGTTGTGTCCGAGCTCCCCGCGAGGGAGGGGGTGTGTGTCCAAGAAGGGGGTGTGTCTGAGCTCCCCGCGAGGGAGGGGTGTGCGTCTGAGCTCCTGGCGAGGGAGGGGGGAGCGTCCGAACTCCCAGCACAGCAACCAGCCTTACAGGAGGATTGCTTAAGCCCAAGCCCAGGAATTTGAGAACAGCCTGGGCAACAGAGTAGACCCTATTTTTAGTTTAGTTTTTTTTTTTTTTTAATACACAGTATCACATGTGACTCAACTGGAGTTCTCAAAGAAAGGATGAATGTTTGAATTTAGTTTGGAATGAGATGGACCTCTGGCTACTTTACGTCACCAGTGCTCACCATCCCAGTCAGATTTAAGGTCCCTACCGTGATTTACACTGTTATGCCATTATCCTTTCTAATCTTGTATCTCATTTTTTTCTTTTTGAGACAGAGTTTTTCGTTCTTGTTACCCAGGCTGGAAAGCAATGGCATGATCTCGGCTCACCACAACCTCCGCCTCCTGGGTTCAAGCAATTCTCCTGCCTCAGCCTCCTGAGTAGCTGGGATTACAGGCACGCGCCGCCATGCCCAGCTAATTTTTGTATTTTTAGTAGAGACGGGGTTTCACCTTGTTGACCAGGATGGTCTCGATCTCTTGACCTCGTGATCCACCCACCTCGGCCGGCCTCCCAAATTGCTGGGATTACAGGCGTGAGCCACCACGCCCGGCCCTATCTCTAGTTTTAAAAAGAAAGCCTCTCCTTTTGCTGCAAGAGCTTGGACTTTGGGTCCAAATGTTAGCACAGTAGCCGGCCTGATGTGTGGTTTTGGGTGAGTCCCATTACCCCTCTGAGCTTATTTCCTCATTCCTAAAAAGGTGGTAAAATGGTGTGGACCAGTGCCCGGCACTTACTAAGCTGTTTTCTTCGCTAACCTTCCTTCCATGCCTCTGCACTGTCTTCCTAGAAGGTTGGGCCTGCCCTATTTAGCCAATTAAATTAACAAGGGTAAGAAGTTTCTGACTTTTATTGAGTACTCTGTACAGTGGTGTGCTGGTAAATGCTTAACAACCAGCTCTAAATACATTTTTTTTTTTGGCAGAGTTTCGCTCTTGTTGCCCAGGCTGGAGTGCAATGGCATGATCTCGGCTCACCGCAACCTCTGCCTCCCGGTTTCAAGCAATTCTTCTGCCTCAGTCTCCCAAGTGGGTGGGACTACAGGTGCACACCACCATGCCCAGCTAATTTTTATATTTTTAGTAGAGACAGGGTTTCACCATGTTGACCGGGACGGTCTCGTCTCCTGACCTTGTGATCTGCCCACCTCAGCCTCCTAAAGTGTGGGATTACAGGCATGAGCCACCGCACCCAGCCTCTAAATATATATATATATATATATTTTAAAAGGTCCGGGGTTTCACCATGTTGGCCAGGCTGGTCTTGAACTCCTGACCTCAGGTGATCCACCCAACTCAGCCTCCCAAAGTGCTAGGATTACAGGCATGAGCCACCACGCCCAGCCTAAATACATTTTTTAGAAGTTTTAGGCAGAGCATGGTGGCTCACGCCTGTAATCCCAGCACTCTGGGAGGCCAAATTACCTGAGGTGAACCTGGGAGGCAGAGGTTGCAGTGAGCAGAGACACAACACTGCACTCCAGCCTGGGTGACAGAACAAGACTCTGTCTCAAAAAAAAAAAAAAGACAAATTCAAAGATAAAATTATGAAGAATTTCAAAGTGCTGATTGGTCCTAGTGCACTGAACCAAGCCGAGTGCGGGGCCTTGTTTGTGGGCTGCATTGAAGTGGGCCTTACTATGTGTTATCCAGGTGAGATAAGAATGGTGTGGCAGGTCGGCTGGACACAGTGGCTCACGCCTGTAATCCCAGCACTTTGGGAGGCTGAGGCGGGTGGATCACCTGAGATCAGAAGTTCGAGACCAGCCTGACCAACATGGTGAAACCCAATCTCTACCAAAAATACAAAAATTAGCCCAGGCGTGGTGGTGGGCACCTGTAATCCCAGCTACTCCTGAGGCTGAGGCAGGAGAATCGCTTGAATCCAGGAGGCAGAGGTTGCAGTGAGCCAAGATCGCACCATTGCACTCCAGCCTGGGTGATAGAGTGAGACTCCGTATCAAGAAAAACAAAAAAAGAATGGCCCAGCAGGATGATTCCTTAGGAACTTTAGTCCCTTAGTACCCACGTCAGAGAACCCTGGGTGCCTTGAGGGGAGCAGAGGCCAGGAGACTCACCTCCCTCCTCAGAAATCTCCCCTACTCTGGGGAAGCACACACGAAATTCGGCAAAAACTTGTCAAACAAAAAAATACAGCCTTTGTTACAGAACATTTATCATCCACCATCTGCACCACCACTTCCATTTTATATCTGCATAGTGCCACTTTTCTCTTTTTGAGAAATACTTTCTAAAAATTGATCTTTTGTTTCTAAACAGGTGAAGGATAACATTTTCACTCAATTCACTGCCCATCTGTGCAGCGAACAATTGGTTGCATTCATTGGTCTAGAGAATACCCACAACTGTAAAAGTTTTCTCCACACTGATATTTGTCCTGGGGATTGAAGCCAAATTATTGACCTAGTTTTAGCAAATCTAGAACAACAGCTTTTGGCTTAAGAAATATTTCCATGTTTTGGCCGGGGGTGGTGGCTCACGCCTATAATCCCAGCACTTTTGGAGGCCGAGGCAGGAGGATCACCTGAGGTCAGGAGTTTAGGACCAGCCTGACCAACATAGAGAAATCTCATCTCTACTAAAAAGATTTTAAAACTATTATCCAGGCATGGTGGCACGTGCCTGTTATCCCAGCTACTTGGGAGGCTGAGACAGGAGAATCCCTTGAACCTGGGAGGCGGAGGTTGCAGTGAGCCAAGATCGCACCACTGCACGCCAGCCTGGGCAATAAGAGCAAAACTCAATCTCAAAAAAAGAAGAAAAAAAGAAAAGAAAGAAATATTTCCATGTATTAAGAGTAATTGTTCCCTTGAGGTGAATAACTGTGGTGGCCCAGGCACCAACTTCCTGACAAAGAGAATTTGAAAGGGGTGCTTCTCGAACCACGCTGGCCCCAGTCCAGGAAGGTATAATTTCCATTTCTCAGGAGTGGCCAGATGTTCTGGGCCAGCTGCTGGGAGTGGGGGGAGCATCTCACCAGGGAAGAGGGCTGCAAGTGTAGGCAGAGGATGAGAGGCTCCCGTGGCCTGTTGATGCAAGATCGACCCCACTCTGCGTGCCCCCTGCTCTGTCCAGGCGATCATCCCACTGTGGGGAGCCCAGGCCCAGCCCACGGCTCTCAGGACCGTGCTGCATTATGAAACGGGGGCAGGAGCCTCACTGGGACAAGTCAGCACTCACAGAAACACACAGACATACAGGCAGGAAGCATCTGGGAACCTTGTCCTGAAGTGTGTGCAGGTGCAGTGGACACAAACCACCTCAGAGCATGTTGATAAAAGCCACCCGGTGAAGGAACAGTGGGCCTTCTCCAGCATGTTCTTCTGTGGGTTTCCTCACAGAAATTCAAACCATAGGCTAGGCGCCATGGTGTACGACTATAATCCCAGCACTTTGGGAGGCCGAAGTGGGCAGATCACGAAGTCAAGAGATTGAGATCAGCATGGCCAACATGGTGAAACCTCGTCTCTACTAAAAATACAAAAATTAGCTGGGCACGGTGGCGCATGCCTGTAGTCCCAGCTACTTGGGAGGCTGAGGCAGGAGAATCTCTTGAACCTGGAAGGTGGAGGTTGCAGTGAGCCAAGATCCCACCACTGCACTCCAGGCTGATGACAGAGCAAGACTCCATCTCAAAAAATAAAAATAAATGAATAAATAAGAGAGAAACTCAAACCATAGCCTGTTTGAGTCTGAACCAGGCCCTGTGTACTCCTCAGTGATCTTGGGCAAATCCCAGGGCATATCTGATCCTCACTTTCTCCATTTGTAAAATGGGAACATGATGCATATCTTCAGGGTTGAGGGAAGTATTAAGCAGGATGCCTGTGTTTCTGTTCATGTGGGGATGCTGGACACAGAGCTGGCACTCAGTACCACAGGATGGTAACAGGGTGGCTATTATTATTATCATTAGCAATCAAAGAGTAGAGAGAAGGTCTGACTCACTTCTGTGTGCCTGGTACACAGGATGTGGTACTGGGAAATGTGGATGGAACTCTCGAGCCTTGGCTGGGCTGTGTTTGAGAGAGTGGTTTGTGGCGATGTGGTGGGGGAAGGTAGGTGACTGCGCTGGGCCTCTGCTGGCCTTCTTCCCCAGGAAACAGGACTGTGGGGGGTGGGGGAGGGGAGATGTGGGGGAAGGTCATCCTTAGCCAGCCCCCTCATTTCACAGATGGAGAAACTGTGTGTCAACCCATGGGGAACTCATTACACCAACCTCTACTGGCCTCAGGGTAAGTTTTGGAACCCCAAAATTTTGGAGCCCCCAAAACTGGAGATGCAAACCCTGGGTGCCTGTTCAGATTCCCCCCCGGCAATCTGCTTCATTTCTCTTGATTGGCACAAGACCAGTGTCAGGTCACTCCTCCATTTTTAGAACTGGATAAAATTCCACATCACAAGGCATGAAACTGGCCACCGAGTTCAGCGATGAAACACAAAAGTATGGATGAGTTAGCTCCCCCAACCCGCCAGGTGAAACCTAAGCAATGAGAAACGGGAAGGAGCTGGGAAGGTAAACTCTCCCTCCTTTCACTCTCCTTGAATGGCTCCAAGGTGCGGTTCCCTGCATGCCTCTGGACAAGTTCCCATGCAGAGCAACATGCCTGCTGAGCAACCTGCTGTGTCTCACCCAGGCATGCCATGAAGCCGTGGCCAGCACAGTGGCACATCAGCCACAGTGCATTCCATCTGCCCTGGCCTTACTTCCCTCATTCTTCACTCGCCATCCTGAGCTGGTATCTCGTAGATACAGTATTGGCACTGTGCCTGGGAGCAGGCCTATGCAAACCTATCCCTAAAGGCTGAGGAAGCTGAGAGGCCAAAGACAGAGGCTGAGTCCGGGCACAGTGGCTCAGGCCTGAAATTCCAACACTTTGGGACGCTGAGACAGATGGATCATGAGGTCAGGAGTTCAAGACCAGCCTGGCCAACATGGTGAAACCTCATCTTCACTAAAAATACAAAAATTAGCTGGTCATGGTGGTGGGCACCTGTTATCCCAGCTACTCGGGAGGCTGAGGCAGGAGAATCATTTGAACCTGAAAGGCAGAAGTTGGAGTGAGACAAGATCACGCCATTGCACTCCAGTGTGGTGACAGAGTGAGTCTCAAAAAAAAAAAAAAAAAAAAAAAAAACCGGCCGGACGCGGTGGCTCACATCTGTAATCTCAGCACTTTGGGAGGCCAAGGTGGGCAGATCACCTGAGGTCAAGAGTTTGAGACCAGCCTGGCCAACATGGTGAAACCCTGTCTCTATCTTTTTTTTTTTTTTTTTTTTAAGACAGGGTTTCACTGTGTTGGTCAGGCTGGTCTTGAACTCCCAACCTCAGGTAATCCTCCCGCCTTGGCCTCCAGAGTGCTTGGATTACAGGCGTGAGCCACCACACCCGCCCTGAAACCCTGTCTCTAAAAAGAAAAAAAAAAAAAAAGACAGAGGCTAACAAATGCAGTTTCTCTAAAAGAAACATTTAATAAGAATTTAGGCATAGAAGCCACCGTCTCAGTAGCTGCAAGTGGGGATGGTGAATCCCCACCATTATCCCCCAGACCAAGGGCTTATACAACACAGGGAAGGAATGAGTAGGACAACTGAAGTTGACCCTTCGGGGAAAGGCAAAAATGCTACCTGAATCTGCCGAAGGGGAGGATTTATGGTCAAGATTGTTTTGACCTAAGGGCAGGATTTATGGGAACAGTAGATAATGTAGAAGTCTTAGAGGCATTCTTTGAGCAGGGGTTAGTCAGAAGTCAACATGGCAAGTCGGCATCCAAGGTGGAGTTGCTTTAGTCTCCACAGCCACCTTAATCCTTGACCCAAGCTCTGCTTTTCAAAGGACCCAGGCTAAGATGGGTGGAGTCCCAAAATCATTCATATTATAGGATTATTAAACATAAAGGCACTCAGTATATAATAGAATTATTCCATCTATTTAGATAAAAGTTTCTGTCCCGCAGCAGAGACATGGGAGGCACTGCCTGAGGGGCAAACCGAATTAACATTTCCATCCCAGCAAAATACACATAACAAAACAGGCATCAGCCACCTCCTTCGGCACCCAGTCCCACCTTGGCAGTGCTCAGAGTTCTTCCTGTTGGTTGGTCCCTGTTGTCTCTGATCTACTCCAGGTGGGGAAGGGCGACCTCCGAATGGTATTCACAAGGGGGTCTCTGGACAAGGCAAAGAGCAGATAGTCACCCAAGACAGGCCTGTTGAGCTTTCTTGAGGGCTCACTGAATGTAACCAGATAAATAAGGAGGGTTCTCTGAGTTAGGCCTGCTAGACTTCATCGGCAGTTCCTTCTGAGATCCCCTCCGCATGTACAAACACACACAAAGAGGAGATCCCTAACCAAGAACTCTAAGAGTATCCTTTCCAAACTATCCTCCTATTCTCCATCTGATAAATCTCCTTGAAATCTTCCTGACTGAGGAAGTCTCCTGAACCAAGACTCTTCCTGCTAGTTAGGGAGAGCCAACCACCACCCCCCGAGAGCTGCACAGAGACAGACACCCCACCCCATAATGGGGCTACAGACACCACACCATGGGACTACAGAACCAGTCAGGAGCAGGAAGGAGGTGTTGGTAGAGCCTAGGATACTCACCAACCCAGATACCCCACAATGGGGCTACAGACAGACACCCTGTGATAGGGATACAGTTGAGAGATATCTCCCCAGGACTATTTCTCTATTGCAATTAAATCCATGCACATTGGGTCAGCAGCACCCCACCAGTAGAGAGAGTACCAGAGTCAGCCCCCAGTCCAAAAGAGCTAGGCAGCCACTAGGGCTGGCCTCTAGATTCATTGCTGGAGGGGGGCCACCAAACCCAGGCAGGTAGCCACAAGAGCAATCCCAGATAAGCCCCCAAATTCGTAACCACCCAAGGGGTTCACCTTGACTGCTGCCTAGACAGAGCCAATTTATCAAGACAGGGGAATTGCAATAGAGAAAGAGTAATTTTTTTTTTTTTTTAATAAAGTACACTGACAAGAGAAAGAGTAATTCATGCAGAGCCAGCTGTGTGGGAGACCAGAATTTTATTATTACTCAAATCAGTCTCCTCCAGCATTCAGGGAACAGAGGTTTTTTTTTGTTTGTTTTTTTGTGTGTTTGTTTTTTGTTTTTTTGTGTGTGTGTTTTGTTTCCCGCCTCTTCCCTGACCTTGTTTGTTTTTTAGACAGAGTTTCACTCTTGCTGCCCAGGCTGGAGTGCAATGACACGATCTCGGCTTACTGCAACCTCCGCTTCCGGGGTTCAAGCAATTCCCCTGCCTCGGCCTCCCAAGTAGCTGGGATCACAGGTGTCCACCACAATGCCCGGCTAATTTTTTGTATTTTTATTAGAGATAGGGTTTCATCATGTTGGCCAGGCTGGTCTCAAACTCCTGATCTCAGGTGATCCACCCACCTCAGCATCCCAAAGTGCTGAGATTACAGGCATGAGTCACTGCTCCCTGTAGGGAGCAGAGGTTTTTTTGTTTTTGTTTTTGTTTTTTTAATAGAGACGGGGTTTCACCATGTTGGTCAGGCTGGTCTCGAACTCCCGACCTCAGGTGATCCACCCGCCTTGGCCTCCAAAGTGGTTGGATTACAGGCGTGAGCCCCCACGCCCGGCCCTGGGAGCAGAGTTTTTAAAGACAATTTGGTGGGTTGGGGAAAGCCAGTGAGCCAGGAGTGCTGATTGGTCAGAGATTAAATCATGCGGAGTTGAAGCTCTCTTCTGGCACTGAGTCAATTTCTGGGTGGGGGCCACAAGATCAGATGAGCTAGTTTATTGATCTGGGTAGGACCAGCTGATCCATCAAGTGCAGGGTCTGCAAAACAGGCACGGATCTTAGGAGCAGTTTAGGGAAGTTCAGACTCTTGTAGCCTCCAGCTACATGACTCCTAAACCATAATTTCTAACATTGTGACTAGTGTAAGTCCTACAAAGGCAGTCTAGTCCCCAGGCAAGAAGATGGTCTGTCCTGGGAAAAGGCTGTTATCATCTTTGTTTTTTTTTTCTTTTTCTTTTTTTCTTTCTTTTTTAAACAGCGCTTTCCAGGCATGTATTTTATTTTTTATAAGACAGGCCTCCATGTGCAAGCCTGGACCCAGAAAGTCTGAAGTCCTGCCTGCCTCGGCTGATCGCCCCCCCCACCCCCCCCCCACCCCCCGCCTGCATTCGCCATTATCCCTGATCGCCCAGTGAAGCTTCCCTCGGACATTAAGCTTCTATCCCCACCCTGCCACCTTAACTGTTCTTGCTCTGTGAATAGCACTCCCCCTACCCTACCATCTTAACTACTCTCACGACTTACCCCACCCATCATTGTTACTGAACTTATGGTAATGTATACTCCCTGCCCCTACCCCCACCACTGTAACTGATCTTACACTGTAACACCACTGCCCACCCCAAACCTATAAAACCAACTCCTATCCCACCGCCATTCTCTGACACCTTTTTCGGCCTCAGCCCACCTGCACCCAGATGAATAAACAGCCATGTTGCTCACACAAAGCCTGTTTGGAAAATCTCTTCATTAATGTGTTTAATATTCGGTCTATTGGATGTGAATAACAGCACCAACATCTTTGTTTTAAACCATAAACTCTAAACTCATTTTCTCCAAAAGTTAGTTTAGCCTATACCCAGGAATGGAAAAAGGACAGCTTGGAGGTTAGAAGCAAGATGGAGTCAGTTAAGTTAGAGCTCTTTCACTGTCTCAATCATAATTTTGCAAAGGCAGTTTCAGTAAGAAAGTTCGGAATTATTACACTCTGCAGTGGGAACCTATTGTGGTGTGAATGCGTCCCCAGAACTGTAATTAGGAGATGATTAAGTCAGGAGGATAAAACCCTCTTGAATGGGATTCATGCCTTTAGAAAACAAGCCCAAGGAAGCTTCTTTGACCCTTCTGCCAGGTGAGGATGAACCGCCATTGCAAAATTATAACTGAAACAGTGAAAGAGCTCTGACCTAACCAATTCTATCTTGCTGCTGCCTTTTTTTTTTTTTTTTTTTTAAGAGACGGGGTCTCGATATGTTGCCCCGGCTGGAGTGCAGCGGCTATTCACAGGCATGAACCCACTACTGATCAGCACGGGAGTTTTGACCTGCTCCATTTCCGACCTGGGCCGGTTCACCTCTCCTTAGGCAACCTGGTGGTCCCCTGCTGCCGAGAGGTCACTATATTGATGCCGAACTCAGTGCGGACACCCGATCGGCATAGCACACTACAGCCCAGAACTCCTGGGCTCAAACGATCCTCCCACCTCAGCCTCCCAAGTAGCTGGAACTACAGGCACGTGCCACCGCCCCCGGCCCCCGGCTCTATCTTGCTTCTAACCTTCAAGCTGTCCCTGTTCACGCCTGGGTGTAGGTTGAACTTAGTTTATAGTTTGAAACAAATAGTTAAGCCCTTTCCCAAAACAAATCCCCTTCTCGTCTGGAGACTAGACTGCCTTTGTAGGACTAGCAAATTAGCCAAAAGATTAGAAATTATGGTTTAGCATGCAGCCAGGGTCTACAAGATTCTGATCCTCCCCAAATCACTCCTGGGGATAATATCACTACTGCAAAACCTAAGATCAGTGGTTGAGATATTTTGCCGACACTTAATGGATCAGCTAGCACCACCCAGATAAACTGGCTCATCTGATCTTGTGGCCCCACCCAGGAACTGACTCAGCACCAGACAACAGCTTCAGCTCCCTAGGATTTTATCTCCCAATCAGCACTCAAGACTCATAGGCCCTACCCACTAAATTATCCTTAAAACTCTGATCCCTGAATGCTTGGGGAGACTGATTTGAGCAATAATAAAACTCCGTTCTCCTACATAGCTGGCTCTGCATGAATTACTTGTTCTCTATTGCAATTCCCCTGTCTTGATAAATCAGCTGTCTAGGCAGCGGGCAAGGTGAATCTCTGGGCGGTTACAAGGACACAGAAGCCACTATCTATGAGAACAGGCCCTTTCCAGACAGTGACTATGTTATCACCTTGATACTGGACTTCCCAGCCTCCAGAACTGTGAGAAATACATTTCTGGTGTTCATAAATTATTCAGATATTGTTTTATATTAGGTGAGTGCAAAAGTAATTGTGGTTTTTGAATTTTTTTGAGTTTGCTGTTTGATATTAGAATACATTCTTAAATAAATGTGGTTATATTATACATTTTAATGAGCATTTCTCACTGCGTTTTTCTGCTTATGACATTACTTCTTGCTGTTTATTTCAGACTATGGAAATGATGTTAGACAAAAAGCAAATTTGAGCAGTTTTTTTATTCGAGTTCAAAATGGATTGTAAAGCAGCAGAGACAACTCACACTGTCAGCAACGCATTTGGCCCAGGAACTGCTAATGAATGTACAGTGCAGTGGTGGTTCAAGAAGTTTTTTTTTTGAGACGGAGTTTCCCTCTTGTTACCCAGGCTGGAGTGCAATGGCGCGATCTCGGCTCACCGCAACCTCCGCCTCCCGGGTTCAGGCAATTCTCCTGCCTCAGCCTCCTGAGTAGCTGGGATTCCAGGCACACACCACCGTGCCCAGCTAATTTTTTGTATTAGTAGAGACGGGGTTTCACCACGTTGACCAGGATGGTTTCGATCTCTTGACCTCGTGATCCACCCGCCTCGGCCTCCCAAAGTGCTGGGATTGCAGGCTTGAGCCACCGCGCCCGGCTGGTTCAAGAAGTTTTGCAAAGGAGATGAGAGCTTTGAAGATGAGGAGCATAGTGGCTGGCTATCGGCTAAGAACAACTACTGAGAACAATCATCAAAGCTGATCCTCGCCGGGCGCGGTGGCTCACACCTGTAATCCCAACAGTTTGGGAGGCCGAGGCGAGCAGATCATGAGGTCAGGAGATCGAGACCATCCTGGCCATAGTGAAACCCCGTCTCTACTAAAATACAAAAAATTACCCGGGCATGGTGGTGTGCGCCTGTAGTCCCAGCTACTCAGGAGGCTGAGGCAGGGGAATCGCTTGAATCCAGGAGACGGAGGTTGCAGTGAGCCAAGATCGTACCACTGCACTCCAGCCTGGCAAAAAAGCAAGACTCCATCTCAAAAAAAAAAAAAAAAAGAAAGAAAGAAAGAAAGCTGATCTTCTTACAACAACACATGAGAGGTTGCTGAGGAACTCAACCTTGACCATTCTTTTTAAAAATATATATATATATTGCTTATACCCATCACTGGAGGTTAACAAAGAAAAAAATATATATAGATATATATTCTTTTTCTTTCTTTTTTAGAGACAGGGTTTCACCATGTTGGTCAGTCTGGTCTTGAACTCCTGACTTCTGGTAATCTGCCCACCTCAGCCTCCCAAAGTGCTGAGATTACAGGCGTAAGCCACCGCGCCCGGCCAACCTTGACCATTCTATGATCATTCATCATTTGCAGCAAATTGGAAAGGTGAAAAAGCTTTATAAGTGGGTGCCTCATGAGCTGATGAAAACTAAAAAATCGTCATTGTAAAGTGTCATCTTCTCTTATTCTACACAACAATGAACCATTTCTCGATTGGATTGTGACGTACAACAAAAGTGTATTTTATACAACCAGCAATGACCAACTCAGTGATTGGACCGAGAAGAAGCTCCAAAGCACTTCCCAAAGCCAAACTTGCACCAATAACAGGTCATGTTTCACAGAGCAGGAGCATCACCATCTTGGACAAGCCCCTCCTTCTAAAGTTCACCTTAATAAAAAACCACCTAAATCCAAAGGGCATCAGCCTAATGGCTAAGGTCACCATGACTATAAACCACAAATGACATCTCCAACCAGAAACATTCCAAACTCCTCCCAGACCAGAGACATGCTAGCCCCTAGATAATCCCCGCTCTGGGCTGGAAAGATGTCTGCTCCAAGATAACCTCCCCTCCTCCCAGAGAGATTCCAATCCTGCCATAAGCTTCTCCCCACACATAAACATTCCAAGCTTCTGATGAGCGATCTCACCCTAAAACCAATATATACTCTTGGTCTGTAAGAGAAAGCACTCTTGGCTGGCCGTGGTGGCTCACGCCTGTAATCCCAGCCATTTAGGAGTCTGAGGCGGGCGGATCATCTGAGGTTGGAGTTCGAGACCAGCCTGACCAACATGGAGAAATCCCGTCTCTACTAAAAAATACAAAATTAGCTGGGCCTGGTGGCTTATGCCTGTAATCCCAGCTGCTCAGGAGGCTGAGGCGTGAGAATTGCTTGAACCCGGGAGGCGGAGGTTGTGGTGAGTCAAGATCTCACCACTGCACTCCAGCCTGGGCAACAAGAGGAAACTCCATCTCAGAAAAAAAGGGCCGGGCGCGGTGTCTCACGCCTGTAATCCTAGCACTTTGGGAGGCCGAAGTGGGTGGATCACTTGACGTCAGGAGTTCAAGACCAGCCTGGCTATCATGTTGAAACCCCATCTTTAAAAAAAAGTAAGAAAGAAAGAAAGAAAAAGAAAAAAAGAAAGCGCTCTTTTTTTTTTTCCTAAGAGTCCCCAGGATCTGTTCTGTCCAAACACTGTTGAAACAAGAGACAGATCCGCGGGACCGCCAACCTGCCAAGAAAGCGCTCTTGACCGAAATCGGCCAGGAGCACCACTCAGGTTTTATCTAAAGAAAACCTGTCTTTAACGGCCAGCCGTGTTTCATGTTTCGTGTCTCTTTCGTCTTTCTTTAATTAGAATGGTCACTGTTTGGTGGTCTGCTGCCAGTCTGATCCACTACAGCTTTCTGAACCGGCACAACCGTTACATCTGAGAAGTATGCTCAGCAAATCCATGAGGTGCACTGAAAACTGATGCCTGCAGCCGGCACTGGTCAACAGAAAGGACCCAATTCTCCATGGCATTGACAACCACGTGTTGCACAACCATCGCTTCAAAAGTTGAATGAATTGGGCTACTTAATGAAGGTTTACCTCATCCACCATATTCACCTGACCCTCGCCAGATGACTACCACTTCTTCAAGCATTTCGACAGCTTTTTGCATGGAAAACACTTCCACAACCAATAGGATGCAGAAAATGTGCAAAAATGTGTTCATTGTAATGGTTCCTATTTTGATTAATAAAGATGTGTTTGAGCCTAGTTATAATTAAAACTCACTGGGTGCGGTTGCTCACGACTGTAATCCCAGCACTTTGGGAGACTGAGTCGGGTGGATCACCTGAGGTCAGGAGTTCGAGACCAACCTGGCCAACATGATGAAACCCCATCTCTACTAAAAATACAAAAATTAGCTGGGCATGGTGGTGCGCGCCTGTAATCCCAGCTACTTGGGAAGCTGAGGCAGAAGAATCACTTGAACCTGGGAGACTGAGTTTGCAGTGAGCTGAGAGGAGGTTGCAGTGAGCTGGGATCGCACCATGGCACTCCAGCCTAGGCAACAAGAGTGAAACTCTGTCTCAAAATAATAATAATAATTTAAAATTCATGGCCCAAAACCGCAATTACTTTTGCACCGACCTAATAGTAACCCTAACTAATTAAGACAGGACCACTCTTTTTTTAATTTTGTTCTATGAGATTTTTTCTACATTAAAGATAAATTCCCTGACACTAAGTAGGTGTCCAGCAATTAAATTCTGACACTATCTGTAGTTAGCCCAAGATCCCACAAGTTAAAGGGCTCAGTCCCACAAAAGTGCCCCCTACTTCAGATGCCAGCATAAGTGGGCTGCCCAGGCTACTCACACTTTCGCTAGCCTGGCTAAAAATTGGGGGTTCCCATGACCACCCCCTCAGTTCTGTAACTTGCTAGAATGACTCAGAACTCAGGAAAACACTACTTACATTTACAGGTTTATTATAAAGCACATAAAGGAACAACCAAATGGGAGAGATACCTAGGGCAAGGTATGTGGGTGTCCCCGACAGACTTGCCACACCTGCTCCCCCACATGTAGCACTTAGAACCATTCTCCGACCTGGAAGATTCCAAAGCTTATTGTTTTTATAACCCAATCTTCAGGTCCCCTCCTTGTTCTAACCCTCTAATCACGTTTCCTCTTTCTAGTGGAGCAGCACCTGGTAGCTATCTAGAAGCTCCATCCTGTCACCTCATTAGCATAAATTTAGGTATAACAAAGGGGCTTTTTATGAATAACAAAGCACACTTCTATTACTGAGAAAATGGCAAGGGTGACAGGGTGTGGTGGCTCGCCCCTGTAATCCCAGCCTATAGTCTCAGCACTTTGGGAGGCCGAGGAGGGCAGATCATGAGGTCAGGAGTTCGAGACCAGTCTGGTCAACATAGTGAAACCCCATCTCTTCTAAAAATACCAGAAATTAGATAGCATGGTGGCATGCGCCTATTGTCCCACCTACTCGGGAGACTGAGGCAGGAGAATCGCCTGAACCTGGGAGGTGGAGGTTGCAGTGAGCTGAGATCAACCCA
Organism: Aotus nancymaae; assembly: GCF_030222135.1. Lineage (NCBI taxonomy): Eukaryota > Metazoa > Chordata > Mammalia > Primates > Aotidae > Aotus > Aotus nancymaae. The sequence continues at coordinate 73,405,417 of NW_026988414.1, forward strand.
CTGTACTTCAGCCTGGAAAACAGAGTTATACTCCGTATCAAAAAAAAAAGAAAAAGAAAATGCCAAGGGTTTCAGGAGCTCTGTGCCAGGAACCTGAGACAAAGACATACATGTACACTATTGTTGTACACACATTATATGTTATATATTTATATAAAATATAAAATGCTATACAGAAATATTTTATCTATGTAATATGTCAGATTATCCCACAGGTTCCCTAGGACTGTTGCCGTTCTTCACATGATTGCCTATGTGCAAATTAGCTAAACTTCTGGTGTTGATCTTAACAGGACTAATGCATATGTTGGCTTCACAACCCTCTCCAATCTGACTGTAGTTCTGATAAATGTGCAAATTAGGCCAAGCAGTCATCTATAAACCCAGCACTTTGGGAGGCTGAGGTGGGCAGATCACTTGAGGCTGGGACTTCAAGACCAGCCTGGCCAACGGGCGAAACCCTGTCTCTACTAAAAATACAAAAATTAGCTGGGCGTGGTGGCGCACACCTGTAATCCCACTGCTTTGGGAGACTGAGGTAGGCAGATCATTCGATCCCAGGAGTTCAAGACTGGCTTTGGCAACACAGCAAGACCCCATCTCAAAAAATTTAAAAAATAAATAAATAAATAAATAAAATTGAATGTTCAATTCTCCCAGCACAATTTTTTGAAAAGATGTTTAAAAGACTATTACTTCTTCATTGAATTGACTTGGCACCTCGTTTTGTCAGTTTTACCTAGATTCCATTTTTTATGCCATTTAAAATGGCACCGTTTTATAAATTCCCATTTTAATTGGTCATTCCTAACATATAGAAACATAGTAATTTTTCTGTGTTAACCTTGTATCCTGTAACCTTACTATATTCACTTATTAGTTGTAGTTGCTTTTCTGTAGACTCTTTGTGATTTTCTGCATAGATAATTATGTATTCTGCCAACAGACAGGTTTGTAGGCTGAGGGCAGTAGTTCACACCTATAATCCCAGCACTTTGGGAGGCGGAGGTGGGTGGATCACTTGAGGCCAGGAGTTTGAGACCAGCCTGGCCAACATGGTGAAACCCCATCTCTACTAATACAAAAATTAGCTAGGTATGTGGTGCATGTCTATAATCCCAGTTACTTGGGAGGCTGAGGCATGAGAATTGCTTGAACCCTGGAGGTGGAAGTTGCAGTGAGTTGAGATAGTGCCACTGCACTCCAGCCTGGGAGACAGAGCCAGACTCCAGCTCAAAATAAATACATAAAATATGCAGATTAGGCAACCCTCATCTGTTGAAGCTGATAGGACGCTGTGGTCACTGCAGCGCTGGAACTTGAGAGTCACAGTTCATGCAGTAATAGACTACGCTGTGAGTTTACTCTATATAGTTTATACCTCTCCTCTGCTCCCATAGACTGAGGACCAAGCAGACGAGAGACAAAGGCGCTGAGACTCAGGGTGGAGCAAGCAACTGGCCCAAAGGCCCAAAGCAAGGCAGTGCCAGAGCTGGGTAGAACGCCTGAGTCTCAGCTTCCCACAGCCCCCCAGTCTGCAGCCAATGGCTACATGACATTCCTTCTGCTGACCATGTTGACAGATCACACTCAAGTTACCGTCCTCCTTGCCAGCCCGAGACACCCCAGTCCCCAAGGACTGTCAGAGCCAAGAGGGACCTTACCACACCACTTTGAAGACAGGGAAACTGAGGCCCAAGGTTACCTAGCCAGTGGTGGCAGAGCCAGAAGCAGGACTCACAGCACCTGTAGCCTCGCCCAAATTCAGAGCTTAAGCTCTGGAAATCACTAGGTTCAAATTCCAGTTCTGTCACCTGTTCTCTGTGCCTTAGGGTAGTGACTTAACCTCTCTGCACCTCAATTTTGCATTTATAAAGTGGATGTAACAATAGCACTCACCTCAAAGGGTTGTTGGGAAGATTACATTAGATAACATATATAAAGGTCTAGAAAAGGGCCTGGTATTTAGTACATGTGCAATGAAGGTTACCAAGGATTATTTTTATTCTGATCATGTTGGGAGGCCGGTTGAGGTGGCTCACACCTGTAATCCCAGCACTTTGGGAGGACAAGGTGGACGGATCACTTGAGGTCAGGAGTTTGAGACTAGCCTGGCCAACATGACAAAACCCTGTCTGTACTAAAATACAAAAATTAGCTGGGCATGGTGGCAGGCGCCTGTAATCCCAGCTACTAAAGAGGCTGAGGCAGGAGAATCACTTGAACTTGGGAGTCAGGGTTGCAGTGAGCCAGAGATTACCACTGCACTCCAGCCTGGGTGACAGAGTGAGACTCCATCTCAAAAATAAATAAATAATCATGTTGAGAGGAAAAACTTTTCCTCTACCCACATAGGTTCAGTGCTTCAGAGCCTGCAAATTAAACTGATAAACTAGCAACAGGCAGAAAGACAAAATTATTAGAATACAAATTATTATCCTAATAATTTGTATTCTAATGATTTATTTATTCTAATAATTTTCAATCTGAAAGACAAAATTTATTCACATAGAAAAGAAGGAACTCATCTGGGCGTGGTGGCTCACGCCTGTAATCCAAGCACTTTGGAGGCCAAGGTGGGTGGATCACCTGAGGTTGGGAGTTCAAGACCAGCCTGACCAACATGGTGAAACCCCGTCTTAAAAAAAAAAAAAGACGCCGGGCGCGGTGACTCAAGTCTGTAATCCCAGCACTTTGGGAGGCCGAGGCGGGTGGATCACGAGGTCAAGAGATCGAGACCATCCTGGTCAACATGGTGAAACCCCGTCTCTACTAATACAAAAAATTAGTTGGGCATGGTGGCGCATGCCTGTAGTCCCAGCTACTCGGGAGGCTGAGGCAGGAGAATTGCTTGAACCTAGGAGGCAGAGGTTGCGGTGAGCCGAGATTGCGCCATTGCACTCCAGCCTGGGTAACAAGAGCAAAACTCCATCTCAAAAAAAAAAAAAGAACTCACTGAAAATGTGGCTCAAAAAAGTGATTTTGAATTTGAGGCCAATATAACATCTTTTTTTTTTTTTTGAGACGGAGTCTTGCTCTGTGGCCAGGCTGGAGTGCATGGTGCAATCTCAGCTCACTGCAAACTCTGCCTCCTGGGTTCAAGTTCTTCTGCCTCAGCCTCCCGAGTAGCTGCGACCACAAGCACGTGCCACCACACCCGGCTAATTTTTGTATTTTTAGTAGAGACAGGGTTTTACCACGGCCAGGATGGTCTCGATCTCTTGACCTCGTGATCCGCCTGCCTCAGTCTCCCAAAGTGCTGGTATTACAGGCGTGAGCCACCGTGCCCAGCCCCAATATAACATCTTAACAGGGGAAGGAAAAAAGAGAAAGCACACTTTTGGGAAAACAAATGCCTTTTAGGAAAGGTAAATTAACTCTTAGGAGAAAAGATGGGAGATATGATAGTTTTGTGACAATATTTGTTTAGTGGATCTCTTATTTTGGTGTGACTTCTCTTCTAGCCTTTTTTATTTTTATTTTTGTTTATTTATTTATTTTAGAGATGGGATTTCTTCATGCTGGTCAGGCTGGTCTCGACCTCAGATGATCCGCCCGCCTCGGCCTCCCAAAGTGCTGGGATTACACGTGTGAGCCACTGCGCCCAGTCTTCTCTTCTAGTCTTTATGTCTCATAAAAGGAGCCCATCTTCCTTGATTGGGAAACTCCCAAACTCTGGGAAGGGGATTTATGACATTTGAATTATTTTGGGAGGCTCAGCTTTTAGGCAGATAAAGGGAGTTCAGGAAAAAAAAAATTCTTCCTGCACCTGTTGATTCTCAAATGTCACCAACTCAAATTAATCCTTATGCCACAGGGGTATATTTTGTATCCCTTCTATCATGACAGGGAAGATGGCAGGGTAGGATAGAGGATGGCAAGGTCAGGCTGGAGGGCACCTGCCAGTTTTCTAGCCGCTGTCTAGTCTGCCTTGCCTGGCTGAAGTTGGCGCTCTTGGGACTTCTGCTCCTTATCAGAGTTTGCTCAAGGCCAACCTAAAGCTATTGCATCCCTCTGCCCCTGCACCCAGTGCAATGAGGTGGCTGTAGGCTATCCCTGGAGAACCTCATTCATAGATGAATTGAGCTGGTAAGGAGAGGCACTATGGTTGGGCTGGGAAGCCCAGGATTGGAAGTCCAGCCCCGGCCATTCCTCTGACCAGAGAGGCTGACCGCTTCCCCAACCCTCCCCTTGGAGTCAAGGTCTCCCGTGGTCTTCCTGGGTCCCCTTTTGCAGAGCTGTAAAAGCCAGCAGCATACACATAGCTCATTTGACTCTCACAGTGGAAGTGGGGGCTTTGAGAAGTGATGAGGTTGTGAGGGGTCTGCCCTCACGAATGGGATTAGTACCCTTATAAAAGGTCTTGAGGGAGCCTGTTTGTCCCTTTTGGTTTTCTACCATAAGAGGACTCAGCATTGACGCCTTCTGCTGCGTGAGGACGGAAGCAGAGAGCAGGTTTCACCAGACATTGCATCTTCTGGTGCCTTGATCTTGGACTTCCCAGCCTCCAGAACTGTGAGCAATACATTTCTGTTGTTTATAAATTATCAACTCTAGGCTGGGCATAGTGGCTCATGCCTGTAATCCCAGCACTTTGGGAGGCCAAGGCGGATGGATCACCTGAGGTCAGGAGTTGGAAACCAGCCTGGCCAACATGGTGAAATCCCATCTCTACTAAAAATACAAAAAAAATTAGCCAGGCATGGTGGCAGGTGCCTGTCATCCTAGCTACTTGGGAGACTAAGGCAGGAGAATTGCTTGAACCCAGGGAGGCGAAGGTTTCAGTGAGCAGAGATTGCACCATTGCACTCTAGCCTGGGCAACAAGAGCAAAACTCCATCTCAAAAATAAATAAATAAATAATCTACTCTAAGGTAATTTTTTCCCCTCTTTTTAGACAGGATCTCCCTCTGTTGCCCAAGCTAGAGTGCAGTGGTGTGATCACAGCTCACTGCAGCCTCAACCTCCTGGGCTCAAGGGATTCTCCCACTTTGGCCTCCCAAAGTACTGAGATTACAGGCGTGAGGCACCAAACCTAGCCAGGTAATTTTCTTATAGCAGCAGGAACAGACTAAGACAATAATGGACTAAAATTGTCTTTTATTACACAAAAACATGGCCAGGCATGGTGGCTCACGCCTGTAATCCCAGCACTTTGGGAGGCTGAGGCCGGTGGATCACTTGAGGTCAGGAGTTTGAGACCCAGCCTGGCCAACATGGTGAAACCCCATCTCTACTAAAAATACAAAAATTAGCCAGGTGTGGTGGTGCACAGGCCGGTAATCCTAGCTACTCGGGGTGGTTGAGGCAGGAGAATCGCTTGATCCCAGGAGGCGGAGGTTGCAGTGAGCCAAGATCACACCATTGCACTCCAGTCTGGATGACAGAATGAGACTCCATCTCAAAAACAAAAACATTCCATCTCCTGGTTTGCACTATTTGTTTTAAATTCCAAACACAGATAAAACCTCCAAGCTGTCACATAGAGTGGCAGAATTGGAGGAGCTCATGCTCTGTTTCTTTGTCTTTACCGTCAGTGTGCTACCATTGTTTATTGAGAACCAACTGATTAAACATGGGGACATGTACCACGGGACTTGGAGAACAGCAGCTACTGAAAGGAGGGAGGAAGGAGGAACTGGTTAGGAATTACAAATGAAATACAAATACATGGTTGCAGCTAAGCCTACATGTGTATAACAGGAAACTCATTCTTTGACTTTCTTTTTTTTTTTTTCTTTTTTTTGAGGCAGAGTCTCACTGTTGTTGCCCAGGGTGGAGTGCAATGGCGTGATCTCCACTCACCACAACCTCCGCCTCCCAGGTTCAGGAGATTCTCCTGCCTCAGCCTCCTGAGTAGCTGGGATTACAGGCATGCGAAACCACGCCCAGCCAATTTTTATGTTTTTAGTAGAGACGGGGTTTCTCCATGTTGGTCAGGCTGGTCTTGAACTCTTAATCTCAGGTGATCCACTGGCCTCAGCCTCCCAAAGTGCTGGGATTACAGGTGTGAGCCACTTCACCCAGCTCTGATTTGACTTTCATGTAGCATACAATGCTTATTAAAGAACAAGCTGCCGATAAAGAATTTAAATGGTACTTTGAAGCTGATTGTATAAATTGTTTAAATTCAACAGGAATCATGGCAATCATTTAGAACTTTGACCAATAAAATACTTTTCAGAGAGAAGTATTGTGTCACTGACATTGTTCAGAATTACCAGCACATGGTGAGAATAAAGGCAGATAAATAGACTTTATTCTATTCTATTAGGATTGAATCTGTCACCCTTGAGCCAGTGGCTGAGTGCCACATGGCTGACGTCAGGTCCCAGGGCTGAGATGGCCTCCTTCTTTCTGCAGCCTCCAAGACCTACCCACCCCCAACCCAACTCCCAGGACTGGTAGGATAGCTTCCCGGGCCTCTGTTCACATGAGACAGGCTCATAAAGACGGTTCAAGTAGGGAAACTGAGGCTGGGAGAGGGAAGGCACATCTCCTGGGGGTGAGCTGAAGGCAGGTGTCTCCTCGGGGACTGCCCAGACCTGGCTTCCCTGGGCTATCAGGCAAGAGGAAGAGGGAGAAGGGAGGCCCGAGGGGCTGGCTGGGGCACTGCAGGGCGACTTGCATCTCGCTGCCCCACACCCAGAGTGGGCAGACCTGTAGGGTCCTGGGGCTCAGAGAGATCCACTTCTGGCCCCAAACACCTCCCCTGTTCAGTGTCGCCAAACCCCACTTCCCTGTGAGTGCAGTCCCACTGCCTGGAAGCAGCCTGGCCCTGCCTGAGCCGCTCTCCCCAGGAGGGTCAGGCAGGAGGGGAAGGTCTGTTGTCAGACCTCAGCCACTTTACCTCAGCAGCAGCCAGGGACCTGAGAAGGGCCCCCCACCCACCTGGGTTCAAAAGGCACTAGAGGGAGGCAAAGTCCAGCCCTGAAGAGTCTGAGAGGGACACAGGGTGTCCTAATCCAATGCTAGGCACAGTTGGCATCTGAACCCAGTCCTGCCTTCACCTGTCTGTGAGAAGGGGTTGAGTCAGGGGACCAGCCGAGATAGAAACGTGGCTGGAGGAAGAAACTAAGGGCAGGCTACTGACGCCAAGAGTGGGGTGTTTCTGAGAGTGAGACGTGCAGGTAACCCCCAGGCTCCACTTCCCTATTCCCCATCTCCCAGCCCTCTCAGACGGGCCAGGGCACGCTTCCTGGTCATCCTTCCAGAGTAGGTAGAGTCCTGGCCTTTTCCCGGGGACCTTCCGGAAGCCCTGGCAGTCCTGGTGATGGGCTACTCTCTACTCGCACTCCTCCAGTGACAGAGAGCTCATTAGCTCCCCCACCTTATCACTGGCTCCTGGCTCTGCTGAGAGGAAGTCTTTAGTCCTTCTTTTCATTTTTTATTTTTTGAGACAGGATCTTGTTCTGTCACCCAGGCTGGAGTGCAGTGGCGTGATCTCAGCTCACTGAAACCTCTGTCTCCCGAGTTCAAGCCATTCTCATGCCTCAGCCCCCCAGCCTCATGCCCAGCTGGGCCTATAGGTGTGTGACACCATGCCCAGCTAATTTTTATATTTTTTGTAGAGCTGGGGTTTCGCCATGTTACCCAGCCTGGTCTCAAACTCCTGTGCTCAAGTGTTCCGGCTGCCTCAGCCTCCCAAAGTGCTAGGATTGCAGGAGTGAGCCACCATGGTTGGCCCTTCTTATTGAGCTGGATTTTGCTTCCCTGGAACCTTACCCCATTAGCTAACACGGACCCAGACACTGTTCCAGATGCGGGGGTCAGTGGTGCTGTGTGTCTGCCCTACCAGTTCTGGTTCGTGATCAAGTCCCTCCAGCTTCCCCAGGCCACTGCCCCTCAGCTTCACCTCCAACGTCTCTTCTCAGATGTTTTTTCCTTTTTTTAAATCACCTGATACTCTGCGGGGGGCAGAGAGCTACCCATCACTGGAGGGATGTAAGCCAAGGCTGGAGGCCTGACTGTCAGAGGTCGCCTAGGGGTTGGGTGGAAGCTGAGTCTCAATCTGCCCAGGGGTTCTCCAGCCCTGGGAGAGGTGGCAGAGGAGATGTGGCAGGCAGGGAGTTTGGGCTCACTCCACACCCTGGGAGGTGAGACTCAGAACCGCCAGCCAGCTGTGTCGCCTTTGTTTTTTCTGTTCCCAAACAAAGGTGAGGAAACACCTCCTGAGAGGAATGCCCGCCCGTCAGGTGCCAGGGTGGGGTCTGTCCCATGAGCTCAGGCCTTTCAGACATGCAGAGAATGGAATGTAGGAGGCGCAGCCTGGAGTCACTGGGGAGCACCCCTCATCCACACGCTGGAGCTGGAGCTCGGCACCTCCCCAGACATAGGGGATGCTCACCCTGCACTCGGTTTGCCCCCATCCTGCCCTCATGGGGCTACAGACCACCCCGAGTACCAAAAGAGGCCAATGAGCAGGGCCCGCCCTCCTGAAAACCACAGTGACCCAGGCACAGAGGGAGCGTAGTGAATTCCTGTACTTTGATGCTACCCTGGCATCTGTTTTGAATAGAAGCTGGGCTTTCTTACACCAGAAGCAGGGCTCAGTCACCCCTGACACCGTTTCCAGCTCCCGCCTCCTCCCAGTTTCTCCATGTGCTCAATCCAGATATCCACCTTAGACAGTCGTGTCCTGGTGACTGCCTCCCTGTGGGACAGCTGCATACAGCCCACCTGACTGGTCCCACTGACCCCACAGCCAGCATGGACTCTGCAGATCGGCCAGTGACCCTCTCTCAGCCACAGCGTGACCCTGCTTGCTCTAAACCCACCAATTATTACCCACCTTGGGAAACCTGCCTGGGTGATGCCCTGGACCCCATAAAGGCCTTGTCCCACAGGTCCCCTACCTCTCTCTCACTCTCCACCTGCTACTTGAGCACTGTGCTGTCTCCACGATTCCTGTCGACCCTCGTTGGCGCTCACTTCTCTCATGGATCTGTGAGTAACGAAAGGCTCCCGATATTCCATGTGTCTCACCGGACACTCGCCCAGCCCTAACTCTCCCCACCTTTTTATTTATTTCTTTTTTTTTTCTTTTTCTTTTTACATATCTTTTTTTCTTTTTTCTTTTTTTTAGAGATGGGGTTTCACCATATTGGTCAGACTGGTCTCAAACTCCTGACCTCAGGTGATCCACCTGCCTCAGCCTCCCAAAGTGCTGGGATTACAGGTGTGAGGCACCGCGCCCGGCCTTATTTCTTTATTTATATTTTGAGACAGAGTTTCGGTCTTGTTGCCCAGGCTGGAGTGCAATGGCGTGATCTCAGCTCACCGCAACCTCTGCCTCCTGGGTTAAAGCGATTCTCCTGCCTCAGCCTCCCAAGTAGCTGGGATTACAGGCATGCACCACCATGCCCAGCTAAGTTTTTGTATTTTTAGTAGGGATGGGGTTTCTCCATGTTGGTCAGGATGGTCTCGAACTCCCAACCTCAGGTAATCCGCCCGCCTTGGCCTCCCAAAGTGCTGGGATTACAGGAGTGAGCCACCACGCCCTGTGTTCCCCCACCCTTTAGAGAGTGGCAATCTCGGCTTATGGCACCTCTCCAAGGGAGACCCCAAGACCCAATTAGACAAAGATCTCAACAGGGAGGCTTCTGGCTCAAGGCAAGTTTCGAAAGGAGGGATGCCTGAGGACTCAGGTCCTGAAGACAGGACCCAAAGCACAGGCCCCAGAGGCCACCCAGGTACTGAGGCCTGGGCATGGAGATGTCGGAGACCCCTCATGGATCCCTGCTCCTGACACACACAGACAGGGTCTCTTACTGCCTTACCTCTCCTGGTGCTCACAGCTGTCTCCTTCCACAGCAAATTCTCATCAGAGACCTGGGGTCTAAGGCCCCTGTTTCAGCCTAGCATCTCCCAGAACCATTCAGCTCTCTCTTGGAAGGGGCCAGTGATCCCCAGGGCAGGCCTCGGTGGGATCAAGGTCAGCTCAGGGCCCTGGGTTTCACATCTGCCTTTGGTTCCAAAGGCCTGGTTTGCTTAGCTCCCACTGCGGGCAGACCACTCCGTTCTTTCCACATGGTTTTCAGTTCCTTGGGGGTGGGGGTCCCCCATCCTTATACCAATCTCACAGTCCCACCCACCCCAGGCCTCAGTGCTTCTGGCTTCCTCTCCCAAAAGGGCTCAGGGCCCAGGGCAGAAGGTGGGGAGGACAGGCACCTGGCTGCCCAGGCCAGCCCCAGGACTCAGCACTATCAGCTTTTGGGGCATATTTTAGAAGATTTCAGACTCTCGAGGCCAGAACACCACAGCAGGGTCAGGGCTGGCTGGAGGAGTTGAGGGTAAGGCAATGAGGCACCTGAGGGCCCACAATTTAAGGTGGCACTGGCCCTCAGGGCCATTCAGGTGCACCTAAGAGGGCGGGCCTCCTAAAACTTTTTTGCCCTAAGCACCTTGCTTGCCTCACTCTAGTCCCAGCCTGATCTCAGAAGGATTGAGGAACCTAGTCTTCCCACAGGCAGGAGGGGTAGAGCTCCTTGAAACCAAACTCAGGAGTTCCTGGCTGGCTCCAAACAGAAAAGCCGCAGGTAAAGCACAGGCAAATGCTATGCAAATCAGCCTCTTTGAGGTTTGCATGGCGGTGACGGTGCGGGTGGAGAGGCCAAGGACAGAGCACCCCAGCCAGACTGTAGGGAGGGGGCATGGGTGGGTGCTCACTGCACAGAGAAGCTTCGGGCTCTGCTGAGGAGGGGAGGAATGGAGAAGGTGTTTGGGAAGGGGTGGGGCGGGGCAGACCCGGCAGAGGATCCGGAACCTTTACAGCAAGCTGATTCTGCTTATTGCTCTGGCCACTAAGTGGCCCATCCCACCCTTCTTCCAGGCCAACCCTGGTCCCCTCTTTCAAGAAGCCCACAGGAGCTCTCTTCTGAAACGATCTTCAGCATTGGGCTCACCTCATCAGAGGCCTGGTCTGTAGAACATTGCAGGAGGGGTTTGGAAGAAGAAAGAGGGGTGAGTCCTGTTGTCCTCTTCCATGCCCTGACCCAGCAGCGTGGCTTGGGGAGGCGCTCTGGCCCCTAAGCTTCACTTCCACCAGGAAACCTTCCCTGACTTACTCTCTGAATCCCCATCCCCATCCCACCTCAGTACTTGGTACAAGCCCCGAAGATAGACCTGACCCTCTGCGGTCTGCTCGTGAGTTGCTTTTCTGGGCACACTTAGGCGTCCTGCCTCTCCCATCAGACTACATTACCCAGTCAGATGTGATGCCCTGCGATGTGCCCCCCATCCATCAGTGTCCCTCTCAGACTGGCTGGCACTCAGAGAGCAGGCTGTCTCCTCTTCAGTCTATCCCCTTAGACTGAGCCCCTCCCCCTTGCCTCTGGGCTCCATGAGAGACGTGGAGAAACCCCCTCCACCCAGTCTCCTTAGCCACAGCCTCCCTCCCTACTTCTCAGGAAACCACAGGAGAAAGAACAGGACGGGGTTTTAGAGAAGTGGCCATGAGGCCCTGAAACTGCCAGTGAAGTAGCTGTAGCCAGGGGGCCCAGGGGGCCCAGGGAGCCGCCCAACCTTCGGGGGGGAGTGCGTATATGTGGGGGGCAGTACCACGGACCCCTGTATGGGCCGCTGGAACATGTAAGAGTTCAAGTCCTCCTTCTCCAGGATATATTTCAGAGATAATGAGGCTGAATTCGGTACTTGCAGTACAAAAAAAAAAAAAAAAGCAAACTTTACTTACAAAAAAATCCAGATCTGGAGCAACCCTAGAGCTGATATTATATAGGGTATGGAAAGCATGGCATTCAGCAATTGGCTGATTTTCAAAAGCTGAACTGTCTGCAGATTGGCTGACTTTAAGCCTTGGCGGTTAGGGATTGGCTGACCTTCAGAAGCGAATCGCTGGAGTAAGACCCTTGCTGATTAGCTGGCTCTCATAGGCATGGTCCCTAGAATGAAGCTGTTGCTGATTGGCTGGCTCTCAGGGGACTGAAGTAACGTGATGAATGACTGGACCAGGTTGAAAATAAGTCTATGTGACTTGTTCCTGACTTCAGACTGGTTTCCAAAACAGTTTTTTTTTTCCTCTTTCTTACTTTTTTTTTTTTTTTTTAAACGGGGTTTCACCATGTTGGTCAGGCTGGTCTTGAACTCCCAACCTCAGGTGATCTGCCCGCCTTGGCCTCCAAAGTGCTTGGATTACAGGCGTGAGCTATCACGCCTGGCTTTTTTTTTTTTTTTTTTTTTTTTAAAGACAGAGTCTGGCTCTGTCACCCAGGCTGGAGTGCAGTAGCACGATCGTGGCTCACTGCGGCCTCAAACTCCTGGGCTCAAGCAGTCCTCCCACCTCAGCCTCCCGAGTGTAGTAGCTGGGACTGCAGGCATGTGCCACTACACCCTGCTAATTTATGTATTTTTTGTAGAGACAGGGTCTTGCTATGTTGCCCTGGCTGGTCTCCAACTCCTGGCCTCAAGCGATCCTTCCACCATGGCCTCCAAAAAGGCTGGAGTTACAGACGTGAGCCACTGAGCCTGGTGCTCCCTCCCCAACCCTATTGTGAATTTAGAGAATAGAAACATTTTATTTTCACTTCCCCCGCATTCCTGACTTTCCATTTTCTGACCAGCCAAGCACTGATCATCTGTACCCACACTCCAGAATTGTCTAAAAGTCAGAGTTTGTCCAGGCCTGGTCATTCCATCCTTCAACAACTCTTTCATGGAGACCCCAGCTCTAAAAAGCAAAAAGAGTGCCCTTCCTTTCTGGTTCTGGACACACCCTCCTCATGGTAACTGACCCAGAGCCGGCCACCCAGAGGGCATCTTGCCAGTATTTGTTGGAGTTGATGGCCTCTTGGGCCTCACACACCTCCTGGTGGCTGTGGGTCTGGTCTCAACTAGTAATTGCTTAGATGGGGTCTAGAGCCTGCTGAGTGAGAATTCAGCTGAGAGAAGAGAGAATTGAGGAGCCCCTGGGCCCTTGTTGGGGAGCACAGCAGAGCATTTCCTGTTGCATTCTCAGATTAACCACCAGCCTCAAACCAGTTCTGGACTTGGGCCTGAGTCCCAGAGCCAAGGAAGGGGCTGCCATTAAACACAGCAGAAGCCCCGAGCATCCTTATGTGATGTCTATCTGGCACGGGGATCCAGGGAGGTCCTTTCTGCTTGGAACCCCCTCATATTACTAAGGGACTCTGCTTATCCCAAAGTGGATTGGAACAGAAGCATCATAAAGACTGGGACCTTGTGGATCTGCCTCACCATCACATCGCCTGCTTGAATGAATGAATGAGTGAATGAATGAATGAAAGGCTGTAAGGGGGTTGCATGGTAGATTTGGCAGAACTAGTGTAAGCCATATCCTCCCTTCCTTTTCTGGCCCCTGTAAAATCCAGCCTCAGCGTTCCCCACTGAACACCCCCACCCCCACACCCCCACACACAGAAGAATGTGAACTGCCCACAGCTTGCCAGTTCCTCACCTCTGGATTCAGTTTGAGCCCCCTGTGATCCAGCAGGGCCCCCAGTCTCCCTTGAGTATTAAGATTTTTGGGTTAGTCGGCTTGAACTGTTCTAGAAAATAACAGAGTACCTTTGAGAAAAACAAAATACATTAATTTGACTCCTAGATCAGAAAAACAAATTTGTATTTGGCTATGATCTGGGTTGATTTTGGCCTTTGGCCATTGATCAGGAGAATGAGAAGGTAGGGAGGGTTGTCTTCACCCTAAAGCAAGAGACATGGATTTAAGCCCAGCTTTGGTCAGAATCATGTAGGGAACTGGATTGGGCCTTCCCATTTCTGTTCATTTCAGCACACATTTAGTAAGTACCTACTGTGTGCTAAGTGTGGTGTGGGTGCAGCTAGACTGCCCCAGCCCTCAAGGGGCTCAGAGTCTAGAGGGGAGACAGAAAAGTGAGTAAAGGCTTACAGTTCAGAGAGAGATCAGGGCTGTTAGGGAGGGGAGTGAGCAGAGGAGCTGTGTAAGCCATGAGAGTCACCAGATTCAGCTTACCTTGAGAGGTGACATCAAAAAGATACTATGTGCATTGTACCCGAATCATTTTCTGAGTGGAAAAAAAAAAGATATTATGGGCTAGCTCTGGGCGCACTGCCTATGAATTCACCCTGCTTTGCAAGGAGTAGTACAGTTAATAAAATTCTTTTTTTTTTTTTATAAAGACGGGATTTCACCATGTTGGGCAGGCTGGTCTTGAACTCCTGACCTCAGGTGATCCGCCCGCCTTGGCCTCCAAAGTGCTTGGATTACAGGCGTGAGCCACCATGCCCGGCCAATAAAATTCTTCAAAAAAGAAAAAGATGTTATGGAATCATGCTACATTATTTGTACGGCCCAGTGCAAAACGAAAATGCAAGGCTTCTTGTTCAGATTTCAAGATGGCAGTAGCAGAGCATTAAACCAAGCACAGGGCCATACTGAGCACGGGGCTCTGTGGCCTCACAGGTCTCTCCCCATGAAGCCAGCCCTGCTGAAAGGAGGAAATGCCTGACCTGAGTGCGAAGGATGAGTGTGAGTGTCAGAGTGCCATGGGAAGCATGGTGAGCAAACACCTGGATGCATGTGAGGACTGGGCAGCCCTGTGGGATTCCAAGAACCTCTCCTTTCCTCAGATCTGGGTCTTTTTTTTTTTTTTTTTTTTTTTGACTATTACAAAAGTTTATTTAACAAAAAGTCTGATATGAAAATGTACATGACCTAATTTTTACGTCATAGTAAAACAGGCCCTATGGAAAGAGGACATGGGTTTCTCCACTGAACAGCCATTATTTATAATCGTTCCAAGGCTTCTAATGTGATGATACTATTTCCTCGTATTACCACCATTCCAATGTTGTTCTGTTGTCCGCTGGTCGCCATCTCCACACATTCATCTATCACAAGATTCATAAAGGGATCAAATCCCCGCGATATTCCTTGGACATGTCTGCCACCATTTAATTTCAATGATAACTTCTTGTGCATAAATTTTTTCAACTCGGGAGGGTGAGCTTTGCTCATTATGGCTACTCAGCGGCACACAGAGGCCTTGGAACGGAATTCCAGATCTGGGTCTTAATATCTGCCCAGTGGCTGATGTAATCCAGGCTTTGGGAATCATGCAAGATTGTCAGCTGTCCTTTTGTGGGAGAGGGTGGGGCTGGGAGTTGGAGAACACAATCTTTTTTTTTTTTGACAGAGTCTCCCTCTGTCACCCAGGTTGGAGTACAATGACAGGCTCTCAGCCCACTTAAACCTCCGCCTCCTTGGTTCAAGTGATTCTCCTGCTTCAGCCTCCAGAGTAGCTGGGACTACTGACATGCACCACCACACCAGGCTAATTTTTGTATTTTTAGTAGAGATGGGATTTCACCATTTTGGCCAGGCTGGTCTTGAACTCCTGACCTCAAGTGATCCACCCGCTTTGGCCTCCCAAAGTGCTTGGATTATCGGCATGAACCACCTCGCTCGACAAGAACACAGTCATTTTAATCTGACGTTATATCTTTCCTACTCATTGGGAGTTAAAATATCCTGTCTTTTTTTTTTTTTTTTTTTTTTTTTGAGACGGAGTTTCGCTTTTGTTACCCAGGCTGGAGTGCAATGGTGCGATCTCGGCTCACTGCAACCTCCGCCTCCTGGGTTCAAGCAAGTCTCCTGCCTCAGCCTCCCGAGTAGCTGGGACTACAGGAGTGCGCCACCATGCCCAGCTAATTTTTGTATTTTTAGTAGAGACGGGTTTCACCATGTTGACCAGGATGGTCTCAATCTCTTGACCTCATGATCCACCTGCCTCGGCCTCCCAAAGTGCTGGGATTATAGGCGTGAGCCACCGTGCCTGGCCTATCCTGTCTTTTTTTAAGCAAAAATTTGCTTTTTATATTGTGGTTGGTAAACAAACATACAAAGATGAAGTGAGAAGTCTATGTTGGTTTCCTCAATTTTAAAAACAGTGGCTGCTCTGTGAACCTGTAACCATCCAATGGGTTCACCTTGCCCACTGCCTAGACAAAGCTGATTTATCAAGACAGGGGAATTGCCATGGAGAAAGAGTAATTCATGCAGAGCCACCTGTAGGGCAGATAATTTGGTGGGCAGGGGTAGGCAAGTGGGGAGTGCTGATTGGTTGGATTAGAGATGGAATCGTAGGGGGTCGAATTGAGTTTTTCTTGTTGTCTTCTGTTCCTGGGTGGGATGGCAGAACTGGCTGAGCTAATTACCGGTCTGGGTGGTGTCAGCTGATCCATCCAGTGCAGGATCTGCAGAATATCTCAAACACTGATCTTTGGTTTTACAATAGCGATGTTATTCTCAGGAGGAATTTGGGAAGGTTCAGACTCTTGGAATCAGAGTCTGCATGATCCCTAAACCATAATTTTTTTTTTTTTTTTTTTTTTTTTTGAGATGGAAGTGTTGCTCTGTTGCCCAGGCTGGAGTGCAGTCTCATTGCAGCCTCTGCTTCCTGGGTTCAAGCAATTCTCTTGCCTCAGCCTCCCAAGTAACTGGGATTACAGATGCGTACCACCATGCCCAGCTAATTTTTGTATTTTTAGTAGAGATGGGTTTTCACAGTGCTGGCCTAGCTGGTCTCGAACTCCTGACCTCAGGCAATCCCCCAGCAGCCAGCCTCCCAAAGTTCTGGGATTACAGAGGTGAGCCACCTTGCCCTGCTTTAAACCGTAATTTTTTTTTTAAGAGACGGGGTCTCACTATGTTGCCCAGGCTGGAGTGCAGTGGCTATTCACAGGTGCGATCCCACTACTGATCAGCACGGGAGTTTTGATCTGCTCCGTTTCCGACCTGGGCCAGTTCACCCCTCCTTAGGCAACCTGGTGGTCCCCTGCTCCTGGAAGGTCACCATATTGATGCCGGACTTAGTGCGGACACCCGATTGGCATAGCGCACTGCAGCCCAGAACTCCTGGGCTCAAGCGATCCTCCCACCTCAACCTCCTGAGTAGCTGAGACTATAGGCACGGGCCACCGCGCCCGGCTAAACTGTAATTTCTAATCTTGCAACTAATTTGTTAGTCCTGTAAAGGCAGACTGGTCCCAGGCAAGAAGGTGGTCTTTTTGGGAAAGGGCTGTTATCAATTTTGTTTCAGAGTCGAGCCAAGAACTGAATTCCTGCCCAAAGTTAGTTCAGCCTACGCCCAGGAATGAACCAGGACAGCCTGAAGATTAGAAGCAAGATGGAGTTGATAAGGTCTGATCTCTTTCACCGTCGTAATTTCCTCAGTTACTATTTTTTTTTTCTTTTTTTCTTTTTGTTTTTCTTATAGCACCTTATTCTTTTTTTGTTTGTTTGTTTTTGTTTTTGTTTTTGTTTTGAGACGGAGTTTTGCTCTTGTTACCCAGGCTGGAGTTCAATGGCGCGATCTCAGCTCACTGCAACCTCCGCCTCCTGGGTTCAGGCAATTCTCCTGCCTCAGCCTCCTGAGTAGCTAGGATTACAGGCACGCGCCACCATGCCCAGCTAATTTTTTGTATTTTTAGTAGAGATGGGGTTTCACCATGTTGACCAGGATGGTCTCGATCTCTTGACCTCGTGATCCACCTGCCTCGGCCTCCCAGAGTGCTGAGATTACAGGCATGAGCCACTGCGCCTGGCCCTATTCTTATTTTTAGACAGAGTCTTGCTCTGTCATCAGGCTGGAGTGCAGTGACACGATCTCGACTCACTGAAACCTCCACCTCCTGGGTTCAAGCGATTCTCCTGCCTCAGCCTCCCTAGTAGCTAGGACTACAGGCGCCCACCACCAAGTCCAGCTAATTTTTGTATTTTTAATAGAGACAGGGTTTTACCTGGCCAGGATGGTCTTGATTTCTTGACCTCATGATCCACCCACCTCGGCCTCCCAAAGTGCTGGGATTACAGGCATGAACCATTGTGCCCAGCTAACAATTATAATTATTACTGATGATATATACTGTGGCATATAAGAATTATAGGAGTCCTATACAATTTTTACACATACTAATAACAAATTTATATGTATATAACCCAAAGAAAGTTAAACACCATTTTATACTTGATGTTTTTTACATGGTATTAATACATTAAATAATCTGACCTAATTTTTTTCTCTTTTTAATTTAGAGCTTGATTTTGAAAGTTTTGTTAAATATCAAAGGCTTAAAACACTGGATATTTCAAAATAGAATCCTAGGTTACCATAAGTCATTCATTTAGCCAAAATAATAACTCAAAAAAATTTTTTTTTCTTTTTTTACCATTATTCTTCCTAACATTCTATCACAATAACTCAAAAATTTTTTAGCCTGGGCGCTGTGGCTCACACCCACAATTCCAGCACTTTGGAAGGCCAAGGCTGGTGGATCACTTGAGGTCAGGAGTTCAAGACCAGCCTGGCCAACATAGCAAAACCCTGTCTCTAATAAAAGTACAGAAATTAGCTGGGCCTGGTGGCATGTGCCTGCAATCCCAGCTACTAAGGAGACTAAGGCAGGAGAGTCGCTTGAATCCAGGAGGCAGAGGTTGCAGTGAGCCAAGATTGTGCCACTCCAGCCCAGGCAACAGGGCAAGACTTCATCTCAAAAAAAATTTTTTTTTTTTTGTGGGAGGCCGAGGCGGGTGGATCACGAGGTCAAGAGATTGAGACCATTCTGGCCAACATGGTGAAACCCCGTCTCTACTAAAAATACAAAAATTAGCTGGGTGTGGCAGCACACCTGTAGTCCCAGCTACTGAGGAGGCTGAGGCAGGAGAATTGCTTGAAGCCAGGAGGCGGAGGTTGCAGTGAGCTGAGATCGCACCACCGCACTCCAGCCTGGCGCCTGGCGCCTGGCGCATGGCTACGGAGCAAGACTCTATCTAAAAAAAAAAAATTTTTTTCTTTATAAGGAAAAACTTTTATTCTGATGGAGAGGAGACTCAGCTTTACAAACAATACCCAGTGAAGAAAGCATGAAGCCAACCGACTCTGTCTCATCTCTCTCTCCTCCCCACCGGTGTTTTTTGTAGTTCACTTAAAAGACAAATAAAAATCTTTCATTGTCTTTCAATGTTACATAAAAATCTTTTTCAGAAGAAAAACCAAATGTCATGTATACATTAGTTCATCTTTAATGCTAAAGCTAGTTTTTAATAAAATTCTATAAATGTATCCAGTTTTAATTAGTTTGACCATAAAGTAAGAATCTTATAAACCTTTTATAACCCTTTGCAATCTTTTTTTCTTTCTTTCTTTCTTTCTTTTTTTTTTTAATAGAGACAGGGTTTCACCACGTTGGTCAGGATGGTCTCAATCTCTCGACCTCGTGATCCGCCCCCCTTGGCCTCCCAAAGTGTTGGGATTACAGGCGTGAGCCACCGCACCTGGCTACAGTTTTTTTTTTTAGAACAGAACAGTGTCATTAAAAAACCTCTGTTGTGCTTCTGATGGCAGCAGTGAGCCATCTGAAGTGGCTGCTGCCATCACACTGACTGCAGTAGGGAGGCATGGGCAGTGGTGGCAGGAGCAGCTGTGGGAGCAGCAGTGGCAGTAGTGCGACCCCTGTGGCCCATGTCCCCTGTTCCCTGCATCCCTGAGGCAGTAGACTGCACCACCCCCATCCTCTCAGGTGAGCAGAACCTGCTCCCAGACCCAGAGCCTCCACCTTGGCCTCAACCTTGCTCCCCACTGTGTCCTACGAGCCCACACACACTCGGCCAAAGATACAGCTGGGACTTATGGGGCCAGCCCCAAGAGTGTTGGGTTTGTATATGTGGGGTTGGCTGGGGCCACAGCACTACCTGCACCTTGCCCAAGGCTGCTGCAGGGAAAATGCACAGTGGAGCTGGGCAGTCCCTGGAGCCGGCCCCTGGGAGCCCCCTAGAGCCCACCACTCTGGGAGCCACTGCAATGGGGCTGGGCTGAGTCACCCACTGGCTGGGGAGCAGTGTAATTGAGCATGGAGGGGCGGGCAAAAAGGGGCTCTAACATGGAGCTGGGCCCGGGCTGGTGCCACACTCCAAGGAGCCAGCGAGAGTCAGAAGCAGTCAGGAGCCTGGCACTACTGGGCGTGGTTGCAGCCACCCAAGTCATAGCTGTGGACCCAGGCCTCCCTGTGTTCTTGGGGGCCGGGAGCAGGTAGGAGTCCCACATTTCCAGGAGGAGCTGCAGCTGTGGACTCAGGCATCTCTGGACTCTTGGAGCCCCGGGAAGGGGCTCTAAGGTGTCTTGCCCCTGTAGGCTCAGAGGTGTCTTCTCTCACTGCCCGGCCTCTCTCCACTCCTGGCACCTGCTCCAATCTCAGAGCGAGGTTGGGGCCAAGCCTGAGCACTGTCACAGTCTGGTCAGCTGTGTGCACACTTGGGGCAGTGCTGACTTGCCAGCCTTCTGCCACCTCAGTCCCCTCCTGACTTTGGGCACTGACAAGCACCAGAGGGAGGCTGAGGGGGCACTGAGGGCAGCTTGGCACTGGCCTGCAGATACCCCTTGGCATGAACAGCCTGAGCATCAGGAATGGAGGCAGGAGACAGGCTTCTTGGCAGAAACGGAAGGCTCCCCAGTGAAGTCCCACCTTCAAGCTGGGGAGGACCTGAAGCTGGGGGCCGGGCTGCTGGTCTCACAAACCAGAGTGGGAACTTGTGGTGCTCTGTCTGGGGTTGCACATGGCTGCCCATGGACCGGTCGACACATGCTTCCTCCCCTCTAAGACCTATAAAAGCCCTGGATTCAGCCAGACTCGAGAAGATGATGGGACAACCAGCTGCAGAGAGGAGCTACCTTCTCTGCTGAGAGCTGAAGAGACAACGGGATGACCAGCTGCAGAAAGGACACACCCTCTCTCCTGAGAGCTGAACACTCAGTAGCTACAGGGAGGAGCTGCCCGCTTCAGGTCTCCTCCGTGTCTGTCACTCAATAAAGCTCCTCTTGGTCTTGCTCACCCTCTGCTTGTCTGCGTACCTCCCTCTTCCTGGATGCCGGAAAATAACTTGGGACCGGTCGAACGGCAGGGCTAAAAGAGCTGTAGCACAAACAGGGCTGCAACATGCTCATCATTTTGTGCATGACAAGAAGGAGAGAAGAGAGAAGCAGAGAAGAGCTGCAGCCCTTCAGGGAGCCTAGACCTAGGAGCTCCCCAAGCCAGGGCTGTGACACCTTCTTTAGGGTTTTGTGGTTCCTGGCATCTCCAAGCTTCCAGGCACCACCACATTCTCCAGTGTCAGCTGTGGAAGCTACTTATGGCGCACCTGGGCCAGCTGCAGCCTTGCAGGGAGCCATTGCCCATGCCAGCACCTGGAGCTTCCTACTCTGCCGCAGTCAGAGTGCCTGGTTGTGCACAGTGGCTGAACCCCATGCTCACTCACACACCCCTCACTACTCTATGCCTGACTCACCCTTGGCAGGTGTGGGATCCAGGCCAGTAGCATGAGCCGAGGGCAGCCTGCCAGGGCGAGTGGGCAAAATGAGCCCAGCAGGCCAGAGCAAAACTCAGGCAAAGGTGCCATTGGCCACAGAGGTTTCCAGCTGGCAAAGTGACATCCCAAGGATCCTGTAACATTTTGGTGGCTCATCCAGGATCTGTGGAAGGGTGAATAAAAGTGGATCTTTTCTTTATTTCTTTTTTTGTGTGTGTGAGATAGAGTCTCACTCTGTCACCCAGGCTGGAGTGCAGTGGCATGATCTTGGCTCACTGCAGCCTCCACCTCCCAGGTTCAAGTGATTCTCCTGACTCAGCCTCCCAAGTAGGTGGGATTACAGGCATGCGCCACCACACCTAGCTAATTTTTGTAGAGATGGGGTTTCGCCGTGTTGGCCAGGCTAATCTCAAACTCCAGACCTCAAGTGATTTGCCTGCCTCAGCCTCCCAAAGTGCTGGAATTACAGGCATGAGTAGCCGTGCCTGGCTGGATCTGCTCTTTATATCCTTTTTTCAGACTCCACGATAGTCGAAATGAAAGAAAAAATACAAGGCCTCTGTCAGCCAATTAAAAGTAACTAGCACGGCTGCCAGACTTAAGAAATGGAGAGGTCGGGCACAGTGGCTCATGCCTGTAATCCCAGCACTTTGGGAGGCTAAGGCGGGCAGATCATGAGGTCAGGAGTTCAAGATCAGCCTGACCAATATGCTGAAACCATGCCTCTACTAAAAATACAAAAATTATACTCCAAGAATTTTAAGTAAGATAAAAGAAAAAAGAAAGCAAAAATATATATATATATATACAAAAATTAGCTGGGCATGGTGGTGCGCACCTGTAGTCCCAGCTACTCGGGAGGCTGAGACAGGAGAATTGCTTGAACCTGGGAGGCGGAGGTTGTAGTGAGCCAAGACCGAGCCACTGCACTCCAGCCTGGGCAACAGAGAGAGACTCCATCTCAAAATATATATATATATAAACTGGAAAGTTAAGAGTAGCACAGACGGGCCAGGCACAGTGGCTCAAGCCTGTAATCCCAGTACTCTGGGTGACCAAAGCAGGTGGATCACAAGGTCAGGAGTTCGAGACCAGCCTGGCCAACATGGTGAAACCCCATCTCTACTAAAAATACAAAAATTAGCTGGTCATGGTGGCGCACGCCTGTAGTCCCAGCTACTCAGGAGGCTGAGGCAGGAGAATCTCATGAATCCGGGAGGCAGCGGTTACAGTGAGCCAAGATGGTGCCACTGCACTCCAGCCTGGGCGACAGAGTGAGACTTCGTCTCAAAAAAAAAAAAAGAGTAGCACAGATGAAGTAAAGTGCGCCTTGGTATTCGTAAGTAAATTTGTAGCAAAAGTATGCATGTCATTTCCTTGGTTGCCAACATAGTGGCAAGCTACAAGATGAGGAGTTAACAGTTTAAGGGTCATGCAGATGCAGCCTCTGGCTCCAAACTGAACCTCCCCAAATTGCTCCTGGGGATTATATCACTATTGTAAAACCCAGATGAGCACTTGAGACATTTTGCAGACCCTGCACTGGATGGATCAGCTGGCACCACCCAGACCGGTAATCTGGCTCAGCCAGTTCTGCCATCCCACCCAGGATACCCCCAGCTTTAAACCGTGACTTCTAATCTTGCAGCTAATTTCTTAGTTCTGCAAAGGCAGACTGGTCCTCAGGGAAGAAGGGAGTCTTTACAGGAAAGATCTATTATCAATTTTGTTTCAGAGTCAAACCATAAACTGAATACCTTCCCAAAGTTAGTTCGGCCTATGCCCAGAAATGAACCAGGACAGCTTAAAGGTTAGAAGCAAGATGGAGTCGGTTAGGTCTGATCTTTTACTGTCATAATTTCCTCAGTTATAATTTTTGTAAAGGGGGTTTTGAACCCCTCTCCTTTCCCCCTGATCTTGGTCCTATGAGGCCCACTCTCTAGACATTATATGTCCCTGGAGAAGGCACAAGTGACACCCAGCCAGCCTTGATGAGAGCTGGCAAGTTCCAGGCGTTGGGGGTGGGTGCCGAGGAGACAACGGCTGGAAGGGAAGGCTCTGGCAGAGTCCAGCTGGGGTCGCTTCCCCCTCCAGCTCTCTGTCCCTGCAGGAGAAGACACAGCTCAGGCTGAGAGCAGCTGAGGGGGCAGCTTTGAAACCCAGCACGGAGATAACAGAAGACAGAGAAACCAAAGTCTCCCTGATGACCCGCCAGGAAGCCAACATGAAACAAAACGCAGATAAGAGGCGGACTGCCTCTCTCAAGGTCAAACTGGTTTAAAAGAGAGTCCTGGTGTGGACGTTGGGTTTAAAGACTGCGCAACTGATAAAGTGATCCCTTTGATGGGGAGCTAAAGAGATAGATGAGGCTCCACCAGCATGGTCTGGGGACCTGCAAAGAACTGTGCTCCCGGCTGGATGGCAGTTAGGTAGCTGGATCCCTACAGCCTCTGTGTTTTGGCCTCATCCACTAGGGTCAAGGCCAGGTCTTCCTATTTCAGGCTCCCCAGTTATAGCCTAAAGTTATTTTAGTTTTGATGTTTATTTATTTATTTATTTATTTGGAGATAGAGTCTCCCTCTGTTGCCCAGGCTGGAGTGCAGTGGAGCAATCTCAGCTCACCACAATCTCTGCCTCCCAAGTTCAAGCAATTCTTCTGAATCAGCCTCCTGAGTAGCTGGGGCTACAGGCATGCACCACCATGCATGGCTAATATTTTTGTATTTTTAGTAGAGATAGGGTTTTGCTGTGTTGCCCAGGCTGGTCTCGAACTGCTGAGCTCAGGCAATCCACCTGCCTTGGCCTCCCAAAGTGCTAGGATCACAGGTGTGAGCCACTGTGCCCAGTCATCTTTCTTTTTTTTTTTTGTGGTAGAGGGGTTGGGGGATGGTGATGTTGATTTTAAACAAAGCTAAAGCGACTATGTTTCTTTTTTTTTTTTCTTTAAAAAATGGGGTTTCACCCTGATGGCCAGGCTGGTCTTGAACTCCTGACCTCAGGTGATCCACCCACCTCAGCCTCCTAAAGTGCTAGGATTACAGGCGTGAGCCACCGCACCCGGCGCGACTATGTCTCTACAAAATGCTCAATCAAGTGTCTTTGAACCAAGGACAGGGCCTTTGAGGCCGTGTGGTATAATGGAGAGTTCCTGCCCTTGGCGTCAGACATACATCCAAGAACCCTGGGCGGGCGGCTGGCTTTCTACAAGCCTTGGTGGTCTCATTGGGGCAATGAAGATGAGCCCAGTGGAGCAGGACTGGGTGAGGATCAAGTGATGATGGATAGTGCTGGATGCAGTAACTCATGTCTGTAGTCCCAGCTAATTGGGAGGCTGAGGTGGGACAATCACCTGAGGTCAGGAGTTTGAGGCTGCAGTGAGCTGTGACTGCGCCCGTGAATAGTCACTGCACTCCAGCCTGGGCAACCAAGGGAGATCCTATCTCTCAGGCAAACAAACAAGAGATGAAGGCCAGGCGTGGTGGCTCACGCCTGTAATCCCAGCACTTCGGGAGGCTGAGGCAGGCGGATCACCAGGTCAGGAGTTCAAGACCAGAGATGGTGAAAACTCGTCTCTACTAAAAAATACAAAAATTAGCTGGGCATGGTGGCTCGTGCCTGTAATCCCAGCTACTTGGGAGACTGAGGTAGGAGAATTGCTTGAACCGGGACCCAGGAGGCGGAGGTTGCAGTGAGCCTGGATCGTGCCACTGCACTCCAGCCTGAGCTACAGAGCAACATTCCATCTCAAAAAAAAATTAAAAAGGCCGGGCGTGGTTGGCTCATGCCTATAATCCAAGCACTTTGGAGGCCAAGGGTGGATCACCTGAGGTCGGGAGTTCAAGACCAGCCTGACCAACATGGTGAAACCCTGTCTTTATAAAAAAAAAAAAAAAAGAGAGAGAGAGAGAGATGAAAGATACGAAGTTCTCAGCTAGTACTCCCGTTAGCTGTGGCATGAGGCTCCTGTCTAACCCATATGCTTTAGACAGCCTCACTCTGGTCCTCTTCTGCCTGCTTCTTGGCCTAATAGGACTAAGGGTTCAACCTACGTGGAGCCCACGACCTTCTTCTAGACCACTCTCTGGGTCTTCTGCCCACAGGCCCCAAGTCCACTTTCCAGACCTGAGCTGGCCTCCGCCCCACGTTGCTTCCCAGGGGCAGCAGGATATGCACTTCTAGGCCCAAAGGATGGCCAATGGGGGCTGTTTGTGCAGAGGCACATGAGGGGAGTATAGAGAGTTTGGACAGGCATTCCGAAGCTCCCACACACCAATCCAGGGCTGTGCCTGGGGCAGGATGATGCGGCCTGTGATCAAACATGTTCCAGTTCCAGTTATGTAACAAAACACCCCAAGACTTAGTGGCATGAAACAGCAACCACCATTACATTATTATGCCTCAGCGACTGAGGCACGCCAGGGATGCCTTGCCTAAGCCTCTTTCCCTGTGGCTCCTTCCAGGAGGGGAATCCCCAGGTGGGAGAAGGGCAGATTGGAGCCATGTGGCCAGACGGTTCAGCAGCAGGCATTTTCGGTTTCCGTGGGGATGCTGGGAACGCCAGCCTGGAAGGAGGGAAAGTTGCCTTCAGCATAACAAGACCCTTCCCTGTGAAGGGGGCAAGGTAATGAGAATGGAGGAAAGTGAGGGCTTCAAGCTAGAGGACACGTCCACCTCTGGGACCTTTGGAAGGAAGAAGTCCTCCCAGAGGGAAGGAGAGTTTGCCCTGGGGTACTTAAAAGGAGAAAAGGCAAAGCAGCGGCTGGTAGAGAAGCCACTGTCTGGGAGGGAGAATGCATCATCGTCTCCAACCTCGGGCCAGACTCATCCCACCAGGGGAATCCCAGACGCCCAGACCTCCCAGGGGCGGGACAGGGCTTTAGTTTCTGCAGGATTGACAACCAGTCCTGGAACGGGGGAGTTGCAGAGACAGCGACCCAGGAAGGCTAGAGAGGGCTGGGCAGGGGCGGGGAGTGGGGAGAAGAAGTGGGTCAAGGAAGGAGGGCGTGCCCGTGTAGGCGCCCCCGAAAGTCCTGGCTGTGAGAGACAGCCCCGTTCTCCAAGAGGAGTTAGTTATCCGAAGGCATAGCCTAATCCGCTATCCCCGTCCCAGCATGCAGTTTGCTTCTGCAGCTTTGGGTTGGAAAGGGTTCCTTTCGGTGGGCTGTGCTGCCTAGAGGCAGCCAGGACCAGGTCTGGGAAGGTTTGGTAGGTGGCCAGGTAAGTGAAGAGGGACCACTTTGCTCGCCGAGCTGAAGAGCAAGGGACTGCACAGGGACGCCAGATTTAGCAAGCAATACAGGACTCCATTTTGAATTTCAGATAAACTTTGACTTTTTATTTATTTATTTATTTATTTATTTATTTATTTATTTTGAGACATCGTCTCTCCCTGTCACCCAGGCTGGAATGCAATGGCACGATCACTGCTCACTGCAACCTCCGCCTCCCGGGTTCAAGCGATTCTCCTGCCTCAGCCTCCCGAGTAGCTGGGATTACAGGCGTGCTACCACGACCAGCTAATGTTTTTGTATCTTTAGTAGAGATGGGGGTTTCACCATGTTAGTTGGGCTGGTCTCGAACTCCTGACTGACCTCGTGAATTCGCCTGCCTCGGCCTCCTAAAGTGCTGGGATTACAGGTGTGCTCCACAGCTCCTGGCCTTTCTTTTTTTTTTTTTTTTTTTTTTTTGAGATGGAGTCTCACTCTGTTGCCCAGGCTGGAGTGCAATGATGGATCTCACTGCAACCTCTGCCTCCTGTGTTCAAGTGATTCTACTGCTTCAACCTCTCGAATATCTGGGATTACAGGTATAAGGTTTGTTCTTGCCAAGCTTAAAGAGAAGAAACTGAGGCCAACACAAGAAGATCCAATGTGAAGGAATTTATTCAGGCTCTCGGGTGAGGTTCTGCGGTCCGACAGGAGGGGCCGGAGAAGTCGCACAGACTCCTTTCAGATGTGGGGTTTTATAGGGAGTGAAGGAGCTTGATTGGTTGTGGGAGAGCAGGACTACTATTGGGTAAGGTTACAAGCCTTTGTTTGCATACAGGACTTGGCTGCTATTGGCTAGAAAGACTCGGCTGCTATTGGCTAAAATCACAAGACCATGCTTGCATACTGGGTTCTTTAAGGGAAAGCCAGGCTGTGTGAGAAAGGGAGAAGGGAACACGCCCGAGCTTGTCCGAGCTTTTGGGAAAAAAGTGGGGGGGGGTGTCCGAGCTCCCGGCGAGGCAATCGGCTTTACAACAGGGGTCCGCCACTATGCCCGGCTAATTTTTGTATTTTTAGTAGAGACGGGGTTTAACCATGTTGATTAGGCTGGTCTTGAACTCCTGACCACGTGATTCACCTGCCTTGGCCTCCCAAAGTGCTGGAATTACAGGTGTGAATCACCACGCCCAGCCTAGCACTGAATTTTTTTTTTAGAATGAGGAGGTCCCATGCAATATTTGGGATATGCTTATACTAAAAGAGTAGTTGTTATTTTAAATCTAATTTTAACTAAGCTTTCTATATTTTATCTGGCAGCACTAGGCCTGCCCCACTAGGGTTCCCAGTTGCCCCTCACAAGAACCATCCCCAGACACCCTTGGCCTAAAGCATAGAGAGAGACAGTACCTTGGCAACAGAAGGGAGTGGCCTTTTTTGGTGCATTCCAACATTCCTAGGAGACCTCTCCTCTCTCCAGCACCTGCCGCCATTGCTCCCGCACACATTTTTAGGTCTGGCACCAGAGATCATATGGCAGACTAAGCCCTGGGAGGATGCCTGGTGAGTTGCCATGCATCGCACCCCATGTGTGTATCTGCAGCCCTTCATTAATCATGGTCACAATGGCCTTTACTTGGAGGAGTTAGGGAGATTGATTGTAGGGCTTGGACTTAAAGAAGGCTTGGGAGAGACCAGGCACAGTGGCTCACGCCTGTAATCCCAGCACTTTGGGAGGCCAAGGCAGGCAGATCACGAGGTCAGGAGATCGAGACCATCCTGGCTGACAAGGTGAAAACCCCATCTCTACTAAAAATAAAAAAAATCAGCCAGGGTGGTGGTACGTGCCTGTAGTCTCAGCTACTCAGGAGGCTGAGGCAGGAGAATCGCTTGAACCTGTGAAGCGGAGGTTGCAGTGAGGTGGAGGTTGCAGTGAGCCAAGATGGAACCACTGCACTCCAG
Organism: Aotus nancymaae; assembly: GCF_030222135.1. Taxonomy (NCBI): domain Eukaryota; kingdom Metazoa; phylum Chordata; class Mammalia; order Primates; family Aotidae; genus Aotus; species Aotus nancymaae. The sequence goes on from NW_026988414.1 coordinate 73,433,899, forward strand.
CCTGGGCAACAGAGTGAGACTTCTCAAAAAAAAAAAAAAAAAAAAGAATGCTTGGGAGAAAACAGAGATGGATGCAGGGACAAAAATGCATGCAAATATGTCTGAGAATCCCAATAGCTTCTGTAACTTAGCCAGTCACTTAATGAGGCTTTGGATCTTAGGCCAAGGCATCTGTACTTACACTCAGCAGTGGGGAGCCATGGAAGGGGTGCTTTAAAATTGTTTATTTGGATGTGGTCGTTCACATCTGTAATCTCAACACTTTAGGGGGCCAAGGTGGGAGGATCACTTGAGCCCAGTGTAAGGTATATTGCCGAGTTAAAATGAGGAAACTGAGGCCAGTGTGGGAAAATGAGAATCCAATTTATTCAGCTCCCGGGCGAGGTTCTGTGGTCCGGGAAGGGGCCAGAGAAGTCGCACTGGGCTTCTCAGGGTGTGGGGTTTTATAGGGAGTGGAGGTAATTGATTGGTCTTTAGGAAAACAAAGAGCAGACAGTTTCATTGGTGAGGAGGGTTGATTGATTATTAGGGAAACAAAGAGCAGACAGTTTTATTGGTGAGTTTCATTGGTGAGGAGGTTTGATTGATTACTAGGGAAACAAAGAGCAGAGAGTTTCATTAGTGAGGGGAAGTCAAGGTGCTGATGGGGCGAGCTGCCATTGGTTGCCAGGCGGGACTACTGGTGGGCTGACTGGCTGGGGAGGTTAATGTTAAGCTGCCATTGGACAAATCTTTGGTGGGCTTTTTAAATTTTGAAGGGGTTGAGTGAGGAATGCAGGAGTGGGTGTGTGGAGCCTGCATAGAGAGACCAGATAGGAGTGGGTGTGGGGAGCCAGCATAGAGAGGCCGGCATGGGGAGAGATAAGTATGTCCATTTAACTCCCGGTGAGGCAGCCGGCCTTACACCCAGGAGTTTGAGACCACCCTGGGCAACATGGTGAAATCCCATCTCTACAAAAAAATACAAAAATCAGCCGGGCATGGTGGTGTTCACCTGTAGTCCCAGCTACTTGGGAGGCTGAGGCAGGAGGACTGCTTGAGCCCAGGAGGTCGAGGCTGCAGTGAGTTATGATTATGCCAGTGCACTCCAGTCTGGGTAACAGAGCAAAATCCTGTCTCAAAAAAATTATTTATTTGTTGGTTAAAGTAAACAAGCAATACAATACAGAAGAGGAGTGTTGTGAAAGTATGGCCTATGGACCCTGGAGGTCCCCAAGATACTTAGAGATCTGCAAGGTCAAAACTATGTTTATGATAATACTAAGACTTTTTTTTTTCTTTTATTTATTTATTTATTTATTTATTTTTTGAAGACGAGGTTTCTCCATGTTGGTCAGGCTGGTCTTGAACTCCTGACTTCAGGTGATCTGCCCGCCTTGGCCTCCAAAGTGCTTGGATTACAGGCATGAGCCACCACATCCAGCCTAATACTAAGACATTTTATGCCCTTTTCTTTCTTTCCTTCTTTCTTTTTTTTTTTTTTTTTTGAGATGGAGTCTCGCTCTGTAGCCAGGCTGGAGTGCCGTGGCACAGTCTCATCTCACTGCAATCTCCCAGGTTCAAGCAATTCTCCTGCCTCAGCCTCCAGAGTAGCTGGGACTACAGACGCATGCCACCACACCCAGCTAATTTTTGTATTTTTAGTAGGGACAGGGTTTCTTCATATCGGTCAGGCTGGACTCGAACTCCTGACCTCAGGTGATCTGCCCACTTCAGCCTCCCAAAGTTCTAGGATTCCAGGCATGAGCCACCATACCCAGCCTCTATGCCCTTTCCATTCAAATGCTGTGTTATTGTGACTGAGACTGCTCGAAAGCAATGGCAAGTGAATCCGTCATTGCTTTGGTACACGTTAAGGCAGTAGTGCCAAGAGGATCAAAATACGCCACTCCAAAATAAGCCACTTTGGCAGAAGGACTATTTTGAGCGGAATGCAACTGGGAGTCAACAGTTGCAGGCAGAGTTCTCTGCTTTCCTCTTAGCTGCAAAAAACAAGGCGTAAATTTCCCTTTGTGAACACCAAGATGAGTTTGCATAAACAGACCTTACTAAAATAACCTTTATCATCCATTCATTCCCCATACATTTCCTAGCTACTTCCCCACAATTTGTCACCCTTGATCTTGATGCCCAAACCCTTTCTTCTTTGTTAAAATGGTATGTAAGTCCTCATGTCTAATTACTTATTCGAGTTTTATCTCTCTTCTGTGAATGCCCACGCATGTAAAAACTCATAGAAGTTGTGTGCCTTTTCTCCTGTTATTCTGTCCTTTGTCAGTTTAATTCACAGACCTCTAATCAATGAACCTAAGAAAGCAGAGGAAAAGTTTTTCCTCCCTGACACTGCAGCCTTGACCTCCCAGGCTCAAATGATCCTCCCACCTCAGCCTCCCAAGAAGCTGGAACTACAGGCACGTACCGCCACGCCCAGCTGATTTTTTATTTTTATTTTTTGTAGAGACGGCGTCTCCGTATGTTCCCCAGGCTAGCATTGTATTCTTCATTGCCGTGTATTTGCAATTTAAAAACATTTAATTTATGAATGACCTTGATGGAACAGTAAAAAATATTTGTATTAACTGTCAATCTATAAGTAGTACATATCTTTTATATTTTTGATTTTGTGTGACGAAAGGGGAGCATGTAGAAAGCACTTCTGCAGCTTACCAAAGGATGATGGGTTTCTCGAAGGATGAATGCTTGTGTGATTGAGTTGTCAGTCAAACTAGCTGCTTTTTTCACAGCGCGCCATTTTTACTTGAAAGACTGACAAACTGTGATTATTCCAATTGGTATTTAGCAGACGTTTCTCAATAATAAATAAAGTGAAACTGTCACTCCATAAAAGCAGCTGGCAGCATTTGTTGCCAGTGATAAAATTTGAGCTTTCAAGCAAAACTGAGGATTTTGGAAAATGTGAATCCACCATTGTGAGCTTGACAAGCTTCCTGGTACTTAAACACTTTTTTTTTTCTTTTTTTTGTGAGATGGAGTCTTGCTCTATCACCCAGGCTGGAGTGCAATGGCATAATCTCAGCTCACTACAACCTCTGCCTCCCGGTTCAAACCATTCTCTTGCCTCAACCTCCCAAGTAGCTGGGATTACAGGCATGCACCACCACACATGGCTCATTTTTGCATTTTTAGTAGAGGTGGGATTTCACCATGTTGGCCAGGCTGATCTCGAACTCCAGACCTCAGCTGATCTACCCACCTCAGCCTCCAAAAGTGCTGGGATTACAGGCATGAGCCACCATACCCAGCCTTACTTAAACACTTTTCTTTTTTTTTTTTTTTTGAGACGGAGTTTCGCTCTTTTTACCCAGTCTGGAGTGCAATGGCGCGATCTCGGCTCACCGCAACCTCCGCCTCCCGGGTTCAGGCAATTCTCCTGCCTCAGCCTCCCGAGTAGCTGGGACTACAGGCCTGCGCCACCATGCCCAGCTAATTTTTGTATTTTTTAGTAGAGACGGGGTTTCACCTTGTTGACCAGGAGGGTCTCGATCTCTTGACCTCATGATCCACCCGCCTCAGCCTCCCAAAGTGCTGGGATTATAGGCGTGAGCCACTGCGCCCAGCACTTAAACACTTTTCTTATGAGATTAGTAGCGATATTAACAAAGGTAATTTTTTAATATTGTCCAAGGAAATGTGTCAAAAGTTGGATGATCTGCACAACTCTATCAGTACTTTCCAAATGACAAATGCATAATATTACAAAATTACACTCACATAAAAAATTCATTTAAGGTGCAAGACAAGGCTGAGTACAGTGGCTCATGCCTGTAATCCCAACACTTTGGTAGGCAGAGGTGGGAGGATCACTAGAGTTGAGGAGTTGGAGACTAGCCTAGGCAGCATAGCAAGACCCCGTCTTTATTTTAAAAAATAAAAAATTAGCCAGGCATGGTGGCACACACCTACAGTCCCAGCTAGTAAGGAAGCTGAGGCAGGAAGATTGCTTGAGCCCCAGAATTTGAGGTTGCAATGAGCTATGATCCAGCCACTGTACTCTAGCCTGGGGAACAGAGTGAGGCCCTGTCTTAAAAAAAAAAAAAAAAAAAAAGAGGCCGGAAACGGTGGCTCACGCCTGTAAGGCTGAGGTGGGCAGATCATGAGGTCAGGAGACAGAGACCATCCTGGCTAACACGGTGAAACCCTATCTCTACTAAAAACACAAAAAAATTAGCCGGGCATGGTGGCAGGCGCCTGTAATCCCAGCTACTTGGGAGTCTGAGGCAGGAGAATTGCTTGAACCTGGGAGTTGGAGGCTGCAGTGAGCCGAGATCCGGCCATAGTACCTGGGCAACAGAGCAAGACTCCATCTCAAAAAAAAAAAAAAAAAATGTGCAAGGCAGAACAATTGTGTTGTTTTTTTTTTTCAATTTAGTTGTTTGAGACAGAGTCTTGCTCTGTCACCCAGGCTGAAGTTCAGTGGCGAAATCTCAGTTCACTGCAACCTCCACCTCCCAGGTTCAAGTGATTGTCCTGCCTCAGCCTCCCAAGTAGCTGGGACTACAGGTGCTCGCCACCATGCTCGGCTAATTTTTGTGTTTTTAGTAGAGGCGGGGTTTTGCCATGTTGGCCAGTCTAGTCTCAAACTCCTGGCCTCAGGTAATACGCCTGCCTCAGCCTCCCAAAGTGCTGGGATTCCAGGCATGAGCCATGGCACCCAGCCAGAATGAAGATTTTTAAATTAAGTTGATAATAGATTTGCAAAAATGCAAAACAAAGTCATTTTTCTCACTAAATGTTTTCGTTTTGGAAAGAATAGTTATTTTTTATAAAACTGTTATTTATATTAACCTTATAATTGCTTTATTGTTGTTCTTTCTTCTTTGAGACAGGGTCTCACTCTATTGCCCATGCTGGAGTGCAGTGGCACAATCTTGGCTCACTGCAACCTCTGCCTCCTGGACTCAAGTGATTCTTCAGCCTCAGCTTCCTGAGTAGCTGGGACTACCAGCATGCACTGCCACGAGATCCGACTAATTTTTGTATGTTTTATAGAGAGCCAGGCTGGTCTCAAACCTCGGAGCTCAAGTGATCAGCCTGCATGAGCCCCACAAAACGTTGGGATCACAGGTATGAGACCCCCGGCCTATTGTTGTTATTTCTAAATGAACTAATATGTAAATTTTTTTTTTTTTTTTTGAGACGGAGTGTCGCTCTTGTTACCCAGGCTGGAGTGCGATGGCGTGATCTCGGCTCACCACAACCTCCGCCTCCTAGGTTCAGGCAATTCTCCTGCCTCAGCCTCCTGAGTAGCTGGGATTACAGGCACGCGCCACCGTGCCCAGCTAATTTTTTGTATTTTTAGTAGAGACGGGGTTTCACCATGTTGACCAGGATGGTCTCGATCTCTTGACCTCGTGATCCACCCGCCTCAGCCTCCCAAAGTGCTGGGATTACAGGCGTGAGCCACCGCGCCTGGCCAATATGTAAATTTTTAACAATTTATTAGCTTTAATTTCTAATAACCCTCATTAATGAAAGTGTTTTTGGGGGCCCTCAGTAATTTTTAGAATGTAGAGGGGTCCTGAACTTTGAGGGATTTCTCAAACCCAGAACTTTGAGAACCACTGCAAAACAGAGTGAATTAATTTTCCATCCCACTACAGAATCTCAGCCTACTGAGACAACTACCGTGGCCAGTGTGCTACCTACCCTTCCCTCTATTCTATGCCTTTATACCAAAAGGTATTCACAATTCTGCATCTGGATCTTTTCAATAGGAAAAGAATGGACCCTGGAACCCAGCGCATATCTGTAGGAAAAGACGGCCAGGGGGCAGACCAGTGTTACTTATAGTTAAATGATTACAAGTTTGCTTTGCTTTTTAAATTTATTTTATTTTTTTTTTAAAGACGGGGTTTCACCATGTTGGTCAGCCTGGTCTTGAACTCCCGACCTCGGGTGATCCGCCCGCCTTGGCCTCCAAAGTGCTTGGATTACAGGTGTGAGCCACCACGCCTGGCCCTGCTTTGCTTTTTATGCACTGAGATTGGTGCCACGGATCAAATATTGAATTAAGAAAACGCCAAACTATGGTGCAGTAAAATAAAAGCAGAGATCAAGCGGTAACAGGAGGTCTATAGCAAAGCCATCTGAGAGCGCTTTATAACCGCGGAACGCTGTGGTGTGGTTGCAAAGCAGGTAAGAACTGCTTTGGTCCCATATCACTTCCCAACATAGAGTCTGTGTGAGGGTCTCGTAGCAAGAACTCTGGGAAGGAATGCAACCTCTGCTCACAAGACTAGGGAGAGTCTTTGCAGATGGGAGCTTGCAGGACAGGAAAGTCTTGCAGGGCAGAGATAACCAGAATGCCACAGGCTCTGCCTATGTTCTCAGCATATGGAGTAATTCTGATTGCTCTGTGTCCGCAATGCTTGGGAGATAAAAACCCCTTGATGCATTGTGTGTGTTCAGACCTATGCCGCCTTATCCTCTACGCCTCTTTGCAAATGCACCTGACAGACAATGGGTGGTAAAAACTCAGTGTCCTTAGTTAGCATTTCTTAGAAGAACCGCATTTGCTATTGAATGCCGCAGACACTTGCTCCTCCCCCGGCCATCTTCTGTCTCACCTCCCCTCCCCACAGCCCGCAAGATTAACAAGATAACGCACCTAACGAAAGCGTGTAGAGCCCAGCGCTAAGGGCCAGGTCCGCGCGAGAGTGTGTTGGACCCCTGGACCCATGCTGTGAACTTCTACTCACGTCTCTGTCTTATTTCTTTTCTCACTCCCTCGTCACCGCCGGGACTCAGGGCACCCATGTACAGGGTTGGGTTGGTTCCCGACACATATCAGTACACATACAGCTGCTGCCATGGTTTTCCTGGCTGCATTATGTGCCTATTGAATGAATGCAATGTAATCTATTCAACCATCCTGCCGTTGCTATACATTTAGGTTGTTTATAATTAATTTTTAAATTTTTTTTGTTTTCTTTTTTTTTCTTTTTAACCGGCTGTCAAGAACAATGTTTATAATTTTTTAACAAATTCAAACAATGATGCAATGAATATCCTTGGAAAAGTTTTAAGCAGGTAAGTGATATGATCAGATTTGCTTGTTTAAAATGTCACTCCGGGCCAGGTGCGGTGGCTCAAGCCTGTAATCCCAGCACTTTGGGAGGCCGAGGCGGGTGGATCACGAGGTCAAGAGATCGAGACCATCCTGGTCAACATGGTGAAACCCCGTCTCTACTAAAAATACATAAAATTAGCTGGGCACGGTGGTGCGTGTCTGTAATCCCAGCTACTCAGGAGGCTGAGGCAGGAGAATTGCCTGAACCCAGGAGGCGGAGGTTGCGGTGAGCCGAGATCGCGCCATTGCACTCCAGCCTGAGTAATGAGCGAAACTCCGTCTCAAAAAAAAAAAAAAAAAAAAAAAGTCACTCCTAATATGTAAACTGCTGAAATCTGAACAAGATCTAAGGATTGCATCAATATCAATTTCCTCCAGGTACGGTGGCTCATGCCTGTAATCCCAACACTTTGGAGGCGGGTGGATCTCCAGAGGTCAGGAGTTCGAGACCATCCAGCCTGATCAACATGGTGAAACCCTGTCTCTACTAAAAATATAAAAATTAGCCTGTAATCTAGCTACTTGGGAGACTTGAGACAGGAGAATTGTTTGAACCTGGGAGGTGAAGGTTGCAGTGAGCCGAGTTCGTGCCATTGCACTCTAGCCTGGGCAATAAGAGTGAAACTCTGTCTTAGGCCGGGCCTGGTGGCTCACACCTGTAATCCAAGCACTTTGGAGGCCAAGGCAGTGGATCACCTGAGGTCTGGCGTTCAAGACCACCCTGACCAACATGGTGAAACCTTGTCTTTAAAAAAAAAAAAAAAAAAAAAAGTGAAACTCTGTCTTAAAAAAAAAAAAGGGGCCAGGCGCAGTAGCTCATGCCTGTAATCACAGCACTTTGGAAGCCGAGGTAGGCGGTCACAAGGTCAAGAGATCGAGATCATCCTGGCCAACAGGGAGAAACCCCATTTCTACTAAAATACAAAAATTAGCTGGGTGTAGTGCTGTGTGCCTGTAGTTCCAGCTACTTGGGAGGCTGAGGCAGGAGAATTGCTTGAACCCGGAAGGCGGAGGTTGCAGTGAGCCGAGATCGCACAATTGCACTCTAGCCTTGGTAACAAAGTGAGACTCTGTCTCGAAAAAAAAAAAAAAAAAAAAGGCCAAGCATGGTTATGGTGGCTCATCCTGTAATCTCAGCGCTTTGGGAGGCCAAGGCTGGTGGATCACCTGAGGTCAGGAGTTTGAGATCAGCCTGGCCAACATGGCAAAATTCCGTCTATACTAAAAATACAAACATTAGCTGGGCGTGGTGGCGCATGCCTGTAATCCCAGCTACTTGGGAGGTTTAGGCATGAGAATTGCCTGAACCTTGGAGGCGGAGGTTGCTGTGAGCAGAGATCATGCCACTGTATTCCAGCCTTGGCAATACAGCAAGACTCTGTCTCAAAAAAATACAGAGATAGATAGATATTATCCTATGATAATGAATCACTGGCCTTTGCAGGATAGAAGGGACCCAAAATAGTTAACTTACCCCCGAGAAGGCAATTGGAGTCCTTAAGGAATGGTGCTCTATGGGGAATTCCGTGTTCCTCTCTGTTGCTGGCAGGCTGGACGTGCATTAGCACCAGCAGCTCACTCAGCCTTGGTTAGTGGGAGCCTATGCTGTTTGTTGGGCCCACACATAGCCTCCATCTCTCCAACTGTGGTCAATTACTTTACGTGTCCTTTGTTCTAACACGAGGGTGGTCAAGGACTGAAGCTGGCTGATGTAGATGACCAAGTCACCTTGGCGGTTTAATGCCTTTTCTGAATTTAGGGGGGTCATTTGTTTTGCAGTTACACTGTAGCGATAACAGACTAATATGGAAGCATTAAAAAAAGTTTTATTAGGGCTGGGCGCGGTGGCTCACGCCTGTAATCCCAGCACTTTGGGAGGCCAAGGCGGGCGGATCACAAGGTCAAGAGATCGAGACCATCCTGGTCAACATGGTGAAACCCCGTCTCTACTAAAAATACAAAAAATTAGCTGGGCACGGTGGTGCGTGCCTGTAATCCCAGCTACTCAGGAGGCTGAGGCAGGAGAATTGCCTGAACCCAGGAGGCGGAGGTTGCTGTGAGCTGAGATCACCCCATTGCACTCCAGCCTGGGTGATAAGAGTGAAACTCTGTTTCAAAAAAAAAAAAAAAGGGCCGGGCGCGGTGGCTCAAGCCTGTAATCCCAGCACTTTTGGAGGCCAAGGCGGGTGGATCACGAGGTCAAGCGATCGAGACCATCCTGGTAAACATGGTGAAAACCCGTCTCTACTAAAAATACAAAAAATTAGCTGGGCATAGTGGCGCGTGCCTGTAATCCCAGCTACTCAGGAGGCTGAGGCAGGAGAATTGCCTGAACCCAGGAGGCAGAGGTTGCGGTGAGCCGAGATTGCGCCATTGCACTCCAACCTGGGTAACAAGAGCGAAACTCCGTCTCAAAAAAAAAAAAAGTTTTATTATGAAAAATCTTAGATATCTACAAAAGTAGAGGGTATAATATAGTGAACCTCTGGGTACCTGTCTGTCACATGGTCAATCTTGTTTCACCTGTTTTCTCCCCGACTCCTCCCCAACCCCCCGGATTATTTTGAAGCAAACTCAAGACATCTGTAAATTTGTTTTTTTGAACGGATTCTCACTCTATCATCCAGGCTGGAGTACAGTGGCGGTGTGATCTCGGCTCACTGCAACCTCCGCCCTAGGGTTCAAATTATTCTTCTGCCTCATCCTTCGGAGTACCTTGGACTACAGGCATGCACCACCACACCCAGCTAATTTTTGTATTTTTCATAGAGATGGGGTTTCACCATATTGGCCAGGCTGGTCTCGAGCTCCTGACCTCATGATCCACCTGCCTCTGCCTCCCAAAGTGCTGGGATTACAGGCATGAGCCACCACGCCTGGCCGGAAATTGAATTGTTTGTTCTTGCAGTTTCCCACAGTCTGAATTTGGTTGATTGCATCCCGGTGGTCTCATTTAACACATCTTCTGTCTTCCGTATTTAGCTATGGAGGCTTGCATAAATTCAGGTGCAACTATTTTTTTCAAGACCACCTCCTAGATGGTGATACGTGCTTCCATCAGGAAGCATCTAACTTCTGATTGTATCTCATTTTGCAACATCTGCTGCCATGGATGCATGGAGTTGCAAAATAGTGACATTGTAACCATATTATTTTTTCTTCTTTTGTTAACCTGCATATTTCTACAAAGTGAAACTTGCCCTCATTGATTATTTAGTTACCCTGAGGGAGAAATCATATGCAAAAGACAGAACAAATATTTACTGCTTTCTCTTTTTATTTACCAGCTGCCTAGAATCCCGCTAAGGTGAAAAATGAGTTATTTTTAAATGTGTGTGAATCAGTGGATTTAAACATTAATGACTGGTGTCAATCCATTGCAGTTATTAATCTTACTGATGCTCAAAAAATCCTTCCTTTGGCTAGTAGAAGTGTATTCAGATTGGCTCCTGTGTCCATTTGACATGACCCTGGGAGTGCTTTTTTTGTTTTTTGCATTTTGTTTTGAGACAGAATCATGCTTTGTTGCCCAGGCTGGAGTGCAGTGGAACAATCTTGGCTTACTGCAGCCTCTGCCTCCTGAATTCAAGTGATTCTCCTGCCTCAGCCTCCCAAGTAGCTGGGACGGCTAAGTTTTGTACTTTTAGTAGGGACCAGGTTTCATTATGTTGGCCAGGCTGGTCTCAAACTCCTGACCTTGTGATCTGCCTGCCTCAGCCTCCCAAAGTGCTGGGATTACAGGCATGAGCCACCATGCCCAGCCAACCCCAGGAGTGTTTCATAGCATCCTGTTTTCTAATATGACAGGATGGCATAAATATGACATATTTATGACTCATTCCTTATATCTCCTGTCCCCAAAATGCCCAGAGGCATTTTTCATCTGGATTAATTGAAGGTCAGTGATGGTGGGAGGTAGGTTGACTCCCAGTTTGAAGACTTACAGAGCTGCATGGACAGTGATGTCACTTGCAGATGTGGGGTCGACATTGAGGTTGGGAGACCAGAGTGGTCAGGGAAGACAGAGGGTAGTGGGGCAAGGGCAGACATCTCTGGCCATCCCACAGGGCCTTGGGGACTTTAGCAGTGCAGCTCCATCCCACAGTAAGGGTGATGGCCGCTGCTGCAGGTGGCCATGGGTGGCTAAACACAATGGTACTCCGAAGGCCCCAGGCGTCTTCAGGCTCCCACATGGTCACGGCACGAGTCAGCACAGACACCTAAAGCCAGGGTCACTTTCCTCCCTTGACCCCTCCGCATGAGAAAGCTCCTGTCTTCTCCAAACACAAACATGCATTGGTCCAAAAGAGAGATGTGTGTCCCCTTGTTACAGTTTGCTCAGTGTGCTAATATAACCCCCAGTCACCACGTACACAGGCCTTTGTGCCTTCACCCATGGACCACAAAGCACATGCACTCCATGCGTAAACATGTTTACGTATACGGTGGTGTGCAGCTGCCCACGCACGCGCACACACACAGTGGTGCAGAGAAGGCGCCTTGGCAGTGCGCTGTGGGCAAGAAGCCCTGCACTTGAACCTGCGCTCCTTCACTAGGCCACGGGTCTCTGGACCTCAGTTTACTGATCTGTAAAACAAGATGTTGGCCTTAATGTCCCTCTGTCCCCAAGGTCCCTGTCTGTCCATGCTGACAATAAGATTCTAAGTGTTTCAAAGCATATACACACTCGTAGAAACTCTGGGGAAAGCCCCTCCCAAACCAGAGGACTACCCTAGTGATGCTCCAGTTCCCCAAATTCTTTGAGTGACCTCCCCTAGTCCCCGTACCCACACATTTTAACCAGAAAGAGCCCTACACCTGGAATGCCCAGCCTTCAGGTTGCAACTTGCTTTTTACCTTGACTGTATCGCCCGCGGCTAGAGTACTAGGGGGCAGGTGGCTCTGGCTTGGCAACCTCCTTGGGCCTGGATTTCTATCCCCTTCCACAGGGCTCCAGCAGGCACAGTACCCAGTCTGCAAGGGCAGTGGGCTCTCCCAATTTGCCTCCCAGTTAGGATAGGCCATCTAAGGCCTATTGGGGTCCTTGCAGTTTTCCTGGGGGGATAGGAAAGCTCTGTGTGCTGACTGCCCTCCCCACTCCAGCTCAGCTTACCCACTGCAGTCGGCTGCCAAGGGGCGCTGGATCTCAAGTGCCACTCTATATGAGTGTGGTTTTGGAAGAACTACTAGGGAAGAAGGGAAGGCTTTTTTCCATAGCAAGGCACACGATGTAGTGAAAGTGGGGAGGCTTTGGACAGAATCCCGGCTCAACAACTTACCAGGGGTGTCTAATCTTTTGGCTTCCCTGGCCCATATTGGAAGAAGAGGAATTGTCTTGGGCCACACATAAAATACACTCACACTGACTGGGTACAGTGGCTCACTCCTGTAATCCCAGCACTTTGGGAGACTGAGGCGGGCGGATCACCTGAGGTCAGGAGTTTGAGACCAAACTGACCAACATGGAGAAACCCCGTCTCTACTAAAAATACAAAATTAGCTGGGCGTGATGGCACATGCCTGTAATCCCAGCTACTCGGGAGGCTGAGGCAGGAGAGTCGCTTGAACCTGGGAGGTAGAGGTTGTGGTGAGCCGAGATCATGCCATTGCACTCCAGCCTGGGCAACAAGAGCGAAACTCCATCTCAAAAAAAAAAAAAAAATACACTAACACTAATGATAGCGGATGAGCTTAAAAAAATGCAAAAAAAAATTCATTATATATTTATTTACGTATTTTTATTTATTTTTTGAGACAGAATCTCACTTTGTTGCCCAGGTTGGAGTGCAGTGGCGCAATCTCAGCTCACTGCAACCTCCACCGCCCAGGTTCAAGCTACTCTTATGCCTCAGCCTCCCAAGTAGCTGGGACTACAGGCACGCACCACCACACTTAGCTAATTTTTTGCAAAAAAAAAAAAATTAAAATATTTTAAGAAAGTTTGTGAATTTGTGTTGGGCTGCATTGAAAGCTGTCCTGGGCCGCATATGGCCCGTGGGTCGTGGGCTGGACAAGTTTGACTTAAATGCTATGTGGCCTTGGCCCCATCTTAGGCTATGGTTTCCTCTTCTGTGGAAAGGGAACCAGTGGCTGGGGAAAGGGAACCAGAAGCCGAAGTGGGAGGATCACCTGAGCACAAGAATTCAAGATCGGCCCAGGCAACATAGCAAAACCCTGTCTCAATTTTATTTTATTTTATTTTATTATTTATTTATTTTTTTATTTTTTTGAGACGGAGTTTCGCTCTTGTTACCCAGGCTGGAGTGCAATGGCGCGATCTCGGCTCACCGCAACCTCTGCCTCCTGGGTTCAGGCAATTCTCCTGCCTCAGCCTCCTGAGTAGCTGCGATTACAGGCACGCGCCACCATGCCCAGCTAATTTTTTGTATTAGTAGAGACGGGTTTTCACCATGTTTACCAGGATGGTCTCGATCTCTTGACCTCGTGATCCACCCGCCTTGGCCTCCCAAAGTGCTGGGATTACAGGCTTGAGCCACCGCGCCCGGCCTAATTTCTTGTATTTTTAGTAGAGATGGGGTTTCGCCGTGTTGACCAGGATGGTCTCGATCTCTTGACCTTGTGATCCACCCGCCTCGGCCTCCCAAAGTGCTGGGATTACAGGCGTGAGCCACTGTGCCCGGCATGTCTCAATTTTAAAAATAAAAAATGCAAGCTGGGCACGGTGGCTCACACCTGTAATCCCAGCACTTTGGGAGGCTGAGGTGGGTGGATTACCTGATGTCAGGAGTTCAAGATCAACCTGACCAACATGGTGAAACCCCATCTCTACAAAAAATAAATAAATAAAATAATAATAATAATAAATGCAAAAGGGAACCAGAGTGACTATATTAGGGTGGTTTTGAGAATTCCCTGACATAATGCCTACAAAGCCACAGCAGGTGTCTGTCACACAGCAGGTGTTCGAATGCTGGGAGCTGTTGTGTTGCTGCTGTCATTACTGACTGGCCTGATTTTCAAAACAGGGCACAAAGGTGGGTTATGGGAGCTCCAGAAAGGAATGCTTGATTTCAATACTCAGCAAATAATAAAGAAAGGAATATTAAAGTATATATAAACATTTTGAGGCCGGGCGCGGTGGCTTACGCCTGCAATCCTAGCACTTTGGGAAGCCGAAGTGGGAGGATCACTTGAGGTCAGGAGTTTAGACCAGCCTGGCCAACTTGGTGAAACCTCATCTCTACTAAAAATACAAAAATTAGCCAGATGTGGTAGCACACACCTGTAGTCCCAGCTACTTGGGAGGCTGAGGCAGGAGAATCACTTGAACCCAGGAGACAGAGGTTGCAGTGAGCCAAGATCACGCCACTGCACTCTAGCCTGGATAACAGAGCAACGCTCTGTCTCAAACGATAATAATAGGCCAGGTGCAGTGGCTCATGCCTATAATCCCAGCACTTTGGGAGGCCGAGGCAGGCAGAACACCCGAGGTCGGGAGTTCAAGACCAGCCTGACCAACATGGAGAAAGCCCATCTCTACAAAAAAACAAAAATACAAAAAATTAGCCCGGCATGGTGGTGCATGCCTGTATTCCAAGCTACTGGGGAGACTGAGGCAGGAGAATCACTTGAACCTGGAGGCAGAGGTTTTGGTGAACTGAGATCACGCCACTGCACTCCAGTCTGGGCAACAAGAATGAAACTGTCTCAATAATAATAATAATAATTTAAAAATAAACTGTATGTAAACATTTGAAAGCAATGACCATTTATTTCTATATCTGGAAATATGCAGACTAACTGAATACAGGAATCCCTTCCTAAAAATGCTGAATGAAATATCAAAAACATGTGTGTGAAAGCACAGATGACCGGTGTTAAACAAGGAATCAGTCAGAAGCCAGAAAAACAAGAGAGCATGACCCCATCAGGGCGAGCCTGCACCGGGACCTGTGCTTCCCGAGGCCCTGGGCCGTAAATGGCCAGTGTGCCAGGCACCTCCTGGGCACCACTTCAGTCCACGTGACCCCAGTTCTGATTCCGTCCACTGCCGAGGTGATGAGTGTTCTGTGGGCCTCATGCAGGTGCCACCTCACCTTGGGCACATGGGGCCCACCCCTCCCTTCCTGCCTGAGTCTCTCTGACCCACAGGGCAGATGCTCTTGGGAATCCCCTGGACCCTCAGGCATGCGCAGACCCAAGTTCAGAGGAGTTCATGTCTGTGTGGCCACTCTTGACCAATGAGTGACACAAACAAATACTCACTGTGTCTTTTTTTTTTTTTTTTTTTTTGAGATGGAGTTTTGCTCTTGTTGCCCAGGCTGTAGTGCAAAGGTGCGATCTCGGCTCACCATAACCTCCTCCTCCCCGGTTGAAGCGATTCTCCTGCCTCAGCCTCCTGTGTAGCTGGGATTACAGACATGAACCTACTAATTTTGTATTTTTAGCAGAGACAGGGTTTCTCCACATTGGCCAGGCTGCTCTTGAACTCCCGACCTCAGGTGATCTGCCTGCCTCAGCCTCCCAAGGTGCTGGGATTACAGGTGTGAGCCACCGCGCCCGGCCTGACATGTCTTTTTTTCATCTCCCATTTCATGAGACTCCTCGGAGGATCCTATGGGAATCAAGCACCTATCGGGGTCCCCTTGATAACAAGACCTCGTCCTGGGCTTGCCTTTTTCTTTGCTTCTCTCTCCAGCCCTCACTCCTTCTCCCTGGGATTATTTCCCTGATTAATTACACAAAAACCTTTGTCCGAGGCTCTACTTTAGGGAAACCAAGACGAGAAAAGAGGAGAAAAGACCTAAGGTCTGGTCCTGGGAAGTAGGTTATCAAAGATCTTTCCTTTCCCAAATTTGGGATTTCTCAAAAGCCAATTCCCCAGGGGAGGAATGGGGAAAAAACAACTCAGCCACAGAAGACTTTGCTGTAGCCACTTGGCTGTGCTGGAGAGGCAACACAGGCTAAAAAAGAAATTCAGTAAAATGCATAACAAGCTCATATTCACATAGAGGAAAGCCCCAAATCATGTTTCCTACGTGATTGGAAAAACGCTAAGTCAAAAGCAATTTTTAAGTGGATCTGAGTTGGAAGTATTCCTAGGCGCCTGGCAAAGGCAAACAAAAATCCCTTCTGGGAGAATATATTTTAAACACAGATTCAAAGACTTCCCACAAAGAATTTCAAGGAACATAAGCTCATAATTAAACATCAATAAACTCATAAGGAAACAAACCACAGGGAGCATGAGTCAGCAGAAACAACGAATAACAAGATGAGACCCACAAATACTGCATAAAATAGAATGATGAGATGCAGGATAGAAAGTAAGTGTTTTAGGTCCCGTACTCGCCTGTAATCCCAGCACTTAGGGAGGTCTGGACAAGAGGATCATTTGAGCCCAGGAGTTCGAGACCAGCCTGGGCAATATAGTAAGACCCCCATCAGTCTTTCTAAAAAACATATATATACATACACGCACACACACACAGAAAAAAAATATTTTAAGGGCCAGGCATGGTGGCTCACGTCTGTAATCCCAGCACTTTGGGAGGCTGTGGCAGGTGGATCACCAGGTCAGGAGTTCGAGACCAGTCTGGCCAACATAGTGAAACACGATCTCTACTAAAAACACACACACAAAAAAAAAAATTAGCTGGGTGTAGTGGTGTGTGCCTGGAATCCTAGCTACTCGGGAGGCTGATGCAGGAGAATCAGGATGCGGAGGTTGCAGTGAGCCAAGATCATGCCATTGCACTGCAGCCTGGGTGACAGTGTGAAATTCCATCTCAAAAAAAAAAAAGGAAAAAAAAAAAATTTTAATATGTTTAAAGAAGTGTAAAATGGACTGGGTGCAGTGGCTCACAGCTGTAATGGCAGCACTTTGGGAAGCCGAAAGGGGTGGATCACTTAAGATCAGAAGTTTGAGACCAGCCCGGCCAACATGGCGTAACTCTGCCTCTACCAAAAATACAAAAATTAGCCGGGCATGGTGGCAGGTGCCTGTAATCCCAGCTACTCGGGAGGCCGAGTCATAAGAATCACTTGAACCTGGGAGGCAGAGGTTGCAGTGAGCCAAGAGGAGAAAGAGTGTGAGTGAACCTCCTCTGTCACAATAGGAAGGCCAAGAGACAGCGTCGAAATCCAGGAAAATCAGAGATCCATAGAGGAAAGAGAAGAAATGACGTTGCAGGATGTTGGCGAAGGGAAGCCCCAGGATGACGAATACGCTGCTGACCTGGAGAGAGCTTCCGGCTCAGATGGAGGCAGGAGAACCGAGGGCTCCTAAAAGGGTGTCTCAAGGAAACAAAATTAAGGAACTGGAACTGAGAGTGAAAATGAGTTTTGAGAATCCTCTTAGTAGGCTTTTGCGGAAGATTTAATCACGGGTCAAAGAAAATAAGCAAGTGAGAAAATGAGAGGATGATTATTAACTCTGCGGGGGAAAGGAGGTTGAAAAAGATAGTTTATTAGTTGGCTCAGCCATAAACACCTTCCAGTGACTATGAATGTACCCAAGAGTTGTGGTATTATGCTATTGAAAGAAGAGGAGAAAGAGTGTAAGTGACCCTCCACTGTCACCATAGGAAGCCAAGAGACAGCATCTAAATTGGACCTCTCGGGAGATAACCGGAATTGAAATCAATGCTTCATTTAGGAAGTAAAAACCAGAAGATGGCCGGGCGTGGTGGCTCACGCCTGTAATCCTAGCATTTTGGGAGGCCAAGGTGGGTGGATCACCTGAGGCTAGGAGTTCAAGACCAGCCTGGCCATCATGGCAAAACCCCATCTTAAAAAATAAAAGAAAAGAAAAAACCAGAAGAAACAACAGAATGAATTGAAATGGCTGCTCTTGGTGGGCAGGCTGACATGGGGTAAAAAGCATGCTATTTTTATTGTCCTCCTTTAGCATTCTATGACTGTGTAAATACTCTGTACACATTATTTTGGGGAACAAAAACTGACCTGAAGACCTGTGAGAAGAAACCATGACAATAAGGCTGTTTCCTTTTGAGGTGTTCCTGTCTCAAGCAATTCTCCTTTGGAAATTGAGCTAACCACCCCTCCCCATTTTTTCTGTTGTCTCACTCCTGTGAGTAATCTTGGGAGGCAGGTATTGGTAAGGGTTCTTGGCGCTTTGTGGAATATTAACTTGCATATCGGTTATATGATTGTTATCAGGCAGGACAGAAGTAAAAATTCCCATTTTAAAAAATTTTATTATTATTATTTTTCAGAGACAAGGTTGCACTCTGTCACCCAGGATGGAGCTCAGTAGCTCACTCATAGCTCACTGCAACCTTGAATCTTGAATTCCTGGGCTCAGGCCATCCTCTTGCCTCAGCCACTCAAGTAGCTGGGACTGTAGGTGCACACCAGCATACCCAACTATTGTTGTTTTTTTTTTTTTGAGATGGAGTCTCGCTCTTGTTACCCAGACTGGAGTGCAATGGCGCGATCTCGGCTCACTGCAACCTCCACCCGCTGGGTTCAAGCAATTCTCCTGCCTCAGCATCCCAAGTAGCTGGGACTACAGGCGTACGCCACCATGCCCAGCTAATTTTTTTTGAATTTTTAGTAGAGACGGGGTTTCACCATGTTGACCAGGATGGTCTCAATCTCTTGACCTTGTGATCCACCCGCCTCGGCCTCCCAAAGTGCTGGGATTATAGGCGTGAGCCACGGTGCCCGGCCAATTTTTACACTTTCTTGAAAGATGGCCTAATGCTTTGGACAAGGCAATAAGAAAACTGAAAATTGGTGGACTAGCAATGACTCATGTCGCTATTGAGTCATTTCTCTCAAGCAATTTCATCATTCTTCTGTTTTCTTACTAGTTTAGCCTTTTTGTTCAAAGCATGGTTGGGAATGATGAGTAATGATGAAATAGTTCCTGAGAGAATACAACAGCAAAACGGTTTTTTGTTGTTGTTGTTGTTGTTGTTTTTGGAGATGGAGTCTCGATCTGTAGCCCAGGCTGGAGTGCAATGGCGCCATCTTGGTTCACTGCAACCTCCGCCTCCTGGGTCCTGGTTCAAGCAATTCTCCTGCCTCAGCCTCTCGAGTAGCTGGGATTACAGGCATGCGCCACCATGCCCAGCTAATTTTTGTATTTTTAGTAGCGATGGCGTTTCACCTCGTCGGCCAGGCTGGTCTTGAACTCCTGACCTCGTGATCCACCCACCTCAGCCTCCCAGAGTGCTGGGATTACAGGTGTGAGCCATCATGCCCGGCCGCAAAATGTTTTATGATATAGGAAAAATAAGATCATGAAGATCCCATGATATATTTTAGATTTACAAATGATCCAGTAGATCCGTATGATAATTACAAAATAAAATAAGCTTCTTTTTTTTTTTTTTTTTTTTTTAGATAGGGTCTCCTCTATCATCTAGACTGGAGTGCAACGGCTCCCTGCAACTTCTGGCTCCCAGGCTTAGTAATCCTCCTCCCTCAGCCTCCCAAGTAGCTGGCAGGACAGGGGTGCACTGCCACGCCCAACTAATTTTTGTATTTAGGGTTTC
The DNA here is from genome assembly GCF_030222135.1 of Aotus nancymaae. Classification (NCBI taxonomy): domain Eukaryota; kingdom Metazoa; phylum Chordata; class Mammalia; order Primates; family Aotidae; genus Aotus; species Aotus nancymaae. The sequence continues at coordinate 73,453,474 of NW_026988414.1, forward strand.
ACCATGTTGCCCAGACTGGTCTCGAACTCCTGGCTCAAGCAATCTGCCCTACTCGGCCTCTGAAAGTTCAGGAATTACAGGCATGAGCCACCACGCCTAGCCCTTCATTCTTTTTTATTTTTAAAAAAAAAAAAAGTGGCTGGGCGTGGTGGCTCAGCTGGGAGGCCCAGGCGGATGGATTACCTGAGGTTAGGAGTTTGAGACCAGCCTGCCAACATAGTGAAACCCCATCTCTATTAAAAATAAAAAATAAGCCAGGTGCAGTGGCTCACGCCTATAATCCCAGCACTTTGGGAGGCCAAGGCAGGCAGATCACGAGGTCAAGAGATCGAGACCATCCTGGTCAACGAGGTGAAACCCCGTCTCTACTAAAAATACAAAAATTAGCTGGGCATGGTGGCACGCGCCTGTAGTCCCAGCTACTTGGGAGGCTGAGGCAGGAGAATTGCCTGAACTCAGGAGGCAGAGGTTGCAGTGAGCCGAGATCGTGCCATTGCGAAACTCCGTCTCAAAAAAAATAAAATAAAATAAAATAAAAAAATAAAAAAATTAGCTGGATGTGGTGGCAGGCACTTGTAATCCCAGCTACTCAGGAGGCTGAGACAGGAGCATTGCTTGAACCCGGGAGGTGGAGGTTGCAGTGAGCCGAGGTCGTGCCACTGCACTCTAGCCTGGGCAACAAGAGGAAAACTCCATCTCAAAAAAACAATCAAAACAAAAAAGTAAAAGTTCTCTTTGGTTTCTGGGAGACCTCTGTGAACAAATAAAACTCATAAAATAATCCTCATAAATCATTTGAACTGCTCAAAAAAGAAACTTCAACCAGGCACGATGGGTCATGCCTGTAATCCCAGCACTTTGAGAGGTTGAGGCAGGCAGATCACTGAGCTCAAGAGTTCAAGACCAGCCTGAGCAACATGGCAAAAACCCCCTCTACTAAAAATAAAAATACAAAAATTAGCAGCACGCACCTGTTGTCCCAGTTACTTGGGAGGCTGAGGCAGGAGGATGGCTTGAACCTGGGAGGCGGAGGTTGCAGTGAGCTGAGATGATGCTGTTGCACTCCAGCTGGGAAACAGAGTGAGACCCTGCCTCAAAAAAGAAGAGAAAGAGGCCGGGTGCTGTGGCTCATGCCTGCAATCCTAGCACTTTGGGAGGCCAAGGTGGGTGGATCACCTGAGGTCAGGAGTTCAAGACCAGCCTGGCCATCATGGTGAAACTCCATCTTTAAAAAAAAAAAAAGAAAGAAAGAAAAAAAGGAGAAAGAAAGAAACTTAAAAATTAAAATTGAATTTGGGTCTAATAGTGGCCGAGCACGGTGACTCACACCTGTAATCCCAGCATTTTGGGAGGCCCAGGCAGGTGGATCACCAAAATGGTGAAACCCTGTCTCTACCAAAAATACAAAAATTATCCAGGCATGGTTGTGTACACCTGTAGTCCCAGCTACTCAGGAGACTGAGGCAAGAGAATTGCTTGAACCCAGGAGGGTTCAGTGAAGCTGCAGTGAGCCAAGATCGCACCATTGCACTCCAGAGCAAGACTCTGTCTCAAAAAAAAAAAAATTGTGTCTAATGGACCCTGAAGGTATATTGAGAGTTGAAATGAAATTCCCCAAGGAGGACTTAGTTGAAGGTCCACCTCTCCTGTGCCCAAGGAGGGAGGAAACGGTAGAGACTGTGACATTAAATGAGACCCCACCCAAATGTCAAATTATAAGCAAGAAATGCAAGTTAGTGCAAGTGAGGATGATATTGAGGACCCTGGTACCCCTGGTAATCGTAGAATACGAGCTCCTTTGGGTGATGGGTAGTTCCAAGACAGCTACCCATCTTTCTTCCGGGTCTCCCCCACAGCCCCTCTGGCTGGGAGACCCAGGCCTGAAGGCCGCTTCTGCTTCTTTACTCCCTTTCCCAGCACTGACAGAATTCTCCTATTGCCCACTGGAGCCCTGAGGCTTGGCACCCCAGCCATTCTGCTCTCATTGCTGCAAGCAAGGGGCCTTTGGCCATCCACAAAGTCCTTGTGAATCATCCTAGAGCAGGGTCAGCGGCAGGCTCTGTGCGCTGCTGGGCGCTGGGAGCCCTGAGGGCTGTTTCCTACACGGGTTTTTTTTTTTTTTTTTTTTTTTTTTTTTTTGAGACAGAGTCTCGCTCTGTCGCCCAGGCTGGAGTGTTATGGTGCAGTCTCAGCTCACTGCAACCTCCACTTCCCAGGTTCAAGCGATTCTCATGCCTCAGCCTCCCGAGTAGCTGGGACCGTAGCTGCGTGCCATCATGCTCGGCTAATTTTTGTACTTTTAGTAGAGACGGGGTTTTGCTATGTTGGCCAGGCTGGTCTCCAGCTCCTGACCTCAAGTGATCCATCTACCTGAGGACCCTGACGGTATACTGAGAGTTAAAATGAAATCCCCCAAGGAGCACTTAGCTGAAGGCCCACCTGTCCTTGTGCCCAAGTAGGGAGGAAAAAGTAGAGACTGTGACATTGAATGAGACCCCATCCAAAGCACTAAGCTCCTTGGGGAATTTCATTTTAACTCTCAATATACCTTCGGGGTCCATTACCCATCCCAAAGTGTTGGGATTACAGGTGTGGGCCACCACGCCCAGCCTCCCTCATGGGTTCATCATCAATTTACAATAGCATCACAAGTATTGGGGAAAACTGAGGCTCGGAGAAGGACAGTGACTGGCCTGGGGTTGCCTAGCAAATTATCACCAGAACAGGGATCATAGCCAGACCTTCTGCCTGTTCAGAGCCTTGCCTTCCCTCTACGGGCCAAGGCAGCTCATGCCATCCAAGGGTGCAGGGGGCACAGGCTACTTAAGCTCATGGGACCCCGTGGGGCTTGCATCCAGAAGGTTCCCTTTCACGAGAAGAGACTGTCATTGTACTTGTTCATGGGAGGTAGGAGAATCTATTTCTTAAGAGCTCAGGCTCAGGAGTTTACAGTGTGTGGGTACCTATCCTGGCTGTACAACTTATTCCTGTGTGGCCCTCAGAAGGGAACCTAACCTCTCTGTGCCTTGGTTTCTTTACCTGTTGGGGTGGTGGGAGGTTGAGTCCTTTTGGATGCCAGATCAGCAGCTCCCTCGGATTCCCTTGGGTCTGGGGGATTATGATCAGTAAGGGAGACAGACCCTCGCAGGACTCCAAGGATCTGGACTTATCCAGACATGTACCCTGGGGCTAGAGAGTGGCACTGGGTGTGGGCACTAGGAGTCAGGACAACAGGGCGTGATGAATGGTCCCACGGCACTTCCTGAGCTCGCTCAGCGTCCGCTCCCTCCCCTCATCGCCACCTCACTCGCTCGTTCAGCCGTTTCTCATTCTTACAATTTCCTCATCTTTCAGCTTCCTGGGCATGACCTCAGAGTCCCGACAGCTTTGTGGCTGCTCTGAAACACACCCTTTCAACTCAGCCTCAGCCACTCAAACCCCTGAGGGAGAAACCTGATTCCAGCCATGGCAGACTCGGTGATCTTAGATTTACCCTACCGTGGTAAACAACCATAAATTTTAGCTGAGCAAAGGAGAATATCCAACACCAGTTTGTAGGCATTGGACAGCAGCCAGTGCAGGGCTGTGATCGTTGGAGGAGTGAGGCCAGCCTCACTTTTTTGTTGTTGTATGCTTTTGTTTTGTTTTTTTTTGAGACAGGGTCTTGCTCTGTCCCCAGGCTGGAGTGCAGTAGCAGGATCTTGGCTCACTGCAACCTCCGCCTCCCGGATTCAAGCAATTCTCCTGACTCAGCCTCCCAAGTAGCTGGAACTACAGGCCTGTGCCACCACACCCAGCTAATTTTTGTGTTTTCAGTAGAGACGGGGATTTTCCATGTTGGTTTGGCCAGGCTGGTCTCAAAGTCCTGACCTCAGGTGATCCGCCCGCCTGAGCCTCCCAAAGTGCTGTGATTATAGGCGTTAGCCATCTCGCCTGGGCAAGCCTCACATTTAAATTGCTTTCTCCATGAAGCGGTTTCCCAAACTCAGATACAAGAAAGTGGACCAAGCAGGAAGTGACAGTCTTAATGGGCCAAGAAAATAAATACCTGCAATTGACTTTGGAGTGCAGGTACAAAAATCTGTGTAAAGATCCCGTCTGGTTCCTTGGCGGACTCCTAACCTCTATGTGTTCAGGGTGAGTCTCTGAAAGATCCAGCAGAGAACAGCCATGGAGAAGCTGGAGACCTGGCCAGGACTCCAGCAGCCAAACAATGCGGAGGACTTTGGAATTCAGGCCCGGGCAAAGGGGAGAGACCTTTGTGAACACCCCAGGGCTTCAGTTAGGATTTTGGAACAGCTGCGTACACCCCAGGAGTAAGGCTGTCCCCTAGGAGAAAGGGCAAAACTGAAATGACCGCTCTAACAAAGCCTAAAACCAAGCCTCTATAGATCCAGGTGACCCACTGGTAATTTAAATGCTCACCAGAACAAAACTTAACACTTTAGCATACTTTAGAGGAAAATAACATAATCAGAGATTCTAAAATGTAGCAACTACAATAAAAAATTGCTAGATATGGCCGGGCGCGGTGGCTCACGCCTGTAATCCCAGCACTTTGGGAGGCCGAGGCGGGTGGATCACGAGGTCAAGAGATCAAGACCATCCTGGTCAACACGGTGAAACCCCATCTCTACTAAAAATACAAAAATTAGCTGGGCACGGTGGCGCGTGCCTGTAATCCCAGCTACTCAGGAGGCTGAGGCAGGAGAATTGCCTGAACCCAGGAGGCGGAGGTTGCGGTGAGCCGAGATCGCGCCATTGCACTCCAGCCTGGGTAACAAGAGCGAAACTCCATCTCAAAAAAAAAAAAAAATTGCTAGATATGTGAAGCAGGAAAAAGTGAAAAACAATTGAAAGATTAAAGAGGTAACAGAAACAGACCCAGAGATGACCCAGATAGTGGATTTAATAAACAAGGGTTTAAAAATAAGTAAAATTAATATGTTAAGGCGAATAGAGCAAGAGATCGACAAAACATGTTAAAAGACTAAGTACTTAAGCAGAAAATCTAATTTTTTTTCTCTTTTTTTTTTTCTAATGGGTTTGACTAATTTTTTTTATTTTAGACAGGATCTAGCTCTGTTGCCCAGGCCAGAGTGCAGTGGTGCAAATCTTGCCTCACGGCAGCCTTAACCTTCCAAGCTCAAGTGATCCTCCCACCTCAGCCTCTAGAGTAGCTAGGACTATAGGCATGCACCACCACACTCAGCTAATTTTTGTGTGTTTTGTAGAGACGTGGTTTCGCCATGTTGCCCAAGCTGGTCTCAAACTCCTGAGCTTAAGCAATCCACCTGCCTCAGCCTCCCAAAGTGCTGGGATTACAGGCGTGAGTCACTGTATCCAGCCAAAAAACTGACATTTTGGACTGCAAAACATATTTGAAATTAAGAACTCACTGGATATGTTTAGCAAGAGACCATATACAGCAGGAGGCAAGATTAGTGAACTTAAAGACCAGTCAATAGAAATTATTCGCATTGAATCACAAAGCAAAAAAGAATAATAGGCCGGGCGCGGTGGCTCAAGCCTGTAATCCCAGCACTTTGGGAGGCCGAGGCGGGTGGATCACGAGGTCAAGAGATCGAGACCATCCTGGTCAACATGGTGAAACCCCGTCTCTACTAATACAAAAAATTAGCTGGGCACGGTGGTGCGTGCCTGTAATCCCAGCTACTCAGGAGGCTGAGGCAGGAGAATTGCCTGAACCCAGGAGGCGGAGGTTGCGGTGAGCCGAGATCGCGCCATTGCACTCCAGCCTGGGTAACAAGAGCGAAACTCCGTCTCAAAAAAAAAAAAAAAAAAAAAAAGAATAATAGAAGGAAAAACAGAACTGAGTATGAGAGATGCATGGGATGTGCTCAAAAGATCTAATATATGTGTTTGGAATTTCTCAAGGAGAGAAGAGAGAGAATAGGAGAGAAGCAGTATTTGAAGAAATAATGGGCTGGGCATGGTAGCTCATGCCTGTATTCCAAGCATTTTGGGAGGCTGAGGTGGGAGGATCACTTGAGCCTAGGAGTTCAAGACTAGCCTAGCCAACACAGCAAAACCCTGTCTTTACAAAAAATACAAAAATTAGACAGACGTGGTGGTTTACAGCTGTAGTTCCAACTACTCGAGTGGGAGGATCAGGATCAGCCCAGATCCTCCCACCTCAGCCTCCCAAAGTGCTGAGAAAATGGGCATGAGCCACTGTATCCAGCCTATATCTTTCCATTTATTGGAAAATTTTAAATTTTCTCTCAGCAGTGCTTCATAGTTTTCAGTGTACAGAAGACAGTCAACAGTATACAGATGTTATGCTATTTTTGTTAAATTTATTCTTTATTTGCTATTATGAACAAATTTACTTTTTAATTTTGAGTGTTCATTGTTAAATGATAGAAGTATACCATAAAATTCACCTTTTTAAAATGTTCAATTATGTATTTTTACTATATTCACAAAGTTTTATAACCATCCCCACTATCCGATTCCAGAATATTTTTATTATACCAAAAGAAGCCTGTATCTATTAGCAGTCAGTCTCCATCGCCTCCTGTCTTTGTACCCTAGAAGCCACTAATTTGCTTTCACTTCATATAGATTTGCCTATTCTTGGGATTTCATATAAGGGAAATTATACAATATGTAGACTTTTGTAGCTGGTATCTTTCACTTAGCACGCTGTTTTCAAGGTTTGTACAAGTTGTAGCATTATCAATACTTTATTCATTTTGATGGGCAAATAATATTCCATTGTATGGATATACCACATTTTATTTAGCCGTTCATCAGTTGATGAACATTGGGTTGTTTCTACTTTTTTGCTACTATGAATAACACTGATATGAATATTTGTGTACAAATTGTTGTATGAATATGTTTCCATTTTGGGGGGTATACCTAAGAATGAAATTGGTAGGTCATATGGTAACACTATATTTAGCTTTTTGAGGAGTTGCCAGACTTGTCCAAAGCAGCCGCACCATTTCACATTCCCACAGCAATGTATGAGGGTTCCAATTTCTCCACATCCTTGCCAACACTTATTATTGCCCATCTGTTTTATTACAGCCATCCCAGTAGGTGTGATGTAGCATCTCTTTGTGGGTTTGACTTGCATTTCCCTGATAGCTAGTAATATTTCCAATCTTTTCATGTGCTGTTGTCCATTTGTGTATCTTCTTTGGAAAAATATCTGTTTAAATCCTTTGCCCAATTTTCGAGGTATTTGTCTTTTTAAGTTGTTGTTATTTTATACTCTGGATACTAGACCCTGATTATATACATAGTTTGCAAATAATTTGCCTCATTCTCTGTGTTGTCTTTTCACTTTTCTTTTCTTTTCTTTTCTTTTCTTTTCTTTTCTTTTTTGAGACAAGGTGTTGCTCTGTTGCTCATGCTGGAGTGCAGTGGTGTGACCTCAGCTCACTGCAACCTCTGCCTCCCGGGTTCAAGCGATTCTCCTGCCTCAAACTCCTGAGTAGCTGGATTACAGGTGCAGGCCACCACGCCCGGCTAATTTTGTATTTTTAGTAGAGACAGGTTTCACCATGTTGGTCAGGCCGTTCTCAAACTTCTGACCTCATGACCCACCCGTCTCAGCCTCCCAAACTACTGGGATTACAGGTGTGAACCACCGTAGCCCTTTTCACTCTCTTGATAGTGTCCTTTGAAACCAAAAGATTTGCGTTTTGATGAAGTACAATTTATCTATTTCGTCTGTTGTTGCTGGTGCTTTTGCTGTTGCATCTAAGAAGGCTTTGCCTAACCTAAGGTCATGAAAGTTTATGACTACGTTTTCCTCCAAGAGTTTTAGAGTTATAGCTATCATATTTAGGTATATGACCCATTTCCAGATCAGACTTAATTTTTGTACACAGTCTAAGGAAGGGATCAACTTCATTCTCTCTTTTTTTTTTTTTTTTTTTTTTTTGATACAGAGTCTGGCTCTGTCTCAAGGCTGGAGTGCAATGGTGCGATCTCGGCTCACTGCAACCTCAGCCTCCCGGGTTCAAGCAATTCTCCTGCCTCAGCCTCACGAGTAGCTGGGATTACAGGTGTGTACCACTACACCCAGCTAATTTTTGTATTTTTAGTAGAGACAGGGTCTCACAATGTTGGTCAGGATGGTCTCAAACTCCTCACTTCGTGATCCACCTGCCTTAGCCTCCCAAAGTGCTGGAATTACAGGCGTGAGCCACCACGCCCAACTTCATTCTTTTGCATGTAGATATCCAGTTGTCCCAGCATCAGTGATTTGTTGATAAGACATTTTTCTCTATTAAATTATCTAGGCACCCTTGTTAAAAAAAAATCAATGGAACAGAATTACATATGTTTACTTCTGGACTCTCAGTTCTATTTCTATTTCATTAATCTGTATGTCTGTCCTTAGGCCAGTACTCAACAGTCCTGATTGCTGTAGCATTGCAGGAAGTTCTGAAATCAAGAAGTGTGAGTTCTCCGATATTGTTCTTTTTCAAGATTGTTTTAGCTATTCTGGGTCTGCTGCATTTTTACACAAATTTCAGAATCAGCTTTTCAATTTCTGCAAAAAGAGAAGCTGGGATTTTGATAGGGACTACATTGAAAATGTAGACAAATTTAGGGAGTATTGCCATCTTAACAATATTGTCTTCCAATCCATGAATATGGAATATCATTCTATTTATTTAAGCCTCCTTTAATTTCTTTCAATGTTTTGTAGTTTTCAGCATATGAATCTTGTGTTAAACTCATTCCTAAGTCATTTATCTTTTTTTTTGAGACAGAGTCTCACTCTGTTGCCAGGCTGGAGTGCAGTGGCGTGATCTCAGCTCACTGCAATCTACGACTCCCTGGTTCAAGCAATTCTCCTGCCTCAGCCTCCTGAGTAGCTGGGATTACAGGCACATGCCACCATGCCCGGCTCATTTGTGTATTTTTAGTAGAGAAAGAGGTTTCACCGTGTTGGCCAGGATGGTCTCGATCTCCTGACCTTGTGATTCGCCCACCTCAGCCTCCCAAAGTGTTGGGATTACAGGCGTGAGCCACCATGCCTGGCCAATTTATCCTTTTTTATGCTATTGTACATGAAATTATTTTCTTAATTTCTTCAAGCTGGCTAAATTTATTATCTCTAATAGGTTTTCTGTGGTTTCCATAAAATTTAATAATTATTTCCATAGAATAATCAGGTTATCTGACAATAGAAGTAATTTTACTTTTTTTTTCAATAGTGATGCCATTTATTTCTTTCATTTTGGGGAAGGGAGGGAGGATCTAATTTGCATGGCTATTATGATTTCCAGTACAACGTTTGAATAGACGTAGTTACAAAAATCCTTTCCTCGTTGCTGATCTTAGGGGGACAGTTTCAGTCTTTCACCACTAGGTACTGTTTGTGGTGAACTTTTCATAGATTGATCTTTATCAGTTCAGAGAATTTCCTTTCTATTTCTGTTTCTAGCTTTCTGAGTATTTTTATCATATAAGGTATTGGATTCTTTCAAATGCTTTTTCAGCATCACTGACCTGATTTTAAGGCTTCCATCTTTTATTCTATGAATATGGTATATAACATTGATTTTCGTATCTTCAGCCAACCTTGCCTTCTTGGGAAAAGTCCCCATCGGCCATGCTGTACACTCTTTTTCATATGTTGCTGGATTCAGTTTGATACTATTTCTTTTGAAGATTTTTACATCTATACTGATAAGAGATATTGGTGTGTAGTTTTCTTCATTTTTGTTTGCTTTTTCTTGTGATGTCTTTGTCTGTTTTGGGTATTGGGAAATTATTGGCTTCATAGAATGATTTGGAAAGTGTTCTGTCCTTTTCTACGTTTTGGAACAGTTTGTAAGGAATTGGTGTTAATTCTTCTTCAACTATGTCATAAAATTCAACAGTGAAGACATCTGTGCTTGGGCTTTCCTTTGTGGAAAGTTTTTTATTACGTATATTGATCTTGCATACTGTGATTCTGCTAAACTTGCTTATTAATATTCCTTGTTTTAAGTACATTCCCTAGAATTATGTACATCTATGCATTCTGTAAAGACAGTCTTACCTACTACTTTCTAATCTGCATGCCTCTAATTTCTGTCCCTTCCCTGATTGTACTGGAAATTCAACTCCAGTCCAATGTGGAATAGAAGTGGACAGAGACAATATTCTTGCCCTTTTCCTGATTTTAGGGAGAAAGTATTCGGTCTGCACCATTAAGTATCAAGTTAGCTGTAGTTATTTGGTAAATCCTCTGTTGTGATGTCCCTCTTTTATTGCTGATTTTGGTGATCTGTGTATTCTCTCTTTTTTGCTTGGTCAGACCAGTTAAAGCTTTATCAATTTTGTTGATTTTTTAAAAAATGAACCAACTTTTGGTTCCATGGATTTTCTCTATTTTTTTCGATTTCATTAATTTCTGCTCCTGTCTTCATTCTTTCTTTCCTTCCTCTTTTTTTTTATTTTTATTTATTTATTTTTTTGAGACGGAGTTTCGCTCTTGTTACCCAGGCTGGAGTGCAATGGCGCGATCTCGGCTCACCCCAACCTCCGCCTCCCGGGTTCAGGCAATTCTCCTGCCTCAGCCTCCTGAGTAGCTAGGATTACAGGCACGCGCCACCACGCCCAGCTAATTTTTTTGTATTTTTTAGTAGAGATGGGGTTTCACCATGTTGACCAGGATGGTCTCGATCTCTTGACCTCGTGATCCACCTGCCTCGGCTTCCCAAAGTGCTGGGATTACAGGCTTGAGCCACCGCGCCCGGCCATCCTTCCTCTTACTTTAGTGTGTTTTGTTTTGTTTTTGGCAGATGCTTATCTGGTATACTTTGAATTTGATTTGCTTTTCTTTTTTTGAGTTTAGATTATTGATATTTGGTTTTCTCCCATTCTAATATAAGAATTTCAAACTAAACTTCCTCATAAGCACTACTTTAATGACATATGATAACTTTTGACATGCTGTGTTTCTATTTTCATTCAGGTCCATTTAAACTTTAATTTTTTTTTTTTTGAGCTGGGGTTTCACTATGTTGGCCAGGATGGTCTCGATATCCTGACCTCGTGATCCACTTACCTCGGCCTCCCAAAGTGCTGGCATTGCAGGCGTGAGCCACTGCGCCCGGCCGGCTAAACTTTAATTTTTATTGTGTTCTCCGTTTGGCCCATGGGTATTGACAAGTGCCTGGTTTAATTTCCCCGTATTTGGGGATTTCTCTATTTTCTTGTCTTATTGATTTCTGATTTAATTGTGTATGGAGAACATATTTTGCATGATTTCAATTTTTAAAAATTTATTGAGTCTAGTTTTATAGCTTAGTATATTAGCTGTATTAGAGAATGTTCCATGTTTTCTCGAAAATAATGTGTATTCTAGTGTTAACTGAGTATTCTATCAAAGGTAGGTCAAGTTAGTTAATAATGTTATCTGATCAAGGTCTCAAAGATTTTTCCACTTTTTTTTTTCCTAGAAGGCTTACAGTTATATTTTCTGTGTGTGGTCATTTTGAGTTACTTTTTTTTTTTTTTAGACGGAGTCTTGCATTGTCACCAGGCTGGAGTGCAATGGCACAGTCTCGGCTCACTGCAACCTCCACCTCCCAGGTTCAAGCAATTCTCCTGCCTCAGCCCTCTGAGTAGCTTGGATTACAGGTGTGTGCCACCACGATGGCTAGTTTTTGTATTTTTGGTAGAGACGGGTTTCACCATTTTGACCAGGATGGTCTTGATCTCCTGACCTCGTGATCCACCCACCTTGGCCTTTCAAAGTACTGGGATTACAGGCGTGAGCCACCATGCCCAGACTTGAGTTACTTTTTTAAAAAAAAAACGCCAGTCAAATTTAGCAATAGGGGATTTTATACCAACTTTAGTGACACTAATTTTTTTTTTTTTTTAGACGGAGTCTCACTCTGTCGCCAGGCTGGAGTGCAATGGCGCGATCTCGGCTCACTGCAACATCTGCCTCCCGGTTCAAGCAATTCTCCTGCCTCAGCCTCCCGAGTAGCTGGGACTACAGGCGCACGCCACCACGCCCAGCTAATTTTGTTTTGTATTTTTAGTAGAGACGGGGGTTTCAGCATGTTGGCCAGCCAGGATGGTCTCGATCTCTTGACCTCATGATCTGCCCGCTTCGGCCTCCCTAAGTGCTGGAATTACAGGCTTGAGCCACCGCGCCCTGCCTGATTGACTTTTAAAATATGGTGTGAAGTATGAGTTGAGGTCCTTTTTTAAAAAATGATTAACCAGGCCAGGCGCGGTGGTTCAGGCCTGAAATCCCAGCACTTTGGGAGGCCAAGGCTGGCAGATCACAAAGTCAGGACTTCCAAACCAGTCTGGCCAGCATGGTGAAACCCCGTCTCTACTAAAAATACAAAAATTAGCCAGGTGTGATGGTGTGCACCTGTAAACCCAGCTACTTGGGAGGCTGAGGCAGGAAAATCACTTGAACCGGGAGGCAGAGGTTGTAGTGAGCCGAGATCACACCACTGCACTCCAACTTGGGTGACAGAGTGAGACTCCATCTCAAAAGAAAAAAAAAAATAGTGTCACTAAAGTTGGTATAAAATCCCCCACTGCTAAATTTGGCTGGCTTTTTAAAAAAAAGTAACTCAAAAAAAAGGCCAGGCACGGTGGCTCACACCTGTAATCCCAGCACTCTGGGAGGCCGAGGTGGGCGGATCACCTGAGGTCGGGAGTTCAAGATCAGCCTGACCAACATGGTGAAACCCTGTCTTTAAATAAAATAAATTTTAAAAAAGTAGTAACTCAAGGCCAGGCACTGTGGCTCACACCTGTAATCCCAACACTTTGGGAAGCCGAGGCGGTCAGATCACGAGGTCAAGAGATCGAGACTATCCTGGCCAACATGGTAAAACCCTGTCTCTACTAAAAATACAAAAATTAGCCAAGCATGATGGCCCACACCTGTGACCCCAGCTACTTGGGAGACCGAGGCAGCAGAATTGCTTGAACCTGGGAGCTCACTGCAACCTTCGTCCCTGGGTTCAAGTGATTCTCCTGCCTCAGCCTCCCAAGTAGCTGGGATTACAGGCATGAGCCACCACACCTGACTAATTTTGTATTTTTAGCAGAGATAGGGTTTCACTACGTTGGCCAGACTGGTCTCAACTGACCTCAGATGATCCACCCATCTCGGCCTCCCAAAGTGCTGGATTACAGGTGTAAGCCACCATGCCCGGCTAACTTGTCTTTCACTATAAAATACAATGGTAGATGCAGGTTTTTTGTGGATGTCTTTCATTGCTTTGAGGAGGTGCCTTTTTAATTCTTACTTTGATAAGAAGTTTCATCATGAATAAATGTTGAATTTCTTCCATATCTCTTTCATATTTTACCTTTTTTTCTTTCTTTGTTGAATTCTTGGTAATTTTTTAAGCTCTATTAAAAAAAAAAAAAAAACAACGGGGTTTCACCATATTGGTCAGGCTGATCTCCAACTCCTGACCTCAGGTGATCCGCCCGCCTCAGCCTGCCAGAGTACTGGGATTACTGGCGTGAGCCACCGCACCCGGCAAAGCTCTACTTTTCAATCTACTATTCTGTCTTCAACTTTGTCTATTCAGCTTTTTCACATGTCTTTTCAGGCTTTTTAATTTTAATTATTGCAGTTTCATTTGTAGAAGTTTAATCTGGTTCATCTTTAAATATGCCTAATTAATATTATTGGTTTCTTTCTCATTCTATTTTCAGTATCTTTTTTTTAACTTCATTAAATACATTAAAACACTTATTTTCTATCCTGTGTCTCGTCATTCTGTCTTGTGCAGTATTCGTGGGTCTCACCCTGCTATTTATTTATCGTTTCTGCTGACTCATGCTCCTTGTGGTTTATGAACCTATTAATTTTTAATTACGAGGTCATGTTTCTTGTAATTCTTTGTGGGAATTCTTTGAATCTGTGTTTAAAATATATTCTTCCAGAAAGGATTTTTGTTTGCTTTTGCCAGGCGCCTAAGAGTACTTCCAACTCAGAACCACCTGAAACATTCTTTTGGCGTAAGGGTTTTCTGGTTATACAGGGAATATAATTTTGGGCTTTGCTCTGCCTCAATGTTGGCTTTGGGACTTCCTTTTTACCCTGTGTTGCTTCTCCAGCCACAGCTAAGGGGCTACAGCAAAGTCTTCTGTAGGTGAGTTTTCCTTCCCTATTTCTCTCCTAGGGTGTTGACTTCTGAGAAGTCCCAAATTATTAGGAGGAGATGAAGGGTCCTACCTCCCGGGACCAGACTTCAGGTCTTTTCTCCTCTTTCCTGGTTAGTTTTGGTTCCCTTAAAAGCAGAGCCTCCAAGTTTTTTATGTAATTTTTTTTTTTGAGATGGAGTCTCTGTCACCTAGGCTGGAGTTCAGTGGCGTGATCTCAGCTCACTGCAACCTCCACCTTCCAGGTTCAAGCGATTCTCCTGCCTCAGCCTCCCGAGTAGCTGAGATTATAGGCACACACCACCAGCTAATTTTTGTATTTTTAGTAGAGACGGTGTTTCACCATGTTGGTCGGGCTGGTCTCAAACTCCTGACCTCATGATCTGCCTGCCTCCCAAAGTGCTGGGATTACAGGTGTGAGCCACCACACCAGGCCAGTTTTTGTGTAATTAATTTGGGAAGTAATCCCAGGGAGACGGAGTGAGGGCTGGAGAGAGAAATAAAGAAAGAGGCAAGCCCAGGACAAGGTTGCCTTATCAAGGGGACCTCTGATAGGTGCTTGATTCCTATAGGATCTTCCAAGAAGTCTTACGAAATGGGAGGTTAAAAAAAGACACAGTGAGTATTTGCTTGTGTCACTCATTGGTCAAGAGTGGCCGCACAGACATGAACTCCTCTGAACTTGGGTCTGCGCATGCCTGAGGGTCCAGGGGATTCCCAAGAGCATCTGCCCTGTGGGTCAGAGAGACTCAGGCAGGAAGGGAGGGGTGGGCCCCATGTGCCCAAGGTGAGGTGGCACCTGCATGAGGCCCACAGAACACTCATCACCTCAGCAGTGGCCGGAATCAGAACTGGGTCACGTGGACTGAAGTGGTGCCCAGGAGGTGCCTGGCACACTGGCCATTTACGGCCCAGGGCCTCGGGAAGCACAGGTCCCGGTGCAGGCTCGCCCTGATGGGGTCATGCTCTCTTGTTTTTCTGGCTTCTGACTGATTCCTTGTTTAACACCGGTCATCTGTGCTTTCACACACACGTTTTTGATATTTCATTCAGCATTTTTAGGACGGGATTTCTCGATTCAATTAGTCTGCATATTTCTGGATACAGAAGTAAATCGTCAATATTTTCAAAATGCTTCCATACGCATTTTCTCTTTTTTTTTTGGAGATGGAGTCTTGCTCTGTCACCCAGACTGGAGTGTAGTGATGCAATCCCGGTTCACTGCAATCTCCGCCTCCTGAGTTCAAGCGATTCTCCTGACTCAGCCTCCCTAGTAGCTGAGATTACAGGCGGGTGCTACCACACCTGGCCAATTTTTGTATTTTTAGTAGAGATGGGGTTTCACCATATTGGCTAGGCTGGTCTTGAACTCCCGACCTTGTGATCCACCCTCCTCAGCCTCTCAAAGTGCTGGGATTACAGGCGTGAGCCACCGCGCCTGAACTTCTATATGCATTTCAATATTCATTTAAAATTTTTCTGAGTATTGAAGTCAAGCATCCCTTTCTGCAGTTCCTATAATCCACTTTTGTGTTCCTAAACAGGCCAGTCAATAATGACAGTAACAACACAGCAGCTTCCAGCTGTTGAACACCTACTATGTGCTTTTGTTACTGACTATATTACATTTCTATATGCTATAAATCCAATAATAATAGACATTGTTTTATACAATTGCTTTTTACAATTAGTTAACAGAAAGAAGAAATATGTATTTACACTGTCTTTTATATTTATACATAATTACCCTTACCAGCACTCTGTTTTGTCATATGGTTTTGAGTACTGTTGGGGTCACTTACTTAAATCCTGAAGAACTTCCTTTATTATATCATGTAAGGTAGGCCTGGTAGCAACAAATTATGTTTATTTTTGTTTATCTGGAAATATGTATATTTCACTTTCCTTTCTGGAATCTAGTGATGGCAACAGTGACCCATCTAGAGTGGCCACTGCCAAGACACCAGCTGCAGCAGGGAGGTGTGGTCCTCACCTCCTGCTCCACAGAGCAGGCAGGAGCCCTGCCTTCCTGGGTGCAGCTGCAGACATCCAAACCAGGCTGCAGACTCAGGCATCCCCTTGGAGGAGCAGAAAGGCGCCCCCTTCCTTTGCAGGCTCAGAAGTGTCTGCTCCCGCCACCTGACTACTCCCTGCTGTCAGCACCTGCTCCAATCTTGTAGCAATGCTGGGACCAAGGCCAGATGCTATGAATGGCAGCAGGAGGTGGACTGATTCCTGGGAAGATGAAAACGAGTCCCCGGTGAGGCCCTACCTTCAGGCCAGGGAAGGCCTGAAGGCTGGGGGCTGGGCTGCCAGTCCCACAGCTGGAGTAGAAAGTGATGCCTTTTCCAGGCCATCATGGCTGCCCATGGACCAATCATTGCACACTTCCTCCCCTCTGAGGCCCATAAAAGCCCTAGGGTCAGCCAGAGCTGAATAGATAATGGAATGACCAGCCGCAGAGCGGAGCTACCCTCTCCAGGGCCTCCTCTCTGCTGAGAGCAGCAAACATCGGAATGACCTGCCTGCAGAAAGGAACCACCCTCTCCAGGGCCTCCTCTTTGCTGAGAGCTGAACACTCAACAGAACAACCTGCCTACAGGCCGGGCATGGTGGCTCAAGTCTGTAATCCCAGCACTTTGGGAGGCCGAGGCGGGTGGATCACGAGGTCAAGAGATCGAGACCATCCTGGTCAACATGGTGAAACCCCGTCTCTACTAAACATATAAAAAACATTAGCCAAGCATGGTAGTGTGTGCCTGTAGTCCCAGCTACTCAGGAGGCTGAGGCAGGAGAATTGCCTGAACCCAGGAGGCGGAGGTTGCAGTGAGCCGAGATCGTGCCATTGCACTCCAGCCTGGGTAACAAGAGCAAAACTCCATCTAAAAAAAAAGAACAACAACCTGCCTACAGAGAGGAGGTACCACTGCAGGTCTCCTCTGAGCTGTTCTAACAGTTAATAAAGCTCCTCTTTGTATTGTTCACCCTTCACTTGTCTGCATATCTCATTCTTCCTGGACACAGGACAAGAACTTGAGCAAGGGCACCACCAGCCACAGAGGTTTCCGGCCAGAAAATAGAAACCCCAAAGATCCCATAACACTAGTTTTGCTGGAAAAGACGGTTGGTTGACAGGTTGTTTTCAGCAGTTTGTGTAATCCCGCTGGGCATGGTGGCTCACACCTGTAGTCCTAGCACTTTGGGAGGACGAGGTGGGTGGATCACCTGAGGTTAGGAGTTCAAGACTGGCCTGGCCAACATGGTGAATGTGTAATCCCACTGCCGTCTTCCCTCCATTGTTTCTGATGAGAAGGTGGTCGTTATTGTTATTGGGGTTCCCTTGGACGTGACAAACCATTTTTCTTGTTTTCAATATATTCTCTTCGCCCTTGGCTTTCCAATTTTAATAGAGTGTGTCTGAGTGTGGCTCTCTACTACTTGAAGTTCCTTAAGATTCTTAGATGTGTAGGTGAGTGGTTTTCTTCATTTCTGAGAAGTTTTCAGCCATTACATCTTCAAATATTTGTTGTCTTCCTTTCTTTTTCTCCTCTTTCTGGTACTCCTATTATATATATTTTGGTGTATTTAATGGTATCCCACATTTCTCTAAGGCTTTGCTCATTTTTATTCATTCCTTTCTCTCTTTGCTCTTCAAGTTTCATTCTCTATCAATCTATCTTCAAGTTCACTGATTCTTGCTTCTGCCAGTTCGAATGATTGCTGATCTCCTCTACTGGATTTTTTATTTCAGTTATGGTAATTTTCAACTTTGGAATTTCCATTTTATTCTTTCTTATATAATTTCTATTTCTTTATTGATATTCTCTATTTGATAAGACATTGTCATTATACTTTCTTTTCCATCTTCTTTATTTTGTCTTTTTTTTAGACAGAGTCTCACTCTGTCACTCAGATTGGAGTGTGGTAGTGTAATCTCAGCTCACTACAACCTCCACCTCCCACGTTCAAGTGATTCTTGTGTCTCAGCCTCTCAAGTAGCTGGGATTACAGGCATGAACCACCATGACTGACTAATTAAAAAAAAAATTTTAGTAGAGATGAGGTTTCACAATGTTGGCCAGGCTGGCCTTAAACTCTTGACCTCAAATGATCTGCCTTCCTTGGCTTCCCAAAGTGCTGGGATTACAGGTGTGAGCCACCATGCCCAGCCATAATTTTTATATTTTTAGTAGAAATGGGGTTTTACCATGTTGGCCAGGCTGGTCTTGAACTCCTGGCCTCAAGCACTCTGCCCACCTTAACCTACCAAAGTGCTAGGATTGTAGGAGTGAACCACAGTGCCCAACTTCTTTTTTCTTTTTTTCAGACAGTGTCTCACTCTGTCACCCAGGCTGGAGTGCAGTGGTGAGATCATGGCTCACAGCAGCCTCAAAATCCTGCACTCAAGCAATGAGGCTCCCAAGTAGCTGAGGCTACAGGCATGTGCCACCATACCTAGGTAATTTTAAAATTTTTTGTAGAGATGAGGCCTCTCTATGTTGCCCAGGCTGGCCTTGACTCCTGGCCTCAGGCAATCCCCTCAGCTTAACCTCCCAAAGGGTTGTGATTACAGACGTGAGCCACTATGCCCCTCCTTCCTTTACTTCTTTAGGTATAAGTGTGGTTTCCTTTAGTTCTTTTTTTTTGAGACAGAGTCTTGCTGTGTCATCAGGCTGGAGTGCAGTGGCACAATCTCACCTCACTACAACCTCCTCCGCCTCCCAGGTTCAAGTGATTCTCCCGCCTCAGCCTCCTGAGTAGCTGGGACTACAGGCAAGCACTACCACGCCCAGCTAATTTTTATATTTTTAGTAGAGATGGGGTTTCTCCATGTGGGCCAGGATGGTCTCGATCTCTTGACCTCGTGATCTGTCCGCCTTGGCTTCCCAAAATGCTAGGATTACAGGTGTGAGCGGTCATGCCCGGCTTCCTTTAGTTCTTTAATGGCTGCTTAGAAGTCTTTGCCTGCTAAGTCTGACATTTGAACCCTCTCAAAGGCAGTTCTGTTGCCTGCTTTTTTCTTGTGTATACGTCGCATGTTCCTGTTTCTATGCATGTCCCATAATTTTTTGTTAAAAACTGTATTTTATGCTGGGACACACCCTCCTCCCCTCCCCGCTGCAGATGCTGCCCTGAAGCTCCTGCCTCCCCTCCCCTCTGCAAATGCTGTTCTGCAGGGTGCCCGAGGAAGGGGTCTCAGAACGTGAGCTTCCGATTATTTTATTGGGGTCCGTTGTCCAGATTTTTCTTTGATTGTAAAATATATTTTTACTTTTTAGTCTTCTAATTTAATAAATGATCCATATAAAAATGGAGAAATAAATTCCTTTAAGGGAAGGTTTTAAAAAAAACTGTATTTTATAATATACTTATAGTTTATACAGTATTATATTATGCTAAAATAATATATATTTATGGTATAAAATATATTAACATTGGCCAGGTGCAGTGGCTTGCGCCTGTAATCCCAACACTTTGGGAGGCCGAGGTGGGCGGATCCCCTGAGGTCAGGAGTTCAAGACCAGACTGGCCAACATGGTGAAACCCCATCTCTACTAAAAATACAAAAATGTCGGGCGAGGTGGCACACACCTGTAATTCCAGCTACTCTGGAGGCTGAGGCAGGAGAATTGCTTGAATCCAGGGGGCAGGGGCTGCAGTGAGCTGAGATCGTGCCACTTGCTCCCTAGTCTGGGCAACAGAGAGAGACTTTGTCTCAAAAAAATTAAAATAAAATATATTAACATTTCAGATAATAAAGTGCAGCAACTTGGCACTGACCATGACCCCTCTGCCACATGCACGCAGCGCTTGTTTTTGTTGTTTGCTTATTTATTTAGTCGCCTGGCCACACTATTTTAGGGAGGTTTATTTCCCTGCTGTGTACATTTTCTGATGTCATGCCTAAGAAGGCACAGCCTTGGGTATGTGCACTATCACCCTGGCATGACCATGGCTTTAAGAGGGCTTTCTTTTTTTTTCTTTTTCTTTTTTTTTTTTTCTGAGACGGAGTTTCGCTCTTGTTACCCAGGCTGGAGTGCAATGGCGCGATCTCGGCTCATCGCAACCTCCGTCTCCTGGGTTCAGGCAATTCTCCTGCCTCAGCCTCCTGAGTAGCTGGGATTACAAGTACCTGCCACAACGCCCAGCTAATTTTTGTATTTTTAGTAGAGATGAGGTTTTGCCACATTGGCCAGGCTGGTCTTGAATTCCTGACCTCAGGTGATCCACCTGCCTCAGCCTCCCAAAATGCTGGGATTACAGGCATGAGCCACCACGTCCAGCCTGGTTCCTCTATGTTTTACAATCACCTGGGCGTAATTTCTCCACAGTCCGATCAAATTAAATTCAAGCCCCTTTGCCCAAGCTGGAGTGCAGTGGCATGAACATGGCTTACTCCAGCCTCAACCTCCTGGTTCAAGCAATCCTCCTGCCTCAGCCTCCCGTGTAGCTGGGACCACAGGTGTGTGCCATCATGTCTGGCTAATTTTTTTTTTTTTTTTTTGTAGAGATGGGGTCTCACTTTGTTGCCCAGGCTGGTCTTAAACTCCTGGCCTCAAGTGATCCTTCCACCTTGGCCTCCCAAAGTGCTGGGATTACAGGCATGAGCCACTACATCTGGCCAATAAATGTTTCTTTATTTGCCATATGGCCTTAGGACAAATTCCAGAGAATGTAAATGGCTATTTTTAAAATTATTTTTCATCAGTTATGGTCGTTTTGTCTGCAGAGCTCTTCGTGCCAGCATTCCAGAAGTCCTCTCCCTAAGATCTTCTCTTTAATCATAGTGTTCTAAGATTTCACAATCATGAGCCTCGGTGACAGAATTTGCTTTGTTTTATATACATTCATTTTGCTGGGCACTCAGTAGACTCTCAGTGAATCACTTTTGTCTTTTCTGAAAATGTTCATTGTGTTTTAAAAATAACTCTTTCAAAAATAAGAAGAAAATAAAAGAAAAAATAATAAAATAAAATAACTCTTTCCCCACTGTTACCTCTGTCCTCTTTCAGGAAGTTGATTCAGCCAGATGTTGCATCTCAGACTGATCTAATTTTCTTATCTCTTGTATCCTGTCGTTCATCTCTGAGTCTTTCTGTGTAACTTCTGAAAGTTTTCCCTGACTTTATCCTCCTACTACCTTCTCACATTTTAAATTCTTGTTCTCTGATTGCTCCCCTTTCTATGGCATCCAGTTCCTGCTTCAGGGATGCAATACATCTTCCAGTCTGTCCGAGATGATCAATGACAGGTGTTTTTTTTGACATTTTCTTCTGCTCTTTGCATCATCTTTGTTTCCTCTGAGTTCTGTTTGTTCCGCTGTTTTGGCCTCTCTCTTACATGTTGGAAGCTTCCCTCAAATCTTTAGAGATGCTGAGCATGGTGGCTCATGCCTGTAATCGCAGCTACTCAGGAGGCTAAGGTGGGAGGATTGCTTGAGGCCAGGAGTTCAAGACCAGCCTGGGCAATATAGCCAGACCCCATCTCAGAAAAAAAGTCTCTGGAGAGGGCCTCCTTGGTGTGGGACAGGACATCTCACCGTGAAAGCATGCTCATGGCCCCTAGAGAGTATATTCCTTGGAGGAGAAAGAGAGCCAGAGAGCCAGCTTGGAGCTGGACACACCTGGCTCCAAAATTCAGCTCCATCTCGTCCTGCTTTTTTATTCTGATTGGATAACTCCCTAGAGCATCAATATCCTTCTCAGTAAAATGAGGATAGTAAGATATCCTGTGGATCACACAAGAGCCAGCAAGCACTTGCCACAGAATAGACACTCCAGAAATGTTAACCTGCCAGCCTCCCTCTTTCAGAAGTTGATCTAGGCTGGGTGTGGTGGCTCACGTCTGTAATCCCAGCACTTTGGGAGGCCAAGGTGAGTGGATCACTTGAGGTTGGGAGTTCGAGACCAGCCTGACCAACGTGGAGAAACCCTGTCTCTACCAAAATTACAAGAAATTAGCTGGGTGTGGTGGCGCATGCTTGTAATCCCAGCTACTTGGGAGGCTGAGACAGGAGAATTGCTTGAACCCAGGAGGCGGAGGTTGTGGTAAGCCGAGATCATACCATTGCACTCCAGCCGGGGCAACAAGAGCAAAACTCCATCTCAAAAAAAAAAAAAAAAAAGTTGATCTAAGGTACTTCAGTTGATCTAAGCTACTTACCACCTGCATTGACTGTTGATGTTCATTTCTCTTCCTTTTCTTTCCCTCCCTATTTGGCCATGCCTCTACCAATCAACGGAGGGACAGATCATCTCTGATAAGAAGACTTTGCAACCATGCTGCCTTAAGCAGAGTGGTTAAGAAGACATATGTTGGTGTCTGGGACCCAAGGCCTGCACTGACCCCTGAAATAGCAGATGTGATGTAAAAACAAAGATTCACCTAGCAGCCCCAAGCCTGGTGTGAGACCCCTATTTCCTACAGTCAAAGAGGAGACTGAACAATATGGTCTCAGGAACTCAAGAGTCCACCCAAGGGAAAGACTCCCAGTGACGACTGGGATCTGGACCCCAGAAAAGGGCTCTTTCTCTTCTCCTCAAAGATCTGGAGGGTTGTGCCTTAGAGCAAAGGCATCCTCTAGTCTTCTGCGGCCTGGAGACGTAGCTCTCGAAGACAGCTGTTGGAGTTTAAGCGCCACACACCCACGTGGGCCTGCCTCCCCACCCACCTCCAGCCACCTGTCGTCCCCATCTTGCCGCTCAAGTCTAGGCTGAGACTCTGTTCTTTCAGTGGTACCACCTCCCGGCTAGGCCCTGAACCTAGGAGAGGGCAGGCACGGGTTCCCCCAGCCAAGGAGGTCTTGCCCTGCAGGTGAGAAGCTATGCATTCTGGCCTCTCCCAGAGCATTCTGCACCAGGCACCTGACTTCAAAGGCTCCCCTGAGCACAGCCTGACCCTATTCCTTCAGATCGCTGAGCCTGCCATGGTGGTCACTCAAGGCAGGTGTCTTTGGGTCTGGGATGGGAGTTTGGGCAGAGCTATGCTGCAGCCTGTGTCCTCTGGGCAGGGAGTCCATACAAGGAGTTCCACACTCCTGAGCCCTCTGCTGAGAATGTCTGCCTCCAGGCCCGTACGCATCATCCCTGGAGTGGCAGGTCACCTGAGCAGAACCAGCACACTGGGTGCCCGGGGATCCTGTGCACTCTGGTGACCTCATCCTCCATCTCTGTCGCCTTGCCCACATTTCTGAGGGACAACTGGGCACAGATTCTGGGACACTCTGGGTGAAATCTAATAGGCCACAGGGGCACTCTTTTTTCTTTCTTTCTTTTGAGATTTGGAGATAGAGTTTTGTCCTTGTTGCCTGGGCTGGAGTGCTCACTGAAGCCTCCACCTTCTGGGTTCAAGCAATTCTTCTGCCTCAGCCTCCTGAGTAACTGGGATTAGAGGCATGTGCCACCATGCCTGGCTAATTTTGTATTTTTAGTAGAGATGGAGTTTCTCTATGTTGGTCAGGCTGGTCTTGAACTGCCAACCTCAGGTGATTCACTTGCCTCGGGATCCTGAGGTGGGTGGATCACCTGAGGTTGGAAGTTCGAGACCAGCCTAACCAACGTGGAGAAATGGCCAAGATTGCACCATTACACTCCAGACTAGGCAACAAGAGCAAAATTCCGTCTCAAAAAAGAAAAAAAACAAAATCCATTATGCAGGCCAACCGGCTGTGGTGGCTCTCACCTGGAATCCCAGCACTTTGGGAGACTGAGGTGGGCAGATCTCTTGAGCCTAGAAGTTTGAGACCAGCCTGGGTATCATGACAAAACCCCATCTCTACAAAAATTAACTGGGCATGGTGGCACATGCCTGTATCCTAGCTACTCAGGAGGCTGAGATGGGAGGATCACCTGAGCCCAGGAGGTCGAGACTGCAGTAAGCCGTGATTGCACCACTACACTCCAGCCTGGGTGACAGAGTGAGACTCTTGTCTCAAAAAAAAAAAAATCCATCATGCTGTACAATTAAGATGTGTGCACTAGGCTGGGTGCGATGGTTCACGCCTGTAATCCCAGCACTTTGGGAGGCCGAGGCAGGCGGATCACCTGAGGTCCGGAGTTTGAGACCAGCCTGGCCAACATGGTGAAACCCTGTCTCTACTAAAACCACACAAATTAGCCAAACGTGGTGGTGAGCACCTGTAATCCCCGCTACTCGGGAGACTGAGGCAGAGAATTGCTTGAACCCAGGAGGCGGAGGCTGCAGTGAGCTGAGATTGTGCCACTGCACTCCAGCCTGAGTGACAAAGCAAGACTCCGTCTCCAAAAAAAAAAAAAAAGTATGTATGTGCTTTGGAGACAGGCAGACCTGGGCCCACGTCTCAGCACAGCCGCTTACCAGCGTGCACCTGTAGTGACTTCGTGTCTCAGAACCCGTCTACTCACTGGTAAAATGGACATGGTGACAGTACCCACCCCATGGGATGTCAGATGTGATACAGTCACGTGTGCAAGGGCTCAGCACACAGTGCTCGGGGCAGGAGTCTCCTTTACAGGACGCTTGTGAGCGGGGTGTGTGTGTGTCCCGGCCACCTCTAACAAGCAGGGCAGGGCGGGGCTTGCTCTGTTGCAGATCCAGAGCAGCAGGGTGGAGACCAGGCTCACCTCTCAGGTGTGGCTTGCTTTTGGGATACTCCCTTCTCAAGCTGGGCCATTCTTGTTCTCTCTGGTGGCCTCAGAGCCCCATCATCTTTGTCCCTCTGTAAGAGCCACAGGGAAAGGGCACCTTTACTGTCTTCACGTTCTGACTAAGCAAGCAGAGGTCTGAGCCCCAGCTGCACAGGCCCCCCAGTTCCCTGCCCCCGCCTACCCCAGGCCTGGCCACTGCCCCTCCCAGGGGGCTTGGGAGGCCATGTGAGTCTGGTCTGCCACGGGTTCCAAGTCGCTGGCCTCCTGTGCTCGCTCTATTAGAAAAGGCTTCCATTTTCTAATGCCCCTCTTTCCTGGAACCACCTCTAGGTATAAATAAGAAAACTCGACATGACCCGAGAAAACTCGACATGACATATGTCCCTCTAGGCCCAAACCCTGGCAGACCTCAGCTACTTCTCTGTGGCATTCGAGACTGCTGGCCAAGGCCGTTTCTGGGCAGAAGGGAAAGGGGCTGTCAGCCCTTGGCCCATCAGAAAAAGGACCCATGAGTGAAAACCCTGGAGCATCTCCAGGACACATGCAAAGCCACGAATGGCACGATCCAACGCCCCAGCCGTCCCAGTCTCTTTCAAGGGCCAATACGGGCCCTGCCCCTTTGGGAAGCTCCCCTGATCCCCACCATGCCTGCTGTGGTCCATCTGGACCCTTCCTCCTCAAACTGAACCCCTCGGCTTTGGACTCCATAAGATAAAACTGTCACTGCCTCCACCTACTGAGACCTTAAAGCCAGACCAGGAATCTGGGTCAGGCATGCTGTCTGGCCCCCAGGGCTTTGCACACTCTGCACCCCACTTGCGCCCTCATCACCTCCCTTAAAATTCAGCCCAGGCAGAACTTACTGTGCCACCCCTCTGCATTCCCCAGGCCTCACCTGTAGGCTGAAGCGTGCCCTGCAGGGCTCAGCACCCTGGACTAACCTGGGCTGACTTAGCTCTGTTGAGGTATCCCCCACCTGCAAGCTGGTCTATCTGCTTGCCTTCCTATTTCACTGAACTAGAAGTGCCTTGAAGTTACTTGAGTTAAGTAACTGGCAGGGCTGGCCTTGGTCCAAAACAGTGTCTGGAACAGAGTTTGAAAACTGAATGAATGAGGCTGTGAGAAACACGCTCACCCGTCCAAACCCAAAGAATGGACCTAGAGGCATGAAGAACAGCAAAAGTGAGACTTTAAATAGCCGTCTTGCGAGATTGGGTGTGTGGCAGGCAGGCACACCCAGGACAGTCACAGCAGGTAATTTATCCTAGCACAAAAGTCCCTCCCTCGGTTCCTCACTGGGCGAGTACTATGGGGTTACAATCTTCCCGGACGTCATTATTCCCCTTATAAAATCATACCCCGTCCCCTTCCCCACTTAACTTTCAATTTCCCAGTAATGAAACTCTCTTCCCTTTTATGGGCTGACCCCTCCTCTATATTCCGTTTGCTTATTGTGACCTTCTAGGTGCATGAGCCCTGTGGTTTGTTACGTTTTCAGGCTGACTGCCAGGGCTTAGATTTATCATGCCTGGCATCACAGACCAAGCACAGTGGCTCGCACCTGTATTCCCAGCACTTTGGAAGGCTGAGATGGGTGGATCGCCTGAGCTCAGGAGTTTGAGACCAGACTGGGCAACATGGCAAAACCCTATCTCTACCAAAAATACAGAAAATATTAGCTGGGCATGGTAGGGCACACCTGTGGTTCCAGCTCCTGGGGAGGCTGGGGTGGGAGGATATTTTGACCCTGAGAGGTGGAGGTTGCAGTGAGCCAAGATCGCACCACTGTACTCCAGCCCAGGTGACAGAGTTAAGACTCCATCTCAAAAAAAGAAAGAAATAAATAAAAATGAATGACTAAAAGGAGGTTGTGGATGTGTGGGGGCAGTGGGATATGGAAACTCCCGGTACTTTCCGCTCAGTTTTGCTGTGAACCTAAAACTACTTCAAATAACTTTACTAATTAAAAAAATATATATCTTCAAAGTTTTGTGTAAATAAAATTAAGGAAAATAATAATAATAATAAATGAATGAAGACACATGATCAGGCCTTGCTTATGCAGCTCCGGCTTGCAGAGGCCTTAGGCTATTGTGCTTGTGTGAAGTACCCCAGGCAGACTCATCCTCCTGAGAGCCGGGACTTCCCTTCCCTTGTTCTCCCTGCAGACCTGCCACTGGCCCAGGCCGAAGTATGAGCAGGTGCTGTGATCCACCTGACTGGATGAATGGTGGGCTTGGAGCCTGCCAGAGCTTCCCCACTTACAAGCTGTGGAACCTTGAGAAAGTTAAGTAACTGGCTGGACGTAGTGGCTCACGCCTGTAATCTAAGCACTTTGGCAGGCCAAGGCAAGTGGATCACCTGAGGTCAGGAGTTCAAGACCAACCTGGCCAACATGGTGAAACCCCCAACTCTACTAAAAATAAAAAAAAATCAGCCGGGCGTGGTGGTGCACACCTGTAATCCCAGCTACTCAGGAGGCTGAGGCAGGAGAATCACTTGAACCAGGGGGCAGAGGCTGCAGTGAGCCAAGATCGAGCCACTGCACTCCAGCCTGGGCAACAGAGCTAGACTCTGTCTCAAAAAAAACAAGAAAAGGAAAAAAAATAAAGTTAAGTAACCTCTTTGAACCTCAGTGTCCTCCTTTGTCAAATTCTTGTTCTCAGCAGACATCATGGCCAGGGGACAATATCCACCTTAGGGCTGCTGTGAGGATTACATTGTAAACTGTGGCCATCGCTTCACAGAGCATGGCTTCCCTCTGGTGCTGTGAGTAGTGACCATAATGCTGGTTTGCCCAGAATAGTCCCGTTGATGCCTACTGTCCTGGCATGTTAAATGCCCCTTTTCACTCTCAGAAGCGCCCAGTTTAGACAAGATACAGTCAGACTGTGTTTCTTTCTATTCCTAACTCAGGTCCAGCCCGTGTGCACAGCACCACCATTTCTACTCTCCCCCCTAAAGGACATGTTTGGTTTGTGGTTAGTTACTGACACACCAGGTCCTGCTGTTGGTCACACAGAAAGCCAGTGACAAACACAGAGGATTGCCAAGGAAGAAGGCTTTAATCCAGAGATGGAAGCTCAGTCTCAATTCCATCTCTCTGGCTAAAATTAGGGGTTTGTAACAATGTAAGCGAAAACAGGAACTCCGGAGGGGTAAGGAAGCAATCATGATAAGAGGGGCCTGGGTCTCATTGTCTGGAAGGGATGATCGGTGAGTTTCAGTTATTCGATACTTTTTGAGAGACCTGGTATCTCTTTGTCTGAATCCCTGAGTTTTAAGCTTTAAGACCAGATGTGTCCATTTCTGTTTATTGGGAAAAACTGTGTATGAGGTTCTTTGATACTTTTTGAGAGACCTGGTATCTCTTTGTCTGAATCCCTGAGTTTTAAGCTTTAAGACCAGATGTGTCCATTTCTGTTTATTGGGAAAAACTGTGTATGAGGTTCTTTGATACTTTTTGAGAGACCTGGTATCTCCTATCCTAAACTGGTGAGTTTCAGGCTTTCAGATGTGTCAATTTCTAGTCATCAGGGAAAACTGTCTATGGGATTCTTTGATACTTTTTGAGAGGCCTGGTATTTTTTCATTGTCTGAATCTGGTGAGCTTCCAGCTTTAAGACCAGATGTGAACATTTCTATTTATCAGGAAAAACTGCCTATGGAACTATTGGGTCAATTTCAGGTATATCCTTTGTGAGCCTCAGGTTCCTCTTATTATCATCGTATTTTAGAGATAGGGTCTCCCTATGTTGCCCAGGCTGGAGTCAGTAGCTATTCACAGGCACAATCATAGCACACTGTAGCCTCAAACTCCCAGGTTAAAGCGATCTTCCTGCCTCCCCCTCCGAGTAGCTGGTGCTGCTGGTGTACCCCACCACACCCAGCACAGGTTCTTATTTCTTTTTTCTTTTTTTTTTGAGATAGAGTTTCGCTCTTGTTACCCAGGCTGGAGTGCAATGGCGCGATCTCGGCTCATCGCAACCTCCGCCTCCTGGGTTCAGGCAATTCTCCTGCCTCAGCTTCCTGAGTAGCTGGGATTACAGGCACGCGCCACCATCCCCAGCTAATTTTTTGTATTTTTAGTAGAGACGGGGTTTCACCATGTTGACCAGGATGGTCTCGACCTCTTGACCTCGTGATCCACCCGCCTCGGCCTCCCAAAGTGCTGGGATTACAGGCGTGAGCCACCGCGCCCAGCCCGGTTCTTATTTCTTAAATGAGAAATAACAATGCCCATCTTGAAGGATGTTTAGGAGGCTTAAATGTGCAAAGCACAGGGTTTGGCACAGGCCAGGAGCCAGATAAACCTGAGTTCCCGGGCCGGGCGCGGTGGCTCACGCCTGTAATCCCAGCTGGGAGGCCGAGGAGGGTGGATCACGAGGTCAAGAGATCGAGACCATCCTGGTCAACATGGTGAAACCCCATCTCTACTAAAAATACAAAAAATTAGCTGGGCATGGTGGTGCGTGCCTGTAGTCCCAGCTACTCAGGAGGCTGAGGCAGGAGAATTGCCTGAACCCAGGAGGCGGAGGTTGCCGTGAGCCGAGATCGCGCCATTGCACTCCAGCCTGGGTAACAACAGTGAAACTCCGTCTCAAAAAAAAAAAAAAACCTGAGTTCCCTTCCATGACCTTCTCTTCCTTCCCTCCATCATGCCAATTTCCCCAAGCACAGCACACCAGAGCTCAACTTCTCCTGTGCTAGGAGAGCAATTTTCCAGAAGTTCCAGGTGACATATCAGCTCCCATGCCAGGGCCAGGCCACAGTCTCTCCTGAGAGCAGGAAATCTTCAGGGCCAGATGCACGTGGCTTACAGCGTAATCCCAGCAATTTGAGAGGCTGAGGCAGGAAGATTGCTTGGGCGTGGTGGCTCTCACCTGTGGTCCCTGCTGCTGCCCTCGTGGCTGAGGTGGGAGGAACACCTGAGCCCAGGGAAGTTGAGGCTGCAGTAAGCCGTGATCATATCACTACACTCCAACCTGGACGACCGAGTAAGACTGTCTCTTAAATTTTTTTTTTTTTGAGACAGAGTCTCACCCTGTCGCCCAGGCTGGAGTGCAGTGGCACAATCTCGGCTCACTGTGACCTCTGCCTCCCAGGTTCAAGCAATTTTCTGTCTCAGCCTCCCGAGTAACTGGGATTACAGGCACCTGCCACCACACCCAGCTAATTTTTGTATTTTTAGTAGAGATGGGGGTTTCACTGTAAGGCTGGTTGCGTAGACTAGACCTCTGACACACCCTGCTCCCCCGCAGGGAGCTCGGACACACCCCCTTCACTCGCAGAGACCTCGGACACCCCCTCCCACCCATCCCTGGGACCCTGGGAAAAAAAGCCCCGGCAGGACCTACCTGATACCATTTTGTCCCATCAGGGCCCCACTCCCTGCCTACCATTTTGTTCCATCCGGGCCCCACTCCCTGCCATTTTGTTCCACTCACCTTGGGCACAACCAATCAAGTGCCTCCACTCCCTATAAAACCCCACGTCTAAGAGGAGTCCGCGCGACTTCTCCGGCCCCTCCTGTCGGACCGCAGAACCTCACCCGGGAGCCTGAATAAGTTCCTTTGCATTGGATTATTTTCGTGCTGGCCTCAGTTTCTTCGTTTTATCCTCGGTGAGAACAGACCTTACATTCACCATCTTGGCCAGGCTGGTCTTGAACCCCTGACCTCATGATCCACCCACCTCGGCCTCCCAAAGTGCTGAGATTACAGGGGTGAGCCTCCGTGTCTGGCCAAAAAAATTTTTTAATGAAAAAAATTTTATGTCTAGTGAGAACATAAAGTAAAAAAAATTGTAAGAATATATTTTAAAATTGTAAATAGAGGGCCAGGTGTGCTGTCTCACTTCTGTAATCTCAGCACTTTGGGAGGCTGAAGCCGGTGGATCACTTGAGGTTGGGAGTTCGAGACCAGCCTGACCAACATGGTCCCATCTCTACTAAAAATCAAAATTAGCCAGGTATGATGGCGCATGCCTGTAATCCCAGCTACTCAGAGGCTGAGGCAAGAGAATCACTTGAACCCGGGAGGCGGAGGTTGTGGTGAGCCGAGATCGCGCCATTGCACTCCAGCCTGGGCAACAAGAGTGAAACTCTGTCTCCAAAAAAAATTGTAAAGAGAGGATCTTCAGCATCCATGTGTTCATGTTCAGCCCATGTTGGCTGCTTCCAAGTCCACTGCTGTGGCTGGTAACATTATTTTGCCCACACAGATGGAAGGCACTTTTGAACTCACCTTTGAACTCTCCTTCCTCTTCCAGGAATCCAGAGGCCTGAAAGGGAGTCTGCTGGGCCTCCAATCCCTAAGGATCTGCTCTCTGGTCTAGCAAGCAAAAGGTCACCATATGTCTCAGCAGATAAAGCCACCATGAGACCAGCCCATTGCAGCAAGAGGATGACATGCTCCCAGCTCCCACCTGGATTAGCTGCATGTCCTCCACAAGCCTTGAAGCTCACATATCTGCCTCCTGCCTTCATACCCGCCCACTCCCCACATTCCTCTGCTACGAGACCACGGGTAGTTCTGACCTGATCATTCCCACTGCCTTGCCTCAGGGTGTTCCAAACCTGGCTTAAATGCTGTAGAATATTTGGTTCCACCAGAAAGCTCTCGGTGTAAACAACCTGTCAGTTATTGGGTTGACTCTGCTTAGAGGCAGTTGTGTGACACACAGAATTTTCATGCTGCCCTAGAAACCACAATACATGTAGGAAGGAAGCCATGAGAAGGAAAAGGTAATGACGCCGGATGTGGTGGCGCATGCCTGTAGTCCCAGCTACTAGGGAGGCTGAGGTGGGAGGATCACTTGAGCCCAGGAGTTCTGGGCTGTAGTGCGCTATGCCGATTGGGTGTCCGCACTGAGTTTGGCATCAACATGGTGACCTCCCGGGAGCCGGTGGATCACCAGGTTGCCTAAGGAGGGGTGAACCGGCCCAGGTAGGAAATGGAGCAGGTCAGAACTCCCGTGCTGATCAGTAGTGGGTTCGTGCCTGTGAACAGCTGCTGCACTCCAGCCGGGGCAACATAGCGAGACCCCATCTCTAAAAAAGGAAGGAAGGAGGGAGAGAGGGAGGGAAGAAATGAAGCAGCGATCCGGTTGGGACTGAAAGAGCAGGCATCTGGTGGTGTTGGCGCCTAGTGGAAGGGGCGGTTTCAACTGACCCCGAGGAGGTAAATGCAAATAAAGGTAGGACTCTTGTGCAGGAGCCTATTAGGAGGTAGATGTAGGGCAGAAAGAGAAAACCCTAGCAGGCTGTTTGGGATGTGCGGCCCTCAGTTTCATCTGTAAAACAGCTACGTGTGCTTATTGACTCCACCATGAAGCTGTTATGTGAGGAGGGTGAAATGAGATCAAGGAAATGATTGGCAATGTGGAGAACATGTAACATATACCCGTGACCCAAATATCGTCTAGGGCTCCACATGGTTCAGTCCTGCTCAGCTGCACTCAGAGAATCACACACACCAGAGGGCTTTAAAAAGAACCTTGATCTTTATTTGGGTCTCTTGAAGAACATAAAGTGTGTTCAACTCACAATTCTCAGCAACATTCCTCAAAAATCCTTTTATTCCCCACCCCATTTTCTTGTACCCCTTAGCTGCTCTGAGACCCTATCTAACCAACTCCAAACCTGGACCCCAACTCCTTGCCAGCCTGCATGGCTCTGCTGCCTCCCCTTCTCTTCGGGTCCCCGTCAGCTGTTTCTTTTGTAGTTAACTGGGTCTCTTTGCCGCTGGTTTTAATTTCTCTCCCCCTTTACCCATTACCAGAATATACCACAGCAAAAGCAACTCTGGGGCCAACCCAAAAATTAAGACTCCTTCACTCCTCCTTTTCTTCCCATCTTTCTAGTTCAGTATCTCAATCTGTTTTTCTAATTCCACACCACAAAATGCCCAGGAACCACAAAGACAGATTGTTTTTGTTTTGTTTTTTTGAGATGGAGTCTCGCTCTATCACCCAGGCTGGAATACAGTGGTGCGATCTCGGCTCACTACAATCTCCTCCTCCCAAGTTCAAGCAATTCTCCTGCCTCAGCCTCCTGAGTAGCTGAGATTACAGGCGTCCACCACCACACTCAGCTAATTTTGTATTTTTAGTAGAGACAGGGTTTCATGATGTTGGCCAGGCTGGTCTCAAACTCCTGACCTTAAGTGATCCACTTACCTTGGCCTCCCAAAGTGCTAGGATTTCAGGCATGAGCCACTGCGCTCAGCCACAAGGACAGATTGAACAATACTGTGAGGTCAGGAGAGAGAAAAAAAACAAAGCAAAATTTCTTTTTCGTGAGTGGGTCTGAAGACTGCTATAAATCTTGCACCAACGTGCACACACAGTGTCAATTAGTCCCCCTCCCAACACTGGCCATAAGGACAGTGGGTCGTTTTGTTTTGTGTTTAGCACATACCACCTTTGGGAAAGACGGTGGTTTTTTGTTTGTTGTTTGTTTTTGAGATGGAGTCTAGCTCTGTTGCCCAGGCTGGAGTGCAGCGGCACAATCTCAGCTCACTGCAACCTCTGCCTCCCAGGTTCAAGAGATTCTCCTGCCTCAGCCTCCCAAGTAGCTGGAATTATAGGTACCTGCCACCATGCCCAGATAATTTTTGTATTTTTAGTAGAGACAGGGTTTTACCATGTTGGCCAGGTTGGTCTCGAACTCCTGACCTCATGATCTGCCTGCCTCGCTTCCCAAAGTGTTGGGATTACAGGCGTGAGCCACTGCACTCAGCCATAAGACAGTGGTTTGATTTTTCTTCACATTGTCACTTACTGTTGTCACCCCTTTTCCAGAGTCAGGGGTGTGGCCAAGGCCTTCAGCACAACATAGATTCTGCTTCTCAGCATCCTGGCTTCCTCCTAGACTTCAGCTTCTCAATCCAGCCCCAGTCTCTTCTGCACATACTGCCCGGCTGATCTTGACAGCACCCCACACTCACCACGTGCCTCCCCCAACCTCCCTAGCACGTGGAGCCCTGGGTGTCCTACATCAAGCACATGGCGGCATGTCTTCACCGTTTGTGTGCTTGGTCCTCCTGTAAGCCCCAGCCCAGGTTCTGTTCCCTCCAGGGAACCCACCCTGACCACTCACTCTTACAGTCCGTGCTACACAGTCTCACTTTTGTTGCTTGCTATTATTTGATCATTGTGAGTCTTTCTCCCATAAGAACATAAGCTCCTTGAGGTCAGGGATCTCAAAGGCTTATTAAAAGCACACAAGGAGGCCAGGCGTGGTGACTCACTCCTATAATCCCAGCACTTTGGGAGGTTGAGGAGGTAGATCACCTGAGGTCAGGAGTTCTATCTGATTGAGCCTGGCCAACATGGTGAAACCCTGTCTTTACTAAAAATACAAAAGTTATCCTGGTGTGGTGGCATATGGCTGTAGTCCCAGCTACTCAGGAGGCTGAGACAGGAGAATTGCTTGAACCCAGGAGGCAGAGGTTGCAGTGAGCTGAGATCACACCACTGCACTCCAACCTGGGCAACAGAGTGAGACTCCACTCCATCTCAAAAAAAAAAAAAAAAAGCATACAAGGATACTCAAAATTCATCTTCCTCTGTTAGCTAGTGACAAGAAAAGCAGACCCATTTCTACTCCAAAGGCCTTGATGAAAATCTTCAGGCCAGCCACAGTGGCTCATGCCTGTAATCCCAGCACTTTGGGAGGCCAAGGCAGGAGGATCACTTGAGTCCAGGAGTTCAAGACCAATCTGGGCAACATGGTAAAACCCTATTTCTGCAAAAAATAAAAAATTAGCCAGACGTGGTAGCATGTGCCTGTAGTCTCAGCTACTGGGGAGGCTAAGGTGGGAGGACTGATTGAGCCCTGGAGTTCAAGGCTATGGTGAACTGTGATTGTTCTGCTGCACTGCAGTCAGCCCGGGTGACGGAGTGAAACCCTGTCTTAAAAACAAAAAGAAAATCTCCAAATGCCTCTGCCAAGTCTTTTAGTGTGTTTGCATTAACTCCCTGCCATCATTTTTAAAAACTTCTGGATAAAGAACAGAAAGAGGCTGTGCTCACACCTTTAATCCCAGCACTTTGGGAGGCCAAGATAGTCAGATCACTTGAGGCCAGGAGTTCAAGACCAGTTTGGCCAACGTGGTGAAACCCCGTTATCTAACAAAAATACAAAAATTAGCTGGGCTGTGGTGGCATGCACCTGTAGTCCTAGTCATTCAGGAGGCTAAGATGGGATGATCACTTGGGCCCAGAAAGTCAAAGCTGCAGTGAGCTGTGATTGTGCCACTGCACTCCAACCTGGATGACAAAGTGAGGCCCCGTCTTAAAAAACAAAAAAAGCAGAAAAATCTCTTTTTATATTTTTACTTATTATCATTAAATTTTTTAGACAGAGTCTCACTCCTCATCCAGGCTGGAGTGCACTGGCATGATCATAGCTCACTGCAGCCTTGGACTCCTGGGTTTAAGGGATCCTCCCGCCTCAGCCTCCTGAGTAGCTGGAAATATGGGCATGTGCCACCACACCCAGTTAGTTGTGTTTCTTTTGGTAGAGATGGAGTCTCGCAATGTTGCCTAGGCCTGTCTCAAGCTGATCCTTCTGCCTTGGCCTCCCAAAATGTTGGGATTACAGGTGTAAGTCACTGTGCTTGGCCAGAAGGAACTCTTTTTAAATGTGTGTATTGATTTTGTGGTAGATAATGTATTCATCTGGCCCAACAATTAAAAATGAAGTCTGCCTCCTATTTTTTTTTTTTTTTTTTTTTTTAGACAGAGTCTTGCTCTGTCACCCAGGCTAGAGTATAGTGGCACCATCTCAGCTCACTGCAGTCTCTGCCTTCCAGGTTCAAGCCATTCTCGAGGCTCCTCTCCTGAGTAGCTGGGATTACAGGTGCACGCCACCACGCCCAGCTAATCTTTGTATTTTTAGTAGAGACAGGGTTTTTTCTTTTTTTTTTTCTTTTTGAGACAGAGTCTCACTCTGTCACTCAGGCTGGAGTGCAATGGCACGATCTCGGTTCACT
This sequence comes from Aotus nancymaae, assembly GCF_030222135.1. Classification (NCBI taxonomy): domain Eukaryota; kingdom Metazoa; phylum Chordata; class Mammalia; order Primates; family Aotidae; genus Aotus; species Aotus nancymaae. The sequence continues at coordinate 73,489,229 of NW_026988414.1, forward strand.
ACAACTTCCGCCTCCCCGGTTCAAGCGATTCTCCTGCCTCAGCCTCCCTAGTAGCTGGGATTACAGGCGCGTGGCACCACACCCAGCTAATTTTTGTAATTTTGGTAGAGACGGGGTTTCACCATGTTGGTCAGGCTGGTCTTGAACTCCTGACCTTGTGATCCGTCTGCCTCCGCCTCCCAAAGTGCTAGGATTACAGGCTTGAGCCACTGCACCTGGCCAAGACAGGGTTTTACCATGTTGGCCAGCCTGGTCTCGAATTCCTGACCTCAAATGATCTGTCTGTCTTAGCCTCCTAAAGTGCTGGGATTATAGGCGTGAGCACCTGCCTGCTATCTTTGTTCCTCAACCACTCAGTTCCCTTGCAAAGAGGCAAACAATACTTTTTTTTTTCCAGTTAATCTTTTTTTTTTTTTTTTTGAGATGGAGTAGTCTTGCATTGTCTCCCAAGCTGGAGTGCAGTGGCACGATCTCAGCTCACTGCAACCTCTGCCTCAGCCTCCCAAGTAGCTGGCATCACAGGCGCCCGCCACCACGCCCAGCTAATTTTTGTATTGTTAGTAGAGACAGAGTTTCAGCATGTTGGCCAGGATGGTCTCGATCTCCTGACTTCGTGATCCGCCCACCTCAGCCTCCCAAAGTGCTGGGATTACAGGCGTGAGCCACCTCACCTGGCCTCTGTTTATCTCTTTAAAGCCATTTGATGCATACACAAGCCAGTAAGAATATGTCCTTCTTTTCTTTCCCCACCCCTGTTTTTTCTACACAAGCGGGCATGTTACACACATTCTGCACCTTGCTTTTTCTGTTTAAAAATGTACCTCAGAAATCTTCCCGAATCAGCTTCCTCAACACTGTTTTATGGCTGTGCGAGTTCCAGTGTATGAAGGAACACTAATTTATTGACCCAGTCAATCTTCTGGCTGTTAGATAGTAAGGGTGTTTCCGGTCTTAGTACCATATACGAGGCTGTGGTACATCTGTTCAGACATAATGTCATTCAAATGAGTGTATCTGTGGGACAATTCCCTAGAAGCAGAATTGCTGGGTCAAAGGGTAAGGTGCATATGTAATTTTTTTTTTTTTTTTTTTTTTTTTTTGAGATGGAGCCTCACTCTGTCGCCCAGGCTGGAGTGCAGTGGTGCAATCTCGGCTCACTGCAACCTCCGCCTCCCCAGTTCAAGCGATTCTCCTGCCTCAGCCTCCTGAGTAGCTGGGATTACAGGCGTGTGCCATCACGCCCGGCTAACTTTTTGTATTTTTAGTAGAGACGGGGTTTCACCATGTTGCCAGGCTGGTCTCAAACTCCCGAGCTCAGCCAATCTGCCCACCTCGGCCTCCCAGTGTGCTAGGATTACAGGAGTGAGCCACTGTGCCTGGCCTGGTCTTTTAGTACCATATACAAGGCTGCAATAAATCTGTTTAGACGTAATGTCACAGAAGTGAGTGTATCTGTGGGACAAATCCCTAGGCGTAGAATTGCTGGGTGAAAGGAGAAGGTACACACGTAGTTTGAATGGATACTCCTGGATTGTTCTCCAACGAAGTTGCATCAGTTACACTTCTACCAACAATGTATGAGGGCACCAACTCCCCACACCCCCGTCAGCCTAATGGGCAAAAGCTCTGGGTCTGGTTTGCTTTGCACCAGCCTCCTCATGAACGTGGCTGGGTAGCTGTTGAAGGGCTCTTTGTGTGACTGGGTTTTTTGGTTTTATTTGTTTTTAATGTGAATTGTTTGTATCTTCTGCTCACTTTTTAATGTGTGTTCTTGGTCTTCTTTTTCTTTTTCTTTTTCTTTTTGAGATGGAGTCTCGCTCTGTCACCCAGGCTGGAGTTCAGTGGCGTGATCTCGGCTCAATGCAACCTCCACCTCCCAAGTTCAAGCAATTCTCCTGCCTGAGGCTCCTGAATAGCTGAGATTACAGGAATGCCCCACCATGCCCGGCCAATTTTTTAATATTTTAGTAGAGAGAGGGTTTCACCAGGTTTGCCAGGCTGATCTCAAACTCCCAAGCTCAGATAACCTGCCCACCTCAGCCCCGCAACAAGCTAGGAGTACAGGTGTGAGCTACTGCGCCTGGCCCTTTTTGTCAATACATAGGTGCTCTTTATATATTAGGAGAATCAGCTGTTATATGAGCTGCAGGTAATTTCCCCAGTGTGTTGTCCTCTGACCTTAACTTCGGGTTGTTGCTCAGTGAACCTATTTTTCTATAGTCAAATTTATTAATCTTTTTTTTTTTTTTTTGAGGCGGAGTCTTGCTTTGTTGCCAGGCTGCAGTGGCACAATCTCAGCTCACTGCAACCTCCGCCTCCTGGGTTCGTGATTCTCCTGCTTCAGCCTCCTGAGTAGCTGGGATTACAGGCTCTCGCCACCACGTCCAGCTAATTTTTCTATTTTTAGTAGAGACGGGGTTTCACCATGTTGGCCAGGATGGTCTCGATCTCTTGACCCCGTGATCTGCCCGCCTCAACCTCCCAAAGTGCTGGGATTACAGGTGTGAGCCACTGTGCCCGTCCTAGTCTTTGCTTTTGTGGTTCCTAAATTTTGTCTCTTGCACAGAAAGGAGCAGGAACCAATAGCCCCGACACACACACCGCTTTTTTGGTTGGTACGAATTTGGAGTGACTTGCTGGGTTCTGTAAGGAACAGGAAAACTCCTGCTCTCCAAGAGATCCCAATTTTAGGGGGACACGAAGTAAACTGACAATCACCATTCTGTTGTAATAAATGGTGGTGGGCGAGTGTGGTGGCTCACTCTTGTAATTCTAGCACTTTGGGAGGCCGAGGCGGGCGTAATCCTGTAATCTCTGTAATCCCAGGAGTTCAAGACCAACGTGGCCAACTTGATGAAACCCCGTCTCTATTCAAAATACAACAAAAGGCCGGGCACAGTGGCTTATGCCTGTAATCACAGCACTTTGGGAGGCCAAGGCGGGCGGATCACCGGAGGTCAGTTCGAAACCAGCCTGGCCAACATGGCAAAACCCTGTCTCTACTAAAAATACAAAAATTAGCCGGGTGCGGTAGTGGACACCTATGATCCCAGCTACTCGGGAGGCTGACGCAGGAGAATTGCTTGAACCTGGGAGGTGGAGGTTGCAGTGAGCCAAGATTGTGCCACTGCACTCCAGCCTGGGCAACAGAACAAGACTCCATCTCAGAAAAAAAAAAAAAAAAAAAAAGGCTGGGTGTGGTGGTGCACGCCTGTGATCCCAACTACTCAGGAGGCTGAGGTAGGAGAATCACTCGAACCTGGGAGGCAGAGGTTGCAGTAAGCTGAGATTGCACCACTGCACTCTAGCCTGGGCAACAGAACAAGACTCCATTTCAAAAAATAGATAGAGAGATAGAAGCACTATGGGCAAGGAGGTTGCGGTTTACCAGGGAAGGCTTTCCAAAAGAGGTAGCACCCAGGTGCATCCACAGGTATGTGTGGGAGTCAGTCTCATCCTAGTAAAAGTAGCAGCATGTATACAGGCAAGAGGCCCGGCTGGTTCAAGGTTGTCCAGTTTGGCAAGAGAATAGGGAGCCCTTTGGGGTTGGCGTGTGGTAAAGGGCAGGGATAGAAGGGTAGGCAGGAGCCAGATCACCAAGGACCAGGTGTGTGCTATCCAGGAGTTGGGCCTGACCTGAGGCAGTGGGGAGGCAGCCGGGAGCAGGAAGGGCTGGAGGAAGCCCAGGGTGGAAGCTGGGCCTTGGTCTGGAGGCTTCTGCCCCACCCAGCAGCATCCACAGCAGCCTCGAAGGGCTCGTGGCGACCACACAAGAAAGAGTGCACATTTCAGACCCAAATGTTCTATTCTCTTAAACTTCCAGAATTCTATAAAAATCATCAGGGAGGCTAGAATCTTCTCTGAGAAACATTTCTCCCCAAGATCAAGATAAGGAGCTTGGGCCCCTCGTGGGGAAAGTGGTGGTTGTCATTACCCGCTCAGCACCCCGCTGGCAGAGGGGGCCAGCTAAATGCAGCGCCTGCCCCTCTTAGCTCCAGTCTGGCTCAGGGGACAGCTGGGCTCTTCAGGCCTAGCCCAGACCCATTCATCCAGACCCCCCCTTCAAAATGGGCAGCAGGGATGCAGGACTGCTGTGGGTGGGAGACGGAGGGGTGAACCCTCAGAGACAGGGGCCTCCAGCTGGCCTGAGTCCACGGGGATGTATGTTTCCTTCTAGCCAACTAGGCATAGTCCTGCTGAGCAGCCACAGCCGTTTTCAGAGCTCTGGGACAGTGGCCTGTGAACTTCCCTGCTCCCACGGCCTCATCACACAGGCACTTTGTGGTTGATCTCCCTGGGCAACCGTCTTCCCTAAAGTGCCTGGTACAGATCCTTGCACATGATGAGTACTCAGTAAATGGTAGCAGTTTCTGTTAAAATTGGGAAGTGGTCGGGCGTGATGGGGCTCACGCCTGTAATCCCAGCACTTTGGGAGGCCGCGGCCAGTGGATCGCTTGAGGTCAGGAGTTCAACATCAGTCTGGCCAACATGGCAAAACCCACTTCTACAAAAAATACAAAAATAAGCCGGGTGTGGTGGCAGGCACCTGTAATTCCAGTTACTCGGAAGGCTGAGGCGGGAGAATGGCTTAAGGTGCAATTGTGCCACTGTACTCCAGCCTGGGCGACAGAGAGACTCTGTCTCAAAAAATAAATAAACAAAAATAAAATTGGCGGCCAGGGGCGGTGGCGCACGCCTGTAATCATAGCACTTTGGGTGGCTGAGGTGGGCAGATCAAGAAAGAGGTCAGGAGATTGAGACCATCCTGATTGAAATCCCATCTCTACTAAAATAAAAAAAATTAGCTGGGCGGGGTGGCACACGCGTGTAGTCCCAGCTACTCGGGAGGCTGAGGCAGGGGAATCACCTGAACTCGGGAGGTGGAGGTTTGCAGTGAGCCCAGATCACACCACTGCACTCCAGCCAGGGTGACAGAGTGAGATTCCATCTCAATAAATAAGTAAAATTGGGAAGCTTCACCATTTACTAGTGGGCTGCTGAGGGAGAGGAAGGGCAATGTGGAAACCCTGCAAATGGACTTTTGGGACTGTCTCTGGGCTTCAGTTATCCAGCTTCTCCCTATGCCCCATCCCCAAACCAGCCAAAAAAGTTGGTTCTTGATGCTACCATTTTAGTTATAGTTTACTTCTTGCCTAAGGCAATTTTACCCCAAAGAATCACCTGGTGAAGTCAAGTGCTGTAGCGATAAAGGCTTGTGGAAGCTGCCGGAGCACTGCTCCTGGCCAGCAGTCTTCCTGCTCCCCTCAAGGCACCTCTACCCAGTGCTCTCAGAGCAGGCATGGGATGCTCCCCACACCTGGCTGCAAGCCAGCTTCAGCCTCAGCTCCAAATAGGCAGACAAACCCTCCCCACTGCAGCCACACCGAATGGCAATGAGGTCAAAAGCTGGGCAGCAGAGGGTTGCTAGGCCAGAGTGCATGGCGTCTCCGGATCTGCTTCCCTTGGTCATGTGTACTGGGGGTCGGGGGGCACAGACACCCAAGCCCCTGCCTCAGGTCCAGCAACGCTGAAAGGATGCGGACAAGAGGAAACCAGGAGCAGGCAAGAGGCCTGGGATCCAGGGCAGGGTCAACCCTCCTGGCTGCTTACCTGTCACTTGCATAAGGGGACGTGTCAGCTTAGCATCCAGGATTTCCTTTTCCCCAAAATGAGACGGCATTGCAGTACATGTTAGGAAAGCTCTCGGGCATATATGCCTAGTTTTAACTCCCACTGATTTGACATTTACTATGCTCCAGGCACTCAGTGGCATGAGTATTTTGGACACATAATTTCACTGAATCCTCTTAACTCCCTGAGGGTAGGATAAGAAGATAGCTGAGGAAAGGTCAGGAAGGCTAAGTCCTGAACCAGCTCTTATGCTAGTAAGGGGCACAGCTGGGATTGGAACCAGGGGCTGTCTGGCTTCAGAGCTTTATCCTTAGCCACCATGTTGTATGGGGACTAAAGAGTGCCGGGGAATCGTCAGTCCAGACCCTTCCCCAGCCACACCTGGCAACGCCCCCGATCTCTGAGACCACAGATGGGTTGTAGAGAAAGAATGGAATCTCCTAAATGGTCATTTTTCTTTATTTCCCAGCACCTTGAATCTCATGACACGGTCTGCAGGAGACCTCAGCGTCCTGCCAAGTCGCAGGCTTCTCTGATGCATGGCACCTGGGCACGCTGCCAAAGAGCTGAAGCTCCCAAGGCTCGCCCAGGGCTCTCCAGCTGTGCTGTTTCTAAAAGTCATTCTGGGTGAGATGTAGAGCCGAGTTTTCCCAGTCGCCCAGTCCTCCTCCCATGAGGACAACACTGCTTGCTCTCCTGGCTTGCCTCGCCCATCCAGGAAAAGGTCGGGGGGGCTCTAGGCAGTGGCCATCTCCTAGTTGAAAGAAGCTGAGACCTGGGCCTTCCATCCAGTTTATCCTGGAGCAGGTCCGTTCCCTGGGGAGGCTTAGAGTAGGCCCTGGCCAGGCCCCCATTCAGCAAATGAAGGAATCCTCCTGTTTTGCCAACATCTATCTTCACCAGCTTGGCCTGAACCCATTCTGAGTATAGAGGGATACCCAGAAGTCCCAGGTCAACTCTGCTGGAAGCCACTGTGTTGGAAGAGGACTTCTTTCACTTTGTCCACGATGGTCCCCACTTCAGCCATGGCCCCCAGACCTGGGAGCAAAATTCCACTGTGACCAGGCGAGCTGACAGTGCCTGCAGCCCTGCAGCCCCCTGCCCGGTGCTCCCTGAGTGCTCCACCCAGAGCACAAGGCCTGAGAGGGCCAGGCCCGTCTCAGCCTGAGCCAGACACATCATATCCCTACCGAGACCCCCGGTCAGGCCCTGGGAATCATTCAGTAGCCATCCTTAGCGGCATGTGGGCTGTGTGCCAGGGACTTTACCCATTCCATCCCATTTTATCCTACCAATCTGGAGGCAGGAATTACAATTCCCATTTTCCACCTAAGAAAGCTAAGCTCAGAGGAGAATGGTTTGCTAAGGTCACAACAGGCCAGGAACTGAACTGAGATGTGACCCCAAAGCTGAGCCCCTTCTACGGCCCTGGGCTGTGAGGCTGGCAAGACACCCACCTTTGTCTCCACACACCAGCTTCTTGGCCACGCAGGGGATCTCGACGTAGCCGAAGGCCTTGAGCTGGTCGACCTGCTGTGCTGTGATGGGGTGCTCCCACATGGCAGTGTTCATGGCTGGGCAGAAGAGCAGGGGCTTGCTGCGGTCCCAGGCCCGGATGACGCAGGTCTATGAAGAGGGCAGGGAAAGTGGGGGGCCCTGCTGCTCTGTCTGCCACCCTCCCTGCCACCCTCCAGACCCCACAGCCAGTAGCCCAGCCATGGGCTTGGGATGACTGGGCATAGCCTGCCTGCAGGGAGCTGTCTCGTCCCTAGCGGGTGGAGGCTGTGTCTCCTCGCCTCTCTCCACCTCCCCACAGGCTCTGGCACAGGATCCTACACACAGGAGGTGCTCAACCAATGCTCACAATGGCCCCCACCACCTCTAGCAGGTATCCCTGTGCCGAGGCCTCCTCCAGGTAGGCTCAAACCTCCTGGGAGAAGCAACCCCGGGGAACAGAGGGCAGCCTTTTTTGGTTACACCAGTAAGCAAAGGACCAGGCTGCTCCTCAGGTGGGGCCCATCTACCCAACATCAGCTCTCCGAAGCCAACTAACGCGTGGCAATGAAAACATCTACCGTGACCAGAACCTTCTCATGTACAGGGTCTCATGAACCCTCACTTTGACCTTATCAAGAAGGTGCTGTCCCATTTCACAGACGGGAGCTGCAGCATCCCGAGAGGTAAGCAGTCATCCAAGCTCACACTGGACAACAGGCGCCACCCAGGCAATTTCCACTGTACAGTCTCACCACCTCCCAAATCCAGGCCACCCCACCAAGACAGAACTGAGCAGCTGTGAAAAAGCCAACCGGCTCAGAGTCCTTCGTGCCATGGATTTTGAAATCATGTAGCCCTGAGTTCAAATCCTGGCGGCTCTGTATTTACCAGCTGTGAGAACCCAGACGTGGGACTGAAGGCCAGGGCCTGGCTTCCTCTCTAGAAAGGTCCCTCAATGGGCAGCTGTGAGGACTGAGGTGAGAATGGCTGCAAAGCTCTGAGCACAGGGCCCAGCACAGCACAGGCTCCAGGGCAGGGCCTCCTGGGCTTCCCACAGGCGCGGGCTCCCTGGGCTGGGGGCCGCCTGGGGGAGAGAGAAGCTCCCCGTGTTCTGACTGCTCCAGATACCCCTTCCAGGGCTGTGAGCCCCTCAGGGTGACGTGCTGGAAACCCCTCCCATGAAGGGAAGCTCATCTGGGAAAAGAGTGAGGAGTCCAGAGAACAATGCCCCGACAGGCCAGGACCAGCACCTCCCCCAAGTCCCAGGGCCAGGGAGGAAGCCGGACAGTGAGGAAGTGGGACAGCAAATAGCCCTGGGACCCGACGCTTGCATCAGCCGACACCAGCGTTGGTTTCCCACCAAACCCTCTTAATCTGCCGGCTGGGCCATGAGTGGACAGTTTCAGTCACACTTCCTCTTGGCTCCGTGCCACCCGCAGCTTCTGCAGAAGTCACGAGCATATCTAGAAGAGTCACTCCGCTGTGTGCAGGGTGGGAGCAAGGGCTGGGCTGGGCTTTCTAAGTGCCCTCAAAGCAAATACACCAATCAGGGTGAAAACCAGCACTCCACCTCCTCTCAGACAAACCTCAGCTCCTCCGAACCACGAAAGCAGGCGGGGGAGAAGAGGGCCTCAGTTCCCACAGTGACATCTCTTTGGCCAGAGCTGTATTCAGCACTTCAGACTCTGCCCCTGAGAATTCACGTGGGCAGGGAAGAAGACCTAGATCCCAGTCAGGAGACCGGCTCCCAGCCAGACTGGTGATCCAGAGAGACTGTCTGCTCTTTCTGGGTCTGACTGCCTGTTTAGCACAAATAGGCCAGCGCCTTAGTGGGCTAAAGGACAGAGGGATATGGGCCTGGAGGCCAGGAGCATGGTCACATCTAGCACCCCACGCCCTGGGCACTGGGAAGGGAGAGCTGCGGAGGGAGGAGCAGGCTCAGCTTCCTTTCATGGATGTAGGGAGAAAACAGCTACAGACAGAGGACACAGCCACATGCACCAATGCCCACACTTCAAACTGTAAAATCTGAGATTCCTTGAAACATTTGTGACTTTGAGGGAAACCCTTTGAGGCAAATGATCTGGGGGCTAGCTGGTCTTGGGAACATGTTTCACTGCCCAGCCAACTCTGGAGGAGGGAAGCCCAGGGATTTCATGAAGTGATGGCAGCTTAGAAGAAAAAGGAAGCAGAGCTTTCAGGAAGAAGGAAAGCACCCTTGCAGAGCTGGCCCAGGCTGGGGCTTAACTCCCAGAGGCCAGAGCTTTGCCACATCAGCTGCTGCCGACCCACTGGTGAGGAGCCTGGAGATTTGGTGAGATGGTGCTGGCCATCTCTGGATAACTCTGACCCAATTTGATGAAAGCAGCCAGGAAACTCAACTGTTCCAGCTGCCGCTGCCATGTCACTTGTGGCACCAGCCCTGCTGGGAAGCCTTTTTTTTTTTTTTTTTGAGACGGAGTTTCGCTCTTGTTACCCAGGCTGGAGTGCAATGGTGCGATCTCGGCTCACCGCAACCTCCACCTCCTGGGTTCAGGCAATTCTCCTGCCTCAGCCTCCTGAGTAGCTGGGATTACAGGCACGTGCCACCATGCCCAGCTAATTTTTTGTATTTTTAGTAGAGACGGGGTTTCACCGTGTTGACCAGGATGGTCTTGATCTCTTGACTTCGTGATCCACCTGCCTCAGCCTCCCAAAATTCTGGGATTACAGGCGTGAGCCACCGCGCCCAGGCCTTTTTAATTTTTTTTAATAGAGACAGAGTATTGCTATGTTGGTCAGGCTGGAGCACACTGGATATTCTGGCTATTCACAGGCACAGTCAAGCAGCACTGTAGCCTAGAACTCCTGGGCTTAAGCAATCCTTCCACCTCGGCCTCCCAACTAGCTGGGTCTATAGGGAAAGCCTTCTTGATGACACTGCTCCCGGGCTCTCTGTTCTCTGCACTCCCTACCCCTGCTCCCGGCCACACGAGCTGTTCTTCTGCTCACTCTGTGCTCATTCAAATGATGCTTAAATCGCTGGCAGATTCTTTGAGGAGTGCCTTAAGGGCCCATTGATAAATGTTCAAGAACACTCATCTGGGACCCCAAAAAACATCCTGTCCCAGCTTCTTCATTCACCTTCTCCACCACATTAAACTCTGAAAAACTCCAAGCTACCTGCAGAAGTAAAACTGCTAGTTAACCTCAACACGGAGTAAATATTTTGGTGGCATGTGGATGTGTACTACAGGCTCAGCACTATGAAAGGTGGTGACTCCGTAGTCAAAGGGCTGACTGCGGTCATTCAGGACTGTACCACTCACCAGAGCATACTCCCTTCCCACCGGCATGGGTGATCAAGCCTGGCACTCTCCCTCCAGCCTGGGAGCTCCCTGAGTTCTGTGAGGCCCTCAGCATAGACCCTGGTAGGCGAAAGCTCAATAAATGAGGTGAGGGGTGGCAATTAGGGAGAGGGAGGAGAGAAATCACTCCTAAATCTTCCCAGGACAATCATATAAACAAAGGCAGCTCCTCTCTAAGGGCAACAGCTCCCTGGGAGTGTCTTAGACCTAGGACAGTGCCCACTTTGGACAGCTGGACTTCCATTTCTCCCTACCACCCATCAGCTCCCACCACTGCCCCTCCTTTCTCCCCTCTTCCCCTCTAAGCTTCCCCTAGTATATAGGAAAGCTACAAGGGCGAGAAAATGTGCATGAGCCATCTATGAAAAAGTGGACCCCCAATCACACTGCCCACGTGTATACCCAGATCCGAGGAGAAGTCAGAGCTGAAGCAGCAGGCGATGGGGCTTGGCAGGAGACAGTGGAAGGGCACACCCCAGGCAGCCCACGGGGAGGGACAAAGAGCAAGGAACAAGCGGCTGGCTTGTGGGCACCTGGCTGGGCACCGAGGGCAGGAGAGAGGAGGACAGTCCCGGAGAGCGGTGGCAGGTCAGGCTGACCCATTAGGACAGGGCTGTGCCCACATGCTGGAGACGTGAGAGCACTGGGGGCGATGCAGGGAATGGGGGAGCATGATCTCCCTGAGCAGTCCGGGGCCCCACAGCAGCAGGTCTCCATGTACAAGGAAGTCTGCAGCTCAGCAAACTGGGAGTGAGGCCCAGGAGGGACGAGGGCACTAGGGCGTCACTCACGAGCAAGTTGTCACAGATGCCACTGGCCACCTTCCCCAGAGTGTTGGCGTCAAGAGGAGCTACCAGCAGGAGGTCCGCCCACCTCCGCAGGTCAATGTGCAGAACCGGGTCAGAGCGGCACTTCCACATCTGGCAGAGGGAAGAAAAGGGTCAGTGTGGAGGAAGCGGGATGCAGCGCCAAGGCAGGCCAGGTACGATAAGTCAGGAGGCCAAGGAGCCCTCCCACCTGCCCTGCCCAGGCCACCTCCGTTCCCTCCCGCAGCTAAGCTGGCGAGCGCTAGCCATGGAGCCAACAGCCGAGAGAACCAGGCCCCAGGAAACAAGCGCCCCTTGTCTCTCTGAGCTACTCCCTTCATGGTTTGGATTTCAACAGAACTGACATCTGGCAGGGAGCTCCCGGGCTGTCTGCTTGAGGCGGATGCTTGGGTTGTCCGAGCCAGTGGAAGGCTCCAGGGCAGTGAGAAATGGAGGGGGTGGGGCGGGGAAGACAGGCCAGCCAGAAATGTTCTAGGCTGAGAATGTTTGGAAATGCCTGGCAGGGAACCCCTGTGAGGCCCACACTTAGCGTCTGGTGAATCAGCCAGTGCCCACCCATCCGCAGGGGAGATGCAGCAGAGCCCAGCGGCCGTGGGAAGTGAGGCATTCTCTTCAGCCCTGACGCCAGGAGCCACGTGGACAAGGGTGGTGGGAACAGAGCTCCTCTGTGGCTTCATCAGCCCAGATAAGTACAAGGACACTCAACTTCAGGCACCAGGCCAACGCCCAGCTCTGCCTGGGCTGGGAGGAGACTAGGGCCTCCTGCAGGCCAGAAGCTAGACAGATGTTTTCTTCATTGCCTCTGCCCAGAGGGTCCTGACCTCGGACTTGAGTCCAGCCTGTCTGTTCCCGCCACCAGACCATAGGCTGCAGGGAGGACTGCTCTGTCCTGCTGGTGGAAACAGTGGAATTCAGCCCAGGGGCCCCTAGCACTGACCTCCCATTCATCAGCATCACTGTAGAGGGTGACAGGAATGTCCTGGGGTCTGTAGAAATGTTTGGCTCTCTCAGTTGTGACCACTGCTACTTCCAGCTGTCACCAAGAAAACAGGGGTGGGGGGGGCAGGAGGAAGAAACTGTTATCAGAGTCACAGGCCTGGAGGCCACAGGAGGGTCAGGGCAGGCAAGTGCTGCTTCACAGGCTGGCTTTAGAGAGCACTTCCCTCCTTAGCAGCAAGCCCCATGTCTGCTTAGCTACTTCTGCTGTTACCCAAAGGTCAGGCCCTACCAGGTGTGGCCGTTTCACTTCCTCATCCAAGGGGCTGCTGAGAAATGAGTCACCAGCTGCCCGTGTATACAAACCTGCAAGCTCCCGCCACTCGGGCAGAGGGAGGCCCAGTGGCAGAGGCACGAAAGTGACAGGAAAGGAGCTCAAGGCCAGGGCCACAGAGGCCACAGCAGGCAGGAGAAGCCACCCAAGGAGGCTCACAGGTCCTGAGTTCTGCGCTGAGCAGTAGCCCTGCCCTCTGCAGGCCAATGCACTGGGGGCTAGGCGCAGCACGACCTGTGTGCATGCATGCCCCCAGGAGAAAGCAGACAATGTCCCTTCACGTACTTCAGAAACAAGGCCTCGAGGGCGAGGGCGCAGGCTGCAGACAGGCTCCAGGAAAACCCAACTCATGTGCCCTACACTCATGGGGTGAGAATGAGGTTTACCCACACACTACCCATTCACTAAGAAATTACTAATGCAAACCAAGGCTGCCTGCAACCTGCTTAACAGAACACATGGCTGTGAGAAACAGCACGGGAGTGTGGAGGGCACTAGATGGGTTGGCCATCATTTGTAAAACAAGATTTTTTTTTTTGAGATGGCATCTCACTGTCACCAGGCTTCAGTGCAGTGGCATCATCTCAGCTCACTGCAACCTCCATCTCCCGGGTTCAAACGATCCTCCTGCCTCAGCCTCCCGAGTAGGTAGGATTACAGGCATCTGCCACCACGTCTAGTTAATTTTTGTATTTTTATTAGAGATGAGGTTTTACCATATTAGCCAGGCTGGTCTCGAACTCCTGACCTCAGGTGATCCACCTGCCTCAGCCTCTCAAAGTGCTGGGATTATAGGCATGAGCCACCGCACCCAGCCTGTAAAACAAGATTTTAGACTAACAAGCTGACCAAGAACAGGGGCCCAGAGGAAGTAGCTGGTGGAGAGAGGGGGTATAGGAAACTACATCTTTGGGGAAGCCAATGCGTCAGGAGAGGACATTTGTTTCTTCTGGACATTTAACCAGAAGAAAGAAGAGTCAAGGGTGACAAGGACACAACCATCAACCAGCCAGAGCTGTAGTCGTGGGGACCCACGTTTGGGCCAGACCCAGCCTGCAGACATGCTGTTTGGCCCACACAAGATTATAGACATTTTAGGCCAGGCGCGGTGGCTCATCTGTAATCCTGGCACTCTGGGAGGCCAAGGTGGGCGAATTACGAGGTCCAGAGATTGAGACCATCCTAGCCAACATGGTGAAACTCCATCTCTACTAAAAATACAAAAATTAGCTGGGCGTGGTGGCACGTGCCTGTAGTCCCAGCTACTCGGGAGGCTGAGGCAGGAGAATCGCTTGAACCCGGGAAGCAGAGGTTGCAGTGAGCTGAGATAGCGCCACTGCACTCCAGCCTGATGCCTGGCAACAGAGCAAGACTCTGTCTCAAAAAAAAGATTATCGACATTTTTGAGCCAACATGTGCAAAATGGAAGATTTCACCTAGAAAATTCAGTTTCCTGGGTTCTTGTGAAACGCCGAAGGCTCGGTCGGCACTGCTGGACAACACATTCTGACGTGAGAGCGACGTGGTCCCTAAGGGCTGCCTCTCATTCTGTAGGGCGTGCCCATGCCAATTCTGCCTCGCCCTCACTCCTCCCTACTGTCTCTCTGAGGCACCCCTCCTCGACTGCTTCCTGCATATTGTACAGGGCAACGTGGGAGACACATCGGCAGAGCAGCTAGGAACGAAGCTAGGACCAAGGAGCAGAAGTCTCAGAGAGGAAGACTGAGGAAGAACTTCAGAAAGTCTGGGGTTCCGGGTTCTATCGACTTGTCCATTCTCCATCTCACTCACCCTTAGGATCTACCATGCCCAGAACCTGCACAAAACCTCAGGGACCTTTTCAGAGGTCCCTCACTTATTTATTTATTTACAGACAGGGTCTTACTCCATTGCCCAGGATAGAGTGCAGTGGCATGATCATGGCTCATTGCAGCCTCAACCTCCCTGGGCTCAGGTGATCCTCCCATCTCAGCCTCTTGAGTAGCTGGGACTACAGGTGCATGTCACCATGCCCAGCTAATTTTTTTGTATTTTTGGTAGAGACAGGGTTTCACCATGTTGCCCAGGCTGGTCTCAAACTCCTAGGCTCAAGCAGTCCACTCCCCTTGGCCTCCCAAAGTGCTAGGATTACAAGCATGAACCACCATGCCCAGCCTAGAGGTCATTTAAAGCAAACCGCTACTGAATGCTGGAGTCCCCCTAGGATGGCCCTCAACAAGCCTTGCCCAGTTCTGGAGTAAGATGGCAGATGAGCAGGGCTGCCTTATCCCTCCCCAGAACGCAGCCGTGGAGATGCCCCTGGGCCAGCACAGGTGGAGAGAGCAGGGCAGGGTGGGGCCATGCCGACGGTCCGTCTCCTTCGTCGGGAAGACATAAGATAGTGATAAGGTAAAGGGCATAATAAGTTAGGGTAACCATAAGAAGAATAACCTATACCTTTCAAACCAGCAGAAGGAAATTCAATCTACACATCGAGGATATGAAAGGAGAAAAAGAAGCAGAGAGAACATATGAGAAAGCATTTGGCCAGGTGCAGTAATGGGATTATGCTCATCTCTGTAATCCCAGCACTTCGGAAGGCCGAGGCAGGCAGAGTGCTTGAGTTCAGGAGTTCAACACCAGCCTGGACTATACGGTGAGACCCCCATCTCTATAAAAAATACAAAAATTAGCCAGGCATGGTGGTGTGTGCCTGTAGTCTCAGCTACACTTGGGAGGCTGAAGTCGATAGATCCCCTGAGCTTGGGAAGGCAGAGGCTGCAGTGAGCAGAGATCAAGCTACTGCACTCCAGCCTGGGTGACAGAGTGAGACCCTGTCTAAAAACAAAAAAGAAAGAAAGAAAAAGAAAGAAAGAAAGAAAGAAAGCATTAAATAAAACAGCATAGGTAAATCCTAACATAATAATCATAGTAAATATGTAAAAGGCTTATCTCCTTGATTAAAATTCAGATTCTCTTCTTGGATGTTGTTTAATCCATCAATATGTTGTCTAAAAAGACACATTTAAAGCAAAAGAACACATGAAGTTTAAATAGAAGAAAAAGCTTTTAGTTAAGTAAGGTAAACTCTGCTCCCTCTCAAAAGCCCAATAAAATAAAAGTAATTTTTTAAAAAGATCTAAACTCAGTGGCTCACGCCTGTAATCCCAGCACTTTGGGAGGCCGAGGCAGGCAGATGGCTTGAGGCCAGGAGTTCAGATCAGCCTTGGGAACATGGTGAAAACAAATCTCTAATACAAAAAAAATTAGCTGGCATGGTGGCACACACCTATGGTCACGGCTACTCAGGAGGCCAAGGTGAAAGGATCAGTTGAGCCCAGGAAGTCAAGGTGGCAGTGAACCAAGACCACGCCACTGCACTCTAGCCTGGGTGACAAAGTGAGACCTTGGGGAAGGGAGGGAAGGAAAGGGAGGGGGAGGGGAGGGAAGGGGAGGGGAGGGGAGGGAAAAGAAAGGAAGGAAGGAAGGGAAAAGAAGGAAGGAAAAGAAGAAAAAAGGCAGGCAGGCAGGGAGGGAAGGAAGGAAGGGAGAAAGAAAAGAAAAGGAAGAAAGGAAGGAAGGAAGAAAACTCCCAAGAACAAAAGGAAGGGGAACAACCACCCACAGCAGTTGGGAGGTGCCAGCGCGCTTTTAGAAGATGGAAGTGAAAGGAAGCACTGGCAGAGCAGATCCCACAAGATCAGATTAGATCAGATGAGAAAAGAAAATAGCCAAAGCCTACACAGTAGCTGAAACACAAGCCAGTTAGAGCCCAGGAGCCCAGGACTTGGAGGCAGTGAGGACCTCAAAGGCGAGCATGAGGCAGAGAGCTGAACACAGGAGGACTGGCTTCTGACCTGCAGAAGGAACAGCTAAAGCCCCCCAGGTCTTCTCCCCACCCCAGGCAGCAGGATATACTGCCCTCGAAGAGTTAGCACAGCAGAGGTCAAAGGAGTCCTGGAGCAGAAGTGAGTATCTACACACCAAGCACAGAGACCCAAGCCTGCTTCCCCTACTCGAACCTAAGAACGCTAGGTCAGCCAGGCAGGAGGCTGGCAAGGTCTTTCTGCAAAAACCAAATAACCCTGGGAGTAGGGAGATGTGGTAGGGAAGGAAACCTTCAGATATGGAATTCAGAGGTCCACCAACAAAACATTTCAGTCCCAGCTGCTAGCAGTGAAGTCCCTGGCAGTGAAGACAAGAGTTTCCAATCAGCTTTTGGCACCCAAGTAAGAACAGCCAAGGAGTGTCAGATATTTGAGAGGAGCCCTCTAGCAAGAAATAGATGACACAACAAATGGAAAACAGAAACCCAGAGGCAATGCAGGGAGAAGAAAACTTAAAGATGAGAGATTATACCCAAGAAAGAAGAACATAACACTTTTTAAAATGAATATTCAAGGAACGAAAAAACTCTTAGAAATTAACATCATAAATAGTGAAATAAAAAATTTGACACAAGTTTAAAAGAAATCTTCCAGAAAGGAGAACAAAAAGATAAAGAGACAGACAGTAGTAGGAAAAAGATGAGAAAATCAGATCAATACAGTAAGTTAAAAAAATCTGACGATTAAAGAGTTCCAGAGAGAACAGAAAAATAAAGGATAAATTTTTTTTAAAATTTAAATTTCCCAGAAGTGAATAACCCGTGGGTGAGAGCTATTTCCTCTGCCTGCAGGGGTCTGAGAAGCATCCCTACTGTTGGGTTCACGAAGAAACCGGAGCATCCCCCGCTGCACGCCTATCAGTGCAGCCTGAGCCATAGCAGTTCTTAGGGTCACATCACCCTGCTGATGTATGGAGTTTGCAATCAGCAAAAACTCAAAAACATTCTTCTCATTCATGCTGCTACTAAGCCGCAGGCCCCAGACTGTATGTGAGCAGTTCTTTTTCTGGTCCCAAATGCAGTCCCTCACATTTCCCTGGTAAATTTCCCCTTACCAGAGTTGGTCTGCTGTGTGCTCAGCCTACAGAGAGCTCCTGAGAGCACAATCCTCTCAGCCAGCACCACCAGCAGTAGCCCGCAGAGACGCTAATCCAAATTATGAACAGAACAAAGTCAAGAGCAGAGGCCACCCACAAGGTCCATAGGCATGGGTGTGGCAGCGGAGCAAGGGGTCAGAAAGAACCAAAAAAGAAACTCTTTCCAAATTGGATCTTTCACTGGTTATAACATGTTGACAACATTCCCAGGTGGTCCAGAGAGACGTCCTAGGATTCCATCAAAGGCCTCACCCAAATCGAAAAATACTTTGTCTACTATCCAAGACATAAACTCAAATCGATATGCCTTGTTCCTAGTGATCCCAATCCAGCTTTTCTTAGCACTTATAAGCCTCATCTGTAACAATTTGTGGAGCTCACTGCCTTCACCTTTTTGATAAATGGACATTAGTCATCTCCAGCCCCTGGCCCCTCTGATGTTTCACACACTTCCTGTAGGTCACCAACCACAGCACCCTAGCACCCCAGCAGAGAACTTTCCCAGGACAGGAGATGAATCATCTAGCCTCAGTTTAGGTCCCTCTTACTACCACAAGCTCGAAAGAGAAGATGAACACAATGAGATTCCGTTTATGTCTAAAAAAAAAAACAAAACCCAAAAAGCACAGTCTTGCTTTGTCACCCAGGCTGGAGTGCAGTGGTGCAATCTCGGCTCACGGCAACCTCCCCGGTTCAAGGGATTCTCCTGCCTCAGCCTCCCGAGTAGCTGGGATTAGAGGCGTGCGCCACCATGCCCAGCTAATTTTTGTATTTTAGTAGAGATGGGGTTTCAACATGTTGGCCAGGCTGGTCTCAAACTCCTGAGCTAGGGCAATCCACCTGCCTCTGCCTCCCAAAGTGCTGGGATTACAGGTGTGAGCCACCGCACCCGGCCCCTCCCATTTCTTCTTGTCCTCTGCTAATGTTACCACTGGCCTCCAGCCCCAGACTTTGCTTCACTGTTCTTCCAAATAGATAGAACAGCACTCTCAAGCCTCCTGAGTTTTGCCATAAGCTTCAGCTCACCCTGGTGGGCTCTGGACCACTCTTCCTTCATCTCTGGCTACCCTGTCTTCCCTTCCACTTCACTGTTTTCCAACTCCTTCAACAGAAGCCTTCACGTAGCCAGAGACCATGTTTCTGCTGATACTCCCCCTGCTTCTGCTCATGGGGACCACCATCTTTCATTCCTACGAGCTTCCAAACCATCCTGAACAATTTGTTACATAAAAATGTCCCAGATTCAGCCGGGCGCGGTGGCTCATGCCTGTAATCCCAGCACTTTGGGAGGCCGAGGCAGGCGGATCACGAGGTCAAGACTTCAAGATCAGACTGGCCAACGTGGTGAAACCCCGTCTCTACTAAAAAATACAAAAATTAGCTGGGCATGGTGGCTTGTGCCTATAATCCCAGCTACTTGAACCGCGACCTGAGAGGCAGAGGTTGCAGTGAGTCAAGATCATGCCACTGCACTCCAGCCTGGGCTACAGAGCGAGACTCCAGCTCAAAAAAAAAAAAAAAAAGAGGTCCCAGATTCATCGCCTCTATTCTGAAATTTGGAAAGCTGCTTCCTGAAGATCTAGGTCCCCCACTCTCCCCAACTCGCAAACCACCTTCCAATTCACAAAGCAGAGGACCGTGCCTAGTGGCAGCCTTCAGAATCATCCCCATATTAGGTGCCAGGCATGGTGTCTCATGCCAGTCATCCCAGCACTTTGGAGGTGGAGGCAGGCAGATTGCTTGAGTTCAGAAGTTCTGGACCAGCCTGGGCAACAGGGCAAAACCCCTTCTCGCCAGGCTCGGTGGCTCACACCTGTAATCCCAGCACTTTGGGAGGCTGAGGCGGGCATCACCTGAGGTCAGAAGTTCGAGACCAGCCTGACCAACATGGTGAAACCCTGTCTTTAACAACAACAACAACAAAAACCCTTCTCTACAAAAAAAAAAAAAAAAAAAAAAATCATCATCATCAATCAATAAAAGTTTAAAAACAAAAAAATTGTCCCCAAATTGGTAATGCCTTTGACTCAGGGGCTCTCTCCTCCCCCTCAGCTCTACCCTTTCTTCCTCCCTGCACCGTCCCTCAAGGTCTCAGAGCCTTTGGACCCCCCACTAGTCCCTGGGGAGCTCCAACCAGAGGGTCCTGTTAAGCCTCTCACCCTGCTTGAGATCTTCCCTCCAAGTTCTTTGCCTAACATCTCAAAGGCACCACGCTCTGGCCACCGTCCCAGGTTAAGCAGTCACATTTTTAAGGAGTCTCCTGGGGTCAAGGTCTTCACTAAGGGGTAATGTAAAGAGTATGTGATAGGCGGGTCCTTCCTGATGCCCCACCTCTGACCCCACTGAAGCAGCTGACTCTCCTAAGCGCTGGCCCTGACTGACCCCAGTGTGGTCTAGCAAGCCCAGACTAGTTTTTCTGGTTTTAGAGGGATGTCACTTGATCTGATTCATCAGCCCTATGGGCTTTGTTCTTTTATTTTCATTCATTCCACCAAAAGGTCCTGTGAGCCAAGGGCTGGGCCCTGGGTCTGTACAAAAAAAAAAAAAAAAAAAAAAAAAAAAAGCATGTATTACCTTCTAAGATACTAAGTAATTCTGACTATTTGCTCATTTACCTTGACCTTTTCCCAGCAAATGCCCAAATGCCAAGGAACCTTGGCAGGGCGGAAACTCCCTGAGGGCAGGAGCCTTCCTTGGCTTTCTTACACCTTTGTGGGTCCTGGAAGAAGCAGGACTGGGCATTAAAAAACAATCTCCCATACACTACAGAATTTCTGAAAGGCAGCTCTGAGCTTGGTCCCCTGCTGACACCACTGAGAACAAAGTAGTTTTTTTTTTTGTTTGAGACAGTCTTACCCTGTCGCCCAAGATGGAGTGCAGTGGCGCGATCTTGGCTCTCTGCAACCTCCGCCTCCTGGGTTCTAGAGATTCTTCTGCCTCAGCCTCCCGAGTACCTGGGACTACAGGCATGCGCCACCACGCCCAGCTAATTTTTGTATTTCTAGTGGAGATGGTGTTTTACCATGTTCGCCAGGCTGGTCTCAAACTCCGGGCCTCAGGCAATCTGCCTGCCTCAGCCTCCCAACAAGGTCCTGGGATTACAGGCGTGAGCCACTGTGGTGGACCTACCTGTTTTTACAGCTAATGTTTTTAACCTGTATCTCTTTACGTATAATGTGACTGAGGCTTGGACAGACCTTATTACACAAGCTGCCTGCATTTTATGTGGTATTTATAGAGATTCCTTCCTGAAGCCAGTTGGCAAATCTGGTTTCCTTTTCTTTGCCGAAGAGACATCAAGAATCTTGATCTGGGTCTGGTCAGGAGAAATGGAATCAGAATTTAGAGTGATACCTCCCCCTTCTACTTCAGGCTCCTAGTGTGGCCAGGCTACTTCTGGGGCAGATTATCAAAGGAACCTGTGGAGAGGCACTTGGTAGCAACAGGATGAGACAAATTCCATGGCCTGGGTCTCCACCGCCAAGCCCGTGCCTGGCCTCTATCCACTAGAACCAAGAGCCAGTAGCACCACCGCCCCTAAGTTAGGACAATCAAAAATGTCTATGGACATTGTCCAATGTCCCCTGGGAGGTAAAATCGCCCGTGTTGACAACCACAGCTCTACAGCATTATCCATGAAGAGCATTTCCATCTCTGCAATGATGGGAACCGCCCTTCCTGCGCTGCAGAGCGTGGCAGCACTGGCCGCATGTGGCCACGGAGCACCTGAGGTGTGGCTGCTGTGACTGAAGAACTGCATTTTTTATTACATTCTAATTGATTTAAATTTAAATTTGAATGTGGCAAGTGGCTGCTGCATTCAAATTTAATTTATCGGATAGCACAGCTCTGGCATATACAAGAAAAGGAGAAGAGCCCAGCTGGAGCCAGCAGCTGAGTGGCTGGAGAGCAGGTGTTTCTGGTAGGGCGTGATGATGGCTCCACTGGAGACCAAGGGGGATTTTCAAGAAAAAGGGGCAGGCATGCACTTAAACTGTGACAAAGCAAGGAACCCAAGGCTTTGGTGGCCCAGGCCTCCGGGTCAGGACATACAGCAGAGGACCCTGACACTGGGCCCTCCAGTGTTGACGCTGGCATGCTCCAGATCTGTGCCCAGAACCTAGCGGCCAGCCAAGAAGCTAACACTAACCTGAGCATGGGAGTGGCCGGTACGTCCTAGGAAAAAGGATTCTCAGGGCCCAGTGCGGTTGACACATGAGGTGGGGTTGCTGTGGAGGAGGTGGCCTCGTGAACAAAACCCCCGAGGGAGTTCTGGTTGGCTCAGTGGGTTCTAGGGCTCATGATGATGCCTCGACTCAGCAAACATTTACTGAGCCTCTTATATGGTAGGGGCAGGGCTGCTAAGATCCAAGCTCCACCCTCTGCTAGGGCTCAGTCTAACAGATAGGTGGGGTACAGGTAGCCCGACTGCAAGACAGACCAAGATAGGAATCCCCAAATTCCACCATCCTCAAGCATTGGTGAGCTTGAGCAGAGAATGAGCTCCAGGTCTGAGCTCCTCAAGTTCACTTGCTGATAGGACCCAAGAAACCTGGCCTCAAGCCCCAGTTCTGCTAACTCACTCACTGGCAGGCTGTGGGTGAGCCCCTCTTCCTGTCTCTGGTTTTCCCTTATGACCCATGCATGAGCCATTTGGATCACATGGTTTCTAGGGGTCCAGCCAGCTCACTGTGACCCTGACTCTTTCCCGCTGGGCTTGGCAGGAAATAGCCACTCTCTCATCTGCCCCTGGGGAAGCTGGTGTTCTGGTTGTGTCAGCTCCGCATGCCAATCTTCTGTGTGCTTCCCCAACTCCAGGAAATTCTCAAGAAGGAAACCAGAGAGGTGGTCTATGGATGCCCTGCACAGGGACGTGGTTCTGGGCAATCAGGGAAGGACCAAGGGGTGCAGGACCCTCTGACCAGCAGCCAACAGAGCTCTGTCCCTAGAGAAGCAGGTGACAGAGCTGCAGGCCAGAGGAGGAAGGGGCCAGCCAAGCAGGTGGAGGCACAAATAAAGGTCTCCGGGTTTCCACAGCAGGACCACAGGGTGGGCAGGTGGCCCCCACCCAGAAAAAAAAGGAAATCCTCAAACCAGGCCTTACGTCTCCTGCTCTTTCCTCAGTGAACACTTAAAAAAAAAGCACAAAGTTACCAAGAATGTTCCACAATATTCCCACCAAAAGCCCCACTGACTTAACAAAAGCACACACATACACATAGGTTAGAAAATTAAAACTGAACAGAATGATACAAAATGAAAAACGCGTTTCCCTTCCTCCGCTGGTCCCCCTGAACAAAGGTAACCACCTCCAGAGGAAGAAACACACACAGTAACTCAAGATACGAACATACTGAGGGAATCAGGCTGCACACCAGGGGTCAGCAAACCTTCCCTAGAAAGGACCAGATGATGTTTCAAGCTTTGTTGCAACGATTCCACTCCAGTAGCAGGAACGCAGCCATAGGCCACACGTAAATGAATGGGTATGGTTGTGCTCCTGAAATCTGAACTTCATATCACTTTTTTATGAGTCACAAAATACTAATTTTCTTTTGACTTATTTTAACCATTTAAAAATGTAAAAATCAGGCTGGACATAGTGGCTCACGCTTGTAATCCCAGCACTTTGGGAGGTGGAGGCAGATGGATCACTTGAGCCCAGGAGTTTGACACCAGCCTGGGCAACACAGCGAAACTCTGTCTCTACAAAAAAAAAAAAAGGAAAAAAATTAGCAGAGTGTAATGGCATGCCTGCAGTCTCAGCTATTTGGGAGGCTGAGCTGGGAGGACTGCTTGAGCCTGGGAGGTCGAGGCTGCAGTGAGCAGTGATCGCACCACTGAACTCCAGTCTGAGCAACAGAACAAGACCCTGTCTCAAAAATGAAAAATTAAAATGTAAAAAGCATTCTTAGCTGTAGGCTATACAAAAACAGGCACTGGGCCGGATCTGGCCTGGGGGGCCCAGTTCACTAGCTCCTACACTTTGCTTATCCTGCTTCTATCTTGAGGGTTGCTCCCATCAGCACAGAAAGAGCCACCCCATTTTTCTGAACCATTGCCAAGGAATCCACTGAGAGACTGTCCCACAAGTGATAAGAGCACCACAGCTCTCTACTGCTGGACATTTTGTTTGCTTGGTTTTGCTCTGAAATTACAAACAATGCTATAAGGAACATCCTTGTACTTTGTAAATACACAACAAGGGGTTTACTCCTGTGGGTGAATCAAGGCCTATGAATATGTTTCATTTCTTTCAAGATTGTCAAGTGATCCTCCAGAAAGTCAGAAGATACTCCACACTGCGTACGAGCAGAGCTTTCTTTTCCTCACCCTCAACAGACCTGGATGTCCCGATGGACACCCTAAAAATGTATCCTTCTCTGAGCCCATGGCCAGACTACTCCTTGAGTGGGGGGTTTTCTCTATCTTTAGAAAAGCCCTTTTGGCTCTGAATTCTGCTGACACCTGCCCTGGCAAAAGCTAGGGGGATGCCTGTCTTCTCCCAAGTCTGAAGGGTGTGGAGGAAGGCGGTCAGGAAATGCCACCCCATAATATGTGGCTTTGGTATGCGGATTATTTCCAAACTGAAGGCACTTGGGGAAAAACAAATGCAGGGAGGAACTTTCTCTGAACTTCCCTTAGCTGCCCAAAGGGGGATTCCCCCTTGTTCTGAATCCCCCTCCCTGGGAAGGGAAGACTGACTTGTTGACAATCTGCTGAGACATCTTTTATTATCTGAGAAGTTTTTATCTGCCTGACAACACAACCTTTATTCCCCATACAATTCCTCCCCTCATGCTTCCATAACCTGTGTCGCCATCACCCCCAGAAGCCCGAAGCCCCTATTCCCTTCTGTAGCTCAGGCTGCTATACAGGCTTCAGTCACCTCACCCTTCTGGGAATCTCATATTTTGTGGTACACCCATGGGCAGGTATGTCATTAAATATGGTTTCCTCCTGTTGATATTTTTGTTGTTGTTATTTTGAGATGGACTCTCGCTCTGTCACCCAGACTGGATGTGCAATGGTGTGATCTCAGCTCACTGCAACCTCTGCCTCCCGGGTTGAAGCGATTCTCCTGCCTCAGCCTCCCGAGTGGCTAGGTCTACAGGCACTTGCCACACCCAGGTAATTTTTGTATTTTTAGTAGAGTTGGGATTTCACCATGTTGGCTAGGGTGCTCTCAAACTGGCCTCAAGTGATCTGCCCGCCTCAGCCTCCCAAAGTGCTAGGATTATAGGCATGAGCCACTGCGCCTGGCCCTGCTAATCTTGTTTATAAGTCCATTGAACTCATAGCCCAGCCAAGCAACCTGGCAAGGTGGAGGAAAGCATTTTCACTCCCCTGCATGGACCAGGCTGCCAACCCCAGGGAAGAAACTGCCTGAGCTGACAACCCAGATTTTACCGCCACTCAATTACAGGACAACTATGGAGTTGCAAAACCCCCTGGCCCCTGAGGCTCCTGGGCCCCAGGACTTTCCCTCAGGCTGCCTTTGGGTCCTAGTCCTTTTTGCCCGTACATCTAGAATCTTCTAACACTGGTGCCAGAAGAGGCCCTGGAGATGGATTACTTGAGAACCTGCCCCTCCTTCATTGTGTGGATAAAAAACTAAGGCCAAAAAGAACTGACTTGCCCGGGGTCCCAGCATCAGAAACGTGCTCAGCTGCCTCTCTTAAGACACGGTTGTCTACCTGCCCCAACATACTCAAGGTCGTCTCTGCTGGTGACTGCTCTCCCCTACTGCTGGTGTGTGAGGCTTGTGGCGAATCTACGTCCCTCCACCACCCCACTCAGTCTCCCTGATTTAGCTACCTTGAGGTTAGCAGCTTTCCCAGAAGGTCTGGACATACTGGTCCATCAGGAACAGTGATGGGCCAGATCTGTAGAACCCTCTGGCTCCCGGCAGCCCATACCCTAGCTGTTTGTGTGCTAGACAAAATCTGGATGTACCTAAGGAAGGTCGGGAAAGCCTTGAACACGTGAACCCACGACTCAGCAGGGGAAGAGCTGAAAGTGACTGCTCCAAGGGACAAAGATGCTCCTGCAGGAGTTCCAGCAGGAGGCAATGTGGAGATGAGGGCCATCAGGGAGTGAAGGAGAGTGCTCAGGGGTAGACGCCACCACTGGGGCCAACACAAGGCAATCCAGGGATGACTTTTGGATCCCAACACCTTCCGAGGGCCCCGATAAGCAAGGCCAGGCTTAGTGAGCCGTCTACCCGCAGATGAAAGGCATGGGGCCCGCCACAAGAGCAGGTGGACTGTGGCTTCCATGGCTCTTCCCAGTGGGGCTGCCCCATGCCATGTGGCTGGCCCAAAGGACAGGAACAAGGGGAAAGGACAGGGTGATGGCCAGGAAACACACATAGCATGCCAGGCTCTGCGCTGAGTCACTGGCACAAGCCTATTTCATCTGTGTCCCCTCCCACCACGGCCAACATCTCAGGGAGCCTGACAAGAGCCTGGGAGATGGACAGCAGGAATCACCCATTTTCAAATGGGAAAGGCAGGCTCCAAAAGGCTGAGTCGGGGAGCCCTCCCTCCCTCCCAGTTCAGTGCCCTCTGCTGCCTCACTTTCGGCGGCATCAACTCCAGCCAGGGAGGGGAAGCCAAGTCCTCCTCCAGACGTGGCCTGCCCTCCCATGGGGCCCAGGCTAAAAGGCCCTGGGATGGGTGGAGTGCCTCCCTGCTCCAAGCAACCCTTTCCTCACCACCCCCACCAACGCTGGTTGCGTGGGATGAGAGGAAGCGGTGGGGTTGCCATTTCCCTCCGCTCTGAGGCTGCCCATCTGTTTCCTGGGATAGGACTCCCCGCCCCTATCCACCCCCAATCCGGAAACTCACTTGCTCTGGGGCTATGGGAAAAGGGAACTGCGTGGTTCCCTTCCTCCCCGGGGGTGGTGGCAGAGGCTCTCGTTGCTGCAAACCCTTCCAGGCCTCCCACCCTCAAGGTTCTAGCTGGCCAGCTCCTACCAATGGTTCTGGGTACACAGTGGGTGGCTGGGCCTAAGCAGCACTGCCCTAAAAGCACAGCACCCAGTCTCAGAGTGCCACGAGACTCTCCTCCCTCCCCCGCTGGGGCCTGGTTGTCATCCCTGGCTGGCAGCTTCATGGCTTACCCCAGCCCTGGGGGTGGGGTGACAGGGTGACTTTCTGAGTGGAAGTTGGTCAAGTAAAAAAGTGAAACATTTCCCAGCCCAGCCCCAGCTGGAGGGACCACATGGTCATCTGTGAGTAAGCACCGCCCCCTGCTGGACATGCCAGATACGGCTGCCTGGGCCACCCCACCGTGGGTGCTCAGCCAATACGAGAGAGGGAAAAGCCAGGCTGGGGGCCCAGCAACTTCACAAGACCCCACTAACACTGGGGCCAGTAACACCAGCAGTGTCTAAGGCAACCTATGGTTCTATGTCAAATGAGTTTAAAAGAAGGGGCCAAAACCACAGGGGCTGGGCTGGGGCAGACAGGGAAGGCTTTGCACAGAAGGTGAAAAGGCAGGACAGGAGCAGAGAGGGCAGCCAGCCGAGGAGGGTCCAGCCACACAAAGACCAAAGGGGATAAGACAGACCAACAGGCCGGGCGCGGTGGCTCACGCCTGTAATCCTAGCACTTTGGGAGGCCGAGGTGGGTGGATCACCTGAGGTCAGGAGTTCAAGACCAGCCTGGCCAATATGGTGAAACCCCATCTTAAAAAAAAAAAAAAAAAAAAGACAGACCAACAAAGGGCCCTGGAGACCCAACTAGGAAGTGGGGCCACTGCCTGCTAGATTTCACGCTGTTTAAAGCCGTGGACTTCTGCACCAGAACCCCAATATAGAAAACGGATCCAAGTTGAGGGTCTGGCCAAGGATGGGGGCTAGCGTTCCCGACTCCAGCACACAGTTGGGGACCCCTGGGGCATCTCTGAATCTCTAAAGGAGCAAAGTTTGAACCTAGAGGCTCAGGCAATGGGGTTTCTTTTTTTTTTTAATTTTTTTTTTTCAGAGGAGGACTCCCATTTTCTCTTTTTTTTTTTTTAATTTTTTTTTCTTTTTTTTTTCTGAGGAGGGGCAATGGGGTTTCAAAGCATTTGACTGACAGGACAACCACGGGGTCTCACGAGGAGGGAGAACAGAGCGGCAGTGTTCAAGACAGAATGAAAGTGGGGGCGGGAAGCCCCAGGCAGGAGCAGGGACTGAGAACTTGCTACACTTCTCCAGCCAGCCCTCCTCCCACACAGGACCTGGCAGATTCTCAGGATCAATGCATGGGAGCCCAAACCCTCCTTCACTGGGTCCTTTCCCCAGCTCCCCTCACACTCTGTCTGGACTAGCTCATCTAGCCCCTGGTTATACTGGGCACTGGCCTCTGTCTCCCGAATCCTCCACAAGCATGATTAACATGATAAAGAAAAAGAAAATCCACGCACTGCCGAGCAATGGGCTGCCCTTGGGAGCAGCATCTCCCAGGCCAGAGGCTGCCATGCTTGTCTGGTGAGGATACTCACCCCAGGAATGTCCAAAAGCCTTGACACCAGAAGAGGCAACTTGAGGGCTGCGACACTCCCTGTGACACCCACAAGAACGTGGAATTTTCTCTCCACCAAGGGTGTAGCAGCTGGACAGGAGGCCTTTGGTTCCATGTGGGGTCTGGCGGCTTCAAGTTCTGGGAGCCTGCCAGGACTGGGCTCCATACAGTTGTCAGGATTTAGGATCTAAAAGCAGAACAAGGGCCACCCCCTTCATTTACACAGTCTACCAGGATGTACTGAGTGCCATATGTTAGGCCCCAGGCCAGATGCCGAGGCAGCGGAAGGGATCGGCAGTCCCGGCTTCTGAGAGGACACAGTTTGATAAGAAAGTGAGCGGCCTTCTGCACACACGGGCCAGTCACAAGGGAATGTGGCGGTGCTGTGGGGAGGGGCTGTGCTGGGTGCCATGGCTGCTCAGAGTGACTGTTACCGGAAGTTAGAGCCTGCATCCCAGAAAAGAGGATGTTCGGGTTGAGTCCTGAGGGACTAGTTTTCCAGAGATGGGAATAAATCAGAAGAAGAAACAATCTTGCAAAGGTGAAGGTCCTGAAGGAGGGTGGCAGGTTGGGGAGCAGGGGGTGGCTTCATAGTGAGACTGGAGTGTGATGTGGGGTGGTGGAGGGGCAGGAGGTGAGGCTGGAAATCAGGGTGAGGCCAGAATGCGGTGGGCAGCAAGGGCCAGGGTGAGGAGTTTCGGTTTTAGAAAGATGGTGCTGGCACTTGGTGACAGTGTCAAAGGGACCCTGCTGGTGGAGGGACAGGAGGGTGAGAGGAGCTGTTGCGGCAGACTGCACTGACCGGCAAAAGGAGGTGGCAGGAGGGGATGGGTTCCACAGATGCTCGTCAGGTGGAAGCCTGGGCAACAAGAGGTTGCGGTGCTCCCGAGAGCCGAGAGATTTGCCTCTCTGTCCCTGTCCGTTAATCAAGATGGGTACCACCATACAAATCAAAGCCCAGGAAGAAACGAGCATAAAGGGGATGCAGCCACCCCAGGAGACCAGCTGCTTTATTTCTTCCTCTGGCTCTCAGACGTTGCTAGAAGTGGGTGCTCATGATAATATGGCTGATGGACACCAAAACCTACACGCGGCAGGTTGGGCCGGCAGAAAGTGCTTCATCAGCAACCATCACTGGGAACGATTACACTGAACACCACGCAAAGGAATGTGGAAAACACAGTAGCTGCCTCTGGGGGATCTGTAGGTGAGTTTGAGATGACAGGAATCACTCCTGAAATTATTTGACATCAGTCCTTCCCTGGGATGCACCTTTTTGGTGATCAGACTCAATTTACACGTTTCCTGGCCTCTCCCTCCAACAGCAAGCTCCCTGAATTCGTGACCATGTCTAACTGCCAACCACCAGTCCACTAGCCGGCAGTCCTGAACATCTGCTGAATTAATAATCATACCCTCCTCCCTTGCAAATACTCTGCCGCTGTAGCAGGAAAGCAGACACACACACACACACACAAAATAATAAAAAATAATTATACCCTCCAAGGCAGTGTGAGGCAGAGGACAGATACCCAGCCTGTGAATCAAAAGTCCTGGGCCCTGACCATGGTGTGCTCCTGACGTGGAGTGACGTTGGTCCAGCCTCATTCCCTCCCTGGACCTGTCCCTTCATCTGAAAAAATGCAGAGGTAGGACCAGATGATCTCTGAAGCACTTTCCAGCAAAAACTTTCTGAATCAATACATGAAAGACAGCAGCTACCGGAATTGAACCTTAGAAAGATTGGAAAAAAAAAAAAAGAAAGAAAGAAAGAAAGACAGCAGTAAGGGGCTCGCCGTACAAGACAGAAGGTCCTAGAAGATGCACTCAAAAAAGAATCAGCAGGGCAAGGGAAACCCAGGCACTGCCCAGGAAGCAGTGCTGGTGAGTCGCCCAATGGCTACCTCCATGCCTGAGCATGTCCAGGGGCCTGCCTCCTCTTCACTCACAGGCTCCTTGGCTCTCCAGCCTCTCTGCCCAGGATTTGCCTTCAATACTTGGGCACAACCACGTGGGCTGAGGATCATGTTTGTCTCCATTATCCCACTTCTGAGCAGGGATTAAGCACAGGCTGGCTCCCTAGAGGAAAATCACCCAAAGTTTGATTTGCCAGTAATCTCAATCTCTGCTCCACTGCAAGGCCCCAACCAGGGCGATGCTTGGCCAGAGTTGGAGAACTGAGTTTACCCCAGAAGTGGGGAGGCTGTTAGCATCTGACAAGGTACAGAGGGCCTACCAGCCATCTTCTTCCCAGAACACATCATTGGTAGGTGATGGAGGCACATTCTTTGTTCTCCAGGGAAACCTACCTGCCGGATCTCAAACCTGACCCTGTCCCACCCTAGCCAACAGGAGCCTGGATAGGTAGATTCCTGCAAAACCAGAAGCCACATTTTATCTCTGTGGCCCCTGAACCTCTTTCACATCAAGCTGATCTCATTCCTAGGAAACAGGTTACAGAAAGCAATCAGTTAAACTTGGGGGCAGGAATCTGTATTAGTGATTTCAGCTGCTTCCCCACAGCAGGCACTATAGTCCAAAATACAATATTTAGCCCGCTTAGCAAAGCTGTACTAAGGACCAAACCTACCTATCTTCCTAAAAAAGAGGGTGTGTGTGTATGTGTGTGTGTAATATACTCGAGGAATACAGAGTGGATCATTTAACCAACATTTGAAGGCGAGGTCAAATCAGTTCAACTTGAGAATCCCAGGAAGACTGACAGCTGGCAGGATTCCTTTGTTTGCTTGCAAAGAGGATCAAATTCTAAACCAGTAAGTCTATTACTGTAACCAGATCCTGTTGGAATCACCTATTTGCAAAGCAAGGGTAGCTGCAGACAGTACCTCACAGGACTCCTGAGCAGCAAAAAGTGTTGGCAAGCAGGCAGGTTATAGGGCTACAGGCTGTGATTATGGAGCCTCAAGATCCCAGGGCACCAGCCATGCAGGTAAGCCACAGCCAGAAAAATGGCAGCTTCTCTGTCCTTTAGACAGGGACAGACAGAGCAAAGAGCCTCGGCTTGTGATGTTTAAGTCTCCTCTGATGAGTTTGATTCAGGGCAGAGTTTTCAGTTTCAGGGACACCTGCCAGTCCCTATATGGGCAAAGGTGGAGCTGGGGCAGAACGAAGGCTAAAGACAGGAGCAAGGCAAGCCAGGCCAGACAGGATATAACCTCGAGCTCAATACAGGAAGGATGAGAACTGAGCCTAAGACAAAGCAGAACCAAAGAAGGGAAGTGGGTGGTGGGTAGGCAGGGATCCAAGATCCATTATGAGCCTGAATCCTTTAGCCTAACATCAAAGCCCCTCACTACTGGCCGCCCAGCTTCTGCTCCAGCTTACACCTGTAATCCCAGCAATTTAGAAGGCCAAGGTGGGAGGACTGCTTGAGCCCAGGCACTCAAGACCAGACTGGGCAACACAGCAAGACCCCAGCTCTACAAAAAAATTCAAAAAGTAGCCAGGTGTGGTGGCACACGCCTGTGGTCTCAACTACTTGGGAGGCTGAGGCAGGAGGATCACTTGAGCCTAGAAGGCTGCTCTGAGCCACGTTTGTGCCACTGCACTCCAGCCTGGATGACAAAGAGAGACCATCTCAAAAAATAATAATAGTATTACAATAAAAAAGTGTGTAACTATTTACATAGCATTTACACCGAATCAGGGTTTACAAGTAATCTAGAGATAATTTAAAGTATACGGAGGGGTGTGGTGGCACGTGCCTGCAGTCCCAGCTACCTGGGAGGCTGAGGTGGGAGGATCATCTGAGCCGAGGGAGTTCGAAGTTGCAGTGAGCTATGATCACACCACTACACTCCAGCCTGGGCGACAGAGTGAGACCCTGATTCAAAAAGAGTATACGGAGGGCTGATGTGGTGGCTCACACCAGTAATCCCAGCACTTTGGGAGGCCGAGGAAGGAGAATTGCTTGAGCCCAGGAGTTCGAGATCAGCCTGGACAACATGATGAGACCCTGTCTCTACAAAAATAAAATTAGCCGGGTGTGGTTCCAGCTACACCGGAGGCGGAAGAATCCGTTGGGTCCAGGAGTTCAAGGCTGCAGTGAGCCATGTTCCTGCCATTGCACTCCAGTCTGGGTCACAGAATGAGAGCCTGTCTCAAACAAACAAACAAACAAACAGACAAACAAACAAACAAACAAATACATATATATATATATGTATATTGCAATCCCCTGCGGATACTGAGGAATGAATGTACCTAACGCACACACTCACACACGTGAGCTACTGGAGGCAGTGACTGCGTACTGCTACTTCTCAGACACTGTGAGAGATGTGGAAACCCTGCTCCAAGATACCCACCATTCAACTTGGGAACCTCTCCTGCTCACCATCTAGCACCTGCTTCCAAATACGTCAAAGACAGCAGGAAGTTCTTTTCTGACAAAATTTGGCCTAATTTTTAAATGCCATTCAGCACTTTTTGGCAGGCCTAGGGATACTTCCAACATCCCATGGCTTTCCTTTTTCTATTTCACCAACTTTTTTTTTTTTTTTTTTGATCCGGAGTTTCGCTCTTGTTACCTAGGTTCGAGTGCAATGGCGCAATCTCGGCTCACCGCAACCTCCGCCTCCTGGGTTCAAGCAATTCTCCTGCCTCAGCCTCCCGAGTAGCTGGGACTACAGGCGTGCGCCACCATGCCCAGCTAATTTTTGTATTTTTTAGTAGAGACGGGGTTTCACCTTGTTGACCAGGATGGTCTCGACCTCTTGACCTCGTGATCCACCCGCCTCGGCCTCCCAAAGTGCTGGGATTACAGGCGTGAGCCACCGCGCCCGGCCCTCTCATCAACTTTTTAAATACACTTTGTACTTTGGGCAGCCCGGGTAAGCGCTAAGTGTGAGGAGCTGACACGGCCATCATTTAAACTAGATTAAACGACACTGGACAAATAATCGCAAGGCAGCAGAAAGTCGGGCTGGGCGGGAACAGATGCAAACCCTCCACTCCCGGGCTCGGGGGGTCCCTCCTGCTCCAGGCGGCCCCACCCGTACAGCTGGGAAAGTGAGGTCGCACAGATACACAGCCGCAAGCAGAGCTTTACGGGCACAGAGGGGAAAGTGAGGACACATACACAGACAGCAGAGGACCCACGGTCACAAGCAGAGCTCCCCGAGCCTCCCCTCCCGCGCCGCCACGAGCACCCTGCTTCCCAACCCCCTTCATCTGCTCACCCGCGCCAGGCGCGTCTCGGGGTCGCCCCCAAATATCGCGGTATCTCGGCGGTCCCTCCCGTGGACTCTAACTGGGACGCCTCATGAGAGCACCGGGCGGGCTGCGTGTCGCGCAGCCTTCTGGGAGTTGTAGTCCACTTCTCTGCCCTCCGAGAGTTGTAGTCCACTGGGGAACTCGTGGAGCAAACCCTGGCTCCCACTTCTTTGTATTGCTGGGACTCCACAGGGACTGGCCTAACTGTCCGACCTCCTCACTCCTATCAGCCCCGCACACGCTGCTCGTTGCTTGGGGCCTTGCCTTTTTTTTTTTTTTTTTTTTTTTTGCTGTTGTCTCAGGTTTACTGATAATATTACAGTATCTCAAAAAGATTGAAACAGCTCCACGTGGCGTTTTGAAATTCGTCCCCACTGTTGGCTGAGTGACCTGCAGATTGGACAGACTGCCAAAGTCCAAAAACGTCCGCATTTCCTTAATGTCAGAATCTATTAATACTTCAATGATCTCCTGATCCAGGGCTGAGGCCTCAAGAACATAATTGTCTCTCCTTTCTTTCTTCTCCTCCTGCAACTTGGAGATACCTCTCACTGGGCCCTTCAAATCAGCTTCATCACATATATATTGTAGCCTGCTATCTTGTTGGGGAGCTTTTTTTTTTTTCTTTTTGAGACAAGGTCTGGCTCTGTCACCCAGACTGGAATGAAGTGGCGCGATCTCCACTCACTGCAACCTCCACCTTTTGGGCTCAAGCCATCCTCCTACCTCAGCCTACCGAGTAGCTGGGACTACAGTTGTGTGCCATCATGCCAGGCTAGTGGTTTTTTGTTTGTTTGTTTATTTGAGATGAAGTCTCACGCTGTTGCCCAGGCTGGAGTGCAGTGGCTTGATCTCGGCTCACTGCAACCTCCACCTCCTGGGTTCAAGAGATTCTCCTGCCTCAGTCTCCTGAGTAGCTGGGATTACAGGTGCATGTCACTATGCCCGGCTAATTTTTGTGTTTTTAGTAGAGCTGGGGTTTCACCATGTTGGTCAGGCTGGTCTCAAACTCCTGACTTCATGATCTGCCCACCTTGGCCTCCCAAAGTGCTGGGATTACAGGCGTGAGCCACTGTATTGTTTGTATATTTTGTGGAGACAGGGTCTCACTATATAGCCCAGGCTGGTCTCAAACTCCTGGGCTCAAGCAATCCATCCACCTTAGCCACCAAAGTGCTGAGATTACAGGTGTGAGCCTCTGTGACTGGCCCTGGGAGCTTTTTGCTGGTAATAATGGTGGTCTCCTCGCACACGTGCTTGTTCATGTGTAAGTTGCTGCCCAGGTGCATGTGGTACTTTTTTATGTATAGAAGTATAGAAAAGGGCCATCTTCATGGTGTTAGTGCGAATAGGGCTCACGTTAACTGGTCCTTGGTAAAAGAGGGCTTGGGGCATTTAATAGCGAATATTTACCAAGCCTCTTCTGTAGGTACACAGGATACAGAGATAACTCAGATGCGTCCCTGTTCTTGAGACAAACAGGGACACAGACAATGACAGGGTAAGGTCCTCCATGAGGAAGCAACACCTCCAGGCAGGAAAGCCTTCTTTTTTTTTCAGATGGAGTCTTGCTCTGTGGCCCACGCTGGAGTGTGCAATGGCGTGATCTCGGCTCACTGCAACCTCTGCCACCCATGTTCAAGTGATTCTCCTGCCTCAGCCTCCTGAGTAACTAGGATTGCAGGCACCTGCCACCGGGCCCAGCTAATTTTTATAGTTTTTTGTAGAGACAAGGTTTCACTATCTTGGCCAGGCTGGTCTTGAACTCCTGACCTCGTCATCCACCCTCCTCAGCCTCCCAAAGTGCTGGGATT
Source organism: Aotus nancymaae (assembly GCF_030222135.1). NCBI lineage: Eukaryota > Metazoa > Chordata > Mammalia > Primates > Aotidae > Aotus > Aotus nancymaae. Next base: position 73,524,323 of record NW_026988414.1, read on the forward strand.
ACAGGCGTGAGCCACCACACCCGTCCTAGGAAAGCCTTCTCGAAAGAGTGGCTTGAGGTGAATCTTGAAGGACAGCCAGGAGCTTAGACAGAGGATCCCAATAGCGATCCAGGTGGAGGGCATTGAATGGGCAAAGGGAAGGCAGCAGGAGAATGAACACTGGGCATGCTTCCCTGTTCCCTTCATTTTCTAGCCTTCACAGGCCCCAGAAACCTGTGTTCATTGAGGTGGCTGAACCAGCTGCAGGTCCCTGCCCTGAGCTGAGGTGGGGCCTCTGCTCTACCCCTGCCCTTGGCCGCAGTGGACTATCTGGGCCAAACCATCCCTTACCCAGGATCCAGCCTGTTTCTTCCACTTCCTCCTCCCAAGGCAGGGGGCCTCAGTGGCAATTTCATCGTCTACTCAAGACTGCCTCAGAGAAATAGCCACACAGGGTCGCATGGCTGTAGGTCCTGGGGAATGACAGACCACAGACCTACACAGCCCCCACACCTTCATGCCCCTGCCCCACACCCTGCCATGAGGCTCCACGCAAACCCACAGGAAGACACATGACACAGCAGAACACACAGGGCCAGATGTTCCCCTTTATTATGGTTTACTCAGTTACCAAAGAGACACATTGGCTCAGGCAGCTCAACTGCCAGCTGGGGAATGTCCATCTCCAGAAACAGGGAGCAGCAGTGGCACCAGAAGAATGGCAAAGCAGGTCACTGGGACCCCAGAACTGACCTGGGCCCTCCTCCACCCCACCCCAGGCCAGGCCTTCCTGCAGAGATGAATGCATGCCCTGCCCCCACTTCTCATACTGGTTCCCTCCCTGGGAAAGTGCATAGTTGCCTGGAGATGCAGCATCCCAAGGCCTGAACAAGCTGGGCCACACACTGGGATCCGTCTTTCCCAAGGGTAGAGCCAGAGTGTGGCCATATAGGTCTGAGCCAAAGAGGCGGATAGGACAGGAAATCGATTGGCGATAACATCCAACAGGTCATGAGTGCTAGGCAGGGAACTGGATCACAAGCCTCCTGGAGCTACCGGAGAGAGAAGGGAAAGGGAGCCACAGGTCTGGGGTAGGGGAAAGGAAGGGAGGGGGAAGAAGGGCCTAGACCTAGGGTCCCTCTTCAGTTACCAGAGAGGAGGGAGAGCCAATCATATGTTGTGGCCCAAGCCTAAAGGACCATTAGGAGGAGAACTACCAGAGGCCCCTGGCTCAGGTTGGCCCGGAAGCCCTAGGTGTTGCGTTCCAAGCTGAAGCCAGGCCAGAGTAGCCAAGTGGGGTTTGGATTTTTGTCCAACCAGCCCAGGCAGGCTTCTGTTGGGAGAAGGGGCGGTGGGAAATGGGCAGATGCTCTTTGCGTGAGAACCCGCTCCCCTTCAGGCCCCACACACAGCTGGAGCCTCTGCCATCCATGTTCCCACCCCACTTGGAACACAACAGCCCCATGGGCCTAAAACCACTCTTCCGAAAGGGGTAGGGAGTTCCAACTGGGTGAGGACAAGCCAAGAACCGAGGTCTGTAGGCAGAGGGGAGCAAGTTACCTTGATTTGGAAAACTAAACGAAACTAAAGCCAGAGCGCCTCCCTCCCACCCGGCCTAACCAGAAATCCCACTCAGGCCATTGTGCTTGCAGCAAGGACTGGGCCTGTGCTTCTGCTGGGGCCTGAGTTCAAGTGCCCAGAACTGCCCTGTGACCAAGAGCAAGCCAGAGTGGGGGAAGGCATGCTCCCCTCACTAGGCCCTGCCTGCTTTTTTCGCTGACCTTCCCTCCGGGCCTAGTCCACGGAGCCCTGTCCCTTCTACCAGATCCAAACAGAACAGCTACTGCTCCCAGGAATCCATAGTCACTGAGAGATACCTAGATGCCCCAGTGTGCTGGAGCCAGCCAGACCTCCCCCAGGGACCAATCATTACCGACATGCCCTCTGCTCTAGCTGTGCCTTTACATCTGACAACTGGCCAGCATGACCCAAGTCCTCAGGAAAGGCAGTAAGGCAGATGCTGCCTGGCACATGGCACAATCAAGCCATCAAGCCACAGCAGCTGGGGGCATGGAGAGGAGGCAGAGGGACACAGGCAGAGGGGCTCAAGGGGGCTCTGGGGAGAGAAGGAGGAGAAGGCAGGGAGAGAAAAGAGGAACTTGCCCCGGCAGACCAAACTCTCAGACCCAAGGAGACTCACCTGCATTTCCATCCCCTGGGGGTCAGGTACCCAGGTGGGCTCTGCACCCCCCAGCTATGTGCTCCTCCTACATCGGGGTAAGGCCCAGCTCCCCCACCAGCTTCCTTGAACTGGAAATCAGGTCAGATTTGGGGATCTGGGCTCAGTCTCAGGAGCAGATAAAACTGGGATACTCAGCCTTGGGGAAGATAAAGAAAAGCCACATGGGAAAGAGACAGACAGGCCCTGGGCAAGGGAAGATAGCACAGGGAATGACATCAGGGAACAGATGAGGGAGGCAGAGGCTGAGGGAGGGAAGGCCTGGATGGATGAGAAGAGCAAGGTAATATCCTGGGCCTGTGCCCACCCTCCCACCCACCACCACGAGTGCTAAATACCGTTGCTTCCCGGGAAGACCGAAAGTGGAAACAGTTCCAGCTCATAACCCTAGGAAGGGGCCAGTCTTTCTGCTATGCCTCCCCCGACCCTGTGAGGGGTTCCTGGGCCAGGGTCAGAGATGCCAGGGGCAGGAGGGCCAGGTGGAGGGTGGGGGGGCTGGTTTAGCTCTAAACATACATCTAGCACCACAACAAGAGACCTCCACTGCACACTATTTCACGAGGGGACACGGACACAGCTACTACTGCACGGGACAGCTCCACGCGCAGCCCACAGCTCTGAGTGCCAAGAGCAGAATCCGAAAGGTGGGGGCCAGGGGACAGACATATACATACATATATATATATAACTCTGGTCCTTTGTACAAACTGGGGGAGGGGAAAAGGGAAGGGGGAACCCTGCTTGGTCACCACAAATGACGATGTGGCTTGAGCCCCCTGTCCCAACGGCCCCAGCCCTGCCACCTGGTAGGCGTGGCTGGTTCACATCTCGTTGGAGTGCGTGTAGTTGGGGGTGGCAGAATACTGAGTCTGAGGCTGATTCATGGCACCCTGGGCCGCCCCCATGGCTGCATTCTGGGCTGCCTGCTGCACGTGTGGATTCTTCCATGCCCCTGTGGTCCACTCCTCCTGAGCTTTGCTGAAACTCCCCCCACTTCCCCGGTAAAATTTATGAACCTGTAGGAAAAGGAGCATAAAGAAGGGTTAATCAAAGAGAAACAGCAGCCCATCCAGGAAACAGATGGGGCCCAACTGCTAAAAAGCAGTACTCCCTCCCATGCCTGCCTCTGCAGGACAGTCCTGCAGGCCGCTCCAGGGAGAGTCCCTTGGAAGACCTCGGGACCCTCTTGTAACTTGGAGGAGGGCTTGTTTCAGATCACGGCCCCTTCCCAAAGCCACCTTCTCACCCTTGCAGGGACCACGTACCATGCTGAGGGCGATGAAGGAAAAGACGGCCATCACCGTGAACATGACAGTGGGAATGAGCATGACCACCGCTGAGCCAACGTTCGTTCCGAAGAAGGAGATGGTAGCAATCCAGCCGCTATAGGGAGAGGCCAGTGTGGGGCTGCGGGCAGGATGAGCGGTGCCCAGGAGCCCCTGCCAGAGGAAGGGACTGTCTGATTGCCACAGGGAGGAAACATATCACTGGCTGCAGAGGGACCATCGTACTGATATCCAAAGGGCCTGTGTCGGTGGCTCAAGAAGACGCCTTCCCTGTAGCTCAGAGGTGTTCCTCAGACACAACACCTCCTTCCCCCAGGTCTTCCCATAATGCTTGACACCCCGCAGCCCCCAAGAAACCACTGCCAGCTTCTCCTTTCCTCTGATACTATGGCTGTGCTACTACAACGACCAGTCACTCAGGCCCCATAGGCTCGGCAGCTTAGCACACAAAAGTAGGCAAAAGACACACCCAAGGTGCCACCCCTTCCAGCCCCAGGCCACACCCCAGCCTCTTACCAGACGCCCCAGCCTGGGATGCCCACGGCCTGGATGATGCTGATGACCAACTGAGCCATGAAGGTGAAGAAGAATGCCATGAAACTGAAGGAGCTGTCAGTCCTGCGGCAGAGGAGGTGGCTCCCGTCACCTGGGCAGAAAGCCAGGGCTTCTCTGCCTTCAAGTTCCCCAAGCCCTTCCAAGTTTAAGTGCAGAATGGACAGAAGACATTTAAAGGCCTTAAACGAGAGGTCAGAATGGGGTCGTTTTACCCATATATCTTCGCAAGTTTCCATGTGGTAGGCCTATGCGTTGCGACATTACACAGGGAGGGATTTCCTCAGGAACAGACCACCCACTGCTACATGGATGGAAGGCCTCATTGCCATAGAAATAGATGGCTCCATTGAGGCAGGAATAAACAGTCTCATTGTCATGGGATGACATGAATAGATGGTCCCATGGGCTCAGATATAGAAAGTCTCATTGGCACTAGAATGGACACTCTATTGGCACCAAAATAGTAGCAAATTGGCACTTCGATGGATGGCCTGATTGGCACAAAGAGATTGAAGGCACCATTAGCATTGAGATGGATATGCTACTGGCACCAAGACAGATAGCCTTGGTGCACTGATGAATAGTCACATTGGCACAAAGATTGAAAATGCCATTTGGCACTAGGTGAGCACCCACTGGCATCAAGACAGCAAGCCCCACTGCTACGTGGATGGGTGTTCATTTGGCACGGAGTTGGATGACCTCACGGCACATGAACAGCGTCAACAATACATGGCTGGCTGGCTCCATTGACATATGGATAGATGGTGTCCTTGGCACCAAGTCAGCTAGCCCCACTGGTACTAGGACGGGCAGCCCCACTAAAACAGGTAGCCCCACAGGCAAAATTAACATGCAGCTGCCCAAGGAAGGTGATGACAGAACTAAAAACAGGCCTGGTCTCTCGCTATTTCCCCCACCCAAGGGTAGAGTGAGGAGGAAAGGAACTAACTCCCAGCCCTCTCACCTCAACCTGGCACTCACAGAAAGCCCAATCCCTACCTAGCAATCTGAGCCAAAAGTGAACAAGGGAAAGTGAGTTTGGGGGAGGACAAAAAAAAAGGAAAAAAAAAAGAAGTGATAAAAGATATAGAGAAGAGACAGGGGAGACGGGCAGAGATGGCTCAGCACTGCGGTTAGCACCAACCACTTACTTGAAGGCCTTGTAAATGGGCCGAAACCAGCAGACGTAGGAGCAGGGTGTGAACAGGATGAGCCAGAGAAAGGCGAGGCCAAAGTTGGTGGCTCCCCCGCCTCCGATCAGCCACGCGAGACAGCCCACCAGGTTCACGGCCAGCGTGACGCTGTTCACTGCAGGCCCAGGAGAGCACATGCACACACAGAGACAGATACCCAGACCCATACAGAGACACATGAGCACCCGGACGTGGACACACGCACACCGGTAACGCAACACAGACGCACAGTCAAGCCAGGCCAACAGCGCAGACAAGCACAGAGAGATGCAGACACATTCACAGATTCACACCCTCACAGAAGACCCACAACCCATAACAACGAACACACACAGACACATGAGACACACATACACACACAGAGGAAGTAAAGACTGTAAGAAAGCAAGTTGGGAGCTCAGACCAGCCCCCCAACCCCAGCACCCGCTCCTGAGAAATCTGGAGAGCAGAGCCTCCAGAACCCAGAGCTTCTGCCCAGCAAGCCCCTTTGAAGGGCCCCAAAGCCTCAGTGTGGTAGAAATGCTCTCGTCCTTCTAAGAACAGCTTCGACCCCGACCCTCCCAGACCCACAGCAATCACCAAGCCCAAGACACGGGAAACCGACCTTACACTTTCTCTTTCAAGGTAGGGGCATGAAAGGGACAAGTAAAAGGTCTTGTGGAAACATCTCTTCTAGTCATTGTACCATCTACCTTGCACTTAAACGGGGCAGGCATTGGTGGCTGGAATCTCAAGTCTTTATCTAATCCATTTCTTTTATCTCTCTCTTTTTTTTTTTTTTTGAGATGGAATCTTGCTCTGTTGCCCAGGCTTGACTGCAATGACGCGATCTTGGCTCACTGTAACTTCCACCTCTCAGGTTCAAGCTGTTCTCCTGCCTCAGCCTCCCAAGGAGCTGGGATTACAGGCACCCGCCACCACTCCTGGCTAATTTTTGTATTTTTAGTAGAGATGGGTTTTTGCCAAGTTGGCCAGGCTGGTCTTGAACTCCTGACCTCAGGCGATCCACCCACCTCGGCCTCCTAAAGTGCTGGGATTACAGGCATAAACCACTGCGCTCGGCTATCTAATCTATTTCTGAGATAACTCTCATGCCAGCTCCTCAAATAGGTCTTCCTTTGCTACAGCAGCCTCATCATCTCCCATCCCTCTGACCTTCTACAGAGCTGGGCTACTCTCAAGGTTCCCAGATATAGATCCCAGCCCATCAACCAGATTAAAAATTCCCCAAGAGCAGGACCCAGGCTCCCCCTCCTCTGTCCCCACATCATCTAGCTGAACTAGGAGGGACAGTGTCACTGAGTCATGGCCAGTCAGGGACCTCAAAGATTTACAGATAAAAGTGATGCTGGCACTCACACACACCCAGGTCTGTGCAGAACATCATTATCTAACATCAGGGCACTCCCTTCCTTGAAAACAAGGCTGAGTCCACAAAGATCTGCCGAATAAACGAAGCAAGGCAGGCTCAGACATAACCTCAAACAGCCAGGCATCTGTGGTCCTGTCTTCTGAACAGAACCTTTAAGCACCTTAAGGGTTGTATACATTTCCTTGGGAGTAAAGCACCTGGCAGGTGCCTAGTGAGGACTTAAGGAGGTATTTATAGCCCTTAAATCCAGCTTCTGCATGAGATCTTCCCAGGAGTGGAGCTCCCAGAGCCCAGGTCAGATGGAGTGCCCCACAAGTCTGGCCTAACCACCCTGTCACCATCTCAGGGCCCCTCATAATGAGTGGGCATTTCTTCCTGTACATTTCAGCTGTATTTCCTCTATCCCTATTCATTGCCCCAAAATCTCCCAGATGCTTAGTGTTAAAACTGATTTTTTTTTTTTTTTTGAGATGGAGTCTTGCTGTGTTGCCCAGGCTGGAGTGCAGTGGTGCGATCTTGCTCACTGCAGCCTCTGCCTCCTGGGTTCAAGCGATTCTCCTGCCTCAGCCTCCTGAGTAGCTGGGATTACAGGTGCCTGCCACTGAGCCTGGCTAATTTTTGTATTTTTAGTAGAGACGGGGTTTCATCATCTCAGCCAGGCTGGTCTTAAACTCCTGACCTCTCAGGTGGTCCACCACCTTGGCCTCCCAAAGTGCTGGGATTACAGGCCTGAGCCACCACACCTAGCCCAATAGTCTCTTTCCACAAATGAGGAACCTGCTGCCTGGGAAGCAGAATGACCAGGCAAACTTGATCCCACAGCTCCCAACTCCCAGTTGAAGGCTCCTCTCTTTGAGCAATCTTCCAGAGAAAGCAAGACAAATGAGGCTTTGAGGGAAGGATTCCTCTGCAAATCCAGAATCCTGAGGTCCTGACAATCCCCAGAGGTTCCCTGGAAAGTTACTCCAGTGGAAGGGAAAGGGGAAGCAAGAGGACAGGGATTACACTGCACAGAGCGACCCCTGTCCAGATGCTCTGTGAATGGAGGGTGGAAGGGAAGGAAGGGAGGAGAGGCCCAGATGGGGGAGACTGAGGGAAACTGAGGTCCAGTGGGGGAGGTGGCCCATAGAAGAAGCCTACTGGGAGCCTGGCAGGGGAAGACTTACGGTCCATGCAAATGCTACAAGTGGGACTGAAGGACAGTTGGGCCTGTGGATACCCCTACCTCGCTACCCAGCAGGCCCAGTCTTCCTCCCTCCTCCAGCCACCCTGGCCCACCCCCATCCCATGGCACTCACACATCCAGAGGTAGTAGAGGCGCTTGGTCATGCTGAGATGCTGGGGAGGAATGTCTGCCTCGAAGTCTTGGTAGAAACATGGCTTCAGCGGGATGAATTTGGGCAACGGTGGGAAGTTGTTCACTTTCTCTGTGGATGAGACACATTGCACAGCATCACTTCCAGTCTTCCCCCCAACAATCCAAGACGCCCATCCTTTCCCTGGCTGCGCTGCCCCGTTGGCCCCTGTGGCCACCGACCACTCTGCTTTCCCCACCCAGCCGTCCCTACCTCCCCGGATCAGCCGTGATGATCCCAAAGCAGCCAAAGGCCCTGAGACAGTGTCACTCAGAATCAAAAACAATAGATGTCCCCTTGTCAGACAGCATTTATTGTTTTTTATTCTGAGTGACACTGTCTCAGGGCCTCAAGGTGCCACCTTCTCAGCGGAGGCAGCTCCAGGCAGAGGAGTCGGGATGCGTGAGAATCTACAGACGTGGGTTCCAGCCTCTACTCAGCATTCGTGCTCTGGGGCAAGTTATCGCCCCTCTCTAGACCTCAGTTTTATCTGCTGGAGTGGGGGCTGGGCGACACAGTCCCTAAAGTTCCCTCCAGCTCGGCATTCTATACCTCTGTGCCTTCTGAACCAGATAAAAAAGGTGTCAGAGTATTAGAAAGCAATGGAGACGGGGGTGGGGGAGGGGGGGACTGAGCCACCCATGCTGCTAATCAGGCAGACTGACAGCAAGACAAAGACATCAAAGTGCTCAATTCCTGGTCTCTAGGAAGCAAGATCTGACAGAGAGCTAGACAATGTCATGTTGAGATTCTCAGACAGGCCTCAGTGGAGAGAGTGGAGAAAGCCTGGGGGCAGTAAGATGAAAAGAATCTGGCCTCCAAAGACTAGGGGAGATAAAGGGACCAAGAAGAGGGCCACCCAGGCTATGCTCACTGTCAGGTCCTATTCACACAGCCTGGTCCTCTCCTTACCTGCCATGATGGTACCAGCCGGCCCAGTGGCCTGCCCACACCTCTTTGTCCTGACCTGGAAGGAAAGAAAAGCCAGAGAAGGATGAGATCAGGGCTGCACCCACCCCAGTTCCTCTCTACACCCCATCCGGGCTGCAAGCTCCCCAGGGCGGACCCAGCATATACTCCCACAGTGCCGTGAACGCAATGGAGACAGCTCCCTCCTCCCAGAGCCACCCTTCCACCAGCTACATCTTCCCAGCTGCTCCTGCCCTCTGTCTCAAGGCACAAAATCCACCCTCCAAAAACCCCATCCAAGGGTGGGAAAGGAACCTGAGAGGGGGACCCCATACAGGGAAAGCCAAGTGACATTCTATTCCTTGACCTTGAGTTGCAGACTGAGCCCCGACCTTGGTCACAGGCCAGACTCCCTTCGCTCCTTTTGCCCTTGGTCATTTGTTCATTTATTAGGACGCTTATATGGTGCTGGGAGAGAGAAGGAGCAAAAAGATTTGGTCCCTGCTCTCCCCATGAAACAGTCAATCACCTCTGCAGTAAATCATGCAAAAGGCAAGCACAGCTGCTGTGAAAACATATATAGCATATGTCATGGTGATCTAATCTGGCCTGAGGAGTCAGGGAAATTACTTTTTTTTTTTGAGATGGAGTCTCGCTCTGTCACCCAGGCTGGAGTGCGATGGCTCGATCTTGGCTCACTGCAACCTCCGCCTCTTGGGTTCAAGCGATTCTCCTGCCTAGCCTCCCAAGTAGCGGGGATTATAGGCATGCACCACCATATTCGGCTAATTTTTTTGTATTTTTAGTAGAGATGGGGTTTCACCATGTTGGTCAGGCTTGTCTCGAACTCCTGACCTAGTGATCCACGCATCTTGGCCTCCCAAAGTGCTGGGATTACAGGCGTGAGCCACTGCGCCTGGCCTAAATTTTTTTAATTAAAGAAAAATTTTTTTCGCCAGGCGCTATGGCTCACGCCTGTAATCCCAGCACTTTGGAGGCCAAGCCGGGCGGACCACCTGAGGTCAGGAGTTCGAGACAAGCCTGACACATGGTGAAACCCAGTCTTAAAAAAAAAAAAAAAAAGAAAAAAAATTTTTTTTGGCACGGGGTCTCTCTCTGTTGCCCAGGCTGAAGTGCAGTGGTGCAATCCCAGCTCACTGCAGCCTCAACCTCCCCAGGTTCAGGTGATCCTCCAAGCTCAGCCTCCTGAGTAGCTGGAACTACAGGCAAGCACCACCATGCCCAGCTAATTTTTATATTTTTTGTAGAGACGGAGTTTCGCCATATTGCCCAAACTAATTTGAATTCCTAGGCTCAAGCAATCCACCCGCCTCGGCCTCCAAAAGTGCTAGGATTACAGGCATGAGCCACTGCACCCAGCCTCAGGGAAATTAAATATAAGTGGTAGCAAAGACCTGAAGAATTAAGAGGAGTTCCCTGGGCAAAACAGCCTTCCAGGCAGATGAGAAAGCATCATACAGAGACAGATCCTCACTAGGAAGGAGCTTCACACTTTTTTGTCTTATACAGGGTCTCATTCTGTCACCCAGGCTGGAGTGCAGTGGCACTCCTGGGCTCAAGCCATCCTCCTGCCTCAGCCTCGAGTAGCTAGACTACAGGGACAGGCTACCAGGCTAATTTTTTAATATTTTGTACAGAGGAGGTCTTGCTATGTTGTCCAGCTGGTCTCAAATTCCTGGCCTCAAGCAGTCTTCCTGCTTTGGACTCCCAAAGTGCTGGGATTATAGGAATGAGCCATCTATCATAAGGGAAAGACAGCTACTGTGGTCAAAGCAGAGTGCAAATGAGGGGACAGCAGATGAGACTAGAGAGGCGAGGTGGGCAGGATGTGCTTCCTGAGACCCTCAGGAGACAAGTTTGAAGGGGTCTTAAGGGGGTTTCGGGGAGTAGGGGAAAGGGAGCAATCGGAAGACTCCCTGCCCACTTAACCCTGAGTGGTTGGTGGAGACCATCATGACAAGCCTGTGTGAGACAAGGTGCAGGTTCCAGGAAAGGACAAACAGCTGTGCTATGGACCTGCAGGGTCTGAGCCGCTGGGGGACACCTGGCCAGGGCATCTTATAGGTATCTGGAATGTACAAACACGCTCTGCTCCTGGGAGTTCAGCGGGAGGCCTCGCTGACGCATGCTAAGTAATCATTGGCAAGTTAAGGCCAGGGAAAACGAGCAGCAATCACCGTGTTAGAACAATAACTTTGGTGGACATTTATATAGTCAACAGCAGAAAATGGTCCACAAGCAAGTGCTAAGGCGATGCAACGTTTAAAAGCTGGGCAGAAATCTGCTTAAAGTTTTGGAATAGGAAAGAGTCATCTATGGTGTTAGAAGTCAAGATAGTATTATCCTTCAGGGGGCAGCAACTGGGGGCCTGGCACCTGTTCCTGGTTGGGGTGCTGGATACACAGAGGTAGGGACTCTGAACATTCTCCAAGCATAGATACAACTTGTGCACTCTCTTGTGTGTTAGACTTCCATGAGACATTTTCTTTGAAACAAAAACTTCAGGCTGGATGTAGTGGCTCACACCTGTAATCCCAGCACTTCAGGAGGCCGAGGTAGGAGGATCACTCGAGTCCAGTAGTTCAAGACCAGTCTGGCCAACATAGTGAGACTCCATCTCTACAAAAAATAAAAAATTAGGCAGGCATGGTGGTGCACGCCTGTAGTCTCAGTTCCTTAGGAGGCTGAAGTGGGAGGATTGCTTGAGTCTGGGAGGTGGAGGCTGTAGTGAGCCACGATTGCACCACTGTATTCCAGCCTGGGCAACAGAGCAAGACTGTCGGAAAGGAAAAAAAAATCACAAAGAGCTTCTAGCATTCCAGTCAGATTCCTCTGGATCCGATTAAACGTTTGGGCAATTACAATGTTCTGGGCCCTTTTGTGATATGGGATCAAATACAGATATAAAAACCCAGTAAAGGGTTGGGTGTGGTGGCTCACACCTGTAATCCCAGCACTTTGGGAGGCTGAGGAGGGCAGATCATGAGGTCAGGAGTTCAAGACCAGTCTGGCCAAGATGATGAAACCCTATCTCTACTAAAAATCCAAAAATTAGCCGGGCATGGTGGCACATGTCTGTAGTCCCAGCTACTCAGGAGGCTGAGGCAGAAGAATCCCTTGAACCCAGGAGGCAGAGGTTGCAGTGAGCCGAGATCATGCCACTGCACTCCAGCCTGGCGACAGAGCAACACTCCGTCTAAAAAAAAAAACAGTAACATCCACCACAAAAAGAAAAGAGAAGGATATAACTGAGATAATCAGGAAATGATGCCCACGCACAGGTGCGTTAATTGTGGCCGTTTGTAATAACAAAGGATTAGAAACAATCAGTTGGAGACTGATTAAACCGATGGTACAGTCATACAATGGACTGTTCCGCAGCTATTTTTGAAAATGCTCTGCAGCTGTTAAAGATTTTAAAAAGAGAAAGAGGTTCGCTGGTACTGATATGGAAAAATCTCCAAAGACACTAGTAGTTAAAAAAAGCAAGATGTAGAACAGTCTGTATGTTACACATTTTGTATAAGATAATAAGAATATATTTTCCTTTTCGCCTAACAATCCTGCTCCTGTTAAGTCATTTACCCACATATAAGAAACGACAAACACACACGTTATTCAACATGACACTATTTGCAATAGCAAAATGCTGAAAGCAACCTAAATGTCACTATTTGAATATACGAGGTGCATCATACAATGAGTATTATACAGATGTAAAGAAGAGGCCATGCATGGTGGCTCACATCTGCAATCCCAGCACTTTCAGAAGTGAAGACAGGAGGATCACTTGAGGTCAGGAGTTTGAGACCAGCCTAGACAACATGGTGAAACCGCATCTCTACCAAAAAATACAAAAATTAGCTGGGCATGCTGTAATCCCAACTGTTTAGGAGGCTGAGGTGGGAGAATCAATTGAACCCGGGAGGCAGAGGTTGCAGTGAGCCAAGATTGCGCCGCTGTATTCCAGCCTGGTTGACAGAGTGAAACTCTGTCTCCAAAAAAAAGACAAAAAAAGAATAAAAATGAGCTGAATAAACTGCTGTGGAATGCTTTCCAGGATATATTAAGTTAAAAAAAAAAAAGCAAAGTACAAAAAGTGTAAATCATATGCTACCCCTTATGTAAGAAAAGGGAGTAACAGGCCGGGCGCGGTGGCTCACGCCTATAATCCCAGCACTTTGGGAGGCCGATCGAGACCATCCTGGTCAACACGGTGAAACCCCGTCTCTACTAAAAATACAAAAATTATCTGGGCATGGTAGCACACGCCTGTAGTCCCAGCTACTCGGGAGGCTGAGGCAGGAGAATTGCTTGAACCCAGGAGACGGAGGTTGTGGTGAGCCGAGATCGCGCCATTGCACTCCAGCCTGGGTAAAAAGAGCGAAACTCCGTCTCAAAAAAAAAAAAAAGAAAGAAGGAAACGGGGAGTAAGAATGCACAAATGAATTTGCTTGTTTTTGCAAAAGAAACAAAGAATAAACCAGAAAGTAATGAAATAGTCACCTATATAACAGAAGGGCTATGATGAGTAGAGAGACTTCTGTTTTTTTATATACTTTTTAATAAGCTTTTAAATACACTTTTATATATAAAATGACTTCCATATTTCAAAAACTTAAACCAAAAAGAAAAGCAAACTCTAAAACCGAAACAAATCAAGCTAACTATACTTTAAATTGATAACAATCTCACAGAAAAAAAAAAATGAGCCCAAGTAACTTTTGATCACAGTAACCCTGTGTTCTCTTAGAAAGATAAACCTCAAGGGCAAAAATAACTGCAAACAGGCCGGGTGCAGTGGCTCATGCCTGGAATCCCAGCACTTTGGGAGGCCAAGTCAGGTGGATCGCTTGAGACCAGGAGTTTGAGACCAGCCTGAGTAACACAGCAAGACCCCATCTCTACAAAAAACACAAACATTAGCAGGACATGGTGATGTGTGGCTGCAGTCCCAGCTTCTCAGGAGGCTGAGGTGGGAGGATCACTTGAGCTCAGGAAGTCAAGGCTGCAATGAGGTGCGATTGCGCCACCGCACTCCAGCCTGAGCGACAGAGCAAGACCGTGTCTCAAAAAAAAGAAAAAGAAACTGCAAACCCGTCATACATTGTAGCAGGTTTACTCTTACCGCTGGTACTGCTGTGATGACTCTCTAAACCTTTGCCATGTGTACCACAGGAGAGGGTTCTCACCGTAGGAAGGAGCCGGAATACAGGTCATGGAAAGGTAAGAAGGAGCCTTGTGGTGTTGGATTCAAAGCGGAGGTATCAGTATGAATACAGAATTTAAAAAATATATATGGCTGGTCCCAAGTCAGGGAAAAGAAACCCAAGGTTAGCCTGGAACATTCTGTGGTATCAGAAAGAAGAAAGCACTCAACAATGAATGGAGGCAAGTCAAAAGGACACAGGAGCCAGTCTGAAGGGGCTACCACCGACCAAATCTGGGACAATTTGAGTGTCAAAAGTAATAACCACGCGGATTTTTCTTTTTCTTTTTTTTGAGACATTGTCTCGCTCTGTCCCCTAGGCTGGAGTGCAGCGGGATGATCTTGGCTCACTGCAACCTCTGCCTCCCGAGTTCAAGCGATTCTCCTGCCTCAGCCTGCAGAGTAGCTGGGACTACAGGCGCCCCCCCACCACACCTGGCTAATTTTTGTATTTTTAGTAGAGTTGGGGGTTTCGCCATGTTGGCCAGGCTGGTCTTGAACTCGTGGCCTCAAACGATCCACCCACCTCAGCCTCCCAAATTGCTGGGATTACAGGCGCAAGCTGCCGTGCCCGGCCCACATGGATTATTTAAAAAAAATAATCCATGAGTCCAAAGTGACATTATTATTTTATTTTTAAAAAGAGAGGGAGAGGCGGGGCACTGTGGCTTACACCTGTAATCCCAGCACTTTGGTAGGCCAAGGCAGGCAGATCACCTGAAGTCAGGAGTTTGAGACCAGCCAGACCAACGTGAAGAAACCCCATCTCTACCAAAAAACACAAAATTAGCCGGGCAAGTTGGAGCATGCCTGTAATCCCAGCTACTCGGGAGGCTGAGGCAGGAGAACTGCTTGAACCCAGGAGGCAGAGGTTACAGTGAGCCAAGACCTAGCCATTGCACTCCAGCCTGGGCAACAACAGCAAAACTCCATCTCAAAAAAAAAGAGAGGGAGGCTGAGGCAGGAGGATCACTTGAGGTCAAGAGAGTTCGAGACGATCCTGGCCAACATGGTGAAACCTTGTCTCTACCAAAAAATACAAAAAATAGCAGGGCATGGTAGCACATGCTTGTAGTCCCAGCTACTCAGGAACCTAAGGCAGGAGAATCGCTAGAACCCTGCAGGCAGAGGCTACAGTAAGCCGAGATCGTGCCACTGCACTGCAGCCTGGGCGACGGAGGGAGACTCTGTCTCAAAAAAAAAAGAAAGAAAGAACATCATGTGCCTCCTGCTATGCTGTGCACAGAGACCCAAGGTCATGTATGAATACGGTTGCCAAAGAAATGTTTCATCTGAAAATAATTATGAAAAAACAATCCAACAAATTCAGATTGTGGGAAATTCTACAAGACAACTGTTAATGTCACAAAAGACAGAAATACACAGGGGGAATTTATCTAAATTAATGGAGATAAAAGAGACATGCAACCAAATGCAATGGGGAATCCTTTTGTGGACCCTGGATTTTTTTTTTTTTTTTTTTTTTTGAGACAGAGTTTTGCTCTTGTTACCCAGGCTGGAGTGCAATGGCGCGATCTCGGCTCACCGCAACCTCGGCCTCCTGGGTTCAGGCAATTCTCCTGCCTCAGCCTCCTGAGTAGCTGGGATTACAGGCACGCGCCACCGTGCTCAGCTAATTTTTTTGTATTTTTAGTAGAGACGGGGTTTCACCGTGTTGACCAGGATGGTCTCGATCTCTTGACCTCGTGATCCATCTGCCTCAGCCTCCCAAAGTGCTGGGATTATAGGCGTGAGCCACCGCACTCGGTCGACCCTGGATTTTAAAATCACAGCTATAAAGCACATTTTTAGGACAACTAGAGAAACTAGAATATAGACTGCATAGTGGATACTACTGTTCACGGTTAAATTTCTTGGATATTGTGTGTGTGTGCATTTATTTCCTTCCTTCCTTCCTTCTTTCCTTCCTTCCTTCCTTTCCTCCCTCCCTCCCGCCTTCCTTCCTTCCTTTTCTTCCTTCCTTCCCTCTTTCCCTCCCTTCCTTCTTTTTCGAAACAGGGTCTCACTGTTGCGCCCAGGCTAGAGAGCAGCAGCACAATCACAGTTCACTGCAGCCTCGATCTCCTGCCTCAAGAGATCCTCCTGTCTCAGTCTCAGTCTCCTGAGTAGCTGGGACTACAGGCATATGCCATCATGCCTGGCTAATTTTTGTATTTTTTCCAGAGAGATGGTTGCCCAGGCTGAGCTTGAAGTTCTGGGCTCAAGAGATTCACCTGCCTTGGCCTGTTAAAAGTGCTGGGATTACAGCTGTGAACCACCATGCCAGCCTATAGAACATCTTTGTTCTTAGAAGATACAGGCTGGTCTTTAGAAGCAGTGTCTGGGCCAGGCGCGGTGGCTCACACCAGTAATCTCAGCACTTTGGGAAGCCAAGGCAGGTGGATCACCTGAGGTCAGGAGTTCAAGACCAGCCTGGCTAATATGGTGAAACTCCATCTCTACAAAAATACAAAATTAGCCAGACATGATGTTGAGTGCCTGTAATGCCAGCTACTCGGGAGACTGAGGTGGGAGAATCACTTGAACCCAGGAAGGGGAGGTTGCAGTGAGCCGAGATGGCACCTTTGCACTCCAGCCTGGGTGACAGCCTATCTCAAAAAAAAAAAAAAAATAGAAGCAGTTTCTGGTCTGTAACTTCCTTTTGAATGGTTCTGCAAAAAAGTTTTATACACATACATAAAGCAGAAACAGGCATGGTGGTGTGCACTTGTAGTCTCAGCTACATGAGGAGCTAAGGCAAGACGATCACTTGTGCCCAGGTGTTTGAGGCTTCAGTGAACAACAGAGCAAAACCCTGTCTTTAAAAAAGCAAAAATCGGCTGGCACAGTGGTTCACACCTGTAATCCTGGCACTTTGGGAGGCTGAGGTGGGCAGATCACCTGAGGTCGAGGGAGTTCGAGACTAGTCTGACCAACGTGGAGAAACCTATCTCTACTAAAAATACAAAAAATTAGCTGGGCGTGGTGGCACATGCCTGTAATTCCAGCTACTCAGGAGGCTGAGGTAGGAGAATTGCTTGAACGCGGGAGGTGGAGGTTGCAGTGAGCCAAGACCGTGCCATCGCATTCCAGCTGGGCAACAAGACAGAAACTCGGTC
This sequence comes from Aotus nancymaae, assembly GCF_030222135.1. NCBI lineage: Eukaryota > Metazoa > Chordata > Mammalia > Primates > Aotidae > Aotus > Aotus nancymaae. The sequence continues at coordinate 73,541,563 of NW_026988414.1, forward strand.
TCAAAAAAAAAAGTAAAAATAAAAGATAAAGCAAATGCTCCAAAATATAACAATTGATGGGAGAAAGGTATAAAGTTGTTCACTGCATTATTCTTTTTTTTTTTTTTTTTTTAAGCACACACCTATAATCCCAGCACTTTGGGAGGCTGAGGCGGGCAGATCACAAGGTCAAGAGATCAAGACTATCCTGGGCCGGGTGCGGTGGCTCAAGCCTGTAATCCCAGCACTTTGGGAGGCCGAGGCGGGCGGATCATGAGGTCAAGAGATCGAGACCATCCTGGCCAACATGGTGAAACCCTGTCTCTACTACAAATACAAAAAAATTAGCTGGGCGTGGTGGTGTGCACCTGGCTACCCAGGAGGCTGAGGCAGGAGAATTGCTTGAACCCAGGAGGCCGAGGTTGCAGTGAGCCGAGATCGCGCCACTGCACTCCAGCCTGGTGCCTGGCTACAGAGCAAGAGTCTGTCTCAAAAAAAAAAAAAAAAAAAAAAAAGACTATCCTGGCCAACATGGTGAAACCCCATCTCTACCAAAAATACAAAAATTAGCTGGGTGTGGTGGCTCACGCCTGTAGTCCCAGCTACTTGGGAGGCTGAGGCAGGAGAATCACTTGAACCTGAGAGGCGGAGATTGCAGTGAGCCGAGATAGTGCCACTGCACTCCAGCCTGGTGACAGAGCAAGACTCCATATCAAAAAAAAAAAGATAGGTCTCTGTCACCCAGGCTGGAATGCAGTGGTGCAATCATAGCTCACTGCAGCCTCAAACTCCTGGGCTCAAGCAATCCTCCCATCTCAGCCTTCCAAGTAGCTGGGACTACAAGTGTGGGCCATACCCAGCTAATTTTTAAAATTTTTATAGAGACAAGGTCTCGCTATAGTGCCCAAGCTGGTCTCAAACTCCCGGGCTCAAGCGATCTGCCTGCCCTGGCTTCCCAAAGTGCTAGGATTACAGGCATGAGGTCACTGTGCCCAGCCCATTGCCCTATTATTTAAACTTTTTTGTAGCTTTGGTTGGAGGGAAATATATATATCTGTATTTGATGATATATGCACAAAGAACCTCTGGAAGGATATCAAGAAAAAAATGTAATTATGGCTCCCCGGTGAGCAAAGAAACTGAATGGACTAGATGGGAAGCAGAATTTTTACTATTTATCTTTATACCATTTCCATATAACTGATGACATCATCAATTTTAAGATAGAACATTATTTTATTGACCAAAAGTAAGAAAAATTTGCAGGCCAATTTGCAGGCCAGGTGCCATGGCTCATGCCTATAATCCCAGCACTTTGAGAGGCTGAGGTGAGCAGATCACTTGAGGTCAGGAGTAGGAGCCCAGCCTGGCCAACACAGTGAAACTCTTTTTTTTGAGACGAAGTTTTGCTTTTGTTCCCCAAACTGGAGTGCAATGGCAACCTCTGCCTCCTGGGTTCAAGTGATTCTTCTGCCTCAGGCTCCCAAGAAGCTGGGATTACAGGCATGTGCCATCACGCTCGGCTAATGTATTTTTAGTAGAAATGGGGTTTCACCATATTAGCCAGGCTGGTTTCAAACTCCTAACCTCAGCTGATCTGCCCACCTCGGCCTCCCAAAGTGCTGTGATTACAGGTGTGAGCCACAGTGCCCGGCGGTGAAATTCCGTGTTTACTAAAAATATAAAAATTAGCTGGGTGTGATGGTGTATGCACCTGTAATCCCAGCTACACAGGAGGCTGAGGCAGGAGAATCACTTGAGTCCAGGAGGCAGAGGTTGCAGTGAGCCGTGATTGTGCCACTGCACTCCAGCCTGAGTGACTGAACCAGACTCCATCTCCAAAAAAAAAAAAAAAAAAAAAAACCAAAAAATTGCCAATTTGTTAACTGTAAGATGCCAGAAATTGTAAAACACAGGGATGAAAATATTTTCAGAAATTTCAAAATGTTCATCTTAGAACTGAAGAAATTTGGAACATCTTTGTGAACTGTAAACCATGTAAATGCATTATCTGTTCAAAAAATGAAACATCTAGAAAGTCAAGCAGAAAAAAAAAAGTCAAGCAGAATAGGATCGTTGGGAAAGAATGAGGAGCAGCTGATGAGGCAAGAGGAAAGCCCTGAGATCGTGGAGTCTCCACAGCCAGGAGCAGAGACTGGACAAATGTGACAGTGCCACTGAGGGCTCCCATATGAAAGGATGGGACTACCGGGACTAATGTGTTCATGACACTAGCAACATCCAGTCAGCTGTGAATCCAGCAAGAATCGTTTTGGTGGTGACGGTAGCCGCCAATTTAGAGCAAGCTGAACAGCAGATAAACTGAGCGCAGGTACAGACAGCTCTTTGGAGAAGCCTGGTTGAGAACAGAGATCTAGTACTACCTGGGTAGGATATGGGGGTAGGAGAGGGCCCAGGGAGGGCTGCGGCTGGGGGTCATTTAAGATGGAAATAAGCCAGAGATGTGTAGGATACACAGAAAGGTTGCAAATACAGTAGAGAGACAGAGGTTATCTGATAGAGAAAGCCTCTAAAGAGGAAGACACAGGGGCTCCAGTGCAAGGAGGTGGACAAGGCTTGATCCTCACAGCTGGGAAGCCAAACAGGATGCAAGCAGATGTAGGCACGTTTGAGGCCTTAGGCGGGCAGTGAGTGAGAGTCCCGGATGTCTGCTTCAATTTTCATTTCCTTTTCTCTCTCTCTTTTTTTGGTTTTGGAGACAGAGCCTCACTCTGTCACCCAGGCTGGAGTGCAGTGGCGCGATCTCAGCTCACTGCAACCTCCGCCTCTCAGGTTCAAGCGGTTCTCCTACCTCAGCCTCCCGAGTAGCTGGGACTACAGGTGCGTGCCACCATCTCCAGCTAATTTTTTTGTATTTTTAGTAGAGACGGGATTTCACTGTGTTAGCCAGGATGATCTCGATCTCCTGACCTCGTGATCCGTCCACCTCGGCTTCCCAAAGAACTGGGATTACAGGTGTGAGCCACGGCGCCTGGCATCTGCTTCAATTTTGTTTTATTCTTTTTATTTTCACAGGTGTTGATTTTTAAAAAATTTTCTTTATTTTCACAGGCATTGAATTTTGTTTTATTTTTTATTTGAGACAGGGTCTGGCTTTATTGCCCAGGCTAGAGTGCAAGGGTGCGATCACAGTTCACTGCAGCCTCAACCTCCTATGTTCAATCCGTCCTTCAACCTAAGCCTCCCAAGTAGCTGGGACTACAGGTGCGTGCCACCATGCACAGCTGATTTTTTTGTTTTGTTTTTGGTAGAGATGGTGTTTCACCATGTTGCCTAGGTTAGTCTTGAACTCCTGGACTTGAGAGATCCACCCGCCTCAGCCTCCCAAAGTGCTGGGATTACAGATATGAGCCACCGCACCCAGCCCAATTTTCTTGGATAGAGGAGACAAGATCAAGATGAGATGGAGGAGGTAAGTGTAGAGGACCCAGCTAAATCAAGGAGCAATTGTGACACAACCTAAGCACTCTGGGAGAGCAGACTCAGAAAGCTGTGGGAACACAGAACACCTCGCTGGTCTGTCTTACAGGAGTCAAGGATGGCTTCATAGATATTGGAGCTGAATCCTTAACAAGGAACAGGGAGTTGGCCAGGGAGAGAGAATCAGGAAAGCAGGTGTGAAGGTCAGAAGAGCAATAGCGCGGCATACTTAAGGAACAGAAGGAGGCAGAGCGAAGATGACTCTCAAAGTGGAAGGAGCAAGGAAAAGCAAAAACAGGGTTGAAAGGTAAACGGGGCTAGGTCATCTTGGCCTTGAAGGCCATGAGCAGGATTTGGACTTTGTCCTCAGAGTCATGGGAGCCACGGAAGGATTCTATTCTTCTTCTCCTTTAAAAAAAAAAAAAAAAGGCCTTGGCCAGGCGTGGTGGCTCACGCCTGTAATCCCATCACTTTGGGAGGCCAAGGCGGGCGAATCACAATGTCAAGAGATCAAGACCATCCTGGCCAACATGGCGAAACCTCGTCTCTATTAAAAAAAAAAAAGAAAAGAAAAATAGCCTTAAAGGTTTTTTAAATATGCCTGGCACGGTGGCATGTGCCTGTAGTCCCAGCTACTCAGGAGGCTGAGGTGGGAGGTCTGTGTGAGCCCAGGAGTTGGATGCTACAGTGAGCTATGACTGCACCTGTGAATAGTCACTGCACTACAGCCTGGGCAACATAGTGAGACCTCATTCAAAATTAATTAGTTAATTAATATGTTGCTTTTTAGTTATGTGTAAAAATATATGCATTTTTTTTTTTTGAGACAGAGTCTTGCTCTATCGCCAGGTGCCAAGGTGGAGTGCAGTGGCGTGATCTTGGCTCACTGCAACCTCCGCCTCCCGGGTTCAAGCAATTCTCCTGCCTCAGCCTCCTGAGTAGCTGGGACTACGGGCACACGCCTCCACGCCCAGCTGATTTTTGTATTTTTAGTAGAGACAGGGTTTCACCATGTTGGCCAGATGCTCTCGATCTCTTAACCTCGTGATCCGCCCGCCTCGGCCTCCCAAAGTGCTGGGATTACAGGCGTGAGCCACCACACCTGGCTAATATATGCATTTAAAAAAAATCTAAGTGCATAAAGTAGAAAGGTCCTCCCAAAACCCACCGTCTCAGATTCTACTCCTTTAACAGTCTGATCTTTAGGTCTGGGGGATTTTGTAGGCTTTCATTTTTAATGTATATAGTAGCACATATGACAAAAATAAGATCATTCCACACATCCTGTTTTATAACCTGTATTTTTCCACTCAACAATACCTCATGCAAGTTTTTCAAGTCAATGAATACAGATCTATCTAGATCTTTTTGATGACTGGTCAACTGGGTCAACAACGTCCACGGCCGGGAAGCAGTCAGATGACAAGCTGACATGGCAATCAGGAAGTGTTTCATTTTATTTATTTATTTTTTTGAGATGGAGTCCCACTCTGTCACCAGGCTGGAGGTAGTGGTGAGATCTCGGCTCACTGCAACATCTGCCCCCTGGGGTTCAAGCAATTCCCCTGCCTCAGCCTTCTGAGTACCTGGGACTACAGGAGCGCACCACCACACCCAGTTACGTTTTTGTATTTTAGTACAGACGAGGTTTCACCATGTTGGCCAGCGTGGTCTCGATCTTCTGACCTCATGAGCCGCCCGCCTCGGCCTCCCAAAGTGTTGGGATTATTACAGGCATGAGCCACTGTGCCCAGCCAGGAAGTGTTTTATTACACTAGCAAAATTGAGTCAGCTGTGAGCTCTGTGGCTTCATGGAAGTGGGAGGGGAGAAGCCAAGCTGCCAAGAAATTAGGAAAATAATTAGGAAGAAGAGACAGGTCTAGCAGATGGGTCTTTCAAAAAGCTTGGCTGAATTTTTTTTTTTTTTTTGAGACAGAGTTTCACTCTTCTTGCCCAGGCTAGAGTGCAATGGCGCGATCTTAGCTCACTGCAACCTCCACCTCCCAAGTTTAAGTGATTCTCCTGCCTCAGCCTCCCTAGTTAACTGGGATTACAGGCATGTGCCACCATGCCCAGCTAATTTTGTATTTTTATAGAGATAGGGTTTCTCTATGTTGGTCAGGCTGGTCTCAAGCTCCCAACCTCAGGTGATCCACCCACCTCAGCCTCCCAAAGGGCTGGGATTACAGGGGTGAGCCACCTCACCCGGCCCCGGCTGAAATTTTAATACACACACACAGAATATCTGAGACAACACTGAAACATTACACACCAAAAGATTAACTGCTGCTCTTGGCTGGGCAAGGTGGTTCACATCTGTAATCCCAACACTTTGGGAGGCCGAGGTGGTTGAATCACTTGAGGTCAGGGGTTCGAGATCAGCCTGGCCAACACAGCAAAATGCCCTCTCTACTAAAAATACAAAAAAATTAGCCAGGCGTGGTGGTGCACACCTGTAATCCCAGCTACTTGGGAGGCTGAGACGGGAGAATTGCTTGAACTCGGGAGGTGGAGGTTGCAGTGAGCCAAAATCATGCCACTGCACTCCAGCCCGGGCGACAAGAGCGAGACTCCATCTAAAAAAAAATGATAAAAATAAATAAATAAATAAGTAGTTGTCTCTTGATAGTGGCATAAGTTACTAGTTTTCTTTCTTTTCTTTTTTATTTTTATTTCCACTGTAGCCTGGATTATATATATATATATTTTTTAAGACAGAGTCTCGCTCTGTCACCCAGGCTGGAGTGGAGTGGCATGATCTCAGCTCACTGCAACCTCTGCCTCCCGGGTTCAAGCAATTCTCCTGCCTCAGCCTCCTGAGTAGCTGGGACTACAGGTGCACACCACCATGCCCAGCTAATTTTTGTATTTTTAGTAGAGACAGGGTTTCACCATATTAGTCCAGCTGGTCTTGAACTCCTGACCTCAAGATCCACCCACCTAAGCCTCCCAAAGTGCTGGGATTACAGGCATGAGCCACCGCGCCCAGTCATTTTCTTTATTTTTTAAAATTTCTACAGTGGTCATATATCCATCTTTTGTAGTAAGACAACATCATAGGTTTAAAATGGCAGCAGTGAGAGGAGGCAGAGAGTTAGAAAAGCTTTTCCCAGAATAGAAGACGAGCATATTTATAAGGCTGGAGGGAGTTATTAAGGGAAATAGCAGAGAGACTGATGGACAATGGTACCTTGGGAGACAGGATGGGTGGGCATCCATAGCACAGATCGGGTGCTTCACACCAGGAATCTCATTCTACTGGAATTTGAGAGAAATGCAGAAACATGGGGTGGTTCCACCTCCCCCAACACACCCCAACCACCCTCTACATGAGCAAAGGGCTTGGGGAGAGTAGTCCAGCTCGGAATACTCCTCCCATGGAATAGAAAGGGGAACTGATGGGAACGAGGAGAGGGGTTTCTAGAAGTGATAGAGGGTCGGCTGAGACTGGAAACCTTTCATGGCAGCTGGGGTGACACATGGGCAAAGTGGCACAGTAGTTGAGGGCATGGGGTTCAGAAAGAACACAGAAAAGGTAAATCATGAGACAGAGAAAATGGAGGTGTCTGAGAACCAGAGGTCTCCTTGAGGTCACAGAGCAGATAAAGCAGAAGTTGGATCATGGTCAGAGAGGGATACTGGAGTTTAAGGTTTCAGAGCTGGCCACATGCCAGTGAGGACCACATTCAGGTATAGTTGGTTAAAATGGTGCCTAAAAGAGGTATTACCTCCCCCGAGAAAATGGAATGTGGAGCGGGAGACTGCGGTCCAGCACTAATGACCTCCAGGAGAACGAGGAAGCAGGAGGAGAGGAGAAAACAACCAAAATGCAGGGGCCTCAAAGGAGGAGTCTCCTCCCTACCTGGGCTCTAGCCTAACCCCTGTCCCTGGTTCCAGACAATCTCCCAAAAGTCTGCCTACTGTTCCAGAGAAGTCAGTGTAGCAAAGCATGAATGATTCAGAGCAGAAACCAGAGCACAGGGCAAAGCTGCCTTGTTTATTTTTATTTTTTTGAGATGGAGTCCCACTCTGTATATAAAGATTAGGGCAGAGAGAATCTGTGGCCTGAGAGGGAGGTAAAAGACTAGGGTCACAGAAATGGAAGGTTCCAGGCTTCTCTGCCCTTGTTTCAGGGCAAGCCTTGGAAATGGGTGGCAGGGGGCTGGAGGGGAAGACAGAAATCACCGGCCTCTTCAAATCAAAGTTCTTTCTTTCTTTCTTTCTTTCTTTCTTTTTTTTTTTTTTTGAGATAGAGTCTCACTCTGTTGTCCAGGCTGGAGTGCAGTGGCACGATCTTGGCTCACTGCAACCTCCACCACCCAGGTTCAAGTGATTCTCCTGCCTTGACTTCCCTAGTAGCTGGGATTACAGGCATGTGCCACCACGCCCAGCTAATTTTTGTATTTTTAATAGAGATGAGGTTTCACCATGTTGGCCAGGCTGGTTTTGAACCCCTGACTTCAGGTGATTCACCTGCCTTGGCCTCCTAAAGTGCTGGGATTACGGGCATGAGCCACCATGCCTGACCAAACCAAAAAGAAAAAGTAGCAATCTGCTCAACTGATAATCTTTTATAATGGGGAGGGGGGCTACAAATCCCTCCAAAGATGTAGCCCTATGGAAACGCCTCCTTAATTATCAGTAAGACAGTAGATACTACCTGAATTTTGTTCAAGAAATCCTGACTATAATGTATTCCATTCCTTATTGTGAAGATAGGAGGACAGACCCGCCCCCCCACAGTGGGGAGATTGATGCCCCTGGAGCAGAAAAGAGTCAAGCCTGGCCTCAGATCAGGCCAGAGCCCTAGGGCTAACTCCAGGGCTCCCTGCTCACCAGTATGGGCCCCTCATCCCTGCCACAGAAATGGTCATTCCTTTCTACTGCCCAGAGCCAACCTGCTAAGATGGAAGTTTCCCCCTCCTGCTCTACCTCCAATCCCCTCATCCCACTCCTAGCCCCATCTTCCGCCCTGAAATCCCAGAACTATGAATAATCCTCAGAAGAACTATGAATAATCCTCAGAAAACAGCAGTCTCCTGGCCATACTATCCTTGTCCTACTGATGACTCTGAAGTAGCCTCCTACAGATCCTATGCCTGGCATTCAGGGTTTTGTGCCCATCAGCTACACACCTCCCTCCCCACCACCTTTTGCTGCCCACAAGCTGACCTGCCTCCTACGCTGCCAGCCCCATGCAGATCATCTCCAGCCATTCCCTCTGCTTCTAGTGCCCCTGAACTGGCAGCACTATCAGTTCCTCTAAGTCCTGCCATCTTCTCACATCCCACCCCTTCTGGGAAGCCTTTCCAGCCATTGGTGCTCTGCATCCCACTGCATACATTTTGAGTCAATCATTGGGCACTTAAGTGTTCACGTATTCTCCCATAATCTCTTCCTCACTCCCTCCTGGATGGAGTTTCCAGGAGGGACCCAGCACAGAGCACAGTCAATCCATATACTTGCTTAAGACTCCCTTGGACACTCTCCCAAGGGGTGGGAGAGAGACAATTAACGCCTTCTCCCAATCAGGCTAAGCCCAAGCTGCTGTCAAACCTGCTGTACCACACTTCCTCTGAGAAACCTTCTGAAATTCCTGGCTGGCAACAGGGAAGGAACTGCAGCCTGTAAAGGAAATGCTGTGGAGGGCAAGGGGTGGGGACAGGGAGCAGGAGGCAGAGGGATGGGGGAGGAAAGGAAAAGGAAGAGGGAGAAGAACGGGGGGATGCTCTAAACTAGAACAAGGAGCATCCTCGAGGGAGGTCACTACTTAGTCCTATTATTTCATCCCTCTAGAAAGGTGCTAGCAAAGAGACGCCCGGAGTGGGGAATCAACTTGGCTTGGAGGTGGCCAGCCAGGAAAAGGTTAAAGAAACAGCCACAGAGCCCAAGATCTCTGTCTAGAACTCCCCTTCTGGGACCCCACCAACTCCCCAAGGGGTTTGCTAAACCTAAGACCCTCTTTCAGGGGCCCATTCACCAGAGACAGCCGCCTCTCAGATCTGGAGACTTTGCCCTAATACTCACCAAGCCCAGAACAAACCTAAGTTGGCAAGATCGGTGTAGCCCCAAACAAAATCTCTCTGCCAATCATGCCCCTGCAAGAACCATTCCCCTCTTTCAGAGCCCTGCTCAGAGCCCTGCTCCATGGAGGCAGAACGTGTAGGGTACAGGTTGCAAATTTTTCCACACTCCACCACCCCATGGGCAGTCACATGGCTGAGCTCCCAGGGTCAGCCCCCAACAGCTGTGCTAGTTCCCATCCCTGTGCCTTTGCCCATACACTCTCTTGGAATGTCCTCTCTTGCCTCTCCTCCCACCCAAATCCCATCACCCCTGGAAGTCTCCCGTTCGCTGGCTGTCGCCTCTCTTTCTCTCTGTGTCCCTGGGAAAGTCTGCCAGGCCCTCACTGATCTCCCCATCGGGAAGCTGGGGCATTAACGGTGTAAACCGCCTGTAATGGCGAATGCTCAAGTCCAGTCTCTACTTGGTTCCTCCAACTCCCAGATCAGGAGCTCCCCGAGGTGGGGGACAGGGATCGGTCCCCAAACGCCTCACCTCCATCCTCGTGACCGACTCTGGCCACCGTTGAAATGAGCTATATCCAGCGCCCCCAACTCACCACCCAAAGCCCTGGCAGAGCCCGTCCTGTGGCCTGGGCCAGCGCACCCGTCCCCCAGCAACCCTGGGGCGGCTGAGGCCCGCAGTCCAAAGGTCGGTGGCCCGAAGGAGGTGAGGGAAGTCAACCCAGGTCAACCTGCAGGCGCTAGTTGCAAGGAAAGACCAAAGGAGGCCACCGGCACCCCCTTGCAGTCGCCCCCATCCCCGGCCGCGCGCGCCATCTCCAGAAGGCCGGTTTCCAGGGAACGCCAGGTGGGGCTGGGGGGGGATGGATGGCCCAAAGCTCAGGCTCCAGATCCAGGGTCTGACGTCACCCAAAAGCCCAGTTCCCTCTGCGGGAGCCACAGATGGGGATGGGAGGCGTTGGGGGGCTGGGCACGCCCTGAGCGCTCGTCCCAGCCCCGCACAGGAAAGGTCACCTCCACTCCCACCTCTCCAGCAGTTCGGCCTGCTCCCTGCATCCAAACGTGAACTGCAGGGGGTACAAAGCTGCAGCCAGCGATCCCTACCCTTCCCGCCCCGCGCCCAGCTTCCCTGCAAAGCTCTCTTCCCAGCCTTCATGCCCAGACTCACCTGCCGCGGCCGTTCGGCTGCCGAAAGGCCGCCGCGCTGCGCTGAGCTGCGCTGAACCGAGAGATGCGGCGCGGAGCCGGCCGCGAGCCGCTCCGGGGCTGGAGGCGGGGAGCGCGCGCGCGCGCGCGCGCGCCCTGGGCCGTCTCCGCGCGCGCCCACGCCGCCACAACCTGCAGCAGCCACTCTCGCGAGACTCCCGCTTCACTCCCAGGGCCGCTCCTCCTGCGCTCGCGAGAAGGAAGACGCGGCCGCCCCAGCACCTTGCAGGAGCTGTCCGAGGTGCTAGTTCCCGGGCCCCTGCCGGGTCAGGTGGTTGACGGACACCTCAGGGACAACAGCATGGCGAGTAGGCGGAAGGAAGAGACCTAGAGATGGGAGTCTGGCACCAGCAGCCAGAGCCTCAGCTTCCACATCTGTAAACTGGGGAGAATAACCTCCCATGCCGATGCCAGGAGCCTCTGGGACGTGCCAGAAAGGAGTGAGAAAGAGCAGGAGAGCGGAGTACGGTGACTGCGGAAGGCCCTTCAGCTCTGCAGACGCAGGGGGACAGAGAGAACAGAGGACGGAAGATTGGAGATGATACACAGACAAGGACACATATACACGGAAAGACAGACGTAGAACTACGAGAAGGAAGAGCCGCAAACACAGAGACAGAGACACACGGAGAGAGAGACTGAGATGAGAGATCAAGGCCTGGAGAGAAAAAATACATGGAAAGATAAGATGGGTAATGGAGGATAGTGAAGCAAGAAAGAGACGGGAAATAGGGACAAATTACGCAAAGGAACAGGGAGAGAGAGGAGAGAGAGAGAGAGAGGCTGTGAAAAAGAGACTCAGAAAAAACAATAAAAGAGTGCATATGTAGAGATGAACACCCAGAGAGTAGAGGCCAGGGTAAATGTTTAAAAACCCAGAACGTTGGAGGGTTGAGAGAGACCCACTTGGAGAGATGGGTTGGGAGTGAAGACAGGCTTTTTATTGTGATTGGTGTTTACATAGTAAACCTCCTGTGGGATCTCTACAGCCAAGGCCACCCTCTTGCTGCTGGCCAATTTCTCCTTCCCCCACACCATACCCTCCACTCCTACCTCCCACCCACACCATCCTAGGCCTGGAAGGGGGCCTCAGTGGGTGAGAGACACTGCAGAGATTCTTTGCCTAGAATAAGGGCCCATTGTCTGGCTGCAGCCTGCCAGGAGTGGGGCCTCACTCCCACAGCTGGCAAGAAAAGGGGGTGGGAGTGAAAAAAGGCAGACAAGAACTAGTGTGGCAGAGGGGAAATGGAGGGAGAGAGCCTTGGTGCCTGGGAAGGGCTGAACAGGAAGCATAATCCTGCCACAAGGCCAACCAGGAAGGAAGGGTCCTGGGCTCCAGGTCAGGACAACTGGGTTCTCTGTCAGTCCTGTCTCTGGTTCACCCACATGAACACTGCTCTCTGTCCCTGCTATAATACAAGCCAAGGCTGATTTACGGAGCTGTGGAGAGGAGCCAATTAGATGACAAACGGAATGTTTACTTAATAGGCATTTGCTGGTTACCTGCTATGAGAAGCAGGATACAGCATTCAAGAATATGAACCTAGAAGGCAGATCTTGCCCCTTCCCTGCAATGTGAATTTGAGCAAGGTACTAATCCTCACTGAACCTTAGTTTTCCACATATGTAAAATAAGGATGATGCGTTCCTGTGAGGATGAAATGAATTAACATACGCAGACACATGTAACATATGGGACTGCCTGGCACACAATAATTATTTAATCCATCTGTAAATGGATGGATGAAACCATTTTTAAAAATAAAAAATAAAGTATTTAGGCCGGGCATGGTAGCTCATGCCTGTAATCCCAGCACTTTAGGAGGCTGAGGCAGGTGGATCACTTGAGGTCAGGAGTTCGAGACCAGCCTGGCCAACATAGTGAAACTCCATCTCTATTAAAAATACAGAAATAGCCAGGCATGGTGGCGTGCACCTGTATTTCCAGCTACTTGGGAGGCTGAGACATGAGAATTGTTTGAACCCAGGAGGCAGAGGTTGCAGTAAGCCAAGATCATGCCACTGCACTCCAGCCTAGGTGACAGACCAAGACTTCATCGCAAATAAATAAATAAATAAATAAATAAATAGAAGTATTTAATGGTTCTAGCTCAAACTGTGTGGCAGGCACTGGAGACATGTCTTTGTGTTGGTGGAGGGCCGGAGTGAGAGAGCCTGTGCCAAACCATGCAGTAACACATTTCAAGCTTCTTTGCAGATGTGGAGAATGTCACATCTGCTCATATGCCATTATTCAAAGCAAGTCACATGGGAAAGCCAAAAATTAATTTATGGGGGCCAGGGAAATATGCTACCTATACAGGATGCCAGGGAAGTCGCATGAAAAACGGTGGAGACATTTAATCTCATTGGAGAGGAGACAAATAACTGGAAGCAGGAACCCAATCAATCAGTGTTCCACAGGGCCAGCTCCAGGCTGCTTATCTTTCCCTGCCTACCTATGTCTGAATGAGTCATGTTCATCCAAGAGTCTCTGGATGAACATGCCAGTAAACAAATGAGAATAGGAACATTTACTGAACTTTTAATGTCTGAGTGAGATGCTAAACTGCATGACCATTCTAAGAAATAAGTGCTATTGTCCACATATAGATGAGACAAGTGAAATTTACAAGTGGTAAAGTGATCTGCCCAAGGAAATTGAGTGGATAGATCTAAGAAACAAAAGAACCACTATCTTTAGGCTGGATTTCCCTGGAAGCAGACACAGAGATAAGGATGTTCATACAAATGGTTTATTTGAGAGATGATTCCAAGGCTAGTAGGAGAGAAGAGGAAGTGAAACAAAGAAATGAAGAAAAGCAACATAAGGTGCAATCCTGAGCAGGTTACCGCTGTGGACAAATGGGGCTTGATTGTATTGGGCATCTCTGGGAGAGTGAAGAAGACCATGTACTCATCCCACTGAAGCAGTGACAACACTGAGGGTTTCTTCATTAGTTGAGAGCTGTTCCTGATACCTCCAGCCTGCCAGTGTGCCTTCTGAGCAGAGGGCACCCTCAGGCAGAAAATCCCAGGGGCTTGCAGTAAAAAGTCATCAGGAATGGCTAAGGGGGTATGGGAAGGGCACTGTGTCCTGACATCTACTACAGCCAGGACATAAACCCATCAGCCTGACTCCTGAGCCACACTGTATCACCTCCAAGGTAATCCTGTTAATCACGTTATCATCCATGCTGTTAGTCCTGTGCAAGTTTGCAATATGGAGTCTTCTTTCTTAAGAAAGAGCCTCCCGCTGGGCACAGTGGCTCACACCTGTAATCCCAGCATTTTGGGAGGCCAAGGCAAGAGGATCGCCTGAGTGCAGCAGTTTGAGACCAGCCTGAGCAACGGAGTGAGACCTCGTCTCTATAAAGGAGTTTTTTTAATTAGCTGGGCATGAGGGCATGCTCCTGTAGTCTTGGTTACTAGAGAGGCTGAGGTGGAAGGACCACACTGACCCTGAGATGTTGAGGCTGCAGTAAGCCATGTTCACCCGCCACTGCACTCCATCTTGGGTGACAGAGTGAGATCCTGTCCAAAAAAAAATATGTAGAAGGAAGGAAGAGAGGGAGGGAGGGAGAAAGAAGGGAGGGAGGGAGGGAAGGAGGGAGGGAGGGAGGGAAAGAGGGAAGAGAGAAAGAACCTCCTGCTTCCTCCAGTCTCCCATGCTCCTGGTCCTGTGAGATGCCACCTCCCTGACACTTAGCTTGTATGCATGATTGCACAGCACTGAGCATACAGGGACACACATTCTTGCTGCAGAGCCGTGGAAATGTCAGATCAGCTCATCCAGCAGTGAGCAACCCTGAGGCTCAGAGAGCTCACCCTAGATTGTACAGTGCTTCTCCTCCTTACACCGCTCACGCTGTCCCTTCTCGCCCAGACGGGAAGCTCCCCAAGACAATCCACAGATTGCAAGAACATACTTGCAAGTCGCATATATGAAAAGAGACTTGCACCCAGAATATATGAAGAATTCTTACCACTCAATATTAAAAAGACAACCCACTTAAAAATGTACAACGGATCTGAAAAGAAATTTCTCCAAAGAGGATTTACAAATGGCCAGTAAGCAGATGAAAACATGTTCAATATTATTAGTCATCAGGGAAATGTAAATCAAAACCACAATAAGATATCACTCTATATCTACTAGGATGACTACAATGTAAGAGACAGATAATACAAAGTATTGGCAGGGATGTAGGGAAATCAGAAAGTTCATACATTGCTGATAGAAAGTAAGATAGTGCAGCCACTTGAGAAAAGAGTTTGGCAGTTCCTAAAAATGTAAAACATTTTTAAATGAGTAACCATTTGACCCCGAAATTCTACTCCCAGGTATATACTCAAGAGAAATGAAAACACATTCACAAAACAGCCAAGAATATTTGTTGTGATTTTATTCATAGTAGCTAAAAACGAAACAACCATCAAGGGAATGGATAGACAAATCATTGCATATTCATACAGTGGAATATGACTCAACAATTACAATGAATGAACCGCTGATACAACACATGGATGAATCTCAAAAACATTATGTTGAGCAAAATAAGAGAGACCAAAAAATACAAACTATATGATTCCACTTATATAAAGTTCAAAAGCAGGAAAATCAATAGGATAGGAGTCAGAATAGTGGTTGCCGGTTGGAGAGGTGTGTAGATTGACTGGAAAGGGGGAAAATAAAATGTGTGGGGAGGGGAGTGATAGAAATATTCTAGATCTTGGCTGGGCATAGTGGCTCACCCCCTGTAATCCCAACACTTTGGGAGGTCGAGGCAGACAGATTACTTGAGGCTAGGAGTTTGAGACCATCCTGGCCAACATGGTAAAATCCCATCTCTACTGAAAATACAAAAATTAGCCAGGTGTGGTGACAGGCACCTGAACTCCCAGCTACTCAGGAGGCTGAGATAGGAGGACCACTTGAGCCTGGGAGGCAGAAGTTGCAGTGAGCTGAGATCGTGCCACTGCACTCCAGCCTGGGTGACAGAGCAAGATTCCATCTCAAAAAAAAAAAAAAAAATCTAGGTCTGTTTGGGGTGATAGTCACAATTGTATAAAATTATCAGAACTTAGCTGGGCACAGTAGCTCACTCCTGGGAGCCGAGGCAGGTGGATCACCTGAGGTCAGGAGTTCAAGATCAGCCTGACCAACATGATAAAACCCTATCTCTACTAAAAATACAAAAATCAGTTGAGTGTGGTGGTGGGCCGCTGTAATTCCAGCTACTTGGGAGGCTGAGGCAAAAGAATCTCTTGAACCCAGGAGGCAGAGTTTGTGGTCAGCCAAGATCGTGCCATTGCACTTCAGCCTGGGCGACAGAGCAAGACTGTGTCTCAAAAAAGAAAAAAAAAAACAGAACTCATCAAACTGAAAACTTAAGATAGGTACAATTTATTGTATGTAAACTAGAACTCAGTATTGTCATTTTTAAAAGTCAGGAGGAGGCCAGCAATGTGGCTCACGCCTGAGACCCCAGCACTTTGGGAGGTCGAGGCAAGAGGATCACTTGAGCCCAAGGGTTTCAGACCAGCCTGGGCAACATGGCGAAACCCCATCTCTACCAAAGGAAAAAAAAAGTCTGTCTGGCGTGGTGGCGCATGCTACTCAGTAGTCTCAGCTACTAGGGGTCTGAGGTGGGAGGATCACTTGAGTCCTGGCGGTCGAGGATGCAGTGAACCGTGATGACACCACTGCACTCCAGCCTGGGTGACAGGGTGAGACCCTGTCTCAAAAAATATATGTACATATATAGAGAGAGGGGTCCCTGGGGCAGCCTGAGTCTAGAGAATAAGGACCCCACCTTCTACCTCTTGCAATATATCTAAAAAGAGACTTGCATTTAGAATATATGAAGAATTCTTACAACTCAATAATAAAAAGTCAAATAATCCACTTAAAAATGCACAAAGTATCTGAATAGAAATTTCTCCAAAGATTTACAAATGGCCACCCTTCACTGCTTCTGCTTCGCTTCCAACAGCAGGACCTCCAATAGACCACTTGGGGGCGCCCATGCCCGCAGAGCTAGTTCTCCACCAGCTAGGTGGCTCTGTCCACAGCTGGAAGTGCTGGGCGCTAGGCAGCCCGCTGGCCTGCACACAAGCCAATTTCATTGCCACCTCTTGCAGCTTAGCCAGGAGATCTTAACATGGAATCCAGAACACTGCCCACTTCTTACTGGTTGAGTTAAAACAGGAGTAGTGGGCTGGGCGCAGTGGCTCACACCTGTAATCTCAGGACTTTGGGAGGCCTAGGCGTGTGGATCACTTGAGCCCAAGAGTTTGAGATCAGACTGGGCAACATGGCAAAAACCCACCTCTACTAAAAGTACAAAAATTAGCTGGACATGGTGGTGCACACCTCTAGTCCCAGCTACTCAAGAGGCTGAAGGGGGAGGATCACTTGAGCCAGGGAGGTCAAGGCTGCAGTGAACCATGATTGTGCCACTGAACTCAAGCCTGGGCAACAGAGTAAGACTCTATCTCAAAAAAACACAAAACAACAGCAACAAAAAAACACAGGAACAGTGCGACCAGGAGTGCCCATCCAAATCTGCTCCAAGTAACTGCTCAGAAAGAAAAACCCCCTCCACAAGTCCCAGCCTCGGCCTGGCCGTGGTGAGCACTAACCCCAGGAAATGGCCAAGCCCCTGGATACCAAATATTCCAGTTCTCACCCCTCTAAGCACTTGGATACAGTGCAAAGCCAGTCTTGCTTCTACTTCCGCCATTTCTCTTCCTTTTGACACCCTCTGCCCTGGCAACGTTGCCCCTTCTCAAGTCCTCAGCTACCTCCCCAGTGCTGGGTGTTCCCAAAGCCCTGTGTCTGGTCTAGATTCTCTTCTGCACTCCAGCCCATCCCAAATCAGAAACCTAGATCTTTTTCCTATATCTATACCTCCTCCTGTGACCCTTTCCCCAAAGATGGCCCTATCATAGTAATAAGACATGGGTATATCATGCACCTCCTGATAGAATTCACTGATCTCTGTAATATTTGTGCATAAAATGTGTAATCTCAATCTTTTTTTTTGTCAGACAGAGTCTTACTCTGTTGCCCAGGCTGGAATGCAGTGGCACAATCTCGGCTCACCACAACCTCTGCCTCCCAGGTTCAAGTGATTCTCCTGCCTTAGCCTCCTGAGTAGCTGAGATTACAGGCGCCCCCCACCATGCCTGGCTAATTTTTGTATTTTTAGTAGAGACGGAGTTTCACTCTGTTGGCCGGGCTGGTCTTGAACTCCTGACCTCAGTGATCTGCCCGCCTCAGCCTCCCACATGAGAGGGAGAAAACATGATGAGATGTATTCTACTACTACTCATGAGAAAACATCAAACTCCAGTGGAGGGACATTCTGCAGAATAACTCATCAGTGCTCTTCGAAAACAGCTACATCAGCCCTTAATTACCCATGCCAGCCTCCTGGAAGTTAAGTCCTTTCAATTCTGCGTCCCTATTTCTTGGAGTCAATCCTTTTTTCCCCTCTCCATATCCACAACCCTATTCCATCATCTCTCACCTATGTGACTACAGTATCTTCCCAAAAGAATCGCATCCTCCAGTCTTTCCCTACCTGACACCCACCCAATCATTCTCCAAGCAGCTGAAGGGACCTTAACCATGTCACACCCCAACTCAAGCCCCTCCTAAGGCTCCCCACAGCTCCTGAGGACACACACCCTCTCCCTGGCTTGGCTCTCAGCCCTCCTGGTCTGAGCCATGGCCACTTCTCCAGCATTTTACCCACACCTTCCCCGACAAGCACTCCAGCCACCCAGAACTGCCTGCAGATCTATGTATTTGGATTCTCTTTTACCTCCTTGCTTTTGCTCATGTGGTTCCTTCTGCCCAGAACACCCTCTCTTCCCATCACCTGACTCCCATCTTTGTCCCTTTGTCCAGATATGTTTACTCTTCCAAGGTCTAGGGTCCAGAAAACCCTTTCCAGTACAGGCTGCTCTTTCTCCACTCTCCAGATGCTCCAGGAGGCAGGAGAAGCACCCCATGACCACTGCCCTCAGGCACATCATGACCTGTTTCTTTTTCGTTGTTGTCGTTGTTAAGGCGGAGTCTCTCTCTGTTGTCCAGACTGAAGTGCAGTGATGCGATCTTGGCTCACTGCAGCCTCCCAAGTAGCCGGGATGACAGGCGTGCGCTGCCACACCTAGCTAATTTTTGTATTAACAGTAGAGACAGGGTTTTGCCATGTTGGCCAGGCTTGTCTTGAACTCCTGACTTCAGGTGATCCACGTGCCTTAGTTCCCCAAGTGCCGGGATTACAGGCTTGAGCCACTGCACCTGGCCTGCCTCCCATTGTTTCTGACAACAGCTGGGGTTTTGCTCATGTTTTTCCTTTGGCTGGCTGATTCCTACTCATTCTTTGAGTGCCCACATAAATCTCACATGCTTTGAACACCTCCCTACCTCTGCTTGGTCTCAGTTCCCTTCCTCCCTGCCACCCAGTGCTGTATTTTTACCTCAGTTCCTGACTCCACATGAGACTGTGAGCTCGGGGGCAGGAGGGAGGGTCAGGCTCACCATGATGGTACTGCTCACCATCACCCCAATGCCAGTATCAGGGAAAGGAGTCCTTGGCTGAGTGATGTGTCATAAATGTTTAACAACCAGCTCTTTAGGGAAAAATGTGTGTGTGTGTGTGTGTGTCTATGTATACATATTAAAATATGTGCAAATACATTTACTATAAATTTTACTGATAGGATGGTTAACACAGAACTTACACAACTTCCTTTATTGTAAATTCCATATAACCAATTGATTCTCACAGAATGCTGTCACTGGGTTTTGCTGAACTCATATCTATGATTGCAGTTGATGAATGAATATAGGTAATTCACAAAACAATAACTCAGTGGGCCAGGCGTGGTGGCTCACACCTATAATCCCAGCACTTTTGGGATGCTGAGGTGGGTGGATCACAAGGTCAGGAGTTCGAGACCAGCCAGACCAACCCCGTCTCTACTAAAAATACACACACACAAAATTATCTGGGTGTGGCGAAGCACACCTGTAACCCCAGCTACTCAGGAGGTTGAGGCAGGAGAATCACTTGAACCCGGGAGGTGGAGGATGCAGTGAGCTGAGATCATGCCACTGCACTCAAGGTTGGGCAACAGAGTGAGAATCCATCTCAAAAAAAAATAATGCAGTAACTCAAGCTCTGTATCTGTAGTGTCAGCTTATTTCTCTGGTGTAAATATGTCCACCACGGCTGATTTTGAGTTAATAACATGATGCTACTGAATGCAGAGCTGGGCAGAGATGCACCATTGCATACCATACAGATGCAAGAAACAGAAGTAACTCCAAGAGCATGAATAGCAGTAAGATGTAGGAAAGTTCTTAGAAAGTGATGTGTTTTGAATATTAATTACCCTTGTTTTAATATACTTTACTTAATTGCAAGTTTATATAATTACTTTTTCTTTAACAACTGGTAATCAATTCATTAAAATTGTTGACTTAAGCATCTGCAATGGTGACTTCCGCTTACACTCCTGGCTCAATACTGATGGAAGTAATCTGCTTAACAGTCTCAGAAGGACTGTGCAAGTCTGTGAGTTGCTTGTGGATTCTCATCTGGAAACCATCCCGTGTCTTAGAACCTTCACCACAAGGAGTTTTTCTTGTAGTGATTCTCAGAGTCTTGGTGAGCATTTAAACTGGTCCTTTCAGTTTGAGATTATTTTCCTTTGCTCCTCTGATCAAGTCAGCACACACCTTCTCCAGGGATTTTATCTTTTGGCTCGTTAGAGTGATTTGAATTTGGTGAATTGCCCCCTCCAGCTCCACAGGTGTTTGTCCAGTATCCTTAAAAGCCATGGCTGCTGCCCGGCTTCCTGACCGACAGGTTCCTTGGAGAGTGAACAGTGGTGTGTCAGCGACAGAAGCATACAGATCCACAACCCACAAAAACTGCGACTGTGTCTTCCTCAAAAAAAAAAAAAAAAAAAAAATCACTTTTTTTTTTGAGACAGGGTCTGTCTCACTTTGTCACCCAAGCTGGAGGGCAGTGACGTGATCTCAGTTCACTGTAACCTCCACCTCCCAGGCTGAATCGATCCTCCCACCTCAGCCTCCTGAGTAGCTGGGATTTCAGGCGCCCACCACCACATCCGGCTAATTTTGTTTTTTTGTTATTGTTATTGTCGTTGTTGTAGAGGTGGCGTTTCACCATGTTGCCCAGGCTGGTCTCGAACTCGTGGGCTCAAGTGATGTGCTTGTCTTGGCCTCCCAAAGTGCCAGGATTACTGACATAAGCCACTGCACCCGGCCTTTATAATTGCATTTTAATAATGGCAATGCATAACAACCAGCCCACAAAATCGCAAATTTAACAATTGGTTCTCCTGGCCCAGTATGAGCTGCTTCTAGCGCACCGCTGCTTGGACACCTGCCCTCAATTTCCTCTCCAAGCCCAATCTTCCTGCCAGTCATCTAGGAGACGTCTGAGTTGATGGGATGACTCACCCAACACCTGGGGTTTGTGGTTCCCCCTCAACTCTGGGGACCTTTGTCTCTCCTTCAGTCACCCGCCTGCTCCCCGGCCTCATCAGAGGTTTTGTCGTCACCAAAAACTGTTTCACCCTTCCTGAGTCACACCTTCCTCTCTTGCTTCTGGACTACAGCGTCCTCTTCTTTCAGTGTTCTCAATACCCCCATGCGTGTCCTTCCGCCTTGAAGAACACCGCTACCTGACCCCTCTCTTAGCCTCTGTTTGTTACTGGCTTTCTCCTGATCCCTGGAAGGTCCCTCCTCCCTGCCTTTCTTCTACTGGATTGACATTCGAGCCTTTCACCCAGGTATATAGTAGGTGCACAATAAAGCAATTCACATTTACTATTATTTCAGTAGGAGCTTTCTTACCTGACGCAATTGAGACCAGAAGTTGGTCAATTAAACAAAAAAACAGTAAGTTTAAAAGGATCATTAAAAATGATATGTGGGGCCGGGCGCTGTGGCTCATGCCTATAATCCTAGCACTTTGGGAGGCCGAGGTGGGTGAATCACCTGAGGCCAGGAGTTCAAGACCAGCCTGGCCATCATGGTGAAACCCCATCTTAAAAAAAAAAACAACAAAAAACAATACGCACACAAACTTCTAGATTTCCACATTCTATAAAGTGCCTAAGAGCTTCAGGAATCTTGCAAAGCAAGATTGAGAATGAGCTTGAAGAACACCATTTCCCAGCCCTCACATGATCTCTTCATCAGCTTCCTCCAGATACCTGGATCATCCCTCCTCCCTCCCTTCCTTTTCCATCTACTGGATCTACACTGAAAATCCAGTCTGAGTGCAGACTCTATAACATTTCCCCAAACTTTTCCAGCAGTCTCTCCAAACCAAATAGTTATTTTGTAAGTTTTTATGTTTTAATTTTCTTTTTCTTTTTTTTTTTTTTGAGATGGAGTCTCGCTCTGTCACCCAGGCTGGAGTGCAGTGGTGCGATCTAGGCTCACCGCAACCTCCACCTCTTGGGGTCGAGCAATTCTCCTGCCTCAGCCTCCCGAGTAGCTGGGATTACAGGCATCTGTCACTACACCCAGCTAATTTTTGTTTTTCTTTTTGTTATTTGAGACAGAGTCTTGCTCTGTCACCCAGGCTGGACTGCAGTGGCACCATCTTGGCTCACTGCAACCTCCACCTCCCAGGCTCAAGAGGCTCTCAAGCCTCAGTCCCCCAAGTAACTGGGATTACAAGCACCTGACACCACACCAGGCTAATTTTTGTATTTTTAGTAGAGATGGGGTTTCACCATGTTGGCCAGGCTGGTCTCGAACGCCTGACCTCAAGTGATTCTCCCACCTCGGCCTCCCAAAGTGCTGGGATTACAGGCATGAACCACCTCACCCAGCCATGTTTTAATTTTTTTCTTTTTTCTTTATTTTAATTTTATCACAGAAGAAGGATTTAACTATGTTTTAATTTTTAATTGTTTTTTACAATACATACTGACATTCAGTTTTTAATTTTCTTTATTAATTTATTTATTTTGAGATGGGGTCTCTGTTGCCCAGGCTGTAGTGCAGTGGTGTGATTACAGTTCATTGCAGCCTCAACCTCCTGGGCCCAAGTGATCCTCCCACCTCAGCCTCCTAAGTAGCTGGGACTACAAGAATGCACTACCATACCCAGCTAGTTTTTTATTTGTTTTTGGAAAGACGGAGTTTTGCTACGTTGCCCAGATAGGTCCCGAAGTCCTCAAGTGATACTGCTGCCTCAGCCTCCCAAAGTGCTGGGATTACATGCACGAGCCATGGTACCCAGCCCAGTATTTTAATCGTGGTTAAAATTATATATATATATTTCTATATATATGTTTCTATACATACATATATATTACCATCTTTATTTATTTTATTTTATTTTTATTTTTTTGAGATGGAGTCTGACTCTGTCCCTAGTGCAATAATGCAATCTTGGCTCACTGCAACCTCCGCCTCCTGGGTTCAAGTGATTCTCCTGCCTTAGCCTCTCAAGTAGCTGAGATTACAGGTGCACGCCACCAAGCCCAGCTAATTTTTGTATTTTTAGTAGAGATGGGGTTTCACCAGTTTGGCCAGGCTGGTCTCAAATTCCTGACCTCAGGTGATGTGCCTGCCTCAGCCTCCCAAAGTGCTGGGATTACAGGTGTGTGCTCCCGTGCCTGGCCTGTTTTTATTTTATTTTTGAGACAGGGTCTCGCTGTTGTTGCCCAGGCTGGAGTGCAGTAGCACAGTCACGGCTCGCTGCAACTGGAATCTGCTGGCTTAAACGAGCCTCTCACCCCAGCCTCCCAAGAAGCTGGGACTACATGCTCGCTCCACCACGCCTGGCTAATTTTTGTATTTTTTGTGGAGACAGGGTTTTGCCATGTTGCCCAAGCTGGTCTTGAACTCCTGAATTTAAGCGATCTGCCCTCCTTGGTCTCCCAAAGTCTTAGGATTACAGGCATGAGCCACAATAAGGCCTGACCTTATTTGTCTTTTTGTAAACAGCTTTTTTTTTTTCTTTTAAGCAACTACCCTTTCCTTTTTTTTTTTTTTTAATAAGACAGAGTCTCATTCTGTTGCCCAGGCTGGAGTGCAGTGGTGCAATCTTGGCTCACCACAGCACCCATCTCCCAGGTTCAAGCGATTCTCCTGCCTCAGCCTCCCGAGTAGTTGGGACTACAGGCATGTGCCACCATGCCTGGCTAATTTTTGTATTTTTAGTAGAGACGGGGTTTCACTATGTTGACCAGGCTGGTCTCAAACTCCTGACCTTGTGGTCCCCCCGCCTCAGCCACCCAAAGTGCTGGGATTACAGACGTGAGCCACTCACTGCTCCCAGCACAACCACCCTTTTCAAAACTTTCTAAAGTAGTCAACTTGGTTTTCATAGAAATAACAACTCAATTTCCTTCTGTATTCATATTTCTATGGTTTAGTTATGGCTTTGTTAAATTATGTAATTACAAAAACATGCAACAGGCATAAACAGATTTGGGGATATGTTAGTCCAGGTCCTCAGAGCAGGTGGGATCCCAAGATAAAATGAAATATGCAAGATATTTATTAGGGGAACCATCTGTTAGAGAAAATGAGGAAGGGCTGGGCATGATGGCTCACAGCTGTATTCACAACACTGAGAGGCTGAGGCAGGATTGCTTGAGGCAGAAGTTCCATATTAGCCTGGGCAACATAGCCAGATCCAATCTCCATTTTTAAAATTAATTAATTAATCTATTTATTTAGAACTAGAGTCTCACTCTGTCTTCCAGGCTGGAATGCAGTGGTGTGATCTCAGCTCACTGCAAACTCCGACTTTTGGGTTCAAGTGATTCTCATTCCTCAGCCTCCACAGTAGCTAGGATTACAGGTGAGCCCCACCATGCCTGGCTAATTTTTCTATCTTTAGTAGAATGGGGTTTCACTATGTTGGCCAGGCTGGTCTTGAACTCTGGGCTTCAAGTAATTCGGCCTCCCAAAGTGCCCATCTCTATTTTAAAAAGAGAGAAAAAATGAGGAGGGAGTGAAGAGAGGTTGGGAGAGACATGAGAGCATGACAGAAGTCTGACTCTTGAGTGCGGAAGAGAGGAAAGGAAAGAAGTTGGGTGGACACCTCCTCTTAAACTGCAAGGCAGCTCTAAGAAAAGTGCTCAGCAAGACCACTGGCGCATTCTTCACTTAGAGTCATCCATCTTTCACCCCTGTCCCAAGAATGAGCCTGCCTTAGTATCTCATTCATGCTCAGTCGTTAGCTGGGAGCAGTCCGTGGAAAATCTGGCCTTGGCATAAATGCAGTGATGCATTTCAGAGCCAGCAGCTGGAGTCCTTGGTTAATTATACTTTCTGCAGTCAGAGATTTGAAAAGCCATTCTCATGGCTGCCACAGGTAACAAACACAGCTGATTCTTTGCATATCAAGTGTGGCTTAAGCTTGGCTGCGTATAACAGAAAATGCAAATATTAAATAGCAATGCCTTAAACAAGATAGCTCTTCTTGTTCTCACATAATGAGAAATCCAAATAGGTGACTTGGCTCGGTGACTTTAAGATACAAGGTAGAGGTCTCTGAAATTCTGTTGGCCTTTCCCTGAGAGGTTTTCTTTTTGAGGGTGGGGAGTTGACAGAGTCTCACTCTGTCATCCAGGCTGGAGTGTGTGATCTCGGCTCACTGCAACCTCTACCGCCCAGGCTCAAGTGATTCTCCCACCTCAACCCCCCAAGTGGCTGGGATTACATGCATGTGCCACCAAGCTCGGCTAATTTTTGTAATTTTTGTAGAGACAGGGTTTCGCCATTTTGCCCAGGATGGTCTCAAACTCCTGAGCTCAAGCAATCTGCTTGCCTCAGCCCCCTAAAGCACTGGGATTACAGATGTGAGCCACTGTGCCCAGCTGCCCTCAGAGTTCTGAAAGAGCTTCTCAACTCCAGCCATCATGGCTGCATTGCAAGAAGCTGGAAAAAGGAAGGGCAGAGGGACAATGGACATGCCGGCTGAGTCTGCGTCCCCATTTAATTAGCTTTCCAAAAAGCCCTATCCAACCATTTCTGTTTATCTCTCATGGGCGTAAACTGTCACACGGTCACTGCTGTTTGGCATGGAAGGCTGGAAAATGCCTTTTAGCTGGGCACACTGCCTCTGTCAGTAAAATCAGCGTTGTATTAGTAAGAAAGAAAAGGAGCTGAGTGGGCACCAGTGTGTCTGCCACACTAGAGAGCAGCCTGCTACCAAGTGAGTGCTTTCAGGTGGCCTTGAGCTGCATTTCATGTGCTGGCTGCAGAGGCAGTGGAGAGCTCAGCTCCCCCCGTGACTCAGGGCCTCAGGGCCTCGGGGCGGTGATGTGCACACACACTGGCTTGTTTTCAGCTCACTAAAACGTGACCTCCTTGAACAGGAACCACTTTTGTGTTGTTCACTGCCATAAACCCAGCACCCACAACAGTGCCTGTCATGTGATGGAGACAATATTTTGAATGAATGAACATAGAGAATTAAGCTCAGGGCTCTTGGAGTACGTTTGAATTCGAGTTGCTGGCCTAGAAAAAAAAAAGAGAATTAAGCTCAGGGCTTTAAAACAAACAGACAAACAAAATAAATGAATAATGATTCACTATTGTATCCCACATTATAGCCTATGCATCCTCTTAATAAACTTCTATCTACATTGTGGGGGAGCAATGAAAAAAGAAAAAAGAAATAAATAAATAAACTCCTATCACCTATTATTGGAAACAGATGCTTGATGCCACAAAGAAAAATTAGCACTGAGACAAAGGATTTTTCAGCAAGGAAATTTTTACTTCCTGGATGGCAGGAAGGGCACCCTCGCTAGCCATCATGCCACAAGAGTACAACGAACAAAGAAAAACACACAAATTTATCCCTTACGCATTTGGGGTCATCCTTACTGCTGTGTCTGATCTCCATTGGCTGGAGCCAGAACTCACAATCTAAACTAAAACCCGATGGGCTAGTAACTTAAAACTTTTCTAAACAGGTAAGAGCCATGGAGAGCTGGGACATGCCTGTGAGCACGTCCAGCACAGATATCTTGGTTAAAGTACAAGGACATAGAATGTACTACGTGCCTGTAAGCATGGCATGTCTAACAGCTACATAGGATAGGGCTTAACAGAGTTATTAGCACACTTTTTCTTTAACAAGAAAGGAAACTTTAAAAAGGAACTTTTCTACTTCCCACAGCTATTGTCCTTCCACGTGGAACCTGCAAAAAGCCCGCTGGGGATAATTCTTCCCCAGTACTGCCCATTCTGCTCACTCTCTGCAGGGGGGTGCATTTACTAACGTGCTCCTGTATCCCTTCCTCCATCGACCTGTCTCGGAGCAAGACATGTCTCCCCTTCCTCCATTCGACCTGTCTCAGAGGAAGACATGTCTCCCCTCCCTCCTCACAGGCTAAGGCCAGCCCCATAACTGCGCTCTGATTCTCATTCTTTCTCATCTCCTCAGGGGTTTTGAGCTATCAATTATTCTTTTTCCTCATGCTGTCAACTTCTTGTTTCTTTTATTTATCCTTCAAGCATCTCCCAACAGAAACAACAAAAAACTGTGATCCCTCTGTTCACCCAAGCCATTCTTTAACTCCTATGCCTGGAAGATTTCAGCTATTCCCAAGGCAGTAAATACCCACCAGGTGCTGAAGATTCTTTGATCAATCAGAGTTCTTGGTTATAAGTGTCAAGAAGCTGCTTCTAGCTAACGTGAGCAGAAATGGTATTTAGAAAACATAAAACTAGGCTGGGTGCAGTGGCTCACGCCTGTAATCCCAGCACTTTGGGAGGCTGAGGCAGGTGGATCACCTGAGATCAGGAGTTAGAGACCACTCTGGCCAACATGGTGAAACCCCGTCTCTACTAAAAATACAAAAAGTAGCTGGGCGTGGTGGTGGGTGCCTGTATCCCAGCTACTTGGGAGGCTGAAGCAGGAAAATCACTTGAACCTGGGAGGCAGAGGTTGCAGTGAGCGGAGATTGTGCCACTGCACTCTAGCCTGGGCGACAGAGTGAGACGCCATGTCAAAAGAAAGAAACAAACAAACAAACAAACAAAGAAATAGAAAGCAAGCAAGCAGAAAAGAAAGAAAACATAAAACTAGCTAGCTCTCTCACTCTGACTCAAGACCCATCAGTCATAACTCTGGTCATTACCTGGCCTCCTGTGGTCCTCTCCTTGGTCTGTAGTCACTCGAAGGATGTGACTGCCAGGCCCTTCAACAGTTTATCCATTGGTCTCTTGTGAGCTAATTGGCTATACATCAGCCTCTCTTTTGTGGGTTGTTGATTTTGTGACCTTCATACTTAAATAGGAAAAAAATATTACTTTCCCTGCTTGACTTTCAATTTTAGAAACTGAAGCTAATTTTCACCAGTGTTATGGTTTTCATTTTTTTCTTTCAAGGATCTGGATGCTGTGTTCTTTTATTATTACATACAACTTACTCTTTGAACATGTGTCCTGGGGGGGAGAAATATATATATATGTATGCTTTATATATATATATATATATATATGTAAAGCTTGCTCGGAGCCTTCAGTCCATTGCAGAGAAGTGAGCTGAGCTGAATGCCACTGTGGGGCTTTTTTTTTTGAGATGGAATCTTGCTCTGTCCCCAGGCCGGAGTGCAGTGGCGTGATCTCATTTCAACCTCCACCTCCCCAGTTCAAGCAATTCTCCTGCCTCAGCCTCCTGAGTAGCTGGGACTACAGGCACCCGCCAGCACACCTGGCTAATTTTTTGTATTTTTAGTAGAAACGGGGTTTCACCATATTGGCCAGGCTGGTCTCAAACTCCTGACCTTGCAATTCACCCGCCTCGGCTTCCCAAAGTGCTAGGATTACAGGCATGAGCCACCGTGCCCGGCCAAGAGTCCTGAATTCTTACTGGGTTGGTGAAGATTCCACATAAAATTTTTTCAATGCTATCCTCATTGATCGATTCCATAAAGCTATCAGAAAAAATCCTGACATGCAGTGTATCACCAAACCAGTCCACAAGCACAGGGAGCCACGTGGGCTGACACCGGCAGGCTGAAAGAGCCGTGGCCTTGGAAAGGGCCATGAATTCCACCACACAATTGATGGTTCTCACCCTGCAACTTGGAGAAGGCGCAATACTCTCCAGCTTCACCGTTACCGCTAGAATAAGTAAAGTTTATAAAACTCATACCTAATAAACAATTTAGGACAGTCAAAGAATAGAAATCAAATAAAACAACAAATAGTCAATAATAAACATGACTGTTGGCCGGGCGCGGTGGTTCACGCCTGTAATCCCAGCACTTTGGGAGGCCGAGGCGGGTGGATCACGAGGTCAAGAGATCGAGACCATCCTGGTCAACACGGTGAAACCCCGTCTGTACTAAAAATACAAAAAAATTACCTGGGCACAGTGGCGCGTGCCTGTAATCCCAGCTACTTAGGAGGCTGAGGCAGGAAAATTGCTTGAACCCAGGAGGCAGAGGTTGCGATGAGCCGAGATCGTGCCATTGCACTCCAGCCTGGGTAACAAGAGCGAAACTCCGTCTCAAAAAAATAAATAAATAAAATAAATATGACTGTTCCTAGAGCATTTTTGGTCATCTCTGAACTCAGAGATTGCTGCAGAGACCATATTCCTCAATGCACAGGCCATCATGTTGCTGGACTCCATTGCACACATCAACTCTTCCCTGGGTCCACGTCTCTCAGCCTCCTTCAAATCTTCATCTTTTTTATTTTAATTTAATTTTATTTTTTTGAGACAAAAGTCTTGCTATGTTGCCCAGGCTGGAATAGCATGGTCAACCTCTGCCTTCCAGGTTCAAGGGATTCTCCCACCTCAGCCTTCCGAGTAGCTGGGACCACAGGCGCATGCCACCATATCCAGCTAATTTTTTATTTTTTGTAGAGATGGGATCTTACTTGCCCAGGCTTGTCTCAAACTCCTGGACTCAAACAATCCTCCCACCTCAGCTTCCCAAGTACCTAGGACTACAGGCTCACACCACCATGCCTGGCTAATTTTTTTTTTTTTTTTTTTTTGACATAGGGTCTTGCTCTGTCACCCAGAATGGAGTGCAGTGGCTGATATCCACTCACTGCAACCTCTGCCTCCAGGGTTAAAGTGATTCTCAGGCCTCAGCCTCCCAAGACAGCCGGGACTATAGGTACGTGCCACCACACCCAACTAATTTTTGCATTTTTTGTAGAGATGGGGTTTCACCATGTTGCCCAGGACGATCTTGAACCCCTGGGCTCAAGCCATCCACCTACCTCAGCCTCCCAAAGTGCTGGAATTACAGGCATGAACCACTGTGCCTAGCCAATATTTTTACTTTTTGTAGAGAGGGGGTTCTCACTATGCTTTCTGGCTGATCTTGAACTCCTAGCTTCAATCAATCCTCCTGCCTCAGCCTCCCAAAGTGCTAGGACTACAGGTGTGAGCCACCACTCAGCAGAAATATTATTAATTCATTTTTGTTTTGTTTTGTTTTTTAGGAGGGTTTTTGTTTTTTTCTTTTTGAGACAGGGTCTTGCTCTGTTGCCCAGGCTGGAGTACAGTGGCATGATTATGGCTCACCACAGCCTTGATCTCCTGGGCTCAAGCAACGCTCCCACTTCAGCCTCCTTAGTAGCTGGGACCACAGGCATGTACCACCACACCTGGCTAATTTTTGTATTTTTTTTGTAGAGACAAGGTCTTACTTTGTTGCCCAGGCTGATCTTTAGCTCCTGGCCTTAAGCATCTGCCCACCTCAGCCTCCCAAAGTGCTAGGATTATAAGCGTTTGCCATCACACCCAAGGAAAACATTTATTATTAATTCGTTTTTTAAAATTAATAAACTCGGCTGGGCACAGTGGCCTGTAATCCCAGCACTTTGAGAAGCCGAGGCAGGCAGATCACTTGAGATCAGGGGTTCAAGAACACTCTGGCCAACACGGCAAAACCCTATCTCTACTAAAAACACAAAAATTAGCTGGGTGTGGTGGCATGCGCCTGTAAGCCTAGCTATTGGAGAGGCTGAGGCAGAAGAATCGCTTGAACCCAGGAGATGGAGGTTGCAGTGAGCCAAGATCATGCCACTGCACTCCAGCCTGGGTAACAGAGTAAGACTCCGTATCCCAAAAAAGACAAACCAAAAAAAAATTAATAAATTCATTACACATTAACATAAAAAACATTTTATTTAAATTAGTTACATTTTTTCAAAAAAAACTGAGAAGAATGGCATCATTTTATAATTTTGCAGATCTCTTTAATGTCTGGCTTAATAAAAGACAGCTGCATTCCCATATCTGCTCCTTCCTTTCCGCCTCCCTCCTCCCCTCCCTCCCTCTCTCCTTCCCTCTCCTCCCCTCCCCTCCCCTCCTTTTCTTTTCCTTTCCTTTCTTTGTTTAATAAAAGAGATGAGGTTCTGCTATGTCGCCCAGACTGGCTTGAACTTCTGGACTCAAGCAATCCTCCCATCTCAGCCTCCCAAAGTGCTGGGATTATAGGCATGAGCCGCTCACTTTGCCCAGACCATATCTGCTTCTGCATTCGATCTGTTGCAACATCACATGCTCTACAGCCTTTGAAAAACTCCACTGTATATTCATGAAAAAATAAGAATGACAATAGCAAATAATGTCTCTGAATACTTATAAAAATAATTTTGACCGTCCAGGTGCAGTGGCTCACGCCTGTAATCCCAGCATTGTGAGAGGCCGAGGTGGGTAGATCATGAGGTCAGGAGTTCGAGACCAGTCTGGCAAACATGGTGAAACCCAGTCTCTACTAAAAATACAAAAATTAGCTGGGCATGGTGGCATGTGCCTGTAATCCCAGCTACTCAGGAGGCTGAGCCAGGATTACAGGTGCAGGATTAGAGTTTGAACCTGGGAGATGGAGGTTGCAGTGAGCTGAGACCTCCTCATTGCACTCCAGCCTGGGCAACAGGGCAAGACTCTGTCTTAAAAAAAAAATAGTTTTGACCTTGCAGATCCTCCCAACGCAAAAGGATTTTGGGGACCCCCCAAAGATCCTGGATTACACTTTAAGGACCGCAGTTTAATAACCACTGTTCTAGATCAGGTACTAGGCATGGGTTGCTGACATTTCTCACCCAAAGGAGCCTATCCCTCGTTCACTCCACAAACGTTGATTTGAGCACCTACTGAGTACCAGACACATTCTGGGTGCTGGAGATGAAGCTAGGAACAAAACAAGGTCCCCGTTCTCCTGGAGCTGACATTCTAGTGGAAGGAGCAGATAAAAAACAGTAAGTGATTACAGTATGCCAGATGATCATTAAGTGCCACGAAGAAAAATAAAACCAAAGAAAGGAAAAGAGATGGAAGAAGGGGACGGTGGTTTTAGGATGGTCGGGCGGGGGATGCCTCTCTGAGGAGGAGACGTCTGAACAGAAACTCAAGGCTACCCAGGGAGACAGTCAGGGAAATACCAGGGGGACCCACATTCCTGGCAGAAGGAGCAGCCAGTGCAAAGGCCCTGCAGAAGCGTGTTCATCACATTTGAGGGAAAGCAAGGAAGCTGGTGAGGCTTAGGCAGAATGGATGAGGGAAAGGGGTGGGGAATGAGGCCAGAGGAGGCGGGAGCGCTCAAGTTCTGGGTATACTTGGAAAGGCTACTGATGATTTCATTGGATTAATGCTCCTCTTTATTACCTTTTTTTTTTTTTGAGAGGAAGTCTTGCTTTGTTGGCAGGCTAGAGTGCAGTGGCACTACCTTGGCAACCTCTGTCTCCTGGAATCAAGTGATTCTCCTGCCGTAGCCTCCCAAGTAGCTGGGATTACAGGTGTGCACCACCACACCTGACTGTATTTTTTGTAGAAACGGGGTTTCACCACGTTGCCCAGGCTGGTCTTGAACTCCTGAACTCAAGTAATCCACCCGCCTTGGCCTCCCAAATGCTGAGATTATAGGCATGAGCCACCATGCCAGGCCCTAAATCATTTAAATAATAATAATAATAGGCTGGGTGCAGTGGCTCACACCTGTAATCCCAGCCCTTAGGACCACTGCTGTGCACCAGGCTGGAGTGCAGTGGCGCGATCTCGGCTCACTGCAACCTCTGCCTCCCGGGTTCAAGCAGTTCTCCTGCCTCAGCCTCCCAGGTAGCTGGAACTACAGGCGTGCACCACCATGCCCAGCTAATTTTTTTTTTTTTTTTTTTTTTTTTTTTGTATTTTTAGTAGAGACGGGGTTTCACCGTGTTGGCCAGGATGGTCTCGATCTCTTGACCTCGTGATCCGCCTGCCTTGGCCTCCCAAAGTGCTGGGATTACAGGCTTGAGCCACCGCGCCTGGACTTTTTTTTTTTTTTTTTTTTTGTATTTTTAAAACCAGAACATTTATTGCTTGACTAATCGGTGAAATTCTTAAGATGAACTGGATGCTGCAACAGCTGCCCTCTTGGGTTTAGGTGTTGTTCCTTCACTGAATCCATGCCTGAATCTGCGATATACAATTTTTAGGTGCCTCATTCGACCAGTCCTGGTGGTATTTCGTCTTTTAGCCTTGGCACTCCAGTTATACTTTCTCTTGCGCTCGGCGGGGTAGCCAGATTTGCCGCAGGTCGACTTCTGAAGGTGGTAGGCCTTAGAGCCACAGCGGCGGCACAACGTGTGCGTCTTATTACGACGCTTCCCAAACGATGACGTTCCCTTCGTCATCCTGCTTCTGTGACCGAGACCAGAAAGCTTTTTTTTTTTTTAAAAAAAAAAACTAAGTCTGGCTCTGTTGCCAAGCTGGAGTGTTGTAGCGAAATCTCGGCTTACTGCAACCTCCGCCTCCCGGGTTCAAGCAATTATCCTGCCTCAGCCTCCCAAGTAGCTGGGACTACAAGCGGACACCACCACACTCAGCTAATTTTTCTATTTTTAGTAGAGACGAGTTTTCACCATGTTGGCCAGGATGGTCTCGATCTCTTGACCTCGTGATCCGCCCACCTTAGTCTCCCAAAGTGTTGGGATTACAGGCGTGAGCTACTGCACCTGGCCATGCTGTGGTCATTAAAAAAAAATTTTTTTTTTAACTTTTTTTTCTTAGAGATAAGGTTTTGACTTCAGCCCCAGCATTTGAGCTGAAACCTGAGACATTATGGAGGAGAAACAAAGCCATCTTCAATGTGCCCTGCCTAAATTCCTGACCCACAGAATCTGTGAACATAATAAATGATTGTTTTGACTGGGCACAGGGGCTCATGCCCGTAATCCCAGCACTTTGGGAGGCCGAGGTGGGTGGATCACCTGAGGTCAGGAGTTTGAGACCAGCCTCACCAACATAGTGAAACCCCATCTCTACTAAAAGTACAAAAAATTAGCTGGGCGTGGTGGTGCATACCTGTAATCCCAGTTACTTGGAAGGCCAAAGCAGGAGAATCGCTTGAACTCGGGAGGCAGAGATTGCAGTGAGCAGAGATTGGGCCACTGCACTCCAGCCTGCGCAACAAGAGAGAAACTCCATCTCAATAAATAAATAAATAAATAAATAAATAGATGATTGTTTTACACAACTAGATTTTTGCGAACTTATTATGCAGCAGTTGATAACTGGAACAAAGGCCCCTTAGTATCCTATGTGAACATTGTAAAGTACTAATCTAATCCAGACAGGCCAGATTAAAATCCTGCAATGACTCCTCAGGCTAAAGTCAAAGTTGGTGAGCAGTCCAGGATTTTAAAAGAGACCTCAGGGCCAGGTGTGGTGGGTCATGCCTGTAATCCCAGCACTTTGGGAGGCTGAGGTGGGCGGATCATCTGAGGTCAGGAGTTCGAGACTAGCCTGGCTAACATAGTGAAACCATCTCTACCAAAAACAGAAAAATTAACAAGCCGGACGTGGTGGCACATGCCTGTAATCGAAGCTACTCAGGAGGCTGAGGCAGGAGAATTACTTGAACTCAGGAAGTGGAGGCTGCAGTGAGCTGAGATCGCACTACTGCACTCCAGCCTGGGTAACAGAGTGAGACTCTGTCTCAAAAAAATAAAAAATAAATAAATAAAAGAGATCTCAGGCCAGGCACAGTGCCTCACACCTATAATCCCAGAGCTTTAGGAGGCCAACGTGGGAGAATTGCTTGAGACCAAAAGTTTGAGACCAGCCTGGGCAACATAGCAAGCTCCTATCTCTTCAAAAAATTTGAAAATTAGCCAGCATGGTGGCTCACACTTGTAGTCCCAGTTACTCAAGGCTGCAGTGAGTTATGATCGTGACACTGCACATCAGCCTGGGCAACAGAGTGAGACTCTAAAAAATAGGCCAGACATGGTGGCTCACTCCTGTAAACCCAGCACTCTGGGAGGCCCAGGTGGGTGGATTGCCTGAGGTCAGGAGTTCGAGACCAGTCTGGTCAACAGAGTGAAACCCTGTCTCTACAGAAAACACACAAAAAATTAGCTGGACGTGGTGGTGTGTACCTGTAATTCCAGCTACTTGGGAGGCTGAGGCAGGGGAATGGCATGACCCAGGGAGGTAGAGGTTGCAGTGACTTGAGATCACGCCACTGCACTCCATCCAGCCTGGGCAACTGAGTGAGACTCTGTCTCAAAATAAAATAAAATAAAATAGGCTGGGCATGTTGGCTCACGCCTGTAATCCCATCACTTTGGAAGGCTGAGGCGGGTGGATTGCCTGAGGTCAGGAGTTGGAGACTTGGCCAACATGGTGAAACACTCTCTCTACTAAAAGGGTGTGGTGGCGGGCACCTGTAATCCCAGCTACTAGGGAGGCTGAGGCAGGAGAATCACTCGAACCCAGGAGGCAGAGGTTGTAGTGAGCTGAGATTGTGCCACTGCACTCCGGCCTGAGCAACAAGCTCTAAATATAAAATAAAATAAAATAAATCTATATCCCAAATCACAGCTTTGACATAAAAAAAAATAGATCTATAGATCTCATTAATCACTTGAACTTCTTTTTTTTTTGTTTTTTGAGACAGAGTCTTGCTCTGTCTCCAGGCACCAGGCTGGAGTGCAGTGGCGTGATCTCTGCTCACTGCAACCTCCGCCTACCGAGTTCAAGCAATTCTCCTGCCTCCGCCTCCCGAGTAGCTGGAACTACAGGCACGTGCCACCATGCCTAGCTAATTTTTGTATTTTTTAGTAGAGACGAGGTTTCACCATGTTGGCCAGGATGGTTTTGATCTCTTCACCTCATGATCCGCTCACCTTGGCCTCCCAAAGTGCTGTGATTACAGGCGTGAGCCACCTCAACTGGGCTTTTTTTTTTTTTTTTTGAGACAGAGTCTCGCTCTGTGGCCCAGGCTGTAAGTGCAGTGGTGCAATCTCAGCTCACTGCTATACCCGGCTAATTTTTTAAATTATTTGTAGAGATGAGCGGGCAGTTCACCATGTTGGCCAGGCTGGTCTCGAACTCCTGACCTCATGGGATCCACCTGCCTCGGCCTCCCAAAGTGCTGGGATTACAGGCATGAGCCACCGTGCCCAGCCAATCACCTGCCTTCTTCCCTTCAGGTTAGGAACTAGGCAGCTTTGGGATTCAGGCCAATGGGTGGAAACAATCCCAAAGTAGGTTAATAAGAGGAAAGTGCTAACAGTTAGGCACAGCTGGGTTTGGGGCCAAGGTGGGAGGATCACTTGAGCCCAGGAGTTTGAGGCTGCTATGATCATGCCACTGCACTCCAGCCTGAGCAACAGAATGAGATCCTGTCTCTTAAAAACAAAAACAAAAAACGAGTCAGACATGAGCAGTGCTTAGTTCCTGACATTCTTCTCCTCAAATGGACAGAGGCCACAAACACTAGAGGAAGCCGAGTCTCCTTCCCTGGCAGCTCCCTATCGTTATGCCTAGATGTAAAAAGCCCCTGGTCCGTAGTGGTTCACGCCTATCATCCCAGCACTTTGGGAGGCTGAGGCAGGCAGACCTCTTGAACTCCTGAGGTCAGGAGTTCAAGATCAGCCTGACCAACATGGTGAAACCCCATCTCTACTAAAAAATACAAAAATTAGCAGGGCATGGTGGTGCACACTGTAGTCCTAGCTACTAGGGAGGCTGAGGCAGGAGAATAGCTTGAACCCGGGAGGCAGAGGTTGCAGTGAGCCGAGATCACATCACTGTACTCCAGCCTGGCACCTGGCGACAGAATGAGACTCTGTCTCAAAAAAAAAAAAAAAAAAAAAGTGGCCAGGCGCAGTGGCTCACACCTGTAATCCTAGCACTTTGGGAGGCTGAGGTGGGTGGATCACCTGAGGTCAGGAGTTCAAGACCAGCCTGGCCATCATGGTGAAACCCAATCATCTTTTAAAAAACAACAAAAAAACATGAATTAGTTGATGTGGTAGATTGCCTGCAAAGATGGCTGCCAACATTCCTCCCATTCTTGTATATGCATGTTGGGCCTTTCACTAAGAGGTGTCATTTATTTCCCTTCCCTTGAATCTGGTCTAGACATGTATCTTGGTTTGGCCAATGAAATGTAGAGGACGTGATAATGTGTGGCATCTAGATCTAGGCCCTATAAGGCCTTGCAGCTCCCATTTTCACCTTTTTGGGATCAAACCACTCAAGAAAAGAGCTTAGGTGAGAGGCCCAGCCAGCACCCCCAGCCTTCCAGCCACCCCAGCGGAGGCACTCGACATATGAATGAAGTCATCTTGAGTGTTCCGATCTCTGTCCAGCTCCCAGCTGAATGAAGCCATGTGAGTGACCACAGCCAGCATTAAGTGGGGTAGAACTAACGCCCAGCTGAGCCCAGCCAAAATAGTAATTAGAAATAATACATCACTGGCTGGGCGTGGTGGCTCACGCCTGTAATCCAAGCACTTTGAAGGCCAAGGCGGGCGGATCACCTGAGGTTGGGAGTGCAAGACCAGCCTTACCAACATGGTGAAAACCCGTCTTAAAAAAAAAAAAAAAAAAAGAAAGAATACATCATTGGCTGGATATGGTGGCTGACGCCTGTAATCTCAGCCCTTTGGGAGGCTGAGGTGGGCAGATCGCTTGAGCCCAGGAGTTTAAGACCAGCCTGGGTAACATAGTGAGACTCCATCTCAATTTTTTTTTTTCTTTTAGATGGAGCCTTGCTCTGTTGCCCAGGCTGGAATGCAATGGCAGGGTCTCAGCTCACCATAACCTCTGCTTTCCAAGTTGAAGCAATTCTCCTGCCTCAGCCTCCTGAGTAGCTGGGATTACAGGTACCCACCACCATGCCTGGCTACTTTTGTGTTTTTAGTGGAGATGGGGTTTCACTATGTTGGTCAGGCTGGTCCAGAACTCCTGACCTCAAGTGATCCACCCACCTCGGCCTCCCAAAGGGCTGGGATTATAGGCGTGAGCCACTGTACCCAGCCCATCTCTATTTTTCAAAAAAATTATAATAGTAAAAAACAAATAATACATCATTGCTATTTTAGCCCCTAAATAAGGTGATTTGTAATTTTAAGGTGATTTGTGAGCAACAGATAACTGAAACAGTTGACAACATTTAAAAACCTGGAACTGGCCACATGGCATGTGCCTGCAGAATCCCTCGAGCCCAGGGGTTCAGGGCTGTCATGAGCTATGATCGCACCACTGCACTCCAGCTCTGGGCAAAAGAATGAGACCTTGCCTCTAAAAGAAATGTAAAAAACAAATCAAAACCTGGGCCAGGCGCGGTGACTCACGCCTGTAATCCCAGCACTTTGGGAGGTCAAGGTGGGCGATCACGAGGTCAGGAGATTGAGACCATCCTGGCCAACATGGTGAAACCTCGTCACTACTAAAAATACAAAAATTAGCTGGGCGTGGTGGTGCATGGCCTGTAGTCCCAGCCACTCGGGAGGCTGAGGCAGGAGAATTGCTTGAACCCAGGAGGTGGAGGTCGCAGTGAGCCGAGATCGCGTCACTGTACTCCAGCCTGGGCAACAGAGCTAGACTCCATCTCAAAAATAAATAAATAAATAATAAAAACCTGGAACTGTCACATAAAAACATGAATTTGGGGGCTTCTTTTTTGAAAACACTGGACCTATGTAGCTCACTTAGACTTCAGGGCAGAATCTTAAAAGTGTGCCCACAGCCCCAGTGAAGGAAGAAAATCTGTGGTTACAACTGCTTCATTGAAGGGAAGAGTTCTGTGTGCTCCCATGACTTCTCCCAGGGCTGAAATGATGAGCGCTGGTGACATCCAATCATAACTCTATTATCTCTCCCGAGGCAGGTTCACCAGGCAAGTCATTCATCAGCAGGTATGCACAATTTCTGGGCAGAGAGAGATAGAGAGTTCTCCCAGCAATTTTGCAAACAAAATATGTTCTTTTTCCTTGTTGAAATGTATAAAAACGTATCTTCCGGGAGAATGCATACAGGGTGCCTTGTGATTTACTTCAGAGTAGATGGCAGGCACATTTGATTTACTTCATCATTTCTTCAAGAGAAGGAAGACAATTACCTGGTGGTAATTACCCTCGTGGCCATAAAGGGAATTTGACCAGTGTCTCCTGAACTGAGAGGAACCCCAATTCATCCAGCTTGATTTGGGGGCTCTTTTCCAGGCTGGCAGGCTGGGGGATGGAGGGGTCAAGGGTAATATGTGAAAAATGCTGTTTCTACTCTCACCACCATGGTGGGGGGGTGGGAAAGGAACAACTGTCAGGAAGAGAGGTGACCCAGGAAAAAGGGAACAATTTCCTGGCTTCTTCCCAGTGCGCCAGACCCTAGGGGCCTCTACAGCAATGAAATTACATTGTTTGTCATGAGCCTGACTCAACCGGATGTGAAGGAAGAAGGGTTCTATGTATGTAACATTCAGAAAAGCTGGTACAGCCAACTCTCATTGAAATGAAGCAGAAAATGTTCAATCACACACAATCAAAATAAAACCACTGGGCCTGCATTCCTGCCTGTCAACGAACAGCTGAGGCCCAACAGTGCTAGACATGAAGTCGACATCCCCTTTCTGCCTCCCTGTGTTTTTTTACCGCATTCCCCCACCCCTTCCCCACCGTTTTCCCTACATGCTTTAATGTTCAGTAGCTGAGTCTGTAGACAAGGTATTTAGCCTAACTCTGACAACTGGAGTGACAACCCCATGGAGGTACTGGGGTATAGCCTAAGACGATTCTTTTTTTTTTTTTTTTTTTGGCTCTGTCTTGCTGTGTCATCCAGGCTGGAGTGCAGTGGCCCAATCTTGGCTCAATGCAACCTCCGCCTCCCAGGTTCAAGCAATTCTCCTGCCTCAGCCTCCTGAGTAGCTGGAATTACAGGTGTGTACCATCATGCCCAGCTAATTTTTCTATTTTTAATAGAGATGGGGTTTTGCCACGTTGGCCAGGCTGGTCTCAAACCTTTTTTTTTAAGATGGGGTTTCACCATGTTGGCCAGGCTGGTCTTGAACTCCCGACCCCAGGTGATCCGCCTGCCCTGGCCTCCAAAGTGCTTAGATTACAGGTGTGAGCCACCACGCCCGGCCTGGTCTTAAACTTCTGACCTCAAGTGATCTGCCTGCCTTGGCCCCCCAAAGTGCTGGGATTAAAGGCATGAGCCACCACGCCCGGCCTACCCTGAGCCAATTCTAAGAAATAAATACTATTGTCATTGTTTCCATTTCACAAGGAAAGAAACTGAGGCACAGAAACGTTCGATAGATTGACCAAGGGCAACCATTCCATTAGCTGCTTCTGGGTGTCAGATGGGCAAGCATTTTCTGAGTTGTAAACAAAAACCTCAGTGCACCCCGAAGGGCATATGATATATTTCTAGGGAAGCAGACCCAACCAAGCACCCTAGCTCTGCCTCAGGTCAGTGCTAGAGGAGAAGGAGCAGCCCTGATGCCTTCCACACCAGACAAATGCAAAGGAGAACTCGCCCTGGAGTGCTGTCCCCTTCATTATAGATAGCCAGGGAGGTCTTGATGACAGCCGGTGGCTTTCTGCCCTGCCTCCCCTTCCTCCTGCAATGGTCTAGTGCCATGATTAAGAGCAGACACCGGAGCCAGACCATCTGTCTCTGGATCTGGCTCTACTTTACGTATAAAGTGGGTGGCAGCTACCTCACAGTGTTTGTGTTTGTTGTATGTGACAAGTCTGTACATGTAAAGTGCTTAGCATAGTGTCTGGCACATAGTACATGCTAACTAAATGTCAGCTGTAATTGATAATGATTCCTCACTATATCAGCTGTACATCTTCCTCCCACCCCAAAGTTCTCAAGCATCCTGATTATTCTGTTTTGATCAGTTCCCATTTTGGAGGGACCTTATCTTCA
The DNA here is from genome assembly GCF_030222135.1 of Aotus nancymaae. Taxonomy (NCBI): domain Eukaryota; kingdom Metazoa; phylum Chordata; class Mammalia; order Primates; family Aotidae; genus Aotus; species Aotus nancymaae. Next base: position 73,582,427 of record NW_026988414.1, read on the forward strand.
GAGGATAAAACTGATCCTACAGAGGGAAGCAATAATGGGGAATTTCAGGCATCATAGCAGGCTCCTGGGAAGTCTTTCGGGAACAGGAGCTCCTGGGAACACTAACGTTGCCCAGGTGAGTGGTTTTTTGATGCACTTGCCTTTAAGATCTGGAAAGAAGATGGGGGACTAATGGCAGCATCCCAGTCTCGGGGAGATGGAGAAGGAGGCCCCATGGATGCTTTTACCTCTCTTCTCCTTTCCCCTCCCACAGACACCTCTCCTCATTCATTCTAGGACCCACACATCCCCTCTCTCTCCTAGGGCTCGGGTGACTTGGCCTCTCTGCTAGGAGAGTAATTGAATTTCGTGCAAGATTAATGGTTCTTGTCCTCAAATGGCACCGCTCACTGGGTCTGCAGTGCAAACCCGTGTTCCCCAACTGTGGGGTCAGAGCAGCACAGGAGGAAGAGTGGCCTGAAGGTGAGAGGCTTGGCCAGTGATAAGGCTCCTGGGTCCTGTCCTGACTCACTCAAGTAGAAAAGCAATACCTAGAGCTGAGCCATGGTGAGGAGGTTGGACTGGGGCTGAGATAGACAGCTGAGGAGGAGAGCTGGAATCAGAGCACTACCCCAGGGCCTGGGACTGAGTCTGACAGAAGAGCTGCCTGGTCTGGGCAGAGGCTCTTGTATGGCACAGCCCTCTCCTGTATCCCAGACCACATTCACTCCCAAGTGTCCAGCACTATTAAATTTACAAAGCACTCTGATACCCATAATCCCACTCAACCCTCAGGAGAGCATGTAGGATGGTAACTGCTCTTGTGTCTGTGAAAATAGTCTCAGAAAAGTTGTCACTCATGCATTCACTTAAACATTTATTAGGTGCTTGCTGCATGCCAGGAAATAAACCTAGCTCTCTTGATTCAAGGTCAGCGTTCTTTCACATATTTGCTTCAATGTGTTGATGGCTTCTTCCCTATCTTCCTAAATTTGCCTCCCAAACACCCCCCTTCTGTTGTGATTTTGAAATGCCTATAGTTCTTTGATACCCTTCCCTTCCGGAAATGGAGTCTAAAACCCCTCCCTTTGAATGTAGGCTGGGCTGCCTTCCAACTAATAGAATAAACTCTAAACGATGGCGTGCGAGGAGGCTGGTCCGTAACAGACACTGCAGCTTCCTGCTTCTTTTGTCTGTCCCTCTCTCTTTGTCTCTCTCTGATCACTTGCTCTAGGGGAAGCCAGCTGCTGGGTCATGATCACACCAATGAAGAAACAGAGACCTCTGACCAACAGACACGTGAAGTAAATTTGGGAGTAGATCATCCAGTCCAGCTGACATCTTGACTGCAGCCTCATGACAGACCCCGAGCTAGATGAGACCGCTTTAAATTGCTCTTGGATTTCTGACCCTCAGAAATTGTGTGATCTCACAATAATACATGATTGTCATTGGGGGTTTTTTGTTTTTGTTTTTCTTTTTTTTTGTTTGTTTCTGTCATTGGGGGTTTTTTGTTTGTTTTGAGACAGTGTCTCGATCTGTTGCCCAGGCTGGAACGCAGTGGTGCAGTCACAGCTTACTGCAATCTCACCTTCCTGGTCTCTAGTGATCCTCCAGTCCCGGCCTCCCAGAGTGTTGGGATTACAGGTGTGAGCCACTACACCTGGCCAAATGTTCGCTGTTTAAAGCTGCTGAGCTGTGGGGTAATTTTTATGCAGCGATAGCACCAATACATCTTTCCCACTGTGGAAACACCCTCATCTCCCAGAGCTAACCCCTGCCTTTATTGGGCAGTTCAAGTCATTTAAAAGTTTATTTTTCTCTTATATGCAGCTGAGATAGTAAAGTGAGTCAGAGTTCTGGGTTCAAACATCTGTGGTTGCCGCTTTCTAGCTGTGGTACATAGGACAAATTATTTAACCTCTCTGGGTCTCAGTTTCACATCTGTCAACAATGATTATACCTTCCTGGAAAGGAAGAGTATGGAGATTCAACGCATCTGACCCAATGCTTGACACTTGGTGGGTGCCTGCTAAATCTGAGTTTCCTCTGGCCCTGCTAACTTTCTTTTTTATTTTATTTTATTTTTTTATTTTTCATTTTATTTTATTTTTTCTTCTTCTCTGCTAACTTTCTTATTCCTGACTCTACGTACATGCTCCCAAGCCCCTGCCCAAAGAGGCTGGGACTAGGTCCAGGGATTTTTAAGAGCTCCTCACCCTCCTCCTGCCACAGGAGACAGAGGAGAAGGGCTGCATCAGAGACCTACCTCCAGTGTGAACACAGGAGATTTGTCCATGGGAAGTAGGGCGTGCTGCTGGAAGGCCCCAGGGAAGCTTTTCAGAGATGTATTGGCTAGGCTTGGGCTCTAGCCTAGCTACCCCAGTGCCTCCTCTGAGGGTGAAAGGAGTCTAACTTGCCACTTGCCAGTTCCTAACGTATGATGAAAACTATTATTTCTTAGGCTTTCCCAATTTCTTTTCCTTTTCTCCAGTTTTCTTTCCCCTAATCCTTTAAAGAAATTTATTTTATTGCCAGGCGCAGTGGCTCACAACTGTAATCCCAGCACTTTGGGAGGCTGAGGCGGGCGGATCATGAGGTCAAGAGATCAAGACCATCCTAGCCAACATGGTGAAACCCCGTCTCTACTAAAAAATACAAAAATTAGCTGGGCATGGTGGCACGCGCCTGTAGTCCCAGCTACTTGGGAGGCGGAGGCAGGAGAATTGCTTGAACGCAGGAGGTGGAGATTGCAGTGAGCTGAGATTGCGCCACTGCCCTCCAGCCTGGCAACAGAGCGAGACTGTCTCAAAAAATATATATATTTTATTCACAAAAAAATATAAAAAATAATAACAGCCAACATTTCCTGAGAACTTAGCAGCCAAGGTTCCAAGACTGCTATGTCTCATAATCACGCTGTGAGGTGGATTACTATAATTAGCCCCATTTTACAGATGACAAAGCCAAGGCAAACGGGTTAAGTAAATTGTCCAAGGTCACAAAGAGGCAGAAAGAAGCTAATCGAAGCTGAAGCTTCAGGGTCAGTAGCTCATTTATACCAGCTGCTCCAAGACTCTTTATGTAACTTTGTATGCATATTTAATAGTCCTTTTCTTAAAGAAGGTAATGAAAACTGGATGCGGTAACAAGAGGTCAGTGTGCTGTTTCCTGGCAGGTATTTTAAAAATATGTTTACATCTAGAAACACACACGGAAATAAATGCTCCCCTACTGTGTGTATGACTGGCACCCAGCTCCTTTAACACAACATCTTGGCTGATTCCACTTTTCTAACCATGGTGTTTTCTAACTACTGATGCTCTACTTTATCTACCAGCCTTTCTGAAGTTGAACCCTCTAACCCCTGCTCTGACTCCGGCCCCTCCCTGGGGTTTCCACCCTTTTCGCAGGTTTTTCTCCCTTCGCCCAGTCCCCTACCCCGTTCCCCCCACCCCCATACAGTCCCTTTCCCTGCGTCCTCGCTACTTCACGCCCCAATTCCTTCCTGCGTCCTGCGTTTCTCCTCTCTCCCGGCCACTCTGCCCCGTCCTTCACCGCCCTCCCTGTTTCCCCCGCTCGCTGCCCGCTCTCTCCCACTCCCGTTTCCTCCAGGCCTGCGGCATGACCCTAACTCACAGCACCCCATCCTTCCGCCCCCATCCCCCGCGCCCCACCGCGGCCAGGAGGAAGCGCACAGCCGGCGGGCTGCGACGCACGCTGACAGTGTAATGAATGGCTTCAGCTGTAATTAGCGACCCCGCGGCTAATCACGATGTACATTTACATTTTAAGTGCTGCAGAGGGAGCGGGGGAAGAGGAGGGGACCGGCAGGAGGGGATGCGGGCCTTTTCGACGTTCTCCCTTCAACGACTGTGCAGAGCAGTGAACACGAGTCTTCCACGGCAGACAGCAGTTTAGGAGGCTGGGGGCGGTGGCGTCCTAGAGGGCCAACCTGGCCGACGCAGAACAGCCCCCTTCTCGCCCTACACAAACCCGAAGCTCCCAGGACCCTTCCTCCAAATGACAGGCCTCCGTTTAATCCCTTCCAAGTGATCGTGCAGCGCAAGCTTGCATACCCCCAGGGACGGAGAGCTCGCTCCTTCTAAAACCAGCCTGTTCCCACGTAACTTCCAGCCTTTCGGGGGCTTTCTCTCAGGGCCTGACCTTACATAGCCCGTGGTACCCCGTGCCCCGCCACGCGCTGCGGACAGTCTGCATCTTCCCAAGGCTGTTGTGCCTCTAGTGCCCACCACTGCGCGGGGCCCACAGAGACTGGAGCGAGACCGAAGTCCCGGTTCGGAGCATACCCCGAGGGTTCCTGATCCCAGCAGGAGACGGGGAGGGGGGTCAGCCAGTCATACATTGGGGTGCCAAGGTCCAGGCGCCGCAGCCACTCCCAATGCGTGGTAAGGGGGTAAACCCCGGTTCTGAACAGCAGGGACCGAGACGGAGAGCTGCTGCAGATGCCCAGGAGGCGAGAACAGCGGGAGGAGGGAGAAGAGGGTCTGGCAGCCCAATCTCCAACGGAGACCCGGCATCCGTCACGCCCCCAGCACTTTGGCGGTTGCCTGCCCGCCCTAGCTCTCGGTGTCCCTCCCCGCCACGCCCCGTCCCAGTCCCCCGACTGAGATCAGATCTGCCGCCCTCCCTCTGTCCTGACTGGGCGTGAGGCGGATGAAAGGAGGACGGGCGAGGCCCGAGGGCAGTTTTAGGGAGGGTCAGGCCCCCTCTCACACCCCGTCCCTTCCATCAGCAGTCCTGACAGCCTCAATCTCATCTTTCTCTAACGCTCCTCTCACCCGGCAGGAGACTCCGGGCCACTCTTTCGGTCCCATGGAGTTTCCGACGAGAGGTATCCAGTAGCTTCATAATGCCCCCAAGGCTTTAGCGCCCCTCGCCCCGCCTCCTTCCTTCTTTCTTTTGTTTTTGTAAAGTCTTTCTTTTTAATTTTTGTGGGTGCATAATAGGTGTCTTGTATTTGTAGGGTACCTGAGATGTTTTGATGCAGGCATGCAATGCGTAATAATTACATCATAGAGAAGGGGGTATGCTTCCCTTCTCTCTCTTTTTTATTATTTATTTATTTATTATTATTTTTGTTTATAGAGACGGGGTTTCACCATGTTGGCCAGGATGGTCTCGATTTCCTGACCTCGTGATCCGCCTGCCTCAGCCTCCCAAAGTGCTGGGATTACAGGTGTGAGCCACCGCACCCGGCCTCTTTTTTATTTTTATTTATTTATTTTTGAGACAGAGTCTTGCTCTGTCGCCCAGGCTGGAGTCCAGTGGCGTGATCTCCGCTCACTGCGGCCTCACATTACGGGTTCAAGCGATTCTCCTGCCTCAGCCTCCCGAGAAGATGGGATTACAGACGAGCGCAACCACGCCCAGCTAATTTTTGTATGTTTAGTGGAGACAGTGTTTCACCATGTTGGCCAGGCTGGTCGAACTCCTGATCTCAAGTAATCCGTCCGCCTCGGCCTCCCAAAGTGCTGGGATTACGGACGTGAGACACCGCGCCCGGCCCCTCCCTTCTCTTTCTTAAAATCTGCCTTCACCCAGCCTCCTTTCCAAAAAGGACCCCACTGGGTTTCAAGGGGCCAAGGCTGCCTGAGCGAATTCCACCTGGGAGGAAAGGGGCGGCCACGTTGAGGGGGCACTGTGCCTGGCTCACCCTAAAGCGTGCGGCTCTAAGGGTGGGCTCTCGGGCATGGGTGGAGCGAGGCTACGGCCTCTCCAGAAGAGGTCTCGCCCGCTTCCCTGTGCGCCTGGGGGAATAGCCTGGCCCAAAGCCTCATTCCCCACGTCCCAGGGATACGCGGGGGTCCAGGAGCCTCGAGCCGTGGACAGACGTGGCGAGGCTGAAGCCTGGGTCTCCCGCGCCCCCCGAGGACCACGCCGCGACGTAGTCGCCCGAGAGGAGGCGCGGAGTGGGGCTGGAGCCAGCTCCTTCCGCACTCTGCTGACCGCGCAATAGCTGTCCTTGAGGCAAGAATACTTGGGAGTGGAAAAAAGGTGGGGGTGCTCCCCGAGGGGAGGAGGAGCGAGGCCCCAGCAAGCCTCTCGGAAATCTCTCCCTGGGAGGGGACGAGGGGCGGCCTTCAGTTGCAACGCGGAAGGGCTCGCATGCCGGGTTTGAAGCGGCGTTGGCACCGCAAGCACAGCTTTTATTTAGGCTGCCGGTTTGTGAGCGTTGGCCCGGAGGACGCTGATGGCGATGATAGTGCAACTTCACCTTCACCTCCCCATGCGCCCCGCAGCGCGCCCGCTCCCACGCCCGCGTAGCTGAGGACCCGGACTCGCCAAGAAAAGCGGGTGAGGCTGGGACCCGGGCGGGCCGGGCCGGGTCAGGGGCGGGGCCTGGCGGCAGGGGCGGGGCCTCAGCTAAAGGCGCGGAGTAGAGCGGCGCCCGCTTGAGAGAAGTGGGGCCGAGATCGCGCCGTCCCAGCCCGCCCGCCGGCGTCCGCGCTGCTCCAGCGCCCTTACCCCTGCTGGCCCTTGCAGGGCGCGACCGGCGGCCATGCAGCCGCGGGGCTGAGGCCGCCCCATGGCACAGCCCGCGGTCCCGGCGACGACGGCGCATGGAGAACTTCCGTAAGGTGCGCTCCGAAGAGGCGCCAGCGGGGGGCGGGGCCGAGGGGGGCGGCCCGGGCTCCGGCCCCTTCGCAGACCTGGCGCCGGGCGCGGTGCACATGCGGGTCAAGGAGGGCAGCAAGATCCGGAACCTGATGGCCTTCGCCACCGCCAGCATGGCGCAGCCAGCCACGCGCGCCATCGTCTTCAGCGGCTGCGGCCGGGCCACCACCAAAACCGTCACGTGCGCCGAGATCCTCAAGCGCCGCCTGGCGGGCCTGCACCAGGTCACGCGGCTGCGCTACCGGAGCGTGCGCGAGGTGTGGCAGAGCCTCCCGCCTGGGCCCACGCAGGGTCAGACGCCTGGCGAGCCGGCCGCTAGTCTCAGCGTACTTAAGAACGTGCCGGGCCTCGCCATCCTACTTTCCAAGGACGCGCTGGATCCGCGACAGCCCGGCTACCAGCCCCCGAACCCCCATCCTGGTCCCTCGTCCCCGCCAGCCGCGCCAACGTCCAAGAGGAGCCTAGGGGAACCCGCAGCTGGAGAAGGCTCCGCGAAGCGATCGCAACCCGAGCCAGGGGCTGCGGACGAGGATCAGACGGCCTGAGAACTCCGGACTGTGGGCCACCTAGACCGGCAGGATCTTCCCCCAGCACCTCCACCTTCACTTGCACCTCCAGCCTTTCACTCCTTTGTCCTCTGGAGCCCACAACCTGGACACAGCTCAAGACAGGTAGCATGGATCTTAAGGTCCCCGACCACCCCAGGAGAACTTCGTGCGATGGTTGATGCTTATGCCCGTGTTGCCTGAAGATACTGAACTTCACCTTCACCTTTTCTGGGACCTTCTTTGGGGGAGAATGGTGGGCAGTGGGATTCTGGAACCTTGTTCGGAACCCCCCAAAGGTTAAGCCACCCAGCATTCGCGAAGGGCACCTGGAGTGTGGAAGCCGAGAAGAGCTCTTGGAGTCACCCCCACCGTTGACAGAGGAAGGCAGGGGGTGAGAACTGACTGCTTGAGGGTAGGAGAGTCTGAGATGTGGGGCCCTATTCCGCCCCCCGCCCCGGTACAGTTTTCCTTTCTAGTTTTCCTTCCCGGCTTCAGAGGAGCATCTCTGAGGGTTCTAGCTCTTTTAATACCCCTTTTCCCCCTGCTGACCCAGAGGGAGACCCGAGACTGAACTCTCCAGGCCTCTTCCCCTGAGCCTGGCAGCTGGAGTCTTGCTTCCAATAAAACAAGCACAAAAATGGCTCTGTCCCCAAATTTTTTCCTAAGCACCCGCCTGTGTACAGACAGCTCTCACCTGGCCCCCTGTGTCTCCCCTCCCCTCCAGCCTTGCGTCCTGAGCCTTTGGAGTCTTCAGGGTCAGGCACAGAGACTGGAGAGCTTCAAAACGGTGCAAGGGACTGCCCAGTCCCTGGCTCCTTCCTCTCTCCTCCCCCACTCTGCCCACCCTGGCTGGCCCTGGCCTCAGAGGCTGTTCCCATGTTCCCCTGTACATCACCACTAAGGGAAAGGGAGCGACACATTGCTTTTCTGGGAGGGGAAGGAAGAAGGAGAGCATAGAGGAACTCTCCTGGAGGTCACTGCAAAGGGTGGCAGACCCTGCTGACGTCCCTGAACCTGCAGCCTCCAGACAATAGACTGAGCCTTACCCAGAAGGCTGGCACAAAGCCCCCAGCTCCGTGGGTAGGATCTCCTCTTCACTGCCCTCTCTCTCAGAAAGGACAGCACACCCTTGGGAAAGGGGGAGGAGAGAGACTGAGCACAATTCCACTGCTGGAAATTACTATTCAGCAGAGAAGCTGGGACTTGGGCTGTGAATCACTGCAGGCCTCCTGATAAGCTGCTGCCTCCAGCCCTGCACAGCTGTCTGTTGAGAGATAACAGCCTCATAAGCTTCTCTGCCCAACTCCAAGCCAGCTGGGGGGTGGGGGGAGTGCTGTGTGCTGGAAGAGCTCTGATGAGTTAGGGGGAGGCATACAGCCCCAGGATCTCAAAAGCAGATCTCTTCCCATGCAACTCAGCAGCACCCCTGGAAAGGGGGAGATGAGGAAGAATCTATTTGTAAATCATTTTGCTGGCAGAACCCTGAAATAAATCCTGCTGGTGACGAGAGATAGGTTCTGCAGCTGACTGGAGGGGCTCTTTAGGGAGGTTTCCCTCCCCGCCTGTATCTCTGCTTGAGCTTTTGATCAGTGAGCTTTGTCATCCAGACTTTGTCCCTCATTACTCTCCCCATATTCCTGCTCTTGGTGAGTCCCTGGAGAGAGCCAAGGGGTTTGGGTGTGTTTGTCTGACCCTCTCAGGGGTGCCCCAAGAAGCATGGAAAGAAGGTAAACTGTCCTGAGAAGATGCCCTAGCTTCTTCTGGGCTTCAGCATCTAAAGGCAATGATAAAACTTGGATGAGGTCCTTCATGGTAGAAGCTTAAGGGAGACTGGTCTTGGTTTTGGAAAGGGGCTGACTTTCCAAGACCACTAATGACTGATTGCCAGATTACCAGGACTATGAAAGTAGGGCCTGAGGCTGGGTGCAGTGGTTCATGCCTGTAATCCCAGCACTTTGGGAGGTTGAGGCAGGCGAATAACGAAGTCAGGAGTTCAAAACCAGCCTGGCCCACATGGTGAAACCCCATCTCTACTAAAAATACAAAAAATTAGCTGGGCATGGTGATGTGCACATGTAATTCCAGCTACTCAGGAGGCTGAGGCAGAAGAATCGCTTGAACCGGACACACAGTTTGCAGTGAACTGAGATCACAACACTGTACTCCCGCCCAGGCGACAGTGCAAGACTCTTGTCAAAAAAAAATAAAAGCAGGGCCTGCAAGTCTCGTCACAGATATAAGGCTGCAGTGGATTTCTCTTTTTATTTTTAAATTTATTTTTTTCTTTTTTGACACAGAGTCTCACTGCGTCACCCAGGCTGGAGTGCAGTGGCACATTCTCGGCTCACTGCAACCTCCACCTGCCAAGTTCAAGTGATTCTCCTGCCTCAGCCTCTCGAGTAGCTGGGATTACAGGCACGTGCCATCATGCCTGGCTAATTTTTTGTATTTTTAGTAGAAATGGGGTTTCACCATGTTAGCCAGGATGGTCTCGATCTCCTGACCTTGTGATCCACCTGCCTCAGCCTCCCAAAGTGCTGGGATTACAGGCGTGAGCCACTTTGCACAGCCTTTATTTTTGTTTTTTTGAGACAGAGTCTTGCTCTGTCGCCCAGGCTGGAGTGCAATGGCACAATCTCGGCTCACTTCAACCTCCACCTCCCAGGTGTAAGTGATTCTCTGGCCTCAGCCTCCCGAGTAGCTGGAATTACAGGTAATGCACTACCACACCCGACTAATTTTTGTATTATTAGTAGAGATGGGATTTCACCATGTTGACCAGGCTGGTCTCGAACTCCTGACCTCAGGTGATCCACCCGACTCAGCCTCCCAAAGTGCTGGGATTATAGGCATGAGCCACTGTGCCCAGCCTCTTTATTTTTATTTTATTATTATTTTTTTGAGACAGAGTCTCACTCTGTTCCCCAGGCTGGAGTGCAGTGGTGCAATCTTGGCTCACTGCCACCTCCACCTAGGTTCAAGCAATTCTCCCACCTCAGCCTCAGAATAGCTGGGATTATAGGATTATAACCACATGTGGCTAATTTTTGTATTTTTAGTAAAGATGGGGTTTTAGCTTGTTGGCCAGGCTAGTCTCAAACTCCTGACCTCAAGTGATCTGCCTGCCTTGGCTTCTCAAAGTGTTGGGATTACAGGCGTGTGCCACACGTCTGGCCTGCAGTAGATTTCTTTTTTTCCTTCTTTCTTTCTTTTTTTTTTGGAGACAGAGTTTTCCTTTTTTTGCCCAGGCTGGAGTGCAATGTCAAGATCTCGGCTCACTACAACCTCCACCTCCCAGGTTCAACCAATTCTGCCGTAGCCTCCCGAGTAGCTGGTATTGGGATTACAGGTGCATGCCACCACGCCCAACTAGGATTTCTCTTGATGGGTCAGAAAAGTTCCCTTCCAGCCCAGAAACCTATCCTGGGGTGTAGAGAAGAGAGGAACATGTTCATCCAGCATCAGAGCAGTAACCTGCCCCCAAGGCCAGAAAGCAGGTCATGAAATGCTTTCTTTTCTGCATCCCGGCCCCACCCTAGCAGGTTTGGTTCCCAGGCTTTCAATAAGTATGCTGACTCACCAATGGAACCCAGCACCCACGAGCACCCCATCCCTGCCCTATTGATCTCTGGCCCCACTAACCTAGGAGCAGGCTCCAAAAGAAGGTGACAGATGTTCCTCTGCTCCCTCCCCACCACCAAGGCTGAGGTGGGAACCTCTGAAGTCCTGGGATAAAGGGAGGGGCAGTGAGGGGAGCACCTCAGAGACAAGGCCCTCTTCAGGAGCCGAATAGTGGCAGAGTGGGAGAGTCCCTCGTGAGATCCCGTTTTTCCAATAGTGGCCTCTACCCAGGAGCTTCCTGGACCCAGCCTGGTGCTTGCCTTGGCCCTGCCTTGGGACACTTCCAGACTAGGAGTGGCAGTGAAGCCTCACACCTAGAAAACTGTGAGGTCACGAAAACAATCCATTTGGAAACATAAAAGTATATAATGCAAGGCCCAGAGCTCATGGTCAGATAGGTGGTGGACTTCCACCTGGGCCTTTATTCATTCAACAAGTGTTCACTGTTGTACCAGGACCCAGTCTGGGAATGGAGTGGGGCTGGGTGTAGAATCACAGCATAATCAGACATTGTACCTCAAAGAGGGCCCAGTCTTGGCTGGGTGCAGTGACTCATGCCTGTAATCCCAGCACTTTGGGAGGCAGAGGTGGGCAGATCACCTGAGGTCAGGAGTTCGAGACCAGCCTGACCAACATGGTGAAACCCCGTTTCTACTAAAAATACAAAATTAGTTGGACATGGTGGCAGGTGCCTGTGATCCCAGATACTTGGGAGGCTGAGGCAGGAGAATTGCTTGAACCTAGGAGGTGGAGCTGAGATCTAGCCATTCCACTACAGCCTGGGCGACAGAGTGAGACTCTCTCTCAAAACAAAAAACAAACAAACAAAAAGAGGGCCCAGTCTAGTGAAAAGAAAGAAAAATAAGGCCGGGCGTGGTGGCTCTCACCTGTAATCCAAGCACTTTGGAAGCCAAGGCAAGCAGATTGCCTGAGGTCGGGAGTTCAAGACCAGCCTGACCAACATGGTGAAACCCCATCTTTATAAAAAAAAAAAATTAAAAAAAAAGAAATTGGACCAGGTGCGGTGGCTCACGCCTGTAATCCTAGCACTTTGGGAGGCCGAGGTGGGTGGTTCACCTGAGGTCAGGAGTTCAAGACCAGCCTCGACATCATGGTGAAACCCCACCTTTAAAAATAAATAAATTAATAAATTAATTAATTTAAAAAATTTAAAAATATATATAATTTTTAAAAAAAAGAAAAATAAGTTATGGCACAGAGTGGTGATAGAAGGTGGGAGCTCTGAGAAGGGGCACTTATCTTGCCCAGAGGTGCTGATGGAGCTGGTTCTCCAAGGATCAGGAGCTAGCCTGCTAACAAGGACTGGATAGGGAGCTCCAGACAGAGCACAAAGAGGGGATACATATGATGCCGAGGCTGCCACAGGTGTCTGATGGATAGAAGAGATGGCAGAGGGTAGCATGTAGAGATTCAGGTGGACTAGAGTGTGAGGTGGAAGCCAGGTCACAGGGGTGTGAAGGAGCCACTGAGAGCCAGGGAGCACTCTGAGTCCAGGTCTGATTGGTGTTTGAGAAGGATCCCTCTGATACCTGTGTAGGTGGGAGTGGATTGGAAGGGGTCTGATTGGACCCTAGAGGCAACTTGGGAATCAGAGATGAGACAGTGGCAATGTGGAGGGAGATGAGGGCAGATGTGAGAGCTACCCAGAGCTACCCAGAGCTACCCAGGCTAGGGAGGACTTCATTACCATTACAGCCAGGAAATGGGAGGGCTTCTCCTTGAGCATTAACCTTAGCCTGGCCAGGACTTGCTCCACCTTTCTGGCACCCCAGGTGACATCCTATGTCAGGACCAAACAATGGAGTGATTCTTTTTGTGAGAGGTGAGGGTCCGCAGTTTCAAATTAGTAAATCTTTAAGAGCTGTTGTCCATTGCCATGAATCTTCCAGGGTGTATTCACTGCACAGTTAGGGGGATGCCCAGGCCAGACACACACCCCTACCCCCACCAACTTGCCGTTCATCCCCCAAGCTGATTAGTTCAGTTTTGATCATTGCTATGCCCACACTGACCATTAGGGGATGCTCTAGTTCTTCTATTTCACTGAGATGAAACACTCGCAGGTCTCCAAGAGAATCATAGTTAGAGGCCGGGCGTGGTGGCTCATGCCTATAATCTCAGAGCTTTTCGAGGCCAAGGTGAGTGGATCACCTGAGATCAGGAGTTCAAGACCAGCCTGGCCAACATGGTGAAACCCTGTCTTTAAAAAAAAAAAAAGAGAGAGAATCAGTTAGAAAGGCAGAGGAAAGGAAGGAAGGGAAGGAGAATGAAGGAAAGGAGGAAAATGCAGCCACAGGAGGGTCCTCTCGAAGGCATCAAGTTCCTTCCTCTCAGGGCACAGATACTAGTTTATAATTGTGTCCTCATTAGTCCCATCTTTGACTATTAGTCGGTCACCCTCCTGACCCTTGAGTGATGGACTGGATTCTGCCTGCCTTGCTCCTTGCCCAGCTCCTGGCCAGTGAGAAGCTCTTAGAGAGTTGTTGTCTGAATTGATAAAGACTTGCTGCTGGCCAGACACAGTGGGTCATGCCTGTAATCCAAGCATTTTGGGAGGCCAAGGTAGGAGGATCATTTGAGCCCAGGAGTTCGAGTCTAGCCCTGGTAACATAGACCCCCATCTCTACAAAAAAAAATTGTAATAGGTGAGTGTGGCAGTGTGTGCCTGCAGGAGGCTGAGGTAGGAGGATCGCTTGAGCCTGGGGGGTCCAGTCTCCATGAGCCACGATCATGCCACTGTTTCAAACAAACAAAAGACTTTCTGAGCCAGGTTTCTGAACTGTTCTGATGCCATATCACAATTCTTTTTTTTTTTTTTTTGAGACTGAGTTTTGCTCTTATTACCCAGACTGGAGTGCAATGGCACGATCTTGGCTCACCGCAACCTACGCCTCCTGGGTTCAAGCAATTCTCCTGCCTCAGCCTCCCAAGTAGCTGGGACTACAGGCGTGTGTCACCATGCCCAGCTAATTTTTGTATTTTTAGTAGAGACAGGGTTTCACCATGTTGATCAGGATGGTCTCGATCTCTTGACCTCGTGATCCACCTGCCTCGGCCTCCCAAAGTGCTGGAATTATAGGCATGAGCCACTGTGCCTGGCCGCCATATCACAATTCTTAACCATCCAGCCCTATGTACAATGGCCAAAGCTGCCCCTGTCTCTTCCACAGTGTCACATCCCATCTGAGCCCTTGGGTACCCTGGCCCTTTGGAGAAGCTAGGGTCACCATGGTGATTGCGTTTGTATATGCAGTTTGAGGATTCCAGTGTTGTTTCTGACACGTGATTATTATAGGTGCTATGAATCGAATTGTGTGCCCCCACTCCCCAAAGACATGTTGAAATCCTAATTCCTGATACCTGTAAATCTGACCTTATTTGGAAATAGACTGTGGCTGGGCATGGTGGCTCATGCCTGTAATCAATCCCAGCACTTTAGGAGGCTGAGGCGGGTGGATCACATGAGGTCAGGAGTTTGAGACCAGCCTGGCCAACATGGCGAAACTCCGTCTCTTCAAAAATACAAAAATTAGCCAGGCGTGATGATACGTGCCTGTAATCCCAGCTATTCAGGAGGCTGAGGCAGGAGAATGGACTTGAACCCGGGAGGTGGAAGTTGCAGTAAGCCACCACATCACTCCAGCCTTGGCAACAGAGTAAAACTCTGTCAAAAAAAAAAAAAGAAAGAAAGAAAGAAAGAAAAGAAAGCAGCAGATTTAATAACGATCTAAATTAAGAAACTAGGATGAGATCATAATAAGTAAAATGAACCCTTAATCCAATACGATTTAATTCAATGAGGAGTCCTTATAAAATAGAGATGAGACAGAGATAGATTACACAGAGGGAAGAATACCATGTAAAGATGGAGGAAGAGGTTGGATTTACGCACCTGCAGGAGGAAGGCCAGACTGCAAATGACAGAAGCTAAGAGAAAAGCATGGAACAAATACTTCCCTAGAGTCTTCAGAGAGCCCGGCCCTTCCCCACCTGATCTCAGACTTTTAGTCTCCAGAATTGTGAGAGATACATTTTTTCCCTCTGTTTTTTTTTTGGTTGTTTGTTTGTTTGTTTTCATTTTTTTCTGAGTCGGAGTTTCACTCTTGTTCCCCAGGTTGGAGTGCAATGGCACGATCTCAGCTCACTGAAACCTCCACCTCCCGGGTTCAACAGACTCTCCTGCCTCAGCCTCCTGAGTAGCTGGGATTACAGGCACACACCATACACCCAGCTAATTTTTGTATTTTTAGTAGAGACCGGGTTCACCATGTTGACCAGGCTGGCCTCAGAGTTCTGACTTCAGGTGATCCACCTGCCTTGGCCTCCCAAAGAGCTGGGATTACAGGCATGAGCCACTGTGCCCGGCCTCCTCTGGCTTTTTTTTTTTTTGAGATGGAGTTTCACTCTTGTTGCCCAGGCTGAAGTGCAATGGCGTGATCTCAGCTCACTGCAACCTCCAGCTCCGGAGTTCAAGTGATTCCCCTGCCTCAGACTTCCGAGTAGCTGAGTTTACAGGCGCGCCCGCCACCACGCCCAGCTAATTTTGCATTTTTAGTAGAAACAAGGTTTCTCCATGTTGGTCAGGCTGGTCTCGAACTTCCAACCTCAGGTGATCCACCCGACTCGGCCTCCCAAAGTGCTGGGATTACAGGCGTGAGCCACCGCGCCCGGCCTCCCCTAGGTTTTAAGCCACTAGCCTGTGGTACTTTGTTATGGCAGCTAGGATTAATCCAATAGGTGTTCTCATGGCCTTCAGTGGGAATAGGAAAGAGGAATGTGGGGTGTTTGCCAAGGCCTGTTATTGGAATTGCCAGCTCTGCACTGTGGGAAGGTCTCTACTTTGCAGGCTTATGCCAACAAATGTCATGTCTGATGTTGTATGGAAGAGATCATTGGCTTTGGAGGAAGTCAGTCTGACTGCTGCTTTGGGCAAGTTAATTCTCCTCTGAGCCTCAGTTGTCTTGTCTGCAAAACAAGTCAGACTGCTGTGGAGATAAGGGAGGTAATACTACCAGAACTCTCAACCTTGACTCATTGTCAGAATCGCTTTGGACACTCATTAAAAATAGAGATTACTGGCCAGGCACAGTGGTTCATGCTTGTAATCCTAGCACTTTGGGAGGCCAAGGCGGACGGATCACGAGGTCAAGAGATCGAGACCATCCTGGCCAACATGGTGAAATCCCATCTCTACTAAAATACAAAAATTAGCTGGGCATGGTGGGGTGCATCTGTAATCCCAGCTACTCGGGAGGCTTAGGCAGGAGAATCACTTGAACCCGGGAGGCAGAGGTTGCAGTGAGCCAAGATTTTGCCACTACACTCCAGCCTGGCGACAGAGCAAGACTGTTTCAAAAAAAAATACAAATTACTATCATTTCTTAGCCTTTTGGCTAAAATCAAGTTTAAAAATACAGATTACTGGCCGGGCTCAGTGGTTTATGCCTGTAATCCCAGCACTTTGGGAGATCAGGGTGGGCAGATCACTTGAGGTCAGGAGTTCAACCTGACCAACATAGTAAAAACCCATTACTACTAAAACTACAAAAATTAGCTGGGTGTGGTGGTGTGGGCCTGTAATCCCAGCTACTTAGGAAGCTGAGGTGGGAATATTGCTTGAACCCAGGAGGCAGAGGTTACAGTGGGCTGAGATCATGCCACTGCACTCCAGCCTGGGCAACAGAGTGAGACTCCATCTCAAAAAAAAAAAAATTACAGATTACTGACTTCAAAAATTAACCGGGTTTAATGGTATGCACCTGTAGTCTCAGCTACTGGGGAGGCTGAGACAGGAGGACTGCTGGAGCCCAGTGGTTAAAGTCTGCAGTCAGCCGTGATCACACCATTGCACTCCAGCCTAGGTGACAAAACAAGACCATGTCTAGAAAAAAAAAAGCCACTGCAGTGGCTCACATCTATAATCCCAACACTTTGGAGGCAGAGGCGGGCGGATCACCTGAGGTCAGGAGTTTGAGAACAGAGTGGCTAACATGAAGAAACCCCGTATTTACTAAAACTACTAAGAAAAAAAAAAATAGCTGGGCATGGTGGACAGCGCCTGTAGCTACTCAGAAGGCTGAGACAGGAGAATCACTTGAACCCAGGAGTCAGAGGTTGCAGTGAGATGAGATCATGCCACCGCACTCCAGCCTGGGTGACAGAGCTAGACTCCGTCTCAGAAAAAACAAGCCAGGTGTGGTATCTCATCTCTGTAATCCCAGCACTTTGGGAGGCAAAGGTGGGAGGATCACTTGAGGTCAGGAGTTCCAGACCAGCCTGGCCAACATGGTGAAACGCCGACTCTACTAAAAATACAAAAATTCATGCCTGTAATCCCAGCACCTTGGGAGGCCGAGGCGGGCGGATCACGAGGTCAAGAGATCGAGACCATCCTGGCCAACATGGTGAAACTCTGTCTCTACTAAAAATACAAAAATTCGCTGGGTGTGGTGGCATGCGCCTGTAGTCCCAGCTGCTCAGGAGGCTGAGGCAGGAGAATTGCTTAAACCGAGATCGCGCCATTGCACTCCAGCCTGGGTAACAACAGTGAAACTCCGTCTCTAAAAAAAAAAAAAAAAAAAAGGAAAACAAAACAAAACTGCTGGGAACTGCCCCCTAGAGGTAGCGCTAGGAAATAGCGGCTATGGCTCTGGGCTCAGGGAGCTGTAAGGAAAAGGAGGGAGAACCTTTTAGGAGAGCAACTATGGGTTCCAAGCATAAAGCTACCCCACCCTGAGCTCTGGTTCTCACTGGTAACTGAGTGAGCAAGGCTCAGCTCAAACAGCTACAAAGACCCAACCTGCGGTCGGGCACGGTGGCTCACACCTGTAATCCCAGCACTTTGGGAGGCCAAGGAGGGCGGATCGCCTGAGGTCAGGAGTTTGAGACCAGCCTGGCCAACACGGTGAAACCCCATCTCTATGAAAAATACGAAAATTAGCTGGGCGTCGTGGTGGCCTGTAATCCCAGCTACTTAGGAGGCTGAGGTAGGAGAATTGCTTGAATCTGGGAGGCAGAGGTTGCAGTGACCGAGATCAGGCCACTGTACTCCAGCCTGGTGACAGAGCGAGACTCCATCTCAAGAAAAATAAATAGGCCGGGCGCGGTGGCTCACGCCTATAATCCCAGCACTTTGGGAGGCCGAGGTGGGTGGATCACGAGGTCAAGAGATCAAGACCATCCTGGTCAACATGGTGAAACCCCGTTTCTACTAAAAATACAAAAATTAGCTGGGTGTGGTGGTGCGCGCCTGTAGTCCCAGCTACTCGGGAGGTTGAGGCAGGAGAATTGCCTGAACCCAGGAGGCGGAGGTTGCGGTGAGCCGAGATCGCACCATTGCACTCCAGCCTGGGTAACAAGAGCGAAACTTCATCTCAAAAAAAAAAAGAAAGAAAGAAAAATAAATAAATAAATTAATTAATTAATTAAAAAATAAAGACCCATTTGCTTTGTTAAGTGTGTATATATATACTCATATATATGTATATGTGTATACATACATATACGTATACACATATGTATGTATGCACATATACATATATGAACCCAGGAGGCGGAGGTTGCAGTGAGCTGAGATCACGCCATCGCTCTCCAACCTGGGCAACAGGGCAAGACTCCATCTCAAAAAAAAATAAAAATTAAATTAAATTAAAAACCCAGAGGAAAAAATATATTATCTCACAGTTCTGGAGAAATATATATATTCACACACCCACACAAACATACATATAATTTATATATATTATATATATACTTTTATTATATATATACTTATATGTATGCTTTTTTTTTTCTTTTTTCTTTTTTGTAAAGAGAGGAGGTCTCACTGTGTTGCCCAGGCTGGTCTCACACTCCTGAGCTTGAGCAATCCTCTTGTCTCGGACTAAGTGTGTGTATGTATGTATGTATTTATCTATCTATCTCTATACTGCTTTGAGGAACAGTTCATCACTTCCTGAAAGTGTTAAACATAGAATCACTAGCCAGGTGCTGTGGCTCAAGCCTGTAATCCCAGCATTTTGGGAGGCTGAGGTGGGTGGATCAGCTGAGGTCAGGAGTTCGAGACCAGCCTGGCCAACATGGTGAAACCTCATCCCTACTAAAAATACAAAACCCAGCCAGGTGTGGTGGCACGGGCCTATAATCCCAGCTACTCAGGAGGCTGAGGCAGGAGAATCGGCTTGAACCTGGGAGGTGGAGGTTGCACTGAGCTGAGATCATGCCACTGCACTCCAGTCTGGGTGACAGAGTGAGACCCTGTCTCAAAAAAAAAAAAAACAAAGGTGGGGGAGGACATTAGGATACAGATGTGTTCACACAGAAGAAAGACCATGTGAAAATGGGAAGAAGATGACCTTTGGGAGACTGAGGTGGAAGGATTACTTGAGCCCAGGAGTTTAAGATCAGTCTAGGCAACATAGTGAGACTCTGTCCAAAAAATTATCTAGGTGTCGTAGTGTTCACCTGTAGTCCCAGCTACTTAGGAGGTTGAGGCGGGAGGATCACTTAAGCCTGGGAGTTCGAAGCTGCAGTGAGCTATGGTTGTGCCACTACACTCCAGCCTGGGCAACAGAGTGATATCCTGTCTCTAAAAAAATAGAAGACAAAGAAACAAAAACCAGACTCATCTCAAAATTGAATTGTCATTGTGTTGGTGTTGGGAGGTGGAACCCTTAAGAGGGTTTCAGGTCATGAGGCTTTACCCTCATGAATAGATTTTTTTTTTTTTGAGACGGAGTCTGACTCTTGTCTCCCAGGCTGGAGTGCAGTGGAGCCATCTTGGCTCACTGCAACCTCTGCCTCCCAAGTTCAAGAGCTCTCCCTCATCAGCTTCCTGAGTAGCTGGGATTACAGGCACCCGCCACCACACCTGGCTAATTTTTGTACTTTTAGTAAAGACAGGGTTTCACCATGTTAGCCTGGCTGGTCTCGAACTCCTGACCTCAGGTGATCCACCCGCCTCAGCCTCCCAAAGTGCTGGGATTACAGGCGTGAGCCGCCGTGTCTGGCCGACTAGTGCTATTATTGCAGGAAGGAGTTTTTTTTATCAAGGGAGTGGGTTCCCCCCCTGTTGCATTCTCTTTGCCCTTCTACCATGTGAGGCCTTCTGCCATGGGACGATGCAGCAGGAAGACCCTCACAAGATGCCAGCACTTTGATATTGGACTTCTCAGCCTCCAGAAATATGAGCCAATACATTTCTATTCATTATAAATTACGCATACAAAAATTAGCTGGGCGAGGTGGTACATGCCTGTGGTCCCAGCTACTCAGTAGGCTGAGATGGGAGGATTGCTTGAGCCCAGGAGGTCAAGGCTGCAGTGAGCCAAGATCACATCACTGCACTGCAGCCTGAGTGACCCTGTCTCAATAAATAAATAAATAAATAAATAACCTAGTCCCAGGTATTCTGTTACAGCAGCACAAAACAGACTAAAACATCCCCATCTCATGACTTGCCCTGCCCCATCACAATTTTGCAAAAAGAAAGTGCTTTTTTAGAGAGGAACAGTAAGCATTTATTGAGCCCTTACTCTGTACCAGCCAGGACATAGTGTTTCATGTGCATTTTCTGATGTAATCTTCCCAACGATCTATTAACTTCCATAATTATTCCCATTTTTTATTTGTTTTGTTTTTTGTTTTTTTGGAGACAGAGTCTCACTCTTTGGCCCAGCTGGAGTGCAGTGGCATGATCACGGCTCACTGCAACCTCTGCCTCCCTTCAAGCGATTCTCCTGTCTCCTGAGTAGCTGGGACTATAGGCACATGCTGCCACGCCCACCTTTTTTTTGTATTTTAGTAGAGGCAGGGTTTCACTGTGTTGCCCAGGCTGGTCTTGAACTCCTGAACTCAGGCAATCCTCCCGCCTCAGCCTCCCAAAGTGCTAGGATTACAAGTGTGAGCCACCACACCCGACTATTCCCATTTTTCAGATGAGGAAACTAGTTCAGGGAATTGAAATAATTTTCCCAAGGGCATAAGGCAGAACCATAGTTCAACAGTGGTAAGGGTGTCATTCTCTCGGGTGCCTTTCTTATTTGTCTCCGTTTTCAAAGCAGTCTAGTAGTGAGATCCCCGTCACTGTAGATGCTCAAGCAGGGACCTGAGGAAATGCAAACAACGTAGACTCAGTAGACTAATGGCCTCAGGAGCCACTTTAAGTCTTAAAATGGTAGGATTATCTTGTTTGTTTCTCTTTTCCCTGAGCACATGCTTAATTCCCATCAGAGAAAATAAGAGCTTTTCTAGCCTGGTGCAGTGGCTCATGCCTGTAATCCCAGCAATTTGAGAGATCGAGGCAGGAAGATTGCTTGAGGATAGGAGGTTTTTTTTTTTTTTGAGACCAGCCTGGACAACATAACAAGACCCTATCTCTACAAAAATGTTAAAAAATTAGCCGGGTGGCTGGGCGCCGTGACTCACGCCTGTAATACAGCACTTTGGGAGGCTGAGGCAGGCGGATCACCTAAGGTCAGGAGTTCGAGACCAGCCTGGCCAACATGGCGAACCCCCATCTCTACTTTAAAAAATACAAAAACTAACCAGGCGTGGTGGCAGGCGCCTGTAATCCCAGTTACTCAGGATGCTGAGGCAGGAGAATCGATTGAACCACGGGAGGTAGAGGTTGCAGGTGAAGAGAGCCGAGATCACACCACTACACTCCAGTCTGGGTGACAGAGCAAGACTCTGTCTCAAAAAAAATGCAAAAAACCACAAAACATTAGTCAGCTACGGGCACGATAGCCCATACCTGTAGTCTTAGCTACTTGGGAGGCTGAGAGGGGAGGATTACTTGAGCCAGGAGGTCAAGGCTGCAGTGAGCCATAATTGTGTCAATGCACTCCAGCCTGAGTGATAGAGCATGACCACATCTCAAAAAAAAAAAAGAAAGAAAGAAAAGAAAAAACAAACATAAGAGCTTTTCTTGCATGTGAACTTATGGAATGGTGTCTTTGTCCTCACAAACTCCTCAATAACATCATTCTGTCCCCCAAACACATCAGAAGGAATCCCTCATCACAACTTTTCCAGAATGAAGGCCCTGAGCTGTAACCGAAAGCTAATAGGCCGATCCACTTGTGACCATGACATTCCTGAGCTACTAGAAGTCCATCTGCAATTGTGTTTAAAAAAAAGAAGTCCAGCTGTGGCTTCTCTAGAGACACAGTGAAGGACCTCAGGGTAGGAAATGGCAGGAAGAGAAAAGATCCTGAAGGCCTTGTGAGAAGCAGGATGTCTGCTCTGAGACCGTCAGGAAAGGGGCAACCCCCAGAAGCAATGGGATGGGCTTCGACTTGTGGGCACATCTAGGGGCCAATTAGGAAACAAGCAAGGGCCCCCTGCCTTAGTGATATGGTAGGCTGAATTCAAAGATAGCCCCAGGATTCATGCCCCCTGTGTACATGCCCTTGTACGATCTCCTCCTCTTGAGTAGGGGGCAGAACCTGTGAATTTGTTTAGATATCATTCCCAAGACTAGTTTACTAGTCAGTTACCCTGGTGGGCTTAACCTAATCAGGTGAGGTCTCTTTTTTTTTTTTTTTTGAGACCGAGTCTTGCTCTGTTGCCCAGGCTGGAGTGCAATGGTGAGATCTTGGTTCACTGCAACCTCCACCTCCTGGGTTCAAGGGATTGTCCTGTCTCAGTCTCTTGAATACTGAGATTACAAGTGCCCACCACCATGCCCAGCTAATTTTTGTACTTTTAGTAGTGATGGGGCTTCACCATGTTGGCCAGGTTAGTCTCCTGACCTCAAGTGATCCACCTGCCTCGAGGTGAGGTCTTTGTTTGTTTTTTTTGAGACGGAGTCTCACCTTGTTGCCCAGGCTGGAGTGCAATGGCGCAATCTCGGCTCACTGCAACCTTCGCCTCCTGAGTTCAAGTGATTCTCCTGCCTCAGCCTCCCCCATAGCTGGGATTACAGGCATCTGCCACCAAGCCTGGCTAATTTTTTGTATTTTTTTAGTAGAGACGCGGTTTCACCATGTTGGCCAGGCTAGTCTTGAACTCCTGAAACCTCAGGTGATCCACCCACCTCAGCCTCCCAAAGTGCTGGGATTACAAGCATGAGCCACTGCGCCCAGTCTTGGGGTGAGGTCTTTAAAAGCAGGTGAAGTGTCAGAGAGACATTCTCCTGTTGCCTGGAATGAATAAGCTCCAGTATTGTAAGAAGGGCCTGTGGAGGGAGCCATGTGGGGAGGACAAGAGGGCACCCTCTAGGAGTAGAATGTCCTTGAGTGACAGTTAGCAAGAAGAAAAGAGGATCTTGTCCCACCACTGCAATGAAAACAATTCTGCCAACAACCTCAACGACCTTGGAAAACGCCTCTGAGCTCCAGATGAGACTTCAAACCTGGCCGAGGTCTTGATCTCAGTCTTGTGATACCCAGTAGATAATCCAGTTATGTTCTACCTGGACTTCTGACCTAAAGAATCTGAGGGGTAATAATGAGTGATGTTTTAAGCTGCTTACTTTGTGATAAATTGCTATGCAGCAACAAAACAATTAATGCAGGTGATTAGGGCTGTGGACTGCTCTCAGAGTAGCAGGGAATTCACAACTGACTGAGAGATAAGCAAAACCTACCTTCAGAGGTGGTGGGCAAAGAACAATTTCTGGAGTCAGACAAATGGGGACTGGAGCCTAAGTGCCACTATTTGTTAGCTGTATGATTTTTTGCAAGTGATCTTTAAGTCTATTCCGTTATCAATATATTAGGGATAGGCCGCTCACACCTATAATGCCAACACTTTGGAAGGCCAAAATGGAAGGATCACCTGAGGTCAGGAGTTCAAGACCAGCCTGGCCAACATGGTGGAACCCTGTCTCTATTAAAAATACAAAAATTAGCTGGGCTTGATGCAAGTACCTGTAGTCCCAGCTACTTGGGAAGCTGCAGCAGGAGAAACACCTGAACCTAGCAGGCAGAGGTTGCAGTAAGCCAAGATCATGCCACTGCACTCCAGCCTGGACCACAGAGCAAGACTCCACCTCAAAAAATAATAATAAAATAAAATAAATTTTAAAAATAAATAAATTAGGGGTAAAAACATCTCACAAAGTTGTTATGAGGCATAAATGGGTTAATAGTTTGTGGCAGGTAGTGGCTCATGGTAAATTATAGTCATAATTGTATTTTTAAAAGAAAAAACAACACTTCAGTAGCCAATCTAAGTAACAGAGACAGTGTTTCACCATGTTGGCCAGGCTGGTCTCAAACTCCTGACCTCAGGTGATCTGCTGCGTCGGCCTCCCAAAATGCTGGGATTACAGGCATGAGCTACCACTCCTAGCTTTTTTTTTTTTTTTGAGATGGAGTGTGGCTTTTGTCGCCTAGGCTGGAGTGCAGTGGCATAATCTCTGCTTACTGCAACCTCCACCTCCTGGGTTCAAGCTATTCTCCTGCCTCAGCCTCCCAAGTAACTGGGATTATAGGTGTGTGCCACCACACCTGGCTAATTTTTGTAATTTTAGTAGAGACGGGGTTGCACCATGTTGGCCAAGATGGTCTTGAACTTCCGACCTTAGCTGATCCACCCACCTTGGCCTCCTAAAGTGCTGGGATTAAAAAGAATGAGCCACTGCACCTGGCCATCTTTCCTTTTTTATTTTCTTTTATTTATTTTTATTTTTTATATTTATTTATTTATTTTTATTTTTATTTACTTATTTATTTATTTATTTATTTATTTATTTTTGAGACGGAGTTTCGCTCTTGTTACCCAGGCTGGAGTTCAATGGCGCGATCTCGGCTCACCGCAATCTCCGCCTCCTGGGTTCAGGCAATTCTCCTGCCTCAGCCTCCTGAGTAGCTGGGATTACAGGCACGCGCCACCACGCCCAGCTAATTTTTTGTATTTTTGGTAGAGACGGGGTTTCACCATGTTGACCAGGATGGTCTCGATCTCTTGAGCTCGTGACCCACCCGCCTCGGCCTCCCAAAGTGCTGGGATTACAGGCGTGAGCCACCGCGCCCGGCTTATATTTATTTATTTATTTATTTAGAGATGGGGTTTCACTATGTTGGCCAGGCTGGTCTTGAACTCCTGACCTCGTCATCCGCCCGCCTCGGCCTCCCAAAGTGCTGGGATTACAGGTGTGAGCCACCGAGCCCGGCCTTTCTTTTTCTTTTTCATTTTTTTTGAGACGGAGTCTAGCTCTGTCGCCCAGGCTGGAGTGCAGTGGCGCTATCTCGGCTCACTGCAACCTCCATCTCCTGGGTTCAAGCGATTTCTGGTTCATGTTAGTAATTTTAGTGACATGGGGTTTCACCATGTTGGTCAGGCTAGTCTTGAATTCCTGACCTCAAGTGATACCCCAGCCTTGGCCGCCCAAAGTGCTAGGATTACAGGCGTGAGCCACTATGCTCAGCCTTAATTTCCTTATGGCCAGCTGTTACACCGAAAGGCAAGGGGAAAGGTTAGAGTAGATTTTTTTTTTTTAAGACAGAGTTTCATTCTTGTTGCCCTGGCTGGAGGGCAATGGTGTGATCTCTGTTCACGGAAACCTTCATCTCCCGGGTTCAAGCGATTCTTCTGCCTCAGCCTCCTGAGTAGCTGGGATTACGGTGCCCACCACAATGCCTGGCTCATTTTTTATATTTTTAGTAGAGACAGGTTTTTACCATGTTGGCCAAGCGGGTCTCAAACTCCTGACCTCAGGTTATCCACCCGCTTCGCCCTCCCAAAGTGCTGGGATTACAGGCGTGAGCCACCACACCCAGCCTACAGTAATATTTTTAGACTTTATGGCTGGCTTTGGGATAAAGGGGTTCTACTTTCTACTACCCTCTCTTGGGGAGGAGGGATTCTAGTTTCTGTGGTATGCCTGGAGGGAGAATAAGGGGCAAGAGACAAGAGGGTAGACGGTCAGAGAGAAACTGCTTCGCAGGCCTTCACTTTGTTTTCCTAGCTCCAGCACTAGGTTGGTGGGAGAACCTGAGGGCAACTGCTTTGAAAACATTTTAAAAATCCTTTTCTCAGCCAGATTCATATACAGTAAAGCCACACTGCTAGAGAGGAAAAAGAGAAGGGCAGATGCCAAGGCCCCTCAGAGTCAGCCTGAAGTGAGGAAGTGGCACCTGAATGGCCATCTTTTCTTTCCAGTGTGCCCAGGGATACAGAATGGAAGACAACAAGAAAAACAGACAGTCTCGTTATCTCTGGGCGGCATCCAGATCCTTCAGGCCTGGGGGAAGTGCCCTGGACGGCCCAGGGGCTCAAAGTTAGGATGTAGCTACTGAGATTAGATGCAGCAACCTTGGAACTTGATCCACCCTATTTCAGAGCCATGGGTCATAGATTCAGGAGCCTTCTTGTAGGAGGTGGGGTAGAAACATCCAGGTGAGAGTCCTCGGAACCGGGGATGCGGCGAAAAGATCCTTGACTGCCAATGAGCAGCCCGATTTCTGAGCCTCTTTCCTAATCTGTGAAATGAAGTAGTTGAACTCATTTTTTATGCAAGCTGGTTTGTGATTTAATAGTTACTAATAGAGTCCCTTATATATAGGCATTTCCCCCCTTCTTTCGTTCTTTTATTTTATGCTACAACAGGAAAGAGGAGGGTAAGCAAAGTAGGGTTTTTTTTGTTTTGTTTTTTGAGACGGAGTTTCTCTCTTGTTGCCCAGGCTGGAGTGCAATGGCGCGATCTTGGCTCACTACACCTCCGCCTCCCGGGTTAAAGCTATTCTCCTGCCTCAGCCTCCTGAGCTGGGATTACAGGCGTGCAACACCACGCCCAGCTAATTTTGTACTTTTAGTACAGACGGGGTTTCTCTTTGTTGGTCAGGCTGGTTTCGAACTGCCGACCTCAGGTGATCTGCCCGCCTCGACCTCCCAAAGTGCCGGGATCAAAGGCGTGAGCCACAGCGCCCGGCCGCAAAGTAGGTATGTTTATTATAGTCTGTTGTTATTGCTATCATTCCTATTTTGAGGTGATTAAGTGCCCTCCTGGGCCTGAATCGAACAGAAGCACCGTCGGTTACTCCTCCCTCGCCTCCAACCCTACTTCCAGGATGGCGGTTGCAGGTCACCTGACCAGACAAGGCGGGACGCGGGGCTAATAAACTTTGTCCTCAGCGCGCCGCCGTAACCCGCCCGCGGCCGCGCTGTGGCCCCTCCCGCCCAGGCACCAGAGTCGCAGTGGGCGGGCCTACGTGCTCCGCCCGCCGTGCGCCTGTGCGTGAGTCCGGCCCCCGCTAGCTCGCGAGCCACCCGCGAGCTCATACCGGCTTCTCTCTCCATCCTCTGCTCGCGGGCCGCCATCGCCGTCATGCTGGGCGCCGCTCTCCGCCGCTGCGCTATGGCCGCAACCACCCGGGCCGGCCCTCGAGGCCTCCTGCACTCCGCCCCGACCCCCGGCCCCGCCGCGGGTAAGGCCCCTGCTTGCCACTGCCCGCGCCCTCGTGTCCTTGCGGTGACCTGGGCCCCCGCCGCCACTCGAGGGCGGGCTCCCCCCGGCCTAGCCCTTGCCCTACCCTGGTTACCGAACCCTGTGACCGCGGGCCACCCCGGCCGCCGCCTCGAGTAGTGGAGGACCTGAGAGCGCGCCCCCCGTGCCTCCCTCCGCGCAACTTCCTGGCTCTGTCACTGTGGACAGGTCAGATGTGGACCTGCTGTGAGCACCGAAGAGGGGACGCAGCGCTCCCCTACGGTTCCCGGGCCGTGACCCTGCCCCGGCGCCGACCCTGCGGCCACCTGACCGGGAGTGGCCGCCGCCGGCCTGCAGCGCCTCGGCGAAGGTGACATTGAGCCTCCGGGCGCGCCGCTCGAGGTCCGAGGACACAATATGCTTCGTATGGGACACACGATTATACTTTTTAATCAGGCGTTTGTCGGTTAGCGTTTAGTGTGTCACCTTCACAGCCTGTTCTGTCATTTTTAGGGACTGCTGTGCCACATTCTAATTCTTCCACGTTTAAATTAGATCGTCGTGTGTGGTTGTTTTCTGATCTCCGGAAGATAGCCTGATTTTTGATAGGGCTTATGATAAAAATATCACTCTTTTGAAAATTGGATCCACAGAATCAGGAATACTGGGTTTTATAAGCATAGGAATGCCTCGTGTTTTTTTTTCCCCTTTGGCATAGAAGCCTGATTGCTGGAGTACGAGACATGCTGCTGATTCTTCTCTACTTTCTTTCCCCTTACATGCGTTCTGGGGGATTTTGAGTCCACCACCGTAGAATAAATACAGTAATTACACTTTGATCTTGGTCTGTGATGATAATATAAGCTACATTTTGAAATTTAGCTTCTATGCGTGTGTATTATATTTTATTTTTGAATTCGCATCACTGGCAACTATGCATGCATATTTAAACGTAAGAACTAGAAACTCATTTCAGGGTATGCTGAAGTGAAAAATTTAAAAAAGAACTCAGAAACTCAAAACTAGTAAGGTTGTTGCCTTGACTAAGTGTTTTAACACTTCAGAACCTAAAGAATATGTTTTGCTTCATTCATTTTTTACTTTATCTTTTATCATTTGTCATAAAATCGTAAGACTGGAGGATACTTTATTTTTGTTTATTTTTAAATTAGAGACGGAGTATCCCTGTGTTGCCTAGGCTAGGTTTGAACTCCTGGGCTCAAGTGATCCTCCTACCTCAGCCTCCCAAAATTCGGGATTATAGGCATGAGCCACTACACCCAACCTAAATAGAGTGTACTTTATAGATAGTGGAGACCATTCTATTCTATAGAAAAGGAATCCGAAGTCCATCTTAGGAAACTGACTCCTTTTTTTTTTTTTTTTTTTCTTTTTTGAGACGGAGTTTCGCTCTTGTTACCCAGGCTGGAGTTCAATGGCGCGATCTCGGCTCACCGCAACTTCTGCCTCCTGGGTTCAGGCAATTCTCCTGCCTCAGCCTCCCGAGTAGCTGGGACTACAGGCACGCGCCACCATGCCCAGCTAATTTTTGCATTTTTAGTAGAGACAGGGTTTCACCATGTTGACCAGGATGGTCTCGATTTCTTGACCTCGTGATCCACCTGCCTCGGCCTCCCAAAGTGCTGGGATTACAGGCGTGAGCCACCGCGCCCGGCCCTGACTCCTTTTTTTTTTTTTGAGATGGAGTTTTATTCTTGTTGCCCAGGCTGGAGTGCGATAGCACGGTCTCAGCTCAAGCGATTCTCTTGCCTCAGTCTCCCAAGTAGCTGGGATTACAGGCACCTGCCACCACGCCTGGCTAATTTTTGTATTTTTAGTAGAGATGGGGTTTCACTATGTTGGCCAGGCTAGTCTCGAACTTCTCGAACTCCTGACCTCAGGTGATCCACCTGCCTCAGCCTCCCAAAGGGCTGAGATTTCAGGCATGAGCCACCATGCCTGGCGGAAACTGACAAAAATGTGGAACCATTTTTGTTTCTTACCTATAGTTATGTTTAGGTCATCCTGATGTTTGTTCATGTTTTATGTTATACTAAATTTACATTTTTGGCACGTGCACATATTTGTGGCTACTGGGAAGCTGAGGCAGGATAATCACTTGGACCCGGGAGGCAGAGGTTGGAGTGAGCCGAGGTGGTGCTGCTGCACTCCAGCCTGGGCAACAGAGTGAGACTCCAGCTCAAAAAAACATTTTTTTTTTTTAATTTTTCTTTTTTTTCTCTTCTTTCTTTGCTTTCTTTCCTTCTTTTTTTTTTTTTTTTTTTTTTTTTTGATGGAGTCTCACACTGTTGCCTGGGCTGGAGTGCAATGGCATGATCTCAACTCACTGCAACTTCCGCCTCTCAGGTTCAAGCGATTTTTTCTTCTACCTCAGCCTCCTGAGTAGCTGGGATTACAAGCGCGCGCAACCGTGCCCAGCTGATTTTTGCATTTTTTAGTAGAGACAGGGTTTCACCATGTTGGTCAGGCTCGTCTTAAACTCCCGACCTTGTGAAAGTGCTGGGATTACAGGTGTGGACCACCGCACCCAGCCCTCCCTCCTCCCTCTCTTCCTTCTTTCCTCTCTTTTCCTTTCCTCTTTTCTGTTCTGTTCTGTTCTTTTCTTCTTGAGAGAGTCTCACTGTGCTGCCTAAGCTGGAGTACGGTCGCACCATCAGAGCTCACTGCAGTCTTGACCTCCTGGGACTCAACTGATCCTCCAGCCTCTGCCTCCCAAATAACTAGGATCACAAGGGTGCATCACCATTTTTATTTTTGGTAGAAACAGTATCTCCCTGTGTTGCCCAGGCTGATCTGGGAACTCCTGGGCTCAGGAGTGCCTAGCTGCCTCCTGTCTCCCTCCTCCAGATTCCCAAAGTGCTGGGATTACAGTTGTGAGGCACCATGCCCAGCCACATTTTTCTTTTTCTTCTGTTGTTGTTTGTTTTTGTTTTTGTTTTGTTTTTTTGAGATGGAGTCTTGCTCTGTCTCCAGGCTGGTGTGCAGTGGCACGGCACGATCTCGGCTCACTGCAATCTCCATTTCCTGGGTTTGAGCAATTCTCCTGCATCAACCTCCTGAGTAGCTGGGACTACAGGCACGTGCCACCACACCCAGCTAATTTTTGTATTTTTAGGAGAGATGGGGTTTCACCATGTTGGCCAGGATGGTCTCCATCTCTTGACCTTGTGATCTCGTGATCTGCCTACCTCGGCCTCCCAAAGTGCATGAGCTGCCACGCCTGGCCTGTTTTTTCTTTTGTTTTTTTTTTTTTTTTTTTTGAGACAGGGTCTTGCTCTGTCACACAGGCTGCAGTACAGTGGCACAGCTCACTGCAGCCTCGACCTCCTAGGCTCAAGCCATCCTTCCACCTCAGCCTCCCAAAGTGCTGGGATTACAAGCGAGAGCCACTGTGCCTGGCCAATAACTCGTTATTGTGCCCTCATTCCCAGAGTTACCACCACCAAAATGTTTATTCTTCGGGCCTGTTTGGGCTGATTATTAAATGGAAAACTATCCTATTTAACAAAATTTAAACCCAAGGGATTAATGAGCCCTTTAGTTTTTCTATATATGTTAGCCTTTTTGTTTTTAAATAGAGTGCTTAACTGAATGCCAGAAAGCAGTGTTAGAAATAGCTTTTTAGAATGAAGCCCTAAAAATGTCCTCATTTTTCATAGCTGCTGCTTTTTTCTTACTCTGGAACCTTCAGGTTACATAAAAGCACTGAGTAATTGTTTTCCAAAATAGTTTGCCTTACAAGTTTCAATACCAGGTGGAGATCCTGTTCTTAAGTGGGGTGGGGTGTGTGGGCAGAGAATGCTTGTATAGTGTACCTAAAAAATACTAAGCATGTGGGGGACATGTCCATAGCTAACGGAATAGATCCTGCTCTACCTATTACTGGATTTAACAGTATAATTTAAATGATGTGGGGAGAGTCTGGTTTTGCCCTTCAGAAAGGGATATATGGGTTTTTAAATTTTTATTTATTTTAATTTGTTTGATACACAAAGTATTGCTCCAACCTAGGCTGGAGTGCAGTGGTGCAGTCATAGCTCAGTGCATCCTTGTTGCCCTGGGCTCAAGGGATCCTCCCACCTCAGCCTCCTGAGTAGCTGGGAGCACCACACCCCACTGATTTTTTAAGTTTTTTTTTTTTTAGAGATGGGGGTCTGTCTTTGTTACCCAAGCTGGTCTCTCAGTCCTAGCATCAAGCAATCCTGATTTGGCCTCCCAAAATTGTGGGATTACAGGCATGAGCCACCACACCAGGCCTGTTTTATAAAAGACTGCGTTCGTGCTCTCCCCTGGTCTCTTAAAAAAAAAAAATGGACTTTTTGGAATACAACTAGTTTGTAATTTGGCTTCCAGAAGACATGTGATCAACTCTTGAAAGTGGTGATCTCCTGGATTTGCTGTTGCTGGTCATCTTATTTGAAGTTAGGAAACAAAGCCTAGCACTTATGTAGTCAAATCCATGCCTAGCAGGGAACAAAAGGATTTGCTTATCATGAAACACTGTTCTGGATAGGACAGGTAATTACCTCCGGGGAAGGAGTACATAGACCTTTCACTGGGTAAATACTTAGGAGTGGAATTACTGTGTTACATGGTAGGTTTGTGTTTAACTTGATAAGAAACTGCTTAAACAGTCTTCCAAAGTGATTGTATCATTTTATACTTGCACTTGAAGTATTCAGTTAAGGCTAGCTTTAGGTTTTGAAAAAGATAACTTACACAGTTTTGTTTTGAGACAGGATCTCACTCTGTCGCCCAGGCTAGAGCCACTGTGCCTGACCCTAAGTTCTTGATAATAGTGTGTTAGAAGGTTGTCTGTCTAATCTATGTTTTCATATGTGTGTGTGCGTGTGTGTGTGTATATATATATTTATATATATATATATATATTTTCTTTTTTTTGAGATAGAGTCTTGCTCTGCTGCTCAGGCTGGAGTGCAGTGGTGTGATCTTGGCTCACTGCAACCTCCCTGGGTTCAAGCAATTCTCCTCCTTCAGCCTCCAAAGTAGCTGGGGCTACAGGCCTGCGCCACCACACCCAGCTAATTTTTTGTATTTTAGTAGAGGTAGGGTTTCACCGTGTTGGCCAGGCTGGTCTTGAACTCCTGGCCTCAAGTGATCCGCCCACCTCAGCCTCCCAAAGTGCTGGAATTACAGGTGTGAGCCACCACACCTGGCCTTGTTTTCTGATATATTAAATTTGAATATTAGTCTTGTAAGACTTATTAAATATCCATGTAGTTTTGATTTGCACTTATCAAATATATTTAGGTGTAGAGATCCATTTTTTCTTGTTGAAGAAATTAAGGCCAGGCATGGTGGCTCATACCTGTAATTCCAGCACTTTGGGAGGCTGAGGTGGGCGGATCACTTGAGGCCAGGAGTTTGAGACCAGCCTGGCCAACATGGTGGAACCTCGTCTCTACTAAAGATACAAAAAATTAGCTGTGTGTGGTAGTGGGCACCTATAATCCCAGCTACTTGGGAGACTGAGGCAGGAGAATCACTTGAACCCAGGAGGCAGAAGTTGCAGTCATCTGAGATCTCGTACCATTGTACTCCAGCCTGAGCGACAGGGCAAGACTCACTCTGTCTCAAAAAAAAATAAATAAATAAAACATGGCCACATCTATACCATTTACATACCTGTTCCACTTCATTCTGGGCTTGGATTATGTAGGTAATTTAGGTCTCTGGGAAGATCTTTTCTGCTTTGGTTTTTTCCTACTCTTCCTCCTGCCAGTTACTGCATTAAAGATATATAGGATATTACTAACATTTAAATTTCAACAATGTTGAGAGGTTTCTAGGTGAAGATGTAAAAAAAATACATATATATATGTTAAGGCCTGGCACAATGGCTCATACCTATAATCGTAGTACTCTGGGAGGCTGAAGTTGTAGGATTGCTTGAGTCCAGGAGTTCAAGACCAGCCTGGACAACATACCAAGACCCCATCTCTAAGAGTAAATAAGTAAAAATATATTAAGAAGCCTTAAACAACTAGAAGTTATAGCAAGCTTATCAGATAGTAGGAAATGTGATTTGAGATTTTTATGATTTTTATAACTAGAAGATCAACTAAGACATTTTTAGATAAGGGTTAGTTTATAGCTACCATTTGTTTAGTACCAGTGCGCAGTGTTAACCTACCTGTTTTCACATTTAATCTTTATAATCCACTAAGGAAGGTAGTGTACCCTATTTTACAGATAAGGAAAATGAAACTTACTTTCCCAGGGTCAAACAGAGAGCAAAGAACCTAGAGCTATCTGAATGCTAGCCTGTGCAGCATCTAAGACCCAAAGATAAAATTTTCTGCCTCCCCCATCCCCTTACCTGTTCCAGAGGGTATTCAGAAGGAATCCAGATTTCCAAACTCAATTCAGTGTCCATTTGTCAAGAAGAAAGAAAAAATGGGGCTGGGAGCAGTGGCTCATCCCTGTAATCGCAACACTTTGGGAGGCTGGGGCAGGTGGATCACTTGAGGTCGGGAATTCGAGATCAACCTGGGCAACATGGTGAAACCCCATCTCTGCTGAAAATACAAAAATTAGCTGGTCGTGGTGGTGCATGCCTGTAGTCTTGGCTACTCAGGAGGCTGAGGCAGGAGAATGGCTTGAACCCAGAAGGTAGAGGTTGCAGTGAGCTGAGATTGTGCCACTGCATTTCAGCCTGGGTGACAGTGAGACTTGATCTGAAAAAAAAAAAAGGAAATGCTTTTCATACAGTACGGTAAAGGATGTATTGATTAGGAGGCTCTAGTAGCCTTCAGAATGCTGAAGGCAAGAAATGGCATGAAAATAATTGTGTATCCTGTTTTATTGACAATGTTACATTTAAAATATCATTTTGTTTTTCTTTGAGACAGTATCTCGGTGTGTTGCCCAGGCTGGAGTACAGTGGTGTGATCTCAGCTCACCTCAATCTCTACCTCTTGGGTTCAAGTGATTCTTCTGCCTCAGTCTCCTGAATAGCTGGGATTACAGGTGTCTGCCATCACACCCAGCTAATTTTTGTATTTTTAGTAGAGACGGGGTTTCACCATGTTGGTCAGGCTGGTCACAAACTCCTGACCTCGTGATCCACCAGTCTCAGCCTCCCAAAGTGCTGGGATTACAGGTGTGAGCCACCGCCCCCGGCCCAAAATGTCATTTCTTAGATACCTTATAAAACAATATTTTGCGTTGGGTGTAGATTAGAGTGTACATTCTCTTAGGGGATTTATTAGAATCTTCTGGGAAGGGAGTATAGTTTGATAAAGCAATTTGTACGTGTAA
Organism: Aotus nancymaae; assembly: GCF_030222135.1. Classification (NCBI taxonomy): domain Eukaryota; kingdom Metazoa; phylum Chordata; class Mammalia; order Primates; family Aotidae; genus Aotus; species Aotus nancymaae. Next base: position 73,616,909 of record NW_026988414.1, read on the forward strand.
TTTGTCAGGATTGTAATTTATTTTGGAATATAACAACATGAGTTTTTTTTTTTTAATGCATCAGTAAAGTATATAAGTTTGTTTAATAGCTTGAATGGCACCAGGGCTGGTGGCTCACACCTGTAATCCCTGCACTTTGGGAGGCAAGGGTGAGAGCAATGCTTGAGCCCAAAGAGTTTGAGGCTGCAGTGAACTGTGATCGAGCCACTGCACTCCAGTTTGGGCAACAACAGAGTGAGACCCTGTCTCAAAAAAAAGAACTTGAACGGACGTTAGTATTATTACTAGTTTTTAGAGGTGGGGTGTCGCTGTGTTGCCCAGGCTGGAATGCAATGGCTGTTATCTCAGGTGTTGTCGTATTGTGGTACCCTACAACCTTGAACTCCTGGGCTCAGGCTCTGAGTAGCTAGGACTACAGGTGTGTGCCCAGCTGGGACATGTTTGTTTAGGAATTAATGCTCTGGTTAAGTGTAAAAAATCAAACAATATGGAAGTATATAAAGTAGTTTTTACCTTCCGCTGATAATCACTGTTAATTTAAAATAAACAAGAGGGGGTCGGTCAGTTGAGGTGGTTCATGTCTGTAATCCTAGCACTTTGGGAAGCTGAGGCGGGTGGATCTCAAGCTCAGGAGTTCGAGACCAGCCTGGCCAATATGATGAAACCCCGTCTCTACTAAAAGCACAAAAATTAGCTGGGCGTGGTTGCAGGCACCTGTAGTCCCAGCTACCCAGGAGGCTGAGACAGGAGAATCGCTTGAACCTGGGAGGCGAAGTTTGCAGTGAGCCGAGATCGTGCTCCAGTATAGGCAACAGAGTGAGACTTTGTCTCAATAAATAAATAAATACAGGCCGGGCGTGGGCTTAACGCCTGTAATCCAAGCACTTTGGGGGCCAAGGCGGGCGGATCACCTAAGGTCGGGAGTTCAAGACCAGCCTGACCAACATGGTGAAACCCCGTCTTAAAAATAAATACATACGTACATACAAAAGGCAACCACTGTAAATAATTTCAAGCTAGTATTGTACATTGGGGGAAGGTATAAACATGCCTATGTAATACTTTTCTTTCTACTTGATTTTACTTGCTTAATTTTTTTTTTTTTTGGAGATGGAGTCTCACTCTGTCCCTCAGACTGGAGTGCAGTGGCACAATCCCGGCTCACTGCAACCTACGCCTCCTGGGTTCAAGGGATTCTCCTGACTCAACCTCCTGAGTAGCTGGGACTACAGGCACGTGCCACCACACCCGGCTAATTTTTTGTATTTTTAGTAGAGATGGGGTTTCACCTCGTTGGCCAGGATGGTCTCAATCTCTTGACCTCGTGATCTGCCTGCCTCGGCCTCCCAAAGTGCTGGGATTACAGGCGTGAGCCACCACACCCAGCCTAATTTTAAAGATTCTTTATCAATGTATAAGATGTATTTCATTTGACCTGTTGAATATTTTTTCTGCCACAACATATATAGTTGATTCAAAATTTAATGCATTAAACAAGATATATCAAGTACTATTTGTGTACATTGAAGTTATGGTTCTTTCACATTGTAGCTATCCAGTCAGTTCGCTGCTATTCCCATGGGTCAAGTGAGACAGATGAGGAGTTTGATGCTCGCTGGGTAACATACTTCAACAAGCCAGATATAGATGCCTGGGAATTGCGTAAAGGTAATTGGAACATAGACATACTTGTCTATTTTGGTGTGTAAATGTGAACTGCTTCTGCCCCTTTGTTGAGAGCAACTGTTTTGAAAACATGTATTGTTTAAACTGGTTACCATCATGCAGCTTGCAGTTAGAAAAGTTTATAGCTATCTATAAAGCAGTATTTTTAAGGCAGGCACTATTGACATTTTGGGCCAGATAATTCTTTGTTGTAGGGGACTGTCCTTTACACTGTAGGATGTTTAGCATCACCTTTAGCTTCTACCTGCTAGAAGCCAGTACGCACACACCCCTACCGTGTGACAACCAAAAATGTCTCTAGACGTTACACAGTATCTCCTGAGGGATGAAATCACCCTTAATTATTGAAAACCACTGCTATAGCAATAAGACTAGATGAGCAAAAGGTAACAGTTTTGTACATTTCAAAGAATTTACACAAAGCAGTCATTTGCTTTCCTTCCCCTTTGGGTGATGGTTTGGGTTTTTTGTTATTTTTGCATTGTTTTGACCTGAATAAGTATGTAAGTTAGAACTTGTCTTTCCTAAATTTGCAGATGCACATTTAACATGAATATGTAGCATTAAGTGTAGGGTAATTTATCTCAGACCAAAAATTCAGTCTCAATGACTGCATCATATTCACTGGTATCCTTTGTTTAAATATTTTAAAATAATAAAAGCAAGAAACCTAAGTGCTTTAAACTTCCCTGCAGAAATGTAATGATTCCCTTTTGCTACAAGCAGAAGAATTCTTACTGAACAATCTGGACTAGAAGTAATAAAAAAGAACAGCAATTCTGTGTTCCCATTAAGAGAATCTTAAATTTTATGAGGTGTCATTTTGTACAGATCTGAAAGTAATCATGCCCAATCATTTTCTGGTTGAATGTTTATGAGTCTATGTACTAATGTTTCTCTATAATATCTCCTTAATGTCCTCATTTGGGCTTCATTCTCCTTACCCATTTCTCTGGTTTTTAGACTATTTTCCAGTTGAATCTCTTTTTTTTTTTTTTTTAATTTTTATTTTTTGAGACAGAATTTCTCTCTTTGCCCAGGCTGGAGTGCAATGGGGTGATCTGGACTTAATGCAACCTCCACCTCCTGGGTTCAAGTGATTGTCCTGCCTCAGCCTCCCGAGAAGCTGGGATTACAGGCATGCGCCACCACGCCCGGCTAATTTTGTATTTTTAGTACAGATGGGTTTTACCATGTTGACCATCTGGTCTCAAACTCCTGACCTCAGATGATCTGCCCACCTTGGCCTCCCAAAGTGCTGGGATTACAAGAGTGAGCCACCTCGCCAGGCCTCGACTCTACTATTTGCATGCAAAATACGTACATTGTACTAAGAGTTAAAAGATAGGAGGACCAGACATGGTGGCTCACACCTGTAATCCCAGCACTTTGGGAGGCCAAGACAGGTGGATCATGAGGTCAGGAGTTCAAGACCAGCCTGGCCAAAATGCTGAAACCCTGTCTCTACTAAAAATACAAAATTACCTGGGTGTGGTGACACCTGCCTGTAATTCCAGCTACTTGGAAGGCTGAGGCAGTAACCCAGGTAGCAGAGCTTTCAGTGAGCTGAGGTGTTGCTACTGCACTCCAGCCTGGGCCACAGGGCAAGACTCCATCTCCAAAAAAAAAAAAAACGTTAGGAGTTGAGAATGACCCTCTTGTTTGAAAAGAAACCAGCTAATAATTATGAAAATTGTGTTTGCATTTAAGAAAACTCTTAGGGTTTTTTCTGGCCAGGAGTGGTGGCTCATGCCTATAATCCCATGATGGGCAGATCACCTGAGGTTGGGAGTTTTAGACCAGCCTGACCAACATGGAGAAACCCCATCTCTACTAAAAATACAAAGTTAGCAGGGCGTAGTGGCGCACGCCTGTAATCCCAGCTACTCAGGAGGCTGAGGCAGGAGAATTTCTTGAACCCAGGAGCCAGAGGTTGTGGTGAGCCGAGATCATGTCATTGCATTCCAGCCTGGGGAACAAGAGCAAAACTCTTGAGTCAAAGAAAGGAAAAAAAAACCTCAGGGTTTTTTTTCTTCAGTCTGCATGCTAATGCATAGTTCTTTCTTTCCACTAATTAACTTAGGGAGATCCACTGTGATCTTATTATTTAGAATTTGTTAAAGTTAGATTCTTTCATTTTATAGATAGAGCATGGAGACACAGACAGATAAGATCATACATCAGTGACTCAGTAAAAATATAAGTAAGTCATAGTTTAAGTAAGGCTCTTCCAGGTTGACATAGCCCTTCTTCTTAATTTTGCAGGGATAAACACACTTGTTACCTATGATCTGGTTCCAGAGCCCAAAATCATTGATGCTGCTTTGCGGGCATGCAGACGGTTAAATGATTTTGCTAGTACAGTTCGCATCCTAGAGGCTGTTAAGGTCAGTGAAATAATAATACTAAAATTGTTCTGTAAATGAGTGGGCTGTTGCTCAGGTTATCAGCATATTCTGTATTTCTGAATGTGTTAAAATGCCTAAAATGATTCCTTACATAACTCGAAGGAATGTACATTGCAGTTAAAATCTGTCTAGAGGCTACTTTGGCAGCATTTATTCAAGGCCTTACAAATTATACATGATACACTTTTGTTCAGCAATTCCATTTAAGAATTTATCTTTTTTTTTTTTCTTCTCTTTCTCTTTCTCTCTCTTTTTTTTTTTAAGAATTTATCTTGGCCAGGTGCGGTGGCTCACGCCTGTAATCCCAGCACTTTGGGAGGCTGAGGCGGGTGGATCACCTGAGGTCAGGAGTTCGAGACCAGCCTGGCCAACATGGCAAAACCCTGTCTCTACTAAAAATATAAAAATTAGCCAGGTGTGGTGGTGCATGCCTGTAATCCCAGCTACTTGGGAGACTGAGGCAGGAGAATCGCTTGAACCCAGGAGGTAGAGGTGGCAGTGAGCTGAGATCGCGCCATTGCACTCCAGCCTGGGCAACAAGAGAGAAACTCGGTCTCAAAAAAAAAAGAATTTATCTTAAGGAAATAATTAAGGGTACACGAAGATTTAACTACAAAGTGTATTCATCTTTTTTCTATTTGTCATACGAAATGTTAGGAATTCTTAAGAGGGAACTTCCCAGAACTGGTTATACTGCACAACTTTTGATACTGTAGAAATGTGTTTGACATTAACATATTTGCATCATATTAACTGGAGAAAGTTACAAAAAACAGTTTTTGTGGTATGACTCCATTTTATTTTTTAAAAAATATACATTGGGCCAGGTGCGTTGGCTTATGCCTGTAATCCCAGCACTTTGGGAGGCCAAGGCGGGCGGATCACCTGAGGTTGGGAGTTCAAGACCAGCCTGACCAACATGGAGAAACCTTGTCTCTACTGAAAATACAAAATTAGCCAAATGTGGTGGCGCATGCCTGTAATCCCAGCTACTCGGGAGGCTGAGGCAGGAGAATTGCTTGAACCCAGGAGGCGGAGGTTGTGGTGAGCCAAGATCACGACATTACATTCCAGCCTTGCCAGCAAGAGAGGAACTCCATTTCAAAAAAAAAAAAAGGTAAAGGAAAATATACATTATGTGAAAACATAGGAGGATATATACTAATTTTCCACCGTCTTATTTGGTTATAGTTTCTGAGTTTATTTATTTGCCATGGAATCTCTCTGTCACTCAGGCTGGAGTGCAATGGTGAGATCTCGGCTCACTGCAACCTCCACCTCCTGGGTTCAAGTAATTCTTCTGCCTCAGCCTCTTGAGTAGCTGGGATTACAGATACCCACCACTGTGCCCAGCTAATTTTTTTATTTTTTGAGACAGTCTTGCTCCATTATCTAGGCTGGAGTACAATGGCGCGATCTTGGCTCACTGTAACCTCCACCACTCAGGTTCAAGCGATTCTCCTCCTTCAGCCTCTGAAGTAGCTGAGATTATAGGCGCCTGCCACTGTGCCTGGCTAATTTTTGTATTTTTAGTAGAAACAGGGTTTCACCATCTTGGCCATGCTGGTCTCGAACTCCTGACCTTGTGATCCACCTACCTCAGCCTCCCAAAGTGCTGGGATTACAGGCATGAGTCACCAGCCCTGGCCTAATTTTTGTATTTTTTAATAGAGATGGGGTTTCACTAGGTTGGCCTTTTTGGTCTTGAACTCCTGACCTCAGGTGCTCCACCTCTCAAAGTGCTGGGATTATAGGCATGAGCCACAGTGCCTGGTCAAGGTGGGGTTTTTTTGTAATAAATAAATACATTGCATTTTAAACAAGAATCTTGATTTTTAAAAATACAATTAAGGAGACCTAGAGTTTTTTGAAGGCAGAAGAGGAGCAGCTTGTCACTTTCTTAGTTGATTTGACTTCTTATTCGTTCCTGAGGAACTTTGTGACAGTACTGGTATATCTATCTATTATGGTGGAAACTCTTCATCCCTGGACATATGTATTCTCAGAGTACAGCTCCCCATGAAAAGATACTATGGTCTGTAAGAAAGAAACTCAAGGTCTGTTAAGGGGGAAAGTGTGACGTTACTTTATCTATAATGGGTAAGATGATTAAGGGTTCTGTAGGCTATCAATCCATTCAGCACTTGTAGTTAATTCAGTTAGGGTCTCAAATTGGAGGCAAATGAAAATACTTTTTCCGTGTTAACTCAATTATTCATGTTGCCTGCTGGGCATGTCTAATTGCCTTCACAAAATTCTGTCATCACTACCTTATTTTCCTGTAACTCTAGACTTTTAAGATGTTTTTTTCTGGATTTAGTCCAGTTGCAGTTATTCTCAAGGTATCTCGAAAACCTACCTTGAACAGTACATGTATAAGTTGCTCTCTTTATTGAACAAATGTGTTAACTTAAAAGTAGATGACCTGTTTTTTTTGTTTTTTTGTTTTTGAGACAGAGTCTTGCTCTGTCACCCAGGCTGGAGTGCAGTGGCGCAATCTCAGCTCACTGCAGCCTCTGCCTCCTGGGTTCAAGCCGATTTTCCTGCCTCAGCCTCCTGAGTAGTTGGGATTATAGGTGCATGCCACCATACCCGGCTGATTTTTGTATTTTTAGTAAAGACAAGGTTTCACCGTGTTGGCCAGGCTGGTCTCGAACTCCTGACCTCAAGTGACCTGCCTTTCTCTGCCACCCAAAGTGCTGAGATTACAGGCCTGAGCCACCACGCCCAGCCAATGACCTGTATTATTAATTCTGTGCTACTAGCTTCTACTTATGTAATTAAAAGCATTTTTAAGTTCATTTCATGAATTAGTAGACATGGCTTTTGAGAGAGTTAAATGTGAATATTCTCTTTGCCATCAGGACAAAGCAGGACCTCATAAGGAAATCTACCCATATGTCATCCAGGAACTTAGACCAACTTTAAATGAACTGGGAATCTCCACTCCAGAGGAACTGGGCCTTGACAAAGTGTAAACCCCATGGGTAAGCAACAAGTCACTGAAGAAGATAGGAAAACAATCCAGAGAGGTGTGGGTGGATGACATTTCAGTGTGCCAGAGTAAGACCTTTCAGTGTTCTTGTTAGAGGTAATGGCCATGAGCATGAAGAGATTTTGAGAATACCAGTAATGGTAAATTTAAATAACTGAAATTATTTCCAGCCATTATTATTATTATTATTATTATTATTATTTTGAGACAGAGTCTTGCTCTGTTGCCCAGGCTAGAGTGCAATGGCAATGTCTCCCGGGTTCAAGCAGTTCTCCTGCCTCAGCCTCCCGAGTGAGTAGCTGGGACTACAGGCGTGTGCCACCACACCCAGCTAATTTTTGTATTTTCAGTAGAGACAGGGTCTCGTCATGTTAGCCAGGCTCGTCTTAAACCCCTGACCTCCTGATCCACCCACCTCGGCCTCCCAGAATGCCAGGATTACAGGCGTGAGCCACCACACCCAGCATCTTTTTTTTTTTTTTTTTTTTTTTTTTTTTTTGAGATGAAGTTTTGCTCTTGCTGCCCAGGCTGGAGTGCAATGGCTCCATCTTGGCTCACCGCAACCTCCACCTCCCGGGTTCGAGCAATTCTCCTGCCTCAGCCTCCTAAGTAGCTGGGATTACAGGCATATGCCACCACACCTGGGTGATTTTGTATTTTTAGTAGAGACAGTGTTTCTCCATGTTGGTCAGGCAGGTCTCAGGCCTCGGCCTCCCAAAGTGCTGGGATTACAGGCCACCTTGCCTGGCCCTGGCATCATTTTCTTACTGGTATAAAGGCAAATAAAAGCCTCCTTAATTAAAGAAAAAAATATATTTTAGGCATAAACAGTAGCACAGATGATAATATACTGAGCCTGTATACACATATCCAGATTTTCAGGTACTTCTATTTTTGCCACATGTGCTTTGGTGTTTTAAAAATATTTCTGTTTGGGTCAGGCACAGTGGCTCACACCTGTAATCCCAGGACTTTGGGAGCCGAGGTGGGTAGATCAGTTGAGGTCAGGAGTTTGAGATCAGCTTGGCCAACATAGTGAAACCCCATCTCTACTAAAAATACAAAAGTTAGCCAGGAGTGGTGGCGCGGGCCTGTGGTCCCTGCTACTCAGGAGGCTGAGGCAGGATAATCGCTTGAACCTGGGAAGTGGGGGTTGTAGTGACCTGAGATCACACCACTGCACTCTAGCCTATGTGACAGAGCGAGACTCCATCTCAAAAAAAAAAAAAAAAAAGGCCGGTTAGCTCAAAACTAATATCAGATTCCTTACAAGAACAAGTGAGCCTGATTAGGTTTTTTTGTTGTTGTTGTTTTGTTTTGAGACGGAGCCTTGCAGTGTTGCCTGGGCTGGAGCGCAGTGGTGATCTCGGCTCACCATAACCCTCCACCTCCTGGGTTCAAGTGATTCTCCTGCCTCAGGCTCCTGAGTGACTGGGATTATAGGCGCATGCCATGACACTCAGCTAGTTTTTTTGTATTTTTAGTGGAGATGGGGTTTCACTGTGTTGGCCAGGCTGGTCTCAAACTCCTGACCTCGTGATCCGCCCACCTCAGCCTCCCAAAGTGCTGGGATTATAGGTGTGAGCCACCATGCCTGGCCCTGATTAGGATATTGTTAGTAAATACCTATTGAAACATTTTTTTAAAAGAACACTCAGAACTTGGCCAGGAACAATGGCTCATACCTGTAAACCCAGCACTTTGGGAGGCCCAGGTGGGTGGATCATGAGGTCAGGAGTCCAGGACCAGCCTGGCCAACGTATTCATATTTTGTTATTGTTGTTGTTGTTTTTCTTCCTCTGTCACCCAGGATGGAGTACAGTGACAAGATCTCTGCTCACTACAACCTCTGCCTCCCGGGTTTAAACAATTCTCCTGCCTCAGCCTCCCAAGTAGCTGGGATTACAGGTGCCCACCACCATGCCCGGCTCATTTTTGTATTTTTAGTAGAGACAAGGTTTCACCATATTGGCCAGGCTGGTCTCGAACTCCTGACCTCAGGTGATCCGCCTGCCTTGGCCTTTCAAAGTGCTGGGATTACAGGCGTGAGCCACCGCGTCTGGCAATGTGTTTTAGTTTTCATTTTATCAAGTATTATTCCAAGGTGTCCAGAAGACTTTTGTTACATAGGATATATTCTAGCTAACTTTTTTTTTTTTTAAGAGACAGTCTTGCTCTGTTGCCCAGGCTGGAGTGCAATGAAGCAATCTCGGCTCACTGCAACCTCCGCCTCCCAGGTTCAAGTGATTCTAGTGCCTCAGCCTCCCTAGTAGCTGGGACCGCAGGTGTGCGCCACCACACGTGGGTAATTTTTTGTAGTTTTGTGAAGACGGAGTTTCACTGTGTTGCCCAGTGGTCTCAAACTCCTGACCTCAGGCAGTCCCCTGGCCTCAGCCTCCTGAAGTGCTAGGATTATAGGTGTGAGCCACTGCGCTGGGCCCAAAAAAAGTATTTTTAAGAAATGGTAACTACTGAACACTTTTCTGTTTGGGAAGGAAGTACCAGTGGTATAAACAACAAAAAAGCCACAAAGCTGGTCCCTTGTGGGTTGACAGCAGGCAGGATTAAGTAAGAGCAGTAAAGGGTACAGAGAGACAGTGATTTTCCTGTTTGTAGCTCTAACCGGTTTTTTGTTTGTTTGTTTGAGACAGAGTCTCACTCTGTTGCCAGGATTGAGTGCAGTGGTGTGATCTCAGCTCATTGCAACCTCCACTCCCAGGTTTAAGCGATTCTCCTGCCTCATCCTCCTACCTCCTGAGTAGCTAGTATTAGAGACATGCAGTGCTACACCCAGCTAATTTTTTGTATTTTCAGTAGAGACGGGATTTCACCTTATTGGCCAGGATGGTCTCAATCTCCTGACCTCATGATCCGCCCACCTCAGCCTTCCAAAGTGCTGGGATTACAGGCATGAGCCACCGCACTCAGCCAGTTATCGTTAAAAGATGCTGGCTGGGCGCAGTGGTTCACACCTGTAATCCCAGCACTTTGGGAGGCTGAGGTGGGCAGATGATTTGAGGTCAGGAGTTCAACACTAGCCTGGCCAACATGGCAAAACCCCATCTCTACTAAAAATACAAAAAGTTAGCTGGGCGTAGTGCTGCATGTCTGTAATCCCAGCTACTCAGCAGGCTCAGGCAGCAGAATCGCTTGAACCTGGGAGGTGGAAGTTGCAGTGAGCGGAGATGGCGCCACTGTATTCCAGCCGGGGTAACAGAGTAAGACTCCATCTTAAAAAAAAAAGAAAGAAAGAAAGAAAAACAAGATTTCTACCTTTTATTCTTTCCCAGCTAATTCTTTGTGTTTTCTTTTACAGATGGGCTTCCCAAGGATTTATTGATATTTCTACTTGAGTGTAAACAGTCACCTGGAAATACTGATGATAACATATTACCTTATTTGAACAAGTTTTCCTTTATTGAGTACGAAGCCATGTAATGGTAACCTGTACTTTAATAAAAGGGAAATGAGTTTGAACTTAAATTAGGTATTTGTTTCATGTTTTGCCTTAATAAGCAAAAAATTAAGTGCTTTATTGCTTTCATGGTTTTGTTGCCCGCTTCTATGCTGAGAGAACTGCGTTAATTCTCTGGAAACCATCTGACATGAAAATTAGCTTCATTAATATGTTTGAGTGCCCTAGCTGGTAAATTAGCTGAAGGCTAGAAGTCATTTTTATAGAATTTTCTTTATGACACCCTAGGCTTAGGGGACTGGTTGTCTGTGGGGATAGATCAAATTTGTACCTTTCCAAAACAGGTGAAATGATGTTTAAAAGTGGTCGCTGAGATAGTCTTGAGGATGTGCTATGCAGTAGGCAAGCCCTCTTATGGTCTTCCTCTCTTAGTGCTCCTTTCCTTCCCTACCTGTTCTTCCCTTGCAGTGGTATATTAGCCTTGGACATTAAAACATTTGCTTTGTAAATTTGGAGGCATTCTGATTAAACAGCTGAGTAGAACAAATCCTGCTTGTGTTAGAAGCACCGTAATACTAGAACAAGCTGCTGGATAGAGGTTCTTGGCCGATCATGGTGACTCATGCTTGTAATCCCAGCACTTTGGGAGGCTGGGGCTTGGTACTCAATAAAGGGTGAATCACGAGTTCAGGAGTTCAAGATGAGCCTGGCTAAGATGATGAAATCCCATCTTTACTAAAAATACAAAAAATTTAGCCAGGTGTGGTGGTGGGTGCCTGTAGTCTCAGCTACCTGGGAGGTTGAGGCAGAGAATTACTTGAACCCGGGAGGTGGAGATTGCAGTGAGCTGAGATTGCACCACTGTACACCAGCCTGGGCAACACAGCAAGACTCTGTCTAAAAAGAAAAAAAACTGGCTGGGCTCAGTGGCTCACATCTGTAATCCCAGCACTTTGGGAGGCCAAGGCAGGTGGATCACCTGACGTTGGGAGTTTGAGACCACCCTAACAAACATGGAGAAACCTCATCTCTACTAAAAGTACAAAATTAGTTGGGTGTGGTGTTGCATGCCTGTAATCCCAGCTACTTGGGAGGCTGAGGCAGAAGAATCAATTGAACTTGGGAGGCAGAGGTTGGGGTGAGCTGAGATCATGCCACTGCACTCCAGCCTGGGCAACAAGAGTGAGACTCTGTCTCGAAAAACAAAACAGGTTCTAGATCTGGGTGATTTCTAGCATAGCCAGTTCACATTGCAGTATCAGGGAAATCGGATTAATATTAGCTTAAAATGTAGATGTCTTCTCTCCTAGAGCCATGTAAGGGATTGTTATTAAAATGAGTTTTGGTGAAGTTCTAATACTAGTGAGACCTTTTATAAAGGCTAATTCCCTACCAGAAAACCCCCTGCCCAGTTTTTAAGAAGTAGAAATGTGAAATAAACTAAAATGGCACATGTTTAATGTATAGTTGGTAGGCCGTGTGGGCTAGCGCTTTCCTCCTCACTGCAAAATGAGTAAAATGGTCTCTGTTCTTCATGTCATGGTTCACAGTTATCTATGAGGGTGAGATAAGTGCTGTGATAATTTTCATGCTACAAAAATTTATCAGACACCTACTGTATAACACATGCCAGGCACTGAGGGTAGAGCAATGAACGGGAAAGACAGTGAATATTGGAAACTGGAGACACTGGAGGTAGGGATGAAAGTTAGGCAGTTGTACAGTGTGATTATAACTTAGGATTTTGAATTACAGTGGTAGCCATAGAAATGGAAAGGGATGAGTTTTGAGAATCACATTATTGAGGTATAGTTGATTGATTGATGAGGGGAAATGAACTTTGGGAAGGCCATTCTGAGATTCGAATGGTGATGCCATTCATATAGGAGTCAGTAAAAGGAGGAGCTCGGCACAGAGTGGAGAAATGGCTACATTTGATTCTGGTTCTGTTAAATTTCAGGCTTCAGTAGGCAAGTTAGGCCAAGAGCTCTGAAAAGAGACTGAGACTAGAGAAAAGAATATAAGGTTTGAAGCAGCAAAAGGTGAGACTTCCAAGGAGGCTGTTTGGAGGCAGATGTGAACTAGGTTGAAGGCTAAAATTGTGGAAGCAGGTACATTTAGACGGAAAGAAGAGAGCAACTTTAGTAAGGTATAACTTACATGTAGCCAAGTATGCAAATCTTAAAGTATGTAGCTTGAGATTTTACATGTGTATACCTGTGAAATGCTGAATGGAGGACTTTTAAGAGCCATTTTTGTGAGGATTAAATGACAGTGAAGCTAGTAAGCATATACAGATGCTCAACAATTTTTTTTTTTTTTTGGAAACAGAGTCTCACTCTGTTGCCCAGGCTGGAGCGCAGTGGTGCAATCTTGGCTCACTGCAACCTCCGCCTCCCAGGTTCAAGCGATTTTCATGCCTCAGCCTCCCTAGTAGCTGGGATTACAGGCATACGCTACCACGTCCAGCTAATTTTTGTATTTTTAGTAGAGACAGGGTTTCACCATGTTGGCCAAACTGGTCTCGAACTCCTGACCTCAGGTGATCACCCGCCTCAGCCTCCCAAAGTACAGAGATTGTAGGCATGAGCTACCACACCCATCCAGATGCTCAATAGATTTTAGTTTCTTGGCCATGTATTCCTGGGCAGTTGAGGTCAAATTGCAGGAGGCAAAGGGGACATCTTAGGCAATGAGGGAGATTCAAAAGATGGCAAGGGTTGAAGGCTTTGGCCTTTCTTGTAGAAGCAGAAGATTTAGTATGTAGCTGGATAGAACTAGTAGATGGAAAGTGATTATTGTTGCCTTTGCATCTTTTTCTTTAATGTATTTTTGTTTTGTTTTGAGACAGTCTTGCTCTGTCACCTAGGCTGGAGTGCAGTGATGCGATCATGGCTCACTGTAGCCTTGACTTCCCAGGTTCCAGCAGTCCTTCCACCTCAGCCTCTGGAGTAGCTGGGACCACAGGTGTGCACCACCATACCCGGCTGATTTTTGTGGTTTTGGTCTCATGTTGCCCAGGCTGCTGTCAGATTCCTGAGTTTAAGCTACCTGCCTGTCTTGGCTTCCCAGAGTGCTAAGATTACAGGCATGAACCACCACATGCAGCCTCCTTTGTATCTTAGGTAAGGTTGAAATTTCAAAGTTTTGTTTAACCTAAGTCAGTCATCTATACCCTTAGAAAGAGATGGGCACTCTGGTAAGTATTTTGTACATGCTGACTTTTAAATCCCTTAAAGGTTGTTACAGCTGTTCTTTAGACTGCAAAAATAAGCCCTATCTTTGGATCACCTGACGTCGAGTTCAAGACCAGCCTGGCCAACATGATGAAACCCTGTCTCTACTAAAAATATAAAATTATCCAGGCATGATGGTGCATGCCTATAGTCACAGCTAATCAGGAGGCTGAGGCAGGAGAATCCCCTGAACCCGGGAGGCCTGAACCCGGGAGGCGGAGTTTGCAGTGAGCTGAGATCGCGCCATTGCACTCCAGCCTGGGTGGCAGAGCAGGACTCCATCAAAAAAAACACAAAAGCCCTCTCTTTTAGCTTGAGTGCTCACATTATGTATTTCCTTTATCTCTAAGAAGGGTTGGGCAAACACAGCCTATGGGCCAGATTTGGCCCACTGCCTGTTTTTGTACTACCTGCAACCTATATGTTGCTCAGGCTGATCTCAAACTCCTAACCTCAGGCTGTCCTCTAGCCTCCCAAGTAGCTGGGATTACAGGCACAAGTCACTGCACTCTGCTCTAGGAATTTTGTTTGTGGTGGGGTTTTTTTTTTTTTTTTGAGATGCAGTTTCATTCTTGTTGCCCAGGCTGGAGTACAATGGCTCCATCTCGGCTCACTGCAACCTCCCCCTTCCAAGTTCAAGTGATTCTCCTGTCTCGGCCTCTCAAGTAGCTGGTATTAAAGGGACCCGTCATCACTCTTGGCTAATTTTTTGTGTTTTTAGTGGAGATGGGGTTTCACCATGTTGGCCAGGCTGGTCTTGAACTCCTGGCCTCAAGTGATCCGCCCATCTCAGCCTCCCAAAGTGCTAGGATTACAAGCATGAACCGCCGCACCTGGCCTGCTCTAGGAATTTTTACCCTTTTTTTTTTTTTTTTTTTTTTTGAGACAGGGTCTTGCTCTGTCACTCATGCTGGAGTGCTGGAGTACAGTGGTGCAATATCAGCGCACTGCCACCCCACTCCTGGGCTCAAGCAATCCTCCCTCCTCAGCCTCCTGAGGAGCTGGTACTACAGGTGCATGCTATCACACCCAGCTAATTTTTGTATTTTTTTGTAGAGCATGTTGCCCAGGTTGATATGTTTTTAAATGTTGGAAAATCCACAAAAAATATTTCATAATATATAAAAACTGCATGAAATTTAGAATATGGTGTCCGTAAATAAGGTTTTATTGGAACACGGTCACACTCACTCATTCATTTACATTTTATCTGTGGCTTCTTTTTTTGAAACAGAGTCTTGGTCTGTTGCCAGGCTGGAGTGCAGTGGCGCGATCTCGGCTCACTGCAACTTCCACCTCCTGGGTTCAGGCGATTCTTCTGCCTCAGCCTCCTGAGTAGCTGGGATTACAGGCACGCACCACCACACCCAGCTAATTTTTTTGTATTTTTAGTAGAGGCAGGGTTTCACCATGTTGGCCAGGATTGTCTGGATCTCCTGACCTCGTCATCCTCCTGTCTCTGCCTCCCAAAGTGCTGTGATTACAGGCGTGAGCCACTGCGCCTGGCTTTTTTTTTTTTTTTTGCTTTTTAATAAATTATGGTAAGATCATATATAAAGTTGATCATCTTGACCAGTTTTGAGTTTGCAGTTGCATGGTATTAGGTACAGTCACATTGTGTATTATCTGTGGCTGCTTTTGCATTAAAATGGCAGAGTGAATAGTTAGCCCGGAGATTACATGGTCCACAAAGTCAGAAGTACTTGCTATTTGCCTGTTTACAGAAAGTTTGCCCACCCTTAATCTAAAATAAGAGAAATAATTTTCAAAACAAGTAAACTTATAAAAATCACTAGGAGGCAAAAGTGACTAGATAAATTCAGTCTACTGGTGAATGTGTCTCATCAGATTTTGTTTCTGCTACCTTCCCCCTCACACACACACCTATTAGATAAATTGAATCAATTCTTTTGCTGTGCTGCAGAAAGTAGGTACATCTTGGTCGGGTGTGGTGGCTCATGCCTGTAATCCAGCACTTTGGGAGGCCGAGGTGGGTGGATCAGCTGAGGTCAGAAGTTCGAGACCAGCCTGGCCAACATGGTGAAACCCTGTCTCTACCTAAAATATAAAAAATTAGCTGGGTTTGGTGGTGGTCACCTGTAATCCCATCTACTCAGGAGGCTGAGGCAGGAGAATCATTTGAACCTGGGAGGCAGAGTTTGCAGTGAGCCGAGATTATGCCATTGCACTCCAGCCTGGGCAACAAGAGTAAAACTCCATCTCAAAAAAAAAAAAAAGAAAAGAAAGTAGGTACTTGATGGATCCTAGCTCTACCTAAAGAAGTAGATGAGCCAGGCGCAGTGGCTTACACCTGTAATCCCAGCACTTTGGGAGGCCAAGGCAGGTGGATCACAAGGTCAGGCGTTCGAGACCAGCCCTGCCAACATAGTGAAACCCTTTCTCTACTAAAAAAAATACAAAAAATTAGCTGGGCATGGTGGCAGGCACCTGTAATCCCAGCTACTCGGGAGGCTGAGGCAGGAGAATTGCTTGAATCTGGGAGGCCAAGGTTGCAGTAAACCGAGATCATGCTGTTGCATTCCAGCCCAGGCAACAGTGTGAGACTCCGTCTCAAAAAAAAAAAAAAAGTAATAAATGTTAAATATGAGGATGCTTCCACAGCTTCACTTGGATGGACGGGGCTTCTACCCTAACAGGATGGGGTCTCTAGCCTTTTTGTTTCCTACACTTTGTTTTAATAAATTTCAAAGCAATTAAAGATTGTCACATTTGTTTATATGTTATATATCGACACACATCACTTCACCCCTGAACACTTCAGCAGAAACTGAGAAAAAGCACTTTTGCCTCCTACATAAACACAATTCTGTTCTATTTCAAGAAGTTTAGCATCAAATACATACAGTTTATATTTCTGAAGAGTCCAGACCAGTTGTATTGTAGAACGTCCTATAATCTGCATGTGTCTGTTTCCTAAGTATTAAAATCTAGCTAAACATTTTTGGCAAAAATACGTGAAATTCCAATAGTATCCCCTCAGGAGGGACATCATGTCAGTTTGTCCTCGAGTCTTTTTATGACATATGCCTACCAGCTGATGGAAGGCAGCATAATGTAGCAGTAAGATGAGAAAATGGGGTTTGGATTCAGACTTGTGTTCAAATCCCAGCCTACTGTGTAACAGCCATATGACTGATTAGTTGCCCACCCTTCTGTGGCTTTGGTTTCCTTATCTGAAAATGGGAGCTACCTTACGGGGATATAACAAGAATGAACGGTTAGCAGATTATGTCCTGTTTGTTAACAGTCATTTGGTTGTGCTTGGGAAAATGGCTTAAGCCTAGCCATTGTCTTCTAAGCTTTGCTAACTATCATTGCAGTTTTTCCTGGCTGTTTGTTTAACTGGATGACAGAGAGCTTGTCCTTTTTTTTTTTTTTTTAATTAGGAAAGCAGAAGAGAGCTTGTCCTTAGCAGCACATTCTATTAGTCTGTGGTCACATCTTGCAGTAGCATTGTTTAGTTTGCCATTTTCCTGCATTGGAGAAGTTTGGTTGAACACCAAAAGTGAGATGTCTCTGTCCTGGGCTTGGCCCTTGTCTTAACCGGTTGAGTATGTTGCTGTAAAGGGATACTTGAGGCTGGGTAATTTATAAAGTCAAGGGGCCAAGCACAGCAGCTCACGCCTGTAATCCCAGTGCTTTGGGAGGCCAAGGCAGGAGGATCGCTTTAGGTTAGGAGTTTGAGACCAGTCTGGGAAACACAGACCCCCATCTCTACAAAAAAAATTTAAAAGCTAGCCGGTACAATGTTAGGCACCTATAGTCCCACTACTCAGAAAGATGAGATGGGATGATTGCTTGGGCCCAGGAGTTAAAGGATATAGTGAGCTATGATCACAATGCTGCACTCCAGCTTGGGCAACAGGGCAAGACCCCATCTTTTTTTTTTTTTTGAGACGGAGTTTCGCTCTTGTTACCCAGGCTGGAGTGCAATGGCGCGATCTTGGCTCACCGCAACCTCCGCCTCCTGGGTTCAAGCAGTTCTGTCTCAGCCTCCTGAGTAGCTGGGATTACAGGCACGCGCCACCATGCCCAGCTAATTTTTTGTATCACGATGTTGACAAGGATGGTCTCGATCTCTTGACCTTGTGATCCACCCGCCTCAGCCTCCCAAAGTGCTGGTATTACAGGCATGAGCCACCATGCCCAGCGACCCCATCTCTTAACAACAAAAAAAGTTTATTAGCTCACAGTTCTTTTAGCTATACAAGAAGCATGGAACTGGCATCTACTTAGCTTCTGGTGAGGGCCTCAGGCTGCTTCCACTCATGGCTGAAGGCAGAGTGGGGCAGGCTTGAACAGAAATCCCTTGATGAGAGGAAGCAAGAGGAAGGGGAGATACCAGCCTCTTTAATAACCAGCTCTCTCAAGATGATGGGGCCACCTTTTCCTGGCCAGTTCATCCTGACCTATTCTGAATCCACCAAGGCCCTGAATCTGCTCCACCTCCTCCTCTGCCTCCCCCTATATCCTATCGACAAAGTGGTCACTCCTTTCTGAAGAACAGGCTGAGACCTTTCTGGGACCAGCTCTTTCTGGGACCTGCTCTTTCTGGAACCTCTGATGGTGCCTGTCTGGGTCTCCGACATGCCTCCTTCCTGGCTTTTTTTCCTATTGAGGAATCAGCTTCAGTGTCACCTCCAAGTGTGACCCTTCACTGGCAACGCAGCTCAGCACAGACTTGCCTGCTTCTCATCTATCTCAAGGAATTAACCAACCTACACCATGTGGCTGAATTCCCTCTTTCTTTCACTCTCAGCACATATATGTGTGTGTGTGTGGTCACATCATCTTATGTGACAATACCTAGTTATATATCTGTACAGATAATTTATATTCACACATAAATACATATCTCTACCCATATATCTAAGACTATCCCTATGACTAGTAAATTTCCACTGCTATGTTTTTATATGTTATTTGTCTCCTCAGCTAAATCCATACTTCAAGAAAGCAGAGATAGTTTTTGTTTGTTTTGAGATAAGAGTCTCCTGTTGCTCAGCTGGAGTGCAGTGGCACGATCTCAGCTCACTGCAGCTTCTGCCTCCCAGGTTCAAGTTATTCTCCTGCCTCAGCCTCCCTAGTAGCTGGGATTACAGGCTCGTGCCACCATGCCCAGCTAATTTTTGTATTTTTAGTAAAAATGGGGTTTCACCACATTAGCCAGGATGGTCTTGATCTCTTGACCTCGTGACCTCAACTTTCCAAAGTGCCAGGATTACAGGCATGAGCTACTGTGTCCAGCTGAAAGCAGAAATAGTTTTTATGGCCCACTATATATATATATATAATTGATATTTTAAAAACTCTAGCTCTCTCAGGAACTAATAGAGTAAGAACTTACCCACCTTCAGAGAGGGTATTAATGTATTCATGAGGGATCCACCCCCATGATCCAAATACCACCTATTAGGCCCCACCTCCAACACTGGGGATCAAATTTATTTATTATTATTATTTTTTGAGACGGAGTTTCACTCTTGTTACCCAGGCTGGAGTGCAATGGCGCGATCTCGGCTCACCGCAACTTCCGCCTCCTGGGTTCAGGCAATTCTCCTGCCTCAGCCTCCTGAGTAGCTGGGATTACAGGCATGCACCACCACGCCCAGCTAATTTTTTGTATTTTTAGTAGAGACGGGGTTTCACCGTGTTGACCAGGATGGTCTCGATCTCTTGACCTCATGATCCACCCGCCTCAGCCTCCCAAAGTGCTGGGATTACAGGCGTGAGCCGCCACGCCTGGCTTATTTATTTATTTTTAAAGACGGGGTTTCACCATGTAGGTCAGGCTGGTCTTGAACTCCCAACCTCAGGTGATCCGCCCGCCTTGGCCTCCAAAGTGCTTGGATTACAGGTGTGAGCCACCACGCCCGTCCAGGATCAAATTTAAACATGAGGTTTGGTGGGGGCAAAGAAACCATACGTAAACCACAGCAGCCCTCCACCGATAGGGCCATACCTTGCATGTAACTAATGTGAGGACAAAGGTGGGGCTGGTGACCTGGGAACCCAGAAGGACCTGCAGATTTGTAGGTTCCATCTGTCAGTTATCTGTGCTCTACCAATAATGAGAGAAGTTCCTTGGGCTAGAGGCCACAACCTGGTGAGACAGTGGCTTCTGAGATGAGAAGAGAGCTTGAAAGGGAAGTAGCAGGATTAAAAAAAAATCACTGTTTTCCATCCCTTTTAATGTTTAACTCCAGATACTTGCCTATGTAAAGGAGTTCAGCTCCAGTGAACAGCAGAGCTAGAATTCTCAACTGATGATGAAGATGTATCTGTCCCAGGACCAAGAAAGTTTAGGGGATAGGTGGGATTCCTGATTTAGAGCCAGGGATAAAGAGTAACTGCCCAAGAGGGTTCCAGAAGCCAGGGTAGTAGTCCTTGCTCCCAACAGCCAATAATCTCTCCCCAAGGATTCACCACCCCCCGATAACAAAGAAACAAGACTGGGAACTGGGAAATGCCTTATTTGTCATCATTAGGTTTGTAGGACCCAGCATAGCATCTGCAGTGAATAAAGGTGAATAAAGCTATGCTGAATAGAGGAGCTGAGGAGCCCCAGGCCCAGCAGGGCAGCCAGCACAAGCACTGGGTTGAGGTCTGAGTAGCAGGGGCGAGGAAGAGGGGCTTTGTGCTCTTTCTGGCAATTCTTGTTCTGGAGCCTCATCCCCTTACAACATAGAGTTGGTTGGGTTTTGTGTGTGTGTGTGGTGGGGGGGGTATTTATTTTTCTCAGGTTCCTAGTGAACATAATTGCTTTTTTTAAATTATAAGTAATTTATTTTTTGAGACAGTGTCTCACTATCGTCTATGCTGCAGTGCAGTGGTGTGATCACAGTTCACTGCAGCTCCACCTCCTGTCAGATCAGCCTCAACCTCCTGGGCTCAGGTGATCCTCCCACCTCAGACTCCAAAGTCTGGGACCACAGGCGCACACCACCATGCCAAGCTTATTTTTCTATTTTTTGTGGAGATGGGGCTTCGACATGTTGCCCAGGCTGCTCTCCACTCGCCTTGGCCTCTCAAAGTGCTGGGATGATGGGCCTGAGTCCTAGTGAACATAATTTCCTAAGTGGAAAAGGGAACTGCCCACATCCAGGCCAGGATCACTGAACACAACTATCACAAGATCACAATTTCATTAATGAATTTAAACTATATAATCTCTCAGATCTCTTCCAGCCCCGAAGTTCTATGATACTAGTTAACTAAAAGTTAAGAGGGGAAATAGAATATTGGTTTTTTTTCCTTTTCTCTTTTTTTTTTTTTGATGGGGTCTCACTCTGTCATGCAGGCTGGAGTGCAGTGGTGCGATCTCCGCTCACTGCAACCTCCACCTCCCAGGTTCAAGTGATTGTCCCACTTCAGCCTCCTGAGTAGCTGGGATTACAGGTGTGCGCCACCACATGTGGCTAATTTTTGTATTTTTGGTAGAGATGGGCTTTCACCATGTTGGCCAGGCTGGTCTTGAACTCCAGACCTCAAACGATCCACCCACCTCGGCCTCCCAGAGTGCTGGGATTACAGGCTTGTGAGCCACTGTGCCTGACTAGAAATAGGATATTAATTCAACAAATATTTATAACTATAACCTTATGTTAAAAAGTGAGTAAGGCACTCTGCCCTTGGGGAGTGTAAAGTCAAATGAGAAAATGAACACTAAATCCTTGTAATACTGTATAAAGGTTGTGTAAATAGCATACATTTCTTGAACACTTACTATATGCCAGGTGCCATTCTAAACACTTTACAACTGAACTTCACAATTCCAATTCCATTAGATAGGTTCTCTTATCTCCACTTGGCTAAAGAAACAGACATAAAGAGGTTTAATAATTTACCAGTAGGTGACAGAGCAAGTAATTTGGCTTCGGGGTCTATGTTCAATCACTAAGCAGTTAACAGCATTATTGATGGAAGATTGGAAGGAGCGTGCATGAAGGCTCTCACATTTGTGCTACAAGTTCTTAGTGATTTTGTGACATTAAGTGGGTTTAGGTCAGGGGTCCCCATGCCCCAGGCCATGGACAGATACTGGTCCATGAGCAAGCGAAGCTTCATCAATATTTACAGCAGCTCCCCATCGCTCACATTACCACCTGAGCTCAGCCTCCTGTCAGATCAGCCTTGGCATTAGATTCTCATAGCATGAACCCTATTGTGAACGTCACATGCAAGGGATCTAGGTTGTGGGCTCCTTATGAGAATCTAATGCCTGATGATCTGTCATTGTCTCCCATCACCCCCAGATGGGACTAGTTGTAGGAAAACAAGCTTGAGGCTCCCACTGATTCTAAGTTATGATGAGTTGTATAATTATTTCATTATATATTGTAATGTACTAATAATAAAGTGCACAATATGGCTGGGCGCGGTGGCTCACGCCTGTAATCCCAGCACTTTGGGAGACTGAGGCAGGCGGATCGTGAGATCAGGAGATGGAGACCATCCTGGCTAAAACGGTGAAACCCCTTCTCTACTAAAAATACAAAAAATTAGCCGGGTGTGGTGGCAGGTGCCTGTAATCCCAGCTGCTCAGGAGGCTGAGGCAAGAGAATCACTTGAACCCGGGAGGCAGAGGTTGCAGTGAGCTAAATTCGCACCACTGCACTCCAGCCTGGGCGACAGAGCGAGATTCCATCTCAAAAAAAAAAAAAGTCCACAATAAATGTAATGTGCTTGAATCATCACGAAACCACCCACCATGTCTCCACCCTATGGAAAAATTATCTTCCACCAAACCGACCCCTGGTGCCAAAAAGGTTGGGGACTGCTGGTTTAAATCACATTTTCTTTGGCCCTTGGTGAAATCCCCATCAGCATAACCAGGAGAAAACCACTTCTTTGAGGGTTTTCTGTTTGTTTGTTTGTTTTTGGGACAAAGTCTCACTCTTGCGTAGGCTGGAGTGCAGTGGCCCAATCTCAGCTCACTGCAACCTCTGCCTCCTGGGTTCAAGCAATTATCGTGCCTCAGCATTCCGAGTAGCTGGGATTACAGGCGCCCGCCACTATGCTGGCTAATTTTTGTATTTTCAGTAGAGATGGGGGTGAGGGGGTTCACCATGTTGGCCAGGCTGGTCTCGAACTCCCCACCTCGGGTGATCTGCCCACCTCGGCCTCCCAAAGTGCTGGGATTACAAATGTGGGCTTCTGCGCCCAGCCAGAAGACTACTTCTTTGGAGTCCACAGGGAACTGGGTACAAATTCCAGGTTTATCAATTAACTGGCAAACTTGATCAAGTCAAATCTTCATTTGTTTAACAAGAATAACTATAAGCGTCATTGGGAGGTTATAACGATTAAATACTAAGCTGAGCCATATGAACCTGCTGCTTCTGGAGGCAAAAACAGTCTAACAGATCATGGGGAGTGGGGGTAATCTACCAGAATGGTAAGGATTCCTTTGTGTTTCTGATTTTTGAAACACTTCAGCCTTAAATTCTTCCTTTTCACCTCTCTTGCCCAACGTGTAGTGCCTACCAACGGTCTGCGTGGCCTTGGGAGCTTGGAGGTTGCACTTTGTTGACCTACCCTATCGAGACCAATAAGTTAGTCAAGGGACAGCCTCATGAGATTTGGCAGTTTCACAAGGATCTGGAGTTCCTTCCAGCCAGCCACAAGAACATCCCTTGGGGGCTAGAGAAGTCAAGAGCCCTGACACATAGCCTGCCACACACAGAGTGCACTTTCACCCTTTCAATGCCTGTTTGCCTTGCTGTACAATGAGTAATGACATTGGTTCTATTTTTAATTTTAATTTTTGAGACAGAGTTTCACTCTGTTGCCCAGGCTGCAATGCAATGGCGCCATCTTGGCTCACTGCAACCTCTGCCTCCTGGGTTCAAGTGATTCTCCTGCCTCAGCCTCCTGAGTAGCTGGGATTACAGGCATGCATGCACCACCGCACCCAGCTAATTTTTGTATTTCTAGTAGAGACAGGGTTTCACCATGTTGGCCAGGCTGGTCTTGAACTCCTGACCTTGTGATCCACCCACCTCAGCCTTCCAAAGTGCTGGGATTACAGGCGTGAGCCGCCGCGCCCGGAGACTGTTTCTTTTTCTAGGAAAGGTCGCTGATAACTCTTGTCATCGTATAACTCTTCAACCCAAGTCCGCTCTTTGGCTGCTCCAGATGTGGGAAGACCCCCAAGGAGACACTGCGAGAAGCAGAGAGCGTGCGTGCGAGCGTGAGTACTCAAACCGTGGGCGCCGGACTGACGCACACGCGCAGCCCCACAACAATATCAGTATTTAATTTCCAGTAGAGACAGAATTGAGCCTAATCATAACCAGACTCAAGCCGCCTACAAGATCTGCAGCGAACACCAAAAGCTAGACCGGAACTGCTCCGTTCCCCGGAAAGAAGGGCGGAACGTTTGGCCCAAGTTCCCACACTACCGACACGGAGAGCTCTCCGGAAGGGGACGGCCCGCGCCTGCGCGTCTCCCTCTTGCTAAAAGAGTCTCCCCTTTTCCCTCGGCTGATCGCTCGTTTGCTGCTAGTCGCTCGTTTGCCACGGGTGGGGTTGCAGCTTTCGGCAGGGCGGGGCCGGGCCATGGCGACCGCGGAGCCCAGCGGGCGCGCGGTGCGGGTGTCTACCCCGGGATCCCAGCCCAGCGGGGCTCGGGACCGCGCGCCGGGAGCTGCCGGGCCACCCTCCGGACACATCGGTAACAGAGCCCTCCGGCTAGGGGGGCGCACCCCCGCGGCCGTGGAGAAGCGGGGTCCATACATGGTGGCGCGCGCACCCTCCATTCAAGCCAAGCTGCGTGAGTGTGGTCCGATGGTCGGGGGTGGTCTGTCCCTGGGCGGGCTGCCACGTACCCAGGGCGGGCTTTGGAGCTCTGTTGGGCCTCGGCCCCGGAGAGAAGGGGTTAGCTGCAGCCTGCTCCCGCCCCTCAAAATCCGTTCGGAAAGAGCGGCCTCCAAGCTTTCGGGAGACGCGGCGGAGTGGGGAAGACCGGCTGACCCGGGCCCTTTAACTTCCAGAGAAGCACCGGGACCTGGCCAAGGCCGTTCTGCGGAGAAAAGGCATGCTGGGGGCCTCGCCGAACCGGCCAGACTCTTCAGGGAAAAGGTCTCAGCAGGCGCTACCTCCTCTGTGCCAACAGCTGTAGAGAAGGCCTTAATCCCCAGGACGGGAGACTGTGCTCTGGTTTAAGGCCGAGCTAGCGATTCCCCTGATGCAACCTATCTTTAAAATGGGAAGAGGAACAATCTCCTCTTTTCCTTTAAGGATGTGATAGGATCAGGGAAAGGTCTTCGGAGTAAGGGAGTTCTGTGAGTGCACAGGTTCATTTGCTATCATTCTCCTCCTCTTCAGGGAGAATGACGAAGAGCAGTGTGGGAACAGCTAGACCTGTTTTTGTTTGTTTGTTTGTAACAGAATAGTAAACTCGGAGCTGAAAAGAACCTTATTCAGTGCCCCCTTTTACAGATGAGGGTTGAAACTCAGAGAAGTGAATGTTAGAGTTAACCCTAACCCTTTGCCCAAAGACTTGCAGTTTTTGTGTCCTCTGATTAAGTATATGGGAAGAGGGGGCTTTTCCTGGTTCAGGAAAGGGGAAGTGTGCTTTTTCCCAAGAGCTATGGGAGGAGTAGAATACAGACTGGGCGCGGTGGCTCACGACTATAATTCCAGCACTTTGGGAAGCCAAGGTGGTTGGATCACTTAAGGTCAAGTGTTGGAGACCAGCCTGGCCAACATGGCGAAACCCTGTCTCTATTAAAAATACAAAATTAGCTGGGCACGCCTGCAGCCCCAGTTACTTGGGAGGCTGAGGCAGGAGAATCACTTGAACCCGGGAGGCAGAGATTGCAGTGAGCCGAGATCACACCACTGCACTCCAGCCTGGGTGACAGGGCCAGACTCTGTCTCAAAAAAAAAAAAATTAAAAAAAAAATAGGACATAAACATTCTAAGGCGCTGTAGCCAGGTACATGGAGCTGCAGGCAGTGGTGGCTGTGACCAGGGAGAAGGCAAGTCAATAGTGCAGTCAATTCCTTTTCCTTCAGAGTGAGGGCTCTGGCTTCCCCTGTGAAATGCCTATGCTTTCATCTATGCTTGGTCTCTTCTCCCCCATCTCCCTTCAGGTCAGTGAAGTTTAACAAGGGCTATACTGCTCTTAGCCAGAGTCCAGATGAAAACCTGGTGTCCCTCGACTCTGACAGGTGAGTACTCCCCTTGGAAATACACCCTAGCAAAGCACCTTAGATGGAACTGAAGATCGCTTGATGTCTTTGCTTGTTCCCTGTCTCCTCCAAGGCCCTTCATGTATATTCCAGGGCTGTTCTCTTCTGAGCAATATCTCTTACCAGGATGGCTTGTTTAGAAGACTCATAGGTAATGATGCCGATCTAGAATTCGGAGCACCAATGTCTGGGGGATCATCCTGCCCTCTTATGTCTGCATTGTTAGTGAGAGTGACCCTGTCCCTGTCAGAACCAATTGAGAGAACCACTATTACTCAGGGCCTGTTCTGGGCTTGAGTTCTGTTGTGTGTGGCCTTTGCTTCGCAAGTCTTCCAGATGCCTTTGCATGCTCTCCACCTTGTGATTTACAGCCGTGCTCCACAGTGCCTCCCTAAACTGACTCTTTTCCTCTTCTCCTAGTGATGGGGAGCTGGAATCCAGATACTCCTCCGGGTATTCCTCTGCAGAGGCAAGTCCAGAGCACCTTTCTGCGCAGGGCCAGGCTGCAGGCAGCATTACCACCACTGCCAAATGCTTGTTTGGTGCCCGCTGTGAGCACAGCACTGTGCCAGACTTCTGGTCTGTTCTACAGTCTTCCACTCTGCCCTCTTCCCCCTGTGGAGGTATAGGTGACTAAGGAGGTCTGTTGAGAATCCAGGAGACCATATACACTCACGGCTGGAAATGATCTCAAAAGTCATGTGAGCTGCACTAGGGAGGCTGAGGCAGGAGGATTGCTTGAGCCCAGGAGTTCAAGACCAGGCTGGGCAATATAGCAAGACCCTGTCTCTAAAATAAGACTCTAAAGTCTTCTAGGCCACAGCTTAGAAAAAGAATCTTTTTTTTTAAATTTATTATTATTATATTTGTTGTTTTTTCTTTTTGTTGTTGTTTTTATTTTTATTTTTTTAGAAAAGGAATCTTTTGATAGAATCTAGCTAAGTGTTTACTAGTCTGTGCTTACTTGAATGCTTTTTATAATTGGGTACACACCACCTCCAAGAAGCCTTGCTGCCCACCCTTCCCTCAACACACACATACACACAACTTTGAGTAGCTCTTAGAGAGATCTTCCTTATTAATCCGAAATGGTTTTTACAGCCTGGGTCCATTGGTCCTTGTCCTGCTTTCCAGTGTCACACAGCAACTCCAGTCTCTCTGAGGTCAGCATTTCTGTCTTTCCCCTGCCCGTCTTCCACCAAGCTTGCTTTCTTCCAGACCAAACAACTTCTGTTTCTTCAGTTGCTCCATCTATGAAAACTCAGGCTACAACACTACTGGGATAGCCATGTGGCCATTTTTCCGGAGTGACTGTCCCAGATAGAAACCCAGGGATGTAAAGTCCTGGTGTTTACAGCTCATTCTCTTTGACAGAGGTGAAAGCCCTGGGGACCTGACTGTACACCACTGTTTTTTTTTTTTGTTTTTTTTTTTTCAATAAAGACAGGGTTTCACCATATTGGTCAGGGTAGTCTTGAACTCCTAACCTCAGGTGATCCACCCGCCTTGGCCTCCAACTTAGATTACAGGCGTGAGCCACCACGCCCAGCCTACACTACTGGTTTTTCTTTTTTTCCTGGAAATCTTGGCTAATCTCTGAGTTTCTGCCACAGAGAATAGAGGCAGTTTGCAAATCGTGTCCTCCTTAAATGTCTGAGTATCAAAGATTGTGTCTAAGAGGAAGTCTTACACTTTCGCCAGCCTTACTTCTTATTCTTATGCTCAGTGAACTGATGAAACCAACCAACAGATTCCACTTTGCAGGGACCCAGCTCTGCTGGCATCAAAGGATAAGTCTAAGTCTAACCAGCAATGTGTAGACAAAGCTACTCACCACACCCTTCCACCGTAGCCCATGTTCTACTATGCTAGCCCATTGTTCTGTGATCTTTATCCCATATTCTTCAGCCTTGATAGGGACTAGTCTGGGCTCCCAGTGGGAACAGTCAGGGCACTGATTTTCACACATAATTGGGAACTTGATAGTTATATGAATGCCTCAGGATTTAGTGAGAACAGATCCCCTGGGGGTCAGTGACAGTGAAGCCTGGACAGTACTAAGGCTTACTGCTGGCTGAGCACAAGTAGGAGAAAGTGGCACTTTGTCCTGTAGTCCAGGGATGTGTGGGTTTGGCCTGGTGGGCGGGGAGTGGGCATGGACAGGAAGCCCTGATAAGGGAATGTGGGCCTGTCTTTTGGGCAGCGGTTATTTCTGCTTTGCATCTTGGCCTATAGTTCCCTCCTCTCCTTCTCTTAGCAGGTGAACCAGGATGTGAGCCGGCAGCTGCTTCAGGATGGGTATCACCTGGATGAGATTCCAGATGATGAGGACTTAGACCTCATCCCCCCTAAGCCCATGGCTTCTTCAACGTGCTCCTGCTGCTGGTGCTGTCTTGGGGACTCTTCCTCCTGCACCCTCCAGTAGACATTACCCTCCAAAATGGGCCCTGTTCACCATGAGGCCTACAAAGCCCTGTTGGCCACTCAGTTCACAGAGTGCAGTGAGCACTGAGGTCACTGACCCCTAGAAAGTGACCTGCAGGTAGCCCTTACCTGTTGCTTCTCAGGCCAGAGGCCCCCATCTGGCCTGTGGGGTGATAGGTAGAATTATGCAGATTTCCTCTGCTGTTGGAGCAGAGTTTGGAGAAGCCACTTTAATAAGGGCAGGACAGAGGAATTCTGGTTCTTGTGGTGGGCCACAAAGGTAACTAAGGAAAACAGTTGCAGACAGCTTGACTGGTATTTGTCATGGTGCTTCAGGGAGGCACAAAGAGCTCTTGTGCCAGTCTGGGCTAGATAGTGTTGTATGGAGGCAGAAAATAGCACTTTATGGTTTATAGCTGGCAATCCAAAAAAGTTTAACTGTTTTGAGACCAGTTCGAGAAATTCCATTTGCCCTATTCTTCCTAGCTCTAAGATGGGTTGCAGGCCTGACCTTCAAGAGAGCATAAAGTGAGTCCTTTTTTCCCTCTTCGGGTTGCCCCTGTCTATGACAGGGATAGCAAGTTGCTTAATGACAGCATGATCCTGGCTTCCAGAATCCCTGGACCTGGGGCATCCCCAGACCTGGGGCATCCCCAGCTGGTCCAACTGTCTGGGTGAGTTTAGTGACTCTGGTTCGCCCTTCCCTAGTTAGAGAAAAGCTGCTTCAACATGTTCATATTTATTTATTTGTATTTCCTTGGTCTGGGCTTGTTTCTTTCCCAGTCTTTGAGCTAAAGATTGGGTCGAAGGTACTGGGGCTGGCCCCAGAAGGTTGCAGTTTTTGTTATTACCAGCAGAGGGAGCTACAGGGGAGCAGTCCAGTGCCTTCCTATTTGTTTCGCTTTTTAAACTTTTGAAAAGTAGCAATGGGTGAGAGTGGGTATAGAGCAGTGTGGGCTTTGTCCTAGACTGAGGCTTACAGACAGGAATGGGAGCAGAGACCTAAGCCAGCTCCTGGGCCCTTGGCTGAGATCAGTCAGCCAGCATAAAGGGCCTCCCTTCCCTCCAGCGTGGACCATTCCGTTGCCAGATTCTTCTGGTCACAGCATGGGCCTCATTGGATACTCAGGACTGGGCTTTAAGCAGACCTCTGGGTGTAACACAGCCTCTTTCAGCCCCCAGCCCAAACACAGCAGAAATAGGCATAATTTCTGCTGTGACACCCCCTGCCCCCATACTGGAGAGTGTCTCTTGCTATACAGTATACCAAGCCTCTTTCTAGAATTTTTTTCAATAGGTGTTTTTGGTTTTGTTTTGTTTTTTGGCCTCACCCAGGACCATGGTGAGTGTTCTGCTTTGTTTTATTGGAGACAGGGTCTCTCTGTCACCCAGGCTGGAGTACAGTGGTGCAGTTATAGCTCACTGCAGCCTCCACCTCTCAGGCCCAAGCAGTCCTCCCACATGGTGAGCTTTGAATGGGAATAGACAGGGTTCCCAGCCCATTAGTCGGGATTGGGGTATAGGTTCCACATGGGAAAGTATCCAGTCTCTTGCTTTACTCAGTGTTCTGTGATCACTGGAGGCATATGAGGGACAGCACACTCTTTTTGCTCTACCACAAGGGGTGACTGGAAGATGAGAAAGTCTAATAAAAAGATACGGCGTTATTTGTTATTTGTCAGACAAGTGTCCTCACGATGGTAATCCTGTGAGTGCTTGATGGACATCTTTGTGTTTTTCTCAAACCGTGGAAGGTTGAGAGGAATATACAGTATCTGGGCGCTGACTTACTCTCCTAGCTAGCAGCATCACGGCAGGGAGATAGGACAGAGACCAGAGCCATGCCAACTTGGGGTCTGGGGAAGAGGAGGCAGATGGTCACTCTCTTCTGGAATGGGACTCTGCAACTCTACGCAGGTGGCTAACATTCTGAGCACTTTGTGCAAATGCCTGCGGGGAGCAAGAACATCTCCATCCTAAACCCCTTTGCCATCCGCAGAGATGGGGGCCTTGTGTCTGCAGAGGTGACGTGCACATGTGGAAAGGGATCAAACGTAGCACAGTGTAAAGACAGCGGTGTGGGTGGAAGGACCCAGCGCGTGCCGGGAGGTGGCTATGGAAGCTAAGTATAGAGCCACATCTCTGTTGGAGGTGGTCAGGGCAGAGTTGCCTGGGTGTTTAGCAGCTGCTAGGGGTGAGGGTGGCAGGACCTCAAAACCAAGGCCCTCTGTTGTATCAACTCTGGCATATTCAGCTGCAACTGTCCTTGAAGAAGAAGAGGTTTCTAATCTGGGTCCCATGTAGGAGGGTGTTACCCTGTAGAAAAAGCTGGAGGGACCTGGTGGGACAGTGTGCAGTGAGGCATGGTAGAAATGGTCAGTTGTTTAGGGCCAGTAGCCACATACCAAAATACCACCAATGTGCCCAGGGCCAAACTGCCTTAATTCAGAGTGCTGGGTGTTCTGCAGGTGACAGTTTCCTGGGGAGAGGGGTGTGTCCAGGCTCACCTCCCAGACACGAGTGGTACCATATGGTGTTTATGTACCGCTCTACCGAATGCTTGGCTTGCACTTCTACAGCTCTGTACATTTATAAGAATAAATGCAATCACACTAGTTGAGCTGTGTCTATGTTGCATTAGGATTTTAAAGAAAGGTCTGGATATCCTGAAATGAAGAAATAGCTTAATAGCCCACTACAGCAATTCCTTCTGGAAACTCCTTCCCCTTTCTGCTCTTCCTAGGGGGCACCACTTTCGGGCCTGTTTCATTGGACAGCGTGAGTGAAATAGGCCGTTGCAAGTCACTTCTCTAAAATGGGTTCCCTTTAGCAGACTTTTTCTAGCTCATCTTTTTTTTTTTTTTTGAGACAGAGTCTTGCTCTGTCGCCCAGGCTGGAGTGCAGTGGCGTGATCTCGGCTAACTGCAACCTCTGCCTCCTGGGTTCAAGCGATTCTCCTGCCTTAGGTTCCGAAGAAGCTGGGATTACAGGTGTGTGCCACCATGCCCAGCTTATTTTTGTTTTTAGTAGAGACAAGAGTTTCACCATGTTGGTCAGGCTGGTCTTGAACTCCTGAACTCATGATCCACCCGCCTCAGCCTCCCAAAGTGCTAGGATTACAGGCATGAACCACCGCGCATGGCCTCCAGCTCATCTTTATTTTTTAGCTGAAGAAAATGTGAAGGCAAAAAAAACACAGGAGATTTTTTGAAGGTGGTTTCCTGGAACTCCATTGTACAGGGACTCTAGTGTGGGCAGAAGCCCAGAAAGATTCTTTTGTGTGAATTTAAACCTTTACCTCACAGGAAGGAGCCAGTGGATTAAGACTGATTAGTCTCGGATGACAGTATCTACGATTGCAGGTCAGAAACATGAGCAGCGACAGACAGCTGACAGCCTCTTGCAGGTGTGTCCCACCCCTGGAGCAGGGCATCGGGAGAGATTCCCTCCTACGTATTTCTTGCCAGCTTAGGAAAGCTAACTGGGCTTCTTCTCACAATGAAAGTTGGCTAGTTCAGTTCCTGAGTCCCTGTAATCTGCAACAGTTGAGTATGTGCTAGAGAAGGGGTTGACAATCAGTAGTTTGGGCTTTGCAGGACGTACAGTCTAGTGCAACTCTTCAACTTTGCCCCTGTGGCTTGAAAGCAGCCAGACAGTATATAAATGAACAGGTTTGGCCAGAACTGGCCTGCCAGCCTGGTTTGCTGACCCCTGCTCTAGGGCCAACTGAAAAACAGGAGCAAAGAATCTTGCACTGATGATTGGTGTATCCTGAGCTACCTTCTCTCTGTAGGGCTGGAGGACCCAAGGCCTGCTTGCAAGCTGTGCCTCTGAGGCTGAAGCTGGCTTCCTCTTCCACTCCTTCCCATACAAGTGTTCTGGAGTATAGTTTACCTACCCCCAGGAAACTGTGAAGTTGGAATAAAGCAAAACCTGGGGCATCATGCAAGGAGGGCACTTTTGGCCCATTTTAGGAACAGGTACCCCAAAGGCTGAGTGCTCATTACCCCACAGCCTCAACACAAGTGACTTTTAATTGCTTTGACAGAACAAGAGGGCGAAAACAATGTTAGTCCACAGGCCTGCCCTTTCCCTTTCCTCCTCTGCAGCTGAGGAAATGGGTAGTCCCAGGGCAAGAACACTGTTCTTGGAAATTACCTGACCTGTTGCTCTGACAGATGCTGAGCTAATGCTGGGTCACAGATTTTGCCAGCTAGCCTGGAGCCATAGGCTAGAGCAGGGTTGGCAAGAGCCTGGCTCAGGTGTAGCAGAGTGGAGAGAGAAGACAGGGGGAGTGTCAGACCCCTCACACAGGCGCCTCCTCCCCAAAGAAGATGGTTCCATGTAGGTGTGTTCAGGAGTCACTACCTTCACGCTCCCTCCTCCACCCCAGCTCTTCCAGGGTGTACCTAAGGGGTCCAGAGCAAGGAAGGGGGCTTGAGCTGGGCCTGAGGAGGTGAGGCTGGCTGGAATTTAGGGTGACTGGCAGAGGAGAGCTAGGGAGGCTGTGGCCTCTACAGCAAACAGCAGGCACGGAATATCAGCAGGTTCTTCGGCTCAGTAAGCTTCAGTGAGACACTCTCATTGGCCCCAGTGAAGAGCACGCTGCCACGCTGCAGAGGGATTGGCGTCTGGGCTGTGGGTGTGCTGGCTGTCACTGTCCCCTGTACCATCAGGAGGATGCTGGCAGAGTCCAGTGCCAAGACCTTGTATTCAGTGACGGAGCCAGGGACCTGGGCAGGGAGAAACGATAGAGCAGTGCAGCTTAGACTCTGCTCTCATCAGTCCATGGGCCCAGGACAGTCCCCAGGGCACAAGGGAGAGCTCTGCCATCTTCTCCCGCAACCCAGGCTCAGTCAGCCTGGAGGCCTGGTCCCTGGTACAGGGAGGAGGGGGCGGGCCCTGGGGCCACCCCCCACCAAGTGGGCTTGACAGGAAACCCAACCCCAGGTGTCCTCCACATCATGACCCTTGCCAGAGATTTTCATGGCACACAAAGGACACCTGCCATGGCCCCTCACTCACCTCCATCTTCATAATGGTGAAGTCTGGCACAGGGGGGTCATAGATTGAGAGATAGGGGTCTTCCTGACTCCGTGTCGGGAGAAAGAGCCTGTCCTTGCTGGAGCTAGGGGTATAGCTGAGCATTTCACACAGTGTTGGCACGTCAATGAACTTGGGTGTCAGGCCAGCACGCACTGTGTTGTCTGAACACGCCATGCACTCCACGCAGTCTAGAGAGACAGTTGTCATGTGCTAAGCTGGTGAAGTATGACTTGGCTCTCCAGCTCTGGGCCTCTTAACCTGAGCTCCTTGAACCCCATGCCAAGTTAGGCAAAAACTTCCATGAATTGTATTCTCTGGGATAATGGAGCTAAGATATCAAATACCAAAAACAGGTGACAGGTCACCCATTATTGTCAGAGGGGAGTCATGTTAACCCCTGGGGGTTGGGGAGCCCCAACTCTCATCTCCAACTTCTAGCACAGAATCCTGTGCATGAGGCATGTGTGGATAAGCAGCCAACAGTCAAAAGGTAGCATCCTTCTGTGGCAACATCCATATTTTAGTGTAAAAATCCCTGGGTAGGTAGGACAGACAGGCAAAGGCTGTGAAATAGAACAACAACTTTGATCCAGTATAGCCTGGGTTCAAAGCGTAGTTCCCACACTGGCTAGCAGGGCTTAAAATCAGAGTAGCATGACACACAGGTTTGGTGGCAGGATTCAAGCGTGTTCAATGCTAAATGCATTCATCATCCCTACCAGCTGTTTCCTGCTGCACCCAGGATCCCTCAGAGGTCAGCGCTGCATGGTCCTTGGAGGTCTCCTTGACCACCCTTCTCCCTGTTTTCTCTAGATAGGGAAACAGGGCTCAGCAGGGATGGCAATGGGGCTCACTGCTGAAATGAAGCTCACCTCCTTTCAGGTAGGCATGGGGCATGTTGGCCTCCAGAAACATGGCCTCCCCAGGCTTCAGGGTAAGCAGGTTCAGGAAGTAGATGGCAAAGCAGCCGACATCACCTGGGTACTGCTGGTGCAGCTGCATCAAAAGCTCCCCAAAGATGTCCTCCATGTTGTTTCCGGCAGCCACTGAGGGTCACAGAGCACCCCAAGGTCACTTAGGGGGATACTCAGTGCTGTTCATAGCCCCACCTTAGCCAGGGAGTCCTGGGAAAAGGTCCCTGCCCACAGGAATCCAGAAGCCAAAGTAGCCCTGTCCTTCTGGCCACACCTTCAGCCCTTTGGGCTCCAGCCTTGCTTGATACTCCACTTCATACAAATGCCATCTTAGGCCGCTCCACACAGCATGAAGCAGAATGCGCCAAGGGCCAAAATGTGCCCTGGAGACGATAGGGGAAAATGAGCTCAGCCTGGCTAGAGTGGCAAGGGCAGGCTTTTTAATTTTTTAATTTTTTTTTTAAGACAGTCTTGCTCTGTCTCCCAGGTTGGAGTGCAGTGGTGCGATCTAGACTCACTCTAACCTCCCCGTCCCAGGTTCAAGTGCTTCTCGTGCCTCAGCCTCCCGAGTAGTCTGGATTACAGGCACACGCCACCATGCCTGGCCAATTTTGTTTTTGTTTTTGTTTTTTAGATGGAGCCTCGCTCTATCACCCAGGCCAGAGTGCAGTGGCACAATCTCGGCTCACTGCAATTTCCACCTTGCCTGGCTAATTTTTGCATTTTTAGTAGAGATGGGGTTTTACCATGTTGGCCAGGCTGGTCAAACTCCTGACCTCAAGTGATCCACCTGCCTCAGTCTCCCAAAAGTGCTGGGATTACAGGCATGAGTCACCACGCCCAGCCAGGCTTCTTTAAAGTGAGGCAGGGGGTCTGGCATGGTGGCTCATGCCTGTAATCCTAGCACTTTGGGAGGCGAAGGCAGGCAGATTGCCTGAGCTCAGAAGTTTGAGACCAGCCTGGGCAACATGGTAAAACACCATCTCTACTAAAATATAAAAAATTAGCTGGGCATGGTGGCCCATGCCTGTAATCCCGCTACTCAGGAGGCTGAGGCAGTAGAATTGCTTGAACCTGGGAGGCAGAGGTTGCAGTGAGCCAAGATCACGCCACCGCACTCCAGCCTAGGGCAACAGAGAAAGACCCTGTCTCAAAAAATGAAAGCACATACACACACACACACAGACACTGAACAGGAAAAAATATGTCTCAAAAAATAAAGCGCGCACACACACACACACACACACACACACACACACAGAGAACAGGAAAAAATAAGCTTGAGTAAAATAAATGGTGTCCTAAGGCTCAAATATGTGTCCAAAAAATGAAAAACACACACACACACACACACACACACACACACACACACGCACAGCAGGAAAAAAATATGCTTGGGTAAAATAAATGGTGCCCTAAGGCTCAAAGGTAGCAGGGAAAGAAGTTGAGACCTCATCACCTGCGCCACATAAGCTCACTGCTGGGAGTCTGTTCTGCTTTGTGTTTCTTACTGCTTCTGTTGACTCCCCACCTTTGGGGTGACATGACCACACCCATCACAGTCATTTCCTGAACTCTTCTTAGCACAAGGTCAGGCACACAGCAGGTAAAGGAAAGATCAAATGACTGAGTGCTGGAGGCATCAGGCCTTTCCAGGAGGGGGAGGATGCTCTTGTCCCCTTCCTGCCTCTTTAACCCCAAGATACAAGTCCCTCCATGGAGGGCAGCTGTGAGGCTGGGGAAAATCTCAGAATGCCTAGGTGGAAGGCATCCTAAGAGTCTTCTATGCCGGCCAGGCGCGGTGGCTCACGCCTGTAATCCCAGCACTTTGGGAGGCCAAGGTGGGCAGATCATGAGGTCAGAAGATCGAGACCATCCTGGCTAACATGGTGAAACCCCGTCTCTACTAATATACAAAAAATTAGCCAGCCATAGTGGTGCGCGCCTTTAGTCCCAGCTACTCAGGAGGCTGAGGCAGAATTGCTTGAACCCAGGAGGCGGAGGTTGCAGTGAGCTGAGATTGCACCACTGCACTCCAGTCTGGGCAACAGAGTGAGACTCTGTCTCAAAAAAAAAAAAAAAAGTCTTCTATGCCAGTCTGCCTCCAGCCATCTGGAGAAGATGACTGATTGGGAAACAGCACTCAGCCAAGGGCCCTGCTCCACAAAGACTAGGAAAGCAATGCTAAGTTGCCAACAGGTCATCTAAGCGGGGCCCCTTCTAGAGTTCCACTTGGGCAGAGGAGTTGAGAACCCTGTCCTCAGAGTCTGGTGTCTGCAGGGGAGCCCAGGCCAGAGCTCAGCACCCACCCAGGAATATAACCATGCCCACCTTGCTGCGAGATCCGCTTCACCAACAGGTTGAGCTGTTCCACCACCACTTTCTTCTCACTCTTCATCAGGTGGGAGAAACAGCTCTTCAGAGCAGAGGCCACAGCCTGGGAGTCACGGCTCATGCTCTGCTTCAGGTGTGTTGCTGCATCATCTCCAATCAGGACCAGGAACTCAGGCACCTCTGCAGGAAGGCCAGGCCCAGGGCCCATATCAGGAATGGTAAGATGGAACCCACACAAGTAGGGAGTTGGAAGAGGCCTTCGCATCCCAGCCCTAACCAAAGAGCCAGCAGTGCTAAGCAAACTTTGCAGTGGAAACCAATCACTCACCACCAGCCCTTGGCAATCACACCTGAGCCTGGTCTGGCCCACTGGCTCCAAAAACTGCTTCATGAAGCCCTTCAGTGCCTGTGACATGTGACCTCTGTTCTCTGCCAATGTTCCTACTATCATCTGGGTTCCCTAGGTATCCCTGGCCCAATACACATGCCCTCAGCATTCTGCCCAACTTACTGTTCAGAAAGGTGACAATCTCCTCAACTGGCCGGAAGCCACACAAGCCCTGGAAGGGGGTAAGGGCAATGGCCATCTCTGGCTTATGGTTGGCATCAGGGTAGTGCTGTGGAGCCTGGAGGTGTAGCTTCTCTGCCAGCTCCTGTGGGGTGGCCAGGGGAAGAGGAGGATGGTGAGGGTAGCCATTAACTAGCAGGGACACCAGTGCTACTCAGCCCCTGCTCTCTACCCTCCTCAGTCGCAGGATGGCAGTGGCTGCCTACCTCCGGCAAGGAGCCCAGTCAAAGCATGATGCAGAAACTTGAGTTCAGCCTACCCAGGGTAAGGAAATGGGCCAAATCCAGGGGAGAGCTGGGGTGGATTCTAAGAGGCTTGGTCTGTGAATCAGGAAACCCAAACGCTAGGCCAAGCTCTGACATGAACAAGCTGTGTGGCTTTGGGCAAATCCCTCCATTCTCTGGGTCTTACTTTGTGTATCTAGAAATAAGGAGTTTTGGCTGGGTGCAGAGGCTCATGCCTGTAATCCCAGCACTTTGGGAGGCTGAGGCAGGCAGATCATTTGAGGTCAGGAGTTTGACACCAGCCAGGCCAACATGGTGAAACCCCGTCTCTACTAAAGATACAAAAATTAGCCAGGCATGGCGGCACATGCCTGTAAATCCCAGCTATTTGGGAAGCTGAGGCAGGAGAATTGCTTGAACTGGGAGGAGGTAGCAGTGAGCCGAGATCACGCCACTGCACTCCAGCCTGGGTGACAGAGCGAGACTCCGTCTCAGAAAAAACAAAAAGGAGTTTGGATCCACAATTACTTAGGATGGGACTCAGGCTTGTGTAGGGAGACTCCATGGGGTGGAGCTGAGGATATCTGCCCTGCCCTGCAAGTTGAACTCTTCCTGAAAGCAGATGAGTAAATGGCAGATATGAATAGACCTGGGCTAGGTGAGGGAAGACCAGGAACAAGCCCCTCGGAATGAGCTTAGAGTAACCCCTGGCACAGGCCAGTCAGCTGTTGGCTTAGACTTAGTTGCTGCATGTGTCACCACCATCTGGCTTTGCAGAGCTAAATTGGGAGTTGTCAGCCTGGATTTGGCCTTGGGCAGGAGCCTAGCATGGGTGGGGTAAAAGCGGCAGTATAAGTCATGGGAGGGCCTTAGCATAAGCCTTACTCTACCCTGACCTCTACACCCCACTCTGTCCTTTACCTTGTTAGGGTGTGCCTGGATGGATAGGGCTGTTTCAACTGAGAGCACTTTGAAAAGGAAGGGCAGGTTGCCATTAAAGGTGTCCTTGACCTTTGAGCCCAAGCTGTCCTGGTTCTCAGCAATCCACTGTCCGAGGGTTTTCTGTGAGATGCGGTTGTCAAGGATCTTGGCATCCCCTCGGGGGTGAGTCCCCATCCACAACTGGAAAGACAGGAAACTTAGGAGGGGAGGGGGAAGAAACCTGGCACCCCGAGTTGGCCTGTCCCAAATGGTTATGCTGTGCTCCCCACAGGGCAACTGAGTCCTAGGAAAGGCCTCCCAGGTCTGAATACAAATGTTCATGCCATCATGGACATACAGGGAGGCAGCAGACCCAGACCCTAGGAGGGGTTAACATACATTTTGCAGTTTCAGAAGCAGAGGCGAAAGCCTTCCTATACTTTGGCTTTTTCTCCACTAAATAGGCAGGAGAAGTATTTTAAGTTAATAAAAATGCAAAAAAAAAAAAAAAATAGTCGAAGTAAAAAAACTTAATTGTCAAAGAGGGCGGAATTAAAATTCACTAAGTGCTAAGAGTGATTGGGGGAGGAGAGTGCTGGAAATCTCAGCCTATTATGATAAAACCTCTCTTCTTGTGGTACCACGATAGGCCATCAGCCTGAAGAGCCAAGTGGGCCTCATCCCTCCTTGCTGCCTCACCCTTCTCAGCTGATTCTTATGACTTGTCTCGGTCCCTTTCTCCTGACCTGCGGGGAGAGTAGGCTGAAATAGGGCCCGGGGCTCACCTCTGCATAGGGTTTGTCCTCTGCGATCTGGGCCAGTGGGTCACTGCTGGCCAGCAGCCGCGCCACTTCGCTGTTAGAACCCATCTTCCCCCAGGCATACTGCTGCACCGCACAGGAAAGTGGGAATACTGGGGGTACAGACAGAGGGTCAGCTGCCACTCCACTCCTCAGGCCCCACCTTAGTGTCCCGGGAAACCAGGCAAGAGCTGGGGGTGCTCACTTGGGACAGAGTCAAATAAGGGGTTTGTAGGCTGTTGGGCGAGACCTGCCTCCGCTGCAGGCTTCGATGTCCCCAGTTCTCAGATGGGCAGCAAGTACCTTGTGCTGACCTGAGGCCGGGTGGCGAGGAAAGAGCGGGCGGGACCCATCCCACGGCACCCATTCTGGAAGGCCCCCTCCCCTCGGAGGTCAATCCCCATTGCAGGTGGCCCCTCCTCTGCCTGGCACCCACCCATCTTTCCGCGGAGCCCCAGGAGTGGACTCAACCTGGCCGACCATCCCAGGATTCGTCCCCAGGACGCTCCCTACCCACCACACTCGCCGACACCACGGCCAATAGCTCACCTCGCGGAACGGCCATACTCGCCCCTTAACACTTGGCTTAAACACGTAAGCCTTTCCCGGCAGACCCCGCGGCCCTCTGCCCCCAGAGCTTCATGGGAAATGTAGTTCCCTGAGCGTTCCGCCCAGGCCCTGGGCACCCGCCCAGAGGCTTCCGGCGCAATTTTCAGTCTCTGCATTCATTCATTCCTTCCGTCGCCGGACACAAATATATTGAAAACCAGCTAAGTACCACGGACAGTTCTAAGGGCTGGAGGATACCTCAGACAGCAAGATAGCCTTCCCTCTGCCTTTGTAGAGCGCTTACATTCTGGTGAAGGCAAGACCGACAAGTATTGTAAGCAAATCACGTAGTGTGTTGAAAGGTCAAGGCCACAAAAAGTAAGGGGGGGGCAGGTAGAAGTGAGAGGCAGTTTGCAGAATTTCAAAGGCTGTCTGGGCAAGCCTCATTGAGGAGGTGAGGTTTGAGCCCAGACTTGGCGGTGAGGAAGGCAGGAGTGTTCTGCGGGGAAGGAAACAGCCACGGCGGAAGCCAGAGCAAGGCGGCAATGTGGGACTGTGCTGGGCATGTTCGGGAGTGACCAGCAAGACCACCACTGTGGCTGGAGCAGAGTGAGCAAGAGAGGGGTCGTGAGGAAGTCAGAGAGGAGAGGCGAGGGCAGAGCTTTGCAGGCTATTGTGAGGACTGGGTTTTACTCAGTCTCTCAGCAGTTAGAGATTTGACCAAAGAATTGCTGTGATGTGAGTAGGGACATACTAGTGATGATGGTAAATGTCACATGCAAGGCTCTTCACTTCTCTGAGCTTTGTAGAATGGGGTGAATAATGCCAGCCTGATACGCTTGTTGGAGGGTCAGATAGGATGATGTGGGACACCTGTAAGGTAGTCAGTGCTCTGTGTTCCTCTGATCCTTCCTGTCCCAGGTGCTGCAGAAAGTCAGAACCCCAACTTCTCCAGGCTGAGCTGCTTACAAGTTGCGCACAGAGAAGTCAGGGGAGTTACTAAGAGCTATGCATCGGGAAGGATGGGGTTGGGCCTTGGCTCTGCAGTAATCTTGCTATATCCTGTGGAGAAAGGCGTTGACATCCAGACCTCCTCAGTCAACAGCTTCCTAGGAGAAGGGCAGTCAGCTGGAGGGACTCAGGAGCACAGCAGTAAAAGCTCCAGAGAACCTGGAATGAGGGGTTACAGTTCCCGACTCTACCCTCATCACCCTGGCAATAC
Organism: Aotus nancymaae; assembly: GCF_030222135.1. Taxonomy (NCBI): domain Eukaryota; kingdom Metazoa; phylum Chordata; class Mammalia; order Primates; family Aotidae; genus Aotus; species Aotus nancymaae. Next base: position 73,657,869 of record NW_026988414.1, read on the forward strand.
CCTGATTCCCACAGCCTCTACCTCATGTGCCCAGGGGAAAGAGGGGGTGCTGTTTTCCCTGTAATGCTCTGCCCAGGTGTGGGTATCTACCTCACCTCCCCTGGGGTCCTCTGGCTCAGATAAATCAGCCTGCATTTCAAAGGAAGCTTTACCACACACTAAAGAATAATAAAATGGATAACACAAGACTCATGAAACAACGTAGATCAATAACTTCTACTTTGGAATACCACTCCTTCCCCTCATCTCCACTCCCCAAGTGATACGTTCGGCTCTGTGTCCCCACCCAAATCTCATCTCGAATTGTAATCCCCTCATGTCGAGGGAGGGACATGGTGGGAAGTGACTGGATCATGGGGGTGGTTCCCCCACACTGTTCTCATGATAGTGAGTTCTCACCTGAGCTGATGGTTTTATTCTATTTATTTATTTTCCTTTTTTTTTTTTTTAAGACTCAGTCTCGCTTTTGTCCGCCAGGCTGGAGTGCAATGGCGTGATCTCGGCTCACTGCAACCTCTGCCTCCCGGGTTCAAGCAATCCTCCTGCCTCGGTCTCCCAAGTAGCTGGGATTACAGGTGCCAGCCACCATGCCCTGCTAACTTTTGTATTTTTAGTAGAGACAGGGTTTCACCGTGTTGGCCAGGCTGGTCTTGAACTCCTGACCTCAGGTGATCCGCCTGCTTCAGCCTCCCAAAGTGCTGGGATTACAGGCGTGAGCCACCGAGCCCGGCCAGAGCTGATGGTTTTAAAGTGTGGCACTTCCTCACTCTCACTCTCTCCGGCTGCAGTCTAAGACGTGCCTTGCTTCCCCTTCACCTTCTGTCATGATTATAAGTTCCTGAGGCCTCCCCAGCCATGTAGAACTGTGAGTCAATTAAACTACCTTTTTTTTTTTTTTTGAGAAGGGTTCTTGCTCCATTGCCCAGACTGGAGTGTAGTGGCATGATCTCGGCTCACTGCAACCTCCGCCTCCTGGGTTTTAAAAACCCTTGCTTGTAAGCCATTGTGGAGTTCAGGTCTTAAGCATTAGCTGCCTGGTTCTCCTTGCTTGGCACCTGCAATAGTCGTCTCACTTTCTTTTGCTGCAAGTCCCAGTGTCACTGTTTGGCCTTTTTTTTTTCTTTGAGACAGAGTCTTCCTCTGTTGCTCAGGCTGCAGTGCAGTGGCAATCACAGTTCATTGCAGCCTCTACTTCCAAGACTCAAGTGATCCTCTCACCTCAGCCTCTTGAGTAGTTGGGATTAATAGGCACATGCCACCATGCCCTGCTAATTTTTTTATTTTTTAGTTTAAGAGATTGGGTCTCTGCTGGGTGCAGTGGCTCACACCTGAAATCCCAGCACTTTGGGAGGCTGAGGAAGTCAGGAGTTCAAGACCAGCCTGACCAACATGGTGAAACCCCGTCTCTACTAAAAATACAAAAATTAGCCAGGCATGGTGGCACACACCTGTAATTCCAGCTACTCAGGAGGCTGAGGCAGGAGAATCACTTGAACCCGGGAGGCGGAGGTTGCAGTGAGCTGAGATCGCACCACTGCACTCCAGCATGGGCGACAGAGTGAGACAACGTCTCCACAAAAAAAAAAAAAAAAGAGATTGGGTCTCACTATGTGGCCAGGCTGGTCTCGAACTCCTGGCCTTAAGTGATCCTCCTACCTCAACCACTCAAGGTGCTGGGAGTATAGGTGTGAGCCACTGTGCCTGGCCAGTGTTTGGCTTTTTCTGCACACTAGGAAAGCAGACCCAAGTTCAATTCAGTAACAACATTAAAATGAGACAGTAACCACATTCTCTCTTCCTTTTGAGCTATTTGTCTCTTCAAACTTCTTGCTATTGCCACAACTAGGTATAAATTAACCTAATAATACCACAAGGATACTGTAACCCATATCCCAGGGCTTAACAGTATATCGCCAATCACTAGTCAGTGCTATTTCAGTTAACCAATGAGAATTCCTGACAAAAGACTTTGTATCAGCCCACTCCTTGTCCCTGCCTTTTGCCTTTAAAAACATACTTGTGGGCTGGACACGGTGGCTCATGCCTATAATCCCAGCACTTTGAGAAGCTGAGGTAGGTGGACTACAAGGTCAGGAGATTGAGACCATCCTGGCCAACATGGTGAAACTCTGTCTCTACTATAATTACAAAAATAGCTGGGTGCAGTGGCTCACACCTGTAATCCTAGCACTTTGGGAGGCTGAGGCAGGCAGATCACCTGAGGTCAGAAGTTTGAGACCAGCCTGGACAACATGGCGAAACCCAGTCTCTACTGAAAATACAAAAATTGGCCAGTGTGGGGGTGGTGGTGGGCACCTGTAATCCCCTACTCAGGAGGCTGAGGCCAGAGAATCACTTGAACCCCTGAGGTGGAGGTTTCAGTGAGCCAAGATCATGCCACTGTACTCCAGCCTGGGCAACAGAGTGAGACTGTCTCAAAAAAAAAAAGGAAAAAAAAAATGTGACTCACGCCTGTAATCCCAGCATTTTGGGAGGTTGATTACAAAAAAATCCCCTTGGCGGGCAGATTACAAGGTCAGGAGTATGGAACCAGCCTGACCAACATAGTGAAACCTGGTCTCTACTAAAAATACAAAAAAAGTTAGTCAGATGTGGTGGCGTGTGCCTGTAATCCCAGCTACTCAGGAGGGCTGAGGCAGAAGAATTGCTTGAACCTGGGAGGTGGAGGTTACAGTGAACTGAGATCACACCCTGCACTCCAGCCTGGGTGACAGAGCAAGACTCGATCTCAAAAAAAAAAACCAAAACCTTGTAACAAAGGCCTAATAGAGCTCATATCCAAGGTTACTTGGGTCTGAGTCTTATGGACAGCTGTCTCACTGTGAATCAAGTAACTATATTTTGTGACTCAGCCTCTTCCTTTTAGGTCAACAATCTAGTTGAACTGATCACACTCTATTATCTAGTGACAATACACTTTCCTCTCTCTCTTCCCTTCTAAACGATATGTCTAATTCAGCTTCGCATTTCTGCCAGTGCCCAGTTGAGGGTTCAAGCTATAATAGCAGCCTTTTTTTTTTTGAGACAGAGTATCCCAGGCTGGAGGGCAGTGGCATGGTCAGAGCTCACTGCAACCTCCACCTCCTGAGCTCAAGTAATCCTCCCACCTTAGCCTCCTGAGTAGCTGGCACTACACCACCACACTTGGCTAATTTTTGTATTTTTTTGTAGAGATAGAGTTTTGCCACATAGCCCAGGCTAGTCTCAAATTCCTGAGCTCAAGGGATCCACTGGCCTCAGCCTCCCAAAGAGCTGGGATTACAGATGTAAGCTACGGCACCTGGCTGCAGCTAACTTTTGTTGCTATAATAATGGCAGGAAGCAGACAAATCTTAGGCAGACAGGGACAGGTCCCAGTGAAAACAAACCTTCAAACCTCCAAAGCCTGAAAGCCAAGCTACAAGTTCTGGATAAATCCATGGACTGGATTGAGAATTTCTCTTCCTGTTTGGTGCACTTTCCTCTGATTAATCCCCACCCTTCACCTATTTTACATATACCAACCCTTCTCTAATTGGTTTCTTACACCGTTGTGCCTATCTTTGAGTGCTGCCGTTGTTTCAGCCTTTTTTTGCACACTCACAAACCAATCAGCATGTACTCCCCCATTCTGAGCCCATAAAAGCCCCAAACTCAGCCACACTGAGAGGAAGACCACCCTACTTCAGGTGGACAACCCCCCTTGCATCCTCCTTTTCACTGACAGCTGTTTAGTGGTTCAATAAAGCTCTTTGTCCTCCTCACCCTTCAATTCTCAATGTAACCTCATTCTTCTTGGATGTGGGACAAGAACTTGGGACCCACTGAACATGGGTAAAAAGAAGGCTGTATCACTCGTTCTCTGCCTTCCACTGGCAGAGGTCAGCTGCCTCATGTGATGGGAAGCAGTGGTGGGGCCAAGCCAGTCCTGGAACTACAGGCTGGAATGGGGCGACGGGACTGAGAGCTGTTAACACACTGGCCGCTGTCCATTGAGCTCTAGAGAGCAGGGCTAAAAGAGCTATTAGCATGCTGTAACATCCCTTCTGGGGCTTTGTGGTCACAGGCATCCCTGTTGAGACACCACCGTGTCCCCTCAATATGACACCCCTGGTCCAGCTGCAAGCCCTGCATGGAGCCAACTCCTGTGTCTGCGCTTGATATGGCGGCCAGACCCCATACTTCCTTACTGACTCACCCCCTTCCTCCAGGGGCTGAGTGCAGGGATCTGCACCAGAGTGCAAGCCAAGCGTGGCCCAGTGGGCTGAGTAGATGGGGCATCCTGCAGCAAGCCCAGGCCTGAGCAAGGAGACCTCCAACTGGCAAAGTGGCTGAGAAGAAAATCCTGCATCAGTTATACACTGGGTATGGCCAGAGTCAGGCCTTAGTTCCCCCTTATCTGGGGTCTATGTGACAGCAGTAGGCATTTTCCATCTGATAGGGATCTGGGTTTCTGGAAAGCAACTCAAGGGCATATGACAGCCAGGTGCGGTACGTAGCTCATGCCTGTAATCCCAGCACTTTGGGAGGCAGAGGCAGCCGGATCACCTGAGTCAGGAGTTCGAGACAAGCCTGGCCAATGTGGTGAAACCCTGTCTCCACTAAAATACAAAAAAAATTAGCTGGGCATGGTGGTGCGCACCTGTAATCCCAGCTACTTGGGAGGCTGAGGCAGGAGAACTGCTTGAACAACAGAATGAGACTCTGCCTCAAAAAAGAAACAAAAAGCTCCCAGATAGCTGAACATATGGTCCCTGGAGGTCATGGAAACTCCACACTCCTTCCCACGGGCCTTACTCCATGCGTCTCTTCCATCTGGCTGTTTATCTGTATCTTTTGTAGTACCTTTTGTTGACTTAAAGAGAAAAGAAACTTAGACAACTTTAAAATTGTCTAAAAAAATGAAAAAAAGAAAAAAATAATAAATAAATTATTCAAACTTAGGCGGGTGGCCATAGGAATCCTGATTTATAACCAGTCGGTCAGAAGCGAGAGGTCACAACCTAGGGCTTGAAATTGGCATATGAAATAGTGGGGCAGCCTTGTGGGACTGACCTTGTGAATTCTTGAAGCTATCTTCAGAGGGTTAACAAGAATACTAGACAGACATATATTTAAAATTCAGCATTAATCAGGCTGGACTGGGTGCGGTGACTCACACCTGTAATCCCAGCACTTTGGGAGGCTGAAGTGGGTGAATCACAAGGTCAAGAGATGGAGACCATCCTGGCCAATGTGGTGAAAACCTGTCTCTACTAAAAATACAAAAGTTAGTGGGGCATAGTGGCATGTGCCTGTAGTCTCAGGTACTTGGGAGGCTGAGGCAGGAGAATCGCTTGAACCCGGGAGGCGGAGGTTGCGGGGAGCCGAGATTGCGCCATTGCACTCCAGCCTGGGTAACGAGCGAAACTCCATCTCCAAAAAAAAAAAAAAAAAAAAGAATTGCTTAAGATGTTTTTTAGATCCTTAATTCCAGGGGAACAAGTGATGCCAAACGGTTTAAAGACTCCTGACCAGGTCCGGTGGCTCATGCACTTTGGGAGGCCAAGGAAGGAGGATCACTTGAGCCCAGGAGTTTCAGACCAACATGGCAAAACCCTGCCTCTACAAAAAGTACAAAAATTAGCCAGGTGTGGTGGCATTCGCCTGTGGTCCTAACTACTCAGGAGGCTGAGGTGGGAGGATTGCTTGAGCCTAGCAGGTTGAAGCTGCAGACTGCTCTTCTGTACTCCAGCCTATGTAACAGAGCAAGAAAGATACTGTCTCAAAAAAGCAAAAACAACAACAACAACAAAAACAAGCCAGCTGCGGTGGCTCATGCCTGTAATCCCAGCACTTCGGGAGGCCAAGGTGGGCAGATCATCTGAGGTCGGAAGTTCAAGACCAGCCTGACCAACATGGAGAAACCCTGTCTCTACTGAAAAAATACAAAATTAGCCAGGTGTGGTGGTGCATGCCTGTAATCCCAGCTACTCAGGAGGCTGAGGCAGGAGACTCACACACTTGAACCCAGGAGGTGGAGGTTGCGGTTAGTTGAGATTGTGCCTTTGCACTTCAGCCTGCGCGACAAGAGTGAAACTCTGTCTTAAAAAAAAAAAAAAAAAAAAAAAGACCAGGCACAGTGGCTCAGGCATGTAATCCCAGCACTTTAGGAGGCCAAGGTGGGTGGATCATGAGGTCAGGAGATGGAGACCATCCTGGCCAACATGATGAAACCCTGTCTCTACTAAAATATAAAAAACTAGCCGAGCACGGTGGTGGGTGCCTGTAGTCCCAGCTACTCGGGAGGCTGAAGCAGGAGAATCTCTTGAATCCAGGAGGCGGAGGTTGCAGTAAGCCCAGACCGCGTCACTGCACTCCAGCCTGGCGACAGATCAAGACTCCATCTCAAACAAACAACAAAAAGCCAAACACCAAAAAACAAAAACCAACCAAACAAAACTCCACACTTTGGCCCACTCCAAAACCTTTAAAATCCCTAACCCCTTCTGCAGAATTTTGAAAAAGAAAAAAAAGGAAAAGAAAAAAAATTAAAATAAATAAATAAATAAATAAATAAATAAAATCCCTAACCCCGGCTGGGTGTGGTGGCTCACGCCTGTAATCCCAGCACTTCAGGAGGCTGAGGCGGGCAGATCATGAGATCAAGAGATCCAGACCATCCTGGCCAACATGATAAAACTCCATCTGTACTAAAAATACAAAAATTAGCTGGACATGGTGGCGCACACCTGTAGTTCCAGCTACTCAGGGGGCTGAGGCAGGAGAATCGCTTGAACCCAGGAGGTGGAGGTTAAAGTCCCAGCTACTTGGGAGGCTGAGATCACGCCACTGCACTCCAGACTGGCGACAGAGGAGTCCCAAAAAACAAACACAAAATCCCCAACCTGGCCAAGCATGGTGGCTCATGCCTGTAATACCAGCAATTTGGGAGGCCGAGGCAGGCAGATCACCTGAGGTCAGGAGTTCAAGACCAGCCTGGCCATCATGATGAAATCCCGTCTCTACTAAAAAAATTAGCCGGGCACAGTGGCAGGTGCCTGTAATCCCAGGAGAATTGCTTGAACCAGGGAGGGAGAGGTTGCAGTGAGCCGAGATCATGCCCCTGGGTGACAGAGTGAGACTCCGTCTCAAAAAAAAAAAAGAAATTTCCTAACCCTAAACTCCTTGGGGAGATAGATTTAGGGTTTTCTCCCATGCCCTCATTAGGTCACCCTATGATTAAACAAACCTTTTTCTTTGCTGCAACCCGGTGCCTCAGCATACTGATTTGTGCATCTGCACAAATGAACTTACTGCAGTTACAATCTGACACTATCTCCAGGTAGAAATTAAATTATATTGAAGGACACCCAGTTAGTGTCTGCTGCAGAACTGCTTGATGTGTGGAGAAACAACCCACACACATCAGGTGTCAGAAGTATTGTGGTGAATGACTGTTGAGGGAGTCTGTAGTTGTGAGGGAGAAAAAGACACTGCTTTTTTCATCAGTTCTCAAAACAACCCTGTGAGACTGTAACCGCCCAACAGGCTCCCCTTGCCTGCTGCCTAGACAGAGCCAATTTATCAAGACAGGGAAACTGCAATGGGGAAAGAGTAAATTCTGCAGAGCCAGCTGTGCAGAAGATAGTTTTATTATTACTCAAATCAGTCTTCCTGAGCATTCGGGCATCAGAGTATGTATGTATGTATGTATGTATTTATGAGAGTCTTGCTCTGTAGCCCAGGCTGGAGTGCAGTGGCATGATCTTGACTTACTGCAACCTCCACCTCCCAGGTTCAAGCAATTCTCTGCCTTAGCCTCCCGAGTAGCTGGGATTACAGGCATGTGTCACCACATCTGGTGAATGTTGTATTTTTAGTAGAGGATTTTGTATTTTTTTTTTTTAGTAGAGAATTTTGTTTTTTTAATTTTTTTATTTTTTAAATTTTTTTAGAGATGGGGTTTCTCCATGTTGGTCAGGCTGGTCTTGAACTCTTGACCTCAGGTGATCCTGCCCACCTTGGCCTCCCAAAGTGGTGGGATTACAGGTGTGAACCACCACACCCAGGCGGGACAGGCCATTTCCAAGGGGATACAAAATGAATTCTTCTGCATCCTCCCACTTGTGTGCAGATATTTCCTGAAGTAAAGCTGAGCTGAACCCTAAAGGATAGTCAGGATTTAGATAGGAGAGAGGAAGGTGAAAGAAATGGAGACCAGGTGCACTGGTGTGTAGCTGTAGTCCTAGTACTTCGGGAAGCCGAAGTAGGAGGATCATTTGAAGCCATGAGTTCAACACCAGCTTAGGCAACAAAGCAACACCCTGTCTGTAAACAAACAAACAAACAAAGAAATGGATGAGGGAAACAGTAAGATAGTTACTAAACTATCATACACGTATCATGCATGTGGGCTGGGTGCAGTGGGGCATGCCTATATTCCCAGCACTCTGAGAGGCTGAGGTGGACAGATCATTTGAGGTCAAGACCAGCCTGGCCAACATGGTGAAACCCAGTCTCTACTAATATTACACACACACAAAAAAAAATTAGCTGGGCATGGTGGTACATGCCTGTAATCCCAGCTACTCAGGAGACTGAAGCAGGAGAATTGCTTGGACCTAGGAGGCAGAGGCTGTAGTGAGCTGAGATCATGTCACTGCACTCCAGCCTGGGTGACAGAGTGAGACTTTGTCTCAGAAAAAACAAACAACAAAAAAAAACCCACACAAAAAATAAATGTGTATCATGTGCTTTGTACTATGTTAGTGGCAGAAATACAACAGTGAGCAAAACAGACCTCAGCTCTACCCTCATGGAGCTTCCAGTCTAGTGGAGGAGACAGAGACAGGAATAAAGAACCAGCTATACAAGTATTAATTACAATCTGCAGTAGGTATTGTGAAGGAGAAGTACAGGGCGACAGGAGAGCTCATGTCGGGCCTGAGGTGAGAATGGAGGGAAGCTACCCCGAAGAAAGGCATCTGAACTTGCATGTGAAGGGTAAGGAGAGGTTAACTGGAGGATGACAGTGGGGCATGGGTTAAATGCATACCAGGTAGAGGGAACACGTGTGCAAAGGCCCTGAGACAGGAGGGAACAAGGAAAGTTTGTGGATCTGAAGAGCACTAGCATGGCTGGAATGCTGGGGGTTGGGCACCAGAAGGGGTCAGAAGGAGAGAAAGATAGGGGCAGATCCTTTAGGACCTTGAAGACAAACTAAGAATTTGGGGCCGGGTGCGGTGGCTCACGCCTGTAATCCCAGCACTTTGGAAGGTCAAGGTGGGTGGATCAACTGAAATCACCTGAGGTCAAGAGTTCAAGACCAGCCTGGCCAACATGGTGAAACCCTATCTCTTAAAAAAAAAAAAAGAATTTGGGCCTTTATGGATTTTTTTTTTTTTTTTTTGAGATGGAGTTTCACTCTTTTTTCCCAGGCTGGAGTGCAGTGGTACAATCTCAGCTCACTGCAACCTCTCCCACCCAGGTTCAAGTGATTCTCCTGCCTCAGCCTTCCAAGTAGCTGGGATTACAGGTGTGCACCACCACACTTAGCTCATTTTGTATTTTTAGTAGAGACAGGGTTTCACCATGTTGGCCAGGCTGGTCTTGAACGCTTCACCTCAGGTGATCCACCTGCCTCTGCCTCCCAAAGTGTTGGAATTACAGGCGTGAGCCACCGCGCCTGGCCTGATTTTTTTTTTTTTTTTTTTTTAAACTAAGATAGGGTCTCACTCTGTCACTCAGCTGGAGTATAGTGGTGCAATGATGACTCACTGCAGCTTTGACCACCTGGGCTCAAACAGTCCTGCTTCCTCAGCCTCCTGAGTGGCTGAGAGTACTGGCCCAGGCCACCTTTTTTTTTTTTTTTTTTTTTGAGATGGAGTCTTGCTTTGTCATCCAGGCTGGAGCGCAATGGCACAATCCGGTTCACGACAACCTCTGCCTCCAGGGTTCAAGCGATTCTCCTTCCTCAGCCTCCTGAGAAGCTGGGATTACAGGCACCCGCCATCATGCCTGGTTTATATTTGTATTTTCATATAGATGAGGTTTCACCATGTTGATCACCAGGCTGATTTGGAACTCCTGACCTCAGGTGATCCCCTCCGCCTCGGCCTCCCCAAGTGCTGGGATTACAGGCGTGAGCCACCACGGCTGGCCTCTTTCTTTTTTTTCTTTTTTGAGACGGAGTTTCGCTCTTGTTACCCAGGCTGGAGTGCAATGGCGCGATCTTGGCTCACCGCAACCTCCGCCTCCTGGGTTCACGCAATTCTCCTGCCTCAGCCTCCTGAGTAGCTGAGATTACAGGCCTGCACCACCATGCCCAGCTAATTTTGTTGTATTTTTAGTAGAGACGGGGTTTCACCATGTTGACCAGGATGGTCTCGATCTCTTGACCTTGTGATCCACCCGCCTCGGCCTCCCAAAGTGCTGGGATTACAGGCGTGAGCCACAGCGCCCGGCCCTGCCCCCTTTAAACAGATCTTTGATTACAACATGAAAACAATAGATTAAAGCAATAAATAAATAAATAAAACAATAGATTAACAGCACTTAACAGCACTGTATTAGTCCAGCGTGAAAATGACAGTGGCTGGGATTCGATGACAGCAGAGATGAATAATACCAGAGAGATCCAAATAAATAAGGTAGATTTGGCCAGGCAGTGGATCATGAGTATAATTCTAGCACTTTAGGAAGCCAAGGCGGGAGATAACTTCAGCTGGGGAGTTTGAGACGAGCCTGGGCAACACAGTGAGACTCCCATCTCTACAAAAAATCCATAAATTAGCTGGTATGGTGACGACCAGCTGTAGTCCCAGCTACTCAGGAGGCTGAGGTGGGAGGATCGCTTGAACCCAGGAGCTCGAGGCTGCAGTGAGCCATGATCGCCTCACTGCCCTCCAGCCTGGGCGACAGTGAGACCCTGTCACAATAAAACAAAAAAACAAAACGGAGTTGTGGAGAGTGAAGCAGCCACCTCCCCAATGATTGAGGAGGCTCTGTTGCTGAATTCCTTCATTCACTTACTAAATGCTTGATGCCCAGGTTCAAGTCCCAACTCAGGTCCCAAAGCTGATGCGCCCAGGAACCCTCATCCCTAAAACGATGAAACGACATCAGAGGAGGAGCAGCCCTAAAAGAAGCAGGCTCAGCTTGGGTGCAGGGCTGCTGGATGGTCCTTGCATTTCTCTCTCCCGGAACACGTTCTGCAGGGGAGACGCTTTCCTAGTTCTCCCAAAACCTCTCGCTCACCTGTCACTTTTGTCCTCGGCCCTCGCACCAGTTTGGACTTCTTTCCAACCTTGTTCTCCAGGGAAGTGAAGGGGCTGTTTACTGTCCCATTTTTCAGAGTTTGCTTTAGAAACATAAAATTGTAAGGTATCAGACTGATAGGCAGTTGGGAAGGACTCCGGCCACGCCTCTGGCTCCGTAGACCCTCGGCCGAGACCTCCAAAACCCCAGCAGAGCGAAGTTGTGGACCGAAGCCGAACGCCCATCCGTCGCACTATTGTGGCCTGGGCAGGGGGGCGGAGCGGACCTCGGTGACGTCATAGAACCACGCCCCCAGGGGAGGGCGCCAGGCCAACGCCAGAACTGCTGGCTCGATCCCGGAAGTGGAGGGTCAACACGAAGAGCCGCTGGGTCTGGGTGCTCGGAGGCAGCAGCGTTCTAGGAGCTTGCCCGCCGACCCCCGATCGCCATGTCGGTTTTCGACACCAACCCCTTCGCGGACCCAGTGGACGTAAACCCCTTCCAGGTAGAGCCCTCCCGCTCCACCCAGCTCCCAGATTTCTCTAGGGCCAAGGGCCGCCGCCCGAGCCTCCTTTGCCAGAGCTGGGAGACGTGGCTAGGACGGACGGGTCATGTGCCCAATGGGAGAGCAGACTTTGAGGTGTGACCTATCGTAACGCGTGGAGGGCGGGACTAGCAGCAGGTGGAACTGCAGAGGAGGCGGGGCGCTGAAGCCTTGGAGGGAGTGGGGTCTTCTAGTACTCAGAAACGTAGTCGGTCCGACTGGGCTGTGCTGGGGAAGGTGACTGGAGCAGGCACGGTCGGACCCTTAGGGAGGTCCCCTAGATTCACGGAGAATCGAAATGTGGCTATCACATTCCCTCATTCTTGGGTAGACACTTGTCTTGAGTCACCTTAGGACAGGGGGTGACAGCCACATAATGAGTTGGTGAAGCCTCTGGTGGGGTGGGAAAATGTGGGAAAAGCCCAGAACACCTGCCAGCGCTCCACCAGCAGACAAACTAGTGTATAAAATACAGGAGAGCCCCTGAGATTTGTCAGGGAAAGAAGGCTGGGAGAGGGCGTGAAGGTAGCCTAAGTTGAAAAATGGCCTTGATAAAAATTCCACACTTTGGCCATGGGTCTAGTTTGGAGTGGGTTTTGACCCGAGAGCCTGAGTTAGGGAGGGAGAGATGAGGGTGGCTCTAAAAGAATCTGGACCCACAGGGAACGTTTGTCTGATGGACCCGTGTGTGGTGGCAGCATAGTTGAGATGCAATGACCTGTGAGTTGGCCTGACCTTTTGAACAGCAATTGAGGAAGAAACAGCCTCCCTGCATTTTTTTTTTTTTTTTTTTTGAGACAGGGTCTTGCTCTGTTGCCCAGGCAGGAGTGCAGTAGCGCAATCTTAGCTCACTGCAGCCTCAACTTCCTGGGTTCAAGTGATTCTTGTGCTTCAGCCTCCCAAGAAACTGGAATTACAGGTGTGCACCACCATACCCGGCTAATTTTTGTATTTTTAGTAGAGATGAGGTTTCACCTTGTTAGCCAGACTGGCCTCAAACTCCTGGCCTCAAGTGATCCACCCACCTTAGCCTCCCAAAGTGCTGGGATTACAGGCATGAGCCACCACGCGTAGGCTCGCTCTTTCTTCCTTCCTTTCTTTCTTTTTTTTTCGCTTCTTTCTTTCTTCTTTCTCTTTCTTTCTTTCTCCTTCCTTCCTTCTTTCCTTTTCTTTTATTTTCTGACAGAGTTTCACTCTTGTTGCCCAGGCTGGAGTGCAATCGCGATCTCAGATCACTGCAACCTCCGCCTACTGGGTACAAGTGATTCTCCTGCCTCAGTCTCCCGAGCAGCTGAGATTACAGGCATGCACCACCATGCCCAGCTAATTTTGTATTTTTGGTAGAGACAGGGTTTCTCCATGTTGGTCAGGCTGGTCTTGAACTCCCGACCTCAGGTGATCTACCCACCTCAGCCTCCCTAGGTGCTGGGATTACAGGTGTGAGCCACCACTCCTGGCCTCTTTCTTTCTTAAGACAGGGTCTCACTCCGTCGCCCAGGCTGTAGCACAGTAGAGGTCATGGCAGCCTTGACCACCAGGGTTCAAATAATCCTCCCACCTCAGCCTTCTGAGTAGCTGGGACTACAGGCATGTGCCACTGGGCCTAACTCCTTTGAAAAAAAATTTTTATAGAGAAGAGGTCTCACTGTGTTGCCCAGGCTGGTCTTGAAATCTTGGTCTCAAGCAATCCTCTGGCCTCAGCCTCCCAAAGTGCTGGGATTGCAGGCATGAGCCACAGCACAGTCTTCCTATATAAAGCCCACACCTTTCTGCCTTTGAGCTGAGCACAGGGATGATCTTTTTCTACCACTCAGGGCTGAACTCCCATTAGCGCCAGAGCTCCTGTACCTCTTGTTTCACGTCTGCTCAAAACCCGTTCTAGGGAAGCTTGTTTGTGCTGGCTGGTGAAATTATGAGCCCTGACGTTCTGCTCTGTCAGGATGTCACCAGGCGCATAACTCACCCTGCTTGTCCTTTATTTTGGTCATTGGCAGCTTTTAAGTTTCCTGCAGGTGTCAGAGAAGTCCTTGAAGGAGTCCTTCCTGCCTTTCACAGCATGAGTTTTTCCACTTTGAATCACTTCAAAGGTCAGAACAAAATGAAAGGAGACCTGAACTAAATAATTATACGCTGTCAGGAGAGTGAAAATGTTTTGCTTCTTTATTGGTCTCAAGGCGTCTTAGCCAACAGGAGCCCTCAGGGTGAATTCTGATAGCTTGTTTCTTAGAACATCAGGGAATTTTGAACATCCCTCTTAGAGCTTAATGCTTCTTGACAGAGCCTTCGCAAGGACCTTGTCTTTTATGTAACAGTCACTTCTATCCATTGAGTAAAGTAAGAACATTTGCATTTTTTTTTCTGCCAATGTCTTCTGGTAACGGACTTTAACTACAAAACTGCTGTGTAATACTGGGGTTTGGGTTTTAGTAGGATCTTGGAGCCTTATGGGGTATGTGGTATGTGATGATTTTCTCTCCTGTGTGTGTGTGTGTGTGTGTGTGTGTGTGTGTGTGTGTGTGTGTGTGTTTTGTCAGAATCAGAAATAAAAAGTCTGCTGCCATCTGACAGAGGGAGTCAGTTGTCTAAAGATGCAGAGAGCTTTTCTCCAGTGCTAGCAGTGGAAAAGACAGTTCTACCCTGTATTAATAGCTGCTTGAAAGTCTTCAACCTCATCTCTAGCCCTAAAAATGACTGTGCAGACTGTGGTAGAAGTAACTTCTGCATTTTAGCAGGACAGCCTGTCCATCAGGCAGCCCCAGGATATGGCATGACCGGAAGCAGCTGTGGTCCTGTCACCTAGCCACATCTGGTGGGGAGTCCTGGGTGGGAAGAAGGCAGCTGGCTGGCTGGCTGCGATTTGCTCCTCCTCATCCTGAGCTGGGCTTTTCCTCTTGGCACTCAGTGGTGTGGGGAGAAGCAGCTTTGGATGTGGGACCTCTGAGCTCCTTCTGGTCAGAGCTGCCAGCTGTTTCCTTGAGACAGTGGTGTCTGCTTCCTTGACTGCCAGGGCTGTGACGTTGGGAGGTGCAGCCCTTGGGTGCCTGGGTGTGAGCCCAGCTTCATTTACTCAGGGTGTTGGCACCAAGTTCAGGAGAGAGCAGGTGGAGAGGCAATAGACTCAGAAACTGTCACACCTAGTCACTCTCTAGAACAGTCGTTTTTATTTTCGTCACGCAATGTAATGGTGGATTGCAAAAATAGACCTAGTGTTCAGAGTCCACGGTTGACGGTTAGAGCTGAGAATATTCCCAGACCTCTATTCTAACTTCTTCAGTTTAGAGATGAGGAAACCAAGACCTCAGTGAGGATCGTTTGTGCCAGAGTCATCAGCTGTTTAGCAGCAGGAAGGGGCTGACCTGGATCTCATTCCCAGGACAGTGCTGTTTTAAAGGTTCTGAAGCTCACACATTGGTGTTAAACCACACTGGGGCTATTTTAGGCTGGCTAAGGAAAGAATGGAATGTAACATTATCATGTTGTCACCATTCTTGAGAGAGTAAAATTAGTATTAGCCAAGCTACCTTTTTCTTCAGCGTGAGGAAATGGAATAATATAGATCTTCTTGTGCTTCTGCTTTTTACATTTTTACGTTTTTTACTTTTATTGTTGTTTGTTTCTTCGGGTTTTTTTTCCTGTCGTCCCCCCGCCCTGCCCCACCACTGGAAAACAGTTCTTGTGCTTTTTAAGACAGTTTTTAAAAATGTATTTTTTTTTTTTTTAATTTTTATTATTTTTTTAAAGATGGGGTTTCACTATGTTGGTCAGGCTGGTCTTGAACTCCCGACCTCAGGTGATCTGCCCTCCTTGGCCTCCAAAGTGCTTGGATTACAGGCATGAGCCACCACACCTGGCCAAGACAGTTTTGTTTTTTTTTTTTTTTTTTTTTTTTTGTGAGACACAGTCTTGCTCTGTCACCCAGGCTGGAGTGCAGTGGCGCGATCTTGGTCACTGCAACCTCCGCCTCCTGGGTTCAAGCAATTCTCCTGCCTCAGCCTCCCCAGTAGCTGGCATTACAGGCGTACATCGCCACACCAGGCTAATTTTTGTATTTTTTTTTTTTTTTTTTTTTTTTTTTTTGAGACGGAGTTTCGCTCTTGTTACCCAGGCTGGAGTGCAATGGCGCGATCTCGGCTCACCGCAACCTCCGCCTCCTGGGTTCAGGCAATTCTCCCGCCTCAGCCTCCCGAGTAGCTGGGATTACAGGCACGCGCCACCACGCCCAGCTAATTTTTGCATTTTTAGTAGAGACAGGGTTTCACCATGTTGGTTAGGCTGATCTCGAACTCCTGACCTCAAGTGATCCACCTGCCTTAGCCTCCCAAAATGCTGGGATTACAGGCGTGAGCCATCATGCCCGGCCAAGACAGTTCTTTAAGTAATGCCAATCCTGAAAGTGCTCAGGGTTCTGTGGTCAGTTAGGTTTGGGAATTGCTACCTGTTCCATTTTTGTTTATTTTTTTTTGATACGGTGTTTCACTCTTGTCGCCCCAGGATGGAGTGCAACGGCACGATCTTGGCTCACTGTGGTCTCCACCTCCTGGGTTCAAGCAATTCTCCTACCTCAGCCTCCCTAGTAGGTGGGATCACAGGCACCTACCACCACACCCAGAATTTTTGTTTTACTAGAGACAGAGTTTCAACATGTTGGCCAGGCTGGTCGTGAACTCTTGACCTCAGGTGATCTTCCTGTCTCAGCCTCCTGAAGTGCTAAGATTACAGGTGTGAGCCGCCGTGCCTGGCCAGTTGGTTGTTTCTTTCCTTTCTTTCTTTTTTTTTTTTTTTTATGATAGAGTCTCACTCTGCCACCCAGGCTGGAGTGCAGTGGTGCAATCTCGGCTCACTGCAACCTCCGCCTCCCAGGTTCAAGCAATTCTCCTGCCTCAGCCTCCTGAGTAGCTGGGATTACAGGTGCGTGCCACCACGCCAGCTAATTTTTTTGTAACTTTAGTACAGATGGGGTTTCACCATGTTGGTCAGGCTGGTCTTGAACTACTGACCTCGTGATTTGCCTGCCTCAGCCTCCCAAAATGCTGGAATTACAGGCGTGAGCCACCGCGCCTGGCCAAGCCTTGTAAATTGTTGAAAAATCAAACAGGTGCTTGCCGGGAATGGTGGCTCACGCCTGTAATCCCAGCACTTTGGGAGGCCAAGGCAGGTGGATCACTTGAGGTCATGAGTTCGAGAATGGCCTGGGCAACATGGCAAAACCACGTCTCTACAAAAAATTAAAAAAATTAGTTGGTGTGGTGGCACACACCTGTAGACTCAGCTACCCAGGAGGCTGAGACAGAAGGATCGCCTGAGCCGCGGAGGTGGAGGTTGCAGTGAACTGAGAGAGTGCCACTGCACTCCAGCCTGGATAATAGAGCAAAACTCTGTCTCAAAAAACAAACAAAGCAAAATAAAGATTCACAAGGCCTGTTAGTTTGTTAAAGGCTCTGATAAATCCTGCAGAAAGACGTTGGCTCAGCTTTATTTGACCTAGCATTTCTCACAGTTACTCGGCCATGAAATCTGTTTTCTGCTCACTCATTATATCCTTTGAAACTCCCAGTGCACCATTAAGTTGACTTCCTCATCTAAGTTTCTTTCATTCATTCATTCATTTATGTTTTGAGACGGAGTTTCACTCTTGTTGCGCAGGCTGGAGCACAGTGGCACGATCTTGGCTCACCACAACTGCCACCTCCTGGGTTCAAGCGATTCTCCTGCCTCAGCCTCCCGAGTAGCTGGGATTACAGGCATGTGCCACCACCCCCGGCTAATTTTGTATTTTTTTTTAGTAGAGATGGGGTTTTTCCATATTCGTCAGTCTGGTTTTGAACTCCTGATCTCAAGTGATCTGCCGGCCTCGACCTCTCAAAATGCTGGGATCACAGGCATGAGCCACCATGCCCAGCTCCAAGGTTCGCTATTAAGTGCCTGCTTCCATCACGCACTGTGGGCATGGGCTTTTATGACCTCTTCGTTGCAGGTGGTTATAACTGGGATTATGAGAAAACCACACAGAGAGAGCTGTGAATGGGAAGTTAAGATATGAGTGTGCCACAGAGGTTTGCCCACCTCCTAGGAGGAAGCAGGAAACTGCAAGCCAAGTGTTGTTGATTTCACAGCCTCCACTGGCACACCCTAATTCCTCTGTTGGCTATGGCTGCTCTGTATCCTCTATTTCCATCCCGCTTCGGAATGATCCAGGGTGTCTGCTCCCAAAAGTTTCTCATTAAGTCTTGTAACGTGATGAAGGGGTGGAAAGCTAAAGGGAAGGATTGTATGGTCCATTTTTCAGCAGTCCACTAAAAATCAGACCACCCAGGCAAGTGCTGGGGCTGCTTTCCCACTCGGCACTTCTGCCAGATTATCCCAGGCAGACAGCGTTGATCTTAAGGAGAGGAAGTGGACTAGGTGGTAGCGTTGAACAGAGAAAGCCTTTCAGGGTTTGTAAGTTGCCAAGTCACACAATATCACTTTCACACATTGCCTCCTTGCAGTTAAAAGATAATCTCGGTGTTGTGGCTGCTTCCCAAGGATTGGAAATATTTCTCTCCTGTAGGAAGAGAAAGTGGTGGCAGAAACATGATTTGCGTGTTAACAAAGTTCTTTGAATTTCCCTGTGCAGACTCTGGTACCTTCCCGGAGAGGGTCAGCCCCAGCTTGACTGTAACTTTGGGAATTCTTGGAACCACCAGGTGGACCTGTGAGAACTTTCCTGTGTAACAGAGCACTGTCCCAGGAAATTCGAAAATGGCAAGGTTCTTACAGCTTCACTTTGACTCCAGTCAGCTGCCCAGATGGGAGGATTCCTGCCTTTATGCTTGGCACCCGGAGCCAGGCTGGGTGTTAAAACTTGGGTAGACAGACAGGTGAACTTTGACTCTTCTGTTAAGTCTTCCTTAGGAACACTTGGTGTGAGATAATCTTGTGTTCAGAGAAATGGTAATGTTTAACCAGGACAAACAAGGGGTACTTGCTGCTCATTCAGAGAAGAGTGCTGTGCCCATTTGCGAGCTGTGACCCATCAGCAAGTGCTGCTTTGAGATGCTCACGTTAGTGCACATCGCTGAGCCGGGCTGCCCGGCAGGCCTGTGCAGGAGACCGCGGTAAATGAGTACAGTATGTGGTCAATGGCCTCTGGCAGGAGAGCTAAGAAATGCTCACTGAGGCTGGGCGCGGTGCCTCACGCCTGCAATCCCAGCACTTTGGGAGGCCAAGGCGGGTGGATCACAAGGTCAGGAGTTCGAGACCAGCCTGGCCAATATGGTGAAACCTCATCTCTACTAAAAATACAAAAATTAGCCGGGTGTGGTGGTGGGCACCTGTAGTTCCACCTACTTGGGAGGCTGAGGCAGGAGAATCGCTTGAACACGTGGAGGTTGTAGTGAGCCAAGATCATGCCACCACACTCCAGCCTGGGCGATAGAACAAGACTGTGTCTCAAAAAAAAAAAAAAAAAGAAATGCTCACTGAGAGTGACAGCATACCACAAGTGGGATCCGGGCAGTGTCCAAAGGAGCTGGGAGGAGTCTCAGGAGAAATGACAGAGCCCTGTGGCACAGAGGGCTTGGGCTGAGAGCAGAAAGCCTGGCAGATGGGAAAACAGGGTTATTTATTTGTTTATTTATTTTTGTTTGTTTATTTTTTGAGATGGGGTCTTGCTCTGTCACCCAGGCTGGAGTACAGTGGCGTGATCTCAGATCACTGCAACCTTCACCTCCTAGGTTAAAGCAATTCTCATGCCTCAGCCTCCTGAGTAGCTGGGATTACAGGCATGTACCAGCAATGACTGGCTAAATTTTGTATTTTTAGTAGAGATGGGGTTTTACCACGTTGATCAGGCTGGTCTCAAACTCCTGACCTCAGGTGATCTGCCCTCTTTGGCCTCCTGGAATGCTAGGATTATAGGCATGAGCCACCACACCCAGCCAGAAAACGCTATTTTTGGGTGAAGGAGTGCTAAGAACCAAAAGTCACTCCTGCTTGGTGTCACCCTGCACTCCACCCTCACCACTGCACCCCCAGGCATATCCTCACTCTTAGATCAATGTCAGGCCTCCAAGTCCAAGCCTGGCCATTATAGCCTCGGTGACCTGCACATACATTTCTGGATGGTCCCCAGGAGCCAGAAAGTCTGAAGTAACCACAAGTAACCAGGTGGCCACAGAAAGAAGTGAAACAACTTGTTCCTGCCTCAGCTACTTGCTCTCCCTCTGCAACCTGCAACCATTGTTCCTGCTCAGCCTTGCAAAGCTTCCCCACTGGACAGTGGGTTTCTCAAGACCCCCCCTCTACCTCACTCTCCCCTCTGCTTGCAACTGATAACCCCCACCCCTGTGATCATACCTATTTACAATAAATAACCCCTACCCTTGTGACCATGCATCCGGTAATGCCCTTCCCCTCCCTAAAATAGATTACCACCTTTAACTGACCACTTGCCCCAACCTATAACACCAACTCCCATCCCACCACCCTCTGCTGACTCTCTTTTTGGACCCAGCCCGCCTGCACCCGGGTGAATAAACAGCCGTGTTGCTCACACAAAGCCTGCCTGGTGGTCTTTTACACGAGCGACGCGCCTCACAATCCTATGGTCTCTTGGGGAGTCATGAGCCTGGGATGCGTCTGCTGCTTGTGACTCACGTGCTTGTTTCGCCAGTCTCTTGAATTCTCTCCATCCTTGGCCTCATTTATCCTGATAATTCTCACCTTCCTCAGCCCATTTCATTTCCTGTCTCGTACATTTAAGAGTATTCCAGGCCGGGCGCGGTGGCTCAAGCCTGTAATCCCAGCACTTTGGGAGACCGAGGCGGGTGGATCACGAGGTCAACAGATCGAGACCATCCTGGTCAACATGGTGAAACCCCGTCTCTACTAATACAAAAAAAAATTAGCTGGGCACGGTGGTGCGTGCCTGTAATCCCAGCTACTCAGGAGGCTGAGGCAGGAGAATTGCCTGAACCCAGGAGGCGGAAGTTGCGGTGAGCCGAGATCGCGCCATTGCACTCCAGCCTGGGTAACAAGAGCGAAACTCTGTCTCAAAAAAAAAAAAAAAAGAGTATTCCAGAGTTCTTTTTTTTGTTTTTATTCACATTATTGGAAGTTCAGAACTTAAACTCACTCCTTCCTTCCTTCCATCCATCCATCTGTCTGTCCATCTCACTGTGTTTTCCAGGCTGAAGTGCAGTGGCACAATCATGGCTCACTGCAGCCTCAATCTGCCAGGCTCCAGCAATCCTCCCACCTCAGCCTCCCAAGTAGCTGGGACTACAGGCAAACACCACCATGCCTGGCTTTTTTTTTTTTTTTTGTAGAGATGGGGTCTGACTTTGTTGCCCAGGCTAGTCTTGAACTGCTGGACTCAAGCAATCCTGCCTCAGCCTCCCAAAGTGCTGGGATTACCCTGTTCTCACTTTATACCTTCATTTCTGTGGCTTCAGAATAGCATCCACATACCAGCGATCCCAGATCTAGATCTCTAGTTCTCAGCATCCTCCTGAGCCTCAAACCACTGTTTCCAGCTCACACCTGCACTTTCCCAATCGTTCCAACTGGAAATATTCCACAGCTGTCTCCAATCTGACTCAGTATCTTCTCAGATCCTCTCCCTACCCCACCGCACCCACCCTTGATAAACCTGTTCCTCCTCTCCCACAATCACTTATTTTGGGCACTCCTTTCTTTTTTTTCTTTTGAGGTAGAGTCAGGCTGGAGTGCAGTGGCATGATCTGAGCTCAGTGCAACCTCCACCTCTCCTGGGTTCAAGCGATTCTCCTGCCTCAGTCTCCTAATTGAGATTACAGCATGCGCCACCATGCCTGGCTAATTTTTGTATTTTTAGTAGAGACAGGGTTTTGCCACGTTGGCCAGACTGGTCTTGAACTCCTGACCTCTAGTGATCCACCTGCCTCAGCCTCCCAAAGTTCTGGGATTACAGGCGTGAGCCACTGCGCCCAGCCTCAACTCTTCTTTTCCTTCCCTTTCCTGCCCTGTAGTCTTTGAATTCTCAGGCTAACCCAGAGTCGCTGAGCCCATGGCATTGATGTGAGGAAGGTCTCCGAAGTCCCTCATGTTCCTCCCCTTCTCCATCCCCAGCTGCCGTCCCTCAATTTGTTCCTCGCTTCACGCATGTTGACAGTTGTGTCCCAGGCAGTCTCCCCACTGTTGTCCTTCCACGCTGTTGCACTCCCTTCACTGCTGTGAGAATGATCACGGCACCACTGCCTGCAAATCTCCAGGTGTTCCCCATTGCTTGTAGAGCCACATCCAAAATCCTACAGTCTGGCCCCACCCTCTTCAGACTGGTTCCCTGATACTCCAGACCCTTTTCTCCACACACCCCATCCACAGCCTCCATAACCTTCCCCCATCCCCTGAACACATGCAAGCTCTTTTTAAAGATTCTGTGGCTTTGCAAATGTGGTTGCCTTCCTTTTTACTGTCCGCTAAGTTTCTTTCATCTCTCAAGATACAGCTGAGATTCCAGCTCAGCAGAGCCTTCCTTGACTCGCAGACAGCTTAATTGCTCACTCCTCTATGATCCCATTGTGTCTGCTCTCACCCGATTACCGTGCTGATCATGTGCCATCACCTCTTGCCCTGGCTTCTGTGTGATTCTCTGTACTATTTGCTTCTCAAAGGCAGGAATCCAGGCTTTTTCTTGGTGCCCCTAGCCCAGTGCTTGGTATGGAATGGTTTGTGCATGGAGAGACTAGACAGGGGTGGGAGGAGACAGTAAGGGGCCAAGTTTGGGGGTAGATTCCTTTAGAGGAGTGGTGCCAGGTCCTGGAAGGCCTTGAATGCCAGGCCAGGTGATTTAGAATTGCTTTTCTGGATGGTTCCTTACATCACAGCCTGTGGCAGGAAGCAAGGTCTGAGAGTGTACCTTGCTATCTTACTGGGTTTGTAGGCTCTCTCTCTCTCTCTCTTTTTTTTTTTGGAGATTGGGTCTGTCTCTGTCACCCAGGGTAGGGTGCAGTAGCACAATCATAGTTCACTGCAACCTCGACCTCCTGGGCTCAGGCAGTCCTCCTGCCTCAGCCTCCCGAGTAGCCACAACCACAGGTGTGCACCACTACACCTGGCTGATTTTTGTATTTTTTCGTATTTTTTTTTGAGATGGAGTTTTCTGTTGCCCAGGCCAGAGTGCGATGGTGCAATCTTGGCTCACTGCAACCTCCGCCTCCCCGGTCCAAGGGATTCTCCTGCCTCAACTTCCCAAGTAGCTGGGATTACAGGCACCGGCCACCAAGCCTGGCTAATTTTTGTATTTTTAGTAGAGATGGGGTTTCACCATGCTGGCCAGGCTGGTCTCACACTCCCGACCTCAGGCGACCCATCCGCCACGGCCTCCCAAAGTGCTGGGATTACAGGTGTAAACCACTGTGCCCAGCCTGATTTTTGTATTCTTTGCAGAGACAGGGTTTCACCATGTTGCCCAGGTTGGTCTCAACTCCTGGGCTCAAGCGATTGTCTTGCCTCAGCCTCTTAGAGTGCTGGGATTACAGTCATGAGCCACTGTGCCCAGCCTTTTTTTTTCTCTGTTTTTAAAAATACATTTGTTTGTGTGTTTTTAAAATAAAAACAACATATTCACATTATAGAAAAATTGGAAAACAGAAAATCAGTCTTCCATATTTCTACCAGTCATTTGCAACCATTGTTATTTATTTATTTATTGAGACGGAGCTTCTTTCTGTCCCCCAGGCTGGAGTGCAGTGGCGTGATCTTGGCTCACTGCAGCCTCTGCCTCCTGGGTTCAAGCGATTCTCCTGCCTCAGCCTCCCAAGTAGCTGGGATTAGAGGCACGCACCACCACACCTGGCTAATTTTTGTATTTTCAGTAGGGATGGGGTTTCACCATGTTGGCCAGGCTGGTCTTGAACTCCTAATCCCAAGTGATCCCCCTGCCTTGGCCTCCCAAAATGTTGGAATTACAGACGTGAGCCACCAATCCTGGCCTGTTTTTTCTTTTTTTGAGACAGAGTCTCACTCTGTTGCTCAGGCTGGAGAGCAGTGACGTAATCTCAACTCACTGCAACCTCCGCCTCCCTGGTTAAAGTGATTCTCCTGCCTCAGCCTCCTGAGTAGCTGGGACTACAGGCACATGCCACCATGCCCGGCTAACTTTTGTATTTTTTTTTTTAGTAGAGATGGGGGCGGGGGCGGCCTCACCATGTTGCCCAGGCTGGTCTGGAGCTCCTGACCTCAAGTGATCTGCCAGCCTCCGCCTCCCAAAGTGTTGGGATTACAGGGATGAGCCACCACGGTTGGCCCGTAATTTGGGATTGATGTAACAGCCTTTTCTGTATCGCTGCACTGTCTTCATAGCTGTGATCCTTAATAGCCGTTTAGGCCTTCAAGGGGACGTGGACCTGTGCACTCTGTCTTGCATGTCTGTGTCCTGCTCTTTTCTCCTATTGAAGTCCTGGTGCTATGACTATCATTGCAGGTACAGATTTTTAAATGTTTGTGTGATATTTTCTTAGGACGGATTCTCAGGCACCAGGTTAGAAAGCACCAAGGTCCTGTAATCCCAGGTACTCGGGAGGCTGAGGCAGGAGAATTGCTTGAACCCAGGAGGCAGAGGTTGTGGTGAGCCGAGATCGCGCCACTGCACTTCAGCCTGGGTAACAAGAGCGAAACTCCGTCTCAAAAAAAAAAAAAAGAAAGCACCAAGGTCAACTATGGCTCTTTTTAAGGCTGAGTTTTGCTCTTGTTGGCCAGGCTGGAGTGCAGTGGTGTGGTCTCAGCTCACTACAACCTCTGCTTCCCAGGTTCAAGTGATTTGCCTGCCTCAGCCTCACAAGTAGCTGGGATTACAGGGGTGCACCACCACACTCAGCTTATTTTTGTGTTTTTAATAGAGACGGGGGTTTCACTATGTTGGCCAGGCTGGTCTCAAACTTCTAGTCTCAGGTGATCTGCCTGCCTTGGCCTTCTAAAGTGCTAGGATTACAGGCATGAGCCACCATGCCAGGCCTAAACTTTTTATTTTTAATATGGAAAGAAAAAAGAGACAGGGTCTCGCTATGTTGCCCAGGCTGATCTGAAACTGGATTCAAGCAGCCCTCCCACCTCAGCCTCCCAAAGTGCTGGATTACAGGTATGAGCCACCACGCCCGGCTGGCCCTGAATTTTTTTAGTCCATGAGATACTTATATAATGTGTTTATTTGGAGCCTGAAAGAAACCTCACACTGGGAGCCTGGGTGGAGTACAGGAAGGGAAAGCAAGGAAAAGTCACAGACAACTCAGCCAGCCAGCCTGTGAAACACATGGAGAGAGGTTTCCAAACCAGTGACAAGTGTGGTTTTCAATTAGCCTAGTGTGGTGGCGCACACCTATAATCCCAGCTACTCCAGAGGCTGAGGCAGGAGAATCGCTTGAACCCGGGAGGTAGAGGGTGCAGGGAGCAGAGATCACGCCACTGCACTCCAGCCTTGGCAACAGAGCGAGACTCTGTCTCAAAAAAAAAAAAAGTGTGGTTTTCTTGGCCCTTCCCGGCAGAGCTGCAGCGGAACTCTGCCTGCCTCTCTTCCCTCAGTGCCTTTAGCCTCCAGCCATGTGGAAGCGCCCCACTGCCCTGCAGTGGTGGGGGCCTTACTGATCTGGGCCTTTGCTCTCTGTCTTCGCTTTCTCAAACCCTGCCGAGCTGTCTCCCCTTCCTCCTGTTTTGGCTCTGTACTTTGCCATGGTCCCCAGCACCCCCTCAGGGGGCGTCCACTTGTCTCAGATACCAGATTGTGGACTCCAGACGGGCGAGAGCTGTGGCGTATTCATTGTGGCAGGTTCCTCACACTGTAGCTGGTTGCTGAATGAAAAGAACTGAGGTTAAGAGCCTTTTATTTGTTGTAAATTCAGTAAAGGACATTGGCCAGTCTGAGAGGCACTGCAGGGGTTTCAGGTTACTCCTCCTTCGTAGGTGAAACTTACCCCTCACCATCCTACTTGACCTATTTAAGAGCCAGTTAGTTGATGCTCAGTTAGTGAGGAAGAAAATCTGTGCTGTTGATTTCCTGTTTGTGACTTGGAGTAGAAGCTCATGGTCCTCATTTAGGCCAGTCAGTGTGGTCCTTACTCAAAAGGCTCTATATGCATATGTCTTACCAAAGGTGTTCCTCAAGAACCAGCTCTTCAAAGTCTCATGAGGAAACAAGCAGAAGCCCTCGTCATGCCCTTCTGAGCGGAGTTCATTCACTCAGTCACATATTCACTGAACACCTTCAATGTGTCAGGCTCCGTACCAGGCTTCAGGAAGCTTTGCTCTCTCGGCTTTACCATCTTGTGCCTCTGGAGACGGACTTGGATTCAGAAGCCGGCTGAGCCACTACCCCTGAGATCTTCGACAGGCCACTTCCCTTCTCTGAGCTTGAGCTTGTTTTTCAGCTGCAAAGTACAAATGCAAATACAAATATAAATATAAATTTTTTTTAAAAACCCTCATAAGACTGTTGTGAGGGTTAAATGAGGAGCTGTAGTGTAGCTTTTCTCAGCCAGGGTCCTGAGCTGAGCCACAGAACAGAGAAGCTGATTGGAGTGACTCTCAGTTCTCTCATATATGGGGTATAATGAGTACCTCCCTAGGTACCAGGAGAGAAGGAAAGTCATCATGAAGAGTGGATTCCTTGGAGTAGGGGGTCATAAGTGTCTCGAAGAACCAGGCCAAGGAAGGCCAGCAAAACCCTCTTTTTGACAACTTGACACAGTGGCCAGTGCTGGGGTGACTAGAATTTCACAGTAGCATCATTGTGTGGTGAGTCTGGCACACAGGGGACACTAAGTAAATGTCAGCTTCCTTCCCCAGTCCCTCCTCCTCCCTCCCTTTCTTGCCAGGACTCAGCTTGTCTTAAAGCCACACACATCTCTGAGCAAGAACCTAGGTTTTCTTGATGGGAAATATCCACTTGTCTCCGCATTTCAGGTGGTTCTTCCTAGGCAGCATGCTTCCAGGCCCTTGGGCTGCTGCCCTGGCTCTTGGGCAGTGCTTCCTAGAGAAATGGAAGGCCCTACAGCGTGCCGCATGTCCTCTTAAACCTTCCCTGAGCTGCTGTGCTGCCGCAGGCTCGTCACCAAGCACCAGGGAACGAAAGTATGAACTAGACACAGATGCACGTGGTGGCAGAGAGTTTCTAGCTTACCAGTGGAGATCGGATTTGTTTATGAGGAGCCCAGTGAGGAGTCCACGGCCATGTCTTTAAGATTGTAGGAGCCGGGCGCTGTGGCCCGTGCCTATAGTCTCAGCTACTCGGGAGGCTGAGGTGGGAGGATTGCTTGAGCCCAGGAGTTCTGGGCTGTAGTGTGCTATGCCGATCTGGTGTCCGCACTGAGTTCAGCATCAATTTGGTGAACTCCTGGGAGCGGGGGACCACCAGGTTGCCTAAGGAGGGGTGAACCAGGCCCAGGTCGGAAACGGAGCAGGTCAAAACTCCTGTGCTGATCAGTAGTGGGATCGTGCCTGTGAATAGCCACTGCACTCCAGCCTGGGCAACATAGTAAGACCCCATCTCTAAAAAAAATAAATAAATAAGATTGTAGGAAAAGGGGAGGGGTCAGAGTGGACAGGGCAGTCAC
Source organism: Aotus nancymaae (assembly GCF_030222135.1). Lineage (NCBI taxonomy): Eukaryota > Metazoa > Chordata > Mammalia > Primates > Aotidae > Aotus > Aotus nancymaae. The sequence goes on from NW_026988414.1 coordinate 73,685,217, forward strand.
CCTATCATCCCCATCCACAGTCCCCTTCTGTCTGCCATTCGTAAAGGAAATGGCATCTCTTTGTGGGCCTGGAGGTCACCTAGTAAACATGTGCACCCTGCCAGATGTCTATATGCCAGCACCTGAAACTGCTACCAGAGCGGCCCCTCTTCCTCTGTCCTGTGGTGACTCAGACTCAAGGAGCCAGTTCTGTGGATGGTAGATCCGATTTCGGTGACTTCAGCGGTGGCTAGGTGACTGCTGCATCTGAAAGGGGAACCGATACCAAGCCCCAGATCTTCCTCGCAGGAAACCAGATCATTCTGGAGTAAACCACTGGCCATTCACGTATGAAATAACCTCAGGGCCAATTCCTCAGCCACGCAGAGCCTCCTGAACGTCACCCTGTCACTTTGTCCAAGTTGCAGGAGCCATCAAAGAGGTGGTGTTCAGCAGGAAGGACATAGTCACATTCTTTGTCACAGAGCAGGTTGGAAGGGGGTGGAGGCTGTAGGATGAGGCCCGTCCAGACACAGAGTGAGTCCTGGCTGTATGCCTGGGGCTGGTCAGACAGCCATACCCACTAGGAACTGGTGGCTCACGTGGGCAGATAAGAGGTAGTATCTGTGATAAAACCAGAGAACATATTCAATTCTGACCCTCAGCTCTATAAATGCTTAGAGTACAGAGAGAGCTCTCATTTTGAGTCCTAGGATCATGGTAAATATCAGTTTCTACATCTGTAAACTAAAGGGGTCACTCTGTGAGTGCGTCTAATATTAGCATCGTATTTAAGAATTGGATCTGGACAGGGCGAGGTATCTCACATTTATAATCCTAGCGCTTTGGGAGCCCAAGGTGGGAGGATCGCTTGAGCCTAGGACTTCAAAACCAGCCTGGGCAACAAAGCAAGACCCCATCTCTACAAAAAAAGCTTTAAAAATGAGCCAGGCCTGGTCGCTCATCTATGTAATCCCAGCTACTCAGGAGGCTGAGGTGGGAGGACTGCTTGAGCCCAGGAGTTTGAGGCTACTGTGAGCTATGATTATACCACTGCACTCCAGCCTGGGCAACAGAGTGAGACCCTGTCTCGAAAAAAGAAAAAAAAAAAAAAAAAGAACTGGAGGCCAGGCGCGGTGGCTCACGTCTGTAATCCCAGCACTTTGGGAGGCCGAGGTGGGCGGATCACCTGAGGTCAGGAGTTCGAGACTAGCTTACCTAACATGGTGAAACCCCTTCTCTCTCTCTTTTTTTTTTTTTTCTGAGACACAGTCTTGCTCTGTCACCCAGGCTGGAGTGCAGTGGCGTGATCTCAGCTCACTGCAACCTCCGCCTCCTGGGTTCAAGCGATTGTCCTGCCTCACCCTCCCGAGTAGCTGGGATTACAGGCATGCACCACCATGCCCAGCTAATTATTATTATTATTTTTTTTTTGAGACAGAGTCTTGCTCTGTCACCCAGGCTGGAATGCAGTAGCGTGATCGTGGCTCACTGCAACCTCCGCCTTCCGAGTTCAAGCTATTCTGCCTCAGCCTCCCAAGGAGCTAGGACTACAGGTGCCCGCAACCATGCCTGGCTAATTTTTGTGTTTTTAGTAGAGACAGGATTTCACTATATTGGCCAGGCTGGTCTCGAACTCCTGACCTTATGATCTGCCCACCTCGGCTTCCCAAAGTGCTGGGATTATAGGTGTGAGCGAGCCACTGCGCCTGGCTTGTGAAACCCCATCTCTACTAAAAATACAAAAACTAGCTGGTGGGCATGGTGGCAGGTGCCTGTAATCCCACCTACTCGGGAGGCTGAGGTACAAGAAGAGCTGGAGCCCAGAAGGCAGAGGTTGCAGTGAGCCGAGATTGTGTCACTGAGCTCCAGCCTGTGTCACAAAGTGAGACTCCATCTTAAAAAAAAAAAAAAAAAAAAAAAAAAACTGGCTCTGCAGAGGCTTCCGGTGGAGGTGAGGTTGGGCCTGGAGGATGGGAGCATCTGGTTTAATAATTCAGGGTGTGGGGTGAGGTGTGGAACCTGAGCAGTGTCTCCACAGGCAGGAACAGCCTTGAATTTGGCCACACTCAGGGCTGTTCCTCATGGAGCCCAGGCATGGCTGTGAAGCTGGACCTGAGCCCTGCTTCTGTTAGCAGGAAGGGGAGGGTGCAGAGGATCTGCTGGGGGCGGGGCAGGGTAAAGACAACTGCCCCAGGCCAGCAAGGGCCCAGAAAAGAGGATGGCAGCCCCCATGCAGAGATCAGATGGGAAAGGGAGACAAGGCTGTGTTTTGAGGACATTCTTGGATTTTATGAAAAGACTTTAAAAAACCCCCCAAACCCAAAAACATTTTCTTGGATTTTCATCTGAGCCCATCATATCTCTGCTCTTAGCAAGTGTGCCTGATTTAATAAAATCAGGACTGGCAGCCAGCAGCATGTTTTTGTTCTAGAACCTTAGACTATATATATATATATATTTTTTTTTTTTTTTGATATGGAGTTTTGTTCTTGTTGCCCAGGCTGGAGTGCAATGATGCAATCTCAGTTCGCCGCTACCTCCAACTCCTGGGTTCAGGCAATTCTCCTGCCTCAGCCTCATGAATAGCTGGGATTATAGGCATGCCCCACCATGCCTTGCTAATCTTGTATTTTTAGTAGAGACAGGGTTTTTTCATGTTGGTCAGGCTGGTCTTGAACTCCCTACCTCAGGTGATCCACCTGCCTTGGCCTCCTAAAAGTGCTGGGATTACAGGCATGAGAGCCACCACTCCTGGCCACCTTAGATTATCTTTTTAAAAATAAGAGGAATAATAAATAAAATAGTATAGAAAGGTTATAAAGTCAAGAGTAAGTTTCTGCCCCCTCAGCACTCCACCCAGCCAAAACCCAAAAAACCACTCCCTAGAGGTAAATACTGTGAACCATTTTGAGTCTGCACAGGGCACCAACAGGGGCTTGTGTGGTGTGTACTCTCAGGCCTCAGGGTGAAGCTTGCTCTGGGTCTTTTCTGGGCTGAAACTTTTCCAGGAAGGGAGAAGGGACTGCAGCTGTGGTGTGGCAGGGGCAAGCACAGGACCCTTCCAGAGAGGCTTCTCGGCCAGGTGTCGTGGCTCAGGCCTGTAATCCCAGCACTCTGGGAGGCTGAGGCAGGTGGATCAGGTCAGGAGTTGGAGACCAGCCTGGCCAATATGGCAAAACCCTGTCTTCACTAAAAATACAAAAAATGAGCTGGGCGTGGTGGCGGGCACCTGTGATCCCAGCTACTTGGGAGGCTGAGGCAGGAGAATTGCTTGAACCTTGGAGGCGGAGGTTGCCGTGAGCCAAGACCACACCACTGCACTCCAGCCTGGGCGACAGAGCGAGACTCCATCTCAAAAAAAAAAAAACAGAGGCTTTTCAGGGTGCCGGGAGGATGATCAGCAGCCCCACTTCAGCCAGGCATCACCAGCTCGCCTGTGGCCCCTGGCCAGGGTTTTCTCTTCCGAGTCTGAGGGCTCTTTCTCACCTTCTCAGGATCCCTCTGTGACCCAGCTGACCAATGCCCCGCAGGGCGGCCTGGCGGAATTCAACCCATTCTCAGAGGTTGGTGAGCGTGCCCTCTTTCCGAGTCCTGTGGTCCTCTGGGTGGTGCTGGGGCCTTTGGGGCAGGGAGCCTTGGCAAGGGCAGAAGGAGCTCTGAGAAGCAGCAGTCCTCGAAGGGACAGTCCTAACGTGAACCCGGGAGGCGGGGTAAGGATGGGAAAGCCACCAGGCGCTCAGTGAAATTCTCCCCTTGGGATCCATGACTGGGCCCCTCCCCAGGGAGGTCAGGGCAGTGCCTGAGGGCACTGGACCCAGCGAGGCCAGGGGTGCTGGGTTGGGGATCAGATGGCCGGAACCTGAGGCTTGCTGGCTAGGAAGCAAGTGCAGGCCCCGAGGGAGTCCCCTCACAGGCAGGGCATGTCACTCATCCTGCTGTGGGTTTGCCCCCCCAGTCACCAACTACTGGAGTCCCACTCACTTCTGTCCTTTGATCTGTTCCATGTAGACAAATGCAGCAACAACAGTTCCTGCCACACAGCTCCCTGGGTCCTCGCAGCCAGCGGTTCTCCAGCCCTCAGTGGAACCCACCCAGCCGACCCCCCAGGTACTGCTGACAAAGAACTCTTTGCCTTTTCCCTCCCGCTAGGGAAATACCCAGATTGGTAGCTGAGACTTCAGGTGGGGGGCAAGCAGCCAGCCTCCAGCCTCAGCCCCACCAAGGGCCCTCTAACTAACTTCTTTGGATCTGGTCATCTACAAGTAGAGGGCCTGCTCTGCCAATCAGCATCCTCACTCCCCCATCCCACCCACCACTACCACAGAGAAATAAGCTCTCCTCACCAGCCGGGCTCCTTGCTGCCTCCAGAGAGAGCATTTGTCCCTGTTGTGCCCCTCCAGGTCCTCCTCGGGCCTTTGGGGCCCAGAATCTCTCTTTTTTTTTTTTTTTTTTTTTTTGAGCCGGAGTTTCGCTCTTGTTACCCAGGCTGGAGTGGTGCAATGGCGCGATCTCGGCTCACCGCAACCTCCGCTTCCTGGGTTCAGGCAATTCTCCTGCCTCAGCCTCCTGAGTAGCTGGGATTACAGGCACATGCCACCGTGCCCAGCTAATTTTTTGTATTTTTAGTAGAGACGGGGTTTCACCATGTTGACCAGGATGGTCTCGATCTCTTGACCTCGTGATCCACCCGCCTCGGCCTCCCAAAGTGCTGGGATTACAGGCGTAAGCCACCGCGCCCGGCCCGAATCTCTCTTTTTTTAACTTCATTAATTCTCACCTTCCTCCCTGTCTTCCTTTGTCCCTTCATTAAATACTGTGAATCTTGTCAGCTTTGTGCCTGGCGCTCCACTGCGCCGCCTCACTGCCCCCATGAGTGTGACCCTCGGTGGAGTCGTGTTTTGCAACTCCTGCTTAGACAGGCTGGCAAGGTCCTGCCTGCCCGATTCCTGGAAGTGGACGAGCTCTCAGAGAGGCAGATGCTTCTAGGAGGAGATAGTATTCTCAGAGACAGCTACATGCAAAGCCTTCCGAAGGTAGGCCTGGTGGTAGACAAGCAGGAGGAAGGGCAGGGTGCCTGGAGCCTGCCCTGTGCCCCTCCCAGGCCCCAGAGCTCTGTGGAAGTGAGGCAGGCCTTAGGTGCAGGGTGCCTTTCTGTGCAGCTGGGTGGTGGGCTGTAGGGAGCTGGGTCCTTCTCGACTGAGTCACAGACTTGGAGGAGGTGAAGACCCCCAGCATGGCACAGCGGGGTAGGTTCTGCTCCTGCTTGTGCCCCCAGTGCCTGAAACTCACCTCCCAAAGGCAGCCTTAGGTCTTTGGAGAGCTTCTGGAGAGGTTGATGTGTGTTTGTGTACACGTGCACCTGGTTTGTCATCCTGTGAGATGCCCAGTTTGAGATCTCTCCCTAAAAAGGACTGTGGTCTCATCCTTCAGGAGGAAGCTGACCCAACGGCAGCAGCCACCAGCAGGTGTAGGGCCCCGGGGCCAGGTCTGTTCAGCCTCACGTACAGTCAGTCCCTTACCGTCACTCAGAGGCTCCGCCCTGCCTGGAGAGGAGATAAGCATGGACTCTGCCTGCCACTAAGCCAGGCAGGGCAGGACCACACCTAAGGGGCTGTCCTGGGGCTTCGCCAGTCTCGGTTTAGGGGGACCTCAGGAGGCAGTTTCCGGGGGGCAGGCCAGGGGACAGGGTGCTTGTACAGGTCCTAAGGCTTAGGTATACACCATGTGCCCTCACGTGTCTTCCCTTTCCACTCACGGCTAGCAGGCTTGCACGGTTTGCCTTCTGTCTCACACACCCAGCTCTTCAAATGAGACTTGGGTCTGTGGGTTTATTGTTACAGTTTAGTTTCTTGTGAGGTCTTTTTCCCAGAGGTCACAATCGCTGAGCTCTGCCTTGACTCCGATACTGGGGAGAAGTAGAGAAGCCACTGGGGATAATTTTCCCAACTCAAGCTTAGGGATGAAAGAAGAGGGGAACCTAGCCATGGCCGAGGGGCCAGGAAGGCGGGGCAGTGGAAGACAGGTTGGCCTCTCTGTGGTGGTCTCTGGTACCTAAGACACTCTGTGGGGCGGGGACTGCTTCTGAGATTCCCTGCTGGCTGTCCCTGCCTGGGGCAAGGCTTCTCTGCCTGCCCACCCAGGCTGACACTGTTTCTGGTTCTTGTGTCTGGCTGTTCCTGTACCTCCCCTGTTCTCTCCAGGCCGTGGTGTCTGCAGCCCAGGCAGGCCTGCTCCGGCAGCAGGAAGAACTGGACAAAAAAGCTGCGGAGCTAGAACGCAAGGAGCGGGAGCTGCAGAACACCGTGGCCAGCTTGCATGGTAAGGGAGGCTGCTGGGGCCTGGGACTGCCTGCCTGGCGCAGAAGAGTGTCCTGAGCCCTGTGCGGAGGGCCTCCAGCATTCACCCTGAGCTGCCTTCTTCCTGGGCTGCCTCAGAGCTTTGTGGGGCTCTTCTCATGGCAGGACGGTGGTCCTGGGGAGAGTAGTAAGTTGCAAGTCAGAACTACAGTGTGGTTGTAATGGCTGTCAATTACTTCTGCACTCCTTCCTAGCTCTAACATTCCTTGATTCTTTGATAATATAGGGGCATTGGTCCCACAATTCCTTGCTAATGGTGATGAACTGAGGTATCACACGGGCTGCTTGTTAATAAAAATAATCATTTAGGGCCGGGCGTGGTGGCTCACGCCTGTAATCCAAGCACTTTGGAGGCCAAGGCGGGCGGATCACCTGAGGTCAGGAGTTCAAGACCAGCCTGACCAACATGGTGAAACCCTGTCTTAAAAATAATAATAATAATAATAATAATAATCATTTAGGCCATTTAGCTCTCTGTATTTTCCAGTGTATTTGGGGTCCATTGTCTCAGTGTGAGCTTGTTGGTGTCTCTTTGGGTTCTGTTATCCTGTTCCGTCCCACTCCACGCTCCATGCGGACTCCAAGCCCCGCTTGCTGGGGCCCCTCTGGGAGCCCTGGTTTGGCCCATACACTGTGCTGGCGTGCACACCCCTCGATGCCCCTCGGAGGCTGGGCCCTCACCTCGTCACTGTTTTTCTCCCACACAGTGAGAGAGAACAACTGGCCACCCCTGCCCTCGTGGTGCCCTGTGAAGCCCTGCTTCTATCAGGACTTCTCCACAGAGATCCCTGCCGACTACCAGCGGATATGCAAGATGCTCTACTACCTGTGGATGTGTGAGTCCCACTCCCGCCCTCCAAGCGCAAGGGCGAATTGGGTATAACTTGAGAGCCCCCATCTTTGGCCTGGCTGCTCCTCCCTGGTCTACTGGCTTTCAGCAGACTCCAGCCTTCCTCAGTGCCTGGGCTCGGTTGGGTAGATGCCTCTGCCCACAGGCTGCTCCCTGTCTGGAAACCTCCTTGAAAGGGGCAGTCCAGACCACAGATGAAGGGGTGGGACTAACTAGAGGCTTCCAAGTGCCTTCAGAGCTCACTGCACTAAAAAGCCCTCCTTGGGTGAGGGCCTCCCCTGCCCACAGGCCCGTGGACTCTGACGGGTGAGGAAGAAGACTCCCTGCAGCTCCATCAGGGGCCATCCAGGGTCAGGGAAAAGCATTGCCAAGAGAAAGACTTCCTTCCCCAAGGACCAGGCTCTGCATCCTCCTTCCACTCCCTCCCCTCAGATACCCGGGCTGCCCATCACCTCTCAGAAACTTAGTTTGATGCCTGGTTTTGAAGTTCCATAAAACCAGGATTTGGGAGCTGTCCCCACCTGGGTACACAGCGGGCTCCTCTGTCTCTGCAGCTGCCTTCGCAGCATGAACCTCACCTCTCCGAGGGAGTGGCCGCCACACTGGAGCCCTTCAGTGACTGTGGCACAAGTCATAACTCTGTCCTGTCCCCTTCCCCAGTGCATTCGGTGACTCTGTTTCTGAACCTGCTCGCCTGCCTGGCCTGGTTCTCAAGCAACAGCTCCAAGGGAGTGGACTTTGGCCTCTCGATCCTGTGGTTTCTAATCTTCACTCCCTGTGCCTTCCTTTGTTGGTACCGACCCATCTACAAGGCCTTTAGGTGAGTGAGGCTGGGGCAAGGGGTGAACTTTATGGCTGACATCCAAGGTAGCAGGCTAAGGGCTATAGGCCCTGGGACCCTATCCAAGTCTTAGAGCAAAAGAGAACGGTAGGGAAATCCACTTTCCCATTCCCACCCGGAGTGGAGATCGGGGGCCCTGTTCCTCAGTTTTTGTACCTGAGGTCTGCTCTGGGCCCTGTCCTTGGACCAGGCACAGGAGACCTAGAGAAGGGACCATCCATCCTACTGGTCCCAGTCTGGCTGATGCCGTTACTGGGAAGAGGGAGGGGACGCTCTTTGGGGAGCTCCCTTCTGAGGCTCTGGGTGTGCACTCTCAGATGAGTGCTCTCCAGGGCTCTCTCTCCATGACTGCTGATGCTCCCCAGTAACTCACTGAGTGCCAACACCTAAGCTAGATACTGGGAACATGAATGGATACACCTTACAGACCCCCGGGGGTTCTGGATTTGTACCTCAGGGTTGGTGCTTTCAGGGCTGGGAGCCCAGCAGGCCCTGGGAAGGAGGTGGTGGGGTAGCAGCGGAACCATCCCTGTACCATGGGAGGCCCTGAGCCCTCACTGTGATCGCGCCCTCAGGGACACAGAGATGGAGGTGCTCAGCTCTTGAGAGAGTTTTGTCTGGTGTGCCCTATTGCCCAGATATTTTTTTCTTCCACTCAGATGTATGCGTTTTTTTTTTTTCATTGTTTTTTGTTACCAATATCTTCAAGTTCTATTGTGTGTGTTTGTTTGTTTTGAGAGAGAGAGTCTCGCTCTGTTGCCCAGGCTGGAGTGCAATGACACGATCTCAGTTCACTGCAACCTCCTCCTCCTGGGTTCAAATGGTTCTCCTGCTTCAGCCTCCTATGTAGCTGGGCTTACAGGCATGTGTGACCACACCTGGCTAATTTTTAGTAGAGACAGGGTTTCACCATGTTGGCCAGGCTGGTCTTGAACTCATGACCTCAAGTGATCCACCTGCCTTAGCTTTCCAAAGTGCTAGGATTACAGGTGTGAGTCACTGCGCCTGGCCTTTTTTTTGTTGAGACAGAATTGTACTCTGTCACCCAGGCTGGAGTGCAGTGGCACAGTCTCAGCTTACTGCAACCTCCACCTCCCAGGTGTGTCCTTATGGGTGGTGTGGCTGGGCCCCTGGAGCTCTGTCTCTTGCCTGTGCTGCCTCTTGGCTCCTGGTGAGGAGAAATGTCACACCACGTAAGGGTGCCGAGGAACATGGCCACGCCCTCTTGTGACTTCTCATTTTCCTCTCTCCACAGGTCCGACAACTCTTTCAGCTTCTTTGTGTTCTTCTTTGTATTTTTTTGTCAAATAGGGATCTACATCATCCAGTTGGTTGGCATCCCTGGCCTGGGGGACAGGTGAGACCTGGGCGTCACAGAGGGAATTAGGCTTTGAATGTGGGGCTCAGCCTCTCTTGCCGTTTTCTAGCTCCCAGAGAGCCCCGCCAGTGATCCTGCTTTTCCCGTGGCAGGGAGTGGGTGAGTGGGCCAGCTCGGCTCTGCTTTGGGCCTTCTCCCCAGTTCTTCCTCAGTAGCCACTCACTTTTTTTTTCTCCTTGATACTAAAGGCATCAAAAGACACTCACTATCAGTAGGGTGCAGTGGCTCATGCCTGGAATCCTAGTACTTGGGAGGCCGAAGCAGGCAGATTGTTCAAGCCCAGGAGACCAGCCTAGGAAACCCAGGGAGACCTCGTCTCTACCAAAAATAAAAAAGTTAGCCTGGTGCAGTGGCATGCACCTATAGTCCCAGCTACTTGGGGGGCTAAAGCAGGAGGATCACTTGAGCCCAGGAGGTTGAGGCTGTAGTGTGCCATGATTGTACCACTGCATGCCAGCCTGGGTGACAGAGTGAGATCCGGTCTCAAAAAACAACAACAACAACAACAACAACAACAAAACACAAAAACGCTATCTTTCCTTGCTCTCCATTTTCTAGGGTGTTGTGGATGAACTTGGCTTGAATCTTTAGGCTGCCATGACTGTGACGTGCCCTGGATTGCAGCCTCTTTCTTTTCTCCTGCCACACCCTCCTGGAGGCTGATGAATGCCCAGGCCTTTGCAGACTCTGAGCTGCAACTTTTTCCAGATGCCTTGTAACTTAAGGAGACAGGGCCCTCACCTCCCCCGGACAGGCTTCTTCTGGCCGCCCTCTTTGAGCATAAGGCTGGTTTGAGTTTCCAGGGTACCTCAGTCCTCAGCTCAAAATTAATCTCAAAAGAAAAGCTGATGGCTATGTTTTCCTTTCTGCCCCAGTGCACAGGGAGCATTGCAGAAAGGTCAGACCGGCACTTGGCTGACAGCCTGAGCCTGGAAGGGCGGTGCTATTTTGGTGCCCTCCCTCCGGCAGAGCTGGCAAGTCCAGAGCAGTGGGGAGAGAAGGGCTGCCTCCCCTTGCCCTCCGAGCAAGTGCACGCTGCCCTCCCACCACCTCTCATGCTTCTTGCCCTGCTGTCATTAATCTGGTGCCTTTTGACCAGTGACCCAATTTCATTGCTTGTTACCTAAGTGAGACCCTGGTAGAAAAGCTGTGATTCATGACTGCTGTTTGCACCTGGAATGGGAATCAGAAGGCTTGAGTTCTGGCCCTGGCTCTGCCCTCACTGCCCTGCCTGGGCCCACCTCGCCAAGCTCTGCAGCCTCCTAATGCCTTTCCAAAGCCCTTCCATGACCATTTTTTTCATCATGTCTTATGAGACCCATGGGTGAATAGATATAATCCCACTTTTTTTTTTTTTACTGATTGTCAAATATACATAAAATTTACCATTTACCACTGAAATAACTTCAAACTATGTAAGTCTCTGGCATTTAGTATATTCACAATGTTGTATGATCATCACTACTATCTAGTTCTAGAAAATGTTTATCACCCCAAAAGGAAACTCCATACCCAGTAAGCAGGCACTACTCATTAGACTGCTTTACTTATTCTGGATGTTTTCTACAAATAGAATCATACCATATGTGGCTTTTGCTTCTGGCTTCCTTCACTTAGCATGTTTTCAAGATTCATCCACATTGTAGTATGTATTAGTAGCTCATTCCTTTTAACAGCCGAATAATATTCTGTCGTATAGATCTTCTGCATTTGAGTTATTTGTCAGCTGATGGACATTTGGGTTGTTGCCACCTTTTTGCTGTTGTGAATAGTGCTGCTATGAACATTTGTGAACACGTTTTTTGCTTATCTGTTTTCAGTTCTTTTGGATATCTACCTAGGTCGGAGTAGAATTGCTGGGTTATATGGTAATTCTATATTTAACTTATTGAGGGTTTTACATTCCCACCAGCAATGTATGAGGGTTCTAGTTTCTCCATGTCCTCACCTACTGTCTTAGTCTGTTTTGTGCTGCTTTAACAGAATATTGCTCACTGGGTAATTTATTTATTTAGTCTATTTTTTTTTGAGATGGAGTCTCCCTCTGTTGCCCAGGCTGGAATGCAGTGGTGCGATCTTGGCTCACTGCAACCTCCATCTCCCCAGTTCAAGTGATTCTCCTGCCTCAGCCTCCCAAGTAGTTGGGACTACAGGTGCGCGCCACCACACCCAGCTAATTTTTGTATTTTTAGTAGAGACAGGGTTTCACCATGTTGGTCAGGATGGTCTCGATATCCTGACCTCATGATCTGCCCGCCTTGGCCTCCCAAAGTGCTGGGATTACAGGTGTGAGCCACTGCACCCGGCCCCCTGGGTAGTTTATAAACAATAGAAGTTTATTTGGCTCATGGTTCTGGAGGGTGGGAAGTCCAAGACTGAGGGGTTGCATCTGTTGAGGGCTTTCTTGCAGAAGGTATTGCATGGCAAGAGTCCACCAGATTGAATTTGAAGACTCAACCCCCCCCACCCTGCCCGAGGTGGGCAGCTCACCTAAAGTCAGGAGTTCAAGACCAGCCTGGCCAACGTGGCAAAACTGCGTCTACAAAAAATACAAAAAAAATTAGCTAGGTTTGGTGGTAGAGGCCTGTAATCCCAGCTGCTCGGGAGGTTGAGGCAGAATTGCTTGAACCTGGGAGATGGAGGTTGCAGTGAGCAAAGATTGTGCCACTGTACTCCAGCCTGGGTGACAGAGCGAGACATTGTCTTGGGGAAAAAAAAAAGTCATGGTGTTGCTCTGTCACCCAGGCTGGAGTGCAGTGACAAAATCATAGCTCACTATAACCTTGACCTCCTGGGCTCAAGTGATCCTCCTGCCCTGGCCTCCTGAGTAGCTAGGACTACAGGCATATATGCCTGGCTAATTTTTTTAATTGTTTGTAGAGATGGGGTCTTGCTATGCTGCCCAAACTGGTCTCAAATTCTGGCCTGAAGTGATCCTCCTGCCTTGGCCTCCCAAAGTGCTGAGATGATAGGCATGAGCTACCATGCCTGGCCTATGTTACTTTTTGCATATGGTTGAAATAATTATTTAACTTCATTGTTCTGCATGTAGGTATCATTGTTCCAGTACCATTTGTTGAAGAGACTATTCTTTCTCTTTTGAATGGTTTTGGCACCCTTGTCAAAATTAATTGACCAGCCGGGCACAGTGGCTCACACCTGTAATCCCAGCACTTTGGGAGGGTGAGGCAGGTGGATCACCTGAGGTCAGAAAGGGGTTTGAGACCAGTCTGGCCAACATGGCAAAACTCCATCTCTACAAAAATACAAAAATTAGCTAGGAGCAGTGGCAGGTGCCTATAATCTGAGCTACGCAGGAGGCTCAGGCAGGAGAACTGCTTGAACCTGGGAGGCGGAGGTTGCAGTGAGCTGAGATCGTGACATTGCTCCCCAACCTGGGCTACAGAGCAAGACTCAGTCTCAAAATAATAATAATAGGCTGAGCGTGGTGGCTCACGCTTTTAATCCAAGCACTTTGCAGGCCAAGGCAGGCAGATCACCTGAGGTCGAGAGTTCAAGACCAGCCTGACCAACATGGTGAAACCCTGTCTTTAAAAATAATAATAATAATAATAATAATAATAATAATTTGACCATAGGTGTATGGGTTCATTTCTGGAATCTCAGTTTTCTTCCATTATCTATTGATCTATGTCTATCTTTATGGCAGCCCTACACCATTTTAGTGACTATAGCTTTGTAGTAAGTTTTGAAGTCAAGAAACATGAGGCTATCCCTTTTACAGATGAGGACATGGGGCTCAGAAAGGTGACAGCTAGTTGGCCAGTGATCCTCCTTCCCAGAGGGTGGGTCCTCAGGATCGAGCAGCCACGCTTTCCATACTCCCCACCCCCAAAGCAGCAGCAGAAGGCCCAGCCCAGTGCTACCTTTTTTTTTTTTTGAGGCAGGGTCTCACTCTGTTGCCCAGGCTGGAGTGCAGTAGTGTGATCATGGCTCACTGCAACCTCTGCCTCCCAGGTTCAAGTGATTCTCCTGCCTCAGCCTCCCAAAGTGCTGGGATTACAGAAGTGAGCCACTGCGCCCAGCCTTTTTTTGTTTTTTGTAGAGACAGGGCCTCCCTCTGTTGCCCAGGTTGGTCTCGAACTCCTGGGCTCAAGCAGTCCTCCTGCCTCAGCCTCCCAAAGTGCTGAGATTACAGGCAAGAGCCACAGCACCCAACCCAGTGCTGCTTCTGAGTCTGTGAAGGCAGCAACCACATACCCCTTTCAGACCTCACATAATCAGAAGATTCCCCGTGTGAATGGGGTAGTGTGGGCCTGTCAGCCTCTGAGGAGGTCTGGCCTCTAACAGGCCAAGGGCTTCTGGCTCATAGGGCTCCCTGTGCTGTGGGGAGACGCCAAAGTGATGATCAGGACGCAGCAGCCACTTAGAGAAGAGCCCCTTCTGCTGGCTCTGGGGCCCACTCCCACTTTGCTCCCTTTGGCCTCTTCCTCCCTTTGCAGCGGTTGGATTGCAGCCCTGTCTACACTGGGCCAGGATGCCCTGGCCGTATCAGTCATTATGATGGTGGTGGCTGGCTTCTTCACCCTCTGTGCCGTGCTCTCCGTCTTCCTCCTGCAGCGGGTGAGTGGTGTGGGCAGGGCTGACAGCAAATGGGAGGAAGCAGGTCCCTGTTTCCTGCCCTTCCCCCAAGATGTTCTTCACGACTGCGGTTGGACCTCCTGGCCCCCCAAAGGTCCAGCACCTTTCTCCAGGGCTCTGGGTGGGAGGTCAGGCAGTGCTGGGCTCCTGGTGACCCCTTTGGGAGTATAACCTGGATGTCTAGGTTCCTGGTGGGCCCAAAGGGCAGGCTCCTCTCACCCCACCCCTCTTCACCAGGTGCACTCCCTGTACCGCCGGACAGGGGCCAGCTTCCAGCAGGCTCAGGAGGAGTTTTCCCAGGGCATCTTCAGCAGCAGAACCTTCCACAGAGCTGCTTCATCTGCTGCCCAAGGAGCCTTCCAGGGAAATTAGTCCTTCTGACTCTCTTCTCTCCGCTTCAGCCTTTCTCTCACCTGCCTTGAGCTGCATTTATCCGTGGGTGCCTTATCTGGTGGTGGTTGTGCCCAGCACAGACCTCGAGGGGGTCTTGCTGTGGCTCTTCCTCCTCCCTCAGTGACCAGCTCTCCCTGGAAGGGGAGGGAGGGACAGGGACTTTTTTTTTTTTTACACACAAAAAAAACAAAGCCATCTTTCCTTCTCTGGTGGTGCTTTTGTAGGATACTTTTTTCTCTGGAAGCAGTGGGACTGAAGTTCTCTTACCCTTGTAGACACACAGATGCCCCCACAGTTGGGATCACTGGCTGACCTGGGCCCACCCCAGCTGGAGTTTTCTGCTAGGGTCCTGGGCCTCGACTCCCCGAACTCTGCAGGCCTGACCTGAATCTGGTTCTCAGACACAGCCCAACCCTTTCTGCCCAGACTGGGAATAAGCCTCTCAGAGGCTCTGGCAGACAGCTCTGTTCCCCAGATCACTGGAGTGGTCTCCAGCCTTCCAGAGAAGGCTGGTTGCCTCAAGCTCTTCCCTGCCTCATGGTCCTCATAAACGGATTCATAGCCCTTTAGCCCCCTGCACGCATCTGCTGGGGACAGCACTTTGAGCCCTCTGGAGCTCCCTTGCCGAGCCTTACTCTCTTTAGACTTTCTGAACGTGCAATGTGGTTGGTGGGATTCTGGGAGGGACCAAGGACACTGACCCCAAGCTGTCCTGCCCAGCGTCTTTTAGGAGGGTGGGGTCTGCCTGTCCTGATGTGGTTGGTTTGGCCGTTTGCTGTGACTTCCCCTCCCTCTGAGGGACAGCTGCCTTTGCCTCTGCTTCAGATGCCACCCGCCCCGCCCATTCCCCCCATCAGCAGGATCCAGACTTTCAGGAAGGGCAGGGCCAGTCCAGAACCGCATCCTTCAGCAGAGACTTATAAGCCATCTCTTGGAAGGCCCCCTAATTCCCGAGTGGAGTCTGGCTTACACCCCAGGGGGTGTGTCACTATGATGGGCACCTAGAAGTCCATCCTTAAAACCTGCATCCTGTCCCTCAAGGCTGCCGACCGGCTGTGTGGACTCGGGGGAACTTTCCACAAAACTAGCCTCCTGCCCTGGGTCGGAGGCAGCCACAGGCCTCCAGCCGCTCAGGCAGTCCCCAAGCCAATGAACGATACTGGCAGGGGCTGGGGTTTTATAAACTCCTTTCTGGTATTCCGCCCCCCCCCCCCCCGCCTTGTACAAATGTATATGTCTCCATTTTTGTGCTTGAATAAAAATAAAAAGACATTTTCAGACCACACTGGTTCTCACGTCTGGTGGACTTGGGAGAAAGGGGCAGCCCACCGGATTCGGGGCTGGGCGCTGCTGCTAGGCTTGGAGAGCGGGGACAGTTGAGATGCAATAAACAGGTCAAGGCCCTTCCTCAGAAGAGTGAAAAGCAGCTGGAAGCTCCGGGAAGCCAACGCGGTCTCTTCCAAAGATGCCTTCTTGTCCCAGTACCTCGGCTTTCAGAGCTGCAGCTCTCAGGGCGGCGCCTCCTGGACGCCGTCGCCGCCACACGCCCACTCCGCCACCCGCGCCCACAAGTGAGCGATCTCTAGATGCCTCTGCGCCCGCTGGGAGTCCCCGGAGGCTGCGCCGGCCGTCCTCCGCTCACTTCTCGATTCGCAGGGGCCTCCGTGTCCCCTCGTGGGCCCTGAAGGAACTGGAGGGGCGCGTGACCCCGTGAGACGCGTGGACCAGGGAAGGGCGCCGGGAGCGGGGCGGAGCAGCGTCTCCGCGGCGCGCTGCACTTCCGGCGGGCGGCGCTGTGGGTCGCGTGGAGCCGCCCCGCCCCCTGCCCGGAACCCCCGCCCGCAGCGAGGAAGCGCCTGCGCGGGCGCGAGCGGCCGGGATGGCGGGGTCCGGTTGGGGCCCCCCGCGCGTGGACGGCTTCATCCTCACCGAGCGCCTGGGCAGCGGCACGTACGCCACGGTGTACAAGGCCTACGCCAAGGTGGGTGCCGGCCGCTGGCCCCGTGCCCGCCAACCCGGGGCGAGCCCGGCTGGTGTCAGCCGGGGAGACTCCGAGAGGTTAGCGATGGCGTGGGGAGCAGTTAGGGGCGGGAGGCCGGCCTCGCCCCAGCCTGATCCTCGGCGGAGGTTGGAGCCGACCGCCACGCTTAGGTCTTAAAAAACGAGCGCACCTGCATCCACCTGCAGGGTCAGTGGCTGAAGAACAGGCTCAAAACAGATCACCTGGTGGGCTGGGAGGAGTCTGGGACTAGAGTCAGTTAGGAGGCAGAGTGGGCGGTTCTAGACTCCTGAGTGACAGGCCTCTGTCGGGGGCACTCTAGAATGCAAAGAAATGGGTCTTCTAGCCGAAGGTTGGAAAAGACCAGGCTGGGTCGGGAAGCCAAGATTCCAGAGGCCACTTGCCTCACTGGCCTCATAAGGGAAAGCTGGGAAGCCCAGTGCTGGTGTGCAATAGGGCAGTTTTGGGGGACAGAGGGAACCAAACGGAGCCTTTCCAGCCAGGCAAGGGTCCGGGCCCCCGCAAGGCACAGCCGCCAAATCTCCTGTCTCACAGAAGGACACTCGTGAGGTGGTAGCCATAAAGTGTGTAGCCAAGAAAAGTCTGAACAAGGCATCGGTGGAGAACCTCCTGACAGAGATTGAGATCCTCAAGGGCATTCGACACCCCCACATTGTGCAGCTGAAAGACTTCCAGGTGCGAGCCTGGGGCGGGGCCGATGCCAAAGGGAGCTGGAGAAGGGACACTCTCTTTAGGCTGCCTCTCTACCTCTAACCACAGTGGGACAGTGACAATATCTACCTCATCATGGAGTTCTGCGCAGGGGGCGACCTGTCTCGCTTCATCCATACCCGCAGGATTCTGCCTGAGAAGGTGGTGCGTGTCTTCATGCAGCAATTAGGTAAAGGCCTGTGACCCCAGCCTGACACTCTGTCCCTTGTTCTCTGCATCCCCCCCTGCCCCCCGCACCATCACACCCCACCCCCAGGCTTAGAGACTTAACACACATTGCAGTTACCTCCTGCACAGCCTGGAATTTTAGGGTCCTGTTTATCTCATACACTCAACCCTTGCTCAAGGATGCCATGGGTGAGATGAGGGAGGAGCCCTCCCCTGTGGGGTGTTCAGGCTTCCACATGTAGAACATAATATAAGGACCTTGCAGAACATTCCAGAGCCCTGTGAGTAGGACTCAAGTGCTGTGCCAAGGAAAAGAGCAAGATTCTCAAGGGCCGGGCATCCAGGGAGGCTCCTGGGAGGTGGGGAGACTTGTGAAGGGGAAGAAGGGAGGAGGATGGGCACTCTGGGTGGGGTGGCAAACTTCTAGAAGGGTGAGGTCCTTGTGCTTATATGGAAAACATTAGACCAGCCAGGCAGGAACTGGGGTTGTGCAGGCTTGAGGAAGCAAATGTGTGAGGAGGCAGATGTGAGCCCAGGAGGTGAGAGGCAAGTGGGAATGGGCTCTGACGTGTCTCTCTTCATGGGTCCTGCTCCTCAGCTAGCGCCCTGCAGTTCCTGCACGAACGGAATATCTCTCACCTGGATCTGAAGCCACGGAACATTCTGCTGAGCTCCTTGGAGAAGCCCCAACTAAAACTGGCAGGTCTTTATCTGGAACAGCAGGGGTTGAGGTCTGGAGAGTGCAGAGGCCTCCCTCTGCCAGGGCTCACTCAGCAGCCCTGGTTCTCATGAAGCCCTCTATTGAGTCCTCAAACAGTAACAGGATGGGAAGTCTGGGTTTGGGCCCTGTCATCAAAAGGCAGAAGTATTCTCAGACTACCCGTGCTCAAGTCCAGCAGCATAATGGGAGGAGTTAGGGCTCAGTCTGTGGCCAGAGGTGGGACTCACTGTGTGTCCAGGTTGAGGGTTCAGTCTGGGAACAGTGTCAGGGTTCAGTGCGTGACCAGCATCAGGGATCACTCTGTGCTCAGGGTCAGGACTCGGTCTGTCATCAGAATTGGGGCTCAAGTCTGTGACTCCCATCTGTGGCCACTTAGGAGGGTTTGTGGTGGGAGAGTAGGAAGTGGTGACCTTTGATAAAATTTGGACAAGAATTGACGCTGGAGGCCAGAGACTGTGGTAGAACCTAGCCTGGGGGGACAGTGAGAGGGTGGGGGCTTATCCATGTAGCTGGTGTCATCAGGTGGGCTTCCTAGGAAAAGGTGCCTGAGGGAGCTGTGCAGGATGGGTAGGTTTTACACCCCAGAGGCAAATATAGGAAAGTATTCCAGGCTAATGATGAGCAGAGGCTTGGAAATAGGGTTGATCCTGGCGGGTCTGGAGGGTGGAGAGGAGCCCAGGGTGAGGCTTTACAAGCCAGGAGCAGAAGCAGCTGGAATTTCAGTCCTGCTGCCTGGCCTCTTGCCTGCAGACTTTGGCTTCGCACAGCACATGTCCCCGTGGGATGAGAAGCACGTGCTCCGTGGCTCCCCGCTCTACATGGCCCCCGAGATGGTGTGCCAGCGGCAGTATGATGCCCGTGTGGACCTCTGGTCCTTGGGGGTCATCCTTTATGGTGAGACCCCCCTTTTCCGTGCCTCTCACCCTGAGGCCTACACTGTTTCCCCTCTGGGCCACTCCTGAAGGGTTCTGATGAAAATTGACTGCTGGCTCAGGGCCCTTGCTGAGGGGCGTCAGGCCCCCTCCTCCCCAGGTGTGGGCCAGGCCAGGCTTGACACATCCCTTCCCAGCCTCTGCTCTGCCTCCCTTCCACAGAAGCCCTCTTCGGGCAGCCCCCCTTTGCCTCCAGGTCATTCTCGGAGCTGGAAGAGAAGATCCGTAGCAACCGGGTCATTGAGGTGGGTCTAGCAGGGCCTTAGCGACCATTTGGAGGGGGTGGAGGGAGTCAGGGCCCTGAGGGTTTAGACCTCCGTCTCACTTGCACAGACTGGAGTATGGGCTCCAGGCTGCCTTCGTAGTGGAGGGGCATGCTCTAGGCTGGAAGTCAAGGTGCGGGGCTGTCCCAGGGATTCTGATCAGCCCCCAGTAGGCAGCACAGGGCCTATATTGCAGGCCCTTGTGGAGAGAAGGCCAAAGCAAAGCCAGGCCCAACCTTCCCAGGAGCGTAGTCCAGGGAGGGAATAAGGACCCATAAACACAATTCTAGCTCAGCTCAGGGCTCCAGCGTGGGTGCACCAGGAGCTCAGGGATGGAGGCCTGGCTCCCCATTGGCGCCATCATCTTGACCCACCCTGTTCCTCCCTGGTCTCAGGTTCCCCACCTGTCCAACATGTACGTCTGGGGTTTCTCACAGACCTCTGGGCTAGGGGTGGAGGTGCTGGAGCCCAGTGCGATCTGTCCCTGCCGTCCCCTTCCCTGCAGCTCCCGCTCCGGCCCCTGCTGTCCCGAGACTGCCGGGACCTACTGCAGCGGCTCCTGGAGCGGGACCCCAGCCGGCGCATCTCCTTCCAGGACTTCTTTGCACACCCCTGGGTGGACTTGGAGCACATGCCCAGCGAGGAGAGTCTGGCGCGAGCAGTGAGCAGGCGGGTGGGGATGGGGTGGGCTGTGGGTGGGCTGGAAGTCTCATTCCCCACTTTGGTGGTGAATAGGTGACTTGCCCAGCAGAGACAGAGGGCGGGCTCAGGGGGCTGACCTCCCATCCTGGTGAGCGTGGGAGGGTAGGGAGGTGGACCTGACCCGTGATCTGCCCATCCCCCAGACTGCGCTGGTGGTACAGGCTGTGAAGAAAGACCAGGAGGGGGACGCAGCAGCTGCCTTATCGCTCTACTGCAAGGCTCTGGACTTCTTTGTACCTGCCCTGCACTGTGAGTCATAGGCCATGCCTGAGCCCCTGGGTGCAGCAGGGATGGGAGTCATCCAGGGCTGCAGTAGGTGGATTCCAGTTCTCTATCGAGAATTTTGTAGGCGATAAAGCAGAGCATAAACCTGGAATGTTGTGTTTTGAGGGATTCCAGAGGGTTTGGTGTGGGGCAGGGGTTCCCCCAGATTCCTCATATGAAGCCCCACTTTCTGCAGATGAAGTGGATGCCCAGCGGAAGGAGGCAATTAAGGCAAAGGTGGGTGAGAGTCCCCATGAGGAAGTGGGGGGGCAGGGGGTAAGGCCCAGCAGTCTCGGGGCCCCTGGGGAATGGCTCTCTTAGAATTGGAGCTTCCTCTCCTGCAACACAGAGCTGGGAATGGGTCAGGCCAGTCTCATTTGCCCCCTGACATGTTTATAGCTTGGGGCAGTCACTAACAATACAGAGGGAGAACTTGGACGTGGGTTCTGGCAAGGGTAGTGGGTGGGGCAGCCCCTCCTCAGGCCCTTTTCCTGCTACAGGTGGGGCAGTACGTGTCCCGGGCCGAGGAGCTCAAGGCCATCGTCTCCTCCTCCAATCAGGCCCTGCTGAGGCAGGGGACCTCTGCCCGAGACCTGCTCAGAGGTAGACTCTGGCTTCTAGCTGACCCCAGGACCTCCAGCAAACCTCCCCACAGCCTGAGTGGGAGGCAGGTGGGGAGAGGCATCCTGCAGCAAACAGGCAGTCGGCTTCCCTCACCCTGAGGCTTTCCTCTCATCCCAGAGATGGCCCGGGACAAGCCACGCCTCCTAGCAGCCCTGGAAGTGGCTTCGGCTGCCATGGCCAAGGTTTGTGCCAGTGGGAGGGGAGCGGGGGGCGGGGAGGTATCCTGGCTGTGACCCTAAGTGGCCTGGTATTCATGTGGCTGCAGGAGGAGGCCGCCGGCAGGGAGCAGGATGCCCTAGACCTGTACCAGCACAGCCTGGGGGAGCTGCTGCTGCTGTTGGCAGGTGAGGGCCACCATCTCTGCCCCTGACATGGCCCCTGGCCACCCTGCCCTCACCACACGCCCTCTCTTTACAGCGGAGCCCCCGGGCCGGAGGCGGGAGCTGCTTCACACTGAGGTGCCCACTGAGCTTGAGAGGGTTGGGGGGCTTCCTCTTCCCCTTGTCTCTGCTCTTATCTGTGGGGACCTCTTTGGGTTTCCTCTGGAATGCCCCATCCTCAGGGTGTTCCAAGTCTGGAAGTTGAACCATAGGGCTGGGGTGCTCAGACAGGGCAGTGGAGGATCTGGGAACCCAGTGGCAAAAAGTCTGGGAAGGCTTCCTGGAGGAAGGAGCAGATAAAGGACTCAGGAGGCAGGTTGTTCTGATGGGGCAGAGGGTTCTGGAGAGCATCAGGGGTGAGGAGGAATTCCCTTTGAACCCCCGTCCCCACCACTCTCCCCCATACCCAAGGGCATATCTTTCCTTGGCAGGTTCAGAACCTTATGGCCCGAGCTGAATACCTGAAGGAGCAGGTCAAGGTGGGCACATGGGGGCCACGCTGGGGCCAGGGTCTGTGGGTTCTGATCGTTTCTGCTTGTGGCTGTCATCCCCGTCCTGCTGGTGTACGTCTGCTCTCCCGCCTCCTCTGAAGGCTTCCCCATCCCCGTCTCTGTCCTTCACTCTCTCACTTGCTCAGCACTGTGTGCCGTGACTCCTCTGGCTGCCTCTCACCCCTTGCACTGTCTTCACATCCCACAGATGAGGGAATCTCGCTGGGAAGCTGAGACCCTGGACAAAGAGGGGCTGTCGGAGTCTGTTCGTAGCTGTGAGTTCTGCCCTGGGGTCGATCCTCCATTCAAGGAGGGGTGGTGGCTGGGGGCCCTGGGCTCTGCCTCCCTTACCAAAGACCTGAGACTGGTCCTCCCCCATTGTCCCCCTCCCTCCCAGCTTGTTCCCTGCAGTGACCCCGGAAGAATGACTGGACAGATGTGAACCATCCGGGGCAGAGCCTGACCCAGGCTGGCGCCCAGGATGAAGCCCACGGCAGCCCTGGCAAGCAGGCTTCTTGGATGCACAGTGCTGAGATCCCTTATCCCAGAGCCCCTTATCCCAGAGTCCCCAGCCTCCCTCAAGTTACTCTGCACCCCGCAGAGGGTTTGATAGCCATGCTGTATGCTGGAGGGGAGGGCAGGACTCTGGGAGAACAGCATTTCTTTCACGAGACCTTTGTTATTCGCTGGTTACTGGGTCCTGTGTCTGTCCGTTTTGGGGCATGCAGCCGTCTATGGTTTTTTGCTCTGAGAAGAGGGCAGGGGGCCCCTGCAGGGCACTTCTGTGCTTGCCCTCGCCCTGCCAGCAGGCAGCTGTGCCCCTGGCCTGCCCTTCCCGGGACCTCTTATTCCACCTCAGCTCCTCCTTGCACTGGAATGGGGCACTCCAGCACCCCTCAGGGACCACCCCCCCAGAGCCCACCGGTCTTCCTGGGAATGCACTCCTGCCCGCTGTTTTGGTACTTTGAGTTAATCCTCCAAGCATGAAAGTTGTAAGGGCGGGGCAAATTTAAGAAGCCCATGCCTTGTTCCTGCCCTGGCCTAGGCAGCACTGAGGAGGGGTCCTTGGTCCTCATCCCTCCCAGCTCCGTTCCTCTTGGGGACCACACTAGCCACAGTGCAGTGCTGGAGTTTGAGCCTGGGGACAGGGAGACCTGGGGACGGTCTGACCCAGCACACTCCAGGCTGCCCACTTCTAGGCCTGCTTTGTCACTACCCCAGTGTGAAGCCCTGGGCAAGCCCCTTCTCTCTGGGTCTGGGTCTCCCCATCTCTTCAGTGGGATTGATACCTCCACAGCCCACAACATGGGCACTTATGAGGACAAAGTGAATTTAACCTGGAAGAGAAAGAATGTATTTGAGATTCTTTTAAATAATCAGCAGGTGTTGGTGATTTCTTGGGCAAGAGTTGCCTGTCCTCTCTGCAGGAGGCTGAGTGTGAGGAGTGTCATTCATTGTTTCTCTATTAAATTATTTTTTCTACTTGCGCTTCTCTTCTTGCGCCAAGAACAAGAGGGGTGGCTGCTGCCCGCAGGCTGGGGCAAGAAAGACTGCAGCAAAAGCCAGGGAAGCTGAGGTAGGGCTGGGGAGGCCTCGGGCTGCAGGGGGATGCTGGGAATGATAGCTACGTCTCCCTCAGCCCCCAGGGATCCAGGAGAAAGCCCGACCAGGGTCATTCCTGCCCGCACCCGGGCGACTGGCGTGGAGAGGATTGCAGGCCCGAGGAGCTCTGCACAGCTCACCTCCAGGACTGCAATCTTCTAAAATGCCCTGCCCTCCACACATCACACACTGTCCCACCCCACACAGGATCTCCTGGCCTCCTACCCCCTCCTGCCCTGGGCCGGTAAGGGAGCAGTTAACTGGACTGGGATGAAGGGGCATCTTTTTTTTTTTTTTGAGACAGAGTCTCACTGTCACCCAGGCTGGAGTACAGTGGCACGATCTCGGCTCACTGCAACCTCCGCCTCCCGGGTTCAAGCGATTATCCTGCCTCAGCTTCCTGAGGAGCTGGGACTGCAGGCGCCTACCATCACACCCAGCTAATTTTTGTATTTTTAGTAGAGATGTGGTTTCACTATGTTGGCCAGGCTGGTCTCCAACTCCTGACCTTGTGATCCACCTGCCTTGGCCTCCCAAAGTGCTGGGATTACAGGCGTGAGCCACCGTGCCCGGCCAGGAAGGGGCATCTTTTGAGGTGTCACACTCACACCCAGCCCCAAGGGACTTCATTTCCGTTAGGCTCTGTACCCTGGCCTTCCCTCAACCCCACACACTCGCAGGTGTTAGTCTGACCAGCACTTGTTGGGAGTAGGAGGGGAGCAGTTCCTTAGACTTACCCACGTGTCCCCTACCACACCCCTGTTGCTCAGTCATCCCAGGGTTTCCTGTACCAGGGCTGGAACAGACTCTGGGAACTAGTGTCCCTAAAGCCCTGGCCTGGCCATTGGGGGGCAGTGTGGAGCAGTGTCCCAGAGGGCAGGCAAAGCTGCTAGGATTCTGGCTCTGCTACTTGGCCTTGAAGTTTGGGATCCATTGATTAGCCTATTTCTTCATAAAATGAGGTTGAGGATAAGGGCCCCATGAGAATTTGTAATGAGATACTGCACGTGGGCATGGCATACAGTAAGAATACAATAAAATGTGATTTTCAGATCTAGGGAGAGAAATGTACTTCAGATTATCTTGAAATGCGCCAGACAAAAAAGCCTCAATACATAAAGTGAGGGAACAGGAGAGGAATGAATGGACCTGGTTGGGTGGATGAATTGAGAAGATGGGAGGGGCTGAATGCGGTGGCTCATGCCTGTAATCTCAGCACTTTGGGAGGCCAAGGCAGGCAGATCACGAGGTCAGGGGATCAAGACCATCCTGGCCAACATGGTGAAACCCTGTCTTTATTAAAAATACAAAAATTAGCTGGGTGTGGTGGCGCACACCTGTAATCCAGCTACTCGGGAGGCTAAGGCAGGAGAATCGCTTGAACCCGGAGGGCAGAGGTTGCAGTGAGCCAAGACTGTGCCACTGCATTCCAGCCTGGGTGACAGTGAGACTCCGTCTCAAAAAAAAAAAAAAAGATGGGAGGAGGAGTGGAAATGAAAGATGAGATGGAAGACTAGAGAACTGAATAAAGGGCGACGGAGAGAGGGTTGGCCCACCAATTCCAGCTGTTTATTTGTGGTCACTGCATCGGCTGGCTGAGAACAGAGGCCTGAAGTTATTACAAAGGTAGGTGTGGACAGCAGTGGGCCCCCACAGAGAGGATTCAGTACGCGAAAGGCCTGGGGACTGAGGCTGCTGGAGGAGCCCCCGGGAAGGGGCCCTCCTTGAGCAAAGCATCTGGATGGCCTCTAGGTTGGTCCTGTGTCCAAGCCGCCTGCCAAGCCGGGAGGCAGCCCAGTCGGAGGCTGGGGTGAGGCGGGGAGGGCTTGCTTCTAATGGCAGAGGCCTGTAGGAAACGTGCAGACCACTTTCCGAAGGTCACGTTTTCCTTCTTAGGGGACAGAGTTGTTTTCACCTGTCACTTTCAACACTCCGAAGGTACCCAAAGCAGGATGGCTACCTCCCAGCAACGTTCAGGGGACAACCCTGTCCTCCTACCTCCATCAGTCATCCAAGCACAGAGCCAGCCCTGCCCCAAGACGGGGAGCCTGAGCTTTCTAACTGCCAGCCCTGGAAGATGCACATGGGCCTCGGGAGCAGATGAAAGGACCCAGGTGTCCCTGTGTCCAGCTGGCCCTTCCTTACCTTCTTTACCCAGATGTGGGAGAGGACACAGAACCTTCGTTACTGCGGAAGGTCATCTAGAAAGGCTCTTGTCCCCAGAGGTCAGGTTGCTGTCCCAGCCGTCCCTGAAAGGGCAGTGGTCCAACAAGGAGGCTGGGCCCTGAAGGAAGGAGCACATCAGTGACGGCTTCCTCAGAGGAACACACACCTGCACCTACACACAGCACATCCCACAGACACAAGAAAGCGATGTGCAGGCTCACAAACCCCCGCTGCCTCCCCACACACTTACCCTCACGAGCACACACGCAGGTGCAGCTCCTGCTGAATGAGGCTAAGGCCACCTCAGTGGTGCTGCTGCTCCCTGCTCTGAAACCTCAAACGGCCTCTGGGGACAGCTCTGCCTGGTGGGCACTGGGTTGGAGGCACGGCAGTGGGCCCTGTGGCTATACCCCCCAGCCCCACCTCAGGCCTGTGAGAGAGAAGACAGAAGCTCCGCCTCACAGCTGAGTGTCAGCTGGGTCAACAGGCACTGTCAGCAGCTCAGCTCAGCTAACAAGCATGTCCCAGATGTCCCCAGCGCCTGCCTGGGGCCTCCGGTGTCTGAGGAGGAACCATCTGGCTGTTGAGGGAACGGGAGATCCTCCGTGCTCCAAGCCCTGGTCACCCTCCCCAGTTCCTCCCTGGGGACCAGCTGGCCTTGAGAAAGTCACTTGTTCTCTCGGCGCCCTCTTCCTGCTGGGAACTGGGCCTGAGCTGTCCAGGTGGGTGGAAGGCAGGGGACTGTAGGCTCCTTGGGTAGGTTTCTTTGAAATCTTGTACATTGTGAAACCAGAGCCCCTGAGAGGAAGAGGTGGCGGGACAGGCAACCATCTCTGACTTCTCTCCTGCTGAAGGGGTTTAGGGAAGTTGGAGGGGCTCTCTTAACCACCTTTTTTCTTTTCCTTTTTTTTTTGAGATGAAGTTTTGCTCTTGTTGCCCAGTCTGGAGTGCAATGGCGAGATCTCGGCTCACCGCACCCTCCACCTCCCAGGTTCAAGCCATTCTTCTGCCTCAGCCTCCCAAGTAGCTGGGATTACAAGCGTGCACCACCATGCTCAGCTAATTTTGTATTTTTAGTAGAGATGGGTTTTCTCCATGTTGGTCAGGCTGGTCTCAAACTCCCGACCTCAGGTGATCTGCCCGCCTAGGCCCCCAAAGTGCTGGAATTACAGGCATGAGCCACCGAGCCTGGCCTTAAGCACCTTTTAACATTTCGTGTTTGCTCAGACTGCCCACAAGGGTACTAAGAAGGAAGGAAAGGGGAAAAGAAAAGGAGGGAGAGAGAGGAGGTAGGAGAGGGCCTGGAATGTCAGAGTCCTAACTACGGGGTATAATGGGGTTCTAGGCAGAGGGTGAAATGGGAAGTTTTGATGGCAAATGACTGCGGCCCTCACATCACACCAGGTGGGTGGACCAGTCACAGGACAAATGTGTAAATGTCCTATTTGGACATTTGATTATCTAAGTAAGAGAGGGTAGGAACAGCTTGGGAAGAGGGTAGTAGTCGATGTATTCAGGGCCTGAGGGCTTGGGAGTCAGGGGCAGGTGCAGGACAGGCTCTGAGCCAGGAGAGTGGCGGGGGTGTGGGCACACAGCTGAGAGGGGGGCAGACTGACAGAGACCCAGATTGCAGGGCTGATGGGAAGGGGAAGGAATAGGGGAGGCCAGGTATGCCCAACAGAGCTGGGGACCCCTCAGCCTGCCCTCATTGTCCATCTCTGCCTGAGCCCCACAGCCTCCTCCACCTCATTCCAGGGATAATGCAAACCAGTCAGGGCTTCTTGGAGTTCCGTTCCGAGGGTGAAGGGGAAAAATGTGGAGGCTTAGCCTCCTCCCGATCCTTAATCCAGGTTACAACCAGCCCTGCTTTGACAGGGTTCAGTAAGTGCAAGTTCCCCAGCCCCCACTGCCCGCCACCCCTGCCTGTCCCTCTCGGCCCTGCAAAGCACTGAGGGGGAAGGGGTCTGTCCAATCCCATTAGGCAGAAGGCCCCAGAGGGTGGAGTGCTGACGTGGGCCTCGCTGCTGACGCTGTGGAGGCAGCCCATGACCCCCCTACCCGGCTTGGGGCTCTGGCTTGGGTCTCCTCCAGCTCTGATAAGGTCAGGAGGAGGCCCTGGCCTGGGGGCAGCCTGGGAGCAGCTGAGGCCCAGGCCTGTTCCCTGGGGACACTCAGGAGAGTGAGACCAAATGTGACGGCCCAAGCAGCAGACGCGGCTGAGCCTGTGTCCCTCCCTGGCCTGTCTCCCCTCTTCTAGCTCCGCATGGCCTCCTGGACAGGTTCGATGTGCCTTATTCTTATTTTACAAAGAGGACCTCATGGAAACTTTGCCCTTGAAACCCAATCCTCAGATGGCTGCTCCTGCCTGTAAACCTTGGCTGGCTTCCCCACAGGCCAGGCCCGGGACTCCAAAGTGGGCACCTGGAATTAGCCTGTAGCACCTTCCTCCTGCCTGGGCCCGAGGGGGCAATCAGCTTGGCAAGCTTCCTGGCTGGTTTCTTAAACAAACCTCCCCTGCCCCCTGCCCCTTGGCCCCTGCCACAGGTGAGCGGGATGAGATCTGTGCTCTTCATTTTTTTGGAAGAATGAATTACGTTTATTGATATGGTCTGTCATATGCCCAGGGCTTTATAAATGGTCACCCTTTGAAATGTGTATTATTACTATTTGGGGGAGAGGAGGATTCTTCATTTTACAGGGTGCAAGACAGCCTGCAGGAAGGAAAGGACATGCTCAGAGTCATCACAGTGCGGGCTGGAATGCAGCTGTTCTGCCTTCTTTCTTTTTGCACACCTTCTATCTCCAGGGTGAGGAGGGGTGTAGGCACAGGCACCCGAGACAGCTGCACTCCAGCCCTGGCCCCACCTGTGGTCTCAGTGACGCCCCAGAGGCCCTGTCTTCCCCACGTACTGGGGCTGCTCCATCCTCCTCAAAGCCCAGACCTACTTCATAGGCCCCAGACCCCACCCTCACCCAGGGCCCTAAGAGCTGGAGACACTTCCACTCCTAGCGCTGGATGCCTCCTTCCTCCTGTGAAGCTGTAGGTGGGGGGTGGAGGACACCCCTCTAAGGCAGGCTCGGGGGGCTGTGAACTCTAAGACTCCTGAAAGCCAGTAAGAAGTGGGAAGGTAGGCACACCATTTGGGATTTTTATTTTTCACTGAGCTAGGAGAGGAGACTCCAGCTATGGAATCCAGAGAGAGTTCTACAGGAACAGAACAGAAATTGGCTGGGCCCTGGGCCCAGAGAAGGCCTGGAGCTGCCTGGGCTTACTGTTCAGTGCCAGCTTCATCCTTGGCACCCTGCCTCTCACACAGCATCGCTTCGGCTCCCAGAGCCCACAGTGGCAGCCGCTGGAGGCTGTGGCGGCAGCTGCTACCCTGCCCAAGGAGGGGTGTGGGCTTGGCTCTGAGAGGCCAAGCCAGAAAGAGCCTTAGAAATCATTCAGGCCATTCCCATTTTACAGATGATGAAATAAGGCTCAGCCTCCTGTCTGCCGAGGTTATCTGCCCAAGCTCTCTCTGAGAGTATCTTGAGTGTTGGCATCTGAAGGGGCTGGACACGCAAGGGAGCTGGCCTGTGTGTGTATGTCTGTGTGTGCCGGGATGCATCTGTGGCTTCTGTCTCTGAACATGCCAGGGGTTTTGTGTCATTGTGTGTCTCTCTATGGGTGCAGGAATTTGGGGCAGTGGTCAGAGAGGGATGGGCCTGTTCCTACAATCTTGGGAGGCCTCCACAGGCTGAGCTAGTGGGGAGGGTCCTGAAGGGTAGGGTGAAGATGGGGACTTTGCTCCCTGCAGAGAGGAGGAAACCAGAAGACAGGCTTGGGGCACGGATGAGACAGGTTTTGGAACTAGGATGGGGAAGGGAAAACAAAGCCCCAAATGGAGTATGGGTCTCTGGAAGTTGACACACTCTTAGCCCTCATGGGGGTCCAGCCCTCTGGCCAGCCCAGTGGGTAACCCCGGGGAAGTGGTCACATGACATGGCACTTGTCAGCTGATTGCTTGAGGTCCCCCAGTGTGGCCTGGGCCTTGTCCTTGAGTGAGCCCAGGTCCAAGCCAGGGAGGCTGGCCAGCTGCCCGAGGACTGAGGCCTTCTCCTCCTCCTCCTCTGTGTCCTCCTCAATCATCTTGGCCAGCTCCCGGGGCAGCTCCACGTCTCCACCTGCCATCTGGATCTGGCTCTCATCTGTCTCGTTCTGAAGGGAAGAGGGCATGGGGAGGGGTAGAAGTCTGTGAGGACCCAGAGTCGAGAGGGCAGGGAGGAGGTTTGGACTGAGTTCCAGGTCCCTAGATTCTATTTTTTTTTTAAATTTGTAGAGACAAGGTCTCCCTATGTTGCCCACTCTGGTCTCAAACTCCTGGGCTCAAGTGATACACCCACCTTGGCCTCCCAAAGTGCTGGGATTACAGGAGTGAACCACCATGCCTGGCCCCCTAGATTCTTGAGCCCCATGTTCCGGTGAGCTCAGCTCCCACCTCACATCCCAGGATCAAGTGTTTGATGCTTGGACATGGAGACTTTTCATATTACCTTACTTCACTCTGAGATACGGAAGGACCAGCACAGTGAATAAAGACAAAATGAAAATACCTATGAGTCACACTGTTACAGTCAGCTAAGACATGTTTTGACTCTTGTTATGCTTAAGGGTAAACCAAAAATAGTGATGGGTACCATTTATCGAACATCTATTACATGGCAGACATTGAGCTGGGTGCTTTTAATTCTCACAATAACCCTGTGAGGTAGGTAAGTATTGTTACCTCCACTTCAGAAATAAGGAAATCGAGGCTCACAGAATTTAAGTAACTTACTTTAAGTTACTTAAGTAAATTGTCCAAGGTCACACAGGTAGGAAGTCGGGGAGCTACAGCCAAACCTCTGCCAGCTAGATTCCAACATCTGTGCTTTTTTGCATGGCACCTACGATGGTCATTGCCCTTCACTGTTCTCCTGGGGGGTGCTGGGGCTTTCCACCCCATGTCCTACTCAGATGCATCCAAGTCTTGCCTCTTCTGCTTAACTCTGACTTCCCTGATAGCAGATGTCTCTTACATGCCTAGAGCAAGCATCTGAAGGATGATTTTATTCCTAGGAGAGTTTGCACTGAGGCAGGCTTTCTGAACTGGCTTTCCCCGTTGAGAGATTTCCAAAAGATTGGTGCCCTGTGGGGAGTCAGAAGCAGCTGGGGACTCAGTAAATATTTGTTGAATGAGTAAACGTGATGTTCATATATTTGGTCTTTCAATTCAAGTGGAAGATCAAAGTCAGGAGTGCTATAGCCCTGTGCTATTTTCCCTGGAGTCCAGCACAGTTCTGGGTGAGAGAATGGGCCCCATCCTGCACTGTGCTCTTTGCGATTTGGGGACTGGGCAGGTCCCATCTGGGCTGAAGTGTTCCCTCTCCTAAATCCAATGGCTAGAGCTGAGAACCAAGAGATGCCAGTGCTGTGGGAAGTCCGGCTCACAGAGTGGCCCACCTGAAGTGCACGTAGCCAAAGAAGTCTATGTGTGCTTTTTTGGAATGAGGAGGAAGAACTGGAAGAACAGTGCTAGGGTGATATCCCGGGAGAAGCTGTGCTTCAGTCCCCTCCTCAGGCAGCAGGAGCAGCACACTTACGTGCCCATCTGGTGCTGCACTGCCCAGGGGACCGTGGGGGCAGGGATATCCTGAGATTTACTCTCTGGCTGCTTGGCTGGCCAAGGGGGTACTTGGCTCTCTACGGGCAGGCTCCATACCCTGGAAAGCAGCCTGGGGCTCTGGAGCAAAGGCAGGCTCAGATTCACAGGCTTGAGCGCTGATCCCAGCTCCATGGCTTACTGACTGTATGACCTTAGCCAAGTTCCTCCATCTCTCTGAGCCTCAGTTTTGTCATTTGTGGCTGTGGGTGATAGCTGCCTGGCAGCATTATTGGGGGTTGGATGAGGACATGAAGTTCAAGCACTTGGCACACACAGGACTTCTCTCCCCGACCTTAAGTTTTGTCCTCTAGTAGGTTCAAAAACCCCCAGAGCACTTACCTCGGCAGTCAAATCTACTGCTTTCTGCCTCCCCCATGTCTTCTTCTGCCCAGGTCTGGCCTAGGCTTGGTGGGAGAGCAGGGGCTGGAGGATAGCAGAAGCCTAGATTGGCTCCAGAAATACAAACCTGTCAGTCTCACAAGAACTGGGGTCCCCTCATCACTAAGCCCTGGCCCTTGGTGGGTGCAGGTTAATTATGAGTGAGTGAATGAATAAATGAACAAATGAATGAGTGATGAGTGAAAGAATGAAGGATCTAACCAAGCACCCTGTGAGTCTTATAGCTGAGGGCTGCGGTGCCCAGAATGGGGTGAAGGAGTCCAGAGTCCAGAGCTCAGGGTCCCAGACTTGCCTCACAGCCGGAGCCAGCTTACCTTGGGTAGCCGGTATTTATCTCGGAAGTGGCTCCGCAGTGTGGCCCGCTCT
Source organism: Aotus nancymaae (assembly GCF_030222135.1). Lineage (NCBI taxonomy): Eukaryota > Metazoa > Chordata > Mammalia > Primates > Aotidae > Aotus > Aotus nancymaae. The sequence goes on from NW_026988414.1 coordinate 73,717,115, forward strand.
GCCTTCCTCTGTGTGAACTGTGCATCCCGCTCCATCCTGCGGGGTCACCAGGGGCAAAGTCACCACAAGGGCAGAGCGAAGAGTGTTGGGGTCTTCGAGGGAGGGACAGAAGGGGTCTCCAAGTCCTGGCAGCTGCTGCCTTGGTCCCTGTGTCCGGGTCTCTGCTGCCTCTTCCCATCACAGTGCCCTTTGTCCTCTCTGCCGCTGGTTGGAACTAGGGGGTCAGGGTGGCAGTCTGTCTGATTCTCTCTGCAGACCCTAATTATTTGTCCCTCATGGCCTCCAACTTGGTCTGTTGTTCCCTCCCTGACAAGCTATGTCATGTGGGGGAAAGTATTCGGGACAAACTTGGGTTCACATCCCAGCTCCACTACCATTTTAGGTACATCCTTGGGTCTCTTACCTTCCTTTTCTGTAAAATAGGGATGCAATTTTGCAACCCACAAAACCATTATCAGGATTAAGCGAAATAATAGCTATCATTTATGAGGCTTTATCCTGTGCCAGGTGCTGTACTAAACAGTTTATATGCATTGGCATCGAATCTTTATAAATATACAAGGCATGTATTATGATTACCATCCCCATTTTCCAGAAAAGAAAACAGAGGCACAGAAAGGTTAAGCAACTTGCCTAAAGTTACCCAGCTAATAAGCAAAGCCAGGCTCTGAATCCAGTAACCTAGCAGCAGAGTCCAGCCCCAAACTCTGTCCCAGCACTATGGGCACACAAGTAGGCTAAATGTCTGTGAGTGCCCCATCTCAGGGTCTGCCTCTGCGACTCTGAGCCTCCTTGGTTGCACCACTTTTTTCAGAGGCTCAAGCTCAGAGGAGCCCCAGTTGGAAGACATAGGCGGCTGGGACCAGATCGGATTAAGGGATTATTGTTTCATCAGAAATGCACGTGCATCCCCCTTCTCGTCCCAGGCTCCGGCCGCCCCTCCCCCCACTCCCCTTTGGCCGGAGTATGAAGCTGAAGGGGGGTTTGGGGTTTGAGGTGGGATGGCTCCGGGGGCAGTGTAGAGGACACCTCCCGGTCTCTTACCACGTCTAGGAAAGTAGTGGAGAGGGGATTGGGATCTGAGGCTGGCCCCGGGATGGACTGAGCAGCTGTGGGGGTAGGGAAGGGGAGGTCGCTGGAGCCAGGAAAGGGATCCAACTCACTTCTCTTCCACCAGTTGCTTCTGATACTCCTCGTACTCCTCTCGGCTCATGCCCTGAGCTTCGGCTGCTGACTTGTCCCCATCCCCCTTGTCCTCGCCGCCTCCCAGGCTCCCGGTGAGGTTCTTCAGCTGGCCGCCCACCATGGTCTTCACCATGAACGCCATGGTCTTCGCCGGCCGGGGCACCGGGCACCTGCTACCACGCGCCAGGCACCGGGTACGTCTGCGCCTACTTCAGCACTAGGTCTCGCGGACAGCTCCCGCCGCGGGCCCGCGCCCCACGCTTGGCGCCGCCCGCCGCCCGCCCCCGCCCGGGCCCGCCCCCACCTCCCCAAACCCCTCCTCACGGGGGGCGGGGGGGCAGCACGGGGCTGACAAGGCTGGACCACGTGCCCGCTCCCCACTCTCGCCTCCCCCACGTGCCTCCTTCAACGCCGAGCTCCGCTGGGCACTGCTGACAGCGGATTAGGGCCTGCGGTGGTGGGGTCGCTCCCCCGGGAGAGGGGCTGAGCTGATACACTCCCGGAACCCTATTCCCTAGCCTCCTCCAACTTTCTCCTCTCCTGGGCCGCCGATAACTGGGATTTCAGCTGCGAGATCCAGGTAGCAGCAAGGGGTAAAAACCCAGCCTTGGGCGACCCCCAGTTTCCCTACCCATCCAACTCACTGAACCCAGCGGCTGCCCAAAGAGCTTGTCGCTGGAAAAGGGAGGGAGACCCGAGGGTGCGAGCGGGAATCCCAGTTATGGTTCCACGAGTTGGCCTCTCAGGGTTCCTCTGTCACGCGCCTCCCCAGCTGCCCCCGGAGCAGCTGGGAGTGGGGAAGGAGAGAGCTGCTCAGTGATGCTGGCTGGGCCAGGAGGGACACTGGGAGACGCTGCTCCCTGTTCTGGGTGAATTTGAGGACAGAATTATACACGGTCATGGCTGCGTGTCCTTCCATAGTCTAGGGCTCAAAGCCTGTGGGGGTATCTGGTCTTTTGGAGGTTAAGCCAGCCCTTGGCCTCCCTGCCTGCTTGGAGCGCACTCCCATCCAGCTACTCAGAAGGGGTGGAAGTCTTCACAGAGATTAGGGTGAGGCTGGAAGGAAGACCAGCATGGGGAGAGGGAAATCACGTTTAATAAGGTGGGAATGTGCTGAAAGCTCAGGTGTAGGTGGGAGCTGGGCACACAGACGGAGAGGATACTGACCAAGCCCCCATCGCAGACACTGCCTGCTTCCTACGCCTGCTTCCCAGTGATGCGAAGTGGCTCTGAGGTGGGTCAGGCAGGCATGCTGGCGGGGAGAAGCTGCCTCCTCACAATCCCCGGGGCCCTAGGGGTGTGTGGTTCAGGACACAGACAGCTACCTGTGGACAGACACTCCTGAAGGCTGTTGTCCAGCTTCTGCCTGCTGCCAGAGAGAAGGTTACAGGTTACTCGTGTCTCCTTTACAGGCTTTTGAGAAACCAAGGCTCTCATGCTTGTCTTGCTACACTGATTGCACCACAACCTTCTCTGTTCTGGGACTTTCTGTGGCTCTTTTGGCCTGCCACATACGGTCCATGCTTCCCCCCCGGGCATGTAAGGTCTGTCCTAGTGGCTCCAGGCTGATTGCCACCACTGCGCTCCTGTGCATGTGCACAAGCCTGTGATCATTTCCACCTTGTGCTTTTTAAAGCCTAGCTCATTTCACTCTTCCTCCAGGACCATCCCAGCCCACACAGACTCTTCTTGTCTAGAAATTCCACCAACAAAGATCGTCAGTCTCGTTGCTGAGGCCCTTAGCACACCCCACGTCTCTAAGTGGTGCCCCTTAGCACACCCCACGTCTCTAAGTGGTGCACATTCATTCATTCAGCAAACACACACCAAGCAAAACCAGTGACCTCCTCCCACCTTTTCAGGTCTCTTTGCCCAGTTTCACAAACTGGCCCTGCCCTTTGCTCCAACACTACTGAACTTGCATGTTTTCTCTAAAATACTGTGTTTTCTCACGCCTCCCTTCCTTTTCTCATGCTGTTCCCTCTGCCTCTATGCCTTTACCTATCTCGTCAGGGTGGAAAACTCGTCACCTTAATGATCATATCAAATGTCCTTTCCAGGTTGATCCCTAACCAAGTGGGGTCAAGTGTGTTTTCCGGTGCTCCTGTAGCCCCTCAGCTTCCTGACATCATGGCATTGACCACACAGGGTCAGTTAGACCTGTGTGAGTGAGCTCCGTGGGAGCAGGACCCAGACCAGGCTGGGGGCTGAGCAGGTGGTCAGTACCGCTTGGTGAGAGAATGGGCCTTATCCTGCACTGTGCTCTTTGCGATTTGGGGACTGGGCAGGGCCTGTCTGGGCTGAAGTGTCCCATCTCCTAAATCCAATGGCTAGAGCTGAGAACCAAGAAATGCCAGTGCTGTGGGAAGTCCGGCTCATGGGGTGGCCCACCTGAAGTGCACGTAGCCGAAGAAGCCAATGGTCTGAATGAGGAGGAAGAACAGGAAGATGCCAGGCTGCAGGCACGAGGAGGCCCTTGGGGGCTGTCTAGGTGGGCAGGGGGCCTTGGCTGCTGCCTTCTGAAAAGGGAAAGTCTAAGGTCCTAGCTCAGCCCAGCTTCTTACCCATAAGGAGAGGGGGACCTGGAATCTGGGTCATGGGCATGCTCCGTTTTCCTCCCCCAGGCTTGGGGTGTCCTGGCTCTCATCCAGGGAACTTGGAGAGGGGGCAGTGTACAGAGCTGCCTCCCCTGCCTCAGCTCCCATGGCTGCATCTGTGGGAACAGCTGTGAAGGCCTGGGGCCTGGGATCATCAAGAGACCCAAGGCTCAAGAGAAGAGAAAGAGAGAAGTAGAGAGCCAAAGACAGGATGGGGGCGAGGGAGCAAGGATGGGACAGGGCATGGGAAGCAATGACTCCACCACTGAACCCTGAATGATCTTGGGCACAGCCCACCCCATTCTCCTCTGGTCATTGGGTATTGGATCGAGGGATGACCAAGGTCCTGCTGGTGCTGAATCTGTGGGACTCTCCAAAGAGCAGAGAGAGCAGAGAGAAGGTATCTGTGTCCTGGCACGTATGCATGCACGCACAGACACGGGCACAGATGTGCTTGGCAGTGGTCCTGGGAGGGGAGGGCAAAGGCAGGAGGGCTTGGGGCTGCAGAAGTGCTGGAAGAAAGGCAGCTGAGCCCAGACATCAGGGTTGGGGCCCCCATGCTCCCCACTACATCCCTCTCACCGCCAGGCCCCGAAGCTCCTTCTGCAGGAGGCCCAGGATGTGGTCCAGCTCTAAGAAATGGTGCTCAGTGCCCACAGGCAGGTAGGAGACTCGGGCTTCTGTGGCCATGCGGACAACTGCGTCCCTAGTCAGGGGTGGAAACCAAGTAAGATGAATCATTACATCTTCTGCTTCACCCAAATGGCCTAATCATTTCCCATCCCCTCAGGGGCAGCACGTGGGTGGGGAACAGGTACCATCCATAGGGCCCCTTCTTTGGGGCTGGTCTTTTCACCTCAAACCTTCTTCCTGCATCCTGAGACTTTAGCTCAGATAGAGATCTCCCTAAAGTCCTTATTTGGACACATTGTGTTTCTCTGACCCCATCCATAGGGGCTTCCGCCTTCCCCCTCCACTCACACCCCTCTCCCCAGGATCCCCGCACTGCCTTCCAGCCCCAGCCCCCAGGGATTTAACTCCTTTCCTTCTTCTCATCTATGTGCCTCTCCACCCCCTACCCTAGGTATCTAGCTGTGTGTGTACAGAGGTGTGTTAGGCTTCAGGCTGGATGCACGTCTCCTCCACAGCATCCCCAGGACTCCCCCAAGCCCCAGGGCTCCAGAGGCCCGGCCTAGAGTGGGATATCAGGAGGCTAGTGGGGGCGCAAAACCAAGTCAGGGACTGCACCTCCTCTGACTGGTCTGATCTTGGCTGTGTTCCCTCTCCAAGAGCTCCCATCAAAATGCCCCTCATCCCAGGAGCTGCCACTGAAAGAGCACTCAGATTTCCTAACCCTCCTGAGGGTCGGAGTGTCGGATGGGGGCCTTCATGATGCGCTTCTCCTGGAGAGAATTGCTTTTCAACTAGGACTTCAAAACATTAAACATGATTCAATTAAAGTCAAGTCAACTCAACAAACCTAACTCCACCCCCAGCCCTTCCAATTGACAGGCTGCATGCTGGGCGCTCAGGAAATGATGGAAGGAATGAAGGGCTAGTGGAGGAACTTCAGACAGAGAAGCAAGGTGGTGGAGGGGTCCCCACCCAGTCCCTTACCTCATCCCTTGCAGGGCCTGGAGCAGAGTCCACTGTCCATGGAGCAGGGCACTGAGCTTGGCAGAGTCCTGCAGGAGGGCCAGCTTCTTGTCTAGGGCCCAGGACACAGCCCCTCTCTTCTCAGAGCCCACCTTCCCAGGGGCGCTGCAGCCTCTTCCTTCCAGAGGCCTTCCCAGACCTTACCAGGGCCTCCTTATTTGGACATATTGTGTTTCTCTGACCCCATCCATAGGGGTTTCCGCATTCCCCCTCTGCTCACACCCCTCTCCCCAGGGGTGGCTGTTCCCTCACAACAGTGGCCACTTTCTCAAAATCCCTCTCCCTTCTAAAAGTGGTTCTGTCCCCTGAAGGAGGCAGAGGCCCAACCCAGTCCTCTCTGCCCTGATTCGCCCAGGGCATCATCCAAGCTGGAGCCAGTGCTGGCCGACACCCAGTGTTTGGGTCCCTGCCTTATTGAGTGGCCCGGAGAGGTGGCCACCCCGCCCTGGGGTGGATGGAATCTGGCAGGAAGAGTCCAGGGCCTGGAGGTAGGATCAGAGAGGCCTGGCCCTGGAGTGTGAGTCCCCTCCCCTCTTCCCCACACTAGCAACCCAGACTAAGCTGCTCTGGCCTGAGGGAACAAGATTAAAACCTCGAGCTGTCAGAGCCCAGCAAAGCCCACAAGAGCTGCTGGCCTCCTCTGCCCAGTATCTAACACCTTGGCTGAGTTTAGCTCTCAGGCCCCCAGGCTGGGCATGACCCGAGGCGTGACTCCCTGGGGGAGGAGCCAGATGGCGATGGAGATGAAATGAGGCTTCTGGTGCAACTGAGCATTAAGCAAGCCGTATGCAAATCGCATGTGAAGCTACATGCAAATTAGCACCTAGTCTATTTCCGTCATTCATCTACAGAGCCGAGTCCAAATATCTGGCATCTCCTCTCCCCAGCCCCAGCCTCAGCCCCAGCCCCATGCGCATTTGCTTGTGTGGAGATGCCATCCCGCATGCTGCCCTGCCCCATCCTGTGACCGGCAGTATTTCATCCCTGCCCTCTTTTCCCTCCAGGCCTTGGGGAGACTAGTTCCTGATTACAGTGCCTGCTCCTCCTTCAGGCCCACAGGTGGAGCCTTGAATGCCTGCGGGGCTACTCACCCAGCCTCCATCAGACCTGGCCTGGCCCGGGGGCCCCAGCTGCTTCCATTGCCTCTCAGCCTGGGCCAGCCGCTGGGAGACACCCTGCAGAGCCTGCAGGGTCCGGCTGTGTCTGTCCAGCGTCTCCTCCAGGTCAAAGAGCCTTTCCCCTGGGGATTGGGGCAGAGCTGGGGTGGGCAGCCAGCCATGGTGGGCAACAGAGCCTACCTTATCGTTGGGGGGTTTCTTGGAGAGGGGGGCCAGAAGGTGTGGCTGCTGCCTCCAGGACCCTCTCCTGCAAAATGAGTCTGGGTGGTAAGGTGGGGATGCGACAGAACACTTGGGCCCAAGGCTTGCTTAGATATGGCCTCCTCAGGCCTCAGTTTCCCCTTTGGTTAAAGGACTCCTGGTTATAAGGGTAGAGGATGCTGTGACACTCAGGTGGGTGCCACCTGCCTGCTCTCTCTGTCCCTACCGTCTTCTTGAGCTTCAGAGTCTGACTTTGGCGTTATATCCTCCCTGGTGCCCAGGCCCAGCCTTGCCCGCAGTCCTTCCAGCTGCCTCGCCAGGCGGAGCTGCTCCATCTCCAGGAAGGGTTGAGGGGGAACCTGGGGGAGGAAAGGCAGAAAGTCAGGCCCTAAACCCATGAGGGATCCAGAGGCAAGGGGAGCCTTCCCACAGGCTTCCCCACAAGCGCAGTCTCCCTCCCGGCCACCTGGCCCTGCAGTTTGCAGCCCTCTGAGCTCTGCCTTCACGAAGATCCCCACCCTCTTCCTTCCCTGCTGTGCAAGCCTCAGTCCTGTACACGCTGATCCACAGCTCCTTTAAGCTCATCTCCTCCGGGCAGCCTTCCTTGAGCCCCTGGCTGGTTGGGACCCCTCCTCTCTCCTCCCACAGCCCCCTGCGCCTTTCAAGACCTGGCATTGATGACTCTGAACTGTAATGTCACAGCCACAGCCAGCCTGCAAGGCCTTGCAGACCAGGCCTGGCCCACAGCACTGCCCAGCACAAGGTCTGGCCTGAGCAGAGCTCAGAGGCCAGCTGGGGGTAAAGGTTGGAATGGCAGGTCTGAGGGCACTCTGACATGGGCGAGGGCAGGGTCGCTGGGCTGCCAATCCCAGGTAGGCCAGGGCTGGCATCACCTCTGGGCCGGGCTCCCTCAGGCTGAAGGTCAGGAAGGACAGGACGTCATGATCATCTGGAAGGGGACAGATGAAGGAGAAGTAAGACCCCTCCACCCAGCAGCCCCCTCGCACAGCCTGCATCCTCACCGCCATAATACCCCTCCTAGGAAAGAGCGGTGACTTTCACCGTCTGACGCCTGTCTTGCTCAATTCATAGGAAAGGTGTGAGGGTTGACAGGTAGGTGGGTGGGTGGTGAGGGCTGAACCTCACGCTCAGTCAGAGGTAGGCGCCTGTGAGTGGCAGAGCTGGACAATCCCAAAACATCCTGGGCTAGGGCCGTGGGAGCAAACCAAGTGACACTCTCAGGCTCCCAGACACAGTAGTAGCAACTTCGCAGTGGCCACCTCTCCAGCGTAGCTCTGACTGTGTCACTCTTTCCTCCTCAGAAACCAGACCAAAGGACCGGGCACAGTGGCTCACGCCTGTAATCTCAGCACTTTGGGAGGCTGAGGTGGGCGGATCATAAGTTCAGGAGATCGAGACCATCCTGGATAACATGGTGAAACCCCGTCTCTACTAAAAATACAAAAAATTAGCTGGGCGTGGTAGCGTACGCCTGTAGTCCCAGCTACTCGGGAGGCTGAGGCAGGAGAATTGCTTGAACCTGGGAGGCAGAGGTTGCAGTGAGCCAAGATGACGCCACTGCCCTCCAGCCTGGGCGACAGAGTGAGACTCCATCTCAAAAAAAAAAAAAAAGAAACCGCACCAAGGTCCTGGCATTCAAGGACTCCCACATCTGGTTGCCTCAGCTTTCCCGCTGCGGGACCCTCCGTGGGCTCTCCGTGGCATCACGTCTCTTCGCTCCACTTCTCTAAATGTCCCTCCTTGCTGTCTCTCTTCCACTAGCCCCACAGCTCCCAGCTAGAGGCACTTATGGGCCCAGCACTGAAATCAAAGCTTCTCTTGTTTTATCCCATCTGAGACTTGCAAGTCTCAAGGCAGACGTGACTTCTCCTGAGGGTCATGGAGGCCCAGGTCACGTGGCGAAGTGGCTGACGCCACCCCAGTGCTCTTTAGAAGGTGGCTCAGGGTGATTCCTTCATCACTGCCCTTCTGCTCTTCCCTGCCCGGTGGAATCCTCACCTGCCAGGGTGCCCGTGGCTGCTGAGACCCCGAAGAAACCTCCAGGGACCAAATGCAGGGGCCCCACATCCACACAGACCTCATCTGGATCACGGGGAGTGAGGCCGCTGTTCAAGGACACCTGAGGGACACAAGGGAGTGAGCGGGGGTGGGGGTCATCCCTACCGCTGACTCCCTGGCTCCCCTGGCCATGGGAGGGCAGGTGGCCCTAGGGCTTGGAATCAGAATGGCATGGAGGTGACCCACGCTCCTGGTCTCAGGAGCCCTTACGTCTGTGTGCTCTGGGTGAGTGTTAGGATTCTGCATATGGATGGAGGATCCCCTGTGGATGTTGGCCCGTGTGTGCCAGGGACCTCACGTGGTGTCATAAGCACTGGTGTGTTGGGGCTGTGGGCATGCACACATAGCAGCTCTGTAACTCAGGGCCCTGTCAAGCAGGAAGGGTGACTCACACGCAGCCTCTGCCCCCAGTAGGTGATCCGTGCTCTGAAGGGGTGTGGCCGGTTCCGGAAGTCCCAATGACAGGAGCCCAGCACTTGGCTGGCCCCATCCCTGTGGGCAGTTGGGTTTTTTTGTTGTTTGTTTGTTTTTGAGAAGGAGTCCCTCTATTGCCCAGGCTGGAGTGCAATTGTGCAGTTGTGGCTCACTGCAACCTCTGCCTGCTGGGCTCACGTGATCCTCCCACCTCAGCCTCCCAAGTAGCTGAGACTACAGGCATGTACCACCATGCCCGGCTAATTTTTGTATTTTTAGTAGAGACGGCGTTTCACTTTGTTGGCCAGGTTGGTCTCAAACTCCTAACCTCAAGTGATCTGCCCACCTTGGCGTCCCAAAGTGCTGGGATTACAAGCAGAAGCCACCGCGACCAGCCCTTGTGGGCAGTTGGAATCCAGCCAGGATACACCAGACTCAAGGCCTGGCTGGTGAGGGCAGTCCCAGAATCTGCTCTGCCCAGATCTGCTGTGCCACTGGGCGAGCTGGCATGGGACATGTCCCTTGTCTAGCTTGAGTCTCTCCCTTGCTGTAGCCTGCTCCCTTGGCAGATGAGAGGGGGCAGGGGAAGAAGCTGAGAGAGGCCAGCAAGGATGGCAGCCCCAGGAAGCAAGCCCTGCCTGGCGGAGTGTTGGGGCTTGGATTTACAGAAGGGGCCAGGGGCCTCCCTGTGGCCCTCCCCCAAGGAAACAGAGGCCTTGACCAACGCTGCAGCTTCTGTCCTCCATCCCCCCGACCCAACACCTTCTCCTATCAGTCTTCCCTCCTCCTTCTTCTCTCTCTCTCTTTTTTTTCCGAGACGGAGTCTTGCTTTGTCACCCAAACTGGAATTCAGTGAGGTGATCTCGGCTGACTGCAACCTCTGCCTCCTGGGTTCATGTAGTTCTCTGCCTCAACTTCCCGAGTAGCTGGGATTATAGGTATATGCCACCATGCCCAGCTAATTCTGTATTTTTTTTTTTAGTAGAGATGGGGTTTCTCCATGTTGTTTAGACTGGTCTTGAACTCCTGACCTCAGGTGATCCGCCCACCTTGGCCTCCCAAAGTGCTAGGATTACCAGCATGAGCCACTGCGCCCAGCCCCTCCTTCTCTTGAATTCCAAGTCCCTTGTGCCTCCGGCTTCCCCTTCCTCTCTCAGCTGCCAGGGCTCAGAATGCAGCTGACTCAGGACGATGACCTGGACATGTCTTGGCAGTCGAGGACAATGTGACCAGCCTGCCTCCCCAACAGGGCACACGGCAGGCTCTGGGGAGTCAGAAGAAGAGCGTTGAGCCCTGAGTGTCTCTGGACACGCTGGCTGCTCACAGCAGAGCATCTGGCAGTGCCGCCTTCCACCAAGAGGGGGGCAGCACAAGACAGGGGAGAACCCAGCCCCAGAGCAGCCACCTGGGTTTGCGCCCTGAGCTGTGTGACCTTGGGCAAGCCATCTCATCTCTCCAAGCCCCGGTGTTCCCATCTCTAAAATGAGGATGGTAATTGAAACTACCTCATAACAATGTTATGAGGGTTAACTAAGACAATGAATGAGAAGGGCTTGGTGCTGTGCCTGGCATACCGTCAGCTCACTCCATAAATGCAGGCAATTACTCTAATTGTTATGAGCTGAGGGAAGGTTGCTGAGAGACACTGACAAACTGGCCCAGCTACTGAGGAGGCAGCCAGGCCAGGGAGGGACAGAAGCCAAATCGTCAGGGGAAAGGGAAGGGACAGCTATACAGGGAGGGCGGGGACCCTCCAGGGGAGAGTCTGGGCTCAAAGTTCAGCTCTGCACACAGCGTCCCTTCTCCTCTCTGGGGCTCACTGTCCTTACCTGTAAACAGGACGAATAATCCCTGCTTATGGAGAGTGTTGGAGATGGGATGAGATCATGGGAGCAGAGATACTCATCACAGGCCCCAGCCTGTGTCATTCATTTCCCCTGGGGCTGTTGGGTTGAAGGAATCAAGCCCCAGGGAGGCGGACTTCTGGCTGAGTTGAGACAGGCCAGCAAGATTGGCAGCCCCGGGAGGGTGGGCTCCCTGCCGGAGGCTGGGGCAGGGGCTTGGATGGGGGCGTGGGACCCTCCCAATGCACGAATGGAGGTGAGGGGTCAGTCCAGACAGGCCCTTACCCGGGCTGCTCGGAGTGGGTGTGTCCATCACTGGCCAGTACACGGATGGTGGGGCTGTTCTGCAGGGAGGTGAGAAGCAGCCTGAGCCGTGGGCAGGGCAGGACAGGGAGGGTGTGGGCGGGCAGATGGGCTGGCAGGCAGGAGACCACTACGCACCTGGGTATCCTCTGTTGAGGAATCAAAGAAGATCCCGATGCCATTCCACGAGGCCAGCGCCCCCAGGACAGAGCCTACATGGCCTCTGCTCCGGGTGTACCACACGGCCTGCAGGTCCCCAGCCCCTTAGCTCAGGGGACCGTGCGGGATCCTGGGACCCCAGGGCTCCTCACCTGCCTCCCTGACCCACCCCGCTCTGTCAGGTCCGGGAGAGGACACTCACCATGCCCTGGGCTCCCCGGCGGCCCGGCCCCGTCACCCTCATCTGCACCTCTACTTCCCAGGCAGAGAAGAGGACAGAGGCCCTGCTCCAAACGGCGCCACTCCGGTTCCTCATGGATGGTGCCAGCCGCACTTTCTCCAGGCCCAGGATGGCGTCTGTGGACCAGGGCAGCTCAGGCCCTAGGCCCCACTATGCCTTCCTCCCCCTTCAGTCTCACCGGCCTGGGCTGGGCTCCGGAAGAGGAAGAGACAATGTCAAGGCCAGCCAGGGAAGCAGGAGTCAGAGACGCACAGGAATCTGGAGTCAGACCCCAGCACAGCTGGAGGGGCCTTTGCCGGGGAGGGCAATGAATGCCAGCACCCTCCGCATTGGTGAAGCCTCACTGCAGTGTGTGTGTGGTCCATTTTTGTAAGACCCCATCTAACAGACGGAGGAAACCGAGGCTCAGAAAAGTTAAGGAACGAAGTGGATTGGCTGGAATTCAGCTCCATATGACTCCAAAGTGTAAGCTTTTTCCACCACGAAAGAGATTTGTGTCTAACTCTTCCCATTTCTCAGATGAGGAAACTGAGGCCTTGTGACAAAAATGGAAGTGCCTGAGACCACAGAACCCAGGAGAGGACTTTAGCGGGGGAGTAACTGCAGGGAGGCCCAGGACTCCAGGCTGTGGCCAAATGAGGCCAGAGCTTCCTGGTGGACAGGACCAAGGGAACGCTCCAAGGTGAGGAACGCAGGAAAGCGAAGTGTGGAGGTGAGAATGGGCCCGCAGGCTGTTACAAAAGGGTGCAGGATGGAGCGTGTGCGTGAGGATTGTCACTGGTGGTGGTGGGGTGAGGAGGAAGGAGCTCTGCCTGGTGGGAAGGAGGAATGGGAGAGAAACTGAGGCAGACTTGGCAGGACCTGGGGGCAGGGAACTCAGAGGCCCTATTCCAACTTGCTCCCCTCCCTCCAGCCTGCCAGCCTGGAACCTGGCCCAGGGCCCAGACCCTGCCAGGATGTTCCGGAGGCTGCTAATCCAGCCCGTTTGCTCTGCAAAGGCCAGGGTTGGGAGTGGGGAGGCGCAGAGTTGCAAGGCCACAGGTCCCAGGGCCTCTGGAAGCTGCCACTGCCTCTGAATGACTTGCAGGAGGCAGGGATTGTCCACTGCCTACTACGCTTCCAGCCTTATGAGGCTGTGGGTGGGACCCTGGCCCAGACCATGGGCTCCTTCAGCCTGACTCCGCCCTGTGTCCCTGGGCTGTGCACAGAGGAGCATCGGGGTGAACGAATGAATGCATATGCAATGCACACATCACTGGGTGACCTTGGAGAAGGTGCCTCTGCTCCCTCACATGAGCTGTGACACCCAGACTTGGCCGAGCCCAGAGCAGTGAGTGTTGTATAGGCTTTGCCATCCAGGTCCTGAGGCAGGGCCCGGCTTGGTGCTGTGAGAAACAGCCCACTCTTTTGCTGCCTTCTGTGTCTCTATGAAGGAGGACCGGAAGAGACCCTACTGACTGGGCTTATCATCTAAATGGGATATTTTTGTCCTGGCCTTAGTCAGGAATCATGCCATTTCTCGGCACTCACATCTCACAGAAACCCACAGCTGATCTGCTTTCCATCTTTGCTTTGCCTGCTAAGAAGCTCAGGATTCAATCCATGGCCTGACTGTGAGGTGGGTAGACCTCACAGTGTGTGCTTGGAAACAAGCCATGCTACTAGACTATTGCAGGCCCCACTCTGACCCTCACTGTTCTTGCTCACTCTAATGTAAGCTCCCCTCCAGCGTGTAGTTTCGTCATCACAAATCCTTTTGGAACAAGGTCAGGTAGAAGGCGCGCTCTCTGTGGGTCTGGGTTTGGAAAGCCCTGATCACAGACCTGTGGGCTAAGATGCTCTCATGCCTGCTTCCGCCCACAACACACATACAGGGAAGAGCGGCTGCCCACGCGGCCGGGATGAGGATGCCTCCCTCCAGGTAGCCCCCAGTTCTCATGGACAACCACAGGCCCGACGGGATGGAGCCAGGAGAGGATAGGTTTGTGCTGGTCCACATTGCCTTGTTCCTGTGTGTCTGGGACTTAGTGTGTGAGCATGTGTGTGTCTGTTCACAGGTCAGAGAGGCAGGGGAAGGTCAAGGGTCCAAGGAAAGGCAGAGAAGAAGAGAGAAGTCCTGGGGCAGAGACAAGAGGAGAAACTGAGCTTTGGTGGGGGTGGGGAGTTTTGGGGCGGTGGAGCAGGAGACAAGCCTGGGAGAGGTCCTGGGGCCCCGGCACTGTCCCAGGCCCTGCCCCACCCTGGACAGAGGATGGCCGTGACAGACCCACTCCCCACCAAGTCACAGCCCCTCCAGTACTTTGAGGGACCCTGGGCATGGCGGGTCCCCACCCCTGCCCCTCACCTCCATGATGGCTCCAGAAGGGTATTCCAGCCCCAGGCAATGCCAGCCTTGGGCCTTTGAAGCTGAGCTTGTACTCAAACCTGCGCAGAGGAGTACGCCCCGCCTCAGGGCTGTGGGGGGCCAGGAGCAGGAGGAGAAGGCAGGACAAGGGACCTGGACTGCTGACCGCAGGCATTGTGAAGGCGCCTGATGTCTGGGCCCTGGGGTAGATCATAGTTGGGAGGCCAGGGAGGGGCTCCTGAGATCGGGCCAGGCAGGGAGGAGCCGGGGACGGGCCTGGAGCTGGGTTGTGGCACTGTCCTCTCCCTCCCTCTCCTGCATAGACATCCTGCTCTTTCTAGGCCTGTCTCAGGCCCCGCCCCTCCCTCACCTCCAGTGTGACGTGGGCAGCGGGATCCCTCGACAACCTGAGGTCTGCCCCTGCTCCTGGCTCAGGCTGTCTTACTATCTCGGCTCACGGCTCACGTCTTGCAGCTGGATGCCGGGGGGGAGGAGGGGTGCTCAGCAGCCTTGGCCTTCCCTCCAGGTCAGGGTCCCCCAGCATGGATGGCCTGTCTGTTCTGGCCACCATCCTCCTCTCCTTCCTGCCCCCTCTCTCCCTCTCCTGCATTCCCCCAGGCTCATGCTTCCAAGCAGCCTGGTTCCCTAACAAACGCATTATATGAAAAAAAGTAAGGGGGTCTTCAGAGACAGCAAATAGATGCGACCTGCAGACCTTGTTTGGAGCCAAATTTTAACCCAAATGGGAAAAAAGAAAAGATATTGGGGAAATTTGAACAATGGATATTTTTGAACAACGCATATTTGACTACATTGAGGAATTGTTAAAAATCTTAGGGCCAGGTGTGGTGGCTCACGCCTGCAATCCCAGAACTTTGGGAGGCCGAGGTAGGTGGATCACCTGAGGTCAGGAGTTCGAGACTGGCCTGGCCAACACGGTGAAACCCCATCTCTACTAAAAAAAATACAAAAAATTAGATGGGCATGGTGACGGTTGCCCGTAATCCCAGCTACTCGGGAGGCTGAGGCAGGTGAAGCACTTGAACCTGGGAGGCGGAAGTTGCAGTGAGCCGAGATTGCGCCATTGCACTCCAGCCTGGGTGACGAGAGCAAAATTCCATCTAAAAAAATAATAAATAAAAATTCAGGACTAATATGGTGTTATGGTTATGTTTTAAATTTTTTTTTTGTTTTTTTTTTTATGAGAGGTGGTGCCTTCCTCAGTTGCCTCCCAGGATGGACTCAAACTCCTGGATCAAAGGATCCTCCTGCCTCCTGAGTAGTTGGGAATAAAGCCATGAGCCACCGCACCTGGCTTGTGGTTATGTTTTTAAAGTCTTGTCTTTTGGTGAAACATACTCCAGCTTTATAGATGAATTGCTGTAATGTCGGGGATTTGCTTCAAAATATTCCAGGGCTTGTGGGGAGCAGGTGGGGTAGAGATGAGACAGATTGACCTTGAACTGGTAAGTGCTGAAGCCGGATGGTGGGAGGCAGGAGTTCCTTATATCTTCTCACTACTTTTTTTTTGAGATGGAGTTTCGCTCTTGTTGCCCAGGCTGGAGTGCAATGGCACAATCTCCGCTCACCATAACCTCCACCTCCCGGGTTCAAGTAATTCTCATGCCTCAGCCTCCTGAGTAGCTGGGATTACAGGCATGAACCACCACATCTGGTTAATTTTGTATTTTTAGTAGAGATGGGGTTTCTCCATATCGGTCAGGCTGGTCTCGAACTCCCAAACTCAGATAATCCACCCGACTCAGCCCCTCAAAGTGCTGGGATTATAGGTGTGAGCCACCGCGCCTGGCTCTTCTCTCTACTTTTATTATTTTTTGAGACAGGGTCTTACTCTGTCACCCAGACTGGAGTGCAATGGGGAGATCACAGAGGAGCTAGGATGACAGGCACCCACCACTGCGCCCAGCGAATTTTTTTTTTTTTTTTTTTTTTAAGATAGAGTCTCACTGATCTCAGGTGATCTGCCTGCTTCAGCCTCTCAAAGTGCTGGGATTACAGGTGTGAGCCACTGTGCTCAGCCCCCAGCGAACTTTTTTATTTTTAGTTTTGTAGAGACAGAGGGCTTGCTTTGTTGTCCTGGCTGGTCTTGAACTCCTGGCCTTAAGTGATCCTCCTACCTTGGCCTCCCAAAGTACTCGGATTATAGGTGTGAGCCCACAACACTGGCCTATTTTTACATATTTGAAAATTTTTATTAAAAATTTTTTTCGAGGCTGGGCGCAGTGGCTCACGCCTGTAATCCCAGCACTTTGGGAAGCCAGGGTGGGCGGATCACGAGGTCAAGAGAATGAGACCATCCTGGCCAACACGGTGAAACCCCGTCTCTACTAAAAATCCAAAAAAAATTAGCTGGGCGTGGTGGCACATGCCTGTAGTCTCAGCTACATGGGAGGCTGAGGCAGGAGAATTGCTTGCACCCAGGAGGCAGGGAGGTTGCAGTGAGCCGAGATCGCGCCACTGCACTCCAGCCTGGCACTTGGTGACAGAGTGAGACTCTGTCTCAAAAAAAAAAAATTTTTTTTTCGAAGGAAAGAAATCCTATATTTCAAATATTTTCATCCAAATAAAAGTTGGTTTTCCAGAACGACTCATTTACTAAGAATTCTGGATAACTGAAGTTTTACTGTGCTTTGGAGGTTCCCGAGTCAGTGACTGAAGCTCTACAAGTGGATTAAAATCAAGGTTGTAAATGTGAAATGTTAGGACATGCTATAAGAAATCATTTCATAACACCAAACTCTCAACTGCCTCCACCTGCTCCCCAACCTTCACAGCCACGCTGGTGGATAGGGGGCCCCATTCCGGCCTCCCCACTGGACCCTCAGGCTCCTGGCTTCCTGCTCCTGTCCCCACCCCTCCATGGAAAACGCTCTCACAAGGCCTGAGCAGCCATGCTTGTTCTTTTGTCCTGGCAGACATCTCAACCCAGTCTCTGCTGCTCGAAATGCTGCCGACAGCCACCTGCTCTCCCTGACCCCTCCTGCACCCTGAGTCCCCGCAGAGCCCACCTGCTTCTCCCCCTGCCCCTGGCTGCTCCTTCACTACTCCCTTGCCAGCTGCTCTCCCTCCCTACCCCGCTAAGCCTCAGGGCTTGCTTCTCCCCAACCCCACGCTCCCTGACCAAGCTCCTCCATGCCCATGACTTCAAGCACATCCCTGTGCCCACGCTCAAATCTACTTCCAGCCAGGTTCTCCTGGAAGACTTGAATGTATCTCTCTGCAGGGGACATCTCTGCTTGGATGCTACTAAGGCCCGCAGGAATTCCAAACTGAATTCCTTTTCTCCAGCCCCTTCATCCTCCTCCAGGTCTCAGGTCTCTTGGGTGGCACCACCCGCTTACAACACAGAGCGGAAATGCCCTCACATCCTTCCCTCTGCCTCATCCCCACATCTAGCCATAGGCAAGTTCTTACATTTGTTCTTGCCACTCATACTGTGTTACCTGGTTCCTTAATCTTGCCCAGCCTTAGTTTTCTTATCTGTAAAATGGGAGCATTAACAGTATACACCTCCAAGAGTTGTTTGAAAAGTTACATGGAATGCACTTAGAACAGAGCCTGGCAGACAGTGAGCGCTCAGGTCAGTAGGACAGCAGCCCCTTTCATCCTCCTCTTCCCCCTACCTGCGGACTGCAGTCTATCCACCACCTCCCAGACTCAGTGAGAAGGGTCTTTCTAAAATGCAGATCTGGGCTGGGCGTGGTGGCTCACACCTGTAATCCCAGCACTTTAGGAGGCTGAGGCAGGTGGATCACCTGAGGTCAGGAGTTAGAGACCAGTCTGACCAATATGATGAAACCCCATCTCTACTAAACATAACAAATTAGCCAGGCATGGTGGTGCATGCCTGTAATTTCAGCTACTTGGAAGGCTGAGGCAGGAGAATCGCTTGAATTCAGGTGACGGAAGTTGCAGTGAGCTGAGATTGCGCCATTGCACTCCAGCCTGGGCAACAAGAGTGAAACTCCGTCTCAAAAAAATAAAATAGGGCCGGGCACGGTGGCTCACGCCTGTAATCCCAGCACTTTGGGAGGCCGAGGCGGGTGGATCACGAGGTCAAGAGATCGAGACCATCCTGGTCAACATGGTGAAACCCCGCCTCTACTAAAAATACAAAAAAAAATTAGCTGGGCATGGTGGCACATGCCTGTAATCCCAGCTACTCAGGAGGCTGAGGCAGGAGAATTGCCTGAACCCAGGAGGCGGAGGTTGCGGTAAGCTGAGATCGCGCCATTGCACTCCAGTCTGGGTAACAAGAGCAAAACTCCGTCTCAAAAAATAAAATAAAATAAAATAAGGGGCTGGGCGCGGTGGCTCACGCCTGTAATCCCAGCACTTTGGGAGGCCGAGGCAGGTGGATCACAAGGTCAAGAGATCGAGACCATCCTGGTCAACAAGGTGAAACCCTGTCTCTACTAAAAATACAAACATTAGCTGGGCATGGTGGCACATGCCTGCAATCCCAGCTACTCGGGAGGCTGAGGCAGGAGAATTGCTTGAACCCAGGAGGCAGAGGTTGCGGTGAGCCGAGATCGCGCCATTGCACTCCAGCCTGGGTAACAACAGCGAAACTCCGCCTCAAAAAAATAAATAAATAAAATAAAATAGAATAGGCCGGGCGCGGTGGCTCACACCTGTAATCCTAGCACTTTGGGAGGCCAAGGTGGGTGGATCACCTGAGGTCAGGAGTTCAAGACCAGCCTGGCCATGATGGTGAAACCCCATCTTTAAAAAAAAAAAAAAAATTAAAAAAAAAAGGAAAAAAATAAAATAAAATAAAACAGGCTGGGTGTGCTGGCTCACGCCTGTACTCTCAGCACTTTGGGAGGCCGAGGCAAGCAGATCACGAGATCAAGAGATGGAGATCATCCTGGTCAACATGATGAAACCTGGTCTCTACTAAAAATACAAAAATTAGCTGGGCGTGGTGGTGTGCACCTGTAATCCCACCTACTCAGGAGGCTGAGGCAGGAGAATCACTTGAACCCGGGAGGCAGAGGTTGCAGTGAGCCGAGATTGTGCCACTGCACTCCAGCCTGGTGACAGAGTGAGACTCCGTCTCTAAATAAATAAATAAAATGCAGATCTGGCCATGCCACGCCTCTGTCCTAAGCCCTTCAATGGCTCCTGGCTGTGTTCCCATAAAGTTGAGCTCCTCATTGGGCTACAGAAGCAGGCGATGTCCAGGTCCCTGCTTTCTCTTCAGCGTCACTGGCTCCCAGGCCACACCCCTTGGCGCCTGAGGTCAGCACGCTGTCGTACCTCACCACGTTTGTCAGGGCAGTGCCCTTCCTTTGCCAGGGATGCCCTTGCTGTCCCTGCCTGTTCTCTGAGTGTCTGAGAAGCTGCCCCGCAATTCCCACCATCTCTGCCCCATTGGCCGGGTGCTAGCGGCGGGTAGCGCCTCACATTTCTGGACAGCACACTGAGTCCTGAGAAGGTTCCCCATCAGTCCACAAGCTCCTTAAGGGTAGGATCTACGTCTTGCTTATCTCAGATGAACCAGTGGCCAGCGCAGAGAAGGGAGAGATGAGAGAAAGAAAGGAAAAAACAAGTAGAAACTGAGACAGAGGTCGCGGTGAGCTGAGATCGCGACCCTGCATTCCAGCCTGGAAGACAGAGTGAGACTCTGTCTCAAAAAAAAAAAAAAAAAAAAAAAAAAGAGGCCAGGGGCAGTGGCTCACGCCTTTAATCCCAGCACTTTGGAAGCCAAGGTGGGCAGCAGATCACCTGAGGTCAGTAGTTGTTTGAGACCAGCCTGGCCAACATGGTGAAACCCCATCTCTACTAAAAATACAAAAATTAGCCAGGCAGGGTGGTGCATGCCTGTAATGCCAGCTACTAAGGAGGCTGAGGCAAAAGAGTTGCTTGAACCCAGGAGGCAGAGGTTGTAGTGAGCCGAGATCATGCCACTGCACTCCAGCCTGGGTGACAGAGTGAGACTCCATCTCAATTAAAAAAAAAAAAAAGGAAAGATAAATGGGAATATCCAGCTACCTGGGCCTGCATCCCTCAGGGTCCCCTCTGTTGAGCCCTGTCCCTTCACTCCCATTTGTTTTATGTCTGGCCCATCTCTGTTGTGTTGCTTGGCTGGACCCTGCTCTGACCCCATAGCCACAGGCTCCACTTCGGGTTTCTGACCCCTAGCTGGCTTGGACCAGCTGTGAGAGCTGATTGCTGGAATCCCCACCCACCTGTGTATTCGGTGACGTCAGGTTGGTAGCTTGACATTGACCATGGTGAGAGTATTAATTCCATGGATATCAGCAAATGCTGTAAATCAGCTTCCCCCACTGAGCCCCTGCCCTAGATTTGGTTATTAAGCACTCACCAGTGCACCACTGCCTGAGTCTCCCTCCTCTGCAATTTCAGAGGGACTGTTCCTCTCCCATCTCAGGCCTGTTCCTGTGTTCTGGGTTCCCACCAGCCACCCCCTGTTCTAAGGAAGGCTCTCCCGTCTACATATCAGTCCTCTTGTCTATATCTCCTGCCTCACTCTCAGTACTCAGTACAATTTAATGCTCAACGTCCTTCCCTTTGGCAGCAAAATTTGCTCAAGTCTCTGCTGTCTTAAAAACAAATCTACCAGCCAGGCGCAGTGGCTCACACCTGTAATCCCAGTACTTTGGGAGGCCGAGGCGGGCAGATCACGAGGTCAAGAGATTGAGACCAGTCTGGCCAACATGGTGAAACCCCGTCTCTACTAAAAATACAAAAATTAGCTGGGCGTGGTGGCGCGCACCTGTAGTCCCAGCTACTTGGGAGGCAGAGGCAGAAGAATTGCTTGAATCCGAGACATGGAGGTTGCAGTGAGCGGAGATTGCACCACTGCACTCCAGCTTGGGCGACAGAAATAAAAATTAAATAAAACCAAGGGGCAGACTGAGCCTCCATCTCTGCGCCTTCTGAGAGGTGGTAACCCTGGTGGCTTCCTCCTCTTGAATTTCTCTAGTTCTCTTCCCTTGGCTTTTATGACATGGCACTTGCAGGGTCAACCTCCTCTTTTTATTTTTTGGAGACGGATTTTTGCTCTCGTTGTCCAGGCTAGAGTGCAATAGCACCATCCTGACTCACTGCAACTTCTGCCTCCTGGATTCAAGCGATTCTCCTGCCTCAGCCTCCCAAGTAGTTGGAATTACAGGTGTGCACCACCGTGCCCAGCTAATTTTGTATTTTTAGTAGAGATGGGGTTTCTCCATGTTGGTCAGGCTGGTTTCTAACTCCTGACCTCAAGTGATTCCCCTGCCTTGGTCTCCCAAAGTGCTGGGATTACAGGCGTGAGCCACTGTGCCCGGGCTCTTGGCAGTTTCAAAGCCTCACTTAAAACTCAACACGTGGCTGGGTGCACTGACTCACACCTATAATCCCAACACTTTGGGAGGCCGAGGCGGGAGGATTGCTCGAGCCCAGGAGTTCAAGACTAGCCTAGGCAACATAGGGAGAACCTGTCTCTACAAAAAATTAGGCATGACTTGTAGTCCCAGCTAATTTGGAGGCTGAGGCAGGAGGACTGCTTCAGCCTGGGAGGTGAAGGCTGCAGTGAGCCGTGTTTGCACCATTGCCCTCCAGCCTGGGCAACAGAATGAGACCCTGTCTCAAAATAACAAAACGAAAACCCTAACATGCCCTTAGCAGAGCTCATGATGCTCCCTGCTAAGTATGAGTCTCCCGTCCCTGCTCGGCGGATGCCCCCTGCTGCCCTCCCTGCATCCCTTCTGCTCAGTCAGGCCTTGCTATGGCCCCTCCCTCTCCTCCACCCTCACACTGAATCCCTAGCCAAGTTCGGTCATTTCAGCTCTTACATCTCTCTGGAGACCGTCTCTCATCTGATCAGTCCTCACTGCACTCTCAAACTCCTCTAGCAGTAGCCAGGGTGATTTCAGAAACACCTATCTGGGCCGTGTGCAGTGGCTCATGCCTGTAATCCCAGCATTTTGGGAGGCTGAGATGGTGGCTCACTTAACGTCAGGAGTTTGAAACCAGCCTGGGCAATATGGTGAAACCCCATCTCCACTAAAAATACAAGAATTAGCCAGGCGTGGTGGCGCATGCCTGTTGTAATCCCAGTTACTTGGGAGGCTGAGGCGGGAGAATTGCTTGAACCTGGGAGATGGAGGTTGCAGTGAGCTGAGATGGTACCACTGCACTCCAGCCTGGGTGACAGAGCAAGACTCCATCTCAAAAAATATTATCTGACAAGTCACCCTCCTTATCAAACTTGTCATTGGCTTCCCATGATTCTCTGTTTGATAAAAGCCAAGTCTTTGCCACAGTCACATGTCTCAGGCCTGTTTGTACATCCTCACCCACGTTGGAGATCTGAGACAAAGCTGCTCTCCCTCCAGTCTCAGCATCCCTTCCTGGAATGCTAACTCCCGCTGTACCACCTGTTCACTCTTCTGCTTCTGATCTCAGCTTAAATGCTGCTTCTTCCCGGAAGCCCTCCCTGATCTAGACTCCCATGTTTTGTGTTCCTTGTGTAGCACTTAAGTTTGTCGCCATCTATGTGTGACTATTTGATTGCCTTCCCAACTGTGAACTCCACAGGGTCTGTTTTGCTGACTGCTGAGCCCCAGTTCTAGCAAACAGCAGGTATTCAAATATTTGTTGTTGAATGAATGGTGTGGTTGCAGAAAAATTAGCCTGGCAGTGTGCAGAGTGGATGGACCGGAGGCAGCAAGGAGAGATCACAGTGGATGGAGCTACAGTGGGGCTGAGGAACACACAGTCAGAACTCCCTGGATTTCACATCCTGTTGGCTGGGAGAGGAAGGGTCAGGGCCACAACTGGACAAGGGGGGCACCCCATTGCCTGTCTTAGGGGCTACATGAATCCTCCTCACACCTTCAGAGCTTCTGTACTGACCACTGCCCCTGGACTACCTGACTGAGGGGAGAAAATCTCATGGCTGGTCCACATTCCCTCTATGTGCCCCCACAAGCTGGGGTGGGGAGGGACTTCCCCTGACTGGAAGGTGCGGGGTTCTCCCCTCTGCCCCGCATCCTCTGCCCCTGCCAAGTTGAGTATGACATAAGGCCTGGCACACAGCAGGGGTGGGGACAGGGCAAAAGCTGGCTGAATCTGGAGAACCACGAGCAGCTTTCCCATCCCCTCCAGTCAGCATCTTCTCAGGCAGGAGACACTTCTCTTCCTACCAGAGGAAGTCCAGCAGGCCAACCATTGCTTTTTCTCACTCTTGCACAGGGGGCTTGACTGGAACCCTGTTCCCATCTGTGCAGGCCTGGGCTCCCTCCCATTCCTGGCTCTGGCCCTCCTTGTGCTGCAGGCTTGAACACAGCACGGGAGGCAGCTGGAACCCTCAGCAGCATTCTGTGGATGGGGCCCCAGAGCCGGCTGGACAGTGGGGCAGGAGGTGAGCACTTCCCCGAAGGCAGACACAGGACACTCACTCGTGCAGCTGACACAAAGCGGCGGCTACATCTCCCGGCCATGCTCCCCACCCAGCCCCACTCACAGAGACAGGGGGATGGACAAGATGGCATGGGGGGGGACGACTGGGCAGGACAGGCAGGCTCGGTGGAGGAAGCGCCGAGGCGGGCGGCGGTGTCCTCATGGCGTGGTTTATTAGGATTCCATCTCACAAGGCGGGTGGGCGGGTGGCAGCGGCACACGAAATCCAAGCCCCTGACAGACGTCTGCCTCGGGCGCATGCAAACAGTGCAACACGGTCAAGCGCAAACACGGGGCGATCGAGGAGACACGGGACACGGGACACGGAATGGGGAACGAGGCTGGGGCATGGGGTCCCTAGAGAGGGGCCCGGTCCCCCCCACCCTCACGGGCAGGACAGGAAAAATAAGATTCGTACTTCTTGTAAAATGCCCATTTGCTGGGTACTTTCTTTCTCCTTATCTTGAAAAATAATAAAAAACACACGGAAAAAAAACCTCAAAAAAGGAAAGGAATAAAACTCTAAGAAGGCGAGCGGCAGGAGGCCGGGGAAGCCCGACGTGGTGGGGCGCTGCCTCCTGCTCTGTGGCCTCCTTCCTCCCTGGCCCCTCAGTGGGCTCCCCAGGCCCCACACGTGGGTCCATGAGAGACGGGGCCGGAGGGGTGCAGGCCGGGACGCAGCAAAGAGGCCCGCCAGCCTGCTGGGGCTCAGTTCAGGCTCGGGCCCGTGAGCAGGGCACCAGGTCCATGATCTTCCAGGTTCAGTCCCCACAGGCCCATGACCCGGGCGGAGGCCGGCTGTCACAGGCGCAGCTCGTGGGTTTTGATGTGCTCAAGCTGCTCTCGGAGCTGCAGGAAGGAGGGCCGCGTGGCGGCATCCAGGTGCCAGCAGTTCTTCATGACCTCGTAGACTGCGGGCGGGCAGCCGTCGGGGGCGTCCATCTTGTAGCCCTTCTCCACCCGAGGGACGACGTCCTTCAGGGGCTGTGGCCAGGGGGATGGCAGGAGTCAGTCCAGGGCATGGCCCAAAGAGGACATCTACCCTGCAGCCTTTCGGGATCCCCATCAACTCTGCCCCAGACCCAGGCCCGGAGGGTGGCCTGAGAGCTCCCCAGGGCAGGCCTGAGGCTTCCAGGCCTCAACTGGGGAGGCAGGTCCCAAGGAGGTTCACACCCCTGCCAACCCCTCCCTGGCTTCAAGAGCCACCCTGAACCCAGTGGCCATACTCACAATTCTTGGATAAGGCACTCGCCCGAAGGAGTAAATTTCCCAGAGAAGGATTCCGAAACTCCACACGTCAGACTTGGTGGAGAATTTCTGCCATGTGGATGGAAGAAGCGGCATCAGATCCTGGGACTCCGGGGTGGGGAGTGACCCAGGACTCCTGCCCACCTCTGCAGGCCCCGGGGGAGGCCTGCCCCACCTTCTCTCTCAGGGCCTCGGGGGCTGTCCACTTGACCGGCAGCTTGCCCGTGTCCTGGGTGCTGGAAGCCTCCTTGGTGAGACCAAAGTCGCTGACCTTGGCCACGTTGTCCTCAGACACCAGCACGTTGCGGGCTGCCAGGTCTCGATGCACGAAGTTGTTGCCCTCCAGGTATTCCATGGCCTCGCAGACGTCTCTGGGGATAGGCCAGCCACACGTCCCCTCAGACCGGGGCTCCCTCGGCAGGGCAGGGTAACCCCTCGCACCCTACCCATCCAAGAGGCTGCTTCACTCACAGTGAGAATTTGAGGAGACAGTCTCCGCCCAGCACTGACCGACCCCGAGACCGCAGGTAATCCACGAGGCTCCCCTGGGGGCGGGAAGGACAGACCAGTCCCAGAGGTCAGACGGCTCTGCAGCCCTCTCACACAGCATGCTGGGGCCGGGAGGTGGGACACTCCAGGGAGGTGTGGGAGGGGAGGAGTGGGGAGGGGCCAGGACACCCCTGCCGGACACCACTGTGTTGTTCATGCCTTAGCCCGTGATTCTCACAGATCTCTGAGATCAGCTGTTATCATCTCCATTTCCTGGATATGACACTGAGGCTTGGAGGTGACAAGATGTGTCCAGGGTCACAGTAAATAAGCAGTAAACCAGGACAAAAGCCCAGCCGTTGTGACTCGAAGCTCATGTGGGGTGGGGGGACTGAGGAGCAGGGGTCCCAGAGCACAGTGGGGGTTTCTCGGCTGCTGGAAAGCGTGAGTGCGGGTCCCGGGAAGGCGCCCACCTTGGCCATGTACTCAGTGACGATGTAGAGCCCACCCTTCTCCTCCACGATCACGCCCAGGAGCTGCACCAGGTTGCTGTGCCGCAGTTGCCTGGGGCAGGACAAGGGTGGTCAGAAAGGCCACACCGCCCCACCACTCACCCCCAGCCCAGGCCAACCTCCCCCCGCCCCCGCCCACACTCACGTCATGACCGAGGCTTCAGCCAGGAAGGCTTGGGCGGTGGCGTCGTTCTTAATGCACTTGACGGCGACTTTGTTCCCTCGGTAATCACCTAGCATCACGTCTGAGGGCAGAGAAGCCGGCTTGTTCCCAAGTTCTGGGTCCCTCGGCCCCCCAGGCGGCCCACCCCAGCTCACCTCCGAACTCCCCCTTCCCGATGGTTTGCAGCAGCTTCAGCTCCTTCATGTTCAGGGCCCAGCCACCTGTGGGGAGGGGCCAGTGAGGGACATGGCTGGGACGACAGAGGCTGACGGGACTATCAGGCACGTGGGGTTCTCTGGAGGTCCCTGGGTGGGGGCAGTGCCAGGAAGCCTGTGTGGGAGGAGGTGGGCGGGCAGAAGGTCTGGGATGGGGTGCACTCACTGCGGTAGAACTCATCCTGGGCCGCCACGGTGCCCTCCATGACCTTTGGTTTGATGAGGCGCGTACAGAGTCCATCTGCGTCTGAGGTGTAGTGCTGCAGGGTGTGGGGGCAGGGTGCTCAGAGCCAGCCCCAAAGTACCCCATATGCACCGCCCAGGCCTGACCACCAGAGGGCGGCAGAGGCCGGCCCCGCCCAGCCTGGAGTCACTGAGTGGGGAGGGCTCCCCATTTCTGGCAGGGCAGGGGTTAAGGAAGTCCCGGATTATGACGTATGGCCCATTTCCCAGGCCACCCTACACTCGGCTGCTGGACACAGCTGTTGCTACCATTCTAGGCCCCATGGGTATCTGATGCAGAGGGCAACCTGTGGCTTGGTTCTGATACCAGCCTCTAGCCACGAGTACCCAGGACCCTACCCTCACCTGCAACAGTCCAAGCCAGGCCAGCAGGGGAGGGAGATAAGAGTCAATACAGAGGGACATGGAGGCTGTCTGTGGCTACCGGATGGCAGGTGTGGCATGGCCAGCGCTGCCAGGCGGGAGACTCAGGGGCCCTGGGATCAAGGTGCGTGGCTCCTGATCTGCACACACTTCTGGGTATGCAGGTCTGTGAGTGGCTGCAGGAAAGTTAGCTCTGGGATCAGAGACAGACTCAGATTCCAGTCCTGGCACCTCCAATTTACAGCTGTGTGACCTCAGGCGGGTCCTGTAACCGCTCTGAACCTTCGACTCCTGATCTATAAAATGAGGATAAGGCTCCCTTCCTCGTGGTGGCACTCTGGGGTCAGAGGTGAGTCCTGGCACACAGCAGCTGCTCCACCAAGGCGTGAGGAAACCAGGGCTCACAGAAGCTGCCCAGTACGCCTGGTCCCCGGGCAGAAGCGGTGGGGCTGGAGCTGGAAGCCAGGGCTACGTGCAAAGAAAGGCCCCAGATGGGTTAGGGCGTGTGAGGGTGGGAGCGAGGCCCCGCAGGTGCCCAGCTCACCTCCACCAGCTGCATGAGGTTCTCGAAGTACACCTCCTCGTCGATGCTAAGCTTGCTGGCGTGGTACATGATGCGGTAATGCTCCACCTTGCCGTCGCAGCTCACGCACAGCGTGTAGTCGCCGGGGTAGTTGGTGCTCTCCCGCACCAGGAACAGGCCTGTCTCCGGCGGGTACAGAAGCCGCTCCGCCTGCTCCCGTGTGATCTTGCCGTGGAACCAACTGGGGAGCAGCCGGGCCGGAGGTCACGGTAGCCCAAAGGTACTGGCCCCGGCCCCCCTTTCTGAAGGAGCTCCGTCTGCTTGGCACCTGCTTGGCACCTGCTCAGTCAGGCATTTGAGGCCCTCCTCTTCTGCTCTCTGTCCCTTCTTTGCCACACTCCTGCCCCTGCCCCCAGCCCTGCTCTGTGAAGTCCTGCACCCATGCCCTGCACCTCCTCTTGAAGCCCTCGCCAACGCCCCAGCCCCCCACCCCCGGCCTCCCTGCTTGTCCCTGATGCTCCTCCCTCCCAACCCTGCCTCATGGTACTCACGGCATGAGGCTGAGTTTGGTACCCGCCTTCACGCCCTCCCGCTTCTGAACGTAGTTGGCTGGGATGATGCCCTCACGGCCCACCTTGTTTTTGGCTTTGTACCAGTTCGGGTCCTGGGGAGAGGACAGCCCAGATATGCTCTCAGGTTCACCTCCCCCTGAAGAGGGAAGGCCCAGCAGTGGGAGGGTGGGGTGGGCGGCACCTCATTACCTTGGTGACGGCCACAATGGTGAGCACGTCTCCTTTGCAGAAGGGCAGGTCCTGCTCGGCAGTGCCATGGAAGTTGTACTTGGCAATACATTCTGTACCGGATGGCCAGGCGGCCTGCAGGACAGGTGACAGGTGGGCAAGTGCAGCCTGGGCCCCCTCCAGCCACTTGCCAGCACACCCTCGTTGTCACAGCCTCTGAGCTGGCATCTGTGAGACTGGGTGAGGTGCTCTGCCTGGAGAATGAGCCTTGGGTCCCTTCCTGCTGAGACTCCCCAACTTCCCCAGCCTGTGTCTGACTGAGTGCTGGAACCCGACTTCATTAAGGCCTGGGCAGGGCCAGAGGGCTGGGAAAAGGGGAGTGGGTTGATCTAAGCTCCATCCTCTCTCCTCTACTAAGCACTCCCTGGGGCTGGTGGGAATGCTTGCATGTCCCAGACTCTCACCCCTGTGGTACCTGTATTGCTGACATCTTCTCAGGAGCTCTGGCGTCCCCGAGTCACAGTAAAGCTGACCTGTCACTTGGTACCATTAGAGCTGTGGGGAAGAGCACAAAGACTGAAGAGGGGTGTGAAGAGATGCCCCCCAACTACTGAGATCCGGCTCCTCACTGGGTGTGAACAGGCGCCAAGAGCATCCTGCGTTGGGATCTGATGCACAGGCCGTTCTCTCCAGTCCTGGCAGGCTGATGGCATTGGGTAGAGAGGGGCATGAGGGCTGAGGACCACCAGGGACAGAGGAGCCACCAACCCTAAGGCCACAGCGGGTCTTCCAGGACTGACAGAAAGGGGCAAAGGGGGCTTGGAGGCTAGCAGGACTACACCACCTGCCCATCAGGCCGAGGCCCGGGGCCAGCTACTGGTCTGTGGGGCAAGGGGCCCCGGGGCAGCTCTGAGAAGGGGCTGTGTGATCTGGGCAAGTCCCTTATGCTCTGTGGGCCCTCAGGTCCTTCACCTGCCAAAGCGTGCCCGGGCAGCATCTCTAAATGTACACTGACCCCACTTCTAGGTACACACCCAAGAGGACACAGGGCATGTGTCCACCTGGACAGGCATAGGAGGACTACAAGCAGCATGCTTTGTAATAAACCTCAGACTGGGAGCTGCCCAGATGCCAACCAGGAGGAAAATGATAAACGGCATATTCACAAAAGGGACTATGTACAGCAGCAAACACAAACTCCAGCCATTAAATAACCCTGACGGATTTATTTTCTGTTTTTTTTTTTGAGACTGAGTCTGGCTCTGTCACTTAGGCTGGAATGCAGTAGTGCAATCTCAGCTCACTGCAACCTGCACCTCCTGAGTTCAAGTGATTCTCCTGCCTCAGCCTCCTGAGTAGCTGGGACTACAGGCACGTGCCACCACACCTGGCTAATTTTTGTATTTTTAGTAGAGATGGGGTTTCACCGTGCTGGCCAGGCTGGTCTCAAATTCCTGACTCAAGTGATCTACCTGCTTTGGCATCCCCAAGTGCTGGGATTACAGGTGTGAGTCACCGTACCTGGCCAATCCTGATGAATTGCTAAATATAATGATGGCCAGGTGCGGTGGCTCATGGCTGTAATCCCAGCACTTTGGGAGGCCGAAGCGGGTGGATTGCTTAAACCCAGGAGTTCAAGACCAGCCTGGGGCAACATGGCAAAAGTCTGTCTCTACTAAAGACACAAAAATTAGCTGGGTGTGGTAGTGCGTGCCTGTAGTCCTAGCTACTCAGGAGGTTGAGGTGGGAGGATCGCTTGACCCTGGGGAGGTCAAGGCTACAGTGAGCCAAGGTCACACCACTGCACTCCAGCCTGGGTTATACAGCACGACCCTGTCTCTAAAAAATAAATAAATAAAATGCTAACCACGAAGCCAGACACAGAAAAGTACATACCATGTAATTCCATTGGAATAAAGTTCAAAATCTGGCCAAACTATTCCATGCTGTCAGGGTAACTGCCCTCGTGATGAGGAGACTGGGAGAAGTGCAAGGGGACCTCTGGGTGTTGGCTGTACGGACTGCCTGGGCCCAATCAGGAGCTGCACCCTTGTGACTGGCACGCTTTTTGGTATACAGCTGACCCTTGGACAATATGGGTCTGAACTGTGCAGGTTCAGTTACACATGGATTTTTTTCTCCTTTTTTTGGAGAAAGGGTCTCACTCTGTTGCCCAGGCAGGAGTGCAGTGACATGATCATAGCTCAGTGCAGCCTCAAACTCCTGGGGCTCAGGCAATCCTCCTGCCTCAGCCTCCTGAGCAGTTGTTACTACAGGCATGCACCACGACACGTGGCTGGATTTTTTTCATTAACAGTTACACAGAGTGTGCCTGCCTTTCCTGCCTTCCCTTCCACCTCCGCCACCTCTGAGATGGCAAGACCAACTCTTCCTCTTCCTCCTCAGCATACTCAATATGAAGGATGAAGACCTTCATGATGATCCCCTTCCACTTAAAGAATAGTAGGTCCAGGCCGGGTGCAGTGGCTCAGGCCTGTAATTACAGAACTTTGGGAGGCCTAGGCGGGTGGATCACGAGGTCAGGAGTTCAAGACCAACCTGGCCAAGATGGTGAAACCCCTGCTGTACTAAAAATACAAAAAAATTAGCCGGGCATGGTGGTAGGTGCCTGTAATCTCAGGTACTTGGGAGGCTGAGGCAGAGAATTGCTTGAACCCAGGAGGCAGAGACTGCAGTGAGCCAAGATCACGCCACTGCACTCCAGTCTGGGTGACAGAGAGAGACTCTGTCTCAAAAAAAAAAAGAAAAGAATAGTATATTTCCTCTTCCTTTATGATTTTCTTTCTTTCTTTTTCCTTTTTTTTTTTTTTTTTGAGACAGAGCAAGACTCTGTCACCCAGGCTGGAGTACAGTGGTGGGGTGACTCATGGCTCACTGCAACTACCTCCACCTCCCAGATTCAAGTAACTCTCATGCCTCAGCCACCTGAGAAGCTGGGATTATAGGCATATACCACCAGAGCAGGCTAATTTTTGTATTTTTAGTAGAGACAGGGTTTTACCATATTGGCCAGGCTAGTCTTGAACTCAAGTTAGAGGCCTCAAGTGATCTGCCTGCCTTGGCCTCCCAAAGTGCTGAGATTACAGGTGTGATCACCGCACCTGGACATAAGATTTTCTAATTATTTTCTTTTCACTAGCTTGCTTTACTGTTAAGAATACGGCATATATGTAACAAACAAAATGAGTGTCAATCAACTTTGTTATCTGTAAGGCTTTCTGACAACAATAGGCTATTAGTAGTTAAGTTTTTGAGGAGTCAAAAGTTAGTATGTGATGTTTTTGACTGCAGGCAGGGGGTTGGTGTCCTCAACCCCCGTGTTGTTCAAGGGTCAACTGTGTATTAACTTCAATAAAGTTGACTCCCCAAAAAAGCTCCCCTAGCCAACCCCGTTCCCTAAGGGCAGCAGCCTATCCCTGTCTGCACACACATACTTTGTGGTCCCAGCCCAGGGTCCCCTTGGACCTGTCTTAGGAAGCAGAGGGGCTGAACTACTGTTTCCTTTTCTACAGATGAGGAAACTGAGGCTTAGAAAGGGTCAGTGGCATCTTCGTGGTCACAGTGTGTTAGAAGAGAAAGTCCTCAGCCGGGTGTGGTGGCTCATGCCTGTAATCCCAGCACTTTGGGAGGCTGAGGCAGGCAGATTGCCTGAGCTCAGGAGTTCGAGATCAGCCTGGACAACACGGTGAAACCTCGGCTCTACTAAAAAAAAATACCACAAAATTATCCGGGTGTGGCGCGTGCGCCTGTAGTCACAGCTACTAAGAAGGCTGAGGCAAGAGAATTGCTTGAAGGCAGAGGTTGCAGTGAACTGAGATCGTGCCACTGCACTCCAGCCTGGGCGACAGAGCAAGACTCCATCTCCAAAAAAAAAGAAGAGAAAGTCCTCCATACGCCTCTTTGATGGTCTCTTTGATACAATGGATGAGGTCTGGGGCGAGGCTGATAGTCACAAATATTGCTACCTACCCCTGTGGAAGAAGACTATTTTATTTTAATTCATTATCAGTTTTGAGATGGAGTCTTGCTCTGTAGCCCAGAATGGAGTGCAGTAGCGTGGGAGAAGACATTTTAGTGCAAGTGCTGGGAGTGTGAAGTGAGCATGGGCTGCAGAGCTCAGGCAGGCTCCCTGGAGGAGGGAGCTCTGGGGCTGAGCCCTGAAGACTGCAGCGCTTAGACAGGCACAGGGCGGGCCAGGGAAGGCACCCCAGGTTGGTATAGCAGTCTGAGCGACAGTGTCAGGCAGGGGACCGGCACAGTGTGAGAAACTGGCCTGGGTGGAAGCCAATGGTGAGGGAAGGCAGGAGGCAGACCCTACCCATCTGGGGCTCTCGGAACCCACAAACTTCTAGAGCCTACCCCGAGCACCACTGCTCAGAGGATGCTGTAGGGGATGGTTTCAAGTGGCCCAGCATACACTCTGCTAGGCAGCAAGGGGACTTCCATGCCAATGTGAGGAACCAGGGTTTGATTCTGAGGGCAATGGGGCCTGGGGGGCTTCAGCAGGGGAGTATGCGATCGTGGAGAGCGGAGGGAGCTGGGGAGGAGAAAGCCAGGGAGAACCACCACTTCCAGGCTGCACACCTGACTCTATAGTCAGGCCTGGGCTTAATACCTAGCTCTGTCGAGTGTGTGACTGGGGTGAGCGACTCGACCCTTCTAAGCCTTACATCACTTACCCCAAAGGGGAGAACAGGGATCCCCTGAAAGCTGGTGGAGGAGGGGCTGGAATGAAACCCTGAACTTGGAAGTGTCTGGTACACCCCTGCCCCATGCCCTGGACAAAAGGGCTTCCCTTCCTCCCAGAACACAGGGCCCTTCTAGTCCCCAGAGGCCAGCCCATCAGCTCCTGCTGTGTAGGCAGGGACACTGAGGCCCAAGGAGGATGGGCCTGGAACCTGCCTCCATCCACATGACTCAGCTACCACTGAGCACGGGAACCACCCCTTACCCCTGCCTCCCGTGGACTGTAAGCTATGGGGGAGGGAGAGCGGGGAGGGAAGGCGGATTGTGAGCTCTTCTTACCCTCTCACCTCCATTTTACAGAAGCAGAAAATGAGGCTCAACTGGTTGAAGAATTTGCCTGAAGTCATGTAGCAAGTTAGGGGTGACAGCCCGGAGCTTGAATTAGGGTCCCACGCTGGCTGGCCGGGCCCTCAACCTTTAGGTTCTTCTGAATAGGGGCCCTGCTGGCATTCCGCATCCCCATGCCTCCCCCTTCCTCCCCAAATTCCCTGCCACCACAGGAGGGCAGGGAGGCTGCTCGCTGTTAGTCACCCTTCCAGCTGTCAGTTTGCAAACACTCCCTTCCTGGCCTGCAGCTGCCACTGCCGCCGCCTCCCCACTGCCTTGATGATAATAATAAAAATAATAACAGGCCCTGTTTTCTGAGCACTTATTCTGTGCCAGGCCCTGTCCTTGGCACGTTATGGCTCATCACATCCTCTAACAACTCTGAGACAGAGAAGCTATTATTATCCCCATTTTGCAGATGAGAACTCCTAGTGAGGCCCGCAGGGGCCAGGCGGGCGTGCAGAGGGCCACACCTTGAGTGAGCATCCTGTCCCACTCAGGTGTCAAACTCCTGAGCTTCTGAGCCAGCCCCCTGCCTCTCTGCCTGACATGCCCCAGAAGTTGCCATGGGGACCACACTAGCCTAGGGGGAAGAGAGAGAGGAGGGAGGAGGGAGGAGGGAGAAGCAGTTACGAGGGGCACAGGCAGCGCTTAGGCTTTCTGGGTGGGCCCCTTGAGGAGCTGGGCTCTGAGGGCCTCAGAGGGTCTGGAAACAGGGGAGAGGGCTCAACTCATCACCTTTACTCTGCTAGCTATGACTCTAGAACCCAGTTTCCCCATCTGTGCAATGGACTGGTGATAACCCTGGGCTCTGGGGGCTGCTGTGAGGACTGGAGTTGCGGTCTCAGCACCAGAATGGTGCTTGCCTTGCCACAGACATCCTGCGAGTGGGAGCTGCTAACGCTCCTGGATGGCTCCACCCTGGTGGGGTCATAAGCCCCTGAATACATGAATAAATGAACAAACAAAAGGGGGAATCCAGTCTGGCTACATCACACCGAGGTCTCATAACCAATGGGACTATACTTAACCCCAAAGGGACAGCAGCTGTCACCCCAGCCCCGCAGAGCTAGGGGACAAGGGGCTTGGGATGTGGCAGGACCAGTGCTTCACTCTGACTTCCTGCCCCAACCCAGCTCCCAGAAGCCCTTGTGCTGGGGTCCTGGGAACAGGCTGGCATTGTGCCCAAGCGCTGAGGTCAGTGGCCATAGCCAAGATGGTTCAGCAGCCTCCCAGCCAGTGCCTAGGCTGGGGTCCCCTCCTTAAAACATCTCTAGAAGGTGAGACCCTCCCACTCCAGGTCAGAGGCTGAGAGCCAGAGTGGCTGGGAGGAGCTACTGTAAACTTAGGCCTCCACAATCCAGTGGTGGTCAGGCACAGAGAGGGGGCCCTTCCTGGGGTTACTGAAACTTAAGAGTCAGGCTACTCTATGGAGCAGTGCAGGAACATCGTCCTGGGTGTCAGAGGCTCTGAGTCCTGTACCTGGCTCTGGCATCAACTTGCTGTGTGACCTTGGGAAAGTCACTTGACCTTTCTGGGACCTGCTGGCTTCTGGTGCCTCAGCCAGACCTGTTTCCCATCTGCTGTTCCCAGGACACCTGCGCCCTGCCTCCTTCCCCGCCTTGCCATTCCCTCCCCACTCTCTCCTTCTTTACAGAGGGACTTCCACTCAACCTTGGGGGGGTGCAGCTGAGGAACTGCTTCTGGAGCACCCATGCCTTAAAAAAACACAGGAGGACAGTCCCTGCAGTGCTGTCTGTAGTAGCAGGAGATGATGGGGAGGCAGCCTTTATGTCTATCAGTGGGGGGCTGGGTGGATAAATGACAAGATATCCCTACAAGGCGACAGCATAGCTCTAGGTGTGATGGGGCCAGAGGAGATCTCCAGGTGCCGATACAGAACACCCCCCATGATAGAGCACAGGAAATGGCAAAACACCAGCTCAAGTCATTGCCAGGGGAGCAGGGCAGACACAGCTTCCAAGTCCCATCCCACAGGCTCATCAGAGACAGGAAGGACACCTGCACTACAGGGAGACGTGCGGACACCCGGAACCATGTGATCCAATGAAGCATCGCCAGCAAGGCGACACTGAGTGCCTCTTGGAAGAGGACTCTATCGCCTGGTGCGGGGGCGTTCCTGCCAGAGCTGTTCCACCTGACTCCAACCAGGAAGAAGCAATCAGACAAATCCACAACTGGCCCAGAATCTTCATGTCAATGTCATAAAAGAGCAAAACAAAAAAAAGGCTGGAGAATGTTCTAGATTAAACAAGACACTAAAGAAACATGACAACAAGATTCAATGAATGATCCTGAATTGAATTCTGTATCAAGGGGTCGGCGGGGGAAGAGCTCTAAAAATCACCTGGGGACGGGGGAAATGGACAGAATAGATAACATGGAATTAATGTCAATTTTTAAAAGTGTGATCATGACATAGTGATGACATAAGAGATACACGCGGCCGGGAGCAGTGGCTCACGCCTGCAGTCCTAGCACTCTGGGAGGCCGAGATGGGCAGATCACCTGACGTCAGGAGTTTGAGACCAATATGGTGAAACCCTGTCGTTACTAAAAATACGAAAAAATTAGCCAGACATGGTGGTGTGTGCCTATAATCCCAGGTACTCGCGAGGCTGAGGCTGGAGAATTTCTTGAACCTGAGAGGTGGAGGTTGCAGTGAACTGAGAATGTGCCATTGCACTCTAGCCTGGGTGGCTGGGCGAAACTCTGTCTCAAAAAAAAAAAAAAAAAAAAGAGAGATACGCACTGAAGTTCTTAGAATGAAAAGATACAATGCCTACAACTAACACTCAAATCAGCAGAAAATACATACACACATATGTCTATGTAGACAAAAGAAGAGGTAAAATGTCAAGAACTAGCAAATCCGCATGAAGGATATATGAATATTCATTATACTATTATTTCAACTTTTTGGTAGGTTTGAAATACTCAAAATAAAAGGCTGTGAAAAAAAGCCAGGTGCAGATTCTGTGTGGAATACTACAAGTTGTGTTTTTAAAGAGGTATTGGTACAACACCTCCCTAAACTCACACATGCCTCGATTATCTTTGGAAAGACAGAGGAAACTGGTAACAGAGGCTGCCTCTAGGATGGGAAGGGAGAGTGGGATCAAGTTCAAGGGAAACTTACTTTTTACTGTTTATTTGCTATTTTGTCCTTTTGGGCTTTTTTTTTTTTTTTTTTTTGAGCTACATGCATCTATTACATTCCCCTTTAAAATAAAATTGGAAATAAGAAACTTCCTGTAAACCACCTCTCCCTAGAGCTTTCCTTAGGTCCCCAGCTGTGTTAGCTGCCTAGGCCTCCAAGGCCTCACACATCCCTGTGCTCCAGTGAGAATCTCACTGGTTGTGGCCTGTGGTTTAGGGTGGACTGGGAGCTCTGCAGGGGGAAAGTGAGGGTCTGACTCACATCTGCATGGGCTGGACCCAAAGGGGCTGCTCAGTAAATGAGCACTGAATGAATGAGTGAATCAATGAACAAGCAAACAAACAAAAGAGGAAGCCAGGCTGGCAGTACCACACCAAGGTCCCATAACCAATGGGACTATGCTTAACCCCAAAGGGACAGCAGCTGTCACCCCAGCCCCACAGAGCTAGGGGACAAGGGGCTTGGGATGTGGCAGGACCAGTGCTTCACTCTGACTTCCTGCCCTAAACCCAGCTCCCAGCAGCCCTTGTGCTGGGGTCCCGAGAACAGGCTGGCATTGTGCCCAAGCACTGAGGTCAGTGGCCGCAGCCTCAGGCAGGCCTTTCTTGGGAGCCTAGGCTGACAAGGAGTGGGGAGAAAGGGGAACTGGAGCCCAGAAACCCCCAGGCTGCCCTTTTCCTACCCTGGAAGCAGCTGTAGACCCCCAAGGCCAGGCACGTTCTGAGGGCCACGGGAGGTCAAGGGGCTCCCTTGCCCTGCCCGCCCCCCAGCCAAAACTCTGCTGCCTAATGGGGCGTGGGAGCCTTCAGTAACTGTTTACACCCAGCTAAAAATACCCACTGAAAAGGGAAGTACATAAAAGACCTGGGGGAACTCAGGGCCACGGCCCCTAGAGATTCTGGTGCTGCCACAGGACCCAGCTGGAAGCACTGGGGGATGGGGACAGCCACTGGAGGCAACAGGCATCAGCAAAGTCCACCTTGCCTTCTCATTCTTTGACCCAGTGTTTCGGAAGCCTTCCTGTGTGCCCAGAGCCATGCTTGGTAGACTAGGATGGGTAGAGAAGGAAAGGGCTCAGGAGGTCCTGCCTTTGGGGACCCAAGGTCACCACTCACCCGCCCCTGCTCTGTGTACAGGCCAGGGCTGGGTGCTAGGAACCCCTACAAAATGCAGACCTGGCTCCTGCCCTCCTGGTTGGTCAACCATGGCATGGTATGTTCAGTGCCTCAACAGACTGCGAGACAGGGGCCAGCTGGGAAGGCTTCCAGGAAGAAGGGTGAGGGGAGAAGGAGCTAGAAGAATTTTAGCATATTTCTGCACAGATGTCTCAGGGTGGGCAGCAGCAGAATTAGGCACTAGGCCTTGGAGATGCCTATACCTCCCGGGGGGTCTCGAAGGAACAGAAGAATGCCTGCTCAGCTCCAGGGCATGCTGCCCTATTCCCACCCCAGGGTGCCCTGGAGTAGGCCTGGATTAAGACTGCAACTGTGGTACAGAGTGAGTTACTGAAGACTGAAGAAGGCTCAGGATGGGGGCCCAGGGAGCCTCTGAGCAGGGCCTACAGGTCATAGTACAGACACAGACAGAATTAAGTTTCAGATTTGGGCCCGCCCCTGAAAGGGCAGTGCACCTGAGGAGGGCGGGGCACCCACCAGCGGTTGGGCAAGTTTGGCAGCAATAAAATTAGCCCCACCTCTGGTTCTGCAGCGGACACCAGGCTGATGGCACTGCGATACTCCCCACTGCACATCAGGCAAGGAGGCGTGCTGGAGGGCGTCCACTGACCCCCGCAGCCCGCCCCAGTGGTCCCTCAGCACCCCCACCCCGTACAGGTGTCTCAGGGTGGGCAGCAGCAGAACTGGGCACCAGGCCTCAGAGATGCCTACACCTCCCAGGGGGTCGTGAAGGAACAGAAGAATGCCTGCTCTGGACTAGTGCACGCTGCCCTACCCCCACCCTGGGGCTCCCTTCAGCACCCCGACCTAAGGGGAGGGGCGGATTTAATGGATAAATATCAAATTATGGCAACTCACTGGCTTTTTTTTCCTGCCCCCAATGGTTCCGTGGGACCGGAAATCCCGTCTAGTGGTTTGGGAGAGGTGGGGGCTGGCGTTAGAGCAGGCTTATGGGGAGCCTCCTCCCCAGGCACCGCTGCGGCTTGAGGCTGCCATTCCTGGCCCAGAAAGGATTCTAATTACCGCTCAGGAGCCTAATTACCTACAAGCGCTGGGCAATGGGGACTCTGGGCCTCCCCAGGGCCCTAACCCAGGCCACTCTGCTCCCCCATCCCCTTAGCACAGGATGTGGTCTTTGCATCTTCATTTGCCTACATTTACATATAACCTCTCAGCACTAACCTCCAATGAACCCTTCAAAGTCATGTTCTTATCCCTCACCCCAAAGTCTCCTGGCCACATTATAGGTGGGAGACTGAAGGCTGGAGGCCCATGAGCTGTCTGGAACTTTGGCCTCCAAATTTCTGGTCTCCTCACTTCAGAACTGGGACCTGAAGAACACACAGCTCAGAAGGTGAAGCTATGGGGACCAGCACAAAGGACAGACTTGCTACAACACACTCCTCCAGCAGAACGGGCTGAGAATGAGGGTTCAGGACTTACAGCCTACTGTCCCAGCCAGGTTCGGGGCACTGCATTAATTCTTAATCATTAAAACACCCCATGGGGCAAGGACTGTTAATCTCTTTGGGGACGTGAGCTCAGATCTGTCTGAACTTGGTTAGGGGACCTTTCTTCTCACCTTCCCTTGGGCAGGACAGATGACACTCTGAAAATGAACAGGTGGGGGGCACTGAGGGGAGGTCTCTCCAGAGCTTGGCTGTTCTGCTCTGGGGAGCAGAGGTACTTCTGTGCCCACTTCTTGCGTGTCTGCACACCCCGCGCTCTCACAGAGAGGCCAAGAGCCTGTGGAGGGACACACAGACAATGGCCAGCAGCCCTAGAGAGGGCAAAAGCTCCAAATAAGGACCTCTGTCCCCACCGTGCTTCTTTAAATGCTTCTTGACTTTCAATGGTCCTTCCCCTCCAGGAGGCCCTCCAGGCTGCCCCAGCCCACGCAGATCCCCAGCTTCAGCGCTCCTACCAGCCCTGCCAGGAAGTGAGAACCACAGGCCTCCCCTCACTGACTCTCGTCTTCTCTACCAGCCAGCAGGGGAGCTCTCAGGGTTTGATCTCCATCCTTCCCTCCTGTCTCCCGGCAGCGCAGACAGCACAAGCTGCAGACAGATAGATGTGCAAGTCTGCATGAGGACCAGGTGTCAGGCTGGGCTGAGAAGCAGCAGCCAGGGTCCACAGGGGGCAGACGATGACCAGGTTTTCACCTGCCCACAAGGCTTACAAACATGCCATGATCAGGGCAGCCAGGGGGGCACCAAGGAGGCTCTCTTCTGCTTGTTCCTTCGACTCTGGGCCCAGACCACGGAAGGAGGGGCGGAGGGAAGCTGCGGTTGGAGGGTGTGTGCACAGCTAGTGTGTGATGAGAAGCTGCCCTCATCTCAGCACCTCAAAACCAGGAAGAGAAACTGAGCAGGCAGAAAGGGCAGGCTGGGCTGCACAGGGCCCTCCAGTCCCTGGGGGCCTGCTGAAAGTAGCTCCCAAATAGTCGCTGGATATACCACTTCTCCTTTCTGGGCCTCAGTTTCCCCATGGGAAAAATGGGATTTTTCTAATGGGTCCTGCTAGTCTGCCCTGATTGGTGCAGACTACACTTAATAGGCACTGTGGGCTACATCATAGCTAGATAAAAGAGCAGCCCCCGCAACTGGTGGAGTACTCCTGATCCCAAGGAGCAGGGGCTCAGCCACCCCAAGCCGGCCTCTCCCTGCTCACTTCTCCCCTCAGCCATGCAGGGAGCACCAGCTCTTCCTTCACCAGCTCTTTATTTTTAGGTCTGAATTTGACTTTAATCATTACTTAGCGGATTCTATTTCCAGCCCTTGGATGAAGGGACCCAGAGGGGAGGAGGAAGGGAGGCAGTGCTCCCTGCCGGGCGCTGGGGGTGGCCTGCTCCTCCACCCATCCTGTCCCCAACCAAGGGCGGGGGAAACTGAGAAACACCCAAAGGGCTCTCATCTGAGCCAGGCCAGGCCAGCATCTTGGGGCGGACCCCACCCTGTGACCTCATCCCAGCCCAAGCTGTGGGACAGGAGGGCAGTTGTCAAGCCCACTTCCCTTACACTAAGACCAGGGAGGAGGGAGACACTCCACAGGCCAAAGTCTGGCAGCTGGAGTCTGAGGTTGTGTGCCCAAGGGCCCTCTGTACTAAATGAGCCACCTGGGGGAGGACCCCTCCCTAGCTTAGACCTGAGCCATCCTAGGGTCATCTGGGGCTACTGTCTCTTAAGCCCAGGGTTGCCAAGCAGAGACTGGTATCCTCCTACTGCCCACGGGGTGGCTCTAGGAGGGCACTCCCAGTTACTCTGGTCTCCATAAAAGCCGAACAGGAGGAAGCAGGTGGGTCACAGCGATACACACTCACTCAGGTTAGACCTGGGGAACACCTGCTGAAGAGGGGTAGGCTAACACACGAGTTTCCTAGTGACTAAGTAGACTGTTGAACTCCCTGCTGGGAAGTTCTAGAAGGTTCCAGAATCCTCCTACCCTCCGTTCCCCAGCTTCCTTCCCTTCCTTGGCTACCGGGAAAGGGTGGGAAGATGAGGCTGGCATGGCTGTTCTTAGGCTGGGGCTCAGGATGCCTGGGTTCCTTGTCCAAGTCTCAGGCTAAGTAGGCCTCTATTTCCTCTGGGAAAATGCTGAGCTGGGCTGGCCTAGCCAGAGCTGGGAGGCAAGAGCAGCCAGCCTCTTAAAGAAGAGGCCTTGTCGGCCAGGTGCGGTGGCTCACGTCTGTAATCCTTAGCACTTTGGGAGGCTGAGGCAGGCGGATCACCTGAGGTCAGGAGTTCAAGACCAGCCTGACCAACATGGAGAAATCCTGTTTCTACTAGAAATACAAAATTAGCCAGGAGTGGTGGCAGACCCCTGTAACCCCAACTATTCAGGAAGCTGAGGCAGGAGAATCACTTGAACCTGGGAGGCAGACGTGGTGGTGAGCAGAGATTGTGCCATTGCACTCCAGCCTGGGCAGCAAGAGCAAACTCCATCTCAAAAGAAAAGAAAAAAGAAAAAAAAAAAAGAGAAGAGGCCTTGTCTATTCAGCTCTGATGCTTCTGATGCTGGAAGACTGGAAGGGGAATGGGTGAGGTCAGTTTCCGGACCCTAACCAGTAGCCCAGGGCCAGCCCCAGGTCCTAGGCCAGCCAATCACATGGTGATGGGGAGAGGGTAAGGCAGGGAAGAACACTGGCCATAGTATTCTAAAACGTCAGGGCCACAGGGTTTCAGAGGGGCTCCCAAGGCAGGGACCACCTCTTCGCCAGGTGAGTGGTCAGCCAACATCAGCCCATGGCTCAGGCATCTTCCCACAGGTTGAGGCAGCCAGCAGTGGGCACTCCTTCAACAATGCCAATCCTACTCCCAGAGGGAGTGGAGGAGGGGCTGTGCCAGGCACTTTTGAGTCCCTTGGTTAGTTAGTTGACACTGTCCTTACACTTTCCTCTGAAGTAGGTGTCACCATCCTGTTACTTATATAAAAGAGGCTCAGCAGGTCAGTTACCTAAGGTCCCTCCACCCTGGGCCTAAGTGGCATGTCTGGGCCTGGAACCCATGTTCAGTCGGGTACCAAGTCGCCTGTGCCCTCCAACACTCCGGCTGCTTTTGGGACTCAGAGTAACAACCACCACAACAGCAACAGAGAAGAAAAACGCACACTCTCCAGCGTATGGGTGATGGCGCTGCAGCAGGCCGGCTTGGAGTATTCCGTAGCTTTTTAGAGGCAATGTTACTTAGATCGTGTAGCACTATAGAAAATGCCCACAGACGCCGTATTAAATGAAAAAAGGTGTCACGGCGCACACACTCCAATGACAACAGCGATGAAGGAAAGAGACGGGGAAAAGACTGGCAGGGAACTCCGAAAATGCTAACGCAGGCGCTGCCTGCTGAAGAAACAGTGGGTGATTTGTTTCATTTGCTAAATTTTCTGTAGCGCTGTTTTGTTACTTTCTAAATCAAGAAAACGAGTACATTCATAGTTTCCTTATAACGAGCTGAGATTCACTTCCCTGGGACCCACCTGGTCCCTAGCTCCGGCCCAGGTGTCTGGGACAATTTCTGCCAGGGGATATCTTTCTCAACTGGGACAGTCCCTCAGACATATGAGAATGTATCCCTACCTTCTCTTTCCCGGACTCAACATCTCTGGTTCTTTGAAGACAACTTGTCAAGGTTTTAAAATCTCTCAAAAGATGGAGCCCAGAATCACACCCAGGCAGGCCTGCCCCCTTTGGGGGGCACCCACGTCACACTATAGATCCTCGGCCTCAACCCCTATCTGTACTTGTTTGGAGGAAGCTGAATTCTGTCCCCAGAATTTCCAACCCTTGCCGTGGGCCGCTCTGTGTGGCTCAGTCTCTTGGGGCCTGGCTTCCCTGCGGTGGTGAAAGGGAACATTTTCCTGTCTTTCCTTGCCCCTGACCCAA
The DNA here is from genome assembly GCF_030222135.1 of Aotus nancymaae. Lineage (NCBI taxonomy): Eukaryota > Metazoa > Chordata > Mammalia > Primates > Aotidae > Aotus > Aotus nancymaae. Next base: position 73,760,011 of record NW_026988414.1, read on the forward strand.
TGCAGAGAGAAGAGCAGCCACTTCTGAGAGGGAGGAAGGCAGCAGGCTTGCCAAATGAAAAGCACATCACTGTACACGTGCTAGCCAGAAGCCAGACTCCTTTCTACAAAGGCCCTGGGACCCTGGGCCGCACCCTCACAGCTCACAGTCGGTTAAAAAAAAAAAAAAATGGCTGGCTGGGGCGGGAGGGAGCCAACCAAGTCAGGCCCCAGCCTCAGCCCCTCAGGCTGAAAAGGAAGTTAGGGCTGGGTGTGGGGCCATGTGAGGGGAGTCTCACAGTCCCAGGACATCTGGGTCCCCTCCACTGTGCATGTCAGGAGAGCCAGAAAAAAAAAAAAAAAAAAAACCCCAACCAACCAAAAAAAAAAACATCCTACATCATCAGCAGGGACCTGGACAGGACAAAAGTGCCAGCAGCTCCAAGGGAGCCCCCAACACCGCTCAGTACCCCTCAGGGCACTGCCTGCTCTCCTGGGCCAGAGGATCCTGCCAGGCCCCAACCTCGCCCCTGCTGCCCTTGTCCTGTTCCTGCTGTGGCCACACCAAAAAAAGACACTGGGACTTCCAGTACTAGGAGCCTGAAATAGGCCCCCTGGGTGTCCCCACTCTGTAGCCTGCTGCCAGTGGAGACAGGGCTTCCACCTTTCCCATCCTGACCCCATTCCTATTCTGAACTTGGCTGCTCCTGTGTCAGCTGGGCCCGTGGGGGAGCACTGGGTCAGGACTGACCACCGGGCTGTTTCAACTCAGAGCTGGGGCCAGGACCAGGCCTACCTGCCACACCACACAGATGGTCCCACACCACACATTCCCCACATCTCCCGTTAGCGGACCCAGCCACAGCTGGGGCCGGAAGCCCTTTCACTCCCTCCAGCCCTCTGCAGGGAAGCACGTGTTCACCCAACAAGGTCCCTCCAGGGCCAAGCTGGGGGCCTGTGTCTCCAGTGGGTGAAGGTGACTGCCTGGTTTCCTTCCATCCACAGCCATCCAGCCCTGCAGAGCTGGGGATGAAAGGATAGCCGGCCTAACTCCACTAGCGGCCTGGGGTAGCAACTTCTCCCTTTAGCCTCAGTTCCTGAGTCTACAAAATGGGCGGGGAAGTGAACTGGCAGTTAAGCTCCAAAAATCTGCTGGCTAGACACACCCCTTCCTGACACCTGGTCTGGGCCACAAAGAGCCAAGGAGAATGTGCGGCCGAGAGTGCGAGAAGGTGGGGGCATGGTGCTAATGCTCAGTGACCTCCACCGGGCCCAAGTCCTGCCCAGTTTCCCACCCAAAGGTCAGAGGTCCCTTGGCTTAGGCCTGGTCTTCTGAGAGGCCATGGGTGATAGGCTCCGTCCCAGGACCTGGGCTTCTAACTGCTCATCCGAGGCGGCTGGGCCCTGGGGTTGCCTGCAGCCCGCCGGGTCACGGTGGGGTAATGAGGGAGGGGTCAGAACCAAACAAGCCAGGGCACCTGCAGGGAGGCCTTGGACAGGGAAGGGCAGGGAGTCCAGCCCTCTCTCTAGGGACCTGGCTCATACGGATCCTCTGCTCCAGACTCCAGCCACCTCCTACTCTGAGCTCCACAAGAGGAGGACTCGAGATGACGCGGGGAGACAAGTCCGTGGAGCTGGGGGGCAGTACCTCCCTCGTGCGCTCCCTTCCTAGCCGGGTTCTGACAGTGGCTCCTGGGAGAATTCGAACGCGTGCAGGGAGTAAAGGAGGGGGGAGGGGGGCATGGGAGTGGACGCGACGGTGGCAGCAACAGAGGCTACACGCGCGACCTCCACCCTCTTCCCTCCAGGAGACACTCCGGGACGGCCAGGCACTCACCTCTCTTGGGGCACTGCGGTCCGGGCCACCTCGTCGCGGGCGGCATCAGCGGCCTGCGGGACGGTCCATGCGGTCAGGGGGGAGGGGAGGGGCGCAGGGGTCCCCAGGGGGTGCGGTACAAAGAGGTACGGGTGCGAGGAGAGGCGAGGAGGGCCCGCCAGGCAGAGGCAGGAGGACGGCCGCACAGCCCGGGTCGCCGAGGGAAGAAAGGCGGGGGAAGGGGGCGGGAGGGAGTCGGGGGGAGGAAACAATGTAGCCGGCGCGGCCCCGGCAGAGTTCCGCTTCCGAGAGCCGCCACTGAGGTTTGATTTCGGAACGTCGCGCCGGCTGCCGGGGGCCGCCCCGGACGCTCGATCCGGGCCGCGGGGATCCTCGCGCTCCACGCCCCGCGGGCTCCGGCGGCCAGAGGCTGGCTGGGGCGGGAGGGACGGCGGGCCAGGGGTCGGCCCCGACGGCGGCACGGCCGGACGGTCGCCCGCTCGGACCCCGCCCCGGCAGGACCTCCGGGCAAGGCGCGGGTGGGACAAGGAGCGGGAGGACGGCGGCGGGCTCGGCGGCGGCGGCCAACCTCGGCTCGCCCGTGGCTCCGCTGGGAGGAAGCTCGCAGGCCTGGCGAGAGGAAGCGCGGCCCGGATCCTCCGCCCGCGGCAGCGCGCCTGCGCGAGGGGGCCTGCCCGGCGCGCGGCGGGGCGTGGGCCGGCGGGGCGGCGCCCCCTGCCGGGCGCCGGGAGCACTGCGGGGGGTGTGTCCGCGCCCACGCCCTGCCCCCACCTGCCTGCCTGGCTGCCTTGAATACTCCGAGGGTCGCCCCCTGAGCGCGCACCGGCCGGCCTGGGAGCAACCTCCCAGCCCTCTCTGGACGCAGCTTCCCTGCTGCAGAAGCGCTGGGGGCCGGGCCTGGGCGCCTCTCCTTAGGTCCGTTTGCAGGGAGTGGGTCTAACTCGCAGCAGAAAGCATTCATTCATTCACCAACATTTCCTGGCGATGACATCGTGGCGGAGCCTGTCCTGGGCTCTATTAGCAAGACCACTTCACTGCCATCAAGGCGTTCTCGGTCGGGTGGGGGTAAGCCAACAGGCCAATAGACAGTCTCAAGGAAATAATTGATCAAAGTGGAGAGGTGGCAGACAGGGTACCCAGGAGGAAGAAAGGAAGCTAGGGCTAACGGGAGACCTCACAGAGCCGGGACCAGGCAGAGGGAACAGCATGCACAAAGGCGGGGAATGCGGAGGGAGCTTGGTGGCTTCTGGGATCTATAAATAGCTCAGGCGGCTGCGCTTGCAGTGTGGGTGGGGGAGAGTGGTGGGAGATGGGTTCCTGCAAACAACAGGGGCCAGAGAGATAGCTCCAAAGAGCCTCCTGGGACTTTCTTGGAGTTTATGTTCAGCCTGGAGGCAATAAAGAAGTTGTCAGCAGCTCTGTGACCTTGGGCAAGTTACTTAACATCTCTGTGCTTTAGTTTCCTCATTTGGTAAAATACGTGATATATAATGGCACTGACTTCTTAAGGTTTTGTGGGGAGGGGAGGAAATGAGTTAATACGTTTAAAGCACTTAGTATGCAATAGCTGGCATGTGGGGAGCCCTTCCTTAAGCAAGGGCTGTTATATCATTGTTGAGAAGCAGAGACGTGACCTGCTCTGAGCCACAGGAGAGGATAGTGTGCTCAGGCATGATAGGGGTGGGAGAGTGCAGGGTTGCAGGGGAACAGAATGGGGGTACAGTGATGAGGGTGAGACCAGAGACTCCAGCCTAGGGAGGAAGTGAAGGTGGGGACTTTCTAGGGACTAGACCCTGAAGCAAGAGTCAGGCTTAGGTGGACAGAGAGAAGAGACACTCTCGGGGTGCAGGGGAGGAAGTGGGTCATGTTGACGAAGTCTTGGAACACAAAGTAAGTATGAAGAGGCCTGAAGGAGCAAGAGGAGGGCAAAGGGCCCTGTGGGAGACAGAGCTGGGAGACAGTGTGGCTGCAAATTGTAAAGAGCCTCGGATGCCAGGAGCAGGAGTTGCCCCCAAAACCACAGGTTGGCCCTTTGACCCCGGGCACCCTTAGGCCAGCTTCCCAGCTAGAGCCAGCCCTATGGGGAGGGATGCCCTTTGAGGAGACATCTAGTTAAGTCTCACAGAAAGGTGTCGTATGATGTAAAAAAGATGAATTTGGCCTGGTGTGGTGGCTCACGCCTGTAATCTGAGCACTTCAGGAGGCTGGGGCGGGTGGATCACGAGCTCAGGAATTCGAGACCAGCCCAGCCAGCATGGCGAAACCCTGTCTCTACTAAAGATACAAAAAATTAGCCGGGCATTTGGCACGTGCCTGCAGTCCCAGCTACTCGGCAGGCTGAGGCAGGAGAATTGCTTGAACCCGGGAGGCAGAGGTTGCAGTGAGCCAAGATTGCACCATTGCACTCCAGCCTGGGTGATATGGTGAGACTCCATCTCAGCTCAGGGAAAAAAAAAAAAAAAAAAGATGAATTTGGGGTTCAAGTCTCCAAATTAAATGTCAACCCGGCCACTTACTAGCTGTGTGACTTTGGGTTAGTTACCTAAGGTGTCTGAGCTCAGTTTCCTCTTCTGTAAGATCAGTCTCAAAATACACTTCTCTCATGATAGGTGGTGCAGATTCAGCAAGATAACGGCCTGGGGGTGAGGGAGTGGAGAGGGTGCTCAGCAGAGCTGGTTTCCCTTTCTTTCCTCTGAGGTCAAGATGGAATGATGATAACATGGGGCCAGATGGGGGGCCGCCTCTCAGCCTAACAGAAAGCACTTCAGCCGCTCTGCAAAGGCTTCTGGGAGGGAGAAATTGACATCTCCCCTCCCCTGGCTGAATCAGCCAGCAGAATGGGAAAGAAAGGACTGGGGATTTGGAAAAATACTCTAATCCCTGTTCCAGTTTTGTCACCATCCTTTCTTTCTTTATCCCCAAATACACTTGACTTTTCCCCCTGGGTGTGCTGTGGGCCAGCTGTGAACTTTGGAGTCAAATAGACCTGCATTTGAATCCTGGCTCCACCTCTTCTCAGCAGAGTGAAATAAATTGTTTAACCTCTCTGAACTCCAGGCACTGGGGATAAAACCATAAACATATCGATAAAGGGCCCCACCGCCACAGACCAGTACTCTGGTGGAAGAACCAGTCGACTTCTAACCTCATCATTCATTCACTCATTCATTGGCTGAGCAAATGCTTGTTGAGCACCTACTAAGTGCTAGGTGTGGAGTGCTAATTAGGGAAGGGAGTCAGGCTGGTAGGAGCAAGCGAGAGCAAAAAGAGAAATTAGATAAGTTGCGAGTGCCTTTCTTCATGTCCAGGATGCATAGCTCTCCTGTGCAAATAACTCACAATCTTCCTGCACCCAACTATCACCAGACGCCTGCACTTTAGCTCACTGCACCCTTGGTGTTATCGATACGGCACAAAAGCCTCCTCGACAGAGCACAAACACGATTCTATAAAATCTCCAGAAGCTTTTGTTTCTTGGCAGTCAGCTTCCTTCTGCTTTCTTGCAATGTATTTTCCTACTTTTTCTAATAAATCTGACTTTATCTACAACTATCTTGGCAATTTTTTTTATTTTTTTGAGATGGAGTCTTGTTCTGTTGCCCAGGCTGGAGTGCAGTGGTACAATCTCGGTTCACTGCAACCTCACCCCCTCTGGCGTTCAACCATCTCTTGTCTCAGCCTCCCAAGTTAGCTGGGACTATAGGTGCCACTACACTCAACTAATTTTTGTATTTTTAGTAGAGATGGTTTTTACCATGTTGGCCAGGCTGGTCTCAAACTCTTGACCTCAAATAATTCACCTGCCTGGGTCTCCCAATGTGCTAGGATTATAGCAGTAGCCACCGCGCCCGGCCTTGATGAAGTCCTTTACCTCCGTGCCACCAGTTACCTGCTACACTAGGCATTGTTCTGGACGCTGGAGATGAAGGGGTGAGCAAGATTGCCAAGGTCCCTGTCCAAGAGGATATGGAAATAGAGAAAGCAGACACGGGTGTGAAGGCAATGAGCTATCTTCATACGTGGGTGAGAGACATGGAGACACGGAGACCCCAGGAAGGGTCTGAGCCAGTGTGGGAGAAGCGAGGGAGGATATTCCAGGTGGAGAGGAAGATGATGGGAGACCCTGAGTCACAGAAAGTCTCAGTGGCTCAAGGGACAGCCAGAAGGCCAAGGTGATGAGACGGGAAAGCAGGGGAAAGTGGTGTTCGAGGAAGGGCCAGATCCTATATGGTGTTGTGGGCCAGAGATTTTTCTTACAGGAATTTGGATTTTATCATATGAACAATGGGAGCCATTGGAAGATGTTTCTAAGTGGGGTAGTGATATGATAAAGAGTGAGGGTTGGCCGGGCGTGGTGGCTCTCGGCTGTGATCCCAGCACTGTGGGAGGCAGAGGCAAGAGGATCACTTGAGGCCGGGGGTTTGAGACCAGCCTGGGCAACACAGGGAGGTACCCTGTCTCTACCAAGAAAATATTTTCTGATTAGCCAGGTATGGTGGTGCGTGCTGGTAGCAATCCTTCCACCACAGCCTCCAGCTACTCAAGAGGCTGAGGTGGGAGGATCACTTGGGGAACTTCAGCCTGTGCAACAGAGTGAGACCCTGTCTCCAAAAAAAAAGTGAAGGTCAAAGGTCAAAGCCCTAGTGAGGAGGCTGTTGCATGGATGGCCTGGACAAGGGATGACGGGTCTGGCCCTGGTGGAAGCAGCAGGATAGAGAAGTGGATGGACCAAGGCAAGTCTAGGACAGCTCTCCATGAGGGGCTGTTTGTGGGGAGTGAGGCCATAGGAGAAATCAGGCATGACTCCCCAGTCCTCAGGTGTGGCTGGAGCACCTGGGGAGATGGTAGTGCTCTTTGCTGAGATGGGAGAACCTGGGGAGAGTGCCAGACTGGGGGAACACGCAGGAGTTCGGTTTTGGACAAACTGAATTTGGGATGCCTGTGAAAGGTGGAGTCCAGGCAGTGTTGGGAACTGAGCACTGACTCTAGGAGGTTGGGCCTCTCCTGCCCGGCTTGTGGTCTGCCCAGGGGAATGGAGAAGAGAGGAGAGGTTGGAGACCCACCCCTGGATGTGGGGAACCAGAGCGAAGCTTCTGGCTGCATTTTGATGATACAAGCGCCAAATGGGCCAGCTCCATGCAAAGTTGGTTGGTTGGACACATGCAAAGTTGGTGTGTCCATAGGCCTGAGCTATGCACACACATGTGCATTTATATACTTGTGAGTGGACTGTGCTACCGGGGTCCCCTGGGAAGGGAAGGGCCGCTCTTCCCTCCACCCGGGCTCCTGCCCTCCCCCAGCGTCTTTGCACGGAGATGACAGTTTAGAGAAGCTGGTGTGAAATAGCTTGAAACTCAGACTGGCTGGGTAGTCCCCTAGGGCAGAAAACAGGAAGCCAAGATTAAAGGCAGATTTCCAGCAAAGTCCCCTTCTACTTCCTGCAGAGCAGGTGCTCAGGTTGAGCTGGCTGCTGGCAGAGGGGCGAGGCAGCTTCCCTTGCTGACAGCACCTCCAGGCCCCCCCGCAGTGGTCGGCCTTCCAGCTTTGGGAGCTGTCCTCTGGCCCTGTCGTCACCATCCCCACCAGGCCCTTAAGGAATGCACCTCCTCCAGAAAGAGGCTGTGGAGGGATTCATCACTAGGAAAGAGGCTTGACGGTGGCACAGACAGAAAGAAGCAGCACTTGGGGGCACCTGGGAGGTAATGGGACCAAGCAGAAAGGGTACGGGCCGTGGGGGTCACTCAGGCCTGCTATGAATCCAGGGTGCAGGGTCTCACTGAGCTGTGGGGATGAGTTGAGAGGCGGAAGTGGGGGAAAGGGCATTCGGGGAAGATCCGGCCAGCGCTGGGGACTGAGAGCCTCTAGACAGAAACAGGGAGAAGCCAAGAGGCCAAGAGGCTGAGTGGACAAGCTGAGGCCCACAGCTGTCAAAGACTCAGGGAACCAGGGGCCAGCACAGTCCTTGCCTCTAACCTCTGTCCCTTCCTGACCCGTGGGAGAGCAGGCTCTTGGGAATTTCATCAAGCAGCTGAGACTTCCTCATGCAGAGGTAAACCTTGGCCTTCCTGATAACCCCTCTTGCCCTCCTTAGAAGGCCTGAGCTCCCATCCTTCCAAAGCTGTCCTTGGGAGGAAACATGTCTGCCTGAATCTAGGCATTAAAAACCTTCCTCCTAAGGCTGGACAAGTTTGTTTGTTTGTTTATTCATTTTATTTATTTATTTTTCACCCTCTCAACCCAGCTTTTCCTGACTCCAGGAAGAACCGGCAAGAGAAGGCCTATTTATTTGTCTATGAGATGGAGTCTTGCTCTGTTGCCAGGCTGGAGTGCAATGGTGCGATCTCGGCTCACTGCAACCTCCGCCTCCTGGGTTCAAGTGATTCTCCTGCCTCAGCCTCCCGAGTAGTTGGGACTACAGGCGCGCGCCACCACGTTTGGCTGATTTTTTGTATTTTAGTAAAGATGGGGTTTCACCATGTTGGCCAGCATGGTTTCCATGTCCTGACCTCATGATCTGCCCACCTCGGCCTCCCAAAGTGCTGGAATTACAGGCGTGAGCCACTGCGCCCGGCCTGGACAAGTTTATTATGACGAGGCGTTGGCCTGGGAGACCCACGTTCTAGGGACAGACACTGCTTCTTACTTTGGGCCAGTCCTTCTCTTCTAGGCGTTTTCCTGCTTAGGTACGGAAAGGTCTGGATTTGGCGATCCATAGGTCTGACTCCCTGTGTACAAGTGGAGGGCCCTGGAGTAAGGTGCGTGAGGGGCTGCCGACTGTCCCCCAGGGACCAGGGAACTACCCTTTACTGAACACCTACTATGTGCCGGGTACTTTAGTATTATCATTGATAATGGCAGCTAATATTTATTGAGCACTTTCTATGCACATCCACTTTTCACGTAAGGCCAAGGTTGGCTCTCTCCACGGCACTAGTTTGCTCCAAGGGCACCTCCTGGGAAGTTAGTTTTTGTTTCCGGTCATAATGATGGTAGAAGTCCTGGTTTAGTGGCTTGGTGGCTTGAGTGGTGTGGTGGTGACCCAGCTGAGAGGCCAATAGGAGCTGGAGGACCTCACCCTCGGGGCCTGAGGCAGCCTGCACTCCGGGGTTAACTGGCAGCCCGCTGATCGCAAAGGTCCTGGATCCTGGGCTTCCTGATTTGGTATCTCCCTGGGGAGGGCAGATCCAGAGCGAAGTCTATGATAAGAGTTGGCCAAGGTGCCCGGGATCCCTGCAGCCTGCCTCGGTGCCTCCCCCCGCCACGATTCCCTCCTCTGGGTCCCTATCTTCTTGGAATGTTCTGTCTCGTGGGGGCACAGGTGAGTTCCCAGAGGGTTGTGCAAATGCAGTGTGAGTGCAGAGGAGAGGCCTCTCCTCGCCTGAGCACTCTACCCTGCAGGAGAAGTGTCTGGGGGCCTGGCAGAGGGGGCAACAGGAGCAGAGGCCCTGCAGCTGGAAGGGATTGAGCTCTGGGCAAAAGGAAACCAGGCCAGGATGAGATGAGGTCAGAGCCCTGGAAGCAGAGGCGCAAATGGCCAAGGCCTGTAGGATCCCCTATGGAATAGGGGAGATCCTCAGGGCATTCCCGCCCCCCACGCTATTGAAGGGTTTCACCACAGCCTCAGCTGATCAGATTTGCATGTTAAAAAGATCACTTCTGCTTCTGGTTGGAGAATTGACTGGCTGTGCTCCGGGAAGCTTTCATGACCCCTTCCCGTCTCCCAAGGCTGAAGCCTCCCCTCTGCTATTATCCCTCGTTGGCCCACTTCTGAGTATTATAGCACTCACTACCCCTTTTGTACCCGTGTCCTGATCTGCTGCTGGAGGCTGAAGCCTGGTACTCAAATGTTTGTTGAATGAATGAGTGATATGAACTTCAATGAATAACAATAGGCATGCTAATATAGGTGTTACATGTGCTAGCATCATTCTAAGCATTTGACATGTCTTTTTGTTTGTTTTTGAGACAGAGTCTTGCTCTGTCACCAGGCTGGAGTGCAGTGGTGAGATCTCAACTCCTTCAACCTCCACCCCTGGGGTTCAAGCAATTCTCCCACCTCAGCCTCCACCCCTGGGGTTCAAGCGATTTTCCTGCCTTAGCCTCCTAGCAAGTAGCTGGGACCACAGGCACATGGGTGCCATCACACCTGACTAATTTTTGTATTTTTGTATTTTTCTATTTTCAGTAGAGAGGTTTTACCGTCTTGGCCAGGCTGGTCTGGAACTCCTGAGCTCAAATGATCCACCTGCCTTGGCCTCCCAAAGTGCTGGGATTACAGGTGCGAGCCACTGCATCGGCTGTTTACTTTTTTTTGAGACAGGGTCTCGCTATGTTGCCCAGGCTGGTTTTAGAACTTCTAGGTTCAAGCGATCCTTCCGCCTCAGCCTCTCAGAGTAGGTATTATTATTACCTCTACTTGCAGATAAGAGAACTAAAGAGAGATTTAAGGAGGAGACAGTCACCAGATCCCAGCTGGGGAGAAAGGACCCAGGATGCCACCACGTCGTTCTCGCTGCTATTACAAAGGCTTCCAGGTTAGAGCCCTGGCTGCACCCGTTCCCAGCCTTGTGACCCTAAGCAGAAGTCACTGAACCTTTCTGAGGCTCACTTTCCTCATCTCTGAAGTGGGACTGAGGGGACCCATGCCACAGGGACTTATGTTAAACTGAGATGATGTAAATTGCTTGTTTAGCAGGGTTCTTTAACACAAGGCCGACTTTCATGCCATAGCAGTTAGATGAATGTTTTTTCTCTCACTCCTGAAACAGGCTTTGCAGTGCCGGCTCTCCCCTGCTGGGTTCAGTCCGGCTTTCCAAGGGTAGGGCCAGGCCTTTTGTCTGTTCCTGGGCCTACAGTTTCACAGTGGCTGATGAATTGAAAACCCTCATTCATCCATTCACTAAATACTGAGGGCGTGTTTACTACTTTCCAGCACTGGAGTAGCTGGGATTGGGCAGAGCCAGAGCCACCTAGTTCCCACCTGGAGTCCTGAAACTGACATCTCTCCCTCAGTGCTGTCAGGGGTCATTGTCGTGCTGGACCCCAAATTCCCCGGACTCTGCCTTGCTGACTGGAAGCCGCAGTTGGTACTGTTCTGGCTTCCTCCTGGCAAGAAAAGAGGCCCTGGGGTTCTCTGCGGTGCAAAGGTTAGAGACCGGCCCAGGGAGGGGCAGGCGAGGAGAAGGAGCAGGAGGTTTGCTCAGCGAGGTCTGGGAAGAGAGGGCAACTGGGCGCTGGTGAGCCTCAGGCCCAGCTTTTGCAAATCACATGCAAATCCCACCCAGGTGTTGCACCTGTGAAGAAACCTGTGCGCCAACACTTGTCCCTGTTGGAGATCAGGGAGCTTGCAAAAGACTCCCTTGCCTGATTGGGGGTGGAGTGGAGCTGGGCCGGGGGCCGGGGCCGGGGGTGGGTCCTCCCTGAGCTGGAGGAGGCTTTGGAAACCCCTGTGACTCGAGGATGAAGCCTGGAGGGCCCTTCATCAGGGGGCTCCAGAGGACCTGGAGTGAAATGCCCCCTTCCTTTGGCGCTTAAGCCCCCAGACTTTCCTTCTCAAGAGTGTATGTTTGGGTGAGGTGAGCTCCGTGAGGACAGGGACTGGCAGCTCCCTTTCCTCTGTCTTTACATGGGAAGGCACAGAGCCTGTAGCCATAAATGTGTGCTGAATGAACACGTGAGTGACTGAATTCTCCCCGGGGGTCTCAGGGCTCCCGCTCCAAGGAGGAGCTCCTTGCCTGTGTCTCTACTGCTGTCCGCCAGCCCATCTTCTCGAATCCCTAACCGGAGCCTGTGGGTCTCCGGGACTGCCCTCCTGACATTGAGGTAGCCCCGGGGGGTCCCAGTCACCTCTCCCTCCAGCCAGGGCTGGTTCCTTCTTTTCTTTCTTTACTTTTTTTTTTTTTGAGACAAGAGTCTTGCTCTCTGGCCCAGGCTGGAGTACTGTGGAGCGATCCTGACTCACCACAACCTCTGCATCCCAGGTTTCAGTGATTCTCCTGCCTCAGACTCCTGAGTAGCTTGGACTACAGGCGTGTGCCACTATGCCTGGCTAAGTTTTGTATTTTCAGTAGAGACGGGGGTTCACTATGTTGGCCGGGCCGGTCTTGAACTCCTGAGCTCAAGTGATCCACCCGCCGTGGCCTCTCAAAGTGCTGGGATTACAGTCGTGAGCCACCGCGCCCAGGGCGGGTTCTTATCCCTGAGAGATTCCCACCCTCACCCCGCAGCCAGGCTTGGCTCCTGCAGCCCATAGCCCTCGGCCACTCCAAGTCCTCTGCAGCCAGTGGCGTAGCCAGCTCTCAATGCCTGTCTCCACTGAGCGACCAGCCAGGAGTGAGCCTAGCAGCTCACTGAGGAGGCCCACTGGGTGGGCTGCTGGGAGCCAGCCCCCTGCCTGGGGCCTGGCCAGGGTGCTGACGCCCCCGCTCCCAGGTTTGCTGAATGAGTGAGGGCTGATGTTGGGTGACAGGCCCAAAGCTGGGGAGGAGTCAGGCCGGCTAGGGCCAGGGTGTGTGACCGGGGCCCAGGGAGATGGCGTTTGGTTCTCTGTCTTTTGAGCAGGGCATTTATGTTCTGCTAATGTAGCTGGAGGTCAGTCTCTGTTGTTTGATTTAGAAGCTTGACTGGTGCCCCTGACCCCACCCCCATCATGGTGGGCGAGAGGATGAGGTCAGGTCTTGCGTGGGAAGGGCCAGATTCACATTAGACAAAGGCCATTGTCTTCCCTTGCATTCATACTTGCCTCCTGCCTCTTTTCCAATCTGGAATCCAGGCTGAGCGCGGTGGCTCACGCCTGTGATCCCAGCACTTTAAGAGGTCAAGGCGGATGGATCACTTGAGCTCAGGAGTTCAAGACCAGCCTGGCCAACATGGGGAAACCCCGTCTCTACTAAAAATACAAAAAATTAGCCTGGTGTGGTGGTGCACGCCTGTAGTCCCAGCTACTCAGGAGGCTGAGGCAGGAGAATTGCTTGAACTCAGGAGGTGGAGGTTGTAGTGATCAGAGATTGTGGAGATGGCACCACTGCACTCCAGTCTGGACGACAGAGCGAGACTCCAACTCACATACACACACAAAAAACAAAGTCTGGTCTCTGGTGGCACGGGCCTGTTGGTCTTCTCGGGTCTGAAGGGGAACAGCGCCTCCTGGTGGCCACAGTACAGACCCCAAGGGGAAGGGATGAGAGCGACCAGAGGCAGGGCAAGGTCACAGGCCCCGTTGGGCAGGCCCAGAGGCACTCCTGCAGAACAAGCGCTTGTCTGCTCTGGGACAGATGAGCTGTTTGGCCCCCTAAAGGACCATGTCCCAGGCTCAACTAGGGCTGGAGCCAGAGCCGACTGTTCCCGATCGGCAGCATCACAGGACAGGTCCTGGGTGCATGAGGGCAGCCAGCTGGAAGGGGCCCCATCTGGGTCTGGAAGGACTTTTCTAGATGAGGTGCTGGGGTGTGGGTGAGCCAGATCAGCACATGACTGCGGGGCTCCACAGGGCCCCCTACCCTGGGCTGCTCCCTGAGTGGAAGGCCACCACCACCCTGGTCCCTGGGGCTCCTGGATTGGCCTCAGTGTTGCTGACATCCTCAGATTTTGCTGAGTAATAAGAGCAAAGTGAGGACAGGTAAGAAGGCCCACTTTGTTCAACACCTACTGTGTGCTGGGTGTTTACACATTTGCTCTCATTTGATCACCTTCCTTCAAGGAAAACAATAGCATCTAGATCTTATCTGTAGGGCAAGGGAGACCCACAGAGGATGATTTACAGAACCACCCCAAAGCCTGAGATCTTTCTGCTGCCCCATGAGGGGGTCCCCAGATGGCAGCTGCAGAGACCCCAGGCCCCAGGTCCTAGGTTTGCTTGGCAGTGAAGGGCTGCCAGCTGGGGAGGTGTTAGCCTTCTGCCTGCCAGTCCTCTGTCTAGGCCTTCAGAAGCTGCTGGTGCAGGGAGACCTCGAGGTGGAGGCAGAGCCAGGAAGGAAGAGCCTGATGGAGCAGGCTGGGGTCAGACTCCTGACTTCACAGTCTGTCCTGAGCCTTAGCAGCTTTCGGCTTGGCTTTGCCCAGGGCCTTTTTTTTTTTTTTTTTTTGAGATGGAGTCTTGCTCTGTTGCCCAGGCTGGAGTGTAGTGACGAGATCTTGGCTCACTGCAGCCTCTGTCTCCCAGGTTCAAGTGATTCCCCTGCCTCAGCCTCCCGAGTAGCTGGGATGACAGGTGTGGGCTGCCACCACGCCTGGCTAATTTTTTGTATTTTAGTAGAGACGAGGTTTCACCATGGTCAGGATGGTCTCGATCTTCTGACCTCATGATCCGCCTGCCTCGGCCTCCCAAAGTGCTGGGCTTACAGGCATGAGTCACTGCACCCGGCCAGGCCCAGGCCCTTTGAGGGAAGCACAGGCATTGGTGCCAAGTTGGAGTGTCATGTGTTGCCCTGGTCAATTCTGCATGGGCTCCAAGAGCCCCCAGCAAGCTTGAGGCCAGATCCGACTCTGCAAATGACTAGAGGTGTCATCCTGGGCAAGTGACCTCCCGTGCCTCTGTCCCCGTCTGCCCAGTGGGCGATAGCACGTCGCTTTCCCAGCAAGCTGTGAGGACTAAATTGGGCAAAGTGCCATGAGGGACCTGGCATGGAGCAGGTGCTTGGGGAACTTTGGCTGATTCTCAAGTGAAAGCAAAAGAAGGAGGCAGCTGGACCACAGACATCTCCAGGATCCTGGAATTGAATCCCTTTGCATACAAGATCCCGGAGGAGAGGTAGCTAGGGGTGTAGGTCCGTGGAGAACTGGCCGCTCTCATCCCTGTGCCTTTGGCGCACCTGCAACCCTCATTTTCTCGCCTGTTGCTCCAGCTAAGTGAGCAGCGTGAGAGTCCCAGGAGGTTACGGATGGATCTGCACCCTCAGTGTTCCCAGTGCCCGGCACAGAAAAGAGGACGGTCAGCCTTGAGGGTAGTGAGCTCTCTGTTCCTGAAAGTATGAAACAGAAGTGAACTGGCAAGGAGTTGGATGAGGATTTTTTTTTTTTTTTTTTTTTTTTTAGATAGAGTCTCGCTCTGTTGCCCAGGCTGGAGTGCAGTGGCGTGATCTTGGCTCACTGCAACCTCTGCCTCCTGGGTTCAAGTGATTCTCTTGCCTCAGCCTCTTGGATAGCTGTATTTACAGGTGCATGCCACCACACCTGGCTAATTTTTTTTGGTATTTTTAGTAGAGATGGTGTTTCTCCATTATGGCAAAGCTGGTCTTGAACTCCTAACCTCAGGTGGTCAAACCACCTCAGTCTCTCAGAGTGCTGGGATTACAGGCGTGAGGCACCACGCCTAGATTGCATAAGATATTTCTACTCCAGGTGGGTCTGTGAGGACCAGGGCGAGGAATGAGGGAGAGGAAGTAAGGGGCTGTCTTCTGGCCACTCTTAATGGCTTCTTCAGAATTTGTGCATAGGACGGACTTGAGACTTTTCTTTCTTTCTTTCTTTCTTTTTTTTAAAGAGACGAAGTCAGCCGGGCACAGTGGCTCACACCTGTAATCCCAGCACTTTGGGAGGCCGAGGCGGGTGGATCACGAGGTCAATAGATCGAGACCATCCTGGTCAACATGGTGAAACCCCGTCTCTACCAAAAATACAAAAAATTAGCTGGGCATGGTGACGCGTGCCTGTAATCCCAGCTACTCAGGAGGCTGAGGCAGGAGAATTGCCTGAACCCAGGAGGCGGAGGTTGCGGTGAGCCGAGATCGCGCCATTGCACTCCAGCCTGGGTAACAAGAGCGAAACTCCGTCTCAAAAAAAAAAAAAAAAGAGACAAAGTCTTGCTCTGCCACTGTCGCAATTCTTCTGCCTCAGCCTCCCGAGTAGCTGGGATTACAGGCACGCGTCACCATGCCCAGCTAATTTTTGTATTTTGAGTAGAGACGGGGTTTCACCACTTTGACCAGGCTGGTCTCGAACTCCTGACCTCGTGATCCGCCCGCCTCAGCCCGGTGTGAGACTTTTCTTGAAGTTGCGTTTGCAAAACAAAGTCTCTTCACCTTGGGTTGTCTTATTATTTGGAGTGGGGTCCCCCAGGACAGTGGGTTAAGGTGAGCAGCTATGAGAAACATGTGCTTTTCTAACTGCCCACGAGGGGGCAGCCTCCACTGCATTTTTGGCTCTAGTTCTCGGCTGGGGAGGGTGACCGTGGCAGATCCCGGCCTGAGGACAGGTCTGGGGGCGGACGGATGGGGAAGAATTGGGCAGCAGATGCGTGGGGGCGGGAGCTGTTCTCCCCACAGATCACAAGCCCGACTTTTTTGGGGGGTTAGGAGGAACAGGCAAGATGGGAAGCTTTCCTCTGACCAGTGGATCCTGCCACTGGAAAAAGTCAGCAGAATTTGAAGACCACAGTCGTAGCAAGTGTCCAGGAAGCCCTTCAGCTTGACATTTCGGGACAAGATTTGGGGCCAGGAACACCATAGAGCATGACTGCTGGGACGAAGGGAGACTCATGAACCCCCGGAGGGCAGCACTGAGCTGAGATGGGACAGTTAAGTGGGGACTTGAGGCTCCGTGGTGAGCTGGAGCCCCCCGTCATCCCCTGGGTGGGAGCACCCTGGTGCTGGCTCGTGTGTACTGAGTGTGCTCATTTCAGAGCTCCTGACCCCTTCCCCGGGCAGTGGCCTCCTGGGTGGATGAGGGCAGGGAACCGAGACAGCTGGAGGGGAAGGAGATAGCATAGGAACACTCTGGAAAGCAGGGGCAGGTCGGTCACTCAGAGGACGGCAGAACCCAGCCCTTCCAGGAACCATCCCCAGAAGCCCCTTCTGGCTCTGGAAGGGCTTTTCTAGACGGGGTGCTGCAGGGGTGAGCCCAATCCCCACGTGGCTGCCGGGACTCTCCACAGCCCCCTGAGTCTGAGCCCCTGTGCATACACAGCTTATGCATGTGGCTTTCTCAGCCAGGGTGTTCACACTGGCTTAGCACAGTGCACCTATAGGCACCAGGGAGTTCTGACTCTCCCTGGGAGTGGGGCCTGGAGCCCTCTCTGGGTGAGGAGATGGACTCACCTCTCTCTGGGCGAGAAGGCAGACTCATCAAGTGCATCCCTGGGGACGCAGGGCAGAGAAAACCATGACCCCCTTGGGTTCCAAGTTGGGGGTGCAGGGTGGAGGCCAGAGAGCTCAGCCAGAGCCCAGCAGACCCCAGACAGGCAAGGAGGAAATCGTGCCCAGTGCCACCCACTGCCTGTCTGCCCAGCTGCAGGGGAGCCTGGCAGAAGCCAGGATAGGATTCTGTGGCCCTGGGGCAGCAGGGACTGGAAGGGGCCTGGCCTGGCAGGGTGAAGGCTGAGTTTTCAGCCTTGCCATCCACCACCTTCCTGGGCGCCTGTCTAGACCTCAGTTTCCCCATCTGTGCCACGAGGTTCACTCACTCATTTGTTCATTGCACATTTACCTAGTGTTCAGCTAAGGGCAGGGCCTTGCCATTTCACACCCCTGGGTTTCATCCCTCCTCTGCCACTTACTTTCTGGGCAGTCTTTGGCACTTTTTGTGACGTCTCTGAACCTCGGTTTCCCTACCTGTAAAAAGGAGTGTGTGCCTCATAAGATTGCTGTGAAGATTAAATTGTTCTTATTACGTAATAAGGAAAATGAGAACTGGTTACTGTCCTCAGTGAGCACTCGGCGCAAACACACTGAGAACACCCCGCACATAAGCTCACAGACGTACAAGGACACGCATGTTCTGGTTTTACACAAAAAAGCAGCATTTTAACAGAGGTACATTTTTTTTTTTTTTAAGATGGAGTCTCGCTCTGTTGCCCAGGCTGGAGTGTAGTGGCAGGATCTAGGCTCACTGTAACTTCCGCCTCCTGGGTTCAAGCAATTCTCCTGCATCAGCCTCCAGAATAGCTGGGATTATAGGCACCCACCACCACACCTGGCTACTTTTTTTTTTTTTTTTTTTTTGAGGCAGAGTCTTGGTCTGTTGGCCAGGCTGGAGTGCAATGATATGATCTCAACTCACTGCAACCTCTGCCTCCTGGGTTCAAGAGATTCTCCTGCCTCAGCCTCCTGAGTAGCTGGGATTACAGGTGTATGCCACAATGCCTGGCTAATTTTTGTATTTTTAGTAGATACTGGATTTCACCATGTTGGTCAGGCTGATTTCGAACTCCTGATCTTGTGGTCTGCCTGTCTTGGCCTCCCAAAGTGCTGGGATTATAGGTGTGAGCCACCATGCCCCGCAATATGCTCTTCTTTAATTCTAACTCTAAGAAGCCTGTCCTGATCGATGCATCTAAAGTCCTCATCTCTGGGCCAGGCACTGCAGCTCACACCTGTAATCCCAGCACTTTGAGAGACCACGGTGGGAGGATCACTTGAGGTCAGGAGTTAGAGACCAGCCTGGCCAACATGGTGAAACCCCATCTCTACTAAAAATACAAAAAATAGCCGGGTGTGGCAGTATGCGCCTGTAATCCCAGCTATCTGCAAAGCTGAGACAGAAGAACCACTTGAACCCGGGAGGCGGAGGTTGCAGTGAGCCAAGATCGCGCCATTGCACTCCAGCCTGGGCGACAAAGCAAGACTCCGTCTCAAAAAAAAAAAAGAATTTTTAATAAAGCAGCTTAAAGGAATGAGAAGAAGCTATACAGTTTCGTTACCATTTCTGTTTTTAAACACAAGCATGTGCTAATATGTGCAGGCACCATCCTGAAGGCTGTGGTATAAAGAGTCAGTTTCATCTCTAGGAAAGCTAATAGATGCATAGGGGAGGTGGGGCGTGCGCTTGAGGGAGGCTTTATCCTTATGTAACTTCTGTGCTTTGTAACGTGTATAGATTTTTCTATTTCAACAAAAAGTAATTCACATTACATTGAGCATCTATTATGCAGCAGACTGTGTGCCGTGCCAGCTGATGGCGATGTGACAGTGAGTAAGATTAGCGTGGATACCTTCTGCTGTCACACGGCTTATGATCTAGTGAAGAGACTGGCACTAAAACAGTGAGCATGCAAAGAAACACCCAATTACAAATGAAAAAGAGACCTACGAAAAAGCAGCCAGGCTACTAGGAAGGGATAAACAGAGACGAGGACTTTATTTTTTATTTTATTTTATTTTTTGAGACAGAGTCTCGCTCTGTTGCCCAGGCTGGAGTGCAATGGCGCGATCTTGGCCCACTGCAACCTCCGCCTCCCGGGATCAAGCGATTCTTCTGTCTCAGCTTTGCAGATAGCTGGGATTACAGGCACACACTGCCACGCCCGGCTAAGTTTTTGTATTTTTAGTAGAGACAGGGTTTCACCATGTTCCCCAGGCTGGTCTCGCACCCCTGAGCTCAGGCAATCCATTGGCCTTGGACTCCCAAAGTGCTGGGATTACAGGTGTGAGCCACCGTGCCCAGCCTAATAAGTTTATTTTTTAAAGATTTCTATTATTTATTTTTGGGGAGTTTTGCTCTTGTTGCCCGGGCTGGAGTGTAATGGTATGATCTCAGCTCATTGCAACCTTCGCCTCCTGGGTTCAAGTGATTCTCCTGCCTCAGCCTCCTGAGTAACTGGGATTGCAGGCATGTGCCACCATGCCCGGCTAATATTTTTTTGTATTTTTAGTAGAGATGAGGTTTCCCCTTGTTGGTCAGGCTGGTCTCGAGCTCTGGACCTCAGGTGATTCACCTGCCTCAGCCTCCCAAAGTGCTGGGATTACAGGCAAGACCCACTGTGCCCGGAAGCTTTTTTTTTTTTTTTTTTAATTTTGGCAAAACACATATAAAATTTACCATCTTAGCTTTTTTTGAGACAGAGCCTTGCTACATCGCTCAGGCTGGAGTACAGTGGCGCACTCAGGGTTTACTGCAGCCTCCACCTCCTGGGCTTAAGCAGTCCTCCCGCCTCAGCCTCCTGAGTAGCTGGACTGCCCATATGAGCCACCACGCTAGGCTACTTAAAGAATTTTTTTGTGGAGACAAAAATAAGCTCTCGCTATGTTGCCCAGGCTGCTGTCAAACTCCTGAGCTGAAGCAATGCTCCCACCTTGGGCTCCCAAAGTTCTGGGATTACAGGCCTGGCATCTTAACCTTTTTTTTTTTTTTGAGATGGAGTCTTGCTCTGTCACCCAGGCTGGAGTGCAGTGGCACCATCTCGGCTCACTGCAACCTCCGCCTCCCAGGTTCAAGTGATTCTCCTGCCTCAGCCTCCAGAGTAGCTGGGACTACAGGTGCGTGCCACCACGCCCGGCTAATTTTTTGTATTTTTAATAGAGATGGGGTTTCACTGTGTTAGCCAGAATGGTCTTAATCTCCTGACCTCATGATCCTCCTACCTTGGCCTCTCAAACTGCTGGGATTACAGGCATGAGCCGCTGCACCTGGCCTAAAGCTTTACTTTTTAACTGAAATTCACTTTCACCAGTGATGAATCTGATGCCTGTTTTTCAGCACCCTCAGCAACACCATATGTAATTGGACATTCCATCTTTCCCAATCTAACTGGCAAAGCAAGACTCCATCTCAAAAAAAAATTAGCTGGGCATGGTGGCAGGCACTTGTAATCCCAGCTACTCGAGAGACTGAAGCAGGGAGAATTGCTTGAACCCAGGAGACAGTTACATTATCTATTATGTTAACAAATATAAATAATAATTATATTTGTAATTTTAAGTTATAATTCACTGAAGCCAGGCATGGTGTCTCACACCTGTAACCCGAGAACTTTGGGAGGCCGAGGTGAGTGGATCACTTGAGGTCAGGAGTTGGAGACCAGCCTGGCCAACATGATGAAACCCCATCTCTACTAAAACTACAAAATTAGCTGGGCATAGTGATGCATACTTGTAATCCCAGCCACTTGGGAGGCTGAGGTAGGAGGATCGCTTGAACCTGGGAGGCGGAGGCTACAGTGAGCTGAGATCATGTCACTGCACTCCAGCCTGGGTGACAGAGCGAGATTTCATCTAAAAAAAAAAGTTGTAGTTTGCTGATTGTAAGTGCAGTCAAGCATCTCTTTATATTTTAAAATGTATTTGTGTTTTTCTCATCTGTTAACAGCTCATGTTCTTCATCTATTTTTTACTGGATTGTTGTTTTTTATAGGAACTCTGTGTATTAAGGGAATTAACCTTTAATCTGTGCATCATTCAGGGTCCCAGCAGGAAACAGTTTAATTCGAGGAAGGTTTAATACAGAGATTATTTCAAGGGGAGAGTCAGGGAGCCGGGGTCCTGACAGAGTAGTGCCTGAAGAATGCTACAGGGGGAGAGAGCTCTCTGGAGAGGGACACCTCAGGGGACACATCCCCATCTCCTGTGAGAGCCTCGGTTTCATGAACCCATCTAGGAGCCAGAGGGCCAGGGAGCCTGTGGATGGAGGCCCCGCAGGTCAGCTTCCCCACACACGGGAGCATGTGATGGAGAGGGGTCTGGAGGGGAGGGTTCCTTGTCTGTCTTCTGACTGTGTTGATTCTTTGGAAAGCATAAATGATTGATTTTTATGTAGTAGAATCAATCTTTCCTTTTACAGCTTCTGGACTTGTGTCTGACTTAGAAAGGCTTTCTTCACTCCGATACTACTGCAAAAAATCAATTGCATTCTTTTTTTGGGGTCCTGATGGTTTTATTTCTAACATTTAAATCTGTGATCCATTTGAATTTATTTTGGTGTTAGGAGGGAGGGAGGTATTTATTTATTTATTTTTGATAGTAGGTATTCAATAATAGATCATCTCCCCACTGATTTGTTACTTTTAATAAAAACTCTTCTGAATCAAAGAATGAATGGATAGCATTGCTGGGACTGGGTACTCACTGCTGGGACTGGGTACTCACTACTGGGAATGGGTACTCACTGCTGGGACTGGGTACTCACTGCTGGCACTGGGTACTCACTGCTGGCACTGGGTACTCACTGCTGGGAATGGGTACTCACTGCTGGGAATGGGTACTCACTGCTGGGACTGGATGCTCACTGCTGGGAATGGGTGCTCACTGCTGGGACTGGAGGTTCACTGCTGGGAATGAGAATTCACTGCTGGGACTGGGTACTCACTGCTGGGACTGGGTACTCACTGTTGGGACTGGGTGCTCACTGCTGGGACTGGGTACTCACTGCTGGGAATGGGTACTCACTGCTGGGAATGGGTACTCACTGCTGGGAATGGGAACTCACTGCTGGGACTGGATGCTCACTGCTGGGACTGGGTACTCACTGCTGGGAATGGGTACTCACTGCTGGGAATGGGTGCTCACTGCTGGGACTGGGTGTTCACTGCTGGGAATGGGTGCTCACTGCTGGGACTGGATGTTCACTGCTAGGAATGGGAACTCACTGCTGGGACTGGGTACTCACTGCTGGGACTGGATGCTCACTGCTGGGACTGGGTGCTCACTGCTGGGACTGGGTACTCACTGCTGGGACTGGGTGCTCACTGCTGGGACTGGGTGCTCACTGCTGGGACTGGGTGCTCACTGCTGGGAATGGGTGCTCACTTCTGGGAATGGGAACTCACTGCTGGGACTGGGTACTCACTGCTGGGACTGGATGCTCACTGCTGGGACTGGGTACTCACTGCTGGGACTGGGTACTCACTGCTGGGACTGGGTGCTCACTGCTGGGACTGGGTGCTCACTGCTGGGAATGGATGTTCACTGCTGGGAATGGGAATTCACTGCTGGGACTGGGTGCTCACTGCTGGGACTGGGTGCTCACTGCTGGGACTGGATGCTCACTGCTGGGACTGGGTGCTCACTGCTGGGACTGGGTGCTCACTGCTGGGACTGGGTACTCACTGCTGGGACTGGATGCTCACTGATGTGACTGGGTATTCACTGCTGGGACTGGGTGCTCACTGCTGGGAATGGGTGCTCACTGCTGGGAATGAGTGCTCACTGCTGGGAATGAGTGCTCACTGCTGGAACTGGGTACTCACTCCTGGGACTGGATGCTCACTGCTGGGACTGGATGCTCACTCCTGGGAATGCGTGCTCACTGCTGGGACTGGATGCTCACTGCTGGGAATGGGAACTCACTGCTGGGACTGGGTACTCACTGCTGGGACTGGGTACTCACTGCTGGGACTGGGTACTCACTGCTGGGACTGGGTACTCACTGCTGGCACTGGGTACTCACTGCTGGGAATGGGAACTCACTGCTGGGACTGGATGCTCACTGCTGGGACTGGGTGCTCACTGCTGGGAATGGGTGTTTACTGCTGGGAATGGGTGCTCACTGCTGGGACTGGGTACTCACTGCTGGGACTGGGTACTCACTGCTGGGAATGGGTACTCACTGCTGGCACTGGGTACTCACTGCTGGGAATGGGTACTCACTGCTGGGAATGGGTACTCACTGCTGGGACTGGATGCTCACTGCTGGGAATGGGTGCTCACTGCTGGGACTGGATGTTCACTGCTGGGAATGGGAATTCACTGCTGGGACTGGGTACTCACTGCTGGGACTGGGTACTCACTGTTGGGACTGGGTGCTCACTGCTGGGAATGGGTGCTCACTGCTGGGACTGGGTACTCACTGCTGGGAATGGGTACTCACTGCTGGGACTGGATGCTCACTGCTGGGAATGGGAACTCACTGCTGGGAATGGGTGCTCACTGCTGGGAATGGATGTTCACTGCTGGGAATGGGAATTCACTGCTGGGACTGGATGTTCACTGCTGGGAATGGGAATTCACTGCTGGGACTGGGTACTCACTGCTGGGACTGGGTACTCACTGTTGGGACTGGGTGCTCACTGCTGGGACTGGGTACTCACTGCTGGGAATGGGTACTCACTGCTGGGACTGGGTACTCACTGCTGGGAATGGGAACTCACTGCTGGGACTGGATGCTCACTGCTGGGACTGGGTGCTCACTGCTGGGAATGGGTGCTCACTGCTGGGAATGGGTACTCACTGCTGGGACTGGATGCTCACTGCTGGGAATGGGTGCTCACTGCTGGTATTGGATGTTCACTGCGAGGAATGGGAACTCACTGCTGGGACTGGGTACTCACTGCTGGGACTGGATGCTCACTGCTGGGACTGGGTGCTCACTGCTGGGACTGGGTACTCACTGCTGGGACTGGGTGTTCACTGCTGGGAATGGGTGCTCACTGCTGGGACTGGATGCTCACTGCTGGGAATGGGTGCTCACTGCTGGGACTGGATGTTCACTGCTAGGAATGGGAACTCACTGCTGGGACTGGGTACTCACTGCTGGGACTGGATGCTCACTCCTGGGAATGCGTGCTCACTGCTGGGACTGGGTACTCACTGCTGGGACTGGGTGCTCACTGCTGGGAATGGGTGCTCACTGCTGGGACTGGATGTTCACTGCTGGGAATGGGAATTCACTGCTGGGACTGGGTGCTCACTGCTGGGACTGGGTGCTCACTGCTGGGACTGGGTACTGACTGCTGGGACTGGGTACTCACTGCTGGGACTGGATGTTCACTGCTGTGACTGGGTGCTCACTGCTGGGACTGGGTGCTCACTGCTGGGACTGGGTGCTCACTGCTGGGACTGGATGCTCACTCCTGGGAATGGGTGCTCACTGCTGGGAATGGGTGCTCACTGCTGCGAATGGGTACTCACTGCTGGGACTGGGTACTCACTGCTGGGACTGGGTACTCGCTGCTGGGACTGGGTGCTCGCAGCTGGGAATGGGTGCTCACTGCTGGGAATGGGTGCTCGCTGCTGGGACTGGGTGCTCGCTGCTGGGACTGGGTGCTCGCAGCTGGGAATGGGTGCTCACTGCTGGGACTGGGTGCTCACTGCTGGGACTGGATGCTCACTCCTGGGAATGGGTGCTCACTGCTGGGAATGGGTGCTCACTGCTGGGAATGGGTGCTCACTGCTGGGACTGGGTGCTCACTGCTGGGACTGGGTGCTCACTGCTGGGAATGGGTACTCGCTGCTGGGACTGGGTGCTCGCAGCTGGGACTGGGTGCTCGCTGCTGGGACTGGGTGCTCGCAGCTGGGACTGGGTGCTCGCTGCTGGGACTGGGTG
Source organism: Aotus nancymaae (assembly GCF_030222135.1). Classification (NCBI taxonomy): domain Eukaryota; kingdom Metazoa; phylum Chordata; class Mammalia; order Primates; family Aotidae; genus Aotus; species Aotus nancymaae. The sequence continues at coordinate 73,784,794 of NW_026988414.1, forward strand.
CTCGCTGCTGGGACTGGGTGCTCGCTGCTGGGAATGGGTGCTCGCTGTTGTGAATGGGTGCTCGCTGCTGGGACTGGATGTTCACTGCTGGGAATGGGAATTCACTGCTGGGACTGGGTGCTCACTGCTGGGACTGGGTGCTCACTGCTGGGACTGAGTACTCACTGCTGAGACTGGGTACTCACTGCTGGGAATGGGTACTCACTGCTGGGACTGGATGCTCACTGATGGGACTGGGTACTCACTGCTGGGACTGGGTGCTCACTGCTGGGAATGGGTGCTCACTGCTGGGAATGGGTACTCACTGCTGGAACTGGGTACTCACTCCTGGGAATGGGTACTCACTGCTGGGACTGGATGCTCACTCCTGGGAATGGGTGCTCACTGCTGGGACTGGATGTTCACTGCTGGGAATGGGAACTCACTGCTGGGACTGGGTACTCACTGCTGGGACTGGATGCTCACTGCTGGGACTGGGTACTCACTGCTGGGACTGGGTGCTCGCTGCTGGGACTGGGTACTCGCTGCTGGGACTGGGTACTCGCTGCTGGGACTGGGTACTCGCTGCTGGGAATGGGTACTCGCTGCTGGGACTGGGTACTCACTGCTGGGATGGGTACTCACTGGTGGGACTGGGTACTCACTGCTGGGACTGGGTACTCACTGCTGGGACTGGGTACTCACTGCTGGGACTAGGTACTCACTGCTGGGACTGGGTACTCACTGTTGCATCATCTACAGCAGCACTGCACCTCCTGTCAGCCTTGGGCCCTGCCTGGGGCCCATTCCCAAATCCTGCCCCACCCCCTGGTGTTCTCTGGATCTCCCCCCTGGTGTTCTCTGGATCTCCCAGGTGGCAATGATGGCATGGGGTCTACAAGAGGTGAGGTTCCTGGGTGTCCCAGCTGAAGGTGCTAGTGGGCCGTGGGGCTGGGAGCAGCGTGGGCACGCGTTGTGAATGCGAGTTTGGGTGTGTGGATAAGGTGAGAACAGACGTGAGTGCCAGCTCTCAGCGGGCACAGGCGCATGGGCAGATGTGGCCTGGAGTGGTCCGGCCATGCCTGTGCGTGAGTTCTCCAGGTGTGAGTTCAGGTGGCTCAGCACACCAGCCAGGTACGTGAGTGTTTGTAGCCAGGCGTGTGTTTACAGGTGTGCCTCTACCTCTTGTGCCCTCAGGGCCAAGGGAGCCGCTGGCTTGCGTGTCTGAGACTCCTTCTTGCCGTGAGAATCGTGGAATCTCAAAGTCCCCAGATTAGTGCTTCCTCCAAGGTGGGGGCTGGAGTGGGGGTGTGGCTGGCCGGGTAATCAGGCAGGTTTGGGAAGCATGCTTCTGCGCCTGCCGGAGGGCCATGGGTTCATCTGAGCTCTGGGAGACCTGGACTGGCAATTCTGCCTCCTTGGACAGGGGGAGCTGAGGCCCTGCCCAGAATTTTGGGGACCACAGTGACGAAACAAGTATCTGAGCACGATTGGGCAGATTTCAGCGACCACCTGTACACCTGACAGGCTTTGCTCTGGGCCAGTGCCTCCACCACACACCCCAGGCCAGCAGGGCCCAGGGCAGGGCCAGTTTCAGCCAGACCCCCCAACTCCCCATGTTTTCTAGCTGGGGAAATTGATGTCCAGGGTCTCTGGTCGGCAGCCAGCCTGGCGGGGAGCCTCTGAGCTATCCTGCCAGGTGTGCATAGGCACGGTGGGAGAGCTCCTATCTCCTCCTGCCCTCCCCCCGACCCCTGCCTCTGAGAGCCCCCATCTGATGCTGGAGCTGCTGAGCCCCCCTGGAATGAGAGTGATCCTGCGTGAGACAGACAGAGGAAGGCGGGGCTGTAAGGGAAGTGTCAGGACACAAATGAAACTGCGCTGAGTGTTCTAAAACTTTGTAGGGAGAGCATCCCTCCCCCTCAACACCATGCCCTGTGCTCTCCAGAGGCATTTCTGGGACCTCACCCCTGTCTGCAGCCCTGACCTCACCCCTCTCTGCAGCACAGGCGTTGCGGCCACTCTGAGCTGGGCCTTTCTCTCTCTTGTGTTTTCTGACTCAGCTGCTGGGCCCCTGATCACCCCTGGGCTGGCTGCTTTCTCTTAGCCTCTCAGGCGGTTGGCCAGCATTCCTCAAGACGACTCTGGAACAGACTACACACGGGGGACACAGAGATGAATGAGAACAAGGCCCTGGACTCTTGAGGGGGGCACCCAGCCCAGCCCCAGAGAGAGGGCCAGGGACCGTCTTCCCTGAAAGAGGGGGCGGGGGAAGCCAGTCCAGGTGGTAGAAACAGGATGTCCCAGGGGTGACAGGCCTGGAGCACACAGAGGCTGCCCCTTGAGCAGCATGAGGGTCTCCAGGCTTCCCTGGGGCAGGCATCTGGGGGGTGGTGGCCTGTCCCACTGGGAGTGAGTTTCCTTCCTTCCGGCAGCTCCTTCTCACGCAATGGGCGGGAAGGAATTGGGGGCCCATTGTTCCCTAGCACGCTAGCACCCCCAGCCTTCCCTAGCTTCTGGGTGGGGGGAGCAGTGGAAGGAAGTGGGCTGAGCCCAGGCCCTGGCAAGACCCCAGTGAGAGAGCACAGGGTTTGGGGAAACGCTGGCTGGCGTGTGGGCCTGGCGTGTGCACAGCTGCACACGCCACACACATGGCGGGGCCCTTCTCGCCCTGAGCCCACCTTTCTCAGGATCCTGGGGTGTGTGTGTGTGTGTGCGTGTGTGTGTGTGTGTCATATCAGCCCTGGGCCCTGCCTACACCCATTCCCAAATCCTGCCCCACCCCCTCGTGTCCTCTGGGTCTCCCGTGGTGATGGGGTGGGGTCTACAAGAGGTGAGGTTCCTGGGTGGCCCAGCTGAAAGTGCCAGTGGGCCAGTGGGGCTGGGAGCAGCGTGGGCCTGCATTGTGAACGCGAGTCTCGGGTGTGTGGGAAAGCCGGGAACAGACGTGAGTGCCAGCTCTCAGCGGGCACAGGCGCATGGGCAGATGTGGCCTGGCGTGATCGGGCGGTGCCTGTGCGTGAGTTCTCCAGGTGTGAGTTGGGGCACTTCACACACATCATCTCATTAAACCTCCCACCCAGCCTGTAAGGTAAGATGATCGTCATCCCCAGTTGCGAGATGAGGAAATCTAGGCTCAGAAAGTTTATGCCACTGGCCTGAGGTTAGTGGGTGAGCTGGGATTTTCTTCTGGATCTGTGAGCAGCCTCTAGCCTCATCCCCTTTCCCTTTCCCAAGCCCTGTGATGATCATAATACTGGCTTGGGGCGGAGAGGGAGGTACGCGGTGAAGAGGTGAAGGCCTGGGGGGCCCTGTTGAGTATCACCTACACCACCACGTTATCCTAACCCAGAAAATCCCGCAGGGCAGCAGGGCCCGCGGGGAGAGCGCAGGTCCCTCAATGCAGAGCAGAGGCCGCTTCCCTCATCAGTGCAGGGTGAGGGGCACTGGGCGGGCTCCTTGCCCAAAAGTGCCCCCCCACCCCGCTGCACTGCCTGAGAGGCTGCGTCCCAGCTGTACTCCAGAGGGCTCCCGGGAGCCTGGCGTTATGTCATGGTGGAGTGATTGGCCCCAACCCCTTCCCGCCCACTGCAGGATGGACAGAGGGGTGGACAGAGTGCAGGGTCTCGGGACTAATTTTGAGGGGGATCACTAAGGAATGGGGAGCTTGGCTCAGGACATGGCTACCTCTGGTGGCAGTGCCCTCTCAGGGACAGGAGCCAGTGATAGGGGCAAGGTAGAGGGCAAACTCATGGACTGACTCTGAGCCGCAGAAGCTCTGGTCTAGCCAGCCTCTGCTTGGCTCCCCCGCCCAGTCGCTGTACTCACTACCATTCTTTCAGACAGTCTGCACCCTCCTCAGATTCCTTTGTTAACTGGGAAATCCTTCCTTGGGGGGCACGTTACTTTAAGACAGATTTGGTGGGGCACGGTGGCTCATACCTGTAATCCCAGCACTTTGGGAGACCGAAGTGGGCGGATCACCTGAGGTCAGGAGTTTGAGACCAGCTTGGCCAACATGGAGAAACCCTGTCTCTACTAAAAATATAAAAATTGGCTGGGCATGGTGGCGCACGCCTGTAATCCCAGCTACTCGGGAGGCTGAGGCAGGAGAATTGCTTGAACCCAGGAGGTGGAGGTTGCTGTGAGCCGAGATCGCGTCATTGCACTTCCAGCCTGGGTAACAAGAGCGAAACTCCGTCTCGAAAAAAAATAAAAATAAATAAAAAATAAAAAATAAAGAAAAGCAAAAGCCGGCCCCTCCTCTCTCCCGGAGTGGGTGGCCCTCCCCTCTCTCAGAGTGGGCGAGGACAGGAGTTGCAGGGAACGCTTTCCTTGGGGCGCCACAGGTCTTTCTGGAGCTGCCTGGCCACGCCCCGCTTTCCTTTCGTGTTTCTCATTGACCAATGGGATTGCAGCATGAAGGCCACGCCCCATTCTACATTCTAGTGGGGCCCTGGTTACGCCTCCTCTGGCTCAGTCAACACAGCTGTCTGGTAGGGGAGTGGAGCTGCTTACCACTGCTCCCTTGACTTGTGCTGATGTGGCCCCAACCCCGCCTTCCTCCCCAACCCCGCCTCCCTCCCCACCGCACCATGGCGATGTCAGAAGAAATTCGCAAGATGAAATTAGCCTCGGCTAGGAAAAAGGTAACATGCACACAGATCCCCTCCGACAGCAAGACCGCTGCCAGAGTCCATAACACTTCTGAGACACACCAGACTGGGTGGGCCCCCAACCCCGGTGCCTCTGGGCTCCCCCTACCAAAGTCTTTTCAGTGAGTCCCACCCCTTCAGCAAGGAGCCCAGCCCCTGCCCTTGCCAATCACCCCAGGGTGACTTTGGATGTGCAACTCCTGAGGCTCCCCGCTCCCTACTTGGGCCTCACCTTTTCCTGCTCCATGTCTGATCTCCCTGGGCTCTGTGGGCTCATGTCTCTAAGGACCTGGGTCTCCCAGCCCCCGCCCTCACCAGTCATTTCTGGGTGACTTTGGGCTGGTGACTCCTGGGGCTCCCTGCTGCAGACTCTGCCCTCCCCTCCTGCTCCCCCAGCGCGACCTCCCTGTGCTCTTTGGGCTGGCGTCTCCAAGGACCTGGGTCCCAGCCCTGCATTCCCCTCCCCGATCATGGAGCAGTGACTCAGGCATCTCCTTCATGTGGTCCCCTTCCCCAGGAGGAGTGGAATGTAGTGATGTCACAGTCCCCCTGTGACATTACTGCTACAAGACCAGCCTTTGATCTTAGGACCCAGTCCCCTAAGCATTCTCATCCCATTTCTGGCTCCTCTGGTCGCAGCACAGATTTTCAGCTGGATGGGGAATGGGGACTGTGGGACCTAGGAGCGAGAGGTTTCAGGCTGCCCCACTCCTTTAACATAGACACTGACAGTGTGAAAAGCCTACACTTCCTCCGTGAGCTCAAAACATTGACAGTGTCTCTGGGCCCCAGGGTGGGATGGTGGGAGATAAGAACCATGAGAGGAGCTGGCACAAAGCAGTTATGGGACAAAGGGTCTGAGAGAGGCAGAACAGAAAATGCTGCCAGCTGATGGGGAAGAAAGGAAGTCAGAGGCTTGGACACTGAGGGAGACAGAACATCTCCATGTGCACTCTCATCTCTTGTAGTCAGAAGCAGGTGGTCACAAGGAGGGCCCAGCGCCACGTGTCACCTTGAAAGATCCAAAGGTAAGAGGCCCTGAGCTGAGGTACAGTGACCCTGCAGGCCAGCCCTCCACCCTCCTCCCACAGTGGTGGCTGGGTGCCCCTCTGCCAGATGAGGCAGCCCCCACACACCCCAACCCTAATGATTGTTCTCTCTACCTCTCCCCCAATCCTCCCCCAACTCCTCCTCTCTGCATGTGCCTCAGAGCGCACGCCAACTACAAATAGCCCTGGACTCGAGCTCCGTCACAACCAGTGAACGGAATAACACCATCAACTTATTGGTAAGAGTCCAGTGGGGTCCCCTGATTCCACGCTGCCAATCCTGGGCTCCAGTTTCCCCTTGGGGCTGCTGTGGGTGAGTTGGAGGATGCTATGGGGAGCCAGCACTGGATGCAGAGCTCAGAGGCCAAATGCCCGCCCTGCCCTTACCTGGCTGTGGCCTTGGCCAAGTCCTAGGTGGGGGACTGGGTACTTGGACTATAACAGTACAGAAGAGTACCTCTAGTATGTTATGATTTGTGTAGAGAGAGGAAATGTGTGTGTGTGTGTGTGTGTGTGTGTGTACATACTATGATAATATACGTAAAACATGTCTGCAAGGATTTGTAAAAAACTCAGGAGAGAGCACAGGTGGCTGGGAGATACTTCCCTTCTGTACCTTCTCAGTTTTGGACTATGTGAATTTGTCATCCTTTCAAAAAGTGTGCAGAAGATTAATTTCCCCCTTCCTGTCTGCGCCCCCACCCCCAGCAGGAAAAAAATGGACTTAGAGAATCAGACGGACCTGGGTGTTCAAATCCCAGCTCTGTCTAAGTGATCTTAGGCAACCACTTAACCTCTAATACTCCATGTTTTCCATCTGCACAGTAGAGGCAATCGTAGTAACTGCCTCACGTGGTGGTTGTGAGGTTGAATGGGATTGTTAGCACGCTGCCTGGTGACGCACCCAATAAAGGTTCCAACAGTGGTAGTAATAACAGGAATAACAATAGAATATGATCCGATCTCTCTGGGCCTCTGTTAGCCAGCTGTAAATGCGATCTCTTTGCCTGTCCCTTCCAAGTTTACTGAGTCCTTTTAAAAACCAGACCGTGGGCCTTGATCTTTACTGACCGAGCTGTGTATGAAGCCCAGCCCTAGCCCTTTTAAGGGGCACTGTGTGGAATGGCCCAGGCTCTCCAGATTGAAGCTTCTCATTCTTCACCATCCAGCCCTCGAGCCGCCGTGAAGCAGTCCTTGAGCAGCAGTTACTACAGCAGTGGGAACTGCTAGGAGCACAGGCGGCAGAGGTGAGACTTTGCAGAGGGAGGGATGTGGAAGGAAGATGACCCCAGGTGGCCAGGAGCAGGGGAGGAGCAGTGACAGCCTTTCCTAACTTCTGGGTCCATTCTTGCAGGTGATGAAGTGTCTTAAGAAAGTTCGGCGACAAAGAGACACATATGCTGAACAACTCAAAACAGAGAGGGCGCAGTGGCAGCAGAAAATGCTCCAAATGGCAGGAGAAGTGAGAGCTGACCCTTCAGCCCCCCACCTTAGATAGCTCACTGGATCTTTCTGGGCATCTGTAAAATAAGAATAGTCCAGCCAGGGGTGGTCACGGGACTGGGCTTTGTGGAGCTGGGGGCGGAGAGGGAGATGGCAGCCTGTCCAGCCACCAGCCCCTCTCTCCAGGGCCCTTTCCCCCTTGCTTTGGGCAGATTGAAGAAATATTGAAAATGGAGAAAAAGCAGGATGCAATTAAAATCGAGGAGCTGAAGCGGAGCCCTGCCCACCTACAAAACCATCTGGGTAAGATGGGGCTGGCGTGACCCGGGAGCAGGACTGGCATCAGAGGGCTGTGGGGTGGCTTAGAATGCCCCAGGGAGGTGGGTGGCTGGAAGGGCTTTGAGGCAGAGGGAAAGAGGTCTGTGCCAGGAGACGGCAAGTCTTGTAATCTCCGTGAGCCTCAGTGTCCCCATCAGCAAAGACGGAGGGGTGCCCGTTGTCAGCCACCCACAGTGCTCTCTATCTGAAAGTGGCTTGGAAGACTGGCTACCATTTGGGTGCGAGGAATCATTAGCAGTGAGGCCAGGTTTGGGGAGCTTCAGAGGAGCTGTGCACCAAGAAGAGTGGGTTTTTTGTTTTGTTTTGTTTTATTGAGAATCCAGAGGCCCTTATTGTCTGCTTCCTTTCTCAGCTGAACCCCTGGCCGGGAAGGCAGGTACCAGCACCCAAGGACACTGACTTCCATCCACCCCAGGCGTCTTTCTTCCACCCCCAGCCTCCCTCTCCTGTCTGCCCCTGGTGGCCTGTTCTGTCTGTCTCTCCAGAGTGCCGGCTGCCCGGCAGGCTCCCTCCAGGCTGAGTTCATGGCACTCCTTCCCCCTAGTGGCCAGAGCCGGCTTCACAGGATAAGACCTGCTAAGCTCCAGGGACTTTCCAGGAACAGTGTCCCTTGAAAAGGGTGTGGCCTTTTCACCGCTCCCAACAGCACCCTAGAAATGGCTTGGCCTTTCCCCTCCCCTGAGCTCCACAGAGAACACAGTCCACAGAGGACACATCCCCCGTCATCCAGAAATGGGTTTGACTCTCCTCGGAGGGACAGCAGGACTGGTAGAGACTGTCAGGCCACGGGGCTGCCTGCACAGCACCCCCATGCTTGGCAGGGGTGGGAGGGATGGCAGGCCTGGGTGACAGGGAGGCTCACTGGAGGTGGCACACTTTGGAGGGGCAGTGTCAGGGGACAGCTTTCTCTTGCTGGGCTACAAGACTCCACAGGGACAGCACGGTGACTGACTCCCAGTGCCAGAAGCGAGGTGGTCAGCCATGTGTAGTTGTGTATATATATGTGAGTATTTATAGATATTTCTAGAACAGGGCAGGGGCATGCCACAGAGGGGGACGGTCACACCTGGATATGTCACCTCACCGCTACAAGAGACTAAGTCACAGATGAAGGGGGCTGGCTTTGGGGCTGGGGGAGTCACAGAACAGCCGCCCAGGCAGGCTTGGAAAGGGAGGTCTCCGACAGGAGCGGGGATCTGTGTAGAGGTCGAAGGGGGGCCTGGGGCTCTCAGGATGGGATGGACTTCCCTGACCCAATCAGCGGGCAGTTGCAGAGAAAGCAGAGAGAAAACGGGAGAGAGAAAAGCTAGAGAGCTGGTGAGGCAAGCGCAGAGCAGGGGCGAGCTGCAGCAGCTGGGGGAGGGCTGGGGAGGGGAGGGCGCAGGTGCAGGTGTGGCAAGGCTCCTGGAAAAGGGGCTGGAAGGGAAAGGGGAGGAAGAAGGAGGAAGGAGCCAGAGCTTCACAGGTAGTGCCCGGGGGCTGCGGCGGCCCTCCCCACCCAAAACACGCTGGCCTCTCCCACAGCACCCAGGCAGTGCACCCACAGTTCAGACCCATGTTCACCGCCCTCGGGCTGCCCTCATCCCTGGTCACCCTATCTGCCAACCGACTGGCCCAGGGTCACCTCTCACCTTGGGGAGCCCCACACAACAGTCACCAGGCCTGATAGAGAAGGAACACTGCCTGAACCAGGAGGGTGAAGCTAAAAGGGCTGGATGGCTGGAGGGAGCGTCTGAGGGCCTTCTGGGTGATCAGAAAGCCCAGGACCCTCTGAAGGGAACCTGAGGGAGACAGGGAGAGCAGGCAGCCAGATGCCACTGGCCATAAACTTATAAGTCTAAGTGGGGACCCTCAGCTGGTCGGGTGGGGGGGGGGGTTGCAGGTCGCATAGGTGAGGCTGGGCCCTTCCTGCAGGGAAATGCAGAAGAGGGAGAGTCCGTGGCAGGGGAGGCAGTCAAGCTCTCTGGGCAGAGCTCAGCTGGGCCAGCAGGCACTGTGGTCCCTTGGCTGAATAGGGGGTAATAGCAACAGGCCAAGATGCATGAGCCTGCTGGCTGGTGGTAGTGCTTCAGAGGGTCAGAAGGGGCAGGGACCCTGCCTTCGGTCACACACTAGCAGCCATGATGGTACCTGGGAGGGAGGGGAGGGGGCTGTGTGTCCTGCCTGGCCTGTGCGGCGTGTGGTGGGATGACTGTATGTATGGGACTCTCGAGCTTTTACTCTAGATCACCACTGGATTGCCGACAGAGGAGGTGAGACCCTGACTATCACCCCTGCTCTGCAGTGGATTTGGCTCTTGGCACTCCCAGGCTGGGAGCTGGATGCCCTGGCTGGCAGCATGACTCACACTGCACGGCAGTCACAGTGGGCCCAGGATGATGTTCCTAGGCCTCTGGCTCCGAGTCCAGCCCCACACGCGACGCCCCCCAAGCTCCCAGCCCCTATACCATAAAGCACCCACGTGTGCCAGCTTGGGCATAGAGCCTGTTCCAAGAGCCCCAGGCTCAGCCATGGAGGCCTTGGGGCTCCCAGGGAAGGGAGGCCAGCAGCACAAGGACAGAGAGCTGGAAGAACAACTCTGCAGTTCCAGAAGGGAGGGGCAGGGAGCCTGACTCCAGGTCCCAGGTGTGCCCCGTGTGGAGCTGGTGCAGCGGGGCGGGCACACCGTTCATGCAGCAGGCATGTACCTACCATGGCTGACGCTCCTCAGGGTCACTGATAGAGATTCGGAAAGACAGCATAAAACCAACATGGCTGCTCACATGCATGGCTGGGACAGGCCTGAGGGTGGGGGACACACATGCGTGTGCACACACTAACACACATGCCCACAAACAACATGCATACACCGCCTTCCCCGCCACCTCCCGGTGCCCAGCACCCTCACTGCCCGACACGTGCCACACAGGTCTGGGGCGTGCAGCCACTCGGCACACTGAAGCACACGTGTGGGCAGAGTCACAACACAGACGCTCCCGCACACAGAGGCACCAGGTCCCGGCACACTTGTGCCTGGCGTGTTCAGAGGACGACCCGTGCTGCTCATGGAGACAGGGCTTGCTCGCTAATGTCCAGCTGTCATTTCTCTACCCAAGAGCCTTCCATGGCTCCCTACTGCCCATAGCACTGAGCCCCAACAAGTCAAACTCTTCAGACTGAAGGTTCTCCACCCTATGCCCACCCTCCCACAGAGCTCTTCCTCATTCTGTCTCTGTTCCCTGCTTTGGCCAGTGGCTGTCCTCGGTGCGGCCCACACTACACCTCTGCCCACACTGCCCACACTGCAGCTCTTTACCCAGATACCCTCCAATTCCTCGCCACGTAAGCCTCAGTCATGCCCCGGACCACAGTGAAGTCAGGCTGCCTTGAAGAAGCTCTCCCAGACTGCTCTTTTCCCCAAGGCAGGGCCATGAGTTGCCAAATGTCTCCTGGGTGTCAGTGAGACTGGAGTCGGAGCAGGCATCAAACCTTACGTCCCATATGTCACACCTCACCATAGACCTGGGCGCCAAATACCCTGAAGAGTCTGAACTCACATTGGCAGTTAGCACAGTGCCCCTACAGCTGCATCTGCAGTTAACACAGGATCCCTGTGGCCACTGTCTCCCTTGATCCCCACAACCACCCTGGGAGAAAGCCAGAATTTCATCATTTGATAGAAGGGACGCTGAGGCTCTGGGAGGGAAAGGGACTTGCCTAGAGGCCCAGGGTGAGGCAGCATCTCTGGACTCCCAGTCCGGTGCTCTTGCCCAATACCATGCTGCTTGCTGCTACCCATCTACACTGTCATCAGCAGGTCATAGGGCAAGCCCCAATCCCTGCCTCATTTTGGTTTATGGGCTCTGGACCCACAGCCCTACCCTCCAGTCATCTGGAGACAAAAACAGATGCTATTGTTCTTCCTTAGAGAATGTGGCCAGTGGAAACAGCACACTGGGAATCGGAGTGAACGTCCTTGAAGGAGGGCCATGGGTCAGCAAGGCCAAGCCAAAGCATGCAGTAGAACGCTTTTCCTGAGAAATCTTTGGGAGTGAAGCAGGCTTCAGCCACTCCCATCCCTGCCCCTGCAGCCACCCCTACCACACAGGTGTAGACCTGGTAGGGTTGAGGGGGGACCGGGTGGGGGTAGAGGAAAAGATCAGCTTGCCTATGGCCCTCAGGCTCCTTCCCCAGCTGCTTCTGTCCTAGCCCAGGCCCGGGAGCCATTCTCACACTATCACACTCGTGTGCACACCCACACACACATCACACACCTTGATGGTCACACAGTCACAGCCTGGCCTCTGCTTCTGTGGGCCAGTGGCTGGACACCCCCTGGGATGGCTCAAAGGGGTCAGTACTTGGAAGTGGGGACATTAGGGTAGCTGAAGGAAATCCACACACTCAGATCAGATCGGAGTTCAGACTCTCTGACCTGAGGTAGGCTCCCCAAGGGCTGGGAGGGGAGTTGGACGCAGTGGAGGATGCAGGACAGAGAGAAGAAGAAAGGAGGAGGAGTGCAACATGTGGGCAGCCGCCAAGAGTGAAAATAGAGGGAAACGCCATCAAGTGCTGGACAGAAGGGGCAGGTGGGACGAGCCCCACAGCGCCCTCCGCGGAAACGACCCCCTCCAGACTCAGCGCTCCCTGTGGGGCAGGCTCCGCCAGTCCTCGGCCACATGTGGTTCCAGTACCCAGGGTCCGAGTGCCTGGGATGGAGACGGCCAGTTCTGGCGGCCAGGTCCGATGCTCTGGAATCCAGCACCATTTCCCTCCTGGCCATGCCCGTCCACCAGCCTCTCCCGCGCATTCAGCCCCTACACACCTGGGGACCCCAGGCGGGGTGCGAGCGCACCTGTGGGGAGAGGGCCGAAGGGGTCAGGGGAAGCCCCGGCCTGGAGGGTACAGGGACGCTTCCCCCAAGGCGGACCCAGCAGGCCGAGGCCCAGGAGCAGGGACCTGGGCCGGGCTGGGGGCACTGCGGGGGCTTGGCACTGTGTCCTAGGGCTGAACTTGGGAGTCCTGCGGGCCAGTCTTTTACTCCCACACTCCACTGAACTAGTTTTGTTTTTTCATCTAGAGTCTCACTCTGTTGCCCAGGCAGGAGTGCAGTGGTGCGATCTCGGCTCACTGCAACCTCTGCCTCCCAGGTTCACGTGATTCTCCTGCCTCAGCCTCACCAGTAGCTGGGATTACAGGCGCCTGCCACCACGCCTGGCTAAGTTTTTATTTTTAGTAGAGACAGGGTTTCATGATGTTAGTCAGGCTGGCCTCAAACTCCTGATCTTGTGATCCGCTGCCTTCGCTTCCCAAAGTGCTGAAATTACAAGCCTGGGCCATCGCGCCTGGCCCACTGAACTATTCTTGTCAAGGTCATCAGTAGCCTCGGTGTTGCTGGAGCCTATGGTTATTCTCAGTCCTTCTCTTATTTAGTCTCTCGGCAGCATTTGACCTGGTTGATCACTCCTTCCTCCTGGATACACTTTCTTCATTTGCACTGGCGAGAACATACTCTCCTGGTGTCCCTTCTACCACACTGGTTTATCATCTGTCCTCTTCAATAATTCCTAACATCAGAGTGACCACAGTGGAGTGGTGTTGACTTTTGTATCCATAGTCACTCCTCTGATGGTCTCATCCAGACAAATGACTTCCAATACCACTCATGCTAGTAATGCCCAATTTTTTAAATCTCCGACCCTTTTAAAAACACTCCTGGCCGGGCGCGGTGGCTCAAGCCTGTAATCCCAGCACTTTGGGAGGCCGAGGCGGGTGGATCACGTGGTCAAGAGATCGAGACCATCCTGGTCAACATGGTGAAACCCCGTCTCTACTAATACAAAAAATTAGCTGGGCATGGTGGCGCGTGCCTGTAATCCCAGCTACTCAGGAGGCTGAGGCAGGAGAATTGCCTGAACCCAGGAGGCTGCGGTGAGCCGAGATCGCGCCATTGCCCTCCAGCCTGGGTAACGAGAGCGAAACTCCACCTCAAAAAAAAAAAAAAAAAAAAAAAAAACACCTTGGCCGGGCGTGGTAGCTTACACCTGTAATCTCAGCACTTTGGGAGGCCAAGGCAGGTGGATCACCTGAGGTCAGGAGTTCAAGACCAGTCTGGCCAATACGGCGAAACCCTGTCTCAACTAAAAATACAAAAATGAGTCAGGCGACCCACCTACTCAGGAGGCTGAGAATCACTTGAACCTGGGAAGCAGAGGTTGCAGTGAGCCGGGATTGCACCACTGCACTCCAACCTGGGTGACAGAGCGAGACTCCATCTCAAATTAAAAATAAATAAATAAACAAACTCCTAAGTCATACATATTTCTCCTTGACATCTCCCCTCAGAAGTCTGATGGCTGCCTCCAACCCAACATGTCCCAGATTAAATTTCTGAGCTGGGCATGGTGGTTTATGCTTATAATCCCAGCACTTTGGGAGCCTCGGGTTGGAGGATCACTTCAGCCCAGGAGTTCAAGACCAGCCATGACAACATAGTGAGACCCCCATCTCTACAAAAAATTTAAAAATTAGTGGTCAGACATGGTGGCTCACTCCTGTAATCCTAGCATTTTGGGAGGCCAAGGCAGGTGGATCACCTGAGGTCAGGAGTTTGAGACCAGACTGATCAACAGGGTGAAACCCCATCTCTACTAAAAATACAAAAATTAGCCGGGTGTGGTGTCAGGCACCTGTAATCCCAGCTACTTGAGAGGCTGAGGGAAGGGGAATCGCTTGGACCTGGGAGGCGGAGGTTGCAGTGAGCCAACTTCGTACCATTGCACTCCAGCCTGGGTGACAGAATGAGACCCCATCTCAAAAAATAATAATAATGATAATAATTAAAAAATAGGCTGGGGGCGGTGGCTCATGCCTGTAATCCCAGCACTATGGGAGGCCAAGGTGGGTGGATCACGAAATCAAGAGATGAGACCGTCCTGGCCAACAAGATGAAACCCTGTCTCTACTAAAAAAAATACAAAAATTAGCTGGACGTGGTGGCACAACCCTGTAGTCCCAGCTACTTGAGAAAGTGAGGCAGGAGAATTGCTTGAACCCACGAGGTGGAGGTTACAGTGAGCCGAGATCACACCACTGCACTTCAGCCTGGTGACAGAGCGATACTCCGTCTCAATAAAATAAATAAATAAAATAAAAATAAAAAATAAAAATTAGCTGGCATGGTGGCATGTGCCTGTAGTCCCAGCTACTCAAGAAGATCACTTGGGGCTGGGAGGTTAAGGCTGCAGTGAGACCTGGTCGTACCACAAACTCCAGCCTGGGCAACAGGGTGAGACCCTATCTCACAAATAAAAACAAACAAAAAACAAGTATCAATCCTTTGCTTAAAACCCCGAAGTATCCCCCTCTCAACATAAAAGCCAAAGTCTTTTCAAGGGGCTACAAGCTCTTTAATCTCTCCCTCTCCTCCTTGCCCACTCTGCTCCAGCCAAGACAGCTTTCTGACTCTTCTGACATGCCAGGCACATTCCCGTCTTAAGGCTTCTCCACTGTGTCCCCTTCCTGAAATGTTCTCCCCCTGGATATCCACATGTGCCTTAACCCCTGTAAAATAGCACCTTCTCAGTAAGACCACTCTGCCATACACTACTTTAAAATTATTCCCCATCCTCACCCCAAGCTCTGCTTATTTTCTAGAACCTGCTCAGTTTTGTATCATAACACGTCGCCTGCTAACATACACACTTTACTCATTCTTGATGTCTATTGTCTGGGAAGAAGGAAATTATCCAAGAGTCCTGTTGCAGACACATTGAGTAAGAGCTGATGATGGAAGACAGTGGGGCTGAGGAAAAATGAAGGGTAGGGATGAAGCAGAAACTAGAAGAGAATTGCACATATATAATAAGTTGTGACTGAATGTCCAGAAAATGCAAAGAATACCTTCAGGCTGACTCTGAGTGCCCTGCCTAGGAGTTATCCCTGCTCCGCAAGGAGAAGAAAAAAAAAAACTTCAAATCTATTAGATTAGGCTGGGTGTGGTGGCTCACACCTATAATCCCAGCACTTTGAGAGGCCGAGGCAGGTGGATCGCTTGAGGTCTGGAGTTTGAGACCAGCCTGACCAACATGGTGAAATCCCATCTCTACTAAAAATACAAAAATTAGCCAGGTGTGGCGGTGTGGGCCTGTAGTCCCTTCTACTGGGGAGACTGAGGCAGGAGAATCACTTGAACCCAGGAGGTGGAGGTTGCAGTGAGCCAAGATCGCACCACTGCTCTCCAGCCTGGGCAACCAAGTGAGACTCTATCTCAAAAAAAAAAAAAAAAAAAAAAAAGACCGGACACATTGGCTTATGCCTGTAATCCCAGCACTTTGGTGGGAGGCTGATGCTGGCGGATCACAAGGTCAGGAGTTCGAGACTACCCTGGCCAACATGTGAAACCCCATCTCTACTAAAAATACAAAAATTCGCTGGGCATGGTGGCAGGCACCTGTAATCCCAGCTACTCAGGAGGCTGAGGCAGGAGAATAGCTTGAACCTGGGAGGCAGAGGTTGCAGTAAGCTGGGATTGCTCTGTTGCACTCCAGCCTGGGCAACACAGCAAGACTCCATCTCCAAAAAGAACAAAAAAAAAAAAAAAAAGAAAAGAAAAAGAAAAAAATCATTTGGATTTTTAAAAGTAAATGATCTGTAATAGTTTTCTGTTTGTTTTAGAGACAGGATCTTGTTCTGTTGCCCAAGCTGGAGTGCAGTGGTGTGATCACGGCTCCCTGCAGCCTTGAACTCCTGGCCTCAAGGGATCCTCCCCGCTCTTACCCCCATATTCCCACCAGTAGCTGGGATTATAGGTGCTGCCACCATGTCTGCTTTTTTTTTTTTTTTTTTTTTTTTGGTAGGGACTGAGTCTCACTATGTTGCCCAGGCTGGTCTTGAACTCCCGGGCTCCAGTGATCCTCTCACCTTGGCCTCCCTAAGTGCTGGATTACAGGCATCAGCCACCATGCCCAGCCTGGTGATGTAGTTCATGAGTATTTATTATACTTTATAATTTACATGCTATGTATATTATTTTCCAGCTATCAAACCATATATATATATATATATATATTTTTTTTTTTTTTTTTTTTTTTTGAGACAGGGTCTGGCTCTGTTGTGCCAGCTGGGGTGCAGTGGCACGATCATAGCTCACTGCAGCCTACAAGTCCTGGATTCCAGTGATTTTCCTCCCTCAGCCTCCCAGGTAGTCAGGACTACAGGCACGGACTACCATGCCTGGCTAATTCTTTAAGATTTTTTTTTTTTTTTTTTTTTTTTTTTTTTACAGAGGCGGGAATCTCATTTCTTTCTTTCTTTTTTTTTTTTTTTTTTTGCCTAGTCTGGTCTTGAACTCCTGGCCTCAAATGATCCTCCCGATGTGACCTCACAATGCACTGGGGTTACAGGCATGAGCCACCATGCAGCCCCTGCAAAATCTAACTGTTCCCCAGGTACTTCTTTTGGACCTCCTAGCTAGACTGTCATTGGCAAACACTAGTTTATTATTTTCCAGCATTTATGTTAATGGATTTCCCATGTTTTACTTGTCTAGGTTAGGGTTTCTCAACAGCAGCACCATTGACATTTTGGGCTGGAGAATTCTTTGTTATGGGGCTGTCTGTGCCTCGCAGGGTATTCAGTAGCATCCCCAGCCTCCGCCTGCCACACGCCAGTAGCACTCCTCAGGTGTGACAGCCAAAATGATCTCAGATATTGCCAAGTGTCCCCAGGGAGACAAAGTCACCTCCAGTTGAGAACTGCTGACCTGAAAACCTCTGGAACAATGTTAGATCATGGGGATGATAGCACACACTGCTCCTGACCTTACTGGGAATAGCTCTAGTATCAAAGTATAGTGGTACCTGCATACTACTGTCTGGGCTGCTATATTACTATACTGTATTAGTCCATTCTCACGCTGCTCTGAAGAAATACCCAAGGCTGGGTAATTTATAAAGAAAAGAGGCTTAACTGACTCACAGTTCTGCAGGGCTGGGAAGGCCTCAGGAAACTCACAATTATGGCAGAAAACACCTCTCCAAGGAGCAGCAGGAGAGAGAAAGAGAACCAAGCAAAGGGGAAAGCCTGTTATAAAACCATCAGATCTCGCAAGAACTATCACAAGAACAGCATGGTAGAAACCGCCCCCAGGATTCAATTACCTCCACCTGTTCCCACCCCCACACGTGGGGATTATTACAGTTCAAGGTGAGATTTGGGTGGGGATACAGGCAAACCGAATCATATCCTTCACATTAGTATACTGTATCAAAGTATAATTTTCTTTTTCTTTGAGACAGAGTCTTGCTCTGACTGGAGTGCATGGCACGATAGTACACTGCAACCTGTGCCTTCTGAGTTCAAGCAATTCTTGTGCTTCAGCCTCCCAAGTAGCTGGAACTTCAGGTGTGAGCCACCATGCCTGGCTAATTAGTTTTTTTTTTTTTTTTTTTTTCGGTAGAGATGGGGTTTCACCATATTGACCAGGCTGGTGTCAAACTCCTGGCCTCAAGTGGTCTGGCCACTTCAGCCCCACGAAGTGCTGGGATTACATGCATGAGCCACCGCACCCAGCCTGAAGTATAATGTTCACAATGTGAAAAGCATGACTTTCATACAAATAATGTAGGAATATGTATAAGACATTTTCTTTAATTCATAAGGGAGTCAGCAACCGGTGAAGCTACTTCAAGGAGCCAGTGAACTGAGAGACAGTGTCTGTAGTGCTCCAGGAAGGGCATTCTGAAATGCATTCTGACACAGAGACAAAACTTGTTAATATCCTATAGGGAGGCCGGGCACAATGGCTCACGCCTGTAATCCCAGCACTTTGGGAGGCTAAGGCGGGCAGATCGCCTGAGATCAGGAGTTCAAGACCAGCCTGGCCAACATGGCAAAATCCTGTCTCTACTAAAAATACAAAAATTAGCCAGGCGTGGTGTCGGGCACCTGTAGTCCCAGCTACTCGGGAGGCTGAGGCAGGAGAATTGCTTGAACCCGGGAGGCACAGGCTGCAGTGAGCCGAGATCATGCTACTGCAGTCCAGCCCGGGCAACAGAGCAAGATTCTGTCTAAAAAAAAAAAAAAAAATCCTATAGAGAAATAAAACTGCAATCTCTGGGAGTTTTCTACTGGACAGAAATCTGTAAGTTAAAATATACATATTCTCAAGTGTATTCATAACATGTTGTCAAGTATATTTCCCTACATTAGTGGTTTTCAAAGCATGGTCTCAAATTGGAAGCATCAGCGCCACCTGGGAACATAGAAATGCACTGCTCAGGCCCCACCTGGGTCCTGTTGAATTAGAAACTCTGGTGTGGGGCCAGCAGCTAGGCTTTCCACAAGCCCTGCAGTGACTATCATGCACGCCAATGTTTGACAACCACTGCTCTGAACAGTCAAATAATCTGTAAAACAAATATCTATGAAACAATGCTTTAAAAACTACAAACCTTTTTAACTTTATTTCTGAATTTAAATATTTTGTCTGATGTTAAATTTGCTGTTTTGTTTTTCAACTTAAGGAAGTTTTCATCTGTTCCTAATTATCTCTTTTTAAATAAAAATGGTTTTCCAAATCTATCCATTTTTTTTTTTTTTCCACCATAGAAAGCATTGTCGAAGTAATCGCTGAGCTTAAGCCGGCCCTTTTTTTTTTTTTTTTTTAAGATGGAGTCTTCCTCTGTCACCAGGCTGGAGCACACTGGTGCAATCTCGGCTCACTGCAACCTCCACCTCCCGGGTTCAAGCGATTCTTCCGCCTCAGCCTCCCGAGTAGCTGGGACTACAGGCGTGTGCTAAACGCCCGGCTGATTTTTGTATTTTTAGTAGAGACGGGATTTCACCATGTTGGCCAGGATGGTCTTGACCTCTTGACCTCGTAATCCACACGCCTCAGCCTTCCAAAGTGCTGGGATTACAGGCTTGAGCGACCACGCCTGGCCCATTTTTCTCTTCTTTAACCTATTGATAGGACGAAATGAAAGTTGAGCCATTCCTTTTCCAGGAGTGTGTAGAGAAAAATTAATAAATACGTTAAAATAAAATAAAGAAAGTTGAGCCATTCTTACGTGTTTTCTTTTTGTTTGTTTGTTTTGTTTTTTGAGACGAAGTCTCACTCTGCCACCCAGGCTGCAATGCAGTAGTGCGATCTCAGCTCACTGCAACTTCCACTTCCCAGGTTCAAGAGATTCTGGTGCCTCAGCCTCCTGAGTATCTGGGATTATGGGGCACCTGCCACTACGCCCTTCTTTTTTTTTTTTTTTTTTTTTTTAAGTAGAGACAGTTTTGCCATGTTGGCCAGGCTGGTCTTGAACTCCTGATCTCAGGTGATCTGCCGCCTTGGCTGCCCAAAGTGCTACGATTACAGGCGTGAGCCACCGCGCCCAGACCTTTTTTCTTCTTTTTTTCTCTTTTTTTTAAAATGGTCTCATTATGTCACCCAGGTTGGAGTACAGTGGCGCCATCATGGCTCACTGCAGCCTCCACCTCCCACACTCAAGAGCTCCTCTCACCTCAGCCTCTTAGGTAGCTGGGATGACGGGTATGCACCAGCACAAGTGGCTAATGTTTTGTAGACATGGGGGTCTCCCTATGTTACCTGAGCTGGTTTAGAACTCCTGGGCTCAAGTGATCCACCGGCCATGGCCTCCCAAAGTGCTATGATTACAGGTCTTATGTTCTTAAAATTTTTCTTTGACATGATATAGTAACTTAACATACTGTTGTTTTTGTAAGGCCGGTCGTCTCGCTGGGAGCTCGGACACGTCCACCACCCCCCCTCCACCCCGCACAGCCTAGCCCTCCCTTAAAAAAACTCCACCAAAATGCAAATGAAGTCTTGTAACTCTACCCAATAGCAGTCAAGTCCTGTATGCAAACGAAGTCTCGTAACTCTACCCAATAGCAGTAGAGTCTTAGCTACCCAATAGCAGTCGAGTCTTGTAAATCTACCCAATAGCAGTCGAGTCTTGTAAAACTACCCAATAGCATTCAAACCCTGCCTACCTGCCAATAGCAAGCTTGCCTTGTTCACACCCTGCTCTCCCACAACCAATCGAACGCCTCCACTCCCTATAAAACCTCACGTCTGAGCGGAGTCCGTGTGACTTCTCCAGACCCTCCTGTCAGACCGCAGAACCTCGCCCGGGAGCCGAATAAATTCTTCGCATTGGATCATCTTGTGCTGTCCTCAGTTTCTTCTTTTTAAACTCGGCAAGAACCCAAGAACCCTTACAGTTTTCAACAGGCTAGTGTTTTTGACTTGTAAAAGAACCCTTCAGAAATGCGCTCATTTTTACCATGAATTGGGACATTCTCCATTTCTTTGTATTTTATAGAGCGGTTTAATTGTCATGGGCTCTGTCTTTTGAAAGCTTGAAAGCCTGAAACAATAAAGGCAGTTGCACCTGGTGCATGGGATAGGCATGGAATTGAAGAGAGAGCGCAAACTGCAGTCAGCCCTCTGTATCCTCGGGTTCCGGATCCTTGGATTTAACTGTGCATCAGAAATATTCAGAAAAGGTAAAACAAACAAAAAAACCCCAAAAATTTCAAAATACTTTATAACAGCTATTTACAAACCGTGTACGTTGTATTAGGCATTATCGCAATCTAGAGATGATTTAAAGTATACAGAAAGATATGCATAGGTTATATGCAAATACTATGCCATATTGTATCAGGGACTTGAGTATCTGTGAATTTTGGTATCTCTGGGGTCCTGGAACCAATGTCCTGAGGTTTTTAAGCGACGACCGTATTCGATTTCTTCTTTGGTTATTAGTCTAGTCTCTGATGTATTTTTGTTGTCATTTTGTCTTTTTGTTTTTGCCTCTTCAAGTCGATGTCGGAAACTTAACTTTTTGTAGACTACTCATTTGCTCAGTCACCCGTAAGCAGACTACCACTGCAATCTAAGCAACCGATTTTCTCCCCCCATCCCATGGGCAAACATTAAGATAAGCATCTATTGATGTTGAAGCTGTAGGGAGTTTTCCTGAGCATGTAAATGATGACAGCCCTTTTTGCTAGGCAGACGATTCATCAAAATGAAATAAAATACCCACGCACTTGAAGAAGATATCTGGTTATTTCCTAATCTGGGTGCTGGTTATGTGAGGTCTACAGTTTATGAAAACTTATAAAGCTTTACATTTATAATATATACAGTTTTCTGTATGTGTATGTTTCAAGTTTTTAAAATACGTCTTTCGCCACAGCCCGCAGCTGTGCATAACGGCATTTGCTTAATAGTGGAAAACATGGCAATGACCTGGAACCCGAGCTCCCGGGATCCTACCCGCTTAAGTTAAACAAATGAAATAACTTCCGCTGTCTTTCCTAATGCCTTCATTCGGACCTCTGTTAAACTGCCGGTTGGCGCCTGTTTTTTCCCGGGAAGGGTTCTGGGAGATGGAGGAGACGCTGCACTTCGCCCTCGCCACCTCCAGGGGGCGGCGGTCCGCTCCCAGCCGCACTCCAGCAGGCCCCGCCCACCCAGAGGAGGTGACTCAAGTCATGTGACCGTGGAATCAGCTGACCCGGCGCGAGCGGAAAAAGGAATTCCTGGGCGAAGGCTTCCTGGCGCGATGGTGAGGCACCAGGGGTGAAGCGATGCCTGGGCTGCTGGAGCGGGAATGAGGGGGCGCCAGTGGCTCTGGAAACGGGGCCGTTGTCTCCACTGGCCTCTCCGCAAACACAGTGCGTGCGGGCGTAAGGACTGCGAATCTGGTAGAGAAAAATCCGCCGCCGCCCCGTTCCCGAGACGGGGGCGGGTAAGACAGAGCGGCCGGCGG
This sequence comes from Aotus nancymaae, assembly GCF_030222135.1. Lineage (NCBI taxonomy): Eukaryota > Metazoa > Chordata > Mammalia > Primates > Aotidae > Aotus > Aotus nancymaae. The sequence goes on from NW_026988414.1 coordinate 73,807,036, forward strand.
CTTAGAGTCCCCGTGCCTCCCTGGCGGACGGAAGGGTCCCTGCCTCCCGGGGCAGGAAATGGGGCTTGTCTGGAGCTGGAGTCCTTTCAGGTCTTCCCCAGCCCCAAGAGGACCTCCCAAGGACGCCCACTTCCCCAGCCCTGCTGTGGGACTTGGACAGGAGCGTGCTTGGAATCAGGCTCACTCTTCCACGCTGTTGGGAAGCCGCTCCGCTCCTTCCAGAGCCAGAAAATAGTTTTTTGGGTTGAGACTTATCCATCCACCCACCCACCCGTACGTTCTGAGCGCCGCGTCTGTACCGTGCAGTGTGCTGGGCACTGGGAGGACCTCAGCTGCCGAGGGAAGGGGAATCGAAGGCTTGAATTGGCAGTCATAGTTAAGGATCCAGAGACAGAAACCTAACTGCGACTTGTGTGTAGGGTTAAGGGGGCTTCCTGAGGATGACTTCAACCTTAAAGGGGGATGGCAGGAGCTGGCTGGCTGAAGTACAGTTTCTGTACCAGGGGTTGGGAGGCAAGGGTGTGAGGCCTGTGTCTTCAGACAGGGAACAGCAAGTGCAGAGACAAGTGAGAGAGAGAGCATGGCTCCCCAGGAATGAATGCATGTCATATAGCTGGGAGAGTATCATCTGGAGGTTAGTGAAAGATGAGGCTGGACAAGTAAGACCAAATCTTCCTGGTTCTTGGGTCCCCACAATCAAGATAATGAACATATCGACTGGCCCCCGAAATTTCCTTGTGTGAGGGGCTGTTTTAGGAAGTATGATCAAGAAGGGCCAGTCTTCCCAGGTGTGGTAGCTCACGCCTGGCATCCCAGCACTTTGGGAGGCTTAGAAGGGTGGATCACCTCAGGTCAGGAGTTCGAGACCAGCATGGCCAACGTGGTGAAACCCTGTCTCTACTAAAAATACAAAATTAGCCGGGTGTGGTGGCGCATGCCTGTAACCCAACTACTCGGGAGGCTGAGGCAGGAGAATCGCTTGAACCCGAGAGGTAGAGGTTGCAGTGAACTGAGATGGTGCCATTGCACTCCAGCCTGGGCAAGAAGAGTGAAACTCCATATTAAAAAAAAAAAAAAAAAATTAGCCAGGGGTGGTGGCGCATGCCGGTAGTCCCAGCTACTCCGGAGGCTAAGGCAGGAGAATCGCTTGAATCTGGGAAGCGGAAATTGCTAGGAGCCGAGATTATGCCATTGCCCTCCATCCTGGGCAACAGAGTGAGAGAGACTCCGTCTTTCTTTTTCTTTTTTTCCTGAATCGGAGTTTCGCTCTTGTTGCCCAGACTGGAGTGCAGTGGCTGATCTCGGCTCACTGCAACCTCTGCCTCCCAGGTTCAAGCGATTCTCCTGCCTCAGCCTCCTGAGTAGCTGGGATCACAGGCATGTGTCACTATGCCTGGCTAATTAAAAAAAAATTTTTTTTTTCTTTTGAGACAGAGTCTCGCTTTTTTGCCCAGGCTGGAATGCAGTGGCAGGATCTCAGCTCACTGCAACTCTACCTCCCGGGTTCAAGCAATCCTCCTGCCTCATTTCCTTAGTAGCTGGGATTACAAGCACACACCACCATACCTGGCTAATCTTTGTATTTTTAGTAGAGACAGGGTTTCGCCATGTTGGCCAGGCTGTTCTCAAACTCGACCTCAGGTGATCCACCTGCCTCAGCCTCCCAAAGTGCTGGGATTACAGCCATGAGCGTGTTGTCTTTTGTTTTTTTTTTTGTTTGTTTGTTTTTTAAAGAGAAAGAAAAAAACAAGAGAAAGAAAAAGGAAGAGAAAGAGGGAGAGAGAACGGGAGTATTGCTTTATTGCCCAGGCGAGAATGCAGTCTAAAAATGGGAATTGAAAACCTCTTTTATGCCAATAGTTGTGCTTAACAATGGAGACAGGAAGGAATAAGGGAAGAAAATAACACAAGCAGCCAACCAATATTTCATTTAGACCTATGAAATGCTATGCCATTACTGAGGAGTGATTTACTTCCAATTATGTAGTCACTTTTGGAATAGGTGTGATATGGTACTGATAAAAATGTATGTTTTGTGTATTTGAAGTGGAGAGTTCTATAAATGTTTATTAAGTTGTTCCGGGTCTGAGTTCAAGTCCTGGATATCCTTGTTAATTTTCTATCTCATTGATCAGTCTAATATTGACAGTGTGATGTTACGGTCTCACACTATTATTGTGTGGGAGGCTAAATCTCTTTATAAGTCATTAAGAACTTGTCTTATGGCCGGGTGCGGTGGCTCACGCCTGTAATCCCAACACTTTGGGAGGCCGAGGTGGGTGGATCACGAGGTCAAGAGATTGAGACCATCCTCACCATGATGAAACCCTGTCTCTACTAAAAATACAAAAAAAATTAGCTGGGTGTGGTGGCACGCGCCTGTAGTCCCAGCTACTCGGAAGGCTGAGGCAGAAGAATCACTTGAACCCAGGAGGCGGAGGTTGCAGTGAGCCGAGATTGGGCCATTGCACTCCAGTCTGGAGACAGAGCAAGACTCTGTCTCAAAAAAAAAAAAAAAAAAAAAAAAAACAATTTTTTTTTTAAAATATATCTGGGTGCTCCTGTATTGGGTGCGTGTATATTTAGGATCGTTAGCTCTTCTTGTTGCATTGATCCTTTTACCATTATGTAATGTCCTTCTTTGCCTCTTTTGATCTTTGTTGCTTTAAAGTCTATTTTATCAGAGGTGAGAATTGCAACTCCTGCTTTTTATTTATTTATTTATTTTTACTCTCCGTTTGGTTGGTAAATCTTCCTCTGTCTCTTTGTTTTGAGTCTGTGTATCGTTGCATGTGAGATGGGTCTGGATACAGCATACCGATGGGTTTTGGCTTTTTATCCAGTTAATAATATATATGAGTTTAATACTGCCATTTGATGCTAGCTGGCTGTTTTGCTCATTAGTTGATGTAAGTTCTTCATTATGTTAATGCTCTTTACTTTTTGATATATTTTTGGAAAGGCTGCTAGTTGTTCCTTTATATGTGTAGAGCTTCTTTCAGAAGCTTTTGTAAAGCAGGCCTGGTGATGGTGAAATCTCTAAGTACTTGCTTGTTTGCAAAAGATTTTATTTTTCCTTTGCTTGTGAAGCTTAGTTTGGCTGGATATGAAATTCTGGGTTGAAAGTTCTTTTCTTTAAGGATGTTGAATATTGGCCCCCACTCTCTTCTGGCTTGTAGGGTTTCTGCTGAGAGATCTGCTGTAAGTCTGATAGGCTTCCCTTTGTGGGTAACCTGGCCTTTCTCTCAGGCTGCCCTTAGTATTTTCTCCTTCATTTCAACCCTAATGAATCTGACGATTATGTGGCTTGGGGTTGGTCTTCTCGAGGAATATCTTTGTGGTGTTCTCTGTATTACCTGGAGTTGAATATTGTCCTGTCTTACTAGGTTGGAAGTTTTCCTGAATAATATCCTGAAGAGTATTTTCCAACTTGGATTCATTCTCTTCGTCACATTCAGGTACACCCATCAAACGTAGATTAGGTCTTTTCACATAGTCCCATATTTCTTGGAGACTTTGATCATTCCTTTTTATCCTTTTTTCTCTAATCTTGACTTCTCGTTTTATTTCATTAAGTTGTTCTTCGACCTCTGAGATCCTTTCTTCTACTTGATCAATTCGACTGTTAAAACTTGTGCATACTTCATGAAGTTCTCGTATTGTGCTTTTCAGCTCCATAAATTCACTTATATTTTTGTCTATTCTCCTTAGCATTTCGTCAAACGTTTTTTCAAAGTTCTTAGTTTCTTTGCATTGGGTGAGAACAAGTTCTTTTAATTCACAGAAGTTTCTTATCATCCACCTTCTGAAGCCTACTTCTGTTAATGGAATGCACTCGTTCTCCATCAGGACTTGTTCTGTTGCTGATGAGGAACTGTGATCCCCTGTAGAGGGAAAGGCATTCTGATTTTGGGTATTCTCAGCCTTTTTACGCTGGTTTCTTCCCATCATTGTAAATTTATCCACCTGTCGTCTTTGTGATTACCAACTTTCAAATTAGGTCTCTGAGTGGACGTCTAACTTGTTAATTCCCAGCGCCAAAATCTGAGCAATCCACTGCGCCGGCCAAAACAGTGGTGTTAAGATTGATGGTGCTTTTCTGCCCGGGAATCTCCAGTCTAGCTCCCTTCTTGAGTCCGTCCTTCAATCAGCTGAATAGGCAACTCTGTCTTCCCGGAGCTCCAAACAACATCAGCCGAAAGGGGACCCAGTCCCACTCACCCTGCACAAGAACTGCTGCGCCGGCCACAAGAGTTGCGCTGGCAACCCATGGGGCTCCTCCGCTGGGAATCTCCTGGTCCGTGAGCAACAAAAATTAGTCTGAAAGTGTGGCGTCCTCTTGTTCTCTGTACTTTTCACTGGGAGCTACAATCCCGAGCTGCTAGTGATCAGCCATCTTGGATCTTTTTTTTTTTTTTTGAGATGGAGTTTCACTCTTGTTACCCAGGCTGGAGTGCAATGGCGCGATCTCGGCTCACCGCAACCTCCGCCTCCTGGGTTCAGGCAATTCTCCTGCCTCAGTCTCCTGAGTAGCTGGGATTACAGGCACGCGCCACTATGCCCAGTTAATTTTTTTGTATTTTTAGTAGAGACGGGGTTTCACCATGTTGACCAGGATGGTCTCGATCTCTTGACCTCGTGATCCATCCGTCTCGGCCTCCCAGAGTGCTGGGATTACAGGCGTGAGCCACCGCATCCGGCCCCCACTTTTTTTTTAAGAAGGGCTTGTCTGATGATGTGTCACTTGAGCAGAGGGTGGGATGAAATAAAGGATAGCAAGCCACGCAGAGTGCAGCAGCCATGGAGGCAGAGCAAGGCTGGTGTCCCTGAGCAGCAGCAGGGAAGCTGGAGTGGCTGGAGTTGTGTGGGTCTGGGGAAGAGAGGAGAGAGGTCCCTCGTGTCTGTGAGGCCCAGGACTCTGTTTTATCCCCTGCTGTACCCCCAGCACTTAGAGTGGGAGCTAGCACAGAGAAGGCGTTCAATCGATGTTTACTGAGCAGATAAATGCCTGGAATAGACCTCAGCAGGGTTTGGTGGCAGAGCGGGTCAGGGAGAGAGTTTACTGAATAGCCTGGTGATAGGGGAGAACAAGTGGCCAGAGGGTATTCATCTGTGACAGGGACCAGGGGTCTGTGCTGGGCAGCAGTGTCGGAGACACACACAGATCCTGGCCACACTTCAGCTCTCCCTCCAGCCTGATGACCTGCTTCCCTCCCTTGCAGAGGTTCCGGTTCTGTGGTGATCTGGACTGTCCTGACTGGGTCCTGGCAGAGATCAGCACACTGGCCAAGATGGTTGAGTACACGGGGTCTACTCTGGGTGGAGGAGGGGCGTTGGGGCTGGGGATTGCGGGTGTAGAGGATGGTGAGGTTTTTCTGGGGTTAGGACCTCAGTGCTCTCAGCCTGTGCTACCATGCTTTGTGATACTCATCAGCGGCTGGCCTGCTCTGAGCCAGTCCCTAGGAAGGCAGGGTGAGGTATGCCAGCCTGGCTGATACAAGGACTTCCCTTCCAGTCCTCTGTGAAGTTGCGGCTGCTCTGCAGCCAGGTACTAAAGGAGCTGCTGGGACAGGGGATTGATGTGAGTATAAGACCCAGCACCCTATTGTCCCATGACCTTATGACCCCACTGCCCTGAAACTCTTCACTAGGCCCGGGGAGACAGGTGACCCAGCCTCTCAGCCTCTCTGGGCATCTTCCATCCTTCTTTCCAGCCTGTCTGTTCCTTACAGACTGGGGGTGAGGGTCTGGTGAGCAGGGACCTGGCGCCCCCTGAAGGTCTCCTTTCCCCATAGTATGAGAAGATCCTGAAGCTCACGGCTGACACCAAGTTTGGTGAGTACGCTGCTGAGTCCACAGGTCCTTGGTAACCCTGGGAACTTGGCATGGCGCCTGGTACAGAGGGGCCCACCCATCTCTCCCAGCAGCGTCCTTAACTTACCTTCCCTAGTGGAAGAGCATGAGGGAAAGAAAGACATTGACAATCCCAACCCGACCCCCCACACTCCCCTCCACCAGCTCCTGGTGGGGCAGCAGCAGTGCCTGTGGCTCAGGAGGCCTGGGGACTTTGAGCTGAAGATAATAGGGCAATAGGGAGGTGGCTGGGGCCACAGTGACACCCCCTGCCCCTCCCACGGGTCCCTCAGAGTCAGGCGATGTGAAGGCCACAGTGGCAGTGCTGAGTTTCATCCTCTCCAATGCGGCCAAGCACAGTGTTGATGGTGAATCCTTGTCCAGTGAACTGCAGCAGCTGGGGCTGCCCAAAGGTACGAGTTGTGGGTGGGCAGCTGGGCAGCCTGTGGGCCAAGGGCTGCTAGAGAGCGGGCCAGGCCCTGTGACCCTGAGGTGTACCCTGCCCTTTCTGGGCCAGGAGCCTGAGACCTGCCTCTGAGCAGCCCAAGCCCAGCCCCCACCTGCTACCTCCAGAGCTCCTCCATTCTACCTGCAGAGCACGCAGCCAGCCTGTGCCGCTGTTACGAGGAGAAGCAAATTCCCTTGCAGAAGCACTTGCGGGTCTGCAGCCTACGCAGTAAGTATGAGGCCAGCCACGGTAGGCTCCAGGCTCATTCTCGCAGGGGCATGCAGCATGCAAAGTGCTAGCTCCAGGGAGACGACTTAACCAAGGCGACATACTGAGCAGCCGCAGAGCTGGGGCCTGGCCCTGGTTCTCCTGACTCCAGCTGAGGTTTCTTGCCATTGAGGTTTGCTGTACGTGATCCAGACTCCTGACTGTTGGGCACCTGCCCGGTTCTGAGCCTGGGTCAGGGAGATGGGAGCTTCTTAGAGGCCACACAGCCTTGCAGGGTTGAGGGCTGAGCCAGGGTGTGGGCTGAGGGCCACTGGCTTTCCTGCCTTTGATCCTGAGAGCCACCCACCCCATCTCCCAGCAAATAGGTTGGCAGGTGTGGGCTGGCGGGTAGACTACACCCTGAGCTCCAGCCTGCTGCAGTCTGTGGAAGAGCCTATGGTGCACCTGCGGCTGGAGGTGGCAGCTGCCCCAGGTACCCCAGCCCAGCCTGTTGCCATGTCCCTCTCAGCAGACAAGTTCCAGGTCCTCCTGGCAGGTGAGGCTCAGCTATTCCTGGAGGGTTAAGGGTCCCTCCCAGATCCTTCCTGACTGCCTCCCGCCTGCCCACCTCTTCCCTCTGCAGAGCTGAAGCAGGCCCAGACCCTGATGAGCTCCCTGGGCTGAGGAGAAGGGAGTTACAGGCCTGTGTGGAGCCGCCTTACCTGTATGGAGTCATGGCCTCTGCACTGCTCTTCAGGAGGCGCCCCGCTTCTAGGAAGCTGGGGCCCTAGCTGGGCTCTGGCCTCCCAGATCCTCACTTCTCTCTTGAGAGCTCGGCTTAGGGCTCGTGAGGACCTTTCCCAGCATTGCATTACCTTCCCTTCCCTTGAAAGGCAGTTGTTAGCTATTTTCATGAGCAGGAAAAATAAACAGAAGCATAAAGGAATGTGTGCAGGGGTTTCTGTTTGGGTTCAGATCAAGGGTTTTTGTGAGAGAAACAAAAGTGACGTACGGGCCTCCTTGGTCCATCACTCATTTTCTTTTATCGGTTGCTGATCGAGGCAGGCCACAGGTGAGGCAGGCTGAGCACCAAAATGCATCTGCTTGTCTGTTGAGAGGAAAATCAGGGTTCTGGCTCCCAGATATGGGATGTTCTTGACTCTGCTGCCTTTGCCCTCTGGCCCTGTTCTCAGGCTGGCACCACATTGGTGTCCCCAAAGCCAACTGCCCCTTGCAGAGAAAGGAGATTGCCCTTGTTTCACTGCCATCTCTTTTTTTTGAGATAGAGTCTCGCTCTGTCGCCAGGCTGGAGTGCAGTAGCATGATCTTGGCTCGCTGCAACCTCCGCCTCCCGATTTCAAGCAATTCTGCCTCAGCCTCCCAAGTAGCTGGGACTACAGGCACACAGTACCATGCCTGGCTAATTTTTGTATTTTTAATAGAGACAGGGTTTTGCCATGTTGGCAAGGATGATCTCAATCTCTTGACTTTGTGATCCGCCCACCTCAGCCTACTGCCATCTTTAGGAAGAGAGGTGATCATGTCTGAACCACTCATAGGCAAGAGGATCGGTGTTACGGACTGAATGTTCGTGTTCCTCCAAACTTCGTATACTGAAGCCTCTGTTCACATGCGTGTACCAGGTAAGGGCCATGTGAGCACACAGCAAGAATGTGGCTGTCTACAAGGCCAGGAAGAGGGCTGTCCACAGGAACTGAGTCTGCTGGCACCTTCATCTTGAACTGCCCAGCCTCCAGAACTGCAAGAAAGAAATCTGTGCTGTAAGCCACAATTCTGCAGTATTGTTACAGCAGCTTGAGAAGACCAAGGCAGATGGGATCCCAGGAGTGGCCCAGGCCAGCCAGGCCTCCTTGTAGAAAAAGCCAATGCCAAGGTTGGCACACAGGGTATAAGGAGGACTTGCCTGCAGTATCTTGTGTAAGGAACCTATCAGAATAATGGTTTGCAGGCCAGGCGCGGTGGCTCACGCCTGTAATCGCAGCACTTTGGGAGGCCGAGGCGGGTGGATCACAAGATCGGGAGTTCGAGATCACCTTGGCCGATATGGTGAAACCCCGTCTCTACTAAAAATACAAAAATTAGCTGGGCGTGGTGGCACATGCCTATAATCCCAGTTACTCAGGAGGCTGAGGCAGAAGAATCACTTGAACCCAGGAGGTGAAGGTTGCAGTAAGCCAAGATCACACCACTGCACTCCAGCCTGGGCAACAGAGCGAGACTCTGTCTCAAAAATAAAGAAAAAGAAAGAAAGAAAGAAAGAATAATGGTTTGCTCCCCTGACCAAAGATGGGACAGTTTGAACATCAAAAGAGGTGAGTACTGACTCCACTCCTGACTTCTGCTTCTGGGAAAATGAAGTAGGTCTTTTCCCTATTCCTGTCCCTAAGTACAGTTAACAACCCTGGATGTTACATATAAAACAAACAGACTGAGCGATGGAGAACAAGACAGCCTAACCTGGCTGGGATCCTCAGGACGTGAGACTCCACACAGCAGAGAAATTTCTGAAATCTGGACCCCACGGCCCAGTCAAGGTGACACAAAACTGAGCATCACAGATCTGTAGGATATACAAAAGGCTAACATTCATGATTACAGAGTCCCAGAAGGTAAGAAGGAAGAAAGTGGAATGAAGAAAGTGTTCAAAGAAATAGTAACTAAAGGCCCGATGCAGTGGTTCATGCCTGTAATCCCAGCACTTTGAGAGGCTGAGGTGGGGAGACTGCTTTAGACCTTGCAGCCGTCCTGAGCCACATAGGGAGACTCGGTCTCTACAAAAAAAATAAAAATAAAATATTAGCTAGGCATGGTGGTGCGTGCCTGTAGTCTCAGCTACTCAGGAGGCTGAGGCCGCAGGACCAATCACTTGAGCCCAGGAGTTTGAGGCTGCAGTGAGCTGTAATCATGTCTCTGCACTCCAGCCTGGGTAACAGAGCTGAGACCATGTCTCAAAAAAAAAAATAAGTGGTATATATACACAGTGGAATACTATTCAGCCTCTAAAAAGCAGAAGGTTCTGTCATTTGTGACATGATTGAACCTAGAGGACATGATACTGAGTGAAATAAGCCAGGCACAGAGAGAGAAATGCCACATCACCTCACTTACGCCTGGAATTGAAAAAAAGGCCTGGGGCAGTGGCTCACACCTGTAATCTCGGCACTTTGGGAAGCCAAGGTGGGAATATCACTTGAGCCCAGGAGTTCAAGACCAGGCTGGGCAACATGGTGAACCTGTCTCTACCAAAAATTAAAAGAATTAGCCAGGTATGGTGGCACATGCCAGTAGTTCCATCTACTTGGGAGGCTGAGGTGGGAGGATTGCTTGAGCCAGGGAGGTAAAGGCTGTATTGAATCATGATAGTGCCGCTGTACTCCAACCTGGGCGACAGAATGAGACCCTGTCCCCCCGCAAAAAGTTGAATTCATAGAAGTCGCCAGTAGAATGGTGGTTAGCAAAGGCTGGAGGAGAAAGGAGGTGAGTTGTGGGGGAAAGGGTGCAAAGTTCCAGTTAGGAGTAAGATCTGGTGATTTATTGCACAGCGTGACGACTATAGTTAATAACAATGTATATTTCAAAATAGCTAAAAGTGGGTTTTAAATGTTCTCATCACAAAGAAATGATAAATATTAGAGGTAATTGATATACTAATTAGCCTGATTTGATCTTTTTTTTGTTTTTTCTAGAGACAGAGTCTCACTCTGTTGCCCAGCCTGGAGTGCAGTGGCACAGTCTTGGCTCATTGCAATCTCCGCCTCCCGAGTTCAAGTGATTCTCTTGCCTCAGCCTCTGGAGTAGCTGGGACTACAGGCATGCACCACCACACTCAACTAATTTTTTGTATTTTTTGTAGAGACAGCGTTTCACCATGTTGGCCAGCCTGGTTTCAAACTTCTGAACTCAGGTGATCTACCTGCCTTGGCCTCCAAAGTGCTGGGATTACAGGCGTGAGCCACTGCTCCCAGCCAATTTGATTATTCTATACTATATACATGTAGCAAAACACATGGTACCTCATAAATGTATACAGTTGTTATTAAAAATATAGATATGTCAAACTGGTATTCTAAAAAATGTTCAACTAGACCACAGTTGGGCAACAAGAAACAAAAATGAAAACAGGAAATAAAAACAGTGATTTAAAAAATCACAAGGAGGCCGGTCGCGGTGGCTCACGCCTGTAATCCCAGCACTTTGGGAGGCTGAGGCGGGTGGATCACGAGGTCAAGAGATCGAGACCATCCTGGTCAACATGGTGAAACCCTGTCTCTACTAAAAATACAAAAAATTAGCTGGGCACGGTGGTGCGTGCCTGTAATCCCAGCTACTCAGGAGGCTGAGGCAGGAGAATTGCCTGAACCCAGGAGGCGGAGGTTGCGGTGAGCCGAGATTGCGCCATTGCACTCCAGCCTGGGTAACAAGAGCGAAACTCCGTCTCAAAAAAAAAAAAAAAAAAAAAAAAAAATCACAAGGAGACTAGCCTGGGCAGCATGGCGAAACCTCATCTCCCTGAAAAATACAGAAATTAGTTGGGCGTGCTGGTGTTCACTGTTGTCCCAGCTACCCAGAAGGCTGAGGTTGGAGGATAACCTGGGCCCAGGAGTTTGAGGCTGTAGTGAACCATGATCGCACCGCTGCACTCCAGTCTTGAGTGACAGAACAAGACCCTGTCTCAAAAAAAAAAAAAAAAATGAAATAAAACAGAGCTTATCCTGCCTTTTTAGTCAGGATAACCAAATAGCCCTGGTCAGTGAGGTAAAGCTGTGCTTGACAGACGGATTCTATCAAATATATGAAGAATGACAATTAGAAAATCACTATTTCAGGCTGGGCATGGTGGCTCATGCCTGTAACCCCAACACTCTGGGAGGCCAAGGTGGCTGGATCGCTTGAAGTCAGGAGTTGGAGACCAGTCTTGGCAACATGACGAAACCCTGTCTCTACTGAAAACACAAAAAATTAGGCATGGTGGCCCCCACATGTAATCCCAGCTACTGGGAGGTCGAGGCTGCAGTGAGCCGAGATTGTGCCACTGCACTTCAACCTGAGCAACAGAGTGAAACCTGTCTCAACAACAACAAAAACCTAAAACTTTATTTTCTTTTGAGAGGATCTCAAAGCTAATTTTTGTATTAGTAAAGGCGGGGTTTTACCATGTTGGTCAGGCTGGTCTTGAACTCCTGGCCTCAAGTGATTCACCTGCTTCAGCCTCCCAAAGTGCTGGGATTGCAAGCGTGAGCCACTGTGCCCGGCCAAAAACCCAAAACTTTATATTCGTTGAATAGCAACTGCCCATTTCCTCCTCCTCCCCAGTTCCTGGCAACCACCATTCTCCTTGTTGCTTCTATGTGTTTGACTATTTAGATACCTCATAAAAGTGGAACAATGAAGTATTTGTCCTTCTGTGACCAACTTATTTAGTGCAGTGTCTTCGAGGTTACCCATGTTGTTGCATGTGGCAGTTTTTTTGTTTTTTTTGTTGTTGTTGTTGTTGAGACGGAGTCTTGCTCTGTCGCCCAGGCTGGAGTGCAGTGGTACGATCTCGGGTCACTACAACCTCTGCCTCCCAGGTTGAAGTGATTCTTCTGCCTCAGCCTCCCGAGTAGCTGGGATTACAGGCACACACCACCAAGCCCAGCTAATTTTTGTATTTTTAGCAGAGACGGAGTTTCACCACATTGGTCAGGGTGCTCTCAAAACTCCTGACCTCATGATCCGCCTGCCTCCCAAAGTGCTGTGATTACAGGTGTGAGCCACCACGCCCAGCCAGTATTTCCTTTTTTAAAAGGCTGGATAATATTCCATCGTATACCATATTTTGGGGGTAGGGGTGGGCAGGGATGGGGATGAGGTCTCACTCTGTCATCTAGGCTAGAGTGCAGTGGCATGATCACAGCTCACTGTCGCCTCCTACTCCCAGGCTCGAGAGATCCTCCAGCCACAGCCTCTAGAGTAGCTGGGACTACAGATGCATTCCACTATGCTCATTCTTTTTTTATATAGACATGGAGTGTCCCTATGTTGCCCAGGCTGGTCTTGAACTCGTAGGCTCAAGCGATCCTCCCTTCTTGGCCTCCCAAAGTGCTAAATTACATGCATGAGCCACCATGCCCAGCCTATATAAAATAGGCACATTAAAAAAATCTGTTACCTGTTGATAGACATCGAGGTTGTTTCCACATCTTGGGAATAATGCTTTAATGTGTGTTACCTCTTGATTGTGGTGGCAATTATATGACTATGTATTTGTCAAATATTACAGTCGGAAGGGCGTAAAATTTACTATATGTAAATTATACCTTGATTTAAACGAGAACAACAAAGAAATTGCTCCATAGATTATTTGGTGGTCACAAGGTATGAAGCATACATTTTCTAATGCAGAGGTCCGGCTGCCACAGCCCCAGTCTTATCAATTTCAGCCCCCACTGAAGTGGGACAACAGGATATTGGGTGCCTCCTGATATGATGCAATTCAAAGTACGAAACAGTGGCCAGGCACAGTGGCTCATCTCTGTAATCCCAGCACTTTGGGAGGCCAAGGCAGGTGGATCACCTGAGGTCAGGAGCTGGAGACCAGTCTGGCCAACATGGAGAAACCCTGTCTCTACTAAAAATACAAAGATTAGCTGGGAGTGGTGGTGCATGTCTGTCATCCCAGCTACTTGGGAGGCTGAGGTAGGAGAATCGCTTGAACCTAGGAGACAGGTCGCAGTGAGCCAAGATTGTGCCATTACACTCTAGTCTGAGTGACAGAGTGAGACTCCATCTCAAAAAAACAAAATATGGAGCAGCACTTAGGAAGTATCCCTGAATTCATATATAATCAGGCCTTTAGATTTAATTCCCAGCATGCAGGATGAACCACAGAGGTTCAATCTGTGACAGTATCAGTGACACCCTGAGGATACATTCAGACAAATTCAGAATGTGATGCAGCATCTATGTCAAAGGACAACTGGCTGAGACTCTTCAGAAACGTATCACGAAGACCAAAAAAAAAAAAGTAGGATGAAGTGGGTGGGAGAGGGAAGATAGTTCCAACTAGATTTAAAATTATTAAAAAGACATACTCCTTGATTGGAATCTGCTTGAACAAACCATCTATAAAGAGATTTTGAGGGCCAAGCACAGTGGCTCACGTCTGTAATCCCAACACTTTGGGACACTGAGATGGTAGAATTGCTTGAGCCCAGGAGTTTGAGGCCAGCCTAGGCAACATAGTGAGACCATGTCTTTACGAATCATGAATTAGCCAGGTGTGGTGGTGTGTGCCTGTAGTCCCAGCTACTCAGGAGGCCGGGACTGAGGCTGAGGATCACTTGAGCCTGGGAGGTCGGTGGCTGCAGAGAGCCATGATTGTTTCCTGGGGGACAGAGCGAGACCCTGATACATACATGTGTATATATATGTGTGTGTGTGTATATATGTGTGTGTGTGTGTGTTTAATTGGGACAATTAGGGGAAATCTGGATGTGGATTATTAGATGATATTAAGAAGTTACTGTTGGCTGGGCATGGTGGCTCACTCCCGTAATCCCAGCACTTTGGGAGGCCAAGGCAGGCGGATCACTTGAGGTCAGGAGTTCAAGACTGGCCTGGCTAACATGGCAAAACCGTCTCTACTAAAAATACAAAAATTAGCTGGGTGTGGTGGCACATGCCTGTAATCCCAGCTACTCAGGAGGCTGAGGCAGGAGAATCACTTGAACCCAGGAAGTGGAGGTTGCAGTGAGCCAAGATTGTGCCACTGCACTCCAGCCTGGGTGACACAGTGAGACCCTGTCTCAAAAAAAGAAGTTATTGTTAACTATCTACTGTCTTAGATATTGTCAACTAATATCAAATTATTGTTAACTCCATTTATTTTGGCAGAAGTATTTTCAAGTAAATTAGACAAGTCATGAAGCCACATAATTTTTATTATGCCTAATGAGAGGAAGGTAAGCAGGGAAGTGTGAAGGAGGGGAAATCGCGGCGATGGGTCAGGCACACACTTAGAATGAAGTGCAGACTCCACACGGAGGCCCTCCCAAGGCCCAGCCGGACCTGACTGGGGCCCTGTTTGCTTCTCTGTCTCCACCTCCTGGCACTACCCGCAGCTACACTCCAGCCACACAGGACTTGGAGTTTTCAGTGGCCAATCTCTTTCTCCCCTCAGGGCCTTTGCACTGGCTGTTCCTTCCGCCCGAGTGTCTGTCGGGTTTCCTCCTCTCTGCAGGCTGACACCTCTTGATTTCAGAGACACTCTCCCCACAGAACCGTCTGAAGTGGGTCTACCTCCCCGCCTTTTTTTGTTGCTTGGCTGCCCTTCCGATCTGGCAGGCAGTGACGATGTTTGTTTATGAGTCGGGTCTAACCGTGCGTTGGTGCTTAGGGTCCCCAACGGGTCCCTAGGGCCTGCGCGCACCGCGCACCTGTGCACACCCTGCGCGCAGCTGCAGGCGACTCCGCTCTGGCTCGTCGCTGCTGTTTCCTGCTGGGGGTTGCTGACCCTGTCCCAGGCTAGCTGGGTGACTTCCCCCAACTGCAGACAGGGGCGACCCGGGGCCTCAGACCTGCTCCCGCATCCGCCGGCGCCGGGCAGTGGGAAGCCAGGTTTCTCCGCCACCTCCCGGCCAGGTAACTGCCCCGAAGCCTGCCCCACAGCCTTCAGCTCCCCGGCTCGGGAACCTCACCTTGAAGAGTTGCTACCGCCTCCCTGAGGGACTACACTTCCCAGCGGCTCCCAGCGCGCTTCCGGGTGCCGCCTCTTCTGGCATTAACCCATTAGTGGATGCAGTGGCGGCAAGGGGAACCGAGTGCCGGTTCCCGGGGTGGGGGCGTGCAGGATGGAGGTGCGGGGGTGCGCTGTAGGGCCAAGGAGAGGATGGACTTTGGAGGGCCCTGAGGAGAAGAGGAGCCAGGATTAACCGAGGACAGGGTCTCAGCGGGAGCATGGGGAGGGCGGGCCCTAGAGCGCCGCTCCTCCCCGTTCTCCCTCAAAACAAGCCCTGCGAGCCCCAGGCCCGCGTAGGCGCCCAGGTGCGGAGAAGGCCAGGTACAGGGGTCTGCCGTCGTTAAGTGCCCCCTTCCACTCGAGGCGCACCTTCGCTTCCCATCCGGAACCGCCCAGCACAGAGGCAAAGCGGGGAGGGCGAAGGTGAGGAGTGGGTACCCGCACCCCTGGCACCAGGCGCTGTCGCGGGCCCTTAACCTCCCCCGGGCGCCCGCTCTCCTCCTGCGGAGCAGTGGGGGCGGCTCTAGCGCAGGGTGGCAGCCCCGCTTCGTCCTGGCCCCTGCCCTGGCCCGGGGGTGGCCGCGGGGGTGTCCGGCCCGTGGGGCAGGCTCGGGGCTCGCTGCGGCCGAGCGTCTGAGCGTCCGATCCCGCGGCTCCCCCGAGCCAGGCCGGGCTGCTCTCTTTCCTTCTGTCGTGAGCCGACAGATCCAGCGCGTCATTGGTGGGGTGGGGGCGCAGGGAGGGGCGGCCACGCGACCCTAAGACCCTTTCAGATGGTGGGAGGGCCTGGAGAAAGCGACAGCGAGCGCGGAGGGGAGGCTCCCTTAAGTGTCCGGGACAGAGGGACAGCAGAGGCCAAGGCGGAGATGAGAAGAGCCAGTGAGAGCGGAGCCCGGAGGAAGCGGGGCGGGAGCCGCGGCCACGCACGGGTTCGAACTTTCCTTTAAACGCGGCAAAAGCTCACGGAAGGAAGCGGTTAGCGGCCCGGCTCCCAGTGCCCTGGGCTTTCCAGGCTCTTGTCCTGGGAGGGGACTGGGGGCGGTGGCCAGGCCCGTACTTCCCCGCCAGCCGCATCTGGCTGCGTGCCCCTCCGACCCTCCGAGTTCTCCTCTAAAAATGGGGCTGACAGCCGCTACCTCACAAGGTCCACGCCGGGCTCATCCTGCTGCCTTCCTCCCCGACAGGACTGCGCCACCCTCCCTCAGGATGCCCGAGGGCCCGGAGCTGCACCTGGCTAGCCAGTTTGTGAACGAGGCCTGCAGGGCGCTGGTGTTCGGGGGCTGCGTGGAGAAGTCCTCCGTCAGCCGCAACCCCGAGGTGCCCTTTGAGAGCAGCGCCTACCGCATCTCGGCTTCCGCACGCGGCAAGGAGCTGCGCCTGACTCTCAGCCCCCTGCCTGGGGCCCAGCCCCCGCAGGAGCCGCTGGCCCTGGTCTTCCGCTTCGGCATGTCCGGCTCCTTCCAGCTGGTTCCCCGCGGGGAGCTGCCACGCCACGCCCACCTGCGCTTTTACACGGCTCCGCCTGGCCCCCAGCTCGCCCTGTGTTTCGTGGACATCCGCCGGTTCGGCCACTGGGATCTTGAGGGCAAGTGGCAGCCGGGCCGCGGGCCCTGCGTCTTACAGGAGTACGAGCAGTTCAGGTAGGGCCAGCACCAGGTGTGATGAGCATAGTCACGGGCTCCGCACCTGGCTCTGTTAGTGCCTTGTTGGCCAACGAAGGGCTAGTGTCTGCCGCTTGTGGGCCTCAGTCCCCTTATCTGCAGATCAAGACAGTGTCCCTGTCCTGGGTCAGCTCCCCGAGGCACTGGATAAGGAAACTCAAAACTAATTGGGGGCTAGGTGTGGCGGCTCACGTCTGTAATCCCAGCACTTTGGGAGGCTGAGGCGGGTGGATCACTTAAGGTCAGGAGGTCGAGACCAGCCTGGGCAACATGGTGAAACCCTGTGTCTACTAAAATACAAAAATTAGCCAGGCATGGCGGCATTTGCCTGTAATCCCAGCTACTTAGGAGGCTGAGGCAGGAGAATCGCTTGAGCCAGGGAGGTGGAGGTTGCAGTGAACCGAGATAGCACCGCTGTACTCCAACTCTGTCTCAAAAAATAACTGATGGGGGAGGAGAGAGGAAAGCCAAGAGGAGGATGGGTCGGTACTGCCTGAGGACAGGTGGCCAGTTAGTGTCAGAGAAGCTGGGGCTCCCACCCTCAATGCCACACTACCTCTCAGGGCTCCCAGGAGGCTGAGAAGGTGGAGAGGCTTTAACATAAGAGGCTGAGCAGAATTGTTTCAAGGGGGTGGGGAGGGGACTGCCTCATGACACGTTTCCACCTTGGGTTTGTGGTCTCTCACATCCTGCCTGCCCACTGGTCTGTGTCCTGTGGTCTCCTCTGTGCCTCTTCCCTGCCTGCAGGAGGGTGTCACAGCCCCACCTGCGATGTGATGCAGGTCACCTCAGATGGCGCGGTGTTGACAGCTTCTTTCCTCTGAAGGGGAAACACGTATAAGCTTTGCTTCATGACAGGCCTTGTTCTAGGGGCTCGGGGTACAGCAGTGAACAAGATGAATGTGGTCCCTGCTCCCACAGAACTGATGTTCAGATAGGGTAGGCGAATGAGAAATGGGCAGAGGCGTGCCCGAGGAAAACCCAACAGGTGAAGGAGGTGGAGGATGACTCAGGCGAGGGTGGGGGTGTACTGGCAGTGGCCACTCTAGGGAGGTGAGCTGAGGCCTGACTGATGAGGATGAGCCAGCCAGAGGAAAGCATTCCAACTGGCAAGAGATGCAGAGGCCCGGAGTGGACTTCTTCCTTTCTTGGGGAGGCTGTGCCGTTAGTTGGCCCTTAGGAGACATGGATGCCTGTGGGATGGATCCGGGATGTCTCCGACGCCTTAGAAGGCAGTTGACTCCTGGCCTCCCCAGACCCCACACACATCCCCAGGGAAATGTCAGTCTTTGGGGATTCCTCCCACCTCTGCCTTCCTGGGGAGTCATGCCACAAGTTAACTCTGCCAGCTGGCTCTGACGTTTCTCTCAAACAAACAGTGAGCATTTGCGCTGTTTCCTTAGTGCTTCCGCTGGGTGTGTGGCGACTGGCTTCCCTCAGGGACCAGGGCGCCTCCCAGGCGACCCTTGTACCTTCACCCCAGGACTCTGTCTTCTGGCCCACCCATCACACCCATCAGTCAGTCAGTCTTGCCATGACCCTTTCTCGAAAAGAAACAAGATGCGCATCCTCTTCACGGTGGGGAGGAGACCCACGGCCCTTGGAGGTGGGGCGGGGGCTCTAGGGCCCTCACTGGTACCTCACCTATCTGCTGCACAGAGCCAGAGAACATCCAGGATCCTGAGAAGAGTGGACCCTACCAATGGCGAACCCACATATAGTCTCATCCACCACCAGTCCTACACAGGGAACTCCAGACTTCAGACGTGAGGTCCTGTGGACACAGTTCTCATGTCCTGAGGAGTCTGCAGTGATAAACACACAACCTCATATACATCCGCGTGTTGCTTTTATTTATTTATTTTGAGACAGGGTCTCGCTCTGTTGCCCAGGCTGGAGTGCAGTGGCGCCATCACAGCTCACTTCGGTCTCAACCTCCAGGGCTCAGATGATTCTCCCACCTCAACCTCCTAAGTAGCTGGGACCACCAGGGCACACCACTCAGCCCCTGGCTACTTTGTTAAATTTTTGGAAGAGACGTGGCCTTCCTTGTGGCCTAGGCTGGTCCCCTGGGCTCCAGCGATCCTCCTGCTTCAGCTTCCCAAAGTGCTGGAATTACAGGTGTGAGCCACCACACCAGCCTCACATTACTTTTGATCAGTATTTTTAAAAAATAAAACAATTTATTTTTGTTTTTATTTTTTGAGATGGAGTCTCACTATTGCCTGGGCTGGAGTGCAATGATGCAATCTTGGCTCACTGCAACCTCCGCCTCCCGGGTTCCAGTGATCTCCTGACTCAGCCTCCTAAGTAGGTGGGATTACAGGCATCTCCCACCATGCCCAGCTAATTTTGTATTTTTAGTAGAGACAGCGTTTCTCCACGTTGGCCAGGCTGCTCTCCTGACCTCAAGTGATCTGCCAGCCTCGGACTCCAAAGTGTTGGGATTACAGGCATGAGCCACCTCACCCAGCCATCCTTTCACAATGAATTTTAATCCCCTATGTTCCCATTTAACAGATAGGAAAACCGAGGCAGGGAGCAGAGGAAACTCTGGAACTCCCAGCTTCCTTCCCCTTGCACCCAGAAACAGGTTCTCTGAGCCCCTCTCCCCATCCATGGAGGGTGGAGATCGGTCTTATGCATCCAGATTGTGTCCCTCCAGGGAGAATGTGCTACGAAACCTATCGGACAAGGCCTTCGACCGGCCCATCTGCGAGGCCCTCCTGGACCAGAGGTTCTTCAATGGCATTGGCAACTATCTGCGGGCGGAGATCCTGTACCGGTCAGCAAGCAGGCATGGGCATGGGGACGGGTGGGCCAGGTGTGTCCACATTCCCCACTGCCTAGCATGGCTTCCCCCGCCCCCACTCCAGGCTGAAGATCCCGCCCTTTGAGAAGGCCCGCTCGGTCCTGGAGGCCCTGCAGCAGCGCAGGCCGGTGAGCCCCAGAGAGATGGAGCACATGTGCTGCCACACTGGTGTCCATGCGGGCTGCCAAGTGGATGAGTGGGGTCAAGTGTCCCCAGCTTAGCTCAACAATGGGGCTGGGGGGTGTGAATGGCCCAAGGTCCTGCCAAGCTCAGAGGGAAGGTCAGCTGCCTTTACATGGCCCCGTTGACAGACAGGTCCTGCCCCTGCCCCTTCCTCAGAGCCGGGAGCTGACACTGAGCCAGAAGATCAAGGCCAAGCTGCAGAACCCCGACCTGCTGGAGCTGTGCCACTCAGTGCCCAAGGAAGTGGTCCAGCTGGGTGAGACCAAAGATGGAATGACCTCTGCTGGAGCAAATTATTGTGTAACCCTGGGGCAGGTGTCCCTCTTTGGGCCTGATTCACTGGCTTGGAAGTTTGTAGCTCTAGCTGTCACTCAGTGGACTAGGCCTCACTTGTCAATAGTGTTTCCTGGCCGGACGCGGTGGCTCATGCCTGTAATCCCAGCACTTTGGGAGGCTGAGGTGGGTGGATCACAAGGTCAGGAGTTTAAGACCAGCCTGGCCAACATGGTGAAACCTGTCTCCACTAAAAATGCAAAAAATTAGCCGGGCATGGTGGTGGATGCGTGAAATCGCAGCTACTCGGGAAGCTGAGGCAGAATTGCTTGTACCCGGGAGGCAGAGGCTGCAGTGAGCTGAGATCAGGCCATTGCACTCCAGCCTAGGCAACAAGAGTGAAAACTCTGAGAAAAAAAAATATGTTTTCTCAACCCATGAGACAGGACAAGGATTCTTTTATATATTCACACACACACACACACACACACACGTATATATATTTTTGGTAGAGATAGGATCTCACCATGTTGCCTGGACTGGCCTCAAACTGGGCTCAGGTGATCCTCCCACCTCTAAGTGGCTCAGCCTACAGGCCCACACCACCACACCAGGCTAATTTAAAAAAAAAATTTGTAGAGACACGGTCTCCCTATGTTGCCTAGGCTGGTATTAAACTCCTGGCCTCAAGGGATCCTCCCACCTCAGCTTCCCAAAGTGTTGGGATTACAGGTTTGAGTCACTGCATAGGGCCAGGACAAGGATCCTTAACCCCCCTCCAGGATGGGAAAGCCGTGGCTGAGTGGGAAGACGCCAGCTGAGGTCACATCACCAGAGGAGGGAGAGATTGGCCCCTGACTCAGTCCATCAGCTTGTGTAGCTGAGGTCTGGGCCAGGTCTAACCAGCCTCCCCGCTCCTCCCAACCCAAGTCTGCCCTCTGATCTCTGCCTGTTCCTTTGTCCCACAGGGGGCAAAGGCTACGGGTCAGAGAGCGGGGAGGAGGACTTTGCCACTTTTCGCTCCTGGCTTCGGTGTTATGGCATGCCGGGCATGAGCTCCCTGCAGGACCGGCACGGCCGCACCATCTGGTTCCAGGTTGGGCCCTGTTCACACAGGCAAAGAGACCCGACGAGGCTGATGGGTGGAAATGAAACCTGGGGTCACAAGAACTGGGGTGGAGATGCTCGGGCCTGTCTAGACCCTCCAAGGACCGCACTGCTCCTGAGGGTCATGCCCCTCCCCTCCCTTGCCAGTGAAAGTAGCCTAAGGGCAGGGCAGCTTTGCTGATGTGGACTCGGACATGGGGGAGGTCCTAGAGGCTTTCTGGGGCAAAAGCTACACTTATCTGGAAGGGTGTGTGTGAGTCCTGCGTCTCCCAGGAATACTGCCCCTGCGAGAATGCAGGCCAACTCCTGAATTATCCCATCCCACTTTAGGGGGATCCTGGACCCTTGGCACCCAAAGGTAAGCTACTCCTAATGTAATGGGCTGAGAGCAGAAAGGACTTCGCGCCTGCAAGGGTTACAGCACCCTTCTCCACCCTATCCTCCTGCAACCCTGGGAGTCCCCCCCGGGGCAGGACAGGACCCTCCAACTCCAACATCAGTGTCCTGCAGGGCGCAACTCCCGCAAAAAGAAATCCAAGGCCACACAGCCGAGTCCTGAGGACAGAGTGGAGGTATGGCTGCCCGCCCCGCCTCCTCACCTGTACTCCTGCCCTGGCTGCCCGCCCCGCCTCCTCACCTGTACTCCTGCCCTGGCTGCCCACCCCGCCTCCTCCCTTTCACTCCAGCCTTGGCTGCCCGCTCTGCCTCCTCCTCCCCTGCACTCCTGCCCTGGCTGCCCGCCCCGCCGCCTCCTCCCCTGTACTCCTGCCCAGGCTGCCCCCGCCCCGCCGCCTCCTCCCCTGCACTCCTCCTGCCCTGGCCGCCCGCCCCGCCGCCTCCTCCCCTGCACTCCTCCTGCCCTGGCCGCCCGCCCCGCTGCCTCCTCCCCTGCACTCCTCCTGCCCTGGCCGCCCGCCCCGCCGCCTCCTCCCCTGCACTCCTGCCCTGGCTGCCCCCGCCCCGCCGCCTCCTCCCCCGTACTCCTGCCCTGGCTGCCCCCGCCCCTCCTCCTTGTCCCCTGCACTCCTCCTGCCCTGGCCGCCCGCCCCGCCGCCTCCTCCCCTGCACTCTTGCCCTGGCCGCCCACCCCGCTGCCACCTCCCCTGCACTTCTGCCATGGCTACCCCCGCCCCGCCGCCTCCTCCCCTGTACTCCTGCCCTGGCCGCCCGCCCCACCGCCTCCTCCCCTGCACTCCTGTCCTGGCCGCCCGCCCCGCTGCCTCCTCCTCCCCTGTACTCCTGTCCTGGCTGCCCCCCGCCCGTCGCCTCCTCTCCTGTACTCCTGCCGTGGCTTCGCCCCCCAGGCAGCTGCCTTACCCTAAGAGGGCGGGGGGAGTGGCGAGTCCTAACCAACCTCTGCAGAGCCCCTTAGGGACCCGTGCCTCCTCCATCCAGGACCCTCCACCTCCAAGCAAGGCCCCTTCCAGGACACGAAGCGCAAAGAGAGACCTTCCTGAGAGACCTGCAGCCCAGCGGCCTGAGGCGAACAGCTTCCAGCAGGACCCAGAAGCTCCCAAAATCCCCAGGAAGGGGAGGAGGAAGGGACGACAGGCAGCCTCTGGTAGGCTTTCCTCAGCATTCCCAGAAACCAGCTCCACAGGAGAGGATGGGATGGTGGCCTAGGAGCCTGTGAATGAAGCTGGGAGAGAGGCTGTCAGGGCAGCCCCGGAGTCTGAGCTGACGTCTCACCTTTTCTTCTCCTAGGCCAGCGCAGACCCCGGAAGGCCAAGGCTGACTGACACCCCATCCTTGGAACTGGAGGGGACCTCAGCCTCTTAGCAGGAGGGGCTCTTTGTTTGTACCCACCCTTTCTTGTTGCTTTGCCCTGAATCTGGGGGTCTGTCTGAATTCTTGGAAGTGGGCAGTATCTGAATTCTCAGAAGGTGCAAATGCCCGACGGCTGCTCCCGGCACAACTGTGATGTTTTTAACTGCACCCCACCTTCCACATCCTTCAAGCTCATGTGAAAAATGCTGTATATATATATATATATTTTTTTTTTTTTTTGAGACAGAGTCTCGCTCTCTTGTCAGGCACCAGGCTGGAGTGCAGTGGCACAATCTCAGCTCACTGCAACCTCCGCCTCCCAACTTCAAGCAATTCTCCTGCCTCAGCCTCCCGAGTAGCTGGGACTACAGCTAATTTTTGTATTTTTAGTAGAGATGGGGGTTTCACCATGTTGGCCAGGATGGTCTCGATCTCTTGACCTGGTGATCCGCCTGCCTTGGCCTCCCAAAGTGCTGGGATTACAGGCGTGAGCCACCGCGCCCGACAAAAATGCTGTATTTTTAATAAACTGATTGATAAATGTGAACTTGGCACCTCTTGGTATGAGCTGGGCAGGTAGGAAGGCCTGCTGTCTGGGCCTGGGGACCCGAGACCTACCTCCTCACAAGGCAAACAAACAGCCCGCATGCTAGTCCTCAAGGCTCTGGCTGTCAGAGGACAGTTTGCCTCTGCAGAGACGACAGCCCCTCAGAGGTGGTGTCTGGCCCCAGGCAGCCCGGGAGCCACAGCTCCTCCACTCCAGATTCTCCACGGTCCAGGGCTGCTCCCCCATCCTGGCAGGAGCCAGGCAGAACCTGCAGTCCGGCCGCTCCCCAGCCCCAGGCCCTCTGCCTGCAGGCACAAGGGAGGAGCTTCTCCACGCGTGGTCTCTTCATTGGCTTTTGGTCACTTGGGGTCCCCAATGTCTCTTGCAGGGGCTGCAACCCAGACCCTGCACACATAGGTACCTTAGGACCTTGCCCCTACCCACCGAAAACCATCCCACCCCAGACTTCCCACCCCCACCCCAAGCCTGAGGATGGGCCCTCAGGGGAGCAGGCAGCAGCTACCAGCAGGTTCCTCATCCAAGGATTTATTCCACAAGAAGAGACTGATCCCTCTTTTAGGCTGGGGAAGCAGAAATTAGGAGTCCCCAAAGCCTTCCACAAACAAAACCCCAGCCCCAGGGACTCAGTGTGGCAGAGGCTGGAGCACGAGCAACAGGGTCAGCACTTGGAAGGGAGAAAAGGTAAGCTTCAGGCGGTTGTCCTGAAGGGGCAAGTGGCCAGCAGGGTCTGGTCGCTCCAAGAGGTCGCAGCTGGAGAACAGGAGGGGCCATGAGGGCTCTGCCAGGGCAGGACCTACCCCTGCCCCCACCTCGCGGCGCCACTCACAGGATGGCCTCCTGAACCGGCAGCGACAGGTGCAGGCAGCAGTCCGCGTGGCTGCCGTGGGACTCATACAACCTCAGGACCAGCGAGCGGCTCTGGGGACTGCTCTCAGCCTGCAGAGGGACACGGCTGGTGGTCGAGGCCGAGGGGCGCCCAGTCCGGGACCCCGCCCCCAGCACGTCCCACCCCTTGCCTGCTTGACCGTCTCCAATACGACAGCGGGTGAAGACAGGGAAAAGGCACTCCAGGAGGTGGCGGGCGCTGGGCCCGGGGCCGGCAGAGCCAACAGGGGGAAGCTGAGGCTGTAGGCAGCTTGGATAACGCCAGCATCTTGGAAAGAGCCTGGGATACGACCAGAAAGCGATGCTGGTGGAGAATGGGGGTTTCCCTCCCATGTCCCTAGGAGGGCAGGGAGCCAGGCTGCTGGGGTCTGTGCTCAGAGAAGGGCAGAGAGGTGTCTAGGGCTGCAGGAAGGCCCCACCATCCCCAACACTCACCCTTGTGCGGCATCAGCGCGTAGGTGAACTCGTGGCGCCCCATGTCAGCGGTAGCGTCTGGGGCTTTAGGCGCCCGCAAGCTGGGGTGAGGAGGGCGGGTAGGGGTCAGGCTGAAGCTGGTGGAATTGGGGGAGGGAAGACCCATGTCCCCTGCCAGCTCCCAGGCCTGGTGGGTATCCCACTCACAGTGAGAGGCTGAGGATGCTGCCTCGCACTGACGCGCCATACTTGCAATCATTGAGCAGGGCCAGCCCGAAGCCGTGCTCTGACAGATCCATCCAGCGGTGGGCCCACACCTGAGGGCAGATCCAAGACCCACGCGCTGGCCCTGCGCCTCTCCTTTTGCTCCCAGACTCCAGAGCTCCTGTCACTTGGCGGGGCGCAAGCTCTAGAACCACACAACTCCACTCCAGCTCCCACTCTAGGGGGCCCTGGGCATGCCACCCTATCTGCCTAAGCCTCAGTTTCCTTATCTGAGAAACGGGAATAAATAATAGTACTCACCCCACCAAATGATCATGAGGATCAAATTAAATGTTAAATTTTTTGGGTTTTTTTTTTTTTTTTGAGACAGGGTCTCAGTCTGTTGCCTGGACTGGAGTGCAGTGGTATGATCTCAGCTCACTGCAACCTCTGCCTCCCAGGTTCAAGTGATTATCCTGCCTCAGCCTCCCAAGTAGCTGGGATAACAGGCATGCGCCACCACACCCGGCTAATTTTTGTTTTTTTAATAGGGACAGGGTTTCTCCATGTTGGCCAGGCTGGTCTTGAACTCCCGACCTCACGTGATCTGCCTGCCTCAGCCTCCCTTGGCATTACAGGCGTGAGCCACCGCGCCTGGCCAATGTAAAGTGTTTAGTACAACGCACATGCTAGGAAGCAGCAAATGTTGATTATCCTCTTCCTCCCCAGCCCGTACAAAACAACCAGTCTCCCCAGCCAGGGGGGAGTCCAAGGCCACCCCCACCCTGCCATGTCAGACCTCAAATCGAGCCCAGTCCCAAGAGGTGTTGTAGTGGGTGGGCCGCTGCAGGTGCCCGAACTGGATCTCATAGGTGGCCTGGGAACTCCGCACACGAGCCGGGAACTCCACCTTCAGGAACTTGTGGGCCTCATGCCAGTGTACCTGGGAGCGGGATGGAGGGTGGGAGTAAGAGAAGGAAGACACACACCCAGGCCTGGGGCTGCCCCCTCCTTACCAAGCATGCTTGGGGAAAACAGCCACCCCCTCACCCCCCTCCTACCTCAGTGTGGAAACGGACATAGGGGCAGCCAACGTCCAGCATGACCTCCTGGCTAAGCCGACTATTGGGGCTGATCTGCAGCAAGAACCAGGCGCTGCCCCGCAGGCCGCCCTTGGTGCCCACTGCCAGGGTCCCTGGCTGGCCCAGCACAGGCTTCCTATGGGAGGGTGGACACACTGAGCCAGAGCAGACTGTGTTCCTGCCACCTCCACCGTCCCCACGTGCTGCCCGCCCATACCGTGTCTCCAGGTGGTAGTCCATGACGTCCCACGCATCCCAGTACAAGGGGACGTCATCAAACAGCACAAACTGGTTCCCCACGGCACCCTCAGCAATGGCCTCCCTGGAAGGACATGGGATTGGTGCTTACAACCATCTGACTTTGTTCCCTCCAGCTGCGCTTGGTGGGGTAGGATGGAGTGAGCAGACCCAGCCTGCCCGGCCTGCCCTGCCTTGCCTGCCCAGCCTGCCCTGCCTGCCCAGCCTGCCCTGCCCCATGTGTGGGTTCCAGCCCAGACCCACTGGTGGGTTGCTATGGGCAGTATTGTGGCCATGGGAGAGAGGAAGCAGGCTGGGATCCATTTGCCAAGCACTGGGAAAGGGCAGTGAGGAGTTGGCACCTGCCAGAGGCCACCAGGACCAAGGACGTCAGGCGGCCAGTTGGGTCCAGCCTCACTCGGATGATGCCATTGTCCAGAGTCACGGAGCCATCAGTCTTTGTGGGAGGAGGCCTTGAGGCTGAGTTTGTAGGGCCTTCCCACACCAAAAGTCCTCCCAGCCCAGCCCCAGCCCCACCCCAGCCCCAGCCCCATCCCAGCCCCAGGCCCGCCTCACCACTTGCTCCAGGCAGAGGAACTCAGGACCCCAGTTGGGTTAGAAAGCATCCCAGCACCACTCCTGCTCGCAGGGCATGCAGGACTCACCTCTTGCACTACGAACACAGGCTGCTGGGGCAGCAGGGGCTGCAGCAAGGTGGGGGCAGGAACAGGAGCATAGCCCATGCTGGGCACTGTCACCAGGGCTAGGGGTGAGGCCTGGGCATCAATGCAGCCTCCCTGACCTTCCAGGAAGTTTGCACAGGTGGGGGTCGGGTGGTGGAGAATGTGCTGCTACTCTCCAATCTGGGGCACCCAGGGCACAGACCCCCAGGGGTATCCCAGGCCTGAGCTGTCTGGCCTCCACCCTTCTGCCGCAGTAGCACCCCTTCCCCTCAGCTCGTACCTAGGCTGTGGGCCCCGCCCGGCTTGGGCAGGGCCATTACTTCAGTGCGCTTCCAGGGGAGGGTGTTGACGATGAGGAGGCCCTCGGGACCCGGCTCCCCGGCACATAGGGCTGCAGCCGCATTGCTGAGCAGTGTATTGCCATGGGAACGGATGTCTGAGGAGAGACTGGCTGGTCATGGGTGGGCAACAGGTCTGGAATGGGCCCAGGAGTATCCCACAGGGGAGACACCCCGGGCTCAGCCCTGGGGTTGGAGAGAGCGGGCAGGACTATCGTGAGCCTAACCTTCATAGTGGCGCATGGCATCCTCTGCCACCATCTGGATGCAGCTTCCGGTCACCACATCATGGAACTGGTTCAGAAGCAGGAGCCTGCAGGGGCCAAGGGCAGGGATGGAAAGGCTGGGAGGGGCAGCCACAGAGGTGTCCGCAGTGAGCAGTCAGGTGGGCGGCAGGGGCAGAACCGGGCTGACCTCCAGAGGTGCTGCAGCTGGGCTGCTGGGTACAGGAACTGGGCATTTCGGGCCAGGGCCAGGCTGCTGAGCAGCTCCACGTCGTGCAGGATCCGCTCACATTCCCGGTTCCCCTTCTTGATCTGAGCCCGGGATGGGAAGATCAGTCTGGAGCCTGCGAAAGTGTCCCAGGACACCTTCCAAAGCCCTCCCGTGCTCAGAATCCCTGGGGACTCCCCAGGGGCCTCATGACAAGGCCTCTGGCAGGTGACCTGCCTCAAATGCGTTTCCTCTTTTCCCTGACGCCCAAACCCCTCTTTCGTTAGGGACACTGCCTCCTCCACACTTCCGTGGCCAACCCAGGTCTTGGACTGCTCTCCTCCAAACTTCCTGGAACATGAACCTCTTCTCCTAGGTCTGGCCTGGGCTCTGTCCCTCGCTGCCTTCTCGGACCCTCTGCAGATCAAGGCCACACCCTCCCTGCATGGCCCTGCAGCCAGTCCCTGACCTGGGCGTGGGTGGTGTAGGTGCCATTGTGCAGCTCCAGGAAGAGCTCCCCGACCCACGTGCACAGCTGCCCGGAGCCGCTCTCCAGCGCCGAGAAGAGCTGCCTTGGAGAAGAGAGCTGCACCCTGAGGAGACCACAAGCCTGGGTGTCCCAGCCTTGGAGACCACACTTCTTCCACACCAGAGCAGAAAAAGGATCCAGCCCCTACAAACAGGAGGCACTCCGGAAAGCTCCCCGTCCACACAATGCCAGCCCTGGATGCCGTAGGAGACCTTCTCTCTCTGGTGGGCTGGAGCCCTTACCACCTTCAGCTTCCCCCCAACCTCAGGGTGGGAGTTTGAGGAGCCCGTGGTCTAGGATTGGAACAGGACAAGGCCCAGAGGAGGGGTGGGCCCCATGTCTGAGGGAAGGCAGGGCTCCTGCCAAGGGCCCAGGATGGGGCTGGAGGAGAGCCAAGGCCTGGCCTGACCTGGGCAGCCCGTCCGTATTGCTCAGGCGCTTCAGGCGGTCCAGCATGGTCTGAGTAGGGCCGCCACCCCCCATCCCCAAAGCCGAAGAGAAAGGCACTGTGGTTGGCCCGCCCCTTGTCCCGGTTGTTGGCCACCGTCTTCAGCACCTGGACAGGTGAGGGCAGGCCCGCGTGGGTCAGCCTGGAACAAGTCAGCCCTCTCCAGCCTGCCCCCACCCCAGCACCCTAGGTGTCCCCTCACCTCCTCCACGCTGCCCTGCATCCCATACGAGTCGCCAGGTGGGAAGTGGACCAGTACATGGGAGCCATCCAGCCCCTCCCAGAAAAAGGTATGGTGCTACCGGCAGGGAAACAGAGGCAGGGTGGAGCGGCCAGAGTCAGGGCTGAGGCAGAGGCAGAACCTCCAGACTTAGTCCTGCCCCTACCTGCTGTGTGACCCGCTGTCTGTGGGGAAGGGTTTGGTGGTCTCTCTGGGACCCCTCAAAAACGGGGAGAGGCAAATGGGCCAGGTGGGACTGAGGCCCACTCTGACCCTGACCCCCCCAGGGGCCTGCCTGCTCACCGGGAAGGAGTTCACCAAATTCCAGCTCAATTTCTGGGTGAGAAAGTGCCTGATGCCACAGCCACGCATAATCTGGGGGAGCTGTGCTGAGTAGCCAAAGGTGTCCGGCAGCCAGAACTGTGGGGAAGAAGGTCCTGGAGTGCAGGAACCGGGGCTCCCAGTGGCCTCCTCTCGGCCTCAGCCCCTCAGCACTCCGAGCCGCACACCGGCCCCATTTGCCCACAGCCTGCTGCAATAGCTCTCGGCCTACCTCAGAGCACATCTTCCCAAATTCCTGCAGAAAGAAGTTCTGGCCCTGCAAAAACTGCCTCACCATGGCCTCTCCACTGGGCAGGTTCCCATCCTGGAGTGAAGGGAGTGGGAGGCAGCACAGGTCAGCGCCAGCTGGGGAGCAGCAGGCGCTCAGGCCAACCCAACCCTGCAGGAGAAGCCAGGGCTGCTCCAACGCGAGAGCTCCAGCCGGACCTCAGGAAGTGCCCGTCCTTCAGGCCTCACTGTCCATCTGCCTCAGGGGGTGTCTGGGACTAGGCCATGCCACCTGTGACAGCCCTGGAGGCTGTAACATCCCAGGGACTAATGAGCCAGCCCTGCCCCAGAGGGGAACTGAGTGGCCTACAGAGTCACCAACAAAGCAGGAGGGCTGGGGCCACCTGAGGGAAGGCCATCGTCACATGGTTCAAGGCTGAGGGGTGCCCAGCGCACTTACCATCTCCACCCAGGTGCCCCCCACAGGCACAAACTGCCCACGGGAGGCAAACTCCTGGAGGCGGGAGTACAGGCCGGGGTAGTGGCTCTTCACCCACTCCAGCTGCTGCGCCTGTGGGCAGGTTGAGGGGAGCTGGGCCCAGAGTGACGAGGGCCCTACCCAGGGCCAAGCATCTGGGACCCAGTGAGTGGCTGAGGGTGAGGAGCAGCTCTGCCCCCAGGCCTGGAAAGCCCTCGGGGCCTGTGGAGCTCCAGGGAGGGTCACGTGCCTCCCCTGCCCCTTGCAGCTGTCCCTCTGACCTGGGAGCAGGCAAAGATGAACTCAGGGTTCCGCTCCATGAGCTGCAGGGCGGTCACCCAGCTCCGGGCACATTTCCTCACAGTCTCCTTGAAGGGCCAAAGCCAGGCTAGATGAGGAGGGGGTGGAGGGTGGAGGGAGCAGCAAGGCTGAACAGGCCCAGGCTGGGAATCCAGAGGGTCACCTAGCCCCACTCCCATCCCAGGCCCTTCACCCTGGAGGGCCCCCTGGTGTCCTTCCTGAAAGGTCACTTCACTCCAGCAAGGTGGGAGGAGGGGCTGGGGAAAGGAGGCTGGCAGTGCTATAAGACCAATGACACAGGTCAGGAAATGGAGGCTCCAGGTCCCGGAATAGCCTCAGTCCTCTTGGGGGATTAGATACCCCCAAGAGGATCCTACGAGAGGCAGCAGGGACTACCCTGCCCCTGCACACACTTGACGGATACCTGGGAACAGGGGCATGGCTCCCAGGATGGAGCCAGCTGTCCTGCCAGAGGTGCTGTAGGCTCTCCTGACCCCTAGGCTGCAGTCCCTTCCTTACCAGCCCCAAACCTCTCACACCCTACCCTACATCTTGGCACAGCAGAGAAAGCCCTTGTTCTGTGATCCCAAAACTTCAGCTGCATCAGAATCAACACCTTCAGGAGCTTGTCAAAAACGTGATTCCCCATCAAACTCAGACACCGCAAGCTTGTCCAGGAAGTCTCTGGAATCCCCCCCACCCAGCTGGAGTAAGTACCTCTTCTGTGCGCTCCAGTGCCCCAGACTCCCCACCAACATCACAACAACTCTGCCTGCTGATTCTGTGATCATCCGTCTCTGTAATCCTACACTCAATATCTAGCATGGGCCCCATGAGGCAACAGATTTTGTTGAAAGAATAAATGAGGCCAGGCATGGTGGCTCATGTCTGTAATCTTAGCCAAGGTTGGGAGGCCAAGGCAGGCAGATCACTCGAGGTCAGGAGTTCGAGGTCAGCCTGGCCAACATGGTGAAACCCCATCTCTACTAAAAATACAAAAATTAGCCAGGTGTGGTAACATGCACTTAGAGTCCCAGCTACTCGTGGGGGCTGAGGCAAGAAAATCACTTGAACTCAGGAGGTGGAGGTTGCAGTGAGCCCAGGCCACTGCACTCCAGCCTGGGTGACAAGAGTGAGACTCCATCACAATAAAAAAAGAAAAGAAAAGAAAAGAAAGAAAAAATGAATCCACAGCAAGCAGAGCCCACAGTCCAGCCCCCTCTGCCTCATTTTACAGATGGGGAATACTGAGGTTCAAGAGGGGCAAGAAGTTGCTGAGCATCACACAAGTGCTTCTAGGACACATCCAGGTCTTCAAGGGCACTCCTGCCACCCCAGCCAGCCCAACCAGCTGCTGTCCTACCTGTATCAATGTGGCAGTGCCCTGTGGCATGAATGGTGTGCTGGCTTTCACCTCCGCGTTGGCCAAAGAACCTGGAGGCCAGGGCCTGGGCCACCGGGAAGGTCTCGGGCTGGGCAGGGTTACACACGTTCACCATCTGGTTGGCTGTGTACAGGGCCTGGAAGCTGCGCTGGCTGTCCTTCCCAAGGCCCTGCAGGAGGGTCCTGCCCTGAATCCCCTTCGCAAGCACGGCTTCCAGACTGTCAGTCCCACTGGTCTCCTCAGGGCTCTCAGCAGAGGTCCCCTGACCTCTAACCCTTTTTCCCTGCTGGTCCCCCTGCTCAGCACCATCTCCCTTCTCCCCTTCAATAGGAAAATTCTCTCAACCCTCAAGCAGGTGGAAACCCTCTTCCTACTCTGGATTCCCAGAGTCCCACTTACCTGACCCAAGAAACAGCCTTCTTGGAGCAGGGCTCTAGAGGGTACCAGGGGGTCCAGGGGGTGTCAATTACCTTGGCTATGCCCAGAAGCAGCTCCAGATCCACCAAGAGATTGTGGACATCCCGGTGGAAGACGGCCAGCTCAGCCCGGCTCAGCTGGAACATCTTCTCAGGGTCAGGCGCTGCAATCATGCTTCCCTTCCCGGCCCCCAGGAGCCCATTGCAGGCCACTTCCACATAGAGGGTGAGCCTATAAACATGGAGAGGCAGCCTCAGGCCGAGACAGTGGCACAGGACTCTGGGGACTTGGGGAGGGGGCACCCAGAAGGCATCCAGCTGAGCCCAACCTGTCTGCCTCCAGGATCCACCACCCAGAGGAACCCCCAGTAGGTTAAGAGTGCATGTGGGAGGGCTGTGCCAGAAACGCCAGACGGATCCCATGGCCTGCTATCAGGGAGGATAAGCAGCGAAGTTTGTAATCATCTAAATGACACTGCTGTTTAGTCTTAGATATTTCCAAAGTTGTCTTTGCAAAGCACTGCCTTGGCCTTGCCTCTTTGCATATTAAAAGCATGTTTGGATCTCTCAGGCTTGAACTTTCAGACTCAAGCTCTAAAACCAGCATGACCAACACGGGCAGGCCATTCACTGGAGAACAGGCTGGGCTGTGGTGCTGCCATACTCAGTCTTCAGAGAGCAAACATGACTTCCTCAGGGAGGCCTTCCTGACCTCACTTCCCCGCTAAGTCTAGAGCAAAGTCCTCAATGGAGCACCCAGGATGTCCCTCCAGAGCCCTCAGTGTTGTCATATGTGAGTAGATCTGTCTCCCTTTGTTGTCAAGTACTATTTTATTCACCCCCATACTCCCAGTATCTGGAAGCATTTGAAACAGGGTTCAATCAATATAAAACACAATCATAATGTCTAAGAAGTGTTTTTAATTGTGTCATAAAATACCCGTTATAATATGGAATGTAAGAAGTCAGGATACAACAGGAAATAGAATCTGAACTAATAAAAACTATGCTGGAAAGATACACGAAGAACATGAATACTGGGCCAGGCATGGTGGCTCACGCCTGTAATTCCAGCACTTTGGGAAGTTGAGGCGGGCGGATTACCTGAGGTCAAGAGTTTGAGACCAGCCTGGCCAACACAGTGAAACCTCGTCTCTAATAAAAATTCAAAAAATAGCTGGGCGTGGTGGCGCACACCTGTAGTCCCAGCTACTCAGGAAGCTGAGGCATGGAATTGCTTGAACCTGGGAGGCCGAAGTTGCAGCGAGCCAATATTGCACCACTGCACTCCGGCCTCGGTGACAGAGGGAGACTTCATTTCAAAAAAGAACATGAATGCTGAGATGTTAATAATGGCCAGCTCTGTTCTAGGGAGTGGAATAACAGTAGCAGTTTGCTTCTTTGTGGTTTCCTGTATTTACCACAAGAAGGCAAACATTATTATTATTATTATTTTTTTTTTTGAGATGGAGTTTCGCTCTTGTTACCCAGGCTGGAGTGCAGTGGTGTGATCATGGTTCACTGTAGCCCCGACCTCCTGGGCTCATGTGATCCTCCCACCTCAGCCTCCCAGGTAGTGTGAGTCACTGCACCCAGCCCATTATTTTTATGGTTAGGAAAAAATTATGCTTTCTAAAAGCAAGTGATGAGATGTAAGGATGATTGTGCTGGAGCAGAGGGGTGCTTCTGAGATCACTCTGGGCCTCAGCTACTCCTTGCTCACTGGTACTCCCTCCCTGACAGCACTGGTCAACCAGGGCACAGGGACTCACCTTCGGGGGTCTCCTTCCCCCAGCCTGTCAGTCAGGACATAGCTGGTCTTCTCACCCTCTTTGGTTAAACCCTAGTAGGGAGGGGAGTGAAAGAGATGAGGCTTGAAGCCTTTGGACAGCTCAGGTAAAGTGTCCTGGTCCCCACCAGTCCCCAACTCTGGTTCCTCCCTGCCAAGCAGGGTCAAGATTGACAGATCAGGGACCCCGGCAGATGCCCCAACTCCCATGGCAGCTGGCACCATGACCACCAAATAGCCCCTGTTTCCTAGTGGCAAAGCCCATGGTCTTAGGGGAAGGGTACTGAGAAAGGGTTAGGTGGCCTGAGTGTGGTTTCTGGTGGCCTCTGCACCCCTAAATAAATACCTGAAAAGAAACTCTATCAAGTCAGGAGTAGGTTTACTGCATTCCCTTCTATACCCTAGTGCTTAAGGGTCTGGCCCAGAATGGACACCAGGGGATATTTGCTGAGCCAGTGAAGGGAGGGAGAGAAGGAAGAACAGTCTTGACCCCAGATTGACAGTCAATCCAATATGAAATGGAAGCTGTGTGAACCTGAGTGAGTGAACTAACCTCTACACATCTCAGTATCTTAATCAGTAAGTGAGTATAAAGACCTACCACATAGGAGTATAAGGACTGAACCTGATAAGGTTGGAGAATGAGCCAGACACTTAACATTGGTTATAGCTGGGGAATGGGATGGGTGATAGGGAACTGTTTGAAATGTTTGCCTATAAGTTTGTATTACATATAATAAAAACTAAGGACCAATTACACAGATGCCAAAATGGCAATTTCCCTAGTCCTGAAATTGTGATGCCACCCTGTGATGCCATTCAGCTGTGGCTTCTCCAGAGTCTACAGGAGAAGGGCTGTGGTCATTTCAGGGCTGAAATATGGCCATACCTGGCCCTATGGTAGGGCTCCTCACCTGGACAGGCTCCCCTTCACGCCACACCAGACCTTCTCCATCACTTTCCCAGCAAAGGTGAACTTCCTGGC
This sequence comes from Aotus nancymaae, assembly GCF_030222135.1. Classification (NCBI taxonomy): domain Eukaryota; kingdom Metazoa; phylum Chordata; class Mammalia; order Primates; family Aotidae; genus Aotus; species Aotus nancymaae. The sequence goes on from NW_026988414.1 coordinate 73,842,028, forward strand.
CTACCCATGCCTCTGGGATGGTCAGCTCCACCCGGAACCAGCAGGTCCACCATCTGCAAGAGAGCTGTTGTGATCGGCCTAGAAGTAGAAGCCCTCTCCTGACATCCAACACCTTTAACCAACACCTTGGATAAAGTGTTGGCAGGGGCCTGAGACTCTCCAAGCATCTGCAGTGTCACAAGGTACTCAGCTTTGAGCCACAAGAAAGGAGCAACAAGGTGAGCAGCAAGATGAGGGAAAGAGGCAGAAGTTATCAGAGATCCGTTAGGGTGCCCAGAAGCTGCTACGAGGGGATGAAAACCCTCCCCTGAAGAGAACCAGGGAGCTGTTCCCAGCAGAGGGTGCTGCTCAGTCCCACGTAGCTGTCTAGGGCAGAGGGCGGACAACGAAGGCGTGGCCAGGAGCTGGGTTGGGACGTCCCTTGGGCCCGCTGGCCCCGCCCACCAACTGGGCGTTACCTACGTGGGTCCGAAGCGGTCGCCGACCTGCGCCGGCCGAAAGTCCTGCTGGACTGCCTCCTGGTAGGGAAGTCTCTCCGGTGTCAGGAAGCTTGAAAGCGCGGCCACGGGGCAGCTGGCCCCAAAAAGCCTGCGTGGGACCGACCGGTGGGCGCGTGCTGAAGGCCGCTCCGTTTCTGACCGGGGGTCAGCTGGCCGGTGGGGCCGCGCTTTCCCTGGATCCTCCACCAAGAGGGCTGCCTGGCCGCGCCACGGCACATTCCACTCCCTACCCCCTCCTCCCTGGCCCGTCTTGTCTGCGGCGGGCACTTCGTCCCCCGGCCCGGGTGGCTGCAGTTTGGGTTTCCCCCCGGAAGTAAAGGCTGAGGCGCACGGATGCGGTCGGCCGGCTGCCGTGACCTGGGACCACACCTGCCGCGGAGGTTACAGTCGGTAAAGTAGAGCGGCGACACGAACTTCTCTACCCGCTCCAGAGTGGTGCGCCAGTGCTTCAGAGCCGGCGCCGCTGCCATCGCCATCGCTGAGCTCTCGCTCCTCTTTCCGGAAGGCCCCTGGCGCTGCTGTTTCGCTCCACGGCAGGAAACCAAAGGTTCCGGCGTCCAGAGGGCGCCTTCGAGTCCCGGGCAGCTTTTCGTGGAACACCAGTGGCTCTCGGAAGCCCAGGTGCCGTCTGAATGAACGTTGAGCCGAGTTGGAAGCTATAAACTGCACTTTCGAGGCTCTCCTATGCTGTCCGAGCTAGTGGGCCGCAGGCCAAATCTCAAAATAAAATGGGAAACCTATTATTAGAACTCTCAAAGGTTTCGGGACAGAGACTTAGGCCCTTCGGCAGGAAGGGCAGGAGCCTCAGCTGCTGCAGACCCAGCCTCAGAAGCAGCAACCGGGAGACCTCTGCCTCTAGCTGTCGGTTAACACGGAAACTGGTGTTTGTTTCACGTGGAGAACCAGACTGCCTAGAATGAGTGTTTTCCTACCGGATGGAGGTCAGGGTGTTAGCAGGAAGGTAGAGCTTTACGCCCAAGTGACCACGACTTCTAGGATTACATGCTTTACTGAATGTGTATCAGTATACATTGCACATCACCAGAAACTCGGAAATGAGTTTGAGATGTCAAAACAGTCATGGTATTGCTGATCACAACAGAAAAATGTATTTCACCATACAGGACTGTAGAGTCCAGGGAAGCCGTAATAGCAGAAACAGACCTCCAGTTTCATTCTCATCCCTAGTACTCTACTGCAGCTTTATTTTTTTTTTTTCTACCGGGGTTGCTAAGAGAGTCTTTGTCTATAAAATCATTAGGAAGAAAAAAAATACACAAGATTAGCCCTGATATTTTAATGGAAATACTGACCAAGTTTACAACATTTCAAATGCAAATCACACGGAAAGGTGACTTAAGTACAGAATATCAAACGTAATTTAAAATAAAGATAACCTTCTGCTGCATATAATACAGACTGGGTTTAGAGCTTGGAGCTCAGATGTCAAACAGCAGGAGGAATAAAAATGCTGCTTGTGAAAACTCAGGCTGTACTAAGTAAAACCTCCTCTTCTGTTGGCTGCACTGGTGGGTTGGGACTTTCTCTTGAACTGGCCTCGAATTCCTATCCTGACCTGCAGACAGGTGTCACTGCCCCAGCTTTGCCCTAAACTCTCCTCCCACAAAGCTCTTTTTGGCACCTTACACTTTGGCTCACAGTCTCCTCTCCTCAATACAAAACAAAAGCCTAAAATCAGGCTAGGTCTGGTGGTTCACACCTGTAATCCCAGCCCTTTGGGAGGCTGAGGTGGCAGGATGGCTTGAGGCCAGGAGTTTGAGACCAGCCTGGGCAGCATAGCAAGACCTTGTCTCTACAAAAAGTTAAAAAATTGGCCAGGCATGGTGGCATGCAGCTACTCAAGGGGCTGAGGTGGGAGGATTTGCTTGAGCCTGGGAGGTCAAGCCCGCAGTGAGCTATGATTGTGCCACTGCATTCCAGTATGAGTGATAAAGTAAAACTTTGTCTTTAAACAATAATAAAAGCCTAAAATCAGAGAGGTCTACCATGTGTTTTGAAAATCCAGGAGCCAAAAAATAATGTTTTTCTTTTTGGTGGCAGTGTTGGAGATTTTTAACTGAAAAGCAAACATAAAACACCCAAAACATTGCTGGTTACAACTAAGACTTGCATAATGGTTGCTGAAGAAAAATCGACCAGAGTACTGGGAGGGACTTAGTTGGTTTTTGTTCACAAAGTCCAGTTTAACCACATAGAAAAATCCTAATCATTCATGTTTAAATGTCTGCTAGTTTAAATTTATGTCATTAAAAAAATAGGTATCCCATTTCAAATTCTCTCCCTCCCAACCCCATTTTAAGGTATACCACATGCTTTATACACTTTTTCAAATACTGGTTTGGTATTTAAGTTGCTCACTCCCATCCATCACCAATGTAAGAAAAAATATATAGAAATACAAACTACACAGCTTGACAACTTACCCAAATATAAAATATTTTCAGATAGTTGAACAAGGGAAAAAAATACACTAAAAGACTGAAATATTCTAAGATTTTGGAATATTTTGATTTGGGACAAGTGCAAGTAACAAGCATTTAAAGCAAATCCTGTTTGTACCCTGGATAAGGAACTGAAGTCAAAATCCCTGCTTCACAATATTCTCTGGTGAGGACAAGGGACATGGGTTGAGAGTTTATTCCTTAAGTAAGAACCAAGCTTTATTTATTTACAAAAAAAAAAAAAAGTCGGGGACAAAGGGGAAGACAAGTTTTACACAAAAGTACTACAATGGTAACTCCCTTTGGTAAAAAGTGTAATAAATGTCTTGTACATCTGTTCATAGGTACTAAATCTGAAGCCACATAGTACTATGGTACACAAGAAGCTAGAGCAGTTATGCTAGCACATCAAAGCATATTTCTTTTAATAAAAAATTGACAGTATGTACATTATGTACAAAAAAAGTTAAAATTGTGTGTGTGCGTGTGTGTGTCAGAGAGTAAAGCTGGTGGATGGCACTAGGGCAGACTAGTAAAGAGGCAGATACAAAACAGTTCCACGGGAGCTAAAAAGGACGACTGATTTGAACTTGTTGAGGCTGAGAACCAGAGGAGAGAAAAGGGTAGGCAGCAAGGGATTCGTCAGGAATAAAATCCACAAGATGATCTATCCCAAAGCCAAACTGCAGGTCCCAGATAAAACCTAATGGGTGATCTTAGATGTGCTCAAGTGACCAGAAAAAAAAAAATCAAATCCAGTTTTTTTTCCTTTTGTGGGGAGGGGAGAGGAGCAGTGACCATCATAGTTCCAATCCATCTGAGTATTAAATCGTTTCCCAGTCTGTTTTGTAAATGCATCTCCAAGCAGTCAAAGTGTGAATAGCATCCGATTCCCTCAGTGAAAGTTAGGCCACAGGAGACTCCAGTCTTAGCTCTGCTGGTGTATGCAAAGCAAACGGCATGTTTTTGCTTGCATGGACTTCCTTCCCCTCCAAGGCAGGCTATACCAAAAACCCTTTGGGAAAAGTTCCAGCTTCAGCTTTGTAAGGTATTCATGTTCCTAAAGTAGCCCACTTGGCGCCAGGCTGCACCAGCCACACACAGGTCACGTGGCCATGTCCCAGAGAGGCCCAGTGAGGCTTGAAAGGCATCTTCCTTGTTTCTTCAGTGTGTGAGTGCATAGGCAGACCTACACACACACACCCACACACATCCCAAGTTATCTGCTCTGGCTTTGCAGTTAAGGGGCTTTGAATACTGTGCCGTATTTGACACGATACTTGTTAATGCTCACAAAATGCAGGGTCTCTGTATCACAGGTGGTGGTACAGGGCACCAGGCCCTCCAGCCCCTCACCCATGAGCCACTTGCTGGTCTCCGCTGCCATTTCACGGGGCACATGCTCCTTGGTCCATTTATCTACCCAGGCCTGGAATCTCTGATGTAGACGCTTGCTTACACGCTCGTGGGACTGCAAAACCGAAAAAAATAATTTTCTTTATTAAATGAAGCAGAACCAAAAAAGAACCCTTCAAATACAAAGCCCAATTTTCTTCTAAAGGAGCAGAGGAAAGGTGTGGGCTTCAGTCTTAGATACTGTTTTTTTCTTTTAAAAAAAAAAAAAGATTCTCAGCCAGGCATGGTGGCTCACGCCTGTAATCCCAGCACTTTGGGAGGCAGAGGTGGGCAGATCACCTGAGGTCAGGAGTTTGAGACCAGCCTGGCCAACATGGTGAAACCTTGTCTCTACCAAAAGCAGAAAATTTAGCTGGGTGTGGTGGCGGGCACCTGTAATCCCAGTTACTCGAGAGCCTGAGGCAGGAGAATTGCTTGAACCCAGGAGGGCGGAGGTAGCAGTAAGTCAAGATCGCACAACTACACTCCAGCCTGGGTGACAAAAGTAAAACTCTGTCTCCAAGGAAAAAAACAATTCTCTGTTTAAAGAAAAGTTAAAGAGGTAAGAACATAAAACATGTAAGGACATGAAAATCCATAAAGACTCCAAAGAAATGCGAACACGGTTTTTGGGCTGAAAAAGCTCACTGTTCTCAATGTTAGCATGCATTAGTATAACCTAGGGAATGCGTTAAAAATACACATTTCTGACCAGGCAAAATTATTCACGCCTGTAATCCTAGTACTTTGGGAGGCCAAGGCAGGCAGTTCACTTGAGTTCGAGACCAGCCTGAGCAATATGGCAAAACCCCATCTCCATAAAAATACAAAATTTAACTGGGCATGGTGGCACACACCTGTATTCCCAGCTACCAGGGAGGATGAAGTAGGAGGATCACTTGAGCCGGGAAGTGGAGGGTGCAGTCAGCCAAGATCGCACCACTGCACTCCAGCCTGGATGACAGAGCCAAACCCTGTCTCAAAAAAGACAAGAAACAAAAAAACCCCACATTTCCTTGGTTTTACCAATCTGCATTTTAAACCAGCAACCAGCTGATTCTAATGTATCCTGAGTGGGACCCAATGAGCCGTTGATCACTTCTATCAACATGGAGATCCACTTCTAAGCCAGATAGTGCAAAGCAAAGGGTTAAAACCCACTCTCCCTCCACTGTTACCCTGCCTTGGCAAGCAGAGTCCATGGCAAATCTTCCATTGGGGGGGGTTCTGTTCCCACCAATGCACCCAGTAAAAATTTATTGGTGCCCACATGCAAGGATATTAGAAGAGATACAAAGACAAAACTGGTGTTGACCAGTGTGCCAAATCATTTCAATCAGAGATAGGTAGACACACAACACACAGTAAAGAAAATTAGCCAGGTGTGGTGGCGCATGTGTGCCAGGTACTTGGGAGGCTGAGGCAGGAGAATCACTTGAACTAGGGAGGCAGAGGATGCAGTGAGCTGAGATCACATCACTACACTCTAGCCTGGGTGACAAGAGTGAAACTCTGTCTCAAAAATAAGTAAATGAAATCTACAATGTAATTCTTGCAATTCCACTGTCACCCTAGTAGTCTGGGTGGTCCCCACATCTCGTCTGGACCAGGGCATCCTTTTGAGTGGTCTCTGCTCTTCCAACTTGATGCATATCCACCTCCACTCTCCTCACAGCAGTCCAAGCTATCTTTGTCAAATGTCCCAATGCACCTCAATCAAAATCCAAACCATGGCCTATTAGACAAAGCAATGTGGCCTCTGCCTACCCTTCTAACTTCATGCAACCTTGAGCCACAATGGTGTTTGTAATTTCTTGGACATCCTAAGTCCTTTCCTCCCTCTCAGTCTTGTACTCGCTGTTTTCTTTGTTTAGAAAACTGTCCTCAACTCTTCACCAGGCTAATTCCTTGTCATTTATTCAGGCCTCAAGCATCACCTCCTTTGAGAAGATTCCTCCAGTGAAAGCAAGGCCTGTATGCCAGTTACCCTTGATTACTTCACCTGATTTGTTTCTCTGGTAGTGCATATCATCACATTAACTTATCTGCTCTACTTCATGGCTGTAGTCCCAGGGCCTGGCCTAACACCCTGTACATAGCTGTACCAGGAAGGTTTCACAATTGAGACAGAATGTAAAAACAGGTAGGACTCATACAATCAAAAGATAAGATACTACTTGAGATGTAAATACCAGGAGTAACTTGACTAAAAAGGTGCCACCAGGTATTTACCTGCTCTTATGGGCTCAACTGTGTTCTCCCTAAAATATCTATGTTGGCTGGGGGCAGTGACTCATGCCTGTAATCCTAGCACTTTGGGAGGCTGAGTCAGGTGAGATTGTCTCAAAATAATAACAACGATCATATATTCAAGTCCTAGCCCCCAGTATTTCTGAATGTGACCTTATCTGGAGGCAGACACACACACACACACACAGGTAGAAATACCATATGAAGATGAAGGCAGGGATCTACAAGTCCAGAAATGCCAAAGATTGCCAGCAAAGAACCAGAAGCTAAGAGAGGGCTGGAACAGATTCTCCCTCACAGTCCTCAAAAGGAACCAACACTGCTGGCACCTGACTTTGGACTTCTGGTTTCCAGAACTTTTGTCATTTAAGCCACACAGTCTGTGGTACTTTGTCACAGCATCCTTAGAAAACCAATATACATACTTCCTCAGTAAGTCTCAGCTTTAAGAACAGGTTTCCATAAACAAAGAGAAACAATCAGAAGACTCTGGGCCTCCCCTGGTCCTGGCTCGGGTGGGAGATGTGCACAGCAATTCCAGTTACTGGTTCTCACCTGATGAGCCCGGAGCAGGGCGGTCCTCCGATACATATAGTCCTCTGACTTGATCACATACACCATCTTGTAGGAATTCAGCTTGAATCTACACTCCAGCTTATCCAGACTATCCACATTCTCCATGGTCTTCTTACTGTTTCCTTCCTTCCCTTCCTTTTCCTGCTGCTCTCGACCACGCTGACACTTCCGGATCCGCCGCAGATTCCTATGGCAGAAAAGCCCTGCAGGATGAGCTCATCCAGAAGCAGAGTCCCATGACTTCCCCAAAGTGAGTTTTATTATATGTTCGCACAGTACTCATCCCAATTTGTTAAAAACATAAAAAAAAGTTCAATTGTTTCACTGAAAAAAAAATTCAACTGCAAAGGTACACAGAATAAAAAGTAGAAATCTTTGCTCATCCTCTACTTTAGCAGAGGCAGCCAATTAAGAGTTTTAATTAGAAACTTCTAGGCCTCTGTCTGTAAATTCAAACATGTAATTACCAGCTATAATTCTGCTTTGGGATTTGTTTTTAAGACAAAATGGGATCATACTATGTATTTTGTCCTCAACTTTTCACTTACTGTCAAGAATAGCTTTTCATTTTATGACATAGATTAGTCTCATCCTCTTTAACTGCTGCAGAACAATGTACCTGAATTTACCATTCCTTAACAGCGTCTTTCAATTGAGGTTCCTCATCTGAACCACATAATAAAAAATTATTTGAATGCCTATTTTTAAAAATTTCCCCAGATGATATAAACTAGTGCCACACTACCTACCCAACAAATAAGACGATTCACATGATTAGATGCCCTGGCGGGTGAGAGGCTTGCTAAATCTCTTCAACATACAGTGAAGAAAGGTTATCAGCTTGACAATTATATAATTTCTCATAACTTGCTATTAAAAACACTGCTTCAGGTTGGCCACTGTGGCTCATGCCTATAATCCCAGCACTTTGGGAGGCTGGCAGATTGCTTGTGCTCAGGAGTTTGAGACTAGCTTGGGCAACGTGGCAAAACCCCTTCTCTATAAAAAAATTAAAAAAATTAGGCAGGTATGGTGATGCATGCCTATAGTCTCAGCTACTTGAGAGGCTGAGGTAGGAGGATCACTTGAGCCCTGAAGGCAGAATTTGCAATAAGCCAGGATCCCGTCCTGTACTCCAGCCTGGGAGACAGAGCCAGACTCTGTCTGAAAAAAAATCCCAAAATATTGCTTCAGTGAGTATCTTCGTATATATGTATTTCTGTAGATAGTAATTCTTTATCCAAGGACCCCAGGGACCAAAAGGGTCCCAAGACCCTTTCAGGAGATCTGTGAGATTAAAACTATTTTCACAATAATACTAAAACATTATTTCCCTTTCTTGCTGGGTTGACATCTGCACTGGCAGCATAAAAGTAATGGTGAATAAAAATGCTGGTGGTGCCTGTATTGTTTGGGAACAAATTGTTACCAAATTCCAGTATCAATTTATACATCATTGAGCTTTTCATACAATTGTCAAACTCCATTTGTTTACCTTGTACCATGAATGAATCCTTTTTCCTCCATGATTTTGTAACTTAATGCAATTACGATTCAAATCTTTGCATTTTACACTCATCACAGAATGACGTTAAGTGAAAAAAGCCAGTTTCACTTAAGAATGTTTCCGATGGGCTGACCATGGTGGCTCACCCCTGTAATCCTAGCACTTTGGGAGGCCAAAGAGGGCAGATCACTTGAGGTCAGGAGTTAGAGACCAGCCTGGCCAACATGGGGAGACCCCGTCTGTACTAAAAATACAAAAATTAGCCGGGTGTGGTGGCATGCACCTGTAATCCCAGCTACTTGGAAGGCTGAGGCAGGAGAATGACTTGAACCCAGGAGGTGGAAGTTGCAGTGAGCTGAGATGTGCCACTGCACTCCAGCCTGGGTGATACAGTGAGACTCTGCCTCAAAAAAAAAAAAAAAAAGGAATGCTTCTAATGAAGCAGTAACATTTGTTATTAAATCCCACCCCTCGGTTTACATCTTTTTAACATGCCAGTGTGATAAAATGGGAACTATACATAAAGCACCTTTGTGTGCCAAAGTACAATGGTATTCTTAGAGAAAAGCACTTGAGCAACTGCTTGAGTTAAAGTGGATCACCATTTTTACCTGAAAGAACAACTGATTAAATGCAGGCAACCTCAGCCAAGTATTTGGCGGGTGTGTTTTCAAATATGAACAAAGGAGCCAATAACTTCAAGGAAAATAATGTTTTCAATGATAAGACTGGAATTTTCAAGCAACACTATGAATTCTGGTGAACCGGTATCAGCCACCACCCTGCGCTTGACATCTTGCCAGTACTTAAAAAGATGTCTGATGACTTGGAGATAGCGATATTAATCAATGTGATTTTTTTTGGAGACACTGTAAAATATATCAACATTTAGTAGGTCTGTACAACTTAGTGAGCTAATATTTTCCAAATAGCCAACTGCATAAAGTTACAAAATCATAGAGGAAAAAAGGATTCTTTCATGGTACAAAATCAATCAATGGATTTTGACAACTGTATGAAAAGCCCACTTATGTATAAATTGATATTGCAACTAACTGTTAAGAAACTATCACTGGTAGTTTTGTTGTCATATGAAAGAATATCCAGTTATCCGAAAGGATCTGAAAATACTTCTCCTTTTTCCAGCTACACATTTGTGTGAGGCCAGATTTTCTTCACATATTTCAACCAAACAACATAATGTAACAGATTGAATGTAGAAGCAGACACGAGAATCCAGCTGTTCTAGTAAGCCAGACATTAAACAAGTTTATAAAAAAAAAACAATGCCAGTCTATTCTTAAAAAATATTATTTAAGAAAATACAATGGGCTTAATATTGTTATTTCATTTATTTATTTTGTTTTTCAGACAGTTTCCCTCTGTCACCCAGGCTGGAGTGCTGTGGCGCAATCTCGGCTCACTGCAACCACCGCCTCCCAGTTCAAGCGATTCTCCTGCCTCATTCTCCCGAGTAGCTGGGACTATAGGCGTGCACCACCAGGCCTGGCTAATTTTTTGTGTTTTTAGTAGAGATGGCGTTTCACAGCGTTAGCCAGGATGGTCTCGATCTCCTGACCTCGTGATCCACTGCTTTGGCCACCCAAAGTGCTGGGACTACAGGCATGAGCTGCCGCTCACGGCCAAATATTATTATTTTTAAAGAGAATTACAGATTTAAAACATTTCATTAGGCCGGGCGCGGTGCCTCACGCCTGTAATCCCAGCACTTTGGGAGGCTGAGGCGGATGGATCACAAGGTCAAGAGATGGAGACCATCCTGGCCAACATGGTGAAACCCTGTCTCTACTAAAAATACAAAAAAAAAATTAGGGCCGAGGTGGCGTGTGCCTGTAGTCCCATCTACTTGGGAGGCTGAGGCAGGAGAATTGCTTGAACCTGGGAGGCAGAGGTTGCAGTGAGCAGAGGTCGAACCACTGCACTCCAGTCTGGCGCCTGGTGACGGAGTGAGACTCTGTCTCAAAAAAAAAAAAACAACATTTCGTTGTTTCAGTTTTTGTTTCTATCTTGGTAAATATTACCAGTATGATCCATATAAACTAAAGCTCTTTGGAGTACTCATGCTCTAAGAGTGTAAGGGGTCTCAAGGCCAATAAAATGTGCCCCTTAGCTGTCAGACAAAACATGAGAAACTGAAATTCTAGAGGGAAGGTTTCATACATTTCCACTACCCTGCCAACAGAACGATTTTATCAATTTCTTTTTTCTCACATGACATAAATGTGCCTCCTTCCTCGTATCCTAGTGAGAGATATAGGATGACAGGTTAATTGTAGTATGTCATTAGCATGGAGCCTGTTTAGTTGAGAGGAACCTGACAGAGCAACTGCTCAAATGATCAATGAATGGAGAACCTGGCAGGGCCCTTTTTGCTGGTACCCTTTTCCCATGTTCTCTTTAGGACTCAAGTCTAATAACACTGGTATGATACTTTCTTGAAAACCTAAGACATAAGATTTCAATTCAAAACTTTTAAGAAGAATAAAAGCCATTCTACCTATTTTATACTTCTTAAACTCTGTTTTCATATACTTGGAGGATCAGTATCATAATGTGCCTATATAGAGAGGGGACATTTTAAAACTTCTGTGCAGAAAAGAGTTAATATAGCAGGCCTAAGACTGCTACTCTTTGAAAAGCCTGTATATAAATGTTGGCCCTTGGCTAGGGGCTAGGATCTTGGATTTTGGGCAATGTTCTACCATTTCCTAACTCATGTAAGCTTCTCAATGTACCTAAACTATGTGTACAAACTATATAGCTTATGCTGACAACCTGCTTTCTTTCTGAGAGTGAGACTTTGGTAAGAAGGTTATTGTTGATTCCCTACAACTCTCACCTCCCAGATATTCTGACACACGCTCCAGGTAAGCCTATGTTGTGACAGTCACATAAACCTTGACTTAGCATCCTCGGCAGATAAAACAAATGAATGAAACACGAAAAACAATAATGTGAAAGTCATTTAACTCTCCATTTCTCAACCATACATAAGTACAGACTGCTGACAGGTGACAAGGCTCACTCACCTCGGAAGAAATACTGGTTTCTGTGCTAGATGTTCACGAAGCTCAGGCGAGGTAGTATCAGAATTCATATATCGCTCCACATAGTCTGACCAGCGCTAAGATGGCAAACACAAAATAAGAGATGGAAGGAAATCACAAAAACAGCTCCTAACACATTAGGTATTCTAGTAAATTCTATGACTACAGTACAAATTTATAAATTTCAAGATTAAAAAAAGTCCCTTTCTATAAGGACATGATTATTACAAAGTATTGAAACACAGATTAAAAATTCTGTTAGCCAGCAATACCGCTAAGTTTCTCTGAGATGCTAAGGTTATCAGAAGTCGTAAACAGGTAGAAGCTGGCTCACTGACAAGTTTCGTTTCCCCACAGAGGATTTTGTTAAACAATAAAATTTATATTATAGTGGCAAATGTCTGAAAGTATCCCTTACATTACAATCTAGATTTCTGACATCTCATTAAAAAAAAAAAAAAGATCTGGCGATAAGCCAAGGTTCCCACCAAACAAGTCATCCCACATGTCCCCCCCATCATCATACATATGGCCTGGCTCTCCCATTTACATTATCTGCCAGAACCAACTATGATAATCACATCTGTGTTCTCAGGGGTTGAGAACTCTGGGCTTTATTGGTCCAATAAAAAGTAAACATGACCCAAAGAATCAAGATGACATGAAAAAGATGGTACCTCATTTGTTGGTTTTTATACTTTAGGGAAAAAACAGGAAAGCTGCCAACCATAAGACTTCCTTAGAGGAGATAGCTTTAGTAAGTGCAAGATGAGGTTAACATCTATAACCAGGCAGCCCTTCTCTTCAGCTGAAGACATGGCTGGATTGACTCGTACTTTAAGCATCCAGGTCATCCATGCATCACTTGGTGCAGTGAAGCACTGACTTGTACTTTAAACATCCACGCATCCAAGGCACCCTTCAACAGGCCTAAGGTGCCTTGGTCTTTTGGCAGACAGGGTCACTGGACAGAATCTCAGGACACACCAGCTCTGCTTGGCAACTGGGCTCTGTGATGTACTTGCTCATACCTCTGCTTCCACAGGGTCATCCGAATTCTCCTCTTCTGTGTCCAGAAGCTCAATAGTCAGCTGGACCTGCCCTTGGCTTTGAATAAACATAAGCTGCAAATAAGAAACCTAAGCGTAAACAAAAGAGCGTCTCTACAGCAACAATACATCTTCTCAAGGAACAGGAGGTGCAGAGGCAATAAACTTAGTAAACTTTGCTCCAACTGAAGAAATTAGGAAGATACTTAATCTTGGGAGGCCAGTGATAAAGGTAAGTCTGCACTTACTACAAGTAAAATGAAATATGTTAAAGCAAAAAGTACCATTTTGAGTTTCAAACTTCTAGAATTCGCTAAAATAGTAATCAATGCCAATAAGAACGTTTTACAAAACAAATATTTTGCTTGTCAGAAAGAGATATGGCACATGTAGCCAGAACCACAAAATGTCAATGCTCTGTCCACTGATAATCCCACTTCTAGGATGTAATACAAAGATGGAAACGAGTTTACAGTGTTTAAAAAATAAAGGGGCTGGGCACAGTGGCTCACACCTGTAATCCCAGCACTTTGGGAGGCCAAGGTGGGTGGATCACCTGAGGTCAAGAGTTGGAGACCACCCCGGCTACCACGGTGAAACTCTATCTCTACTAAAAAATACAAAAATTAGCTAGGCATGGTGGTGTATGCCTATAGTCCCAGCTACTCAGGAGGCTGAAGCAGGAGAATCCTTTGAACATAGGAGGCAGAGGTTGGAGTGAGCTGAGCTCGAGCCATTAGACTCCAGTCTGGGCAACAAGAGCAAAACTCCATCTTAAAAAAAAAGGTCAACACTGAGGGTCGGGTACCGTGGGCTCATGCCTGTAATCTCAGCACTTTGGGAGGCCAAGGCGGGCAGAGATCATGAGGTCAAGAGTTCAAGACCAGCCTGGCCAACATGATGAAACCCCATTTCTACTAAGAACACAAAAATTAGCTGGGTGTGGCGGTGCGTGCCTGTAGTCCCAACTACTCAGGAGGTTGAGGCAGAATTGCTTGAACCCAGGAGGCGGAGGGTGCAGTGAGCTGAGATTGCGCCACTGTACTCCACCCTGGCAACACAGCGTGACTCCATCTCAAAAAAAAAAAAAAACAACCAAACACAACAAAAACCAATAACTGCATTAATACTACAATAAATGGCTGGGCTTGGTGGCTCATGCCTGTAATCCTAGTACTTTGGGAGGTCGAGACGGGTGGATTGCCTGAGCTCAGGAATTCGAGACCAGCCTAAACAACGTGACAAAACCTCTTCTCTATTAAAAATACAGAAAATTAGCTGGGCATGGTGGTGTGCGCCTGTAATCCCAGCTACCCGGGACACTGAGGCACAAGAATTGCATGAAACTGGAAGGCAGAAGTTGCAATGACCTGAGATCTGCCACTGCAGTCCAATCTGGGCAATAAAGTGCAACAACGTTTCAAAAAAAAAAAAAAAAAAAAAAAAAAAAAGGCTTCATATGCCTTAGAATAAGGAACAACAACAACAAAAAGTATTAAGAAGTGTTGGACCAGGTGTGATGGCTCATGACTGAAACCCCAGCACTTTGAGGAGGCTAAACAGGTAGATCACTTCATTCCAGGAGTTTGAGACCAGCCTGGGGGCAACATGGCAAAACCCCATCTCTACTAAAAATACACAAATTAGCCAGGTGTGGTGGCTCACAACTGTGGTCCTAGCTACTTGGGAGGCTGAAGGGGGAGAAATGCTAGAGCCCGGGAGGCAGAGGGTGCAGTGAGCCATTTTGTCACCACTGCACTCCAGCCTGGGCAACAGAGTGAGACCCTGTCTCAAAAAAAGAACAAAACAAAAAAAGTGTTGTTATAAATGGCACCAATTTATATGAAGTTTTTGAAATTCTGAGTTCTACTAATATTATTTGTGTGATTAAAAAAAATCCATACATAAAAGCAATACACCAGTAGTGGCAAGCAAACCATGTTTTGCACAAAACAACGCTCAATGGTGATGACACATAGATCTCTCCTTTCAGAACCCTGATATTCTCAGTGACCTTATCCTAAGGGCTTTCTGCAGACAAGGTAGCTATCAGAATCACATGGAGAAGATCAGAGCCTGAAACTTGAGAACTTTTTATTTCAACCTCCTTCATTTGATACAGGAGAAAACTGAAATTCAGAGTTCTGGTTTCTCAAGGCATACCACCAGTCAATAAATACACAGAGCCAGAAGCTAAATCTACCTCAGTATTCTGTTAAAGTTTTAAAAATTCCAACTGGGTGCGGCGGCTCACACCTGTAATCCCAGCACTTTGGGAGGCTAAGACGGGCAGATCACCTGAGTTCAAGAGTTCGAGACCAACCTAACCAACATGGAGAAACCCCATCTTTACTAGAAATACAGTAATAGCTGGGCATGGTAGCACACGCCTGTAATCCCAGCTACTCAGGAGGCTGAGGCAGGAGAATTGCTTGAACCTGGGAGGCAGAGGTTGCGGTGAGCTGAGATCGTGCCATCATATGCCAGCCTGGGCAACAAGAGTGAAACTCCATCTCAAAAAAAAAAAAAAAAATTCCTCTTTGCTAGTAAAGCTTATAATCTGACAACATAATATATACACAAATGCACAGTTATTTCCAAAATAGATTTTGGGGAGGAGGGGGCAGACTCTGAATTTTTACAATTTATTTTTAAGAATTGCAAAATATTTCTCCAGTATTCATAACAGCATGTCATTAACCAATCCCCATAGTGAGTTGGACATCTAGGTTGTTTCCAACTATTTGCTTTTATAATTATCCAGCATAATGGTGAAAAACTGGAAACAACCTAAATGTCCAACAATACAGGCATTAATTCTCTATAAAGTGAGTATCAAATAGCCATAAAAAAGACATTAAAGATCCAGAAGTGTTGCTAATTGAGCAAAAATATGTTAAAGACCATTTCAGGTCAAATGCAGTGGCTCACACATGTAATCCCAGCACTTTGGGAGGCTGAGGCAGGCAGATCACTTGAGGCCAAGAGTTTGAGACCAGTCTGGCCAACATGGTGAAACCACATCTCTACTAAAAATACAAAACTTAGCTGGGCATGGTGGTACATGACTGTAATCCCAGCTACTAGGGTGGCTGGATGGATGAGAATCACTTGAACCCTGGAGGCAGAGGTTGCAATGAGTCAAGATTACACCACTGCACTCCAGCCTGGGCAACAGAGTGTAACCCTGTCTTAAAAAAACAAAAAACAAAAAAACAAAGTTAAAGACCATTTATATACTAAAGCATAGAGAAGTTTAGAAATCTCATCAATGATAATTTCAGGAAAGAATTCTGAGGTGACTTTTTTTTTCCGTTTCATTTTTTTGGGACAGAGCAGGCTGGGGTGCAGTGATGCGATCAGAGCTCACTACAGCCTCAACCTCTCAGGCTCAAATGATCCTTCTACCTTATTTTCCTGAGTACCTGAGACTACAGGTGCACACTACCATGCCTGGCTAATCTTTGTATTCTTGTATTTTTTTCAGAGGTAAGAGTTTTGCCATGTTGCCCAAGCTGGTCTCAAGTGATCTGCCCACCTTGGCCTCCCAGAATGCTGGGATTACAAGTGTCAGCCATGTGTGCTGGGTCCATGTTTTCTTTTCTGTAATGACCATAACCATGGATTTCATGTACCAACATTTTTCTAACAATACTTACAAAGCATACTCTGAAAAATGTCCAGAGAAAAAGAATACAAAATCGTAAAAATCATGTATAACTTTTCTTTTTTAAGGCAGGAAGAAACAAAGTAGATTGTCCAGGAAGATAGTTATTTCCACTTTGTATTTCTCTGATGAATTCATTAGGAACTCTAAAAAGTCCCAAGAGTAGAATCACGGGTCAAAGTACCCTGGCTTTAACTTCTGGTTCAGAAAATCCTAACAACTTACTGTAAGGCCGGTCGCTGGGAGCTTGGGCACACCCCCTCCCTCTGCGGGCACTTGGACACACCCACACCCCCTCCCTCTCCAGGAGCTCAGACACGCCCACCCCCCTCACAAGGCCTAGCCCTCCCTTAAAGAACCCCGCCAAAATGCAAAAGAAGTGTTGTAAATCTACCCAATAGCATTTGAGTCTTAGCTACCCAATAGCAGTTGAGTCTTGTAAATCTACCCCATAGCAGTCAAGTCTTGTAAATCTACCCAATAGCATTCAAACCCTGCCTACCTGCCAATAGCAAGCTTGCCTGCTCCCTATAAAACCCCACGTCTGAGAGGAGTCCATGCGACTTCTCCAGCCCCTCCTGTTGGACCGCAGAACCTCGCCCAGGAACTGAATAAATTCGCATTGGATCTTCTTGTGCCGGCCTCAGTTTCTTCATTTTAAACTCAGCAAGAACCCAAGGACCCTTACACTTACATTGTCACAAGCAAGGTCTTTGACTACATGAGCAACTCTCACCTTAAAGCAATTCTCATCTGACATTAGCTGCTCGGCTTTCCGCTGATAGGTTGACTCCAGGAGGCTCCTTGAGTTCTGTGTGTTCAGCTGGCCTCCGGTGGCCCCGTTATTATTTTCTGCCAGGTAAAGGTCAGTCACCTGCACACAGATCTCATCACTCACAATATGTTGCAGCTGGAATCAAACAAAGGCAAGCTGTTAGTGAACACAGAAAACATTTCTCCATTATATAGTCAACATTCCTTTAACTGATCCAGTCACTCAACTCAAAAAAAGGTTTTTTTGGCTGGGCACAGTGGCTCACGTCCGTAATCCCAGCTTTTCGGGATGCCAAGGCGGGCGGATGACAAGGTCAAGAGATGGAAACCATCCTGGCCAACATGGTGAAACCTCGTCTCTTTAAAATACAAAAATTGGCTGGTTGTGGTGGCGTGTGCCTGTAGTCAGTCCCAGCTACTTGGGAGGCTGAGGCAAGAGAATCATTTGAACCCGTGAGGTAGAGGTTGCAGTGAGCCAAGATTGCACTACTGCACTCCAATCTGGCAAAACCAAGAGTCAGTCTAAACAAACAAACAAACAAACAAAAAATCCACTTTTTGTTTTTGGCTTGTAATTTTAGAAAATTAATCTCACAAAAAAAAAAAAGAAAGAAAATTAATCTCACAAACCACTCTATCATTTTCTTGGAGAATAATCAAGCCAAGATTTTCAACCATTATCAGTGGCTCATGGTAAAACTTTCGTATCTATTTAAAATAAAAACCAGAGAGCTCAGGTTAATCGTACTATTTATTTGAAATTCTAAGAATCTTTAAATAATTTTCTACAGGTCATGTTTTTGTTGCATTTTAAAATCATTTACAATTTGCTTTCATACATATTCTTTCTCATTTGATCCTCACAACTGCCCTGGGAAGCAGGCTGGAGAGAGAGTTGGGGCCTGTTAGGAGACAAATTTACACAACGCTTAAAGAAAGATGGCTGGGCACGGTGGCTCACACCTGTAATCCCAGCACTTTGGGAGGCCGAAGTGGGCGGATCACCTGAGGTCAGGAGTTTGAAACCAGCCTGGCCAACATGGCGAAACCCCATCTCTACTAAAAATACACAGATTAGCCAGGTATGGTGGCAGGTGCCTATAATCCCAGCTACTCCAGAGACTGGGGCAGGAGGTGGAGGTTGCAGTGTGCTGAGAGAGTGGCACTGCAAAGCTCACTGTGAGCTGGGGTGAGGAGGGGAGCCTTGGAGAATGATGAATATAATATCTATGTCTATATTCCCAGCTCAACTACAAAGCCTGAAACTCATTAGGTATTTGAGAAATAGCTGCTGAATTATTGCCTACGGGTGCTCAGCTGAAGAAGCAGGGTTGGGACTAACAGTCAGGCTTCCTGACTCCTAGCCCAGTACTTTTCCAAACACAGCACCTATTTTTCTCTGACAGAAAGTATAGCACATAAGTTGTACATCATGCTAACTCATGTCAATACAAGCCAATCATGATTGAGTATCAGTAGCTTTTGTGACAATCTTAGTAAGCTATCTAATGACTAGAAAGTTGAACCTCTCAGAGTTCCCATTATTATGTCATATGCTATTTCTATTTTGAAATAAATATCCTCCCAAATGAAACTATACCCATCAAAATGACAGAAATGAAAAATAGATACAAGAAAGCAAAACATTAATTTAGTATCTTTTTTACTTTAAAATGATCATAACCACCAAACCATTCTATTTTTAGAAAAATATTCTTTTTGAAGTGTTAGGAACCATGATAACTATTTATGCTTAACTTCAAGTCCTAAATGACCAGTATGTGTATTAGGTAACTGGACACAAAACAAGGTCAGAAGGGTGACTGGGTATGGCAGAAAGGGCAGTACTCCAGCAACTGTGATGGATAAATGACAATGAGTTCAGATAATGGATTCTGATACAACCATTAAAATAATGCTTATGAGTACTTGATAACATGAGGAAATGCTTATGATACTGTTTTTTACAGAGAAAAAAAGGCAAAATAGGAAAAAGATATATGGAAAGCGTGACTTCAACCAGACATGTAGATGCTTCTGCTTTATGTTTTTTTTTGAGACAGGATCTCACTCTGTCACCCTGGCTGGAGTGCAGTGGCATTTTGATCTCGGCTCACTGCAGCCTCGACTTTCTGGGCTCAAGCAATCCTCCCACCTTAGCCTCCTGAGTAGCTGGAATTTCAGAAGAAATTCTGAATAGCTGTATTTTCAGAAGACACAGGTTTTGCCATGTTGCCCAATCTGGTCTTGAATTCCTGAGCTCAAATGATCCGCCTGCCTTGGCCTCCCAAAGTGCCGGGATTACCAGTGTGAGCCACTGCCTCTACTTTATACTTTCTTGTAGAAATAGACTGTATTACTGATTCCCCACCCACACCCTCTTTTTGGCTATCCCGCCCCTCCTAGAATCTTTGGAGACGGCAGCACTACAAATCCAGGGACAACTAGGGAACTCTACCCCCACTACTAGGCAGATCAGATTCTCTATCCTCCTAACTGAAAATGACAGAGAGTGTTGGATAGATTTTTTGCAGAGGAGCATCTGTATGGAAAGGTCCAGTAACACTGGGACCAGGGGTACTATCAGGGTTAAGTCAAAGCCTCGGAGGCTGGACAAGCTGGGAGCACGTGCCAACGTCCATCTGCAGAGCGAAGCACAAACATGGAGCCGAAGTCCAGAGTGATAGCATACAGGAGAGAAAAACGACCTCCCAGCCCAGTCCTTCCATGGTGTGGTCATATTTTGAGTTCTGTACTTAGATGTCTGTGAGATTGCCTACTGTACTCTTAATATAAATCCCTTTTAACCAGCCTAGACTAGGTAAGATAAATGTACTGGCTTGACGTGGCTGGAGTGCTGCAGTCTCAACTTCCTGGGCTCAGGTGATCCTCCCACCTCAGTCTCCCGAGTAGCTGGACTACAGGCATGAGTCACCATGCCCAGCTAACTTTTGTATTTTCAATACAAACAGGGTTTTGCCATGTTGCCCAGGCTGGTCTCGAACTCCTGGACTAAGGAGATCTGCCCGCCTTGTACTCCCAAAGTGCTGGAATTACAGGCATGAGCCACCATGCCCAGTCTTGACTATGAAATATATGTTGTACATCCAGTCAGCAGTGAACTCTGAGGGAACACCAAAGATGAGGAGAATGAGAGAAGAGATACCTCCAATTAAAGAAGTTAAGATGAGAAGCTTGAATGTATATTTTAAAAAGTCACTATAGGCTGCGCACAGTGGCTCATGCCTATAATCACAGCACTTTGGGAGGCTAAAGTGGGTGAACTGCTTGAGCCCATAAATTTGAGGCCAGCCTGGGCAACATGGTTAAAACTCCATCTCTATAAAAAATACAATAAATTAGCTGGTGTGGTGTGCCTTTGACCCCAGCTACTTGGGAGGCTAAGGTGGAAGGTCAAGGCTGCAGTGAGCTGAGATTATACCACTGTACTCCAGCCTGGGCAACAGAGACCCTGTGTTTAAAAAAAAAAAAAAAAAGTCAGGCCGGGCGCGGTGGCTCACGCCTGTAATCCCAGCACTTTGGGAGGCCGAGGCAGGTGGATCACGAGGTCAAGAGATCGAGACCATCCTGGTCAACATGGTGAAACCCCGTCTGTACTAAAAATACAAAAAATTAGCTGGGCATGGTGGCGCGAGCCTGTGATCCCAGCTACTTGGGAGGCTGAGGCAGGAGAATTGCCTGAACCCAGGAGGCGGAGGTTGCGGTGAGCCGAGATCGCGCCATTGCACTCCAGCCTGGGTAACAAGAGCAAAACTCTGTCTCAAAAAAAAAGAGTCACCGTTTGGGGTTTTTCTGGATGAAACCTCTGTTTCCATTAAAAAAGCGGGGGTAGGGGGAGGAGGTGTGTGGAGACAGTATGTATTACTGATTCAAAATCATAACCAGATGCTTAAAGTAATTATCTATTGTTTCAAAAACCAACCTCAGAATTATTAAAAGTTAGTTTTATTGGATTTTTTCTTAAGCTATGCTGGTGGTATGAAATACTTTGTTCCTAGCTGAAGCAGCAACAAACATGTAATCAGAAACATAAGCTCAGGGTAACTGGAGTCTGTCTTTTACATACATTTCAGGGAAGTTAACAAAGGTTACTTTGAAACAGTATGACTACAGGTGACTATGTATCCATCTAATGATTTCTGCCAGTTACCAACCAGAACCCTTATGGGAAGGCCTAATAACTTCTTCAACTTACAGGAAACAACGATCTGACAACTTCCCCCCAGATGTTAAGGTTCAGTTATATGAAGGGCTCTTCCTCAATCCTGAATACATACCGCGGGAGGAGTGCAGAGGCATGCACCATTCGAAAACCAAGGGAAAAGCATGGGTACATGGCAAAGGATTCAATATTTTAGCCCAAGAGAACACTAAGCAACAAGCTCTTTCCTTCTACAGTGGCAGTGTGGACTCTAGAATTAGAATTTGCTTGTTACAAGTTTTCATTTAAGTAGTTCACTGCCTTTCTGCTGAGATCTTCTATGGAAGAGGGCTATAGGTAGCCACGGTGCCCAGCTACAACAGCACAATCCTAAAGCACTACTTCCACAAGGAATCGCAGTGGCCCACGGCCACGTGGCACAACCAGCCAGCCCAGAAGATCTGCAGATGCAAGCAAAAGCACACTGCATTGCCCTGCGCCCTGCATCTGGACCCATCTGGCCCATGGTAAGGTGCCCCACAGTGAGGTATCACACCAAGTACAAGCTGGCAGGAGCTTCAGCTTAGAAGAGTTAAGGATGACCAGCATCCACAAGATGGTGGAATAAGTCCACCACGTCCCTGCAGGCCAATGTTCAGCACCTGAGGGAGTATGACTCCAAGTTCATCCTCTTCCCCAGGAAGCCCTCAGCCTCCAAGACGGGAGACAGTTCTGCTGAAAAACTCTCATCAGCCACCAAGCTGACAGGACCAATAATGCCCATACAGAATGCCTGCAGGAAGGAGAAAGCCGGAGTCATCCCTAAGAACTTTAAGGTATTTGCCAGTCTTCACATGGCCTACATCAGTGCCCAGCTCTTCAGCATATGGGCAAACACAGCCAAGGGAGCCACAGAACAGGATGCTGAAAAGGTAGAACAAAGCCCTGCTGGGGACTTGGAATAAATCAGCAGTAGAGCTGGGTCTCCAAAAAAAGAAAAAAGCAGTTAACCAACAATCTCTCTGGGAGTTCAGAACTCAAGTCCAAGAAGTAGAAATGTGACTATCTGTTACAAGCTGTTTTTTATATCTTTATTGTAAAGAACAACATATTTATAAATTCCCAGGGTGCCACAGAAAGGACACACAAAACCAATCACAAACCGGGCACGGAGGTTCAGAGGGAACCACAGATGAGTGAGGTGGCAGAGTATTCTAAAAGATGTTATGTGAACCCTTTCTTATAAAAAGAATTTCAAATATTAAACAATTAAGTACATAAGAGTTACCAACACCTTGACCGGATGCAGTGGCTCACATCTATAATCCCAGCACTTTAGGAGGCCAAGACAGAAGGATCACTTGAAACCAGGAGTTCAAGACCAGCCTGGGCAACATAGTGACACCCTATCTCTATTTCAAAAAAAAACTTACCAGCACCTATGGAACAGGCAATTCTCACCCTGTGTGCCTACCTATGGCAGACAAGGGAAGAGACAGACATGTTGGGCAGGAAGCTGGGGTCAGGATCACTGCACCCTACAGGTGGCCAGCAAGAAAAGATACAGGGTAGGTAGGCTCATACACTGCAACTTTGTTAACATGAGAAATCAGGCATCACATTCACCTCCGCTCCTCTTCAGAATCCTACGTTCATAAACACTGTTTTCTGTGTGTTTTTTTTTTGAGACAGAGTCACTTTGTCACCCAGACTGGAGTGCAGTGGCACGATCTTGGCTCACTGCAATCTCCGCCTCCTGGGTTCAAGTGATTCCCCTGCCTCAGCCTCCTGAGTAGCTCGGACTACAGGTGCCCACCACCATGCCCAGCTAATTTTTGTATTTTTAGTAGAGATGGGGTTTCATCATATTGGCCAGGCTGGTCTTGAACTCCTGACCTTGTGTTCCTCCCAACTCAGCCTTCCAAAGTGCTGGGATTACAGGCGTGAGCCACCGTGCCCAACTGATCAACACTGTTATATAAGAAAGTTGCCTTTCCTTTTCCTTGCTTTCTCTTTGCCTGGCCCATCTAGGTAAGAACTTCTTCCGTCACTCACCCTAGCCTTCACCATGCCCTCACCTGTCTGACAATGCTCTGGATCAGTTTGTCCATGGTAAAGGCAATGTAGGCATGAATGGTGAACATCTCTCTCAGCGAATCTTCATACTGTGATGAGTCTATGTTGCCATCCAGCAGGCTCCGCACCATGTCCAGGAAAGCTGGGTAATAATCTTCTACATCAACATCCACTGTGGGAGAGATGGGATAGGTGAGGGCTTACCCTGCTAAGAAAAGACTAGGGATCGAGTCCAGAGCAAATCCCACAGCTGGCCTAAATGGTATTTGAAAGTATGAACGCTAGGTATTTAAAACGTACTCACTCATTCCAATGTAAACAGACGTGAATTCCGACAGGTGACTATAGTCACCAGCACTGTCTATCAGAGTGTGACTCTGCAACTTTAACAGTGGCTTCTAATATTCTGACTGACCATGCTAGAAACTTCTTTATGGTACTGCCGGGCTATTTTAGGAGATGAAAATATCCTAGGGAAGCCAGTCCTTCAAAGAGTTGTTGGCTCCCCTGCTGAGACGAACCTGCTCTCCCAGACTGCACAAGAGAGTTCCTCACATGGGTCACTTGCTCATAAAGCTATTTCAATGAAGCATAAAGTACAGATGAGAAAAGGCAGACACATCCATACTCCAGTACTGGGAAACCTCTCGGGAACAGAAAAATAGGAGTGCAAATTAAATCCTTTATGAATAATGAAGTCATCTGCATTTGTCAAAGTCCTTTTGTTTAAAAATGGATTCGCAACATTGTATTTCACAAATTGCATTAAATCATCTCTACTTGCTGCACATGAATCATTTCAACCACTAGCTAGAATAAATCTCATCAGTTGTTAGAGACATTTGGAAACTAGCAGAGGGCACAAGGAATGTTAAAGAGTTCTACTGTTAGCTTACTAAAGACCTATTTATATAAAGTTCAAAAATAGACAAATCTAATCGCTAGTTGTTAGAGTGTCAGAAATCAAGAAAGTGGCAAAAGGATTGATTATCGGAGTACTGGTTATGTTTTGTTTCCTTTTTTTTTTTTAAGATGGCGTTTTACTCTGTCACCCAGTCTGAAGTGTAGTGGTACAATCTTAGCTCACTGCAACCTCCGTCTCCTGGGTTCAAGTAATTCTCCTGCCTCAGCTTCCTGAGTAGCTGGGTTACAGACAGCCACCACCACGCCTGGCTAATTTTTGTATTTTTAGTAGAGACAGGGGTTTCACCATGTTAGTCAGGCTGGTCTTGAACTCCTGACCTTGTGATCAGCCTGCCTCAGCCTCTCAAAGTGCTGGGATTACAGGCATGAGCCACCGTGTCCAGCCATGTTTCATTTCTTGAACATGGATATGTCTAGTCTGCAAAATCTCACTGAGCTGCACAATTCTAATTCGTATACAAATATATGTTGTACTTTTTTTTTTTTTTTGGGTAGAGATGGGGGTCTCACTACTAACCAGGCTGGTCTCAACACTCCTGGCCTCAAGTGATCCTCCCACTTCGGCCTCCCAAAGTGCTGGGATTACAAGTGTGAGCCATTGCACCCGGCCTATATACTGCACTTTAATAAAAAGTTGACTAAAACAAGTGGCTTGAGTTTCATCATGGAGTATCACATTGCTCAGGCCCATAGAATAGGTATGGGCTATAGATGCCAAAATATACCACTGCTATGAAAACTGCCTTTATGCCAGAATAAAGCTTTGAGTCTAAACCACATACTTGTTCAAATAAGCTTTAAGTGTGAGGGTTGGCATTATCACACAAGACAATATTATGTAAGCCTCAAACCAGGTTAAGTTAGTGGTCAAGCCAGGAACAGGCCATTTTATTTCTAATTTCTACCCGAGTAGGTGGAATCACCACAATGAGGTATAAAATTTCTATCTTTCAAGCTAGGACTAGTCCAGATAAAAGCTTACAGAATTAACTTCCAGTGTCATTAGCTCTTCAACAGATAGAAGGCTAGGGCCATATCTGGGCTTCCTACATCAGCAACGCTTAAAAAAAAAAATGATACACTCCTCAGATTGGCAATTTCCTTAAGAGCCCAGAAGAAATGCTTCATGAAAAAGCTTTTGGCTCACAGCTCAAGTACCTAATTTATGAAGTGAACTGGAAGCAGGCAGCACAAAATTACACAAAGCACATGACAGCACCATGAACCTTCACTTCCTTTTCCTCAGTTCTACATCTTCATCCCTGTTCTGTGTGTTCTCCATGTCTCACATCACCTCTTGAGTTCCAGTCCCCTTTCCATAAACTATTTCTACATATTAGGAAGGAGCCATAAACCCCACTGGTTAAACAGAAGTCCTGCCCAAACAGAGAAAATTCTGTTTTAAGCACTAGGAATTTCTGTTCTGTCATGGATGGAAATGGACTGTGACATTTTAGTCCCTATCTATACTTTGAAACAGCTGGTAGTAACCCAAAAATGTGCCATTTGGGAAATTAACTGATGCCCCCTTCCCTGGTGTGTCCCCAATACCAACCAGTGACCAAATGTCCATGATCTAAGCCCTGGATAGGATAGTTTGCACAAAGCAATGCCACAAAGCAACTAGCACCTCCATTTTTCAGATAAACAGGTTCAGAGAGTTTAAGGTAACACAACCAGTAAACTGCAGAGCCACGATTTGAACCCTACACAGACTCTAAGGCCTGTGCTCTAATTAATAAAAGAAGCAGTCCCGAGTCCAGGTAGCTCTAAGGTCCTCAACCTCACATATCCTCTGTAAATCAGAGGTCTAAGCACTCACTAGGTTCTTTGAGACGTAGCTGAATGGCAGGGCTGTCACTCTTGTCTCGCTTTATGCCCAGCACTTCCCGTTCCCATTCTCTCTCTCGGTTTTCTTCTTCAATTTGCCGTTCAGCTTGGGAACAGATCCGTAGCAGCCTCAGGCAAAGAATCTGGTGCAGTCGCATAAAAATATACCAGTTGTTATTGACATAGAAGAGGTTGTATACTTCATCCATTCCTCTTAATTTTTGAGCTGCTGTGTTACTAAACAGTAACTTGGACTTAGGGGGACTGCCCCCAACACCATTGTGCTTCTTAGCTGCCCCTGTGGCTTCATCTACATCCATCTCTTCTTCTTCCTCTTCCTCCACATCCGAAAGATCACCTCTCTGGGCAAAGAGCAAATCTGGAATAAAATGATGCATGATTTGCTTTATCTTATACTTGTCCTCCTTCTGAATGCCTGTCTGCCTCTTCACATGATGGATAATCAGAGCAGCAGCATCTTCTAGTATTTGTTTGTCTTCATACGCAAGCGAGAGGTGGGGCCCAACAGGTACACCAGCATTCTCTTCCGTAGCCTGCTCTTGCCTCTGACGGGACAGAGATATCAAAGTATTCTGTGAGATGTCTACAGCAACAACATGCCTAAGAGACCACACCAGCCATACATCCCATTATCCAGCACAGTGTCTATATTTTTCTAATCAAAAACTTAGGACCTGGGGCTGGAAGCAGTGGCTCAGCCTATAATCCCAACACTTTGGAAGGCCAAGGAGGGCGATCACTTGAGGTCAGAAGTTTGAGATCAGCCTGGCCAACATGGTAAAACCACATCTCTACTAAAAATACCAAAATTAGCTGAACATGGTGGCTGGTACCTGTAATCCCAGCTACTCCGGATGCTAAGGCAGGAGAATCACTTAACCCATGAGGCAAGATTGCAGTGAGACAAGATGGTACCACTGCACTCCAGTTTGGTCAACAGAGTGAGAGTGTCTCAAAATAAAAATCAAACTCAGGACCTGAATTTTTGTCCCTCTTCCAGAAACAAACAGGTAATGACAGAGACGTTTGATGTCAAAATACAGGTACCTTCTACACCCCGATGACTTACAGGGAGAGTGGGACAGAACTGGGACCATCATCTTTCTTTCTTTCTTTCTTTCTTTTGACAGGGTCTTACTCTGTCACCCAGGCTGGAGTGCAGTGGAGCAATCCTGGCTCACTATAACTTCCATTGCCCAGGTTCAAGCCATTCTCATCCTTGAGCCTCCTGAGTAGCTAGGATTACAGATGTGTGCCACCATGCCCAGCTAATTTTTTTTTTTTTTTTGAGACAGAGTTTTGTTCTGTCACCCAGGCTGGAGTGCAATGGTGCAATCTCGGCTCACCACAACCTCCGCTTCCTGAGTTCAAGCGATTCTCCTGCCTCAGCCTCCTGAGGAGCTGGGATTATAGCCCATATGCCACCACGCTCTGGCTAATTTTGTATTTTTTAGTAGAGACAGGGTTTCTCCATGTTGGTCAGGCTGGTCTCGAACTCCCGACCTCAGGTGATCCTCCTGCCTCGGCCTCCCAAAGTGCTGGGATTACAGGTGTGAGCCACCACGCCCAGCCTTATTTTTGTACTTTTAGTAGAGATGAGGTTTCACCATTTAAGCCAAACTAGTTTTGAACTCCTGGCCTCAAGGGATCTGCCCACTTCAGCCTCCCAAAGTGATGGGATCACAGGCATGAGCCACTACACCCAGCAGGACTATCTTTAAAAATTCTGCATTAGTATTTATATAGAGGATACAATACGAGGTCTAGAATTTACTGTACTTATGGGGTGGGGATATGAAGGGTGACAGAGTACATCAGCAAAATATGGATTACATTTGTTTATTTTATTAATTCATTTTGAGACAGAGTCTCACTTTGTCACCCACATTGGAATGCAGTGGCATCATCTCAGCTCACTGCAACCTCCGTCTCCTGAGTTCAAGCATTTTTCCCACCTCAGCCTCTTGAGTAGCTGGGACTACAAGCGCACATCACCACGCCTGGCTAATTTTTGTATTTTTAGTAGAGATGGGGTTTTGTCATGTTGGTCAGGCTGGTCTCGAACTCCTCACCTCAGGTGATCCACCTGCCTCAGCCTCCCAAAGGGCTGGGATTACAGGCATTAGCCCAGTACTGTGTCCAGCCTGATTAAGTTTATATGAGCTTATTTTACTATTTTTGAAATTCAGAATCACCCCGCTCCAGGAATTCCCAATTGCACTGGATTTATGTTTCTATCCATCTCCTAAAATTGAGTCCATAGTCCATCTCTGATCCTAGCTCCTAGTACTATTTACAGTCCTGGCAGGCATGCAACAAGGGTAACAAAGAGTTTGGTGGTCAATGACAAGTTCTGAAGCTGTAGTAGGGAGAGATGGGACTGTATGAATACAAGGTATTGAGGGAAACAGGCAGTGGGAGAAGTGGAAAATGGAGGCAGGAGGTATAAGTTGAAACCAGGATAGTAAACTAGGAAACTAGTCAAACAGCTTAGGTATAAAGTTTAGATTTAAAATGGTAGAATGAGGAATAGAAAAGGCTATGACAGCTATGAAGCAAGAATCAACAGGTCTTAGAGAGTCTCACCTTCATTTAACAAAGGTAATTTCCAGAAATCAAAGCTGTGCTATATAACATAGACTAGAGTCCTCCTACAGATGTCGAAACCCCAGCTCACCTCATCATAGATACTCTCAATCTCATTGAGTAAGCTCTTAGACCTCAGGACCTTGGTGTCATTCTGTTTAAAGTTGATCCCCTGGTGGTCCAGAGACTTCAAGTAGTATTTCTCATTTTGTTCTCGCCATACTTTGTTAAAGCCTCTCTGAGCTTCTCGCCATTCTTCCTCTTTCATCTTCAACCTAGTGAAGTGGGAAGGGATGGAAACAACACATGGGAATTCAGAGGGTTTAGAACAAAGAAATCTGCCAGGTTTACTTTATTTCAAGAAAAGTTAAAGCTATATTAGGTCTGTCAAAATTATTGGCAACTTGGGATAAATGTTATCAAATCTGTCTTGAACTCTGTTTCATGAGGAAATTACTCATCCAAGACTTATTTTGGGGAAATGATTTATCTCAAAGTCAAATAATTTCCCTAGAACAGTTACTTATCAAACAGCATTCCAAGGAATACCTTTGAGATGTAAGGAAGTATTCCTTGAAAAAAACAGTTCTCTTTTGCCAGCAAAAATAAAGTTAAACATGTTTCTTTGTTGCAGGATTTTGCAAAATGTTCACAATGCTAATGAAGACACAGAAGTCCAAAAGCAGAGAACATGCATAGTAATGTTCCTCTGGATACAGTGTGGAAAGTTCTGACCAGAACTGATTTTAATAACCCAGAAGAGAACAGACTAAGACCAAAAAAACAGCACTAAAATGGAAGAATAACCAACATCTCAAAAGCCAGAGTTAAATGTTACAGGCAAGAAGAAACCATCAATCTGTGCCAGCTCTTGAGGGGAAGATGAAAGACAAATAAAATCTGGGTATTTGTCAACCATGCAGCAAACAAGAATTAATTTTTACCAGATGATACTTACAGAGAACCAAGCTCACAGCCAAGGATTCAGTGTGGTCAAGAATGACATGGGGCTGGGCGTACTGTGGCTTGTGCTATAATCCCAGCACTTTGGGGAGGCCAAAGCAGGAGGACTGCTTGAGACCGGGAGTTAGAGGTCAGCCTGGGAAACATAGCAAGACCTTGTCTGTATTAAAAAAAATTAACAATTAGCTGGGTATGTGGTGGCACATGCCTGTAGTCCCAGCTATTCAGGAGGCTGAGGTAGGAGGATCACCTGAGCCTGGGAAGTCGAGGCTGTAGTGAGCTGTGTTCACACTACTGCATTCCAGCCTGGGTCAAAAAGTGGAGACCGTGTCTCAAAAAAATAATAAAAAATAAAAAAGATTTTAAGTTAATCCTGAGTGGCAGGAATACGGGTGGTAATTTTCTTTCTTTTCTGTATTTTAAAATACTCCCTCAAACATACACACACAGCCTTCCACCATGAACCTACAAGATTTGTTCTCTAATGTTGGTCACGAAGAACCCCCAAAAGAAGTTCCATTCTGCACATGAATTCCAACAACCAGGGCTGGGGAGAAAGAGAAGTCTCATGGGACAACCAAGTTGAAAATGAGAGCCTTATTTAGTGGGACACTGACACAGTAATAAAGTACACTAAAGCACCGAGGGCACATTTGCTCAGGTACCTTTTAAGGACAATTGGGACAGCGATGGAAGGATTCTTTCTCAGACCATCAATGATGTCAGCTGCTTTATCAGCATATATCCTCTGGAGTGCCTTTCTATGGATGACTTCTGATGTGCCCCCAAGGGTGTTGTCCAAGCGAAATTTGGCTTGTTCCTCAGCAGACAAGCGGGAAAGTTTCTTCTGTATTGCTTCCAGAACCCGGATTGTTGCCAGATTGGTTTCTAAAACTACATCAAGCTGAAGAGGAAGACAAAGGTATGCTTAGGACCCAAATCAGAATAGAATAGAGTAGTGGTTAGACGAATAAGGTAGGGAGTTGAACTCCTTGGATTTGAATCCTGGTTCTGCCTTACTAGCTACATAAGGCTGTTTCTTTATCAGTAAAATAGGGATAACAGCACCTATTACTCTAATAAGCTTGTTTTTGGATTAAATGATATAATCTACATAAAGTATTTAGCACAATACATGGCACATTAAGAACCATAGGATTGAGTCTGTAGTCTATAAAGAGAAAAAAAAAAAAGAACCGTAGGATTAAGTTGGATAAATGGTAGTTATTACCTACACCACCACCAATGTGTGCCTTGCTTAGGACTACTGATCTCGCACCAGAGGAACCTAACAGGAGATGACTTTACTGATACTTTTCTCTGAACTTTCCTGAATTACTAAGATCCGTTATGAACAAACAATATCAAAACAATCCCAAAAGACCTCTGTCTTGAGAGTTTTTTGGTTTAGCTTGAAATATTTAAATATATTCAAATAGTTAAATATTCAATAGCCTTGTTCTGCATCCAGTAATAATAAAAGCAGTGACTATCATACCCTAAGGAGTTCGCTGTTGCATCTATGGGTAATCATTTAAATTCTTATTGAACTCCTGGCAACCTTTGATTCTACTTTTTCCCTAGCATAAAATAAGGTTCTTTAAATGAGAAACAGAAAATGAAGTAAATGGGCCAGGTGCAGTGGCTCATGTCTGTAATCCCAGCACTTTGGGAGGTCAAGGAGATGGGTAAAACCCATCTCAAAATACAAAAATTAGTTGGGCATGGTGGCGCATGCCTGTAACTCCAGCTACTTGGGAGGCGGAGGCAGGAGAATCACTTGAACCTGGAAGGCAGAGGCTACAGTGAGCTGAGATCACACCACTGCACTCTAGCCTGGTGACAGAGCTAGACTCTGTATCAAAAAAAAAAAAAAAAAAAAAAAAAGAAGTAAATGAGCAGTCTCAAGGACCTACAGCCAAATGTTTGCAGAATTGTTCCCTACATTTTCTTGTTTTGAGACTCTGGTAGTCATTTTGTCAATAGTTCTGGCCCCTCTTGCTCTCCAAATACAGACAAAAAATGGACTAAATTTCCTGGCTCCCTTATGAATGAATAGGGCCATGTAACTAGTTCTGGCAAATGATTTGTTATGAGTTGAGTAAAAGTAATGTTTATTACTTCTAGGCTGAAGCATTTAAAGGTGAGAGATCTTTCTGGGCTCTCTTTTCCTTCTAGTAACTAGCAACATTCAATCACTTGGCCTGGGTCCCCAGGTGATTCAGACATGCCAAATCCCCTGCTAAACACCAATGTACATGTAGAATGATTAGAAATTAAACCCAATGGTTTTACAAGTTACTCAAATGTGGGAATTTTCTGTACTGAAGCAT
Source organism: Aotus nancymaae (assembly GCF_030222135.1). Taxonomy (NCBI): domain Eukaryota; kingdom Metazoa; phylum Chordata; class Mammalia; order Primates; family Aotidae; genus Aotus; species Aotus nancymaae. The sequence continues at coordinate 73,874,171 of NW_026988414.1, forward strand.
TACTAACCTATTTATGATTGGTAAAGCATGTTCCCTCAAACTAGCCCATGCTATCAAATCTTAAACACATGCACACCTCACACTTCTTTCATCTTTGCCCTTGTAGTCACAAATGAGAAATGAGGCTGCCTCTCATTTGCAGGCATACCAGTTGAGAGAGGATGGGAACATTCTGTCAAAAATAGATGCCAAGCTCTCCTAACTCATCAGCTAACCCTACTAAACATAAGTAACAAAGAAATGCCTTCTTTAGCTTGATAACACTCCCTATGGAAGTTAACATCTGTCATGATTTAGTTTTCTGCAAATAGCTGCAACTCCTTATAAATGCTGGGACAAAGATGGCCAACCACCTGCCAGTGGTAAGGCAGCATGTGGCTGTTCATTAAAAACACACCAGAAACAGCTGAAGCAAGTGTGGCAAATGAAAACTGGCAAAGAGCTAAGAGTATTAAAAAAAACACTAGCAAGATACCTATCCACACAAATAAGCACAGCCAGTCAATTTAATGTAACAGACACACTAAATAGGATACATGTCATTTTACCTCTTTAGACAAACTAGACTTCCATTTTTGATAATGATAATGTAAACTAGACATATAAACACACTGGGGATTTTGAGCCTACTTTCAGTAGTCCCCCTCCTGATATAGTGGTATGGGGTCCTCTACTACCTCCACTCTTCCCAACTACTTCAAAATAAAGTCCCTGGGACAGGCATAGTGGATCATGCTTGTAATCCTAGCACTTTGGGAGGCCAAGGCAGGTAGGTCACTTGAGGTCAGGAGTCAAGATCAGCCTGGCCAACATGATGAAACTCATCTCCACTAAAAATACAAAAAAATTAGCCAGGTGTAGTGGCATGCACCTGTAGTCCCAGCTAATTGGGAGGCTGAGGCAGCAGAATGGCTGGAACCCGTGAGGCGGAGGTTGCAGTGAGCTGAGATCATGCCACTGCACTCCAGCCTGAGTGACAGAGCAATACTCTGTCTTAAAAAAAAGAAAGTCCCTAATTTAACCAACCTTCAGGCCAGGTGTGGAGGCACATATCTGTAATCCCAGCACTTTGGGAGGTCAGGGTGGGATGATCACTTGAGCCCAAGAGTTTGAGACCAGTCTGGGTAATGCAGTAAAACACTGTCTCTATAATAAACAAAAAATTAGCCACTGGGGGATATGGGACAAGGGGAGGGAGAACATTAGGACAAATACCTAATGCATGTGCAGCAAAGGTGCACCAAACCACCATGGCACATGTATACCTATGTAACAAACCTGCACATTCTGCACCTATATCCCAGAACTTAAAGTTAAAAAAAAAAAAAAAATTAGCCGGGCATGGTGGCACAAGCCTGTAGTCCCAGCCACTCAGTGGCAGGTAGGGGGGTAGGGGTCTGAAGTGGGAGAATCACTTGAGCCTGAAAAGTTGAGGCAGCAATGAACTATGATCGTGTCACTGCACTGCAGCCTGGGCAACAGAATGAGACGCTGTCTCAGAAAAAAAAAAAAAAAAAAAAAAGAAGCAATCAATACCAGAAACATGAAAGAAAAATTCCAGTTCTCGTAACAGAGCTGGTTTGCTAACCATGTCAAGATACTTGCTAGGGGTAACAATACACACAGATCTTAAATAATGTGAGCCTCTGGCTCTTCCATCTTAAAAAGCCAACCCCTCAGAGACAGGTATTAAGATAGTCTTTCGCTGAGCATCTCCCATTTCCCCAAACTTCAAATGCAAAAAAAGCTTGTACCTCAAAGCGTTCATCTTCACAACGATAAATATGTTCTTCATATTGAGTCTTCTTGGAACTCACAAAGGTGGAGTCCTCAGACCACGAAGGAAAGGAAACCCAGGTATCATTTAAAACCTTTGGGTAGAAGAAGAGAGACTGAAAGAAAAAAGGCCTAAAAAAGCTTTCTGGTGATTAAGCATTCTCAATAAAAAGACAAAACTGTAGGGGAGAAATAGGCAACTAACATTACTTCACAAATTTCACCTTCAGCAAGTTTACAAAAAGGTTAGTAAGGAAAGGGTTCTGAATATAAGTGGAAAACATGACACCAGGTGCAGTAGCTCTCGCCTGTAATTCCAGTGCTTTGGGAGGACGAAGCAGGAAGATCACTTGAACCCAGGAGGAGTTCAAGACCCCGCCTTTACAAAAGTAAACACTTTCATTTTTATATTTTTAGCTGGGTGTGGAGGCATGTGTCTAAGTCCCAGCTACTTGGGAGGATCATTTGAGCCCAGGAGGTTGACGCTACTATAAGCCATAATCACATCACTGCACTCCAGCCTGGGTGACAAAACGAAACCCTGTCTCAAAAACAAAAAAAATAAAAAACATTTTATTTTTAAAAAGGATTAAAAGGGTTCTTAATTTCATCATTCACATAATTTCTCAATCCTTGGTACTACCACTCCCTTTCGGAGAAAGCTGAGGACCCAGGAGTGATCCCTGCTAGGGAAGGCCTTACCTCTTTACAGAGAGGAGTCCGTCCGGTACACTTGGGCTGCTGGTAACTCTTTGGTAGGGCTCGATAGCTGGAGCCCAATCGTTTACAAGAGGCGTAATCTATCTCCATGGCAATGCCCTCTGTGGCTCGCTCCTTTGGAAAAGTCTCCAGATGTACAGACTCCTTATAGCCCAGAAAGTTTTTAAACCAATTAAACAACTCAGGGAATTTCCTGAAGAATCAAACCAAAAAGCGACAAGCAATCAGAGGCATGATACAGTTATCCTGAGGTATGACCACCACCATCTGGTGTCAAATCAAAAACCTGCTACCAGGGACAAAGTCTTTCCTGCCTAAGAAGCACTGCTTCTGAGCATCTGGTTTCCCTTTTTTCTAATAAAATACGCTCAGATCAGTTAAAGTGGTGATAAAAGAGTTGTACTGAAACCTGGCAAAATAACAAGCCATTCTTTTGATCAAAAATATTGCTTTAATGTTCACATAATTCTTAGGTTGTCAAATACAGAAAAGATTCCAGAACTCTGGGAGAGATTTTCTCAATAAACATCCAGCACTGGTCAGAAGATCAGGAGACCACCAGTCTTGGACATTAGTCAATAAATACTTACTGCTCTCACTATTTTTTCATCTCTAGAATTGGACTACTAGACTTCTCGGGACTCTTTTGACACTAACATTTGAGTCAACTAACCTATCTGAAGTAAATTAACTTTGCCTATCACATACTCTCACGAATCAAATATTACCTCGCCTCCATAACATGCATCAGAGCTAAGCCCCTCACTTCACTTACCCCAGGAAAGGAGAGACTAGTTGCACAAGCTCAGCGCGAGAAATCACCTCCTGGTTAAAAATAACAAGACAGCGTAGAAAATTTTCATAGGCTTCTGCACTCCGAAGAGCCTTTCGAACCTTATGGAGACAACGGGAAGAAAAACAGTTAAGTGGGGAATTGAAAAGGGCTTTACTCTGTTGCCCAGGATGGAGAGCAGTGATGGAATCTTGGCTCACTGCAGCCTCCCACCCTCAGCCTCCCAAGTAGCTAGGACTACGGGTTTGAGTCACCATTTCTAGCTAATTTCTAAATTTTTTATAGAGACGAGGTCACTATATTGCCCAGGCTGCCCTACCATTAGTTTTTAAAATTGGGAAAATTTGTGGCTGGGCATGGTGGCTCATGCCTATAGTCCCAACACTTTGGGAGGCCAAGGTGAGCGAATCACTGGAGGCCAGGACTTGGAGACCAGCCTGGCCAACATGGCAAAACCCTGTCTCTACTAAAAAATACAAAAATTAGCCAGGCAGTGACACATGCCTGTAATTCCAGCTACTCAGGTGGCTGAGTGAAACATGAGAATCATTGCTTGAACCCAGGAGGCAGAGGCTGCAGTGAGTTGAAATAATGACACTGCATTCCAGTCTGGGTGACAAAGCGAGACTCCTTCTCTTAAGTAAATAGGTAAAATAAAAGTGGGGAAATTTAAACTGATATTTGATGACGCTAAGGAATCAATGTTAGTTTTTTTAGATGTGACAATAATTATGTTTCAAAAAAAAAAAAAAGGGTTTTTTTGAGGCGTAGTCCAGCTTTGTCACTCAGGCTAAAGTGCAGTGGTGTAATCTCAACTCACCGCAACCTCTGCCTCCTAGGTTCAAGCGATTCTCCTGCCTCAGCCTCCCAAGTAGCTGGGATTACAGGCGTGGGCTACTACGCCCAGATAATTTTTGTAGTTTTAGTAAAGATAAGGTTTCACCGTATTGGCCAGGCTGGTCTCAAACTCCTGACCACAAGCGATCTACCTGCCTTGGCCTTCCAAAGTGCTGGGATACAGGTGTGAGCCACTGTACCTGGCCAAAAAAAGGAGTCATTTTAAAAAAAACTTACTAAAATATTTATGGATGAAATAATGTATCTGCGATTTGCCTCCAAATAATCTGGAATGGTGGGAATATATACGAAACAAGTACACTGGCTAGGATTGGGAACTGCTGAAGCTGGATGGTCAGTACATGAGGGATCATTTTACTATTCTCTTTATGTATGTCCAAAATTTTCCAGCTGAGCACAATAGCTCAAGCCTGTAATTCCAACACTTTGGGAGGCCGAGGCAGGTGGATCACCCGAGGTTGGGAGTCTGAGACCAGCCTAGCCAACATGAAACCCCGTCTCTACAAAAAAAATACAAAAAATCAGTTGGGCGTGGTGACAGGTGCCTATGATCCCAGCTACTCGAGAGGCAGGAGAATCGCCTGAACCCAGGAGGCGGAGGTTGCAGCGAGCTGAGATCGCGCCACTGCACTCCAGCCTGGATAACAAGAGTAAAACTGTCTCAAAAAAAAAAAAAAAAAAAAAAACAACTCCATATTAACAATTTAAAAAGTGAGATCTTAGAGTATACCTTATCATATGCTTGATTCTCCAGACCATATCAGAGTTACCCAGGCTTTAGTTGACCCTCTTTCTCTCTCTCTTTTTTTTGTGGGGGATGTAGTTTTACTGTTGTTGTCCAGGCTGGAATGCAATGGCGAGATCTTGGCTCACTACAACCTCCACCTCCCGGGTTTAAGCGATTCTCTTGCCTTTGCCTCCCAAGTAGCTGGGATTACAGGCACCTGCCACAATGCCCATCTAATTTGTTTTTGTATTTTTAGTAGAGATGGGGTTTCACCATGTTGGCCAGGCTGGTCTTTAACTTCTGACCTCAGGTGATCCACCTGCCCCAGCCTCCCAAAGTGCTGGGATTACAGGCATGAGCCACCGTGCCCAGTCTGTTGCCTCTCTTAACACGTTTATAGCAAGAATCTTTGCTAAAACTGTTTTAAACTCTGGTAATCTTGTATACTTCTGTCCTCTGATCTGGTCCTTTTTTCTTCCTCTATTTACAGTATTGAGCATCTTAATATCAAAAACCTAACTATGATCAATAGCATAGACAAAGTAAAACTAGCCTGGTTAGATTACCAATCTGGAGTTTCAGTTCCAAAGTAAATATTTAGCAATGTGATCCTCTGGTGAAGACTGTGGACTGTCACCAAACCAAGTAGCTTATCAGCAACACCTGATCCAGACTCCTGTATGCTCTTCATAACGTTCATCAATAGGTACTACATAGAATCTGGACTTTTAAAGCTAAAGATGAAAGAGCACTGTACCTTTTATACTATATATCCTATTTACTTTTAATGTTTATTAGCTTACATAAAAGTAGACAGAAGTATACGAACCTATGTACTCACCCAACCTCAATGATCTATAGTAAACTTTTTTCATCTATACTCATTTCTCCTTATCGCCGCATTTTAAAGCAAATTCCAGATATTTCATCTATATATAATGTACATGTTTTAAAAAAGTACTCCTAAGAAAATGCCATTATAGGGTTGGGTGCAGTGGCTCACACCTGTAATCTCAACACTTTGGTAAGTCAAGGCAGGCAGATCACCCAAGGTCAGGAGTTCGAGACCAGCCTGGCCAACATAGTGAAACCATGTCTTTACTAAAAATACAAAAATTAGTTGGGCGTGGTGGTGGGTGCTTGTAATTCCAGCTACTGAGGAAGCTGAGGCAGGAGAATCACTTGAACCCTGGAGGTGGACGCTGCAGTGAGCCAAGACTTGTGCCACTGTACTCCAGCCTCAGCGACAGAGTGAGACTGTCTCAGAAAACAACAACAACAACAACAAAAAAAAACATTACTCTTAGAAATTAACTTATTTTCAGAAGACTCCTTAAGGCAAGGCATGGTGGCTCATGTCTGTAATCCCAACACTTCAGGAGGCCTAGGATGAGGCTGAAGGAGGAGGACTGCCTGAGCCCAGGAGTTTGAGACTAGCCAGGGCAAAACAGTGAGACCTCTTCTCTCTCCAAACAATTACAAAAATTAGCTGAGTGTGGTGGTATGTAACTATAGTCCCAGGTACTCAGGAGGGTGAGAAGGATCACTTGAGCCCAGGAGTTTCAGATTGTAGTGAGCTATGAAAGCACCACTAAGCTTCAGTCTGGATGACAGAGGAAGACACTCTCTTAAATAAAAAAGGCCAGGCGTGGTGGCCCTCATCTGTAATCCCTCCACTTTGGGAGGCCGAGGCAGGCAGATCACCTGAGGTCACGAGTTTGAGACCAGTCTGACAAATATGGTGAAATCCCATCTCTACTTAAAATACAAAAATTAGCCAGGTGTGGTGGCGGGTGCCTAGGGTGGTGAGGTGACAAGGCTAAGGCAGAAAAATCACTTGAACCTGGGAGGCGGAGGTTGCAGTGAGCCAAGATCACACCACTTCACTCCAGCTTGGGCAACAAGAGCGAGACTCCATCTCAAAAAAAAGATTCCTTATTAGCATCTAATACTGAGTCTGTTCCAAGTTAAACTGTCTAATTCATGTCTTAAAAATTGGCTATTAGCTGGGTGTGGTGGCTGACACATGCAATCCCAACACTTCGGGAGGCTGAGGTGGGTGGATCATTTGAGGTCAAGAGTTTGAGACCAGTCTGGCCAACATGGTGAAACCCTGTCTCTATTAAAAATACAAAATTTAGCTGGGTGCTGTGGCATGCGCCTGTAGTCCCAGCTATTTGGGAGGCTGAGGCTAGAGAATTGCTTGAGCCCAGGAGCTAGAGGTTGCAGTGAGTCAAGATCGCGCCATCACACTACAAGCTGAGAATAAAACTCTGTCTCGAAAAATAAATAAACAATTAAAATAATTTGGCTTTTAAATGTAGAATTGCAAGTCTGCATGTCACATTTGGATCATATATTTCTTAATTCTTATTTAATTTACAATAGTTCCCCTTCCCTACCCTCTTCTTGACATTTATTGTTGTGATCTGGACTTCTAACACTTGTCTAAAAGCACCAATTGCTCAAGCAGACTTTGGAAATGATTTGCATCAGAGCTATGGACTCAACAGTCTTGCAGGACTGTCCTGCAAAAAGCTCACATAGGCACAGCAGACAGAAAGGGATCACGAGATACCAATCATGGAGATGTTACACCATCTGTCCTTTTGCAAAACCCCAGAGGCACAAAATAGAGTAAATCACCACAGATCAATCCAGGTTGGTTCCTACCAGCGAGAAGCCACACAGTTGCCAGGTACCCTGATGAAACTTTCCCGCTAATCACCAAGTTGACTCCAAGGAGGAAATCACACTTAGTTTCTTTGGCCAAACTAAAACACCACACAACATCGTTTACACCAATAATCTCAACTCTGGCTGCTCATTAGACTCACCTGGGTAGCTTTAACAACATGCAAGTAAATCAGAATTCCCTTGAATGCTATATAAGCGCATACTACAAACAACTATCACAGCAATAAGATTGTAAGTCATCATAAGTCCTCGAAAATTGGTACAGTCACTGGTACTGCCTACCACACAGACCTAGATATCTACAACAGGGAGCTCCAAACATCTTTTGGGAGAAACATAATACATTTTCTATAAATCTGTCTCCTGCCCCAAACTGCTTCATAAAACCAAAGCAAACAATGCTACCATTTCTCTAGCTGTGCTAATAGTGCTAGCAGACTCAAAGGACTCATAACTGGGAAACTATGTTAAAAAACAGAAAGTCCTAATCAGTTTGACACCTTTAAAACAAAACCTTCTAGGAGATAAGATGATTTTCTTTTGGCATTAACAGGCAATATCAAATCTAAGTCATTCATTACTCACCTTATCAAAAAATAATGATTCTGTTCCACCACCGTGTTTGCTGGCATCTGCCATAGAAGAATCCTTTAGATTGAGCAGTTTGGGTTTCTTCTGCAAAAGAAGATACAAACATGTGACATTCAAAGAGTGGTTTTCTCTGAATTTTATTTTTGTCTGTGTTCAATGGCTTCATCACTAAAACCACTGATTAATAATTTGAAACAAATGAGAGAACTCTCACCAACTCACTCTATAACCTCAAAGATTTTTACTCATATTTTCTATTTCAGTTTGCCTGTTATGTTTCTTTCTCCAACAGAGTTTCAAAGATCATTCTACCCCCGACAAATATTCTCTCCAGAAATGATCATGGCATTACTGTGACAAACTTTTAGAATATCCTTTTTTCTAGAGGCCCCAAAGTAACTTTGTTTAGAATCTAATGCCACTGATGTTTTCCTACCAGTTGAGGAAGAAGAGGCTATCTGTAAAAAGAACTGGTGTACATGGCCTGAAATTGGCAGAAACCAATCTTTAACAATGAATAATATTTCAGTTAAAAATTTATTTAAAAAGCTGAATTTTTCTAATAGAAGAAATATCTATCTTGGTCAGCAATATCCACTCAGACTAATTTAATATTGTACTTTTAAAGGGAACCAACAGGCCATGATATAACCCTGTCAGGCAAGAAGTTACTCTTAACATCTACCACTTAACTCTCGATGAGGAAATGTACAAACTTTGTGAAAAGTAGCACATTTATTTACCTTGGCTGTCTTAGAGTATATTTTCTTACTTGCCACAGCCTCTGCTTACACTGCCTATGGAGAAAGTAGGTGGAGAATTACAAGCCCCCACTAGATTCTTTCCACCTGTAGGTAATCAAGAGTGGGAGGATGTAAATCCAAGCATGGAGTATATCTACTGAGCTGATTCTTGCTACCCATATAACTAATTCTCTTTACTGAAGTGAATAGAAACATTATATTCAACTTGCTTTCAAAAGAAGAAACCATTACAAACACTAATGAATAGGGTACTTCAAAAGTGTTAGTAACACCTAATATGTCAGATCTTGTAGTTAGTCACTATTCATCAGTCACCTCTTACTGTATATCTCTTCCATATTACATACTGCTTTGAAATTCACTGAAGAATTCAACATTCAATACATACGACTAGCCTTTTCCCTATCATAGCTGTGTCACAGCAAAGAAGGTAGTAAGTAGAGCTTTCTGCAGGCAGACCATCAGTGTTAACTATAACAAAAAACATCATGTAATTGATTACTAGCAGGAGTTTAAGACTTCCCTCTGCTACAGTCCAAAGGTCCTGCCTTAAGAGATTGAGATGATACAGATAACATCTGGTAACCCAACAAAGAACTCTGAGCAGGACAGGCTTCTAGACCAAAGAGATCTCACAAAGCACATGCACTCTACGCACAAGAGGACCTCAGAGATCACTCATTTCTGAAATTCTCAAGAATCTTCTTTCTTAACACAAGGCAGCTTTAAAGCCTCAAATAAGAAGGGGCCAGGCATGGTAGCCTATGCCTGTAATCCCAGCACTTTGGCAGGCCAAGGCAGGTGAATCACCTGAGGTTAGGAGTTCAAGACCAGCCTCGCCAACATGGCGAAACCCTATCTCTGCTAAAGATACAAAAATTAGCTAGGTGTTGTGGCACGCGCCTGTAGTCCCAGTTACTTGGGAGGCTGAGGCAGAAGGATCACTTGAACCCAAGAGGTAGAGTTTGTAGTGAGCTGAGATTACACCATTGCACTCCAGCCTGGGCAACACAGAGCGACTCCATCTCAAAAAAAAAAAAGAAGGGAAAATAATTTTAAGTCTTGGATTAGTAGCAACCAAAACATTAAAGAAATGACAGCTCACTGCAAAAGAGATAGTAAAGAACTCAAAAAAATACAGTAATCCAAGCAATCAATGTTATTGTAATACTCTTTTGCAAAGCCAGATAAACTGTGCACTGAGTTTCTGTGACATATACTAACTTGCTCCAAATATCTAGGCTCCAACCGTTAACGCACTTAAGAACACACGACCACCTCTAGAGTACCTGTCTACTAAAATGGCTTGTGAGCGTCAAAATGAGCAGCTGCTGCCCATTCTCACCTTAACTGGAGGAGTGGTTCCTGTAGGGTGTCTGCGGATCTGGCAGCCATTCTGGCTAGGCCTCTGCGGCTTGTTGTTTAGTTGGGGCTTCTTGACAGTGCCTCCATGGTCATTTCTCACAGAATCAACCTTCTCAGCAGTTGTTTTGCTTAAAAGCTGATTAAGACACATGAAAGAGATTAATGCTCTTATCAAAGCAAATAAATATCATCTAGGAAAAGTTCCTTTCTGAGCGCAGTTTTCCAATTTATCTAAGATGATAATCTTAAATAGTGTAATTCTAAATAAAACATACCACGGAGCTGTTGGCATCTGGTAGGAACTGTCCAAACTCTGACAACAAATCTTCCTGGTTTTTAAAGAGACGAGCCACCTGGGCATACACCTCTTGCTCCGTCAATGCTGGAGTGTAGTTTCCTCCAGCTTCCTTGGCATTTCGCTGCTCTTTCTGAGGAATTGCAAATGAAAAGAGATCATATTAAAGGGCCACTGTTTTGAGTCCCTCATCTGTGCACACTTTCTGGAATCACTGTTGTCTACTTAGGCTGCATGTAAGAAGAAAGTCTACATTCTTAGCACCCGTTTTGAGCACAGACTTTGAAGTTGAGAAAAAAGTAGAAGACGGTGGATAACAATTCCTTTCAAAACTAGGGCAGTAAATTTTTGGGGGTCAGAGTTTCACTTTTCTTGCCCAGGCTGGAGTGAACTTCCTTGGCCTCCCAAAGTGCTGGGATTACAGGTGTAAGCTACCATGCCTGGCCTAGGGCAATAAATATTAATGCCCAGGGGACCACTACTAACTGACAAAACCTTCAAGAAATTTATCCTCCTTCTACTGTAGATTAACTAGACTATAGAAATCACCATCTAACTGTCCCAGATAAAACAGGGCTTCATTTCATGGGCCAGTGACTTTAAAAATCCTGACTGAGGCTGGGCATCATGGCTCACACCTGTAAATCCCAGCACTGTGGGAGGCCACGGAAGGAGGATCACCTGAGGTGAGGAATTTGAGACCAGCTTGGCCAACATGTTGAAACACCGTCTCTACTAAAAGTACAAGAGTCACTTGAACCCAGGAGATTGAGGCTGCAGTAAGCCAACATCGCACCACCACACTCCAGCCTAGACTAAAAGAGTGAAACTCTGTCTCAAAAAAAAATTAAAAATCCTGACTGAATGTTGCAGGGCAATCAAGTCAACAAATAAAACTGGCTTCATAGGCTGGGCGTGGTGGCTCACGCCTGTAATCCCAACACCTTGGGAGGCCGAGGCCAGCAGATCACGAGGTCAGGAATTTGAGACCAGCCTGGCCAACATAGTGAAACCCCGTCTCTACTAAAATTACAAAACATTAGCCGGGCATGGTGGCGGGTGCCTGTAATTTCAGCTACTAGGGAGGCTGAGGCAGGAGAATCACCTGAACCTGGGAGGTGGAGGTTGCAGTGAGCCAAGATTGCACCACTGCACTCCCGCCCAGGCAACAGTGCACGACTCTGCCTCAAAAACAAAACAAAACAAAACAAAACACTGGTTTCTAACTGGTTAATTTCCAGTATGAATTAGTGGACACAATAATTGTTACTTAAGTTGTTCTTGGACTAGATGACCCAAGAGGGTAGCCTGGTTAAGACAGGCTGAATGGGCACTCCTCTTACCTGATATGTGTGCAAAATCTCCAGGAACGCTTTGTAGATGTCTGGTTGGCCCTGGAATCTGTTCTTGATCTTATTAACATAGTTGATAGCATGATTAAACTCCACAGGCTGATTGTTCTGCAAGGATGGGGCTGTTCCCAACGAGATTGTCACTGGTGTGTGAGGCTGGACCGGTGGAGAACGTGGAGATGCGTATGGTGGAAGTGGGGGAGTCTGCTGACTGGCTGGAGTATGTGCTTGCAGTTGGGAAGGCTAAAAAGAAAAAAGTCTTTATTCTCCTCAGGTGCATAGATGAGTTGATACACGAAAAGTTCAAACTAAAGAGAAACAAGGTGTCAACTTATATATCCTTTATTTACTCACTCAGGCTAGGCCATTTTAATCCAACACAAATCATACTGGGCAGCAGTGAGAGTTGTAGAGGGTTCAAACATGCTGATACAAATATCTCAGTCTCGCATTTTCTAAAAAAAAAAAACCTTAAAACTGGAGCCATCTCCAATTATAGGGAAGAATTTTTCATATGGAATGCTTAAGCTTAGTAGCTCAACAAGTACAAATAGAAAAAAATCTCATTCTACATAGCCTTTTGATGTCAAAAAAAGACACCTCAATTGTTGCAGTAGCTCCACATAAAAAAGTCTTCTACACCAACTGTGTCCTGTAGAACTGAGAGGATGGAAATGTCTTTTATTTGCACTGTCTTACATAGCCACTAGAAACATGTAGTTACTGAGCACTTGAAAGCCAGTGCAACTGAAAAACTGAATTTAATTTAAATTTAAATAGTCCTATGTGGCCTGTGGCTACTGTGTCATATACGGTGTGGTTCTAGACAAAAAACACCCAATATTCATCATCATCATCACCATCATTGTTCATTACATCTTCTGCTTAGCTTGATATAATCTGGTAAGTGAAATAACTTTCATAAAATGATAACCACGTGGGCAGTAGCACAATTTGACCATGGTAAGATGGTTTCTGTCTGTGCTGTCAATTACTGTTACACGAAGTCACTACCTGTTGGAATGTTCACGGTTTTATAAGCAGAAACTGTAAAGACAAAAACCTTGAAAGTTGTTGTTGTGTTGATTTAAACAGATATCTAAGTAAGTAGTGTGTCAATGTGAACCATGTCATAGTGAAGTGACTACTGCATTTTCTCTGATGAATCTTTGTAACCTTGTGTCTCAGTATCTACGTTTTATATAAAAGGGAAATGTCAAAGGAAAACGCTTTCTTAGGGATGCATTCACATTGATGAAATACTTTCCAAGTGCTCACCTTGCTGACTTTGGCAGGTGGGGGCTGAGGAGCTGGCTGGGCAGGAGCTGGGGCTGACTGGGCTGAAGGCTGGGAAGGATGTTGGGGTGGTGGCTGAGGCTGGGGCTGGATGCCATGGGTGGGAATCTGATGAACCTGGCCAGGAGTTGTCACATTCACCATGTCATTGGTTTGCACCTCAATTTTGTAGCCAGGGGGCAAGAAGGTATTGAATCCCATTATCAGGTCAGGGTGGCCTTTGAATAGCTGGGACACACGACTAATCACTCCTGGAGTGTCGATGCTGATAAAAAACAAAAAGAAAAGTGATGAACTACAAGCTTGACAAACACACCGGTAAGAAAAAAATTTCACATTTTTTTTTTTTGAGACGGAGTCTCGCTCTGTCGCACAGGCTGGAGTGCAGTGGCACGATCTTGGTTCACTGCAACCCCCACCTCCCAGTTTTAATCAATTCTCTGCCTCAGCCTCCTGAATAGCTGGGGTTACAGGTATGTATCACCATGTCCAGCTAATTTTTTTGTATTTTTAGTAGAGACGGGGTTTTACCATCTTGGCCAGGCTGGTATTGAACTCCTGACCTCTTGAGCCACCTGCCTCGGCCTCCAAAGTGCTGGGATTACAGGCATAAGCCACCATGCCCAGGCTTTTTTCTTTTTTTTTTTTTTTTAAGAGGGAGTCTCACTCTGTTGCCCAGGCTGGAGTGCAGTGGTATGAACATGGCTCACTGCAACTTCTACCTCCTGAGTAGCTGAGATTACAGGCATGTGCCACTATGCCTGGCTAATTTTTGTATTTTTAGTAGAGATGGGGTTTCCACATGTTGGCCAGGCTGGTCTCGAACTCCTGACCTCAGGTGATCTGCCCACTTCAGCCTCCCAAAGCGCTGGGATTACAGGTGTGAGCCACCTCACCCAGCCGAAATTTCACTTTCTTTTCTTTCTTTCTTTTTTTTTGAAATTTCACTTTCTACTAGGTTTTCTCTAAACAGGAAAACAGATAAACAATCTATGCATTATAAAATTCACACACAAAGAACTCTGAAATTACAAAGCCATTTTGCTTTAGACTCAAAGCTACTTGGCCGCAATTTGTTTTTGTTTTTTTTTTTGAGACAGAGTCTTATTCTGTTGCCCAGGCTGGAGTGCAGTGTTGCAATCTCAGCTCAATGCAGCCTCCGCCTCCCGGGTTTAAGAAATTCTCCTGCCTCAGCCTCCCAACTAGCTGGGATTACAGGCACCCGCCACCACACCCAGCTAATTTTTGTATTGGTCAAAATTTTGAACAGAATATACGCTCATGGTAACAATCCTACCAAACAGACATGCAGACAATATATATAAAGCTACAAATCCCACATAAGATTCAATCTTTGATACACCAGTATACGTCATTTCACCACGCATCTACATTGTTCAGGTAAGTTATACTCTTACATCAGTGAAGTATGCCAGAATATAAGGGTATCTAAACCAATTCAAAAACCAAGCAGCCTAAATCATTACCAGTGATACTTCCCTGATGAGACAAAGCACTGGACAAAATTTAGTTAAGAAAAATTTACCAATAGGGACAAAAAAGTCTACTGGCCATAATTTCCATTAATAAAGGAATGCATAAAGGCATGATTTGGAAAATTCAGCCCCAAAAAGGAGCATCCTTTATCTTCCAGTAAACAAACTATATCCTTTTCCTTCCAAAATCAACATGCCAGATACAAAGCTCGAGTACAATCACATATCTTTTACCTCTGCGATTTAAATTCCTTCATGATGTCAAGGAAATCGTTGTAGACCTGAGGCTGACTACCAAACTGCAGTTTCACCTGGTCAAGATAAGACAGTGCATCTTCCACCTGAAGCAGGGATAAATATCAAGGTTATAAAAAGAAAATAAGCTAACAATTATTAAAAAAAACCAAATTATTTATGCCTAAATATGCTTAACACAGTAAATGAAATAAAAACATCTTAAACATATACGTAAAAGTTAGTATAGATGCCAATTATAAACTCAAGCTTAAAATACTCATAAAATCTGTAGCCTTGCCTTGGATAATTTTGAAGAGAATGATCAGTGCAGAATAACTGATATATCATTGATTCATTACACAAGCATCTACTAAAATACAACATGCAAGGCCCAAAGAGGGTAACAAGGATTCAATGATGAATAATTTGTGGCCCCCTCGTCTATAGACATTTGTTTGTATCTAGTTGGGAATCATAACACAGCGGGTAATGTGATAATCACTCAATGCCTGGAGATGACATGGGAAGGACACATCTTCCCCACCAAAATAAGTGAGGCTTCCCTAGGAGATAATGCGTAAACTGAGACTTAAACATGAGTATAAGCTAGCAAAAGTGAAGACCAGTGAAGAAAATCAAAGAAAGCAGCACGGGCAAAATCCTAGACAGGATACCATATGAGATATTTGAAATCTGAAAAGAGTTGAGTTCGGGTGCAGGATCTGTAGTGAAGAGGAGTACTGGAAGGAAAACAGATGAGACAAAAAAAAGTAGGATCTAGATTCTGAAAGGACTTGTGAATTTTGTGAAAAAGCAATATACATTTTTATCATCTGCATTTTCGTGTACTCAATTTGACTTCAGTGTTGAGAAAAAAATTGGCAGAGGAGCAGAAAAGATCGAAAGAAGGTAGGAAGACCAGTTATGCTACAGGAGTAACCGGACAACTCATGTGAAAACAGTGGCTTGAATTATAGTACTGGCCCAGAACAACAGAGAAGTGCACAGATAAAAAAGCTTTTTGGCTAGTAGAAGTAACAGGATTGGGGAACTGAATGAATAAAGGAGCTAAGGGAGAGCCAGCATTCAAAAGTGATCCACCACAGAGCAGTGTGAGGAAGAAGGGGTGAGAGTGACTCCCGGACTGATCAAAGCCAGCATACGCTACACCCCGCACCCAGTGCTTACATCCCGCTGCATCACCGCCACAGCCAAGAGAAAGCCTGAAGGGGATGCTGAAGGAGACAGAGACAAGGTGAAGAAATGAACCAGAGAAGATCCGCAAGGTTGTCTGCTAAAGCTGATCCTTCAAAGCCCTAGCCCAACCCTAAAAAGGCCCCACGCAAAGAAGAGAGAAGAGGTACCCAAAGAGAAAAAAGAAAATGCTGACACTGACAGGGAGGGAAATAACCTTGCAGAAAATGGAGATGCCAAAACAGACCAGGCACAGAAAGCTGAAGGTGCTGGAGATACCAAGTGAAATGTGTGCATTTTTGGTAACTGCACTTCTGGAACTGGAAAGTTTGAACTATAATTATGAAGTGTGTAAATTTTGAAATACCATTGTTTAAATCAAGCTTTATAAAAATGCAGAGTTTTGCTTTTTTTAATGCTATGTTGTTAGCACACAGAACATTGCATTGGTGTTTTGGAGGGAAGGATCACAGGTCACTAACAGAGTGTCTTTGAAGCTGGATTGATGTGGGGAAAACACCTTTCCCTTCTAGTTTTGAGACTTCCTCTTGGCTTACAGAAGAGATTCCCTAATTTTATTTATTTATTATTTTTGAGACAGAGTTTTGCTCTTGTTGCCCAGGCTGGAGTGCAGTGGCATGATCTCAGCTAAATGTAACCTCTGCCTCCCAGGTTCAAGTGACTTTCTTGTCTCAGCCTCCCAAGTAGCTAGGATTACAGGCGCCTGTCATCACACCTAGCTAATTTTTGTACTTTTTGTACAGACAGGGTTTCACCATGTTGGTAAGGCTGGTCTTGAACTCCTGACCAAAAGTGATCCAGATCCACCTCCCTTAGCCTCCCAAAGTCCTGGGATTATAGGCATGGGCCACCACACCTGGTCTAGATTCCCTGACTTTTGACACATATGGCCACCTTGGCACAAACACCTTGTGGGAGGGAAAACCAAATTCATTTTTATGTCCTGTTCTCCCTTCCCACCTTCAGCATAGACTTAACTCCCTTATGCTCAGACACCTATTGGGACCTAACCCCCAATAATTGGTTCCAGTGTGTCAGGCAATCAAACTTTCCAGTGATGCCACTGAGATGGCAGCCCTCAAAAGAGCAGTGGTTCCTTTTCTAGACTGTGGATCATCAGATAAATCCTGCCATTTTCATTTTACTTCCTGAAAATCAGGGTCGGCTCGTGAAAAGTTGTTAAACAATGTGCTAAATGTGAAATGTCAACCTTCACTCTAAACTTGCCCTGTTCAGAGCATCAAATGAAGACTTCATTTGGTTTTATAGTGGATTTTTGGTTTTTTGGTAGCTCATTGTTAAGGATTGTCTGTCCATGTCCTGCCTGAAATACCGTGACTGTGTGTGGAAAGTACTTTAATAAAGTTTGATACAGTTTGGCTTGGGGAGAATAAAAGTGACCTATCACAAAGAAAAGGTTGGAAAGGCTAAGCTATGAGTCTGATTTAGGAGAGAGATACCCAAAGGAAATGCCCACTAGGTGTTTCCTATATACTCTGAGATGAATAAGGTTTTTTTGGTGGTTTAATTAAGTCTAAATGTTTCAAATTATACAAAATATCAGGTTTAAGAAATTTCAGATATAAACATTTGATGTGATATAAGCCGCTCTTTCTCTTTTTTTTTGAGACAGAGTCTCGCTTCGTCTCCCAGTCTGGAGTGCAATGGAGCGATCTTGGCTCACTGCAACTTCTGCCTCCTGGGTTCAAGCGGTTCTCCCGTCTCAGACTCCCGAGTAGCTGGGATTACAGGCCCATGTCACCTCATCCGGCTATTTTTTTGTATTTTTAGTAGAGATGGGGTTTCACCCTGTTGGGCAGGCTGGTCTTCAACTCCTGACCTCAAGTGATCTGCCCGCCTCAGCCTCCCAAAGTGCTGGATTACAGGCATGAACGAGCCAGCCAGAGATAGTCTTTCAATATGTTGCAAAACGGAACATTTACATTCAAATCAATCAGTAACTGGTCTGAATGTGTTCCCCAAAATCATGTTGAAACTTAATCACCAAAGTGATATTAAGAAGTGAGGCCTTCAGAAGGTGACTATGGAGCCCTCATGAAGGGGATTAGGGACCTTATAAAAGGGCTGGAGTGAACTAGTGTTTGTCCCTTTGACCATTCTCCCTTTCGCAGTGCGAGGACAGAGCATTCAGGCACCATCATGGAAGCAGAGTTCAGGCCCTGACCAGACTTGAAACCAACTGGCAACTTAATTTTATTTATCTATTTTTTTTTTTTTTTTTTTGAGACAGAGTTTCGCTCTTGTTACCCAGGCTGGAGTGCAATGGCCCGATCTCGGCTCACCGCAACCTCCGCCTCATGGGTTCAGGCAATTCTCCTGCCTTAGCCTCCTGAGTAGCTGGGATTACAGGCATGCGCCACCATGCCTGGCTAATTTTTTGTATTTTTAGTAGAGACAGGGTTTCATCATGTTGACCAGGATGGTCTTGATCTCTTGACCTCGTGATCCACCCACCTCGGCCTCCCAAAGTGCTGGGATTACAGGCGTGAGCCACCGAGCTCGGCCTATTTTTTTTTTTTTTTTTGAGATAGGGTCTTACTCTGTCACCCAGACTGGAGTACAGTGGCACAATCTCAGCTCACTGCAACCTCCGCCTCCTAGATACAAGAGATTCTCCTGCCTCAGCCTCCAGAGTAGCTGGGATTACAGGAGCACCACCATGTCCGGCTCATTTTTTTGTATTTTTAGTAGAGACAGGGTTTCACCATGGTGGCCAGGCTGGTCTTAAACTCCTGACCTCAAATGATCCGCCTACCTCAGCTTCCCAAAGTGCTGGGATTACAGGTGTAAGCTACTGTGCCTGGCCAACACCTTAATTCTAGGTTTCCCAGCCCCTGGAACTTCTCTAGAACTGTGAGAAATAAACTTTTATTATTTAGAAATAGATTACTCAGTCTCAGGTATTTTGTTTTAGCAACACTAATGGATTAAGACAAATGGCTCTTTGAGAGTGCTTCAGACTTCCATTATGGCCATGGTTAATCAGTGTTTCAGTGTTGCTAGAAATCAGATGGTTTCAATACCCACTTGTTTGATGGTTAGTTTTTCTATACAAATATTATGACAATTTCTGTTGAAATTCAATGGACTGTTTAATTCATATTCTAAACTTTTCATACTGCAATGTTTCATTAATAAATGACCAACTTAAGTGAACACAAAATGCATTAAGTTTGCAAAAGGAACCAAGATTTTGGAAGATATTTACGAATAGCATGCATCTTTATGACAAAAGAAGAGTTATCAATAAGACATGGTATAAGGTAACTACTGCAGAGAGGGGGAAAGTACAGAAAACAAAAGAAAGCACTTATGTGTGATACATGTATGTCTGAAAGAAAAAGGTACTGAAAGTCACAGCAAACCACTGTTTAAAAATTAGTTATAGGCTGGGTACAGTGGCTCACGCCTATAATCCAAGGACTTTTGGAGGCCAAGGACGGTGGCTCCCTTGAGGCCAGGAGTTTGAGAGCAGCCTGGCTAACATGACAAACCCCATCTCTACTAAAAAAAAAAAAAAAAAATACAAAAATTAGGCAGGCATGGTGGCGCACGCCTGTAACCCCAGCTATTTGGGAGACTGAGGCACAAGAATCACTTGAACCCAGGCTGGGAAGGTTGCAGTGAGTTGAGACTGCACCACTGCACTCCAGCCCGGGCAACAGTGTGAGATTCTGTCTCAAAAAAAAAAAAGGTAAAATAAAAATTAGTTATAGAATTAAAAACCCTGCATGACACTCACATAATAAGTAAGACATCTACATGTAAGAATAGTGAGGAAATTCTCTCATCACCTAAAGCATAGTCCAACTCTTATATAAACTCTCTATAAATGCATGTATACATGTCTAGGAAGCACAACTTAATTAAAAAAAAAAAAAACTTGGATGTCGTTATTTAGAAGCTACCAATTTATGGAAGCACTTGTGGAGACCCTGACACTCTGCTAATCAAGTTTCTTAGCTCACTTCAACAGGAATTTACTATTAAGTTAAGGCCATGAACCTCCTGAAGTCTACAATCTTGTTGGAGAGAAACACACAAGCAACTGTAAAGAGAACTTGCTAAATATGTACCAAATATCACTGTTGCTGACATTCAATAAATAACTAAATATCACCAATCATGCCTCAAATCGCTCAAATCCCTTCTTGTCACCACCAATCTATGAAAAACAAAGGACAATGTTGAGGCTTGATATAATGTGTAAGCATTCTCACTGAACGTTTTTTTTATTTTTATTTTTTTGAGACAGAGTTTCGCTCTTGTTGCCCAGACGTGAATGCAGTGGTATGATCTTGGCTCACTGCAACCTCTGCCTCCTGGTTTCGAATGATTCTCCTGCCTCAGCCTCCCGAGTAGCTGGGATTACAGGCATGTGCTGTAATGGCTCATTTTGTATTTTTAGCAGAGATGTGGTTTCACCATGTTGGTCAGGCTGGTCTTGAACTCCCGACCTCAGGTGATCCACCAGCCTTGGCCTCCCAAAGTGCTGGGATTACAGGTGTCAGCCACCATGCCCAGCCTGAATGTTACCTTATTGTAGAATATAAATGATTTATTGAAGTTGATTTAAATGCCTGTAATGCATTTTATGACTGATCCAAAAATGGCAGGCAATGTGGGAATACTTAGTTAAATTATATGGAGGCACAAGAAGCATTTACCTCTCCACATTAGAAAGGAAATTCAACAAGTTATTTCATGTAGGAATATAGTCAAGACTTTGTGACTAAAAGAAAACAGGAAGAAATCCTAACTCTATCCATGACTCGCTCTATGACCCCAAATCCAAAACCCTTCCTTGTTTCCTTGACAGTTTCCACAAAGCAAACGAAACATAATCCACATACTTATACCAAAGACTGCTGTGAGGAAGGTAAAAACTGATGTTGTGCTTTGAGAGTTGATTGAAAAAGGCTATAGAAATAAATATGTTTTTGTTAGTTTAATACCAAGTTCATAAGCTATTTTGCAACATTAAAGTGTAACCACTCAATATGAGAATTAAATCACTTGTAACCAAGTTTAAAAAAAATATGTATTTTCAGGACTTAGTAAAGTGCTACGCCTACAGCAAAAATACATTTTGATACACAGCCATCACTTTATAAGAGAGTGATTTTTTTAAGGAAAATCTTAAAAAATACCTTATAGACAATATTCCCTATAGACATTTTCCCAAAGACAGAATCCAGAGTGAAGGTTCAGGCCTAAAAAATCTGTATTCTCGGCCGGGCGCGGTGGCTCAAGCCTGTAATCCCAGCACTTTGGGAGGCCGAGGCGGGTGGATCACGAGGTCAAGAGATCGAGACCATCCTGGTCAACATGGTGAAACCCCGTCTCTACTAATACAAAAAATTAGCTGGGCACGGTGGCGCGTGCCTGTAATCCCAGCTACTCAGGAGGCTGAGGCAGGAGAATTGCCTGAACCCAGGAGGCGGAGGTTGCGGTGAGCCGAGATCGCGCCATTGCACTCCAGCCTGGGTAACAAGAGCGAAACTCCGTCTCAAAAAAAAAAAAAAAAAAAAAATCTGTATTCTCTTTAAAGACCATGCATTAGTCAGTATTATATAAGCCAATACAGACAGTACATTTGACAAAATTCCTCTAAATCATTTAGCTTTGCTGTACTTTATAATATTTATGTGGCATTTAATGTCCTTAGGCCAATATTAAACAAGTTCCCAAGAATCCACACCAATGAGGGCAGGGATCAAAAAAAACTAAATAAGTATCAGGGAAAACAGAAGACAGAACTATTGCTGCATATGGATGGGTCCTCAAGGGTTTATTGCTCATTCTTGCCTGCAAGCAACTTAAGTAGGCTACTATAACCAAATGAAAATTTAACATCACTTCAGAGTTCCTCTATTTATTATTTCCTGAACTCGATTTTATATAAACGTAAAATCAGAAAAATTGAAACCTTAACACTTGCTGCAACAATCATACATTTTGAAAGGTAACATTCAAGTGGTCAGAGACACAAGCTTAGCTGAGAACACAAGCTTCACTTCTCCACAGGTGCCTCAAGAATTTCAAAGCACTGGAAACTTACCACACATACTCAGCAGGAAATAAGAAAACACTGATAATTCATTCACAGTTATAGTTTTCCCCAAACTTTATAAAGATTCCCCCCAAAAGGAGCATGAGTTTTACTAAGGATGGACCTGATGATGTGACTCAGTTCAGCTATTCATAAACAAGAATAAAAAGATGAAGGTAATAAAATGTTACAGGCATGAACTGTGCATGGTGGCTCGCACCTGTAAACCCAACACTTTAGAAGGCCAAGATGGGAGGATCACTTGAGGCCAGGAGTTTGGGACCAGCCTGGGCAACATAGTGAGACACCATCTCTATACATTTTTTTTTTAAATTAAAAAGAATTTAAAAAGATTAAACTGTGGCTGGGCACAGCGGCTAACACCTGTAATCCTAGCACTTTGGGAGGTAAAGGCGGGTGGACTGCCTGAGTTCAGGAGTTTGAGACCAGCCTGGGGAACATGGTGAAATCCCATCTCTACTAAAAAAAAATACAAAAAATTAGCCAGGCATGGCGGCGTGCACCTGTAATCCCAACTACTCAGGAAGCTGAGACTGAAGAATGGCTTGAACTTGGGAGGTATGGGTTGCAGTGAGCCAAGATCATGCCATTGCACTCCAGCCTGGGTGACAGAGAGAGAGAGAGAATCTGTCTAAAAAAAAAAAAAAAAAAAGATTGAATAATTGTAAAACATATTACTGGGCCAATTTACTGTACAAACCTGTAGCCAACCATATGTGTGCTCAATAAAGAGTTCAAAAGAGGCTGGGCGTGGTGGCTCACGCCTGTAATCCCAGCACTTTGGGAGGCCGAGGCGGGTGGATCACAAGGTCAAGAGATCGAGACCATCCTGGTCAACATGGTGAAACCCCGTCTCTACTAAAAATACAAAAAATTAGCTGGGCACGGTGGCGCGTGCCTGTAATCCCAGCTACTCAGGAGGCTGAGGCAGGAGAATTGCCTGAACCCAGGAAGTGGAGGCTGCGGTGAGCCAAGATCGCGCCATTGCACTCCAGCCTGGGTAACAAGAGCGAAACCCCGTCTCAAAGAGTTCAAAAGGAAGCAGCCAAAAAATGGATTTTAAGGTTTATTTTGTATGAAAATGGCCCCTCAATCCTGATAACATTTGAATGACATGCATTCATACAGTCCACAATCATTTGAGTATATTCTTCTCTGGATCAGGCACTGGTGCCAAGATAGGAAATGTAAGCAAATTTCACAAAACAAAAACAAGGTAAAACTTGAGATTCGATACCTAGTATCTCAGGTTAAAAGTCATACCACTACAACCGATAAGCTGCAGCCAATATTTCCTGCTAAAGATAAACTTTTTGACTCAAGAAAAGGAGCCGAATACCACCTTCAGCCTCTGAAACTGCTGCTGTCCCTGCACTGGTGCAACTGGTGGGGCTGGATGAGCATGACTTTGGACCACCTGGCCTCCGTGGGGCTGCACAGCTGTTGGGTGATGATGGCTGCTATGAACTGCTGCTATGGTGGGCCCATGACTGCCGGAGCTCTGTGGCACGGCTGAAACCTGTGGTGAACAAAATACAGACAAGAAACTTCAAGGCTTGTACATTCTTCCCCAAATGTGTCTAGAGAACTAACACAAATGCACAAAGATAATTAACTGGTAACCCAAATTTCTGCTGGGTGTGACGGCTCACACTTATCTCACCTACATGGGAAGATCGCCTGAATTCAGGAGTTCAAGGCTACAGTGAGCTATGATCATACCATGGCACTCTAACTTGGACCACGGAGTGAGACCGTGTCTCTAAAAAGAGAAAAGACAGCCTGGGCAACATAGTGAGACACCATCTCCACAAAAAATAAAAAAATTGGCCAGTCGTGGTGACAGGCACCTGTGGTCACACCTACTCTAGAGGTAAAGGAGGACTGCTTGAGTCCAGGAGTTCAAGGCTGCAGTGAGCTGTGATCACGCCACTGCTCTCTAGCCTGGGTGACAAAGTGAGACCCTATTTCAAAAAAAAAAGGAAAAGAAAGAAAAAGAAACCCAAACTTTCCACAAAAGGAACTGGTGAAACAATAAATTACAACCCACCCATGTTATAATACAATTATTTGTAGCTATTAAAAATTGCATAGTTTAGCTGGGCACAGTGGCTGATGCCTATAACCAGCACTTTGGGAGGCCCAGGCAGGCGGATCACTTGAGTCCAGGAGCTTGAGACCAGCCTGGCCAACATGAGGAGACCCATCTCTATTAAAAATACCAAAAACATTAGCTGAACGTGGTGACACACATCTGTAATCCCAGCTACTGGGAAGCTGAGGCACGACAATCACTTAAACCTGGGAGGTGGAAGTTGCAGTGAGCTGAGATGGCACCACTGCACTCCAGCCTAGACAACAGAGCAAGACTGTCTCCAAAAGGAAGAAAAAAAAATATTATAGTTTATCTCAAACTATCTGGGGTATAGGTTTTTTCTTAAAATTCCCAATCCATCAAGGACCACAACTTTTATAAAAATCCAATAAATATAAATTACTGTGAAAGTGAAATAAAAAATACATAAACCCATAATTTTCTTTCTTTTTTTTTTTAATTGAGATGGGGTCCTACCCTCTCACCCAGGCTGGAGTGCAGTGGTACAATTATGGCTCACTGCAGCCTCGACCTCCCCAGGCTGAAATGATCCTCCTACCCCAGCCTTCTGAGTAGCTGGGACTACAGGCACATACCACCATGCCTGGTTAATTGTTGTACTTTCTGTAGAAACACAGTTTCACCATGTTGCCCAGGCTGGTCTCGAACTCTTGGGCATGCAGTTCACCTGCCTTGGCCCCTCACAGTGCAGGGTACAGGCATAAGCCACTATGTAACTTTCATTACTGGATTTTAAAAATAAAAAGTAATGTCCAATTGCTAGAATTGTTTCCAAACACTCTGAATTTCTATGCTTAAGTCATTACAGACTAGAAACAAAGGATACAGATTATCATTTGTAAACCACAATTTCAATAGCAGTGATATAGATGAATATATTTTAACCTGAAAAAAATCTCCATAATCCACAAGTTGAATGTATTCATGTACTGTATATAGACTTAAATTTTTAAATAATTTTTTAAAGCACATTACACTGGGTTACAGAGCAAGACCCTGTCTCAAATAAATAAATAAAAGCACATTACAAAGCAGTTTGATAAAAAGATTTTAAATCCGAGACAACTGATACATAACAAAATGTTAGCATTTAATCTTGTGGCTACAAAATTAAAGATGACTTTTATTTTGTTTCTTTCTATTTTTATAGAATTTTTAGTAGAAATAGGGTTTCACCATGTTGGTCAGGCTGGTCTCGAACTCCTGACCTCAAATGATCCACCCGCTCTGGACTCCAAAAGTGCTGGGATTACAAGTGTGAGCCACCAAGCCTGGCCTATTTTTTTTTTTGCTTATCTTGGTTTGCTACAAGCGTTATATCTAATGTAAAATATTTTTTTTTCCAAATTGGTGGTTTGGCCTCAAACAAGTGTCTTTTCTATTCTTTTATCTCAATCTTTCTCGTCTTCTTTTAAGTTTGAGGAAATAAAAGCCACACCCACCTTCTTTCTATACCTATTGCAAGAAATGCTATAAAAAATTTCAGAGCTTTTCCCCCCTTTTTCAGAACTGTTGATCACCACAGAAAACAACAATCTGTACAAATGCCCAAGTGCCCCATCCCCAAAATGAGACTAAATAACATGAAACTTTCTTTCTCTAAGCAATGTTAAATTTTATACCACAATTTAAGAGAGAATAAAACTGTTTTCAAATCCTTACATTTGTAGCAATTATCCTGGAGGGAGATGAAGAAATGAGGGAGGGGGGAAACTGAGCGACTATGCATAAATCTACAGAAACAATGCAAGGCATATTAAGAGTAAAAGAAACTATTTAGACAATTCTAAAAGCTCTAATAGGCCGGGCGCGGTGGCTCAAGCCTGTAATCCCAGCACTTTGGGAGGCCGAGGCGGGTGGATCACGAGGTCAAGAGATCGAGACCATCCTGGTCAACATGGTGAAACCCCGTCTCTACTAATACAAAAAATTAGCTGGGCACGGTGGCGCGTGCCTGTAATCCCAGCTACTCAGGAGGCTGAGGCAGGAGAATTGCCTGAACCCAGGAGGCGGAGGTTGCGGTGAGCCGAGATCGCGCCATTGCACTCCAGCCTGGGTATCAAGAGCGAAACTCCGTCTCAAAAAAAAAAAAAAAAAAGAAAGAAAAAAAAAAAAAAGCTCTAATATACCTCAAGATGGGCTATTATTCTGAGTTTCTATATTCCAGCATGTATACAGGGTTTACAGGCTTTTACAAAACTGACTTGGAGTTTTAGATGGTTAGTTTTATACAAAGCACATACAGTTTCCATACAGAAAAAATGTAATTATCCCACATGTAGGAAATAGTCATTAACCTGTCTGGATAATGAAAGTATATCACCCAAGGAAAACAAGCAACTTTTTTCCTTCCAAGTCCTAAAAAATGCCATATGTTGGCAGTCTTCTGAGCGCTGCCCCAGCCCCACAGGAAGGCATTAGAATGCTTCAAGGGGACTCTTGAGGAAGACTGACACCTAAGGAATGACCATTTCCTACTTCAACTGCATTTCCCTATTTGTAGTTTTATACTAAATTCCTAGAAATGGAATTGCCAGATCAAAAAGTAACAAAAGAATCTGACACAAACTGCCAAATCACTCTCAAATAAGATTACCTCAGTTTATACTCCCAGTACCAGCCACACCTTTTTAAGGTCACTAACAAGTGAGGTTGAAGCCCTCTCCAGACCAGCTATACGTTGAAGTAGAAAGACATCCACTATATATCAAATAAAAAGAGTAAACAGCAGAACAGTATGTACTGTACAATCCAAATTGTACCCAAAAAAAGTGGAAAGGCCAGCCACAGTGGCTCACGCCTGCAATCCCAGCATTCTGGGAGGCCAAGGCAGGCAGATCACTTGAGTCCAGGAGTTCTAGACCAGCCTGGGCAATATGGTGAAATGCTCTCTCTAAAAAATATACAAAAATTAGCCAGGTATGGTGGGATGCACCTGTAGTCCCAACTACTTAGGAGACTGAGGTGGGAGGATTGCTTGAGCCCAGGAGGTGAAGGTTGCAGTGAGCCAAGATCATGCCATGGCATTCCAGCCTGTGCAAGAGTGTGAAACTGTCTCAAAAAAAAAAAAAAAAAAAAAAAAAAGAAGGTGAATTTAGATAGCTATATAGGTTGATACAGATAACAAAACTGGATGCCCAAGAAATTCACCAGTGGGAGAAAATCCGAGGGGTGAGAGAGAAAAAGTGATTTTCTATCCTTTCTTTAAAAAAAAACAAAGTATGGCCAGGCGCAGTGGCTCACACCCGTAATTGTAGCACTTTGGGAAGCCAAGGTGGGCAGATCACTTGAAACCAGGAGTTCAAGACCAGCCTAGCCAACATGGCAAAACCCCATCTCTATTAAAAATACAAAAATTAGGCTGGGCACAGTGGCTCACGCCTGTAATCCTGGCACTTTGGGAGGCTGAGGTGGGCAGGATCATGAGGTCAGGAGTTTGAGACCAGCCTGACCAACATGGTGAAACCCCATCTCTACTAAAAAGACAAAAAAAAAAAAAAAAAATTAGCCAGGTATGGTGGTGGGTACCTGTAATCCTAGCTACTCAGGAGGCTGAGGCAGGAGAATTGCTTGAACCTGGGAGGCAGAGGTTACAGTGAGCCGAGAGTGCACCAATGCACTCCAGCATGGGCAACAGAGTGAGACTCTATCTCAAAAAAAAAACACAAAAATTAGCTGGGCGTAGTGGCATGCACCTGTAATCTCAGCTACTTGAGAGGCTGAGACGCAAGAATCACTTGAACCCAGGAGGCAGACGTTGTAGTGAGCCAAGATCGTGCCACTGCACTCCAGTCCAGGCAACAGAGGAAGACTCCATCTCAAAAAATAAAATAAGGCCGGGTGCAGTGGCTGATGCCCATAATTCCAGCACTTTGGAAGGTAGAGGCAGGCGGATTACCTGAAGTCAGGAGTTTGAGACCAGCCTGGTCAGGAGTTTGAGACCAGCCTGGCCAGCATGGTGAAACCCTGTCTCTACTAAGAATACAAAAATTAGCTGGGTATGGTGGTGCATGCCTGTAATCCTAGCTACTTGGGAGGCTGAGGCAGGAAAACTGCTTCAACCCAGGAGGCGGAGGCTGCAGTGAGCTGAGATCGCACCACTGCACTCCAACCTGGGCAACAGACCAAGATCCTGTCTTGAAAAATAAAGTAAAATGAAATAAAATAGGCCAGACACCGCGGCTCACGCCTGTAATCCCAGCACTTTGGGAGGCCGAGAGGGGCAGATCACCTCAAGTCAGGAGTTCGAGACTATCCTGGCCAACATGGTGAAACCCCACCTCTACTAAAAATACAAAAAATTAGCCAGGTGTGGCAGCGGGTACCTGTAATCCCAGATACTTGGGAGGCTGAAGCAGGAGAATCACTTGAATCTGGGAGGTAGAGGCTGCAATGAACCAAGATTGTACCACTGCCCTCCAGCCTGGGAGATAAGAGCAAAACTCCATCCCAAAAAAAATAAAAATAAAATAATTTTTAAAAACCAAAGTGATATATAACTTTTGTAATAAAAATGGGCAAAAAAGAAATTCTTCACTTCTACAAAACAGAGTAACAGATGAATGATCAGTGTTGGTCAGGACATAGAACAACAGAAATATGAAATACTTGGGGGAATTTAAAGTGGTATCCTTCTAAAAACAATTTGGCAGTCCTCGCTAAAGATGCATATACCCTGTGCCCCAGCAATCCCTTTCATAGGTACTTGAGAAACTCCTCTGTGTCCTCAAACCTGCGGACTGGTTTGCAACAGGATAAGGAGTTTGCACCACAATGTAAACCAACTATGGCTGACCCTTGAATAACATGGGTTTGTTTTCTTTTTAAAGAGACGGAGTCTTGCACTGTTGTTGAGTCTGAAGTATAGTGGCTTGATCATAGCTCACTGCAGCCTTGACTTCTTGGGCTCGAGCAATCCTCTCACCTCAGTCTCCCAGGTAGTTAGGACTACAGACGCACACCACTATGCCTGGCTAGTTTTTTGTTTTTTCTAATGAATTAATTCTTTCTTTCTTTCTTTTTCAGACAAGTTCGCACTGTCACCCATGCTGGGGTATGGTAGCAAATTCACTGCAGTCTCCCAAGAAGCTAGGAACACAAGTGTGCACCACTATGTCCTGCTAATCTTTGTTTATTTTTAGGAGACGGAGAGTCTTGCTATGTTGCCCAGGCTAGTCTCTAACTCCTGGGCTCAGACAATCCTCATGCTTCCAACTTCCCCAAGTGTTGAGATTATGGGTACGAGCCACTGCACCCAGCAACAACACAAGTTCACTTATACGTGGATTTTCTGCCACCTCTGCCACCCCTGAGATGGCCAGACTAACCCTTCATCTTCCTTCTCCCTCCTCCTCAGCCTACTCAACGTGAAGACAAGGATGAAGATCTTTATGATGATCTACTTCCACTTAATGAATAGTAGATGTATTTTCTCTTACTTATGATTTTCTTAATATTTTCTTTCCTCTAGATTATTGTAAGAATACAGTATATGACAAATATGCAGAAGACATGCTAACCAACCATTTATGTTATCGGTAAAGCATCTGGTCAACAATAGGCTATTTGTATTTAAATTTTGGGGGAGTCAAAAATTATACATGGGCTGGATGCAGTGGCTCAGACTTGTAATCCCAGCTCTTTGGGAGGCTGATGGGGGAGGATAACTTGGGGCCAAGAATTTAGGACCAGTCTGGGCAATACAGCAAGACCTCATCTCTACAAAAATCTTAAAAATTAGCCAGGCATGATGGTGGGCACCTGTAGTCCCAGCTACTAGGGAGGCTGGGGCAAGGGAGGACTGCTTGAGCCTAAGAGTTTGAAGCTGCAGTGAGCCATGATCATACCACTGCATCCCACCAGGGGCCACAGAACAAGAACCTATCTCTTAGAGGGAAAAAAAAAAAAAAAGAAAAAAAGTTATACATGTATTTTTGACTGCATGGGGTTGGGGGCAGGGGGTCAGTGCATCAAACCTCACACTATCCAAGAGTCAGCCATATTTCTCTATAATGATGTTTAATTCAGCTGCCTTTTATTTTACTTTTTTAAATTAAAATTACTTTTTGCTGCCCATCACTGATTTTTTAAAAATAAATAGCAAAACTGTCTTAATAAGTGTGATGATTTAAATTCTGGCATGAGCTTCTTATTTTGTCATGAATTGCCACTGAGTGCACTAACAGAACATGAGAATGTTCATGGCAGCACCTTTATAAAAGCAAAAACCTGGAAACGGCCCAACAGTCCAACAGTAGAACTGACAAATAAATTGAGTACATGCATCTAATTCATACCAGAGTAAAAATGGTGTTATCACAGCTATCTATAAAAATATGGCATTTAAAAAATAAAGTGCATCAAAGAAGAAAATGTTTCCATTTATATGAAAGTTCAAAAATATCAAAATTAAACAATTGTTAGATTAAGTAAATAAAGTCAAGGGAATGATAAACACCAAGTTTAGATTAGTGGCTACCTCTGAAGGGAGGGAAAAGGGATCAGAGAGGGATACACAGGGAACTTCAAAGGCCATGACATTCTTTTTCCATAAACTTGTATGGTGAGTACACAAGTTTTTTTACCTTACACATACTCCACAATTTTTAAGTATCTAATTCAGTATTTAAAAATGTTTTCTAATTGTCTAAAATTATTCCTCCTCCCTCATTCTAGTTCCTTGGTTGGCTCCAGCTTACCTGGTAGCTGGGTGTTACAGAGTACTGAATTCCCGTGGCTGACTGCATGGTCTCTGACACTGCTTCATACACAGGAGGGGCGGGGGCAAGCACCCGGTGCTGATGAGGAAAAGCCTCTGTGCTGCCAGGGATCCGACGCTGCTGGGCTGCATACACCGGTGACTCCTGGTCATCCAAACGCCGCTTCATTCTGCGCTCATGCTCAGGGATGCACTACAAAACCTGTAGAAACCAAAAGCAATAGCATGTAAGTCAATTCTCACTCCAGTATGATGGATGCAACTTAGGAGTCACCCAACTAAGTCACGCAACTTAGTATAAGCTTGATTCCCAGAACTGATAATCTATTTGATCTTAGTGATGAAGTTTAAGTGCATGTGTGCATATACACCCCCCAACACATTGTGAACAAGTTATAACTGAAAAAGACAGACATTTAAATAACACAGTTTTAATTAATTTGGTACTGTGACGTTGAAAAATAGGCTCCAATTTAAAATATAAACACAACCTTTTTTCCCTTTATTCTCTAATTTTCTCCTCAAATGCTATCATTCCTAATATTTATTACATATCCACATGCTGCAAAAATATTCAAGTGCTTCTTCTTAAATCCTCTCAAGACCTACTATTATAATTGTGGTCTAATTTAAAATTTGTTTCAACAATTAAAATGGTATCATGGAAAGAACACTGTGCCAGGAATAGGAAGACAAAGATTCTAGACTTGCCAATTTAAGAAGCTATATTCATTTCAACAAGTTCCTCATTCTATGTGAGTTTCAGTTTCTCCAACTATAAAATAAGAAAGTTAGAACAGATCACTCCTAAGTTTTCTTCTGGTTCTAACAGTTATAAGATGAAATTCTCTTAGCTTAATAATACTTCTGTGGGAGGCAATTTCCTTCCTGCAGGACACAAAAAGTCTACGAACATTTGGCCTAGGA
This sequence comes from Aotus nancymaae, assembly GCF_030222135.1. NCBI lineage: Eukaryota > Metazoa > Chordata > Mammalia > Primates > Aotidae > Aotus > Aotus nancymaae. The sequence goes on from NW_026988414.1 coordinate 73,906,208, forward strand.
ATCTACTTGGGTCTTAAGAGCTTTTCCACATCAGTATCACTAACACAAGCATAACACACCATCAGTGAGAAAGAATGCTCCAGCCATCCAACAAAAAAAAAGCCCCACCACTTTTCCAGTCCCCAAAAATCTCTTAAATGACACGACTGCTGTGGAAAGAGGAAAAAATTACAGTAATAATGGGAGATTTGGCAAGCCATGCCCTCATCTGAAGTAAGGTTCTTTTTGTAAGCTTAAAAAAAAAAAATCTTTACCTAATTTATAAGTCTACCCAACATCTCTCCTTTATCCCCTGGGAGCATATAAGCCCTGAAGGGAAAGTAGTCTTTACAAGGACTCTCCATGGCTGTTTCACCTTTTCTTTGTTCTCATTATAGTCCTCAATCTGCCTGCCACTTTAATCCTCAGCCCTGAAATCCTGTCTCAGGTTTTCCTCACATTTCACACACCTAGGTGGGACCCTGACACAGCAGTACAACTGATTAATTTGCAAACTGGCCACTTTCATCTTTCTGTAAACTGGAGCCACAAATATGCTCTCTCTGTGGCCTGTAACTTCAGACTAAGTCTCTCAGCTTTGTGTGTGATAATTTGTGGAACTCAATTAAATGGAGTTGAAAACATTTCTGACAGCTGCTGAGAAGAAATAATTTAAAATGTCTTAGCTAGTTATGCTTTCCTAGGTTTTTCTAGAATGAAGTAGCATGTTTAGCTTAGTATTCCAAAATCTTTTTACATATTAAGAGGTTGAGAATATAGATTTATGCATGCTGTTCGATATCTGAAGAGCCACTGATCAACTATGAACACTAAATATCAACCTGTTTTGGGATAAGGAATTGGGTCTAATCAACAGGGTAAAACCTCTTTTTGGCTATTTTTTATATATGTTCATGACCTACGGTTTGATGCAGTGGCTCATACCTGTAATCCCAGCACTTTGGGAGGCCAAGGTGGGCAGATCACCTAAGGTCGAGAGTTCGAGACCAGCCTGGCCAACATGCTGAAACCCTGTCTCTACTAAAAATACAAAAATTAAAAAAAAAAAAAAGAAAAGAAAATACAAAAATTAGCTGGGTGTGGTGGTGCATGCCTGTAATCCCAGCTACTTAGGAGACTGAGGCATGAGAATTGCTTGAACAAAGGAGGCAGAGGTTGCAGTGAGTGGAAGTCTCGTCTCTGCACTCCAGCCTGGGTGACTGAGACTCTGTCCCCAAAAAAAAAAAAAAAAAAAAGGAACAAACAATTATAGAAATGTTATGATAGAACATCACTAGATTAAAAAAAAAACAAAACTTTATAGTCTGGGCACAGTGGCTCACACCTGTAATCCTAGTACTTTGGATCCACTGCAGATGCAGTGGATCACCTGAGGTCAGGAGTTCAAGACCAGCCTGGCCAACATGGTAAAACCCCGTTTCTACTAAAAATACAAAATGAGCCAGGCATGATAACGCATGCCTGTAATCCCAGTCACTTGGGAGGCTGAGGCAGGAGAATCACTTGAACCTGGGAGGTAGAGGTTGCAGTGAGCAGAGATTGTGCCACTGCACTCCAGGCTGGGCGACAGAGCAAGACTTTGTCTCAAAAAAAAAAAAAAAAAACACAAAACTTTATAAATAATAAGCCAAAATCAGATGTGAAGAGCACAATATGACTACATAAAAAAAGCACTAAAGTACCTTTCAAGAAGTGGATTCTATTGGATGGGAGAATGTTTGAGGGCAAAAAACAAAAACAAAAAAGAACTGGATTTTACTCCAAACTCTGACAGGAAGCTTTCTAGTTTGGGCCCTGTTTTCAAACAGCCTGTAAGGAAAAAGAAGACTGTAGTGAGCTTACCATAGATTAGGCATTACATTACTATGGTTTATTCTGATATTACACCCTATCTTTTGGCTGTAAAAACATCATTTCTTTTATAAAGTGATTGTGACTTGATATGGTAACTTAACTTCATCCACCTCCAGAGTTTGCTTTCCATACCATCTCCACAACACTGCAGAGGCTGAACTTTCTTTGAACTATACTTTAATACTTTAACAATTACCACTCATAGTTCTAATTCCTTGTGTTTTTTTTTTTTTTTTTTTTTTTTTTTGTGATCTCGTCTCACTGCAACCTTCACCTCCCGGGTACAAGCAATTCTCCTGCCTCAGCCTCCCAAGTAGCTGGGATTACAGGTGCCCGCCACCCACACCCGGCTAATTTTTTTGGATCTTTAGTAGAGATGGGGTTTCATCATGTTGGTCAGGCTGGTCTTGAACTCCTGACCTTGTGATCCACCTGCCTCGGCCTCCCAAAGTGCCGGGATTACAGGCATCAGCCACTGTGCCCAGCCCCATAGTTCTATTCTTAACTCTCTCTCAAATAAACTGCTTCCCCTCTAATCATACCCCCTTATTTCAGGTCCTCATCATCCTTCACAACAACCCTATAGGTGAGATGTTCTCTAATTTATGAATGAGGAAACTGAAACACAAAGATTAAGTAAACTGCCCCAAGGTTGGCTGCCCAGGTAGTAAAAGGCCAAGCTAGGATATGAATCCAGGAAATCTGTCTCCAGAGCCTGGACTCTTAACTACCTCCCTACCTTAGTTCTCACAGAAGAGAAGAAATTAAGGAAGACTCCCTTTACTTATTTAAGGCACAGGGAGCAAGATCAGCTTTCTTTAGCCTTTCACACACTTAGCTAACCCATCATTCTTCAGCCTAAACCTAAGAAAGCAGGAACGCTTTAGCAACATTCATTCACTACATCAGCAAAATGTTCACTGAGCAGAAATGAAGACGGTAGATAATTTCAGCCCTTGCCCTCTAAAAGTATAAGAACTAGTCGGGAAAACATATATAGTCTCACTAGTAAAATAAAAAAATATGTCGCTGGGCGCGGTGGCTCACGCCTGTAATCCCAGCACTTTGGGAGGCCGAGGCGGGCAGATCACGAGGTCAAGAGATCGAGACCATCTTCATCATGATGAAAGCCCGTCTCTACTAAAAAATACAAAAAAAATTAGCTGGGTGTGGTGGCATGCGCCTGTAGTCCCAGCTACTCGGGAGGCTGAGGCGGAAGAAACGCTTGAACCCAGGAGGTGGAGGTTGCAGTGAGCCGAGATTGCACCACTGCACTCCAGCCTGGAGACAGGGCAAAACTCTGTCTCAAAAAAAAAAATAAATAAATATGTAAAGTAGGCCAGATGCGGTGTAATCCCAGCACTTTGGGAGGCCAAGGTGGGCAAATCACTTGATGTCAGGAGTTTGAGACCAGACTGGCCAACATGGTAAAACTCTGCCTATACTAAAAATACAAAAATTAGCCGAGTGTAGTGGCGGGCACCTGTAATCCCAGCTACTCAGGAGGCTGAGACAGGAGAATTGCTTGAACCTGGGAGGCAGAGGTTGCAGTGAGCCAAGATCGCACCACTGCACTCCAGCCTGGGCAATAGAGCAAGACTCAGTCTCAAAAAAAGAAAAAAAAATTTACTCCAAAGGAATTGGCAAAAAAACCCCACAATGATAGCATGGGTAAGGATACAGGGAAACACTGATGGAGGAGGTTGTAATTGGTACAGCCTATATAGTTGGCAACTTGTAGATATTTATTAACATTTATTTATTTTTTTTTTAAGATGGGGTTTCACCATGATGGCCCGGCTGGTCTTGTACTCCTGACCTCAGGTGATCCACCCACCTCGGCCTCCCAAAGTGCTAGGATTACAGGCATGAGCCACAGCGCCCGGCCCTATTTATTTTTTTTGGAGACAAAGTCTAGCTCTGTCACCCAGGCTGGAGTACAGTGGCATGATCTCGGCTCACTACAACCTCTGCCTCTCGGGTTCAAGCAATTCCCCCGCCTCAGCCTCCTGAGGAGCTGGGATTACAGGCCTGCGCCATCATGCCCGACTAATTTTTGTATTTTTAGTAGAGATGGGGTTTCACCATGTTGGTCAAGCTGGTCTGAAACTCCCGACCTCAGGTGATCCACCTGCCTTGGCCTCCCAAAGTGCTGAGATTACAGGCATGAGCCACTGCGCCTGGCCTTATTAAAATTTTTAATGTGCATACTCATTTGATGCATAGTATGGAAAACTATGTAAGAATCAGAAATATCAAGGTTCATCCACAAGTACAAGGAATGAACTCTAGAACATACTAGATTTTGGCATATTAAAGCTAGCAATTCCACTTTCAGGCCTCTATCCTACACATCTGCCAAGAATATTTATTGCAGAAACATATAAAAATCTAAATGTCTATCAACAGCTAAATAAACCTGATCATCCACATTATGGAAAACTATGTAGGAATAATCAGAAAGATCAAGGTTTATCCACAAGTACAAGGAATGAACTCTAATACATACTAAATGAAAACAGCAAGCTATAGAATACATATAGCGTGATCTCATGTATACACACACACACACACACACACACACAAAATGGACTAAAGATCTGTGCATTTAATTGTACGTAAAATTTGCATCAAAAGAAAAATATGGCTGGGCACGGTGGCTCACACCTGTAATCCCAACACTTTGGGAAGCTGAGGCTTAAGGATGGCTTGAGCCCAGGAGCTTAAGACCAGCCTGGGCAACAATGGGGTGACCCTGTCACTACGTAAAAAAAAAAAAAAAAAAATGTAGCTGGGAGTGGTGGTGCACACCTATGTACTAGTTACTCCAGGGACTGATGTGGAAGGATCGTTTGATCCCAGGAAGTTGAGGTTGCAAGGCCGCAGTGAGCTGTGATACGTCACTGTACTCCAGCACAGGCAACAGAGCGAGACTCTGTCTGAGAAAAAAAGAAAAAGCATGCTAGCCAGGCACAGTGGTTCACAAAGTGCCTGTAATCGCAGCACTTTGGGAGGCTGATCTCTTGAGCTCAGAAGTTCAAGACCAGCCTGGGCAACACAGCGATACTCTACCTGCAAAAAATGTAAAATTAGCCAGGCATGGTGGCATGCATCTGTACTCCCAGCTACTTAGGAGGCTGAGTGGAAGAATCAGATGAGCCCAGGAGACAGAAGATGAGGTGAGCTGAGATCTTGCCAATGAACTCCAGCCTGGGCGATAGAGTGAAACCCTTTCTCCAAAAAGAAAAGAAAAATGCTATAAACAATATTAAACTCTAGATAGGAGAAACATGATCAAGTGCTTAGATGAAGTATACCAATGTCTATAATTTATTTTGAAATTAAAAAATTAGATTCATTGATGGAGGGATGGATAGATGGACAGACATATGTAAAACCAAGTAGCAGAAAAATGATAATGGTAAAATCCAGGTAGTGTGCATATAGGTGTTCATTATATTTACTAAAAATCAACTTTGTTGTATATTTGGAAATTAATAAAGTCTTGGGAAAAAAAAATCCACAGGTTCTGAGGGTTAGGAAAAAAAACTTGGGAGGAAAAGCCAACAATACAAACCAGCTCAAGTAGAAAAAAGTAAATACTATAAATTGGGAAAAGGGTACAGACATGTATACTTGGGAAGACTCTATAAAGGTAAATATTCAGCTACATCTTGAAAATTAGAGATGAATTAGAACATGGAGATAAAGCATGAAATTAAAATATTATAGTAAGTTTAGACTTACAGGCAATAGTTATTTACAATTTTTGCCAAGTCATTCATCCCACAAATAATTACCAAGTACGTACCACATGCCTGGCTCTGTGCTAAGTGTTAGAGGTCCAGCATTGAGCAGACTTCCTCCCTGACAATAGCCAAGTCTTCCAAATATGACTGCTATCAGCTGATGTCCTCCTCACAACAGTCCTGTCAGATAGGCAGTCCCAGAACCCTCCTGTTTTTTTTGTTTGTTTGTTTTGTTTTGTTTTTTGCAATAGCATATCACTATGTCCACCAGGCTGGAGTGCAGCGGTGCCATCACAGCTTACTGCATCCCGACCTCCTGATCTCGTCCCACCTCAGCCTCCCGAGTAGCTGGGACATAGGCACATGCCACTGCATCTGGCTAACTTTTGTATTTGCTGCCCAGGCTGGTAAACTCCTGGCCTCAAATAATCCTCCTGTCTTGGCCTCTCAAAGTGCTGAGATTATAGGCATGAGCCACTGTGCCCAGCCAGAACCCTCTTCTTTTGAGGGAAACTGATTCTCAAACGACTTGTTCAAGGTCACATGCCTAGCTAAAGGAACAAGAGGTTGAATTATTTCTCCTTGGAATATATGAGCAATCCAAAGTAGAAACATTGGACAGACCATAAAACCACACTTGCAGAGGGATAAAATGTAATTCTAGAATATAAAGTATTTGAAAGCCAAACGATAGAACGACAAAGTCAGCCACTAAAGTACTGTCAAGTCCTGCTTCAGCCACTATGGTTGATCTCCAACTGTTTCAAATTTGGAGCTTAGTGTATTATCAGAACTCTGATCTATGAAGACATTATGAAAAGAAAAAAATAGTACTTTGATGGATATAAACTATGGGGAGAAGACAAAAGTGAACAAATAATGGCAGCAGAACATTTAAAAGGTACCTGGAGGGCATAGTGGCTTGTGCTTGTAATCCCAGCACTTTGGGTGACTGAGGCAGAAGGATCGTGTGAGGCCAGGAGGTGGAGGCTAGGTGAATGAAGACTGTGCCACTGCACTCTAGCCTGGGTGACAGAGGGAGAACACACACACACACCCCGCCCCCGCCACAGGTCCTAAAAGTCACCTGGCCATGTGTTATAATAAAAGGTTGGGGGCTGCACGGTGGCTCACGCCTATAATCCTAGCACTTTGGGAGGCCGAGGCGGGTGGATCACTTGAGGTCAGGAGTTCCAAACCAGCCTGGCCAACATTAAGAAACCCTGTCCCTATTAAAATACAAAAAAAAAAAAAAATTAGCCTGGTGTGGTGGTGGGTGCCTCTAATCCCAGCTACTCAGGAAGATGAGACACGAGAATCACTTTAACCCAGGATGCAGAGGCTGCAGTGAGCCGTTATTGTACCACTGCACTCCAGCCTGGGCAACAGAGCAAGATTCTGTCCCCAAAAAAAAAAGGATGGGATGCTGAGTGTGGTGGCTCACATTTGTAATCCTAGCACTTTGGGAGGCCATGGTGGGAGGATTGCTTGAGGCCAGGAGTCTGAGATGAGCCTGGGCAACAAAGTGAGACATCATCTCTACAAAAAAGTTTTAAAATTACCTGGGCACAGTTGTGCTCACCTGTAGTCCTTGCTACTTAGGAGGCTGAGGTGGAAGGATCACTTGAGCCTGGGAGGTTGAGTCTACAGTGAGCTGTGTTTGTGCCACTGCACTCCAGCATGGGTGACGGAATTAACATCCTGTCTCAACAAAAAAAAAATTCTATTCTGGTCAGTTTGTTTAAATGTATACTCTTAGAACAAAAAATAAAATAAATAAATGCATACTCTTTCTTTTTTTCTTATTTTTAAATGCATACTCTTAAAATAATGGAAAGTTTCTCTTCCAAAGAAAACTTCTATCAAAGTATTAAGTCAATGTAGCTTCAACCCAGTGTAATTTTGAATAATAGTCTAATTCAAAATTTGTCCAAAAATCCACCTCTGGATTTAAATCTGCTAAGAAATAGAATCTAGTCCAGAATGAAAGGCACTCTATGTAAATTTCCTATATTGATTAGAATTATTGCTTGGCAAAATTAACAACCAGCTCTTCTCAAAAGACATCATTAGATCTAATACCCAAGCCTACTTTGAGCCCAGTTTTTACATTCTTCTAATGCAGGTCCTCAACTAGGGGAGATTCTGCTTCCCCAGGGAACATGTAGTAATGATGGAAGACATTTTTGGTTGTCACAACTTGGGAAGATGGGGTGCTAAGGATGCTGTCAAACATCCTACAATGCACATGACGGTCCCCTCACAACAAATTATTTGGCCCAAAATGTCAACAGTGTATCAAGGTTGAGAAATCTAATCATAACCTAAATCTAATCATAACCCCAACTGTCATGTATCTTTTGTGAGCTTTGGTGGGATTGCTGTATTGGGATGCGAGATCAAAATAATTCACCAAGACAAAAGTATGCCAAATTGCAGGGTCTTTATTGCCGGTGACCACGGAGGACTCACATCTCTCTAACACGTGGCCCCGACGGGAGAGTGCCAAGACTTTTTAAACCTGAAAGACCACCTTGGGAGTGGGGGTGAGGAGCGGGGAGGAGGATAAAGGGGCTTCAGACATTCCGAGGGCTGGTGGATTCTGTAAATCACCTCCTGGGCAGGGACGGGGATGGGGGCCTCTGGACATTCGTGGGGGGGGGGGGCTTATTGTCACTCTGATGGCTACATAAGTGATTTACAAAAGTCAAGATAAACGTTAGTTTACACATTGTTTGGGTACCGGTGGAAATTACAGATCTTAGTTCACAGGGGCCACGATGAAATTAGCTTGGGCTGCGTATCCTGATAAGCAAAGGCCAGCAATTCTGTCAGTTACTGATGAGAAAAGGTAAACAACTTCACCTAGTGGACATTATCCAGAGCAGACTAGCAGTCTTATTTACAGAAACCAAGTCAGCAGTTACTGCAAGGAGAATGGGGCAGTTATTAAGACTCATTTTTGGAGACACGGCTTTGTCTTATAAAATGGCATTGCTCAGGTTCTGGCTCCAGGCCAGCTATAGCACAGGATTATCCTACGCTGTGGTGTGACAAGTTATACAAAGGTAGTCCAGGACAGTGATCTTGGAGACAGAGTTTCACTCTTGTTGCCCAGGCTGGAGTGCAATGGTGCAATCTCGGCTCACTGCAACCTCTGCCTCCCAGGTCAAGCGATTCTCCTGCCTCAGCCTCCCAAGTAGATGGGATTACAGGCATGCATCACCACATCCAGCTAATTTTTGTAGTTTTAGTAGAGATGGGGTTTCACTATGTTGGCCAGGCTGATCTTGAACTCCTGACCTCAGGTGGTCCACCTGCCATGGACTCCCAAAGTTTTGGGATTACAGGCGTGAGCCACCGCGTTCAGCCATCAATGCTTTTTTTATGGCATGATACACCTTTAACCTGTATTATACCAATATACATTGGCCATACCCTCTGACTTAAAGATTTTTTGGAACTCCTATCTTTTTTCACACCTGGTCCCCTTTCATCCTTCTCTTGGTTTACTCTTTTAGGTTTGATCTGTAAAACTCTGTCTCAAAATTTTAGAGCTGTTCTGATACCATAATGCTCACTAAATCTATAAAAATAAATGTATCATTATTACTTACCATTTTAATAAGAATGTAAGTAGCAAAAAAATAAAATAAAAATTTTTTGATACAGAGTCTGAGTGTGCAGTGGTGTAATCTCAACTCATTGCAACCTCTGCCTCCAGGTTCAAGCAATTCTCATGTCTCAGCCTCCCAAGTAGCTGGAATTACAGGCACGTACCACTGCACCTGGCTAATTTTTTTATTTCTGTTTATTTTTATTTATTTTTTTGAGACGGAGTCTCAGTCTGTCACCCAGGCTGGAGTGTAGTGGCGCAATCATGGCTCACTGCAACCTCCACCTCCCGGGTCCAAGCAATTCTCCTGCCTCAGCCTCCCAAGTAGCTGGGACCATAGATGTGTGCCACCAGGCCTGGCTAATTTTTTGTATTTTTAGTAGAGGCAGGGTTTCACTGTGTTAGCCAGGATGGTCTCAATCTCCTGACCTCACGATCCTCCCACCTCAGCCTCCTAAGTGCTGGGATTACAGGCGTGAGCCACCGTGCCTGGCCTAATTTTTGTATTTTTACAAAATTTAGAGACGAGATTTTGCCATGTTGGCCAGGATGGTCTCGAACTCCTGACCTCAAGTGATCTGCCTGCCTCGGCCTCCCAAAGCACTGGGATTACAGGTGTGAGCCACCGCACCCAGCCTTAAGTAGCAAATCTAAATTTTTATTCTGTACTTTCCTGGGCGTTGGGAGATATAAATATTCAAAATGTGCAACATCCTTTAAAATGGAACCAACTACTCATCGAATGTCATGCATGAACCTGGAACATAGCCATTCTGTAAATTTTTTCTTTCTTTTAAGAAACAGGGTCGTCTGGGTGCAGTGGCTCACATCTGTAATTCCAGCACTTTGGCATACCAAGTTGGGCAAATCATGTGAGGTCAGGAGCTCAAGACCAGCCTAGCCAACATGGTGAAACTCCATCTCTATTAAAAACACACAAAAAATTAGCTGGGCAAGGTGGCGCACGCCTATAATCCCAGCTACTCAGGAGGCTGAGGCATGAGAACTGCTTGAACATGGGACCAGAGGTTGCAGTGAGCCGAGATCTCACCACTGCACTCCAGCCTAGGAGTCAGACTCCGTCTCAAAAAAAAAAAAAAAAATGAGGAGCAGGGATTAGGGAGAAGAAACAAGGTCTTGCTCTATTGCCCAGGCTAGAGTACAGTGGCATGATCACAGCTCATGGCAGCCTGCTGGGCTCAAACAACCCTCCCACCTCAGCTTCCTAAGTAGCTGGGACTATGTAGCGGCTAACTAAAAAACAAATTTTATTAGAGACAACGTCTCCCTACATTGCATAGACCAGTCTTGAATTCCTGGCCACAAGGGATCCTCCTGTCTCAGCCTCCCGAGTAGCTGGTACACACCACTACGCTTGGCTTCTACTCTGTAAATTCTGATTCTGGGTCTCAGATACAGTTCTAGTAAGCTTCTAGCTTATCACCTCCATGCATCATCAAATGCAATACTTTGAAAACTTAGTGAATAATTTTGTTGGAGAGAAGAGTCATCTTGTTTGCTCAAGAATTATAAGCATTCTTATTTTTAGACTAATAAATGCCAATTAGAATGAACAATCCAATTTTTTTTTCGTTTTTACATAATTTTTCCTTTTAACCACCTTTATACATATACCTAACTTTGGCAACTGTCCACTTACAAACTGCATCAAATAAGTTTTGGTGTACAAATATCCTAAAAGATAAATGAATATTATTATACATCTTTTTGGCATGGTGCAGTGGTTTTGATTATGTGTTTTTCTTTCAATTCTTAAAAATGGAAATCGTGTATCACTGTGTTGCCCAGGCTGGTCTCGAACTTCTGGGCTCTAGCGATCCCTCCCATCTCAGCCTCCCAAGCAGCTGGGATTACAGGCGTATGCCACTTACACCCAGACCAGTTCTGATTCTTATAAAAAGAAAATCACACTCTAGCTGGGTACCTGTAGTTCCAGTTACTTGAGGGGTGCTGAAGCAGAACAATTTGAGCTCAGGAATTTAAATCCAGCCTAGGTAACATAGTGAGATCCCATCTCTTTAAAAAAAAAATTACAGCCAGGCATGGTGACTCACACCTGTAATCCCAGCACTTTGGGAGGCCGAGGCAGGCAGATCACCTGAGGTCGGGAGTTTGAATCCAGCCTGACCAACATGGAGAAATCTGTCTTTACTAAAAATACAAAAAATTAGCTGGGCATGGTGGCACATGCCTGTAATCAATCCCAGCTACTCGGGAGGCTGGGGCAGGAGAATCACTTGAACCCAGGAGGCAGAGGTTGTGTTGAGCCGAAATCGCACCATAGCATTCCAGCCTGGGCACTAGAGCAAGATTCCGTCTAAAAAATAAATAAACAAATCACATTCTAAACTCATCTAGGGTACAGTAATCTGAATACTCATATAAATATATTTTTTGCGGGGTGAGGTGGGAGTGCAGACAGGATCTTGCTATGTTGTCCGGCCTGGTTTTGAAGTCCTGGGCTCAAGTGATCCTCCCTCCCAGCCTCCCAAGATGTTAGGATTACAGTAGGCGCACGCCACCAAGCCTGGCTGGAAACACATGTTACAACTTGTTTTATACAACTTTACCATCATCCTAACAGTCTAGAGTACTACTGTTACAATGCATTCATATACTAGTTCCTCCGAACTGTCTTCTTTGGTCAGTTTTCTTCTCTTTGACATTATAGGAGGAAAATAAATTATGGATTTTTAAATATGTCCAGAGAAAGCTTAAAAGTTGAAAAATAGTATAAAAATTACCATATACTCCACCTAGATTCTCCAAATGTTAACATTTTACATACTTTTTAAGATGGTATCTCCCAGCTGGGCATGGTGGCTCACACCTATTATGGAGAAACCCCATCTCTAGTAAAAAATATAAAATTAGCCAGGCGTGGTGGTGGATGCCTGTAATCCCAGCTACTCAGGAGGCTGAGACGAGAGAATTGCTTGAACCTTGAACCCAGGAGGTGGAGGCTGCAGTGAGCCAAGATCGTGCCATTGCACTCCAGGGCAACAAGAGCAAAACACAGTCTCAAAAAAAAAACACAAAACAACAACAACAAAAAATTAGCCAGGCGTGGTGGCGCATGCCTGTAACCCCAGCTACGTAGGAGGCAGAGGCAGAAGAACTGCTTGAACCCGAAGAGGCGGAGGTTGTAGTGAGTCGAGATCATACCACTGCACTCCAGCCTGGTTGACAAAGCAAGACACTGTCTCAAAAAAAAAAAAAAGATAGTGTATCCCAACTTCTTTTATACTTTTTTTGAAAGATGCTATAGGCCGGGCATGCTGGCTCATGCCTAGAATCTCAGCACTGTGAGAGGTGAAGGCAGGCAGACTGCTTGACCCCAGGAGTTCGAGACCAGCCCGTGCAACATGGCGAAACCTTCTCTCTACAAAAAAATACAAAAATTAACCAGGTATAGTCCCAGCTACTTAGGGGGCTGAGGTGGGAAGATTGCTTGAGTCTGGCAGGCAAAGGTTACAGTGAACTGAGATTGTGCCACTGCACTCCAGCCTGGGTGACAGTGACTCTGTATCCGAAGAGGGGAAAAAAAAAAAAGGTTGCCTTAAGTTTTGGGAAAAGCAATAAGAAAATTAAACAGCTGTGGTGCACACCTATAGTCCCAGCTACCCAGGATGCTTAGGCAGGAAGATTACTTGAGCCCAGAAATTTGAGGCTGCAGTGAGCTTTGATCACACCACTGCCCTTCGGCTTGGGCAACAAAGAGAGACCCCCATCTCTAAAAACTGAAGTGTAAGACTAATAATTTATTTCACTACTGCATCCCCTCTTAAGCAAATCCATCCTTCTCCCATTGTCCTATTTAGTCCTCTTTCACGTATTTTGGAATTGCTGAATAATGATGACATAATTCCTAGGATGATGAAATGCCAAAATGTGTCAAGATACAGGAAAAGTAAGATCAGTAAAACTCCATAACATTGTTTATGTGTACCAATGGTAATAGCTAAAATGAGTTTATTCCTTTGGAAAAAATATAAATTTTCAGGCCAGGCGCAGTGGCTCACACCTGTAATCCCAGCACTCTGGACAGCTGAGGCAGGAGAATCACAAGATCAGGAGTTCGAGACCAGCCTGGACAACATGGTGATACCCTGTCTCTACTAAAAATACAAAAATTAGTCGGGCATGGTGGCGGGCACCTGTAATCCCAGCTACTGGGGTGGTTGAGGCAGGAGAATTGCTTGAACCCGGGAGGTGGAGGCTGCAGTGAGCCGAGATGGTGCAAGTGCACTCCAGCCTGGGGACAGAGCAAGTCTCCATCTCAAAATAATAATAATAATAATAAATTTTCTCTTTGCTTCCCATACATAAAGTCATGAAATATGTATCTCAGAAATAATTAGTACTGATTAAAAAGAAACTCTAAAACTGAGTCCAGACCAAGTGCAGTGGCTCACACCTGTAATCCCAGCACTTTGGGAGGCCAAAGTAGGCAGATTGCTTGAGTCCAGGAGTTTGAGACCAATTTGGGCAATATAGAGTTCAATGACACTGATGTTATATAGACATTTCTTACCGCTGTATGTAGAAAATGAACAGGAAATGACTTAGTTCTATCAAAAGGTATTAATTGTTATCTATGTTAATTTTCTGATTTGATCATATTATTGTGGTTTTAAAAAATGCACTTCGGGAATCTAGTTGAAGACTGTGGCAATTATTTGTATTATTTTTGCAACTCTCTTGAAAGTCTAAAATTATTTCCAAATAAAAAGTTTTTTAAAAATTAAGTATTAGGACAGGCGTGGTGGCTAACACCTGTAATCCCAGCACTTGGGAGTCCGAGGCGGGTGGACTGCTTGAGTCCAGAAGTTTGAGACCAGCCTGGGCAACATGGTGTGACCCTGTCTCCATTTAATATAAGAAATTTAATTCTTTCAAAATATTTATAAAGCCAGGTGCAGTGGCTCATGCCTGTAATCCCAGCACTTTTGGAGGCCAAGGTGGGTGGCTTGCCTGAGATCAGGAGTTTGAGACCAGGCTTGTCAACCTGGTGAAACCCTGTCTCTACTAAAAATACAAAAAATTAGCCACGCATGGTGGTAGGTGCCTGTGATCTCAGTTACTTGGGAGGCTGAGAAAGCAAAATCACTTGAGCCCGGGAGTCAGAAATTGCAGTGAGCCGAGATCGCGCCATTGTACTCCAGCCTGGTGACAGAGCGAGCCTCTTTCTCAAAAACAAAACAAACCAAACCCAAAAATTAGCCAGCTGTGGTGGTGGGTGTCTGTAATACCCCAGCCACTTGGGAGACTGAGGCAGAAGAATCACTTGAAACCTGGGGGTGGTGGTTGCAGTGATCCGAGATCGCACCACTGCACTCCAGCTTGGGCAACAGAGCGAGACTCCAACTCAAAAAAAAAGAAAAAAATATATTTATAAAAGATAGAAAAAAGTAAGGCCAGGCACCGTGGCTCACGCCTGTAATCCAAGCACTTAGGGAGGCCGAGGCAGGTGGATCACCTGAGGTCCGGAGTTCAAGCCCAGCCTGACCAACATGGAGAAACCCCATCTCTGCTAAAAATATAAAAAATTAGCCAGGCATGGTGGTGCATGCCTGTAATCCTAGCTACTCGGGAGGCTGAGGCAGGAGAATTGCTTGAACCTGAGAGGCGGAGGGTACGATGAGCCGAGATCAAGCCATAGCACTCCAGACTGGGCAACAAGAGCAAAACTCCATCTCAGGAAAAAAAAAAAAGGGAGAAAAAGTAAATAAAATAAAAATTTAAGTATTAATAGTAGGGGAGGGCTGAGACCATAATCATAGTAGAGGGAGGATTACAGAGAGACACTGTAGGTGGGAGGATTGCTTGAGGTCAGGAGTACAAGTCCAGCCTGAACAAAATGGTGAGACCTTGCTGCTGTCAAAAAAAAATTTAAAAACAAAAAATAACAAAACATTATAAGTGGGATATGATGGCACATCTCTATGGTCTCAGATATTGGGGAGACTGAGGCAGGTAGATCTCTAGAGCCCAGGAGTTTGAATCCAACCTGAACTAACATAACAAGACCTTGCTTCTAAAAGAAAAAAAAAAATTTTTTTTTTTGAGACGGAGTCTTGCTCTGTCGCCAAGCTGGAGGCAGTGGCACAATCTCGGCTCACCATAACCTCCGCCTCCTGGGTTCAAGCGATTCTTCCACCTCAGCCTCCTGAGTAGCTGGGACTACAGGTGCGTGCCACCATGCCGGCTAATTTTTGTATGTTTAGTAGAGACGGGGTTTCATCATGGCCAGGATGGTCTTGATCTCTTGACATCATGATCCGCCTGCCTCGTCCTCCCAAAGTGCTGGGATTACAGGCATGAGCCACTGAGCCCGGCCCCAAATTTTTTTTTTTTAAATTAAAAAGGAGGCCAGAGGCTGGGCATGGTGGCTCACACCTGCAATTCCAGCACTTTGGGAGACCAAGATGGGCGTATCACTTGAGCCCAGAATTGAGACCAGCTCAGGCAACATGGTGAAATCCCATCTCTAAAAAAAAAAATACAAAAATTAGCTGGGCATGCTAGCATGCAGCTATTGCCCCAGCTACTAGAGAGGCTGAGGTAGAAGGCACACTTGATTGAGTCCAGGAGGTGGAGGATGAAGTCAGCCATGATTGTGCCACTGCACTTAAGCCTGCACAGCTAAACACCATCGCTCACGCCAGTAATGCCAGCACTTTGGCATTTTGGGAGGCCGAGGCAGTCAGAACACTTGAGATCAGGAGCTCAAGACCACCCTGGCCAACACAGTGAAACTCCATCACTACTAAAAATACAAAAATTAGGCCAGGCACAGTGGCTCACGCTTGCAATCCCAGCACTTTGGGAGGTCGAGGTGGGTGGATCACTTGAGGTCAGGAGTTCGAGACCAGCCCGGTCAACATGGTGAAACCCTGTCTCTACAAAAAATACAAAAATTAGCTGGGTGTGATGATACAGGCCTGTAATCCCAGCTATTCAGGAGACTGAGGGAGGAGAATCACTTGAACTTGACAGGTGGAGGCTGCCGTGAACCAAGATTGTACCACTGCACTCCAGCCTGTGGGACAGAGCAAAACTCTTTCTCAAAAAAAAAAAACAAAAATTAACTGGGCGTGGTGGTGCATGCCTGTAGTCCCAGTTGCTTGGGAGGCTGAGGCAGGAGAATCACTTGAACCCAGGAAGGCGGGGGTTGCAGTTAGCCAAGATGGTACTACTGCACTCCAGCCTGCGCAACACAGTGAGATTCTTTGTCTCCGGGGCGGGGGGGAAGGAAGAAAAAGAGCATTACAAAGAATAGAACTTGAGATTTTTTTTTTTTTTTAAATAAATGGGGTTTCTACATGTTGGTAAGTCTGGTCTTGAACTCCCAACCTCAAGTGATCTGCCCACCTCAGCCTCCTAAAGTGCTGGGATTACAGATGTGAGACACCACACCTGACCTTGAGATGGTTCTTAAAAAGACAGGTGGATGTGTCACTCACATCTCACATGGCTTTTATCATATTAGCTCTTCTGTCCCCCATATAAACATGGGCATATAATATCTTTAACCATCTATGTAATCCTCTACTATGCTCAGCATACTGCTTTGTCTGTCTGTGGTGGAAACCAAATCATTCATTCATGTATACATACTCTAATATTTATTTTGCACATACTACACACCAGGTGTTCTAGGAGCTGGAAAAACAACGGTAAACAAAAATCCCTTCCCTCAAGAAGCTTACATTTTAATGAAAGATGACACAATAGACAAAGTAGAATATTTAGATACTAGGCAGTGGTAAGTATCAAGAACAAAAGGCAGGAAAGAGTTTTTGAAATTGTAGATAAGAATGACCAGAGCTCAAGCAATCCTCCTGCCTCAGCCTCCCAACTAACTGGGACTACAGGTGCACACACCAGCACACTTGACTAATTTTTTTTTTTTTAAGAGACGGGGTCTCACTATGTTGCCCAGGCTGGAGTGCAGTGGCTATTTACAGGCGTGATCCCACTGATCAGCATGGGAGTTTTGACCTGCTCCATTTCTGACCTGGGCCGGTTTATCCCTCCTTAGGCAACCTGGTGGTCCTCGCTTCCGGGAGGTCACTATATTGATGCCGAACTTAGTGTGGACACATGATCGGCATAGTGCACTACAGCCCAGAACTCCTGGGCTCAATCAATCCCCCCACCTCAGCCTCCCGAGTAGCTGGGACTATAGGTACGCACCACCATGCCCAGCGCTTGGCTAATTTTTAATTTCTTTTTTTTGAGATGGAGTCTTGCTCTGCTGTCCAAGCTGGAGTGCAGTGGCATGATCTCGGCTCACTGCAACTTCCACTTCCCAGGTTCAAGTGACTATTCTGCCGCAGCCTCCCAAATAGTCGGGACTACAGGTGTACACCACCATGCCCGGCTAATTTTTGTATTTTTAACAGAGACGGGGTTTCACACATTGGCCAGGCTGGTCTTGAACTCCTGACCTTGTGATCTGCCCTCCTTGGCCTCAGAAAGTGCTGGGATTACAGGCATGAGCCACTGCTCCAGGCCTTTAATTTTATTTTATAGAGACAGGGTCTTGTTATGATGCCCAAGCCGGTCTCAAACTATACTCCCACTTCAGCTCCCAAAATGGTAGGATTACAGACATATCTTATAGTAAGGTTTAATACTCAGACCGAAATGGAAAGCCACTGGATGGTTTTAAGCAGAGAAATGACATGGTATGACTTAGGTTTCAAAAGAATCACTTGGGTTGCTGTGTTGAGAACAGATTTGAGTTGCAGTAACAAAGCAGGTTGAATAGACTCCAAGCTAGAGATGCAGAGGCACTGACTAGGGTAATGAAGATGCAGGTCCTAAGTGGTCTAATTCTGGATAGTATTTTGAATTTAAAGCAAGATTTGCTGATGTACCGCATATGAAAAAGACAGAAAAGAGTCAACAAAGCCTCTTAAATATCCAAGAGGAAACACTGAGTGGAGATCTCGTGTGGGCCATGAGACATATTAGTCTACAGTAGATGGAGAGATTCCAGTTAGTCATCAGCAGTTTGGATTTTAGCAAGGTAATATGGTATATCTACTGTATCATCTCTCCTTCCTAGCTAAGGGGCTGGGGTAGTTCCCCATAATCAAGCAGTCACATTTCTGCATCATGAGGGACAGCCCAGGTTAGGTTGTGCCCCAAAATTAGTTGTGGAACTAGACTTACCAAAAAACCAACAAAAACTCTTGCACTTCAGAACTGCAAATAAAGGATGTGGACCTGCATATCCTCCAATAGCCCACATGTCAGCAAGCCTAACCCTGGAGGACACCAAGAGGACTCATGAAGGGTCCACTGTCATGCTGGGAAATACGGGTACCAAACATACAAGCACACAAGACAGAGATGGGGGTAGGGAAAACAAAAGCAAAAGGAGGGGCAAATAAGAAATATATCAGTTAGAAATTGCCACCATGACCGGGCACAGTGGCTCACGCCTGTAATTCTAGCACTTTAGGAGACAGAGAGGAGGATCTCTTGAGCCCGGGAGTTCAAGACCAGCCTGGGCAACACAGCAGGACTTCATCTCTACAAAAATATAAAAAAATTAGCCAGGTGTGTGGTGGCACCCACCTGTAGTTCTAGCTACTTGTGAGGTTAAAGTAGAAAGATCACTTAACTCCAGAAGGTCAACACTTCAATGAGCTGTGATCATGCCACTGCACTCCAGCCTCGGCAACAGAGCCAGACTCTGTCTTGAAAGAAAAAAAAAACCGAAATTCTAACACATACTACAATATGATGAAAGAAGCCAAGTGCTGTGGCTCATGCCTGTAATCCCATTACTTTGGGAGGCCGAAGCTGCTGGATCATGAGGTCAAAAAATCGAGACCATCCTGGCCAAGATGGTGAGACCCCAACTCTACTAAAAATACAAAAATTAGCTGAGTGTGGTGGCGTGTGCCTGTAGTCCCAGCTACTCAGGAGGCTGAGGCAGGAGAATCACTTGAACCTGGGAATCGGAGGTTGCAGTGAGCCGAGATCGCACCACTGCATTCAATCAGCCTGGTGACAGAGCAAGACTGTCTCAAAAAAAAAAGGAAGACATTATGCAGCCCGGTGCAGTGCCTCATGCCCGTAATCCCAGTACTCTGGGAGGCCGAGACAGGTGGATCGCTTGAGCCCGGGAGTTTGAGACCAGCCTGGTCAACATGGTGAAGCCCCATCATTACAAAAATACGAAAATTGGACAGGCATGGTGGGGCTCACCTCTAGTCCCAGCTATTCAGGAGGCTGAGGCAGGAGAATCACTTAAACCTGGGAGGTGGAGGTTGCAGTGAGCTGAGATGGCGCCACTGCATTCTAACCTGGGCAACAGAGAGACTCTATCTTAAAAAAAAAAAAATTACAAAAAAGTCTAGTGCCTAACACAGTAACTGTGACACAGTAAGTGCTCAATAAATACAAGCTTTTATTATTCAAGGAGCGAAGAGGGTGTATTTTGAAAAAGAATATACTATGTATTTTTTTTTAAAGGCCTACAGAAAGTAAAGCTTAACGAACTCTTGGCTGGTGGAATTGCCTAGAAAAGTGAGAAAGCCTTGAAAAGCACTATGCTCTACTACTGATTGCCATGGACATAACCTTTTAATTCCAATTAAAATGCCCAGGTACTAACATCTGCCATGCACAGCTCTCCAGTGTCTTGTCTGTTCACACGGAAAATGTAAACAGAATTATGCTTTGCCAGGAATCTTGTCAAATTACCACACGTCTCCTTCCTTAAAAAAAAAAAGTCGGCCGGGCGCGGTTGCTCAAGCCTGTAATCCCAGCACTTTGGGAGGCCGAGGCGGGTGGATCACGAGGTCAAGAGATCGAGACCATCCTGATCAATATGGTGAAACCCCGTCTCTACTAAATATACAAAAAATTAGCTGGGCATAGTGGTGCGTGCCTGTAATCCCAGCTACTCAGGAGGCTGAGGCAGGAGAATTGCTTGAACCCAGGAGGCGGAGGTTGCGGTGAGCCGAGATCGCGCCATTGCACTCCAGCCTGGGTAACAAGAGCGAAACTCTGTCTCAAAAAAATAAATAAATAAATAAATAAAGTCTTTCTCTGTATGTAAATTATTAAAACTGTCTTAATTACAACATGCCGATCTTTGCAAGCTATTATCCCTGAACAAAACTATAATATACAAAATTGGTATTTGGAGATTATAAAGCATTTATGGAAACGGTCCTAATACAGAAAAACCAGGTTCTTCGTTGAATCCTTAGACTCTTCTGTGTTCCCCAGTATACAGCACTGCAAATGGTGGGAACTACTATATGTAAACCAAATTTTCCTCAATGGTCAATCATTCTCCACTATCTCTCCCAGTTTATGGCATCAGAAAAAAAAAAAAAACCTGGATTTTTTTTGTCTCCCCACCAATTATACTACAGCCATCATTAACTAAACTAAAATGCTGTTGCTTTTGCAACATCCTTAGCAGAGAAGGTAGGACCTACCCTTTTCACAGATGTATACAGCATAGGGCACCACTCAGGCCCTATTAACCAAAGCACAAATCTAGAATTGCACTTCAGGTAATTAACCAGAGGCTCATTTAGACATCACTGCATAAATAAACATTGGTTCCATGCTTATTTTCTCATGAAAAATGTGAAAAACATTGAAATAATTTCTCTCAATAGGAAAATATAATGTATCATGTCAAAGCCTCATCTAATGTGGTTCTGCGTATCTGAAATGTCCTAAGGTGACTCTCCAATACAGAGTGGAGAGCAACGCTACAAAAGTCACATACAGAAGGCTACCCTGATCCACAACTTCACCCTACTCTGAAATAAAAAGAACAAGAACACTGTACTATGTAGACTATAAGTAGAAAGTGGTCGAGATTTATTGAGCACTTTCTACTAATTCTAATAGAATTAAAGAAAAACAGAAAGAAAAGACTTTTCACCTGTTCTTAGATGGGGTTTCGCCATGTAGGCCAGGCTGGTCTTGAACTCCTGACCTCAAGTGATCCACCCGCCTTATCCTCCCAAGATGCAGTGATTACACACGTGAGCCACCGCGCCCTGCCGGGAAACTAAGTTTATATACCAGAACCATCTGCACCAAAAATACGAGTGTCAAAGATATCAGAATATTTTATTCAAAGTCTGAGTTTTTCTTTAAAAAAAAACACAAAACACCTACTTTATAAACAGACCAGTTTTGAGATTAAAATGTAAATCCAAGCTTAACTGTTATAAATCTCAGCCTTGTAAAGAGGAGCTTCCACTGCCTTTTCAAGGCTAACTGGGTTTAAAGTCCTAACGCACCGAAACAGACGCCAAGTCTACTACCCACCACGCATTGGCTCAAAGGAAGCCCCGCCCCGCACAGCCACGGTAACTGAACATCAAGGGAACCCCAGGGAAGGTTTTCCCTCTGCCACATTTCTGGTCTCCGACAACTCCCCTTCCCTCCCCTCCTCCACCATCACCACCGCAGAACTGGCGTCCCAGCATCAGCCACGCACGCTCCTACGGGAGGACCTTGTGCACTTCGTCCCAATAGTCACAACCAAGAGGGGAGTGGGAGTGACCATGTTCCCACTCTGCAGCCTGCACCGTGCGAGACACGCTGCAAGGAGCAAAGCGGGGAAAACAGCTCCGGCACAGGGCCCTCGTGCCCCAGGCAGAAGGCATGACCGAGCCACTAGAGTAAGTCCTGACACCTCCGCAGCTCCTAGTGGGCGGGGGCCCCTCCCACACCACGGAGACATAGGGAGGGGCAGATCTAGACGCCGAGACTCCCAGCCAGACCCGACAGCGGGCTTTCCCCAGCACCGCCTCACTGCCAAGGAGGCGGAAACCCCGGGCAGGGGGGGACGGCCAAGGGGAGTGGCATCACAGATCAGTACGGCCCCTCCGGCCAACCGGATCCCGAGAAGGCGGAGGAACTCAGACTTCACGCCCCCTCCCTGCCGCGCCCAGAGTCTACACGCGGGAGACCCCCCTACCCGTCCCGGACCCCAGCAGGCCAGAGCGCGCCGCCAACCCGAGGCCCCGCCCACCCCCGGAGCAGAGGAGGGGGTAGCCGGCCGCAAACCGCACTCAGCTCGAGGCCGGCCCCGCCCCTTTCTCCACAATTGCACGCGCGCGCCGACCCCGCCTCTGAGCGGCGGCGCGAGAGCCCGCCCCCCTCCGCGCGCACCGGGACTACGCTCTCCTCCCCCTCCCGCGCGGAGAGCTACCCCGCTCCGCCCCCCACCCCCCTCACACAGCCACACACCTCCCGCCCGTCTGCTCTACGGGAAGCCGAGGAGGTCAGCCCCCCCTAAAAATACACACCCTCGAGTCCAGCGTTACCCGCCACCAGGCTCCCGCCCGACCCCCGGCCCTGCGTGCTCTCACCGCAAAGCTGCTTCGGCCGCTCGTCACTGCGTGTCCCTCTCCGCGTGAGCCGCGAGCTCAGTAGGGAGGCCCGGAGAACAGCGTGGGGCACAGGCCCGCCGAAGCGGACTGGCAGCTACCTCTCCGCTAACGAAGCGGTCACAGGCTCCAGTGCCCAGACTGGGAAGGAGGGAGGGAGGGAGGGAGGGAAACTCCGAGGGGGGAAGGGGAGGGGGGAAGATGGAGAAACCGTCTCCGCCGCCTGTACCGCCGCGGCCGCTTCTCTGTTACCCGGGAAATCCCGCCCACTCCCCCGGCCCGCCCCGCAGAGGGAAGACTCAGCTTCGTTCCAGCACAGGACGCAATGCCCGCCCATCAAAGACTCAGCCAATTAGGGAGGCCTGCCTGCTGACTTCCCGCCCCTTCCCCCTCGACTGGGAGGGGAGGGGGAGCCGCTCACCTTCTCCACGCCCCTATTGGCGGGGAGCTTCCTTAACTCAACCCCGCCTATTGGAGACGGACTGCTGAAGCCCACCCCCGAGCCCCAACACTATTGGAGAAAGCCGGGAAACTCTTCCCGTCTCATTGGAGGACACCACATATCCCACCCCACAGAGTCTCAGCCACAGGCCTAATAAGTTGGCTCCCGCCTCCGCCGGTCATCGCATTGGAAGGCTACCCCTGGCTCTCCCACCGCCCCAGGAAGGTAAGTAACCGATGTGGGGTAAAATGTCTGTAAGTGAAGCAGGCTCCGCCTACTGCACTGCCGGGCCAGGCCCCGCCCCAAGAATGGGATTGGTTATCTTGGCGCTGGTAGGACCCTCCATTGGCCAGGGCGCCCGTCTAGGAAGGAACTAATTCCGCCCTGCGCGGGGAGGCTGAACCTTAGTAGTCCTTTTGTGGAATGTTTACACTAGAGACTGAAGCTCGGAGTTCCAGGGCCTGAGACAGGACGCGGCGCGGAGCTTATCAGCAGAAACCCCACATCCTAGGATTTGAAGACAAAAGCAGCCCACCCTGGAGGACTCCCTTACAAAAAAATGAGAGAATGAGAACTCATCGTCCCCATCTAGTTACAGTTTACATTCTACATACTGCGTCCTCGTAAACACAAATACCCGGAGCAGCTGGCAACTCTTTTCAGCCAAGTAGAGTACAGAACTAAGGTCTGGAGACCTAAGCAGAGAAATAACCCCAGGGGTGTCCAGCCCACTCCCTAGAGCTGAATATGCAGTCCTAGGAGGGCGGAGATAACCAAAAGAGAGGCGGGCCCTAACAGCCACCGCCCTGGCAAGCCTCCGGAGGGCGGAGCGTGAGGCACAAGTACTCACGATCTCCCCGGTGGATCTGGAGGCATCCTCAGAACTGAGAAAGGAGAGGAAAAGAGTAAAGCAGGCCACGGTATAAATTAACTTTGGGGTCATATCACACTCAGAGAAAAGATAAAACTTCCGTAGTTGGGGACATAAAATGACTGTTCACCTTCTCCTTGGCCAAGAGCGTTAATAGCAGTCCCTGTGCCCGCTCTGGTGTAGGTAACAGTGCCTCGAACACACAGTGAGACAAAGTGCTTTCAATTCCTAGTCTGCTTTTATTTATTCACCAAATAGGGCGTGGGCCTCAGCTGAACTTACTTTGGGGGGACACTCTCCCAGCGCCAGGAGAGGGGGCGGGATTAGGTTTTTACCGCACTCTGGAGGAAGTCGAATCCTCCTCACAGACAGCTGAGACCCCAAGGGACAGGCCCAGTGAACCCGCTCCTAGGTCCAACTCTGTCCTCCCTCTGCAATCCAGCGGAAATGGCCAGGAACGAGCTCTGGCAGCAGGTGGGCCTGACTCCAATGATGGCTTCGAGCCACGAAACCACGAAAGCAAATTGTGAAGTTCATGGGGAGTCGACAGGTGGGAGAAGCCTCGCCAATAGCCAAGTCCTGCCCCGGAACGGAGCTCTAAAAATAAGACCAACGAAGCGACCCCCGGGCCAAACTGCTGGGAAGTTAGGAGGAAGTGGCACTCCAGCAGAACCGACCCAAGGCTACTTCTAACTTTGCGCCCCCTTCCACCACTAGAGTATCAAGGGGCAGGCTCACCATGGTATCAAAAACTACTCAGAACCCAAGCCAGCATTAGGCCCCTCACGACTTCCCGTGACCCCAAGGGACAGGCCCGTGACCACAGGGTACCACCTGCGCTGGATCTCGCCAAAGGGCCCCAGGCCAGTGCTCTAGGTTGTCAAGAGTCTCAGACACAGCCAACTAAGGACGGCAGCTACCATGCCTAGGGAAGAACGAACACTTTCAGCGTCTAGAGTTCTCAGTTTAAGTTCAGAGAAGTCAAGGGGCGCGGAAATAGCCAAGCCACAGGGTTAGAACTTTAGTACTTGGCCCCGGCCACGAAGGGCAGATCTCAACCCCTGCAGAACCTCCGGAGCTTCGCTACCGAAATCCACTCCTCACTGTAATCCCCTGGCTTCACCCCGAAGGCTACCAGGTCTCGAACCTCGGTGGAACCTTTGTGTGGCTTCTCGGCTATCCCCGCCCCCCTCGCCAAGGGCGCCGAGCCTAGGACTTCCGGGCGGGAGGGCAGTTCGAAGGAGCTAGGCGGGCCTTACACATGTGCGGAGCGCGCTCGAGAGCGAAGGGAGGAGGCGGGGAACAAGGGTGGACTTCCCACTCCAAGCTCGCATAGCCGGAGGAGGCCGGGCTACCCGTCTCACCAATCAGAGGCGGGGGCGGGACCCTGCGCTTCTCGTCAGCGGCAGGAACTCTCCCTCCTCCCTCCGCGGAAAAAAAATCCTAGCAACTTAAACTCCAGCCCGGCCTCCCGATAGGCGGAGCTCGGGAGAATGTCATCCAATCCACATCCGAGAAGGAGGAAAAAGGGGGTCTCGCCCAGCCAGTGGAAGACAAGAGAAGGCGGGGCCTCCGGGCGAGCCCGAGGTAGGTGGGAGAGAGGAAACGGGCCCGCCCCTCCGCTCCCCTCCAGGCGGGTTGCACAAGCCGCCGGCGGAGTAGATAGTAAACAGTCTGGGTCGTGGAGTGTTCGCAGGGGCCGCCTGGCGCTCGGTGGACGGGAGCCCCTGCGCCGCCTCTCCCGGCGTTGCCCCGCCCGACCGGGACGGTTCGCGCCGGCGCCCCGCCTACCCGCTCGCGGCCGCCATCCCGGCTGACAGGCGCGCCCCCCGCGCCCCTCCCGCCCGCTGATGCATTTCCTTTTCCCGATTCCGAGCGTGGAGACTGTTTTCCCAGTTTCCGACCTTCACTGCCCCTTTCAGGCCACCCCCTCGTGGGCGCGCAGACGCCCGCGCCCCCGCCCCATCCGCGCGGAGCGGCCCGCAATAGCACCTCGCGGGAAGGGGGAGCCCGGCGGCGGTACGGCCGGGGGAGGGGAAAAGAGCAGCAGTCGCCGCCGCCGCCGCCTTGGGGTGGGCGGGGAAGCAGGCAGCTCCATGTTTGCAAGGGGATCAGCCGGGGCCGCGGGGCGAAGCCGCCGAGTTCCTGGGGGTTTTCCCCACCACCCGTGCAAGCTCCTCGCCAGCTCGCGGCCTGCCGGGTTCTGGCACCGAATGCTGACGACTGCCACGGCCGGGGAGTTCGGAGCCCTGGCAGCTCGCGGGGTTAGCGGCGAGGCGCAGGGGCTCTTTCCGGTGGCCTCTCCCGCCCCCGGCCGCCCCTCCCGCAAGTCCTGTGTTGCCCCCGCCCCCAGAGTCCATAACAACCGCGGGCCCACTGTGCCCGCGCCTCTCCGGAGCGCGCCCACCGCCCCCTCCGACAAGTTTGCGGGCAGAAACAAAACCCTCGGGGCGGCTGCCGCCCTTGCTCAGCGTGGGTAGCCGGGAAAGCCGCGGGCCCCGGCTCGCTCGCTAACTCCAGCTCTCAAGCAACTCCGGGCGCCGCAAGCTCAATGGGCCCTGCCGACCACGCTCCAGCCGCCGCCCCCTGCCGAGCCTGCAAGCCGCAGCCCGGGCCCGGTTCTAGGCGGCGTGCGGAATCCCCCTTTTCCTTCCTAATGTTTTTCTTTTTTTGAAAAAGGCACAACAGGAGCGGGGGTCTCCTGCCCGCCCCTTCTTCAGTACGCCGCCAAAACCTACCGAAACCGACTGCTCGGTGAGATAAACTAGGCGGCACTGCCGGCGCAGGGACGACCCCAGGCCGGACCGACCCCCTCCCCACGGCTCCGGCCCGGCTGGAAACACACACAAGCGAGCGGGCGGCGCCAAGAGCGCTCCTTCCTGGCCTGTCCCTCGCCTACCTCGGCCGCGGGACTCCGAGCCTCCCCTCAGCTCGGTCCCAGGGCCCGCGGGGCCCACACCACGTCGGGCCGGCCAGACCGAGCGGCCGGGGGATTAGCCCCCCAAACGACTGAGATTGGGGGGACCAAATTAAAAGCAGCTGTTTAACATACCTTCCGAGCCAGGCGAGGAGTCCTGAATGGGAGGGAACGCCCCCCACGGGCCATTGGCTCCCCGGAGCTCACGTCAGTCACCCTGGGCCCGCCTCCGCCCCGCCTCTTCCCCTTCATTGAAGGCTCCCTCCTTCCAAAAAATATAAATAAATTTATTAAACTAAACGCTAGTGAGAGACGCATCCGTGGTAGAGGCCCTTATAGCTTCCGCACCGCCGACTGGAGTTTCTTGAGGTGCTCGGACTGGAAGGAGGCCTTCTGGAACTCGGAGATCCTCAGGGTGGACGCGGATGATGAGCCAGCGGGGCCACCCGGCCCCAACTTCCTTCACACGCACAACCCATTTGGAGCTAGGCAGTAGAGGAGGTAGGTGCACCGTAGCCACTGGCTGAAGTGGGCAGACTCCTCTGGCTGTGTGACCTAACCGTGTACGGTCCACTCTGTTAGGTGGACCTAAAAGTGAGTGACGCAAACGGGAAGCCCTGCGTCCGCGGGCAACAGGCACTTGTCCCTACTGTGGGTGAGGCAGACATTCATACCGCACCTGCTGCTAGGTACAGTTGCAGACTGGGTGACGGGCTTACTCTACCTCTCGAAGGGCTCCAGATTCAGCCGAGGAGAGTCTACGTAAGGCACTTAAGGCAAGGCAGGAATGTGTATGTAAATAGACATCCATAGGAGCTCAGAGAAGAGAGGTTCCTTCTGCTGAAGGAAAATTGGTTTCATGGAGGAGGTGGCATTCAAGTTGGGTCTTAAAGATTTCATCAAGCAGAATTGGAGGGGCAGGTCATTGTCAGCAAAGGACACAAAGGGGTAAATGCAAAAAAAGGACCTTCATATGTGGCTGTAGTCATAAAAAAGGGTTGGGGGTATGGAGATGGAATTAGTTTACAACTTTTAGTTGGGTAAAATGCTTGGATGTGCACAGCCGAATATGCAGGCAGCACGGTCACAGGCCCACAACTGTAGTGTAAGATGTTTGGCACCCTGGCAGAAAGATGGGTTCTGACGGTGGACTGAGAAGTGCCTATAAGCAGCAAGGGGAGGCCCAGAGGCTGTTGTAATACTGCGTTTGGAGACTACAGAAGTGCCTCTTGTGGAAGGAATAGCTGGGGGAAGGGAAGGCTTCTTGTCTCTATCCCAGCCACCCAGTCTGAAAACTTCCTCCACCTTCAGCAGCCTGCAAGTCAAAGCTTTGACTCAGATCTTTCCTTGCATCATTTGCTTTATTTATCATAACTTCCCACCAAAAGGAGTTTCTGGGGGACACAAGCCACCCAACATGTCTGTGTTCCAGAGCGCTGAGCCTACCTAGACCCAGGGCATACAATGTGAAAAAAATACCTGTTTGTTGAGGCACTAAGAAAAAGGAAGTTAATGTGGATAAGGTGGGGTGTGCAGAATGTGAAGGACCTTGGGAGTCCAGTGGGCAGAATGGGGGCCTGCTGCCTGTTAGGAAATTACTGGGAAATCTGTCCCAACAATTCAGGTGACAGGTAAGGAGATTGACCAAAACAGTGACAATGGGTGAGAATAATATTGAAGGAGAGCTGTATTTGAGAAAGACTCAAGGGGAGTGGGTGAGTGATTCAGTGTGGGTAGGAGAGGGAAAGAGGTAGCCTGTGGCCTGCTGTGTGAAGAGATGATAGAGCTTGAGGCACTAGTTAGATAATCTGGGTCCTACACTTAGCGTGGTCAGTGACTGGTGTTATAGTCTTAGTCTATTCCTCCCTCTGAGCCTCAGTTTCCCTGTGAAATGGGGTGGAAATTGAGTAGAAAGATAGGCTCTAAGGTCCTCACTTAGAATCCAGGTGGGGGAAGCTTGCCATTGAGGAAACAGGGCAGGTAGGAAGAACTATTGATTTTGGAAGGGCAGTAGGTCCCCCCAAGTGGAGTCTGGAGACTAGAATATGGGCAGTAGCTGAGTTGATTGAAATCACTGGGTGAAAGGTATGGAGAGGGAAAGGCCAGGAGATAAGGACTATGTGTTCAGTGGGAGACCCACACTGGCAGAGCCATGGAGGTTGAGATTCATCCTCCCTAGGGTGAGGACAAAGTTTTCCTTCAGAACAGAGATCCCAGCTGGGCAACATAGCAAGACCCTGTCTCTACAATGTATTTAAAAATTAGTTGTGCATGGGCCAGGCACAGTGGCTCATGCTTGTAATCCCAATACTTTGGGAGGCCGAGGTGGGCGGATCACCTAAGTCAGGAGTTCCAGACCAGCCTGGCCAACATGGCGAAACCCCATCTCTACTAAAAATACAAAAAATTAGCTGGGCATGGTGGCAGGCACCTGTAATCCCAGCTACTCAGGATACTGAGGCAAGAGAATTGCTTGAACCCGGGCAGCAGAGGTTGCAGTGAGCGGAGATCGCGCCACTGTATTCCAGCCTGGACGACAAGAGCAAAACTCCATCTCAAAAAAGAAAAAAAAAATTAGCTGTGCACTGTGGCACATGCCTACAGTCTCAGCTACTTGGGAGGCTGAAGCAGGAGATTCGTTTGAACCCGGGAGTGGAGGTTGCAGTAAGCTTAGATTGCGCCATTTCACTCCAGTCTGGGCAGAAGAGCATAACTCTTTTTTGTTGAGACTGTCTCCAAAAAAAAAAAAAAAAAAAAAACGCTGAGTGCTGTGCCTCACACCTGTAATCCTAGCACTTTGGGAGGCCCAGATGGTTGGATCACCGGAGGTCAGGAGTTCAAGGCCAGCCTGGCCAACATGGTGAAACCCTGTCTCTATTTAAAATACAAAAAATTAGCTGGGCATGGTTGGCGGGCGCCTATAATCCCAGTTACTTGGGAGGCTGAGGCGGAAGAATCGCTTGAACCTTGGAGGCAGAGGTTACAGTGGGCTGAGACTGAGACTGCACCACTTCACTCTAGCCAGGGCAGAGGAGCAAAACTCTGTCTCAAAAACAAACGAACAAACAAAAAATGATCACCTGATGTCTCAATCTCCATCTTAAATTCCTGCTCTATTTCTTAATTTGTTTCTTTCTTTCTTTCTTTTTTTTGAGATGGAGTTTCACTCTTGTTGCCCAGGCTGGAGTGCAATGGCATGATCTCGGCTCACCCCAACCTCCACCTCCGCCTCCTGGGTTCAAGCAATTCTCCTGCCTCAGCCTCCCGAGTAGCTGGGATTACAGGCATGCGCCACCACAACCAGCTGATTTTGTATTTTTAGTAGAGACAAGGTTTCTCCGTGTTGGTCAGGCTGGTCTCGAACTTCCGACCTCAGTTGATCCGCCCGCCTTGGCCTCCCAAAGTGCTGGGATTACAGGTGCCCAGCTCTATATCTTAATTTCTTAAGGGGGTCTGCCCTAGCTGAAGGCATAACATAAAGTGAGATGAGGCAGATTGGCGGAGGAGAAAGAACTAGTCTGGAAGTTGAGTCCCCTGGTTCCTTCCCACTTAGTCCCTTTTTATCTGTGGATCAGCTTCCTCTCCTATATGAGAATAACATAGCAAACCTTACCCTGTTATGAGGATCAAATGTGATGATAAAATGTGCTTTATCACCTGGTGAGGTTCTGAGCTTCTGTGGAGGTCAAAGGCCCAAGCATTTGACAGAGATACTAGTCAGCACATAGTGTGCTGTGGATGCAGTTACTCATGGAGGATTTGCCACTGCAACAGTTACCTCCACGCAGAGAATCAGGCTTTGCTGACACTGCCCATGGCTCTGTGTGTGCCACCCTGATGGGGACCTCCTCCTGAACACTCGGCAGACTGAGTTTCTTGAGGACAGACACTTTGATTCACCTCTGAGCCCCCAGAACTCACTGCAGTCAGGTACAGGGGGTTCTTTTGTCTGGTGATGATTTCTGACTCAATATGTTGACACCTGGACAGCACGGCCAGTCCCACATTCTTTGGGAAAGTGAACCCTTGATTCGGTGACATTGTCCCTCCAGCTGTCAGCTGCACTGAGGAGTTGCATCCATGGAAAATGAGTGGCTCTTAATCCATTAAAGACATGTCAGAGTACTTCATACATTTGTGAAATTTATCAAAACTTTTAGTTTAAAAATAGTTACAGTGAACATTCCCCCACTACCCTATCAGTGAGGACTAAACTAAGTGGACATTGTGAATCAACTGGTATAGGTGATAAATAAATAAACAAATAAATAATAAATAAATAAAATAAAATTAAGTGGATCTGGGTAAGGGCCCTCCTAGGAGAAATCACATTGGTAGGTCAGGTTCTGATTCCCAGGAGGCCCCTTATGTGTGAAAAGTCTCATAGACCAGTTTGGGCAATACAGTGAGACCTTGTCTCTACAAAAATAAAAACGAATTTAGTTGGGCATAGTGGCACATGCCTGTGGTCCCAGCTACTCAAGATGCTGAGGCAGGGGGGTCGCCTGAGCCTGGGAGGTCGAGGCTGCTGTTAGTTGTAATCGCACCACTGCACTAGAGCCTAGGAGACAGAGCGAGATCCCGTCTACAACAACAAACTCTTGTAGATTTCGTGCGTTAGGGATTATTATCCTTAGTTATAGATGAGCAAACTGAGGCCAACAGCAGTAGACTTGCTCAAGCCAAATAGCCAAGGGAAGTGTGGGTCCAAAATCTCAGCTTTGTCTCCACTCCTACATGCTGTCTCTGTGCACTCTGGCTGGTGACCCAGGTTGGGGCCTGGAGAAAAACAGCCTGACTCCCTTGTTGCTCCGCACTCCTCACCTCCCTAACTTAAAGATCAGTTTATCCTCAGACAATTCTACCTGATTTCTGGCCTTTTCCAGAAAAGCAAGATTTGTCTGAAGCAGATACATACATACACAAAAGACCTAAACTCACAATACATCAACTCAAATCTGTCACACCTTCTGACACCCTCAACCTCACAGGCATCTCACAGACACAAACTCATTCGAAAAAGGATTCATTCAAACTTCCTTAGGGCACTTACGGCAGGTGGTGATTGAGAGACACTTAGGGCCTGCACTTCAGTGACTCTGCCAAGGATGTTGGTGCCAGCACCCTGTTGACACAACGTCTGCAGACTTGAACTCTCAGGAATATCCAGGTAAGGAGCATCTGAGGCTGGCTCCCCACCCACAACCCAAAGCATCTTCTAGGTTCAAGGCTGGATGATTTTGGCCAATCATTTATCTTTTCAGTTTTTTGGGGGGGATGGTGGAGTCTTGCTCTGTCGTCCAGGCTGGAGTGCAATGGCGCGATCTTGGATCACTGCAACCTCTGCCTCCCGGGTTCAAGTGATTCTCCTGCCTCAGCCTCTTGAGTAGCTGGGATTACAGGAGCGTGCCACCACACCCAGTTAATTTTTTTGTATTTTTAGTAGAGACAGGGTTTCACCATGTTGGTCAGGCTCGTCTGGAACTCCTGACCTCGTGATCCTCCCGCCTTGGCTCCTAAAGTGCTGGGATTAGTGAGCCCTTATCTGTAATCTAAGAATCAGAATACCTACTTCAGTGGGAAGATATTAGATTTAAAACTAGGCCGGGCATGGTGGCTCACACCTATAATCCCAGCACTTTGGGAGGCTGAGGCAGGAGGTCAAGACATCAACATGACAAGCACCCATTACCATACCTGGCTAATTTTGATAATTTTAGTAGAGATGAAGGTGTCACCATGTTGGCCAGGTTGGTCTTGAACCCCTGACCTCAGATACTCCATTCCCCTCAGCCTCCCAAAGTGCTGGGATTATAGGCGTGAGCCACCACATCCAGCATCTCTCAATTTAAAATCCTTATCCCCACCAGAGGCGGTGCCTCGTGCCTGTAGTCCCAACACTTTGGAAGCAGAGGTAGGTGTTGCTTGAGCTCAGGAGTTCGAGACCAGCCTGGACAACATGGCGAAATGCTATCTCTACAAAAAATACAAAAATTGGCCTGGCGTGTCTGAGGCAGGAGAATCACTTGAACCCCGGAGGCGGAGGCTGCAGTGAACTGAGCTCACGCCACTGCACTCCAGCCTGGCAACAGAGTGAGACTCTGCCTCAGAAAACAAAAAAATTAAGTATGCCTAGCATTCAGTCAAGAGTTCCCATACCTGTTTTCCCCTCCTTAATCTCATCCTCACCTCCCTCTTCTCCTGGCCATTCAAATGCAAAGTCTGGTTGAGCAATGAGCCCCAGAGCAGGCCTTAGAGGGTCAAAGAATCCCATGATGTGAAGAAACTCCATTTCTCTTCCAGCCAGGTTTAGATGGTATATATTCCGTTATTTCTGATTTCTGGCTGACCTTGGAGGCTTGGTAGTTTTGAGGGAATTTTATGACTGCTACTTACTGCCTTGAAATGTTTCCCCTTGCTGAGCATTAATTTACCCTTCTGGGTCACTCAGCACGTTCCTCAGTTTACCTGGCTTTATGACTGCAGTGTTTCCTGCTCTACACCAGTTGTTTGGTAGCTTGTGTTTTTTAAGCAACGAGTTCATTTGTTACTGCTTTTTAAAAATAGAATAGCTTTCCATTTGAGAATTATTTTTATTTATTTATTTAGAGACAGGGTTTTGCCATATTGCCCAAGCTGGTCTCAAATTCCTGGCCTCCCACGTCAGCCTCCCAAAGCACTGGGATTACAGGCATGAGCCACTGCATCCAACCAGCAAGGTCCTTTGTTCAAAGAAAATCTTACTCTGAAGCCTAATGTGTAAGAGATCAAGGTGGGTCTTGTTTTGGTTGAAGTGAGGACAGCCTGAGCACTGCAGTCTATTCCTTCACGTCTCTCTCATGCAACCTCCCGACTGCCACATCATCCCTTTGAAGACTTCTAATGAAGCCACATTTCAGATCTTGTTCATTCGTCCCAGCCACTACCTACCTCTCAGCAGCCTGTGACAAAGCAGCCTGGCTTTGTGCTCGGTTACCTCCGGCTGTTCATCAATATCCTTCAGCAGTTTTTCTTCCTCCACCCGTTACCTAAATGTTGGCAGCATCCAAATGTATCTCCTCTCTTGCCTTCCTCTTTCTCACTTCAAGACTCATTGTTTCTGTCTAAACTAAGTTCTAAATTGACATCTCCAGACCAGTATCTGCCCTAAACATCAGACTCCAGACTTCTACTGGATGCTGGCCACAGAAATTTTTTTATTAAAAATTCATTTTTTCACAGAAAAAAAATTCATTAAAAGTCAACCCTGAGATGAAATGGGTGACCTTTGCTCAGGTGCACATCTGGCCAGTATTGAGGCTTTAAGACAAACTACAGGGCACGGTGGCTCACACCTGTAATCGCAGCACTTTGGGAGGCCAAGGCAGGTGAATCACGAGGTCAGGAGTTCAAGACCAGCCTGACCAACATGGTGAAACACCATCTCTACTAAAAATACAAAAAATTAGCCGGACGGGGTGGCGCGTGCCTGTAGTCCCAGCTACTCAGGAGGCTGAGGCAGGAGAATCGCTTGAACCTAGGAGGCAGAGGTTGCAGTGAGCTGAGATGGTGCCATTGCACTCCAGCCTGGGTGACAGAGCAAGACTCTGTCTCAAAGAAAAAAAAAAAGAGAGAGAGAAGTAGCAAGATTATAACACTCAGGGAGGGGAAGCAAACGTGAGCCGAGTCTGGGAGGGGCACTGCACCACCTTGACTACCTTTGCCTGTATCTCACTGTCTTGCTTTCCTACTCTAGTCATCATAGTCTCAGCAACCATCAGGAACATATTCCCTTCAATTGCTGAAAGCACTATAGCACCTCCATCGAACCCCCAGCTAGGATTCTAGCAGAGTTAGCTATGTCCACCATACTTAGCCTGAAAAAATATGCTGTGACTTCAGCAGGCCGCAATTAGCTCAAACAGGAGGGAGGATTTTATGACAGCCAAGGAGGGAGATTTAAACATTATAACAAGTTTCGATGTGCTAGATTTTTTTTTTCCCGAGAAAACATCTCCAAGTAAAAGTGCTAGATTTCTATTTGTGGAGAAGACCCCAGTCTTCTCTGTAGTCAATTATGAGCACTGCAGTCCAAAACACTTGATATTCACAAGTGTTGTGTAAAAGTAACTATAGGGTGGATACCTCCTAAGAGAAAAAGATGGTTCCCAGGCTGATAGGCACTTCCACTCCTGCCCTTGGTAGCTTCACAGTGGTTTGTGGGTAGTAACCAAGGCCAGAGAGAGATCTAAAGCCTAGGTTGGCAGCTCTGGGACCCTTGGTCAGTTCATGCCTGGCCTCCGAGTCGCCCTGTAGATCCCACATTGAGAAACAGGGAAACCTTAAAGGCCTATAGGCTGGTCTTGGAAAGGACAGAGACCTGACCTGCTTTTCTTCCAGTTGGAAGACCAAGCAGGAAGAGAGCTGAGGGAAGCTAGGGAAGTAGCAGCAGCCTGAAAGAAGAGGCTCTGAAAACAAACTAAAACTGGGGAGGCTGGGCATGGTGGCTCATGCCTGTAATCCTCTCACTTTGGGAGGCCGAGGCAGGAGAATCGCTTGAGGCCAGGAGTTCGCGACCAGCCTGGGCAACACAGTGAGATCCTGGCTCTAGAGACAGAATAAAAAAGCTGGGTTCCTGCTTGAGCCCAGGAGTTGAGACTGCAGTGAGCCATGATCATGCCACTACTCTAAACTAGGCAACAGAGCAAGACTCTGTCTCTGGGAAAAATAAATAGTGGCAACTGCTAGTGGGAGCTGACTCAACCCAAGTAAGGGCCTAATAGCTCCTCTACAGGTGTTTGTACTGTCCAACAAAGAACTGGACTCTTACAGTCAGAGGACCCATGGTAGGATTATCTAGTGTAGCCCCTTCTTTTACACAGGGAAGCTAGGACTTGGGCTGGGTTGAGTGGTGAGACCTCAAAACCACCAAAGAGCTGGGTCACTCTAGAGAAGCTTTTCTACTTGGCCAATGCCTCGTGGCCCACTTCCCCTCTAGGTGTCTGATTATAAGAGTTTTGTATGTGTGTCTGTCTGTCCCAAGAGACAGGAAGCGTCCCTTTCAGGGAAGGAACGAAATTTCCATAGGGCCATGATGCTAAATAGTCCATTCTCCCAAGAACAAGTCCTACTCTGTCATTTACCTGCATACTGTCACATGAAGAAGACTAACATTGGTGGGCCTTACAGGCTGTGGCTGCTGGGGCACCCTTCACCTCAGGAGTCCCATCCTAGCCAACAGTGATGGGCAAGATGAAGGGAGCAATGAGAAAAAGTACAGGGGAATTATATCATGTTTTAAAACTTATATACCATGGGACTGTTAGAGAAAGGTGAAAAAACCAGCAACCAATTCAGAAGCAGAAGCTTGTTTTAGCTCACACTGCTTTCTTCTTTATTTTCTCTCTTTCTTTTTTCTGAGACGGAGTCTTGCTCTGTCACCCAGGCTGGAGTGCAGTGGTGCAGTCTAAGCTCACTGCAACCTCGGCTCACTGCAATCTCCGCCTCCCAGGTTCAAGTGATTCTCCTGCCTCAGCCTCCCAAGTAGCTTGGATTACAGGTGTCCACCACCATACCTGGCTAATTTTTTATTTTTTTTTTTTGAGATGGAGTTTCGCTCTTGTTACCCAGGCTGGAGTGCAATGGTGCGATCTCGGCTCACCGCAACCTCCGCCTCCTGGGTTCAGGCAATTCTCCTGCCTCAGCCTCCTGAGTAGCTGGGATTACAGGCACGCGCCACCATGCCCAGCTAATTTTTTGTATTTTTAGTAGAGACGGGGTTTCACCATGTTGACCAGGATGGTCTCGATCTCTTGACCTCGTGATCCACCCGCCTCGGCCTCCCAAAGTGCTGGGATTATAGGCGTGAGCCACCGCGCCCGGCCCAATTTTTGTATTTTTAATAGAGACGGGGTTTCATCATGTTGGCCAGGCTGGTCTGGAACTCCTGACCTTGTAATCTGCTTGCCTTGGCCTCCCAAAGTGCTGGGACGACAGGTGTGAGCTGCTGCCCTGGGCCTTCAGTGCTTTCCTCTTTCCTGAACATTGTTTCTTGCTTTTTCACTATGTCTCCTGTATGAGAATCCTGACTTGTCGGACATATTCTGGGTTCTCTGTTTGCCTGCCTTTTCCTTTACCTCCTCCTGTAACACCTAACACAGGTAGGATCGCACTGGTAAAAGCTACAAACAGCAGCAGTGGAAGGAGACGTATTGGACCCTTTCTCTGAGTTTTACTGAAAATTTGGGAGACATCAATTTGCTACCTCTACAGAGTCAGAAACGAACTAAATCTGTGGTTCCCAAACCTGGATCATCCTGTCACTCACTAACCACCTACTGGGTGGTCCCAGGAATTGGCATTTTATGGAGATCACTTGATCACCTCACCAATCTTTCAGATATGCAATGAGGAACTCATGCATAACCTTAAATTCACAGGGCAGTTGGGTTGCAGCCTCTTCAAATAAATGACAATTTAAAGTTACCTCTGCCAGGCCTTTTATCATAAATCCCATTTCTTACATATTCCACCAAACCCCTAACCTCTCTGGTTTCTCAAATTTCCAAGAATCTCTGTTCACTTCTTATGTTTGTGTACTCCCAAGAGAATGGAGGCTCATCTGGAAAAAGAACTAGATTAATCTTCTGCTCTACCCTTGAGCTCCCAATTATGGTAAGAAACTCAAGAAAAATTTATTGACAGATCAGAAGATGGATCATTAGAGGAAGTCTAGCGTAAGAGTTGAAAGAAGGTACTCTGGAGTCAGATGGATCCTGGCTGTAGCAAATTAATATTCCTGTGTCTCAATTTTTTTCTGTCAATACCTACCTCAAAAGGTTGTTGAGGGTGAATGAGATGATACCTAGAAATGATTCTGACCAGTGCCTAGAATAGAGTGAGCATCCAGTAAACTGTCTGCTATGACTATTATTCAGAACACCCAAGTATTTCCCAGCCACGACTGCCCCTTCACTAGCCAACAGGGATGATATGGGGAGTGGTCTTCCATGGACAAAGCTTCCGATTCTATTCTTTTGAAGAGAGAAATGCAAATGACTCAAGATCTCACAAAGACAGTGTACCCATATATATGGAGTTTCCTGGGGAGAATGATGACCACTTTGGTACTCTGCAGACACGAGGACCCTACATCAGGAGGTCCCAGCTAGGACAGTCAGTTACCAACCCTGTCACCCTTCCAGTTTACTACATGAAGCATGAGCTCAACAATAACTACCTGGAATTTAAGAACTATTTATACTCTGAAAAGAGAGCTAAACAAACCTCTGTTCTCCAAAGACAAAGAGCTATCTCCATCTTCAACGCAGTGAAGAGACCACAGGCTTTGTAAGCAGACTACCTTGAGTTCGTTTTAGAGCAAATCACTGTAACCCTCTGGACCTCACCTTCCTCATCTATATAGAAATGAGAAAGGAGTGCACAGGAGAAGGGGGAGAGGATAATATCTCACTGAACTGTTGTGAGGTGTGAATGAGGCACTGGAGGCAAAAGCACCTAGCATAGCGCTTAGTACATCTCAAGCACTGAACTGGTGCTGGTCCCTCTGTCCAGAGATAGGGCTATGGACTACAGACAAGGTGAACTCAAAGAGTCAGAACTCAAGAGTCTCAGATACTGAAGCCTTGGGTCCCTCCCTGCCTCCCTCATCCCTCCCAGACCAGCTCTTGGACCCCCTCCCTCAAGTTCCCAGTCCCAGGCTGCTAAATTGATGAAGCTAAAAGGGTTTTGATCATGTTGGTATATTTATATGTAAATACAAAACTGTATCACTGTAAGATATTGAATATGAACATTATAATTATTTTCTGAATCTGACTCAGTCCATTGATATTAAATACAAAATGAAATGATTGTAAAAAATAAGAATATACACATTCAAAGAGCTTATTACAATATAAAATTATTGAGGTCTGATCAGCTGCCAACCTCATCTTCTGTGACAGGGGAAGGTTTAGGAGTTCCTGGGATTTTCTTGGGAATGTGGAGTACTGGGGACTCTTAATCATCCCTAGCACATAAGGATGAGTGGGCTGGGAGCAGGCAGGGACAGGTTGGGTAGGTAGGGGACAAACAGTGATTGCAGGGGACCACCTCACCCAGCCAGGGGGTAAAGCTTTTTATTGATACAGAACCCACCCAGTTTGAGGGTCTAGCAGGCTAGCGGGCATGTCAGTAGACAGGGCCAAGCTGCATAAAGGAACCATCCAGCAAAAAAAAAGGGCCCCAGCTAATCCTTCCAGGGAGGTATTTTCTTAGTACATTTTTCTCTCTCACACTTGGGCTCCCCTCCTTCCTTCTAAGACTTCGTACCGATTGCTTTTGGCTCCGGCTGCTCAGTGAGTTCATCGCTACCCTCCACCTCCCATCCCTGGGATAGTGAAAGCAAAGAGAGAGTATGGAATCACAGTGGAGGTCTGTTCCCCAAATTGGCCAAGTAAGCAGAGAAAAATCATCAGATAAGGGAAATGCATGCAGAGTTAACCCAGTGTCACCACAAACTAATATTCT
Source organism: Aotus nancymaae (assembly GCF_030222135.1). Taxonomy (NCBI): domain Eukaryota; kingdom Metazoa; phylum Chordata; class Mammalia; order Primates; family Aotidae; genus Aotus; species Aotus nancymaae. The sequence continues at coordinate 73,945,576 of NW_026988414.1, forward strand.
TGGATCCAACAGGTAGCAACTGGAGGGAGATAAGTCATTACTTAAGGATGAGGCCCTGTGGCAGGAACATGGAGGAGATGTGTGTGTGTCCTCTTTCACCACTCTGTAGCCTGACAACAGAAGACATGATCACCAACCCAAGTAGTCCAGGATAAATAGTAGGGTCCAAGAAGCAAGGAGTCCTGAACTGCAACACAGAACCCCAGGAACTTCTACAAAGGAGTATCTGTGTGTATATATATTTATAGAATACGATCATATTATCACATACAATATATATTATATACACACATACATATGGACCCATACACTTAAGTGCATACACACATACACACACACACACAGAGAATGACAGAAAGGACTGGAATATACGCCCTACTTATAAACGTGCTTGGCACTCAGGACGATCTCTAGAATATGTAACTTGGTCAAGCTCTCTGGGGAGAAAGGCAAATGCTCATCAAACCTCCCCATAAAATCCTAGCAAATGGAAGGAGTGGGAGACAGGAGACCTCCAGAAAGAGAATGGCGGGAGAAAGGGGGAGGGATGTTCCTTCCCCACTTACCTCGGGGACCCTGGCAAAAATCAATAGCCACAATTTGGTTTTAATAAGGCACAGTTTGATAGCAGGTGCTAGGAATTAAGAACACATTGCTGCTGGCCCTTTCTAGTGGCAAGTTCACCACATTTATCTAGCCAAAGGGAAAGGCTGCCTTGCGTGCACGTGTGCCGGGAGACACGAGAAAGAAGTTGATCCATGGCTTCAACGTAACTGATGGCAACCTATAGGCTCAGCGGTGTCCAGGGTAGTTTAAGGAAGGCTGGCCAGCAGGTAGGAGGTTCGTGGAAGAGTTACTGACCCTCCATGGCCAGAAGGTTTTGGCCAGAGGATACCATGCCCTCCTTCTCTGCGAACTCCAGGATGGCCTTGTAGCAAAAATAGTACTGCTCAGGGGTCTGGATGCTGAAGGCCCTCTGGGTCCTCATGCGTGACACCGTCTGGAACACATTAAGGGTGCCAAGCTCCTCCAGCTGTGCCAGGCAGATGTCCAGTGAGCAGAAGGTACCTGAAGAAGGAAGGAAGTGATCACATCTGGTTTACTACCTCTCCTCTCTTCTTCCCTCTATCAAATAATCCAGACAGAATTGAATGAATGAATTCAAAGGCAAACTGCCTCATGGCAGAAGGTCAGGTGGCCTTAGGCCTGAAAGGACTCAAGGAGAAGGTCACGGGGAGTGTTGGAGGCCAGAAGGCCTCTTACCTCTCAGGACATACACTGGGGCAACAGGAAGTGGAAACGGGAAGGTGACACAGGGTAACTTCCTGCTTCGATTCCAGACAGACAGACTGACAGCACTCCCACACCTAATTTCCAGAGTCCACAAGTTTCTCAGAGGCCTAATGCAAACCTATTTCCAACTTTCTCCCAAAGGGACCTTTGAACTAGAAAGGCCCACACTTCCTGCCATGTACATCCCCTTAAGGCAAAAGCTGCTAACTCGCTCCAGAATGGAGAACACAGCACAGGGTGGGGAGTTCCTCCAGTGGGGGCTAGATGGGAAGGAAGCAACCCAGCTGAGCTCTCTGGGATACCTGCAGTGACAGTGCTAACAAGGTAACAGGGTCAGCGTTATGGTGGCATGTATAAAACATCAACCTCTAGAGGACCTGGCTTATGAAATATATATTCTGGCCATCACTTGGTCCACCAAAAGGACATTAAAAGAGTGATTTTTCACAGCAATTCACCACCAAGGGAGCAAGTAACTTCCCTCTCCAATCATCGATGTGGGCTAAGAGCTTTGTTATTCCTCCTCCACCCCGACTGCCTCTGCAGACACCAAGAGCTGCATTAGGTACATTACCTGTCCTGCCAATGCCTGCACTGCAATGGACCACAATGGGTGGCTCAGGGCACTGCCCTTTGGAGCGTGCTCCCATGTTGCTCACAGCCAGACTCTGCTGGTTTCTGACCACTCTCAAGAAGTCAATGAGGGAAGCTGCTGAGGAAGGGACACCATAGTCTGGCCAGCTCAAGAACTGGAAGTGGGTCACCTGCCGTTTCTGCCGTTCCTTAGATGAGAAAAGCAAAAGTTAGCAAGGTCATTTCTGCCTGCCCCTAGCTACCTCTAGCTTTTCCAGATTCTCAACACCCTGGTTATCCCTACCACCAAGGCTGCTATCCACCACTGTCAACTTTTCTCATAATTGCTTCTTTTTTTTGAGACGGAGTTTTGCTCTTGTTACCCAGGCTGGAGTGCAATGGCGTGATCTCGGCTCACCGCAACCGCCGCCTCCTGGGTTCAGGCAATTCTCCTGCCTCAGCCTCCTGAGTAGCTGGGATTACAGGCACGCGCCACCGTGCCCAGCTAATTTTTTGTATTTTTAGTAGAGACGGGGTTTCACCATGTTGACCAGGATGGTCTCGATCTCTTGACCTCGTGATCCACCCGCCTCAGCCTCCCAAAGTGCTGGGATTACAGGCGTGAGCCACCGCGCCCAGCCTCATAATTGCTTCTTTACTACAGACCCAAAGGAAGGGTCGGTTAATTGTTTGTAAAAGGCAGAATTCCTATACTGTACGACCCCAGGTTTTGTTTTTTGTTTTGTTTTGTTTTTTGAGACAGGATCTCACTCTGTCACCCAGGCTGGAGTGCAATGGCACGATCAAACCTACTGCTGCCTTGACCTCACAGGTGTGTGCCACCATGCCCAGCTAATTTGTTCTATGTTTTGTAGAGACGGGATCTCACTGTGTTGCCTAGGTTGTCTTGAACTCCTGGGCTCAAGTGATCCTTCTGCCTTGGCCTCCCAGAGTGCTGGGATTATAGGCATAAGCCATTGCACCCAGCCGCAGATTTCTTAAATTCTAAGTTTTATTCCTATTTGATGCTCCTATTGTGCTGCAGTAATATCGCTATATTGGCTGTGAGTTAAATATCCTCATCCTGACCCCAGAAAAACAGAAGCAACTCATAACCTCCCTGGTATCCTAATTATTCCCTCTGGAGATTTTCTTTACAGTAATTATTCTCCCCCTGTTTCAACAAGGTGAGAAAAAGAAACCTGGATTTACCTCTGTGTTGTGAATTTCTAGCGTTGTTTTCTTATAATGATTCATGTTCTCCACGCCTAGATTGGTCACTGTGAGGAAGCCAAATCGGATCCGAGAGTCTTTTTCTAAAGGCCAGTACTGGCCACACTTTCTCCTGCCGCCTTCCTCAAAGCTGAAGACACACAGAGCAAGGTAAGCCTTCCATCCTTCCTCTCCACAGCAGTAACCTGGCTTCTGCAAAATCCTGATATACCCCCAGGCAGCAGTATTATCTCTTGCATTGCTTCTAACTTACACCATTGATTCTCAGCAGAAAAGAAAGGAAACCTCTTCATTCTAAACAAATGTACTCACAGCTAAAGTTTGTGCAGGTACTCATATAGCAGACAGTTACTGAGCACTTACCACATCATTTGGTCTTTCTCCTAATATGCAATAATACTTCTCACATATGTGGGATAAATACTGGGTGAACAGAGAAAAAAACAGTATAGTAGCTGGGTGCAGTCATGCATGCCTGTAATCCCAGCTACTTGGGAGGCTTAGGCAGGAGAATCACCTAAAACCATGAGCCTGGGCAACATAGTGAAACTCCATCTTAAAAAAAAAAAAAAAAAAAAAGGAAAAAGAAAAGAAAAAGGGAAAAAAAAAAAAACAGTAGAGAAAATATGATAGGTCAGAGAGAACTCCCTGGCCTCTACCTCAGCCACTGCTTATTGTCTTCCCCGGTAAGAGCTGTTGGCTAATAGAGAACTGAGAAAGACACATCTCCTGGAATGTTAGCAGGAGGTTTGTGTAAAAGCCTAAAGTCTCAGTCTGGGCAACATGGAAACCCTGTCTCTACTAAAAATACAAATATTAGCCAGGCATGGTGGTGGGTACCTGCAGTCCCAGATACTTGGGAGGCTGAGGCAGGAGGATGGCTTGAATCGGGAGGTTGAGACTGCACCGAGCTGAGATGCTGCCACTGCACTCCAGCCTGGATGACAAAGTGAGACTTTGTCTCAAAAAAAAAAAAAAAAAGAAAGGCCTAGGCCAGGCGTGGTGGCTCACACCTGAAATCCCCAGCACTTTGGGAGGCTGAGGCAGGTGGATCACCTGAGGTCAGGAGTTCAAGACCAGCCTGGCCAACATGGTAAAACCCTGTCTCTACTAAAAATAAAAAAATTAGCAGCCGGGCACGGTGGCTCAAGCCTGTAATCCCAGCACTTTGGGAGGCCGAGGTGGGTGGATCACGAGGTCAAGAGATCGAAACCATCCTGGTCAACATGGTGAAACCCCGTCTCTACTAAAAATACAAAAAATTAGCTGGGCATGGTGGCGCGTGCCTGTAATCCCAGCTACTCAGGAGGCTGAGGCAGGAGAATTGCCTGAATCCAGGAGGCGGAGGTTGCGGTGAGCCGAGATCACGCCATTGCACTCCAGCCTGGGTAACAAGAGCAAAACTCCGGCTCAAAAAAAAAAAAAAAAAAAGAAAGAAATAAAAAATTAGCCAGGCATACTGGCAAGCACCTGTAATCCCAGCTACTTGGGAGGCTGAGGCAGAAGAATCGCTTGAACCCAGGAGGCAGAGGTTGCAGTGAGCTGAGATCACAGCACTAACTCCAGCTTGGGTGACTGAGCAAGACTCTGTCTCCAAAAAACAAACAAACAAACAAACAAAAAGGCCTAAATCTAAATCTACCTCGCCACCCTCTAGTGGCCCCAAAGTATTCCAAGGTGGTATTTCTCCCACTACCTCCTCTCCAAATAAGAGGCGGTTATAACAGTGCTAAGGAAGGGAATTGAACATTCTCATTCGTCTTTTTCCTTTCTCATCTGAAATAGGTTATTCCTTAAATTTGCCAGATTAGTAGACCAAAATTTCAAAAATATTCCTTTCATTAAAAGCTTCCTGGGTGGACCTGGTGGTTCAAGCCTGTAATACCAGCATTTTGGGAGGCCAAGGTGGGCGGATCATGAGGTCAGGAGTTCAAGACCAGCCTGACCAACATGGTGGAATCTGTCTCTACTAAAAATACAAAAATTAGCTGGGTGTGGTGGCGCATGCCTGTAATCCCAGCTACTCAGGAGGCTGAGGCAGAGAACTGCTTGAACCCAGAAGGGAGAGCTTGCAGTGAGCCAAGATTGTGACATTGCATCCAGCCTGGGTGACAGAATGACACTCTGTCGCTTTTATTTATTTATTTTTAAATTTTTTTTTAGAGATGGGGTTTCACTGTATTGGCCAGGCTGGTCTTGAACTCCTGACCTCGTGATCTGCCTGCCTCGGCCTCCCAAAGTGCTGGGATTACAGGTGTGAGCCACTACACCTGGCTCACTCTGTCTCAAAAAAAAAAAAAAAAAAAAAAAAATGCTGTAATCCCAGCACTTTGGGAGGCCGAGGCGGGTGGATCACAAGGTCAAGAGATCGAGACCATCCTGGTCAACATGGTGAAACCCCATCTCTACTAAAAATACAAAAAATTAGCTGGGCATGGTGGCGTGTGCCTGTAATCCCAGCTACTCAGGAGGCTGAGGCAGGAGAATTGCCTGAACCCAGGAGGCAGAGGTTGTGGAGAGCCGAGATTGCGCCATTGCACTCCAGCCTGGGTAACAAGAGTGAAACTCCATCTCAAAAAAAAAAAAAAAAAAAAAAGCTTCCTGCCTGACCCATTAGGATTTACCCATTATGTTTTCTACAGTTCTACAATAGGTGAAAATATGAACAATCAGAAAAAAATAGTCAGAAAGCAATAGGCCAGGCACAATGGCTCATGCCTGTAATCCCAGCACTTTGGGAGGCTGAGGTGGACAGATCACTTGAGTTCAGGAGTTCAAGAATAGCCTGGCCAACATGGTAAAACTCTGTCTCTACTAAAAATACAAAAATTAGCTGGGCATGTGGCACATGCCTGTAATTCCAGCAACTCGGGAGGCTGAGGCAGGAGAATTGCTTGAACCTGAGAGACAGAGGTTACAGTGAGCCAAGGCTGTGCCACTGCACTCCAGCCTTGGTGACAGAGTGAGACTCCATCTCAAAAGAAAAAAAAGTAACAACAAATGGAGAGTAAAGGGGATCTGGTAATTCAGGAGCCAGGAAGACAGTTCCCCTCTGGAAATAAGGAAGAGATTAAAGGAGAATTGTCTCATGTTTCCCAGTAATTCCTTTAGTGGCTAAGGCCAGGACCTCAAAATAGGCTATAACTGGAACAGGGTTGCCAGAGCCAGGTATTAAAGCTTTAACAAGTTAGATCTATTCCTCTCCACCATACTGGGTTGTGAGTTAGCTAAGAGATCTCAAAATCTTTGCCATGGGTTTCTTTTTTTTTTTTTTTTTAAGACAGGGTTTCACCATGTTGGTCAGGCTGGTCTTGAACTCCTGACCTCAGGTGATCCGCCCGCCTTGGCCTCCAAAGTGCTTGGATTACAGGTGTGAGCCACCACGCCCAGCCGCCATGGGTTTCTTTTTTTTTTTGAAGACCAGAGTCTTACTCTGTTGCCCAGGCTGGAGTGCAATAGTGTGATCACAGCAACAGCCGCCTCCTCGGTTCAAGCAATTTTCCTGCTTCAGCCTCCTGAGTAGCTAGGACTATAGGCACGTGCCTCTATGCTGGGTAAAGTTTTGTATTTTTAGCAGAGACGGGGTTTCACTGTGTTAGTCAGGATGGTCTCGATCTCCTGATGTGATTGCCCGCTTTGGCCTTCCAAAGTGCTGGGATTACAGGCGTGAGCCACTGCACCCGGGCTTTTTTTTTTTTTGAGACAGAGTCTCACTCTATTGCTCAGGCTGGAGTGCAGTGGCGTGATCTCGTGATCTCAGCCTCACTACAACCTCTGTCTCCTGGGTTCAAGTATTCTCTTGCCGCAGCCTCCCAAGCAGCTGGGATTATAGGCACGTACCACCATGCCTAGCTAATTTTTTGTATTTTTAGTAGAGACAGGGTTTCACCGTGCTGGTCCAGGCTGGTCTGGAACTGTTGACCTTGTGATCCACCAGCCTCGGCCTCCCAAAGTGCTGGGACTACAGGTGTGAGCCACCATGCCCAGCTGGCCCCCATTATTTCTAAAAGCTAAACTTCCCTCTTCAATCACCCATGCTTAGGGACAGAGTAGAGGTGGGGACCAATGGAAAAAAGGGATTAACTCACCGGGTGGTCATGACAATCACCAAGACTTTTTGCTCCCATACCATGAGCCAGAAATCACGATACGTATTTTCCAAAGGACCTGGAATAAAAGGAGAAGACAAGAAATATGACTCTGGGAAACGCTCTTTTCCTTTGTGGGCCGCTTCTGTTTTACTCCCCAATGTAACTCCGAACCACAGATGTTAGCTCCCTGCTCATACCTCCACATCCCTGCTATTCAGTGTGGTCTGTGGACCAATCACACCAGCATCGTATGGGAGAGTGTAAGAAACATGAATCTGCACATTTACAAGATCTCCAGGAGAGTCACAGGTAGGTTTGGGAAGGACTGTTACATACCCTCTCAGAGCCTTCATCGTCACATTCAGGCTGACAGTGTCAAATGTGTATGAGTCTCTAGCTGTTTTCATCTCACCTAAGCTTCAGTCTTATAATCACAGGTTGCTTACTAAACCATTAGCCTTCTGTTTCCCATCATCTCAGATCCATTATGTCTGCAACTAAGTCTCGTACTTCAAAATTAGCTTTATCTTGGCCAGGTGCAGTTGCTCATGCCTGTAATCCCAGCTCTTTGGGAGGCCAAGACAGGTGGGTTGCCTGAGCTCAGGAGTTTCAGATTAGCCTGGCCAACATGACAAAACTCTGTCTCTGTGAAAAACACAAAAATCAGCTGGGCGTGGTGGCGCATGCCTGTAGTCCCAGCTACTTGGGAGGCTGAGGCACAAGAATCGCTTGACCCCGGGAGATGGAGGTTGCAGTGAGCTGAGATCACACCACTGCATTCCAGCCTGGGAAACAGAATGAGACTCCATTAAAAAAAAAAAGTAGCTTTATCTTGCAACTTTATCTCTGTTAACAATACTGGCATTCTTAAATCATTCAGTCTTAACAAGTTGAAGTCGACTCTGACTTACCCATTTTCTTCATCTCCTGGAAGCAGTCAGTCACAAAATCCTAGAGATTTTTTTTTACCTTTTAAATGTTTTTGGTTTTTGTTCTTTTGCCCCTGTCTTCTCCCCATCCTGTTCTTCCTGCCCAACTGCACTGACACAAAGACCATATCATTGCCCAGCATGGTGGCTCACACCTGTAATCCCAGCACTTTGGGAGGCAGAGGCGGGTGCATCACCTGAGGTCCGGAGTTTGAGACCAGCTTGACCAACATGAAGAAACCCTATCTCTACTAAAAATACAAAATTAGCTGGGTATGATGGTGCATGCCTGTAATCCCAGCTACTTAGGAGCCTGAGGCAGGAGAATCACTTGAACCCAGGAGGCAGAGGTTATAGTGAGCCGAAATCGTGCCATTGTACTCCAGCCTGGGCAAAAAGAGCGAAACTCTGTCTCAAACAACAACAAAACAAAACAAAAAAACAAATAAGCAACAAAAAGACCACATCATTTTCTAAGTTACTGTAACACCCTCTTAGTCTGCTTTTCTGAATAGGCCTTTTTCCCTTCCAGTCTACTCTGGGAACCCCATCAGTTTAATCTTCCTTAAAAATGACTTCATCAGAACATAGATACACCATGCTCACTTTTGCCTCTATTCCCTTGCTCAAGCTGTCTCCCTCACCTCCAATACTATTCATCTTCTACCTATTTTCAAGTGCTGCCTCTTCCTTGACATTGTCTCTGACCACCCCATTCCTTGTGAAGCTTCTTCTCTTTTGCTTTTGATGGCACAGCTGGATCTATACAGGTTAACCATTCAATTTATATACTCTTACATCCGTTATTTTACTTTGTGGGAATTAATGGCATCTCAGTAAACATGGTCCTAAGGACAAGGGATTACAGGTGTGAGCTACTGCGCCTGGCCAAATTCTCCTTTTATAGTTAGAACTTGCATAGGGCTGAGCACTCAGCAACAACTTTCAAGATACTTGTAGACTACCAACTCCATTTCAATCAAGACAGTAACCAGCCTGTAATGGCTCCCGCCTGTAATCTCAGTACTTTGGAAGGCCGAGGCGGCGGATCACTTGAGGTCAGGAGTTCAAGACAAGCCTGGTCAACATGGTAAAACCCCGTCTCTACTAAAAATACAAAAATTAGCTGGGTGTGGTGGTGGGAGCCTGTAATCCCAGCTACCCAGGAGCCTCAGTTAGGAGACTCCCTTGAACCCAGGAAGCGGAGGTTGTAGTGAACCAAGATCTTGCCATTGTACCCAGCCTGGGTGACAGAAAGACTTCGTCTCAAGAAAAAAAAAGAAGACAGTAACATTCAGGATAATTTCTTATACTTTCCTGGTGTTTCTCCCCTCTCTGCTTTCAGGAAAGCAGTGTAGCACTAATGGTTACTTTTGGCCTAGAAGTCTGCTAGTTCCACTACAACTAATAATTTTTGAGACAGGGTCTCACTCTGTCACCTACGCTGGGTGAGAGTGGTATCATGGCTCACTGCAGCAAAATTATTGCTCACTCAGCCAAATTATTGCTAAGTCTTTTAGCAAGCACTAAGGTGACACTGAAATGCCCTCTCTGCAGAAATGGATGATGTCAAAAGCATGTGAGGTCTTAGAAATAAGCTAAATATCCAATAAGAGAGAATTAATTAAATGATGGCATATCAGGTGGGGTGCAGTGGTGCACACTTGTAATCTCAGCACTTTCGGAGGATGAGGTAGGCAGATCACTTGAGCCCGGGAGTTCAAGACCAACCTGGGCGACATTGTGAAACCGTATCCCTACAAAAAAATGCAAAAATCAGACAGGTGTAGTAGCACATGCCTGTAGTCCCAGCTACTCAGGAGACTGAGGTGAGAAGATCACCTGTGCCTGGAGAGGTCGAGGCTGCAGTGAGCCATGATCAGGAGCCTAGATTGTACCACTGTGTCACCCAGCCTAGGTGACAGAGTGAGACCCTGTCTCAAAAACAAATAATAGTATACCCATAATTTATGCAGTGTATAAAGGTGATGTTGTAAGAGCTGTATTTTTTGTTATGAAAAGATATTCACAGATAGCATTAAATGAAACGAGATATGTATGGAAAGAGCAGAGTTGGTTAATTTTTTTTTGAGACCGAGTCTCACTCTGTCACCTAGGCTGGAGTGCAGTGGCGTGATCTCGGCTCACTGCGACCTCTGCCTCCTGGGTTCTAGCAATTCTGGTGCCTCAGCTTCCCAAGTAGCTGGGATTACAGGCCACCACCACCATGCCCAGCTAATTTTTGTATTTTTAGTAGAGACGAAAGTTTTACCATGCTGGCCAGGCTGGTCTTAAACTCTTGACCTCAGGTGATTCACCCACCTCAGCCTCCCAAAGTACTGGGATTACAGGCTTGAGCCACCATACCCAGCCTGGTTAAATATTTTATATGCCTATATCTGCATGTATGCATAGATAAAGGTCTAGGAGGAGATTCTGTAAAATGTTAATATTATCTCTGAGTCACAGGGTTATGAATGATTTTTATCTTTGTTTTCTAAATGTTCTACAATAAACATGCATTACCCTACTATACACATCAAGAAGATAGTAAGGACACCTTTTCCACATCTCTGACCCTCAGCCTCAACTACATCCTACACTCCTGCACCACAGCAACACTCAGATACTTTATTTTCCACATTCAGACCACTGGCAGAATTGGAGTTCTGAGCAGTCAGAGCACATGGTAACTCAGTTACCAGACTCAGGCTGGACAAACTTCTCACAGTCTCAAAAGAGAAGGGAAAGTTGTACTTCCCAGCGTAGACCCTTTAACAGTAGATTTCTCTCAAGAAATAAAGTTAGCAGTTTATACTGACATAGGTGAAACAATCCACTGACTTGACTTGTAAAAACTTCTGAACCAAACAAACATGGGTTCAATCCCTGGTTCTGGCACTTACTAGTTGCATGGTCCAAGGTCATGTAAACTTTTGGGTTTCAGTTTGCTCATCTATAAATTAATAAACCTCCCTTGCAGATCTCTATAATAATTAGATAGCACTTATGCATCTGGTATGTAATACGTCTTCTCAATAGATGACATCATTAGTAGAAATATAGGCTGGGTGCGGTGGCTGATGCTTGTAATCCCAGAACTTTGGGAGGCTGAGGTGGGCAAATCACTTGAGGCCAGGAGTTCGAGACCAACCTGGCCAACATGGCGAAATCCCATCTCTACCAAAAATACAAAAATTAGCCATGAGTGGTGGCTCATGAATTGCTTAAGCCCAGGAAGCGGACAGTGCAATGAGCCAAGATCACGCCACTGCACTCCAGCCTGGGCGTCAAAGCAAGACTCCATCTCAAAAAATCAATTAATTAATTAAATAAAAAAGAAGAAGTTGCAGGCATTATGATATTTTATTCCTAAATAAATACTTGAGCACCTATTAGGAAAACAAGGACATCCTCCTATAGAATAATACCATTATCACCTTTAGCTTATACATGGATAAAATGTTGGCTATTACAAAGTCTCCAATTGTTTCTTTTCTTTTATTTTAAAGATGGGGTTTCACCATGTTGGCCAGGCTGGTCTCAAACTCCTGACCTCAGTGCCTGCCTCGGCCTCCCCAAGTGTTGGGATTACAGGCGTGAGCCACCGCGCCTGGCTCCAATTGTTTCAATAGTTTGTCTTCAATTTTTTTTTCCTCCCAGTTGAGGATCTAATCACAGATCCTTTTTTTTCTCTGAGATGAGTTTTGCTCCTGTTGCCCAGGCTGGAGTGCAATGGCGTGATCTCGGCTCACCACAACCTCCATCTCCTGGGTTCAAGTGATTCTCCTGCCTCAGCCTCCCAAGTAGCTGGGACTACAGGCATGTACCACCTCACCCGGCTAATTTTCTATTTTCGTTAGAGACAGGGTTTATCCATATTGGTCAGGCTGATCTCGAACTCCCAACCTCAGGTGATTTGCCAGCCTCCCGAAATGTTGGGATTACAGGCATGAGCCACCGTGCCCGGCCTTTTTTTTTTTGTTTTTTGTTTTTTGAGACGGGTTTTTCTCTGTCACCCAGGTTAGATTGCTGGAGTGCAGTTGTGTAACCGCAGCTCATTGCAGGCTCAACCTCCCATGCTCAAGCAATCCTTCCACTTTGGCCTCACGAGTAGCTGGGACCACAGGCACATGCAACCATGCCTGGCTAATTTTTAAAGATTTTTTGAAAATAAAAAATAAAATAAAATAAATAAAGATTTTTTGGAGACAAGGTCTCCTTATGTTGCTCAGGCTGGTCTCAAATTCCTAGGCTCAAGGGATCCTCCAATCTCTGTCTCCCAAAGTGCTGGGGCTATAGATGTCTGTCATGCATCATTCTTTGCCAATGGTTTGCTCTGTTATTTATTATTATTTTTATTTTGAGACAGGATCTCACTGTGTCAGCCAGGCTGGAGTGCAGTGGCGCAATCTCAACTTAGAGCAACCTCTGCTTCCTGGGTTCAAGTGATACTGCAACCTCAGCCTCCCAAAGTACTAGGGTTACAGGCGTGAGCCACTGTGCCCAGCCATGGTTCTCTTTAATCTCCCTTTAATCTAGAACAGTTCTCTGCCTTTTTGTGTGTTAATGGCATTAACTTTAGAGAGTTTGAGCCAGTTTTCTTGTAGTATGTCCCACAATCTGGATTTCTCTGGTTTGGTTTCTCTGACTACATTAAGATTTTAAAACTGGCAATACACAACAGAGATGATATTCATTTCTCAATGCATCATATCAGGAGACATACATAATGTCTTTTATTGATGATACTAAGTTTGATCACTTGATTAAGGAAGTATCCACCAGATCTTGCTCTGCAATGGTCAAAGGGCCTATGCCCATTTGATGGTCTGTTGTCTTTCTGTGTTATAATTTCCTCCTACTCTCTTTGAAAGTGACACAATAGGCTGGGCACGGTGGCTCACGCCTGTAATCCCAACACTTTGGGAGGCCAAGGCAGGTGGATCACTTGAGGTAAGGAATTTGAGACCAGCCTGGCCAACATGATGAAACCCCGTCTCTACTAAAAATACAAAAATTAGCTGGGCATAGTGGCACATACCTGTGGTCCCACCTACTCGGAAGGCTGAGGCAAGAGAATCACTCAAACCCAGGAGGTGGAGGTGCAGTGAGCCAATATCATGCCACTGCACTCCAGCCTGAGTGATGGAGCAAGACTCCATCTTAAAAAAAGAAAAAAGAGGCCGGGCGCGGTGGCTCAAGCCTGTAATCCCAGCACTTTGGGAGGCCGAGGCGGGTGGATCACGAGGTCAAGAGATCGAGACCATCCTGGTCAACACGGTGAAACCCTGTCTCTACTAAAAATACAAAAAATTAGCTGGGCATAGTGGCGCGTGCCTGTAATCCCAGCTACTCAGGAGGCTGAGGCAGGAGAATTGCCTGAACCCAGGAGGCGGAGGTTGCGGTGAGCCGAGATGGCGCCATTGCACTCCAGCCTGGGTAACAAGAGCGAAACTCCATCTCAAAAAAAAAAAAAAAAAGAAAAGAAAAAAGAAAAAAAACGAGAAATCCTTCTAGAGCTCAGTACTTCACTGTCAGACCTATTAGCACATACTATCTATGTCAGAACACTTTCTGGAGTGCTCTGTGATGGTACAGGAACCAGCCTAGGCCTATTAGGACATCAATACTCATTCCTAGATTGAACTGAATCTCTGAGAAGTCCACTGCTATTCTTGGCCTCTTACTAGACAGGAAGAGCATAAAGAGCTGGCTGTTGAGTTCTGATGCCCTACACCCTTGCCAATGCTAAAACTAACCCCAAAACCTGAAGGTAGTAGTGTTATGTATTTAAATCTCCAGTTTATCTATCTCTATACAGTGAGTTTCCAGACACACCTGGTACAGAAGCCCCAAACTACTTATCTGCTTTTCTCAACCACCAACAATCTTTATGGAAGGCCAGGATCTAGTGGCCAAAACCTCCACTGAAGTTACCATTCCTTTAAAAATTATGCCATCATTTTGGCACAAGGAATCTTAAGTAGATGGCACAAAACCAGCATGGGAGGGATGGATCAGCTTACCTTGTGTGCCAATGTAAGCATTCTTCTGCTTGTAGCCATCCATGAAACTGGCATTGATGTAATCTGTCTAATGATAAAAAGGAGACATCACTACAGCTGCACAGAATATATACCATTTGGGTCATAAAATGATGTACTCGGTAAGTAAAACCCAAGGTGTAAATATTCTCTTCTTGTTGAGCAGAAAATGAGGAGTGAAATGGCCAGCTGAAAACCTCACTTCAATAAATGTTGCTGGGACAAGTGGATATCTACATGCAGAAAAATCAAGCTGACTCCTTCCTCACACCATGCACAAAAATTGACTCAATGGATCACAGATCAAATGTAAGAGTTAAAACTATCAGCATAAGGGGCCAGGCACGGTGGCTCACGCCTGTAATCCCAGCCCTTTGGGAGGCCAAGGCGGGTGGGTCACGAGGTCAAGAGATCGAGACCATCCTGGTCAACATGGTGAAACTCCGTCTCTACTAAAAATACAAAAATTAGCTGGGCATGGTGGCGTGTGCCTGTAATCTCAGCTACTCAAGAGGCTGAGGCAGGAGAATTGCCTGAACCCAGGAGGCGGCGGTTGCGGTGAGCCAAGATCACGCCATTGCACTCCAGCTTGGGTAACAAGAGCGAAACTCCGTCTCCCAAAAAAAAAAAAACTATCAGCATAAAATATAAGAGTAAATCTTTGTGACCTTGGTTTAGGCAAAGCCTTCACAGGCATAAGTGACAAAAGAAAAGAGATAAATTGGACTATATTAAAATTAAAACCTTTTGTGCTTCAAAAGTTTTAAATTTTAATATCAAGGCCCCACACAGTGGCTCATGCCTGTAATCACAGCACTTTGGGAGGCCAAGGCAGGTGGATCACTTGAGGCCAGAAGTTTGAGACCAGCCTGACCAACATGGTAAAACCCCATCTCTAGTAAAAATACAAAAATTATTTGGGTGTGGTGGCATGCACCTGGAATCCCAGCTACTCAGGAGGCTGAGGCACAAGAATCACTTGAACTCAGGAGGTAGAGATTACAGTGAGCCAAGAACATGCTACTGCACTCCAGCATGGGCAACAGAGTGAGACTATATCAAAAAACACAAAACAAAACTAAACAACACCATCAAGAAAGTAAAACAAACAACCCGCAGAACGCATGTATTTGGTAAGGGACTTGTATCTAGAATACATAAAGAACTCTTGCAACTCAATAATTAAAACATAAATAACCCAATTTAAAAATGGGCAAAAGAGATGAACAGCTATTTTTCCAAAGAAGATATATGAATAGCCAATAAGCACATGAAAAGATCATTCATCATTAGCCATGAGGGAAATACAAATAAAAACCACGAGATACAGCTGGGCACGATGATTCACATCTATAATCCCAGCACTTTGGGAGGCTGAGGCGGATGGATCACAAGGTCAGGAGTTTGAGACCACCCTGTCCAATATGGTGAAACCCCATCTTTACTAAAAATACAAAAAATTAGCTAGGCGCGATGGCACGCACCTGTAGTCCCAGCTGCTCGGGAGGCTGAGGCCAGGAACCCAGGATGCAGAGGGTGCAGTGAGCCAAGATTGTGCCACTGCACTCCAGCCTGGGCAACAGAGCAAGACTGTCTCAAAAAAATAAAAAAAACCCCACGAGATACTAATTTATACCCCCAGGATGACTACAGGTATAAAAGATGGATAATATTGTTGGCAAGGATGTGGAAAAACTGAAACCCTCATACACGTATATACACTGCTTATACATTGCTAGTGGTAATGTAAAATGGTGTAGTTACTATAGAAAACAGTCTGGTTGTTCCTGAAAAGATTAAACAGTTACCATATGACCCAGCAATTCCACGCCTGAGCAAAATGATAACATGCGTCTATACAAAAACTTATACGTAAATATCCATAGCAGAATTATTCATAATAGCCAAAAGTGGAAACAACTCAAGTGTCCTTCAAGTGAAATGAATAAAATGTGGTATATCCATACAATGGAGTATTATTTGGCAGTAAAAAGGAGATATGTGATGATACATGCTACAGCATGGATGAACCTAGAAAACATTACACTAAGTGATAGAAGCCAAACACAAAAAGCTACATATCCTAGGACTGTCTTTGTATGAGATCCCTAGAACAGGCAAATCTATGGAGATAGGAAATAAGCTAGGGTGGGTTAGAGGGAAGTGGGCAGTGACTGCCAAGGGTGTGGGTTTTCTTTGGGGAATGAAAAAAAAATGTTCTAGTTTACTGTGGTGATGGTTGCACAACTCTGTGACTATACTAACAGCCACTGACTTGTATACTTCAAATAGGTCAACTGTATGGTATGTGAACTATATCTCAATAGAAACTGTTATTTATAAGAAAAGGGTCCATCAGGACTTGCAACACTGTAGCACGGGACCAAATGAGAGGCAAGGCAAGCAAGCAGGAACATCTGGCCCATCCTGCCACACACAGAAGGCAACATGTGAATGGAGAAGGAAGAAAGCTACACCTCATACAAGGGACCATCAACAGGACAGGCCAAACAGCTAGACTCCATTACTACCTCAATTAACGCAAAGCAACTTCCAGTCAAATTCAAAGGTGTCTCAATTAACAGCTCCTGACTCTCTCTCTTCCAGAGTCTTCTCCTACCTCTTAATGTCCTCAGACCTATTTACTTCAACATCATTTTTTATTATACCTACTCACAAGATCCTTTCATCCAGGCTGATAAAAGAGAAACACTGATCAGCTGCAGTTTCATGTTGTAGTATAGCTAGTTGAGAGGCGGACCGATGTAGGAAGTAGAATGGATAAGGGAAGGTATAAAGAGTTACAAAAGGATAAAAGAAAAGAATTTTCAATAGCAAACTAGGGAAAACTGATAACTCACTGTACTACAGAGAGGTCAGACTGACTCTTTCCTCAACCTATCACTCTTTGTCCAGTGGATCCTATCACTGCCAGGACAGTGTGAACTGTCAGTATTCCATAGCTAACCTCCTAAGACGTCACCTCATGGTCAAACCAGAGTTACTTGGATTTGTGTCCGTTAACCAGTCAGTCTACCAATTGATCACTCTACTATTTATTTAGTCAAGAGTTTCCTCCTTAGAAACTATAAATAAATAGTGGAATAACAAACTCAGAGTTTTCCCTCCCACAGCAGCTAGTATTACTCTCATACTATTACCGTCCTACCCTGACTCAGACAACTTCACTGAGCTAATAGACCACCTGCAGCAGACCCAGTGTGCTAAAAGCCTCATTCACTCCAAACAGGCTTCTCAATCCAGGGTGCACCCAGTCAGCCAAAGCCCATCCTCTACTCAGCCTGGCACATACAAAGGGCATACCCTCTCTAGGACCAAGGGGAGAAGGTATGGAAAAGTACAAAAGATTTACCTGGGGTGTATGCCAGTCAACATTAGTAAGAACGTAAGTAGGAACTAATTTCATGCTTTAAAAAGAAAAGAATTGTTACCTCTTTAAAGAAGACATTGTTTATTTTATTTTATTTTATTTTTGAGACAGAGTCTTGCTCTGTCACCAGGCTGGAGTGCAGTGGCGCAATCTTGGCTCACTGTAACCTCCGCCTCCCAGGCTCAAGTGATTCTCCTGCCTCAGCCTCCCAAGTAGCTGGGACTACAGGCATGTGCCACCATGCCCAGCTAATTTTTGTATTTTTTAATAGAGACAGGGTTTCACCATGTTGGCCAGTATGGTCTCAATCTCTCGACCTTGTGATCTGCCTGCTTCAGCCTCCCAAAGAGCTGGAATTACAGGCGTGAGCCACTGCGCCTGGTCCATTATTTCTTTATAACTAAGAATTACTAGCTTTAGCACTGGTCTCTGAGAGTGCTGATTGTTATTTCAACTTTGGAAGAATCATTGCATATTAAAACTGAAAATGACCCAGAGACAAAGTATATACTTGGGGGGCAAATTGTAATAGTATGAAGAACTAAACCCGCACACTATGTTATGGGCCACTGCTATAGACTGAACATTGTGTCCCCCATGACTTCAAATGTATACACTGAAATCCCAGTCCCTAACCCCCAATGTAGTGGTACTAGGAGATGGGGCCTTTGACAGGTGATTAGGTCATGAGAACCATGAGGACAGAGCTCTCACAAATGGGATTAGTATTTTTATAAGACAGAAGAGTTCTGAAGCACTCCCTCGGGCCTTCCCCCTTCTGCCATGGAAGGATGCAATGAGTAGGCAGTGGTCAGTGAACCAAGAAAGGGGCCCTCGCTGGACCACAAATCTGCCAGCACATTGATCTTGGACTTCCCAGACTCCACCATATTGAGAAATAAATTTCTGTTGTTTCTAAGCCATCCTGCATGTGGTATTTTTGTTACAGCAGCCCAAACAGATTAGGGCAGCCATGTTCAATAGAAACTTGGACTAACAGCTTTAAAATTCCAGAAGCAATTAAAGTGAACAATTCACTAAAAAACCTGAATCTTCCAAAAAACAAGGTAATGTATATTTGAAAATTGCAGAGGGCAAATTTTTTTCTCTTTCTTTTTCTTTTTTTTTTTTTTGAGACAGAGTTTCGCTCTTGTTACCCAGGCTGGAGTGCAATGGTGCGATCTCGGCTCACCGCAGCCTCTGCCTCCTGGGTTCAGGCAATTCTCCTGCCTCAGCCTCCTGAGTAGCTGGGATTACAGGCACGCGCCACCATGCCCAGCTAATTTTTTGTATTTTTAGTAGAGACGGGGTTTCACCATGTTGACCAGGATGGTCTCGATCTCTTGACCTCGTGATCCACCCACCTCGGCCTCCCAAAGTGCTGGGATTACAGGTGTGAGCCACCGTGCCCGGCCGATGTTTTTCTTTTTCAAGATGGGGTTTCACCATCTTGGTCAGGCTGGTCTTGAACTCCCGACCTCAGGTCCTCCGCCCGCCTTGGCCTCCAAAGTGCTTGGATTACGGGCGTGAGCCACCACGCCCTGCCAGAGTTTTTTTTTTTTTTGAGACGGAGTCTCACTGTCACCCAGGCTGGAGTGCAATGGCGTGATCTCGGCTCACTGCAACCTCTGCCTCCCAGGTTCAAGCGATTCTCCTGCCTCAGCCTCCTGAGTAGCTGGGATTACAGGTGCCCGCCACCGCACTCAGCTAATTTTTGTATTTTTAGTAGAGACGAGGTTTCAACATCTTGGCCAGGCTGGTCCCAAACTCCTGACCTTGTGATCCACCCGCCTTGGCCTCCCAAAGTGCTGGGATTACAGGCGTGAGCCACAGCGCCCGGATTTTTTTTTTTTTTTTTTAAGACGGAGTCTCGCTCCATCACTCAGGCTTGGAGTATAATGGCGCATTCTTGGCTAACTGCAACTACTCCTCCTCCTGGGTTCAAGTGATTCTCCTGCCTCAGCCTCCTGAGTAACTGGGATTATAGGCGCCTGCCACCACGCCCGGCTAATTTTTGTATTTTTAGTAGAGATGGGGTTTCACAATTTTGTGCAGTCTGGTCTCAAACTCCTGACCTTGTGATTCGCCCGCCTCGACCTCCCAAAGTGCCTCCCCTAGTGCACCTAAAAAGATGACAGGCATCAGCTACCACGCCTGGCATGGAGAGCAGATTTTAAGTTTTTTCACCACAAAACAAGGTAAATATGTGAAGTAATGCATATGTTAACTAGCTTGACTTAGCTACTCTGCAATGCATATGTATTTTAAAATATTACACTATATACCATAAATATATACAATTTTTATCAATTAAAATTTAAAAATAACTAAATGTCAGGAAACAGAATGAGAAAAATAACCCCAAAGGTAGAAATACCCTGAGAGTATTAAGTCCCCAAAGCTAAACAAATAATTTTTTTTCGCTTTCCCTGTCCCTCAAAGTAAATAATTTAATGTCCAAAAATAAATAAATAAATAAAACAAAAAAACCTAAATATTCCATTTGCTATAAAAATAAAGCCTCCACTAATGTTTCAGTAATTAGAGGGACTACAAATCAGACAATGATCTTCACAGTAACCACAGGATGACGAGAAGAGTCTCCCGGTAAACTAAGATTCACTCATTCACAAATAAGTCCCGAGTGTCTGATACATGCCATGCACTGTTCTAGGTTCTGGAGACTGGAAAGTCAACAAAGTGAATGAATATAGATATCTCTGACTCCAGAGCCCCAACTCAGCCACTGCACTCCACTCCTTCAGCACATATACAGTGATGATCTCAGCAGTACTGATGAATTTACCCTCTAGCCAGCCAGTCTCAGATCAAATGCTCCTGCAGGAAAATCTCCAGGGGTCCTGGACAGGACTATGAATTAAGTTTACGTGCTTGAAACAATAGGGACAAGAGAATTGGAAACCATAATCCTGGGGTCTGAACCCACATATCATATATGCCCAAATAAAAGGCAATGATTTTCCAAAACTTACCCCTAGAAAGAGAAGGGATATAACAAATCCTTATAATGTGTTCATGTTAAAAGAGGCACTATTTAAATTACTTTACCTTGAACAACACCTCAGTCAATGCTGCGTTGTTTGTTGGTTTGTTTTTTTCCGAGATGGAGTCTTGCTCTTGTTGCCCAGGCTGGAGTGCAATGGCACAATCTCAGCTCACTGCAACATCCACCTCCGGGGTTCAAGAGATTATGTTGCCTCAGTCTCCAGAGTAGCTGGGATTATATGCATGCGCCACCACACCCAGCTAATTTTGTGTTTTTAGTAGAGACAGGGTTGCACCATGTTGGCCAGGCTGGTCTTGAACTACTAACCTCGTAATCCACCCGCCTCAGCCTCCCAAAGTGCTGGGATTACAGGCGTGAGCCACCGCGCCTGGCAATGCTGGGTTTTTTTGATGCTTAGAGAGATCACCTAACAAAACTGGTATATCAGAAGGGGGGAAAAAGGATGATAATAACAATTTAGTCATTCATCTCAAAATTCTAAGGTTGTCGCTGTAAACAAGTTATATTAAAAAGGAATTTATGGCCAGGCACATTGGCTCATGCCTGTAATCCCAGCACTTTGGGAGGCCAAGGCAGGAGGCTTGCTTGAGCCCAGGAAGAACTGGCCAACAGAACTGGTCCAGGAGGAACTGGCCAACAGAGACCCTATCACTACAAAAATTTTTAAAAAATCAGCCAGGTGTAATGACATGTGCCTATAGTCCCAGCTATTTAGGAGGTAGAGGTGGGAGGATCGCTTGAGCCCAGGAGTTCAAGGGTACAGTGGGCTATGATCAAGTCACTGCACTCCAGCCTGGGTGACAGAGTGAGACCCTGTCTCCATTTTTTTTTAAAGGATTTTACAAAAGAATACGTGAATGAATCACATCATAGGGGATGCATAAGATGCAGGATGAATTAAACAACGTGACAGATGCTAAAGTTAAAGGTGTATGTGAAGTGTTTGAATAAAATGTTCACTAAATATCTGTTAATAGATTACATATGAGGTTTGCAATATATAATCAAATTTACACATTAAATAATATAGTCATTTGACCATTTCATCTGTTAGACATTTATGTATACGTAAGTTGTCCACAACTTCCCCAGATACAGATGGAGAAATCAGAGGTCACTTACAATCAAGGTTGCCTTGTATTGATGCATATATACTCACCAAAGGAATTGAACTCTACGACCATAACTTTACAACTAAGGAGTAAAAGGAGAAATAATTTAACATCTATGAAGCACCTATAATATATCATCAGACCTTGCACTATCAGCATTCACAAAAGAATTTCATTTAATTTCCACTCAATACTGTGAGGTGTGCATTTGAGGACTTGCCTATGGTCATAGACTAGTGTGTAGCAAAATATGAACTGAAACCTAATCTCTCTGGCCTCGGAGTCTACTTTCATGCTACTATAGTATTAGTAAGCTTCACTTTGGAAGAAGCTCAATTTCCCCCAGTGCACCTGGAAAGATGACATCGATCTGTCTACCTGAGTATGGCCACTTCGCTTTGTTAGCTTCACTCTAGTTTGGTCCAGGCAGGGTACATCCCCATAACGGTTCTTCTCTAGGTTTCCTGGAGACCTGAAGGAAATGAAACAAACAAGCAAGAATAAAGAAAAAGTGGGAACAGTAAGTATATGCAAAGTCTGATCATGCAAAAGGAGTGTCAGTTACTCCAGGGTGGAGACATGGAAGCTTTTCAATCTCTAGTCCATACAGTTTCATATCATTTAACATTTTTTATGGTAAGTACGTACTACTTCTAAAAATAAACATATCTCCTTTCAAAAGAGAGAGGGAGGCCAGGCATGGTGGTTCACACCTTTACTCCCAGGACTTTGGGAGGCTGGAGACTTGCTTGAGGCCAGGAGTTTGTAATCAGAAAATGTAATGAGAGCCTATCTCTACAAAGAAGTTAAAAAATTAGCCGGGCATCATGGCACACACCTGTAGTCCTAGCTACTCAGGAGTCTAAGGTGGGAGGATCGCTTCAGCCCAGGAGGTCATGGCTGTAGTGAGCTATGATGGTGCCACTGCACTCCAGCCCAAAGAGAAACCCTGACTCTTAAAAAAAAAGAGAGGCCGGACTTGGTGGCTCATGCCTGTAATCCCAGCACTTTGGGAGGCTGATGCAGGTGGATCACCTAAGGTCAGGAGTTCAAGACCAGACTGGCCAAGATGAGAATGCCCCATCTCTACTAAAAATACAAAAATTAGCCAGGTGTGGTGGTGCACACCTGTAATCCCAGCTACTCAGTAGGCTGAGGCAGGATAATCGCTTGAACCTGGGAGGCGGAGGTTGCAGTGAGCCAAAATTGCACCACTGTACTCCAGCCTGGGTGATGAAGAAAGACTCTATCTCAAAAAAATAAAATAAAATAATAAAAAATTTAATTTAATTTAGAAAGAGAGAAAGAGTGGGGATGGGAGTTCCCACTCCCAATTTCTACCTTGGCAGAAATTGGTACTAAGAAGCGGGGTGCTGCTGTAACTAAAAATGTGGAGGCAGATTTGCAATTGGGTAATAGATAGAGCTGACAGAGTTTGGAAGTGCATGCAGAAAAAGCCTACATTGCTATAAGCAGGCATAAAAGGCAAGTCTAGAGAGAAAACTAACATAATGCAAGGAAAAAAATTATTTAAAAAATAATGTAACAAAAAAAGTCCTAGAACTGAATAACAAGCCTTCAGATTAAAAGAATCTATCAAGTAACCAATGTAGTGTTAAAAGAGGACCTACACTAAGGTACATCATTGTGAATTATTATTATTATTATTATTATTATTATTATTATTTTGAGATGGAGTCTCACTCTGTCCTCCAGGCTCAAGTGCAGTGGTGCGATCCTGGCTCACTGCAACCTCCGCCTCCCAGCTTCAAGTGATTCTCCTGCCTCAGCCTACCGAGTAGCTAGGATTATAGGAGCCTGCCACCATGCCTGGCTAATATTTATTTATTTACTTAATAATTTTTTGACACGGAGTTTCGCTCTTGTTGCCCAGGCTGGAGTGCAATGGTGCAATCTTGGCTCACCGCAACCTCCACCTTCCGGGTTCAAGCGATTCTCCCACCTCAGCATCCTGAGTAGCTGGGATTATAGGCATGCACCACCACACCCAGCTAATTTTGTATTTTTAGTAGAGATGGGGTTTCACCATGTTGGCCAGGCTGGTCTTGAAGTCCTGACCTCAGGTGATCCACCTCCTCACTCCCAAAGTGCTGGGATTACAGGCATGCGCCACCACACACGGCCCAATTTTTATATTTTTAGTAGAGACCGGGTTTCGCCATGTTGTCCAGGCTGGTCTTGAACTCCTAACCTCAGGTGATCTACCCTTCTTGGCCTCCCAAAGTGCTGGGGTTACAGGCATGAGCCACCATGCCTGGCCTCTTTCAATCCTTTTAAATGATTTACTGTTTTTCTTTTTTCTTCCCTGGACATTTTGTTTAAGAAATTTAGGCTGGGTGCAGCGGCTCACCCCTGCAATTTCAGCACTTTGGGAGGCCTAGAAAGGGAGATCACCTGAGGTCACAACTTGGAGACCAGTCTGGCCAACATGGTAAAACCATGTCTCTACTAAAAATACAAAAATTAGCTGGGCATGATGGTGCACACCTGTAGTCCCAGCTACTCAGGAGGCTGAGGCAGGAGAATCACCTGAACTCAGGAGGTGGAGGTTGCAGTGAACCGAGATTGTGCCACTGCACTCCAGCCTGGGTGACAGGAGTCATGAATGAATGAATGAATGAATGGAGAAAGAATAAGATCAGATAATTCACAGCATCACTAGTAATCAGAATGGCATTGCCTTAAAAAATTCTGAGATAAAATTATTTTCAACCTAGAGTTCTATACTGTGGCAAAATGGAATAAAGGTAAAGAAAGAAGATGATTTACAATTAGGAAAGAAGATCCAACAAAGGAAACAGGGAAAATTGCAAGATAAAAACTGAGGAGCAAGCCTAGATAATAACCAACCACAGTTTAGACTAGAACAAAATAAAAAAAGGTTCTGAAAGTGAGTCTCTGGAAAAAAAAATGGAAGCAATTGATTATCTGATACATTCAACCACTTGGAAACTAATGAAGGCAGCGTAAAATAAATCTGATTAGGCATATAGAAAAATAATGAAGCAAGGTGGCTCATACTCATAATCCCTGCACTTTGGGAGGCCAAGGTGGGTAGATCACTTGAGGTCAGGAGTTTGAAACCAGCCTGGCCCACATGGCAAAACCCTATCTCTACTATAAATACCAAAAAAAAGTTAGCAGAGCGAGGTGGAGAGTGCCTGTAATCCCAGCTACTGAGGAGGAGGCTGAGATACGAGAATCGCTTTAACCCAGGGTGCGGAGGTTGCAGTGAGCCAAGATCGTGACATTGCACTCTAGCCTGGGCAACAGAGTGAGACTCCGTCTCAAAAATACAACAACAAAAAGAAAAATAATGTGGATAGATACACAGAAAACTAAAGGAAATGAAAAAATCAGGTAATTAACTCCAGAAGAAACAAAAAATTGAATTGATAATATTATTAGGCCAGGTGTAGTGGCTAATGTCCACAATTCCAGTACTTTGGGAGGCTGAGGCAGGTGGATGGCCTGAGCTCAGGACTTTCAGACCAGCCTGGGCAACATGGCAAAACCCTGTCTCCACCAAAAATACAAAAAATTAGCCAGGTGGCCAGGCGCAGTGGCTCATACCTGTAATACCAGCACTCTGGGAGGCTAAGGCCAAAGGATCACCTGAGGTCAGGAGTTTGAGACCAGCATGGCCAACATGGTGAAACCCTGTCTCTATTAAAAATACAAAAATTAGCCAGGCGTGGTGGCAGGCACCTGTGATCCCAGCCACTCAGGAGGATGAGACAGGAGAATTGCTTGAACCTGGGAGATGGAGGTTGCAGTGAGCCAAGATCCCACCACTGCACTCCAGCCTGGGCAACAAAGAGCGAAACTCCGTCTCAAAAAAAAAAAAAAAAAAAAAAATTAGCCAGGTGTGGTGGAGCATGCCTGTGGTCCCAGCTACTCTGGAGGCTGAGGTGAGAGAATCGCTTGAGTTTGGGAAGCAGAGGTTGCAGTGAGCTGAGATAGAGCCACAGCACTCCAATCTGGGTAACAGAGTGACACAGCCTGTCTCAAAAAAGGCCAGGTGCAAAAGCTCACACCTGTAATCTTAGCACTTTGGGAGGCCGAGGCAGGCGAATCACCCGAGGCCAGGATTTTGAGACCAGCCTGGCCAACACGGTGAAATCCCATCTCTACTAAAAATATATTAAAAAAAAAAAATTGTTCAGATCTGATTTGGCTGCTTCTGAGTTCTTTTCGTTTCCTAATCTTAAAAAAATCTACAAAATGCACCCATTTTTCCTCAGTTAATGTGAAGTGTGAAAAAGACTGCATTGACATGGCTAAGTTCCTCAGTTATGGATGGACTAAATGGCTAGTATTACAAAGGTATCTTAAACGATGGAACTTACGTTGAGAAATAACGTTTATATTTTAATCTTTTAAAATAATTGTTAAATATTTGATCATTTCATAGTAGTCCATGTAGCTCTCCAGTAAAAATAATTTATATAGTCCTAAAATGTACAGTGACTACTGATTCAGTTTAAGAATGTTACATATAATTACTGTATACTGGAAGAGTAGTCAGAAGGAAAGTGGAGACATAGTATAAGAGCTAAATGCCCACCTACGATAAAACTCAGTGAAAAGTATCATAAGTGTGCTTTTTTTTTTGAGACAGGACCTCACTCTGTGTTCCAAGCTGGAGTCCAGTGGCACAATTTTGGCTTACTGCAGGCTCAAGGGAGCCTCCCACTTCAGCCTCCCAAGTAGCTGGGACTACAGACACACACCACCACACCCAGCTAATTTTTGTATTTTTTGCAGAGACAGGGTTTCACCATGTTGCTCAGGCTGGTCTTGAAATCCTAACCTCAAACAATCTACCCACCTCAGCCTCCCAAAATGCTGAGATTACAGGCATGAGCCACTGTGCCTGGCATATGATAAGCATTTTAATTTAGAATTAGGGATGAAATACCAGGGAAAACAGCTATAAGAGATGAAAACATGATTATAGGTAGTGGAACTAAGGGTAAAACAGGATTTGGCTATTTATTTTGTCATTGCTTTTCTTCTCTGGTACTTTTTGGTTTTGAAAAAAATTATTTGTATACATTAACTGAAAGCAAAGAAACTACAAAGGTCACACATATAAAATAATACTCTATATTGTTCATGAGTGCTTATGTATATATAACAGTATAAACAAAATGAACTAGAAAGAAACACCAAATTCATACTAGTAGCTGCTTATGATGAGTGGGGAGAGGTAAGGATGAGGATTACAAGGAATTTCAACTTTATAATAAATTCTTTCTCTTATATAATAATAAAACAGGCAGCTGGGCACAGTGGCTCATGCCTAAAATCCCAGTGCTTTGGGAGGCTGAGATGGGAGAATCACTTGAGCCCAGGAATTTGAGACCAGCCTGGGCAACACAGCAAGACTTCATATCTATAAAAACTTCAAAAAACTTGGCCAGGGGTGCTAGCCCATGCCTCAAGTCCCAGCTACTAGGGAAGCTAAGGCAAGAAAATCACTTGAGCCCAGGAGGTTGAGGCTGCTATGAGCTATGACAGTGCCACTGCACCTGCACTCCAACTTGTGTGACAGAGCAAGAACGTGTCTCTCTTAAAAAAAAAAAAAGGCCAGGTGTGGTGGTTCATGCCTGCAATTCCAAGATTTTAGGAGTCAGAGGCAGGTGGATCACCTGAGATGAGTTTGAGACCAGCCTGCCTAACATGGCAAAACTCTGTTTCTATTAAAAATACAAAGAATTGGCCAGGCACGGTGGCTCATGCCTATAATCCCAGCACTTTGAAAAGCCAAGGCAGGCAGATCACCAGAGGTTGGGACTTTGATTGAGACCAGCCTGACCAACATGGAGAAACCCCATCTCTGCTAAAAATACAAAATTAGCCGGGTGTGGTGGCACATGCCTGCAATCCTAGCTACTCGGGAGGCTGAGGCAGGAGAAGTGCCCGAACTCAGGACTGTGGAGGTTGCGGTGAGCCGAGATCGTACCATTGTACTCCAGGCTGGGCAACAAAAGCGAAACTCTGTCTCAAAAAATAAAATAAAATAAAAATTAGCTGGGCATGGTGGCAGGCACCTGTAATCCCGGCTACTTGGTAGGCTGAGACAGGAGAATCGCTTGAACCCAGGAGGCAGAGGTTGCAGTGAGTCAAGGTCATTGCATTCCAGCATGAGCAACAAGAGTGAAACTCCATCTCAAAAAAAAAAAAGATAAAGCAAATATAACAAAATATTAACAATAGTCAGTGTGGATTCCATGGTACAAACTTATAGTTATTTGCAGTGTCATACTATGTACTTTTCTCTATCTTAAAAAATTTCGGGGCCAGGCGCGGTGGCTCAAGCCTGTAATCCCAGCACTTTGGGAGGCCGAGGCGGGTGGATCACGAGGTCAGGAGATCAAGACCATCCTGGTCAACATGGTGAAACCCCGTCTCTACTAAAAATACAAAAAATTAGCTGGGCACGGTGGCGCGTGCCTGTAATCCCAGCTATTCAGGAGGCTGAGGCAGGAGAATTGCCTGAACCCAGGAGGCGGAGGTTGCGGTGAGCCAAGATAGCGCCATTGCACTCCAGCCTGGGTAACAAGAGCGAAACTCCGTCTCAAAATAAAAAAAAAAAAATTTCGGCCAGGCATAGTGGTTTATGCCTGTGATCCCAGCACTTTGGGAGGCTCAGGCTGTCGGATTACCTGAGGTTAGGAGTTCAAGACCAACCTAGCCAATATGGTGAAACCTTGTCTCTACTGGAAAAAAAAAAAAAAAAAAAAAATTAGCCGGGCATGGTGGCGGGTGCCTGTAATCCCACTTACTTGAGAGACTGAGGTAGGAGAATCACTTGAACCCAAGAGGTGGAGGTTGCAGTGAACCAAGATCACGCCTCCAACCTGGGTGACAAAGCGAGACTCTGTCTAAAAGAAAAAAGTTTCCCCCTTCCCATACAAATACGCCTAGTGAATAAAAGCAATCCTAAAAGATTACATACAGAATGTATATATGTAATTTTTTATAAGTTTTATATAATGTTATTTTATATAACAACATTTTGGAAAAGACAAAATTATACAGAAATGGAGAACAGATTAGTGGTTGCAGGGGTTAGGAATGGGGAGGTGGTGGGAAGGAGGTGTCTGTTTATTAAAGGACAACAAAGCCAAGCATGGTGGCTCACGCTTACCATCCCAGCACTTTGGGAGGCCAAGGTGGGTGGACACAAGTCAGGAGTGTTCGAGACCAGCCTGGCCAACACAGTGAAACCCTGTCTACTAAAAATACAAAAATTAGCTGGGCGTGGTGGTGGGTGCCTACAATCCCAGTTACTCGGGAAGCTGAGGCAGCAAAATCGCTTGAACCTGGGAGGCAGAGGTTGCAGTGAGCTGAGATCGCCCACTGCACTCCAGCCTGGGTGACAAGAGCAAAACTCAGTTTCAAAAAATGAAAAGAAAAGAAATTAGCCGGGCATGGTGGCACATGCCTGTAGTCCCAGCTACTTGAGAAGGTGAGGCAAGAAAATCACTTGAACCTGGGACGCAGAGGTTGCAGTGAGCCAAGATTATGCCATTGTACTCCAGCCTGGGTGACAGAACAAGACTCTGTCGCAAAATAAACAAATAAATAAATATTAAAATATTGAAGGGCAACAAGGGGAGCCTTGTGTTGACAGAACTCTTTGTATCTTGACTATGGTGATAGATACACAAACCTACATGTGTGACAAAACCACACAGAAGTAAATACACACAAACAAAACTAGGGAAGTCTAAATCAAATTGGTGGATTGTATCAATGTTAACACTCTAGTTGTGATATTACACTAGTTTTGGAAGATGTTACCATGGGATAACTGTAGAAAGGGTGCATGTGATCTGTCTCTATTATTTCTTACAACTACAAGTGAATCTACAATTATAAGAAAAAGTAATAAGAGAAAAGGGAAAGAAAGTCTCTTGGTCCAGGGGAATCCTGGGTAAGAGTGAATGTACATTGATATCCACTTCATAATCCAGAATTCCAAGGGAAACATAGTTTGTTCTGTGTAAGTTGCTCTACTGGGAGTTCGTGTAAGACGGAGACCTGGGGCTGATGAGGATTCTAGGTTCTAAATAATAAATTGGGGAATCAATCATTCAACAGGCAAGACTAGGAAGTCCTCTCATTGAATGAGGGATCTGTTCTCTGATTGTCAAATGGTAGCTGGTTTGGATGATGCCAAGAAAATCTAAACCCACTTATTCAATGAAGTGGGGAGCCTCCACAGTAGAAATGACATCTCAAGGACCTCACAGCAGTTGGTAGTTGCAGAAGCACCAAGAGCAAGGTAAAGAATCCCCAGGATAAGTGTGCATCCTCTTGGATCAGCCTAGCAAGCCTCCCTGCTCCAATGTACTTCCCTCATTCAAGATGCAAGAGAAGCTGGGCACAATGGCTCATGCCTATAATCTCAGCACTTTGCAACGCCGAGGCAGGCAGATCACTTGAGTTCAGGAGTTCGGGATCAGCCTGGTCAAAATAGCAAAACCCCATCTCTACTAAAAATACACAAATTACCTGGGTGTGGTAGCACACACCTGCAATTCCATCTACTCAGGAGACTGAGGCACAGAATGGCTTGAACCCAGGAGGCAGAGGCTGCAGTGAGCCAAGATTGCACCATTAAACTCCAGCCTGAGCGATGGAGTGAGACTGCCTCAACAACAACAACAACAACAACAACAACAAACAAAAAAAAGCCTGTAAGGGAATAACTGTTCTGTTTGGGAAAGAGACTGGATGTAAACAGGGGGTCTGGTAGCTGGGCATGGTGGCTCACACCTGTAATTCCAGCACTTTGGAAGGCTGAGGCAGGAGGACCACTTGAGCCCAGGAGTTTGAGACTAGCCTGGGCAACATAGAGAGACTTTGTATCTACAAAAAATAAAAAAGGTTAGCCAGGCATGGTGATCTCAGCTACTCAAGAGGCTGAGGCAGAAGGATCAATTGAGCGTCAAGAGGTTGAGGCTAGGGCCGGGCGCAGTGGCTCACGCCTGTAATCCCAGCACTTTGGGAGGCCGAGGTGGGCAGATCACGAGGTCAAGAGATCGAGACCATCCTGGTCAACATGGTGAAACCCCGTCTCTACTAAAAAAAAATTACAAAAAATTAGCTAGGCATGGTGGCGCGTGCCTGTAATCCCAGCTACTCAGGAGGCTGAGGCAGGAGAATTGCCTGAACCCAGGAGGCGGAGGTTGCGGTGAGCTGAGATTGCGCCATTGCACTCTAGCCTGGGTAACAAGAGCGAAACTCCATCTCAGAAAAAAAAAAAAAAAAAAGAGGTTGAGGCTGCAGTAAGCCATGATCACACCACTGCACTCCAGTCTGGGGGACAGAGCAAGACCCTATCTCTAAATAATAATAATAAAAATAATAAAAACAATAAAATGAAATAAAAAAATAAATAAAACCCGGGGTCTGGAGCTGGTAGGGAAGAAACAGCTGTATGGGAGAAAATACTTTCCCTTGTTGATATATGATCTGTGTCTCCTTTTTCTCCTCTTATTTTCCTTTGCATTCTTGCTCTGATTGACTTCTTCCTCAAGTGCCTCTTCTCTCTTACTTTCCCTATCTCATTATTTTCCCTCTTTCCTTTGCTAAAAGACTCTATCCCTGCATGTTATTCAGAGCACATTGACTAAGCTGGACAGGAGTTACAAGAGAGAAGAGGTACTCACAGAATCCTAGATTCCTAAAACATTTAAGCTACAAAGGTAGGTGAATATCAGAATCCAACAATCATATATTACACAGAGGAAAACTGAAGTGCCGAGAAGGGAAATAACTTGTGTCATTCACAGATGGTATTTTTGGTTAAGCTGGAATATGAGGCTGGGACCCACTAGGACAGCTTCCCTAATTTTCTTTTCTTTTCTTTCTTTTTTTTTTAAAAGACGGGGTTTCACCATGTTGGTCAGGCTGGTCTTGAACTCCTGACCTCAGGTGATCCGCCCGCCTTGGCCTCCAAAGTGCTTGGATTACAGGCGTGAGCCAACACGCCCGGCCCCCTTTCCTTTTCTTTTTTAAGACAAGGTCTTACTCTGTCACTCAGTCTGGAGTTCAGTGGCATGATCACAACTCACTGCAGTCTTGACTTCCTGGTCTCAAGTGAGCCTCCTGCCTTAGCTTCCCAAGTAGCTGGGACTACAGCAGTGTGCCACCATGCCGGGCTAATCGTGTTGTTTTTTATTTTTGTAGAGATGGGATCTTGCTATGCTGCTAAGGTTGATCTCAAACTCCTAGGCACAAATAATCCTCCTATACCATGTACTCTCACAGTGCTGAGATTATAGCCATGAGCCACTGCACCCACCCATAGTTTCTATAGTTTTTAACAGACATAGCTCACTAGTTGGAGAGAGATTTCTGGGGCAGCCAATTAAAATATGGTAAGAGAAATGAGAGCAACAATAATCTGACCAGGTGCAGTGGCTCACCCCTGTAATCCCGACACTTTGGGAGGTCGAGGCAGGATGATCAATTGAGCCTGGGAGTTTGAGACCAGCCCAGGCAACATGGCAAACCTCCATCTCTTCAAACAATAAAAAATTAGCTGGGCATAGTGGCACATGCCTGTAGTCCCAGCTACTCAGGAGGCTGAGGTAAGAGGATCGCTCGAACCTAGGAATTCGAGGAAATGAAAAGAACAGAAGAAAAGAAAAGAAGACCAGGTGTGGTGGCTCACACCTGTAATCCCAACACTTTGGGAGGCCAAGGCGGATGGATCATGAGGTCAGGAGTTCAAGACCAGACTGGACAATATGATGAAACCCCATCTCTGCTAAAAATACAAAATTAGCCAGGCGTGGTGGTGCATACCTGTAATCCCAGCTACTTGGGAGGCTGAGGCAGGAGAATTGCTTGAACCTAGGAGGTGGAGGTTGTAGTGAGCCGAGATCACACCACAGCACTCCAGCCTGGCAACAGACCAAGACTCTGTCTCAAAAAAAAAAGAAGAAGAAGAAGAAGAAGAAGAAAGAAGAAGAAGAAGAAAGAAGAAGGAGGAGGAGGAGGAGGAGGAGGAGGAGGAGGAGGAGGAGGAGGAGGAGGAGGAAGAAGAAGAAGAAGAAGAAGAAGAAGAAGAAGAAGAAGAAGAAGAAGAAGAAGAAGAAGAAGAAGAAAAGGAGGTGAAGAGAAAAGAAGAGTCTGGATGTGGTGGGTCATGCTTGTAATCCCAGCACTTTGGGAGGCTGAGGTGGGCAGATCACCTGAGGTCAGGAGTTTGAGACCAACCTGGCCAACATGGTGAAACCCCGTCTCTACTAAAAATACAAAAATTAGCCAGGTATGGTGGTGCATGCCTGTAATCCCACCTATTTGAAAGGCTGAGGCAGAGAGAATTGCTTGAACCCAGGAGACGGAGGTTGCAGTGAGCCGAGATCGTGCCATTGCACTCCAGCCTGGGTGACAGAGCAAGACTGTCTCAAAAAAAGAAAAAAAAAAGAAAAGAAAAAAGAGGGAGGGAGGGAGGAATAAAGAAAGGAAGGATTTATGTTCTGTGGCCAACAATAGTTATCAAGTAGTTATGAGCCAGAGTTATGAACTAGCCAGATGGGGCTTTTTAATTTGTTTTTGAGACAGAGTTTTGTTCTTGTTGCCTAGGCTGGAATGCAATGGCATGATCTCGGCTCACTGCAACCTTTGCCTCCCATGTTCAAGCAATTCTCTCTGCCTCAGCCTTTCAAGCAACTAATTTTTGTATTTTTAGTAGAGACGGGGTTTCATCATATTGGTCAGGCTGGTCTCAAACTCCTGATCTCACGTGATCCACCTGCCTTGACCTCCCAAAGTGCTGGGATTACAGGTGTGGGCCACCATGCTGGGCCTGCCAGATGGTTCTGTTATAGGATTTGGGAAGAATGAAAATTTTAAGAGGTTAATGTCCTATAAGGCAACTGTACTCTCTTACTGACTATGGATTGTTTTTTTTTTTTTTGAGACAGAGTCTTGCTCTGTTGCCCAGGCTGGAGTACAGTGGTGTGATCTCAGCTCACTGCAACCTCCGCCACCTGTGTTCAAGAAATTCTCCTGCCACAGCCTCCTGAGTAGCTGGGATTACAGGTGCCCACCACCACACCCAGCTAACTTATATTTTCAGTAAAGGGTTTCACCATGTTGGTCAGGTTGATAAACTTCTGACCTCAGGTGATCCCCTCACCTTGGCTTTCCAAAGTGCTGGGATTACAGGCATGAGTCACTGCCCAGCTGATTATGGATTATTTTAAGTGTACCAGATACCCCTCCTTAAGATGTAATGTTACGCCATGTTATGGGGAGAAACTGCCCAAATGAACAGACCAGCATTCACTCTAAGAACAGGAATAGAGAGTAGCCTATTTTGAGCCTGCCTTTTTAAAAACACTTGCATTTCAGGAAAATATCTAAAAATATGTCCAACAGGGTTGCCCTGTTGGTACCAAAGACCTCCAGAAATTTCAGAGCATAAGATGATGGTAAGAAGCATCAAAGCAGAAAGTACCTCTTTCTGCATGTGAGAAACCAACATTTAAGTGAGAGTGATGCTCCTTAATGCAAGGAAGGGTCTCTGTTAAGCAAGTGAGGGGTGGAAGGAACCAGAGCCCGCCAGAAGCATCTTGGCAACCAACTGCTGGCCCAAACCTTTCCTACTTACATGGAACAGTGGAAAGTGCCAACGGGGTTCTCACGACGAATGTCTTCGTATTCCTCATAGATTCCTTGCTTTTGCCTGGTGTTAACATAGTCCACTAGCTCTTGGATAGTCATAGCATGGGGACCTGGAACATGTACCGAGTCCCAGTCTAAGGCAGGAGGGAGTGAGAACAGGATGATCTCATCGAAGGGATCTGGGTGGCCATTCACCTGGGGTAGGAACTGGAAATTCCAAGTGGCGAGATCAATTTTGACGTACCCACCCAGGTTTTCTGGAAGACACTCCCTGGGCAGGTGCTGCGTGACCTCAGATGTCTTTAATATCTGAATCTAGAAGGCCAGAAAGAACCATGTGAGTATGTCAGGGGAGGAAAAGGCATACAGAGAGTGACAAAGAATAAATGTGTTTCTATGAGGTCTGGAGGATGGGAGGAGATTTTCTTGAAATACAAGGTATACTTGTAAAAGTTGTAGACTGCATTTCATCTGTTTGAGATTTAAGTACTCTGAATTTGCCAGATAAAAGCATGAACTCCCAGAATGTATATAAAATTCACTCCTGGAAATAAGGACATTGTTATACATCTTCTGAAAGGATGATATAGTGAACAAAGGCTTTATACTATTAACAAGGCTTCCCAGCATCTCTGCGTGCTGGTACTCTTTTTTTGGCCACTAAGAATGCATAGGTAGTAGTTATTTTTGTCAGCCCCATTTTCAGACAACCAATTCTAAGGCCTGTTAGCTTGTGTTTTACTCAGCTTGATATAGGGGTTCACAAAAATAGGATTATCTATGAAAGCAAGCCACCCAGAGGCAGGGTAGCCCAGGAAAAATGTTAGATAGCACTCTTTTTTTGGAGGCAGGGTCTCACGTTTTCACCCAGGCTGGAGTGTAGTGACATGATCACAGCTCACTGCAGCCTCAACCTCCTGGGCTCAAATGATCCTCCCACCTTGGCCCCTCAAGAAGCTGGGACTACAGATGCACACCACCATCCCCGGCTAATTTTTTGTAGTAATAATAAGACTTAATTCTGCTCCCTGCTTGGACATTGCCATGCTGGAACAAACTAGCTTAACTGGTTCTCCTTAGGGTCTCTGTGGAACGGGGATGCTGTTCCTCCTAAAATCTCATCTCTTTTGCGTCGTCTCTTCTTGGAATGCCTTCTTTTCCTCCTCTGCCTCTTCATGGACCAGCAGAGCTCACCTCTTCTGTGAAGTCTTCCCTGACTGCCTCAGGCAATATGCGCCTCTGCATTCCTGCAGAGCCTAAGTCCTCACACGTGTATCTCTGTCTTCCCTATCAAGACCATGAGCCCCTTGAAGGTAAAGACTGTCTCCTTTAATTTTTAATGATCAGGAACCAGTGCTTGGACTACAAAAAGTGCTTAATTTATTTTGAGTTTATACATGCATGTATCATTCCTATAATTCAAGAGCAAGGACTTGCCTATGGAGTTCTCTCAAAGAGTTACCTTAGAAAAGATCTCTCTGGTTGGCAAGGTGCCTCACACCTGTAATAGCAGCACTTTGGGAAGCCAAGGAGGGTGGATCACCTGAGGTCAGGAGTTTAAGACCAGTCTGGCCAACATGGTGAAACCCCATCTCTACTAAAAAAATACAAGAATTAGCTGGGCGTGGTGGTGGGCACCTGTAATTCCAGCTATTCAGGAAGCGGAGGCAGGAGAATCGCTTGAACCCTGGAGGTGGAGGTTGTAGTGAGCTGAGATTGTGCCATTGCACTCCAGCCTGGGCGACAAGAGTGAAACTCCGTCTCAAAAAAAAAAGACTTTCCATCCTGTTTGCCAAAAAAAAAAAGAAAAGATCTCTCCTACTCTTCATCATTAGGTCTCTAAGTAGCTTCTAGAACCGAATGTCTACACTTTCGTATGTCCTGTCTTTTAATGGCTGCAATCAGTAACTAAGACCATAAATCCTTTAATCATAGAACACTCAGGAGATTACAGCAGAATTAGTTTTTGGTTATATTGTAGTGATGGGGGTCCCACTATGTTGCCCAGCCTGGTCTTGAACTCCTGGCCTCAAGCGATCTTCGTGCTCGGTCTCCCAAAGTGTTAGGTGTGAGCCACTACACTCAGCCCAGAATTAAAGTAATTTTGAATGCTTTTGAAATTGGGAAGCAACAAGATGTTTTGAGAAAACAATGTTTTGAAAAACATGTTTTGAGAAAACATGAAAAACAATGTTTTGAGAAAACAATGCCAGGAATAAATGTAGAAAGAGACATAATGAAAAACTCCCCTCTACAACCCTGGTGGTCAAAGGGATTGAATGATGTTTCCAGTTCAACAAATTCAAATGCCAGTTCAGCTAATGCAATTATATTACAAGCTGCTAAATATTAAAGGGCTATGCAGCACTAGGAAAAATTTTGGAAGTAGTAGCCATCCCTAAGTTACCTCCAGGACACATTCCTTCAGTACCATCTTATGCAAGGTGCTAGAGAAAGTGAGAGCCAGATAAACTGTGTCTAGTTTCAAACTTCAAGAAGCTTGTAGGACAGTAAGAGAGGCAGTCTGTATGAGCTGACTAATGCATCAGGTAGATAATGTGATTGAATGCACTAACAAAAGTAGAACATGCTCTAGGAGACATGCCAGGAAGATTATTTGAAGGTCCCATTAATTGGGAGGAATTCACCGGTAGAGATGAGAATGTATCTATTCATCTCCAAACAAAAAAGGGCGAGCTTGCCTTACCCTCTCCCGGACTTTGTCCTTCAGGAGGAGGCTGATGATGGAATAGGGCACTCGGAACCATATAGGTGCCCCTACAATCAGCACCTTCTTCAAACGAGCTGGAAAGGCTCCCTGTGGAGAAAACACATGAGGATTGGAGTGTAATGGAACCTGTGACTCTTCAAGCCCACACTTAAGGTTTTCTGCTCTTCTCTCCATTCTTACCCAGCAGGGGGAGTCTATAGCCTAATTCAGGTTTGACCTCAGCAGCTAGAGAAAGCGGTTAAACAAAACAAAGAAATTAGAACCTGATTTTCCTTTAAAAATAACAATGTTAAGTTCTTGTCTACCATAAGCTTTATGGATCAAAAACTATTCTGACTTCTCATCTCAACAGAAATCCTACACACATCACACATCAGCATACATATATGCCTCCTAAAAAAGTTCTGTTATTAAATCTTGAAGGAAAAATGAGATTGTGAATAAACTGAACATTAAATATTTCCTGACCAGGCGTGGTGGCTCATGCCTATAATCCAGATGCTTTGGGAGGCCAAGGTGGGTGGATCACCTGAGGTCAGGAGTTCGAGGCCAGCCTGGCCAATGTGGCAAAACCCAGTCTCTACTAAAAATACAAAATTAGCCGGGTGTGGTAGCACGCACCTGTAATCCCAGCTACTCGGGAGGCTGAGGGAGGAGAATCACTTGAACCCAGGAAGCAGAGGTTGCAGTGAGCTGAGATCACACCATTGCATCCCAGCCTAGGCAATCAGAGGGACGCTCCGTCTCAAAAGAATAATAATAGTGGCCGGGCACAGTGGCTCACACCTGGAATCTCAGCACTTTGGTAGGCCGAGACAGGCAGATCACCTGAGGTCAGGAGTTTGAGACCAGACTGACCAACATGGAGAAACCCTGTCTCTACTAAAAACACAAAACTTAGCCGAGTGTGGTGGCGCATGCCTGTAATCCAGCTACTCAGGAGGCTGAGGCAGGAGAATCACTTGAACCCGGGAGGCAGAGGTTGCAGTGAGCCGAGATCGTGCCATTGCACTC
Source organism: Aotus nancymaae (assembly GCF_030222135.1). Taxonomy (NCBI): domain Eukaryota; kingdom Metazoa; phylum Chordata; class Mammalia; order Primates; family Aotidae; genus Aotus; species Aotus nancymaae. The sequence continues at coordinate 73,983,693 of NW_026988414.1, forward strand.
CAGCCTGGGCAACAAGAGCAAAACTCTGCTCAAAATAATAATAATAATAAATAAAAATTTAAAAAATTTCTCTTTCATAACTTTTCATTCAGTCTGATAATCTGTGTATGTATAATCTTTTTTTATCTATTAGTTCATCTATGTATTTACCAATTAATAAATACAATCTAACATGCACTATGAGATCTAAAAAAAAGGAGATATCTTGATCCACACAAGACATAAAGATGAAAAATCGGGCCGGGCGCGGTGGCTCAAGCCTGTAATCCCAGCACTTTGGGAGGCCGAGGCGGGTGGATCACAAGGTCAAGAGATCGAGACCATCCTGGTCAACATGGTGAAACCCCGTCTCTACTAACACAAAAAATTAGCTGGGCATGGTGGCGCGTGCCTGTAATCCCAGCTACTCAGGAGGCTGAGGCAGGAGAATTGCCTGAACCCAGGAGGCGGAGGTTGCGGTGAGCCGAGATCGCGCCATTGCACTCCAGCCTGGGTAACAAGAGCGAAACTCCGTCTCAAAAAAAAAGAAAAAAAAAAAAAAGATGAAAAATCATTCTTTCCTAATCCACAGTAGTTAGTTTTTTTGTTTGGTTGGTTGTCCTGTTTTTGTTTTGTTTTGTTTTGGAGACAGAGTTTTGCTCTGTTGGCCAGGCTGGAGTGCAGTGGCACAATCACAGCTCACTGCATCCTGTACCACCAAGGCTCAGATGATCCTCTCACCTCAGGCTCCCAAGTAGCTGAGACTGCACCATTACGCTAGGCTAATTTTTGTATTTTTAGTAGAGACAGGGTTTCACTATGTTGGCCAGGCTGGTTTCGAACTTCTGACCTCAAGTAATCTGCCTACCTTGGCCTCCCAGAGTGCTGGGATTATAGGCATTGAACCACTGCTCCCGGCTTGAAGTTCTTAATTTTAATATGGTCAAATGTATTAACGTTTTCTAGTTAATGTATTTTGTGTCTTAAATCCTTTTCTATTTTAATGTCAGAAAAAGTACTTTTTTTTTTTACTGCTGTGCCACTGACTCCACCACGTGCATTAATTTTTCTAAGTTGTTTCTTTCATTGAAAATATACACAACAAAACTGACTTTTTAAATCTTTTTTCCCAAGAGACAGAGTTTCACTATTGTTGCCCAGGCTGGAGTGCATGGCGCAATCTCGGCTCACTGCAACCTCCACCTCCTGGGTTCAAGTGATTCTCCTGCCTCAGCCTCCCAAGTAGCTGGGATTACAGGCATGTTGCACCACACCTGGCTAATTTTGTATTTTTAGTAGAGACAGGGCTTCTCCAAGTTGGTCAGGCTCATCTCAAATTCCCAACCTCAGGTGATCCGCCTGCCTCAGTCTCCTAAAGTGCTGGGATTACAGGCATGAGCCACCACACCCAGCCTTAAACCATTTTAAGGGTACAATTATTGGTGTTAAGTATGTTCATGATGCAGCCATCACCACTATTCATTTGCAGCTTTTTCATCATTGCAAACAAAAACTCTGTACCCATTAAACAATGTCTTCCTATTCCCTTCTTCACCTAGTCCCTAGTAACCTCTGTTCTACTTTTTGTCTCTATGAATTTGCTTATTTTAGATCCTCATGTTAGTGGAATCCTACTATATTTGTCCTTTTTTGTCGGGTTTATCCTACTTAGCATAATGTTTCCAAGGTTAATCCATATTATGGCATGTCTCAGAATTACATTGCTAAGGCTGAATAATATTTCATCATAAATATACTATATTTTGCTAATCCATTCATCTGTTGATGGTCATTTGGGTTATTTCCACTTGTCCAGATTTGAGGAGCTATTTTCCACATTGTTTCCACTTGTCCACATTTCAGGAGCTATTTTCTTTTAAAATTTTAAACTTTCATTTTTGTCCTTTTTGTTTGTTTGTTTTGTTTTTTTGAGACAAGGTCTTACTCTGTTGCCCAGGCTGGAGTGCAGTGGCACCATCATGACTTACCGTAGCCTTGACCTCCTGGGCTCAAGTGATCTTTCCACCTCAGCCTTGCAAGTACCACGTGCCACCATGCCTATCTAATTTTTGTATTTTGTACAGATAGTTTCATCATATTGTCCAGGCTGGTTTCAAACTCCTAGGCTCAAGCAATCTACCTGCCTTGGCCTCCCAGTGTTGGGATTCCAGGCGCGAGCTTCCACGCATGGCCTATTTTTGTTATTTAAGACTTTAATCTATCTGAAGTTGATTTTTGAACAGAGTATGAGATGTAGGAATCTGACATTTTTTTCTATATGGGTAGCTGTTTTGTTTTCCACTTTTACATATTAAAAAGTCCCTCCTTTCTCCAACTTAGACTTTCTATTTGTCAGTTTCAACAGTCACAATATCCTGCAGAGTAAATATGCCATAAGTAATTTAATTAACCACATAACCATCATTCTGATTATTCAGTTTGCTTTCAGGCCTTAATAATCCTGATATGCTCATTTTACCTTTTTCTTTTAATTTTCTTTTTGAGACAGAGTCTCACTTGGTCGCCAAGCTGTCGTGTGGTGGCACGATCTCTGTTCAAGGGTTCAACCAATTCTCATGCCTCAGCCTCCTGAGTAGCTGGGATTATAGACGTGTGCCATCATGCCTAGCTAACTTTTTTGTATTTTTAGCAGAGACAGGGTTTCACGGTGTTGGTCAGGCTGGTCTCGAATTTCTGGCCTCAAGTGATCCACCTGTCTCGGCCTCTCAAAGTGCTGGGATTATAGGCATGAGCCACTGCGCTGGCCTCCTTTTAAATTATTTTAAGAAGCTGTTTCTAAAACTGAGATTTGGCTAAAGATTATGAATATTCTTTTTTTTTTTTTAAAAGACAAGATCTTATCACCTGGGCTGGAATGTAATCATACAATCATAGCTCACTGCAGCCTCATATCCTGGGCTCAAGTGATCCTCCTGCCTCAGTCTCCTGCGTAGCTAGGACGATAGGCACACACCACCACAAGCAGCTAAATTTTGTACAGACAGGGTTTTGCTATGTGGCCTAGACTGGCCTTGAACTCCTGGCCTTATGCAATTCTCCCACCTCAGCCTCCCAAAGGGCTAAGATTATAGATGTAAGTCACTGGGCCCAGCCTCTTTCCAGTTTTAAACTATTATTTTTAATTACCTAAAATAAATGTGTAGTAAGTACTCTTTTTATAAATCTTTGTTTTCCTGATTGGTTCCTTAGCATACAATCTCAGAAATAGAACTGATTAAAGGCTATGTGCATTTTCAAGGATTTATAAGGCCAGATGCCTTCCAAAAGTGTTATCAACTTACTGAACTGACAGGATATGAGGGTGCTATACAGTCCTTTATTTATTAGAAAAATGAACAACAGATCTATATTGTCTAAAAACATGTATTTTAAAAATCCCCCAGAAAAGATGCTATTCTCTCATTTCCCCATCCTCTTTCTCTTCTTCCACACCTCTGGGACAGAGGACAGTATTATACTTAAGTAAAACTTCATCCAGATGTCCAGACAACACCCCAACTATGTATTCTTCTGTATTTGCAAGCTATATGTTCATATAGATACATCTGTAGATCTGGTTCACCTACAGATACCAGTTAGCCTCTGTAATCCATTCCCCACTTAAGTTTCACCATCACTGGCTTCTCTGTTAATCCCTTGAGGAAAGGTTTGGGACTGGGGGTAAATCCTTTGTAATTTACACTGGAGAACGCTGCAGGCTATTAGCCACTGACCAAGCTGCCACCCGTCCTGGTGAATGCAGCAGGTACCCCCAGACACTCATGTCAGAGTTCTTTGCTCTGAAAAAGGAGATGTAATAGCTTTGACTTTCTATTTATCATTTTATGGAAATAACAGGTGCTTTCCGGGGCCGGGCGCGGTGGCTCACGCTTGTAATCCCAGAACTTTGGGAGGCCGAGGCAGGTGGATCACGAGGTCAAGAGATCAAGACCAACCTGGTCAACATGGTGAAACCCCGTCTCTACTAAAAATACAAAAAATTAGCTGGGCATAGTGGCGCGTGCCTGTAATCCCAGCTACTCAGGAGGCTGAGGCAGGAGAATTGCCTGAACCCAGGAGGCGGAGGTTGCGGTGAGCCGAGATCGCGCCATTGCACTCCAGTCTGGGTAACAAGAGCGAAACTACATCTCAAACAAACAAACAAACAAACAAACAAAAAACAGGTGTTTTCCTAGAATGGTCTTTGACTTGGTGGTTAAAAGTACCTTGGACATGTAGGCTCTGAAATAAATTGTTGCATCTTTGAAGGAAAAGATGAAAGTAGTTTATCACACTTCAGTGAAGAGGCCTTTGGAGAATTTTGTTCTAGATGCTATTTATTCTCCATAGAGGAGTGCTAGGGATTCCCCAAATCAGTAGAACTAAAGGGCAACTGAAGAGAACAGAGAGTGACATGTCAGATAAAAATGAGTCTTTTGAAGTCGGGCGTGGTAGCTCACACTTGTAATCCCGCACTATGAGAGGCTGAGGTGGGAGGATCACTTGAGGTCAAGAGTTGGAGACCAGCCTGGCCAACATGGTGAAACCCCATCTCTATTAAAAATACAAACATTAGCCAGGTGTGGTGGTGGGCACCTGTAGTTCCAGCTACTTGAGAAGTTGAGACATAAGAACTGCTTGAACCTGGGAGGCAGAGGTTGCAGTAAGCCAAGATTGTGCCACTGCACTCAGCCTTGGAGACAGAGCAAGACTTGGTTTCAAAAAAAAAAACAAAAAAAGACTTCTGTTAGTCAAAAGGACTTTGTAAAAAGTGAAAAAACAAGCTACAAATTAAGACACAGTTTACTATGTGCACACATTATGTGTGTATATATGTATATATATCTATTTATGGATTAGAATCAATAATATATTAAAAACTATTAATTCCTAAATGGACAAATCACAAATAGGCATTTCACAGAAGAAAAAATATACAGCTAACAAATATATGAAGAGATACTTAATTTAACTAATAAAAGAAATGCAAGTTGCCAGGCGAGGTGGCTCACGCCTGTAATCCAAGCACTTTGGAGGCCAAGGCAAGAGGATCACCTGAGGTCGGGAGTTCAAGACTAGCCTGACCACCATGGTGAAACTGCATCTTTAAAAAAAAAAAAAAAAGAAAGAAATTCAAGTTATACCACAAGATATCATTTCATATCCATTTACATTTAATTGGGGAAAAAAATTAAGAAGTTTGACATTAGTAAGTCCTGGAGAGGATGTAGATCAATAGAAATTTTTACACATGGCAAGAGGGTACAACCACTTTGGAAAACAGTTTGACATTGTCTTATAAGGTTAAATCTTCACAGACTTTGGGACCCAGCAAGCCACTCCTAGGCTTATACCCTAGAGCATGCATTCTTAATGGAGGAGATGTCACCTCACCAAAGAAGTCAAATTAGTAGTTGAGCAGGGTGAGGTGAACCAAAAAAAAAAAAAAAATCTTACTCTTTTTATGTATACAGAGTACATAAAGAGGCCAATCACAGTGGCCAACACCTGTAATCCCAGCACTTTGGGAGGCCAAGGAGGGAGGACTGCTTGAGTCCAGGAGTTCCAGACCAGCCTGGGCAACATAGTGAGACCCTGTCTCTATTTTTTTTTTTTTTTTTGAGATGGAGTTTTGCTCTTGTTGCCCAGGCTGGAGTACAGTGGTACAATCTTGGCTCACCACAACCTCCACCTCCGGGATTCAAGCGATTCTCCTATCTCAGCCTCCCTAGCAGCTAGGATTACAGGCATGTGCTAACATGCCTGGCTAATTTTGTATTTTTAGTAAAGACAGGGTTTCTCCATGTTAGTCAGGCTGGTCTCGAACTCCTGACTTCAGGTGATCCGCACGCCTTGGCCTCCCAAAGTGCTGGGATTACAGGCGTGAGCCACAGCGCCCTGCCTGACCCTGTCTCTATTTTAAAAATAAGGCCAGCTGCAGTGGCTCACACCTGTAATCCCAGCACTTTGGGAGGCCAAGGTGGGCAGATCACTTGAGGTCAAAAGTTCGAGACCAGCCTGGCTAACATGGCGAAACCCCATCTCTACTAAAAGTACAAAAATTAGCCAGGTGTGGTGGTGGGAACCTGTAATCCTAGCTAGTCAGAAGGCTGAGACAGGAGAATTGCTTGAACCTGGGAGGTGGAGGTTGCAGTCAGCTGAGACTGCACCACTGCACTCCAGCCTGGGCGACAAGCGCAAGACTCTTGTCAAAAAAAATAAAATAAAAAATAAAAATAAATAAAAAATAAAATTTAAAAAGAGTACATAGAGATATACAGTATATTATGGTAATAAAATTTCATTAGAAGAGGAATTATTAGGGGGAAATGTTTAAAAAGGCTCCTTAATGAGGCAACAATGAAACAAGGTTGATAAACACTCCCCTAGAGACCCTTTTACACATATGAACCAGAAAACATGTTCAAGAATGTTCCTAACAGCACCATTCGTAACACAGGTTGGGTCTTATCCAAAATACTTGGGACCAGAAGTGTTTCAGATTTTGAATTTTTTCCAGATTTTGGAATATCTGCGTATATATCATGAGATATCTTGGGGATGGGACCCAAATCTAAGCAGGAAATTTATGTATGTTTCATATGCACCTTAGACACATGAGTGTGCCTCAGCCTCCCAAAGTGCTGGGATTACAGGCGTGGGTCATGGCGCCCAGCCCATTCCACTTTTATGACTCAGAATGTGTTAGTGATGATTTTAAAATTAAAACAGATGGGAATCTCTCTGAAAGAAAATAAAAAAATAAAAAGAAATTAAAAAAAAAATAAAAAATAAAAAAAAGAAAATAAAAAACAAAAAGAAAAAAAAAAAGACTCAGAATGTTCCTGTGTATTTTTTACCTTAATTCTTCCCACTTTACTTTTAAGACCATTTCTTGTTCTAAGGAGGCAGATTGTAGTCATCATTTACAGGTGACCTTTACATAGAACATAATATCGGAAGCTTGCATCATTCCTAAATCTTTTCCCAAAGAATAATAATAAAAAAAAATCCCAAGCATTGAAAAGGAAAGTTGAGAGGGCCCTCCGACAGTCTTACCTTCAGCAGGTTTAGGACTTTCTTGCCAAGATCCAGCTCAAAGTTGGCATAATTAGAACCACACATGTCATAGATAAACACCAGTCCATTCCTCTGAGTTTCAAAGCTGTAAATCAACCATTGAACAAAAATGTTTATAAGAAGATGGATGAGGCAGGTGGAAAGCCTAATGCTAAAACAAAACCCGAGAGGATGGGACACATCTAGGATCAAAACAACTGCCTGCCTGCACACTGGTCTTACAAAAAGATCACTTATCTTTGGTATCTGCTATGTTTATTAATGCAGACTTATCCAGATTTACCAAATGCCACACTCCTAGGTTGAGAATGCTCTACAGCAACTAAGTTATTAAAATCCGAACTCTTTTCTCCTCCCCTCTGGATCTGCCAATGAAATCCTCTAAAACACGTTCCATACTCAACCCCAAAGTTTCCTCTGCCATGAAAGTCTCCCTGATAACTGTAATCAAATATACTACCAATTGTTTTTTCCCTTAAAGCCCCATAAATCTTCCTGTGGATTTTTCTGTGGCCTTAACATACTCTGTGTAGCCATGTGATTCTCTCCTAGAGGACAAGAACCTGTTGTTCAACTCATTACCCCCAATAGTCCCTAGCCCAGTCCTTAAAAATAAATGGTCACTGAATTGTAATTTAGTAGACTAGAAGCCCATCTCTAAAACATATTTCAGACCTGTGGAAAACTCTATAGAATAAAACTGCCTCTAAGCTCAATGATAGTAAATTTGTCTCTTATGATCCAATGGAGGAAGAGAACAAACTCATAAATGGCCTTTGAAAAGCATTCTTAAAAAGTAGATTAAGGCTGGGCATGGTGGCTCACGCCTCTAGTCTCAGCACTTTGGGAGGCTAAGGTGGGCAGACAGCTTGAGCCCAGGAATTTGAGACCAGCCTGGGCAACATGACAATACTTCATCCTGTAGTGACCTGTGCCTATAGTCCCAGTTACTTGGGAGGCTGAGGTGGAAGGGTCACTTGAGCCCAAGAGGTGGAGGCTGGAGTGAGATCATGCCACTGCACTCCAGCCTGAGAGACAGTGAGATCTTGTCTTAAAAAAAATGTAAGGCCGGGCAAAGTTGCTCACGCCTGTAATCTTAACACTTTGGGAGGCCAAGGTGGGCAGATCACTTGAGCCCAGGAGTTCAAGACCAGCCTGGGTAACATGGCAAGACTCTGACTCTATTAAAAAAAAAAAAAAAGTAGATTAATAGGTATTAATAGTAAGCCGTGGCCAGGCATGGTGGCTCATGCCTGTAATCTGAGCACTTCAGGAGGCTGAGGCAGGCTGAGGTCAGGAGTTCCAGACCAGCCTGGCCAACATGGTGAAACCCCATCTCTACTAAAAATATAAAATTAGCCGGGCATGGTGGCAGATGCCTGTAATCCCAACTATTCAGGAGGCTGAGGCAGGAAAACTGCCTGAGCACAGCAGGTGGAGGTTGCAGTGAGCCAAGATTGTGCTACTACACTCCAGTCTGGAAGTCAGAGCGAGATTGTCTCAAAAAAAAAAAAAAAGTAAGCCTATTCCCAAACCAAACTGAGGAACATTTGAAGACACAGAAAGTATTCCTCAGTCCAATTTCCCAGATTTATAAAGATATCTCAAAGATGTACCCTTCCCCCAAGTCAGATCCATACTTACATCTGATTTGCAGACCCAAATGGTCATTAGGAATAAATTATTTGATTGGACTACTCACAGATGACAGCAACGGTTTTCGTATCTATTTAGAATTGAGAAAACTGGCATAAAACACATTCCTGAAATCAGGAGTCTCAAAGTTATTGTTTTTACTTTTTTGTTTTTTTTGAGATGGAGTTTCACTCTTGTTGCCCAGGCTGGAGTGCAATGGCACGATCTGGGCTCACTGCAACCTCCGCCACCCAGGTTCAGGTGATTCTCCTGCCTCAGCCTCCCAAGTAGCTGGGACTACAGACATGCACCACCACACCTGGCTAATTTTGTATTTTTAGAAGAGATGGGGTTTCGCCATGTTGGCCAGGCTGGTCTCAAACTCCTGAACACAGGTGATCCACCCACCTCGGCCTCCCAAAGTGCTGGGATTACAGGCATGAGCCACTGTGCCCGGCCAGAATATATATATTTTAAAGACAGCATTTACTCTGTCACCCATGCTGGAGTGCAGTGGCACAATCAATGGCTCACTGCAACCTTGACCTCCCAGGGCTCAGGTGATCCTCCCAGCTCAGCCTTCCATAAGTGGCTGGGACTACAGGCATGCACCATCATGCCTGGCTAATTTTTTAATTTTTTGTAAAGACGAGGTCTTGCTACGTTGCTCAGGCTGGTCTTGAACTCTTGGACTCAAGTGATCCTCTCGCCTGACCTCCCAAAGTGTTGGGATTACAGGCATGAGCCACCGCACCCAGTTTAATATTTACAATGACAGCTGACTGATTCCCTACTGAGTCTGATTCCTGAGGTACACGTTAGAGAAAACACCAAGAAGTTTAAACACAGTCCCTGACATTTGTTTTTTAAAAAACTGAGAGGCTAGATGCAGTGGCTCATGCTTGTAATCCCAGCATTCTGGGAGGCCAAGATGGGAGGCTCTCTGGATCTTTTAGGCCCAGGAGTTCAAGGCTGCAGTGAGCTACAATCATGCTACTGCACTCCAGCCTGAGTGACAAGCAAGATCTGGTCTCAAAAAGAAAAAAAAAAGAAAGAAATTGAGGGTAGGAGATCCATGAGGGGCTACCAATGAAACAAGACTGGTTACAGATCACTTTGAAGAAGATGGATGATGGACATGTAGACATTAATGATACCATTCTCTCTTGACCTACAGAAATTTGGATATTTTCCATTATATATTTTAAAAAGAAAGTTCCCTGCCCTCAAGGAGCTCACATTCTAGTGGTAGATGAAAAATCTAATAACAGTGTAAGATATATGATATCATAAATCTATGTATAATGTAAGTACATAATGACTGGTATTGATAATGACTCTTATTAAGGTCACAGTAAACCTAATTTTGTTTATGACAGGTTGGAGTGGTGAGGGAGCCAATCATGGAAGCTGAGCCTTGAAGAAAGAGTTAAGATTGGCTGGGAGTGGTGGCTCAAGCCTGTAATCCGAGCACTTTGGGAGGCCAAGGCGGACGGATCACGAGGTCAAGAGATCGAGACCATCCTGGCCAAGATGGTGAAACCCCATCTCTACTAAAAAAATACAAAAATTAGCTGGGCGTGGTGGCATGCGCCTGTAGTCCCAGCTACTCGGGAGGCTGAGGCAGGAGAATTGCTTGAACCCGGGAGGCAAAGGTTGCAGTGAGCCGAGATTGCGCCACTGTACTCCAGCCTGGTGCCTGGCGACAAAGTGAAACTCTGTCTCAAAAAAAAAAAAAAAAAGAGTAAGATTTAATAAAACAAAGGGAGAGGTAAGAGCACTCTAGTTCAAAGTAACACAGGAAAACAAGATTTTCTATTCACTGGGGAGAATGTTTTACTTAGAGAAAAGAGTTCACATTTATTTAGCTTATATGCTCCCTCTGGATAATTAGGAGTCACTGAAGGTTTTTAGGAAAGGAATGAATATCATAAAACCTAAGTTTTAACTACGTTTAGCTGTGTGGTTGTCTTGTGGGATCTAACACTCGCAATGGAAAAAGCAAGATGTGGCCTCCTCCATGCATCCTGCCATGCCTACATGAGAGTTCTGACTCCAAGCCTTCCATAGAAGAAGACCAATACTGGATTTTCTGGGAAAGGAGCCTCTCATTTATTCTTCTGAGCTATAGGATAATTCTTTTTTGTTTGTTTGAGACAGAGTCTTGCTCTGTCGTCCAGGGTGGAGTGCAGAGGTGTGATTTTGGCTCACTGCAACCTCTGCCTCCCAGGTTCAAGTGATTCTCCTTGCCTCAGCCTCCTGAGAAGCTGGGATTACAGGTGCACACCACCACGACTGGCTAATTTTTGTATTTTTATTAGAGACAAAGTTTCTCCATGTTGGTCAGGCTGGTCTCGAATTCCTGACCTTGTGATCCACCCATCTTGGCCTCCCAAAGTGCTGGGATTACAGGCATGAGCCATCACGCCTGGCCACAATTAAAGTTTTTTGTTTTGTTTAGACAGAGTCTGATTCTGTCGCCCAGACTGGAGTGCAGTGGCATGATCTCTGCTCACTGCAACTTCCACCTCCCAGGTTTAAACAATTCTCATGCCTCAGCCTCCCCAAGTAGCTGAGACTACAGGCGCATGCCACCACACCTGACAATTTTTTTGTATTTTTAGTAGAGACAGGGTTTCATCATATTGCCCAGGCTGGTCTCAAACTCCTGAGCTCAGACAATCTGCCCATCTCAGCCTCCCAAAGTATTAGGATTATAGGCATGAGTCAATGCTCCCGGCCTCAATATAGCACTTCTAATCCAGAGGGCCAGCCAAAGATGGCAAGAGCAGTAAGAACCTGTAAATTGCAAGCACCAGGGAAAAAAGAATAGCAGAAGGACGCATGGGAGGATACAAATAACTGCCCAAGAGTGAAGAAATCAGGGTCTTAGAACCAGCTGGGCTAACAGGTGATGACTGTAAAAAACTTCTTGGGGCTTGAGTTTAATTGTCCACGGAATTGTAACAATACCATTTACCTAAGCAGGGAGAGAGTGATGACCTAAGCTATGTACCTGTTTTTATTAAGGATGATTTTTGCTTTATACATTTGGACTTTTCCTTGAATGTTTTTGTTGTTATGTGTTTTGTGTGCAGTTCGTGCGTGTGTGTGTGCACGTTTTTTTTTATTTTTGAGACAGGTCTCGTTCTGTCATCCAGGCTGAAGTACAGTGGCATGCATGATCACGGCTGACTATAGCCTCACCATTCCGGGCTCAAGTGATTCTCCCACCACAGCAACACTGCCCCCCTCCTCCTGCTGATGCTGGGACTAAAGGTGCACGCTACCACAGCCAGCTAATTTTGTGTCTTTTTATCAGGACAGTGTTTCACCATGTTGTCCAGGCTGGTCTCAAACTCCTGGCCTCAAGCAATCTGCCCACTTCAGCCTCCCAAAGTGCTAGGATCACAGGTGTGAGCCACCACACCCAGCCCACCCCTGAATGTTGAGTCTCAAAATCCTCTGAGCTAAATGGCATTATTCCTGTTATGCAGACAAAGAAACTGAGGCTGTAGAAGGTTCCGATATAAACAAAAAGCAGCAGCACAGGTCATCTCCCCCTCATTCTCTTTCAATAAGTAGTTTTCTACACACTGAAGACTGCTGATAATTGACTTTCTCAGCTTCTGTTTTCCTGACATAGAGCCAAGACGGTAAAAAGACAGAATACCCACCATTTTGATAGTGCCTGTAAACATGCCATGTCCTGAAGGACATGTACTGTTTTTTTTTTTCTTGTCGCCAAGCTGGAGCTCGGCCCAATCTTGGCTCACTGAAACCTCTGCCTCCCAGGTTCAAGCAATTTTCCTGCCTCAGCCTTCTGAGTAGCTGGGACTATAGGCGCGTGCTACCACATCCAGCTAATTTTTGTGTTTTTAGTACAGATGGGGTTTCACCATGTTGGCCAGGATGGTCTCGAACTCCTGACCTCAAGTGATCCACCCGCCTTGACCTCCCAAAGTGCTGGAATTACAGGCATGAGCCACCATGCCCAGCTGACATGGACTGTTTTCTATCTATAGCATTGCCCAGGGCACATTATAGGAGAATGGTGAAGGTACTGCTGAATTTAATCAAGTCAAAAACTGTCACTTTCCTACCTGCATGTAGATCACCTAAAAAATAATCTCAATGCTTACCTATCCACAGCTCTGTCTAGCAAGTAAAACAGAGCCTGAAGTACCACATGTTGGACTGACTTGTGGGGATGATGCAACCTGGCAGTAAAGAGGGCAATGGAGGCTCCTGTTGGGTCCCGAACATTCTAAAGCAAGTAAAACAAGAAACATTTAAAAATCAAATAGAAAACCACAGTAGTTACTAAGACATATAGTGGATAAGGGTTTGATACATGAAGAAAACAGATGCTAACAATAATTCCCTGACCTCACCAATTTCTCCCCAGAGGGAAGAATGTTAATATCATCCCTTGTCCTCATAAGGACTTCTTGGACCTTATTTCTGTGGTAAGAAAAAAAAATCACATTCTCTTTGCTCTTCAACTGCAGACAGTTCAAAAGATGACTTCCTAGCTAACTTCCCCAGCAGGACGGCCAAAGAAACAAGCAGCAGGAGAGAACCAGGCAACAGGACCATGATTTCCACCCTCTGCCTTAAAAGTGCCATTATATGTTTACTTGAAAGGCTGAGGTCTCAGCTAAGTGGAGGGTTTGTGTTAAATATGGAAGCATGGGTATCTGACACATCGCATATCTATCGCAAAGACCACGACTAACCTTAATGGACCAAGTGAAGAAACTTTTCTAAATCTACTGTACAACTGATTTTCCGTAATTCAGTTATTCAATTATCATTAGCAACTCTAATTACTAGTAATTATTAGTAATTCAATTATTACTAAAATAATTTTATAACACACTGCATGGCTGTTTCACATCTGCTCCTAACTCTGGAGACTCTCTAGATTCAAGATAACATATGCAGGAACAAGTCCAAACATGATACCAGGTAAAAAAAGGCAATAATGAGGCCCTACAAGATAGGTCCCTAAAGACTCACTAAGATGGTGAACTTTCCACTGAGGATCTCAGAACGAAGAGGTTCCTCATGAGGCTTCAGCTTCACAATGCCTTCCTTCCTTCGAGTTTCCTAAAAAGGAACCACAGCAGAATGTAGTAATATGAAAATACTGTATATCCAGGACAGCTCCATGTCACCACCAAATCTCAGCGATAAGGTGGTTATCAATGAATGAATTATAAATTTCATAACTAAATAAATTTCATAACTAATTATTCATTTAGTTGAATTAGAATTCTATTAAAAATACAATCAATTTTTAGTCTCTACTAAAAATATAAAAATTAGCCTGGTATGGTGGTGGGCGACTGTAACTCCAGCTACTCCGGAGGCTGAGGCAGGAAAATCACTTGAACCCGGGAGGTGGAGGTTGCAGTAAGCTGAGACAGCGCCACTGCACTATAGCCTGGGCGACAGAGTGAGACTCTGTCTCAAAAAACAAAGAATTCAGCTAAATGAATAATGAAGTCATTGAAGTCAACTAAATGAATTATGAATTTCTTTGTAAACTGCTTCCAAGCCAGCCAAACATTTTTAGAGTTCCTGTCCAAAACTACTTTATCAGCCCCTCAGGTAGGGTATTTTTCTCTGAATCAGTAAGAATCCTAACCCTGAAGAGTAACCAGTATGTTACATTCAGGTTCAGGATCAAGGTCCTTAAACACGCAGCAGCACTGACATGGTACCAGGACACTAAAATATGAGCCTCGAAAATGTCTGGATGCATTCATCCTCACATCTTCTAGGTTTAGGCCTCTCCTATAAGTTTAAGTAGGAGCCCTCTCTCCACCTGATATAGTCTCCAACAACAGCTACCATTACTTCATTTTTCTCACTCTGATGGCCGGATTCTTTTCTTTTCTTTTCTTTTTTTTTTTAAATAAAAGACAGGGTCTCACTATTTTGCCCAGGAAGGTCTCAAACTCCTGGAATCCTGGCTTGAAGTAATCCTCCTGCCTCAGCCTCTTGAGTACCTGGGCTTACAGGTATGCACCACTATGCCCAGCTTGATGGCCAGATTTTTTTTTTTTTTTTTTTGAGCTGGAGTCTTACTCTGTTACCCAGGCTGGAGTATAGTGGTGCAATCTCGGCTCACTGCAACCTTCGCCTCCCAGGTTGAAGCAATTCTCCTGCCTCAGCGTCCCAAGTAGTCGGGATTACAGGTGTGTGCCACCATGACAACTAATTTTTGTATTTTTAGTAGAGATGGGGTTTCGCCATGTTGGCCAGGCTGGTCTCAAACTCCTGACCTCAGGTGATCTGCTCACCTCGGCCTCCCAAAGTGTTGGGGTTACAGGCATGAGCCACTGTGCTGTGCCCAGCCCTATTATCTCTTTCTAAATAGTAATCTCTGCACCTGGAACACAGTAGTGTAAAATAAGTATTTGTTGAGTAAATAAATGAATACTGAATGAGCTGGTCCACAAGATAGAGGTAACTGAGCTTCAGTTAAGCTAATCCTAGTGCTTGTTATCCCAATTTTTTTTTTTTTTAATTTAGGGAGATTTTGTATCTCTTTAGAAGGATTCTGACCCCAAAGTAACATGTTGTATAGTGTTTTATCAAAGACACTGCTAACTGAGAAAGCAAACGTAAGCACAACATCAAAGTCTGTGCCCCCTCAAAAAACAAAATTCAAAACAAGGTAAAATCCTGATGTAGCTACATCTGCATAAAGATACTTTAAGATAATGGACCTAGCTAATACACAGTTGCTCTTCTTTTCCAGGGTTAAAACTTCCCTTCCTGAACTGCCCAGTAAGCTCAGCATTCATCTGAATGGCAAGTTTCTAAAAGTCCTAGACATCTCGAAAACCAACAGATTTTCATGTGGCCAGAGGCCAATGAAAAGAGCTAGGATTAAAATTCTAGGAAGGTGGAACCCCTCTCCTGCCACCAGGATGCTGTCAGACTGCTTCCTCAGTCTCCATCATTAAAAGTGGCATCCTGGTCTATAACCAAAACTTAGGTACAAAAGTAGTGCCTTCCAGCAGCTGCCTTGCCCAGCTTCAGCTCTCACAGGGGCTCCCGGATATGGATCCATTTTTTATGGGAGTGGAGAGGACACTTAGAGAACCAATGTGTGTGTCGAGCATGACAGAGAGAACAGCAACACTTTGCCCAACCGCGACAGGTCTGGTCCACCCCGAGCAACATACTCTGTAGGAGTGGAACAATTCTATGGCACGGAGCACATCAAACTTCCTGGCCATGAGGAACTTGACAGCCACATTCCAAGACAGCGGGGAGACATTGTACTGAACTGTCCACTTGTTAATCTCTTCGAGAAACTGCTTGGTAGCCTGTTTGACAAAGAAAGAAAGAATAATTAGTAAGAAGAGAACATATTTATGGAGTCAAAAAACAAGTAAAAACTATCATCCCTTTCCCAAGTAAGTCTGAACCCAGTTTACTACAGGGAGCAGGGAAAGACCAAAAAAAAAGGGGGGGTTTTGTTTGTTTTTTTTATTTTGGAAAAGAAAACTAGAAAAGTGTCCAGGCAGCCAGGCGCAGTGGCTTATGCCTGTAATCCCAGCACTTTGGAAGGCCGAGGCAAGAAGATCACTTGAGGTCAGGAGTTTGAGACTTGCCTAACCAACATGGTGAAACTCCATTTCTACCAAAAATAGAAAACTAGCCAGATGTGGTGGCACACACCTGTAATCCCAGCTGCTTGGGAAGCTGAGGCAGGAGAATCGCTTGAACCCAAGAGGCAGAGGTTGCAGTGAGCCGAAATCACACCATTGCACTACAGCCTGGGCAACAAGACCGAGACTGTCTCAAAAAAAAAAAAAAAAAGTAGCCAGGCCTTCCAAAGGATTATTGCCTGATGCACAGTGTAGTACAGCAGTCTCAGCTGCTGCTTTGGACACAGTAAAAGAATCAGAAAATGGTTTTGGCTTTGGAGAGAAGTAAAACTATTAAGAATTTAACAAATCAAAAGAGCAATTATTTTCTGTGCTAACCCTACTGGACCTCTTCATGTTTTACATGGCATTCTCAAAACTGGATACAAGTATCCAGAGTTAGTAATAGCCCCTCTGGATAGTGGTTTTGGGGAGAAGAGGGAAATTTTCATTTTTACTGTCTGACCCAGGCTGGCAAGATGCCTGTTTCGAGAACTGTTCCTTTCAACTAATTCATGTTCTTTTATGCTCTCTCACCCTATTTCTCCTTATATTATAACTAATTTCCTTTTTATTCAAGCTACTTTTCTTTTTCTTCATTTTAGAATGATTTAAATTGGGATTTTTTTTTTTCTTTTTTTGACAGGGTCTCACTCTGTAACCCAGGTGGGAATGCAGTGGCACAATCTTGGCTCACTGCAGTTTCAACCTCCTAGGCTCAAATAATCCTCCTGCCTCAGCCTCTCAAGTAACTGGGACTATAGGCATGGCATGTGTCACCACACCCAGATAACTTTTTTCTTTGTTATTTTTAATAGCGACAAGGTCTCACTATGTATGTAGCCCAGGATTGGTCTCAAATTCCAGGACCCAAGCGATCCTCTCATGATGCCTCTCAAAGTGCTGGGATTACAGGCATGAGACACTGTGCTCAGCTCTTTTTTTTTTTTTTTTTTTTTGAGACAAGGTATCACTCTGTCACCCACAGGCTAGGGTGTAGTGGCACAATCACTGTTCATTGCAGCCTCAAACTCCTGGGCTCAAGGGATCCTCCCGCTTCCACCTTCTGAGTAGCAGTGACTACAGGTGCATGCCACTACATCTGGGTAATTTTTTAATTTTTTGTAGAAACGAGAACTCCCTTTGTTGGCCAGGCTGGTCTTCAACTCCAGGGCTCAAATGATCCTTCCATCTTGGCTTCCCAAAGTGCTACGATTGCAGGTATGAGCTAAATTGGGATGTTTTTCTTTTCTGACACAGAGTCTTGCTCTATTGTCCAGGCTGGAGTGCAGTGGCATGATCTTGGCTCCCTGCAACTTCTGCCTCCCGGGTTCAAATGATTCTTCTGCTTCAGCCTCCCAAGTAGCTGGGACTACAGCTGTACGCTACTTTGCTGGTTAGTTTTTCTATTTTTAGTAGAGACAGTGTTTCACTATATTGGCTAGTCTGGCCTCAAACTCCTGACCTCATGATTTGTCTGTCTTGGCCTCCCAAAGTGCTGGGTAAGAGGTGAGCCACCATGCCTGGCCAGGATTTATCTTTCTGTGAGCATTCTACACCACTAAAAGCTTCATGCATGGCTATTCTGTCCCTTCCATCCGGAACCTTTTCTCAGCTGTTTGTCCATAATATGATGAACCTGATGAGAATTCTGAATTTTAACCATACCTCTATTCCCAATCAACCCACAGTTATTATTTCTTTATTCATATTTAATAACCACCTATTATTTGTTAAGCTAATACTTGCACTGAGAGGTATAAAGCAGCCGGGCACGGTGGCTCAAGCCTATAATCCCAGCACTTTAGGAGGCCGAGACGGGTGGATCACGAGGTCAAGAGATCAAGACCATCCTGGTCAACATGGTGAAACACAGTCTCTACTAAAAATACAAAAATTAGATGGGCATAGTGGCGCATGCCTGTAGTCTGAGCTACTCAGGAGGCTGAGGCAGGAGAATTGCCTGAACCCAGGAGACGGAGGTTGCGGTAAGCCAAGATCGCGCCATTGCACTCCAGCCTGGGTAACAAGAGTGAAACTCCGTCTCAAAAAAAACAAAAAAAAAACCATAAAAATCAGCCATGCGTGGTGGCGCATGTCTATAATCCTAGCTACTCAGGAGGCTGAGGCAGGAAAATTGCTTGAACCCAGGAGGTGAAGATTGCAGTAAGTCAAGATTGCGCCACTGCACTCCAGCCTGGGTGACAGAGCAAGACTCTGTCTCAAAAAAAAAAAAAAAAAAAAAAAGAAAGAAAGAAAGAAAAAGAAAGGGAGGGCTGGGCGTGGTGGCTCACACCTGTAATCCTAATACTTTGGGACACTGAGGCAGGAAGATTACTTGAGGCCAGAAGTTCAAGACCAGCCTGGCCAATATGGTGAGGCCTTGTCTCTATAAAAAAAAAATTAATAAATAAATAAAGAGAAAAAGCATAATAGCAATGACCTACTTCGGAGTCTTGGCAACAAATCCTACCCTGCAAATACAATCCAAATTGCTACACGCTGTTTAAACAACTGGCAAACTAAAATAAAATCCCAAGAGAGTCGGCAATACCTCATAACAGAGCATCTGATTCATCCCTCAATTTCTAGGAAAGGACAAAAGTACTTTATAAACCCGGGAAAAGTCTAAATGGCCTGAGGCTGCACCTGAGCTTTAGAGCCCTACAATTAAGGCAACATAGCTTACACCACTGGAGAAGGAAAGAACCAGCCAAACCAATCAGGCAAAGTGCATGAAAAGAGCCAAGAAATAAAGGCCATGAAGAAAAGCTTTCAGATCACTTTGGCCTGGAACCAGCTGAAGCCAAGCCAGACAAATGGGTCCCAGAGAAGACAACAGGACAAACTTAGAATGCTCCTTCAGAAAATAGTTTGAGTTGCCTCTGTGGAGTGAATGGCCAGCATCAGAATGAGGAAAGACGGAAAGAAAAAGAAGCAAGCACAGAAAGATCCCAGAAATAAAACTCTAGGCAGTAAGTAAATTCCCCAAGAGACACGGTACTTGTTTTTTAATTAACATATTATCTTTTAAATCCAGTTCTCTAGTGGGCCTCTCTGATGTTGCTTATAGAATAAAACACCAGAATAACGGAACATATTTTTCCTGCTACTTAGCTAGTTATACAATTTCTAATAAAAATAATCAACAGATAAATCAATGTGTAAGTAGAAGGGGAAAATCTAAATGACCAAGAGGTGATATGAACTCATCATATATCCATCTGTTAAGATAACTTTTCATTTTTTGGCCGGGCATAGTGGCTCACACCTGTAATCCCAGCACTTTGGGAGGCCAAGGTAGGTCGATCACAAGGTCAGGAGTTCGAGACCAGCCTGGCCAACACAGTGAAACCCTGTCTGTACTAAAAATACAAAAAATTAACTGGATGTGGTAGCAGGCACCTGTAATCCCAGCTACTTGGGAGGCTGAGGCAGGAGAACTGCTTGAACCTGGGAGGCGGAGGTTGCAGTGAACCAAGATCATGCCATTGCTCTCCAGACCAGGCAACAGTGGGAGATTCTGTCTCAAAAAAAAAAAAAGATAACTTTTCATTTTTCATAAATAAATCATGTGCTAATAAGAGAAAGGCATGCAGGTTTCACACACTTCCTTCAAAGTACATCTTGCCTTCCTTTTTATTAAGCTCAGTTCCTCCAAGGTTCTTAATGTTCTGCAGCTCCCAAGAGCTGTTGCCTGGAGCTGACCTCGGTCCCCCTGCTGGTCAGGATGTTATTCTTGGCTTTAAGCACAGGAACAATTCCTCTTGGTTTGGCCTGACCAGGCCTTGCATGTAGAGAGTCCAGTGTACTCTAAACAGTGATGTGATATTTACAGATACAAATACATACACACAGCACCTGCTCTGCTCAGCCTCAGATTCACCCTCCTACACAGCCATCCCTCTGGTGGAAGAGATGAATCTCTAAAAGGAGTCAGAAAGAAAGGTCTTATCTTCAACAACCTTCCTTTAGACAGTTAATCAGATTTCTCCCTCTGTTTACACATAGGTTTAATATAACCACTGAGTACAAACTAATTTGTAGCCCTGCTGGCTACCAGAAAAACAAGTCCCAGCAACTTTAATGAGCAACAGATTCTTCAGAAGGGATAACTGAAATTCTCGAAATTAAAATTCAGTGTATTTCCTAGTGAAAGAAAGAATGGGCCAAAAGATGAGTCACAGCTTAGAAAATATTTCAACTCCAGGTCAGTGGTTTGAATCTGTCTATGCTTATGAAACACAAGGTGTTAACACCTGGCAGCTAAGGAAGAGCTGGAGTTCAAATAGCTCTGATCTTCCTTCGGGATAAGGTCTGAACTGATATATGGAGAAACTAACATCACAACTTACAACCCTCCTTAACCAGCTTTTCAGGTAAGGGTAAGATTTGTTTTGTTTTGTTTTGCTTTTTTGAGACAGGGTCTTGCTCTGTCATTGAGGATGGAGTGGAGTGGCACGATCATGGCTCACTGCAGCCTCAATCTCCTGGGCTCAATTAATCCTCCTGCCTCAGCCTCCCAAGTAGCAGAGACTACATGCATGCGTCACCATGCCTGGCTAACTTTTGCATTTTTTAGAAGAGACGGGGCTTCACCATGTAGCCCAGGGTGATCTCGAACTCCTGGGCTCAAGCAATCCACCTGCCTCAGCCTCCCAAAGTGCTGGGATTACAGGTGTGAGCCACTACACCTGGCCTCAGGGGTAAGATTTGTTCCTGCATAGTCAAAAAGCATATTACAATTACATACTTCTCCTACAATCATGTTTAAATAAATAAAAACAAGACTTGACTATGGCCATGAAGATAAAGATACTAGAGAACTTGCTATAAAACAGCTGAGAAAGTTGTCAATTAAGCAGGGTATGCTCTGGACACCATTCACTAGTGTTGAAATAATGGTATCAGAGAGAATAAAACCAACAACACAGTCTCCATGTTACTAAACTCCCAAGAGCAGCTATAATTTTGAGATGAGTTTTGGGCAAGGAGCTAGCCACTCAAGGGCAAGAATAATGTGCTGACACTCTCAGTTCCACAGGTAGTACCTTAAATCCTGTGTCCCAAGACAACCTAGAAGAGAGTGAAAAGCCAGACCTATAAGCTACACCTGCTCTTAAAATAAACAAAAAACTTCTGTCTCCTGAGATGTCAGTCACCTAACCACAAAGGAGAAAGTTTAGTGTGGTTTTGGGAATTATAAAGAATCAATCCATTCTCTTATTCACTACTGTGTGGTATTTGGGCAAGTCATTTAACCTCTCTGAGCCTCAATTACCTCATCTTGAATGAAAAACAGATGGAAGAGCAGGCACTACCATACCCAGCACATGGTAGTCTCTGAATGGATGAATGTTCGTTCATTCTCTTTTTTCTTCACTCCAGTCATTTCACATGAAAACTTCTTTCAACAGAGATAGGGTTTCTTAGAATTGTTTGACCTCTGTTGCTTCCCTTTAGCCTGTATCAATACAATCTCTCTAATCCATTTTATACAAAAGCACATATTTAAACTAGAAATATGCGTTCAGGCCAGGCATGGAGGCATGAGTGTCTGTAATCCCAACACTTGGAAGGCCAAGGTGGGAGAACTGCTTGAGCCCAGGAGTTCAAGACCAGCCTGAGTGACATGGAGAGACCTCATCTCTACAAAAAAATTTAAAAATTAGCCATGCATGGTGGCACATGCCTGTGGTCCCAGCTACTCAGGGGCTGAGGGAGAAGGACTGCTTGAGCCTAGGAGATCAAGGCTGCAGAGATATCACACTACTGCACTCCAGCCTGGGTGACCGAGTGAGACTCTGTCAAAAAAAAAAAAAAAAAAAAAAAAAAAAGCCAGGTGCAACGGTTCACACGTATAATCCCAGCTCTTTGGGAGGCCGAGGCGGGTGGATCACCTGAGGTCAGGAGTTTGAGACCAGCCTGGCCAACAGAGTGAAACCTCATCTCTACTAAAAATACAAAAATTAGCCAGGTGTGCTGGCTCACACCTGTAATCCCCACTACTCGGGAGGCTGATGCGGGAGAATCGCTTGAACCCAGCAGGCAGAGGTTGCAGTGAGCTGAGATCACATCATTGCACTCCAGTGTGGGTGACAAGAGCGGGAAGAAAAAGAAAGAAAGAGAGAGAGAGAGAAGAAATTAAGCATTCAGCTGAAAACACTCTTTAAAGAACCACTTTCTCCTCATTCAGGGCTCTGTGGCTATAAAGAAAAAGCTGAGGCCGGAGGTATTTAGACTTCAGTTCCCATTTCTAAATCTTTTTGTCCTTACCTTCAGACTACTCTGACAGCTCCAGAGATGAACACTGCCATTCTAAGCACAAGCTCCCCTTTTAACAGCACAAACTAACTACGGAGAGGTCTCATTACAATAAAGAAACAACTGCGTGCAGAACAGACACCATGAAAAAATGCAGTCAGTCATCCTGCAATGAAGACCTAAATAAGGAAAGTGATTCACCATAAGACACAATGTCTGGCTTTTACCAAATTTGAAGATACATTTGTATTTCAGCAAATATGCCATTTCCCCATTATTTCAGTGATGGATGCACTAATGAACTACCTTCCTCTCATGCCTGTTTCCCCTCTCTCCTTCATTGTGAATTACTGCCTTTTTATATCTATTGATCCCTTCGGATCATATCAATCTGCCAGGAGACAGAATCTGAGCAAAGACACACTGGTTTGCTATAAAGCAGCAAGACGTTTGATGAATTTCCAGACTCAAACTACAATTTTTCCATAAGCACTTGGCTAATGTACCAAAAAAGGAAACAAATCTAGTCCCTTTGAGTTAATAATTACTGATTTATCTCAAATATTTTCCACTTATCAGGAAAATATTGCCTTTTCTTAAAATGTGATTTTAAAAATGATAATGCTTTCTTAAATAGGATCTTACTGCATTTGGGGAAAAAAAGTTTTAAGTACATTTTCTGATTTTATATTATAAAACAATGTAATAACAAAAATGTGCAAAAAAGTAAAAGTCCAGTCATAATCCCATCATCCTATACAGCTGTTTTCATGTTAATGATTTAAAAATTAAAGCCAATGGAAACATACTAATACACAGTTTTATTTATTTATTTATTTATTTATTTTTTGAGACGGAGTTTCGCTCTTGTTACCCAGGCTGGAGTGCAATGGCGCGATCTCGGCTCACCCCAACCTCCGCCTCCCGGGTTCAGGCAATTCTCCTGCCTCAGCCTCCTGAGTAGCTAGGATTACAGGCATGCGCCACCACGCCCAGCTAATTTTTTTGTATTTTTAGTAGAGACGGGGTTTCACCATATTGACCAGGATGGTCTGGATCTCTTGACCTCGTGATCCACCCGCCTCGGCCTCCCAAAGTGCTGGGATTATAGGCGTGAGCCACCGCGCCCGGCCTAATACACAATTTTATAAGTATATATCCCCACAACCACTACACACACGTACACACATACACACATATACAAATTTAAAGAAAAACTTAAGGGAAGGGGAGAAGAAAGGATTAGGCCAGCATATAATGTTTTAGTTCAGAGACCTTCCATGACTAGCAGCAGTAGTAACCCTTCAAGGCAAGAGAATGGTACAGCTCTTTCAGGCATCCAGCTTATAGTCAAACATTCACAACAAATATTTGCTGAGGGCCCATTCTGTGCTAATCAGTATAGCAGTTGTTGAGAAGACACAACATAGATCACTTCTTGGCTTTTTAGCTAAGGTCAAGTGAGAAGACACACATAGAGACATAAAGACCCTATTCCAAGCAGTTTACAATCATTTAATCATGGAGACAGATGTATAAATAGGTCTTTACCATATAATATAATAAGTTCAAGACAGATCTATGAACAGAATACTATGGGATTCAAACTCTCTCCATGGAAATAAAAATTTTTTTTAGGAGTGCCTTAAAGGATGGTAGGAATTTGTCAGGCAGAGAAAATATTCTAGTCAGAGAAAACAAAATGTGTCAAATCAGAGTCATGAAAGAGCAGGGCTTATTGGGGATATCACATAGCTAGTGTGTCCATTGTGTATGAGGGAGAATGGTGGGAGATGTGTGAACACGGAGACCGAACCAGACTGGGAAGGCCCTTGTGTGCTGCACTCCAAATTCCAGACATAATCCTATAAACTTAAAAGAGTCAATAGAGATCTTTAAGCAAAGGGGTGAGATGATGAGTTTGGTTCCCCTCTCCCACCTCAAAAAATGACTATAAGCAGTGGTGAAGTCAGACTGAAAGGAAAAAAAATCTAGCAATAGGGAGGTAAGCTCCCTGAAGAC
This sequence comes from Aotus nancymaae, assembly GCF_030222135.1. NCBI lineage: Eukaryota > Metazoa > Chordata > Mammalia > Primates > Aotidae > Aotus > Aotus nancymaae. Next base: position 74,008,343 of record NW_026988414.1, read on the forward strand.
AGGGATCATGTCTATTTTATTCACCTAGTTCCTAGCACTGTACGTGGCATAAAGCACTTACTTAATAAATATCTATGATAAATGAATGAATTAATTATTGAAATCTCAAGAATATTAACATTTAGAGGGCAGACAAAAGATGAAAAACTAAGGAACTTTAGAAATTTACTTTTAAAAATACTAGTGATTGCAGGCCGGGCACAGTGGCTCACATCTGTAATCCTAGTACTTTGGGAGGCCAAGGTGGGCAGATCACCTGAAGTCAGGAGTTCAAGACCAGCCTGACCAACATGGCGAAACCCTATTTCTCCTAAAAATACAAAAATTAGCCGGGTATGGTGGTGGGCACACGTAATCTCAACTACTCAGAAGGCTGAGGCAAGAGAACTGCTTGAACCCGGGAGGCAGAGGTTGCAGTGAGCTGAGATCGTGCTATTGCACTCCAGCCTGGGTGACAAAGTGAAGCTCCATCTCAAAAATACAGAAATACTAGTGATTGCTGAAAATTAAAGAAATGGAGATTTAAACACAAGCAAGAGGAGTTGTCAAATAAAACAATTTTTTAAAAGTTGTCTCTTAAAAAAAAAAAAAGGCTGGGCACGGTGGCTCACACCTGTAATCCCAGCACTTTGGGAGGCCAAGGTGGGCGGATCACCGGAAGTCAGGCGTTCAAGACCAGCCTGGCCAATGTGACAAAACCCTGTCTCTACTAAAAATACAAAAATTAGCCAGGCCTAGTTGTGCCCGCCTGTAATCCCAGCTACTGGGGAGGCTGAGACAGAAGAATCACTGAACCTAGGAGGCAGAGGTTACAGCAAGCCAAGATTGTGCCACTGCACTCCAGCCTGGGCGAGAGAGCCAGACTTCGTCTCAAAAAAAAAAAAAAAAACCATAAAACTCCACAATAAAGATAGCTCTCACATTATAGGCTTCTCCTAGGAATGCAAAGACTTGGTTTAACATCAGGAGATCTATCAAAGCAATTTTTATGTTAACAGATAATAAAGGAAAAAAGTATGTAACCTCAACAGATGTGTAAAATCCATCACCCATAGGCCCCTGCATTTTTTTTTTCTATTAAAGATGAAAAGGCCAGCAGGTCTGCTATTACCACCACTATGCAACACTGCAGAGAAGGACATACCTAACACAAGCCTAAAGATGCATAGCAACCTGATGCATGAAGACAGGAATTTTTAGGCCAGGCACAGTGGCCCACATCCATAATCCCAGCACTTTGGGAGGCCGAGATGGGCAGATTGCTTGAGCTCAGGAGTTTGAGACCAGCCCGAGCAACATGACAAAACCCCATTTCTACAAAAAATACAAAAACTAGCCTGGCATGATGGCACACACCTATAGCCCCATAAGTGGGAGGATCACTTAAGCCCGGAAGGCAGAGGATGCAGTGAGCTGATATCATACCACTGCACCCAAGCCTGGGTGACACAGCCAGACCCTGTTTCACACATACAAAAAAAACAAAACAAAACAAAAAAAGGAGTATTAAAGAAGATAATAAAATTCAGAAACCATACTGTATATATCTAAGTATTTAGTATATGAAATAAATAATATGATAATTCGTAAGCAAAAAGTATTATAGGAATTTATATATGCATATAAATATTTGTAGGATACACAAAAAACTGTTAATATTGGTCACCTGTGGGGAGAGAAAATGAACTGGGGCTGGGTGTAATGGCTCACATGGGTAACCCCAACACTTCGGGAGGCTGAGGCAGGAGGATCACTTGAGATCAGGAGTTCCAGACCAGCTTAGGCAACAAAGCAAGACCCTGTCTCTATAAAAAAGAAATTTACGGTGGCTCAAGCCTGTAATCCCAGCACTTTGGGAGGCCGAGGCGGGTGGATCACGAGGTCAAGAGATCGAGACCATCCTGGTCAACACGGTGAAACCCCGTCTCTACCAATACAAAAAAAATTAGCTGGGCATGGTGGCGCGTGCCTGTAATCCTAGCTACTCAGGAGGCTGAGGCAGGAGAATTGCCTGAACCCAGGAGACGGAGGTTGCGGTGAGCCGAGATCACGCCATTGCACTCCAGCCTGGGTAACAAGAGCGAAACTCCGCCTCAAAAAAAAAAAAAAAAAAAAATTAGCTGGGCATAGTGGCGCATGCCTGTAATCCCAGCTACTCAGGAGGCTGAGGCAGGAGAATTGCCTGAACCCAGGAGGTGGAGGTTGCGGTGAGCCGAGATCGCGCCATTGCACTCCAGCCTGGGTAACAAGAACGAAACTCCGTCTCAAAAAAAAAAAAAGGAAATTCAAGAAAAAAAGAAAGAAAATGAACGGGAAACAGCACAGGAAGATAAACTATAAGCAACCTTTAAAATTTTAAACCATGTCCACGCACAATCTACTCAAAAACTAAATAAAATGTATATATTTAAAAAGATGAGGGCCGAGCGTGGTGGCTCATGCCTATAATCTCAGCATTTTGGGAGGCCGAGGTGGGCAGATCACTTGAAGTCAGGAGTTCTAGACCAGCCTGGCCAACATGGCAAAAACCCATCTCTACTAAAAATACAAAAATTATCCAGGCATAGTGACAGTGCCTATAATCCCAGCTACTCTGGAGGCTGAAGCAGGAGAACTGCTTGAACCTGGGAGGTGGAGGTTGCAATGAGCTGAGATCATACCACAGCACTCCAGCCTGAGTGACAGAGAGAGACTCCGACTCAAATAATAATAATAATAAAACGAGGCCAGGTGTGGTTATCATGCCTGTAATCCCAACACTTCAGGACGCTGATGGGGGAAGATCACTGGAGTCCAGGAGTGTGACACCAGCCTTGGCTGGTGAGACCCTATCTCTACAAAACTTTGGAAAGTAGCCAGATGTGGTGGCACACACCTGTAGTACCAGCTACTAGGGGGGCTGTGGCAAGAGAATCCTTTGAGCCCAGGACGTCAAGGTTACACTTTGCTATGATCATGTCACTGCACGATCATAGCAAGAGCTATACCTGGGCAAGAGCAAAATCCTGTCTCTCTTTCTTTTTTCTTTTTTGAGACAGGGTGTCACTGTTACAGCTCACTGCAGCCTGGACCTCCTAGGCTCAAGCAATCCTCCCACCTCAGACTCCCGAGTAGCTAGGACTACATGTGTGCACCATCACACCTGGCTAATTTTTAAATTTTTTTGTAGAGATGAGGTTTCCCTATGTTGCCCAGGCTGGTCTCAAGCTCCTGCGCTCAAGAGATCCTCCTACCTCAGCTTCCCAATGTGTTAGGATTACAGACATGAGTCATCCTGACCCACCTAGATTATCCTTTTTTTTTTCTTTTTTTTTTAAATAAAGACAGGCTCTCACTATGTTACCCACACTGGCCTCAAGGAATCCTCCCACCTCAGCCTCCCAAAGTGCTAGGATTACAGGCATTTGAGTCACCTCACCCTGAAGCAGCCTGGATCATTCTTACAGCAGCTGAACAATACAAACAGGAAAGCAGCACAAGTAGTGCTTCCAATCAGACCTGATTCACATTTTTCTCTTTTTTTTTTTTTTTTTTTTTTTGAGACAGACTCTCACTCTGTCACCCAGGCTGGAGTGCAGTGGCGTGATCTCAGCTCACTGCAACCTCTGCCTCCTGGGTTCAAGAGATTCTCCTGCCTCAGCCTCCTGAGTGGCTAGGACTACAGGCACGAGCCATCAAGTCCAGCTAATTTTTGCATTTTTAGTAGAGACAGAGTTTCGTTTTACCATGTTGGCCAGGCTGGTCTCGAACTCCTGAGATCTGCTTGCCTTGGTCTCCCAAAGTGCTGGGATTATAGGCGTGAGCCAACATCCCCAGCCACACATTATTTTATTATAAGTATTTACAGTGCATTTAAATTTAGTTGACTCTACTCTCTTTTCTTTCATTGTGCCTATTTATTTGCTCTATCTCTATGAACTAAACTGTTGTAAAAGTCAGTTTCACTTGTTCTTTATTTTTGATGCTTTCCTTCAAAAGGGCAGAGAAACTATGGGTATCTTATGTCTTTAAATTTTTTAATGATACCTTCTACAGGTCTTGGCCATAAGAAATTCTATACTTCACACTTCCTAATAAATAAAATCTGACATACAATTTAGAAGTTCACACATTCAGGCCGGGCCCGGTGGCTCATGTCTATAATCACAGCAATTTGGGAACCAAAGGAGTTACTCGAGGTGGATTACTTGAAGCCAGGAGTTCGAGACCAGCCTGGCCAACATGGTGAAACCGTGTCTCCACTAAAAATACAAGTTAGCCAGGCATAGTGGTGGCGCATGTAATCCCAGCTACTTGGGAGGCTGAGGCAGGAGAATCACTTGAACCCAGGAGGCAGTGAGCCAAGATCACACCACCGTACTCCAGCCTGGGTGACAGAGGGAGATTCCGTCTCAGAAAAAAAAAAGAGTTCACACATTCAAATGGGTGAACATTTCTACCTTCAGTGGTCCTCCAATTAAATCTTTTCTTCTAAATACCAAGTTCCTTCAGAGAAGATAGTAAATGTAATTTGTTTACTAAAGATAAATCATTGGCTGGGCATGGTGGTTCACATCTGTAATCTCAGCACTTTGGGACGAGGCAGGCGGATCATGAGGTCAAGAGATCAAGACCATCCTGGCCAACATGGTGAAACCCCATCTCTAGTAAAAATACAAAAATTAGCTGGGAGTGGTGGCTCACGCCTGTAGTTCTAGCTACTCAGGAGACTAAGGCAGGAAAATCACTTGAACCTGGGATGCGAAGGTTGCAGTGAGCCGAGATTGCGCCACTGCACTCCAGCCCAGAGACTGAGCGAGACTCTGTCTCAAAAAAAATAAAAAAGATAAATCATTAATAGGACTACTCCCAACAATCTGGATAAACATATATTGGGAACTCAGAACCAACTGCTTAAAACAACATCTGGCACAGAATCTTTCACAGTGAGTTTACAAAAATTTTCTTACTTTAAAAGATAACCCATACTATCAGGTCTCTTTATTCTGATATATACCTGTTGCAAGACAGAACATCTTTCTTGTTCACCCATTAAGGGACTATGTGAACTTCAATCTCATCAGAAAGGGTAAGGCCAAATAACCACGAAGTAAAGCCTGGCCTGGCATGGTGGCTCACACCTGTAATCCCAGCACTTTGGGATGCCAAGGCAGGCGGATCACGAGGTCAGGAGTTCGAGAATAGCCTGGCAAAACATGGTGAAACCCCATCTCTACTAAATCTACAATTAGCTGGATGTGGTGACACACGCCTGTAGTCCCAGCTACTCTGGAGGCTGAGGCAGAAGAATCGCTTGAATCTGGGAGGCAGAGGTTGCAGTGAGCCAAGATCGGGCCACTGCACTCCAGCCTGGGGGACAGAGACTCTTTCTCAAAAAAAGTAAAAAATAAAAAGCCTAACACTCATCTGCCTGATGAAACCAAATGGGATGGTTCTGAAACCATGGTACTCTTCCACCTATCACATCGAGCATTATGCAAAAACCCAAGAAGAAAAAAGCTAACTGCTATTAAAGGATTAGTATCACACTGGGAACAGAACAACAGGAAACCAGGACTAAGTGAAGCTTCCTATCTGAGTCCAAAGCTTCAGGCAACACTGAGGGACCAGAGTTAATTGAGCTGTTAAACAGGAAAAGCTCCTCAGTGTTAATGACTTCCTACCTGCACAAGTGAAGGGCTAAGGTTTATCAGTGCTCCGCCAGCCAAGTGTGACAGCCCAAGATCAGGAACAGTCTGTCTCCAATACCTGATGAGCAGAAAATGTTCTATTCCTTTTCAAATGCTATTTCTGTCTCCCTTGGCTCATGGTTCCTTTGCACACATAAGACAGCATTAGTCACTTATTACAGTAAAGAAGTCGATTTAATCCCTTCATTTTTTTAGAGCAAGATTTTGCCCCTCCCAGTTCACATAGACCAAAGAGCATGGTCCTGCAAAAAATCACAATGGTAGCAACCGTGCGTGAAGCATTTAAAATATACCAAAGAAGGAACCATACTACATTATACTCAACACTGACAAGCTAGCTATTATTAACCGCATAAAGAAATTAAAGGCTCACGGAGCCAAAGCAAACTGTCCAAGGTTACTCAACCAATAAATGGCAGAGCTGAGGTTTTGAGGACTGAATCCAAGTCTTTTCAAATCCTTATAGTCTTTCCACTGCACTAAATGGGCTTGGGAAATACAAGACACCTATCATTCATCTTATTATGTAATATATGTCATTTGTTTGTTGATCTATGCATAAAATCACTCTTGAAGGATACGCAAGAAACTAACTGGTAGCATCAGCTGTCTCAGAGGAGAACTAGGCTGGAAGACATGGTGAGAAGATTAATATTTTCCATATTCATTTCTGTATCTTTTTAAGTTCAAATCATATGACTATATTATCTATTCAAAAAATAAAATATATTAATTTTATATAGCCTTTAACTAAAATATACAAAACAGGAATTTCTGAATATAATATTTTTGAAACTATGCCACCAAACAGTAAGTTTGTTGGTAATCTTCATTTCAGGTCCAAAAAAAAAAAGAGTTAGGGAGCTCTACACAGGGGTAAAGGATGACAGCGCTTTTACGAACTGCTAGCCCTAGATGGGGATGCATCAATGCACTGCAGGAGTGTGCCACAGTCACTTTCCTGCTGGAGGCATTTGCCAATAGCATACTTACTAAACACAGGCTGGCATCTCCCCTCTCAGGTTTAACAACCACTTGCCAGGCAAAAGTTATCAAAGAGGATGCAGAATTCCCAGAGACAACAGAGGAAATAATTAAACAAGGAAGTAAACAATTCTAAATTGTCATAGGAGAAAATTTATATTAAGAGGTTGAGAGGCAGAAGAATATAACACAGAAGAGAAACAGAGAAAAAAACAAAATCTACCAAGTAAACAAGAAGCTTCTGGCCAGGTGTGGGTGCTCACGCCCATAATCCCAACACTTTGGGAGGCCAAGGTAGGAGGATCATTTGAGCCCAGGAGTTTGAAACCAGCAAAAAGAAAAAAAAAAAAAAGAAAGAAAGAAACCAGCCCCTGGACAACATAAGGATATCCAATCTCCACAAAATATGAAAATAAATTAGCTGGGCATGGTGGTGTACTGCTGTGGTCCTAGAAGGAGGCTGAAGGGGGAGGATCACTTGAGCCTGGGAGGTCAAGGCTGCAATGAGCCATGATGCCGCCACTGTGTTCCAGTCTGGGTGACAGAGCAGAACCTGTCTCAAAAAGCAATACAACAACAAACAAAACACGTATACACACACAAAAAAAACAAGAAGCAGGCTGGGCGCGGTGGCTTACGCCTGTAATCCTAGCACTTTGGGAGGCCGAGGCGGGTGGATCACGAGGTCAAGAGATCAAGACCATCCTGGTCAACATGGTGAAACCCCGTCTCTACTAAAAATACAAAAAATTAGCTGGGCATGGTGGCATGTGCCTGTAGTCCCAGCTATTCAGGAGGCTGAGGCAGGAGAATTGCCTGAACCCAGGAGGCGGAGGTTGCAGTGAGCCGAGATCGCACCATTGCACTCCAGCGTGGGTAACAAGAGCGAAACTCCGTCTCAAAAAAAAAAAACAAACCAAGAAGCTCCTTATCCACCAACAAGAGCAAAGTCATCTAGGTTCCCAGAAGGAGGTAACAGGGTTAGCTGGTCACACTCTCCACAAGAACCTGAAGACAGCTTGCCAACTGCCACTCATTCCAGCTAATGAGGGGGTGAACCACAAAACCAGAAGAAACCTGAAGTCTTTCTCGGGGGGAAAAAAATCTAAAGAGATTGGTAAACGAAGACGGTGAGAAGGTCCTTTGGTAACACATTTTTCTCTAAAGAAAGGAGGAGTGTGAATGGCTGTGAGCAAACTGAAGTTGGCTTTCCAGATCATGCTAAAACATTCTTCCCCTTCCTCTACTCCCAAACCTGGCTTATTCCTATTTACCCTTCAGGTCAGCCTAAATCCAACTTCATCCTATAAATTTTTACTGCTTTCCAGCCAAGCACCGAGCAAATAGTATTATAAAGCTTATGTTATTGTCTATCTGCTCCCACTGAACTGTAAGCTTGGGAAGGTGCAGGAGCCAAGGGCATACTCAACTGCATGCCATGCCACAACCGCGTACTCAACACAAAGCACAATGACACCATTCTGGTAAGTAAATGTGTCAGTGGTGATGGGCTCTTGGCCTGCTAAAAGAGTGCTATTCACAGAGAGTAGTTAGAACATATTTGAACACTTGCCAATAAGATTTTGAGAATTTAACATCTAAAATATAGGAGAGGGCCGAGCATAGTGGCTCACGCTTGTAATCCCAGCACTTTGGGAGGCTTAGATGGGTAGAATGCTTGTCCCCAGGAGTTCAAGACCAGCCTAGGCAACATAGTGAGAACCCATCTCTACCAAAGAGTTAAAATAAAATAAAATAGAGGAGAGCAAAAATGTCCTAAATAAAACTGGGACAGAACATCAGGAAAATAACATGAGAAGAAAAGCAATGGAAGAGGTGACTATTAAATCACAAAAGAAACTATCTGGAAATTAGATATCTTAATTCCCTGCAAATATCTTAATGTCAGACATCTATAATGGGATATACAAAATAAAATAATTTAAAGTAAATTTATGGCTAGGCATGCTGGCTCACACCTGTAATCCCAGCACTTTGGGAGGCTGAGGCAGGATCACTTGAGGTCAGGAGTTTGAGACCAGCCTGGCCAACGTGGAGAAACACTGTCTCTACTAAAAACACAAAAATTAGCTGGGTATGGTGGCACACACTTGGGGTCTCAGCTACTCAGGAGGCTGAGGCACGAGAATTGCTTGAGCCCGGGATGGGGAGGATGCAGTGAGCCAAGATCATACAACTGCCCTCTAACCTGGGTGACAAAGCAAGACTGTCTGAAAAAAATAAGTTTATGGATTTTGTAACATAAGACATGGCCTCTGCCCATAAAAATTTGAGTATGGTAGAACTGTGAACACAGCATACCAACGAATGGGCAAATGTAATTCAAATTTTTATTTTTATTATTTATTTTTGCCTTTTTAATTACAAAGTAAGTAATTCAAACCTTAAGAGGGGAAGTGGAATGACAGCACATCCCAAAATGATATTTCCCTGGAGAAATCCACAAACTACACTAGAAAATTTCTGAATAAGAATAAAAGAGAGTTATGAACATGATACAGCTATTGGGAGACCCCTTCAAACGGCTCAATAACAGAAAATATGGATTGTTTTCTTGACTCAGATCCCAAAATTGTCATGGTGATAATGATTGTATGGAGATAGGGAACTTCAGACTGGGCGTGGTGGCTCACGCCTGTAATCCCAGCACTTTGGGAGGCAGAGGCAGATGGATCACAAGGTCAGGAGATTGAGACGATCCTGACCAGCATGGTAAAATCCCATCTGTACTAAAATACAAAAAATTAGCTGGGTGTAGTGGCAGTCACCTGTAGTCCCAGCTACTCGGGAGGCTGAGGCAGGGGAACTGCTTGAACCAGGGAGGCAGAGGTTGCAGTGAGCCGAGATAGTGCCACTGCACTCCAGTCTGGCAAAAGAGCAAGACTCCATCTCAAAAAAAAAAAATTTAAAGAAGAAATAGGAAACTTCGGCCGGGCACAGCGGCTCCTACCTGTAATCCCAACACTTTGGGAGGCCGAGGTGGGTGGATCACGAGGTCAGGAGATGGAGAACATCCTGGCTAACATGGTGAAACCCCGACTACTGAAAATACAAAAAATTAGCCGGGCATGGTGGCACGTGCCTGTAGTCTCAGGTACTCAGGAGACAGAGACAGAATAACTGCTTGAACTCAGGAGGCGGAGGTTGCAGTGAGCTGAGATTGTGCGCCTGCACTCCAGCCTCAGTGACACAGCAAGACTCTGTCTCAAAATAAAAGAAATAGGAAATTTCATGAACTTTGACATTTGGTGGATATCACATTTACCTTAAAAAGGGTGGGTGGGCGCAGAAAGCCTGATAAATTCTTGCTGACAGTTTCATCCTAAAATGATAAAATGACTACACTGGACTTTATCCAGACCAACGAGAAATACTAGGTGAAAAATTGAAAGGGTTTCAAGAAAGTAACCATGTGATCCTTAAAAGTCTGATAGCCAATGACTAAGTGTTGTCCAGAGACAGTTAAGAATACAAGTTCTAGATGAAGCACCAGTGATCCTACATTGAAGACCCAGTTCTGCCACAGCAGAACTCTGACTCAGGAAAGTCAAAACCACCTGTGCCAGGTCGGGCACAGTGGCTCATGCCTGTAACTCCAGCACTTTGAGGAGGCCAAGGTGGGTAGATTACCTGAGTTCAGGAGTTCAAAATCAGCCTGACCAAATGGTGACACCCGTCTCTACTAAAAATACAAAAAAATTAGCTAGACGTGGTAGCGTGCACCTATAGTCCCAGCTACTCGGGAGGCTGAAGCTGTAATCTCAGCACTTTGGTAGGCCGAGGTGGGTGGATCACAAGGTCAGGAGATCGAGATCATCCTGGCCAACATGGTGAAACCCCGTTTCTACTAAAAATACAAAAAAAAAAAAAAAAAGGAAAAAAAATAGCCGGGCGTGGTGGTGCATGCCTGTAATCCCAGCTACTCGGGAGGCTGAGGGCAGAATTGCTTGAACCAGGGAGTTGGAGGTTGCAGTGATAGTGCCACTGCACTCCAGCCTGGCAACAGAGGGAGACTCAGTCTAAAAAAACAAAAAACAAAATAGAGACAGGGTCTCCTCTGTAACCCAGGCTGAAGTACAGTGGGGCAATCATATCTCATGGTAATCTCAAACTCCTGGGCTCAAGCAATTTTTTCCCTCTCAGCCTCCCAAAGTGCTGGAATTAACAGGTGTGAGCCACTGTGCCTAGCCAGATGCTGGCATTTTTTTTTAATCCTTAAAAGTGAGATAATATGAATTATAAATTATTTAATTATAAATTATTCCAATTTCTTTTTTTTCTTTGAGACAGGGTCTCTGTAACTCAGACTGGATTACAGTGGTGAGTACACGCCTCACTGAGGACTTGACCTCCCAGGCTCAAGTGATCCTTCTGCCTCAGCCTCATGAGTAGCTAGGATAACAGGTGTGGACTACCACACCCAGCTAATTCTTGTATTTTTTGTAGAGACGAGGTTTCACTGTGTTGCCCAGGTTAATCCCTAACTCCTGGGCTCAAGTGTTCTGCCCATCTCAGCCTCCCAAAATGCTGGGATTACAGGTATGAGCCACCGCACCTGGCTGCTAATTTCAAATTTTAAAAGGAAACAATCTGAAGAGACTAGCACAATCGAAAAGCATTCCTGAGTACAGATGTCAAATGGTCACTCACAAACACGTACAAAAAATAGAGGCATAGGGCCGGGCACGGTGGCTCACGTCTGTAATCCCAGCACTTTGGGAGGCCGAGGCAGGTAGATCAAGAAGTCAAGAGATCGAGACCATCCTGGTCAACATGGTGAAACCCCATCTCTACTAAAAATACAAAAAATTAGCTGGGCACGGTGGTGCGTGCCTGTAATCCCAGCTACTCAGGAGGCTGAGGCAGGAGAATTGCCTGAACCCAGGAGGCGGCGGTTGCGGTGAGCCGAGATCGCGCCATTGCACTCCAGCCTGGGTAACAAGAGCGAAACTCCATCTCAAAAAAAAAAAAAAATATAGAGGCATAGTAAAAAAAACAAGAGTGGTGGCTCTAACCTAAAGGAAAAGTAATAGCCCATAATGAAGCAAGGCCTGTTAATAAAGTTAAGGATAACAAGAAGAGTTTTGTGAGAACTGTCTAGAGCTTGGGAGGCTGGGGCAGAAGGACCGCTTGAGACCAGGAGTTTGAAACCAGACTGGGCAACATAATAAGACCTCATGTCTACTAAAATCTAAAAAATTAGCTGGGTGTGGCAATGCATGCCGATAGTCCTAGCTACTTGGGAGGCTGAGGTGGGAGAACTGCTTAAGCCTGGAAAGTTAAGGCTGCAGTAAGCCATGATTATATCACTGTACTCTACCCTGGGTAATAGAGTAAGACCCTGTCTACCTCCAATCCCGCCCCCAAAAACTGTCTTGATCAACTCCTTTTTCCATTTCTCTGTCATCAAGTACAATGATCAGTTTGAAGAGGGAAAAAACAAGCTCTGTAGAAAGAGAGAAGTGAATTTCAAAACAGCAGAGCCCCTAACAATCTGACAATCCTCAGAACTCCAAAAGAGCCTGATGAACCTCTGCTGTAGACTTTTTTTTTTTTTTTTGAGACAGAGTCTCGCTTCATCACCCAGGCTGAAGTGCAGTGGCACGATCTCGGCTCACTGCAACCTCTGCCTCCCAGGTTCAAGCAATTCTTCTGCCTCGGCCTCCCCAGTAGCTGGGATTACCAGCATACGTCACCATGCCCGACTAATTTTTGTATTTTTAGTAGAGAGGGGTTTTCACCATGTTGGCCAGGCTGGTTTCAAACTCCTGAACTCAAGTGATCTGCTCGCCTCGGGCTCCCAAAGTGCTGGGATTCCAGGTGTGAGCCACCACGCCCAGCCTGCTATAGATCTTTAAAGATGAATAAGGTGTCAGAGTCAGGAGATGAGCAAATGTGATACTAATTTTTAAGCAGGAGTATCTACTGAGAGCTGCAAAAGTTTCCAGTCCCTAACAACCTTGACATCAATCCTTGGTAAACTCTGCAAATCATCTCTCTTTCACATATACACACACCTAGCCCTGGCCTATGGATTGTTTTTTAAAAGATGAATTTTAAGCTTTTAGAAAGAGGAGTTGTGATTACCAGAAGCAATTCACTGAAAATAAGTCTTTCAAGAACAAAAAAACACATACAACTGAACTGAGAAATAAAGAAACAGAAAATCTAGGAGTGATACTCAGAGGTGTGGTCTGCAGACCAGCATCACTGTTGTCACCTAGGAGCCTGCCAGAATCTTGGGCCCCACAACTTAATCAGAATCTGCATTTTAACAAGACCCCCAGGTAATTCTTTTCTCCTTTTTTTGGCTGATCCAGGTGTGGAATGCAGGTAATTTTTTATGCATGATAAAGTTTGAAAAGCACTGATACAAAGAACAGATCTTTATTTCAGCAAGGCATTTAATGAGTGTTTCATGATCTTTGTGGACAGGAAGACTGCCAATTAACTTAGTTATATATACTTGCCTGGCAAAATGTTAAGTAGTTGATATACTTACCTCATTTAATTCTGTTTTTTTTTTGAGACAGTTTTGCTCTGTCTCCCAGGATGTAGTGCAGTGGTGCAATCTTGGCTCATGCAACCTCTGCCTCCCGAGTTCAAGCAATTCTCCTGCCTCAGCCTCCCGAGTAGCTGGGATTACAGGCATATACCATGACTCCCCACTATTTTTTGCATTTTTAGTGGAGATGGGGTTTCACCATGATGGCCAGGCTGGTCTTGAATTCCTGACCTAAGATGATCCACCTGCCTCAGCCTCCCAAAGTGCTGGGATTACAAGTGTGAGCCACTGCACCCAGCGACCTCATTTAATTCTTATAAACAAAATGGGCATTATTATCTATAGTTTACAATATTAATAGGAGCAAAGACTAAACAGCACTAGCTGACAGGCACTGTTCCAAGAACTTTACATATATTAACTTTTTTTTTTTTTTTTTTTTTTTTTTTTTTTTAGACAGTTTCACTCTTGTTGCCCAGGCTGGAATGCAATGGTGCGATCTTGGCTCACCACAACCTCTGCCTCCCAGGTTCAAGCAATTCTCCTGCCTCAGCCTCCCGAGTAGCTAGGATTACAGGCATGCACCACCTAATTTTGTATTTTTACAAATACAAAGTATTTTTTTGTGGGTTTCTCCATGTTGGTCAGGCTGGTCTCGAGCTCCTGACCTCAGATGATCCACCCGCCCTGGCCTCCCAAAGTGCTGGGATTATAGGTGTGAGCCACCACACCCAGCCAACTTATTTAATACTCATAACAATCTTTTATGTCAAGTACTATTATTATCCACATTTTACATATGATGAAACTGAGGCAGAAAAAGGTTAGGCATCTCACCCATAATCGCACAGAAATCTGCAAAATGCAATAATTCCTTGGTATTAGTGGGGAATTTGTTCCAGGACTGCCTTTACATACCAAATCTGTGGATGCCCAACTTTCATATAAAATGGCATAGTATTTGCATACAATCTATGCACATTCTCCCATATACTTTTTTTTTTTAAGAGACAGGGTCTTGCTTTATCACCAGGCTAGAGTATAGTGGCCCAATGGAAGCTCACTGCAGCCTCAAACTCCTGGGCTCAAGCAATCCTCCCACCTCAGCCTCCTAAGTGGGTGGGATTACAGGTTCGAGACACTGCAATCAGCTTCCATATACTTTATTTGTTTGTTTGTTTGAGACGGAGTCTTGCTCTGTCGCCAGGTTGGAGTGTAGTGGCACCATCTTGGCTCACTGTATCCTCTGCCTCCTAGGTACAAGCAGTTCTCCTGCCTCAGCCTCCCAAGTAGCTGGGATTACAGGCATGCACCACCACGCCCTGCTAATTTTTGTATTTTAGTAGAGATGGGGTTTCCTCATGTTGGCCAGGATGGTCTCTATCTTCTGACCTCATGATCTGCCTGCCTCAGCTTCTCAAAGTGCTGGGATTACAGGCATGAACCACCATGCCCAGCCTATTTATTTATTTTTTGAGAGTCTCATTCTGTTGCTAAGGCTGGAGACACTGCAATCAGCTCCCATATACTTTATTTGTTTATTTATTTATTTTTTGAGATGAAGTCTCACTCTGTCGCCAGGCTGGAATGCAGTGGCGTGATCTCAGGTCACTGCAATCTCTGCCTCCTGGGTTCAAGCGATTCCCCTGTTTTAGCCTCCCATGTAGCTGGGATTATAGGCAAGCATGGCACCCAGATAATTTTTGTATTTTTAGTAGAGACCAGGTTTCACCATGTCGGCCAGGATGTTCTTGATCTCTTGACCTCATGATCCACCGGCCTAGGCCTCCCAAAGTGCTGGGTTTACAGGCGTGTGCTACTGAGCCCGGCCTGTATTGTTATTTTTATTAGTTTTTTTTTCCCTGAATATTTTTGACCTGCACTTGGTTGAATCCATGGATGCAGGATCCAAAGATACAGAGGGCCAACTGTAGCTCTTAACCACTACTTTCTGTGACCGAGTGTACTGCCACAAGGGGGCATATGATAGCCCTGCTGACAATCACACCCAAACACAGCCTTAAAAATCCATTAGAAACCAGGCCAGTGGCTCAGGTCTACAATCCTAGCACTTTGGGAGGTTGAGGCAGGCGGATCACGAGGTCAGGAGATTGAGACCATCCTGGCTAACACGGTGAAACCCCATCTCTACTAAAAATACAAAAAATTCAGCTGGGAGCGATGGCTTACACCTGTAATCCCAGCACTTTGGGAGGCCGAGGCAGGTGGATTGCCTGAGCTCAGGAGTTTACCACCAGCCCAGGTAACATGGTGAAATCCGGTCTCTACTAAAAAAATACAAAAAATTAGCTGGGTGTGGTGGCATGCGCCTGTAGTCCCAGCTACTTGGGAGGCTGAGGAAAGAGAATTGCTTGAATCCAGGAGGCAGAGGTTGCAGTGAGCCAAGATGGTGCCACTGCATTTCAGCCTGAGCAACAGGGCAAGACTCCATGGCAGGGGTGAGGTGGGACATTAGGAACTAGGAAGGTGGAGTCCATTTTAAAGGACATAAAAAATAAAAAGATTTTTCTTTTTTTTAGCTTTGCGCAATGGCAGTATCACAGCCAATGAGGTTTATCCGAGGCAAGATTATTGCTAATTGAAAACTTTTCCCTTGGGGGCCAGGCGCGGTGGCTCACGCCTGTAATCCCAGCACTTTGGGAGGCCGAGGTGGGTGGATCACGAGGTCAAGAGATCGAGACCATCCTGGTCAATATGGTGAAATCCCGTCTCTACTAAAAATACAAAAAATTATCTGGGCATGGTGGCACATGCCTGTAATCCCAGCTACTCAGGAGGCTGAGGCAGGAGAATTGCCTGAACCCAGGAGGCGGAGGTTGCGGTGAGCTGAGATCGCGCCATTGCACTCCAGCCTGGGTAACAAGAGCGAAACTCCATCTCAAAAAAAAAAAAAAAAAAAAAAAAAAAGAAAAGAAAACTTTTCCCAATACCCTGCTGTGACAACTTTCAATATAGTCGGCATTGGTGATTTTTGACAGTCTCTATGGAGACTGAATTAAAAGAAAATTTAATAAAATTTTAAAAAAAGAAATTTTTTTTTTTTTTTACATTCTTTCTTTTTTGTTGAGACAGGCTGTCATTGTTTTGCCCAGCTGCTTTTGAACTAGGCTCAAGCAATCTTCCTGCCTCAGCCTCCCAAAGTGTTGGGATTACAGACATGAGCCATGATGCCCGGTCAAAAATTAAGATTTTAAAGAAATGGCCTGGAAGGAGGGAGACAGACCAATGTTTACTGAGTGCTTAGTGTGCTTTACATCCATGTTTTATTCAACATTTCCAACAGGCCCATTTGTGGATATTAAGACTTAAAAAAATTTTTTCAGAGACAAAATCTCACTGTTGTGCAGGCTGACCTCAAACTCGCAGGCTGACCTCAAACTCCTGGGATCAAGGGATCCTCCTGCCTCAGCCTCCAGAGTAGCTGGTACTACAGGCATGTACCAACCAGCCTGCCCAGGGCTATTAAGACATTTTAAATATGAGGAAATAAAGGCCAAGGGAAGTTAAGGATTTTACCAAGTCACACTGCTTCCCATGATACAACCAAGATTGCAAAACAAAGTGACTCTAAAGCCCATGCTCTTTCTTTTTCTTTTTGAAATGGAGTCTCACTCTGTCACCCACACTGGAGTGCAGGGGCGCGATCTCGGCTAACTGCAACCTCTGCCTCCTGGGTGGGTTCAAGCAATTCTCCTGCCTCTGCCTCCCGAGTAGCTGGGACTGCAGGCGCGTGTCACCAAGCCCAGCTAATTTTTCTATTTTTAGTAGAGAGGGGGTTTCGCTATGTTGGCCAGGCTGGTCACCCCATGCTCTTTCCATTAATTTACTCAGCATCTGTCTCTGGCCCAGTCCCATTAATGGCAATGAGCACAACATAGAGGCATAGCATCAGAAACAAGGAGGCTTACCAGACCTCATGTCTAATACAGACGGTCCCCAATTTATGATGGTCTAACTTATAATTCTTTGAATTTAGCCAGGCATGGCGGCTCATACCTGTAATCCCAGAATGTTGAGAGGCTGAGGTGGGCAGATCACTTGAGGTCAGGAGTTTGAGACCAGCCTGACCAACATGGTGAAACCCCGTCTCTACTAAAACTATAAAAATTAGCTGGGTGTGGTGGCACATGCCTATAGTCCCAGCTACGGGGGAGGCTGAGGCAGAAGAATTGCTGGAACTTGCCTGGGAGGTGGAGGTTGCAATGAGCTGAGATTGTGCCACTGCACTCCAGCCTGGGTGACAGAGTAAGACTCCATCTCAAAAAAAAAAAAAAAAAAAAAAAAAAATTTTTTTAACTTTACAATGGTGCAAAAGTGATAAGCATTCAGTAAAAACTATACTTTGACACCCCTACAACCATTTTGTTTTTCACTTTCAGTATTCAATGAATTACATGAGATACTCAACACTTGATTATAAAATCAGCTTTGTGTTAAATGATCTTGCTTAATTCTAGGCTAATGTTAAGTCCTCTGAGCATGTTTAAGGCTCAGAAATGAGCTGAACATCATAGGATAAGCTATGCTCAGTAGGTTAGGTGTATTAAATGCATTTTTGACTTACTATATTTTCAACTTATGATGGGTTTATTGGGACATAACCTCAAAGTTGAAAAGCACCTAGGCTATCTTCAGTTCTGAGTGCTAAACTTTAAGAGAGTCACTGGCAAACTAGATATGGTCCCATAAAAGATTTAGACAAGGTCACTGGGTCACGTTGACCATATAGAAGGAAGGCCTTTAGCTAAGATCAAAACTGGTTGGAACAATGGGCTAGAATGGTACTCAAAAGCAACAGGATTTGCAGTCAGGTAGCCAAAGGTTTGCGTACCAGATTCTGTCACTTACTTTAGAATCCAGGCAAGTTACTTAACTTCTCTGGACCTTAATTTTGATATCTATAAAATGGGGGTAATACTACACAAAATTGTAAGACAGGATAAAAAGTAATATTTGTAAAGTTCTTGGGACATAAAGACAACAAATGGTAGTGCACATTAAATCTAACAAAATGAAATTTAAGGAAAAGTGCAAGTAAATCAATTTTAGAAGCACCAGATGAAACTTAACAGGAGTACATAAGAAAAGAATTAGGGATCTTAGTTGACTTGAATCTATGAATCAACAGCTTGCTAAGACTGCCAAAAAGTATTGTGAATTTGGAGCCCATTACTAAAGCACAGTGTCCAAAGCAAGAAGTCCTATCAGACTTCATTCTTGATACTATCTTTAGTCCCTAGTGCTAAACTTTAAGAGTGTCACCGGCAAAAAAAATCAATCCAGGACAGATGAGAATGGTTAGTAGCTCTGAAAACATAGTAACTAGCCTCTTTCTTCCTGGCTCTGTTCCCTCCACTCCATCCAACCAAAGCTACCTGACAACTGCTTCCATCTCTATGCCCCAGTAACGCGTTCATGTTCACATATTCCCCCCACAACATATTCACATCCCTCACACTCAATTTTGCCTCAGTCTCAAAGCCCCAAATGAATCTGACAGAAGTGATTTGTTCACTTCTAGTCCACAATTCTAGGATGTGGCATGTCAGACTTGCTGCTAATCTGGCCCTGGCCTGCAGATTAGACTCGATGCTAATCAGCACCAAATCTAACTGGCCCCCCGAGTTCTTCCTAAGGCTGAGACCCAACCCTGTGCCCTAGGTAACTGAATCAATCCTGAGTCTGAGCCACATACTCAAGAAACTAGGACTCTTCCTGAATGTCCCCTTAACCCACACCTCCATTACTCCCTTAAAGGGATGCAGCTGGTCAGGAATATACAATTAGGCAACGTCAGTCATCTTAGCCATTTCAAACCTGCTAGACCAATCCTTTTTTTTTTAAATTTTTTTAAGACATAATCTCGCTCTGTCACCCAGGCTGGAGTACTGCAGAGGCACAATCATGGCTCACTGCAGCCTCAACCTTCCAGGCTCATATGATCCTCCCACCTCAGCCTCCCAACTAGCTGACACTACAGGAACATACTACCATGCCTGGCTAATTAAAAAAAAAATTTTTGAGATGTAGTTTCGCTCTTGTTGCCCAGGCTGGATTGCAATGGCGCGATCTCGGCTCACTGTAACCACCACCTCCCACGTTCAAGCGATTCTCGTGCCTCAACCTACCAAATAGCTGGGATTACAGGCATGCACCACCATGCCTGGCTAATTTTGTATTTTTAGTAGAGACAGGGTTTCTCCATGTTGGTCAGGCTGGTCTTGAACACCCAACCTCAGGTGATCTGCCTGCCTTGGCCTCCCAAAGTGCTGGGATTACAGGTGTGAGCCACCGTGCCTGGCCTGTAAAACTTTTTGTAGAGACGGGGTCTCCGTTTATTGCCCAGGCTGGTCTCGAACTCCTGGGCTCAAGTGATCTTCCCGCCTCAGCCTCCTAAAGTGCTGGGATTACATGTGTGAGCAACCATGCCCGGCCTAGATCAATACTTTCAAATCCAAAAAGGCCCTCAGATAAACTCAGTAACAAACCTATATATGCTCATAAAATGGTACAAGTTGATCAGCTTATTGTACTTGAGACTATTTGCAAACCCACAAAGAATGAAGTCTTAAATAGCTGCTTGTAATCCGGATGTCCTCACTGCAGTGCCCAGTTCTAATTCCAATTAGAACTGGAGTAAGGTGAACTTCTCTATGGAATGGCCTTGTCAAAATTAACAGGTTTTCCTGGCTGAATCAGAACAGCCTGTGTCTTGTTTCATTCAATACTCCCTTGGAAGCCAAGCATCTCTCTAGGGAATGCCATCTGCAGTGGACATCAGGTGTCTCTATGCCCTCTTTCCAACCATGCAGATATCCTGGTTCCATTTCCATATCTCAAGAGGCTCTGCTCTTTCTTCAGATGAGAGAAACCATGAGAAATGCTAGTCTTTGAGAAGTCTGCCTTGCTGCTTCTCTTCCAGAGAACAGCTCAGTTCTAGTCCAGAACCAAATGATTCCTGGAGCTTTCATCCAGTTCAGACTTGTTCTATACCTAGTTCCTGAGCCAAGTTGTAAATTCAAGACTTCCCTTTCTGAAATGTACCTGAATGTCTAAATTCACTTCTACATGGTTTCTTGATCAACAACAGCATATCCTACATATTTTCTCAATCACTGGTTGTCAGACTTTGAGTATGCATTTAGAGATGTTAAAATACATATTACTGGATCCCACCTCTGGAGTTTCTGATTCAGTAGATCAAGGTGAGGACTTGAAAATGTGCATTTTTCTTTTTTTATTTACGCTCCACACTGAAGTAGACCCAGGTGTCTATTGTTCCCTTGTGTCCATGTGTCCTTAATGTTTAGATCCCACTTATAAGTGATAACGTGTGGCATTTGTTTTTTGTTTTCTTCTTTTCTTTTTTTTTTTTTTTTTTTTTTTTTTTTGAGATGAGGTCTTGCTTTGTTGCCCAGGCTGGAGTGCAGTGGCACAATCTCGGCTTACTGCCAACTTCGCCTCCCAGGTTCAAGTCATTATCCTGACTCAGCCTCCTGAGTAGCTGGCGCTACAGGTGTGCGCCACTGTCTCCAGTTAATTTTTGTATATTTGGTAGAGACGGGGTTTTACTATGTTGGCCAGGCTGGTCTCAAACTCCTGACTTTGTGATCCATCCGTCTTGGCCTCCCAAAGTGCTGTGATTACAGGTGTGAACCACTGCACACAGCCAGTCTTTTTTGTTTGTTTTTAATAGAGACAGGGTCTCACTCTGTTGCCCAGGCTGGACTGCAGTGGCAAAATTATAGCTTTGTAACCTCGAATTTCTGGGCTCAATGAATCCTCCTGCCTCAGACTCCCAGAGTGTTGGAATTACAGGCTTAAGCTACCACGCCTGACCAAAAATAGTAATTTTTAAAAACAGAAACATTTGAAAAGGAAAAATAAAAATGATACCACATTATCATACCATGGCAAGGCTCAGTAGTATTCTGTAATATAAAATACCTCCATCTCAAGTGCAGTGGCTCATGGCTGTAATTCTAATCCTTGGGGAGGGCAAGGTGGGAGGATCCCTTGAGGCCAGGAATTCAAGACCAGCCTGGACAACATAACAAGACCCTGTCTCTATTAAAAATAAATAGGCCGGGTGTGGTGGCTCACGCCTGTAATACCAGCACTTTGGGAGGCCAAGGCGGGTGGATCACGAGGTCAAGAGATCAAGACCATCGTGGCCAACATGGTGAAACCCCATCTCTCCTAAAAAAATACAAAAATTAGCTGGGCATGGTGGCATGCACCTGTAGTCCCAGCTCCTTGGTAGGCTGAGGCAGAAGAATTGCTTCAACCCGAGAGGCAGAGGTTACAGTGAGCTGAGATCGTGCCACTGCACTCCAGCCTGGTGCCTGGCACCTGGCGACAAAGCAAGACTCTGTCTCAAAAAATAAATACATACATACATACATACATACATACATACATACATACATAGGCCGGGCACAGTGGCTCATGCCTATAATCTCAGCACTATGGAAGGCCAAGGTGGGTAAATCACGAGGTCAGGAGTTTGAGACCAGACTGGCCAACACGGTGAAACACCACCTCTACTAAATATACAAAAAATTAGCTGGGCGTAGTGGCAGACACCTGTAATCCTAGCTACTCAGGAGGCTGAGGCAGGAGATACACTTGAACCCGGGAGGTAGAAGTTGCAGTGAGCCGAGATCGCACCACTGCACTCCAGCCCAGGTGACAGAGTAAGACTCCATCTCAAAAAAACAAAAATAGGCCGGGCGCGGTGGGTCACGCCTGTAATCCCAGCACTTTGGGAGGCCAAGAAGCGTGGATCACGAGGTCAAGAGATCAAGACCATCCTGGTCAACATGGTGAAACCCCGTCTCTATTAAAAATACAAAAAATTCGGCCGGGCGCGGTGGCTCACGCCTGTAATCCCAGCACTTTGGGAGGCCGAGGCGGGTGGATCACGAGGCCAAGAGATCGAGACCATCTCAGTCAACATGGTGAAACCCCGTCTCTACTAAAAATACAAAAAATTAGCTGGGCATGGTGGCGCGTGCCTGTAATCCCAGCTACTCAGGAGGCTGAGGCAGGAGAATTGCCTGAACCCAGGAGGCAGAGGTTGCGGTGAGCCGAGATCGTGCCATTGCACTCCAGCCTGGGTAACAAGAGTGAAACTCTGTCTCAAAAAAAAAAAAAATAAATAAAATACAAAAAATTAGCTGGGCATGGTGGTGCATGCCTGTAGTCCCAGCTACTCAGGAGGCTGAGGCAGGAGAATTGCCTGAACCCAGGAGGCGGAGGTTGCGGTGAGCCGAGATTGCGCCATTGCACTCCAGGCTGGGTAACAAGAGCGAAGCTCCGTCTCAAAAAATAAATAAATAAATAAATATAAAAATAAAAATACATACATACATAGAAATAATACTTTTTAAAAAGCTAAATAAAATCCCTCCATCTCTGAAAACCCCTGCAAAGGCTGTGGAAATGGCTCATTTTATCCTCTGATGGTTCTGCTATAAAACAATCGGTTTTAGACTAGAGCTTTTCAGTATGGAAGTCAATCACTGAAATCAGTATTTGGTGACATATATTTTCTTTCTTTTTTTTTTTTTTTTTTGAGACGGAGTCTTGCTCTGTCGCCCAGACTGGAGTACAGTGGTGAGATCTCGGCTCACTGCAACCTCCACCTCCCAGGTTCAAGCAATTCTCCTGCCTCAGCCTCCCAAGTAGCTGAGACTACAGACGCATGCCACCATACCCAGCTAATTTTTTGTGTTTTTAGTAGAGACGAGGTTTCACCATATTAGCCAGGCTGGTCTCAAACTCCTGCCCTCGTGATCCACCCACCTCAGCCTCCCAAAGTGCTGGGATTACAGGTGTGAGCCACCATGCCCGGCCAATATTTTCAAAAATACTAAATGTGTTGAACAAACACCTATCTTTAACTTTAGAGTGAAAACTTCGAACTGTTCCTAACTACAAAATTTTTCAGAGATAAACCATTTTTTCTCAACTCTGGCACTCTTGACATTTTGACCAGATAACTCTTTGCTGAGGGAGCTGTCCTTTGCATTAGAGGATGTTTAGCAGCATTTCTGGCCTCTACCCACTAGATACCAGTACCGCCTCCCACAGTCATGACAACTAAAGAAGTTTCTAGATATTGGCAAATGTTCTGAGGGGAGGAGCATCCTGATAGGGAACCAGAGATAAACAATGAAATGATTAATTTTGTTCATAAAGGCTGCTTAAATAAGATATGGAAGATAATACAGACTGTCATTCTTTGCACTCATTTGCGAGTCATTTTTAGATCATCGGATGTCCTCTTATTTTTTAATTTTTTAAATTTTTATTTATTTTTGGCTTTTTTTTTTTTTTTGAGATGGAGTCTTGCTCTGTCACCAGGCTGGAGTGCAGTGGCATAACCTTGGTTCACTGCAACCTCCACCTCCCCAGTTCAAGCAATTCTCCTGCCTCAGCCTCCAGAGTAGCTGGGACTACAGGCGTGCACCACCGCACCCAGCTAATTTTTGTAATTTTTTTTTTTAAGACGAGGTTTCACCATGTTGGTCAGGCTGGTCTTGAACTCCCGATCTCAGGTGATCCACCCGCCTTGGCCTCCAAAGTGCTTGGATTACAGGCCTGAGCCACCACGCCTGGCCAGATGTCCTTTTAATGTTTTATCTGAAAAGAATCAGCAGAAGCAGACTGCCACCACCAGTGCACCTAAAGGTAATGTGTAACCTAGAAAGAAGAAATAAACCAATGAACCAATAGATGATGCAAAAAGTCTTAAAAGTAAAAATGAGCTAAGGTAGCCTCACTACTCTTCTATGCACATTACTCATGCATGGTAACTGTTAGAATTCTTAGGCTGTCTTGGAATCTTTTATTATTTCAATGCTACAAAGTCAGACTCTTCATTTTTCTTCCTATGCATTTTTTTTTTTTTTTGAGACTGAATCTCCCTCTGTCGCCCAGGCTGGAATGCAGTGGCACAATCTTGGCTCATCACAACCTTCGCCTCCCGGGTTTTCAAGCAATTCTCCTGCCTCAACCGCCTGAGCAGCTAGGATTACAGGTGTGTGCCACCACACCCTGCTAATTTTTGTATTTTTACTACAGACGGGGTTTCATCATGTTGGTCAGGCTGGTCTCGAACTCGTGACCTTGTGATCGCCCACCTTGGCCTCCCAATGTGCTGGGATTACAGGCGTGAGCCATCATGCCCAGGGTTCTTCCTATTCTTATTTGAAAAAAAAAAAAAAGTTTCCTCTATCACAGACAGCAAGAATACTTACCACTATTTATTGAGCATTTTGTAAATACAAGGGATTTTACTTAATTAAGCAGATCTCTAAAAAAACTTCTTAAGGAAATAAGACAAAACAGACTCAGAAACGTTAAGTAAAACACCAAGAGCCACAAAGGAAGCTGAGGGATTCCCGAGCTCTACCAAAGGGTCATCACCATCACATCCCTAAAGGCCTAGGTTTTACTTATAAATCTTTTGGTTTGGCCAGGCATGGTGGCTCACGCCTGTAATCCAAGCACTTTGGAGGCCAAGGTGGGCAGATCACCTGAGGTCGGGAATTCAAGACCAACCTGACCAAGATGGTGAAACTCCGTGTTTTAAAAAAAACAATCTTTTGGTTTATAAAAAGGCCAGATTTGCAATAATATTAAAAACTGAGATCTCAGCATTTATTAGTATAATCTTAAAATGTGTAAAAAACACATAGTACTTCTCACAAAATATTTTTTTCATTATAAAAGAAACATATGGGGCCAGGCATTGTGGCTCACGCCTATAATCTCAACGCTTTGGGAGGCCGAGGTGGGCAGATCACAAGATCAGGAAATCAAGACCATCCTGGCTAACATGGTGAAACCCCGTTTCTACTAAAAATACAAAAAATTACCCAGGTGTGGTGGCATCACCTGTAGTCCCAGCTACTTGGGTGGCTGAGGCAGGAGAATTGCTTGAACCTGAGAAGTGGAGGGTGCAGTGAGCAGAGATAGTGACACTGCACTCCAGTCTAGGCAACAGAGCAAGACTCCATCTCAAAAAAAAAAAAAAGAAAAGAAAAAGGAAAAGAAATATATGGGCTGGGTACAGTGCTTCATGCCTATAATCTCAGCACTTTGGGAGGCTGAGGTGGAAGGATAGCTTGGGCTCAGGAGTTTCAGACCAGCCTGGGCAACATAGTGAGGTCCTATCTCTATTTATAAGAAAAAAAAAAATTAGCTGGACATGACTGCACATGTCTGCGGTCCCAGCTACTCAAGAGGCTAAACTGGGAGTATCACTTGACCCTGGGAAGTCAAGGCTTCAGTGAGCCATGACTGCCACCACATTCCAGCCTCAGCAACAGAAACATATGATCATTATTGTAGGTAATCTAAATAACCCATGCTTTTTCTTTTTTTCTGAAACAGAATCTCACTCTGTCTCCCAGGCTGGAGTGCAGTGGCACGATCTCGGCTCACTGCAACCTTTGCCTCCCGGGTTCAAGTGATTCTCCTGTATCAGCCTCTGGAGTAGCTGGAATTACAGGCATGTGCCACCATGCCTGGCTAATTTTTTTGTATTTTCAGTAGAGATGGGGTTTTGCCATGATGGCCAGGCTAGTCTCGAACTCCTGACTTCAGATGATCCGCCGGCCTTGGCCTCCCAAAATGCTGGGATTACAAGCATAAGCCACCATGCCCAGCTTAACAGCCCATTTTTTAAAAGACTGATTGTAATAATGATGTATATAATGAATTATATCATATTATCATAAATAATGATGTATATCTATAATAATGATTCACTTCAAAATAAATGCTAAGGTAAAGATTAGCTAGGTGTTCAAGCAATGAAAAAGTAATTAATGGATGAACATCCCCAGACATTCAGTCTTAAAGTCATAGATGACTTTCAACCTGTCCAGACTTTATTGTAGAAATAAATTCTGGTTTCAGAATAATTCCATAAACCTACCTACCTGCACTGAACAAGTACCAAATGCTTAAGAAGCTCAGTTATGCTCCTAAGGGGACTTTTCCAAATCAGATATGAAAGTGCTAATTACAAGCCCTCCAGCACTGAAGAGTACAGGCTAAATTACCTTTTCCAGGAACATTTTCCTTTATTCAGAGGAATAGGAATAGAAAATGATGGTTATTTTTAGTGGCCAGGAAGAGCAACCAAGATCTCGCATGGAGGTGTGCATAGGGGGAAAATGTTAAAATGATTGATCACGAAAAAGAAAGTACTCCCAATTGTCTGATATATCAAGGCAGGATGATAGATAGAAGAAGTGAAATGGCTAATATTGGCTGGGCACAGTGGCTCACGCCTGTAATCCCAACACTTTGGGACGCTGAGGCGGGCAGATCATGAGGTCAGGAGTTCAAGACCAGTCTGGCCAACATGGTGAAACCCCGTCTCTACTAAAAATACAAAAAAATTAGCTGGGCATGGTGTTGGGTGCCTGTAGTCCCAGCTACTTGAGAGGCTGAGGCAGGAGAATCACTTGAACCCAGGAAGGGGAGGTTACAGTGAGCCGAGATCACACCACTGCACTCCAGCCTGGGTGACACAGCAAGACTCTGTCTCAAAAAAAAACTTACACTAGAGGTTGAGGCTGTATCTGAACAAATAATCAGAGTTAAGTTCTATGACTTCTAATCTTGGCACTGCAATGGACCAGCCTCTGCTATAAAATGGGGCTTGATATTTAGAAAACAAAGTTAAGCTGGGCGCGGTGGTTCACGGCTATAATCCCAGCATTTTGGGAGGCCGAGGTGGGTGGATCACGAGGTCAAGAGATCGAGAGCATCCTGGTCAACAAGGTGAAACCCCGTCTCTACTAAAAAATACAAAAATTAGCTGGGCATGGTGGTGCACGCCTGTAGTCCCAGCTACTCGGGAGGCTGAGGCAGAATTGCTTGAACCGAGGAGGCGGAGGTTGTGGTGAGCCGAGATTGCACCATTGCACTCCAGCCTGGGTAACAAGAGCGAAACTCCATCTCAAAAAAAAAAAAAAAAAAAAAAAAAAAAAGAAAAGAAAACAAAGTTAAAATATTCCAAAATTACTATCTTTTCCAAGACAATAAATGCACAAAAGTCAGAAAGTGAAACTCAAATGTACTCACAATAAGTCTTAACTTTTACCTCTTTAAAACACTTTAGCTCCTGGCCAGGCGAGGTGGCTCATGCCTGTAATCCTAGCACTTTGGGAGGCTGAGGTGGGTGGATCACCTGAGTCAGGAGGTCGAGAGCAGCCTAGCCAACATAGTGAAACCCCAGCTCTACAAAAAAAATAAAAATTAGCCGGGCATGGTGGTGGGCACCTGTTATCCCAGCTACTCAGGAGGCTAAGGCTGGAGAATTGCTTGAACCCAGGAGGCGGAGGTTGCAGTGAGCAGAGATCGTGCCACTGTACTCCAGCCTGGGCAACAACTGCAAAACTCCTTCTCAAAAAAAAAAAAAAAAAAAAAGTTTGGCTCCTTTCTAAAGGAGGGTCTTTTCAATTCATTCATAAGTACTAGGTCAGATTCCTTAGAGAAAACCTCCAGGCCCCTTAATATTCACGAAACTGAAGTCCAAGACCCTTGATGTGCTCAGAAATTTTTAAGAGTAAAATTCTCACATCCAAATGAGATTTTACCTAATTGCTACTTACAAAATCATAAACTACAGGCAATAATGAAAATTTAGTTCTTCAGCTTTACTTCCTTGTCTCTGTAGAAGGCCTCAACTAAACATCATAAATCATTTGGTCCTTGGCATATGGTAACTTCCGGGGGGACAGATAACTTTTAGCACTGGACATGTAAGACTGTGGGAAAAGGGAAGTTCCTGGCCACAAGAAATGGGATGAAAACCCTTATCCTTGAGAAAAATGCCAAAAATCTCTGAAGTCAACAGTAAAACAGTTAAATTTTTAGCTTTAAAAAATTCCATTATAAAATTACAAATCAGGCTGGGCACAATGGCTTACGCCTGTAATTCCAGCATTTTGGGAGGCCAAGGTAGAGGAATGCTTGAGCAAAAAATATTTAAAAATTGGTCAGGTGTGATAACATGCCTGTAGTCCCAGGAACATGAGAGTTTGAGGTGGAAGGATCACCTGAGGCTGGGAGGTCAAGGCTGCAGTGAGCTTATGATCATGCCACGGCACTCCAGCCTGGGTGACAGAGTAAGACCCTGTCTCCAAAAACAAAAAAGCAAAAACCATAGCATACGATTAGAATAGGCTTTTGAAAACTACACTATAAAAATGCAAGATAATAATTTTCTGGAATTCGTAAGAACCTCTACTAGGTGATGGTCCCCAGGATGGATACGAGTATTTTTTTCCTTTGTAATAGGCTTAAGCTAACGTGATTCTAAAAATTTTTCACTACTGAAAAACGATGAGGAGGGGCACAGTGGCTCATGCCTGTAATCCCAGCACTTTGGGAGGCTGAGGTGGGTGGATTACCTCAAGTCAGGAGTCTGAGACAAACCTGGCCAACATGGTGGAACCCCGTCTCTACTAAAAATATAAAAATTAGCCAGGCCTGGTGGTGGGCACCTGTAATCCCAGCTAATTCAGAGGCTAAGGCATGAGAATCACTTGAACCTGGGAGGCGGAGGTTGCAGTGAGCCAAGATGGCACCACTGCACTCCAGCCTGGGCAATAGAGCGAGACTCAGTCTCAAAAAAAAAAAAATTATGAATATCATAATAATGGCTAACTTTACTGACTGCTAAGTATAAACACCAGGCTAAGTTCTCCACATGCATTTCCTTATTCCTCCTCAAATACTATAAGGTCCAAATAACATAAACTTTAAAATAAGAATTTTCAGAAGAAAAAACATAAAATAAAAATAGAAACAAAACAAAACAAAAAAAGAATTTTCAGGCTGGGCATGGTGGCTTGTACCTATAATCCCAGCATTTTGGGAGGCCAAGGTGGATTGTTTGAGCCCTGGAGTTCAAGACCAGCCTGGGCAACACAGTGAGACCTTGTCTCTCTTATTTAAAAAATAATAAAACTAATTTTAAAAATAAAAATTTTATTGGCTGGGTGTGGTGGCTCATGCCTGTAATCCAAGCACTTTGGAGGCCAAGGCGGGTGGATCACCTGAGGTTGGGAGTTCAAGACCAGCCTGACCAACATGGTGAAACCCCGTCTTATTTAAAAAAAAAAAAAGAAAAAGAAAAAAAATTTTATTTAGAGGCTGTGAAAATATAAAATTTTTTGTTGCAGCAACTTTAAACTAAATAATCATAAATTGTTTTAATATGAAAGAAATACTATATGTATAAAACTATCTTTGGTTTCAAATAAGAATATAAAGAGATGGCTGGGCCCCATGGCTCACACTTGTGATCCCAGCACTTTGGGAGGCCGAGGTAAGAGGATAACCTGAGGTCAGGAGTTTGAGACCAGCTTGGCCAACATGGTGAAACCCTGTCTCTTCTAAAAATACAAAAATTAGCTGAGCGTGGTGGCAGGCACCTGTAATCCCAGCTACTTGGGAGGCCAAGGCATGAGAATTGCTTGAACCCGGGAGGCGGAGGTTGCAGTGAGCTGAGATTGCGCCACTGCACTCTAGCCTGGTCGACAAGACTCTGTCTCAAAAAAAACCTTATAACATAATGAGAATGAAGATTAATACTTATATGTAGAAATTGTCCTTCAAACTGCCAAACTGCCAGCCCATTAAGAAAGGCTTTTGGCCGAACACGGTGGCTCACACCTGTAATCCCAGCACTTTGGGAGGCTGAGGCAGGTGGATCACCTGAGGTCAGGAGTTCAAGACCAACCTGGCCAACATAGTGAAACCCCATCTCTACTAAAAATACAAAAAATTAGCCGGGCGTGGCAGCAAGCACCTGTAATCCCAGCTACTTGGGAGGCTGAGCCAGGAGAATCGCTTGAACCTGGCAGGCGGAGGTTGTGATGAGCCGAGATCATGACATCGCACTCCAGCTTGAGCAACAAGAGTGAGACTCCGTCTCAAAAAAAAAAAAAAGGTTTTTATGGCTGGGTGTGGTGGTTCACACCTGTAATCCCAGCACTTTGGGAGGCCAAGGTGGGTTAATCACTTGAGGTCAGGAGTTGGAGATCAGCCTAGCCAAGATGGCGAAACCCCATCTCTACTATAAAGAAAATACAAAAATTAGCTGGGTGTGATGGTGCATGCCTGTAGTCCTAGC
The DNA here is from genome assembly GCF_030222135.1 of Aotus nancymaae. Lineage (NCBI taxonomy): Eukaryota > Metazoa > Chordata > Mammalia > Primates > Aotidae > Aotus > Aotus nancymaae. The sequence continues at coordinate 74,038,728 of NW_026988414.1, forward strand.
TACTCAGGAGGCTGAGGCGGGAGAATCTGGAAAGTGGAGGTTGCAGTGAACTGAGACTTTGCTCCAGCCTGGGCAACAGAGCAAAAACTCTGTCTCCAAAAAAAAAAAAAAAAAGGATCCAAGATGGCTGACCACTAGCAGCTCAGGAATGTAGCTCCCAGTGAAAGTGCAGGGAACGAGAGGACGCCACACTTTCAGACAAATTTTTGCTGCTCACGGACCAGGAGATTCCCAGCGGAGGAGCTCCACAGGTCATCAGCACGACTCTTGTGGCCGGCGCGGCAGTTCTTGGTGTAGAGTGAGAGGGACTGGGTCCCCTTTTGGCAGATTCCCGGGCAGAAAAGCACCATCAATCTTAACACCGCTGTTTTGGCCGGCACAGTGGATTGCTCAGATTTCAGTGCTGGGAATCAACAAGTTGGACGTCCACTCAGAAACCTAATTTGAAAGTTGATAATCACAAAGACGACAGGTGGATAAATTTACAATGATGGGAAGAAACCAGCGTAAAAAGGCTGAGAATACCCAAAATCAGAATGCCTCTCCCTCTACAGGGGATCACAGTTCCTCATCAGCAACGGAACAAGCCCTGATGGAGAACCAGTGCGTTCCATTAACAGAAGTAGGCTTCAGAAGGTGGATGATAAGAAACTTCTGTGAATTAAAAGAATTTGTTCTAACCCAATGCAAGGAAACTAAGAACTCTGAAAAAAGGTTTGATGAAATGCTAATGAGAATAGACAATTTGGAGAGGAATATGGGTGAATTAATGGAGCTGAAAGACACAACAGGAGAACTTCGTGAAGTATGCACAAGTTTTAACGGTCGAATTGATCAAGCAGAAGAAAGGATATCAGAGTTCGAAGACCAACTTAACGAAATAAAACGAGAAGTCAAGATTAGAGAAAAAAGGATAAAAAGGAATGAGCAAAGTCTCCAAGAAATATGGGACTATGTGAAAAGACCTAATCTACGTTTGATAGGTGTACCTGAATGTGACGAAGAGAATGAATCCAAGTTGGAAAATACTCTTCAGGAGATTTTTCAGGAAAACTTTCCCAACCTAGTAAGACAAGACAATATTCAACTCCAGGTAATACAGAGAACACCACAAAGATATTCCTCGAGAAGACCAACCCCAAGCCACATAATCATCAGATTCATTAGGGCTGAAATGAAGGAGAAAATACTAAGAGCAGCCAGAGAGAAAGGTCAGGTTACCCATAAAGGGAAGCCTATCAGACTTACAGCAGATCTCTCAGCAGAAACCCTACAAGCCAGAAAAGAGTGGGGGCCAATATTCAACATCCTTAAAGAAAAGAACTTTCAACCCAGAATTTCATACCCAGCCAAACTGAGCTTCAAAAGCAAAGTAAAAATAAAATCTTTTGCAAACAAGCAAGTACTTAGAGATTTCACCATCACCAGGCCTGCTTTGCAGAAGCTTCTGAAAGAAGCACTATATGTATAAAGGAGCAACCAGTATCAGCCTTTCCAAAAATATATCCAGCTAGCATCAAATGGCAGTATTAAACTCATATATATTATTAAACTGGATAAAAAGCCAAAACCCATCAGTACACTGTATCCAGACCCATCTCACATGTAACGATACACAAAGACTCAAAACAAAGGGACAGAGGAAGATTTACCAACCAAACTGAGCGCAAACATAAATAAATAAAAAGCAGGAGTTGCAATTCTCACCTCTGATAAAATAGACTTTAAAGCAACAAAGATCAAAAGAGGCAAAGAAGGACATCACATAATGATAAAAGGATCAATGCAACAAGAAGAGCTAACGATCCTAAATATACGTACCCAATACAGGAGCACCCAGATACATAAGACAAGTTCTTAATGACTTATAAAGAGACTTGGCCTCCCACACAATAATGGTGGGAGACTGTAACATCACATTGTCAATATTAGACTGATCAACGAAATAGAAAATTGACGGATATTCAGGACTTGAACTCAGACCCGGAACAAGTAAACTTGATAAACATTTATAGAACTCTCCACTTCAAATACAGAAAACATATATTCTTATCAGTACCATATCACACCTATTCCAAAAGTGACTACATAATTGGAAGTAAATCACTCCTCAGTAACTGCATAGCATTTCATAGGTTTAAATGAAATATTGGTTGGCTGCTTGTTTGTTATTTTCTTCCCTTATTCCTTCCTGTCTCCATTGTTAAGCACAATTATCGGCATAAAAGAGGTTTTCAGTTCCCATTTTTAGACTGCATTCTAGCCTGGGCAATAAAGCAATACTCCCATTCTCTCTCCCTCTTTCTCTTCCTTTTTCTTCCTCTTCTTCATTCTTTTATTTTTTCTCTCTTTCTTTCTTTTTTCTTCAAAAGAAAAAAAAAAAGAAGGAATCAGCTTGAAGACAGGCCAACTGATATTACATAAGAAAATTTTTCTTTTTCTTTATTTCTTAAAAAAAAAAAACTACATGGGACACATGTGCAGAACGTGCAGGTTTGTTACATAGGTATACATGTGCCATGGTGGTTCACTGCACCTATTGACCCATCCTCTAAGTTCCCGCCCCTTACCCCCCACCCCCAACAGGCCCTGGTATATGTTGTTCCCCTCTCTGTGTCCCAGAAAAAAAAAAAAAAAAGGCTTTTGCATTTGTATATATCAAAAAGGGAAAAAGGGAATATATTAGTGACACAAAAAAATCTTAGTTTTTACAATTTGAAGAGATAATATTCTTCATATTTGGCTCTAAGAATAGTTAGCCTTCTTGTGCAAAAGAAAAAGAAGATACAAAGAAAATAAAATTTTTAAAAAATGTTACCACACCTTGAAATGGAGAGTTTCCAACTCTGTTTTAAGGAACAAATTTTTTCCCAAGAGTAATTTCAACATAATTTCTTGTACAGAGTATACAATATATTTCTGCTGGCAATATATAGGTGAGTAAAGGTTTTCTAAATCTTTTCCTTTGTCTGTACTTTTCAAACTATATTTTAAGAAGCTTTACCAAAACCAAACACATATATCAATACCAAAACCCAAAAAATATTAGCTATTTTATACCCACTTAGGCATCTAAGTAAATTGGCTAATGGCTTCTTGGGAAGGAGTGTAATAGAGTAAACACTGGCAGTGAAGGCAGAAAACCTAGACCTGGGTGGAAATCATGGCTCCAGCACTTGCTAACTACGACCTTGGGCAATTTCCTTCCCTTTTGCAAAGTGAGGGTAGTAATTCCAATTTTGGGAGGGAGGATTAATTTCATGTGAAATGTCCACCACAGAACCTGACTCAAAACAGGAGTTAAGACAAGATATTGTTATGACTGTTACTCATATAAGCTTCTTAAAGGCAAGAACATCATATATGTCCTTGTAGCCCAATTGTAGGCTTTATAATTATTAAGGAGCTGAAAAAACAAGAAACATCAAAGTTACAAATGAGGATTTGTATCAGTTCAACACATGCCTAGACAGAAAATGAGACTAAGAAGTAATCATAATTTTCAAAAACTGTATCAACCCATGTACCGCATATAAATCAAAGTATATATTGCCATTTGAAGGGGAAAAAAAATCAAACTGTGCAATGTCCTTATTTTTATAAGCCACTCTGAAGAAGATGATGCTTGTCTGTATACAAATCAGGAGTACAGCTACACTTCATTCATTCTGCATTCTTTAAGTGCCAGTCATTACATCAGTCATTATGGTAGACAATGTACATATGATGGGGAGCAAAAGCAAAAATAGTCCCAACCCACATAGAGCTTGCTTGAAGTCATGTAATCACACAAATAAGTGTTAACTTGTGATAAGTGATGTGAAGGACAAGTAAATGGTGCTCTGAGAACCTATTAGGTTAGAATCTAATCTAACTGAAATCAAGGAAACCTGAGAGCTGAAGGATGACGAGGGAGTTAACAAAGGGAGGTGTTCCCAGATGGAGGAAAGCAGCTCCTGCAAAGATCCTGTAAGCAAGAAGAAAAATGGCAAGAACGCAGGACTATAAGGCCAGTGTGCATGGAGCAGAGACAAGTGTGAGAATTAGCTAGGGCCTAGGCTGCACAAGGGCCTAGATATATAGCCTACATTCAAAAGTTGTGATTTGGGGCCAGGCGTGTTGGCTCACACCTGTGATCCCAGCACTTTGGGAGGCTGAGGTGGGCAGGTCACCTGAGGTCGGGACTTCAAGACCAGCCTAACCAACGTGGAGAAACCCCTTCTCTACTAAAAATACAAAATTAGCCAAGCGTGGTGGCACATGCCTGTAATCCCAGCTACTCAGGAGGCTGAGGCAGGAGACTCGCTTGAACCTGGCAGGTGGAGGCTGTAGTGAGCTGAGATCTCACCATAGCACTCCAGCCTGGGCAACAAGAGTGAAACTCGGTCTCAAAAAAAAAAAAAAAGTTATAATTTGATCTCAAGAGCAATGATGAGGCCTGCAATCCTAAGGCTCTGGGAGGCTAAGGCAGGAGGACTGCTTGAACCCAGGAGGTCAACGCTGTAATGAGCCATGATTAACTGGACTCCAGCCTGGGTGACAAAGTGAGACCCTGTCTCAAAACAAACAAACAAACAAACAAACAAACAAACAAACAAAAAACAAGCCACTAAAGGTTTTTTGAATACTTCTTTTCGGGGCAGGCAGGCTGAGGGGAAGATGAAATCAGATTTTCAATAGGACTCTGGCTTCTGCATTCTGGAGTACAGATGGATCAGGTGTAAAACAAAAGTCCTGTCAGGACAGTAACTTGGACTAGGGTGATGGCAGCCATGGTAGAAGGAAGCGAATGAATTCAAGAGATATTCAGGAAAATCTAACACTGTATTGTATACAAGGGCAGAGGGACAGCAGTGTCGAAGACTTCTGGGTTTCTGATTCATATGACTGTACAGAAGGAGATATCACTCAGGAGGTATTCTGCTTCAGAAATGTCTTCAAGACTGTTCACACAGGCCAAAAAGGGAGTAAGTCCACTACACCTTTGCATGAAAATGTGTAAACCCAGTTTGATCCTCTACTTTAAATAAGGCTCTAAAAGATTTTTTGCTACTTACAGAAATCAGACTGACTCTCAAAAGTACAAGGATTTGTCCACCCTGAAGAAATTTCAAAGAATCTGCCACAAGCTTTGAAATCAACACCAAATGAATGTTAAAATTGGTTTGCGCAATAGGGCAGCATTATGGAATGAATGTGTCATTTCCCATGAGGACTACTTTGATAAGGCTAACACTTATTTGCTGCTGTTTAATTTAAATATTAAAAAAAAATGAGCCGGGCGCGGTGGCTCACACCTGTAATCCCAGCACTTTGGGAGGCCGAGGCGGGTGGATCACGAGGTCAAGAGATCGAGACCATCCTGGTCAACATGGTGAAACCCCGACTCTACTAAAAGTACAAAAAATTAGCTGGGCATGGTGGCGCGTGCCTGTAATCCCAGCTCCTCAGGAGGCTGAAGCAGAATTGCCTGAACCCAGGAGGCGGAGGTTGCGGTAAGCGGAGATCGCGCATTGCACTCCAGCCTGGGTAACAAGAGCAAAACTCCGTCTTAAAAAAAAAAAAAAAAAAAAAAAAAACTCTTTTAAGAGCACTCTTGTCCGGGTGCAGAGGCTCACGCCCATGATCCCAGCACTTTATAGGAAGCCGAGGTGGGCAGACCATCTGAGGTCAAGAGTTTGAGACCAGCCTGGCCAAATTCAATGAGGTGAAATCTTGTTTCTACTAAAAATAAAAAAAGTAGCCAGGTATGGTGGCGAGCATCTATAATCCCAGCTACTCGAGAGGCTGAGGCAGGAGACTCGCTTGAACACAGGAGGCAGAAGTTGCAGTGAGCTGAGATCGCACCATTGCACTCCAGCCTGGGCAACAGAGCAAAAACTCTGTCTCGAAAAAAAAAATTTTTTTTTTTTTTAAGAACTCTTAAAATAGTTAAGATACTCTTGGCCAGGCACAGTAGCTCACGCCTGTAATCCCAGCACTTTGGGAGGCGAAGGTGGGTGGATCACGAGGTCAGGAGCTCCAAACCAGCCTGACCAACATGGTGAAACCCCATCTCTACTAAAAATACAAAAATTAGCCAGGCATGGTGGCGCGTGCCTGTAATCCCAGCTACTCAGGGGGCTGAGACAAGAGAATCTCTTGAACCTGGGAGGCAGAGGTTGCAGTAAGCCGAGATCACGCCATTGCACTCCAGCCTGGATGACAGAGCGAGACTCCGTCTCAAAAAAAAAAGAGTACTCACGTGATATTGAACTAAAATATGATAACACCAGGCAGGCATTACCATAATTATAACTATGCTGCTTTTGTTTATGTTTCAACATTTAGAAATGCTTGTAAAATAATATTTTGTAGAAAAAAGAGATAAGATTTTTAAAAACACACACACATAATCTCTTGGCTTTAATAAATATTTTGCTGTTTCCATCCTAGTCCTTGTTCACGCCCATCACATTCACTTGAGTGTAAAAGATAAGGTTTTTACTAAACAACATACCTGTATATATGTGTACGCACTATATACAGAGTAAAGCCAACACTATGTCAATACTATCAATACTTTCACATTTACTTTTCCTGGTAAATATTATTGATAGTATTGACATTTGAAAACTAAAGTTTTCAAATTTGCAACCAGATGCCATTTGCATAGAATACTGATGCTTTTAAGTCTTAGAAACAGAAATCTGACTGACCCAAGAAAAAGTATGAAAGAAAGAGTCCCTTTAAAATCAGCCAACACGTCCTATGTTACTACTGAAGTACTTCCCAATTCTGGCAGGATGGGTTCCTTGGCCACCTGCTTGCACTAGGGTCTGACTAGCATTTTATTAACTGCAGTTACCAGGACATTCATTGCCCCTGCTTGTACACAGCAGAATTCTTTAAAAAAATTTTTGCCCATACTGATTTTATCACCAGGTGTCGAAACGCGAAACCGTGGCCTGAGGCCAAATATTGAAAATGTCATCCCCACAAATGAGGAGAAAAGACAAGGACTTTTAAAAATCAGGTCAACAAGCCCATTAGCCAATAATAGTTTGTTAAACTAGATTGTCTTTGCACTGGAGGCTGTGCTAGCGGATGTGGGCCTCGGAAACAAGGGCTGTAGAGCTTGAAATGGGTTGCCAGCATGGCTCGCTTTTTTCTTTTTTCATGTTTATTTTAATTTTTTTATTTATAACGTGGAATCAGACTATGGCTATATTCGAGCATAGCTATGGCGGGGTATGGGCAGTGCCAAGGAAGAGGCAGAGAAAAGCCCGTAGGGATCCCAATCTAAGCTAACAGACCTTCCCATTTTCCTCAGGAGTGGTCCCTGTCCCCGCAGCTGGAATATGCGGGAGGGAAAGTCACAAGGCCCCCAAAATGAAATAGCAAACCACTTTCTTCTGAAAACTAAAGGTCATAGGCTTTTAAGGAACAACAGAACTCAATGTAAGCTTCAGAAAGATGGAGACAGTCAGATGAGACAAGGGTAGGGAAGGGGGGTGAGGAGATGCGCCCCGTCTGCGATAGCTGAATAAGGAGGTCGCGGCCAGGGACTTGAGGAGGACAAGAAGGGCTGGATCTTCCAGAACCTGCCCAGGTGGGCCCGAGAAACCTAAGAGGCGCCTCTGAAAAACTAGGGCATCTATGCACACAGTACTCTCAGCCCCTCCTCGAGAAGGGAGATAATCCCCACAGGAAGCACCCCCCAAAATGGGGCTTTTCCTGCCCTTCAAAAGCCACAAACCCTCACGGAAAACATTTACGAGGGGGTGGAAGGGCCAGGAGCAAGTAGCGGTTCTGCAAACCCCGGGAAGGCGGCCCGTGGATCCAAGGAACTTTGCCCCTGGAATGGGGGGAGGGGTGCGGAGGGGACCGTAGGAGGCCCGTCAGCCTCGGGGACAGAAGCGGCGGGGGCGGGAGCAGGGTCCCGCGGGTCCCCCGACGACGGGGTGGAGGCCTGGGGCGCGGTCGCCGGTGGGGGAGGCCCGCGGGCCGGGCACAGGAGCGGGGGCGCTGCGGGCCTGGGGACTGTGAAAAGCCGGGGCTGGGGAGGCAGAGGCTGGCGTAGGCCTCGGGGGCCCGGACACACCCACCGCGGCGGCCTCGGACCCGCTTACCTGCTCCTCCTCCGGGGTCAGCTCCGGCGCCATGTCGGGCCGGGGCGCGGTCGCGGGCTCCATTCCCCTGCTGCCGCCGCCGCCCGGCGGACAGGACTTGCTCGCGAGCGCGGGAGCCCGGCGCGCTCGACCTCCGCTTCCGCGTCCCCGCGCCTCAGCAGCCCAGGGCCGGCTCGCGCATGGTGGGGCCGGCAGGGCCCGGCGCCCGCGGCGGCCGCAAACGCCGCTTCAGCTTCCCTAGGAAAAATCTCCCCGAATTGCCTCTCTCTTCCGGGAGGAAATCCTTTTTTATATTATTCGCTCCTTTCCTCACACTCCTCCCTATCTCCCCGGGGAGAAAAAGTGCAGGCGAAGAGCTAACAGCCGCTCGGGATTTAAAAGGAAATCGGAAATCAGGAACTTTTAGAGCCGGGAGCGAAGGGTAGGCGGAAATTTCCCGAAGGCCGCCGGCCCCGTCGGCGTCCCGCTTCCTCGGCCGTGCTCCCGCTCCTCCACAGCGCCACGGCGCTTGGGGGCCGCCCAGCCGGGCCGTCCTCGCGGACGCTGGCCCTGCGACTTGCGCGGCGGCCTCAGCCCAGCTCCTCGCGGGCGGCCGCAGCGAGATGGGGGGAGCGGGGAGGGAGCGAGGGAAACGCGCCCCCCTCCTGGCTCAAGGCCAACGCTGCGGCCGCCCTGCGGCCGCCTGAGCCCCCCGCGGCTCCATTGAGAAACTGAGCGTCTCATTCACAAGCGGGCGGCGAGTACGGCCCGGCAGAGCTAGGACGCCGTCCGGGAGGGGGAGACAGAGAGGAGCCCGGGCGGGGGATGGGGACCGGGAGGGGGAGGGGACCCGGGAGGGGAGGGGACCCGGACTGGACGGAAGGCGACTCGACTGCGGGAGGGACAAAAAGGAAGAGCGTGTTTCGTGAGGCTTAGATCCTCGGAGGAGGAGGAGAATACATTCGTTTGCAAATTGCTGACTGGCACCACTCCTGGGGTTAACTTGCGCGGCCACCTACGCATGAGAAACCCACAATCCTCATCTATTTGTCGCTTGCAGCCTGAAAGACCCTGGAAAGGTTGCCTGCCAGGCCAGGATGTTCAGGTGGAAGGAATCTCATCTGCCTCCCTCTCTCTCCCTCCTTACTCGCTGTATCCTGTAATTCATTTCCAGTGTAGCTAATTTTAATTCCCCACAGAAACGACATCCGACTCCGTACCTCATTCAGGAATGACGCAGCCTTTGCAGACCTTTGATTTTCACTAGGGCAAGTGCAGCAAAGGGTTCAGGATCGGGGTACAGCCTTGGAGTCATGTGGGGACGAAGAGGGACATAGGGAAGGCAAGGCTGGATTTGGTATGTTGCATTATTCCAAGCCAAAGATAAATATTCCAAAGACCCAAAGAAGTCCACAACTAGTTCCAAGGCTGAAGCCCTGGAGCCAGTCCTGAGAGACCCAAGGGAGGGACCTTCAGACAACAGGAGGGTGCTGTGAGTTGTGATGCTCCTTTTCTTCTTCTTCTTTTTTTTTTTTTTTTTGCTGGAATGCAGTGGCGTAATCACAGCTTACTGCAGCCTCAAAGTCCTGGGCTCAGGCGATCCTCCTGCCTCAGCCTCATAAGTGGGACTGCAGGTGCACGACACTGTGCCTGGCTAATTTTTTTAAATTTTTTGTAGAGATGGGGGTCTTGCCGGGCGCAGTAGCTCACGCCTGTAATCCCAGCACTTTGGGAGGCTGAGGTGGGTGGATCGCCTGAGGTCAGGAGTTCGAGACCAGCCTGATCAATATGGTGAAACCCCATCTTTAAAAAAAAAAAAATAGAGATTGGAGGTTTTGCTGTTGCCCAGGCTGGTCTCAAACTCCTGGTCAAACAGCCTTTGAAAAATTATAACTGAGGAAATTATGACCATGAAAGAAATCAGTCCTAACCAATTCTATCTTGCTTCTAATCCTTAAGCTGTCCTTGTTCATTCCTTGGCTTAGGCAGAACTTTGGGAAAGAACTCAGTTAATGGTTTGACTCTGAAACAAAATTCATAACAACCCTTTCCCTAAAAGACCATCTTGCCTGGGGTCCATTCTGCCTTTGCAGGACTAACAAATTAGCTACAAAATTAGAAATTACAATTTAGGGGTCAGGCAGCCTCGGGCTCCAAGAGTCTAAATGTCCCCAAATTCCTCCTGAGAATAACATCACTGTTACAATATTCCTGAGAATATTGTAAAACCTAAGATCAGTGCTTGAGATATTTTGCAGACCCTGCACTCTATGGATCAGCTGACACCACCCAGACTGGTAATCTAGGCCAAACAGGTCTGCCATTCCACCCACAAACAGAAGACTGTAAGGTTTGTCCTCGCGAAGTTTAAAGAGAAGAAACTGAGGCCAGCACAAGAGGATCCAATGCAAAGGGTTTATTCAGGCTCCCAGGTTCTGCCATCCGACAGGAGGGGCAGGAAAAGTCACACGGACTCCTCTCAGACATGGGGTTTTATAGGGAGTGAAATAGCTCGATTGGTTGTGGGAGAGCAAGACTGTCACTGGGTAGAATTACAAGCCTTCAGCTAGGACTTGGCTTGCCGTTGGTTAGAATTACTCGGCTGCCATTGGCTAGAAAGGCTCGGCTGCTATTGGCCAGAAAGACTTGGCTGCTATTGGTTAGAAAGACTTGGCTGCTATTGGCTAGAAAGAGGCTAGGGTTGCAGCACCTTGTTTGCATACTGGACTTTTTAAGGGAAGGTCAGGCTGTGCGGGCATGGGAGAAGGGAACATACCTGAGCATGAGCCTGCCTGAGCACGTCCAAGCTTTCAGAAAGGAAAAAAGTGGGGGGTGGCGGTGTGCCTCCGAGCTCCCGGCAAGGCAACCGGCCTTACAAAGACAGCAAGAAAAACTCATTTCAACTCCCTATGATTCCATCTCCAACCTGACCAATCAGCACTCCGCACTCCCTAAGCCCCTACCCACCAAATTATCTTTAAAAACTCTGATCCCTGAATGCTCCAGGGAGACTGATTTCAGTAATAATAAAACTCCAGTCTCCTGCACAACCAACTCTGCATGAATTACTCTTTTGCCATTGCAATTCCCCTGTCTTGATGTCCTGGCTGTGTAGGCAGCAGGCAAGGTGACCCCACTGGGCTCAAGCGAACTTCCTGCATCAGCCTCCCAAAGTGCTGGGATTACAGGTTCAAGCCACTGTGCCCAGCCTTCTAGAATTTTAAAAGCAAACCCTGACCTCACCTAATTTATTCATTAATGCAATAGGAAGTTCACGCTGCCCTTGGTGAGAATCAAAGATATCCCTGGTGTTTGAATCTTTATCTCAGCTAGGATATTTTCTCCTTTGCATCAATACAGCTGACTGGAGGTTGACTTCATCACTCCTTACAGGAGTTAGTTTCAGTATTGCAACCACACACTCCTCTGGAAGACTATCTTTTTTTGTTTGTTTGTTTTTGTTTTTTGAGACAAAGTCTTAATCTGTCTCCCAGGCTGGAATGCAGTGGCGCGATCTCGGCTCACTGCAAACTCCACCTCCCGGGTTCAAGCAATTCTCATGCCTCAGCCTCCTGAGTAGCTAGGACTACAGGTGTGTGCCACCATGCCTGGCTAATTCTTGTATTTTTAGTAGAGATGAGTTTCACTCTACTAAAGTTGGCCAGGCTGGTCTTGAACTTATGACCTCAGGTGATCTGCCTGCCTTGACCTCCCAGAGTGCTAGGCTTACAGGCGTGAGCCACCTCGCCCAGCCTTAACTATGCAAGTTTTTTTAACTATGCAAATTTATACATCAAAAAGGTTGGCTGGGTGCAGTGGCTCAGACCTGTAATCCCAGCACTTTCGGAAGCCGAGGTGGACTGATCACTTGTCAGGAATTCAAGACCAGCCTGGCCAACATGGTGAAAACCAGGCTCTATTAAAAATACAATGCTCATGCATGGCTGAAAAAAAAAAAATACAAACATTGGCTGGGCGTGGTGGCTCATCCTGTAATCACAGCACTTTCGGAGGTGGGCAGATCACGACGTCAGGAGTTCGAGACCAGCCTGACCAAGATGGTGAAACCCCATCTCTATTAAAAATTTAAAAATTAACTGGGCATGGTGGTGCGTGCCTGTAATCCCAGCTACTCAGGAGGCTGAGGCAAGGGAATCGCTTGAACCCAGGAGGCAGAGGTTGCAGTGAGCTGAGATCATGCCATTGCACTCCAGCCTGAGTGACAGAGTGAGACTTTTTCTCAAAAAAATACAAAAATTAGCCAGGTGTGGTGGCATATACCTTCACAGACGGAAGCATGAAAATCTCTTGAACCCAAGAGGCAAAGGTTGCAGTGAGCCAAGATTGCACCACTGCACTCCAGCCTGGGTGATAGAGCAAGACTGTGCCTCAAAAAAAAAAAAAAAAAAAAGGAAAAAAGAAAAGCTTTGGAACAATACACAAGAAAGGTAACATTGTCTCCCAAGAGAAAAACTGGGAGTCTGGGGAACAGAAATGAAAGGGAGACTTTTCCCTATATGATCTTTTGTACATTTTCTTTCTTTCTTTCTTTGAGATGGAGTCTGGCTCTGTCACTCAGGCTGGAGTGCAATGGAACGATCTCGGCTCACTGCAACCTCTACCTCCCTGGTTCAAGAGATTCTCCCACCTCAGCTTCCCGAGTAGCTGGGATTACAGGCACCAGCCATCATGCTTGGCTAATTTTTCTATTTTTGTAGGGATGTTGTTTCACCATGTTTGCCAGGCTGGTCTTGAACTCCTGACTTCAGGTGATTTGTCTGCCTCAGTCTCCCAAAGTGCTGGGATTACAGGCATGAACCACTGAGCCCAGCCTGTTTTCTTTTTATTGGAGTGTAATATACAGAAAAAGTTTAAATATAAGTGTACTGCTTGATGAATTTTTTTCTAATTTTATTTTTTGAGACAGGTCTCACTTTGTTGCCCAGGATAGAGTGCAATGGCACAATCCCGGCTCACTGCAACCTCCACTTCCTGGCTCAAGCCATCCTCTAGCCTCAGCCTCCCAATTAGCTGGGACTATAGGTACACGACACCAGACCTGGCTCATTTTTTAATTTTTTGTAGAGACATGGTTTCACCACATTGCCCAGGCTAGTTTCAAACTCCTGAGTTTAAAGCAATTCGCCTCCATCAGCCTCCCAAAGTGCTAGGATTACAGACACGACCCTCTGCACCCACCCAGCCAGATAAATTTTCATAAACTGAACACACTCATGTATCTGTGTGCAATACACAGATAAAGAAATAGAATATTCTCAACTTGCCAAAGCCTCGCCTTTTGCCCCCTCCCAGCCAGTTACTACTCCGATAACCACAATCTTGCCTTTTTTTTTGTTTTTGTTTTTTTTTAAGAGACGGTCTCTCCCTCTGTCACCCAGGCTGGAGTGCAGTGGCGTGATCTCAGCTCACTACAACTTCTGCCTCTCGGGTCCAAATGATTCTCCTGCCTCAGTCTTCAGAGTAGCTAGGATTACAGGCATATACTACCACACTCAGCTAATTTTTGTAATTTTTTTTAGTAGAGATGGGGTTTCACCATGTTGGCTAGGCTGGTCTCAAAACTCCTGACCTCAGGTGATCCACCCATCTTGGCCTCCCAAAGCACTGGGATTATAGCTGATCTTGAACTCCTGGGCTCAAGTGCTCTGCCTGCCTCCCCCTTCCAAAGTGTTGGGCGTGAGCCACTGTGCCAGGCCAAATATGCTTTTTCTCCCTAGGCAAGCAAATGGCTCTAGGACTAAACTGGAATAAGAAACAGCAGCATCTGAGTAGTACAAACCACCGACTGGAGACAGGAGAGGATGGAGTCTTTCAAATCACTATTTACACTTTACATTTGTTTTGCCCACTGATCCTCAGGACACCAGGAGTCAATGATTTATCCAAAATCACACAACTAATTAATTAGTATTGAGCTAGAACTTGGATCCAGGCATTCTAAGTCCTGATGAGGGATTCAGTGAGGAGAATTAATAAAGATGTTCAACTGAGTAGGCTAAGAAAGAGAACTCAGCAGTGTTTTCAGAGGCACAGCTGTGTGTGTGGGCGTGTGGGTGTGTAAGGGAAAAGAGTTCTCCGGAACTATTATCCATTACTGTCTTAACAGAAAAATGTTTGGAAATTTCTGAGCAGAAACATGAATAAAAAAACAAAGTGCAAGGCAGCTGGCTGGCCACTTTGTTCTGAGAGGTAAATCCAGGAGAACCAGAGTAGAGAGGCAGCTTCCTGGCTTGCCTCTAACTGCAGGCTTGAACCAATAAATTCAAGTATGGTACTATCATCCTGTCCAATCAGATTTTTTTGTTGTTATTATTTTGAGACAGAGTCTTACTCTGTTCACCCAGGCTGGAGTGCAGTGGCGTGATCTCTGCTCACTGCAACCTCCGCCTCCCAGATTCAAGCAATTCTCCTGCCTCAACCTCCCGAGTAGCTGGAACTACAGGCGCGTGTCACCACACCCAGCTAGTTTTTGCATTTTTAGTACAGACAGGGTTTTATCCTGTTGGCCAGGATGGTCTTGGTCCTTTGATCTTGTGATCCACAGGCCTTCGCCTCCCAAAGTGCTGGGACTACAGGTGTGAGCCATCACACCTGGCCCCAATCAAATCTTAAAGACTGGGCTGGGCACCTTGGCTCACACCTGTAATCCCAGCACTTTGGAAGGCCCAGATGGTCGGATCACCTGAGGTCAGGCATTCGAGACCACCCTGACCAAGATGGTGAAACCCCTCTCTCTACTAAAAATAAAAAAAAATTAGCCGGGTGGGGTGCTGCATGCCTGTAATCTCAGCTACTATGGAGGCTGAGGCAGGAGAATTGCTTGAACCTGGGAGGCAGAGGTTTCAGTGAGCCGAAATCGAGAGACTGTACTCCAGCCTGAGCAACAAGAGTGAGAGAAAAAAATAAAAAATAAAAATCTTGGCCTGGCACGGTGGCTCATGCCTGTAATCCCAGCACTTTGGGAGGCCAAGGCAGGCGGATCATGAGGTCAGGAGTTTGAGACCAGCCTGGCCAACATGGTGAAACCCCATCTCTACTAAAAATACAAAAACTAGCTGCGCATGGTGGCAGGCACCTGTAATCCTAGCTACTCTGGATGCTGAGGCAGGAGAATGAATACCTTGAAACTGGGAGGCAGAGGTTACATCAAACCAACATGGTGCCACTGCATACCAGTCTGGGCAACAGTGTGATTCCATCTCAAAAAACAAAAAAAAAAACAGGCATGGTGGCTCATGCCTATAATTCTAGCACTTTGGGAGGCCAAGGTGGGCAGATCACCTGAGGTCGAGAGTTCCAGACCCACCTGACCAACATGGAGAAACCCCCATCTCTACTAAAAATACAAAAATTAGCCAGGTGTGGTGGTGCATGCCTGTAATCCCAGCTACTTGGGAGGATGAGGCAGGAGAATCGCTTGAACCTGGGAGGTGGAGGTTGCAGTGAACTGTTGGTGGTCGGGGGAAGGGCCAGGTGTAGTGGCTCAAGCCTGTAATCCCAGCATTTTGGAAGGCTGAGGTGGGTGGATTGCCTGAGGTCGGGAGTTCGAGTTCAGCCTGGTGAAACCTCGTCTCTGCTAGAAATACAAAAATTAGCTGGGTGTGCTGGTGGGCACCTGTAGTCCCAGCTAATCGGGAGGCTGAGGCAAGAGTATCACTTGAACCTGGGTGGTGGAGGTTTCAGTGAACCTAGATCACACTATTGCACTCCAGCCTAGCGACAAAGCGAGACTCTGTCTCCAAAAAAATAAAAAATAAAAAAAATGAAATATTATGGCCCATCAATAGAAAACTGTAAGTAAATTACAGTACATGCATACATTGAAATAAGTCGACATTTATTGTGTCCTTACATTTACTCCACACACTGTTCTAAATGACTTTCATTCATTTACTTTCACCCTAACAGTATGAGAAAGGTGAAACTATGATCCTTATTTTTAAAAAAGCACCTAAAGTAGATCCATATGTACTGACACGGCCTCCTTGCTTTTTTTTTTTTTTTTTTTTTTTTGAGATGGAGTCTCACTCTTTCACACAGGCTGGAGTGCAGTGGCACGATCTTGGCTCACTGCAACTTCCATTTCCCTGGCTCAGGTGATTCTTGTGCCTTAGCCTTCAGAGTAGCTGAGATTACAGGCAAACACCGCCACGCACAGCTAATTTTGTATTTTCATTAGAGATGGCATTTCACCCTGTTGGTCAGGCTGCTCTCAAACTCCTTGACCTCAGTGATCCACCCACCTCGGCCTCCCAAAGTGCTGGGATTACAGGGGTGAACCACCATGCCTGGCCCCTCCTTGCTTTTTTATCTTACTTATTTTTGAGACAGAGTGTCACTCTGTCACCATGGCTGGAGTGCAATGACATGATCTCAGCTCACTGAAACTTCTGTCTCCCAGGTTCAAGCAATTCTCCTACCTCAGCCTCCCTAGTAAACTGGGATTACAGATGGGTGCCACCACGCCTGGCTAATTTTTGTATTTTTAGTAGAGAGGGGTTTTGCCATATTGGCCGGGCTGGTCTCCAACTCCTGACCTCATGTGATCTGCCAACCTCGGCCTCCCAAAGTGCTGGCATTACAGGCATGAGCACTGTGCCCGGTCAAAATAGACATTTTGTTTTGAGACAGCGTTTCACTCTTGTTGCCAAGGCTAGAGTGCTATGCGCAATCTCAGCTCACTGCAACCTCCACCTCCCAGGTTCAAAGGATTCTCCTGCCTCAGCCTCCCAAGTAACTGGGATTACAAGCGTGTGCCACCACTCTGGCTAATTTTTTTTTTTTTAAGTAGAGATGGGGTTTCACCATGTTGACCAGGCTGGTCTTGAACTCCTGACCTCAAGTGATTCACCTGCCTTGGCCTCCCAAAGTGCGGGAATTAAAGGCGTGAGCCACCGCACCTGGCCTCATTCTAGTTTTGATTTGCATTTCTCTGATGATCAGTGAAGTTAAGCATCTTTTCATATACCTGTTTGCGATTTGTATGTCTTCTTTCAAGAAATGTCTATTCTGGGCTGGGTGCGGTGGCTCACGCCTGTAATCCCAGCACTTTCGAGGCTAAGGTGGGTGGATCATCTGAGGTCAGGAGTTTGAAACCAGCCTGGTCAACATGGTGAAACCCCGTCTCTACTAAAAACACAAAAATTAGCCGGGCGTGGTGATGCATGCCTGTAATCCCAGCTACTCAGGAGGCTGAAGCAGGAGAATCACTTAAACCCGGGAGGCAGATCGTGCCACTGCTCTCCAGTCTGGGCAACAGAGTGAGACTCTGTCTCAAAAAATAAATAAATAAAATAAAACTACAATGAGATACCATCTCACCCCAGTTAAAATGGTTTTTATCCAAAAGGTAGGCAATAAAATGCTGGCAAGGATGTGGAGAAAAGGGAACCCTCATACACTTTTGGTGGGAATGTAAATTAGTCCAACCACTATGGAGAACAATTTGGGCACTC
Organism: Aotus nancymaae; assembly: GCF_030222135.1. Lineage (NCBI taxonomy): Eukaryota > Metazoa > Chordata > Mammalia > Primates > Aotidae > Aotus > Aotus nancymaae. Next base: position 74,056,294 of record NW_026988414.1, read on the forward strand.
CTAAAAAAAAACTAAAAATATGGCCAGGTGAGGTGGCTCATGCCTGGAGGCTGAGGCACGAAGATCACTTGAGACCAAGAGTCCAGGAGTTCGAGTTCAGCCTGGGCAACACAGTGAGAACTCATCTCTACAAAAAAATAAAGAAAATTAACTAGGAGTAGTGGTGCACACCTGCGGTCCCAGGTACTTGGGAGGCTGAGGTGTGAGGATCACCAGAGCCTGGGAGATAAAGGCTGCAGTGAACTGTGATTACACCACCGCACTCCAGCCTGGCCAACAGAGTCAGACCTTGTCGAAAAGAGAGGAGTTCAAGACCAGCCTAGCCAACATGATGAATCCCTGTCTCTACTAAAAAAAAAAAAAAAACTAAAAATACAAAAATGAGCTACGTGTGGTGGTGGCACACAGCTGTAATCCCAGCTACTCGGGAGGCTGAGGCACGAGAATAGCTTGAACCTGGGAGGCAGAGGTTTCGGTGAGCCAAGATTGTGCCAGTGCACTCCAGCCTGGGGGATAGAGTGAGACTCTGTCTCAAAAAAAAAAAAAAGATTCTGTCATTTGCAACAACATGGATGGAACTGGAGGTCGTTATGTTAGGTGAAATAAGCCAGGCACAGAAAGACAAACTTCACATGTTCTCACTTATTTTATAGGAGCTAAAAATTAAAATAATTGGACTCATGGAGATAGAGTAGAAGGATGGTAACAAGAGGATGGGAAGGGTAGTGGGGGGCTAGGGGAGAAATGGGGATGGTTAATGGGTACAAAAAATAGAAAGAATGAGTAAGAGCTAGGTGTAGTGGCTCACGCCTATAATCCCAGCACTTTGGGAGGCCAAGGCAAGTGGATGGTTTGAGCTCAGGAATTTGAGACCAGCCTAGGCAACATGGCAAGACTGTCTCAAATGAAAATACATAAAGATCACTTGAGCCTGAGAGGCAGAGGTTGCAGTGAGCCAAGATCACACCACTGCACTTCAGCCTGGGTGACAGAGTGAGACCCTATCTCAAATTTAAAAAAAAAGAATGAATAAGATTCAGTATTTGCAGCCGGGTGCAGTGGCTCACACCTGTAATCCCAGCACTTTGGGAGGCCGAGGCTGGTGGATCACGAGGTCAAGAGATCGAGACCAGCCTGGTCAACATGGTGAAACCCCGTCTCTACTAAAAATACAAAAAATTAGCTGGGCATGGTGGCGCGTGCCTGTAATCCCAGCTACTCAGGAGGCTGAGGCAGGAGAATTGCCTGAACCCAGGAGGTGGAGGTTGCGGTGAGCCGAGATCGCGCCATTGCACTCCAGCCTGGGTAACAAGAGCGAAACTCCGTCTCAAAAAAATAAATAAATAAATATAAATAAAAATAAAATATCTCATGTGACCCATAAATATATGTATCTACTGTTTGATGTACCCACAAAAAAGAAAAAGAGAAAGAAAAAAAATAGCATAAGTTTCAGGTCTCTGTCTAGAAAGCTTATCCTTCCCTCCTTGCACCTTCTTCACCAGACATATCTGACTCATCCTGAAGGTCTCAGCTCAAAAGTCACTTCCCTAGCAAGATCTTCCTTGATTACTCCCTAAACTGAACTGCACTTTCTGAGACATTCTCATAGCACCCTTTCGTCAGAGAGCTGAGAACTATTTGTAATTATGTACTTGTTTCTATATTCATTGGCGTAGTGTTTGTGTGCCCTACTAGAGTGTAAGCTTTAGGACGGCAGGAACCACATCTGTCTTGTGGACCCCTGAACTCCCAGTGCCTAGAACCTAGTATATAGTAGGCAAGCCCTTAATAAATGTGTGGTGAATGACTGAATCAAGGAAGATGGTCACCTTAAACCTGAGACCTATCTTACCATCTACTCCTCCCTTTTGTTGTATTTATTTGGGTTTAATGATAGACATACTTCCAGTGCTGGAGTTGGAATTTTATAAACTTCTCCACCAAACACTTTTATTTCTAAAATCCAAAGCTCTTCTCAAACATTGCTCCAAAGTAGCTACTGCCTATGAAAGAGACTTGTGCTGTGCTATAAAGATGCTTTGGCTATAAAAGATTCGCCCCACTCTGCCAAAAAAAAAAAAGAAAGGTGGGCATAGTGTGCACATTTGTAGTCCCAGACATTCAGAAGGCTGAGATGGGAGGATTGCTTGAGCCCAGGCATTTGAGACCAGCCTGGGCAATGTAGTGAGATCCCATCTGTAAAAAATATATATTTATATAGAGTGGAGTGCCGTGTTACAATCATAGCTAACTGCAGCTGTAACCCCTAGGCACAGGAGATCCTCCTACCTCTGCCTCCCAAGCAGCTAGGACTACAGGCACAGATCACCATGCTCAATTTTTTTTTTTTTTTTTTTTTTTTTGAGGCAGAGTTTCATTCTTGTTGCCCAGGCTGGAGTGCAATGGGGCGATCTCGGCTCACTGCAACCTCCGCCTCCTGGGTTCAAGCAATTCTGCCTCAGCCTCCCAGAGTACTGGGATTATAGCATGAGCCACTGCACCTGGCAAATTTTTAAATTTTTTGTAGAGACAAGGTCTCGCTCTGTTGGCCAGGCTGGTCTGGACCTCCCGGCCTCAAGAGATCCTCCTGCCTTAGCCTCCCAAAGCACTGGGATTACATGTGTGAACCACCATGCCCAGGCTCATTTCTTTATTAGAAAGGACAGCTAGGGTGATTGCCTTTCCCTCTTCCAATGTACAAAGTGAGCTTTTAGGCTATCCTTTCAATCACATCCACATAACTAAATATAGTTCTTGTTCCTAGAAGTCTGCAGCATATCCAAGCACCTGTTAGCAGCCTGCCACACACCTCCACTCAGCTTTCTCACCAAGGTCACTCCTGTGCAGAAGCAGAGACGAGGGGCTCTCCTCGAGTGCATTCTCATTCCACCTTAGTATTTCTTCATTCACTCAACTAAAAGTTATTAACGTAACAAGTGCCAGGGATAATGCCAGGCACTGGGGACCTAAAGATGAGGAAGACCAGGTTTCTGACCTCATGGAACTTGCTAGCTAATAGAGGGAGCGTGTAGTAAAGAACTTAACTTTGCAAAGAGAGTTCTGGTCTTTGCCCTTGGATCCTGGGAGGTAACCTCAAAGCCCTTGGAATGTCCTGCCTGATAAAAATATCTTTGTTTACCAGGAGGCAGGCCTTAGGCCACACTGGACAGTCTAACAATGTGATTTAGGCAGAAGTCTTTGGGCTGTACCAGATAGTTTAGCAATGTGATGAGGGAGCAGGGAGACTTTGGATCACCCTTTATTAGCTAGACTTCTGGAGGGGCTGGAGACTGAGGTCAGTCACATGGGCAGACAACCAGGTCATGACTGAGCCCCAATAAAAACTTTCGACATCATCCTGGACAGTGGCTCACGCCTGTAATCCTAGCACTTTGGGAGGCCAAGGTGGGCAGATTACCTGAGGTCAGGAGTTCAAGACCAACCTGGTCAACATAGCGAAACCCTCTCTCCACTTAAAATACTGGACATTGTGGCAGGTGCCTGTAATCCCAGATACTTGGGAGGCTGAGGCAGGAGAATCACTTGAACCCAGGAGGTGGAGGTTGCAGTGAGCCCAAATTGTGCCACTGCACTCCAGCCTGGGCAACAGAGCAAGACTCCATCTCAAAAAACAAAAAACAAACAAAACCCCCAAAACAATCAAACTTTGGATATCAAGGTTCAAGTGAGATTCTGATTGGCAATATTCTGTGAGTATTGTTACACATACTGGGAAAATTGACTCTGTCCATGATTCCACTGAGAACTCTGCATTTGGAACTTTCCTGGTTTCTGTTCCATGCATCTCTTCCCTTGGACAACTTATTCTGTTTCCTTTCTTGTGATAAACTGTGACTATAACAGCTTTCAATGAGGTCTGTGAGTCCTTCTGGCAAATTATAAAACCAGAGGGTAGTTTTAGGGACCCCCAAACTTGCAACTAATATCAGAAGTAAGGGTAGTCACGGACTACTCCCTAAGTTTGGGAAATACATATGTAAATACATAAGTGTGGTAAAATATAATCACTGTGAGAGCCGGCTGTATGGATGGGGATGGCACAAAGAATGACTATTCTACCTGCAGAGGAAAATGTTCAAACAGGTATCTTTTGAATGGCATCCTCAAAGATGAGTAGGTATACCCACCAGGTGAACCTAGTCAGAGTGAGAGTGGATGGTGCAGCGGGAAAAGTATGAAACAGATGGCTTTATACATGAAACTGTAAAGCAGCATCACTGAAAAGTAGGCGGCAAAGGAGGCAAGGTAATTTATGAGGCTGGAGAGATATACTAAGGTCAGGTCATGAATGAACTTGCATGGCAGGATGAGAAGCTTCACATGTATCTTGCAGGCAATGGGACATCCTTGAAGTAACATGATCAAACTTACATTTTTAGAAAGGATCACTTGGCTATGGCAGGAATGGATTCAAAGGGGAAAAGATTAGTGGCAGGTAAACTAGGTAGGAGGATCTGGCAGTACCTTGTGAGAGAGATGATGAAGGCCTGAATCAAGGTTGTAGAGGAAATCGAGGAAATAAGAGAGAGGCGGGAATTAAAGGACATGGTGACTCACTAGCTGTGAAATGTAGGAAATTTCCTAAAGTCCTAATATGGGGGACTAAGTGCCACTAACAAGGACAAGGATCCCAGGAAGAGCATGGTTGAGGGGGACTGAGGGAAAAGATACCGAGTTCAGTTCGGGACATGCTGAATTTTAAGGTGACTGGAGATGAATGGCAAGTAGACAGATACACAGGTCTGGAGGGAAGGGATCAGCACATAGATGGCAGCTGAAGTCAGGAAGGAAAAAGTGGGGGAAATGTCCGTCAGATTTGGAAAACAGGAGACCACTGATCCTTTGATGAGAGGACTTGAAGTGACAACAACAGAAGTCAGATTTCAGTAGTTTAGACATGAATGAGAAATGACCAAGTGGAGAAACAGCAAATATAGAGAAATCACTGCCAAACACAAGTGGCTTAGGAGACTCTTCCAATGCAGCCACTGGAACTCAGCATGACTTTTCTGAGTTAACATTAAGATAACCAAGACTACTTATTCTGCGTCTACTGGCTGAGAACCCTGGTGTTTTCTAGGTGCATGGGTTCCAGCAGTACTTGAGGTAAAATAGGTGATCTCAAATAGTGGTTCTTTGCTAACTCATGCCAAGCTGGCCCTCCTGCCAAGGCAAGCAAGGTAGTCTACACTGGGCAATAGTATCAGAGACTGGGTGTGATGGCTCATGCCTGCAATCCCAGCACTCTGGGAGGCTGAGGTGGGGGGATCACTTGAGTCCAGAAGTTCAAGGCCACCTGGGCAACATGGCAAAACCCTGTCTCTACAAAAAATACAAAAGTAGCCAGGCGTGGTGGCTGTAGTCCCAGCTACTTGGAAGCTGAGGCGGAAGAGTCACTTGAGCCCAAGAGGTTGAGGCTACAGTAAGCTGTGATGGTGCCACTGCACTCCAGCCTGGATGATAGAGTGAGACCCTATCTTAAAAAAAAAAAAAAAAAAGACTAGGTGGCCAGATGTGGTGGCTCATACCTGTAATGCCAGTGCTTTGGGAGGGCAAAGCAGGAGGATCGTTTGAGCCCAGGAGTTTAAGACCAGCCTGGGCAACATAGTGAGAATCTGTCTCTACATTAACAACAAAAAAAGACAGAGAAAGTGAGAGAAATATGACCAGGGGACACACTGCTATTCAATGATTAATAGATAGTACTGGCTCCTCAGTTAAAAATATAAGGGGTACTCTGAGATAAGCCCTTCAAGCTACCATTCAAAAATACCAAGTTGTGCTTGTTGATATGGTTGGCTGCTGACAGCACAGACTAGAGCACTCAGAAAATTACCAAACAGAGACTAAATGTCTAGGCAGCCTACAACATGCTCCTTGGCAAGAGGAACATGATGTTCCTATTGCAGAATTGACCTAAATTCAGGAAAGAGCTTATTGATGTAGGCAAATGCTTGAATCTGCAGCCAGCAGGATCATCAATGAATGAGGGTGGGAGGGCGGAGTCTTCCTTCTCCAATTTTACAAGGTCAGCTTGAGCAGCTCTCTAAGAGCCAACATTGAGACTAGTTCCACTGGATATGCTGAAGTTGTGTAATCAGGCTCCACATACCTACCACCTCTGCCCAAATCTGTTCCCAGAACTAATCAACACAAAGGGACAACTGCATGTCAGACAAGAGCTGACCTGGATCCCTGTGAAAATTTGTCCATAGGACACTAGTGCTGCTGGAGGGAATGCTGAAATATTTGTATCCATGACAAGAGTCCTAGAAAGATGGGAAGCAACGTGGGAGCTGACTGAGGCCACAGGGAGTGGGATCCATTTCCTGAACATAATGCAGAAACTAATTAGTTTCCAACACAATCTGCCCTTCTCACAGCTGCCAAAGAACTCTAGTTCACACATCTCAAGGGACCTTGCCTGCTCAAATCCATGACACAAAATCTAAAACCTCCTATCTCTTTCCAGCATCCTCTCCCAAACTCTCCTGGTAAGCTTCTTTTTTCACGGGAGTGTGAGCTCCTCAAGGGCAGGGACTAAGTTCTGTCCACCTCCATAACCCCTCTACTTGGCAGGGGCCTAGGACAAGGCTTATCTCCTGATAGGCACAAATGTTTGCTGAAGGAGTGAATGAACTCCATTTGCATTTTATCTCTGGCAATGTCTAAACTTGTCTTCTCAGAAAAGGGAACATATTCAAATACCAAGAATTGCAGTTCCTGGTAAAACCTTTCGGCAGCAACAACTGGAAACTCAGCAGAATCTTTGAGTGCTAAAAAGAGTGAAATGGGCCAAGATTTGAACAGCCATGGCTGAAGTAGCCCAGGGGACTGGAGTGGGAAGGGGAGAGATTCATGGCTATCTAAAGCTTAAGAATCACAAAATGCTTCTTTCTTACAAATCACATATATTTACATTGCGGATCTAGGATACACTTATCACAGTAGGAGCTGCTCAAATCAACCTGAATGCTACCCAATCTGGGAGCCTCCCCACAACTGTTTGAGCCAGCATTTCAGATTATAGATAAGCTGTTTCTGGCCAGACTGGCTTTGTAAAGTTCGCTCTAAAGAATGAAGTCACCTGTTATTACTGTCCTCCTCCCCAATATTCCCTTTAGGGCCAGGTACCATCCTGTGGCTCCTTAAGGAGGCATCCCACTTTAATTCTCCATGAGGCTTCCAGGTTGGTCTGGGCTATGGAGAGAACTCTTCACCTTGGGGGTAGACAGGTGCTCCAACTCATAGTGCCCCTTCTCGGAGGCCTTGTGTGTGAGTTTTTCCTTCTGGCTCTTCTTGTGCTCCATAATCTGCTGGAGCTGGTGTCCAGCATATTCTGGCTTGGTGGTTAGTGGGCCAGCTGGCACAGCTACACCGAGGACATCTGACACCATGTAGGGGCGCAGCCAGCCCACCAAGGGAGTACTTCCAGGGCTGTAGTGGGTCTGCTTGTGGTAGAAGAGAAGTCCATCTACCTACAGGATGGGGGGAAATTGAGGATCCAAATGACTTCTGGGGCCACATGTTTCCAGGAGAGCCTATATACACAAGGGCAGCTCTTGTGGTCCGACTCCTTTTTCTGGGTCATTGACAGAGGAAAGAGTCCCAGCTTCTCACACATGCAGTTTCTCTAAATAAACAAATGGCCTAGAAAACTAAATTTGAGAAAATAAAAACATTGGCTGGGCGTGGTGACTCATGTTTATAATCCCAGCACTCTGGGAGGCTGAGGCGGGCAGATTGCTTGAGCTCAGGAGTTCAAGACCAGGCTGGGCTACATGGTAAGACCCCATCTCTACTTAAAAAAAAAGAAAGAAAAAAAAGAAAACAGCTAGGCACGGTGGTATAATCCCAGCTACTCGGGTGGCTGAGGCATGAGAATCACTTGAACTCAGGAGGCAGAGGATGCAGTGAGCTGAGACCGCACCACTGCACGCCAGCCTGGATGACAGAGTGAGACTCTGTCTCAAAAAAAGAAAAAGAAAAAAAAAATGAAAAACATAAATAGCACTTTCCTGTTTACAGAGTGCTTTCCTGCCCACTATTTTACCCTTACCCATGAGGGTGTCTGAGAGATGGGGCTGCTTAGGCTCAGGAAGTTCTGAGGACCTCCTTAAAATACACAGTGAATAGGAAGCAGGAATTTGACTTGAACTCTGGTCTTCTGTCCCCAGATTCCACGGACTTTCCCCCACTTAGGGGTCTGTGTCACAGTGGATGAACTCTGTGCATAGAAAGAAGAGCAGAGGAACTGGACAGGCCCCTCCGAGGCAACAGACTGCTGCGCACAGGGCAAACAGGCTGTCCAGAAACCATGCCTCCCCGGCTATGGTTGGCTGCCTAAACCTCTCCCTAAATTGTTTGCTAGCTATGTTCTGGGAAACTCAGTTTTTCTGAACGGGAAGACCTCCTACAATCCCACATTTTCTTTTCTATGATTCAGTGACTCATCTCTAAAAAGCATTTATTGTCACTGGGGCATAAAAGTTATAAATAAATTCTTACCACCTTCTTTTTTTTTTTTTTTGCTCAAGAGCTGTGCTGGGATCTTACCACCTTCTTAATTGACTCCCAGAAATGCAGGCAACTCAGCATTTGCCATTTCCTCATTCAGGAAGCTGTGATCCTTTTACAAAATTATATCCAGTTTGGCTGGGCACAGTGGCTCACACCTGTAATCCAAGCACTTTGGGAGGCTGAGGCAGGTGGATCACCAGGCAGGAGTTTGAGACCAGCTTGACCAACATGGTGAAACCGTCTCTACTAAAAATACAAAAAGTAGCCAGGCATGGTGGCATGCGCCTGTAATCCCAGCTTATTCAGGAGGCTGAGGCAGGAGAATCACTTGGACCCGGGAGGCGGAGGTTGCAACGAGCCGACATCATGCCATTGCACTGTAGCCTGGGCGACAGAGTGAAATTCCATCCTAAAAAATATATATATCTATCCAGTTCAAGCAAATGCTTGCGGTGACTAGGCAATTTTTTTTTTTTGAGATGGAGTTTCACTCTTGTTGCCCAGGTTGGAGTGGAGTGCACTGACAAGATCTCAGCTCACTGCAATGCCCCTCTCTGGGCCTCAGTTTCTCCATCTGTAAAATGAGGGAGTCAGACAAGTTGTCCGGTAAGGGCCCTTCTGGTGCCAGCATTCTGACTTATCCAGCAGGGGTGGAGCTCAGGCTCTGAAGGGCAGCAAGTACATCTTTTCTCCAGAATCACTTGCAGTCCCTTTCTGATGCTTTGACACAGCAAAATTGGGATATTTTAAGACTTTGTGTAACTAAGCCTCTCTGTAGCCTATCATCACATCAAGGCAATAAAGACAACGGTTTTGTTACCTCAAAAGGGAAATCCATAGATAGCACATCACACAGGCTTTCAGGAGTACAAGGGAAATTCTTTAGCCCCACAAATTTAAACTGAAATAGAAATTAGAACAAGGAATTAGTATATGTTATAATTTATATTGGCCCAAGCAATTGAAAATCTGTCAGATCGGGCATGGTGGCTCATGCCTGGAATCCCAGCACTTTGGGAGGCAGAGGCAGGCAGATGACCTGAGGTCGCAGACGCCTGTTCTCTTTACAAGCAGCTATGACAGCTAAAACAGGAACCTGGGTCTCAGCCTGGCCAACATGGTGAAACCCCAGCTCTACTAAAAATACAAAATTATCCAGGAGTGAAGTCCCAGCTACTTGGGAGGCTGAGGCAGGAAAATCGCTTGAACCCAGGAGGTGGAGGCTGCAGTGAGCTGAGAGCGTGCCACTGCACTCCACTGCCTGGGCGACAGAGCAAGACTCCATCTCTAAAAAAAAAAAAAAAAAAGAAAAAGAAAAGAAAAGAAAAAAAAATCTCTGTCAAAGAAGAAAAATTTGTAGTCCTAGCTATTTGAGAGGTTACTGAGGTAGGAGGATCGCTTGAGTCTGAGACTGTGGCTGCAGTGAGCTGAGATGGCGCCACTGCACTCCAGCTTGGGGACAGAGCGAGACCCTGTCTCAAAAACCAAACCAAATCAAACCAAACCAAACCAAAACAAAAAAAAACAAAGAAGAAAAGTTTTCAGTCTCATCCTTCTCTACCAATTCCCCCCTCCACTTTCTTAACTACTAGGTCAGTGGTTCCCAACCTTCCTTTTTTTAAAAAAAAAAAAAAGAGAGAGAGATAAGATCTAACCCTGTCACCCATGCTGGAGAGCAGTGGCACAATCACAGCTCACTGCATCCTCAAACTCCTGGGCTCAAGGGATCCTCCCACCTTGGTTTCCCAAAATGCTGAGATTATAGGCATGAGCCACTACACTCAGCCCCAACCTTCCTTTATCCACAAGAATCATCTGGGGAGCATTCATTTATTCATTCATTTATTAAGATGAAGTCTTGTTCTGTTACCCAGGCTGGAGTGCTGTGGCACAATCTTGGCTAACTGCAACCTCCACCTCTTAGATTCAAGCAATTTTTCCGCCTCAGCCTCCTGAGTAGCTGGGACTACAGGCATATGCCACCACTCCTGGCTAATTTTTGTATTTTTAGACAGACGGGGTTTCACCATATTGGCCAGGCTGGTCTCGAACTCCTGACCTCATGATCTGCCCGCCTTGGCCTCCCAAAGTGCTAGGATTACAGGCATGAGCCACCATGCCTGGCCTATTTATTTATTTTTTTGAAACGGAGTCTCTCACTGTTGCCCAGGCTGGAGTGCGATGGCGCCATCTTAGCTCACTGCAACCTCTGCCTCCTGGGTCCACGCAATTCTCCTGCCTCAGCCTCAAGAGTAGCTGGGACTACAGGCGCATACCACCACGCCCAGCTAATGTTTTGTATTTTTAGTAGAGACAGGGTTTCACTACGTTCGCCAGACTGGTCTCAAACTCCTGACCTCGTGATCCACCCGCCTCAGCCTCCCAAAGTGCTGGGATTACAGCCATGAACCAATGTGCCTGGCCTTTCATCTGAGGAGCTTTAAAAAATTACTGACGCTGGCCGAGTACGGTGGCTAACGCCTGTAATCCAAGCACTTTGGGAGGCCATCGTGGGCAAACCACGAAGTCAGGAGTTTGAGACCAGCCTGGCTAACATGGTGAAACCCTGTCTCTACTAAAAATACAAAAATTAGCTGGGTGTGGTGGTACGTGCCTGTAATCCCAGCTATTTGGGAAGCTGAGGCAGGAGAATCGCTTGAACCTGGAGGGGGCGGATTGCAGTGAGCTGAGATAGTGCCACTGTATCCAGTCTACAGAGTGAGACTCCATCTTAAAGAAAACAAACAAACAAAAACAAATGCATATTCTCAGGTCCCACCCTAGACCTAATGAATCAGAAACCCTATGGGTTAGTCTATGTTTTACCAGGCCTCCAGGTGCTGCTGATGCATACTAAAGTTTGAGAACCAATGAACTCGAATTTTTTTTTTTTTTGAGACAGAGTCTCGCTCTGTTGCCCAAGCTGGAGTATAGTGGTGTGATCTTGGCTCACTACAACCTCTGCTTCCCAGTTTCAAGCAATTCTCCTGCCTCAGGCTCCTGAGTAGCTGGGATTACAGGAGCGCACCACCATGCCCAGCTAATTTTAATATTTTTAGTAGAGACGGGGTTTTGCCACATTGGCCAGTCTGGTCTTGAACTCTTGACCTCAAGCGATCCACCTACCTCGGCCTCCCAAAGTGCTGGGATTACAGCATGAGCCACCATGCCTGGACTATTTTATTTATTTTTTTGAGATGGAGTCTCACTCAGTTGCCCAGGCTGCAGTGCAGTGACATGATCTCAGTTCACTGCAACTTCCACCTCCCAGGTTATGTGATTCTTCTGCGTCAGCCTCCCAAGTAACTGGTATTAGAGACATGCACCACCATGCCTGGCTAACTTTTATTTTTTTTTAGAGATGGAGTCTTGCTCTGTCGCCCAGGCTGGAGTGCAGTGGTGTGATCTCAGCTCCTTGCAATCTCCACCTCCCAAGTTCAAGTGATTCTCCTGCCTCAGCCTCCTAAGTAGCTGGGACTACAGGTGGATGCTGTCACACCCGGCCAATTTTTTGTATTTTAGTAGAGATGAGGTTTCACTGTCTTGCCCAGGTTGATCTCAAACTCCTGAGCTCAGGCAATCCGCCGGCCTCGGCCTCCCAAAGTGCTGGGATTACTGGTGTGAGCCACTGTGTCCAGCCATCAGTGCTTTTTTTTTGAGATGGAATCTTACTCAGTCACTCAGGCTGGAGTGCAGTGACGTGATCTCAGCTCACTGCAACTTATGCCTCCCAGGTTCATCAGATTCTCCTGCGTCAGCCTCTCAAGTAACCAGTATTACAGGCATGCGCCACTATGCCCAGCTAATTTTTTGTATTTTTGTTTTTGGAGAGGAAGTCTTGCTCTGTCACCCAGGCTGGAGTGCAGTGGTGCAATCTTGGCTCACTGCAACCTCTACCTCCTGGGTTCAAGTGATTCTCCTGCCTCAGCCTCCTGAATAGCTGGGACTACAGGCACATGCTGCCACACCCAGCTAATTTTTTGTATTTTAGTAGAGCCGGGGTTTTACCATGTTGCCCAGGCTGGTCTTGAATTCCTGGGCTCAGGCAATCTGCCTGCCTCAGCCTCCCAAAGTGCTAGGATTATAGGTGTGAGCCACCATGCCCAGCAATTTTTTGTATTTTTAGTAGAGATAGGGTTTTACCATGTTGGCCAGGCTGGTCTCAAACTCCTGACCTCAAGTGATCTACCTACCTCAGCCACCCAAAGTCCTGGGAATATACACGTGAGCTACTGTGCCCAGCCTAGAATTCTAAATAGCATTATTAATAAAAGTAGTTAGTAGCATTTTATACCAACCTTTTTCTTTTTTTTTTTTTTTTTGTGATAGAGTCTTGCTGAGCTGCTTAGGCTGGAGTGCAGTGGTGTGATCTCGGCTCACTAAAACCACCATCTCCTAGGTTCAAGCAATTCTCCCATCTCAACCTTCCAAGTAGCTGGGATTACAGGCACCTGCCATCATGCTTGGCTAATTTTTGTATTTTAGTGGAGATGGGGTTTCACCATGTTGGCCAGGCTGGTCTTGAACTCCTGACCTCAGGTGATTTGCCTGCCTTGGCTTCACACAGTGCTGGGATTACAGGCATGAGCCACACCCGGCTATCAACTACTATTTATTGAGTGCCTACCCTGAGTGTTATGTTAGAAAGACTTGTATATTTATATCATTCAGTTCTTATAACACCCTGTAAATTAAATATTATCCTGTTTTACAGATGAAAAAACTAAGGCTAAGTGAGATTATTAACTTAACCTAGTAAACTTTTTTTGAGTCTGTTTTTTAGTTACTATTACTTCAGTACGCTTTTGGGGAACAGGTAGTGTTTGGTTACATTAATAAGTTCTATAATGGTGATTTCTGAGATGTGGTGCATCCATCACCCAAGCAGTGTACACTGTACACAATTATCCCTCACCCTTCCCCCAAGTTCCCACAGTCCATTGTACTATTCTTATGCCTTTGCATCCTCATAGCTTAGCTCCCAATTATGAGTGAGAACACAGGCTGTTAAACTAATAATAATTAAAGCCAAAAATGGAATTCAGATCTGCATGACTGTTAAACTGATACTCTTCCCTTTATACCATGCTGTCTCGAAAAAGATCATTTCATTCATAATGATCATATTTAGATAACAGATCAATCCACACCACTCCACACCACTCGCCATAAAGAACTCTGTGATCCTAACACCAGGTCTTATAGGATTTTTTTTTTTTTTTTGAGATGAAGTTCCCCAGGCTAGAATGCAATGGTGAAAGCTCGGCTTACTGTAACATCCAACTCCCAGGTTCAAGTGATTCTCCTGCCTTAGCCTCCTGAGTAGCTGGATTACAGGTACCTGCCACCACCCGGATAATTTTTGTATTTTTAGTAGAGATGGGGTTTCACCATATTGGCCAGACTGGTCTTGAACTCCTGACCTCAGGTAATCTGCCCGCCTTGGCCACCCGAAGTGCTAGGATTACAGGCATGAGCCATCTTGCCCGGCAGGCCTTACAGGATTGAGCTTGGTTTTCTCTGTCAGTCCTTCTTCTTCTGGTAACTTTGAATGCATCCAGTAGAATCGGAAATCAGTCTGCCAGAGAAAAGGGATAGAAAGATGAAATACTTTCCATTTTAAACTGTAATATAAACAAAAACACCCTTTTTTTGAGATGAAGTCTTGCTCTGTTGCCCAGACTGGAATGTAATTGTGTGATCTCGGCTCAAGTGACTTTCCTGTCTTAGCCTCCCAAGTAGCTGGGATTACAGGTGCCCACCACCATGCCTGGCTAATTTTTGTATTTTTAGTAGAGACAAGTTTCACCATGTTGGTCAGGCAGATCTTGAACTCCTGACCTCAGGTGATCCACCCACCTCAGCTTCCCAAAATGCTGGAATTACAGGCGTGACCCACCATGCCCGGACTCCCAAAGCCCTTCTATTCTCACTCCCATTTCCCTTAAAACCATAATGTCAGAAAGATATTTGTAAAATCTTTGAACATATTTCTTAAAATCCAGTAGGTTTTTTTTTTTTTCTGAGACAGGGTCTCTCGCTCTGTCACCCATGCTAGAGTGCAGTGGTGTGATCATGGCTCACTGCAGCCTTGATTTCTTGGGCTCAAGGGATCTTCCCACTATAGCCTCCACAGTAGATGGGACTTACAGGTGCACACCACTACACCTGGCTTATTTGTTTATTTTTTAGATGGAGTCTCACTCTGTCACTCAGAGTGGAGTGCAATGGCGTGGTCTCGGCTGGCCCAGCGCCACTTCTGCCTCCTGGGTTCGAGTAATTCTCTCGCCTCAGCCTCCCAAGTAGCTGGGACTATAGGCGCATGCCCCCACACCTGGCTAATTTTTTAGTATTTTTAGTAGAGACGAGGTTTCACCATGTTGGCCAGGCTGGTCTCAAACTCCTGACCTCGTGATCCGCCCGCCTCGGCCTCCCAAAGTGCTGGAATTACAGGTGTGAACCACTGCAATTGGCCATTTATTTATTTTTTTTGGTAGAGGCTCGCCATGTTGCCCAGGGTGGTCTGGAACTCCTGGGCTCAGTCATCCTCCTGCCCCAAGCTCCCAAAGTGCTGGGATTACAGGTGTGAGCCACCACACCCAGCATGCTTTTCTTTTTGAGACAGGGTCTCACTCTGTGGCCCAGGCTGGAGTGCACTGGTATGACCACAGCTCACTGCAGCCTAGACCTCCTGGCTCAAGCAATCCTCCTACCTCAGCCTCTGGAGTAGCTGGGACTACAGGTATGTGCCATGGCACTGGGCCCAGTAGTAGTTTTTGGTTTTTTTGAGACTGAATCTCGCTGTGTCACCAGGCTGAAGTGTAGTGGCGTGATCTCAGCTCACTGTAGCCTCTGCTTCCAGTTTCAAGCGATTCTTCTACTTCAGCCTCCTGAGTAGCTTGGATTACAGGCATGCACCACCATACCTGCCTAATTTTTATATTTTTAGTAGAGGTAGGGTTTCACCATGTTGGCCTGGCTGGTCTCAAACTCCTGGCCTCAAGTGATCCTCCCACTTTGGTCTCCCAAAGTGTTGGGATTACAGGCATGAGCCACCATGCCTGGCCCTCTTTACTTTTTTTTAATTCAATATTCCCAGACACT
The DNA here is from genome assembly GCF_030222135.1 of Aotus nancymaae. Classification (NCBI taxonomy): domain Eukaryota; kingdom Metazoa; phylum Chordata; class Mammalia; order Primates; family Aotidae; genus Aotus; species Aotus nancymaae. Next base: position 74,071,942 of record NW_026988414.1, read on the forward strand.
GATAATCCTTCTTGCTTCATTTTAATCATAAGTATTAGAAACTATACAGTTGTAACTTTTCATAAACTATTTTTTTCTCTGGAATTACTGATACATACCCTTCTGTGCTTATTTAGGACCTCTTCATTCTTTTTTTTGAGATGGAGTCTCGTTCTGTCACCAAGCTGGAGTGCAGTGGTGTGATCTTGGCTCACTGCAACCTCTACCTCCCAGGTTCAAGTGATTCTCCTGCCTCAGTGTCCCAAGTAGCTGGGACTACAGGCGCATGCCACCACACCTGGCTAATTTTTGTATTTTAAGTAGAAACAGGGTTTCACCATGTTGGCCAGGATGGTCTTGATCTCCTGACCTCGTGATCCGTCCACCTTGGCCTCCCAAAGTGCTGAGATGACAGGCGTGAGCCACCACGCCTGGCTGAGCCTCTTCATTCTTTTAAATTATTTTGCTTTTGGAAATTAAAAAAGATACATAAAGTCTTTTCTTTAAATTATAAAAATATATTTGGTTTTAGTTATCAAATTCGTAGGTTGTGAATACATGTAATATTATCTTTCAGCAGAATTAAAGGAAAGTATGTTCTACATTGAATTTATGTTCTGAGTTGTAGGCTTGGTTCTGCACTTGGGCAAGGTACTTAACCTGTACTTCTTAGGATCTCAGCTTCCACATCTATATGGCAAGGACAGGCTGGGTACAGTGGCTCATTCCTGTAATCCCAGCACTTTGGTAGGCTGAGGTGGGAAGATCACTTGAGGTCAGGAGTTCGAGACAGCCTGGCCAACATGGTGAAAACCCATCTCTACTAAAAACAGAAAAATTAGCTAGGCGTGGCAGCACGCACCTGTAATCCCAGCTACTCAGGAGGCTGAGGCAGGAGAATTGCTTGAACCCAGGAGGCAGAGGTTGCAGTGAGCCCAGATCATACCATTGCACTCCAGCCTGAGTGACAGAGGGAGACTCCATCTCAAATTAAAAAAGAAAAAGTTTAATAATAGTACTTACCTTACCTTAAGGAGGTGTTGTAAGGGTGAGATAATGCACAAAGTACTTAGCAATGCAAACCATGATTGCTATTATTCGAATGAGATGTATCTTAGAATTCTGTGTACCATACCTAGCAGGTTTTGGAAACCTAGTGTGGGGGAATGGCTATAGAAAAGAAGCAGCCTACAGAGAGAGCCTGCATGAGGATCACAGAAGGCCTGTTCACACATCAGCCTTGGCCCCATAGCTTCAGGTTAGCAGGTCTGAGAATGTGCATTTCTACAACTTTCTGATATGCCTGGTCTGGAGACTACATATTGAGAACCACTATAATACACTAATTGACAGAGAGCAAAGGAAGTCCAAAACCCCCAAGCCCACCATTATACAACTGGGACAATGATGGGGAGAATTGTTGTTAACAGGGATGGAGGCCTGTGGGGCTGACTCAGCCTCACCTGATGACTGCTGCTGTCACCTGTTAAGAATCACCAATAGTAGGGAGCCATTGTGGCTCAGGTCAGTGTTCCTGGCACTTCAGGAGGCAAGGCTACATGTTCGAGGCCAGCCTGGTCAACATAAAAACCTCTCATCCATTAAAAAAAAAAAAAAAAAGAATCACCAATAGTAAAATGTTGAGGGTACGGTGAAACTAAAGGGGAGAATATTGGGACCTCTCCTCACTTGGAAAGTCTCCTCTTAGAGCTAACTTTAAGATTTGAGGTTCTGGGTCATACTAAGGAGGTCCTGCCATTTTCAGGGTCAGCATGTGGTTGGTGAAGGAGTGGAGGTTACAGGAGTCTACCAGATGGTGACTTACATTCCACCTTCTCTTCCTGGGGCTGCCTGCACAAGGTGGCATCCCCACTCCCTTGCCCTATAATCTTCACTGCCAGAAATCCTCCCATCCTCTGGAGAGAGATAAGGGGGTGAGTGCAGCTGCTACCAAGTCGCAGCCTACACCTCTTCCGTTTCTCTCTTCCCTCCTCCTCTCAAGAACTGCATGTTTCTCTTAGTTCCTCCTATTTCTCTTTTAAAACTAAGCTAATTTAAACACACTCAAAGATGCAGGGAGCATTAGATAATGTTCTTGATATACCACATCCTGTACACACCAAGAAGTTGGTCACGTACCAAACCCACATGCTGAGCCGCTTTCCCAGGAGGAGAGGAGAAGACAGGAAGAGCCACGAGAGGAGGATCCATCCCTACCTGGCAATCATAAAAAGGGTGTCCCCGCCAGCACATCACATCCAGAACGTAGTAGGTCTGGTTTACCTCACTGTAAATGCAATCTAGAATGGTGTAGTCTGGGGACACAAAGCAGAAAGTCAGCACAGAGTTCTTCTTCCAACTAGGTTCCCACCACCACAACCTAGGAAGCCCCATCCTAGAGGCTCGGGTCCAACAATCCCCAGTGCTGGCAGCAGTCACTGGCACTAAGGACTAAGGATTCACTGGGAGAGAATCCTGTCTGGCTGCCAGCTACAGCTTCATGGTGACTCGGGTAAGACAGCACAAGATGGATCAAGGCCAAGTGAGAAATCTGAAGTTTTAGATAAACTGGCACATTTACTCAACTCAGAGAGGTTTAAAAGCAAGTCATCTTCCATTTTAGTTTACAACTGCTTTTTGAGTTCCTATCATAGGCACTGTGTTATGTGGGGAATATTAACTATAAGTACTCCCTGCTTTTAAGGAAGTTACCATTTGATTAAGGGGATAGGATGATCACAGAGGAAAGAGCGAAGAGCTGAATCACAGAGCTCATACTAAGACCAACAGGAGCTCCAGAAAGAGAAGGCTGGAATAGCAGGAAATGCTTCAAGGGAGAGACACGATATAAATAAAGTCTTCTGGGACAAGGAGGATTTAAACAACAGAGGGGACAGGGGAGAAGGGAGGGTGTTTCAGACCCTTGTACTGACGTGGCATGAGCAGAGGCCCAGAGGCAGAGTGAACAGGGCACATGTGGGGAGACAAGTCAGCCGAACAGAAGGTGGGTACAAGGATTAGGGTAAAGACATGGGATGGGTGGGACAAAGCCTGCATGTGAAAAGTACTAAACGCAAAGAGAGGTCAGAGCTAGGCCGGGTGCAGCGGCTCACGCCTGTAGTCCCAACACTTTGGGAGGCCGAGGCAGGCAGATGGCTTGAGCCCAGGAGTTCCAGACTAGCCTGGGCAATATGGCAAAATCCCATCTCTACCAAAAATACAAAATTTAGCCGGCCATGGTGGCACACTCCTGTAGTCCCAGTTAATCAGGAAGCTGAGGTGGGAGGATCACTGGAGCCTGAGAGGTAAAGGTTGCAGTGAGCTGTGATTGTGCCCCCGAACCCCAGAGCCTAGGTCACAGAATGAGACTGAGTCAAAAAAAAAAAAAAAAAAAAAGAGAGAAGTCTGGACTCAGTACAGAGGACATAAGCAAACAATACCAAAGGAGCCTGAGAAGGTAGGGAAGAAAGCAAGTCCAGCTCTGACAATTCCTTGCTGAATAACTGTGGGTAAGTTATTTCTCCTGCAGGACCTTAGTCTACTTAGCTGGGCCCAGTGGAGAGGAAGAAGCTAAGATTGCAACAATGAGAAAGGAGAAAAGGGAGTTTGGCAGGGAAGCCCAGCATCAGCTGACTCTACCATTATTCTTGGCATTCTTTCAGGGACCTTTCCCCCCAAATCTGCATCTGTTGTCCTGTAATAGCAGTCCAAAGGCATGTTGATCTTAATTGAGGAATTTATGGCCCATCGGGCCTCATGGGGCTGCATTTATTCTGCAACTGAGAAGGCCTATCCTTGAAGGGGAGGTCCTTGGTCCAGGTGCCAGGATGGTATCTACATGTAGTTTCAAAGATAAGCTTTCAGGCCGGATGTGGTGGCTCAAGCCTGTAATCCCAGCAATTTGGGAGGCCAAGGCGGGTGGATCACTTTGAGGCCAGGAGTTTGAGACCAGCCTGGCCAACATGGTGAAACCCAGTCTCTACTAAAAATACAAAAATTGCTGGGCATAAATAGCGCATGCCTGTAATCCCAGCTACTCGGGATGCTGAGACAGGAGAATCACTTGAACCTGGGAGGTAGAGGTTACGGTGAGCCAAGATTGCACTACTGCTCTCCAGCTTGGGAGACAAAGTGAGACTCTGCTCAAAAAACAAACAAAAATAAACAAAGATAAGATATCAAAGTAGGTCTTTAAAGCAAATTACACTGTCTTTTACTGATTAATACGTAGATATTCTATGTAGGTACCTTTTGCTGTTGAGTTTCGCCTGTTGCCTCCTGGCAGAAGGGAGGGAAACCTGTTGACACAGTAGCCACTCTTGGTGTAGGCACTGGTAGAACCCTGTGTGGAAAGAAAGTTATCATTCTCATTAGACCACAGGGTCTCCTCGCCCTCTTGCTTCCTCATTCTGCAGGGATGTCACCAGACCAAAGATGGCTCTCAACAAACCTTCCCGCAGGAAAGTGTTTTAAGCTCCACTCCGGGCATGGCTGCTGTGGCGGATAAGGTAAATGGAACACAAAGAATCCCTCCCGCTACAGACCAGGCCTACTGGCATAGGGGGCAGGCAGCTACTCACCCTGGAGGCTACAATAAGCGCTCTTTTTCCAACAGGGCACACGACCACAATCCATTCCTGCCCCAAATCTGAAGGGACATCAATTAACCATTCAGAAAGCATCAACTGGAAATGCAAAAAATAGTGTTAAAGACCAGCAGGGGTGTGCTACTCAAATGTCTGCAATGGCAAGGCATTCATATCCTGTGTATATATTAAAACCTGAGTGAAAGAATGAGGGCAGAAAAGGCTGACAGTGGCACCTCCACCCCATGTGCTCTAGGGAGTTGGTTGTGTCTCCGCACAGCTGACAGGATGGGGGCCACTGACTGTGAACTCTGGCTTCACTCCTCCATCTCCACCTGCACCCACAGCACGCTTACTGCCTCACCTCCCAGGTCGGGGTGAACCCTCTTCCTTTCCTTACTTTGTCCACCTCCTCCTATCATCATTACTATTACGTTCCACAGCCACAACTCAGATGAATGAGATTTCTGCCCTTAAGATGCTCTTAGACTAGACCAGCACTTCCCAAACTGATGCCCCCAATACTGTACTAAAGGATGTTAGGAAATCCGCCTTAGAAAACAAAACAACACCAAATCAAACAAACAAAAACAGTAATGCTGTGAAATTAACTTGGGAAGACAAACTCTTCCACTCACAGAGTCTTCCATCTGTAAAGACTTTGTCCCATCAACTAATCCCTCCCATTGAATCTTTCATTTCTCCTTCCCTTTAGACACTCACCCTCAATCTTAAAAAACAAGACAAGGCCAGGCATGGTGGCTCACGCCTGTAATCTCAGCACTTTGGGAGGCTGAGGCAGGCAGATCATGAGGTAAAGAGATCAAGACCATCCTGGCCAACATGGTGAAACCCCATCTCTACTAAAAATACAAAAAATTAGCTGGGCATGGTGGTGCGTGCCTGTAATCCCAGCTACTCAGGAGGCTGAGGCAGGAGAATTGCCTGAACCCAGGAGGCGGAGGTTGCAGTAAGCCGAGATCGCACCATTGCACTCCAGCCTGGGTAACAAGAGCGAAACTCTGTCTCAAAAAAAAAAAAAAAAAAAAATTAGCTGGGTGTGATGGCATGCACCTGTAGTTCCAGCTACTTGGGAGGTTGAGGCAGGAGAATTGCTTGAACCCTGGAGGCAGAGGTTGCAGTGAGCCAAGATTGCGTCATTGCACTCCAGCCTGGTGACAGAGCGAAACTCCGCCTTAAAAAAAATAAAAATAAAAAGACAAAAATAAAACCTTTTTGTCACTCGGCATTTCTGTTGGGCTACTCCACTTTCTCCTAGTTTAAAAAACTACTTAATACTTCTTGATGCTGCCTTCCTGCTCACTCTGACAGCCTCAGTCCAGATTTGCTACCCCACACCCCTTTGCTACCCCAAAGGCCCTCAGTGACCTCTTGCTTTTTATTTTTGAAATGGAGTCTCACTCTGTTGCCCAAGCTGGAGTGCAGTGACATAATCTCGGCTCACTGCAACCTCCACCTCCCAGGTTCAAGCGATCCTCCATCTCAGCCTCCCTGGTAGCCGAGACTACAGGCGCGTGCCACTACACCTAGCTCATTTTTTATCTCATCTATGTCTATAGCTTCACTTGTTACTTCTAAGAGGATGCCTCCTAAGGCTCCTCCTTCATCTCCAGAGTTCCAGAGTTCTTTCCTCCACACCTAACCATATTGCCGGATGTCTGCTTGGCATCTCTTTCTCTGATTGTCTCCTCTGCACCTAAAACTCAGTATACCCAGAATGGAATTCACTACCTTCTGTTGCCTAAGTACTTTCCACCCCTGAAACACCTGCCCTTCCCTTCTGCATCTCATAACCTTGATAATGGCATCACCACTCTGTTACTGAATCTTAGATTTTAAGCATAATCAAGACAAATTAGACTACATTAAAATTTAAAAGTTCTGTGCTGCCAACATTATCACAAAAGAAGGCAAAAAGACAACCCACAGAATGAAAGAAAATATGTGCAAATCATGTATCTGATAAGGAACTTGTATCTAGAATATATTAAAAACTCTTACAACTCGATAAGAAACAGACAGATAACTCAATTAAAAAATGGGCAAAGGATTTGAATAGACATTTCTCCAAAGATATACAAATGAACAGCCTGGCCCGGTGGCTCATGCCTGTAATCCCAGCACTTTGAGAGGCCGAGGTGGGCGGATCACCTGAAGTTGGGAGTTTAACACCAGCCTGACCAACATGGAGAAACCCCATCTCTACTAAAAATACAAAATTAGCTGAGTGTGGTAGTGCATGCCTGTAATCCCAGCTCCTCGGGAGGCTGAGGCACAAGAATCACTTAAACCCAGGAGGTGGAGTTTGTAGAGATCGTGCCACCACACTCCAGCCTGGGCAATAAGAGCAAAACTGTCTCAAAAAAAAAAAAATGACCAATAAGCAGAAGAAAAGATGTTTAACATCATTAGTCACTAGGGAAATACAAATCAAAACCACAAAAAACCACTTCAGACCCACTAGCACGGCTATACTTTAAAGGATGGACAATAGCAAGTGTTGGCGAAGCTGTGGAGAAACTGGAACACTTACATGTTGCTGGTGGGAATGTAAAGTAGTGAAGTCACTTTGGAGAACAGTCTAGCACCTCCTCAAAAGGTTCAACAGTTATCATATGACCCAGCAATTCCACTTCTAGGTATATACTTAAGAGAAATGGAAACATATGTTCACACAAAAACTTACTAGTACGTGAATGTTAATAATGGCATTATTTGGCCGGGTGCGGTGGCTCACGCCTGTAATCCCAGCACTTTAGGAGGCCAAGGCAGGTGGATCAGCTCAGGTCAGGAGTTTGAGACCAGCCTGGCCAACATGGTGAAACCCCATCTCCATTAAAAATACAAAAATTAGCCCAGTGTGGGGGCATATCCCTGTAGTCCCAGCTACTAAGGAGGCTGAGAGGGGAGGATCACTTGAACTCGGAGATGGAGGCTGCAGTGAGCCAAGAACATGCCACTGCACTCCAGCCTGGGTGACAGTGAGACTCCATCTCAAAAAAATAAATAAATAAAATTAATTTAAAAATAAAATTAAAATGGCATTATTTATAACAGCCAAAAAGTAGAAGCAACTCAAATTGCCATAAACTGAAGAATGAATAAATAAAATGTACTCTATCCATACAGTGGAATATTGTTTAGTAATAAAAATGAGTGAAGTACTGATACATGGTACAACATGGATGAACCTTGAAAACCTCACACTAAGAAGCAAGTCACAAAGGTCCACATAGTATATGATTCCCTTTCCATGAAATGTGCAGAATAGGCACAGAAAGTAGCTTAATGATTACGGGCTACAGGGAAGATGGAGAGTGACACTAAGTAGTATGAGGTTTCTTTTGGAGGTAAGGAAAATGTTCTAGAATTAAATAGTGGTGATGGCTGCACAGTCTCATGACTACACTAAAAAAAAAAAAAAAAAAAACGTACAATATAAATAGGCAAATTGTGTTCTACATGAATTATATCTCAGTATAACTAAAAAATAATAGTAGCAGCTAATACTTGTGGGGCACTTACAGGCTCTGGGCTAGGTATTTAAGGCACATTATTTCATTTAATCCTTCTACCAATTTTTTAAGTACTATTACTATCCCCTATTTTACAGATGAGAAACCAGAGACTTAGAGTGGTTACATATCTTGCTTAAGGTCAACACAGAGCCTAGCTTTGAGATCAGATCTATGTGACCTCAAAGCTTAAAGCCTTGATCACTTCTCATACTGCCTCTCATATCCAGTCCACTGCTAAGTTCTTCTATTCTATCTAGCAACATTTCCTTTTTATTTCATTTGTTTTTTATAGAGATGAGGTCTTCCTATATTGCCCAGCTGGTCTCGAACTCCTGGCCTCAAGCAATCCTCCTGCTTTGGCCCCCAAAGTGCTGGGATTACGAGTGTGAGCAACTGCACCTGGCCTCCCTGCACCTATATATATATTTTGAGATGGAGGCTAGTTTTGTCTCCCAGGCTGGAATGCAGTGGTGTAATCTCGGCTCACTGCAGCCTCCATCTCCCAAGTTCAAGCCATTCTCTGCCTCAGCATCCTGAGTAGCTGGGATTACAGGTGCCCACCACACTTGGCTAATATTTGTATTTTTAGTAGATGGGGTTTCACCATGTTGGCCAGGCTGGTCTCAAACTCCTGGCTCCAGCCTCCCAAAATGGTGGGATTACAGGGGTGAGCCACCATGCCCAGCCTCTGCATATATTTCTGAGGCCCTTTACATCTCTTCTGCCATACTCCTTTCCCCAGCTCTAGGCCACTCCACCCTAACTGGCCTGCAAACTGCTCCCGAGCACACCATACACTCCTTTCCCGCTTCCGGGCCTCACGCTCAGCCTGTTGATCCCACTGCCTGGAATGCCCTAGAATGCGCTGCACGTCTGTCTATTAACGTCCTACCCACCCTTCAAGACTGCCTCTTCCTTCACCAACCCTTCTCTGCACGTCTGTCTATTAACATCCTACCCACCCTTCAAGACTGCCTCTTCCTTCACCAACTCTTCTCTGATTTCACACCCACTCCTGCCCTGGTTGGAAGGAATCAAGCTTTTTTATAGTACAAATCATTTTCTGCACCTATTCTAGGAGTACAGGGGCTATTTCCGGTTCACGTCTATCTTCCCATGTCATAGCCTAGCTTAACACAGAGCAGGTCTTTCAGTAATGCTTACTGAACAAAATTGAATTGTACTTTGTCACAGAGGATTTTTTTTTTGAGGTAGAGTTTTGCTCTGTCACCCAGGCTGAAGTGCAGTGGCACAATCTTGGCTCACTGCAACCTCTGCCTCCCGGGTTCAAGTAATTCTCCTGCCTAAGCCTCCCAAGTAGCAGGATTACAGGTACCTACCACCACAGCTGGCTAATTTTTGTATTTTTAGTAGAGACGGGGTTTCACCATGTTGGCCAGGCTGGTCTCGAACTCCTGACCTCGTGATCTATCTGCTTCGGCCTCCCAAAGTTCTGGGATTATAGGCGTGAGTCACCGCGCCCAGAGAGCATCTGATCTGTACTGTATTTGAGGCAAAGAAAGGGGCTGTGGGAGTGCATCCAAAAACTATATTCTAGTTTTTGTTTTTAACAGATGGGGTCTCACTAGGCACAGTGGCTCATGCCGGTAATCCCAGCACTTTGGGAGGCCAAGGTGGGTGCATCACCTGAGGTCAGGAGTGCGAGATCATCCTGGCCAACATGGTGAAACCCTGTCAAGCTTGTCTCTACTAAAAGTACAAAAATCAGTCGGGTGTGGTGGCAGGCGTCTGTAATACCAGCTACTCAGGAGACCGAGGCAGGAGAATTGCTTGAATCCAGGAAGCGGAGATTGCAGTAAACCAAGATTGCACCACTACACTCTAGCCTGGGCAATAAGAGAGAAACTCAGTCTCAAAAAAAAAAAAAAAAAAAAAAAAAGAGATGGGGTCTCACTATGTTGGCCAGGTTAGTCTTGAACTCCTGACTTCAACAATCCTCCCACTTTGGCTTCCCAAAGTGCTGGGATTACCGGTATGAGCCACCACACTCAGCCCCAAGAACCATATTTTAAAGGCAGGGGAGAATTCTGAGATGACAAGACACAAGTTCTAGACACAAGTATATGATAGCAGGGTAGAGCCCTGCCTCAGCTTGGACCCACACCCTGCTTTCTGGAATACCTGAGCTGCCTGGAACACAAGGACAGTCTCTCTCCACGCCTCTTTCCCTGCGCCACCACAGCCATGTTGGTTTCCTCTCTGGATCTAAAAGGGCACTGAGTCAGGTTGATTATAGTGATCTGCTGTTCCATGGCCTGAACCTCACCTTGGTCAACTGGCTGGTCTGGGGTGGCTGGGCAGGCTCGCTTTATTCAAGGGCAGCTGTACTTCCCACCTGCCACCACCTGAGTGTGAAATTTTAAGACTGGCCTCATAGTACCCTGCCTGGGAACGATTCTACCACCCAGGGAAGTGGAAGGAGCCAGTGGTAGGCTGGGCAGGCCCAATCCAGAACAGCTGTGCAGTGACAACTGAAAAAATCACAAGGATATGGAGTCTGTTACCCTATCAATAGCTCAGGGGCTTTCTGCAGTGGGCTGGCAGCCTTTGGTAACAGCATGGGCTAGCGGTTCCCAAACCCCACTACCCACAGACTCCATCAGTGATTCCTAGTCAGTCACAGCACTGTAAGCCTCTCTCCTTACATCCCATATGCTCTGCGTACATCGGCATGTTCTTTGCAGTTCCTGTTCCTTTTTCCTGTCTCATTCTTCTCTCTTTATGACAGCACTGATTTCAGTGGGCTTTGACTGCATAGAAAACGGAGTGAGATTAGCTGGGTCTAATCTTCTCTGGACCACTTACTTGATTAGCATAGTGTTTTGGTAACTTCTTGACAGTGTCAATGTCCATTTCTTCATCATCTTTCTTATCTTCCTCCTCACTCTCCATCCCTGTCCAGTCATCTTCAGCCAGTCTTCTGGCATGGTTCACATAATCCAGCCGCTTGCTGGAAGGAAAAAAGGCATAAGGACAGATCTTTTTTTTTTTTTGAGACAGGTTCTCACTCTGTTGTCCAGGCTGGAGTGGTGCAATCTCAGCTCACTGCAGCCTCGACCTCCTGGGCTCAAGTAATCTTCCCACCTCAGCTTCCAGAGTAGTTGGGACTACAGGCACACACCACCACGCCTGGCTAATTTTGCAGTTTTTGTAGAGATGGGGTTTCACCATGTTGCCCAGTCTGGTCTCGAACTCCTGGCCTCAAGTGATCTGCCTGCCTCAGCATCCCAAAGTGCTGGGATTATGAGGCATGAGCCACCATGTTTGACCAGGGCAGGTCTTTATGTCTTCTAGGAAGATACCCTACAATGTGAAACATTTAATTCAAAAGCTCTAAATTTGGGAGCAACTTGGGGATTCTAGTGGAAGTAAGAAATGATGGAATCTAGGGCCGGGCACGGTGGCTCACACCTGTAATCCCAGCACTTTGGGAGGCCAAGGCGGGCAGATCACGAGGTCAAGAGATCAAGACCATCCTGACTAACATGGTGAAACCTTGTCTCTACTAAAAATACAAAAATTAGCTGGGCGTGGTGGTGTGCACCTGTAGTCCTAGCTACTCGGGAGGCTGAGGCAGGAGAATCGCCCGAACCCAGGAGGCGGAGGTTGCAGTGAGTTGAGATCATGCCACTGGACTCCAGCCTGGCGACAGAACCAGACTCCATCTCAAAAAAAAAAAAAAAAAAAAAAAAGAAAGCAAGATGGTCTTTTATTTTGAGAATAAAGGAGAGCTGGAATATCTGTACATGTGTGAAAGAAAGTCTGTCTGTGGTTATTTCCTGAGCATTGTTTATAATCACAAGAGAAGAAAACTTCCCAGATGCCCATCAGGAGGGACTGGCTAGACAGCATTATCAAGTATCCACTCCATGGAACACCTGGCACCATGGAAAAGGAATCATGTGGTGCGTTATGAACTGATATGGAATTTCTCCCCCAAACACCACTAAATACATGTGCAGAACAGTATAAAGTATACGGCTACTTGTGGTTAAAAAAAAAAAAAAAAAAAGGCCAGGCATAGTGGCTCCTGCCTGTAATCCCAGCCCTTTGTGAGGGCAAATCAGCCAGACCACTTGAGCTCAGGAATTCAAGACCAGCTTCAGTAACATAGTGAAATTCTGCATCTACCAAAAATATAAGAATTAGCTAGGTGTGGTGGCATGTGCCAGTGGTCCCAGCTACTTGGGGGGCTGAGGTTGCAGTGAGCTGAGATCATGCCACTGTACTCAGCCTGGGTGACAGATTAAGACCATGTCCCCCCTGCCAAAAAAAAGCTTTCTGTACACATGCAACCACACACACTTGCTCAGAGGTGTACAGAATATCTTTGGAAGGGCCGGGCGTAGTGGCTCACATCTGTAATCCCAGAACTTTGGGAGGTCAAGGTGGAAGGATCACTTGAGCCTAGGAGTTCAAGATCAGCCTGAGCAACACAGAGAGACCCTGTCCCTACCAAATATAAAAAAATTAGCCCAGTGCTATGGAGTGTGCCTATAGTCTCAGCTTTTTGGGAGGCTGAGGTGGGAGAATCACTTGAGCCTACGAGGTTGAGGCTGTAGTAAGCCGGAATCTGCACACTCCAGCCTGGACAACAGAGTGACACCCTGTATAATACACACACACACACACACACACACACACACACACATATATATTATATATATTTGGAAGCATACACAAGAAACTAATAATACAGGAGAGGAACTGTATAGCTAGGGGACAGAACTGGGAAGAAGACTTCACCATACACTCTTCTATTTCTTTTTATTTATTTATTTTTTTGAGATGGAATCTCACTCTGTCACCCAGGCTGGAGTGCAATGGTGCAATCTCGGCTCACTGCAACCTCCACCTCCCAGGTTCAAGTGATTCTCCTGTCCAAGCTTCCCAAGTAACTGCAACTACAGGCGCCAGCCACCATGCTGGGCTAATTTTTGTATTTTTTGTAGAGACAGGGTTTTTGCCATGTTGGTCAGGCTGGTCTTGAACTCCTGACCTGATCAACCCACCTCAGCCACCCAAAGTGCTGGATTACAGGCGTGAGCCACTGTGCCTGGCCTCTTCTTTACATTCTAAATTTTCAACCTTATGACTGTATTAACTATTTGAAAATAACTAATGACATTTTTTAAAATGAGGAGAGGAAGAATCATCTGGGAATGTATTCTGCAAGCCACCCAGAGTCACAGGGAACCATCTCTGCCAAACACATTCAGTGATGCAACACTGGGTAAAATGCAGACTGTATGGAAATGATGCAGCTGTTAGTCATTTCTTCTGATCCCTAATTCCTTAATTTATGACCCGGAAGAGGCCCATGCAGCACTGGGAATATAAGGATCAGCCCTGCCTTCGGAGCAGCTCAGCCCCAAACACTCTTATCCTGCTCTCTTTCCCTGTCTGCACATCTTGGCACTTAGAATAAAAGTGTATGGAAGACATTTCCTCAGATTCCCTTAGGAATTATTTGTCTTCAACTCCCAAGAGTACCACAGAAACATGTGGGCTGAAGGCAGATGAGAAGACTACAGCAATACCAGCATTCAGAGAGCAGAAGCCACACACAAGCATCCCAGGGAATGTGGGGAGTGAAAGTCTGGGCGTGGCTTTCACAAGTTCCTAAACCACAGGGCTCAGTACTGCTGCCAGGAAAAAAAGAAAAACTTAACCAAATAATTGAGATTTTGCTTTCAAACCTTGGTCCTCCCTACTTCCTCATCTTCTCCTAAGCTCTGGGTATAAAAGAAAAACCTACCTCTGCCAGGATTTACCCCTCCCAACCTTGTGGGCAAGAAGATCAGCCTACAAAGGATCTACTTTGAAGGAGACTCTGCAGACAAGCCTAGAGCCTCCTGAATGGTTCACAGCTCCTAGCCCAGAGAATGAAGCCAAAGAGTTAAAGCTGCCTTACGATTTCTGCAGTTCCAGTAACTGCTGGCGGCGCTCACTCTGCTCCAAGGAACTGTACTTGGACTTGTACTGGGACAGGCGGGGGTGTGGGGCAGCTGTGCTGTTCAGATCTTGAGACACAGAAAAGCTACTAGCCAGGGCTCGACTCAACTCTTCCATCTTCCCTACAAAGGAAAATGTAAGAAAATGGTTCATTCATTTCATATCATCTCCTGTATACAGGCAGTTACGCAATTATGATATAATATGATGGCCACATTCCTCAAAAAAACCTTAATGCAAAATCGCAATTGTTTCCATGAGAAAAGGAAGTTAAAGGCTAAATGAGTCATATATTAGCAGTAACATTATTTTCCTACAGATATTTTATTGATTATTATTATTATTTTTTTTTTGGAAACAGGGTCTCTCTTTGTCACCCAGGCTGGAGAGCAGTAGGGCAATTACAGCTCACTGTTGCCTCAATCTCCTGGGCCCAAGCGATCCTCCCACCTCAGCTTCCCCAGTGGCTGGGACCACAGTGTGCACCACCACACCCAGCCAATTTTAAAATTTATTACTACAGACAGGATCTCCCTACATTACCAAGGCTAGTCTTGAACTCTCAGACTCAAGCAATCCCAGCCTCCCAGACTCCTCAGCATCCCAAAATGCTGGGATTATAGGTGTGAGCTACTGCGCCCAACCTTTTCTGAGTAGTTCCTCTATAGTTTCCTAAATACCCATCACTCAGTAACCAATATAACTATGATGTTTATTCAATTGGTGGTTTAATTCTCAACTATGTACCAACTCATATTATTAAAATTTAGCTCCAGAGGAAACAGTAATTCTAGGGTCCCTAGAGGAAGACAAGAGGAGTCAAAAACCCCAAACTCTGGCCAGGAATGGTGGCTCATGACTGTAATCCCAGCACTTTGGGAGGCCAAGGCAAGAGGATCACTTGAGGCCAGGAGTTCAAGACCAATCTGGACAACATAGTGAGACTCTGTCTCTACTTCTTAAATAAAAAAGTAAAAAATTACTTTAAAATATAATTCATAAAAAAGAAAAAAACTAGGCCGGATGTGGTGGCTCATGCCTGTAATCCCAGCACTTTAAGAGGTCGAGGTGGGCAAATCATGAGGTCAGGAGTTTGAGACCAGCCTGGCCAACATGGTGAAACCCCGTCTCTACTAAAAAAATATACAAAATTAGCTGGGTGTGGTGGCGGGTGCCTGTAATCCCAGCTACTCAGGAGGCTGAGCCAGGAGAATGGCTTGAACCCAAGAGGCAGAGGTTGCAGTGAGCCAAGGTCGCGCCACTGCACTACAGCCCAGGAGACAGTGAGAGACGCCGTCTCAAAAAACAAACAAAAAACTAAATCTGGCTGTTATTTCCTCATTTGTTTTGCTTTTGGGTGGGCAGAAAGGTGGTTTCAGGGCTATTTATGTAGGACTCGCTTGGAAAAGAGCTAGGACGTGGAAGGCTGTCTAACAAGTAATACCAATGCTCCAGTAATGTGAAGAACTTCCATAAAGTACATTAAGGAAACAAGACAGGCATGGAGTAGATGTCATTTTGAAAATGGACCCTAAAGAATGAGAGTGGGGAAAAGGGTGAATTCACACTTCATTCACACTCCTGAGAGCCTTAGACTATAAGAAAACAGGAACATTTGGGAGAAATCTGACTCGCACTGCTGAGCTGGCCCAACCCTCTGGGTCTAGTGTACACCGGAGGGCACCTCCAGTGCTTCACCTCCATCCCACGCCAGGTCCAGTGCGCTGAGCACCAAAATCAACAGGTTCGTTCCAGAGCCTCCCCAGTGAAAATGCAACTCCAGAGGCCTCTACTTGGCCAGTGAGTTACTTTCCATTGCACAAGTGAAGTCAGATCTTTTTCTTGATTTGCAACATTAAATTTTGTTTAATGTAAAAGGAACTTAAAAATCATGGTTTGCCAGGCGCCGTTGTGCTCGCCTGTAGTCCCAGCTACTCTGGAGAGTGAAACAGGAGGTTCGCTAGAGCCTAGGAGTTTGAAGCCAGCCTGGCCTTTTACTCTATCTGTAAAAAGAACAAAAATTGTGACTAAATACACATATCATGAAATCACCATCTAAACCATTTTTAGGTGTACAGCTCTGTAAAGTTAGGTACGTTCAACACTGTTGAGCAACCAATCTCCAGAACTCTTTTTATCTTGAATAACTGGACCTCTATACCCTTTAAACACGAAAGGAACTTTTTTTTTTTTTTTTTTGAGACAGAGTTTTGCTCTTGTTACCCAGGCTGGAGTGCAATGGCTCGATCTCGGCTCACTGCAACCTCCGCCTCCTGGGTTCAAGCAATTCTCCTGCATCAGCCTCCCGAGTAGCTGGGACTACAGGCGTGCGCCACCATGCCCAGATAATTTTTGTATTTTTAATAGAGACGGGGTTTCACCATGTTGACCAGGATGGTCTCGATCTCTTGACCTCGTGATCCAGCCGCCTCGGCCTCCCAAAGTGCTGGGATTAAAGGCGTGAGCCACTGCGCCTGGCCTGAAAGGAACTTTTTTAGTAGATAAGATTAGCTTATTATCAGTGCGAATTTTTTTTTTTTTTTTTTTTTTTTAGTGACAGTCTCACTCTCTCTCAGGCTGGAGTGCAGCGGTGTGATCTTGGCTCACTGAAGCCTCCGCCTCCCGGGTTCAAGTGATTCTTCTGCCTCAGCCTCCTGAGTAGCTGGGATTATACGCATGCACCACCATGCCCGGATAATTTTTGTATTTTCGGTAGAGAAGGGGTTTCATCATGTTGGCCAGGTTTGTCTGAAACTCCTGATCTCAAGTGATCTGCCTGCCTTGGCCTCCCAAAGTGCTGGGATGACAAGCATAAGCCACCGCACCAGGCCTGAGGTATTGCCAACCAGGGGTTGCCATTCCTGATAGGCCTCATGATGAGTGCTTGCGATCCATATGGTATGCTATTCAAATCTTCACAATGGTATGCTATCGTCTTTACTTTTCTGTACTTTTGTGTAAGTCTGAAAGCTCTCATAATAAAAACTTTTTAAAAAGTCATTATGTCTTCAGTTCATCACCAAAGTAATGACCGAATCGAAAGCACCTTTATTAGGCGTATCATGCTCTATCTTGGTGTGGGCTTCCGCTCTGCCAAGAACCACAGAATCTTTGAAACGGATGTCCTGGATACAGGGGCGGTTCTTGGCGGGCTCCTGCTGTTTCAACCTTTTCCTAGGACCGTGCTGCCTCCTAGTGTTCGGACCTTAGCCCCGGGTGGTCTTATTCTCCACCAGGATCCTCCTCTCCACTCCCTAAAGTCCGACCCGCCCAGGACTTGCCCATGCTCCACCCTCCCTCCCAGTCTGGTCCCCTCCCTCATCCCGTTCCCTCTCCTCCTTCGCGTTTCCCGCTCCCGCGCTCCCGCCTGGCGTCCCCTGGGTCCGCATCCCGGCAGCCTCCGCGTCTCCCTACCCCCGCTACCGGGCTCCAGCCCCGGGGACGCTCTCTGTTCCACTCGGCCGTGCGCGCCGCCACAGCCCCGCACTGCCTTCTTCTAGGCATGGGGTTATCCAGGCCATGCATGATTCGCCCCTGCCCCACAAAAGTCCCTGAGGCGTCCTGGCCGGGCAGGACGGAATAGAAGAACGGAAATGCTCCTGAAAGGAGGCCCCGGCCCGGCTCTATCCCTCCAGATGATGCCGCGGGAGCCAGAGACCGGGCTGGCCAGAGGGAGTCACAGCCAGGCACCGAGAGGCAATTCAGGAGCTAGTGGGGACCGGGCTTGAACCCAGGGACTCACCCAGACCGAGGTGACTGTCGCGCGCGCCGCCGCCGCCACTGGGGCCGACCAATCACTTGCCTTGGGAGAGCTGGGCCCGCCCCCTCGGCGGCGGCAGCACCGCTGGGCCCACAGGCCTCGCACCCGGAGTTTCCGGCTCCTCCCGCCCTTGCGAACGCTGGGAGTTCCGTAGCCTGAAGGCCGTTACTTCCGCCTTCAACGGCTGGGGCATTTCCCATCCGCTAGGGCGGGGGGCCCCTGCATTTGCTTTGCGCTGTCCGGGACCCTTCCTGCAAGATGACTCGGCCAGGCCGAGGCCTCCCTCCTGAGCACAAGCTTTTCGGGGCTCCTTTCGCCGATGGGAGGAGGCTGATGTTGTGGCCCGGCATTCAAGGCCCTGGGTCCTGCCGCCTCCCGCAGATCCTCCCGGGCCTTAGGACTGCACCCAGAGTACCCTCCTCCTCCTGCGCCCGCGCTCCTAAACGGGCAGTGCCAGATTCCTGGATTACTCCTCCTAACCGTTCACACCGTTTCAGACACAGACCTTCGCTCCCCGCTTGCCCTTACAAAACCAGGTACACACCTCGATTACTGCCCGTTTGCTGGTTTTGCGAGCTGCTTTCCTACTCGGCTGCGGGCTGAGGAATGGCAGGGACCTGGCTTGATCCCTACTCAAGTAGCCAGCGTCCAGCACAAGGGATGGCGGAGCGCTGCCGAGCCCCTCATGTCTCTCTCTCCTTTCCTGCTGCACCCGACCCCTTGTCCAGGCTGGCAGGAAGCTGGGGGCTTCCTTCCTGAGGACACAGCTGCCTCCGTGGGGACTCCAGCTCCGGGTGTTCTAGCTGTGGCCCACTGAGGGGCGCCTGTGTCGATGAGCCCTCCACCCCTCCTGCCACGGCCCCTGGCCTCAGCCTGCCTGGCCACTGCCTCCCACACCCTGCCTCTGTCCAAGAGGGGCCCAGCTCCCAGGTCCTTGTGATTTTTTGGAACAATTCGAACCCAGGCTCCTAAGAAGGGGTGCTGGGCCTCTTGGAAGGACCTCAAGCAGCCTCTTCTGTGATTACTGGCTTTGGCAGGGGATCCCTGCTTCTTTCTCCAAGACCCTCTGATAAAGGCATCTGCAGACCCTTTTCCTCCTCAGATCCGGATGATGGGACCAGGGCAGGCCCCTCCTGTATCCCCTAGCTCCTCTCCTACCTGTAATTCACAACTCAGGGCCCCAGGCTTGGTGGCTGCACCTCCTCAAACCCTGTAAACCTCTCAGACCCAACCCCACCACCCCCTCAGAGGGACTGGGCTTCAGCTTGGGGCTGCACTGCACAGGAAGCCGGGGCTTCTCTGCCCCTTCTGCTGAGGTCTTGACGACCCCTCAGTGAGGCTGGGGCTCCCAGCTGCCTTGAGTAGGTAAGAGACCCTGCATACAGCCCCTACTCTAGGAGGCCCAGCTTCTCCAGGGGACCTGCCTGCCTTTCCACAAGGCTTGCTACCTCCCTTGGGCTGGATCCGGGGTAGCCCTGTTCAGCCTTTGCTTCCACCCCCTAGGTTGTCACCTCCTGGCCCCATGGACGTACCAGGACCCCAGCTTCCAGAGGCCAGGTCTTCCCCAGCCCTGCCTGCTGCCACCCTGGCACCTCTAAGCCCAGCAGGCTACAAGGGTCCCTAACTACCAAAGGACTGGCCCCCACCTGATCTGCCCAGTGCTTCCCCAGAGGCCAGTGGGCATCCCTGGCCCCAGCCCTTGGGAGCCCAGCCCCTTCTGGGTGTTACCAGCTTGGAGCTTTCGTCTAGACCTGTGAACAAATGCTATCCCATCTGGAGTTACCTGAGACCTCTCCCCTGGTCTCCTGGGCACTTATGGCCCCAATCCCCTGGCAGCCTGGTTTCCAGCATTCCTGGAACTGGTGGGGAGGTCTCTGCCAGCTCAGCGGGTGCCACTCGACACACCTGACTGGCTTTCCTTGCAACCCCAGCAGGAAGCCTCATTCCTTGTGGAGCCCGGCCCGGCTGTCTCATGCGGGCCCTAAACCTCCAGCTGGCCCAGCCCTGCAGAGGAGGTGCCTAAAGGCATCTGCAGAGGTTCCTCTCATGCTGGTCTCCCCCCAGGGCCCCCTCAGAAGACTGGTACCACAGATCTCAGCCGGGGGCAGGCACAGCTCAGTCTCCCTTCCTCCTCATCCCCTCATAGGGGGCTCTGTCCACCAAGGCCCCTGACTGCCAGGGAACCCACACCCACAGTTCCCTTCTTTCTGACTTCTGGCCTTCCACAGCCTGGATGCTTGAGCCCTGGGCAGAGGGATAATGACCCCAGGACTGTCTTCGCAAGCAGAGGCTACTTGCCACCAGGCCCTGACTCCTCGGACTGAGCTCAGCAGCAGGCCTGTCACCAATGCCCCCTGGGCAGAAAGGGCTCAGCCCTGAGGACCCAGCACTCCCCACACCTGCCTGTCCCTGCTGGGCATCCACCCTGGGGACCCAGCTTTCCCCCTGCCCCCAGCTGCTGGCAGCCCCATCTTGACTCATCCAGGGTCCCTGAGGCCACACCATGAAGCAGCCGGCAGCTGGGAGGAGCACCTGCTGTTTCTGCATCTTTTTTCTGGAGTCACTAGGGTGGGAGGGGCTACAGACTCCAGGGAGCCTGCAGGCCACGCCCCCCCACTCCCTGGCTGAGTGAGCTTTCTTCTCAGGAGTCTGACTGGAGCCTGGGACCGTCCTGTCACAGAGGCAGGTCTGAGTAGTCCAGGCCCGTTCCTACTCTCCAGCAGGGTCCCTCCTGTTCATTTATGCAGCTGCCTTTGCCCAAAGCACCAGTGAAGTCTGTGTGGACTGTGTCCCCCGTCCCCAAGAGGAGTGTGGCTCCAGTCCTGGCCTGGAACTCGGATGCCTTAGAATTAGAGGCCACATCTGGGAGGGTGGAGCAGCATGGTCTGCCCACGGCCAGGGCAGGTACCACGTTGGCAGCCCCAGACCTGACACCACGGCTCCCGTGTCCCCTCTCCACTTCCGTCCAGCGCATCACCTGCACTACGTGCTGCCCCTGATGAATCCGGACTGTCAGCTTCCCCAGCTCAGCCGGGAAGTCCCGCCGACCCTAAGGAGAACGGTGCCTCCTGAGTTGGGAGCTGTGTGGGAATGGGCCTGGTGTGGGGTGGGGGAGGTTGGGGTGAAGCAGGTGTCCAGCGCCTCTCTGCTTATCTTCTTTTCTCCTTTGCCCACAAAGGAGGCATCTTCTCCATGTCCCTCTGCCACCCCGAGGACATAAAATACTTCCCCAGATCTGTCTTCCCTTGGACACGGCCCACCTACCTTCCTGTGGGACTCGGGGCTTTGTTTTGTCCTGTGGCCCACATGAGAAGCAATTATCCCTACTCTGCTCAGCTGAGAGAAACTGAGGCGGAGCAGGGGAACAACTCTGTCGTAGTCTGGATGTTAATGGCAGAGTCAAGAGCAGCCCTTCCCCGAGTGGTCAGGTCCAGTGGACACCAAGCGTGGAGGCTGTATCAGTCTGTTTTGCATTGCTCCGGAGAAATACCTGAGACTAGGTCATTTATTTCTTTCAAGGGGTTGGCAGGGCCACTGGGCTGAGGGTTGGAGCCCCGTCTCCTAGTCCCAGCCTGGGTCTCCATCACTGGCTAGCCGGCTCTGCTTGCTGTGTTTTCTCCACACCTGCCTCCTACAGCCCAGGGATCAGTCTGGGTGCAGGCCTGGGAAAGGTCCAGGAGCAGATTCTGCCCCCCAGCTCATGCCTTCTGTGCACCAAGGCAGCCAAAATGCAGCAGCAGAACCAGGAGCGCTGGCTTGTCCCTGTAATCCCAGTGTTTTGGGAGGTTGAGGTGGAATGATTGCTTGAGACCAGGCTGCACAACATAGCAAGACCCTGTCTCTACAAAAAAATAAAATTAGGCATGGTGGCATGTGCCTGTAGTCCCAGCTACTCAGGAGGCTGAGCTGGGAGGACCGCATGAACCCAGGAGGTCAAGGCTGCAGTGAGCTATGATTGCACCACTGTACTCCAGCCCAGGCAACAGAGCAAGACCCTGTCTCTAAAACAAGAAACAAAGTGCACCCGTGTGTGGATACCAGCTTCTGGTGTGTGGACCTGACCTGATTCAGCTCCAATGGTGAGTGGGAGGCTGTCTGCTATCTTCCAAAACATTCCCAACACTACACATGTAGCCCTCCTGTGTTCCCTGGCAGGCTTTGTGAGGGGGCCTGTCACCTACCCCTTTGGCTACCCTAAGGCCCAGCTCAAACCTTCCCTGCCACTGAGAGCCTTTTCCTGAAGAGTCTTTCCCCCACTCACAGGCCCCCTCCTTTCAGAGCTTTTGGTGGGAGTACAAGAATCGAGTCACTGCTACCAGCTGGGAGGAATTGTCCCTAGGGTTGGGTCTCTGGATGGCATGTGAGGATCTAGACCAGGACCCAGATGCCTGTAACCTGAAGGGCAAGGGCCTCGGCTGCCCGGGCTTCACACTGGGAATGCTGATTTCCCTGGCTTACCTACTTTGACTCCAAAGGTAATAATGCTGACATCCCCCATGAGAGAGTGACAGACTGAGACTATCATAGGGTTGCCTGGCTCAGAGTCACCATAGCCAGGCAGAGCTCAGGTCCTGGCCCTGTTCAAGGCTTTCCCAAAGCCCTTCTAGCTCTGGTACCTGGGTTCTTCCTCACCCAGCTGCAGCTCCCCCTGCCCCAGGTGACAGAGAACCTGGCCAGCTGTGACCCATAGAAAATTTCACTTTCCTTCTGGTGAGGCATGAGAACCTGCTTGGGGCGGGAGGGAAGAGGGGTCTGGGGGCCCTCCCAGCCCTGCCTCTGGCGTTTGAAGGATGGTGACTGGGCAGCAGCATGGTTTAGGCTAGACAAGGCGGCCCCTAGGTTTATAGCCTGGCCTCAGACAGCTGCTGCCATGTCACCTTCTCTTCTGCACGTGCTGACCTGGCATCTCACCTAGTTAAGGGTCCTCAGGCCTTCTGCCCCCTGAGCATTTCCCCCACTCCCTGCCCAGGCTGCTGTCCAGGCACCTGTGGCTCCAGGCAGAAGCGTGAGTGCAGAGCCAGGCCTGGGTGAATGTTCCGCAGGTGCTGCAGGAGCTGACAGACTTGGCCATGCAGCCCATGGCCATCCATTCCCCTTCACTGTGGCTGCCCCCAGTACAGCATCCTTCCAGGGCCAGGCCTGGAACCAAACTGACTTTTGTCTGCCCCTGGTTTCCCTCGTGCCTGCCAGGCTCTTGGCTGAGCATGATGGTCTTGCCCATTTCCTTGATTATCCACAATAAGGTTTACAGAGCCACTTGGGAACATCACATCTATCTACCAGGTTCTCACCAGAGACATGACTGCCTTGGGCCAGGCCTGTTGGGACCCAGATTCAATGGCTTCAATCTAGGCAATGAGCTGATGGGCAGCTGTCACTTCTCTGCTTGGGGGAGGCAGGAGAGGAAGGTCAGGCAGGAGATCTGCTTGGCGCCCACCTGTGCCTGTCTCACCTGGCTGCAGGTGCATTGGAGGCTGAACCCCCTTCATGATCTGCAGGTGTGGATTTCAGGTTTCCAGTGGTGTCAGCGTGCGCTCCAGTGCTCTCCTGGCCCTAGGGAACCCTGGGCTCCATGAGGCCTCGGCCTAGGCAGGATTGTTTCTCACACTGTCATCTCCCCATAAGATCACCTCTTCAAACATAGGGCTTCATGCTTTGGTACATTTAAAGGTTGAAAAGCAAAAGCCGGGCTGGGCGTGGTGGCTCACGCCTATAATCCCAGCACTTTGGGAGGCCGAGGCGGGTGGATCATGAGGTCAAGAGATCGAGACCATCCTGGTCAACAAGGTGAAACCCCGTCTCTACCAAAAAATACAAAAATTAGCTGGGCATGGTGGCGCATGCCTGTAATCCCAGCTACTCGGGAGGCTGAGGCAGGAGAATTGCTTGAACCCAGGAGGCGGAGGTTGCTGTGAGCCGAGATCGCGTCATTGCACTTCCAGCCTGGGTAACAAGAGCGAAACTCCGCCTCGAAAAAAAATAAAAATAATAAAAAATAAAGAAAAGCAAAAGCCGGCCCCTCCTCTCTCCCGGAGTGGGGGGCCCCTCCCCTCTCTCAGAGTGGGCGGGGACAGGAGTTGCAGGGGACGCTTTCCTTGGGGTGCCACAGGTCTCTCTGGAGCTGCCTGGCCACGCCTCCTTTCCCTTTCATCTTTATCACTGACCAATGGGCTTGGAGCATGAAGCCCACGCCCCTATTCTACATTCTAGTAGGGCCCTGGTTACGCCTCCTCTGGCTCAGTCAACACAGCTGTCTGGTAGGGGAGTGGAGCTGCTTACCACTGCTCCCTTGAATTGTGCTGATGTGGCCCCAACCCCGCCTCCCTCCCCACCCCCACCATGGCGATGTCAGAAGAAATTCGCAAGATGAGATTAGCCTCAGCTAAGAAAAAGGTAACATGCACACAGATCCCCTCCGACGGCAAGACCGCTGCCAGAGTCCATTACACTTCTGAGACACACCAGACTGGGTGGGCCCCCAACCCCAGTGCCTCTGGGCTCCCCCTACCAACGTCTTTTCAGTGAGTCCCACCCTTTCGGCAAGGAGCCCAGCCCCTGCCCTTGCCAATCACCCCAGGGTGACTTTGGATGTGTAACCCCTGAGGCTCCCCGCTCCCTACGTGGGCCTCACCTTTTGCTGCTCCATGTCTGAGCTCCCTGGGCTCTGTGGGCTCATGTCTCTAAGGACCTGGGTCTCCCAGCCCCCGCCCTCATCAGTCATTTCTGGGTGACTTTGGGCTGGTGACTCCTGGGGCTCCCTGCTGCAGACTCTGCCCTCCCCTCCTGCTCCCCCAGCGCGACCTCCCTGTGCTCTTTGGGCTGGCGTCTCCAAGGACCTGGGTCCCAGCCCTGCATCCCCCTCCCCCATCATGGATCAGTGACTCAGGCATCTCCTTCATGTGGTCCCCTTCCCCAGGAGGAGTGGAATGTAGTGATGTCACAGTCCCCCTGTGACATTACTGCTACAAGACCAGCCTTTGATCTTAGGACCCAGTCCCCTAAGCATTCTCATCCCATTTCTGGCTCCTCTGGTCGCAGCATCATGTGTCACCTTGAAAGATCCAGAGGTAAGATGCCCTGAGCTGAGGTACAGTGTCCCTGCAGGCCAGCCCTCCACCCTCCTCCCACAGTGGTGGCTGGGTGCCCCTCTGCCAGATGAGGCAGCCCCCACACACCCCAACCCTAATGATTGTTCTCTCTACCTCTCCCCCAATCCTCCCCCAATTCCTCGTCTCTGCATGTGCCTCAGAGCGCACGCCAACTACAAATAGCCCTGGACTCGAGCTCTGTCACAACCAGTGAACGGAATAACACCATCAACTTATTGGTAAGAGTCCAGTGGGGTCCCCTGATTCCACGCTGCCAATCCTGGGCTCCAGTTTCCCCTTGGGGCTGCTGTGGGTGAGTTGGAGGATGCTATGGGGAGCCAGCACTGGACACAGAGCTCAGAGGCCAAATGCCCGCCCTGCCCTTACCTGGCTGTGGCCTTGGCCAGGTCCTAGGTGGAGGACTGGGTACTTGGACTGTAACAGTACAGAAGAGTACCTCTAGTATGTTATGATTTGTGTAGAAAGAGGAAACGTGTGTGTGTGTATGTGTGTGTAAGTACTATGATAATATACATAAAACATGTCTGCAAGGATTTGTAAAAAACTCAGGAGAGAGCACAGGTGGCTGGGAGATACTTCCCTTCTGTACCTTCTCAGTTTTGGACTATGCAAATATGTCATCCTTTCAAAAAGTGAGCAGAAGATTAATTTCCCCCTTCCTGTCTGCACCCCCACCCCCAGCAGGAAAAAAATGGACTTAGAGAATCAGATGGACCTGGGTGTTCAAATCCCAACTCTGTCTAAGTGATCTTAGGCAACCACTTAACCTCTAATACTCCATGTTTTCCATCTGCACAGTAGAGGCAATCGTAGTAACTGCCTCACGTGGTGGTTGTGAGGTTGAATGGGATTGTTAGCACGCTACCTGGTGACGCACCCAATAAAGGTTCCAACAGTGGTAGTAATAACAGGAATAACAATAGAATATGATCCGATCTCTCTGGGCCTCTGTTAGCCAGCTGTAAATGCGATCTCTTTGCCTATCCCTTCCAACTTTACTGAGTTCTTTTAAAAACCAGACCGTGGGCCTTGATCTTTACTGACTGAGTTGTGTATGAAGCCCAGCCCTAGCCCTTTTAAGGGGCACTGTGTGGAATGGCCGAGGTTCTCCAGATTGAAGCTTCTCACTTTTCACCATCCAGCCCTCGAGCGCTGTGAAGCAGTCCTTGAGCAGAAGTTACAATGGGATTGGGAACTGCTAAAAGCACGAGTGGCAGAGGTGAGACTTTGCAGAGGGAGGGATGTGGAAGGAAGATGACCCCAGGTGGCCAGGAGCAGGGGAGGAGCAGCGACAGCCCTTCCTAACTTCTGGGTCCATTCTTGCAGGTGATGAACTGTCTTAAGAAAGTTCGGCTTCAAAGAGACACATATGCTGAACAACTCAAAACAGAGAGGGCGCAGTGGCAGCAGAAAATGCTCCAAATGGCAGGAGAAGTGAGAGCTGACCCTTCAGCCCCCCACCTTAGATAGCTCACTGGATCTTTCTGGGCATCTGTAAAATGAGAATAGTCCAGCCAGGGGTGGTCACAGGACTGGGCTTTGTGGAGCTGGGGGCGGAGAGGGAGATGGCAGCCTGTCCAGCCACCAGCCCCTCTCTCCAGGGCCCTTTCCCCCCATGCTTTGGGCAGATTGAAGAAATATTGAAAATGGAGAAAAAGCAGGATGCAATTAAAATCGAGGAGCTGAAGGGGAGCCTTGCCCACCTACAAAACCATCTGGGTAAGATGGGGCTGCCTTGGCCCAGGAGCAGGACTGGCATCAGAGGGCTGTGGGGGTGGCTTAGAGTGGCCCAGGGAAGTGGGTAGCTGGAAGGGCTTTGAGGCAGAGGGAAAGAGGTCTGTGCCAGGAGACGGCAAGTCTTGTAATCTCCGTGAGCCTCAGTGTCCCCATCAGCAAAGACGGAGGGGTGCCCGTTGTCAGTCACCCACAGTGCTCTCTATCTGAAAGTGGCTTGGAAGACTGGCTGCCATTTGGGTGTGAGGAATCATTAGCAGTGAGGCCAGGTTTGGGGAGCTTCAGAGGAGCTGTGCACCAAGAAGAGTGGTTTTTTTTGTTTTGTTTTGTTTTTTTATTAAGAATCCAGAGACCCTATTGTCTGCTTCCTTTCTCAGCTGAACCCTGAATCCCAAAGACCCCAGCAGGGCCCTCTGACTTGGAGAAAACCCTAAAAACTGAAATGAAGTACCTGAGAGACGAGCTACGGGAACAGGAGAGACTGCAGGAGGCGAAAATGAGGCTCTGGGAGCAGGAGGTGAGGCTGAGAGAACAGGAGGAGAGGCTTCTTGAGCAAGAGGGGCTCCAGGAGCAGGAGGAGGAGCTGGTGCATTGCCCACCTGGCGAGCCTGCCCTCCTCCCCAGCCCTCCAGGCCTTTGTTTTCCCACCTATAAAATGGGGGAGTGTATGAAATGGGGCTTCTAAAGGCACCTGTGAGCCACAGCCCTGCTCTGATGGCTGTGGGAGAAAGGAGACAATTTTTCTAACCTGCCTCCACCCTTCCCAGTGCCATGGGAGGCAGACACCAGGTTCTGGGGTCTCCAGCTGCAGTGGGTGGCCGCTGATTGCTTCTCTCTGTCCAGGACAACGAGAACAGGAGCGCACTGCATTTGGAGCAGGAAGGAAAGGAGCTGCAGGAGAAGCTTGATGAACAGGAGACGGTAACTTCTGCCCCATCCAGGAGGGCTGGGAGGCAGGCACTGGCCTCTGGGGAGGGAGGTGCAAGGCCACAGGCAGCTCCACGCTGGGGGCAGGTGACCCCACACCCTCTAGGGCAGTCCTGTGACCATTTCTTGCTTCCTGCCCTCTGACTTTTAGAGGTGGGTAGCCCTGGGCTCCTCCCAGGTCTGGACATCATCATCCCAGCTAGAGGCATGGAGCCCCCCAGTCTTAGGGCAAGAGACAGTGGTGTGAGAGGCTCTTTACACTGGGTGCGGTGGCTCACACCTGTAATCCCAGCACTTTGGGAGGCTGAGGCAGGAGTTTGAGATCAGCCTGGCCAACATGGCGAAGACTCATCTCTACTAAAATTACAACAACAACCACAACAGCAAAGCTGGGTGTGGTGGTGCACACCAGTAATGCCAGCTACTCAGGGGGCCTAGGCATGAGCGTCGCTTGAACCCTGGAGCTGGAGGTTGAGGTGAACTGAGTTTGCACCACGACTCTCCAGCCTGGGCCACAGAGTGACACTCTGTCTCGAAACAAAGCAAATCGAATTGAAAGTCTCCTTAGATCCAACTGGATTCCGGCCTTGATTCCGCTGGTCACCATTCGACTACTTTGCATCTCTACTCTCTGTTTCTTTAACTTCCAAAGGCAGTTAGCATTTTCCTTGCGCGGGTGCTGAGGATTAAATGAGATGCTGCGTGGAAAGCATTAGGCATGTAGCACACTTGGCAGATGGTGGTTGGCTCCCTCTGCTCGTCCACCAGTCTGTGGCCTACAGTTTAAATGGTGGAAGGAAGGACGTGAGATTCGAGGCTGGGGAAGGAGGCATGGGGTTCTAGGCAAGGGAGGCAGTCTCTTAGGCTGGAGCCGGGGGCCGGGCGCCTGGGCAGGCCACCTTCCTCTGTGGTCCCTCCCAGACCCCCTTACGCTCTTGCTTTCTCTGCCTTCTGATTCCTCCGGACCCTCACCCCTTCCGGGAGCCGGTGGTGAGACACCATCATGACCGACAGGTGCACTCTCTGAGGCCCCGAGAGAAGGGGCTGCGCTCCGCCTCCCTTACCCGTCTGTCCTGTGTATGCCCCTATAAGAACCCTCACCGCTTGCGTTCAGGTGCCATATCTGAATGCTGCTGGAGCCGGTGCCCAGGAGGAGCAGCCACGGCTCTGTGAGCAGCTCCAGAAACAACAGGTGTGCTGCCAGCACCTGGTTCACCCCGTGGCCTTGGACCTGAAGGAGCCAGAGGCAGCAACCCAGGCCACAGGGACTGGGAGTGAGTGTGGGTGTGGGGAGACCCAGCGGGCCCTGCAGGGGACCATCGACAAGCTGCAGGTGAGTGAGTCCTGGCAGGGGCCAAGAAGGGTGGGGTGGAGCTCGTCACTGCCGAGATGTGACCCCATTATTTTGGCTCCAGAAAGATGTGATGGACATTGTCAAGGGGAATTCGGACCTGAAGAAGCGGGTGGAAAAACTACAACTCGGATTCATCCAGCTCTCTGGAGAGAGAGACGTGATAAGTGAGCAGGAGGCCAGGGCACGGCAGGGGGAGCTGCAGGGTGGTGGGAGGGGCCCCAGCCTCGAGCCTGTCCTCCCGCAGGAAAGTCCATCAAACCACCTGAGGGTCAGAGGGCGGCGCCAAACTCCCAGCACCAGGAGAAGGAGGATGTTACTGTGATTATCCGGGAGGGAATGAGGGTAAGGCATGCCACATCTCTTTGGGGGTGAGGGGGATGGGGGTGAGCGTGAGCGTGGGTGCCGGCACCGGTGTGGCAGCTGAGCACCCCTCCCTCCAGGTGAAGCTGCTGGATTGGCTGGAGCCAGTGTTTCAGCTCCTGATCGGCCAGGAGCCCCAGAACCCTGCTAGCAAGCCCACTCCAGGATCCTCAGCCCCCCAGGAGCTTGGTGCTGCTGACAAGGGTGGTGAGTAGAGCCCTCAGGCGGGGTGGGCAGGCAGGAGCAGGGGAGGCTGGCACTGTGCTCAGATCCCCACCTCCCTCTCTCCAAAGGATTTTATGAGGTGAGCCTGGAGCCTGCAGGAGGGAGGGTACACCACAACCCCACTGCACAGCAGATGGCGCATGGCTTTGTGAGCTGCGGGACGGCCAGCGACACCGACCCTTGGGCAGCAGTCCCTCTATAGTATGCTTTCACCGGGATGCTGTGAAGGAGGAAGCAAACATCACCATCAGCTAAGAGCTGGCCAAGAAATTTACAAACAAATAAAGTTATAGGCTTAATCTTCACATGTTACTTAAAGTTAAAGGAGAGTGGGTCTTCGTGTGGCTTTCACTGATGTTCACTCTGGCATCCTTTAGCATTTTTCATTTTTAATTTGATAATCATAGGTCATTAGCATGCCTATCGAGTTTGCCCTTACGTGGTGGGAGTTCAAACACACAAAGACCCACTATTGGCACAAAACTATTCTCGCTAGTTTGGAATAGGCTGCCATGGTTTTCTAATGTTATTGCGGCACGTATATTCATTATGGAATTCAGATACAATCTGCTTATGTTCTGCTATGATATTTGATCGAATCCTAATTACAGTAAGCTCTTAATTAGCTCAATATGTGCTTTGCCCTCACGTGCACACTGTTTATTACTTTGTAAGATGCCACGATGAGTACTGACGTTTAGAGTTGTTGAAAAGCCGAGAAGTGGAAACAGCCTTTCTTCCAATTTCTGTGTATTGCAAATGGTAGTAATAACATTTTCCTGAGCTTTTAAAATCTCACAGAAGAAGAAAGTGGCCTGCTGTGGCAGGTATGTGCAGAATAGAGTATTTCATTGGTTCCTGTGCCAAGAATGAGCGCTGTGCTATGGTAATTCTTTTAGGGTTTTTCTGTGCTCTGGGCTCATGAAGATACTGCATCATGAGCTGTGGCAGCTGTACTCTTTTTTATGACCTAAAAAGAGATGATTTCTGAGGAATAAAAGGCTCCCATCTTTGACTGTGGATGTGGAAAACCTCTCCTAGCTCAGAGCATTTATAGCTATAATACATTGTAAAGTCAGAGTTCATGTTACCTGTTTTAATCACATGAATCCAAGTCTCAGTACACAAAAGGGCACTGGTTGACATTCTTCTTAATGTATTTAGTAAAGATCATAAGAAATCCTTTAAGATAAAGTGCAATAAAAAATCATATATATATATAAAGGAATGGAACTTTGTATCATAGAATGGATAGGCACTAAATATTGATGAATGAACAGTTAATGTTTTAGGACACTTGGTATAGTGCCTTGCACACAGAAAGAGACCACGGATGAGATTAAGCTTTTGTATCATTTCACAGTTTTAATAATTGCTATTTATTACAGTTCACATAGCAAGTTGCTGATAAAATGCCCATTATTATAAAACATCAACAACAACAACAAAAAGAAATCCTTTAAGAGTTTAAATGTCCAGAAAAAAAATAAAAATTTTAATAAAAAATGTAAAAATGTTTAAATGTCCCTGGAACAGACATACAGGTTCTAGTCAAGAATGAATTAGAGTGCAGGAAAGCCATGTGACACCTGGCATCCCTCTCTGTTCATGGAGCTTCTTTGAGGCTAGAAGATTGATTTGACCATCCAGACTTCTCTGGCTAATACCTATTCTTCAACCACCTTGGTTACTCTGACATAGGAATTGCCTTCTTTTTCTTGAATAGAAAGGACTTTAAACAATAATCACAAACAAAAATAATAATCACAAACATTATTATAAACTAATATATGTGAGAGTACTTGACTGAAACAAAAAGGAGTTTCAGTAGACAGAATCGTACTATATTTGAAAATCAAGAAGTTTATGCAACTTAAAATGTTTATAGACTGCATAGCCATCTACTGTTTGTGAATGTCAAAGTATTATCAGAAAAAGTGTCTGTACAATCACAGAGTTCTATTTCCTCACCGAGTCTTTACCAAGAGTGAAATATGTTTTTATACCTTTCGGTTTCAGTTAGAGGCATATTTTGTGCAAGATTTATGTTAATGTGCCTCTACATTATGAATGAATTCTTTCAGTCAGACATTGCCTAAATCATAACTTTGTGATGCTTGGGACAGAATCAACAGTTGAAACTTCGTGAAGTTCTAATGTCTGTGCCAGAATACGTCCCATTGTTAGGATGGAGGGAGATCTGTATGTGTGCTCCCTGAAGTGGAGATTTTTAGTCACTGACCATCTCCATGTTTAGCATTTGGCATCCTCATGATACTTTCATAAATATGACATTAATAGGAGAGCACTAATACAATTTACAGATGGATTAACACATTTGCCTGCATTCCCTGAAAGAGTACAAATATTGGGTCCTGGTGACTTGAACTGACTCTTCCATATTGTAGGAATTTGTCAATGTATCAGATAAACCCAGTTTCAGAATGATCAAGGAAAAATGTCAGACCAAATAATGCGGCTAAGTAACAGTGGTACGATTTCTAGCCCGGGGGTTTAAAATGGACTTAAGGTTCTGTTCCTGTGTTTCATTTTCTGAACTTGCCGCTTTTGCATTCTTTGAGTTCAGTTTAAAGACAGTTACTCTAAGTCCATTTTCAGCTCCCGGGCTAGAAATCGTACCGCTGTTAATCAGCCGCGTTATTTGGTTGAACAGTTTTTCTTGATCATTCTGAAACTGGGTTTATCTAACACATTGATAAATTATTTCAAAGGTCTTTTGATAGTTCAAATCACTTCACTTTTACCCTAAGAAATATAAATGACTAGGAATGACCTTCAGATAGTGCTTAGCATCTGTACCCAATCTGACAATAATGTGTTCATCAGGTACCTGTGGAGTGAATCACATACAGGTATATTTCAGCTGAATGTCAGTCTGGAAAATACATTTACTATATTAACCGAAATATCACTCTCTGTAGGTATTTTGTCATCTAAAAAAAATCTAAAAGAATGGAAATCATATGACAGGGACTTAAGTCTTTCTTCAAAGTGCATGCGAGTCTTTTGCAGTACTTCATTCAGCCAAGTATCTGTTCTCTTCCTCATTCAGTAGAAGGCAGCTTTCAATTTGCTTAGAAGGCAACATCAGAAGGTTAGCGTTCATCAAAAACACAGAATTTTAAAATGTGTGTTCAACTGACCAAATTTGAATTTCTGTAGGAAGAATCAAAATACCTGTTTAAAGATTGCAATATATGATAATCATTTTTAAAGGATTTTATTAAACCTGATAAGTTTTCCAGAAATGAATAAAAATGAGTTCTGAAACCAAAACTGATTTTTAGAAAATTTGAAAATGTAAATCAGTCCTATCCTATCCATAATATAGTTTTTCTACAATTTTGTCTTAAAGAGTTATTTTTAAATAACTATTAAAAAAAAGTAACTGCTCTCTTAATGTTTGGAAATTACTTAAAACATTTTAAAATATGAATACTGCAGTTTAAAAGAAATAGGGTGAAGGAAAAGTGAAGAAATGCCAATTCCAGTCCAAAGCTTTATTTGCCAAGTTTTCTAAGAATGACTTTTACCAATGTATGAACACTTGTGAACAGAATGTAAGATGGAAATCCTGAGCCTTTTGTCTAAAGCGGCATTATTGACTGCTGCTGTGATGCTCCCGTAATGTAATAAATTATTCAATTGCTGCAAAGTGCTGTTTTTGCCTTAAAATTTTGTGCATCTTGACAGCTATAGTATTAAAGGTATTGAGACTGCAAATGCTGGGCACACTTGGCATGAGATAATCTGTTTTTATTTTTACAAAATTGTAATATAACTATGCAAGTGTCTTTATTAAAAGAACACAAACTAATAAAAGTTATGGGATAAAAAATTCATTGGATAAAAATGGAAACGTGGCAAAAAGCATTGTGGATAAAAAGTAGACAAATTTTATGAAAAGTTATAAATGTTATGAAAAGGAAGTTATGAGATTTTTTTTTAAGTCATGGGATAAAAATAAATAACAGCAGGCCCCTGTCAGCAAGGCCTGGAGAAGTGGGGCTGGAGTCTCCGCCCCCACCATGTCCCTCCCACCCCTTCCCAGTCAACCCTTTATTATTAGGGTAGCAAGACAACACCTCTGTCTAATGGGGAAAGACAGACCCTTTGCCACCTTGACCAGGGCTGAGTCCTTAAATTTCTGGATGACGATGATTGTTATTTGGGAGCCAGAGGCTGCTGGAGTTGGTTGGTTTGGAGGAGCCCTGATGGCCTCCTTCCTCTCACCAAAGCAACTTTTCCTTCAGGAGGGCTCCCATCTTTTTATTCAGAGAGGCAGCTGAGGCAGGACGGTGGCGCTAACTGTGGACCAGGCAAGGGCACGGGCTGCTGGGGGACCCCCCTTCCCCAGTGTACATATTGTATCTGTGTAACATGTTGTATATTTTAGGGGTCTGGGGTGCCCCATGTATCGTACCTAGCAGAGGTTGGAGCTGGCACATGGGGAGGAGGTTCAAATAATTATTTGCAGCTGGGAAACTTGTTTATTGATAGCAGAGGACAGAGGAAGGAGGCGGGGATGGGGTCGTGGCCCCCTGGTGATGCAACTCCTGATTATTTGCTTTTTATTTTGGAATAAATGGATTCAGTCACACTGCTCGGCCTGGTGTATTCCCGTTCCCCTCACTGGGTCCTGGAGTTTGTGCCACTGAACGAGGAGCCCCAGAGTGTCTGAGCATGTCCAGCTGGGCTGTTGGGGACCTTCCAGGCCTGTTACCTGTGTGCTGCCTGGTGACACCTGGGGGATTTCACAGGGACTGCCATGGCACGTCCGGCCCTGACAGCCAGCGGGCTCAGAAGCCTGATCTAGCGGTGGCCGGGAAGGCAGGTACTAGTACCCAAGGACACTGACTTCCATCCACCCCAGGCGTCTTTCTTCCACTCCCTGCCTCCCTCTCCTGTCTGCCCCTGGTGGCCTGTTCTGTCTGTCTCTCCAGAGTGCCGGCTGCCCCGCAGGCTCCCTCCAGGCTGAGTTCATGGCACTCCTTCCCCCTAGTGGCCAGAGCCGGCTTCACAGGATAAGACCTGCTAAGCTCCAGGGGCTTTCCAGGAACAGTGTCCCTTGGAAAGGGTGTGGCCTTTTCACCGCTCCCGACAGCACCCCAGAAATGCCTTGCCCTTTCCCCTCCCCTGAGCTCCACAGAGAACACAGTCCACAGAGGACACATCCCCTGTCATCCAGAAATGGGTTTGACTCTCCTCGGAGGGACAGCAGGACTGGTGGAGACTGTCAGGCCACGGGGCTGCCTGCACAGCACCCCCATGCTTGGCAGGGGTGGGAGGGATGGCGGGGCCTGGGTGACAGGGAGGCTCACTGGAGATGGCGCACTTTGGAGGGGCAGTGTCAGGGGACAGCTTTCTCTCGTTGAGCCACAAGACTCCACAAGGACAGCACGGTGACTGACTCCCAGTGCCAGAGGTGAGGCGGTTGGCCACGTGTAGGTGTGTATATATATATGAGTATTTATAGATATTTCTAGAACAGGGCAGGGGTGTGCCACAGAGGGGGACAGTCACACCTGGATGTGTCAGCTCACCACTACAACAGACTAAGTCACAGATGAAGGGGGCTGCCTTTGGGGCTGAGGAGTCACAGAACAGCCGCCCAGGCAGGCTTGGAAAGGGAGGTCTCCGACAGGAGGGGGGATCTGTGTAGAGGTCGAACGGGGGCCTGGGGCTCTCAGGATGGGATGGACTTCCCTGACCCAATCAGCGGGCAGTTGCAGAGAAAGCAGAGAGAAAACGGGAGAGAGAAAAGCTAGAGAGCTGGTGAGGCAAGCGCAGAGCAGGGGCGAGCTGCAGCAGCTGGGGGAGGGCTGGGGAGGGGAGGGCGCAGGTGCAGGTGTGGCAAGGCTCCTGGAAAAGGGGCTGGAAGGGAAAGGGGAGGAAGAAGGAGGAAGGAGCCAGAGCTTCACAGGTAGTGCCCGGGGGCTGTGGCAGCCCTCCCCACCCAAAACACGCTGGCCTCTCCCACAGCACCCAGGCAGTGCACCCACAGTTCAGACCCATGTTCACCACCCTCGGGCTGCCCTCTTCCCTGGTCACCCTATCTGCCAACCGACTGGCCCAAGGCCACTCCTCGCCTTGGGGAGCTCCACACAACAGTCACCAGGCCTGATAGAGAAGGAACACTGCCTGAACCAGGAGGGTGAAGCTAAAAGGGCTGGATGGCTGGAGGGAGCGTCTGAGGGCCTTCTGGGTGATCAGAAAGCCCAGGACCCTCTGAAGGGAACCTGAGGGAGACAGGGAGGGCAGGCAGCCGGATGCCACTGGCCATAAACTTGTAAGTCTAAGTGGGGACCCTCAGCTGGTCGGGTGGGGGGGGGGTTGCAGGTCGCATAGGTGAGGCTGGGCCCTTCCTGCAGGGAAAAGCAGAAGAGGGAGAGTCCGTGGCAGGGGAGGCAGGCAAGCTCTCTGGGCAGAGCTCAGCTGGGCCAGCAGGCACTGTGGTCCCTTGGCTGAATAGTGGGTAATAGCAGCAGGCCAAGGTGCATGAGCCTGCTGGCTGGTGGTAGTGCTTCAGAGGGTCAGAAGGGGCAGGGACCCTGCCTTCAGTCACACACTAGCAGCCATGATGGTACCTAGGAGGGAGGGGAGGGGGCTGTGTGTCCTGCCTGGCCTGTGCGGCGTGTGGTGGGATGACTGTATGTATGGGACTCTCGAGCTTTTATTCTAGATCACCACTGGATTGCCGACAGACAGAGGAGGTGAGACCCTGACTATCACCCCTGCTCTGCAGTGGATTTGGCTCTTGGCACTCCCAGGCTGGGAGCCGGATGCCCTGGCTAGCAGCATGACTCACACTGCACGGCAGGCACGGTGGACCCAGGATGATGTTCCTAGGCCTCTGGCTCCGAGTCCAGCCCCACACACAACGCCCCCCAAGCTCCCAGCCCCTATACCATAAAGCACCCACGTGTGCCAGCTTGGGTATGGAGCCTGTTCCAAGAGCCCCAGGCTCAGCCATGGAGGCCTTGGGGCTCCCAGGGAAGGGAGGCCAGCAGCACAAGGACAGAAAGCTGGAAGAGCAAGTCTGCAGCTCCAGAAGGGAGGGGCAGGGAGCCTGACTCCAGGTCCCAGGTGTGCCCCGTGTGGAGCTGGTGCACCGGGGCGGGCACACTGTTCATGCAGCAGGCATGTACCTACCATGGCTGACGCTCCTGAGGGTCACTGATAGTGATTCGGAAAGACAGCATGAAACCAACATGGCTGCTCCCACGCATGGCTGGGGCAGGCCTGAGGGTGGGGGACACACACGCACATGCCCGGGTGTGCACACACTAACACACATGCCCACAAACAACACGCATACACCTCCTTCCCCGCCACCTCCCGGTGCCCAGCACCCTCACTGCCCGGCACGTGCCACACAGGTCTGGGGCGTGCAGCCACTCGGCACACTGAAGCACACGTGTGGGCAGAGTCACAACACAGACGCTCCCGCACACAGAGGCACCAGTTCCCGGCACACTTGTGCCTGGCGTGTTCAGAGGATGACCCGTGCTGCTCATGGAGACAGGGCTTGCTCGCTAATGTCCAGCTGTCATTTCTCTACCCAAGAGCCTTCCATGGCTCCCTACTGCCCATAGCACTGAGCCCCAACAAGTCAAACTCTTCAGACTGAAGGTTCTCCACCCTATGCCCACCCTCCCACAGAGCTCTTCCTCATTCTGTCTCTGTTCCCTGCTTTGGCCAGTGGCTGTCCTCGGTGCGGTCCACACTACACCTCTGCCCACACTGCCCACACTGCAGCTCTTTACCCAGATACCCTCCAATTCCTCGCCACGTAAGCCTCAGTCATGCCCCGGACCACAGTGAAGTCAGGCTGCCTTGAAGAAGCTCTCCCAGACTGCTCTTTTCCCCAAGGCAGGGCCATGAGTTGCCAAATGTCTCCTGGGTGTCAGTGAGACTGGAGTCGGAGCAGGCATCAAACCTTACGTCCCATATGTCACACCTCACCATAGACCTGGGCGCCAAATACCCTGAAGAGTCTGAACTCACATTGGCAGTTAGCACAGTGCCCCTACGGCTACATCTGCAGTTAACACAGGATCCCTGTGGCCACTGTCTCCCTTGATCCCCACAACCACCCTGGGAGAAAGCCAGAATGTCATCATTTGATAGAAGGGACGCTGAGGCTCTGGGAGGGAAAGGGACTTGCCTAGAGGCCCAGGGTGAGGCAGCATCTCTGGACTCCCAGTCCGGTGCTCTTGCCCAATACCATGCTGCTTGCTGCTACCCATCTACACTGTCATCAGCAGGTCATAGGGCAAGCCCCAATCCCTGCCTCATTTTGGTTTATGGGCTCTGGACCCACAGCCCTACCCTCCAGTCATCTGGAGACAAAAACAGATGCTATTGTTCTTCCTTAGAGAATGTGGCCAGTGGAAACTGCGCACTGGGAATCGGAGTGAACGTCCTTGAAGGAGGGTCATGGGTCAGCAAGGCCAAGCCAAAGCATGCAGTAGAACGCTTTTCCTGAGAAATCTTTGGGAGTGAAGCAGGCTTCAGCCACTCCCATCCCTGCCCCTGCAGTCACCCCTACCACACAGGTGTAGACCTGGTAGGGTTGGGGGGGGACCGGGTGGGGGTAGAGGAAAAAATCAGCTTGCCTATGGCCCTCAGGCTCCTTCCCCAGCTGCTTCTGTCCTAGCCCAGGCCCGGGAGCCATTCTCATACTCTCACACTCGTGTGCACACCCACACACACATCACACACCTTGATGGTCACACAGTCACAGCCTGGCCTCTGCTTCTGTGGGCCAGTGGCTGGACACCCCCGGGATGGCTGAAAGGGGTCAGTACTTGGAAGTGGGGACATCAGGGTAGCTGAAGGAAATCCACACACTCAGATCAGATCGGAGTTCAGACTCTCTGACCTGAGGTAGGCTCCCCAGGGGCTGGGAGGGGAGTTGGACGCAGTGGAGGATGCAGGACAGAGAAGAAGAAAGGAGGAGGAGTGCAACGTGTGGGCAGCCGCCAAGAGTGAAAATAGAGGGAAACGCCATCAAGTGCTGGACAGAAGGGGCAGGTGGGACAAGCCCCACAGCCCCCTCCGCGGAAACGACCCCCTCCAGACTCAGCGTTCCCTGTGGGGCAGGCTCCGCCAGTCCTCGGCCACATGTGGTTCCAGTACCCAGGGTCCGAGTGCCTGGGATGGAGACGGCCAGTTCTGGCGGCCAGGTCCGATGCTCTGGAATCCAGCACCATTTCCCTCCTGGCCATGCCCGTCCACCAGCCTCTCCCACGCATTCAGCCCCTACGCACCCGGGGACCCCGGGCGGGGTGTGAGGGCACCTGTGGGGAGAGGGCCAAAGGGGTCAGGGGAAGCCCCGGCCTGGAGGGTACAGGGGCGCTTCCCCCAAGGCGGACCCAGCAGGCCGAGGCCCAGGAGCAGGGACCTGGGCCGGGCTGAGGGCACTGCGGGGGCTTGGCACTGTGTCCTAGGGCTGAACTTGGGAGACCTGCGGGCCAGTCTTTTACTCCCACACTCCACTGAACTAGTTTTGTTTTTTCATCTAGAGTCTCACTCTGTTGCCCAAGCAGGAGTGCAGTGGTGCGATCTCGGCTCACTGCAACCTCTGCCTCCCAGGTTCACGTGATTCTCCTGCCTCAGCCTCACCAGTAGCTGGGATTACAGGCACCTGCCACCACACCTGGCTAAGTTTTTATTTTTAGTAGAGACGGGGTTTCATGATGTTAGTCAGGCTGGCCTCAAACTCCTGATCTTGTGATCCGCTGCCTTCGCTTCCCAAAGTGCTGAAATTACAAGCCTGGGCCATCGCGCCTGGCCCACTGAACTATTCTTGTCAAGGTCATCAGTAGCCTCGGTGTTGCTGGACCCTATGGTTATTCTCAGTCCTTCTCTTATTTAGTCTCTCGGCAGCATTTGACCTGGTTGATCACTCCTTCCTCCTGGATACACTTTCTTCATTTGCACTGGCGAGAACATACTCTCCTGGTGTTCCTTCTACCACACTGGTTTATCATCTGTCCTCTTCTCTTCAATAATTCCTAACATCAGAGTGACCACAGTGGAGTGGTGTTGACTTTTGTATCCATAGTCACTCCTCTGATGGTCTCATCCAGACAAATGACTTCCAATACCACTCATGCTAGTAATGCCCAATTTTTTAAATCTCCGACCCTTTTAAAAACACTCCTAACTTGGCCGGGCGTGGTAGCTTACACCTGTAATCTCAGCACTTTGGGAGGCCAAGGCAGGTGGATCACCTGAGGTCAGGAGTTCAAGACCAGTCTGGCCAATACGGCGAAACCCTGTCTCAACTAAAAATACAAAAATGAGTCAGGTGACCCACCTACTCAGGAGGCTGAGAATCACTTGAACCTTGGAGGCAGAGGTTGCAGTGAGCCGGGATTGCACCACTGCACTCCAACCTGGGTGACAGAGCGAGACTCCATCTCAAATTAAAAATAAATAAATAAACAAACTCCTAAGTCATACATATTTCTCCTTGACATCTCCCCTCAGAAGTCTAATGGCTGCCTCCAACCCAACATGTCCCAGATTAAATTTCTGAGCTGGGCATGGTGATTTGTGCTTATAATCCCAGCACTTTGGGAGCCTCGGGTAGGAGGATCGCTTCAGCACAGGAGTTCAATACCAGCCATGACAACATAGTGAGACCCCCATCTCTGCAAAAAATTTAAAAATTAGTGGTCAGACATGGTGGCTCACTCCTGTAATCCCAGCATTTTGGGAGGCCAAGGCGGGTGGATCACCTGAGGTCAGGAGTTTGAGACCAGACTGATCAACAGGGCAAAACCCCATCTCTACTAAAAATACAAAAATTAGCCGGGTGTGGTGTCAGGCACCTGTAATCCCAGCTACTTGAGAGGCTGAGGGAAGGGGAATCGCTTGGACCTGGGAGGCGGAGGTTGCAGTGAGCCAACTTCGTACCATTGCACTCCAGCCTGGGTGACAGAATGAGACCCCATCTCAAAAAATAATAATAATGATAATAATTAAAAAATAGGCCGGGGGCGGTGGCTCATGCCTGTAATCCCAGCACTATGGGAGGCCAAGGTGGGTGGATCACGAAGTCAAGAGATGAGACCGTCCTGGCCAACAAGATGAAACCCTGTCTCTACTAAAAAAAATACAAAAATTAGCTGGACGTGGTGGCACAACCCTGTAGTCCCAGCTACTTGAGAAAGTGAGGCAGGAGAATTGCTTGAACCCACGAGGTGGAGGTTGCAGTGAGCCGAGATCACACCACTGCACTTCAGCCTGGTGACAGAGCGATACTCCGTCTCAATAAATAAATAAATAAAATAAAAATAAGAAATAAAAATTAGCTGGGCATGGTGGCATGTGCCTGTAGTCCCAGCTACTCAAGAAGATCGCTTGGGGCTGGGAGGTTAAGGCTGCAGTGAGCCCTGGTCGTACCACAAACTCCAGCCTGGGCAACAGGGTGAGACCCTATCTCACAAATAAAAACAAACAAAAAACAAGTATCAATCCTTTGCTTAAAACCCTGAAGTATCCCCCTCTCAACATAAAAGTCAAAGTCTTTTCAAGGGGCTACAAGCTCTTTAATCTCTCCCTCTCCTCCTTGCCCACTCTGCTCCAGCCAAGACAGCTTTCTGACTCTTCTGACATGCCAGGCACATTCCCGTCTTAAGGCTTCTCCACTGTGTCCCCTTCCTGAAATGTTCTCCCCCTGGATATCCACACGTGCCTTAACACCTATAAAATAGCACCTTCTCAGTAAGATCTACTCTGGCAGGTCCGGAGTTTGAGAGCAGCCTGACCAACATGGTGAAACCCTGTCTCTACTAAAAATCCAAAAATCAGCCAAACATGGTGGTGTGCGCCTGTAGTCCCATCTACTGGGGAGGTTGATGCAGGAGAATCACTCGAACCCAGGAGGTGGAGGTTGCAGTGAGCTGAGATTGCACCACTGCACTCCCGCCTGGGTGACCAAGTGAGACTCCATCTCAGAAAAAAAAAAAAAGAAAAAGTCTGGTACAGTGGCTCATGCCTGTAAGCCCGCCAACACTGGTGGATCACAAGGTCAGGAATTCGAAACCAGCCTGGCCGATATGGTGAAAACCTGTCTCTACTAAAAATACAAAAATTTGCTGGGCACGGTGGTGGGCACCTGTAGTCCTAGCTACTCAGGAGGCTGAGGCAAGGGAATAGCTTGAACCCGGGAGGCAGAGGTGGCAGTCAGCTGACACTCCATCTCCAAAAAAGAAAAAAGAACAAAGAAAAAAAACTCAATTAGATTTTAAAAAGCAACCGATCTATACTAGTTTTCTGTTTGTTTTAGAGACAGGATCTTGTTCTGTTGCCCAAGCTGGAGTGCAGTGGTGTGATCATGGCTCACTGCAGCCTTGAACTCCTGGCCTCAGGGGATCCTCTCCAGTCTTACCTCCAAACCCCAACCAGTAACTGGAACTATAGGTGCTGCCACCATGTCTGCTTTTTTTTTTTTTTTTTTTTTTTGGTAGGGACTGAGTCTCACTATGTTGCCCAGGCTGGTCTTGAACTCCCGGGCTCCAGTGATCCTCTCACCTTGGCCTCCCTAAGTGCTGGATTACAGGCATCAGCCACCATGCCCAGCCTGGTGATGTAGTTCATGAGTATTTATTATACTTTATAATTTACATGCTATGTATATTATTTTCCAGATCTTGAATCTTTTATATATATAAAAGTGTCTGGTCTGGCCAGATGCATCCTCGTCCAGATGGTCGTAGGTTCTTAAGAACTATATATATATATATATATTTTTGGAGACAGGGTCTGGCTCTGTTGTGCAAGCTGGGGTGCAGTGGCACGATCATAGCTCACTGCAGCCAACAAGTCCTGGATTCAAGTGATTCTCCTCCCTCAGCCTCCCAGGTAGTCAGGACTACAGGCACGCACTACCATGCCTGGCTAATTCTTTAAGATTTTTTTACAGAGGCCGGATCTCACTTTTTTTTTTTCCTAGGCTGGTCTTGAACTCCTGGCCTCAAATGATCCTCCCACCTCAGCCTTCCAAAGTGCTGGGATTACAGGTGTGAGCCACTGCGTCTGGCCCCCAAATATTGTATTGTAAAAGACAATGAAAAGCACACAAAACAAAAATGATCAGAGAGAAGCTAGGTGGAGTCAAATGCCTGGGCAAAAAGGGGTTAGGTCTGCAGCGCTACACTCAGATTAATTTACGGATGCAACTAGCCCAAACAGCATTAAATTTGCTAATTCAATGCTTGGTGGCCAGCGATGCATGTCAAGATAATTCACTTGAGCACAGACTAAAGGATTTGGACTTGTACTTATAGTCCAAGTTTCTCAAACTTGCTCTGTTTTTTATGAATCATCTGACACTTTCGTTAATAATACAGATTTCCAGGCGGCTCCCTTATAGATCCCGATTCTGTGCTCCTAGGAAGCATCCAGGCAATCGGTATTTCATGGGTTCGGTGCCACCTGGTGCAACTTGACAGTGAAAAATCGCTCCGCCTGCCAGGTGAAGGACCTGACGCTGGCGGGCAGCGGGGACTACCTGGTCAGCCCCAGGGGAGCAGGTGGCAAGCAGCCCCACGGCATTGCAGGAGCCCAGTGGAAGTTAGCACAGTAAACCCAATCGACAAGGCGCAATCACCCCTCTTCCCCAAAAATGGCCTCTTCAGCTCTTGCAGGGGAGAATCTGAAAGCCCCAAAGGGCAGAAGTCTAGGAGGAAATGATACCTGCAGAAAGAGATACAGTCTTGGCTACTGAAAACCACCTGGAGCCTCCTACGGACCCGCCCCCTCCTTCGGGGCCTCTTTTTTTTTTTTTGTGACAGAGTCTCAGTCTGTCCCCCAGGCTGGAGTGCAGTGGTTCAATCTCAGCT
This sequence comes from Aotus nancymaae, assembly GCF_030222135.1. NCBI lineage: Eukaryota > Metazoa > Chordata > Mammalia > Primates > Aotidae > Aotus > Aotus nancymaae. The sequence goes on from NW_026988414.1 coordinate 74,115,368, forward strand.
CACTGCAACCTCTGCCTCCCAGGTTCAAGAAATTCTCATGCTTCAGCCTCCTAAGTAGCTGGGACTACAGGCATGTGCCACCACGCCCAGCTAATTTTTATATTTTTGCTAGAGACCCGAGCCTTGGACAACTTTTTTTTTTTTTTTTTTTTTTTTGAGAGAGTCTTGCTCTGTTGCTGGGCTGAGTCATCCGCCCACCTCAGTCTGCCAAAGTGCTGGGATTATAGGTGTGAGCCATCGTGCTGGCCTAGACAATTTCTTATTCAAATTGTTTCTCAAACTGAAAAGTTACAGATAACACCACCTACCTGGCAGAGTTGCTGGAAAGAGTAAATGGCAGCCTAGAACTGGCAGGGCCTAGATGAGAGTTAGTTCCCCTCCTAACTTGAACATCACCTTTTCCTTAAAGCCTTCCCAGTTCAATGCTTGCTCCCTCCTCACACCTTTATACAGCATCCTGTGGAGACCGGATCACATTGCCTCGTGCTGCTGCTTCTCCCTGCTGCTTTGTAAATTCAAGTTCGGAGACTCTAAACTCTGAGACACACCAAGGCCTGGCTGTGCTGATACTGACAGTCCCAGTCGATTGCCTACTGGATATGTAATCTTTGGTAATTTGACCCATCTCTGCCTCAGTTCCCTCATCTGAAAGTAGAGAATTGGATTCTCCACTTTATGATTGCTGGGAGGCTGAAATTGGCTATCTAAGTGGTGAACTTAAAAACGGGCTGCCATATATAAAAGTATTTGCTATTATCTTCATCCCATGTCCCCTCCTCTACATCATTTCTTCACCAAATGGAAGAGGCAAGAGGATTGCTTGAACTCAGGAGTTCGAGATCAGCCTGGACAACATGGCAAAACTCTAGGTCTACAAAAATTAAAAACTAGCCAGGTGTGATGGCACGTGCCTATAATCCCAGCTACTGGGAAGGCTGAAGTGGGAGGATTGCTTGAGCCCAGATCGAGGCTGTAGTGATCTCCTGGTCTCAAGGGACAATGGGCTTTGTGTATATATATTAAAAAAAAAAAAAGGTGGGGCACAGTGACTCACGTCTGTAATCCCAGCACTTTGGGAGGCCGAGGCAGGTGGATCACCTGAGGTCAGGAGTGTGAGACTAGACTGGCCAAAATGGTGAAACCCCGTCTCTACTAAAAATACGAAAAAAATTAGCTGCCATGCCTGTAGTCTCAGCTACTCAGGAGGCTAAAGTAGGAGAATTGCTTGAACCCAGGAGGTGGAGGTTGCAGTGAGCCAAGATGGTGCCATGGCACTTCAGCCTGGGCGCCAAGAGCAAAACTCCATCTCAAAAGAGTCTTGAGTAAAACTTCGTAGTCTGCCTACTCTCCCTTCTAATTCTCTATCACTGCTATCATCTAAATTTCCAGGAACTCCTGGGCCACTTCGAACCGCTAGATGGCCAAGCTCCAGGGTGATTATTTCCTTAAGCAAGCAAACACCTCAGTCCTCTAATAGGGTACTTCCTGGGGCTGGAATATCCACAGGAAGTCCTGTGAGGAAGAGCTCTGCCAAAACACTCCTTCCAAGGAAGGGACTGGTAAAGTGACAAATTTGCCCAATCCTGTACAACATCCTGCATCCTCCACATGTGGCCCCGGCTGCAGATCTCATCGACAGGCAGGTCGCTGCTGACTCTATTCCTTTTCTCTGGGTTCCTGGGATGCATAAATATGACCCTATATAAGAAAACTAGAGGCCGGGCACGGTGTCTCATGCCGGTAATCCTAGCATTTTGGGAAGCCGAGGTGAGCGGTTTATGAGGTCAGGAGTTAGAGACCAGTCCGGCCAATATGGGGAAATCGTCTCAACTAAAAATACAAAAATTATCCGGGCACAGTGGCGGGCACCTGTAATCCTAGCTACTCGGGAGGCTGAGGCAGGAGAATTGCTTGAACCCAGGAGACTGAGGTTGCAGTGAGCTGAGATCTCGGCACTGCACCCAGCCTGGGTGACAGAGCAGGAGTTCGTCTTGATGAAAGAAGAAAACAAAAGCATACAGATAAAAAGTTGCACTTACAAAGCAGCTGAGTCATTTATTGGCATTAGGAAAGCATTCCTTTAAACAAGGGAGGAGATCCTGAACACACTAGTCTCACTGAGTTTATAAAAATTTGAGCCCACCAAACTCCCCATCATCTCTACAGATAGCTTAACCCCATGGCCAGGAGCAAGAATTCGAGTTAAATGAATGGAATCAGTCCAGTTACAAGACGATAAAGGGAAACAGAGCATGGGGATTTGCAGTTTTTGCTTTTACATTACAAAGTTTCCAACGCAAGAAGCCAACAATACCCCAGAGCAGCACCAAGTTACTTCCCACTGTTTCCCAAGGCACAAAAATCAGTAGTCCAGGTTCTAAGAACATTTCTTGGAAAACAAGGACGCACCTCCCGTGGCTGTGTGCACGGCCTGCCCTTGATGTATCAAGTTCTTAAGAACCTACAACCGTCTCACACCCTTGGGGAGAGCACCTTCCAGCATCAGGTCTGTTTTCCCATCTGTAAAAGCCGTGGAAAGTGGGAGAGCCGCTAGGCTTCCAGATCGAAGTCATCGCGCTCCTCGTTGTACTCCAGCACGTGCCGCTTGATCTTGGACGAGTCGACCCAAGTGACAAAGTCCTCCATGCTGCGCGTTACAAGGAAGGCGGGGTCGGTAACCACGTCAGGGCCCACGCGTATGTGGCCTTGCTCCACAAAGGCCACGGCAGCCTGAAGGTGCTGCGCCATGCGCAGCTTGAGGAGCACGGTGGGAAGGCGGCGGCGGCAGAAGGACGAGGCCGTGACGAAGTCGCAGAGCTCCAGCGAACCGCGGGTGGGCACCAGGCCGAGAGCATACAGCTTGTCTAGCAGCGCGGCGGAAGCGCGCACGCGGAACGGGTCGCGCTCGGGCAGGTCGCGCAGGCGCCGCGCCAGCTCACGCACGGCACGGCTCAGCTGGTTGTAGCGCGTGTAGTCCTCCCGCCGCTGCAGCCGATAACGCCGCAACACGCGCAGCTCGTGCAGGTTGTGATCGGTGACCTCCCAGTTCAGGAAGTCCACCTGTTTCAGCAGCTTCTGCTCGTGGAACTTAAGCTTCCGCACCATGATGGCGGAAGCCTCAGCGGCAGGACCCGACGCTGAGAGCGCGCTGTGACGCCTGCGCGATTTCTGCCGCAGCGCGCCAAGACCTGGAAGCCCTGGGACTCTGGGCCAATGAAAGAAAAGCTTAGGGTCACGCCCTCACTTCCCATTGGTCAGGGTGAGACCACGCCTCTGCACTGGCATCTCGCGTGTCTTCTTTTCTTCGCGTTTGGTGAAGGAGCGGGTAGATGCACCGGAGGAAGGTGGTGCGGGTGTGTCGCTAGGAGGCTCCGCATGGTTTTTAGTAGCCAAGACTGTATCCGTTTGTGCAGGCATCATCTCCTCCTAGACTGATGCCCTTTGGGGACTGTTACGGTCTTCCCCGCTACAGCTGAAGAGGCCGTTTTTGGGGAAGAGCGGTGACTGTGCTAACTGGGCTCCTGCGGTGCCGTGGGAGTGTTTGCCGGAGCGGGCCGTCCTGGGGCTGACCTGGTAATTCCCGCCGGCCGCGAGCGTCAGGTTCTTTTTTTTTGAGACGGAGTTTCTTTCTTGTTGCCCAGGCTGGAGTGCCGTGGCGTGATCTCGGCTTACTGCAACCTCCGCCTCCCAGGTTCAAGCAGTTATCCTCCCTCAGCCTCCTGAGTAGCTGGGATTACAAGCATGGGCTGCCACGCTGGCTAATTTTGTATTTTTAGTAGAGACGGGGTTTCTCCATATTGGTCAAGCTGGTCTCGAACTCCTGATCTCAGCTGATCCGCTCACCTGGCAGGCGGAGCGATTTTTCACTGTCAAGTTGGACCAGGTGGCACCGAACCCATGAAATACCGATTGCCTGGATGCTTCCTAGGAGCACAGAATCGGGATCTATAAGGGAGCCGCCTGGAAATCTGTATTATTAACGAAAGTGTCAGATGATTCATAAAAAACAGAGCAAGTTTGAGAAACTTGGACTATAAGTACAAGTCCAAATCCTTTAGTCTGTGCTCAAGTGAATTATCTTGACATGCATCGCTGGCCACCAAGCATTGAATTAGCAAATTTAATGCTGTTTGGACTAGTTGCATCCGTAAATTAATCTGAGTGTAGCGCTGCAGACCTAACCCCTTTTTGCCCAGGCATTTGACTCCACCTAGCTTCTCTCTGATCATTTTTGTTTTGTGTGCTTTTCATTGTCTTTTACAATACAATATTTGGGGGCCAGACGCAGTGGCTCACGCCTGTAATCCCAGCACTTTGGAAGGCTGAGGTGGGAGGATCATTTGAGGCCAGGAGTTCAAGACCAGCCTAGGAAAAAAAAAAAAAGTGAGATCCGGCCTCTGTAAAAAAATCTTGAAGAATTAGCCAGGCATGGTAGTGCGTGCCTGTAGTCCTGACTACCTGGGAGGCTGAGGGAGGAGAATCACTTGAATCCAGGACTTGTTGGCTGCAGTGAGCTATGATCGTGCCACTGCACCCCAGCTTGCACAACAGAGCCAGACCCTGTCTCTAAAAAAAAAAAAAAGAGAAAAGGTTTGATGTCTGGAAAACAATATACATAGCATGTAAATTATAAAGTATAATAAATACTCATGAACTTAGCCAGTTTAAGAAAACATCACCAGCCGGGCGTGGTGGCTCACGCCTGTAATCCAAGCACTTTGGAGGCCAAGGCGGGCAGATCACCTGAGGTCAGGAGTTCAAAACCAGCCTGACTAACATGGTGAAACCCCGTCTTAAAAAAAAAAAAGAAAAGAAAACATCATCAGGCTGGGCATAGTGGCTGATTCCTGTAATCCCAACATTTTGGGAGGCCAAGGTGGGAGGATCTCTGGAGCTCAGGAGTTCAAGACCAGCCTGGGCAACATAGTGACACTCAGTCCCTATGGGGAAAAAAACAAATTAGCCAGGCATGGTGGCAGCACCTATAGTTCCAGTTACTGGTTGGGGTTTGGAGGTAAGACTGGAGAGGATCCCCTGAGGCCAGGAGTTCAAGGCTGCAGTGAGCCATGATCACACCACTGCTCTCCAGCTTGGGCAACAGAACAAGATCCTGTCTCTAAAACAAACAGAAAACTATTACAGTTCGTTTGCTTTTTTTAATCTAATGGATTTTTTTTTTTTTTTTGAGATGGAGTCTTGCTCTGTTGCACGGGCTGGAGTGCAGTGGCGCAATCTCGGCTCACTGCAACTTCTGCCTCCTGGGTTCAAGCTGTTCTCCTGCCTCAGCCTCCTGAGTAGCTGGGACTACAGGCGTGCACTACTATACCTGGCTAATTTTTGTATTTTTAGTAGAGATCGGTTTCACCATGTTTGTCAGGCTGGTCTTGAACTCCTGACCTCAGGCGATCCGTCCGCCTCGGCCTCCTACAGTCCTGGGCCTCTCTAGTAGCTGGGATCACAGTTGCCCGATACCACGCCCCACTAATTTTTGTATTTTTAGTAGAGATGGGGTTTCGCCATGTTGGTCAGGCTGGTCTCAAATTCCTGACCTCAGGTTATCCACCTGCCTTGGCCTCCCAAAGTGCTGGGATTACAGTCATGAGCCACCATGCCTGGCCACTAATTTTTTAAAAAATTTTTTATAGAGATGGGGGTCTCACTATGTTGTCATGGCTGGTCTTGAACTCCTGGGCTGAAGCAATCCTCCTACCTCAGGCTCCCAAAGTGTTGGGATTACAAGCATAAGCCACCATACCCAGCTCAGAAATTTAATTTGAGACATGTTAGGTTGGAGGCATCCATTAGACTTCTGAGGGGAGATGTCAAGGAGAAATATGTATGAGTTAGGGGGTGTTTTGTGTGTGTGTGTGTGTGTGTGTGTTTGTGTTTGAGATGGAGTTTCGTTCTTGTTGCTCAGGCTGGAGTGCAGTGGTGTGATCTCAGCTTACTGCAACCTCCATCTCCTGGGTTCAAGCAATTCTCCTCCCTCAGCCTCCTGAGTAGCTGGGACTACAGGCATTCACCACCACACTGGCTAACTTTGTATTTTTAGTAGAGATGGGATTTCTTCATATTGGTCAGGCTGGTCTCGAACTCTCAATCTCAGGTAATCTGCTTGCCTGAGCCTCCCAAAGTGCTGGGATTACAGGCATAAGCCACCATGCCTGGCCCAGGAGTTTTTTTTTGAAAGGACTGGAGATTTTAAAAATTGGGCATTACTAGCATGAGTGATATTTGAAGTCATTTGGCTGGATGAGACCATCATAGGAGTGACTATGGATACAAAAGACACCACCACTCTGCTGTGCTCACTCTAAAGTTAGGAATTATTGGAGGCTGGGTGCGGTGGCTCATGCAGGTAATTCGAGCACTTAAGGAGGCTAAGGTGGGAGGATCATGAGGTCAAGAGATGGAGACCATCCTGGCCAACATGGTGAAATCTCGTCTCTACTAAAAATACAAAAAGTAGCCGGGCGTGGTGGTGTGTGCCTGTAGTCCCAGCTACTTGGGAGGCTGAGGCAGGAAAATTGCTTGTATCTGGGAGGCAGAGGATGCAGTGAGCCAACATTGTGCTACTACACTCCAGCCTGGCAACACAGCTAGACTCCCATCTCAATTAAAAGAAAAGAAAAAAATAATTATTGAAGAGAAGAGGACAGAGGATGAACCAGTGTGGTAGAAGGGACACCAGGAGAGTATGTTCTCGCCAGTGCAAATGAAGAAAGTGTATCCAGGAGGAAGGAGTGATCAACCAGGTCAAATGCTGCCGAGAGACTAAATAAGAGAAGGACTGAGAATAACCATAGGGTCCAGCAACACCGAGGCTACTGATGACCTTGACAAGAATAGTTCAGTGGAGTGTGGGAGTAAAAGGCTGCCTAGAGGGATTTAAACAGAGAACAGGAAAAGGAAATTGGAGGCACCTAGTATAGCTAGCTATTTCAAGGAATTTTGCTGCAAAAGTGAGCAGAGAAATGGGGCAATAGCTGGTGGGGAAAGTGGAGTCAAAAAATATTTTTTAAACATGTGGGTTGACACTTCCCTCAACAACCGCAACTTACTGGTTGTGATTCCAGTCTATTCTACCTCCAAAAGCTCTTCCATTTTCTTCTCTGCAGCCCCATTACCCCTGCCCGGTGTCAGGCCCTCATCGTCTTTTGTCTGCATTCCTACAGTAATAGCCCAGTGTATCCTGCAGGCTGCCACCAGCAGGGTCAGTCTGAAAACCACTGGGCACAGTTCTCCCTTGCTGTCTCCTTTCCTAAAGGATGAAAATTGAATGCCTGGGTGAAGGATGGATGCTGTTTCCTGTGTATGAATCAGGGTCCCAGCAGGAAAGAGAGAATACACCCCAATGAGAATAATGTGAGAGGCTGGGTGTGGTGGCTCATGCTTGTAATCCCAGGACTTTGAGAGGCTGAGGCAGGAGGATCGCTTGAGCCCAGGAGTTTGAGATCAGCGTGGGCAACACGGCAAAACCCCGTCTCTACAAAAAATACAAAAGTTGGCTTGGTGTGGTGGTGTGCACTTGTAGTTCCAGCTACTTGGGAGACTGAGGTGGGAGGATCGCCTGAGCCCAGGGAGGTTGAAGCTACAGTGAGCTATGATTATACCACTGTACTCCAGCCTGGGCAACAGAGTGAGACCCTGTCTCAAGAATAAAAGGAAAAGAAAAAAAGAATAATGTGAGACTTGACATAAAGGGACTGTTTCCATAGGAATGGGCAGGGCACAGGGACATCACAAGGGTTAGTGCAGTTTCCTGAGACTGGTAACATGGGGCTCTGTTACCCCTGGGCCTGAAGAGGGTCCCTGGAGGGGAGGAAATGGGAAAATACAGGTTCTGGAAACCTCTGTGAGGCTGAAGAGTGAGTTCTTCCCAAGAACCTGGAAAAAAGGGTGTACCTGAGAGTTACAGAAAACCCAACCAGAACACATGTGGGAGTAAATCCAAGATGGCTGGTCTGTAAATGTGTGACTGAGTGTTTGGGAAGCAACTAAAGGTCGTCAGGGGTGGCGGCTGAGGATGCCTTGGGGAGGCGGGGCTGGAGGGGGACCCTACTGGGTGAATAGAAATCCCGATCGTATTGAGTAGGCTAATAAAGTGTTTACAGGAGTGTCTAGCACTCAGCAAGCACTAAGGAAGTAGACGCGTTTTTTTAAATCTTTATTTTGGGGGGACAAGGTCTCGCTCTGTCCTCCAGGCTGGAGTATAAGGGCATATACAATGGCACTATCTTGGCTCACTAGCCTCTGACTCCTGGCCACCTTACCTGGCCGATGCTATTTTTTTTGTTTTTCTTTTTTTGGAGATGGAATCTTGCTCTGTCGCCCAGGCTGGAGTACAGTGGTGCAATCTAGGCTCACTGCAACCTCTGCCTCCCAGGTTCAAGTGATTCTCCTGTCTCAGCCTCCTGAGTAGCTGGGATTACAGGTATATGCCACCACGCCTGGCTAATTTTTGTATTTTTAGTAGAGACGGGGTTTCACCATGTTAGTCAGGCTGGTCTCCAACTCCTGACCTTATGATCTGCCTGCCTCAGCCTCCCAAAGTGCTGGGATTACAGGCATGAGCCACCACGGCAGGCCAGGAAACACAGTTTTAAAATACTTTACTGAGAAACTTGTTACACCTTTTCCCCTCTTGGGGGTTCCAGGCTCACTGAGCTAACTTTCTGTTAACTGGGCTTCCCAAGGAGCAGCCCAAATTGCCTTGACCTATTGATGCAGAAATTCAGTTCTGCTTGACAGTTTTATTTCTCTGTGCAAATTAATACCTAGGCTTCTGGGGTTCGTACATAGGCCTTTATTCTGGTCAAATGCCAGACCTGCAAAAGGAGTTGAACACTCACTGAACCAGTGAAACTGGGTTTTGGAGCCAGAGGTCTGGGAACCATGTCCCTCGAAATAGCCAAAGGTATCCATCTTTAGCAGAACTAGCTTGTACCAGTTAATCTGCAACAAGTGAGCAGAGAGAGAATGAAGGGAAGATCTAGCTAGACAGGGCAGACGAGACTCCAGGGATAGCCAGGAAAGGAGGTCCTCCTGAAGCCTTTGTCTCACCTTAGGCACCTCCTCCTTCAGGAAGCCTTCCTTGATCCTTGCTTCACCCAGGCTGGGGTAGGTACCCTCACGTGCACTTTTCATGGCACTAGTCACACTGGGCAGGGAGCAACTACTTGTCACAACACATCTGAGCTTTTGGAAGGTAAGCATAATGTCTTACTTCTTTGTAGCTCAGGGGCCTGGTGCAGGGTAGGTAGGTACTCAACGTTTCTTGAGTGCCTAACTTGACTGAATGAATGAATGAGACAGAATGGATTAATTAAAGACAAGAGAGGGTGGACTGTAAGCCCTCCAGGGTGGGAACCCCGACTGCCTGTGATGTACTCCCCAGTGCCCAGCACAGTGCCTAGCACAGTCAGTGCCGGAAGTGCTCCAGATACACTGACCCAGGATCAGATTCCACTTGCCTCTTCCCAAAGACTCTACCTGACCACCTCTCTCCTTGGTGCTGCTGGCTAGGACAGAACATGCAGTCCCTGCTGCCCACTCAGCAACCCGGAACCGAGTCGCACCTAGACTTGTTCCCTGTCGCTGCAGATGTAGGGTAGTGTGTTCCTCATTCCCCCACCCCACCCCGCCCAGGTAGTCGCCCAGGGTAGGGTCTCCCGGTCTGGGTAGGGTGCTGCACCCGCAGCTGTCGGTCTCTTAGGTCAGATGCCTGGAACGCGCAGGCCGTTTCTGCCCCTCCGGAAAACAGTCTCCGAGCTGCGCCACGATCCCGTCTCGGCGGAGCAGGAGTGGGGAATGGGAAGGTGGGAAGGCGAGTCCGCGACTCTGCTCCCCCACCCCAGCTGGCGCGGCTTTCCATGCACCCCCCGATCTCCCGATCCTGGCTCTGGCGCGGTGCTCCTTGCAGCCCCACGCTTTGCAAACTTTCTGAGTTTTACTCCATTTGCGTCACGGAAAAGGCAGGAGGATGACGGAGTCCAGGAAGCGAGGCAGCAGCGGCTGGCAAGCTCCCCCGCCGGGCGCTCCAACCACGGGGGCGTGAGGTGTCTCCGGCGAGGGCGGACAGGCGGAGGGAGAGCCGGGAGGTGGCGGTCCCAGGGAGCAGCCCCGGAGGCTCTCGGGCACTCTGGTTCCCGGGTCGTCTCCTCCGTCTCGCCTCCCGGACTGAGCGCCAGCGAGCCAGGGCGCCGGCCAGATGGGAAGCCGCACGGAGGAGTAGGCGGGGCTCGGCTGCAGCTCCCCGGGCCCGCGGGAGGGCGGAGCCGGCCGTCCCTGCCCCGCTGGGACGCACGGAAGCGCGGCGGAGTTTGCCCGAGTCTCCAGCCTGCTTTCCCTTCCCTCCTCCCTCTCCCCACCCCTCACCTCCCCTTCGGCGATCCCCTCCTTCCTCAGGACGCCACCTCCCGGAATCGCCTTTTTGTTTTGGAGCTGCAGTCTCGCTGGTGGCGCGGAGGGTCTGCGAGCGCGGGGGAAGGCCGGCTGGGGGCGCAGCCCGCCGCCCACTGACCGGGCCCCGCGGGGCCGAGCGGAGGACGGACGGACAGCCGCGCCATCTGCTCGCAAGGGCTCACTCTCCAAACTCCTGTTGAGTGTTTGCGTGCACGCGAGGGTGGGGGGCGGGACCGCTTTCTGCTGGGGTTACCTTTGGACGGGGTTCCTGGGATTCAGAGCAGAGTCAGCGTCAGGCTCAGAAACTGCTGAGGAATTGGGCAAACAAAAGAGACCACTCAGCGAGTGGCCAGAAGTCGCCCGAGCGCCTCTTCGCGCCCCCTCCCTCCTCCGGGGTTGGAGCTGGCCACTTTTGGGGCGGGGAGAGGGCCCCCGAGTCGGCGGGGGCTCCGGCTGCGCAGCCGGGGTCGAAGAGTTGGCGGCCTGTTGTGTAAGCCTCAGTCCTTGTTTTCCCGGCCTGGCTCGTTGTGAAGCCGGACACATCACCCTTGGACTCGATTCAGGAGGCTGCTGCTTTTCTCCTTGCCCCTCTTGGATTTTCCGGATTTTTGAAAACCCAGTGGCCCAGGAGCAAGAGGAGGAGGAAGGAGGAAGGGGCAGATCTGCAGAGGAATGTGAGAGCCTCCCAAAGCCAGAGCGGCCAAAAGGATCTGGGAGCCAGAGGGACGGCCGAGCCCTGCCTGGGTTTCTGGAATGGTGATTTCCGAGTGAGTCTCTTCTATTTTAGAGCTTTGTTCCAGTGGAAAGTGTAGAATTCTTCCCCTCGCAGAGCAGGTTTCTTCAGGTCACTTGATTTTTCTTCTGGGAGTGGGAGGAAGGAGAGACTCCCTTCTAACTCCCCGGGGGCTGATAAGGGAGGAGGAGACTGTGGACATGAGCCCTCCCTGCTCACAGACCTATGACCGGAGACCTGATAGGGCAGTTTCTGGGCCATGGACATTGCTTTGAAGAGCAGGAGGCTGGACAGCATCTGTGGGTGCTGAGACCCCACCTTAGGGCCTGAGAGGCAAGCTGAGCTGCGTGAGTGGCATCAGCCACGAGTTCGTTCTTAAACGCCCTTGTGAGCATCCCGGGTCTGGGCAGGACCCCCTCTTTCCCATTTTTCTTCACCACCCAGCCCAGCCATGGCACTGAAAGGCCGAGCCCTCTATGACTTTCGCAGTGAGAACAAGGAGGAAATCAGCATCCAGCAGGATGAGGACCTGGTCATCTTTAGTGAGACCTCTCTGGATGGCTGGCTGCAGGGCCAGAACAGCCGTGGTGAGACAGGGCTCTTTCCTGCGTCTTATGTGGAGATCGTCCGATCCGGCATCAGTACGAATCATGCTGACTACTCCAGCAGCCCTGCAGGCTCTCCGGGAACCCAGGTGAGCTTGTACAATAGCCCCACTGTGGCCAGCCCGGTCAGGAGTGGTGGAGGCAGTGGCTTCCTCTCAAACCAGGGTAGCTTCGAGGAGGATGATGATGATGACTGGGATGACTGGGACGACGGCTGTACGGTGGTGGAGGAGCCACGGGCTGGTGGGCTGGGCACCAACGGGCACCCTCCCCTCAACCTCTCCTACCCTGGTGCCTACCCCAGCCAGCACATGGCCTTCCGGCCCAAGCCACCATTGGAGCGGCAGGACAGCCTGGCATCTGCCAAGCGAGGCAGTGTGGTGGGCCGTAACCTCAATCGTTTCTCATGCTTTGTGCGTTCTGGAGTGGAGGCCTTCATCCTGGGTGATGTGCCCATGATGGCCAAGATCGCTGAGACATACTCCATTGAAATGGGCCCTCGTGGCCCCCAGTGGAAGGCCAACCCCCACCCATTTGCCTGCTCTGTGGAGGACCCCACCAAACAGACCAAGTTCAAGGGCATCAAAAGCTACATCTCCTACAAGCTCACACCCACCCATGCTGCCTCACCAGTCTACCGGCGCTACAAACACTTTGACTGGCTCTATAACCGCCTGCTACACAAGTTCACTGTCATCTCGGTGCCTCACCTGCCTGAGAAGCAGGCCACAGGCCGCTTCGAGGAGGACTTCATTGAAAAGCGGAAGCGGCGACTCATCCTCTGGATGGACCACATGACCAGCCACCCTGTGCTCTCCCAGTACGAAGGCTTCCAGCATTTCCTCAGCTGCCTGGATGACAAGCAGTGGAAGATGGGGAAACGCCGGGCGGAGAAGGATGAGATGGTGGGTGCTAGCTTCCTGCTCACCTTCCAGATCCCCACGGAGCACCAGGACCTTCAGGACGTGGAAGATCGCGTGGACGCCTTCAAGGCCTTCAGTAAGAAGATGGACGACAGCGTCCTGCAGCTCAGCACTGTGGCGTCAGAGCTGGTGCGCAAACATGTTGGGGGCTTCCGCAAGGAATTCCAGAAGCTGGGCAGTGCCTTCCAGGCCATCAGTTATTCCTTCCAGATGGACCCCCCCTTTTGCTCTGAGGCCCTCAACAGCGCCATTTCTCACACGGGCCGTACCTATGAAGCCATCGGCGAGATGTTTGCTGAGCAGCCCAAGAATGACCTCTTCCAGATGCTGGACACGCTGTCTCTCTACCAGGGCCTGCTCTCCAACTTCCCTGACATCATCCACCTACAGAAAGGTAAGGCCCAGTGCAGGGAGGAAACCCATCCTGAGTCTGGCTCTCTGCTGGGCCTTGGGGAGATGGGGATGGCCTGGATAGAATGGAGCAACTCGTCTTGATTTCTCTGTCTCAGTCATTCATTTAACAAATGTGTTGTGCTGGGCACGGTGGCTCACACTTGTAATCTCAGAACTTTGGGAGGCTGAAGTAGGAGCATTGCTTGGGCGCAGGAGGATGAGGCTACAGTGCCAGCCTGGGTGACAGAGTGAGATTCTGTCTCTAAAACAACAAACAAATGTGTTGAATTTCAACTCTGCGTCTGTGTCAAGTGTGCTTCTAGGTGCAGGGATATTGTTGTGGACAGGCCTGTTCTCCGTCCTCATGGAGCTTGATATTTACCTTGTAAGTTCATTCATTTTCTCTGTTTGGATCTCATTTACCCATCATGCATGGCGTCATGCTGGGTTCTGAGAACACACAGATGACCGGGCCCCAGACTTTGCCCTTGAGGAGCTGGTAGGCCCTTGGGAGACGCAGACCCAGACCCAGATAACAAGAGCTCAGAGTGGGGGCCTGTCTTCCTCTCCTTGCAAATTCACCTCCCCCACTTTGCAGCATTGCACCCTTGCAGCTCACCACTGTGTATTCTCTCTGTGAGCTTCCTATCTGGGTGCAGGAAGATCCCTGCCCCCATTTTGCAGATGAAGGAGCTAGTGTCCACGGAAGGGTGGTTGTACAGCTTGTGGCTCAGCTGGGACTGTCTCTTCCTCCTGCCACCTCCCCAGGGACACGTCCATGTTGGCCGCTTCCCAAGCCTAGCCATGTTTTCAGTTCTCATGACCCCCTCTGTGGAGGAGGGACAGGATGGGCCTCTGCCTGTTACTGGTGGGGCTGTCAAGGAACTGCCAGGGAAATGACTCATCCTGGGTCACACAGGGGCACCCTGGCTGGGCCAGGGGAGCGGAATCAGGGGTCCAGGGCACTGCCCACGTGGTTTAACCAACTCCTGCTTCCCAAGCCTGGCTTCTCTTCTTGCCTAAGGAGAGAGTCAGGGTTTGCCCCAGCAGGTGCCTGAGTACTGGGGACAGCTGGGAGCGCAGATGTCAGGAGAGAGGTGTGGTCCTCCCTGGGGCTGCTTGGTAACTTGGGGAAGAACGTCTGTAGGGCGTGGAGCTGGCTCTCTGGCCCTTAGGCCCTGAGGTCAGGCCTGGCTTGGTGGGGAGTTTGACTCTGGGTGAGGCCAGGAGGCAGATCTCTGGACTGAGCTTGGGGAAAGCAAACGTCACCCACCACCACCACGGAGGGCCTGGGGTAAGCTGGCCTTGCTTTCCTTTACCAGCTCCCAGCCTCCTTTCTCCCCTCGCTGTATCCTCCTGCTCTTTCCTGCTTTCTGCCTTTTTTTTTCTCATCTCTACCTTTCTTCCTCCTCCTCTGAACTCCAGGAGACACAAACCTGAGTGCTAGTCTTTGCTCTGCCACTAGGTTGCTGTGTGTCCCGGGGAGTGCCTTTGCCTCTCTGGGCCTTAGTTTCTTGATCTGTAAAACAAGGGAAAGGGGTCCCAGTGAGCTGTCAGGCCTTCAGAGGAGTAGATGGGAAGGGACTCCTGGAGAGGGTCTGGCTCAGAAGCAGAATGACACCTTAGCTCTGGCTCTGAGCTCGGGGGCAGCAGTCGGGCAGAGGAGGTGGCCAGGCCTGCTGGGGACCCACTGGGGCAGGTGTCTCCCTGAGCAGAAGTGGGAAAGCTGGTTCAACTAGCTCCTTAGATGGCTTGTTCCTGTGCAGGCAGCAGTGGGGGGGGGTGCAGGCAGCACAGTGATTAAACAGATGCTCCCATGCAGTGGCTGGGGACCCATCCCCCAGAGCAGAGCTGAGGGCGTTAGGGCAGCCCCACACCCAGGAAGGACACCAGGGCCTCCCAGGCTCAGGTGGAAACCAGGCCGGCCTTTCTGACCCTGGGCAGAGAGACAGAGCTGAGAGAGGCCATTTCTGAGTTTCTACTTGAGGTGTTTCTAAGAGTCAGGGACCACTGTCCTCTGTGCTGATGTATTTGACCTGAAGCAGAGGCCAGCCCACCTCCTTTCCTCCCTGGTAGGACCTCTTCTAATGGGCCAAGCCCTCTCTGGCTTACTCTAGGTTCTGGGCTCTGCACTGTGCCTCCCAGGCCTGTGGTGTGGGGCAAGTTAAGGAGTGGGTATTTCCAGATGAGGATTCTTATCAAATAAATAAATTAATTAAAAAAAAAAAAAAGGAATGGGTACTGAGACAGAACTGGACAGACTTTGGGACCACAGCCCGACAGGGTGTGATAGGGAGGGGGTCCTATGCTGGCCCTATGGATGGAGCCCTTCTCAAAGGAAGGAGCAGGACAGTTGGGTCCTGGGCTCCCAGGATTCTGTCCAGCCTGTTTGGACATCTGAATGGGTGGTGAGTGTGTGGGAGGAAGGAGAGTGCAGGCCTAGGTGGGAGTCAGGAGTTCAGGATTTGGACAAACTTTGCATCTGACATGACTTTGGAAGAGATTTCTCCCCTCCGTCTCTAGGTGAGTAAAATGCAGCCTGAGGGTCTTCATTTCCTTTGGAGAGCTCTATGTCCTGTGAAACTTACATTAAACAAAAATGTATGCTTTTCAAAATAAAAATAAAATGGGACACAAACCCTGGCTGGAGCTGAGAGGAAGCCCAGAGGAAGTCTGGTCTGTCCACGGGCCTAGTCCCTGAAGCCCAATCCAGGGGTCCCCTAAGAGAAGGGTAACCATATAATTAACGGTCTAAACTGGGGCAGTTTGGGGCATAAAAGGGGGCTCTAGCAATAGTCCCAGGACAAAAAGGGGAAAGTGACTCTCCAGGGCAAGCCAGGACCTATGCTCCCCGCAACTTGAGAGCCAGCAAGAGCAGGGCTGGTCCTAAGGCTGATGACAAGTCGGGAGGGTGATGTGGTCACCTCCGTTTTACAGACAAGGTGCAGTGCTGCAGATGAGCCTCAGAGCAGGAGCTGGAACCCAGTGCGTCTGGCTCTGCAGCCCAGGCTGTTTCACTGGTGGGGGTGGGGGTCCCCAGGGATGGATAGCTGAGCCAGAAGGTGAAGGAGGAGGGAGGAAGGCTTGGGTGCTGCTTCACTGGTTCCATGAGCTAGAGATAGGCCCAGGACCACAGAGCATCCATGGGGGGCCACAGGGACAGTGTGGCCAAGGCAAAGTGGCCATTGTAGGGGCAGGTTCTTGCCTGGGGGACAGGTGGGTTCAGCCTCTGGGTATCTGAGCCATCATCTAGCCCTGTCTCTACTGCCCCTCCTAGGCTTCCGTAAACAAAGAGATTAATACTGGTGTGAGCTACCACCGGCCGGTACTTGCTGTGAGCTCGTTAATAGAAAAGCAGTTTGCGCTGGGCGCTGCGGCTCACGCCTGTAATCCCAGCACTTTGGGAGGATGAGGCGGGTGGATCACGAGGTCAGGAGTTCAAGACCAGCCTGGCCAACACAGTGAAACCCTATCTCTACTAAAAATACGAAAAGTTTGCTGAGTGTGGTGGCCCGTGCCTGTAATCCCAGCTACTTGGGAGGCCGAGGCAGGAAAATTGCTGGAACCTGGGAGGCAGAGGTTGCAGTGAGCCAAGATCAAGCCACTGCATCCCAGCCTGGCAGCAGAGCAAGACTCCATCTCAAAAAAAGAAAAAGGCAGTTTGCCAACTGTACCATGTAGCATCTGGAGCTCCTGTTCTATCTCAGATGCGCTCCTTTGTACTGCGTACATATTAGTTCAGTTAAGCCTCAACTATACTGTAGAGCGGGTACAATTATTATTATCCCATTTTACAGATGTGGAAACTCTAAAGCACTATACCATGTGAGATGTTGTCAACAGCATCACACCTAGTGCAACCTGTCCCACTGGACAGTGGGGAGACCTGGAACGCAGGCAAGGGCAGTGGCTTCCTGGAGAGGACACAGCTAGGCCTGGGACTCAGACCTCCTGCTCCCTCCCGCCCCCAACCTGGGGTAGATGTTAGCTATCTCCGAGAGGTGGGGGCAAGATGGATTGAGGCGGGAGCTTAGGGAACGTCTCCAGGACTCTGCAGCTGGTGGCCTCCAACCTCCTTCCCCCATTTTGGGACCCAGCCTGTAGGAGAAGGGCTGAGGCAGGAGGCCCCCCCGCCCCGGGTCCTCAGCTATCAGGTTGAGTCCTAAGCGGAATGTAGGGGGGATGCTGGGTAGGCTTGAGCCCCAACTCCCAGCCTGTCAGGTGGGGTGCATTAGCATTAGCTGGTCCTAGCCCCAGAGCTGAGTCACAGGGTGGAGGGGTAACGGAGAGCAGGGTGGGGCCTCTGTTCCCCCCGACCTCTGCGGCCTTTGCTCCCCACTCCTGGCCCCCTGCCTGTCTGTGGACACCTAGCCATTGCAATAGGTTCATTCTTACTCTTTGAGCTCATCAGCAAAAGAGGCCTTTCCTTCCTCCAAGGCCCTGGGCAGGAAAAGTTCTATAGATGCGCTTCACGGTGCCAACTCTCTCGGGCAGGTGGAATCCGGGCTAGTTCCGTATCTGCCTTTCAGCTAGGTTCCTTCTGCGGAAGTTTAACTCCAGTTTCTTCACCCTGCTGTTTTCTGCCTTTCTTCTTACAATCCTTCCTACTCCTTGGGACCTTCTTGAATCCCTGTTTGATGTCTGGGGGCCCCACATATATGCCTGAAGGACCTGGCATGGCCTGCCTGCAACAGAAGAGGTGTCCAGCCCCCAGCTATGGAGGCAGGAAGGAGGCTGGGCATCCCTGGCAAGTTCCTGCCTCCTTGGGGCCTTGGCTTCCGGTGTACAGTAGTAGGGTGGAGGTGGAATCAAGGGTCGAACTCCTGACCTTTTG
This sequence comes from Aotus nancymaae, assembly GCF_030222135.1. Taxonomy (NCBI): domain Eukaryota; kingdom Metazoa; phylum Chordata; class Mammalia; order Primates; family Aotidae; genus Aotus; species Aotus nancymaae. The sequence continues at coordinate 74,133,260 of NW_026988414.1, forward strand.
GGCCTCTTCAGCTCTGAAGTCTCCTGCTGGGTCCTATCCTGGGGCTTGGGGTGATCCCCCTGCTGCTGCCCAGGGCTGGTCTGTTGAGATGGCGCAGGAGGTGGCCCAGGTAAGGTGGCAGAAGGACTGAGTGGGCTGGGAGCTGGAGACTGCACATTTCTTGTTTGTTTTTTTGAGACAAAGTTTCGCTCTTGTTGCCCAGGCTGGAATGCAATGGTGCGATCTTGGCTCATTGCAACCTTTGCCTCCTGGGTTCAAGCGATTCTCCTGCCTCAGCCTCCCGAGTAGCTTGGGTTACAGGCATGCGCCACCACACCCGGCTAACTTTGTATTTTTAGCAGAGATGGGGTTTCTCCATGTTGGTGAGGCGGGTCTTGAACTCCCAACCGCAGGTGATTCTCCCGCCTCGGCCTCCCAAAGTGCTGGGATTAGAGGTGTGAGTCATCATACCCAGCAGAACTGCATATTTCTTTTGGGTGCTGTGTGAGCAGCCCTGGGGACTAGACTCTGAACTAAGTCTGTTTGCCTGTTTGCCTGAAATGCTACTGTTAGCCAACTAGCCACACACTTGCCAACTAATATGGATGTTGCCCCTTCTAAAGGCATCCAGAGTTATTCCCAGCATGTAGAGCCCTGACCCTGATATACAGTAAGTGCTCAATGAATGCATTTAGAATGCACTGGACGGCTTGAGCCAGGGAGTGCAGAGAATATCATCTAGATGGCCCTCAAGAGCCCTCCTTCAAGAGCCCGCCTCTTAAAGGAGAAGTGGGAAGGCATGGATACTGAGCATGCTACCTGTGTGCAGTGGGTGTGTTTGAAGTGCTCAGGGGTGTCCTGTCCTCTCTGCCAACCTTCCCACCTCCTTAATCTTTGCATGGTGGATTCCCTGTATCCCTCAGTGCCTGAGTGCCAGGCACAGACGAACTTCCTTCTCTTCCCAGCAACTGTTCCAACTGGCTTAAACGCGGAATTAGTCAAGTGCCTTTTAATTCAGAACTGAAATTCATTCACCAACTGCTTGTTCATTCATTCAGATCGGTCTAAATTGGGCCCTCTGCACAGGTTCATCTCCACCCCCCATCTGTCACCTGGTTATTACACAGCCTTCTCTAGTTCCCTGGGGGCTGGGTGAGGAGGGAACAGAGCCTGCAAGTCTGGGAGACACACCAGGTGGCCTTTGAAGAGTTGTAGAATCAGCAGTGTGATGGGGGTGGGGGTGGGGAGCCGGGGACAGGTGACACGGGGGAGGCATTCTGCCTGGGGAACTGGGAGAGGCTCTGGTGTAGAAGTGGCACCTGATCGGGCGTGTATTATGAATAGGAAGCCAGGGGGCAGAGGTAGGAAGGTAGGAAAGAGGCAGGTAGGTTTGATGAACATGGGGTCAGTGTGGAACGCATGCAGGGGTCAACTCCCAGAGGTGAGGGCCCCCCAGGGCAGGCAGATTGGTGTGGACCCTGCTCTGTAGGAAGTGGAGAGCCAGGAAAGGCGCCCAGCTTGGGAGACTTCTTTAGATGCTGCAGAGAACCTGTCACAGGCTGGACGGAGGGCAGGGAGACGTGGGGCGAATGTGGTAGCAGTCCAGTGAGGGACAGGGTTGAATCAGTTCACAGGCCTGTATCAGGATCTGCCGTGGACCAGGCCTTGTTCTGGGTACCAGGGACACGGAGAGGATGGAGACAGTCTCTCCTCACTGAATTCATAGTCCATCAAGCAGGGTTGCGATTGGTCATGTGTGGGCCGCTGGTGACGCTGCAAATTTGGAAGGAAGATGATGTGCTCTATTTAGGAGGTGCTGAGGGTGAAGGCCTGGGGAATATCCTGGCAGAGACACCCAGGTGGTTAGAACGTGGGTCTGGAGCTCGGGAGTGAGGTCGGAGTTGAGCTGATGAGGGTGCTGTCTGCCCTTAAGGGTACACGGAGCACATGGAGATCAGAGCCCTAACCCGCTGTCCTCTGCTCTGCCTGTGCCAGGCGCCTTCGCCAAGGTGAAGGAGAGCCAACGCATGAGTGACGAGGGCCGCATGGCGCAGGACGAGGCAGATGGCATTCGCAGGCGCTGCCGCGTGGTGGGTTTCGCCTTGCAGGCCGAGATGAACCACTTCCACCAGCGCCGCGAGCTCGACTTCAAGCACATGATGCAGAGCTACCTGCGCCAGCAGATCCTCTTCTACCAGCGGGTGGGCCAGCAGCTGGAGAAGACCCTGCGCATGTATGACAACCTCTGACCGCGTGTGCCTGAGCCCCTCCTTCCCCTGGGCCTGGTCACTGCAGTGTACCCCACTTTCCCTACCTCCCTGTACCAGCAGTGGCTGGGGGAGGGGTCAGCGGTGGGGAGATAAGCAGCCTGTCCTGCCTCCTGGGAGAAGGAGCTTTCAAGGAGTCTTGGGTACCCCTGGGAAATTCCCCACTCCTTAGAAGTGGGGCACAGCAGGGGTGAGAATGGAGCCAGGAGCCCTCGAGGCCAAGGCCTGAGCTGCCGGTCAGTCAGTTAAGGTCAGGCCAGGGTCTCAGCGTCCCCTAGAGCCTCTTCTGCTTGCTCACCTGGCCATTGCTGCCTTATCCATTCAGCAGACATCGAGCCTGCTGCACCCCTGGGTCAGACACGGGACACCCAGGGCTGGGACACGCCTGCTCTTCAGGAGTCCTCAGTGAAGATGGGGGTCAGACACAGAGTCAATGCAGAAACAGACAGTCGATGCACTATGACTGATGGTTCGGTGAGGGGTTTCTGGAAGCTCCTAGAAGGGACCACAGCATTCCACTGGTCAGGGAAGACTCCATAGAGTAGGCAACATTTGGGCAGTGTTTTGAAGAATGACAAGGACCTGCCAGATAGTACGTGGGGAGCAGGAACAGCACAGGCAGAGTTACGGAGGCATGATCTCCCTCTTCCCTGCCTTGTGTTCCCAAGCAAGTTAGGTGCCCCTTCCACGGGGATTCTGGCCTGTGTGGTAGCCGGAAGGGATCTTCCGTGGTCCCATGTTGCTGGCTGTCCTTGCGTCACCCTGTCCCCTGCAGGAAGGGGACACAAATCATCTCCCTCCTGTAGGCCTCTGACTCCCCTCCACTTTTGCGCCCCCCCAACTTCCTTCGGGTGGGTGACCATCGCAGCATCCTTCCCCGCTCGGGACCAAGGTGCTGAGGTGAGCCCTGGGCCCTAGATCCCTGGTGACACCTTCCCGGAGAAGACTCTCGAAAGGACTGTCTATTTGAGTTCACCAGCAATAACTCTCCACACTCTAAGCAGGCCCAAACCCGGGATCCCAGGGTCCTCGGCCTCCGTGGCACTGTCTTCCCCAGATCCTCCCTGTTGCAAAAGGGGAAACCTAAGAGGATAAAGACAGGGGCCTGCCTGCCCTCCCGTGCGAGGATGGGGCCAATGTGCCCTGGAATGCAGGCCCCTGCCCGGCTTCAGGTTGTGCTGTCTCTGATCTATGTTTACATCCCCGAGGGGTTACTGCCTCCTCCCTGCCCAAGCCAGGGTGTGGTCCAGCAGCTTGTTAGGGGGTGCTGACCTGTGCTATCACCGCCCTCCCTGCCCTTGCGGGGGTCATGGTCTCCTTCTGGATACTGCTGCTTGAATCTTTTTTCTTGATAAACCTTTTACAATTAAGATAACACAAGCATGGCTTTTTCTGTTTGGGTCCCAGAAAGGCAGAGGTGGGAGGATAGAGCCTTAATTGCTCCTTGGAGCCATTGGACCAGATTCTGAGGTCATGGTGGGCACTAATTTACTATGGAACCTCAGAAGTTGGGGGGAGGGCTGTGCGGGTGGGAGGTGCCAGCAGGCGGGGGAGCTAGAGGCGGCTGTGGATGCCGGGTGGATGCCTCCCTCCCTAGAACACACTCTTGTCTCTAAAATGGGTGGAGTGCTGCCCGGGGGACTGGCTGTCCTGCCTTGTGATCTGAGGCTGAGGGTTGTATGAAGAAGGGACAGGACGCTGTGCCCCAGGACGGTCTAATAGATGGTGGCTCCTCTTCCCAGGGAGCCATGTCCTGGCCTTGCCCTTGAAAAGCCCTAGTCTGGGGAGGGAAGTGGGTGACTCTGAAGCTGCGTCTCTTCCCCAAGCTGTCCTGGGTACCCAGCCCTGCAGAGGCTCCCACACTGGAAACTGAAGGGGACCCTGGCTGTGCCCTTGGGGGTGCCCTGGTCAGGATGAGCGGATCTTGCGCTTGGATCTGTTCATCTGCAGAGGGGAGAAGGGGGCTGGCTGAGACATGGCTCTCCTTTGGAGGCAATGGGGACTTGGTGGAGGGAGGGCTTCCAGGGAAGGTTGGCCAGGCCAGGGACCCGGGAGCTTGTGCAGGAAGATGGGGAAGGGCCAGCAGGTGCAGTGGGGGAAGGGGTTGGACGCCCTCCCTGTTCAGGGCATAGCGTCCTCAGAGGAACTTCTGGAATGGGTCCCCCTGGCCCTTGGTCAACATTAGGTCAGATTTGGGACTTTCTGAGGAATTTTTTCCTCTCTCCACCCTGCCCCATTTTCCAACCCACCGAGGAACTTCCCGCCCTTAACCTCTTCTCCGCTCTGCCTTCCCTGTAGACTTCTGCAGAGGGGGCTCTGAGCAGTGGGGGCTGGGATCCTCCTAACCCACAGTGCCTGGAAAGTCCCTCCGCTCATGCTTCCTGCTCTGGGAACAGTGCTGCCCTCTGTGTGCCTTCCTTGAGAGGGGGCCACCTCCCAGGCCTCCCATCTTCAGGGTGAGGCCGTCAGTCTGACACTTTTCTCGGGAGGGATTTGGATCTGGGAGAAGCATCAGGAAGTGGAGTCCTGGGATAGCAGCAGGCCTGCTCCCTGTATCCTGAGGTCTCGGGGCTGGGGCAGGTGTGTGTGTGGTGGGGAGGGCGGCTGTCCCAGCCCCCCTCTCTCTTTTCTTTCTGCCTCTGTTGGGGTGGGTATTGGGAGAACTTGGGGCTGTTCTGGGCTAGCTAAGCCCCTTTCAGCAGGGAATTGGAGGACCAGTGTTGGGGGCATCCTGGTGATGGCAGATGCCCACCTCGTCACATGCCAGGCAGATGGTCCCGACTCAGCTGGACCCAGCTGCCTCATTTTCTCCCTCACTTTGCTCTGAGGGGGTGGAAAACAAGGCTTCTCTTTCTGCCCTGGGAAGCTACCAGTGCCCAGGGTAGGGGATCTCCTGGTCACCAGTCTTGGCCCAGCACAGGAAAAGGAGTCTGCTTTGTGGCCACATGTGGGGGCTGGGAACTGAGGCGGACCTCGGATCCTGCATCTTGTCACCCGCTGGACACAGGAGGGCTATGATCCGCTGGGCCGTCGCTGCATCACTGGCTGGAGCAGAGCCAGGCCTGGGAGAGGCAGGTGGCACCATCGGCCCCTGCTCTGCACCACCCCTCCATCCATGACAAAGCCATATGTCTTCCACGCGTCTACACACTCAGACTCACGGACGTAATCACTCAGCCTCACAACCCCAAGCAGACACAAGCACACGCAGTCACACACCTGCCCACAGGCACATAGGTCACATAAGCATGTCACACAGTCCACTGCCACATGCATGCTGTTGCACTTTCACAGCCACGTCCACACATGCCTTGCCATCCATTCAAAGCACCAGTCTCAGGTACTGTGTCACACACAGGCACACCACAGTCCCATGCACATGGTCATAGCCTCACACAATGACACACATTCAGGCACACACCGCCACAACGCCATGCTTGCCAAAGCAAAGGTGTCACAAGCATCGCTGTGCCTGGACTGCACCTATGCCACCTCCCAGGGTCCCCCGCTCGTCAGATTCAGGAGAGCTTTGTGTGCCAAGCAACCCCTGGAGCGGGTGGCTCCAAGGGAGAGTAGAGCCAGTCAGAAGCGAACATGCACACAGCCCGAGAGTTGGGATGGCTGGATGCCACCGAGTTCAGCTCCTCATTGCACAGATGGGCACCTGAGACCCAGGGAGCAGTGGTGGCTGGCCATATCACCCAGCAGGGCAGGGGATACTCTGGGGCCAGGGGCTGGTTCTGGGCAGACTCTGTGGCCTGGCCCTGCCCTCCCCTGGGCCAATCCTTCGGGAGGCCAGGCTGCCTCTGAAGGCCCCTGGCTGAACCCATCCAGCAGAGCTCCAGGCAGCTCCCATCTCAAGCTAGAGCCGAGCTGCAGCGGCCACAGGAGCCGGAGCCAGGATGCGGTGGGCAGGGCCTGGGCCGGGGCGGGAGGAACATTCCTGCACCGTCTCCTCCCCAAGCATGTGAGGACCCGGCCCGCCCGCCCGCTGACTCAGGCCTCCAGGAGCCAAGCCTGCTCAGCTCCCCCACCCATCCCAACCTGCTTCCTCACTAGTTCAGCTCCGGTTCTTCCCATTGGCTGGGGCAGAAGGCCACGGTAAGCCCTGGCAAGAAGACCACGGGGAAAAATGAAACTTCACCACCCCCAGACGTGGCTCAGAAGGGCTGATTGTGAAACCCAGCTCTGGAGTTCAACATAGTTTAACACAAACTGTTTCTTTCGTTTGGTTTTGTTTTGTTAGTCAAACCCCAGTGCGTGCAGTCTGTTTAAGAAGCAGCGCTCACAGAGCTGTGGCCTGGGTCTGCTCAGCAGCATTTATTCCCTTTCACAAGGAAGAGACAGAGACTTTGCTGGAGGGAAGATGGGACCTGCCTAGGATGACACGGGGTATCTCTGGCAGGGCCGGGCTCGAACCCGGCTCCCTGCCATCACTCCTTAGAGTCACGTTGATGAACTCACTTAGGGCCAAAGGAAGAAGGGGAGGCAGATTTCCCCTCTCAAGGAGGGAAGGAACAGGAGGCTGGTGAACCCAACGGCTGAAATGTGAACGGTGAGAGGGTAAGCTGAGTCCCCCCAGCCCTGAGGGATGAAGGGTCTGAAGACTGCATGGCGTGGTGACAGCTGCAGTGACTCAGGAGCTCCGTTTACGAAGGAGCATGAGTGAGGAACGTAACTTCATTTTTTTATATCTGACCTGAATTTCTCTTTTCCTCCCCCATTCCCCACATGGTAGATGTGTAATCTCAAGTCAATTTGGGGCCCTCTCCTTTCCCCAGGGACACATAGAGCTTTTGGGGATGGCACGTTTGAAGACCTTGGGGAGCCCCTAGCATTCTGCATTTGAAAGGCTGAATCCCTAGGCCGGGCGCGGTGGCTCAAGCCTGTAATCCCAGCACTTTGGGAGGCCGAGGCGGGTGGATCACGAGGTCAGGAGATCGAGACCATCCTGGTCAACATGGTGAAACCCCGTCTCTACTAATACAAAAAATTAGCTGGGCACGGTGGCGCGTGCCTGTAATCCCAGCTACTCAGGAGGCTGAGGCAGGAGAATTGCCTGAACCCAGGAGGCGGAGGTTGCGGTGAGCCGAGATCGCGCCATTGCACTCCAGCCTGGGTATCAAGAGCGAAACTCCGTCTCAAAAAAAAAAAAAAAAAAAAAAAAAAAAAAGAAAGGCTGAATCCCACACGCTATCATAGATAAATCGCTGTTCACGTGCATTCCACATAAAGGGTTCAGTTTATGACTCAACAGTGTCTTGTCTTGTAGATACTCGATTAAACTGTATTAATACTGATTTTGCCCCTTTCCATTGGTGCTCTGCTCCCTCCCCTCCTCCCCGCCCTGCCCCCTCATCGGCACACATTATTATGGGTTGCTTCTTGCAGAACTCCTGGACTCAGACACTGGCATTGGGCCTGTGGTGCCCGCCATGGTCCTGGCAGCATTGGGCCCTCTGTCTTGCCCTGCTTCCTGCCTTCCCCCTGCTTGCTTCCTTGATGCCCACCCTGAAGCTCTGTGGGTCCGGCTCCTTCTCTGCTCTTGGGCACTCAGGGCTCCCTCCATTGCCCTGTACTAAGGGGCTGGGAGAGGTCCTTTCTGTGGCCTGTGGTCCCCTCTGGGGCCCGTGGTCCTCATTCCACAGCTCCCACTTTGCAGTCAAGCACAGGGAGCTCTGGGTGCTGCTTAGACACCCCATGCCACCCTGTTTCTTCGGGGATCTGGCTGCCTTCTTCGTGTTCTACCTGGGAGCGGGTATGAGTCCCACTGCTTCAGAATCTCCCCACCTCTGGGGATTCTACCGTCTCCAGGTGCCAGGCAGCACCGTGATGGGCACTGGATGTGCGTTATTTTACAACCACCCCATGTGCAAGAGATTATTAGCGTCATTTTACAGACCAGGAAATGGGTTCCAGCAAGGGAGGTGCTGGAGCAGCCAAGGCTGGTGTGAAACAGTACCCAGGCCTGGGCCACCTGTGCTGAGAGGCAGATGGCCAGTGCCAGGGCTGGGCATTGGAGACTGGCTGAAGCCTGGAGGCACCTGGTGCCTCTTCTGGGCTGACCCGCACCCTGTTTCTGCCTTTGACAGGAGTGCTCTGGGGTTGAGCAGGGGAGTATGCGGCTCCTCCGTATAGCCCTGCTGACCCCAGATAGCAGCAGCCCCCACCCTGACCCCGCCCCTTTCCCTCCACCACCCAGAGGCAGTACTGCAGATTGGCTGAGCCAAGGGCAGATCCTGCCCAGTGCAGCCTTTTCCTTTTTTTTTTTTTTTTTTTGAGAAGGAGTTTCGCTCTGTTGCCAGGCTGGAGTGCAGTGACGCAATCTCGCCTCACTGCAACCTCCTACTCCCTGGTTCAAGCGATTCTCCTGCCAGCCTCCTGAGTAGCTTGGATTACAGGTGCGCGCCAGCATGCTCAGCTAATTTTTGTATTTTAGTAGAGACGGGGTTTCACCATGTTGGCCAGGCTAGTCTCAATCTCCTGACCTCGTAATCTACCCGCCTCAGCCTCCCAAAGTGCTGGGATTACAGGTGCGAGCCACTGCGCCCAGCCTAGGGATGTTTCTTAACTGCTTCATGCTTCTCTTTCTCCACTGAGAGGGAGTTCCAGATGGCTGTTAGGAGGGTGACATGAGCAGAACGCATCATCTGGGCAGTGCCTGCACAGCCAGCGCCAGTGAGGAGCAGCTGGGGTCATCAGCCTCTGAGCAGAGCTGGAGCTGCATGGGGAGAGGCAGTGCTAAGGATACTGGTACCTCTACTGCATAGGCTGGAAAATGGACAGGGCAAGCCCTTTAAAGCCACACAGTGAGTAGATGGCAGAACTGGGATGGGAACCAAGCCCCAACCACCCCCAGACCTTGGGCCTTGCCCCGTGTTGCCACACTGCCTCCGTGGGAAGCAGATTCCTTGGGGTCCCTGGCTGTCGTGGTACTTGTCGTCCAGGGCAGGAGGGGTCCACTGGGCCACTGACAGTTACATACACCAACACATACGGATAGCACAGCCCAAGGTTAAGAGAGTCTCATACCCAGTGCCTCCCACACACATTCACTGGATGACCTCAGGCAAGATCATCACTCAGTCTGTTTCCGCCAACACCACTCAAGCGATGGTTATCACGATTACACACTGTCACTGCCTCAGGGTGGCTGCATCTTCAGAGCCACACGGGTCAGCCAGGCCCAGTGGGCTTGAAGGCACAAGAGCTACCGCTTTCTCAGTCCTACTCTGTGCTGACTGTCTGGAAGGTAGGAACACCTACCGTCAACATTTTCCAGCAGACGGTGGCTCAGAGGCATTGAGTCACTGTGAGATTTCCCACTGCCCTGTGGCAGGCCTGGGCTGAGGTCCACCTGCGCTTGGCCCCGTGCCCTTCCCACTGCACCAGGCTGCCTTTTGAAGGCTGGGGGGCTAGGAAGGGTGGGGGCCACTGTCCTGCAGTGTGAACACAGGGGTGCCGGGAATCGAAGGGAGTGAGGAGGGAGAGGGGCAGGTGGCCGTAGGGGGCAGGTGCGGGTATTGGGTGGAGGTGGCTGTGTTCCTTCGAGTCATCAGGTGAAAGGGCAGAGGGCTTGGCCCACAGAGAGTGCTAAGCAAATATTTGTGGAGAGATAATTTTCTGTAAGGCCTGAGGCTGCGGCATGGGGTCAGGTTCTGGCTGTGGAGCGAGGGCTAGACAGGTGAGGCCATGGGCAGTGAACTGGGGGCAGAAGCAGGACTCTGGTCTCGAAGAACTCAGTCAGGAGCCTCCTTAATCCAGGAGACAGTAAGGGGGCAGGGGGCAGTGAGAGCTGGCAGGAAAATGCTTGTGAGTGCTGAGCCAAAAAGGGGTCTGGCCCTGGGGCTGGGTTGGGGCGTCAGGTGGGGCAGGCGGAGGTGGGGTGATGGAGTCTGTGCCTGGGGCTGGACTGGGGCGTCAGGTGGGGCAGGCGGAGGTGGGGTGATGGAGTCTGTGCCTGGGGCTGGGCTGGGGCGTCAGGTGGGGCAGGTGGAGGTGGGGTGATGGAGTCTGTGCCTGTGCCTGGTACCCGGAGAGTGTGGACCCACCATGTGCTTGTGGGTGCCTGTCAGTGTGTGCACGGGTACCTGCGTGTATGCGGCTGCAGTGGCGCTTGGTGCCTAGAGTCATTCAGCCACACAAGCTTTTCCTCCTGTTTCTCAGCCTGGAAAAGGCAGTTCCCCTCACCTTGAACCTCAGGTCCACCTTGGACCCATGCCTGGCTCCTCTCTTTCTCTCACACTCCACATCCCATCCACGAGCACAGCCTTGTTAGCCCTTCAAAAGAGACCCCAAATCTGATGCTCTCACCCCCCGGGTCCAAACCACTAGGCTTCCCTGGACTATTGCAGCAGGCTCCAAGCTGCCCTTCTGCTGCCTCCCCTACTCCCTGACAATCTAACAGGAGCCAGAGTGATCTTTTACAGAAACATGTGAATGTATGTATATATATGTACACATACATACACACACACATATATACACACATGTGTATATATATATATATATTTTTTTAGAGACAAGGTCTTGCTATGTTGCCCAGACTGGTCTCAAACTCCTGGCCTCAAGTGATCCTCCTGCCTCAGGCTCCTGTGTAACTGGGATTTCAGGCATGAGCCACTGTGCCTGGCTCAGAGTGAACTTTTAAAACTATATTCTAAGCTGGGCGCAGTGGCTCATGCTTGTAATCCCAGCGCTTTGGGAGGCTGAGGCTAGTGGATCACAAGGTCAGGAGTTTGAGACCAGCCTGGCCAACACAGGAAAACCCTGTCTCTACTAAAAATACAAAAATTACCTGGGTGTGGTGGCAGGCACCTGTAAATCCCAGCTACTCAGGAGGCTGAGGCAGGAGAATCGATTGAACTCGGGAGGTGGAGGTTGCAGTGAGCCAAGATTGTGCCACTGCACTCCAGCCTGGGCAACAGAGCCAAAATCCGTCTCAAAAACAAGAACAAAACCAAACCAAACCGTATTCTAAATCAAATCATGTCTCTCCCTTGCTTTCAACCTCAGGGCTTCCTGCATACTTGGGAAAGTTGCCAAACTCCTAGCACAACCCACAGGGCTCCTCCCTGGTCTCGCCTTGGGCCCTTCTGCCCTTCAGTCATGGAACTCCAGACTCACTGGTCTGCTGGCCATTTCCTCTTCCGCGTTTGCTGGGACCTCAGGGCTTTTTCACTGACTGTCTCCTCTGTCTGGAATGTTCTTCCTCCCAGATAAACATGTGGCTCTCACCTCAGTTAATTCAGGTCTCTGCTTAAATGTCGCCCCTTGGAGAAGCCTTCCCTGATCCTGCAATCTAAACAAACGTCCTTGTCCCTCTGTTTCTTTACCTTGCCTTATTTTTTTTTCATTTCACTTATTACCAGCTGCCAGTTATAAATCTGTATGTAATTAACTCTTATTTATTTATTTATTTTTGAGACGGAGTCCTTTCTGTCGCCTAGGCTGGAGTGCAGTGGTGTGATCTTGACTCACTGTAACCTCTGCCTCCTGGGCTCAAGCGATTCTCCTACCTCAGTCTCCCAAGCAAATACAGGTCAGACGCGGTGGCTCACGCCCAGCACTTTGGGAGGCTGAGGTGGGCAGATCACTGAAGTCAGGAGTTTGAGACCAGCCTAGCCAACGTGGTGAAAATGAATACATTTTGTATTTTTTCTACTAAAAATACAAAAATTAGCTGAGCGTGGTGGTGCACACCTGTAATCCCAGCTACTCAGTGTAAGGCCAGTTGCCTTGCCAGGAGCTCGGATGCACACACCCCCCTCCTTTTTTCCGAAAGCTTGGACATGCTCGGGTTGTTCCTTTTTCCCTTTCTCGCACAGCCTGGCTTTCCCTTAAAGAACCCAGTATGCAAACAGGGTCTTGTGATTCTAGTCAATAGCAGCCAAGTCTTTCTAGCCAATAGCAGCCGAGTCTTTCTAGCCAATAGCAGCTGAGTGATTCTAACCAATAGCAGCCAAGTCCTGTATGCAAACAAAGGCTTGTAACCTTACCCAATAGTAGTGCTGCTCTCCCACAACCAATCGAGCTCCTTCACTCCCTATAAAACCCCACGTCTGAGAGGAGTCCATGCGACTTCTCCGGCCCCTCCTGTCGGACCACAGAACCTCGCCCGGGAGCCTGAATAAATTCCTTCATATTGGATCTTCTTGTGTTGGCCTCAGTTTCTTCCTTTTAAACTCGGCAAGAACCCAAGAACAAACCTTACACTCAGGAGGCTGAGGCAGGAGAATCACTTGAGCCCAGGTGGCGGAGGTTGCAGTGAGCCAAGATCGCACCACTGTACTACAGCCTGGGTGACAGAGTGGGGCTCTGTCTCAAAAAAAAAAAAAGTTTCAAACATACAGAAAAGTAGAGAAACAAACATAGCCTAACCCCACGTGCCCATCTGTTGGCTTCACTTCTCAACACTGGGTCTGTATTTCACTCCCCACACCCTTGCCTTCCAGCAGACTCCAACATCACACAGGCTCAGGTGTGGATGATACTTTGGTGCAAAGGTTATATTTTAAATGTAGCTGTTCCTGGTCTGTCTCCCGCAGCAGAAAGCAGCTTTCTGGGGAGGTGGTGTCTGTCTGTCTTGCTCACTGCCAGCTCTGGGCACAGTGTCTGGCTCCCGCTAGGTGACTCAGGAGAGCTGCATGGCTGTGTCTGCAGGTCTCCAGGGAGGGCGTGTGTATAGGGGCTGGTTTGCACACGTCCACCACCATGTCAGGAGTGTGTGCACCTGCACATGCGCGGCTGCATGCGGCCGTCCTGCGGATGGGTGTGCATGCAAGTGTATGTTGCCACAGCAGCTGATGGCTAAATGCATGCCTACTCCCTGATGTCATTTCCCACACCCCTGGGGACCCAATGACTCGTGCTGGGAAGTATTTCCGTTTTTCTCAGCAAGGGATGGGGTGTGAAGGGGTGGAAGAGAGGTGTGCACCAGTCCCTGCTCAGTCCTCTGGAGGACCCAGAGAGCCCATTCTTGTCTTTCCTTGACCAGCAGGACTCCTTGCTGTCCCTACCAGTATAGCAGGCAGCCTCCTTCCTCCCTGGCATTGAAACTGAGCCAGCTGGGCTGGCATCAGCTGGGTGGGGTGTGGAGTGTGTGTGTGTATGAGGTGTGGTGGTGGCCCATCTTGGCTAGCTCTGAAGGCTCCTAGGGTGACTACTGGGTAATTGGGCAACTGAGGCCACTTAAGCTGGGGACAACTGGGGGTAGATGTCTGGCCCAGGGTCCCAGCAGCACCCCCACTCCCCTCCCAAGTTCCGCATCTTTTTTTTTTTTTTTTTTTTTTTGAGATGGAGTTTCGCTCTCGTTACCCAGGCTGGAGTGCAATGGCGCAATCTCGGCTCACCGCAACCTCCGCCGCCTCCTGGGTTCAGGCAATTCTCCTGCCTCAGCCTCCTGAGTAGCTGGGATTACAGGCACGCACCACCATGCCCAGCTAATTTTTTTGTATTAGTAGAGATGGGGTTTCACAATGTTGACCAGGATGGTCTCGATCTCTCGACCTCGTGATCCACCGGCCTCGGCCTCCCAAAGTGCTGGGATTACAGGCTTGAGCCACCGCGCCCGGCCAAGTTCTGCATCTTAAAGGGCCGGCCTTGGAGGGTGGGCAGCGGTGGAAGACCATGCTCTCAGCCCAGTGCCAGGTTCCTTCCAGGGGCGCCTCCCGGTCGGGCCAGGAGCTCCATACTGGCTTCTCAGCCTGCTCCCCAGAGCTCCTTCTGCCTCCTGAGGCCAGGGTCCTCGTCCTCTGGCTCTACATGATCCTTCCTACCTCCTGCCCTGCCTGAGGCTCACTTCTCCTCCTTCTTCAGGGTCCAGCCCAGACAGCTCCTATGTTCCAGGAGGGGCCTGCCCCTTCCACCTGGGCAGTCAGGTTCTTTATGGCTCCTCCCCCTTGGATCCCTGCGGTCAGGGAGAGCTTCCGAATCAGCGAGGTGGGTGTGGAGGAAGGAAGGGCAGAGTGGCGCTGCCAGCTGCTCCCACCCAGAACTTGACCCCTCGCTGCACCCCTCACTCCACTCCTGCCACAGCCCAGTGAGGAATGTTCCTGTGTCTCTCTTTCCCAGATGGGGAACACATGCATTTGGCCATCCACAAGAAGGACTGAGCATTTGTAAGCACCTACTATGTGTCGGGCACTGAGATGGCTGCCATAAACTATGACAATAACAATAACGTCAGCTTCAACCATTTATCAAGCACCTACAACCCGCCAGACCCATATGCTGGGCCGTTCAATAGGAGGAACCATCATAACAGCGCTAATAATAACAATGGTCGGCCTGGGCCAGGCGCGGTGGCTCACACCTGTAATCCCGGCACTTTGGGAGGCTGTGGTGGGAGGATCACTTGAGGTCAGGAGTTCCGAGACCAGCCTGGCCGACATGGTAAAAACCCATCTCTACTAAAAATACAAAAATTAGCCAGACAGGGGTGGTGGCATGCATCTGTAGTCCCAGCTACTCGGGAGGCCGAGGCACAAGAATCACTTGAACCTGGGAGGCGGAGGTTACAGTGAGCCCAGATTGTATCACTGCACTCCAGCCTGGGCGGCAGAGAGAGACTCTGTATTTAAAAAAAAACAGTCAACATTTATTGAGCATGTACTGTGTGTGAGGGGCTGTTGTAAGAGCTCTGGCTTAACACTGGCCCTTTGGAAAGGAGCCTTGGCCAGATCTACTGTTGTGGTAGATCTTCACTGGGGGAGACGGAGGAAGCTGGGCTGGGAAGCGAATGCTTGTGGGACAGGAGGGCTTCTAGGCAGAGAGCAGGCATGGAGCTCCCAGGTCTGGCACATACTCTCTGGAACCGGTGGTCCCTTCTTGAGTTAGAATAGGTGGGTGGACTTGTACAAGCTCACCGCGTGGACAGTCACTGCCTCTGCCCTCCCTCCTTCAGTTCATGGGTTCTGTCCTCAGACTCAGCTTCTCAGGGCAGATTATGGAGCAGAGCTCTCCGGGCCTAGAACCTTCGTGGGGGTCCCTGGGCCTTGCCCCAGTTGCTTGTCCAGGTGCAGCACTCACAAAGCGACCTTTCAGCAGGGCTGACTCAGAAGGGGCCCTTCCAGCCTGAGTCACTGCCTTCCAGGAGTGCTCAGGCTCTGCCAGCCTTGCCCACTTGCCTGCCTGCCCAGCAGCCAGCCCTTTAGGTTGCCCTGGCCCAGGAGCCACCTTCCCCAACAAGACTCAAAAAGGTTTCCCTGCCACAGTCTGGTTCTTGGAGGGCTCTGCCCTGGCCAGCATGTCTGGCGTCCCTGGCCCACTGCCTGGCCCTGATGCGTCTCCAGGTGCTGGGCATCCCGCTGCAGAGAGATGCATCCTTGGCATCTGGAAATGTCAAGTCTCTAGGAGGTGAAGTGCTGTGTGACTATGGCTGAGTCACACCTCTTCTCTGGGCCTCCTGATTGAATGCAGGGTCGTCTGGGTGGGGGAGAGGTGAGGGCATCAGTGGCTCTGCTCTGCCCCTTGCCCCCAAAGCTTGGGATCAGGTGAGCCCTGTGAGTGGTTAGCCTGGCGGGTACAGTGGTCCATGAGCCTGGAAGTTCTGAGGAGGGCTGTCAGGCAGGCGGAGGCTGAGCGTAAGGGGTTTGGGGTCATCTCTTCCTCCTGCCCCACTTAACTTTGCTTCTATCTGTGGTGAACGACCATGTGTGATTCAGTGAACGTGTTCTGCCCACAGGTTTCTGGGATAGACTCTCTAGGCAGAACACGTTCAGGCATATAGACCTCAGGTATCTGAATGGGAGGGAGCTGTGGGTGAGTCTGAAGGAGGTGTGCAGTGAGCTCTGAAGCGTCTGGGAGGGAGAGATTAAACCTGCCCCATAGTAACTCAGGCCCTGGGGCCAGAGCAGCTGTGGAGAGCCCAGCCAGCAACCCTGGGGGTGAGGGGAGCAGGGGAGCCAGAGTGGGAACCCAGGAGAGGTCTGGGTAGGATGGGTGGTCAGAGGCCTCTTGGCTTGAGGGCATGTCTGAGGGAAGGGGGTGCTGTGTTCTGACAGTAGATGTTTGCTGGACAGCTACTCTGTACCTAGCACGGGCACAGCGGGAGCCGGGCCAGGCTGGACACTGTCTTAGTGGAGAGTGTAGAATTGAACAATGCTTACTGCAGGGTGTGAGGTCTGGCACCTTCACCTGGGCTGTGGCTCAACAATCCAGGAGGGGAGGGGAGCTGGTGGGGGTCCCAAAGGCACTCCCAGCACCAGGGTACCCCACAGGCTGGGGGCCATAGAACAGCATTCCTTCCAGGGGCAAGAAAGACAGTGTGGCACTTCTGTGGGACGGAGAGCCCTGGGTGTCCTGTGCCCTCCTTCCCAACCAGGCCTGGCTGGCAGCCTGACAGGTGGCTTCTTTCCCTTCCCCTGTTGGGTACCCTGCTCCTCCACGGGGGAGGCCTTGTGGGCGACACAGGCACTGACTGGTGACCTTGGTCGGACAGTTCCCTTCATCCCTCCCCCTGACAGATGAGACCAGAAGGGCAGGGAGGGGACAGGAAGGGAAGGACTAGCCAGATTGCTGAAGGTGGGGTGTGGAGCTGCTGCACTCCCCAGGGCTCCGTCTTTGGGAGGTAAGGATGGGAGTGGGCTGTTTCCTGCAGAGCCTCCCCACTGGATCAGATCTGGCTGCCGGCCTCATCCTCCTCTGCTTCCCCTCTTGTCCTCACTGGAGTCCCCTGGAGGAGGAACCCACGTCAGAACCCCACCCCTCCAAACCTGCAGCGGATGTGGGGACTTTGCAAGAGTGTGGGGGACAGGGATAGAGAGCTGAAGTGGAATACAGAACCCCGAGACAGGGCTCGAAGTCTGACCTTCTTACAGCTCAGCCAACGAACTCACCATGTGGTCTTGGCCTGGGACCCGTCTCTCCTACTCAGTGTCCCCTAATTAGAGGGTGAGGGCAGGACTTCAGTTAGGACTTACTGTGTCATGTGTATTCTGATCACCTGGGATCTTGTTAAAACACAGTCTGGGGCCGGGCGTGGTGGCTCATGCCTGTAATCCCAGAACTTTGGGAGGCCGAGGCGGGTAGATCACGAGGTCATGAGTTCAAGACCAGTCTGACCAATATGGTGAAACTCTGTCTCTACTAAAAATACAAAAATTAGCCAGGCGTGGTGGCACACACCTGTAATCCCAGTTATTTGGGAGGCTGAGGCACAAGAATTGCTTGAACCGGGGAGACGGAAGTTGCAGTGAGCCAAGATCACACAATTGCACTCCAGCCTGGGTGACAGAGTGAGACTCCGTCTCTAAAAAAAAAAAAAAACCACACAGTCTGATTCAGCTATTCTGGGGTGGGGCCTGAGTCTTCATTTCCAACAAGCTCCCAGGTAATTCTGGTGCTGCTGGTCCATGGACTCCACTTTGAGCAGCAAAGACTTAGGCAACTCATCAACTTTGAGTCTGCAAGACCCAGAGACTGTCTCTTGAGCCCTCGGTAACCTCATGAGGCATCGGAAGGAAGCCTTGGGATTAGCTCCAGGCTCTGGACAACAGAGCCGGCAGATCTCAGGTTGGCAGGCAGGGGAACTCCCCCTGTCCCTTGCTGAAGCTGTGTTTGGGTAAAAAAGTCCTTTTTGACCACTGGTCAATTTAATCAAGGGCTGCTTCTGTCTCTAGGGGCTCACAGGACATCTGGAACGTGAAGGAACACAACACAACCCATCGATTATCTTGGTAGCCACAGAGGGCCCTGCAAGGCCCTGACGCCCTTTATGAGGCTAGCCGCCATCAGTTAAATACTACAATTCATTACACTGAGAATGGAAATGTGACCAGGACGTAGCTGAACACGCTCAGCTTTAGCTGCCATGTGGCTGGGGCTTTCCATGGGAAGTCCGGCCTTCTCTAAGGAGAGGAGGAAGCAGACAGGCAGCAAGCCCTCCCGCTTCGGGCTTCCCTCATTGGCCGGCTTATACCGCAGGACGAAGGCACATGTCAGGCTTAGGTAGTTATTCACTGGCATGTCTGCGGCTCTTCAGGAAGGGCTGGGTGGATTCTTATCTGCATCTTCCATTGCATTTTTGGCACAAAATGCCCTTGCTGTTGCCTGACCAATCTTAGCGGTAACGCCACACGGATGGCGTTACCTATGAGAGGCCCTAGGGTCGGAATGGAGCTGTGTAGAGGAGCCCTTGGGTCTGGTCCTCTGTCTTGGTTCCATCTACTTGCCAGGGCTCCCCTACATGTTATGGCCAGGAATGGGAGATCCAGCCAGAGGTATCTGGAGTTCTGCCCAGGTAGAACCTCCATCTCTTTAAGATCTGGAATCTTCAGGACCTGGAGGAAGATGCCAGCAGCCCTGGCAGTTCCCATTGGCCAGGGGAGGTCAGTGTGGGGTGGCAGAAGCACTTCTCTGGCTTCCTATTGGGGGATGAGTGTGCCAGTTCAGTGGGCTCCCTGGCTGCCAGAGGGAACCCGCTTAAAAGGCTGGTTTCTAGGATGCGGCAAAGGCTCTCAGAGGAAGCCCCTTTTCTAGTGCCTGGGAGACTAAGCCACTTAGAGAGGTGGGCGGGGTTTCCAAGCTGGGGCTCTGGGGATCTGGGCCCCTCTGGCGACCCCTACCCTGTCCCCTTCCCCAACCCATGGGCTCACTTTGCAATTTTGCTGTTGTCAGCTTGGGTCCCTTAATGGGCAGAAAATCCCGACTCCTTTGTTCAACTAGGCCAGCTGGGACTCCAGGGGCGAGGTAGGAGGGGTCCCAGGTGAGCAGCAGGTACTTCTGAAATTTGTGTGTGCCCTGTGCCCTGCATATAGGGGTGTAGGTATTTATCTCTGTGCTGTGTGTCTGAAGGTCATGTATGAGCCCATGCTCACATCCAGTGGTGTGCCCTAATGCACATTATGCATTTGTGTATGTGTGTTCGTGTGGAGAGGGTCAGGAGCTCCCAAACGGAACACGTGCACACGAGTTGGCTGTTACCTCCAGTGCTTGGGAGGAAATGGCTCCTTGAAGGAGGGGGATGGTGAGTTACTTTGTAAAGTGGAGACCGGCCCCTTAAGCCCTGAGGCAAAGGATTTACAGAAACCAAGGCCCTGGGTTTACGTTGGGTTCTCAGCTCTGCTGTGCCAGTGAAAGACCCTCTCCCAGGTCCTAGCAGAGCTGCTGGCACAGTGCCCCGGGTGCCAGTCCGCTGTCCCGCTCGAGCTCGGAGGAGCCAGAACTGTGTCAGCTGGTGCCAGCTCCCTGGGGGCAGGGCAGGCCGGGCCGGGATCTGTGAACAGAGGGTGTCCTCAGTCCTCTGGGGGAAATCGGAGACCAGGCCAGATCCTGCCTGCTGGGTCTGTCACCCTCTTCTCAGCTTACACTTCCAGGGAAACTGGTCGCCCTGGGTAGAGACTTGCTCCAGATAGCACGGCCCTGAGGCTCCAGCCCGAGCTCCCTGCTGGTACAGGAGGGCAGAGCATGGGGTGTGGTGTGGAGACACCCTTGGCCGGCCCCTGTCTGAAGCTGGCCTGGGGCGCTGGAGAGACCAGGCTTGTAGAAGGAACTGAGCAAGCTCACGCCGAGCCCTGAGCACGGTGAGCTCAGCGTGCAGAGGGATCTCTGGGGCCCTGGCCACCCTCCCTGGGGAGCCCTGCTTTTCAGTGTGGCAAGAAGCGCCTTGCTGTGTGACAGCCCTCTTCCCCTCCCTGACTCTTGGTTTCCCCTGGGTCCTCTGGGGGCCCTCACAGCAGGATGTTCCCGGCTCCTGCCCGCCCGCCCGAAGCCTCTGAGAGTGGACAAGGACCAGGCGTCATAGGAGGGGCGGTGCAGGGGCAGGGCGGGGAGGAGAGAGCCTTCTCTCTTGCTCTCGTTCCTGGTTCAAATGTTCAGATGTTGAGATGCAGGAAAGAGGTGACTCTGGTCCCCAGATGCAGGTCAGCTGCCAGAGGCTGGCTGGGGCTCTCCACCCGCTGACCCTGGCTGTGCTCAGGCGCCGGTGCTCAGAGCCCTCATGTTTCTCCTCCTCTCTTCTGTCTACACTCAGGGCCAGGCATATCCCCTGGGACCCAGAATCTGTCTCCATCGCCCCCAACCCTGCAACACCCTCAAGAGGGAAAGGTCTAGAGAGTGATGCCTCTGCAAGTCAGAGAGCGCCTTCTGGAGAGGATGAGCCTCAGAGCCCCTCTGCAACCCAATGCCGGCCTCTCGGGCCACGTAAGGGGATGCCTGGCTTTTCTGGATCCTTGCTGCTTCCTCTGGCTTTGGAGAAGCGTTGCTCTTGGTCCAGACCAGCAGAAGGCGTCCTCGTAAAAGTCTCCAGGAGGCACCTTTGGTGGTTCCCTCCCCCGCCCTTCCCCCTTGGTACCATGTCCCCACCTTGGGATCCGAGTCCAGGTCTCCCCACTCCCTTCTCTTTGCTTCTCCAACCCCTTGAGAGGTAGCCGGGGAGGGACAGGGGTGTGGAGGCCAAAACTCAGGCTAGTAAATCTAGGGTGGGGAGCATTTATTTTTATTTTTGTTTTGAAGCTCTTTATAGAGGACCTGGCCTTTCTCTACTAAACTGGAGGGCTTTGGACCCATCACCCGAAGACTGGCCCACCTGCCCACACAGGTGGGGGCACAGGAGGTCTGGGAGGCCCCAGGAGGTGGAAGTTCAGAGGCCTGCCTGGCCCTGTCCTTCCCCCTGGCTGAGCCCAGGGGCCCTCTGTACACAGGCCGACGTGGACAGGGGCCCAGTGCACAGTTAAGACACAAACACCACACAGCTGTCCAGAGCCTCCAAAGCACCGTTTTATCCAGGCTCCGGGGAGCCACGTGCCCCCAGCTGCCTGCCCGCTAGTCCTCAGGGGGGCACTGGCACTGCAGTGGCCTCGGCCTGAGGCCCTCTGAGAGCCCCAGCCTGGCCTGCTCCCAAGCCGCTGACACATGCATGCTTAGCCCTTGGCCCGTCAAGATGGGGCCCTGGGAATGAACTGGCTGCAGACCCTCCTCCATCCCACACCTCCAGGGGCTCCATCACGCCATGTTAAATAGCTTCCTTGCATCCCCTTTAAATAAACCCATCCCCAGAGCAACCCACCTACCCTGCACCCTGAATATATTATTCTATTGGTTTACGCCTTCTAGCTTGGAGGCGCTCTCTCCTCCTGCTCTCTGCTCCAGGGAATCCCATCTCCCTAAAAACAGAGGGGAAAGTTTTTCTCTCAACTCTGGGGCAGAGACAAAGGGTGGCCTGGGTCGGAGTGGAAAAGCCAGGAATCCCTCCTCTGCCCTCTTCAAAGCCTGGGTCAGGCGTGACTTACCCAAGGTCACAGACCCAGGATCCAGAGTCATGACCCACGTAGGAGGTTACCCTGGTTTTGACAGCGCAAACCAGCTCTGGGGCAGCAGGACCGAACTTCAGTCTGCATCCTGCCTTGGCCCCTGCAGTTCTCCAGGCTCGGAGTGAGCCGAGGGAGGCTCCAGCTCTCGACTCCACTCCACTCTGTCCAGGACCCCTGGGACTATCTCCCAGGACCCTCCACCCCTGGTGTCTCCAGGTCTCTCTTGCTCTGGGGATACTCAGACAGCACCCGGGCATGGAAGCAATGGGGCCCGGGACATGGGTAAGCCTTTCCCTGGCCCGATCAGCACCTGGGCCCAGGCCAGGCCTCACACCCAGTACTGGCCATTCTTAAGGGCAGGGTTGGGTGTCCGGCAGAACTGCAGCAGCTCTGGGTCAGGCTGGCCTCCTGGCGGGGGCCCCTGGCCAGGCACAGCTGTAAGCGGGATGGCCTGGCCTGGCTCCACCTTGCGAAAGGTCTCAGTGTCACCAGCCAGGCCGTTGCGGGGCTTGGCAGTCAGGACCTGGACGTTGTGCTTGCCTGTCTTGTTGCGTTTTCGGAGGTAGAAGAGCAGGGGCAAGATGAGCGCCAGGAGCAGGAGGACCAGGCACACGGGGATGATGATGCTGAACATGTTGGCCTCAAGGAAGGCCAGGAAGCCTCCCTTGGCCACAGTGGGCACGGGGCTGGATGCCATGGGGCCTGGCTCGCCTGTGGGGGTGCCACTCTCTGGCTTCTCTGCTTCCGTCCGGGCAGCCTTGGGGACACTGAGCAGGGCCACGCTGTAGGGTCGGGCAGTGTTGTAAGGCTCAGTGGCAAAGTCCAGGGAGGCCACAGCAGGGGGGACGCCCTGAGCCCACAGCTCCAGAGTGAGGCTGTCGCCTGCGGGGCCAGGGGCCCTCCCCTCTGGCCTGCCCACCTCCAGCCCCAGCCTCCCATCCTCAAGGTCCTGCTGAGTGAACTGCTCCACCAGCTGGCTGCCCCCAGGCTCTGTTCTGGATCGGGGCACGCGCACCACGCGGCCATGGCGGGGTCCCGCCAGGAGGCGAAAGCGGGGCACACTGCCCGTGCGGTTGGCCAGCTCGCCAGCATCTAGGATGGTGGGGTCCAGGCGCAGGGTGGCACCCTGGGGCCACGGCCCGCCTGTCCACACATGCAGCAGAGCCGTCACCGTGACATTCACTATGGCGGACGTGTTGACACCCCTAGCCAGTGCCAGGACTCTGAAGTGGTCATGAGAGGAGGAGAAGTTAGTGAAGGCAAAGACCACCTCGCCCTGGTCTATCTGGAGCTGGCTGAAGGTCGAGGCGGGCTGCCCGCCCACCAGGAGATGCCCGTACTGGGGTCCCTGGATGAGGTGGTATGCTGCCTCTGGCTCCTCCCGATCTGAAACCACCTGGAGCTGCTGCCGGCTCAGTGAGGAGCGCCCCAAAGCTTGGGGCACCTCCAGGGGTGCCCGCAGCTGCACCTCGATGGCAGATGGTAGGATGTCCACGGCCAGGGACATGGGCAGGGGTGGACTGGCCCCATCAGACATGCTCAGCTGGAAGATGCCTGCCACGCTGCTCCCGTTGGCCACGAAGGCCAGCCGCCCCGAATCCACGTCGGCTTGCGTGAAGCGGATCACAGGCCCCGAGCCGCCACCCACCAGGCTAAGGAAGCCATTGTGGGGTGCCCGCTGCACCTCATACTCAATCTCCCCAGGAGCTGAGTCTGGGTCCACCACGCTCAGCTGGGCCCGGGAGATGGGGGCTCGAGAGCCTCGGGTGAGCCGGAGTGGGACAGAGGCCTGTGGTTGAGGGGGCCGCTCATTTACATCCCGCACCGTGATGGCAAAGGCCTCTGAGGTTTGAGGTCCTGCCACGGAGGCCCCTGATGGCCCCTGGAGGTGGGCACGAAAGCGGAAGCCATCTTGCTGGGTGCCTCCACCGCCGTGAGCATACACCAGCTGCCCTGCAGCCAGCTGGGACTGCAGAAAGTGGGGCTGCCCGGCGTGGAGGGGCTCCTCGGACACCAGCAGCTGGCCCCGGGTGGGGAACCGCGTGACCTGGAAGAGCACATCATGCTCTGAGCGCTGGCGTGACGGGACGCTGGCCAAGAGGTTGGAGGCATCCAGGGCAGCCACGGTGATCTTGGCCCGCTGGCCCTCGGGGACCCAGAGACCTGGGGGTGGGACACAGGCTATGAGGGTCCAGCGCACTGAGGGAAGAGCCATGGACCCTCAGCTGGGGTGGCCCAGGGCATGGGTGTGCCTCTCGCCAACCCTCAAGCCAGGTCCTCCAGGGCGGGGCTCAGGGTCCCCAGGAGGACGAGGACTATGTCCCTGCTCTGATGTCAGAGCTTCCCCACTCAGCATCCCTGTGACTTCCCTGGTCCTCGGGGTTGAGACAGGAGCTGCTGACCCGGCCTTGTGTTCCCTCCTCTCTGGGCCTCTCCCATTGTCCCCCGCAACCCCGAAATCTTGCCAGCTCCTCATGCTGTTCACCTTTGTTCTTCCAGAGGCGGCTGGGGCGCTGGGGACAGGCAGCCTCAAACGACACAGCCACAGTGAGGGTGACAGCCACGTCCCGGGCAGGTGGTGAGGACAGCTGGAGCTCTAGGGCATCGTGGACCTCCCAGAAGGGCTCAGGGGGCATCTCGTGCTCATACAGGATATTCCCAGCGTAGACCTAGGGGAGACACCATTGTGGGGTGAGAGGCAGGTCCAGCCCGTGTTGTCCAGATCTGAGCACTCCTGTCTCCTCAGGCCCCACTCTGGGCTCTCCTGGCTGTGCCCAGGTCTGTGCATGTGACCCGCTGTCTCCTCACAGTGGATCTCATCAGGCAAGGCAGTGCAGAGCTGGGCTCTAGAGCCGGTACCTGGGCTCAAAGGCCAGCTCTGCCACCCTGGGGAAACTGCCTAATTTCTGTGACCTCTGGGGAATGCCATGGCCCATTGTGCTGCCCTCTGAAGTGGGTCCTTCCTCTTGTGCACTGGATCCTAGCCCCTCTCGCCTACTGAAGATACCACTCCTCCTGTCTGCTGGCTTTCTCCGGTGACGTCAGCTTTCCCCCAGATGCATCATTCCCTCATTATGCAACTATGCTATTCTTTTGTCTCACTTACATGAAAGCTATTTATTCCATTTATTTATTTATTTATTTATTTCTGAGACAGGGTCTTGCTCTGTTGCCCAGACTGGACTGCAGCGGTGTGATCATGGCACATTGCAGGCTCAACCTCCAGGGCTCAAGCAATCCTCCCACCTCAGCTTCCCGAGTAGTGGGGAAGGTACAGGCACTTGCCACCAGGCCCACCTCATTTTTTCTTATTGTTTGTTGAGACAGGGTCTCACTATGTTGCCCAGGCTGGTCTTGAACTCCTGGGCTCAAGCAATCCGCTTGCCTCGGCCTCCCAAAGTCCTGGGATTACAGGCAGGAGCCACTACACCTGGCCAGAAAAAATGTTCTTGACTTCACATTTTCCACCCGCAACACCCCTGCCCCTTCGCTTCTCTTTGCAGCAAAACTCCAAAAAGCAGAGTCCACGCTCTCCCCCAGGCATCCTTGGGTCTCTCCCTGCTCCCCCATCGCCTCGTCTCCTTTTGCCAAGGGCACCAGCAGCCTCCGTGTTGTCGGATCCAGCGGTCTGCTCTCAGCCTCCTCTCACCTCCTCAGCAGCACGGGTGCCGTCAAGCAGCCCTTCCTCCAGGAGAGCCACGGGCTCCGGGAAACGCCACTGTGGGGTTCCTGCTACCTCACAGACCCTCCTGGCCGTGCCTCCTCTTCTCCCCAACATCTTATGGCTGGGTCTCCAGGTTCCTTTCTGTCTACAGGTGCTCTCCATGGGCCCTTGTTCAGTCTCCTGGCCTCAAATGCCAGCTGTGCTGAAGACCCCCTTATTTGTAGCTCCGGCCTAGCCTGCTCTCCCCTGAGCCCCAGACTCACGTTTCCAGGCGCCTCTGTAGATATCTAGGGGACATCTCAAACTCAACCTGCCCCGGCTGCACTCCTGATCGGCCCCACGTCCTACAGTCATCCCGTTTCAGAGACCACAGCTCCGTTTTCGGTGGCTCAGGTCAAATCCTTGGAGTCGCCCTTGCCTGCTCGCTATCCCTCAAACCTCTTCTTCTCTTACCTGGATTGTGGTAACAGCTTCGCGTGTCCCAGCTGCAGTCCCCCTCCCACTACGTTTTGTTCTTAACACAGCAGCCAGAGTGAGCCTTTTGAAGGATAAGATTGTGTGGCTCTGTGGGTCACATAGTGCAGTGTCTCGCCATCTGACCACTAAGGCCCGGCTGTGACCACATCACCCCTGCAACCTCAACTCCCCCCTCACCTCCGCTCCAGCCACACCTGCTGTTCCGTGGGGCTGCTTGGAGTTCAACACCAAGGAATATTCTTCACTCCAGAAAGAAAAGAGGTTTCCTCCCCCTCCAATCAGAATGTGTTCTTTTGGCCTATCTTTTGTCCCCCAGACCCCCGGACCTCCAGGCTCTGTCGCCCAGCCTGGAGTTCAGTGGTGCCATCTTGGCTTACTATAACCTCCACCTCCCAGGTTCAAGCAATTCTCCTGCCTCAGCCTCCCAAGTAGCTGGGACTACAGGCACGTGCTACCACACCTGGCTACTAATTTTTTTGCATTTTAGTAGAGACAGGGTTTCACCATGTTGCCCAGGATGGCCTCGATCTCCTGACCTCACGATCCACCTGCCTCAGGCTCCCAATGTGTCAGGATTAAAGGCATGAGCCACCACACCCGGCCTTACTTTCTCCCTTTAGGAAACACTGGGAACTATTTTTCTTCTGAAAGAAAAACAGGACTTGCGCAATAGTAACATGGAAACTGAACAGGGTCTTAACCTGCGAAGACTCTAGGAGCAGGGCCCAGACTCGGGGAGCAGAACCCAGACTAAGGGGGAGCAGGGCCTGGCTAAGGGGGAACAGGGCCCCGTCTAAGGTCGGGCAGGGCTGGTGCTAAGGGAGAGCAGGGCCCTGGCTAAGGCGAGGCAGGGCCCAGTCTGAGGAGTGGGCAGAGCCTGGTCTGAGGTGGGGCAGGGCCCCGTCTAAGTGAGGGGGCAGGACCCTGGCTAAGCGGGAGCAGGGCCTTGTCTAAGCGGGAGCAGGGCCTTGTCTAAGGGGGAGCAGGGCTTTGTCTAAAGGGAGCAGAGCCCAGGTGAAAGGGCAGCTGAGCCCAGTCTGAAGGAGAGCTGAGCTGTCTATGTGGGGCCTAGCACCTGTCCTAAAGGAAGCGGCTGCTCTGCTTTTGCTGTAAGAGGGAACACAGGCCTTTTAAGAAAATGGGAAGCCAGGCGCGGTGGCTCATGCTTGTAATCCCAGCACTTTGGGAGGCCGAGGTGGGTGGATCACGAGGTCAGGAGTTGGAGACCAGCCTGACCAACATGGTGAAACCCCGTCTCTACTAAAAATACAAAAATTAGCTGGGTGTACATGCCTGTAATCCCAGTCGCTCAGGCGGCTGAGGCAGGAGAATCACTTGAACCTGGGAGGCGGAGGTTGCAGTGAGCTGAGATAGCGCCACTGCACTCCAACCTGGGAGACAGTGCGAGACTCTGTCTCAAAAAAGAAAAAAAAACCAAAATGGGAATCAGGTTTTTGTTTAATTTCCCAAAGGTTGTATGTTGACAATTAACTTTAAAGTATGAGCTGCTTTGTGCAGGCCAAATAAACACATTTGTGGGCCAGATCTGGCCCAGAAGGACTAAAGAGCTGCCAGTGGCAACCTTGGCCCGGGCTGAATGGTGGGCAGGAAGGAAATGGAGCCCCCAGGAGTGGGAGTGGGAGCTGATGCCTGGATACAGGAGCTCTGTGGGTGGGAGTGAGACACAACACAGGGTCCTGAGCTCCGGGAGCAAGCAGTGTCCTCCGGCGAAGGAAATCCTAGACTTGTAGGCAGAAGTTTTGCCTCTTACCATGTGCTCTGAATAACGTTACCTGCCTTCCGCGAGCCTCCATTTCTGTATCTGAAAAATGGGGACACCTGACCCCTTCCCTGCCCATTCAGTGTTGCGGGACAGGGCTGCTGTCAAGACAATACCCAGTCCTGTCTTCCTCCCCAAGTGGGCCAGGTAGCCCACGTAGCCTCTTCCCGGCTTTCCTGGGTGGCACTGCCAGCCTGGACCCTGGTGGCCATTCAGTCTAGTCCTTCGTATTGCTGGGGTGTGGGGCAGCTCTGAGTCATATGAGGCTGTAGAGTGCGAGAGGGTCGCTGATGGCCTGGTCCTGTGCCCTCTCCCTTCCTGGGCATTCTTGACAAAGGCTCCCAACAACTGAGGGTACACAGCTGCTGTTGCCACCAGCCTGCTGAATATGTAATTGTGGGGAGGGGGCCATAGCAGGAGTGGGGCTCCAGGAAAACACAGATCCCAGGCCTGGGAGGTGTTGATGTAAGGCCCAAGAAACCTTATTCCACGCTGTGAAGGCCACCTCCTTCCAGATGCCCACAGGCTCCCCATCTGAGCCACTTGCTGGGTGGGGACCTTGGCTTTCCACTTGCTGAACACCATCTGCACCTCTCAGGAGGGAGACTGTCAGGCTCAGGAGGTCCTTGCCCAAGCAAGGGAGCTTGGAAAGGGGGTTGTGGGGGTGCTCTGCCATTTTCAAGGGCTGGCAGGGGAACTCCTGTGGATGTACTTGGGGCAGTCCTGTGTGCCATGGCTTCTGAGTGACAGTCAGCTCTGCGCCCCACAAGACCCCTCTCTACCCAGAACTCACTGGCATCACGTGCTGGGTCCAGATGCCCGTGCAGCCTCCTGGTGGGAGTATCAGGTGCACTGCCTGCCCAGGGCAGCCCATGGAAGAGTCTGCCCTGCTCTGCCCTGCTATGCAGCAACTCCTGTTCTGCCTTCAGGAAGAGGTGTTCATTTAAGCAATGGCTGCTGGCCCCATGGCACAGTTACCACAGAGAGTCTGCTGCTGCCCATGGCTGAGAGCTCTAGTTCTTCCTGGCAGTTTCTGAAGCTACCAGGACAGATGAATGGCAGCTTCACCCTTTTGACCTACTCAGCTGCTTTTTTTTTTTTTTTTTGAGATGGAGTTTTGCTTTTGTTGCCCAGGCTGGAGGGCAATGGCATGATCTTGACTCACTGCAGTGTCTGCCTCCCAGGCTTAAGCGATTCTCCTGCCTCAGCCTCCCAAGTAGCTGGGATTACAGGCATGCACCACCATGCCCAGCTAATTTTTGTATTTTTGGTAGAGATGGGGTTTCTCCATGTTGGTCAGGCTGATCTCAAACTCCCAACCTCAGGTGATCCGCCCACCTCAGCCTCCCAAAGTGTTGAGATTACAGGTGTGAGCCACTGTGCCCAGCCTCAGCTGCCTTCCATCAGCTCATCTCTCCTAGGATCCACTCTGCCTCTGGCTGGCACCTGAGCCTGAGCCCCAGGCTCACACCTCTGCCTACAGGACCAGCAGCTGCTTCACCTCCAACTCCATCCCCCTAGACCAAGCACTGCCCCTCACCAGCTACTGGGGTGCCACTAGTGCCCCCACATGGTGCCCCCTCTCCAGCCCCTCGGGTCTGGCTGTAACTTTCTTCTGGAAGCCACACCCAAGACCGCAGCCCTGCTCTAGGGCCCTGCCCCAACCTCCTGCATCCTTCTCCCTCCTTCTGGGAATATGAACTTGCCCTGCCAGCCTGGCAGCTCCTGGAGGGCAGGACACCAGGGCCTGGACCATGACAGACCCAGGAGTGTCTGCTGCCAGCGATGCCGGAGCTGGCGCCCACGTCCACATGATGTCTATGGCACAGCGGCTGCCTGAGGCTGGAGGCATCTGAGTGGTGGCTGCAGAGTGGGGCCCTTACCTCTGCCTGAGTGAAGGTCACCAGGGCCTCTCCCACGCTGTCCTGCTGGGCGTGGAACAGCCGGCCCAGCTGGGGGCCCCGTACCACACGGTAGAGCAGGAGCTGGGGGTCGGCCCCGGCGCTGGAGCTGGCTCTGAGGCTCTGGCTGCTGAGTGGCTGCACAGACCCTGTCAGAGGCAAAAGAAACCATCAGCCTTTGGGATCAAGGCCCAGGCCTGTGGCTGCAGAGAGGCAGCGTCACCCTGGCGTGCAAACTTCAGCTCCTCCCGGGCTCCCAGCAACCAGGAATACCCATGGTCAGCACACGCACCTGGGCAGACGGTGAGTGTCCGGCTGCCCTCCAGCGAGAGGAGCACCTGCTTCTGGGCTGTCACTCGGAAGAAGTGTCCAGAGGAAGCATGCTCACCATCAGAGAGGCCGAAGTGGAAGCCTCCATCCAGGGCTCCTGGGGACGAGGGCATTGGGTCTTCTGGCCCGAGCTGGCTCCCCACCTCGGGGCTCCCCTGTGGGCAGCAGGAACCCGGGGCCCGGCCCTCAGCACCCACCTCTGTGTGAGAACAGCACGAGCCCGCCGTCCAGCTGGGCCTGCGTGAAGCTGCGCACCTCGGTGCCCGGCGCCGCCCGCAGCACTACCCGCCCATTGCTGGGCTGCTCGATGGTGTAGACCAGGTCCTCAGGCCCGGAGTCGCCGTCCGTGCTCCTCAGAGCCTCTGCAGGGATGGGCGCCGTGGCCCCCTCCCACATCTGGGGACACGGGCCTGTGAAGGTCCTGCCCTGCCACACTCACCCACCCCTTCCTTCCCGTCCTGGGTGGCCACCAGGGCTCCAACCCCACTGCAGCTCAGGCCTCAGCTGGCATCGAGGCTGGCGCCGCTCTGGCTCCCCTGCACAAAGGTCCCTCCCCGAATTCACCTTCCCTGTCACCCCAGGGAAGGCCACCCTCCAGGCCCAGCCTCCCTGCTCTCCATCTGCCCTAGTCCCAAGTGTCCCTCAAGGCCAGCTTGTGTCCCCTGCCCAGGAAGGCCCCAGCTCTTACCCTCACCAGGTTCTCACCCCCAGAAACCCCTGACTCTGACCAACAGTGCTCCCTAATTTGCCTCACTGATGGGGCCAGGGTCTCCCTTCAGGCCCTCCATGTGTGTCTGGCAGGGGCTGGGCACGTTGGGAATGGTGATTTTGGAAATGGGCCCTCCTTCTAGCTGAGGGAGGGGTGGGACACGCAGAGAGTGGGTGGGCTGAGGGCTGGCAGTGTCCTGCAGCACAGAAGCAGCGCTGGGACGGGCCAGGTGCTTCCAGAGCAGTTCCGGGCCCTGCTCATGCTGGGCGAAGGGGACCCCTCTTCAGGCCTCCCACGGGCAAGCAGAGCAGGCGCCAGTTCCTGAGGTCCTGAGGTCTGGTCTTGCTGGGCCAATTATTTGCGGGCAGTGCTGGCATGGGGCTCACATGCCCGGAAAATGGAGCCCTCTGGCATTCCTGGGCCGTCTCCCCCGGCCCCAGGGAGCCCTCAGGCCAGCCCTGGCAGGAGGGGCCTTAATGTGGGGGCAGGGCCCCAGCGCTGGGCTCCTGGAGCAAACACGGGTGGATGGCCCCACCTGGTGGCCGTGCTGCCACACAGTCGTCCCGGCCTGTGGTTCCTGAGCGCTGTGTCCCACTCACTCTTCAGCGGCCTCCCCACCACCAGGCCGCCCTCTATGGGCACATCCTAGACCACCAAAGCCCCCCAGCGCCCCACATCAGAGACAGCCCAAGTCAGCCCTCTGTGGAACCTTCAGTGGCTCCTGACCGGGAAGGATGCCCCCCAGAAGCTGGCGTTCAAAACCCTGCCACGTGGGCTTAGTAAACGCACGCCCTTTCTGTTCCAGCAGAGCTACCTGTGTAGCCATGAGAGGTTCCAGCCCACGTCTGGGCCTCCACTTCCAGCCCTGCCGAATGGGGGCCCTGCTCTGCTGTGGCACAAGGGGCGGGAGTTTGGGGAGCCAGGCCGTGGCCTTCACTTGCTGGGGTGAAGGTGGGAAGCTTAACGGCTCCCACCCTGACGCCTGCCCTTAAGGGCTTGTAAGTGATTCTGGCAGGTGTTCTGGTCCTGAGCAGCAGGAGAAGAAACAGCAGAGCCACGCGTGGCCGCTCAGAAGTCTGCCTGCCGTACCTGCGAGCGTCCAACAGCAAAACCTCCCGCCCGTGTTCTGTTTCAGCACAATCTCACATCTTTCCTTCCAGCCACCGCGTGAGGCACGCGGCAGGGCCCCATTTGCAGAGGAGGAAACTGGGGCTCAGAGAGGGGGAGCTCTGTGCCAGGAGGGAGGGGACGCTGGCCTCTTTCTCGAAGCAGACATGGGGGGTGGTCCCAGGGATGCTCTCACCTGCAGGCCGGTGTTTGTGGTGAGGACCGGGGGTTGGTCGTTGACAGGCAGGACGGTGACAGTGAAGGCCACAGGATGGCTCTGGCGGTCCGTCTCAGAGGCGTTCGCCATCAGGACAAAACTGTCTGTCAGTGTCTCGCTCCCGTCGTGCACGTAGCGGATGAGCTGCTCTTCCACCTAGAGGCAGGCCCAGGGCTGGCGGTCAGGCCCCAGCAGCACCCTCCGTGTCCTGCCTTTGGGTGCAGGAGGAGACTGACCCTTTCGGGGCCTCGTTTCCATTGTGGAAATGAGAAGAACAAGCTCCAGCTCCCGGAGGAGTTATGAGGAAGAAAGCGGATGCAGTGTGG
This sequence comes from Aotus nancymaae, assembly GCF_030222135.1. NCBI lineage: Eukaryota > Metazoa > Chordata > Mammalia > Primates > Aotidae > Aotus > Aotus nancymaae. Next base: position 74,165,267 of record NW_026988414.1, read on the forward strand.
GAAGCAGAGGTGCTTCCAAAATGCGACTCCCGACTCCTCTCTGTGTAAACCCCGGATGGGAGTCCCGGGGCGCCCTTCACTCGTGCCCGGAGCTGGCTGCAGCCCTGGGCCTCTCTCACAGCCGTACCTCTCTCCAGGAGAAGGCGCTGAGGGTCCTGGCTTGAGGTCCGTCCTCCTTCTGCAGGACCCCGTGCCGGGGCGGCTCCAGCACCTGCAGGCTAAGGCCAGGCAGAGTTGGGAAGTAGGGCCCGGCGACGCGGAGCAGCGGAGGGGCCAGCGTGCGGCTGCCGCCCTCGGGGACGCTGAAGTTTTGCGCCTCCAGTGGGATGGCAGCGGGCAGCACCTCCAGCTCCACGCGGACGCCCTCAAGGGGAGCACCCAGGCCCGAGGCCACATCCAGTGAGAAGGCGTCGCTCCAGGCCTCAGGGCGGGAGTGCAGGTACAGGACCCTGCCCGCGTCCACCGCCTCCTGGGAGAAGTTTTGCACGGGATCCAGGCTGGGTGGCTCATCTGCCAAGGCTCCATGCGACACCATCACCAGGTAGCCGGCACTCGGTGGGCTCTTCACTGAGAATGTGATGTCTGCGGGCGGCACTGCCTCCTGGGCTGCCTGGTTAACAGAGGTCATGAGGACTCACAGGGGGCTACAGAGGGGGTCACAGAGGGGGCCACTGTGGCCCTAAGCAGCCAAAACAGGCTTGATCTTGCCCCCCTGATTCCCCCAGATACCACTGCTCATTTAGACACACAAACACACACATAAGTTCACACACACAACAGCCAGACATGCAGCTGGTCACATTTTTTGTTGTTTGAGACAGGGTCTCACTCTGTCAGCCAGGCTGGAGTGCAGTGGTGTGATCATGGCTCTTTGCAGCCTCAACCTCCCAGGCTCACGGGATCCTCCCACCTCAGCTGGGACAACAGGCATGTGCCATCATGCCCGGCTGATTTTTAAATTTTTCTGTAGAGATGGGGTTTCACTGGGTTGCCCCTGGCTGCTGGTCACATTATACCCACCCCACACCCGGTTACAGGGTTCAGTCACACAGCTTGAGATGCACTCTTTCGGAGAGGTGCATAATCACATGTCCCCAGACTCAGGGACACAGATATGTGAGTTCATCATACGCTGACACGGTCACACCTGTACACATGCTCAGGCTCTGTTCAGGCCTGCGGCTGGTTTGCAGGCAGCATCCTCCCCAGCCCTTGCTATTACCACCCAGGACCATCAGAGGGCGCCCCGCCCCACCCCCTCCTGGACGCGCGGGCACCTCCAGCACAGGCCCTACAGGGCTCATGCCCCGAAGGCCACATGGGCTCCCTCACCTGATGGGTCAGCCACAAGAGGCTAAACTACCCCAAACACATTCCTGCTCTGTGCCTTTGCCCGGAATGTTCCTTCTGCCTGGAATACCACTTCCCATACTCTGCTCAGATGGCCTGTGCTCTTCAGAGCTTGGCCCAAACGCTGCCTCATCCCGCGAGCCCAACCTGCGGCCAGAACTGCTGGCTGCCATCCGCCCCAAGCTCCAGACGTGCAGACCAGAAAGAGAGCTTAGGAGAGTGAGGCCGCGAGCGGGCAGGGACCGGCCTGAGGTCACAGCGCAAGTTGTGAGCCTGCTGGAGGGCCCGTGGCTGCTCTGTGGGGTTCCCGGGTGGGCAGAAGCCCTTGATAGACCCTCCTGGACCCAGTCTGGGCTCTGAGAAAAGAGCGGGGAACATGGGGGTCTGAAGGGCAGCGGCCTGTCTCCACGGTCAGCAATGCCCAAAGCTCAGGACCCATGATGCCTTCCCAGGAAACTGACTGCAATGCAGATTCTCGGGCTCCACCTCAGAGATTCTGTGGGGCTGGGGGGCCCAGGAATCTGCATGCTCAGCCACGCCATCATGACCTCTGCACACAACTTCCAGGAGGATGGGGTACAGCAAGCTCCCCAGAAAGTCTTAGGAACACAACATAGACGGGAGCACATCTGAGACCTGTGCACACATGCAACCTGGAGCCGCCACAGCCCAGGTCATGTGTGTACCCGGCATGGAGGCTGGGAGGAAGGCCTCTACCTGGCCCACACCCCCGCTCACCGCCCCCAGCTCCTCACCTCCAGCTGGTCCCTTCTGATCTCAGCTGCCTCTCCCTGGAAGACGTAGATCTTCTTGTGCCGGACCAGCTTCAGTGGGGCCAGTGGGCTCTCCAGGGCAATGGTCACTTGTAGGGTGGCATCCGTGTGCACTGGCCCCCCTTCCACGGAGAAGGCCAGGGTGTCTCGGGGGCTGAGGCTGCCATTGTGGCTATAGAGAATGGCCCCGTCCAGCAGGTCCTGCTGGGAGAAGGTTGTGGCTGGCTGACCGGCCCGGAGCAGCTGTCCCCAGCGAGGGCCGACTGTGACGTGGTAGTGGACCTCATCCCCACTGCGGATGTCGAGGTTGGTGTCCAGGTGGAGCACGGCCGTGTCAATGGTGCCCTGGCCTCCTTGAGGGACCATGAGGCTGGAGCCGTTGGCCACACGGAGGTAGGGCTCTGAGGCCTGCACCTCCAGCAGCGCGGTGGCCTGGTGTTGCCCGTCGGACACCTGCAGCTGGATCCAGCCGCGGTCGGCCCCTGAGTGCACGAACAGGACTCGCCTCTTCCTGAGGTCCTCCTGGGTGAAGCGGTAGATGGGCCGCGTGGGTTCATCCACGGCCACAATACTGCCAAAGAGGAGGTCCTTGCGGGTCAGCACCAGCTGGGCGTCAGCAAAGCCCGAGTCAGCGTCGCTGAAGGCCACGTCATCAGTCGTCAGCAGCCTCCGCCCACCCCGGGCCACATGGAAGACACGGCTGATGGTCTGCACAGGGGCGTGGTCATTCACGGGCTGGATGGCCACTCTGAAGACACCCCGTACCTCCTCCCAGGCCATGTCACCACTGCTCTCGCCCTGGCGGGTAGCAACAAATGGGATATCATCTTCTGTGGTCTCGGAGTCATCATGCTGGTAGACCAGCCGGCCATGCAACAGATCTTCATTGGTGAAGGATGTCACCATAGTGGTCTTGTCCTGTGTCCCACGCCAAGCCAACCTCCCATGGCGGGGCCGCTCCATGACCTCATAGAGGTAGCTGGCACTGTTGAGACTCTTGACAAAGAGGTGGTCAGCAGAGAGGACACCCTCACCACCCTCAGGCACCACAAGGAGGACGTTGGTGAGGATGGGTGCGTCTGGGTCACCACCGATGTGGATGGGGAAGGTATAGAGTGGGGAGAAATATGGTGGAGCTGTGACACGGAAACGGAAGGTGTCCTCGACTGCCTCCGAGGCACGTGCCGTGGCCGCATAGGTCACCCGGCCAGCCTGTAGGTCGTCCTGGGTGAAGCCCTGACCGTCTGACAGCCTCATGCCCTGTAGTTGAAGGTTGCCTTTCCTGGGAGCCTGAACCACCTCATAGTGGAAGGTTGGGGGGCTTGGGCCTGCCTCCTCCAGGGTGGCCTCCAGATGGGCTGTGGTGAGGGCCTCCTGCTGGGTGTTCTGAGTGTGCAGTGGCTCCAGCCGCAGCATCCACACAGTGGCTCTCTGGATGGTCACTGGGAAGGACAGATTGCTCAGGATCTCCTGGCCCACCTGCACCTCCAGGGCCAGGTTCTCCACGGTGTCCTCAGCGTGGTGCTGTGGGTCGGTGCTCAGGTACCTCACGCGGCCCTGCTCCACGTCGCGCTGGTGGAACGCCTGCGTGGCCCACCACTCAGCACCCTCCACCCCACCAGCACCCTGCTTCTGCAGCTCCCCGAACTGTAGGGCTCCGGGGACGCGGAACAGCACGCTCACATCCTGCCCCACGGCATTGGTCTCCACGGACAGGTTGGAGGGCAAGATGGGCATGGCGGAGCCCTGGGCCAGGTGCAGCCCTGTGCTGCGGCGGATCTGTATAGCCGGTCGGACAGCCACCACCTTCAGTGTGGCTGGGGGGCTGGCCTGCAGTCCATCACTGACCCGGAACGTCAGGTCCTGTGCTGGGCCACTGTGGTGGACATACACCAGGTTCCCGTCCTCCAACTCCCGGCAGGAGAACTCGGTTGCCAGCTCCCCAGGCTGGTCTCGGCGCTCCACGGGGAGACCCAAGGGAGCACCAAGGAGCTGGAAGGTGAGGCCCTCGCAGGCAGAGTCTGGGTCATAGGCCTGGAAAACCTCGGGCCCCAGCGGCTTCTGTGTGTGTTCCAGGATCACCATGAGACTGCCATGTGGGAAGATGATGCGGGGCGGGTCATTGACAGGGTTGACCTGGATGGGCAGGAGGTAAGTTTGGCCCCTCCGCAGACACGAGGGCATGGGCACCCGAGCCGTCACTGACACCTCCAGCACCAGCTGGTCGGAGGTGTCCTCAGAGCTGTCGTGGATGAAGCGGACCTTGCGGTTCACCACGTCCAGGAGGGTGAACATTTTTCGTGCCTGAGCGCCCGGGATGTCCAGCTCGAGCTCACCGTGACGTGCTCCTCGGGTCACACTGAACAGCACCTGAGACTTGCGCAGCTCAGCCTCCATCAGGTCCAGCGTGGGTTGCACATGTCGCCACTCAAGCCAGGCTGTGCCGCCCTCGGCCACTACCAGTGGGCTGATGGTCAGCAGCTGGGTGAAATTGGCAAAAACAGGAGGCAGCCCAGGCTCAGGCACACATGGCTCAGGCAGCTCCATGGCCGGCCAAGCCTCGGGGGCCAGGGTGGAGAAAGCTTCATAATGGCCGTAGGCATCGTCCTCGTACTCCTCCTCCTCCAGCCTGCAGCCAGCCGCCATGTCACGTGTCAGCAAGGCTTCCCGCAGCCCCCACCTCTGGCCATTGACATTGAGGTCTTCCATGCAGCCCAGGAGGGAGGCATTGGCGGCCCCTGGTGTCAGGCCCAGGCGGTGTTCCTGGAGGTGATGAGAGGCCTCTGCATCCAGCCCCCCGAGAAGGAGACTGCCGCGTGGCTCCAGGTAGCTGAGGACGCCACGGTTCGAAGTACGCGTGGGGTACTGGTCCACGGAGATTTCCAGCTGGTGAGCATTGATGTGGACACTGACCTCGTGGGGCTGCCCGTCGGCCACAGGTACACTGTTGTGGAGCAGTACGGTACCCTGGCCCTTCTCAACCACAGCCCGCAGGTGGCCCTCAAATATGTCCACATAGATGAAGTCCCCATGCCGGCCCCCTGCCTGGAAGGCCAAGGGTGCCTGCCGGCTCCGTGTGGTGAGTATAAACTCCAGGGTTCCTTCATCCTGAGTGCCCCATGCAGGGAAGGCAGCCAGAGAGTGGGGCCCGGAGAAGCCCAGGGCCACATCATCACCAGCAGAAAACTCTTCAGCACAGCCCTCATGCACGTCGGGGGTCAGAGGCCGGAGGAGGCTGCGGCCATTGAGGGTGGCTGCATGGAGGCACCCCCTCAGGGGTCGGCTGGTTCCCCTCAGGTACGACAGGCCAAGACTCCCAGTGCCCCCAACGAAGAGCCCGTAGGGGACCTCTAGGGGGGCTTCCGGGACTGCAGAGGAGGCGTTTAGAAGCCCATCGACTGACAACGTGGCCCAGCCCTCTGAGACAGTCAGCACTGCAGTGTGGGGGATAGAGTCACTCAGCGGTGTCTCTGCTGGTGTCTGCAGCCTCAGCTCCTCCTGGCCAAGGACAAGTCTGACCTGAGGAGAGACAGGGAATGGCAGATGGGGGACAGCACTTTGAATCCATCATTTCCCTTATAAAAGCATAGTGGGTTCCTCACAGTTGGGGCCCCAGAGCAGAAAACCCAGGACAAGGGCCTCAGGTGCCACTCCTCTTGCCTTCCTGCCGTCTCTTTACTTACTCACCAAAGGGAACTCTGGGTCAGGCCTGGATGGGGTCTGGGGGTCCTGATGTGAATCGGATGTGGTCCCGCCCACAAGGAACTGACATACAGCAAGATGCTCTCCTAGAAATCCAACCTGTATTTTTAAATTATTCCTCTCTTTCCTTGAGTGAGAGATGCCAGAAATATTGTCTTGTAATCTGGATTTCAACCCTGGAATAATGGGTAACTGGGAATCCCTTGATCAGTCCCCCTCAACAGGGCAAAGTTTCTTGGGATCACTGAAGGCAGCCAGGCTCACTGTTCAGGGATAGACTGATTTTTAAATGAGAATTTAAATGCCCTGTGTTCTGAAAAACAGCTCCCCGACCTGGGGTAGAGGGAAGTCTTGGGGAGAGATGAAGGACATTGTTTCGTCCCCATGACATTGACACCAGAAATGGCTCTGGTACAGTGCTCCCACATGGTAGAATGGGAGGTGGCAGAGTATGGGAACTGCAGAACCAGAGCACTAAGAACTGTAATTTTGGAGTTCTGGTATGGAGCATCTCTGTAGGGGTGTGGCATCGTTGTACCCACAAAACTGAACAGCTATCAGCGCCAGACTGCACCACGCTGGTGTTCAACAGTGACACCTTGTGGCAATAAGAAGCAATGACAAGCAGCAGACTGACCAAGCACTAGTCCTCTCCCTACCGGGGTGTGGAAGGAGACGGCTGCCCCAAATTCATTTTTCTTTTTAAATAGAGATGGTGTCTCATTGTGTGGCTCAGGCCAGTTTTGAAATCCTAGACTCAAGTGATCTTCTCACCTTGGCCTCCCAAAGTGGTGGGATTATAGGTGTGAGCCACTGCACCCAGCCTGCCCCAAATTTGGACTAAGACCCTGGGTTCTTAAACTCTTCATGGTGTGAGGGAAGACTCAAGAAAGAGCCACAAGACTCATTGCTAACAAAGCCTGTGGTGTCTTGAAGGATGAAATGGGGAAATGAGGAAGCCGAGGCAGCACTGGTGCTATTACTGTCATGGACAGACAGTGGTGCGGCAGAGAAATTGGTGCAGTGCCACCGGGATGCACAGGGGTAGTGGGGGCCCAGGAGGGGACCTAGCCCAGGAGGAGGGGATGCTCGCACTGAGACTTCAAGGAGAGGCTGGAGTTAGGCAGGTGCAGGGAATGGGTGAGGCACGCACCTGGCAGAAGAAGTGTGGCGACCAAAGGCCTGGCAGCAAGCGACTGTAAGATGGCCAGAAACTGAAAGCAGTTCAGTGCAGTCTGAGCACAAAGAACCAGTGAGGGCTTGTGGTGGGTGGGAAACATGGCTGGAGGAGCCGGCGGGCAGAGCCAGTTCATGAAGGATTTACCATTTCTGGGATGCTGCTGCCCATTTCACAATGGAGAACTTGAGACCCCCAAGATAAAAGTGACCTACACGAGGTCACACAGCCAGCTGTGGTTCACTCAAAGCTAGAGAAAGAAACCTGCCCCGATCCCAGGGGGACGTCACTGACCTGCAGGCGTCCAGAGTAGAGCTGCAGCAGAAGGTGGTCAGCTGGGCCTGCTGCCAGGAGAAGGAGGGCTTCGGGCTGGGACGTGGAGAACTGCAGCTGTAGGTCTAAGTCAGTGAGAGCGGTGGCCACAGGCACCTCCAGGTGGTTCTCACCGAAGAAGGAAGCTGTATGAGAGAGGGCGCTGTGGTCAAGGCTCAGACTGTTGCCTGGAGGAGGCCAGGTGCTGTGGAGAGGGACGGGTGGGTTGCAGGGAGGGGTCCATGCTGGCGCACCCTCACGGTTTTCCTATATGGTGCTGCCTCTGAGCACTGCCCAGATCCCAGCATCTTCTTTCTCGGTCCTGGCACCGGAAGAAGGCACAGCCTCGCCTTGTGTCCAGCCCAGACCTTGACTTTCCAGGAGGCCAGACCCAGAAATTCCCAGCAACTCAGGTCTCCTCCTTGGAGGTTCCTGGAGCCAGAGGCTCCTGCCAGCGCTGACTCACCTCCCCTGGGCCCCAGCGGTGTCTCTCTCCCACGTCTGGCTCCCCTACCCGCTCCAAAGGAAAACATCACTGGCCTAATCACCTGGCTTGGTGGTCATAGCCCCGAGGAATGGAGTTTCTAAAGAACCACCTCCAATCCAGACTGATCCCTGCTCAAATTCCTTCTCATACATGTCCTTGCGCTTGGGCTCCTGTGCAGCGCTTGCCGTGCCATGCCCCACCTCCACGGGTTGGCCGAGGCCACAGCTGGGATCTGGTGGTGGTGTCAGCGTGGCCCATCTATTCCCGCTTCTCTCTCAGGCCATTCTTCCAGCTGCCAGTGAGGGTGGGGGCGGGAGTTTATTGGCCTGAGTCTGCCAAGGAGCAAAGGCTCTGAGGCCAGATGGAGACCATGTGCAGTGTCAGACCAAAGTGGGCTCAAACTTCCTCCATGACCCCCGCTATAGCTTCCTGCTGGAGAGCTATTCACACTCCCCGATGAGCAGTCAGATCCGGCCCCATTGTTTCCACTGCGGCCAAGGAATCAGGGATGAGAACAGCTGAGTTCCCAACTTCCCCAGGCCACCACTCAAGCTGAGGCTGAAGACAGGGCCTGGGAGGGGCTGAAGGGCTGCTGGGCAGGCCAAAGAGGGCCTCCCCAGGCAGAAGGCCAGGGCTGGGCTTGCCTGGGGTCAGTGATTCCCGTGCGGTCCCGTTCTGTCCCACACCGGGACTCCTCCTCTAGAGTTGCTGCTTCCTCCAGGCAGTCTCCCCAGATTAGCCTCCCTGACTTCCAACCTGCTGCCACAACTTCCGGTCCATGCCTTTTGTGGTGATAAGAACCAAATACAACTTTGACTTTGCCTGCAGATGTCCAGGGCTGCAGGACAGACAAACACAGGTTAAAAATGGTGTTTCATCCCTGTTGGGTTTCCCTCAAACTCCCAGAGCGAGTGACGGCCTTGATAGGGGTGATCTGGCCCTGGCCCCACATGTGCTGGTCCGTGGCCAGCCTGAGCCAGCTGCCATCTGCCCCAGGAAGTAGCTTCAGCCATTGGAGAAGTCAGAGACTTGTATGCCCGGAGGGATGTCCAGGGAAGATCCCGTAAGAGCCCCCTGGGCTGAGTGAAGTCCCCTCTAGTTAGCTCCTCCTGCCGGCATTGCTGGTGACACCAGCACCCTGTCTAGGGAGCTAAGGGAATCCAGCGAGCACTGCAGCCCATCTGCCCGGGGGCGGCCCAGCAGGCTCAGCAGGCCCTGCACAGCTCGGTGCCAGCAAGGGGCAGACCAGGTAACTGCAGGTGGCGGCCACCTACAGGGGTGTCTTATCTGCAAAGACATTGATTTCTAAGAGCAAAACACAGCAAAGTGAGGGAGGCTGTCGCACAAGGGGTGGGAGCACATGGCCCCTGCAGGATGGAGCCACCCCTGGCACCGGCTGGAGCGGCTCACAGCAGCTGCCAGGAGCCCACTGTTGAATTTTCAGGAATTTTGAGAGTCAGGTGGTACTGCCCACAATGAGAATATTTATGTCAGGAAAAGAGGCAAATATTGCAAATCAGGGATCCCCCTCCCCCAAATAGCCCATTGCTAAACATTTACCTGCCCAGCGCCCACAGGGAAGGGGGCACATGTCCCTGCTCCTACCCACCCTTGAACTAAAGGTATATATAGACCCTCCAGGACCTGGCCAATGTCAGGACTCTGGGCCAGACAGGAACTGAAGTAGCTGGTTGGCCCTAACCACTGAACCACCTGCCCGCAACCCCCTCCCAGCAGGAGAGAGTAGAGCCTGTTTGGCCAGAGTGGGAGGGTGGCAGGAAGCAGAGGTACTCTCCAGAGTGCTGGGGTCTGAATGGGTCCATTGAGGGGCTGGGCCCTGCTGCTTCCTGTGGGGCTGAGCGGGAGGGGCTCACACAGGCTGCCTTGTGCTGCTGGAGTGCATAGCCAGGCAGCCCCCCATCCCAACAGAGGCCTCTGAGGCCTTGCTGGCCAGAGCTTTGGAAACTCTGACAGTGCTACTCCCCCTCTTCCTGGTCTCCTTTTTCTGCCCCTCTTACTGTCTCTGAGGGACTGCAGTTGCAAGAACCCAGAATCCCTTGGAGGTGGTGTGGGGCAGTTGAAGAGGGGCTTCATATGGAGAGGGTGTGCAGGATAAAGATATGATAAGTTAGGAGTCAATCCAGAGGACTTCCTGGAGGAGGTGACAGTGGTGTAGCATCACAGAGAGGGAGGAATAGGCAGTCTCAGAGGACCGCAGCAAGGCCAAGTGAGAGACTAGCAGGGGTAACAGGTCCCCCTTGGGTGGGGCAAGGAGGGTTTCTGCTCCCTCACCTCCGAGAGCATCTGGCTAACTTGAAGGCAGACAAGTAGAGGGAAGAGTAGAATGGGTCAAGCCAGGCTCAGCAACCTGACTGGGGATGGAGGAGGTTGTGGGGAGACATCAGCACAGGTTGTGGATCAGACTTGCCCTTGACTCCTGGGTCAAGAGGACTCATGATGAATCAAAACACCAGTCCAGACCTGCAGCTGCTCCATGGGCTGCCCTCTGGGCCAGGAGAAAGAGCCCATTTCAAGCCTCAGTGTCACCATTCTGTAAAATGGGCATTCCCTCCCACCCCTTCCCCCTCCTGACTGTGGGGATTAGTCCTGGGGGTCCCTCCCTGATCTGGGAGTTTGCTGTCCACATGGATGTGCAGAGTGTTAATGGCGTGGGCTGCCTGGAGGTGCCAAGCCTTGGGCATGGGAAGAGCAGAATGCCCCACAGGTCTGGGGCCCGTGGGAGGGGCAGGGAGAGTGCCTCGTGTATGGGCTTCTCTCTCTGGAAGGCGTGTTGGTGAGCGTCCAGGGCTCTATATTAATAGACGTGTATTTGTGTGTGTGCGCAAGTGTGTGGGTGGCTGCCGGGGGCGTGCTTTGGGTTTGCCTAAGGCTGTGTGTTTGTGTGTGCGTGCGTGTGTGTGGGCTGGGAGTTGCCAGGACAAGAGCAACGATTGTGCCCAGGCCTGTCCTGCCCTTCAGTGCCCGCCTGCCATGACTTGGCTGGGCCTGGCTCCATGAAAGGGGCCGTGTGTTCTCGGAGGGTTCCCACCCCTCCTGCTCGGCACCCATAGAGAGGTTTGCTAAAGGTGGGTACGTCCTCACGGCTTCCCACCCTTCCTCCCCATGAACAGGGCACTGCTGTCTGGGCCTGAGGGTGGGGTGGCTCCATCCTTCTTCCTGAGACCTAGGCCTGGGGGCACAGAAAAAGCCTGTTTCCTTCCCTGCCAAGTCCCTTCTCAGTGGGTAGAGAAAGCCTAGGTCGAGGTCCTCAGCAAGCCCCCTCTGGCAGGGCATGAGCTGCGTTGGCATCTCCTGGCTCCCTGGAGGTACTGCTAGGAGGAGTGTGGATGGGCCCATGAGGCCCACTTCCACCCCGATGCCCAGCCCTCTGTCTGACACCAGGCTCTGGGGACAAGGGGTCACTGTGAGGGGAGCATCTCTGCCCATCAGCCCTAACCCTGGCCAGGACCCCACCTTCCCCAGCCAGGCCAGGGCCCAGTCTCAGGCACAGATGTCTCTTCCAGTCTGAAGGCTGCTGCGGGTCCTGTTCCTTCTGAGTCCTCAGAAGCCCCAGGGGTGGGCGAGGCTGCCTCTGTCCCTGTCTGTACCCCATCTCTCCTTCACCTCTGGCCATCCCTGCCAGCGGGCTCTGCCTCTGCTCCCCCTGGTCTCCCCCTAGCTCTGCCTTTGGCTCCTTCCTCCCTCTGCCCCATCCTGGCTGTCCCTGGGCACATCACCCAGGACAGTCTGGAGGGCCCAGCTCCACCCTCCTTGGGTGCCGAGTCCCACAATGTCAGCGTTCTCTGCAGTCCAAGCCTGCGGTAGGGCACTCAGCTTCCACTTTCCAGACAGACAAACTGAGGCTCCAGAGGAGAAGCGATTTGACAAAGAGAAGCAGAAAGAGAGCCGGCAGGTCCCAGCACCGATGTGAGCCCCACCCACCCAGGCACCCCCACTGCACCCCACTCTCTGGCAACGGATCTCTGTGTGCCCCACTCCCGCCACATTTCCAGTTGCCTGGGGCAGCCCCACAGCTGGTCTGCGTCATGGGAGCAGCAGCATTCCTGGGAGTCTGCTGCCGCCTGACTTTATAAGGGAGAAAGTCTGGGAGTCCGGAGCTGCCGGGCAGGGTGGCCGGTAGGGAGTGCCTGTGCCCACATTTGGGGGTGGGGGCAGGAAACCTGGACATCTGTAGGGTGGGGAGGGACACCCAGTGCCACAGAGACAGAGCAGGAGGTGAGAGGTGGAATGAATAAGGGAGACCCATTCATTCATTCATTCATTAACTCCGTCACAAATATAGCAGTGATGGGAATGGAAACAGCTAACATGGGAGAAAGTTATTAAAACTGAGAAGCAGCTATAAAGATGCCCTCCTTCATAAAGACTGAATCCAGATCCAGACCAAGGCCTGAGGAAGGGGATGGAGGAGGTGGGACATGGGCAGCAAGCCTGCTGCTGCGCACGGGAGTGAGGAGGGGATGCCCAGCTCACCTGCTGAGGATGGAGGGGCCCTGCTCCAAGGCAAAGCCGGACTTCTCCAGCATAGCCCCTTGGGGTTTGGCACTAGGGGTGGAGATCCTGGCTCCAGGTCTGGGCAGGCAGGGGTGAGGGAGTCTGAGGGGGCTGTGGGGTGGGGTGCTCTGGGAGGGCCAAGGCCGGTTGAAGAGCTGTCTCCTCTCATGCGTGTGTGTGTGGCAGGGTGACGGCGAGGGCGTGGCCCACCTGGCGGCTGGATGCCGGCTATGTGAGAGCATGGACGGGCCAGGTGCCCTTCCCCAGCAGCGGACCCCCGCTGAGGTCACCCAGCCCTCTAGACTTCAGGTCAGTTCCCCTCCAAGGGACTCCCCGCTTTTTCTTCCGCCAGCAATCTACTTCCAAGCCAGCAGGCAGGCGTGGGCGAGTGCATGTGCAGGAGTGTGGGTCAGTGTCACGTGTGCACACGTGAGTGGAGGCAAGGCGGGCGAGGAGGAGGTGCGCCGGGTCCAAGGCTGGCCCCGCTGTGGGCTCTGGATACTAAGCCATGACTGGAGGCTCCCCTTCCCAGCACATCTGCCTCCCTGGGCTCCCCAGGCAAGGGAGAAGCTGTCTGGTGTGCCTACTCGGGCATCAGCCCTTCCCAAACCTCCTCCTGGCACACCCCCCAAGGCTCAGCCATCCACCCTGAGCTATCACCCTCCCCGAACCCTGTTACTCTGAGGCTAACAAGAGGGAAGGTTACAGGGGAGGCTTAAGGTCAGACTATGGGGACAACATAACCTGCCCAGTGATGACACTGGGGTCGCCAGGGCCCAGGCTAGATGGCTCATCACTGGCCAGGGTGGGCTGCCTGGAGACGCTCACACACCTGCAGACCCCACAGAGCTCACTGCTCTTTGGCCACTCTTCCCAGCTACTCCCAGACTGGGATTCCACCACCCAGGGCCACACGGACTGCCTGCTCCTCTCCTGTCCCGTGAGCTACCGCAGCGCGGACAACAGTGGATTAGTTCCAAATCCCACGGAGCTCACAACAGCAGCCATCCTCTCAGGAGACACTGCTTTTTTCCAGTGGGGTGCTGGGGTGCCAGGCACCTGCTCGGGTGACTGCTTCCACGTCTAAAGCTGCAGAGACCTCTGCCGGAGTCAGGGCAGCCCCATCCCTTCTTGCCCCAGGAACTCTCGAGTCATGAGACGCAGGCTCAGGGCGGTTGACTTTCTGTTCGGTTGCCCTTCCGGTCCCTTGCAAGGCCAAGGAGGCCAGGGAGGAAAACAGTTTCCTTATCTACTGGCTGGACCCTGACCCTGGCCACTGGCCTCAGCTACTGTCCTCTAATCCAGCGCCTTGAGGCACCCACGTAGTGGGGCATATACTGGGGACCATTTCCAGTTGAGGAAGCCCGTCCAGAAGATGAGAGGAAGCAGGGGCAGGTGGGGTGGGAGAAGCCAAGCTTGGTCCACAGAGGCTGAGAGGGGCCGCGCCCTGGGCTTCCAGCCACAGGATCCAACCCCGGGGCCTTGTGGACCACGGAGGAAGCAGGAGGGGAAATGAGAGGTTTTGAGGGAAGGAGCTGCCCAGAGTCCACCCAGGCTGGAGGGCTGGGCTGCGGGAGGAGGAAACAGAGCCTCAATAGTGTCTTTGTGGAAGCCCTGCTGCTCCCCAGGCCTCAGGCAAGGAGGGTGGGGTGGCTGTGGTTGGGAGCGGTTCCAAGAAGCTTTTCCCTGCCTTATAATTTTCCTCCTAGTACGGGGAGGTGGGTGGATTTCCAGGCCCCTTCCAAATCCTCCTTTACCCCACTTTCCTGGCCCTAGGGGATGTGGGACCCTCACCTCAGTGGACCCAGGCTGGGGTCAGGTTTCTGGCAGGGAAGAGAAGAATGAAGGACCCTGACTTGGCACTGCCCAGCCCCCCTGCCCTAGTAGGGCTCCTAGGAGGCATCTCCCGTTTTACAGGTGAGGAAACTGAGGCTCAGAGAGGGCAGTCCCCGTGCTAGCCCACGGAGCAGAGGATCCTGCGGATGTAGATCCTGAGCTGGGGGCTGTGGGTGTCAGTGGGGCACGGGCACAGTGTGTGCACCCAGAGAGGCGCGGTGGGGTTTGCATGCTGCCTGTGGATCAGAAGTGGAGCATCTGCCAATGGCTCCAGCGGGAGGAGGGTGTGAGAGCTGGACACCAGCCAGGGGAAGACACACTCTTTCCCTTCTTGTTCCCCGGGGCTCTTCAGTCAGGGCCGGGTGGAGGGGGGAGCGAGGAGAGAGGGAAGCATCTGCTCTCCTTGGGCGGTTTGGCAGCCCCGCCTCTCTGGCTCTGGGGCTGGCTGAATAGGAAGGACCCTTCTGCAAGGGATGACTCAGTCCAGAAGCCAGTGATAAGTGCCAGCCCTGCCCACTGGGGGTTTGGAGATCTGAGAGGAGGGCGGAGAGGCAGGGGGTCTGGGTGGGAGCTGCCCCCAGGAGGTTGAGGGCCAGGCTCTCTCCTGGGCAGCCTCCAGGACCAGGCAGCCCATGGCTCATCTCTGAGTCTCCCCTTGGCTCTGGCAGCAGAAACTGCCGAAGACAGGGCTGTCTGGCGGGCGGCGTCTCGGGGCTTCCCCAGCCTGGTGGGCTGGGCCTGGAGATAGTGAGTGTGTGGATTGGGACGAGGGAAGAACAGAGGAAATGGTGACTGTGGGTCTGGACGCCTGGCCCTGAACTCTGGTGGCACAGCTTGTGCACAGCAGCTTGTGTGCCTCCTCCTCGGTTCCCCCAACTGAATCCAGGCAGACGCCTGGGTCTGGGCTCACACCCCAGCACACGCACAGGACACTCAGAGTCATGTGCTTCCATGCTTTCTCTGTCTTCCGTGACCCCATCTGTAAAAGGGGACCTGGACGGAGAGACCGACACACATCTGGCCTCCAACCAGCCCAGCCAACTGGCAAGAGGTGTGGCCACTACAGTGGGTACAGTAGAGCCACCTTTGGCCTAAGTGGCCACAGGCCTAGCCAGACTGGAAACTCTTGAGGACAGGACCCAGGGCCCACATTCCCTGCCCAGGGCATCTGTGCAGCCAGGAGGCCCACGCACCTGTGATGCAGGGGGCAACATCTGCATCTAAGGGAACGAAAGGATCAAATGAGGTGGCATTTGGCCCGCGCGAGGGGTTTTCTATCAGGCAGAGCTGTCTCACCACAGCAAGCGCCGGCACTGGTGGTGCTCCCGTGGGAGGGCGAGGCCAGGAGGGTGCACCAGGAAACCTCAGTGTCCTTGCTAATAGACCTCTGGGCTAACCAGGCCCTCCAGAGATCCTGAGACTGACGTCTGTCCTCCTGGGAAGGCATGACTTATCCTGGAATAGGTTCCCACCTAGCACCCCCGCCTGCCAACTGCCTGGGAGCCTGCAGCCTGTGGGTCCCCCGGAGCTGTGCCCGCCGCTGCCACACGCCCTCTGGCTCTCCGTTTCTCTCCCGGCCTCAGGCCGTGACTCCTTGCTGATGCACCACCTCTCTCTTACTAGCACTAACTTTGCAGGGCTCTGGGCCCCAGTGTCCCTCAGATGTCCATGCCAGAACACCCATAGGAGCCCCCAAGCTCAATCCCACCCAAAGCAAGGAGAACTCGGCATCCTCTCTCCCCTAGCCTGCTCGCGAGCCCCGTGAAGGCCCGCCTGTCCCCCCTGAGTAAAATCTGAGGGTCACATTGGACTCTCCTCCTCCTCCCTCCCCACGGCCACTGCCGGCTAAGACTCACATTCCATCCTTCCTGCCCCCAGATTCTCCTTCGAATTCATCTCCCTCTCTTGCTCCCGGTGCCATCCATAAAGCGGCTGGTCACCATCCTTGGCCTGGCTTAATGAATCTCCTGCCTCCCTTTGCTAATAGCAGCCCCAGTTAACCCAGACTGAAAGTCGCTCCCTCAGTCACCCTTGCCCGGAAGCCTTTGGAGGCTCCCACTGCCCCAGGGTCAGGCCACACCCCCAGGTGGTGCTGAAGGCCAGTGTGCCCTTGGCCCTGCCTGCCAGGGTCTCCTGCTCCCCTGCTGGGACACTCCTCGCCTCTGCCTCACTAGACCCTGCACTGCTTCCGCGCACACCCAGCTGGGCCTGCGACCTTCGCTCAGGCTGGGCCTGCGGCGGGCCAGCTCTTCTCTCCTGTCGGCCTGTGAAATGTCCTCATGCTCTTTCACAGCCCAAAGCATCTTCTTTGCACTTCGGGCGCAAAGACACTCGCTGTGGCCCAGGGGGCTGTGCTGCTCTCACCTCTCTCCGTTTACACTGTGAGCCTTGGGGACAAAACTGACCTTGCTTGGGGACACGAGGTGGGAGGAAAGGAGGGAGGGGCCCACCAGGGCAGGAGGGCCGTGGGCCCAGCTGGGAAGGGCTGCCTCTGGGAGCTCGCCCCAGGCCTCCCCACTGTGTCTTACCTCCAGGCTCCTTTCAAGCCTCCTCTGCCCTCCAGGGCCCCAGGGCTCAGAGGCAGGGGCCTGGACACAGTGGCTGGGGAGGGCTCAAGGGACTGCCCCAGCCAGAGACTGCTTTTCTGGGCCTGTGGTGACAGAGTCTAGTGCTTGTTTTTAAAGAAAATAGAATCCGAGCCCCTATTTATAGCCGGAGGCCACAGCCACAGACAGGAGACGTCGGGTTTGAGGCTGCACAGGCTCCGACTCCGGCAGGGGCTGGGGGTGGGGCCCTTCCCAGGCCCCCTGCCCGCCTTTCTCAACCCCCAAGGAAGTGCCTGTGGAATCCTGACGCTCCCTGGGACAGGATGTAGCCTGCGCTTTGGGGCAGGGGAGGAGGACCTGGCTGAGGGGGGCGGAACTTTTCTCAGGATTGGTCCCTGGGGCCTGGAGTCCCTTGTGGGAATGGGAGGAGGTGAGGGTCTATGTCTTCTGAGAAGGCAGAGGGGGCCCTGGGGAGGGGTGGGGTGCTGGCGGTAGGGAGACCTTCTGACAGCCACGGAACTGGGTAAAGAGAAGGGAAGGAGGACGGAGCAGGACTGGAGAGATGGGCAGATAGACAGAGACGGGATGGGAAAGAGACGGAAAAGGAACAGACAGAAAGACAGAGCCAGGGTGGGAAGGGGCAGAGAGACTGAGAGACCGGGATGGGGAGACGAACGGAGAGACGGGGAGAGCCCTGCAGCCCAGCCGACCCTGAGCAGGGGGAGACAGAAGCCGGGAGGGGAGACTCCGGTGTGGCTCTGCCCCGCAGAGAGCCTTCATGGTACTCCAGGCAGCGCGGTCAGAGTCCGGGTGGAGCCAGTGAGGAGGGGAGAAAGCAGGCGTCTGCTTCCTTCACCCCAGAAGGCTAGGCCTTGCCCATTCCCAGCCCCCAGGCCCCAGGGCCTGGAGACTCTCCGTTCCTGGCAGTCTCCGTGGGGGAAGCCCAGGCCTGTTGGAGGCAATTCGATGCATGGGGCAGAGCCCGTGAGATCGACCTTGTCACCAGGATCCCCAAGGGCTGTCTTGGGCACGGCCACTACCTTGAGGGAGAGGTCCGGTCTCTGGCTTGCTACAGGGTGAGTTCCCAGGCCTGGAGAGCTCAGGAGCTAAGGCTACGGCCTGGACTCGCACCTGCTGCCAGCCTCTACTAGACTCCTCCCTTGGCCGCGCCTGTAGGGGGCTTCGGGGTAACTGTAGCCTGGGGCATGTGTCATGGAGCCACAAGCGGTGACTCAGACAGTTAAAAAAGGAGCAGCTCTGAGTGGTGACTCAATTGGCTCTGGAGGGGCTGGGTGGGGTCTGGCTGGTACAAGATGGGGTGGTCTGGGTTTATTTTTGGCAGGGTGGGGCTGGGGCCAGGAGGTGGAAGATGGGAACCCGGGGTGGAGAGGAGCCGCCGCTCTCGCCCCCAGGGTCGGGGGAGCCCCAGGGCTCTACACCAACTTAAGAAAGTGGCTTTCCAATGCCAGGGAGCCCTGGCAGGCTGGGCTGCTTCTCAGCCCCATTTCAGGCCTAGCCTGCCTTGCTGTTTGGCCCAGGACAACCAGCTGGCTTTCTCTGGACAGAGGCAGAGCCCTCTGTCCTGTTCCCAGGAGGCTCAAGCTCAGAATTTAGAGCTGACCTAGAGATTCCACTCAGAGGCCCAGATAGGGCCAGGGGTCTACCCAAGGCCACAAAGCAGAGCCTGGTAGCCCAAGGGCTGTGGCATCATCACCCAGCTGGCTCGGGTCTCTACAATATCTCCCCCACCCCAGGGCTGTCCACGGTTGGCGGGACAGACCCCCGTCTGAGTACCCACCCCTGGAGGGACTCAGCCAGGCTCCAGATGGGTGGCCAGAAGCACATGGGCCCCAGAGACCCAGAGATGGAACCTCGGCCGGGGGCAGGTGCCTGGATTCCGTTAGCACATGTAGGTGGGGGGCCTGGCTGGGCCCTGCCCAGGGGTCTGTGGAGAAGAATCACCTCTAGGGGGAGAAGGTTGCAGGGGCAGGGAGGGGGGCCCACACAGTGAGAACTCAGCCTGGGGGCTCAGGCATGGGCCAGCCCCTTGACCAGGGCCCTCCAGCGTCACTGCCCTGAGCTGTGCACCCCGCTCTGCAGACATCTCACAGTCACCTCCCCCTACTCTGAATTCACACACACACCCATGCCCCTGAGGGTCCTAGCATCCCAGAGCAGAGAGGGTGGTCCCCTCCCTCAGTCCAGATTTCTGCTCCTCTTGATGCAGCCACCACTGCTTCTATCATGAGAGGTGGCAACAGTCCCATGGTAACTGGCAAGTGAGCTGTCTCGTGTCACTGGGCCCTGGCCTCAAGCCCCCACCTCCAGAGAGGGACTCGAGAGGGTTTGGTAGAGAGCTGGAAAAAGCCAGGCTTCTAGGCTCCCCTGTCCCATAAAAGGCCCTTGGTACCGACTCCTTCCCTTCTCCTGACACGCTCTGGGGACATGGGGGTCCTGCTGTGCCCCAGCCCAGTGAGCTCCATCCTAGGGGCTGTCAGGCTTGGGAGAAACAGGTCCCGGGAGGGCCTCAGAGGGGCTCTCCCCACTGCTCTCACACTGGGAGAGGGGTGTGCGCCTCAGCCCAGTTAGCCAGGCAGATGCAGACCCCACCCCCTCCCACCTTCTGAAGGGTCTTGGGCTGGCAGGCGGCCACTAGCTGACACCCTGCCTCAAGAGCCCACCTCTCCTTTGTCACTTGGTCCCACACAGACTCTCTCACAGGGCCACCTCCTCCAACCTCTGTCTTGAAATCTTCCTTAAAGATTCCTGCTGGGCGCGGTGGCTCACGCCTGTAATCCCAGCACTTTGGGAGGCCAAGGCGGGTGGATCACCTGAGGTTGGGAGTTCGAGACCAGCCTGACCAACACGGAGAAACCTGGTCTCTACTAAAAATACAAAATTAGCTGGCCATGGTGGCTTATGCCTGTAATTCCAGCTACTCGGGAGGCTGAGGCTGGAGAATCGCTTGAACCTGGGAGGCAGAGGTTGCGGTGAGCCGAAACTGCGCCATTGCACTCCAGCCTGGGCAACAAGAGCAAAACTCTGTCTCGAAGAAAAAAAAAATTAAAAGATTCCTAAGCAGAAGCCCCCATGTTGCCGTCTGCCCCACCCCAGGAAGAAGGTGCCAATAGCAGAGTGACCGCAGCCTCAGGAGCAGATGTCCACTGAGCACTTATTCCAGGCAAAGTGTCTTGCTTAATCCTCACAACACGTAAGAGGCAGAAATTATTTATCCCCATTTTAGAGAGGAGAAAACTGAGGCTCAGAAAGAGGCTTGCCCAAGGTCACGCATGGAGTGTGAGGGCTGTAATTCAACCTGAGCTCTCTAATGCCGTGTTCACCCACTGTGTACCTGGCCTCCTGCTTCCCTGTATGGGTTCCCATAGGTCAGGACTCAGAGGAGGGAGAGGTGGGGCCTGTCAGGGCTGAGGGTCGGGGAGGAGCTCATTCTCAGTGGAAAACTCCCAAAAAGGGTGATTTGCTTCTTCATTGACCAGGGTGGGAAGTGTGTGTGTGCGTGTGTGTGTGTCTCTGTATGTGTATGTGTGTGTCTGTGTTTGTGTGTGTGTCTCTGTGTGTGTGTGTGTCTGTGTCGCTGTGTGTGTGTCTCTGTATGTGTCCTGTGTGTGTCTGTGTCTCTGCATGTCTGTGTGTATGTGTCTGTATCTGTGTGTCTGTGTGTGGCTAGACCTAAGGCCTGCCTGCCTGGCCTCCAGCTGCAGGAGAGCTGGTCTGGCCCCAAGGAAGGAGCAAGGAGGGCCGGGTGTCATGGGAATCAGTGTCCTGGGCCCACTGGTATTTATAGCTGCCTCTTCCTGAAATGTGGATGGGGGAAGAGATTGCTCTTAGGTGGGAACGGAAGTTGGTCTCCTCTCCCCAGCTCCCTTTATCTCCCCAGAGAGTGGCCTGTCCCAGGCTAAGGGCCTGCCCTGGTGGTGGAACAAGGCGCTGTGTCCTGAGCTGGAGGTTTTCCCTGGGGCTGCTGTCTCGGGGCGGGACACCCTCCTTGCCTGCAGAGCAACAGTGTGTGTGAGTGTGAGTGTGTGCACACACATGTGCACTTACTGGGTGTCAGACTGAAGGTCATGGACTGGGGGCAGAGGCCAGGTGGTAGGGGAAGAAAGGCCTGTAACCCCACAGAGATGGAGTGCAGGACCCCAGGAGAGGGGCAGTCCAGGTCATGGGTCTCAGAGCAACCTGTGGTTAGAACAGGCTCCTGGGGGTGGCGATACTGGAGCTGAGCCTTGGAGGATGGGGAAAGGGAAGGCCGGCTGCACGGAGCAGGAGCAGTGTGAGCAGAGGTGGAAGGGTGCCAGTGGTTATGGATCATCATCTGACGGCCTAGTTCTATCTGATCAGCCAGTCAGTGGGACACAGGATCACCTTGACCAGGGAGGATGATGTATTCGGGGAGAGAAGGACATAGCATAGCACAGTTGAGCATCCTCAGTCTGAAAATTCAAAATCCAAAATGCTTCCAAAATCCAAAACTTTTTGAGCGCCAATAGGATGCCACAAGTGGAAAATCCCACACATAAGAACTTTTTTTTTAGATGAACTCTCACTCACTCCGTCGCCCAGGCTGGAGTGCAATGGCGTGATCTCAGCTCACTGCAATCTCCGCCTCCTGGTTCAAGCGATTCTCATGCCTCAGCCTCCCAAGTAGCTGGGATTACAGGTGTTTGCCAGCATGCTCAGTTAATTTTTTTTTTTTTTGAGATGGAGTCTCAGGCTGGAGTGCGGTGGGGTGATCTCGGTTCACTGTAACCTCTGCTTCCTGGGTTCAAGTGATTCTCCTGCCTCAGCCTCCTGAGTAGCTGGGATTACAGATGCCCACCACCACACCTGGCTAATTTTTTTTGTATTTTTAGTAGAGACAGGTTTCACCATGTTAGCCAGGATGGTCTCGATCGCCTGACCTTGTGATCCGCCCGCCTTGGCCTCCCAAACTGCTGGGATTATAGGCATGAGCCACTGCACCCGGCCAAGAGGTCAGGGGTTTCTGCGGTAAGTTCCGGGAAGGGAGGCAGCCTCGCTGACACGCCCAAACCGTTAGGCCGCAGGAGATCCGCACATTGACGTGTTGAAGCAGGAGTGATGGCTGGAGGCCTGGGTAATGCATGTCAGCACTGGCACAGCGGTGGGCTCTTCCACAGGCTGGGAGCCGGCCTGGGCATGGGGAGGAGCTGAGTGAGGGGCAGGAATGCTCAACAGGACAGGCACTGTCCCTGCGGAGCCTACCCCTGCCACCAGGCCACCTTGACGGCAGCCCTACAGCCATCACCCTACATCAGAGACACACGTGGCTTCATCGGAAACCCTGGCTTTTCGGGGGCGCTTTATTGAAGGGGGTTTGCTTAGGCTGTGAGAAAGCAGGGGGGGTTTGGAGAGGTGGGTGGGAGATGGGGAGACAGGAACAAACATCTGGCGTCCTCGGGGAGCTGTCTGTCCGTGCAGGCTTCTCTCTCTCCCCTGCTGGGGTCGGAGCCAATGGTGGGTGGCTGCTCCCCTGGCCTGATGTGGGGAAGCTCGCTGCTGTTGGGGTGAGTGAGAACACCATGGCCTGTGCGCCCAAAGAGTGACTTGAGACAGTCCCTGCTTTTCTCTGAGCCTCAGTTTCCTCATCTGTAAGATGGGAATGTTGGACAGGTGTGGTGGCTCACACCTGTAATCCCAGCACTTCGGAAGGCCAAGGCAGGAGGACTGCTTGAGCCCAGGGGTTCGAGACCAGCTTGGATGACATAGTGAGACCTTGTCTCTAAAAAAAGTAATTACTCTGGTGTGGTGGTGTGCACCTGAAGTCCCAGCTACTCAGGAGGCTGAGGTGGGAAGATTGCTTGACCCTCAGAGGTTGAGGCTGCAGTGAGCTGAGATTGCTCCAGCCCTGGGGGACATGGTAAGACCTCATCTCAAAAATGAAAAAAGAGCAGATAGAGGGGACTGTTTCCTGACCTGCAGGGCTGCCGTGGGCTGCAGGACTGACAACATGGTTAGTGGCACGCTGGGGTGTCCCTGGAGGAAAGAGCACAGCGATAGACAGCTCTGGCCTCTCCTGTTTGGAGTCACGGACCCTCCTGAGAAGCGGAGAGAGCTGGGAACCCTTGCCCCATGGAGAGCTAAGTACAAAACTGTTCATACAAATTCAGTTCATTCAAATACTTCTCGTACAAACTCAGTAGGAAGAGTCACACAGTAAATTTGAAACCCGGCCTAAGTCCGCAGCTGGAGGAAGAGTCTTAGCTCTGGAAGCCTCTACAGAACTGACAGCTGGGGCGGAGGGCCTGTTGGAGGCAAGAGGAGAGCTGGATGGGGTGGGAGTCAGGGCGAGGCGGTGAAGGAGCAGGGGGACCAGGGAGGGACCAGGCTCCAGGCCCAGACCCGCAGCCTCCTGTTCATTTGCTCCTGGTCTTGAATAGAACACAGTTCAGTGTGGCACCCGTCCCCATCCTGTGCTCACTTCCTTTCCCACAAGTGCCACTGGCCCATGTCTTTAAGATGGGGGACTTGGAGACGGAGGCGGTAGCCATGCTGGGCTCCTTGTCTCTGCCACCTCAGCCAGGTCTGTGAGAGTCGCCGTGTGCACGAGTGTGTGCCCACATCTGTGTGCGCCAGTAAGTGTGGACGTCAGGGCTATTTCCAACTCCCCCTCCCCTGCCCGCCCCTCCTGGGCAGCACGCCCAGTTCCCAGACGCAGCCTATACACTTCCTCCGTGAGCTCCACACGCACCCCACTCCCCTCCCGCTGTCATCGCCAGCCACCAGGCCCACCTGGTGCGGCCCATCCCCGGGCCCCCGGGCGGGCAGCACTTAAAGACCCTTCTTGTCCTGCCTGGGTGGGCGGGCGTAGGGAGGGAGGCTCAGTTACACTTGGCTCTGGAACAGTTTTCTTGAGTCTGGGTGGGCTGGGCCAAGGGAGCTGGCCCCTGGGCCCTGCCCTGCTCCAGAGGCCTGGGGCGGCACACAAGGTGCATACAAGGCTCAGTGCCTGTCCTGAGCACCGTCGGTCCCCCCAGGCCATCCTCAGAGGCAGCAGGATCTACCCTGCTTCGATTTCTTGTACCTGGTGCCCCTTTGGCCCTGCTCGCTAAGACACACCCATCAGTTCTGAGTCCCCACCCAGGTAACACACAAGCCCTCCCTGCCAGGTACACCCTCCTGGGTCCCACTTCAACCCCTCACATTCTGCCTTTCAAAGTCAGCAATGCCAGGCCAGGGAAGAGGTGTGGGAGTCACCATCCCTGCCTGCCCTGTGCTCACTCTGACCCTCCGACTGGAATGTCACCTCCTTCCTTCTCTGCCTGTCCTTCCAGCATCAGCTCAAATCCAATCTCCTCCCGCGCTTGGCTCTCTGCTGGGGCCTCCCACACAGCTCAGAAGGAGCTGGACACTGCATCTGTCATCCACACTCACAGTGGCCCAAGCCTAGCCCCCCATGCAGGCTGGGAGCACCCTCAAAGCAGGGCTGGGGGCTCTTCCTGGGCTGCTGGGGTTCTTGGTGGCACTCAGAGTAATTTTCTTCCTCTCTGGGGCCTCAGTTTCCCTCTCTATACAAGTGGAAGATTGGCCCAGATGGCCTCCTAGGGTGCTGACTTCCAGGCCTACTGACCCGGATTCCTCAAATGTTGATGAGTGGAGGGAGAGCCTCCCAGCATGCCTCACTAGGGTACAGGAGGATGAGGGCCTCTGCAACTGGGGGCATCTGGGAGGGGTGAGAGGGATGCCTTCCTCAGGCAGGGGCTGCCCCTACTGCAGACATCAGGACAGGGAGCTGGGCCAGGTTTGGTGACAGAGATGGGTTGCTGGACGGGAGCTCTCCCACTCCCTCCTCATTTCTGAGTCCTAAAGGCAGGGGGTGGTGGAACGTTATGAAACCCCACAGCACCATGCCGCTCTCCTGACCTAAAACCCTTGTGGCTTCTCCTTTGCCAACAGGACATAGGCCGTGGGCTTCATTTTGCCATTTAAGGCTTCTGTGCCCTAGCCCAGTGGCTCTCCCTGGCCTGTGCTTGAAATATGCCTCCCAGCCAGGCTGCTGGCCCTCCTGTCTCAACACCCCTCTGCTTACGCCCACCTCGGTGCCTCTGAGTCAGCGCCCCTGCCTGGAGTACTGACTCCCTTCCCATTCACCAACGCTTGGTTCGAGGACCACCCTGTGTCCCGCCCCAGCTGGCCCCTGACTTTCTCCCCGTTGTACTTTTCATCCGCATCTTTGCTGTTTGAGATCAAATGTGCCTTTCTGCCTCCTGAATGAGTCTAAGTTCAGCCTCTCAATTTCCTTGTGCCCCTGAGAGTCCAGCACCATGCCTGCGTGTTGTTGGGGCTAAGAAGGGATTTGAGAATGGCTCTCAGTTGAAGCCCAAGGAGGTGGGAGTGTTGGAATCCCTCCTTGGCTGGAGGCTGGGGCCTGGATGAGCTGACCGCCCCGGTCACCTTGGATGCTCCCTTCCCATCTGCCTGGAGGCCCAGGCCTTCCCTCAGGCCCTGAAATCTTAGGGGATCTGGTCCCTGCAGACAGGAACAGGGAGCCTGGGGATCCAGCACCGATTCACCCCGGGGGTCCTCCCGTGACTCACTTCCCTTCCAGGAACCCCATGATGCCCTCTCTTAGAGCTGGCTGCTCCATCCGAAG
The DNA here is from genome assembly GCF_030222135.1 of Aotus nancymaae. NCBI lineage: Eukaryota > Metazoa > Chordata > Mammalia > Primates > Aotidae > Aotus > Aotus nancymaae. The sequence goes on from NW_026988414.1 coordinate 74,190,594, forward strand.
GGGAGAAGGGTGTGGCCTGGGCCCTGGCGAAGGAGGCTCAGGCCCTTCCTCGCTCCACATTGCTCTTGGGAATGGTCCCGAAGAAGAGGTAGCTGGGCACTGAATCACGCATGGGAGGTGATGACGGGTGCGCCCCGAGGCCGCAGTTCTTACGGCATAACTAGAGCTGCCTTGGCATCGGGACAGAGAGAGGATGTATCCCTGCACCTCTCAGAAAGCAGACTTCCATTCAGCCTTGGCTGGGTCAGCCATCAGTGCTAGGACGGGGAGGTGTGGCAGGGGGTGGTCCAGGGCTATCTGTAGGACAAGTCCCCGCCGGAGGACAGGGTATCTGAGGGGTACCAGCTCTGCCTCTAGGAGGCTGAGTGGGTGGTGAGTGGGGAGTCCTGCCTGTCACCAACAGGAGCAGGGAGAGAAGGGCAGAAGGAGGAGGAGGGTGGCGGATAGACAGATGGATCCACAGGGGAGCAAGCGGAGGGAGAAGGGACAGAGCTGGGAGCAGCTGGAGGGGTGTGTGGGGCTCCTCACAGGGAGGGCAGGGTGGCACCTTCCTTGTTTCCCACCTTGCAGCACTCTCCGTTCCTGGCCCAGGGCATCTGAGGCTGCAGGACCCATTTCTCACTGTCACTGGGTCCCTTTGGGCCCCAACATGGTCACCCCAAACTTGCCTGGCAAATGAGCCCAGCCAGCATAGGGTTGGCCCCACTGGGTGTCTCAGACACTCCAAACGGGCAAAGCCACGCCCTAGGCCATCCATGCCTGGGTGGCCTGCCCTCGCCCCCAACTGGACAGCCTTGGCTAGCTAGAAACCCCATAACCTGAGATAGCGGGGTCCGCGTCCACCCCAGGGTTGATCCCCGGCAACCCCAGCCTGTGGTGGGGGAAGCGCAGCCTGCTTGACTCCCGATCTGGGGCCACTTCTGGCTCCTCCTGTCCCCTTTTTCTCCCTGAGGAGCCCCTCTAGTTCCGCCAGGCTGGGTCGGGGTCTCAGGCCCCTCACTCACCTGCGGATGCGAGTCTGGCCATCATAGCCAGGGTCCAAGCCAGGGCCAGGGCGGGGGCTGGAGGTGGGGGCCGCGGCCCGGACTGCATCCCGGCGGGCTGAGTGGCAGGACTTGCGCGGAGCCCGCGGAGTCCTGGGAGCTGGGAGCGGAGTGGAGCGAGCGCGGCTCTGCTCCTGGGCGCGGGCCGGCTCCGGGTGTCCGCGTACTTAACTCCGGGGGCGGGGCAGGCGCGGACCCGCGCGCTCGCTCGGGTTTCAGGCTTGGGCTCACCCATCTGCCCCCACCTTCAACCTTAAAGGGCCCGTGCGGGGCTGCTCCTCACCGGGGCAGGGGTGAGAGGGCCTTTATAGCTGGGCCAGACCACAGCCCCACCCTAAAGACTTGGAACAAAGTCATAGAGAGGTCCAGACACCCTGAACTCTGACCCCAAGAGCCAGGGAGACCCCCTAGGGGAGGAGGCACGAGCTGGGCCAGCCCCCACTTCCCGCCTTTCTGCCTTTGCGGGAGTTCAGGAGACCCCTCCGCAGGCGCACTCCAGCCTTAGGAGGAAGGACGGACAGCCGGCTTTCGGGCTGCTTTGCCTCCTGGGAACTTCTGCAGACTCGAGGCACCGCCTGAGGTCCTGTGGCTCACGGCCCACGGCTGCGACCGTGACCTTCTCTGCCCAGAAGGGCCTCAGTCTCCCTGTCTGAAAAGGAGAGGTGTCTGGACTTCCTCACAGGGACTGTCAGTCTCGCGGCAGTGACATTTGCTTCAAAATAACCTTACAAGGTGGGTGAGGACTACCCCTCCCCCATGGTATGGAGCAGGAAAGTGTAGATCAAGCTGAAAGTGGCTCTTACAAGGTAGGTCCCCGGCCATTGGGGCCAAGAAACCCAGGCCTCCTGACCCTTGAATCTGGGTGTTTCAACTTCCCGAGGCTGCCTCCTGGAAATCTGGCCCTGGATTTAGCTCCTACCTAACAGCTTCAGGCTGGGGCCCTTCTGTGGCTCCCCTCCAGGCAGCAACATCAGCCTAGTTCCAAACAGGAGGAGAAACGGCAGAAAGGCCATGTTATTGTAGCTTCCGGGGCCTGGAGGCTCCGCCTGTTCTCTGTCCAGTCCCAGTGCTAACGGGCCTCGGTCTACTTCCTCTGTCTAGGTCCCTCCGTCTGTCTGCTCCAGCCCATCTCCAGCCCAGCCCCACCTTGCACCCTCTTCCCAGCTCCTCCCTTTGACCAGTAACAATCCCGCAGTATGTACAGCACTTCATACTTTGCAACGAAACCGAGCCTCACTTTGCAGATGAAGAAACTGAGGCTGAGAGAGATTAAGGGACTGGAGTTAGTTTACATAGCTGCTCAGAGGTGGGGTCAGGTCTTTGACCCTAAGTGCAGTGCTCAGGTGTGATGGTGCCTGATCTGTGAGGGGGGTTATGAGTACTGGTCTTGAAACCAGAGAGACCTGGGTTCAAACCCCAGCTCTGCTAATTGGCTTGAAGAAGTCCCCTCACCTCTCTGTGGCAGTTTCCTCATTTGCAAAATTGGGTTGATGAGGATTAAATGCTTTAATGTACCTCAAGTGCCTAGCCCAGGGCGTGGCATACAGTAGGTGCTCAATAAATGCTTATCCTTTCTCCTCTGTCTCTGTCATCCTGCACATCCCTGTGATTCGTGGTTTACATACAGCTTTACACATATCACCTCCCTTGTGGCAAAACTTGAAACTTCCCCTCCAGGGGCTGCTGCATACAGTAGGTGTGCAATAAATGCCTGCTGTGGTTGACTGAGAAACCAGTTGCTGCTGTCTGTGGGGACTAGGCAAACCTAAGCGCTTCCATCCGGGTACCCTAGGAGGCCTGGGATGGAGGCCGTGCCAGGCTGGCCTCGGTGGCGGTGAAGCCATTGATTCCACAACTTGTCCCTTGTTTTTCCTTCTCCTCAAGTCAGCAGGACACCTGGTCCTCGTTAGGGGCTAATTACTGGCCAGCTATGGGCCTGGGGCCGGGGCAGCTGCTTGGAAGACTGGGTTTGGAGGAAAAGAGCTTTCTTTTCAGGAATTAAAAAAGAAGGGAGAAGGCTTCTGCTCTATGAATCAAAAATTTGGGTGAAGATCTCCGCCGACCCCATCTCCCCACCTCTTTCCCCTCCCCATCTTCCCTGTTCTCCACCTACACAGATGTCTCTGGAGCCTCTAGACAGGGCGCTCCCGCCCACAGCTGAGATTCAAGTTGGGATTAGCTGGGAGCCTCCCCCTGCCTTGTTGCTAGCTGGGCGGAGAAACACAGGCCTGGAAGATAGTGGCAACCAGCAGGGCAGTAATCTCTCACAGTAATCTCGGCAACCAGCAGGGTGGTAATCTCTCCTAGTAATCCCGGCAACCAGCAGGGTGGTAATCTCTCTTAGTAATCCCGGCAACCAGCAGGGCAGTAATTTCTCCCAGTAATCCCGGTAACCAGCAGGGCAGTAATCTCTCCTCGTAATCCTGGCTCACACGTCTCTGCTGGGGCTTCCCAGTTTACAAAACATTCACCTGATCTCTTGACAACCTTGGGAAGTGTGTGTGTTGGGGGACAGTGTCCCGGCTTCCAGATGAGGAAACTGAGGCTCTCAGTGAAACAGGGATGCCGCGGCTCCAGCACACACAGGCCTGGCGTTTGCTCAGCCTGTAACCCGGGACTCGAACCCAGGACAGTGATGAACAGCGCCATGCCAGGCAGACTGGCAGGAAGCCGAGGCCCCTGTGTGCCTCCTGCTGTCTTGGAACAAAGGCTGCTGGACCAGCAACGTCCCCTCAACTGTCCCCTCTCCAGCTCCTCAGCAGCTCCCCCCAGGCCCTGAAGCCTCAGCGCTGAGCAGAGCTGACCTGGACCTCTCTGGCATCCTGAGGCCTGGCTTGAGCCTTCTCCCTTCTGCCTTCCGACCTTTGCTGTGACTTTCCTTGGCGTGGCTTGGCCAGGCGTCCTAGGTTGCCATCCCTGACTGCCCCTGCCTCCCTGGCCACACCTCACCTTCCTCCAGCAAGTGCTCCCAGCCCTCCTTCATGCACATTGACTTCACTTTCAAAAGAGTCCCTGGAGTCCTGACCGCCATAGCTCTCCTAGTTTCACCTGGGGCCTGCCTTGCTGGGTCAGGAGGTGTGCGTCCAGGCCTCCCCAGCTGAGCACAGGACAGGCACAGGGTGGGAGGGAGGAAAGAGGGAAACAGAACACACAGGAAGAAGGAAGAAGATGCTCCGGCTGGGGTGAAGGAAGATTCCAACTCCCCTGAAGCTACAGTGGCCTGTGGCGTGTGCTGCCTCGGTGTCTCCAATTGTTCTCGGAGAATGAGACCACAGAGAGCCCAGGAACACCCACATCCCTGCCAGCAGGGTCAGCCAAGCATGCTGCCAGGCGCTGCTGGGCACTCCTACCCCAGCACGTCTTGGACTGAGAGGACCCGCTGTGGCAGTGGCTGTGGTTGGCCCCACCCTTGGCCAGGGTGTTTTGCACCCTGGTCGCTGGGGCCCCACCCAAGGAGCCTGTGGCCAAAGCCTGCTTGCTGGTGAATGGTGTGTGCCTGTGCCCTAGCTGGGGTGGTGCCTGGGCCGGGGTGTGCTCCTGCTGCCTAGGGCCTGCCCTCAGGGAATTGGCCCTCTGCTGCGAAGGTCACAGAACCTAGGCCACTACTGTGCAAGACGGCATGGGCTTTAGGCGTGGCTCAGTGGCCCTGCAGTTTTGTGGCCAAGAGCTCCAAGCAGCAGGCCCCAGGCCTGGGCCTTTGATCTTGGGCCTCTGTTAGGCGTGGTCCTGCTCCTGCTTCTGGCGGAGGCACATGTAGGGCTCCTCCAAGTCCAGGCAGCCAGGCTCAGGAGGGGTGGGAGCAGCCAGTCCTGACAGTCACACAGTTCGGGAGCTGGAAAGTTACGTTTGCCACCCTCAGGAGTCAGCTGTGGAAGGGAGGCCAGCGGAGGGCTTTGCCTTGGCCTCTGAGCCATGTACAAACCATGCGGGGAGGACCCTCTCGGAGCCTCTGCTCTCCAGGACCAGGCACTCGTCTTCCATACCACGCTCACAAAGGCTGGTGGCCTCCGTGGCTGTGACCAGCTGGCCACAGCTGACTCCTCTGGGGTTGTGCTATTTCTAAATATTGGGTCCTTCTGTTAACCCTTGCTGTGCTGCCCCAGCGGGCAGCCAGCTGTCTGCAGACAGAGCCTCTTGGAAGGAGAGTGGACAGTTCCCATCCGGATGAAAGATTTGTGAATATATTTGCTTGGGGGCTGGGTTGGGGCTCCCAGAAGGGTGAGAAATACCTGCTTGGGGCTGGGAAGGAGGCTCGCAGCGGATGTCAGGGGATGTGGGTCTGCGCTGGCCACTGGGCAGGGCAGCGGAAAGAATGTGGGGTCAGGAGCCAGGAGCCCGGTCCTGCCAAGCCTTTCCTATGTGGTGCCAGATGTGTCACTTTGCCTTTCTGGACCCCTTTCCTTATCCATAAAATGGACAACCACTGAGGTGCTTGGATGATGGCCTCCAGCAAAAGCACTGAGCTTTATAAGCTTTAAAGGGCGGTGCCTGGTGGTTGTGATGATGGCAACAGTTCATGCCAGGGTCCTGCTGTCTGCCTGACTCTCAGGAGTCCCTTGGAGACGAGGCAAGACTGAAGCCAAGAGATAGCTGGAGCAAGCTGGTGGGGCTGCTGTTAGCCTGTGTGGAGTTTTAGTGGGGACACCACCCTATGCCAGAATACACGGCTTGGAGTTCAGCCCCTGCTGGCCCCCTTGGCTGTTGTCCCTGCACAGTGAAAAGCCTTGTGGTAGCCAGCCTCCGAGATGGCCCTCGTGAGCCTCACCTGCTGGCATTCATGCCCCTGGGTAGTTCCCTCTCATGTTGAATACACTGACCTATGCAGTCAATAGGGTGTTGCAGAAATGATGGGGTGACTTCCAAGGCAAGGTCAGAAAAGACATGGCGGCTTCCGCCTTGCTCTCTTCAGATTATAGCCACCATGATCTGAGGACATTTAAGCAGGCTGTGGAGGTGCCAGTGTGGAGAGGAACTGAGACCTCTTGCCAGCAGCTGGCACCAGCTCACCATGTGAATGAGCCGTCTTGGAAGTGGATCTGCCAACCCTAATCAAACCTTCAGATGATGCATCCTCTACTTTTTTTTTTGAGACAGAGTCTAGCTTTGTTGCCCAGGCTGGAGTGCAGTGGTGCGATCTCAGCTCACCGCAACCTCTGCCTCCTGGGTTCGAGTGATTCTCCTGCCTCAGCCTCCCGAGTAGCTGGGATTGCAGGCATGCACCACCACATCCAGCAAATTTTTGTATTTTTAGTGGAGATGGGGTTTCACCATATTGGTCAGGCTGTGGTCTCAAACTCCTGACCTCAGGTGATCTGCACGCCTTGGCTTCCCAAAGTGCTGGGATTACAGGTGTGAGCCACTGCACCTGACCTCTGTTGACATCTTGACTGCCACCTCCTGAGAGACCTGGAGCCAGAACCATCCAGCAAAGTCACTTTTAAACTCCTGACCCACAGAAACCGTGTGCAACAGAAGGAGGCTGCTGTTCTAAGCAATTAGATTTTGAGAGTAATTTGTTATGCAGCAAGAGATAGAACTGATAGAAGCCAGCACATCCTAGATGGCAGTCCAGTGAGTCAGACCTGGCACGTGCCTGGGGCTCAGGAAGCAGGACTCTGCTTCCATGAAAAGGACTGACATTCCTTGATCAACAAATTCATTCACTCAACAAATATTTCCTAAGTGCAGGCATATGTCAGGCTCTCTGCTGATGCTGGGGGCTGGGGACACGGCTGAATAATGCACGAGCCTGTTTTTGGGGAACTTACGGCCTCCCCAAAATGACTTGGCAATTGGTTGGATGTGGGGAGTCAGGATGAGGGAGGCGTCCAGGACGAGGTTCCTGGCTTGGGCAGTTGGAAGGGTGTGCGGTAGTGTCATGGACTGAGATGGAGGGGGACTGGGTGGGCATCTTATGAGATGAAAATCGTGGGGCATGTTGATTTTGAGGTGCTCGTGAGAAACCCAAGTGACACTGTGCAGGCTGTTGCATATGAGAGCCTAGTGCTCCTAAGGAGGTCTAGCCAGGGGAATCTGTACTTGGGGATTGCTGGGGTATCGATAATGGAATGAAAGCAGCCAGAGGTGAGACTGCCTGGGAGAGAGGAGCGTGGCGCAAAACGCGAGGAAGACCCGGCACTGAGTCCGGAGACGCCAGCGTCTCTTCCTTAAAATGTTTATTGTGACATAATTTCAGACTCGGATAAAAGCGGCATGATGGTCACAAATATTTCCCACATACTCCACCTAGATTTCCTGTTTACCACACTTTAAATTCTTTCTCTCTCTCTCTCTCTCTATTTTTCCAAATCATTCGAAAGTTGCAGACATAATGCTCCTTTATTCCTAAATATTTCAGTGAGTTTGTTTCACTTTTTTTTTTTTTTTTTTTTTGAGACAGTTTCGCTCTCGTTGCCCAAGCCAGAGTGCAATGGCGCGATCTCCGCTCACGGCAACCTCCGCCTCCCAGGTTCGAGTGATTCAATTGTTCTCCTACCTCAGCCTCCCAGTAGCTGGGATTACAGGTGTCCACCACCACATCCACCCAGCTAATTTTTTGTATTTTTAGTAGAAATGGGGTTTCACCATGTTAGCCAGGCTGGTCTCGAACTCCTGACCTCAGATGATCTGCCCATCTCAGCCTCCCAAAGTGTTGAGATTATAGGAGTGAGCTCATGGCTGATCTTCCTCTTTTTTTTTTTTGAGACGGAGTTTCGCTCTTGTTACCCAGGCTAGAGTGCAATGGCGCGATCTTGACTCACCGCAACCTCCGCCTCCTGGGTTCAGGCAATTCTCCTGCCTCAGCCTCCTGAGTAGCTGGGACTACAGGCATGCACCACCATGCCCAGCTAATTTTTTGTATTTTTAATAGAGACGGGGTTTCACCATGTTGACCAGGATGGTCTCGATCTCTTGACCTCATGATCCACCCTTCTCGGCCTCCCAAAGTGCTGGAATTACAGCCTCTTTTTCTTTTAATTTGAAAAAAATGAGACAGAGTCTTGCTCTGTTGCCCAGGCTGGAGTGCAGTGGTGCCGTCATAGCTGAACGCAGCATCAAATGTCTGGACTGAAGCAAGCTTCCTGCTTGAGTAGATGGGATTACAGGCACACATCACCATGCCTGGCTGTGTTTTTTTTTCTCTTTTGGTAGTGATGCTGTCTCACTGTGTTGCCCAAGCTGGTCTCAAACTCCTGGGCTCAAGCAGTATTTCCTAAGAACAGGACCTTCTCTTTCATAACTGGAGTGCAATTATCAAAATCGGGAAATTAACATTAGTACAATACTTTGAACTAGGCCGGAGACCTTTCTCCCCAGCTTTGCCAATTTTCCCAACAGTATCCCTTATAGCAAAAGAAAACCCCGGCGTCCACATTGCATTTAGTTATCCTGTCTTCTGAGTGCCCGTTCATCTGGCACGGTTCTTCAGTGTTTCGTTGTCTTCTGTGATGTTGCCCTTTTTGACAGATACAGGCCAGTTCTTTTGCAGGTGATTTTGGTTTGAGTGTGTCTGGTTTCTTCATGATTAGATTCAGGTTCCGCATCATGGTGGGAACGCCTGGGAAGTGATGCCGTTCTCTTCTTACACAGCCTATCAAGAGACACACATCTGGGTGGGTGCAGTAGCTTACACCTATAATCCCAGCACCTTGGGAGGCCAAGGCAGGCAGATCACTTGAGGTCAGGAGTTCGAGACCAGCCTGGCCAACAGGGTGAAACCCCATCTACTAAAAATACAAAAATTAGCTGGGCGTGGTAGTAGGTGCCTGTAATCCCAGCTACTCAGGAGGCTGAGGCAGGAGAATCGCTTGAGCCCAGGAGCCGGAGCTTGCAGTGAGCTGAGATCACACCACAGCACTCCAGCCTGTGCAACAGAGCAAGACTCTGTCTCAAAAAAAAAAAAAAAAACCCTCGAAAAACAAACAAATGAGAGGTGTCCGTCTGTAGCGTCATCCTCGGGCACTGACTTGCATCGCTTGGTTGAGGTGATGCCCGCCAGCCCCCTCCCCTGTAAAGTTACTGTTTCCCCTTTGCAATGAATAAGCAAACGCCAACACTGAAAGGTCAGGTTGAGGAAGGAAGCCAGGAAGAACGCGGAGCAGGAGCAGCTGAGAGACCGGAGGAAAGCAGGAGGGGCGGCAGGAGTGGGGCGGGGCCGGCATTTGGGGCCAGCGCTGCCGAGAGAGGCCGAGAGACCGTGCTGAAGAGGTTGAAGAGTGTCCCTGGGAGGCAGGTGCCACCTGCAGGTGGCGGGCATGGAGTTAAGCCAGGTTCGGGGGGCGCAGTGGGCGCGGAGCCAACTCCTGCTAAGCAAGTGTGAGCGGGAGGCGGGAATAGAGACGACCGGGAAACGCCTCTGTGGGGAAGGTGGTCTGTGGCTGGGCAGAGAGGGACAGGTGGGGACGGAGAAGCATGTGGGCAGGGGGGACAGTTTTGAATAGATGGAGGGGACTTAGGACATCTAGAATGTGACAGGAGGGAGCCAGATGAGAGGCGCAAGTCCTAGGAGAGGGGTGAAATCCACAGGGTCCCAGGTGGGAAGTGGGAGCGGATGACAGCAGACGCGGTGGTTCTGAGGCTGTCGTGGGGGGTGCTTGTCAGAGCCCAGCCTGATGGGGCAGGTGGACAGGGACTGAGGAACGGCCAGGCGTATAGAGGAGAGTGAGCCATGCTGGGGATGACCCCTGGGGTCATCCTGGGGAAGCGGGGAGGGCGGGCTGCCCAGAGGTGAGGTGGCTGGCAGGTGGCGAGGAGGGCAGGTCCAGGGTTCCGGCCGTGAGACTGTCCCCAGCAGCTTTATCTGCCTGGTGCAGATGGACAAGGCCAATCTGGGGGTGGCAGGGCTGGGACGTTCCAGGAAAGCGGCTGGACGAGGAGGGTGGTGAAGGCTGGAGGGGCCTGAAGGACGAGGTGGAAGTGTAGGGAGTGCAGGGTCAGCGGTGGGTCTCAGCGATGGGAGGCAGGGGATGGCCTTCCAGGGAGATCGGCCGCCAGTGCTGGGGGAGGTGGTAGGAAGCCCAGGATGGCAGTGGGGGACCGGGCTGTGAGGGAGTGGAGGGGTCTGCACATGGGGAGGTCTGGGATCGGGGAGGCCAGGGCATTCGTGGTGGACCTTGGGAGGCCTGAGCCATCAGCGTAATGGCAGGAGTTGGGGTGGGCTGGAGGTGGCCGAGAGTGGGGTGGAGGTGGCCCTGAGCCGTGGCTGCTAGGTTTACAAGTGAGGGACCCACAGCAGCCCTGAGGAGGTGTTGGGGGGCACCCCTGGACACCGGGGCCCCAGAGGAATGATGCATTTTATAGGAGGGCACAGTCTGGGGACCAAGGTGGTCAGTGACCCACACAACTTGGAACTGTGAGGCACAAGGGATGTGAGGGCCGAGGGGCACCTCCAGGGGCGAGCTGGGTCTGTCAGAGCTGGAGGGAAGGGAGCACAGGGAACAAATCGGAGTGTCTTGTGATCTGCTGGGGTGTGGGGTGACTCAATTTCCCGAAGACCTGTGCACCAGGATGATGGGCAGAAGCAGCCGGGGAGGAAGGCAGGGGGCTCCCCGGCCTGAAATGCTTGGAGACCGCCCCCTCACCAGGAAGGTGGGGGTCCCAGCCCCAGATCCGGCCCTGTCAGCACTGATGGACCATCAGGGCTCACAGCCTCCTGCAGGAAAAGGTGACGTGGATGGGGCTGAGGAGGCAGCACTGGCCCTGGCCCGAGGCCACCGAGGTTGGGTCACCCTCAGCCTGGCCCAGGCCTCCCTTCCCAGAAATCAGAGGCTTGGTTACCCCATGGGCATGTGGAGCACACAGAGGGTCTGCTGCTGCTGGGGAGGGGGTGGGCCCCCGTCCTCTGCTGTAAGGTCTGTGGTCCCTCAGGGGCCTCTGGACGCCTGCGTGCCTGTCCTGCCTGCTGCTCTGAGCCCTCGCTGTGCCTGCTGGCTGGAATGCGTTGAGCACGGCTTAGTTTCTATTCAGTCAGAGACTGTGATCCAAGGAGAGCGCTGGGTCTTGTAACCGGGTTCTCTCTCTGCTACTTTGATGTAATAGGAGACTTTGGGCAAGTCCCTGATCCTTTCCGGGCCCTAGTTTCCTTAATTGTGTCCTGGGTGGTGACAGGCACCCTGTCTAAAGCCAGCAGGCATCTGGTTCCGGAGGTGGATGCAGCTCACCGGGTTCAGATCAAATCCCCAGTCTGAGTTAGGAACCAGTGGAGGTGACAGGCCCAGGGCCCCAAAGCCTCCTGGGTCCTTAGGAATGGAGAGGTTCCCAGCACCTCCTCAGGCCTGGGGCGCATCTATCAGTCAGCCGGGCTGGCTACCTTCCCTCCCCTTCCACGTGTCCTCTCATATCGCCCCCCAACTCTGACTGCTCCCCTGCCAAAGGAGTGCTCTCGGTCACATGCACAGGAAGCAACCCCTCGAGGGCTCAGCACCACCCCTCCATCCTCCTTTATGTGCCTCCCATTCCTGTTTATATCCCTTGAGCTAGACATGGATCTCTAAAGATACCATGCCCTGGGGTAGGACTCTGGGAAGGAGCTATCAGACAGTCACACCTTAGTGAGAGTTGACTTGATCCTTACTTTGACAGAAGGGAGGGCATGTCCAGAGCCTGGGGAGGTAGGTGGGAGAGGCAGGGGCTAGGGAGCTTCCAGGGGGCTGTGTGTGCTGCACACATCCTTCACCCATAACCCATCCACGCTTTCCATTCCTTTCCCCAACCTTAGGGCACCCACTGGGAGGGAAGCACAGGCTGGGATGTGATGCCACCTCTCCCTTTCCCTTCCCTGACCCAGGGTCCTGATTGGTCGGGGGGGAAGTGGGATAGTCAGGGTTCCATAACTAAGCTCCCAGCATAGAATTTCTATTCCACAGTTCGGGCGCCACAGCAACCAGGGGAAATAAACACTCAGAGCTTCACAGTCCAAGTTCTGCCGTGATGTCATCTCCAGCTCCAGACTGCTGGGGCCTGTGCTGACTGTGCTCCAGACGATCTCAGCTGCTCAAGCCGGAGAACCGCCTTCCTTCCCAGCCTCCTCGGTGTCTGGGGCGGGGTGAGGGGTTCTCAGGCAGGCCTTCCCCAGCCCCTTGCCTGCTGCTTAGACCCTGCTCTAGCTGCTGTTGCTCCTTCCCCAGTCACAGCCATGAAGCTGGCCAAGAGGACCAAGAACTCCGTGTGCCACGTGCAGCACCCAGAGAAGGAACCGTTGCCCTCGTGGCAGGAGATCAAGCAGACCCCTGTCATCATGGCCACACTCAAAGGTGAGAGCCATTCCTACTCTGGGCTTGGGCCCACTCCCCTCTCTCCAGGGCTCCTTCTAGCCTGCTTCCTGCAAAGCCTCTTCCAATTTCCTTGAAGCCTTACAGAAGCCCTGAGCCTCCAAGCTGACCCTTGTGGGCAATGTTGCCTGCAGGGATTGTCCAAGGGGGTGGGGGAGGGTGGGAGCTTGGGGCTGGCAGTGAGGCCAGTTTTGGAAAAAGACTGGGAACTTTGTCCTAGCTTTAGCTTTCCTCACTTCCCTTCAATTTTACTCTCAAGGGAGAGCAGACACTAATTCTTACTATGTTGGTAATGACTGACTAGTGCTCTAAGTGGGAGTAATTTAGTGCGGGGATTAAAGGTTTGGGTTCTACTGACTGTCTCAGAATATTCACATTATTAGTTTGTGATATGTAGGTTAATTTATATGTGTGTGTGTGTGTGTGTGTGTGTGTGTGTGTGTGTGTGTGTGTATTTGTTTTTGTTTTCTCCAAGATGGAGTCTTGCCTGGTCACCCAGGCTGGAGTGCAGTGGCACCATCTCAGCTCACTACAACCTCTGCCTCCCGGGTTTAAACGATTCTCCTGCCTCAGTCTCCCAAGTAGCTGGGATTATAGGCACCCGCCACTAAACCTGGCTAATTTTTGTATTTTTAGTAGAGATGGGGTTTCACCATGTTGGCCAGGCTGGTCTTGAACTCCTGACCTCGTGATCCGCCCTCCTCAGCCTCCCAAAGTGCTGAAATTACAGGCGTGAGCCACGGAGCCCTGCGTAAATTGGTATTTCTAAGCCTCAATATTCTGTAAGATGGGAAAAACAAGAGCATCTACCTTATAGCGTTGTTGGGAAGCTTAACGGAAATAATCCGCATCAGATGCCTAGTGTAGAACTTGGCGCAGAATAAGTTCTCAAATTAATTGTAACTTTCTTATTATGCATTGTCTGTCCAAGGGAAGCTGCATTTTATCTGGAAACACTGCCTTCCCCCAAGCGAGCAGCTGGATGGATGATGGGCTTCGTGGCAGCGCGTCAGCAGGAGGACCAAAGACCTCCAGTGTTCCCATGATGCCTGTACTGGGGCTTCCCCTGCCTCTGACCTGGTGGGTCCATGCTGAGGGCTGTCCTGTTCATCCTTACAGGTCCGGGGCCCGCCAAGTACCTCCGGCCATCCTGCACAGGCTACATAAATCACGACATCTCCATGTTCAAGGCACCGGCTTATACCCTGCATACCCGGCACTCAGAGAAGCGTGAGCATTGCCACCCCAGTCGTCACCCTGGGGTTGGAGCCATGGTTGGAGGTTGAGGGGAGAGACATAGAGCCATTCTCTGTAACCACTGGGAATCTGAGTGGGACACTCGAGGGACCCCCTAGGTCCATAGGAAGCCAGCAGGGATTGAGGGTAGGGTAACTCCATGGGCATTCCCCAGCTGCCTCTCCCAAGGGAGCCTGTAGGGGATGCTGGCCCTGTCCAGCTGGCACAGCAGAGTCTCCCTCTATCTGGCCTTTGGCTGGGGCCCTTCAGCTCCGGTCACCATGCTCTGCTGGGGTCACTTGCCATTGTGGCCAGGTAGGAACAGCTAGGGGGCCAGTGGGGCAGTGGTGGCCCCCAGAGCTTCCCAGGTGGTCTAGAAGTCATTGGATGGGCAGGAGCAGAGGCCACAGATGACCTGGGCTGCTGGCCAACGTGTGGTGGCGTGACGCCGGGGGTCTGAGATCTGGGGTGCCTGCCAGGCCTTTCCCCGGGGAGAACACCCACCTCAGCAGGGAAAGCCCCTGGCCTGGCTGGGCCTTTTCTGAATGCCAGCAGCCGCCACAGGGCTGTTACTTCCCCTTGGCCCCGATCCCTGATTGGGTGGGTGGCTGTCCCAGCTGCTGTCCAGCTGTTATTTCACTGTTCCTCTGAGCAAGTTCTTGAAAATATCAGGTCATGTGTTAAAAGTCCCATTTTACAGATGAGGAAATCAAGGGTCCCCAAACACCTAGGGGCCAAAGGATTTGAAGTGGGAGGGAATCTCACCTGGAGGCGGGCCAGGTGCTCAGTGGAGCAGCCTCTGGGGCTGACCAGGCCCTCTCCTTGGTTGCCCTGCAGGGATTGTGGATCACAGCAGCCCTGGGCCTTGCTATGTCTTGGATCCCAAAATAACCCGGTTTGGAATGTCCAGCTGCCCGCAGGTCCCCATGAAGGAGCGCATCTCCAACCTGCGTAAGACGGGGCTAGGCACAGATGTTGGGGGTTGGGAGGTTGGGGATGGGGTGCACCCTTAGGACCTGAGCAGGGGCAAAGGGTCAAGACTCCTTCCCTGGGAATGTCTGGATGCCAGTATCTCCCTGCAAGACACTGACATTGCGATGCTGCCACCACGTCTTGAAGTCAGTGTTACGACACACAGCAGGTCACTAGGTGATGTTGTGATGACATGGGCTCCTGTTGGGGATGCAATATTGTCAGGCGAATGCGCTCACAGACTGCAGTGATCTCAGGATGTTGACTGTCAGAGGGACAATGTCTGGATGATGACATTACGGTTTTTACATGATGACCACTGTCGTCATCCTGATGTCAGGATGCCGTAAGTGACCATCTTAATGTTCCTGCCCTACTGCTGAGGTGGTCAGCCTGAGGTCACAGCAGGATAACCAGGACCCATCAGTTGGCTAGCAGAGAATGAGGTCTGGTCCCTGCTCTGAAACCCTCCCTTCCCGTCACTCCCTTTCAGGCCTGAACCCCACCCTCGCATCCTGCCAGTACTACTTGGAGAAGATCCCCCCACCTGGGGAATGCAGGGCTCCCCAGTACACTTTTGGCTACCGGTGCCCATACAGAGAGATGGACCCCAACCCGGCCCCCAACCAGTACCAGCTGCCACTCTTGCTGGGGCCCAACAACCCCATCAGCCAAGCTGCTCCCTGCTACAGTCTGGCCTCCAGGGACAAGAACTGGTTCTACAAGGAGGATGTGGCAGGAGGCCCTGGACCTACCATGCACGCCCGGCCCGAGCCATCCACCTATCAGAACCGCAGTCCTATCTACAGCATGGCCAAGCGCTTCGCCTACCCGCTGGACCACACGCCGCGGCCTGGCCCTGGCTCCCACGAGGTCCAGCAGGTCACTGTGCACAAGCCCCATGCCCCTGCTTTCACCATGGGCATCAAGCACTCACCCCACCTGTGCCCACTGGTCGTTGACATTCGTGACTGAGGCCCCTCCTGGGGCACTCACTGCCCTCCATCCCCAGAAATTATTTTTCTACACCAAATCGAGCAACTTGACCAAGATTTCTAGTAGCAGAGCTGGTGCCTGCTGAATGTCCGGCACACAGAAGGCATTAGAGATTTATTTTCAATTATTCCTTTTTACCTTTTGTATTCACAGTTGCTTCCTGTGGGTCCTGCTCTGGGTGAGGGGTGGGGGACACTGGAAGGAGTGGTACAGTCCCTGTCCTTGAAGAGTTCCATTCTGGTTCACCAGGTGGGGAAGCCATGTGTCCTCCAAGGAGCCCCAGGCAGGGACTCGGGAGAGCTGTGTTCCAGTCCTAACTCTGCCACTAACAGGCTGTGTGGCCTTGTGCAGCTCCTTCCCTCTCTGGGCTCAGGATTGCCCTTTAGAGAGTGCAGGGGGTAGGCCTGGAAGACGGCCAAGTTGCCCCAAGTTCCAGAACTGTGGGACTCTGCTGACAGTGGGCAGTCCCCGAGACAGGGGCAGGGCAGGTGGGGGTGTGGGCAGAGGAGTGGGGTTTCTCTGGCTGAAAGTAGGGGAGAGGGGAGTTTCCTCAGGGAGGGACCAAGGAGGACAAGAGGAGACAGAGCGCTGGGGAGGGCGAAGGTGGAGGTCAAGGTGAGAGCAAAGCACGCAGGTGCCCCCGAATGGACAGGGACAGGGAACCCGGGAGATGCAGAGTGGCAGGGGCCTGGGGTGCAGGGGCGGGGCTGCTACCGGGGCTGCATCATGGGCAGCTGGGAGGGGCCTCAGGCTTTGCCCTGAAGGTGTGAGGGCCGGAAGATGCTTTGGGCAGTGAGAAGCCCGGACAGGATGGGCAGCAGAGGCAGCTCTCAGCCGGGTGGACTGCCGGGAAGGGTCTGCTTGTCATATGCTGTTCTTGGAATCACTCGCTGTGTTCCCAACCTCAACAGCTTAGCCTGGCAGTGCCTGTCAGAGGAGCAGCCAGGAATTAGCCAGGAGGGGGCAGCGTTGCCTCGATCTTCAAGCGCAGGCCTGTGTCCACCCACCCCGGCCCCCACCCGCTCCGGCCTGGCTGCTGCTGGGTGGACAGGCGCCATCTCCCGTTGGTCTTCGAGGAGGCTAGGGTCTCTGAGGCTGGCATTTGTCCTTCCTTCACTTTTGGTATCAAATATCTGAAATAACCAGTCCAGGGGGCTTGTGGGCTGGGGTCTCGGCTTCACTGCTGTGCTGATGGGTGATTCAGGCCAGGCCCATCCCTCTCTGGACCCTGGTTCCTCATCTGAGTACTGTGTGTGTGCATGCAGGCGTGTGTGTGTGCATCTCTGTGTGTGTGTGTGTGTGTGTGTTTTGGGCTACCTGAGATGTCCATTCAGGCTTTGAGTGTGGTTGTGTCTTGTCTTGGGCAGGCCCAAGGGAGGGCATGAGTGATCAGCTCTAGGACAGGTATGGGGCTGGCCCTAGGGCCTGGATGGGTCTCCCTTCGCTGCTTGCCGTAGAGAGAAGTTTGTCTTGCAGGAAACAGCCTCATCCATCAGCGGCAATGGGAGCCTGACAACAGCCACTCCCCGCCAGCCCGGGCTGGAGGCAGACTCATAAATCCCACTCCAGGCCAGGCTGTAAATTCCTGTGATTCATATCCGGCCTCTTGGAGGACAGAGATATTTGGGGCCGTGGGGCTGGCTGTTCTCTCCCAGGCAGGCAGGTGGGTACCGGGGAGAAGCCTGTTCATGGCCCCAGCAGTCTCAGCTGGCCCCTCAAGGAGATGCAGTGCTGAGCCCCCAGGATGCCTCAGGCCCAGCCCGGGCCACCTCTGCCTGGGCCATTCCTGTGTCCCGGCCCGAATCACCCTGGGAGTCAGATGTGTGGACACGTTCTGTGGCCTCAGAGATCTCGTGGAGCCTGTGGCCTGAAGGGTCAGCTCCACACACCCCACAGCAAGGTCTTCTGCTGATCCACGCTGCTGTCTGTCTTGGGACCGTGAGGACACCGTGGGAAGTCGGGGCCCTGTTTGTGCATTTCCCATTCCAGGGAGGGAGGGCCCCCAAGCCACTGTCCCTTAGGCAGGAATGGGACAGGGACACTGAGGCCGGGGCTGCAGACATTTGTCGACTTTCATCTGGACTTTTGCCACCCTCAGATGCCACCTGAATTCTTCTTTACTTAGCATTTTAAAAAATCAGCTTACTTTTATAATTTAAATGTGTGTTTTAGCCTCATCTTTAGCAGTATCTGTGAAATTAGCGTCTGATGTACTAGTCCAATACCCGCACACATATGCACATGCACAGGTACATACAGGCTCACACCCATGCACACACAGACACATGTATATGAAAATACACACATAAAATACATACTGAAAGTAAACACAAAATAGCAAACGCTCAGCTCCGTGTACCATCTTCTCCTGTTTTAGGTTTAGAGTGGCTCCAGCCTCCTCCCATTATGGTGAAACAAACCGGGCTCAGATGGCTCACAGAGCTGAGAGTTTACCAGCCATGCTAGCCTCCTCCATTTTACAGACAAGGAAACCAAGATCCAGAGAGGTGTAGGGCCTGCCCGAGGTGGCACAGCACTGGGATTCATAGCCAGCTTGCCTGACTCCCAGTTGAGTGCTCCTTTTACGGAAGCCCGCTCCCTGCGGTGTGCAGGCCTCCTTCCTCCAGAAGCACATGTGGACTCAGAGGGCTTTTGGAGACTGCGCGCTAATACAGAGGGTTCATTGCAAGGCGGGCTTCCTGGTGGCAGGCTGACGGGCAGGCAGGCGGTCTCCTGGGTCCTGGTGGGACCGGGCACTAGCCGTCAGCTCTGTCTGTGCTTTACCCTGGTGCTCTTGATTCCTGCAGTGCCTCAGGATTGGGGGGAAGTGGGGTAAGGGGGGTCGCAGAGGAGGCAGAGAGCAGGGCTCTGGCAGCAGCCCTTCCCCAGGGAGCTGGTCACTGAAGAGATCATTAGTGGCACCGGCTCTCAGGCTAGCAAGGAAGGTGGCCTCATTAGTAAGTGCCCTCCCCTGCGCCATCTCCACCTTCCCACCTGCAGGCTCCTGCCACCCACACTGCCACTGCCACCACTGCCATCACCCCAGGGATGTGGCGCAATAGGCCTTCTGTTGGGGACAAGGCTGCCAGCTCAAGGGAGCCAGGAAGGAGATGTGCGTAGGGTGGCAGGGGTGCATGTACACTGCAGACACACACAGACACACACAGACACACATGCAAATGGACACACACGCACACACAGACACACATGAAAACACAAATGCAAACACACACACAGACACGCACAGACACACACACAGACACACACACAGACACACAGACACGCACACACACAGACACACATGCAAATGGACACACACATGCACACAGACACAGACACGCAGACACAGACACATGCACAGACACACACAGACACACATGCAAATGGACACACATGCACACACAGACAGACACATGCAGACACACATGCAAACACAGACACGCACAGATACACACAGACACACATGCAAATGGACACACACGCACACACAGACATGCACACACAGAACACGCACAGACATACACACAGACATGCAAATGGACACATGCACACAAACACACAGACATGCAAATGGACACACACACACGCGCACACACAGACACGCACACACAGACATGCACACATGCAGACAGATCAGACACACAGATACACACACAGACACACATGCACACACAGACACACACGCACACAGACACACATGCAGACACACGCACACACAGACACACACGCAGACACAGACATGCAGATGCGCACACAGACACGCACACACAGACACACATGCAGAAACACAGGCACAGACACATGCACACACAGACGCACATACAGACACACACGCACACACGCAGACAGACCAGACACGCGCACACACAGACATACACACACAGGCACACACGCAGATGCACACACAGACACACATGCAGACACACAGGCACACACAGACACACACACAGACACACGCACACACAGACACACATGCACACACGCAGACAGACCAGATGCGCATACACAGACATGCACACACAGGCACACACGCACACACACACAGATGCACACACAGACACACATGCAGACACACAGGCACACACAGACACACAGACACACGCACACACAGACACACATACGCACACGCAGACGGACCAGAAGCGCATACACAGACATACACACACAGGCACACACGCAGATGCACACACAGTCACACATGCAGACACACAGGCACACACAGACACACACACAGACACACCATGCACACACCCACACACAGACATGCACACACACATGTGCACACACACACGCTCACACACATTTGCAGACACACACATGCACACACCACACAGACCCCGGCACACAGATATGCTTATACGCATGTACAGGCATACTGCATTAATAGAGGTATGCACATAGATCTAGCGAGTGCGCACACACCCCCCACAGAGACTTGCACAGTAACACACGTAACTCCCCAGACATCTGTGCAAGCACACGGATCCAACAGAGACGTGTACACACCGGGGTGGGTTTCCAAGTGAAGCCCGACAGTATACACGTATAGAGACCCATATGGGACACAGGGACACGTGCACCCCAGGAGATGCACGCATGTGTTCTCACAAACACACGACCTGTCTCCAGACCCGGCATGTGCATGGAATTGTACACACACGGGTATGTGTCGACAAACCTGCAGACCAGCCCGGGGCGTACCACTGTGCAGGGACACCCACGTGCACACATACACGCACACGGAGCACACACAAGTTATTTTTTCTTGGAATCTAACAAGGCCCAAGGAGCAGGAGTGGCTAATTCCCTGGAGGAAGTGAGGAGACCGGAGCCAAGGGCACATTTAATGAATTCTTTTCATTCCCAGCAGAGGGAGAAAGAGAGGAAAGGAGGGAGGGAGGAGCGAAATGAGAGGGCGGAGAGGAGAGGGGAGCGGGCAGCAGGAGGGCGAAGGGGAAGTGGGCAGCGAGGAGGCTGAGGGACCTCAGGCCCAGGGGCATTAACCTTTCCCGCTCAGGGCAGGCCCAGCCTCCTCTTCACTCAGCGCCAATCCCAGAATCAGCCGGGCCCTTTGAGGTCAAGTGGTGGTGCTGGCTCTGAAGCCAACCCGCAGTGCCCCCTCCACACAGCTCTGGGGACGGGGCGCACCCGACTTTCACCTGCTTCCACCGAGTGGAAACCTGCCCCCAACCCCGAGCCTCCCACCCTCATTCCCACTTCTGCTCTGTCGTTCATTGGCTTAGGGCTGTGGGGGCTCTCCTATCACAGGTCCGGGGTGGGGGTGGGAGATGCCGCTGCCCAGGGAGGCCCCTGCTGGGCACCAGGACAGCTCCTCCCTCCCACCCCTGCCCTGACCTCAGCCTTGAGACAGAGATCGGAAGACGGAGGTGGACAAGGACGGGCTCTGAGGGAGAGGGAGGGTGTGAGCCAGGAGAGAGGGGAGGTGGGCGGGGTGGGAGTGACACAGGGAGATGGGGGGCAGTGAGAAAGATGGGGAGACACTAAGCAAGAGATGGAGAAAGTTGTGAAAGGGCCCGGGATGGTTGAGAGTCAGACCCGGAGACACACAGAGAGGATGCTAGAGAGAACCAGAGAAACAAAGAAAGGCCAGAGAACCCTGGCCTAGAGAGGACGCTGTGTGACCCTGCCCAGGCACCCAGGCTCTCTGAGCTTTGTCTGCTGGTCTATAAAGCAGGGGGACTGACCCTGCCTGCCTCGGAGAGGGCCCTGAGGCTCCAGTGGGAGGCTGGCCTGGTCCCTTTCTTCCGTCTACTCCTCCCAAGTCATGTGGGCCTGCAGGTGGGGGTGGGGACTCCCTTCCAGGGCCCAGGCTCCACTTGGAAGTGGCAAACCAGGTGGAAGAGGAAAGTCCCTGTGGGGCGGTGTTGTGTGCCGCAGCCGTGAGCACGGAGTGATGGAGCGTTTGCCCTGAATATTGAAAATGCATAAATA
The DNA here is from genome assembly GCF_030222135.1 of Aotus nancymaae. Lineage (NCBI taxonomy): Eukaryota > Metazoa > Chordata > Mammalia > Primates > Aotidae > Aotus > Aotus nancymaae. Next base: position 74,212,063 of record NW_026988414.1, read on the forward strand.
TCCATTTTCAGGCACGAAGGCGGATATAAATACAGAGGGGAGGGTGTGCAGCCCTCAGCTGTAATTTACCAGCTCCACTACCCTCGGGGGCATGGGCACTTGCGCGTGGCTGGCAGGAGGCTTTTCCAGATGGCTTTATGACCGCCAGTGGCCACCCGGATCCCTTCTCCTGGAGAAGTGTCTCCTTGGGATCCGATGCCTGGGGTGAGGTGGGGCAAGGCAGGGGCTGCCGTTCCCGCCTCCTCCTCCGGCATCTCCTCACTTGGGAGGGACGGGACCACATCGTGGGAGGGAAACTGAGTTGGTTCTGGCCAGGCCAGAGGTTCTGTGTGTCCCAGGCTTGGCCTCTCAGGCCTGGTGTGTACCCAGCCCTGGTGCACTTGGATAAAATCAGAGGTGCTCCAGTCCTGCCCATGGGTGCTTCCAGACTGCGAAGCAGAGATGGCACCCTAGGTCCTGCCCTTGGGAACTCACCCAAGGGAACCTGACGGTGGAAGGGTCTGGATAAGTCAGCATGGGGCAAGACCCATGTCCTCTCTGGAGTGTGCCAGAGGTCAGAGGCCAGAGAGGAGAGACACCTAGTCAGTGGTAGCCTCCAAGAGTCCAGCCACAGCCCAGCACACCCAAAGCCCTTAGCCTGGAGGGGAAGCAGAGGACTGGGGGTGGTCACAGCCCGCTGGCAGGCAGTTCTCTGGCACCCCTCAGAGAGGACATGGCCTTGCCCCATGCTTGCTTATCCAGATCCTTCCACCATCTGAGGCGTGTGCCCATTCTCCAAGGGTAGACAAACGGAGGCCCCAAGGCAACTCCCTGCCTGTCCTCCCAGAGCTGGAGCTCGGATTGGAACACCCTGATCCCTGCCACCTTCACATGCTGAGGGGCATCTTTCTCTTTGGGTTGGGACCCCATGTTCAGGGCACCCACCTTCCCTCACCAGCCTCTACTGGGGGGTGTGGAGCATTCTCCTCCCTGGGGCCCTTTCAGGGTCCCTGAGCTCCTCTTCCCAGGGAATCGAGGCTGGGCTTCCCACCCTGAGCAGGAGCCTGCATAGGGAGGCAGGGGTGGACAGCCACCTGCTGCCCGGGCCGAGTGCTGGGACCTGTTTGTGTGAAATGCAGGCATTGTATCATGGGCACGCCAGCCCAAGTGGCCCAGGGCCCCACGCAGGGCCGGGGGTGGGGTCAGATGGCACTGGGGGTCGGGGGACTCCGTGGAGGAGGGCTGAGTTTGGGGGAGGCAGCAGAACAGCGCCTCTTATTCCTCGCCTGCCTCTCGTCTTCCCTCCCCCTCTATCAACAGGGGTTCTTCAAGGTGGTGTCCCCACAGTGAGTGATGCTGGCTCGGGCCTTGCCCTCCAGGACTGTTCCGCCAGCAACACCCACAGGTCGCGGCCTCCAGGTGTCTGGATGGACAGCCCCGGGCCAACCACCCAGCCGCAGCCTTGGCCCCGCCCTCCCGTGACTGCAGGAGGGGAGAGGGGCTGCGGCCGCGCCAGGCTCCCCTGTCTGTCCTAGGCCGTGCTTCGGGTGCGGGGGCACAGGCCACAGTGGATCCCCGGGTCTCCCCTGGGTGACTTTGCTGTGGCTCTGGGCCCCACGCTGGCCCTTCCGTGCCGTCTGGGCGGGGCACATTCTCCACACCCCCTTGCGAGCTGCTCCTGGCTCAGTTCTTCCAAGACGGGGCGCTGGCAGGCTCCGGAACCTGCAGGACGGGTGCCTCTCAGGCTCCAGCAGCGGCTCGGTGGCAGTTCAGGGGCACGGCAGTGAGTGCAGGCTGTGGGCTCCACTCGGGGCATCTCTGGATCTGCCTCCTCCTCCCAGCCCTTCCCCCACCACCTCGGCAGCCTGGCCGTCCTGGGGCTCCCTGGACGCTCCTCAAAATCGCTCCGGGCCGGGCGCAGTGGCTCACGCCTGTAATCCCAGCACTTTGGGAGGCCGAGACGGGCGGATCACGAGGTCAAGAGATCATCCTGGCCAATATGGTGAGACCCCGTCTCTACTTTAATCATACAAAAATTAACTGGGCGTCGTGGTGCGCACCTGTTATCCCAGCTACTCGGGAGGCTGAGGCAGGAGAATCGCTTGAACCAGAGAGCCGGAGGTAGCAGTGAGCAGAGATTGCACCATTGCACTCCAGCCTGGTGACAGAATGAGACTCCCTTAAAAAAAAAAAAAAAAAAGGTTCCAAAGGTCCTGTTCCTCACTTCTCCCTGGAGGGGGCCCCACCTTGGCTTTGGGTGGCAGGAAAAGCTCTTATCCCCTCTGCGGGAACGATCCCACCTCCAGTGAAATGGAATGGTCTTCCCTGAATCTGTTCTCCGGGTCCTGTGCATGGAGCCACGCCTCCCGCTTCAGCTGTAACAGGAGCCTCTCCCTACTGGCTGCTCCCCAAGCTCTCCTCTGCTCTCTCCTCCCTCCTCATGGGCTTCTTCATCTTCCTTGGGGTTCTGCTGTTCTGCTCCCCCATAATCGAGGTCCCGCCTGACTCTACATTCTGGCTGCTCTAAAGGCGTGATCTGGCTTCTGCCTCTGCATGAGTGAACTACATGGCTTGGGAGGTCCTGGTTCAAGCTACTAGGGTGACAGTCTGGCCTGAGTTGTTTTTGACCAGGCCAGAGGTTCTCTATGTCCCAGGCCTGGCCTCTGGGGTCAGACACTCATTGCCTTCTGCAGGGCAACCAGGAGCCACGGGGACCTGGGGGTGGGGCAGTCTTCCTTAGATTAGGGTGGGAAGGGAAGCGGGCAGGGGCCTCAAGCACAGGGCAGACTAGTGACTGGGATGACAGCAGCAGCCTCGCTCAGAGGCAGCCCTGGCCCCGGCTCCACCCACCCCACCCAGGCCGCAGCAGTGCCTGCTGTATGCCCAGCACTGGGCTGGGCTTATGGGGGAACCAGGTGAACAGGACTCAGACCCTGTTCTCGAGGAGCTACGGGTCTCACGTGGAAGACAGCGCGTCCTCGGATGCCCGAATACCACGCTCTAAGGAGCTCGAGGTGTGCAGGGAAGGGAGGACTCAGCTCTGGCTGAGGAGTGGGGGATGCTTCACAGAGGATGGATGTTGGACTTGCCCCACAGGTGGGATTTTAATGCGAGGTTGCTGGAACCATCCCAGGGAGAGTAGATAGAACCAGGGGACCAAGGCCCGACTCGGCAGCAGGGCGGAAGGAGCAGACACCAACTGCCAGCCTTACTTGGTTAGTGAGAACGCCCAGAGCAGTGGGAATTAGCCAAAGAGTGGGCAGGCCATGGCTGTTGCTTGGCAGGCAGCGGGAGGCCCCAGAGAGGTCCCCGTGGGAGGAAGAAGGCCCACAGGGAGGCAGGGTGGGGTGGGGTGTCGGGAGGGCCTGTTGGGCTGAGCTGCGCTGTTTCTCTGGGTATGGCTGGCCATCCGAGCCTCCTGCGGCCCCCAGGGCCTGTGTTCAGAACTGGGCAGGCATGCAGCACTCCCCAACCCAACGCCCCCAACTGCAGCCTGATGGCAGGGCTAAAATTAGCCTGGCGGCTGTGGGGGCAGCCGGAGAGACAGTTATGGGAATCGCCCCCGCCTCTCCTCTCAGTGGGAGGGAGAAGGGCTGCTGGAAGCAGGAAGAGCCCAGGCCTGGGCCCAGGGCGGCACTGGGGCACTGCAGCAGCTGGAACCTGGGCCGCCCTCCAGCCTGGCTCGGGGCGGAGCTTGGGGGCAGAAGCAGGAGGGCCCTGCCTCTCTCCCAGCTACCCCCTGGTGCAGTGCTGGCTCCCGAGGGAGGGGTGGCCGGGTTTTGAGCTCCTGGTGCCCTGACCCACTTCCCCACCTCCTGCTTGCCCAGGTGCTCTGGGGCTTCTCTCTCCAGGAGGCTGACGTTTGCTTGAGCCTGGCTCCCTGAGACGAGCTGTGCGTCAGGGGACATAGAGGGAACTGGTCCCCAGCCTGGGCTCTGAGCACCCCTCCCCTGGGGCCCAAAGTCTCTGTGTGAGCTCTGCCCATTTAGCCCTCATCTGGTCTGGTCCTAGCCTCCTCCCTCCCCGACACTCTGTCCTGCCTTCCAGTCACCAAGTTCTGACCGTTTCTTCCACCTGCAAATCTGCCTGGACGCATCCACTCTGCAGCAGCCTCCCCGCCTCAGGCCTGGCTCTGCCTCGTCCCTCTCCCCCGATGACAGCGGTGGCCTCCTAGCGGATCTGGCTTCTTCAGTCTGCTCCTCCTGGGCGCTGCCGCCGTCCTCAGGACGAGCCCTGCTCCTGACCAGCGCCTGCCAGACTGGTAGCTCCCCTGCCCCTCCCAACCCCACCCTGGGACGGCTGGGTCTGCTGGGGTGGGGTGGGGTGCTGCGCTCCACTTCTAGAACTGCGTTCTGCGGAGCCATAGCGTCTTTCTGAAATTAACAGGTACACCTTGAAAGTGGGTTTCCTGTGCAATTGGTTTGAGAAGCGCTGCACAGCCTCCCCTCCTGGATACTCACAGGGTTCTGTCGCAGGTGAAATGCTCCCAGATATCCTGGAGTAAAGAAGTCTGTTTTGATTTATTTAACCTTGAGATTCCCAGAGTGTTAGAAGACATGTCTATGAACAACCCCAGGAACAAGTGTCTCTGGAGCCACCCTTTGGAAAATGCTGGGAGTTGGGGGGCTAAAGTGTGGTGCTCTGTCTTTGGGGATCTGGGGCCCTGAGGTCTGCTTCCCTCAGTCCAGCTCCCACGGGCTCACCTGCTGATACACGGTGGACACCTGGCTCGCCTTTCCTGGCCCGCAGCATGGTTCCTGGATGTGTGTTGTTTAAACCACACGTTCTTTTGAAATTCGACCTGGTTGTCAACACTTAAAACCTGGGAGATTTCACATAAATTCTGCAGTTTAAAGTTCTCTTAAAACACAAGGAGCCCCATCCACCCAGCGCGTTTTTCTCCCTCTGTGGAGCTGAAGAATGCAGTGAGCCATTTACATGCAAAGCACCCAGCCTGCAAGCAGACAGCTTCCCTCCCGGCACCTGCTGAGCCCCCAGAAGCGCTGGAGTTTCTGACCTCTGTCAAGGGGAGTACGGGGCTCTCTTCAACAAATCCCTCTTTATGATGGTGACTTCTGCCTGGCCCACCCTCCGCGGGGGTCCTTCTTTGAGAGGCTGAGGCAGGTGGGGCTCGCTGGCTCCAGCATGTTCTTTACCTCCCAGGAAGCACCACATACACGATGCAGGCTAGGCTGTGAAATCCACTGGGTACCCCACCAGTACCCTCGGTTCCCATGAAGGGGGGTGCAGAGTGGCCTAGGGGCAGCACGGCTGCCGGAGGCAGAGGGAGGGCCTCCTCCCCTGTGACCACCTGGGGCTCAGCTGACGAGGAGACTCACAGCTGCTCAGGTCACCTTGGTAATCGGAGCATGCTGGGTGGGAGAACCCCTCCCTGCAAGAGCAAAAAGCTGAGAACAGAGTGGGACCGACCATGCTGGCCCCCCTGAGCCAGCCTGCTGCTGCAGAGAGCCCTCTACACATAGCCCACTGGGTGCTGATGGTGGCTGGAACCTGGGGAAGTTTGGCTCAGGGCTGCTTGCTGGGGCCCAGGGTGGGATGTGGCTGTGGAGGGTCACAGCCCTGCCCTGGGATGACCGTGGGTGAAACGGAACCCTGACTTGCAGGCCCCAGTCTGAGGTGGGGGGAGGGGGCCCAGACAAACCTCCCCGCACTGTTAGGATAACAGGAGTTTCCCAGCAGGCCGAGGCTTGGCACCACTTTCGGCTGTGTCCTGGGTTGGGGAGGAGATCAGCAGTGGACTCTCCACTCAGTGGGGTGTTCACGGGCTTTGGGCTCTGGTCCAGAGTTCCCACACAGACCTCCATCAGGAGGTCTGACTCTAGCGACCTCCTGCCTCACCGGAATGTGTCCTGCTCATGGCCCTCCCCTTCTCCGCCCCCTACCTTGAGGACCCCTCCTGTCTTCCTCCTCCAGGAAGCCCATCCAGTTCTTTTCTCAGAGCTCAAGTCCCCCTCCAAGCTCCATCCCTGCCCTAGACCACCCTCCCTCCTTGCCATCCAGGGACACCAGGCTTCCCTTCCCCTGGTGCAGCTGGACCTTCTGTGGTGTCTTGAGCAAGCCTCTTATACCTGATTTATACCCTGTTGTGATATCCTGCTGTCTGGCCCCACATGGAGTCCTATAGGGGACTCTGGGACCCAGGTGTCAGCACTGGCTCAGGCCCCTCTCAGTGGTCTGGAGGCCTAGCATCTACCCACAGGCCTCCTCCCTGCTCCTGCCTCTGCCACAGTTCCCTGGGGGTGAGCTCCAGCCTGGCCCAGGGGCTCACACAATCCTGAGCAGGGGCAGGGTCAGACTCAGGCAAGGTCTTGGAGGACACAAGGGCTGGGAGGAGTGGGACGACACCCTTGGGGGTGGGATGACAGGGAGGAGAGGCAGGGCAATTGAGACTCCAGAAGGTGCCAGGCCCTACCCAAGGCCACCAGCCCACCTCCCCTTCCTCACTCTCAGTTACAGCAGAGGGCAGAGGTAGGGAAGAGAGGCTAGGGAGACAGTAGGGCTTGGTTATGGAAGACAGGCTAGGCTTTGTGTCTCCACCCAAATCTCATCTTGAATCATAATCCCCATTTTCCCCACGTGTCAAGGAAGAGACCAGGTGGAGATAATTGGTGGATCATGAGGGTCGTTCCCCCGACATTGCTCTCGTGATGGTGAGTGAGTTCTCACGAGATCTGACGGTTTTCTAAGGGGCCCTTCCCACTTTGTTGAGCATTTCTTCCTGCTGCCTTGTGAAGAAGGTTCCCTGCTTCCCCTTCACCTTCTGCTGTGATCGTAAGTTTCCTGACGGTCCAGCCATGCTGAACTGTGAGTCAATTAAACCTCTTTCTTTTATAAACTATCCAGTCTCGGGCAGTTCTTCATAGCCGTATGAAAACAGACCAATACACTGTCCCTGCTAAGGGCTGGCCCGGCTGGGGTCTCCCTGCATTGGCAGCTGGGATGCCAGTAGCAGCGGTAGTGATGGCAGGTGGGAGCTCTCCCCTGCCCCACACCGGTTCCTGAGATGTCCCTGGCACCAAACCGCCCTCCCAGCTGTGGGCATGGATGAGGGGAGGGACCAAGATTTCCTTTTGCTCCTTTTTTGTGTTTCGGGGTGTGTGTGTGTGTGTGTGTGTGTGTGTGTGTGTGTGTTTGTGTGTGTGTTTGAGATGAAGTCTTGCTCGGTTGCCCAGGCTGGAGTGCAGTGGCACGATCTCGGCTCACTGAAACCTTCAGCTCCCAGGTTCAAGCAATTCTCCTGTGTCAGCCTCCTGAGTGGCTGGGATTACAGGCTCCCGTCACCACGCCTGGCTAATTTTTGTATTTGTAGTAGAGACGGGGCTTCACCATGTTGGCCAGGCTGATCTCAAACTCCTGACCTCAAGTAATCCGCCCATCTCAGCCTCCCAAAGTCCTGGGATTACAGGCGTGAGTCACCACACCTGACCTTGAGATTTCCTATTGCTCTCGAAGTGAGAGGCCCAAGAAGGGTTGGGAGTGAAGAGGTCCACAAGTCCACGGGGCCAGCACACTCTGTCTGTGGAACCTCGGGTGAACCCTTCTGTGCCCCAGGGCCTCATTTGTCTACCTGGCAAGTTTGGTAGTAGACCAGACGGGGCCAGGGGTTGTGGCTGAAACTCTGGACTCAGATCTCACTAACTGAGCAAGCTTCAGCAAGTCGCTAAACCTCCTGCTACCTCAGTCCCTACGTCTGTGAAATGGAGATGACAATCCAGTGTTCCTCCTGGAGCCGCTGAGAAGATTAAATGAGTTATCTGTCCCCATGTGTGTGTCTGTGTCTGTATGGCTCTGTCTCTATCTAGATCAGATGACATCTACAATGTTAGTGCATTTAAATGTTAAGTATTTTCATTATGACCAGATCACAGGCCCTTTTGAGAATTCAATAAAACATACTTTTCAGAAAAAGTCTGCATCCACGTAACCAACTCGGGGCACGATTTCAAGGGGTCATGACCTGCCTGCAGCTTGCCTGCGCTGTGTGGATATTGAGCGTCCACGCCTGTGACAGTCTGACTCTAATGTGATTTCTTTTTTTTAGTTGGAGTTTTGGGGTCTAATTAATATGCTCAAATAGCTCTAAAGGTCCAAAGATAAATAGTCACTTATTCCCTGCCCCCCGACCCCATACTCCTCTATCTCTGGCACTGGACCATCCAATCTGGCTCCAGCCTTGGCTGTGAGCTGTGGTGCCTGGAGCCCGGGGCAGGACTGCTCCTGTTTCCTCCCTGTGGCCACGAAGCTGGGCTTGGGCCCTGTGACTCACTGGCGAGCTCCGTGGTCTTGCCTTCTAAGCGGCTCTCAGCTCTGCTCAGTGCCTCCATCCCTCCGTCCCTTCTCAGTCCAGATGTCCTCCCTTCCCTGCCTTGGTGGTCTCCCTGCCTCCACCCTTGTCCCTCCCTGGCAGCCAGAGTGAGCCTCCACCTTGTACGTCCCAGCACGTCCTCTCCCGCCTACGACTCTGCGGGGGGGCCCCATGGACTGCAAGGAGCATCCAGGGCGAGGGAGAGAAAGTCGTGTAAGATTCATGATTCCCGGGATACAGAAAAAGCAGAATTCTTACCAATCAACTTGATATCATCAGAGGGGTCTGGGATTGGTCCAGGGGCCTGTGAGGTCACTGCTGGGGAGCCAGGCCTGCATAAAATCATTTCATGCAAATGCATTGAGATGAGGCTTTGTGGCAGGTTTGACAAGCTGCCAGCAACGAAGGCTCTGTGATCTTCCTGTCTCCCACCTCTCAGCAGCTGGCTAGCGTGAGAGTTCCCTGGGGGCCCGGAGGAGGGGCTGTGGGGAATGGAATCTCAGGCCCTGGACCTCAGGGAATTAGGAGAAAAAACACACCTCTGAGCTCCACCTTTGCCCTCCTTATGCCCTTGGGTGCCCATTGCCCACAAGACAAGATGCGAGCTCCCCTTGGGCATGCCCAACACTGAGGTTCCAGCTCACAGTTGAGCAATAATTATTTTCTTTTCCTTTTAAAATGAAACTCACGTGCACACGATTGGGTCAATCACACCCCTAGTTATGAAGCACTCTTACCATTGACTTATGCAGGGCCACTGTAATAATTTGTTTGCAATAACATAGCAAGCAGCTTGAAACTCAGAGCTCAAGACCTAGAACCTTAACAATATTCGTACCTGCCTTTGCGCCCCTCCCTTGTCGTTTTCCCTGCCACCTCCTCAGAGGTCAGCACTGTGCTAATTTTGGATGTATCATCACTCCCTTATCATTTTTTTTTTAAAGAGATGGAGTCTCTCTCTGTTGCCCAGGCCGGAGTGCAGGGTTGCGATCATAGCTCACCACAGCCTCAAATTCCTCCTGCATCAGCCTTCCAAAGTGCCTGGATTACAGGTGTGAACCACTACGTCTAGGCCCTCTTACCCTTTAAAACATAAATTTATCTCTGCTTTTCCTTTTTCCTTTTTTTTTTTTTTTTTGAGACAGAGTCGTGCTCTGTCGCCCAGACTGGAGTGCAATGGCACGATCTCAGCTCTCTGCAACCTCCACCTCCCAGGTTCAAGCGATTCTCCTGGCTCAGCCTCCCCTGTAGCTGGGATTATAGGCATGTGCCACCATGTCCAGCTAATTTTGTATTTTTAGTAGAGACGGGGTTTCACCATGTTGGTCAGGCTGGTCTCGAACTCTTCACCTCAGGTGATCCACCCGCCTAGGCCTCACAAAGGGCTGCGGTTATGGCCATGAGCCACCACACCTGGCTGAGACAGAGTCTTGCTCTGTCACCCAGGCTGGAGTGCACTGGCATGATCTCAGCTCATTGCAACCTCTGCCTCCTAGGCTCAAGTGATCCTCCTGCCTTAGCCTCCCGAGTAGTTGGGACTACAGTTACTCACCACCATGCCCAGCTAACTTGTTTTTTGGTAGTTTTTGTAGAGATGGGGATTCACCATGTTGGCCAGGTGGTCGCAAATTCTTGAGCTCAAGTGATCTGCTCACTTCGGCCTCCCAAAGTGCTAGGATTACGGGCATGAGCCACTGTGCCCAGCCTAAATTTGTTTCTATATCAGTCAGGATAAACTAGGTTACGCCACAGGAACAACCCCCAGGCTCAGTGGCTTGCCCTGACAGAGGCTTATTCTTCCGCCAGTGCAGTTTGGCAGAGGCTCTGCCCATGGCAGGCGCTCGGGGACTCGGGCACGTGGATGGCACAGCCACTATCTAACACCATTTCAACTCTAAGTTCTGGGGTTTGCTTTGGTTGGGGGAGGAGAAGGGGGATAAGAAAGATGTACAAGCTCTTAGATGTTTCTGCTTGAAAGTGACACGGAGCACTTTTGCTGACCTTTCTTTGGCTAAAGCTCTTCCCAAGGCTATCCCTAATTTCAAGAGGGCCTGAAGGAAAAATGCCTTCCAAAATGAAGGAAGAACCAGAAGACTCACTGAGCGGGGCTAATGCCACCACAGCCACGTATCTGTGACTGCCTAAGCAATACTTGGCTGATTTATGCTGTTTGTGATCTTTATAAAAAGGGCATCGTGTCAGGTATCTTCTGAGATTTGCTTTTTCACTCAACATGATGTTAAGAAGATTCACACATACTCTTGTACGTAGTGGTCATTTTTTTCAATTTCATTATAGTACAGTATTCCAGAGAAAGATTCTGCCCCCATGTATCTGTCTTCCTTTCAAAGGGCATTGGAGTCGTTCTTATTTGTTTGCTCTAACAGACGCGGCTCCTGTGAATGGTCTCTTCTTGCAACTTCCCTCTGATTTCATCATTCCAAGCTGTAGAGTTTGAGCTCCCTGCAGCTGCCTGAGAGTTCTGTGCAGCTCCGGCCTCCGTCTTCAGGTTCCAGGCCCCAGGCAGTCCAGCCTCTCAGGGTGGAGGCTCCTCACTTCCTTGTGGTCCCTCCCAGCCGGCTGAGGGAGGAGCCAGGGCACCACGCTCCCCTGTGTGCAGGAACTTCTGCTTCCTGCCGCTCTCATCCTACAGCAGGAGACAGGGTCGAGGTGCAGGTGAGGACCGCATGTCAGATGTGAAAGTGAAGCTTCCTCTGAGAAACACCCATTGTGCTGGATGCTGGAGATGCAAAGAATAACTCATTCATTTACAAAGCAGACGTTTATTTCCTTCCTTTACGTGTTGAATTCTGTCAGCCCAGGACCACAAAGATGAAGGACCTGCCCTCAAGAAGCTCACGGTCAAGCTGAGGAAGCAAAGACATAAATGACTGTTTTCGCTGACATGTAAGATGTGCCGGTGTCTAAGTCTCATTGCAAGTTTATAGATCTAAGTATGTCTAGTCATATATATCTCTATGTCTCTCTCTGCCTATCTCGTAAACATGATTTTATTTATGTAAATTCAGTATCATCTATACTGGAATAGAATAAGAAACCAGATCTTGATGGATGGATATTATTTTTATAGATCATAAAATTCCTAAGCTAATGCCTATGTTTTAAATTCTTCTAGTTGGGTCACTTTAAAATTTCCCTAGAGAGATGGGCTGCCCACAGCCTTCAGATGTGCTTTTGATGTTCTCTAGGTCTTTATCTTCTCTTTTTATTCTCAGTTGCTGGTGGACCGAAATATCACTGCATTCCCTTGGGAAGCTAATATTCAAGTTGACCCTGATGTTATAGCAATGCTTCCACTGCTTTTGAACCATGGCTTACATTCACATCTGAAATGCTGGAGAAAGAACCCATATCCTACCTCTGATCAGCCATGTCGCTTGTTGCCACTTTAATTAAGAATATCCACTGGAGGCCGGGCGCGGCGGCTCACGCCTATAATTCCAGCACTTTGGGAGGCCGAGGCGGGTGGATCACGAGGTCAAGAGATCGAGACCATCCTGGTCAACATGGTGAAACCCCGTCTCTACTAAAAAAAATACAAAAATTAGCTGGGCATGGTGGCACGTGCCTGTAATCCCAGCTATTCGGGAGGCTGAGGCAGGAGAATTGCTTGAACCCAGGAGGCGGAGGTTGCAGTGAGTCGAGATTGCGTCATTGCACTCCAGCCTGGGTAACAAGAGTGAAACTCCGTCTCGGGAAAAAAAAAAAAAAGAATACCTACTGGAAGTGATACTGGAATCTTTTCACGTGTTTTTTTTTTGAGACAGGGTCTAGTCGTGTTGCTTAGGCTGATCTTGAATGCCTGGGCTCAGGAGCATTTCCACCTCAGCTTTCCAAACAGCTGGGACTGTAGATGTGTGCCATGGTGACTGGCATGCTGGAAGCTTTATTGTGATGTCTTGGACTGCCTCATCTAGCCCCACTTCAAGAGGGTGGCATCATTGTATGTACCCACAGATTAGGGACCTTGATGTGGGCAGCCCAGGAAATGTGGGTCCCCAGATGAGGGTGCCCCTGACTCTGCTTGTGTAGGGAACATGTCGGTGGGGGAGTTCACTGAGAAGGTAAGACACCAGTGGAGTCTTGAAGAACCAGCTCATGTTATCCAGGAATAGAAGAGTTGGAATTCCAGGCCAACAGAATAGCGTGTGCAAGGGCACAGCGCCATGACAGGACACGGTGCCCATGGGAGGCTGTGAGTCGTTTGCCGTGGCTAGGACAGAGGGCCATTTCAGGGATCCTGCCATGTCGCCCAGGTTGGTCTCAGACTCCTGGGCTCAAGCAACCCTCCTGCCTCAGCCTCCCAAAGTGCTGGGATTATGGGTGTGAGCCACCACTCCAGGCCTTTAACCATTTTTAAATGTACAATTCAGTGGCATTAAGTACATTCATAATGTTGTGCAAACATCACTACTATCCATTTCAAGAACTGTTTTATCATCTCAAACAGAACCTACACCCACTAAACAATAACTCCCCATCCTCCTTTCCCTAGCCTCTGGTGACCTCTATTCTACTTCATGCCTCTATGAATTGGCCTATTTTAGATACTTCATGTGAGCAGAATTGTACAGCATTTGTCCGTGTGTGCTTGTGTGTCTGGCTCATTTCATTTAGTATAATGATTTCAAGTTTCTTCCAGGTCATAGCACGTTATCAGAATTTCATGTCTGTTTATGGCTGAATATTATCATTATGTGATGGAATTCTGACTTTTTCCTGGAAGCACTGGGTTGCCGAGAGAGTTTTATAGTCGGAGGACACCTGCTGTTTTGGACACTCGGACCCTGGGTGCGATGATGAGGAGGAGGTGGAGGCCTGCAGGAGGCTGCAACAGAATTCTGACCCTTTGAGCCCTGGTGTGGCCTCACCTCCTCCCGGAAGCTTGTCTCCACCCTGAAACCCCCAGGGCCCTTTCTGTCTGCTGCATTTCAGCAGCTGGACCACCCGTCACTGCTATTCTTTTCAACCTTTTGGCCATGAGGACTGTGCCCCAGGCACTCTGGGACTCCCAGGCCAGGCCCCCAGTAGCTGAGGACTCAGTGGACACTGGAGTTGGGGCTCAGGGAGCAGGGTCGCCCCCAGACATCTCTGGCAGGCATGCCTCTGCTGGAGCCCACTTCCGCTCCTGCCTCTCCGGCTCCCAGCCGCCCTCTGGGTTTGGGCTACATCCCGCCAGCCAGCACACCACCCCTGGCGCCCCCGGAAAGTTTCATCTCCTGAGCTGGGTTGAAGGAGACAGAACAAGCCCCTGGGGTGTCAATAACAGGGTTATAATCCAGCGGGATGAGACTGAACTCTCTGGAGTCTCATAGCATTTTTCAGCTCTATCGCTGACTGATGGGGCTCGGGGGAGCTGTGGTTCCAGCAGCCACTTGCGATTGATCAAGCTGCAGTTGGGCTGAGCAAATTCATGCCCCTTCCTGCTCCCCGCGCTCTTCTTTCCCCTCCTCTTCCTCTCTCTTCTGCTTCTGAGGCTTCCACTTCGGGCAGTGGAGACTCGGTCTCTATTACCACAGGCCTCGGGCGTGTGAGGTGCCAGCAGCTGCTGCGATCTGGAGGCTGCAGACTCAGGCCTGCTTCCGCATCGTGTGACCTTGGACAGGGGGCTCGCCCTCTCTGAGCCTCCATCTCCTGCCCAGAGCAATAAGGGGGGTTGACCTAATGTACTCTGAGGTTTCATTTAGCCCTGACTGCTCTGTGACTTACATTTTGAGTCTTCGATGTGAATTTCTTTTCTTTTCTTTCTTTCTTTTTTTTTTTAATGAGAGCAAGAAAAAGGGGGAGAGAGAACAGGATTCCTGCTGTATTGCCCAGGCTGGAATGCAATCTAAAAATAGGTATTAAAAACCTCTTTTATGCCGACAATTGTGCTTAACAACGGAGACAGGAAGGAATAAGGGAAGAAAATAACAGACAAACAGCCAACCAATATTTCATTTAAGTCTGTGAAATGCTATGCAAATGCTGAAGAATGATTTACTTCCAATTTTCCAATTATGTGGTCACTTTCAAAATAGGTGTAATGTGATACTGAGAAAAATGTATGTTCTGTGGACCTGGGGTGAATTCTATAAATATTCACTAAGTTTACTTATTCCAGGTCTAAGTTCAAATCATAGATGTCCCTATTAATTTTCTATGTCATTGATCCGTCGAATATTAACAATGTGGTGTCAAAATCTCCCGCTATTATTGTTTGGGAGTCCAGGTCTCTTTATAAGTCATTAAGAACTTGTCTTATGTATCTGGGTGCTCCTGTATTGGGTGCATATATATTTATAATCATTAACTCCTGTTGTTGCATTGATCCTTTTACCATTATGCAACGTCCTTCTTTGTTTCTTTTAGTCTTTGTTACTATTAAAGTCTATTTTGTGAGAGATGAAAGTTACAACTCCTGTTTTTTTCTTTTTTCTCTCCATTTAATTGGTGAATCTTCCTCCATCCCTTTGTTTTGAGTCTTTGTATGTCGTTGCTTGTGAAATAGATCTGGATACAGCGTACCGATGGGTTTTGACTTTTTATTCAATTTACCTGTCTGTGTCTTTGATTGGGGCATTTAATCCATTTAAATTTAGAATTAATATTAATATTTGTGAGTTCAATATTGTCATTTAAGGCTAGCTGGCTATTTTGCTCATTAGTTGATGTAGATTCTTCATTATAAAGATACTCTTTACGTTTTGGTAAGTTTTTGGGATGACTGATACTCGTTGTTCCTTTCTGTCTGTAGTGCTTCTTTCAGAAACTCTTGTAAAGCAGGCCTAGTGGTAATGAAATCTCTGAGTGCTTGCTTGTTCGCGAAAAATTTTATTTTTCCTTCGCTTATAAAGCTTAGTTTGGCGGGATATGAGATTCTGGGTTGAAAATTCTTTTCTTTGAGGATATTGAATATTGACCCCCACTCTCTTCTAGTTTGTAGGGTTTCTGGTGAGAGGTCTGCTGAGAGTCTGATAGGCTTCCCTTTATGGGTAACGTGACCTTTCTCTCTAGCTGCCCTTAGAATTTTCTCCTTTATTTCAACCCTAATGGATGTAGCGATTATGTGTCTTGGAGTTGCTCTACTTGAGAAATATCTGTGGTGTTCTCTGGATTAGCTGGAGTTGAGTATTGTCCTGCCTTACTAGATTAGGAAAGTTTTCCTGAATAATATCCTGAAGAATATTTTCCAACTTGGATTCACTCTCTTCATGACATTCAGGTATACCTATCAATCGTAAATTAGGTCTTTTCACATAGTCCCATATTTCTTGGAGACTTTGCTCATTCCTTTTTACTCTTTCTTCTCTAATCTTGTCTTCTCATTTCATTTCATTAAGTTGGTCTTCGACCTCTGATATCCTTTCTTCTGCTTGATCAATTCGACTGTTAAAACCTGTGCATACTTCACGGAGTTCTTGTATTATATTCTTCAGTTCCATTAATTCACTTATGTTCCTCTCTAAATTGTCTATTCTCGTTAGAATTTCGTCAAACCTTTTTTCAAGGTTCTTAGTTTCTTTACATTGAGCTAGAACATGTTCTTTTAGCTCACTAAAGTTCCTTATTATCCACTTTCTGAAGCCTAAATCTGTTATTGGAACACACTCGTTCTCCATCCGGCCTTGTTCTCTTGTTGATGAGGAACTGTGATCACCTGTAGAAGGAGCGGCATTCTGATTTTGGGTATTCTCAGCCTTTTTACGCTGGTTTCTTCCCTTCATTGTGAGTTCATCCATCTGTTGTCTTTGTAATTACAGACTTTCAAATTATGTCTCTGAGTGGACGTCCAACTTGTTGATTACCAGCGCCGAAATCTGAGCAACCCACTGTGCCGGCCAAAACAGCGGCATTAAGATTCGTGGTGCTTTTCTGCCCGGGAATCTCAGGTCTGGCTTCCCTCTTGAGTCCCTTCTTCAATCAGGTAAATGGGCGACTCTGCCTTCCCGGAGCTCCAAACATCGATCAGTCCCGTTTACTCTGCACCAAGAACCGCTGCGCGGGGGGGCTGGCAAAACCGTGACACCGGCCACAAGAGTCGCCCTGGCGACCCGTGGGGCTCCTCCGCTGGGAATCCTCCGGTCCGTGGGTAACAAAAATTCGTCTGAAAGTGTGGCGTCCTCTCGTTCTGTGCACTTTATCTGGGAGCTACAATCCCGAGCTGCTAGTGATCAGCCATCTTGGATCTCAATCTCTCCTCGATGTGAATTTCTACAATGTTTTCTTCCAAGACTGTGACAGTGTGAAGGAACTGGATGGGACCCACTTTCCCTCTACTCCCCAGGAGTTCCAGGCAATGGGGGAAGCATCTTTCCTTCCCCTTGGGAAACATGGTACTAGCCCCAGGCCAGTGGGCTGGTGACTCTCTTCAAGGCTGCCTTAGAGCCCAACCCATTAGGTCAGAGCTCATGGGGGAATCTGATGCCATCCTGGCTCAGCCAATGGGAGCCCACAAACGGAGAGAAGTGGCAGAGCTGGGCTGGCAGAGAGCCCAGAGCTGCCTCTAGCCTCTGCTCTAATTGTGCCTGCAGATCGCTGGATGCCTGCATGCTCTAGAAGCCCTCTGGGGAAGGACATTTCACAGATGAGAGAATTTACCAGTCCTGGGTTTTATAAGCGCAGGGTTGGGCCAAGTCACTCTCACCAGCAGTTGTCAATGATTTACCTTTCTTCCCAAGTAGGTGGAGATATTAACTAAAGGATGGCTGGGCCTCACTTTAAGCAGCTGCAAAAGAAGAATGATGATTTTCTAACAAGAGCTACTCTTCCTGTCCGCCTTGAACGCTCTACCTCTGGTCGTGTAAGACCATCCTCCCTGCTGACTGCGAGTAAAGGTGAGCCTCAGGCTTCAGGTGATGGAGACGGTGCTCTGTCCATCAATGCCACAGCTCTGTCTGGTTCTGAGATCTGCCAGACTCCCCAGGGGAGAGTGAGGGGAGACTGGACTGCTAAATAGCGTTTCCTGGAGCATCAGCATCTCCTGTCTCTGGCCTGGGGAACGAGGTCTCACACACAAGGTTGGTCTGAATCAGCCCCAGGAAGGAGACTTCACAATCTCCCTGCAGCTTGGGGGTGGTCTGGGGAGATGGGAAAAGCTGGGGTAGTGAGGGGAGAGGCAACCTGGGTTCCGTTTCTAGCTGTGCATTAGTCATCATGTAACCACAGACAAGTGCCTGCCCCTCTGAGCCTCCGCAATGGTCCTGCACCCCCCGCTTCACTGGGTGCTCAGAGGATAAACATGAGGCCGGGGTCCTAAAAGTATTTGGCAAAGATTTCTCCCTAGCCCCTTGGTCAACACATTCATGCCTCTATCCAAAGTCCACCCTCAAAACTCCAAAAAAATCAGATGTAATGAGACTACCCAAACAAGTTATAACTTTTCAGACAGAAAGAAAAGTTTTTACAGAATGTGAAGATGAGAGTCTGCAGTGCGGTTGTGGTGGATGAAATCGTTTCACCTCTGTAGCTCTCCGTGTTCTTCGTTTCCTATTTTAAAAAGTTTTGGCTGGGCACCATGGCTCACGCCTGTAATCCCAGCACTTTGGGAGGCCAAGGCGGGCAGATGGCTTGAGCCCAGGAGGTCGAGACCAGCCTGGGCAACATGGTGAAATCCCATCTCTACTAAAAATACAAAAATAATTACCCAGGGATGGTGGCGTGCACCGGTAGTCCCAGCTACTGAAGGGCTGAGGCAGGAGGATCACTTAAGCCCGGGAGGTTGAGCCTGCAGTGAGCCAAGATTGGGCCGCTGCATTCCAGCCTGGGTGACAGAGTGAGACTTTGTCTCGATTAAAAAAACAAAAAGTTTGCTCCTTTCTTTTCGATTTTCTTCCTTCTACTTTCTTTGGGTCTATTCTTTTGTTCTTTTTTTTCCTTTTATCAGTTAAATCACTGATATTTGCTTTAAATCTTTTCTCTACTTTCATAAATTCATCGAAGATTATACATTTACTTCCTAATATTGCCTGGGCCGCACCTCACAAGCCGTAAGTTGTTTTTATAACCTTTTGCGGTTACTTTTTTCCAATTTTTTTTCATTGTAGTGAAATATGCCTAACATAAAATGTATCACCTTAACCATTTTAAAGTGCAAGGTTATTGGTATTAAATACATTCATAATGTTGGGTAAGCATCACCGAGGTTCAGATCCATAACTCTTTTAATCTCGCAAAACTGAAACTCTACAATTAAATAAAAATTCCCCATTTCCACCTCGCCCAAGTCCCTGGCAACCATCATTCTAACATCTATCTGTGATTTTGACTATTCTATGTACCTCATGTAACTGTATCTTTCCTTTTGACCGGTTTATTTCACGTAGCGTAATGTTCCCAAGATTCCTCCCACTCGTAGCATGTGTCATAGTTTTCTTCTTTTTTTTTGAGATGGAGTTTCACTCTTGTTGCCTAGGCTGGAGTGCAGTGGCGCGATCTCGGCTCACTGATGTACAAAATTTAAAAATTTTGATGCAATCCAATTTACCTGTGTTTTTCTTTTGTCGTCTATGCCTTTGGTGTCATAGCCAAGAAACCATTCCCAAAATCAATGTCATGAAGTTTCACCCTATGGCTTCTTCTGAGTTCTACAGTCTTAGGTCTTACATTTAGGTATTTGGCCCATGTTGGTTATTTTTTTATGTGATGTTAGATAATAGTCCAGCTTTATTCTTTTGCACATGGATATCCAGTTTTCCCAGCATCGTTTGTTGGAAAGACTGTCCTTTCCCCATTGAATGGTCCTTGTCAAAACTCATGTTCCCATTTTTGCAAGGCTTTATTTCTGGGCTATATGTCTCTCTATTTCTATTCCACTGTCTGTATGTCTGTCTATTTCTATCCCACTGGTCTGTATGTCTGTCTGTTTCTATCCCACTGGTCTGTATGTCTGTCTGTTTCTATCCTACTGGTCTGTATGTCTGTCTGTTTCTATCCCACTGGTCTGTATGTCTGTCAGTTTCTATCCTACTGGTCTATATGTCTGTCTGTTTCTATCCCATTGGTCTATATGCCTGTCTTTTTGCCAGTACCACACTGTTTTGATCACTGAAGCTTTGTAGTAAGATTTGAAAGCAGGAAGTATGGTCCTACAGCTTTGTTTTTTTTTTTTTTTCAAGATTGTTTTTGGATATTTAGGGCTCCTTAGGATTCCATACAGCTGGCCAGGTATGGTGGCTCATCCCTGTAATCCCAGCGCTTTGGGAGGCTGAGGTTGGAGGATCGCTTGAGGCCAGGAGTTTGAGACCAGCCTGGGCAACATAGGGAGACCCTAGGTCTACAAAAAATATAAAAATTTAGCCAGGCATGTGCTTGCAGTCCCAGCTACATGGGAGGCTGAGGCAACAGTGAGATGTGGTCATACCACTACACTCCAGTGTAGGTAACAGAGCAAGACCTCGTCTCAAAACAAATTTTTTTAAATTAAAAAAAGGTGTTCCCAGTTTTAAAAGTTTTGCAAGGATTTGGTGTTCACTCTTTTTTTTTTTAATATTTGGTGGAATTTACCAGTAAAGCCATCAGGTCCAGGGCTTTTCTTTGTTGGGAGATGTTTCGTTATGGATTTAATTTCCTCACTAGTTATAAATCTATTCAGATGTTTCTCTTTCTCTGTGATTTAATCTTTGCAGTTTTTGTTTCTAGGCGTTTGTGCATATAGTACCTTCTTGGCTATCCAGTACTAGTGCACAGTTGCTCATCACACTCTTAAAATCCTTCTTATTGCTGTAGACTTGGTAGTAATTTCCCAACTTTTGTTTCTAATTTTAGTAATTTGAGTCCTCTTTTTTTTTTTTTTTTTTTTTACTTCATCTAGCTAAAGTTCTGTCCATTTTGTTATCTTTTTTTTTTTTTTTTGAGATGGAGTCTTGCTCTGTTGCCCTGGCTGGAGTGCAGTGGCACAATCTCAGCTCACTGCAACCTCTGTCTCAAGCAATTCTCATGCCTCAGCCTCCTCAGTAGCTGGAATTACAGGTACCTGGCACCGTGTGCAGCTAATTTTCGTATTTTTAATAGAGATGGGTTTCACCATGTTGCTCAGGCTGGTCTTGCACTCCTGACCTCAGGTGATCACCTGCCTCGGCCTCCCAAAGTGCTGGGATTACAAGCGTGAGCCACGGCACCCAGCCCTTGTTATCTTTTCAAATAACTGACTTTTGATTTCATTGATTTTCTCTATTTTGTTTATCTCTGTTCTAATCTTCAGTATTTTTTTTTCTTCTGATAGCTCTGGGTTTCATTTAAACTAATCTGAGTCTTCTCTCTTTTTTGCTTACTTCATCTAGCTAAAGGTCTGTCAATTTTGTTGTCTTTTCAAAGAACCAATTTTTGATTTCATTAATTTTTGCTTCTCTATTTTATCTCTGCTCTAATCTTTAGTGTTTTCTTCCTTCTCACAGCTTTGGGTTTAGTTGTAAAGCTAGGTTGTTGGTCTGAGATCTTTCTTGTTGTTTAATGTAAATGTTGATAGCTGTAAGTGCCCCCCTTAGCACTGCCTTTGCTCTGTCCTGTGACTTCTTGCATGTGACATTTTCATTTTAATTAGTCTCTAGGTATTTTCCAATTTCCTTTGTGATTTCTTCTTTAATCTGTTTTTTGCTTAAGAGCATGTTGTTTAATTTTCACAAATGAGTAAATTTTTCAGTTTTACTTCTGTTATTGATTTCTAACTTCATTCCATTGTGGTCAGAGAAGATATTTTTCATGATACGTATCTCTTAGAATCTATTGCGTGTTTATTTGTGGCCTAACGTATGGTCCATCCTGGAAATGGTCTCATGTGTGTTTGAGAATGTGTATGCTGCTGTTGCTGGGTAGAGTGTCCTGTGTATGTCTGTTAGAGCCAGTTGGATGATTGTGTTAAGTCCTCTCTTTCTTTACTCATCTTCTCTCTGCTTGTTTCATTCATTGAGAGTATGATATTAAAGTCATTTGTATTTCAATATACATATAGCTATATGTATATATAGTTATATAGTTATAAGTTCTTCTAATGAAGTCCAAGTATGTCCAATATCCTTATTATCCTTGTGGACGAGTAAAGAAGTTTAGTAAAACGTTTCCTAGAATCTTGGTAGTATCTTTTTGTCAAACACAACTATAGCTATCATTATTATTATTATCATTGTTATTATTTTATGGTCAATAGCTCAATTTACATATAGAATTACCAATTTTGCACTGACTTTTTTTTTCACATCCTAATCTTTCCCTTAGGTTCACTTTTTATTTTGCTGAAGTACATCCTTAGAACTTCTTTCAGTGAGTATCTCTTGGGTATAAACTCTTCCGGTCTTTATGAGAATGGTTTTATTTCCTTTTTAATCTTGAGTAATTATTTAGCTGCAAATGGAATTGTACCCTCCATTTTTTTTATACTCAGTACTTTGAAGTGTTTGCTTCATGGCTTTCTGGCCTCTTTTCTCATTGGCACGATGTCTGCGTAACTCGATGTATTACTCATTTCTCTCATTGCTATAAAGAGCTACCAGAGACTGGGTAATTTATAAAGAAAAGAGGTTTAATTGGCTCACAGTTCTGCTTGCTGTACTGGAAGGATGGCTGGGGAGGCTTCAGGAAACTTACAATCATGGTGGAAGGCAAAAAGGAAGGAGGCACGTCTTACATGGCCAGAGAAGGAGGAAGAGAGAGAGGGAGAAGGTGCTACACGCTTTTAATCAACCAGATCTCGTGAGAACTCACTCTCATGAGAAGAGCAAGGGGGATGTCCACCCCCAT
This sequence comes from Aotus nancymaae, assembly GCF_030222135.1. Lineage (NCBI taxonomy): Eukaryota > Metazoa > Chordata > Mammalia > Primates > Aotidae > Aotus > Aotus nancymaae. Next base: position 74,234,102 of record NW_026988414.1, read on the forward strand.
GATCCAATGGCCTCCCACCAGACCTCTTCTCCAACAATGGGGATTATGATTTGACGTTAAGCCAGGCACGGTGGCTCACACCTGTAATCCCAGCACTTTGCGGGGTTGAGGCGGGCAGATTACCTGAGGTCGGGAGTTCGAGACCAGCCTGGCCAACATGGAGAAACCCCATTTCTACTAAAAATACAAAAATTAGCTGGGCGTGGTGGCGCATGCCCGTAATCCCAGCTACTTGGGAGGTTAAGGCACTTGAATCCAGGAGGCGGAGGTTGCGGTGAACTGAGATCACGCCATTACACTCCAGCCTAGGCAACAAGAGCAAAACTCAATCTCAAATAATAATAACAACAATAATAATTTGACATGAGATTTCAGTGGGGATGCAGATCCAAACCATATCGCTTGTCATTCTCTGGTAGGTAACAGGTCTTTTCTCCTCGGTCACCCGTAAGTTTTTGTCTGTGTCTTTTATATCCTGCAGTGTAGTACCGCCTGTTCAGGTAGAGGCTTGGCTGTCTTTATGATGCACGGCACTCAGTGGTCACTTCCTTTCAACCTGAGAACTCACCTTTCTCTTTCATTCTGGGAAATGATCTGCTTTTATGGCTTTGACTATTGCGTCTTTTCCATTTCTTGGTTTTCTTCTCCTAGAACTCCTATTAGCTATTTGTTCTTTTTAATGAAGCTTTCGCATTTTTCATCTCTTTATTTTTTTATACTATTTTCTATGTAAATTTCTTTCTTTCTTTCTTTTTTTTTTGAGACGGAGTTTCTCTCTTGTTACCCAGGCTGGAGTGCAATGGCGCGATCTCTGCTCACCGCAATCTCCGCCTCCTGGGTTCAGGCAATTCTCCTGCCTCAACCTCCTGAGTAGCTGGGATTACAGGCATGTGCCACCATGCCCAGCTAATTTTTTTTTTTTATATTTTTAGTAGAGATGGGGTTTCACCATGTTGACTAGGATGGTCTCGATCTCTTGACCTTGTGATCCACTCGCCTCGGGCTCCCAAAGTGCTGGGATTACAGGCGTGAGCCACCGTGCCCGGCTGTAAATTTCTTAAGATAGGCTTATAATTCACTATGTTTTTCTTTGGACATGTCTAGTCTAAAATTTGTCCAATTATTGAGTGTTTTTTTAAGGGAACAAGGTTTTGCTACACTGCCCAGGCTGGACTGAAACTCCTGGGCCCGAGTGACCCTTCCGCCTCCACCGGCCGACTGGCCGGGATGACAGGCGTGCTCCACGGTGCCCGGCTTCCTTCAATTGCGGTTGGTTTTTGTTTGTTTCTTTGCCTGTTTTATGTTTTTGTCTTTTGAGATGGAGTTTCACTCTTGTCACTCAGGCTGGAGTGCAGTGGCACAATCTCAGCTCACTGCAACCTCCGCCTCCCGGGTTCAAGTGATTCTCCTGCCTCAGCCTCCCAAGCAGCTGGGATTACAGGCCACCATACCCATCTAATTTTTTTGTATCTAGTAGAGGCGGGAGTTTCACCATGTTGGTCAGGCTGGTCTCGAACTCCTGACCTCAGGTGATCCACCACCTTGGCCTCCCAAAGTGCTGGGATTACAGGTGTGAGCCACCATGCCTAGCCTTCAGTTTTTTAAGGGGTCCAAACAGTCTTCTACTGAGTCATTTAAATATTTCCCTGTTGTTTATTTTTTCTGCAGTAAATAAGCCTCCTAATTGTTGATTTTGCTTTGGCATCGATCTTCTTCATGTGTTTTAAAATTTCACTCTGCACAGTCATCTTGAGGGGGAGTTTCTCTCTCTCTTCTTGTCCCTGTAATTATTGGTTTTGCAGTTGCTCCCCTTAGTCCTCTGAAGTCTGTAGTATAAAACCAGGTCTTAAATCAGTTTTTGGACTTTTTTCATTGCTATCTAAAATCTTGGTTTTGTCTTTTAAAATATGCTACTCTCTGGTTGGACTGCTATAACAAAACTCCAGAGACTGGGTGGCTTAAACCACAGACAATTATTTCTTACAGTTCTAGAGGCTGGAAAGTCCACGATCTAGGTGCTGGCAGATTTGGTGTCTGATGAGGGCTCTCTTCCTGACTGTAGAGAGCCACCTTCTCACTGCGTGCTCACGTGGCCATTCCTCCGAGCAACCACGTGCAGGAAAAAGGAAGAGGGAGGTATCTCTTTGTCTTCTTATAAGGGTACTAATTCCACCATGAGGGTCCCACTCTTATGGCCTAATCTAGACCTAATTACCTCCCAAATGCCCTACCTCCGAATGCATCACAATCAGGGCTTCAGCAGAAGGATATGTTTGTACATACACTTTTTTTTTAAACATAGATGAGTGTATAGCTGTTCTGTATCCCATATTACATCATAAACATTCTCTTGTCGTATGATTTGAAAGGTCCTTACTGACAATCACGTAGCCTTGCTCTCAGCGTTATTCCTACTGACTCCCTATTTAAGGTAACCTGATGAATCTTCCTGGTGTGAAGCTTGTTCTATACTGTGAATTGTGTCCTTAGGAAAGACTTCAGAAAGGACTGGCAAGGTAAAGACGGGAGCCCGTGGCTGTTGCCATCTGTCTAGAGTGGACAGGTCCATCCCCATGACATTGGTGTGTGAGCTCCCCTCACCCACAGCAGCCCTAACCCCACCAGCAGCCCCAGCCCACGGTGCGCAGGGGAGGCACCCAGACCGTGGTCAGTGCCTCAGACGTGGGTGGCTATTTCCTACAGTCAAGGTTTCCTGCCTTGCAAGCTCTTTGGTTGCTTTAGGAAACTTCTGGCAGGGCCCCCAGATGCAGGGAGCAAAGTGTTCAAGAGAGCAGGGAAGCTTCTGGCTCATGGCGTCAAGTTCCTGAACCAGATACGAGGTTTCATACCACGCCCTGGAACGGCCCCAGTTAAAAACTTGTGAACATTTTGTTGAGGGTCCTGCTTTACAGATTGTTAAACTGTTTTCTTGTAAAACTTCATAATCTTTGCAAGCTAAGCCATTTTCCAGAGGAGACGGCTGAAGCTTGGATTGACCAGAGCGGTGCTTCTTGAAAGCTTCTGTGGGTACGAATCACAGGGCATCCTATTAAAACAGATCCTGATTCAGCTGATCTGGGGTGAGGTCCAAATTGCATTTCTAACAGGCCCCCAGGTGATGTGGATACCACTGGCTTGAGGACCTCAGTTGAGTGGAGAAGTGTGAGGGGACTTAGGCGAGCCACGTGCATCCTCAGTGACTGAGCCGGACCGTGTCTGCCTGACTCCAAAGCCTGTGGTCTCTGTCTGCGGTTCCCATATAGAATCCTGCAGCCCTAGCTCTCACTTTGCAGGTGAGGGAGGGGAGACAGAGGGGCTTCCACTGGAGGGGGAAGGTGGCTTTGTTCAGGGAGGGGGCTGCCTTTCCCAGGCCCGTCCCCCACCTTGAGGAAGAGAGGGATGGAGCGTCTGGTTTCTTGAGTGGGGAAGCCACAGCTGGGCAGCCATCAGTGTTAGAAAAATTAATTTTTGGCTGTCACGGTGGCTCACGCCTGTAATCCCAGCACTTTGGGAGGCCGAGGCAGGTGGATCACGAGGTCAAGAGATCGAGACCATCCTGGTCAACATGGTGAAACTCCGTCTCTACTAAAAATACAAAAAATCAGCTGGGCATGGTGGTGCGTGCCTGTAATCCCAGCTACTCAGGAGGCTGAAGCAGGAGAATTGCCTGAACCCGGGAGGCGGAGGTCGCGGTGAGCCGAGATCGCACCATTGCACTCCAGCCTGGGTAACAAGAGCGAAACTCCGTCTCAAAAAAAAAAGAAAAATTAATTTTTTAATTAAAAGCATCCTTTTTCCTGCTCTTCTTTCCCCTTTGCTTTAATGTCTCAGTGTGGAGTAATTATGAGTCGCTCTGGGGAGACTGAACCTTAGAAAAAGTGCTGGTGCGACTGCTGAGGAATTTATCTGATTAACTTGGGCTCAGCCTTTGAGAAGAAGAGAAAGGGAAGGAAAAAGAAAAGGGGAGGAGGGAAAGCTCCAGCTCCCCGTTGGTCGTCTGGCACAAAATTTAATCACAGCGTCGGGGAGGCCAGGTGTTCTCCGGCTGGTTCCTTCAGGCCAGCCTGAGGGTAAGGTGGCGGGGCAGGGGGGCGGCTCAGTATCCTGGCATTCCCCTCCCCAGGCCCCAGAAGCCCTCCACCCCAGCCCAGGCCCCATCTGTCTTCTGGTTTGCCTCCCAGGACCTGGAGATGTCACTGTGACTGGTCCCACATGGGAGATGGGGTCTTAGGTTGGGTTCCTGGAAGGCAGAGCCTGGGAAGGGGTCTGAGCGCTTTCAGGGACACACATGAGGGGTGAGGGGAGCAGGGTGGGACAGGAGCAGAACCTAGGTGAGGACATGGTACAGCCAAAGTCTGGTCTGGACCCGATCCCCTGGGGTACTCTGGTGCCTGCCCTGTGCTGCAGAGCTATCAGGGCATGAGGGGTGGCTTTTGCTCCTGGATCTGCCTGCTGATCGAGGGTTGCGCCTGGGGGAGAGTGTATCCCCCCAGGCATTTCCTGATAAAATGGCATTTTGGTCTCCATTGACTGAGGGCACTGCTCTGTAGAAGGGCACAGCTGTGAGTTGTTGCCAGCCAGCCCCACCTGCAGCCGGTAGACAAATGTCCTGGGTTGAAAACGGGGTCTGGGTGAGGCACCAACGCCTACTACAGATGGACTAAAGGGGGGGCCTGGCGGGGCTGGAGGGAAATGGGTGGGTTTGAGAGCGATGCCGGAGGTAGAGGAGTGGGGCGGGTGTGGGGGGAGACGGGACTCCCAGGCTGCTGGCTGGGGTGACTGAGTGGCTGGGGGTGCCGGGTTGGCCATCTGTGCGGAGATGGGAGAAGGTGGGTGGGCTGGTGTGGGTGGTCAGGAAGGGAGAAGAGCTGGAGCACAGAGTCCTGGGCACCCCACAGGACTGGGGCTGGCAGAGGACAAGGAGCACAAGGGCGGCTTGAGAAGGTGCAGCCAGAATGACAGGAAGAAAACTAGAGAGGGTGGGGTCCCCACGTCACCTCTTCCCTCCTCTGTCCTCCCAGATGCGTTGGCTCCAGTCATCACCTGTCCCCTCCATCTGTGCATGTTCGTGGATGAAGGAAGGAGACTGCTTTGAGGAGCCTCAAAACACTGTGATCCCCTTGAGGGCGGGGACTGTGCTTGTCTTGATTAGCACTGTGGCCCAGACCCTATCATGCTCCCTGGCACACAGTAGGTGCTCAGTATGCCTTTGCTGAAAAACACAGTGGCTAATACCCATATAGCACTTACCAGGCACAGGTCCTGTATAGAAACTCACTTAACTGTGAGGAAAGATTCAATGCCTTGTTTGCTCACATCCGATAAGTTTCCACAGATATCTTGGCCATTCAAGAAACCTCTGCAAATTTTCCACTTAGAAGCTATTATTATCCCCATTGTAAAGATGAAGACTCAGAGGCACAGAGAGTTTAAGTAACTCACCCAAGATCACAGACAGGTGGCAGAATGGGGATGTGAACCTCGGCAGTGTGACTCCTAGGTCCCTGCTCTTAGTGCCTGTGTGAATGAGTGAAACTGACGCTGGCGTTTTTGGGACCAGGGCACATAACTGTTTCATGTGGCACATGTACACAGAGCCACGTGCACACACAGCTACATGTAGGCACCACCGCATGTACACACTGCCACACTGGCATGCAGCACACAGAAGACAGCTCTTGTCTGCTGCAGGAGAGAGTAGTCCACAGCCTTGAGTAGGGGCCCTCACTGTACAGTGCTCTGCTCACACCGGACTGGCCAAAGCGACTTCAGACCTAATCCATTGCTGCCTTTACAGCCCTGAGGCCAGAGGGTGATTGGCAGTAGAGGGGGACAGATGAAAAGTTCTGGTGTCAGGCAGGACACCTTCCAGTCCCAGCTCCGCCATGACACAGTGTCACCTGAGCCTCTTTGAACCCTGGTTTTCTCATGTGCAAAATGGGACTAATTGCACATTTTCCCCAGAATTTGTGTGAGAGTTAAGAATGATGTGGCCGGGCATGGTGGCTCACGCCTATAATCCCAGCACTTTGGGAGGCTGAGGCGGGTGGATCACAAGGTCAAGAGATCGAGACCATCATGGTCAACATTGGTGAAACCCTGTCTCTACTAAAGATACAAAAAAAAAAAAAATTAGCTGGGCATGGTGGCGCACGCCTGTAATCCCAGCTGCTCGGGAGGCTGAGGCAGGAGAATTGCTTGAATCCAGGAGGCGGAGGTTGCAGTGAGCCGAGATCGCGCCATTGCACTCCAGCCTGGGTAACAAGAGCGAAACTCTGTCCAAAAAAAAAAAAAAAAAGAATGATGTATGGTGTCTGGCACACAAGGGCTTGGTGGTGCCACTATTACATGGAGTAACCATTTTTTTTTGTACATTAGCCATTTCTTTGCCTGATATTGGAAAATGTAAATATGGCCTTGCAGTAACTGGGCATCTTGTGGTCAACCCCTACATGGCTACCATCCAGGGGCCTGTTCAGCCAGGGGGCCACTGCCACCTCCAGCCTGGCAGGGATGAAGGCTAAGGTGGGAGGCTGAGAAGAGACGCAGAGCTGGGAGTGCCCAGACTGTCCTGGGCAAGGGCATCTGAGCCGGAAGTCTCCTCAGCCCTCATCCACCAACAGGGATGGTGCAGAGGTGAGGCTAAGGACTCCTGCTCGGGCCCACCATCGGCTCATCTGCCCTGAGCCCCCAAGGGCTGCTGCATCACAGAGCTCTGGGCAGTGGTGGGGGCATTCACACTGTAGTCTATGAAGCAGGGTTCCAGGGGCGTGCTGCTCACATAGAAAATCCCCCCTGGAGGCCGAGCGCGGTGGCTCAAGCCTGTAATCCCAGCACTTTGGGAGGCCGAGGTGGGCGGATCATGAGGTCAAGAGATCGAGACCATCCTGGCCAACATGGTGAAACCCCATCTCTACTAAAAAATACAAAAATTAGCTGGGCATGGTGGCGTGCACCTGTAGTCCCAGCTACTCGGGAAGCTGAGGCAGGAGAATTGCTTGAACCCAGGAGGCGGAGGTTGCAGTGAGCCAAGATCGTGCCACTGTACTCTAGCCTGGCACCTGGTGACAGAGCAAGACTCTGTCTCAAAAGAAAAGAAAATCCCCCCTGGAGCTGTGCAGTGGGGGCTGGGAGCTCTTCAGGGCAGGGGGCTCACAGCTTTACAACAGGCTGGGAAGACCTAGGGAAGCAGGCAGCCCCCTCCTAGGGTCTGCCTGCTGCATGGGCACCCAGGCCAGGAGAAAACCAGTTCCAGCCCCGTCTAGTGCTCCCGATCCTGGCACCCAGCTCCCTGAGTAATAACCCTGAACGCATGATGTCTGGGCCCCTGACTTAACACACTTGCCCTGGTCTGGACTGGGAGCTCTTGGGGGGGGGCGGGCTTGGACCTCCACTCTTCCCCTTCTTTCCATGACCAAGCACAGCGCTGGGCACACAGAAAACGGGAATCAGGTTGGAAGAAAGCGGTGAGATTAAAATACCGAAGTCTGTTGTTCCTCTCCTGAAGAGACATTTACTTACCAGCCTTTAGCTGTGTCCTTGACCTGACCAGGCTGGCAGAGCCATGAGGATGGAGCAGATTGACTCTGTTCTCAAGGGGTCGCAGCCTTGTGGGGAGACAGGCATGTAAACAGACAGAGTCCAGTGTGACCAGAGCTGTGATGGGCGTGCAAGAGGCCTCGGGAGCACAAAGACGAACAAAGAGGGCACCCGAGAGGGCTTCCTAGGCAAGGCGATCCCAGGGTGAAAACTGAAAAGTGGGTGGGGGCTAACCTGGTGGAGGTGGAGAGAAAGGTGTCCTGGGTGCATACGCAAAGGTATGAGGGTAAACACGAGCCAGGCCCAACTCGGGATCTGCAGGCTTGGGTGGCACAGAGGAAAGAGCCCTGGACAGACCAGCTGGGTCCCAGGCCCATCTGCTTATAAGTAGCCGAGTGACCAAGGACCAATTCTCCCTTTCTCTGGGCCACCCATTCCTCGTCTGTGTAGTGGCAGCTGGGCCACATCACACCCAAAGCCACTCCGGCTTGCAAGCTCTTGGCTTCTCCCAGATGTGGCTGGAACCTGGCCTACCTTCCAGAAACACACCCTTCCCTACGGGTGCTGGGGAACGTGCATAGGTTGGTTCTGGTTAATCTAGGCTTAACCCTCCGAGTGCCAGAACCTTTCACTTTATTGCAAATAGTTCTGCCCCATGAACAGATTGAGAGTTTGGGCCTACTTTCCTGGGAATACCAAGGTTGAAATCTGTGGGCGTGTGGCTGAAATGGGACCCATCCACTGAATAGTTCTCGGCTCTGGACTGCCTGGGTGAGATGGGGAGTTCTGAGTCGCGACCATCCTCTTTGAAGATGGCCAAGCCCGACCAGCTATCTCTCTTTGCATGGATTTGCTTCTAAGAATAGTGCCCACTGGCTTCTCCCTTTTATAGGCATCACCAGCCAATCAGCTCATGCCTTCTCTCCCAATCATACTTGGCCTGGTATCTCTGTTGCTAGGTGCAGGAGGCTGCCTCCTCACCACAGAGGGGCTTGGATTTTATAAGTCCAATCCTAGGTCTGAGCTGATCCCAAAGGTGGAAGATGGATTTAAGATTTCCTGAGCACAGTATCCAGTAGGTTCTGCCAATAGTCAGTGCTGAGGAATTCAGGGGAAGGAGAGAGCAGCTGGCTCGTGGCAGTCCTGGAGGGCTTCCAGGAGAGGGCACTGAAGGACGTGTTTTCAGGCCCTTCTCCTCACAGAGGGGCCTCATCAGACCCCTGCCAGCAGGCTCAGCACTCCCATCCTTGAAGCTTCAGGATGCCTCCCTGCCCCCCTGTTGGTCCTGGCACTGTCTTGGGTCCTGGGCTTGAATCTGCTTCAGGACCCTTCCCCCAGCCCTCACCCCACTGATACACAGAACTCCTGAAGAGGGTGGGGTGTGGGTATCACCCCAAGTGTGAGCCTGGGTCCAGGCACCCTTCTGTGGCTCCAGAGGTGGAGGATGGAGCAGACCCAAGAAGTGACATGGGAAGATTCAGAAAGAAGGGGAGGGGGTCCCAGGTGGGGAGTCTGGTGTGAGCAAAGGCTTGGAGAGTGTGAGTGTATGTGTGTATATCTGACTGTTTACACATGTGTGCACGTGCTGGTGTTTCCACACCTGCCTTGGGCACGTGTGCACCTGTGTGTAAAACACAAGAGAGGACATTGGTGATTCCATGTCTTAGGCTTGCGGATTTCCTCACCTCTCCAGTCTCCCCTGAGGAGCCGTGTTGTGGTTCCTGAGCCCCAGCTTCTGTGAGCTCAGGCCTCTGAGCCTAGTTCCCACCCCTGCCTAACCCACTAATGGAGCAATTTCTTGATTAAAAATATCAATGAGACTTGCACATAACAGAGCCAGCATCACCTCCAAATGGAGAAAATCCAATCAATCCATCATTCATTCCCACTACAAAAGTCACTAGCAGCCTACCTACAGACTAGTTTGGCCCTTTCTGGGGCCTGGGGCCCTGCTCCACCACAGAATGTCAATCCAAAAGGTCCATTTCCAGCCCTGGCAACATCGTGAGACCTTGTATCTATAAAAAATAAATGAATTAAGGCTAGGCAAAGTGACTCATGCCTGTAATTCCAGAACTTGGGGAGGCCGAGGTGGGCAGACTGCTTGAGGTCAGGAGTTTGAGACCAGCCTGGCCAACATGATGAAACCCCCTCTCTACTAAAAACATAAAAATTTGCTGGGTGTGGTGGCACGCACCTGTAGTCCAAGATACTCAGGAGGCTCAGGCAGGAGAATTGCTTGAACCTGGGAGGCGGAGGTTGCAGTGAACCAAGATGGCGCTACTGCACTCCAGCCTGGATGACAGAGCGAGATGCTGTCTCAAAAAAGAAATAAGATAAATGAATTATCTGGGCATGATGTCACACACCTGTAGTCCTGGATACTCAGGAGGCTGAGGGGGGAGGATCGCTTGAGCCTGGGAGGTGGAGGCTGCAGTGAGCCATGGTCACACCCCTACACTCCAGCCTTGGTGACAGAAGAAGACTCTGTTGCAAAATTTTTTTTTAAAAGGGCCTACTGAGGATGGAGAGTTGAGTAAAATCAGTACCCTCTCTGCCCCAGGCTCCCAGCGTCTTGCTGCTCACAGCAGCCTGGTGTCCTCATCTGTGCTCAGGACAGTTCTATCTGGTGGAGCCCAGGAGGAAAGAGCCTGCCTGTATTCTCTGGGCTGCAGCGGGGATCAGCTCACTGACTTGGGGCAGCAGGAGGAGGCTTGGGCTGAGGTCAGGGCCCACCCACCTAAGGCTCTGTCCCTTCTGAGCCTCAGTTTCTACATCTTTAGGAAGGGACCTTGATGCCTGAGGCTCAGATGAGAGTGTATGGAAAGGGTGTCTTTTTCCATTCGTGTTGCACTAACAAAACGCCTGAGACTGGGTGATTTATAAAGAACAGAAACTCATTTCTCACAGCTCTGGAGGCTGGGAAGTCCAAGATCAAGGTGCTGGTAGGTTTCTTGTCTGCTGAGAGCTGCGCTTTGCTTCCAAAGTGGCACCTTGAAGGCTGCATCCTTCAGTGGGGAGGAATGTGATGTCTTTTCATGGTAGAGGAGTAAAAGAGGGTGATCCCATGCCCACAACTCCCACAAGTCTCCCCTTTTTCTGCTGTTGTTTGTTTTAGACTGAATCTTGCTCTGTTGCCCAGGCTGGAGTGCAGTGGGGCCATGTGGGCTCACTGCAACCTCCATCTCCCAGGTTCAGGTGATCCTCCTGCCTCAGCCTTCTAAGTAGACTTAGAAGGTGTTCACCACCATGGCTAGCTATTTTTTTGTATTTTTATTAGAGACGGGGTTTCACTATGTTGGCCAGGCTGGTCTCAAACTCCTGGCCTTAAGTGATCCACCTGCCTTGGCCTCCCAAAGTGGTGGGATTACAGGCATGAGCCACTGTGCCCAGCCAGCCACAAGCCCTTTTATAAAGGTCCTAATCCATTCATGAAGGCAGACCACTCATGACTTTCCCACCTCTAAAGGCCCCACCTTTCAATACGGTAGCACTGGGAATTTTGGAGATGACAGAAATACTCAAACCACAGCAAAGGGGCTCTGGGAACTGGGAGGTGCTGGGCCACACTGTGCTGATATCCACTGAGCCTCGGTCAGTAGGACCATCCACAGGCAGAAGCCAGAGATGGCAAGTGTTTGGTTCACACCGTACTTAAAAAAAAATTGAATTAGTGGCCAACATTTAAAATGGGCATTTTCTGAACAAAGTCTGAATTTTGGCTTCTCTTGAAAATCAAGAGGCCTGGCAGCCCTGAGACTGTATGCCTGTGTGGGGTGGCCCTCCCCTCCCCCTTCTCAGGGGGCCCACTTCCTCTTAACTGCCTAACTCCTGGGGCATGTGTGACACCTGTGACCCCTGACTCTTTCAGAACATATTAACATTTTAGGATGAGTCTTTCTCAGGGGCCCAGTCAAGGGAGTGGCCTGTGGTCAAGTGGGTGAGAAGAAGGGCACAGCTGCCTCCTGGGCCTCCCTCTCTGTTTCCCACCCTCAGCCCCGGCCGTGTGCTGGGTGCCTGACTCCCTGCCAGGCAGGAACAAGGAAGAGGTTGTGCCTTGGGGATGACTGATTTTCCTCTCCAGGAAAATCTAACACCGGGACCATTACCCACATGGCATTTTCTTTGAAGGCCCAGGGAGCCAGATGGACAGGTTCTCCCAGAGCAGGTGTAAGCAGTGCCAGACCAGGCATTCCTTTTCGCTTTGACACCTCAACATGGGTTATTTTCCTTAGGCAGAGGTGCTATGGTCAGCCCATGGGGTCAACCATTTGAGGCAGGGTTGGGACAGCTGCTCTCATCAGGCTGCAAAAAGGCAGACTGGAGTTGCAGATTCACCCTTCTCAGCTGTGTGACCTTGGGAACATGCCTTGACCTCTCTGAGCCTGTCTCCTTGTTTGTAAAATCTCTACTTCCACATGCTGTCATAAAGATCAAATGAGACCGTGTGTAAGAGAATGGCCTGGTACAGATCAGGAACACGGTGCCCAGTAAGGGTCCACAGAAAGGAGGAGTTGAAGGTCCCCGGATCCAGTGGTGGAGCCAGCATAGTTACTGTGCAGTGTAGACTGATGAACAAGGTCCTGTGTCCCAGGGGCTAGATACGATGACAAGAGTGAGGGCCATTTGCTCTGGGCCTTGTCCTTCCAAGCTGGGGTAACTGGGAGAATGTGGGGGTGAGGAAGCAAAGAAAAGAGGCATAGTTCCTCCTCTCTCCCCACCCCCCACGCTTGTGGGTGCACAGCCCTTTCCCGATCAGCTGGGCCCCTTCCTTAAATGCGGAGGGCCCCTGTCTTCTTCAGTAGCTAGAATGTGGTCGCATGGTTTCTAACTGGGATGGGGAGCCTGGGGGCCCAGATAGGTGGGGTGTGGAGGAAACAGCTGGCTTCATAGTCAGTTTGTCATGGAGACACCTCATGGGGCTGCCCCACCAGAACCTCTCAGTGCAGCCTGTCTAGACCTTCACCTAGTTTTAGCTTGAAAGCACAAGAGAGGCAAGGATATTTCAGGTCTCCAAAGCAGGGGGCTTTAGCACAAAGGGGGCCTCTGAAATGAGGAGTTGAAGACCCCTGGATCCAGTGGTGGAGCCAGCATTGTTACTCTGCAGTGGAGACTGATTAATGAGGTCCTGTGTCCCAGCTGGCAGCCTCTAAAGGGAGAGACCTCTTCCCCTTTTCCCAGAACACTGCCATCTGGCCGCCTTTCTAAGATAGTGATGAAGACGATGAAGACCACTGCCTTCTCCCTGGGTGTGCTCTCTGGAGCTGCAAGCTGGGGGTGCACAACAGGCTGTGGTTGCTGTCCCAGAAGAGGGGGCTGTCCAGGGCAGATGACAATAGTGGTAGTGATGACGACAGCTGTTGACATTCACTGAGCCCCAGGTTAAACACCTCCTGCTGCACTCACCCCAATTCTGTGGTTACAGACCAGCCCATCTCATTAAGGCAAGTCCATTATACAGAAATTCAGATGGAAACGGAGCCACCCACAGGGAGGAGGGGGAGGTGTGTTAATTTGTGACCTTCGCAAAGGGATTCTTTTTGCTGGGATGAGGGAATCTAAGAAACAGCTATTCCCGTGTGTTTAGGGTAACAGTCCATGTCCAAAATATCGATTTTCCTGCCTAGATTTAAAGAACGTGTTTAGAGAACCAGGTCAGTTTTAGGGTCTCCAGACTCCTGGCCTACAGCCAGGAAAGGTATTTCAGAACCTTGGAGAGCGCCTTGGACTCCAGGAGGCCAGTGGGATGAGGAGGCTGGTTTTTAAGAACTGGCTGGTTCTGCCAGGAGTGCGGTGGCTCATGCCTGTAATCCCAGCACTATGGGAGGCTGAGGCCAGTGGATCACCTAAGGTCGGGAGTTGGAGACCAGCCCGACCAACATGGAGAAACCCCATCTCTACTAAAAATACAAAATTAGCTGGTCGTGGTGGCGCATGCCTGTAATCCCAGCTACTGGGGAGGCTGAGGCAGAAGAATCGCTTGAACCTGGGAGGTGGTGCGGTGAGCCAAGATCGCATTATTGCAGTCCAGCCTGCTCAACGAGTGAAATTCCATCTCAAAAAAAAAAAAAAAAAACAACTGGCTGGTCCTGAGAAATCATCGTATGAGAACGTAGGGCCTGGGTCCTGGAGGAATGTGACTTGCCCACGTCATTCAGTGGGTTGGCCTCACTGTCTGGGGCTACATCTCCTGGAGCAAGGGTAACAGCAGGAGCCACCCAGTTTGCTGCTCTGGGGCCAAGTCTGCAAAGCTACAGGTGTCTTACTTTCTGCATTCTAAAAATTGTGAGCAAATAGCAGCTGTAAGTCAAATCTTATCCCCAGCACCATCCTGCATGGCTCTGGGCTTGAGCACAGTCCTTGGTTGTTTTGATAGGCAGGATGGTGAATCATTACAGTCACAGCCTGTGCAACCTCACCGCCTGAAATTAGACCTGGACTCTGCCACTCTTGGGCTGTGAGACTTTGGGTGCATTAATTAAGCAGTGTGTGCCTCAGTTTTCTCATCTATAAAATGGGGACGATAAAGTACTTACTTCTATATGTTATTGTGAGAATTAAACATATATATGTTTAATTTAATTCTCATAATATATGAAAGCATATGTTTTTTATAAACATATATATATATATATATATATATATATATATATATATATAAAACTTAGAGCAGTGGTTGGCATGTATTTACTGTTGTAAAAATGTTTCATTTTTTACCCCAGGCATTCTGTCCCCGTTCTGATGCATGGCCAGCTTTTTCCCATGGTACCCCTGGTCTTTCCTCCAGGGTGAAAGGCTGGGAAAAGGCAGATATTCCTTGGGCTCGTAAGCCATCGGAGTGTCCGCACACTGTCTAAGAAAGTATTAGTTTGGGAGGTTGGAGGCCCCACTGCCCTGGGCCAGGGAGTCTGGGACCTTGAGGAGAGGCTGAGCTTCGGCACCATCTTCCCCCTTCTTCCTTCTTTTTCATGGTGGTTCCTAGCACAGTCTTTACAGCCAGAAAGACCCAGGTTTAAATCTTGGCTCTGAGGTTTACAGGCCACGACCCTGGCGAGTCATAGTTAGCCTCGTGTGTGGGTCTGACAGTGCCTTGATATGGTTGTTTAGAGGAGTAACATGAGGAAATGTAGCGCAGGCTGAGCACGTGTGCCTGCTGTGAGTGCTTCCTAGTGGTGGCTGTCACGTGGTTGTTAGCCTGCCGTCTTCGTCTCACTTTGGGTCTCTGCCACTCCCCTCTCCCTCCCAGTGGGTGAGGCTCTCCTTCCTTCACCTTGATTTCCAGGCTTGGAAGCTCCAGAGGACTTGGAGGCTTTGGATCTGGCCCGCCCAGACCCAAACTTCAGAAAGAGAGGCTTTTAGAAGACAAGATCGGGGGCTGGTCTCTGGTGGCTGGTTTCTTGTGGCCTCACTCCTTCTCTCTGCCTTGTCAGTGCTCTGGATTTCTGGACACCTCTTTTGTCCCTTAGCCCTGGCCAGACACCCCTCTTTACCCCTGGCTCTGCCCCATTCCAGGGGCAAGTGGCGAAGCATTTACCTTACTCACAGCTCAGATTTGACAAGCATGAACTGAGCAGACTGTGGGCCTTGCCACGTGAGTTAGTTCATTTATAATCAGCATTTAATTAACATCTACTTTGTGACCAGCATTGTAGGAAGCACTTCATACACATGTTCTTGTTTAATCATCCAACAGCTTCTAGAAGTGGTTACTGTTACTAATTTTATTTTTAAGATTTTCTTAAAAAATTTTTGTGGCCACCAGGTGAGTCAGCCAGATATGATTCTACTTTTATCTTACAGGGGAGGAAAATGAGACCCAGAAAGGCAGGGTGATGCTTGGGCCACATGGAGGAGAGCCTTGGAGCTGCAGAGAGGGAGAATTGAGCTAGATCTTACAAAACACTTGGCATAGTGCCCAGCACACAGAAGGTGCTCAACAAAGGGGGCTAAGCCCTGTGATCCCGGGTGCCCTATGGGACCCTCAGCCTGACTGACTCCTCTTCCTGCCCTCTCTCCCACCCTCGTACCAGCTCTTCCATTGGTCAGAGAATGCGTTAATTTGCACTCGGGCCAGACGCAGCGGTGGAATTTCAGCTACTGTGAGAGCTGGGTGGGGGGACACAGAGGATAGCCACTGGCTCCACGGCTGAGGCTTTTCCTCGCTTGCTCCTGTGGCCACATTCAAGCAGGACTCCCAGGAGCCGGGCTGTGGTCACCCCTGACGATGTGGTTCTGGATACTGTGCTATCTGGTTTCGTGAACTCTCACTGGTAGATCATTCATTCTGCCCAGGAACTCGAGCATAACCCCATTCCCTCGTTCCTCACCTGCAAACTCTCTGGGCCTGGGGTGTAGGGGGAAGTGGGCCAGAGGCTCAGGAAATCAGGTCTCCTTCTGCCACTGTCACAAGACCTGGCCTTGACCAGGATACCTACCTGGGTCACACAGGAGATCTGGCTTCTCAGTCCAGCTCTGCTATGAACAACTCACCATCAGACCCAAGGCAGGTACTGACCCTCTTTGAGCCTCAGTGTCCTCATGTGTAAAGTGGGATGAGAGGACTGGCTGTTCCTTCAGCCTTGCCATGCAAGGAAGTAAAGAGAGAATTCCCATCCTCCCCTCTGTCTGCCCCATCAGCGGGTATGTAGCCAAGGACAGGGACAGAATAGGATGCAGTGAATGAGGCAGGAGAGAGGGAGTCTCAGGTGGCTCCTAACTCTCTGGTGTGAACAACTGGTAAGTGTGGGTGTTGTTTACTGAGATGAAAAAGGGGAGGGATGATAAGTTCAGTTTTGGATCCACTGCATTTGAGGTGCTCAAGGGATGGGCCTAGGCAGCCAGCATGGAATAGAGCTGGGATTCGAACCAGGGATGCCTGCTTCAAAGGCCATGCTGTCTCTGGCACACACTCTACGCAGAGGGTGAGGTGCACAAAGTCAGATGACTGAGGGCCAAGAAGGGGTCAGAGAGAGTTCATGTTCTGAGCTGAAAATAGTAGACGTGGAGAAAAAAGGAGGCTTTATCACAGAGGGCTTCCTGGAGGAGGCCACTGGATCTCGTGTTTTGAGGATACCAAGAGCAGGTGAGTCCTGAAGGAGAACAGTTGGAAGGATGCCTGAAGACTACACCCAACACGATTATGTGGCTTCCCCAGGGCCACACAGCTAATAAGAGGCAGGGCCACGGCTCCAGCCAGGCCGCCTCATTCCAGGGCCTCAGCTCTCAACTTCCTAAGACACTGCGCTCAGGGACTGGGACCTGGCAGCGGGAGAGGAACCACAGAGTCGAGCGAGAGACTTAGTCTCTCCCAGTTCAGGCCAACTTTCCCCAGCCCAGGCATGGTCAAGTTCCAGATAAATCAAGGGACAGCAGAGCTCTGACCCTCAAAGTGGCGCGACACAGAGCGAGGAGTGTTCCAGTTCTGGGACAGATCTGACCCTACATGTAGGGCCACCCAGGAACACAGGCAGGCTGGGTAACTACTCAGTACCTGCGAGGCAGGTGCAATCAGCCTCCCCTGCCCTGGAAACTGCTCTGCCACCACATCTGAGAGCCCATTCACACACCCTGACTTCGGCATAGACATTGCCCGGCCGGGCTCCTCTCCAGGGCAGCACATCTTTGGCCCCACTCATCTGACGCAGAGGGGACTTGGTAGACACTTTTCTCCTGGGCAGAAGGGGTGGAGGCTCCTGCAAGGGACCCATTCTCCCAGCTTTGCAGAAGCTCAGTCTGCCATGCAGGGGATGGGCTCGCCTGACAGAAGGGCAGGGAGCCGCTGGGCATGCCAGGCTGCAGTGGTGGCAGCCATGGTGAATGCCAGCAGCTCACAACAAGTGTGCAGTGTCAAATGGGGTGCGTTCCTCTCCCTGCAAATTAAAAATTAAAATTAATCAAACACTTAAATTGATTTCCTTCCCGTCTGTTTGCTCCGCTGTGCCAGTCAGATGCCGGGCTGCCCACCCGGCCCAGTACATCCTACCCTCATGCCAGGGCTGGACAGCTCCGGCTGCTGCAGAGGTCTCTGTGAAGAGCCCAGGGAACCACAGGCACCTCATTCCAGCCTCGGGAAATGGGGTAAGGGTCAGTCCAGCCAGACTCATGACCCTGAGACCCAGTGCAGCGCTTGGAAAGGGGGACAGGCAGGAAGTGACTATCACTCTGCTCCAATGGTAACACCTATGCTGGGCTGGGAGGCAGAACTCTAGAGAATATTCCTGGGGCTATCACTAACTGACATCATGAGCCTGGGCAAGTCTTGTTGTTTCTCTGACTTGTTTCTCCGTCTGTGGAATGCGGAGAGGGGGCAGATGGAAGAGGTCCCTGCGAGTTCCAGCGCTGGCCTGTGGGCTGGGCCAGCCTTCCCTAGGGACTGACCTCTCCCACCCACCTCCAGTTAGCACAGGGCCCTGATATCCTCCTTCCCCAGCCGGGCCCTGACCTGCCAGTTATCAGCTGGGCAACCTTGGGCACAATGGACAGGTCACTTAACACCTGTGTGCCTCAGTTCCCTCGTGGGTAAACGGGGATGATAACGCCAGTGCGGGTGGGCTGGCTCCCTAGGAAGCAGACTCTGAGGCAGATCCGCGTGGAAGCAGGCAGGATGGGGCGGGGGAGCTGGGCCATGATGCCTTCACAAGGCAGACTCTGTGAGGAGCTCTGGATCCGAGCTGTCTCTGCAGGGGTGTCCTGAGATGGGACAAGAGGGACAGCTTTATCCCCTGCTTGGAGCAGTCATTGGATGCAGCTGTCCCTGGAAGAGTAAGGCCTTGGGTAAGGAGGCTCTCTCTTCCGCCTCCTCGCCAGGGGGAGGGTACTCACCTGAGGCCTGTCAGTCATGGCACCCCAGCAGCAGGGGAAGAGGGCACTGCCCAGATGCCCCTTCAGACTGCAGCCCTCCTGCCCTTCCAGGGCAGCTGCGTCCAGCGACTGCTCACAGTGTGTCTAGGTGAGGGTTCCCTGGAACCAGGTTGTGAAGTCTGACAGGGGTCAGCTCACAGGAAATAGTTACTCTGCTGAAAAGGCCTGGGGGTCCCCGCTGGCCACACCCTGCTCACCAACCTGCTCCTCCCACAACAGTGGAGGCGCTTTCATAGGTTTCTGTCTGTGCTCACGCTGGTCCCTCCTCCTTTCCTCCCTCTCTCCCTTCTTCTTTCTTGCATTCTTGCATTGGAACACATCCATGTGGCCAGCACATGCTCCCTGATCCCCTGCAGCAGGCCAGGCCTGGGCTGGTGGGAGCTGAGGACTCAGAGGGGACATGCTTCTTCTCCGAGGGTACTCCCCGTGCCCCAGGCCCTTTTCCCTTGCCCAGTGAACCAGCCCCTCTCACCTCTCAGGGAGAGCCAAATTCCACTGATGCCTGCATAGATGCATCATCAGGTCCTCTCTTCTTCAGGTCCAGGCTCCATGGGCTCCTGACTGTTGGCTCTATGACCATGCTGACCTCCAGCCAGCACCCCAACACGGTGCCCACTCCAGAACTTGGAACCTTGGCCTTCCCCTGTGTGCATCCACAGACAGGCTATCCACGTGCCTGTCTGTCTGCCCACAGCCTATGTGTTCCCTGAGGATAGACTCCATGGGCCTGGCACAGAGCCCACCCTTGGTGAGTGGGAACTGCATG
This sequence comes from Aotus nancymaae, assembly GCF_030222135.1. Classification (NCBI taxonomy): domain Eukaryota; kingdom Metazoa; phylum Chordata; class Mammalia; order Primates; family Aotidae; genus Aotus; species Aotus nancymaae. The sequence goes on from NW_026988414.1 coordinate 74,253,267, forward strand.
GCTGGTCAGTTCCCCAAATTTCCACGCACCACCCCCACCTCCACTCCCCAGTCTCTCAAAGTGCAAGTCCAGTCCCATCTCTCAGTAACAGGCAGGGTCCACTCTCTGCCCAGATCCCCAACACCCGCAGCTCCCACTGCCCTGCTGCTTCCGGCACCACCCTTTCCTGGGGCCCTGTTGTGTGACCATGCTGGACTGCAGGGCTCCAGCGTCCAGATGGCCATAACCCTGTGCCTTGGTTTCTTTATCTGTACAATGCGGATAATCCCTGTTCCTGCTTCCCTGGGCTGTAGGGAGCCTTCCCTGAGAAGACACGTGCAATTAGACTTGTGGACAACCAAACACTCCCCACGTTTCAGGTAGGAGTGATTAGTATAGAAAAAGCTGATGTGGCAGACTGGGGATCGACCTGGGCCCTCTCAACAAGCTGGCCTGGCCCCTGCTCCATGAGCTCAGGGCCCTGTGCTGACCTGGGGACAGCTCCTGCAGGGCCATTCCTGCTTCCTTAGGCAGGTCCCCTAACAAGGTAAGGCAGCCTCCCAAGCAGAAACTGCAACTCACACAAGAGAAGAAGCCCCTCACACAGACTGCACAGCGCAGTGTCGCCTGCGAGGGAACACGGGATGGGAGACAGCACCCCACAGCCCTGTTTCCTTGGGCCCGCCCAGGCAGTCTAGGATGGACTGAGGCAGGAGGGCTTGTGGTGGTGGCCTGGGCCAGCCCCTTCTGTCTGGAGCCCCAGTTTTCCAGCTGTTAATCCTGTCTCTGCTCACTGACGCCCACGACGGTGATACAGTCCTACTCGGGGCCGCAGCTGGCTACAACTTTGCAGGGAAGGTTTTATGGGGTCAGCTGGTGTGTCTGTGACCCACATGGTGCTGACTTCAGGGTCGTAGGAGGATGCTTGACAGGAAGGAGCATGCTGGACGGAGTAGCTGATGGTTATGACAAGAATTCCAGATCCCACCGTCCTCTCCTGTCCAGGGAGACAGGAAGAACAGAGAACGACACCCTTCCACAGATGGAAAACCAGAGGCCCAATGCTGCAGCTGAGCACCTCCAGGCCAGCAGGGACTCCCGGGCATCTAATGCAATTGCCAGACCATGGTAGAGACATGGGTGAGGGTGCAGCTGAGGTCTGGGGTGGGGACAGGAAGAAAGCTTCCTGGAGTGCCCTCCTTGGGAAGGGCTAGGTGAGGCAGGCTCGGGGGCAGAGGAGGGATGGGAAGGCACAGGCCAGCAGTAGGCCTCAGGCAGCCCCTGTGCCCACGGCAGCGCCAAGGCCCTGGAATCTGGCCTGGGCAGAGTCACACTGTGTCTTCTCCCTCCCCTTGTTACAGGCTATGGCCCAGGATCAACTAGAGATAGCAGAGGACTATCAGTCCATTCTTCACTGTCCTGGGGGACAGGGAGGTACAGGTGCTGCCCGGAGGCATCCAGCTAGCATCTGACAAGAGGCAGGCCCAAGGCCTCCTGCTTCCTCACAACGCTGCCCACTCAGAGTCCCCAGGATGTCTGCCTTGTGCCAGGGCCTGGGCATCAGCAAAGAGGGTAGAAGTGGTCCCTGGGTGCAGAGCGGTGGGCTGGGTGATAGTTGGAGGAACAGAGGTGGCACTGTCCTCTGCTTTGAACCTCCAGGGCCAGCCAGAGCCTCCAGGGTAAAAACCCAACTCCTCGCTGGTCTCACTAGAATCTGTTGTCCTGCCCTGTGCCACCTGCACCCCCATCTCTAATCCTCTCTCCTCATGCTCTGGCCACATGGACTTTGTCCACGTTATCCCCTCTCTCTGGAGTCCCCAGTTCTCTGGTGCTACGTGGAATGTCGCATCCTGCAGGAATGTCCAGACCAGACCAGGTCCCCACAGAGCTCTTCGTAGCACGTGTCCCAGTTGTCACTTTACGTCTGTTTGCATGGTGATTTGCTCTAGACTCTAAGGCCTCTGCCAGCTATTCCCCATGCCTGGCACAGTATGCAGCATGAAGTGGGCCCATAGGCATGTTCATGGGAAGAATAAAGAATGATGGCTCTCAGTTCAGATCCTGCAACCCCTCCCCGAGCCTTGGTTTTTTCTTCTCTGAAATGGGAATGATAACACCAAGGTGAGTGTGAGGGTGAGCAAATGAATGAAAATCTCCCGGCTGCACTCTTGGCAGAGGAGGAGGGGGGCCAGGGTGGGGAGGGGTGGTTGAGGCAGGCCGCTTAGAGACGGAAGGACTTGAGAGTCGTGTAGAAACCAACAGGTGATGAGGACAGGTGTGGAGAGACGGTGAGGACAGGTGGGGAGAGACGGTGGGGACAGGTGGGGGGAGAGACAGTGGGGACAGGTGGGGAGAGACGGTGGGGACAGGTGGGGAGAGACGGTGGGGACAGGTGGGGAGAGAGACAGTGGGACAGGTTGGGGGAGAGACAGTGGGGACAAGTGGGGAGAGACGGTGGGGACAGGTGGGGAGAGACGGTGGGGACAGGTGGGGAGAGACGGTGGGGACAGGTGGGGAGAGACGGTGGGGACAGGTGGGGAGAGACGGTGGGGACAGGTGGGGAGAGAGACAGTGGGGACAGGTGGAGGGAGAGACAGTGGGGACAGGTGGGGAGAGACGGTGGGGACAGGTGGGGAGAGACGGTGGGGACAGGTGGGGAGAGACGGTGGGGACAGGTGGGGAGAGACGGTGGGGACAGGTGGGGAGAGACGTGGTGAGGAGACTGGATGTGTTTAGAGACAGCTCAGCTGGGCGGGGCATTTCTCTGAACCCTTGGTGACCTACTTTTCAGCCTGGCTTAGGAAACCGGGGGTTTCAGAGGAAGCAGATGGGAAATGCCCACTGCCTCCTCGAATTCCATGTGGGCCACTCCCTCAGTCCCGGCTGGACTCCTCACTCCCTCAGTCCTGGCACGATGATTAGATCTGGGACACAGCCAGTGTTCTCCATGACTGGGTCGTGGAGATGGCCGGAAACAGCAGAGTGGCCCTGGGCAGGCATTGTGGGGTCACTGACCCAGCCTCTGTGGTGGGAAGCAGCCAGTCGTCAGTCCCTAGTACAGGAGCTCCCTCCTGGAGCTGCCCAACTGATCTGGTACTTGGTCCCTGCCCCAGGCCTCCAGCTGCTACTGCTCTGGCCGTGAAGTGGGCCCGGTCATTATCCTGCCATGCCTCTCTGTAAAGTCTGCTGGAAGAGGTGGCAACAGCCGCTGGCCACCGGCACAGGGAAGGACACAAGGGTCCACTCTGCCCAGAGAGGCCGCTGTACCTGACTGCCTACGTGCAGAACTCCCGGGTAGAGGGAGTAGGCCTGGGCTTGCTGGGGAAAATAAATGACACAGACTTAGGTTCATCCCTCCCGTGGCACATACCAGCTTGCTCCCGTTCCTAGGGAGGGAGTTAGGCTCAGAGAAGGTAGGCCACCTACTTGAGTTTGCACTGCATAGCTGGGCAGAAATTCCCGAGCACGGACACGAAGGCTGTGTGGCTCCCAGGACAGCAGAAGTCAGCGGAAGAACTGGACGGTGGGACATGGCTGGGGATGCAGGCTGCGATCGCTGCTCTGCATGGATGTCAGAGACCCTGGGGAAAGGCTGTTTGTCTCCGTGTGGGTTCCCTAGGGCTTACCTGGAAGCCCTGGGAAGACTCCTCAGGAGGCGTGCTGAGCCAGAGCAGGCAAGAGCCGTGAGCTCATCTCCCTTGAGGCCCCCAGAAGTCTAGTAGGGAGGCAGAAGGAAAACGGCCAGGGAAGGAAGGAGAGCGAGGGCAATAGGGACTTTAGGATGGGCCACGAAGCCAAGCTCAGGCACGGGGAAGAAGAGGCCATTGCTGAGTGCCCGCTGTGCTGGGCCATTCCAGAGCAGCATCTCTCATGGATTCTTCACCAATCACCTTACTGGCAACATACATTTATTCCCATTGTACAGAACAGGACACTGAGGCTGGAACTGACACTGGATGTGCCTGATACAAAAGTTTTCACAGGACGCCTTCATGATGGGTGGGGACAGGAGCTTGGCCCTTCCTAGACTCACATCACAGCCACAGAGCCTGGGCTTCTCCTACTCCCAGCTCCCGTCAGCAGGGGGAGGCTGTGCTGCGTCTGGTTGTGGATACAGGACTAGAGGTTGGGTCTGGGCTTAGACCAGAGGAACAGAAGAGTAGGCCGCGTCTGGCAAAACCTGCCACACTTGGCAAGCCCTTAGCCATATCCCTGTGGTGGCTGAAAGGCGAGGGTGGGGGCTGCTGCCTAGATTTGCCAAGCAGCCGCTCTGCTGCTGCCGCAGAACAAAGTGGAAACTCCTCAAATCAAGGATTTAGAGCTTCTCTTCCCTCCAGAACATCCATCGCTCCCTGTTTCCCACTTCCAGGTCTTTGCACATGCTCTTCTCTTGGCATGGGATGCCCTTTCTGTTCCTTTCTGCCTGGCCAGTTCTTACTCATCCTCACGACCTGGCTTCAATGTCACCTCCTCCAGGACCTCCTCCACCCCCTCCCCCCAGCTCTATCATACCTCTCTTATTTTCTGCAGGTAGGAATGTGTCTAAGTCATCTACGTGTCTCCGGGACCTGGCACGGGATGGGACACATGACAGCAACTTCCTGGACAACGGGCAAAATGCGTCCCCCGGCAGGGTTGGGGAGCAAGGGACGGTCTGGTGTGGGAGCAAGGGTGGGGAGGGGTCCCTGAAGACCAAATGCTCATGTGCCAGACTTGTCCAGGATCAGGCTGACCAGGAGACTTGGAGTGCACTTTAAATCCCAGGGGTGTCATGAGGGTCCAGGGAGATCTTAGATGTGAGAGAGCTCTGCAAAAGGTAGGTCCCTATAGCAACTCAACTTTGCCTTGATCCCTGGTTCCCCTGATGGGGCAGGAGAAGGAAGGTCGTGGATGGAGGGAGGGGCAGACCACGCCTGGTGAGTGTCTGGGGTGGCAAGGAGTGCAGTCTCAGCAGTGGCCTCAGCTCTCACAGGCAAGGAGGAGGGGGGACTCTGGGGGCCGAGGGCCTACCTTGGGACTCCCTCTTCTATGGGATCTAGCACGGTGTCAGAGATGGGCATGGGATCAAAGATGATGGAAGCCATGCCCTTCCAAAGGGGGTAAACTGAGGTGCAGAGAGGGGCCGCATTTGTCCAAGGTCACACAGGAGAACCAGGAGGCCACCCCGTGAGCCCACCCCGTGAGCCCTGTTCTCCCTGCATGACAGCTGTCTTCACCTGCAGTTCAGACTCGGACGGCAGCTTCCCGGACCCCCTCCCCGGCCCCGCAGTCCAGGGCGCCCAGCCTACACCAACAGCCGCACACCGAGGCTGGCCGCTGAGCGCCCCCTGTATGGCGTGGTCCGGGCAGCTCCCCACCATCCTTCTCCTTGACTCACCTCCAGCCCCGAGGGCCGGGCTCCACGGCGGCGGACAGGGCGTCGCCCGCACGGCCCCGGCTGCGCCACCGACCCAGATTGTTCCTGCGCGGCGAGGCCCCCTCCCCGGAGCCCCCGGGTGGGGCCGGTCGAGCCGGGTGCGCTATCCCTTTAAGCCCGGGCGAGATGAGCGCTGTCAGCGGCAGCCTAGGCTAGCGCGGGACGTCGCCACCCTAGCGCCAAGCCGGAGCTAGCAGCCGCGGAGCCGCGGAGAGCGGAGGGGGCGGCGGGGCCGGGCGCGGCGGGTCCCCTCGCCGCCCACTGCGCGCTCGAACCCTGGGCCCCGCGAGCGGCGGGCGGCACCCGCTGTAATGCGGAGAATGTGAGAGGCAGCGCAGGGCGGTGGGGAGGAGGGGGCGCGGGAGAGGGCGGCGGCGAGACAGACGGAGAGCAGCGGGGAGACCGAGGACCGGGCTGGGCAGGTGGGAGAAGGCAGGGAGGCGCCGGAGAGGCCGGGCTGGAAGGGGGAAGAAGGGCGGCAGCGCAGAGGAAGGGGCCCGCGCTTCGGGCGGGAGTGCTGGAAGCCCGAGTCGGCACCAGGGCCGGGGTTCGGGTTGGGAGCGCGGCCGCGGCCCGGCCAGGCAGGATGCGGGAGCGGGGCCGCCCGCGGGGTCCCCACGGGGAGCAGCGGGACACCTGAGGCCGGCAGGTCCAGGAGGGGCGCAGGGCCGCGCTCCGAGGGCTCGGGCCGGCCCGGCCGGGGGGCCTTTGTGAGCGCCCCGGAGGGCGAGCTGGGAGTGCGGAGCCGGTGTGCGCGCCCGGGTGTGCGCGTGTGTGCGCGAGTGTGAGCGCGGGGCGGTGGGGCGCGCGGTAGGGATTCTGCCGGCGTCGCGGCGTGGCGAACAGGAGACAGGAGCGGGGCGCGCAGGGGAGCCGGGACCCTCCCGCGCACACGCACACGCACACGCCGCGCGCCCTCGCGCACACACACGCCCTCCCTGCCGCGCTCGCCGCCGCGGCCACCATCGCGGAGCCGAGCCCTGCGGAGCGGGAACCGGAGCCGGAGCGGGGACCGGAGGCAGCCGAGCCGGGGGATGCCGGCCCGGAGCGGAGCCGCGCGCGGACGGCGCGCCCGGGACGGTGAGTGTGGCCGGGCCGGGCCGGGCCGGTGCGGCGGGGCCGGGGCCGCAGAGGCGCAGGCCGAGGAGCCGGGGTATCTGCCCGCCGGTGGCGCCGCCTGCGCGGCCTCTGATTGGGCGGGAGCCTCGGGGGCAGCGGCGGGGGTGGGGTGCTGGGTGCGCGTCCGTAGGGGGCGTGCATGCGCGGGGCTGGGAGGGGGCGCGCTCGGCACCCCAGGCCTTGACCGTGCTCCCGCCCGCCGCGCGGCCCCGCCTCACCCTCACCTGCCGCTGCAGCCCTGGCGACTTGCAGCAACTTTGTGGAGCTCCTGGGGCGCGGCGGGCTGAGATGGGTGGGGACGGAGGCTTTCAGGGTGCAACTCTGGCTTTTCTTTACAGAGAAGAGAACGCAAGGGGAGTGGGGCGGGGGCGCGGGCCGGGCCGCGCCGCCTGGCGGGCGGAGGGGCGCGCCTCCGCCTCCCCAGTCGCGCAGCCGCCAGGTCTCTGGGACACCCACCCAGACCCGCGGCGCCGCGCTGGAGCCGCTCCAGGCGCCGGACTCCTGTGACCCCGCCAGGGTCAGGCGGGACCGCGCGGCGACAACTCCCAGGCCCGGGGCTCCGGAGGTTGTCTTTGCTGGCAGGCCGAAGACGCCGAGGTTGAGTTGGGGGAGTGCGGAGACGTGCCCGTGCGTGTCCCCGCGCCTTCTGCTCCTCCAGACGGTGGCTGGAACAAGGGAACTCCCCGCAAGGCGCTCCCCACCAGACCTGGACCCTCAGGAGTTCATAAGAGGCCGGGGATGGGAAGGGGCGTCTGCCGGCCTGGTGCTCCATCCCTGCATGGAGCCGTGCCCCGCGTGCCTCACTCTACATTGAGGTGGTGCTTGTGCTTTGTACCCTCCCCCCTGTGAGTCTCCTCCCACACTCTGGACCTGGCTGGCTGCCTGAGGGAACCTCCCCACACCCCTAACTGCCAACCCAGCCAGTCCTGTGGAAGCTGTGGTCCAAGATGGTGCCGCTGAGAGGGAGAGAGCCCCGTGTCTCCGGGAGTGAGAGGCCCAAGGAAGGGTCAGGGTCAGGACTCCTGCAGGCTCCTCATCCTCCTTGCTTCCAAGGCAGGTTCTTCCTCCTCTAGGAAGCCTTCTCTGGTCGCTCCTGGGTCCTTCCAGCATGGACTTCCCTGAGGTTGTAAGTGTCGGGATCCCGAGCAGCCCCCATCCATATGCCTTCTTTCCTGCCACTGACGCTGTGAACCTGTGCAGTTAGAAGTCTTGATCTCAGCCTGGACGCTGCGTGGAGGGGTGTGGTGGCTGGACCAGTCAGTATCTACCTGGGTCTCTGGAGTATGGTAATGTCTATGGTAATATCAGCTTTCAGGCTTAAACCTCACTTCTGCCTCCATTGTCCCTCTGCAATCTCTCAGCCACTTTGTGAGAATGCAGGACCTGTGGGCAAGGTTCTTATCCATTTCACAGAGGAGGATTTTGTGGCAGAGATGGAGGTCGTCTTCTAAGTCTCAGGACAGCCCTTTTCTACTTCGAGGGCATCCACTGACCCTGGTCTTTGGTGAGGCATGGAGGGCACCCAGGCCTTCTTTATTGACCTGGCAGGTGGGCTCCTGCTGCGTGTGACATGGCCGGCGGCTGTTCTCAGCTGGAAGCAGCTGAGCAAAGGCTCCTAACCTGTGGGACCTCTTGACCCTAGCCTGTTAAATATGTGCTTCCTGGATTTGGGGCCAGAGGCTGTCTGTGCTTTGCTTGATGGTTTGGAAGTCTGGCTCCCGTCATCCTCTGGGCCGCTCAGAGTTCACTACCATTCTGGGGATCCGAATCAGCCCTGCCCAGCCTGGCACTCTAGGCTGGGTCCTGGCATTGTCCTGTTTGGGCCCCAGAAGCCTTCCTACTCTCCATCCTAGAGCCCCTTCGTGGGCCAAAGCGTTCCCCATGGAGATGTAAACGTACACTGGCGGGGATTGGAGGGGACCCTGGTGGCCATTGGCCCACTCAGCCCCAGGCAGGCTTTCCTGACTCGCCTTAGTCCTGCTGGCAGCCTGGACTCATCCCCAGGTCCTTCGAGGTAAGAGCTGTTGCCCAGGAGTTGCCACTGGGGGTGGAGCACCGTGTGCCGCATGCGCAGCCTCTGATTGGGCGGGAGCCTCGGGGCCACCAGCGGGGGTGGGGTGCTGGGTCCTGGCGGTGGCCTCCTCAGCCTCTGCTGGCTTTCCCCTCCCGGGCAGCCTCCCTCTGCCTCTCCACACTCCTCCCTTGTTGGCACTGGCTGATACGGCTTTCTTAAGCCATTGTTTTTTAATTCTCTCTCTCTCAGCTCCTCTTCCTCTTCCCCCCTGGCCCCCTAAGCTCCAGACTTTTTTTTGCCTCCTGGGTGTTAACCAAAGCTCTGATTGACATCCAGGTGGCTGGAGCAGTGCAAGATGCCTGGCCCGGCCCCACCCCTATCATCTGCGCCTTCAGTTCTTCTGGTCCCTCCACCCCCACCCCAACCAACTCCAGCAAGATGAACCCTTCGTTTGGGGTCTTAAGCCATGGTGAGGGGGAGATTGGGGCACTTCTTTGACCCCTGGTCTGTTCTGTCAGGGGTGAAAATTCCAGGCAGGGGCTCCCAGACCCTACTGATTGCCCCCTTTAGGAAAACGGCCACTTCTCCCTGCCCCCAACCTCCTGACTGGGAGGGGGCAGTGCCCAGTGTGACCCCCTTAATTTTCCTCCCCAGCCAAGACCTGACCTTGCTGTATTTGTGTTTTAAATTGTAAAAATATTCTAACCAATCCAGTGATAAGAAGTTACTGAGTGGGCTGGGCCTTGGGGTGACTCGAGGGGAAAAAGCTGCCCCTGAGCACTCAGGTATATATTTATGGGGGCTGAGGGCCACCCTGACCAGTCTTAGAGTTCCTTCCATGGGCTTCTGGGGCCCAGACCCTTGTTCCCAAGAACCACACCTTGGCACTTACTCTCCATGGCCTGGAATCCTACCCTTGGCCTCCCTTCACATTTGGAGGTATCTTCTGGCTTGAGACCTGGACTGAGTGCTGGGGATACCAGTGATGAACCCGGGCCCCTCCCCAGATGGGCTCTGAAAGGGGAAACAGATTTGGACCCATGCCTCTGGGTGTGAGCGGAGCGGGCTGGGTGACCGAGAGGCTCAGTGAGGGAGTGGCGAGGGGCTGTTTCAGAAGGAGGGGGCTGGCGGGGTCTTGACCTGCTGAAATTTTCCAGCACTTGGTCGAGGCTCAGCAAATATTTGTTGACTAAATGAGCAAATAGAGAATGTGAACATGAGTGGGGACTTTCTAGGAAGATGGCACGGCGCTGGCAAAGGCATGGAGGTGGGAAGCGCTGGGTCAGGGTAGAACATGTTTGCAGTGGAGTAGTTCACTCAGGGGCATGGAGAAGGTTGGCACCGGACAGAAGAAGATCCTCAGTGCCCATCTGAGGAGTGTGGGCTGATTGCGAATTCAGGGCTTGCAGAGTTGACTGATGTTCTGGAGGGACACAGATTTGTGACATACAGCACTCCTCTGGGGGTCGTGGGAGGGGTTGTCCCGGGGCTGGGAAGACCTGCGGGGGTGATCTACGTCGTCAGAGTTGGGTGAGGGCTCAGGATACATCAGTCCCACCCCCTGGGTATACAGAAGTGGCAAGCGCCTCCACTGGCCCTGCCACTGTGTGCGCTTCAGTAAGCCCCTGAGGCCTTGGGTCTGCCTCAGTTTCTGAGTCTGTAAAGTGGACACGTTTATGTGTCTCCATGGATAACTGGAGTGAGTTTGAGTAGGAGTTTGTAACCTGGGAAGAGGGCTACAAAAGGAAGGGGTAGAGGGCTGTTCAGCGTGCTATTTGATGGAGGAAGAGCTTGAGGCCTAGAGCAGGGCGGTGACTAGCACAAGGTCACTAAGCAAGTTGGGAGCGGGCACTGCAGCCTCTGTTTTTCTGGCTGTGACTGTGGCTTGCTGGGCAGGGGTGGGTGGTGCGGCTGGGGCCTGGGGCCTCGCAGAGGACGTCCTTAGGCAGCTGTTTCAGCACTCCAGCTGTCTGAGAGCATATGGGGCCATATGGCCACAGCAGGGGAGGTGCCAGCCGCTGGACGAGGGATAGCAGCTGCCACTATGGTCTGCTGGATCTGTGTGGGCACTGCCAGCCACCAGGGTCAGGGCGGGAGGGGACTAGAACGGAAGTTTGGTGTACAGGTTGGTTTGGACATGGAGGCTGGGCCTTGGCAGGTGGCCCAGTTCCAGCACCCATCTGCCAGGGCAGCTGGATAGGCTGCTCCATGCTCAGGACTGATCCAATTAGCTCAAGGCCAGCTGTGCCAGCCATCCTCCTCACATGCCCCACCCAGCTCTGATGGCTCTGCCATGGGGTGGCACAGTACCTCTGACGTCAGGGTCACTGGCCTTTGTGGAGTTTGTGTGTATGTGACATGTCCCCACACTCTGAATGCTGATTCTGAGGCTCTGAGACTTTGGGGTGTGGAGTGGCTCCTCAAATCAACCAGGTGGATCCAAGGGGCCTGGGCTTGGATGCCAGATGGAAGTGGGTTTGAACCCTGGCTCAGCTGCTTCAAGCTGGGTGAGCTTGGACAAGTCAGTTTACTGAGCCTCGCTTTCCTCATGGGTGTCATGGGGGGATCATATCTACCTTAGCCCACTTGGAAATAATGCATGTAAAGCAGGCACTAGCCCGAGGCATTGGAGGGCCTCAGTCAACGTTAGCTCATGTTTTACCCTCTGCAGAAAAGGAAGGTGGGTCGGGTTGGAGTTTCAATGTCCAGATAGAAGTAAAGAGGAGCTTTATTGTTCTTATTTTCCAAGGCAAAATTTGCTTTATAATTTTGTGTTTTTATACTCCTTCTTTTGTTTAGTCCTCACGGTAGTTCTATTAAAGTAGGCAGACAGCATTGTTTCATTTTACAGATGAGAAAACTGAGGCCATGGGCGGGAAGTGATTCTCCAGAAGCCGCACAGTGAGTTAGGCTTGATCCTGTCTCTGGACTCCTGGTCCAGTGTTCTTGCACCACAGTGAGGCTTCCCAGACTTCTGGGGTGGAGACTTGGGGAGGAGTGGCTTTGTCTTCTGTCTAGACCAGCTTGGGGGTTCTAGAGACTCCTTTCTCTGCCCTGTTTCCATTATAAGTGCAGGGACAGGCTGTCATGGTGACTGGTAGCCAGTCTCAGCTGGGGCTGGAATGAAGGATGCTCAATGAGGCAGCATCTGCTGTGTTTCTCCGTCTGCCCAGCACAGGGAGGGGCTGAGACTGGGGGACTTCCTGGGGGACAGGAGATGAGGGAGGGAGGAGTGAGGGGTGGACCTTCACCTCCCAGGCAGCCCTGGCCATGCCAAGGTGAGCAGGCCTGAGCCTTCTGGGGCAGGGTGGGGAGGGCGCTGGGCCCTGGCCCTTCCTGGTGTGTAACCTTGGATAGATCACTGTCTCTCTTTGAGCCTCGGCTTTCCCCTTTGGACACCGGACAGAATGATCTCCCTGCCTGTCTTGCAAGGCTATTTTTGAGGCTCTAATACGCATTTTTATACATGGCAGGGCATTATAAAAACATGCTATTTCATAGCTGTAATTCCAGGAGTCCCCTGTCCTACAGTTTGATGATCTATGATCATTTAGTGAGTCACTTTTTGGGTGCCTCCTCTGGGCCTGGCTGTGCTGGGTGCTATGGGGACAGAGATGAGTAAGACCAGCCTCTGCCCTCTCGGGGCGTGCAGCCTGGTGGAAACTGTGGACAGGCCTTCCCAAGCCAGGCTGGCTGTCACGCTCTCACCCAGCACCCTTCCAGCACCCCCTGTTACTTCCGGGCTGGCAACCTGACCCCTCATGTTCCACCCCAGCCCTCTCTCTCAAGTACCTCTCTGTGTTCCTCAGGCTCCAGCTAGTCACACACGCTGTCGCTTTCCTCCTCCATGGTCCTTTCACCTGAGAGTTATCCCCCGATCTCTGTCCATGTAGATTCCACCGACTTTTTAAGACTCAGCCCAAATGTCACATAAAAAACAAGCAAAAAAACCAAGGCCAGGTTCAGTGGCTCACACTTGTAATCCTAGTACTTTGGGAGGCTGAGGCAGGTGGATCATGAGGTCAGGAGTTCGAGACCAGCCTGACCAACATGGCGAAACCCTGTCTCTACTAAAAATACAAAAATTATCTGGGTGTGGTGGTGCGCACCTGTAATCCCAGCTACTCCAGAGGCTGAGACAGGAGAATCGCTTGAACCCGGGAGGCAGAGGTTGCAGTGAGCCGAGATCACGCTACTGCACTCTAGCCTGGGCAACAGAGCAAGACTCTGTCTCAAAAAAAACCAGAAAACAGAAAACCTCCTGGTTATCCCTTCTGAAAGTAGCCCATTGTTCCTCAGAACTCTGGGAACAGTATATCAGCTTTATGTTTAGGGAACGTTTATGATTTACTGTGTACCCACTGTGTGCAAGGCCTGGGTGGCGGTTTGCCTTTCTTTTGACTTGGGAGCACCTTGGTGGCAGGGACTGGGCCTATCCATCTTGGGTTCCTGGCTTGCCTGGGGGCCAACTAGGCTGATCAGGGGCAGGCAGTGCCTCCCTCAGGGCCTCTGTGGCCTCTGCCACTTCCTTCCTGGGTGGTCCCTTGGGCCTGGGGATGTGGGCTGGGCCCAAGACATCTGTTTAAGAAGCTCCTGAGTTACAGGTTGCTTTGCTGCTGAGACGCTCACCATAGATACGGCCCTCCCTGTCCCTGAAGGCTGTGCCGGGCTGAGGTGGGGGCACCCTGTCACTGGCCACACGTAACTCTCCCCGATGAATTGCACGGCGCTCAGCAATTAGCAGTTGATCATTTGGGGTACTGATAACTCTCCATTATCGATCCATGGAGGGGAGCCTGGCCAGTGTTGGCGAGGGTCAGCTGGGCCTGGCTGGGAGATTGCAATCATGGCCATTTTTTTCTGACCAGGAAGCTCGATAAACAGGAGCCAGAGAAAGAAATGCAAGCCCCGCTGTCTCTGGCCCACACTGTTAGTGGGAGTAGGGAGAGCTGGAACAGCAGGGGAGCTTTTGCCCACCTCCTCCACCCTCTATTCTCCACCTTCCTTATTTTGCTTCCAGCCTCTTCTGGCTCTGGGCCTCAGCTTTCCCATCTGTGAAGTGGGGATTTCAGTTTCTTTGTCTGGTGACACTTTGCCTTTGAATGAGATGCCCAGGCAGTTACCGTCTTGTCATCATTTCTACTCCACAGGTGGGGGCATTCTGAGGCTCCGAGAGGTTGGTGGCTGCATGAGGATGGAATCAGAATCAGGACCCTCAGCCCCGGGCTGCTCTGCAGAGGGCATGGGGAGCCTGGTGGGTGGGGGAGGTGTGGTCAAACGGCAGCAGTCACCTTCTAAAGGGCAGCATCTGGCTTCTGAATGTGTTAAGGCTTTTAAATGTGCAGCTAGGGCTCAGTGGAGTTTGTGAAAAAGCGAATTCTAGGGAAGCAACATAAAGGAGGTGGTGGGGGGACGGGGAGGGAGTGCTTAACCTACTTAAGAGACCCAGTTGCCTTTCAGGCATGCCAGGAGCACTGGGCATTGTGTGTGGGGCTCCTGCCTGGCTCATGTGACCCTGCTGTTTTTTTTTTTTTTAAATTTTGTTGGGAACATTTTCAGACATACGGAAAAGTAGAGAGAATATTCCAGGGAACTCCCCTATACCCTACATCTAAATTTAACAATTGTTGACGTTTTGCCACATTTTGCTTTATCTTTTTCCCAGAGTATTTTAAATTATAGACATCAAGCCATTTCACCCCTAAGTATTTCAGAATCCATCTCTAAAAAATAAGATAAAATATTTCTGCCTAACCTTAAGTGGTCTCAAATTTTTTTTTTTCATTTTATCCTTGAGAGATGAAGAATCTGATGGATGAGCAGACTGAGGCCTCTAAAGTGACTTGACCTGTCCAAGGTCACATAGTAGAGAGGGGGCAGGTCCTCTGCAGAGGCCCTGAGGCCCCGGCCACCCCACCTAGCCCTGCCCAGCAAGCCACAAGCACAGCCAGGAAAATTGAAGGCTAGAGTGCCGGCTCCTCCCTTGCTTAGGTGGGATCTAGGAGGCGGGCTGTGGGCGTAGCCCAGGATTGGGCAGACACAGGAGGGGCGGGGGAGGGGAGCGGTGCTATGGAGCCGGACCCCTCTGAGCAGTTCCTCTGGCTCAGGCTGGAGGTTCCACCTGGAAACAGGAAGTGACCCTCTTTTAGGTTCATTATCTCTCTTTCTTTTGTTTGCTGTGAGGATTAATCAGGAAAATCTAAAACAACTTCTTGTTTATTGTTAAATTCAGGAGAACGTTATCGGGCTCTGGCCATGCAGGGCCGGGGGAGCCCCTGTTGGCACAAGCAACTGGGCTGCCCCCACTGGCCACCCTGGGGGAGCAACGGGGAAGGTGGTGGGAAGGCTGGCCTGGCAGGAGGGACTGGGATCGGGTCTGGACAGCTGTGGGAATTGAGGGGGTGGGTGTTGGGGACTTGGGGTTGAGCCTGAGATCTGGGCTGGACCAAAGACTCTGTAACCTCAGAACAGAGATGGGAAGTGAAACTCCAGGGGGTGAGCTTCTTGGGTATGTGTGGACATCAGGGAGGGCCTCAGGCTGCCTGAGGCCATACTGAGGAGCTCTCCTCTGTCCTTCGGCCTCCTTCCCAAACCTGGACTCCTTCTGGGAGGCTGCGGCAGGATGAGTGCCCCCCACCAGCCCAAGGTAGCTACAGGTCTCCCTGGGCTTCCCTGCCTCCTTGGTGTTAGGGTGATCCCTCCCCAGCACTCTCTGATGCTTGGGACTCTCTGAGGGATCCCAGAGGTCACAGGTATGGAGTCACAGAATGCTGGAACTAGAAGGCGTACTTAGAGATGACCTCATTCCTCCTCTAGGTTCCAGATGGGAAACTGAGGCACAGGGAGTGGCCAGTTGTCTCAGGTCTCACAGTGAAGCACTGCAGAGCCTTGGCAATAAGTCAGGCGTCTGGCTTCCCAGGCCCAGGATCTTCTGCTTCCAGGCCACATGGGCTTGTCATTCAGGACCCACTAGTGCTCCCCTGGGTGCAGAGCCGGGAGGCTGGATCAGCTGTGGAAGGGCTGCCAGTCACCCCGGGGAGTGGGCCTAGGAGCCCCCCATTAGGGTCTGCCCTCCTCTCTCTCCCTCTCCTCGCTGGATTCCTGTGTGTCTGTGTGTGTGAAGAGTATGTATGTGTGCATGTGCACGTGTGAGTGTGTGTAGTGGGGGTGTGCATGTGTGGTGGTGGGGTGTGTGAAATGTGTGCATGTGGGGGTGGGGGTGTGAAGCGTGTGTACGTGTGTGTGTGTCATGGGGTTGTGTGAAGTGTGTGCATGTGTGTGTGGTGGGGTGTGTGTGAAGTGTGTGCATGTGTGTGGTGGTGGGGTGTGTGAAGTGTGTGCGTGTGTGTGGTGGTGGGGTGTGTGAAGTGTGTGCATGTGTATGTGTGTGGTGGGTGTGTGCGTGAAGTGTGTGTGTGTGGTGGGGTGTGTGAAGTGTGTGCGTGTGTGTGGTGGGGCGTGTGAAGTGTGTGCATGTGTATGTGTGCATGTGGTGGGGTGTGTGAAGTGTGTGCATGTGTGTGTGGTGGGGATGTGTGTGAAGTGTGTGCATGTGTGTGTATGTGTGTGTGTGTGCATGTGTGTGTGTGTGTGTGTGCCTAGTTACCCGGGAGGAGAAGAGCTGTGCAGGTTTGGGAGGCCTCAGTGGAGTGTCCTGAGGCTCAGCCATCTGGGACTGAGACTGGTCTCCTGTCCCCTTCCTTGCCCCCACAACAAGGAGGAGCACCCCGATTAGTGCCAGGCTTACCGTTGGGCTCATTCTTGAGGTCAGTGGGGAAGGAGGGTGGGAGAGGCCCCTGGGAGAAAGGCAGCCAGAAGGGGCGTGAAAGGCAGAGACATCAGAACACACCTCCCTGCTCTCCAGCCCTGCAGCACCACCAGACCCACAGCAAGCCTGTGTGTTCTCTGCAGCTGGGGAAGGAGATGAAACCACCTCACCTCAGACCAGTGGCTCAATAGGAGCTGTGAGACAGGGGCACGTCGCCACCTCTCCCAGGCATCTGTTTCTTTCCTGCAAAACAAGGCAGGGGCTGGGCCTCGTCTGCTCTTAGAGCGAGGTGGGGAGGATGGGTCGTGGCTGTCCGTAGGTTGGTCCTTCACTCCCCTGCTGGGCAGGAAGTAGACTGGAGGGGTCACAGGAGACGGTACGGGTCCTTGCTGGTTGGGGCAGGGGCATAGCCTCTTTGCGTTCCCACAGTGACTATGTGCTAGATCCCAGAGGAACTTGGAAGAAGGTTACCCTCATTTGTGTGCACAGCTGTTCTGCAAGGTGGACATTAGTGACTCCATTTTACAAATGAGGAAACTGAGGCTCAGGGTGGTCACCCGCCTGCTTAGGGGTAGGGCTGAGATTTGTGCTCAGGACTGCCTGTCTTCTCTGGATCCTGGTGCCTTTGAGGCCTGGTTTCTGCTCTCAGCCTCATCACTGCCTGCTGCTCTCGGGGTTTCTGTGTCTGTCTTTGTGCACTGGGGCTGGGAGGGTGGCAGAGGGCTCCACTGCAGGCCTCAGGCCGGAGGGAGGCATGCTCTTCATCCCTCTGGGAGGCTGAGCCTCCATCCACCTGGCCCGGCAGATTCTACGGGCTCTGGCTGAGGATTACAGGAGTTCTTGGAGGAATCCTTCCTCAGCCAAGCACAATGAGAGGATCCTGGCCCTGCGCTCGGGGATTGGGCCTCCATGAGCGTGCAGAGCATTAGAGCCTCCAGTGCCGTTAGCTCCCAGCTGGCGCGTGCCTTTCAAGTGAGCATTTGTTGGGTGACTGCATGTGGAGTGGGAGCCTGAGTGCACACATATGGGCCATCCCGAGGTCTGAGGGTTGAGAGTGAGATAGGGCAGAGGTGAGTTCACTGAACCCTTATGAAGTGTTGGGCACAGTGCCAGATGCTTTACCTGTATTACCTCATTCAGTCCTAACAACGACCCATGAGATGTGCACGATCGCTATCCCCATTTAACAGATGAGGAAACGGGCTCAGAGAGATTGAGGGACTTGGTGGAGATCACACAGCTAATGAATGGAGGAGCTGGCATTTGAACCTAAGAGCACTGCTTCTGCAGGAGGTTGTGCCTGTGTGCCAGCCAGAGGGGAGTCTGTGCTGCAGATGGGATGAAGGTGCTGCGGTTTCAGGCACAGGTGTCTGCTCTGAATTTGGAGGGAGGAGATCGAGGGTCCAGCAAAAGTCCAGGTGGAGGAGGGGTTCAGTGGCAGAGCCCGGCTGGCAGGCCAGCATTCGGGTCCAGGGCTGTGTGATCTTGACTCAGCTTCCCTGCTCTGGGTCCGTATCCTCAAACCTGCCCTGCCTCCCTCTCAAGGCCTCTGCCCCGATGCAGGAGTGCCTCCTTATGTGAGACCGAGTGTGGCACTGTGCCACGTGGGGGAATCTGCAGATCAGGCTGGAGAGGGCCTGGGCTGTGTAGGCCTCCAGTGCCAGCCTGCAGTGCTGGTGTGTTCTCTGGATTTTGAGCAGGGGAGAGTTGTGTCCAGTCTGAGGTTTACAGGGATGGATCTCTGGTGGCCAGGGGCCATGGGTGGTGGGGAAGGGTGAGCAAGCAGAGAGCAGCTGGGGGCTTTTCCCCCCTCACCCCCAGGCTGCATGGGTAAGGCCACCTCGTTATCTTTGATTCTTTTCCCCTCCATTCCCTGTCTCCTAGAATGTGGAGCTGGGTGCAGAGCAGGGGAGGTCCCTGGCCCCTTCCAGGCCTCTCCTTCAGAGACTGTAAATATTTTGTCTCCACCATCTCTGCGGCTGGAAATTGCTGCTTTTAACGCCTTTCTTCTTTTGCTTGATACAAGCGAACGCTGGAAAAATTCCGTGCTGGGCGCTCGCTCTGTTGCTTCTGCTTGTGCCCAGAGTCCCCTCCAAAAACTCTAATTGCTTTTAAGCTGCGATAGTTGGCAAAAGCAAATTTCTTTACATTATGGAGGAAAGGGGAAAAATCTACCAGATTTTCTTCTTCCCTTTTCTCCCCCGTTTTGACTCTTAGCTTTTGTTTTGAGTTCTCTGCGCTGCTGGCTGTGGTCCTGGGAGAGGAATAGAGTAGAAGAGACGTGAGCAGGGAGGCAGGAACACTGAGGGACAGGGCATTTTGCCTCTTTGTGCCTCAGTTTCCCCATTTACAAAGTGATTGTATGTCCATTCATTCATTCATTCATTCGTGCACTAGAGGTTCCCTGAGCACATCCATTTGAAGCAACCAGGATTGGTTGCTGTGCCCAGGACAGAGCCTGACACATTGTGGGTGCTCCGTTAAGGTTGGCCAGCTGGATAAACAGTTCCGCTGGCAGCCACTTTGCCAAGTTCTGGGAACGCACAGGATGATTCTGAAGCAGCCGCTGCTCAGGACAGCTCACTGATTAGAGGGCACCAGCACACAGACATCATCACTCCATTACTGAGTTGCACTACAGGTGGGTCCTGGGTACAGGGAGCATGGAGCAGGGCATGCTGGTGGACTCGGGGAAATCTGCTCGAAGGAGAAGCATTTGGATTGCACCTTGAAGAAGGGGTAGGAGATGGGATGAACTGGGCCAAGGAGGAGAGAATTCCAGACAGGAAACAGCACATGAAGGCAGGGAAGGGTGACCTCTGAGAAGCTGGGTGCGGCTGGAGCCGAGGTTGCCCAGATGGGCCTGAGATGCTAGGGAGAGTTTTGCATGGTGGGTGGGGAGTTTGGACTTGATCTCAAGGTAATGGGGAGCCCTGGAAGGGTTCTGAGCAGGAGCCTTATGCAGGGAAGATCCCTCTGGCTCCACAGTGTGGATGATGGGGGAGGAGAGGTGCTGGCTGGGAGGCTGGTCACCATGAGCCTGCGGGGGATGGGAGGATGGCGGTGTGAGTGACAAGCCTGGGGACTCCAATCCTGGCGCTCACCTCCTCTGCCTGTGCTGTGGGGAGAGGCACGCCAGGTCTTCCCTGAACCAGGGGGTTGGGGTCCCCTAGGGTAGCTGGGGAGGCAGGTGTCCAGTTGATAGACCTCTGCCTGTGTGGGGTTTGCTTCATTCTCTGTTCCTCAAGTGTACAGCCCTTTACAGTTTATAAAGCCCACTCACCTCTGACCCCTAGGTGGATCTGAAAACAGTCCCCTGGGGTGGGCAGAGCAGGCAGAGCAGGATGCCCGTCCCCAGTGGACAGATGTGGGTCAAGCTCGCCCCAGGGCCCTGCAGGCAGGTGGAGCTGGGGTGGGGATTTGAACCCAGGCTGGCACCTGCTCCACTTCTGCTGAGTACCCCTCCACCCCCGACCCTCTCCTCGCCTCTCCTCCTGAGCCCTGTGCTCCTTCCCTGTTTGCAGAGCGTGTGGGGCTTTTCAAAAGCATTAATGATAGAAAATAAATTGGAGTCGGAGAGGAATCATCTCTGGGCATTCTCGGAGGGCCGCCTCTGCCCTCGCGTCTCTCAGCCATATTGCTGCCGGCAGCCAGACCAGAATATGAATGAGTCTGGGACCAGCATTGCTCCTAATCTGCCGGGAAGCCCTCCCTGGTCAGACAGCACTCACCAGCGGCAGCACTGTTTGCAGTGGGGCCTCGGCGGCCGCTGGGCATCACCAACCCCGACTGATTTCTCGAGGATGGACTTGCAGCCCACGGCTGCCGAGGAGAGGTGGAGGGAGCCTCGAGCTTAGGTCCCTGCTCCCGCCAAAGCCCTCTGCCGGGGTGACAGCTCTGAGGTCAGCCTCGGGTGGGGTCAGGCATCCGTGCCTGAGGAGAGGGGGCACATGGAGGACCCTCAGTGGCTCTGGGTGTCTGTGGTGATCCTCATCTGGGTATTACGGCCTCCTGTGTGTCCTTGACCCTCTTGTCCTGTCTACTCCAAGAAACCTTCCTTGATCACTGCCCAGCTCACACTTTTTTCCACTTTTAAGCTTCTTGTGGCCCTTGGGGCCTACAGGGGATGGCAGGAAATGCACAGAGCTGGCTGGGCGTGACGCAGTAGGGGTGGTAGACTGTGGCAACACAGAGGCACCGGGACCCCCGGTTTGGAAGCCCTGCCATGGGCACGTCCACACACGGTTTTGCTAAGGAGACAGTGCCCTTGCCCCACAGACACAGCTCTCATCCGCCAGCTAGCAGGGAGGCCCCTGAGGGCAGGCCCTGGTCTCTGCCACTGCAACTTGTCCTTCCGTGGCAGGCCCAGCTAGGCATGGGCTGGGCACCTGGGCGGGCTTCTCACAAAGCATCAGAGACTCTGGGGACCTGGGGAATCGCTCAGAGTCACCCTCTTGCTTAGAGATGGGAACTGAGGCACAGAGATGGAGGGTGGGTGGAAGGCCTCTGTTCTGCTAGATGGAGGGTCGGTAGAAGGCCTCTGTTCTGCTCTTTTCAGATGGTGTAGCCCTGCCCTTATTAATCTTCCCAACGGGAGTAGGAGGGCAGTTTTTGTAGCTCTGTTTTAGAGAGGGGGAACCTGAGGCTCAGGGGCTGGCTCCAGCGAGCACTGCAGGCCTGCATTTGAATCAGTCTGTTGGAGCCCCAGTGCCAGCCATGTCTGTCTGGCAGGATTAGGGGATGCTGAGGCAGGCAGAGTCGCCCAAGGAGGACGAGGCATTTGTGCCCGGAGTAAGCCCAGCCAAGGGTGGGAGGCCTGGGATCCTGGCTCAGATCTACCACCAACTCCCTGTGTGACCAGGCCAGGCTGAGGGAGGCCCCTGGAGGGGTCGGGGCAGTTGGGGGCCCACTGAGGCCATGTGGCCTGGGCTTGGATGCCAGCCCTCCCAGCGCTCCCATCCAGCCCCTGCACTCTCTTGGCCCCAGGCTCATCATGAACCCTCTCACTCCTGTCATCTCTATGGTTGCTGTAACGTGGGAAGTGGTACCGCAGTACCCAGGAGGGGCCCGGGGCTCTGCAGGCCCCCTTAGCAGTGCCGACAGCCTGGGCAGCCAGGAAGCAAGAGAATGAGAGAAGGGAGCCCCAGGCCGCTGCCAGCTGGGCAGACTGCACAGTCCCAGGACTGCACACTCAGCCCTATAGCCTGGAGCCGGGGCAGGCCAGCCACACCCCTGAACATCCTTGTACACTCTCAGATGGACTCACATGAACCACTAGCTCTGGGTGTAAGATGGAGAAACTGAGGCCCGAGAGTCTGAGAATGAGACTCGGGGTTGTGGATCACTCACTCTGACCTCTGCCTGTCCAGCCTGTGCTGTCGCCCACCCTGATGGGGAGCTCACCCCTTACCCAGACAGCTTGCCCAACTTAACTCCCTTTCCTCCTAGTGACTCACACAGGGATCCTGGCTTGGGGCCCGGGGCCGCAGGACCTGTCCTGGTCCCTGCCCCAGCACCCCCTCCTGGTATGCGGTGCATATTGTGCCCGAGTCTGCTTTCCAGTGGGGGTGAGCCTTGCCCTGTTCCTGCCTGGTGCTTCTGGATCTTTGGGCTGGTGGCCCCTTGAGGAAGCTGATGAAAGCCACAGGCCCTGTGTTAGAGACGGAGCCAGTCCCTCCTGCGTGCGTATCATCATAGCCACTTTTGTGCGGTCTTAGGGCTCATAGACCTCTGTAGTCCTCCCTCCCTGGGAACCCTGGTTGGAAACTCCTGCTTCACTTATTCCCCAGGTGACATGATTAATGTCACCAGTTGTGCTACCTAGGATGAGATGCTAGGTGTTCCAGCCCCCAGGCCACAGTCTGCTCTACCCTGCTGCCTTGAGAAGGTCCCACTCTGTGTGTGGCTTAGGGGCTGAGAGCTGTGTGTATTAGGCTGTTCTCGTGTGGCCATAAAGAAATACCTGAGACTGGGCAATTTATAAAGAAAAGAGGCTTAATTGGCTTATGGATCTGCAGACCGTACCGGGAGCATGGTGCCAACATCTGCTCAGCTTCTGGGGAGGCCTCAGGAGCTTACTCATGGCAGAAGGCAAAGCGGGAACAGGCACTTCACAGGGTGAAAGTAGGAGTGAGAGG
The DNA here is from genome assembly GCF_030222135.1 of Aotus nancymaae. Taxonomy (NCBI): domain Eukaryota; kingdom Metazoa; phylum Chordata; class Mammalia; order Primates; family Aotidae; genus Aotus; species Aotus nancymaae. The sequence goes on from NW_026988414.1 coordinate 74,275,700, forward strand.
GACGGGGGAGTGCCACATGCTTTCAAATGGCCAGATCTCAGATGGACAGCAGCAAGTCGTGAGGGATCCTCCCCCAGGACCCAGCCGCTAGGCCCACCTCCACCCTGGGGATTGCATTTCACCATGAGATTTGCAGGGGACGTCAAACTATATCACTGTGAGAACCCATTCATTCGTTCTATAAACATGTTTTTTTTGGATTTCTGTTTGTTTGTTTGTTTTGTTTGGAGATAGGGTCTTGTTCTCTCTCCCAGGTTGGAGTGCCGTGATGTGCTCTTAGCTCACTATTGCTTCCAACTCCTGGACTCAAGCGATCCTACCACCTCAGCCTCCTGAGTAGCTGGGACTAGAGGTGTGTGCCACCCTTCCTGGCTCAGTCTACAAAATTTGTGCCTGATGCCTCCTCTGTGCTAGGCCTAGGCTGGGCTCTGGGGTGCAGAGAACAAGACCCAGCCCCTACCCCCGGGGAAGCCAGACCTGTCAGCAGTCACAGCTTAGGGGATGAGGGTGGGACAGAGGTGAGCTCAGGGTGGGAGTACCAGAGGGGCCTCACCCAGCCCTGCAGGGAGAAGCTTCTTAGAGGACAGTGGGGACTGGTTAGGGAGGGCAGGCATCCCCCAGGGGGAACAGCAGGTGCAAAGGCTTGGAGGCTCGGTTCGGTTGAGGAAGACAGGGGGCCCAGTCTGATTGGAGGGTAGTATTGGGAGGCACTGGGATCAGGCAGGAAGCTGAAGGCCACTTGGGGATGGGTCCCAGGGGGCCTGGTGGGCCCAGTAAGGAGATTGGGCAGGGAGCAGTAGAGATTCATAGAAGGGTGGAGCAGGCGGCCGTGTGGTTGGATCTGCATTTTGGAGTGCTCCCCTGGCAGCTGAAGATGGAACATGGGCAGGTGTGGAGTGTGGACAGGAGACCTCCAGGAAGCTGTGTTAGTTGGGGCTTGGACTCAGGTAGAGAGTATCATTCACCACCCATCAGGTGGAGTTTGCTGGTCCCTCTGGTCCTTGCCTCCTGGAGGCAGGTGGAACATGAGCTGTGCAAACAAATGTTAAGGGAAGGGGGCCTTCTGCAGGGGCCTCGTGCTCCTTCTGGGCAGTTTTCTCTAATTTGTTGATTGACTCACAAGTGGGAGGGGCATTTCCAGAATGGCCTGATCTCTGCAGTTTGCCATCTGCTCTTGGCCCCTCTGCAGGCCTGCTGGCTGCCTACACCTCCTAACACACACACACACACACACACACACACACCACTCACCCTGGGAAACCCATGGGGCACATGACACACCACACACGCACTATGCACATACACACATATACGTGGATCTGCTGTGTTTCTCTCCTCCAGAGACACACATGCTCTCTCTTTGCTGTCATCCCTGAGAGTGACAACACACACACACACACACACCCCTACTGATTGTAGATTACGGACACGCCTCTGCACCACCTGGAGCCCACACACCCTCCCGAGTACATCCCCGCAGACCCACACGTGACCGGTCTGTCTGTGAGTGCCACATACCTGTACGCGCCAGTCACCTCCATGCGCCCCCATGGGCTCATCCCCCCATCTCTGTACATGAAGGGAGAAACACACCCCAGCTTCTCCCTCTTTCCCTCCCTCTCTCCCTCCCTCCCTGCAGCACGGGAGCCTTGGAGCCCCCCTTTCCTGGAGTTTGCTGCAAAGGCCCTTCCTTTGTTCGCTTTACCCCAAGGGCTCTCCTGAGCCCCAGTTCTGGGTTTCCCAGGACTGTGACCAGCTCAGGGCTTCCTGGACACCCAGAGAAACCCCTGACCCTCGCCTAGGGAAGGCTGGAGCCGTGCTGAGGAGCCACAGGCCCTGGCTGCCAGTGTACCTTCAGCAGCCTTCTGCCCCTGTCCACCTTGGCCTGGCGGAGCACAGGCATGGGTTCCACAGTCTCCAGCTGAGGTTCTCAAACTGGTCCTAGAGCCCTAGCGTTTCCAGAAGGAGCCTCAGGGATATGAGGGTGGGGCTGGATGGGGCTGGGTGGATGGGTGTTGGTAACCTCCCCCTTCAACCAGAGCAGCTCTGCGTACATCTGCATTTCCTATTAGAGTCTGAGAAGGATTAAGAAAACCCATTAACTCTTTATTGATTTTGTGTTTCTGATTACAATAGAAGACCCAACAATACATTTGTGGAAAACAGAGGCCATGAAAGCCCCCTTGTCCCACTGCTTAGAGGTGACTGCTTTAAAGCCTGGCACACTATCCTCCAGCCTTTTGGGGCATATACCAACAAATCATTAATTACAGAAATGGGCTCATTCTGAAATAGCATTTTACAGCTTGATTTTTTTTCTCTGTTGTTGTATGTAGACGTGCCTCATTCTGTCAGATGGCTACAGAGTGTTCCATAGCGTGGACATGCCATATTTTATTTGAACATTCCCTTATTGATAAACGTTTAGGCCATTTCCACCTTCTTTTTCACTCTTACCAGCCATGTTTCCATGAGCATCCTTGAGTATGCACACAGGAGTGCTTGTGCTTCTATTTCATGGGAGAGGCTCCTAGAAGTGGAATTACCAGGTTGTAGAGTGTGTGGGTTAAAATGTTAATCAATATTGCCAAATTACCCTTCCAAAGGTTGAGCCAATTCCCCCTCCCTCCAGTGGTCTGTGAGTGCTCATTTTCCCACATCCTTGCCAGCACTGCTTGTTATCAGTCATTTAAATTTTTCCCAATCTGATAGGCAAAAAATGGTAACATGTCATTTTCATTTGCATTTCCCCGATCACTGGTGAGATACAACATCTTTTCCTGCATTTCTTGGCCAATTTAGTTCCTCCTCTGCAGATTTCTAATTCACTGCCAATTTTCCTCTTCTTTTGTCTTTTTTCTTATTGATTTGTAGGGGCTCTTTGCATATTAGTGATATTTCCTTCCAGTGTCTCATTTGCCTTTTAACTTTGTTTATGTGTCTTTTGCTGTACACGTGTTTTACGAGTTTATGTACAGTAGTTGGATTTGTTGAATTTTCACTTTATGGCTTCTGGATTTAATGTCTGGCATAGAAATGCTTCCCCCACTGCATCAGATTTCATTTCAAATAAGAATTTTTTGCTGAAAAATCTTTGCAAAGCCTTGGTTTGTAGGCTCCTTCCCAGCTGTGTGTCTGTTCCTCTTGGCAGCTGTAGGCCTGGCTCTGGGGGAGGGGAGGGGTGGCCCCATCCATTCATCCGTCTTCAGCTCTCTGCTCTCCCTCTGTCCAGCTGGCTTTGGGGTTGCTGCCGCTCTGTCTCTCTCAGAACCTCTGTCTCTCCTATGCTCTGCCCCCACTCCTCTGTCTCTGCTGTTTTCCGGTCCCCAGCTGGTTTCCCATCAGGCAGCAGTAACTAGGGACGTGAGGTGGCAGTGGTGGCAGGCCTTAGTGGGTTGGGGACAGGATGGCAGCTGTCATGGAATATGTCCCCCTCGCCCTCCACCTGCCAGGCTAGCCCCAAATCATGTGGTCTGGCAGGGGAGGCCCTGGCCTGTTTCTCTCAAAGAGACCTTTCCTGCCAGAACCCAAGGGCGGGCTCTGAGCCAACCCTAGTCCCTCCTCCATCAGGAAGCCTTCCAAGACAGCTCCCTTCCCACAGCCCTGGGCCTGGCCCTCCCTTCTGTCCTTGCTGGTCTTTCCCTATCCTGCCTTCTCAGTGCTGAGCTCCCCAGAGTCCACCTGGCTGCCTCTCAGGACCTTGGTTTCCACCAAGTGTAACGGGTCCTGGGAGGCATGGCACACACAGAGCTGGTGGGTCTTCCAAGCCAAGCTCTGGAAGGTGGTCCCTGTTACTCTCTCAGTACAGCCCCCACCCCTCAAAAAAATAAAAGGCACCAAAAATCACAAGAGAGAGTTTGCATGCTGCTGACAAAGAGATAAGGACTTGTGTTCCGTCGGGATGATGGCCAGCGGGGCTCACTGGTTCTCTGCTCACCCCAGGCTTAGTGTCACGCTAGCTCATGGGAGGTGCCCAGGAAAGAAAGAGAGAAAGGGCAAGGACCTAGGGTGCTAATGAGAAATATCCCCCATTGCCTCCTGGAGATGTGAGCCCCAGGTGGACTGGAGGGGGGCCTTGGGCTGGGGGAGCAGTTGGTAGAAAAGTCGGGGAAACTTGAGGTCTCTTAGAAGCATGGCTCAGTAGGGCATAACCTAAAACTCTGAGGTAACCTTCCCTGGGCTCCTGCGGTCCCTGGCCTTCTGTCCTGGCACCCACCCTCTGATCATGGTGGCCTGTCTCCTCTGAGCAGGAGCAGTGTCCTTTATTTCTCTTTGTTCCAGTGACAAAGCACATGGTAGATACTTAACAAAAGGAGAATGAATCTTAGGGAGTAGCTAGGGGCACTGATTGGAGGGTTCAGGTCTGGGGAAGAGAGACCTGGACTCTGGGCTTGGCTTCTTGGTTGACTTGCTGTGTGACCCTGACCTTGCTGGGCCTCAGTCTCCCCATCTGTACAGTGGGTGTGGCCTCTCAAGCTCTGTGATTGTCCTGTTGTCCAGAGCAGGCACAGGCCTGTGTGACACACACACGAGGCACACCTGCCAACGCCCTGCTTTCTGATCGGTGTTTGCTGAGTGTGTACTGGGTGCCAGCCCCACTTACTGCCGAAGCCACTTCGTCAGAGTCCTTGAATGGCTCTTTCTGTGGAGGTCTCACATTCTCCGGGACATTTGCTCATTCTGCTGAACACACGGGCTGCACAGGCTAAGAGCTCCCTGGGCCCCACTGAGGTGGCGAGGAGCCAAGAGGGCAGGTAGGAGGCCTACAGCTGGGGTTTCATGTCTTTCTGGGGACCTGGCACACTGGCAGATCCCATGTCCAGGAGAGTGCCCAGCTCCCACTGTGTCTCCTCCCCTGCCCCAAATCATTGTCATGCTCTGCCTGTGGTCCCATTTCCATAGCAACTCCTTGTGATGCCACAAAGGAGAGTGGGAGCTTCAGGAAGGTTTGGGGGGAAGGGAGCAGGACGTCCATTCATTGTCTGGGAGCATGGCACCTGGGGGCCCCGAATGGCACTGTGGGGATGGCTTACTCTGCCACCTTAGGTGGAGCTGGGCTCAGGGCTGCCAGCCAGGTGGTCTGGAGGCCTTCCAGGGACAGGGCTGCCCGGGTTGGCCTGGGCCCGGCTGGCTCGTACCAGTCCACTGGGATCCGGCTCGGGAGCCTGTTGACAGCGCCCCGGTCTGGCTAGACCTGGCTTGGAGAACCCAGGCCCAAGAAACTGCCCGGGCGTTGCTACCCTGTGTCCCAGGCTGGCACCACGATGTTCTGTCCTGCCCCCAGGATCAGCAACCAGTGGGAGGTGTCCCCGGGGCCGGCCGGCAGCAGGGCCATAGTTTGGGGCTGGTGAACCGTGGGGCTGGGCAGCCCTCTTTTCGCTGGTGCGGGCTGCTTTGTGGCTCTGTTGCCAGGACAGGAAAGCCAGAGCCGACCCTGGAGCCTGCTCAGCAACCATTTCTCTGCCTCCTTGGAGAAGCCTGCAGCGCATAATACAGGAAGACCCTGGCCTCAAAGCATCCCCTCCGTCTTCACCTACCACGCGGCTAGAAATTCCAACATTCGCATCTTAGATTTGATAGAATGCTGATCCCTGGAGGGACCCTGAGGCCTTTTCCATCCTCTGCCCACATTATAACAATCATCTTGGAGCCCCATCCACCCATCCTTCCATTATCCCATCCAGAAGGCCCCGTGAGTCCTCCTGGGGACCTAGGCCTGTGCCGGGTGGCACCCAACGGGGAATCCAGCAGAAAGAAGGGGCTGGCCTGGCCCTCCAGGAAAGGCGGAACCTGCTTGCCTTCTCCAGGGCTGCTGGGAGCTAGGTGTTGGGTTAGATGCCAGCTTCCTGAGCTTCCCTTTCACCACCACGGTTGAAGCCACCTCTGGGCACCACCTCCACTAGTGTTTTCTTTTCTTTCTTTTTTTTTTTTTGAGATGGAATCTTGCTCTTGTCGCCCAGGCTGGAGTGCAATGGCGCGATCTTGGCTCACTGCAACCTCTGCCTCTCAGGTTCAAGCGATTCTCCTGCCTCAGCCTCCTGAGTAACTGGGATTACAGGCGCCTGCCACCACACCTGGCTAATTTTTGTATTTTTGGTAGAGATGGGGTTTCACTCTCTTGGCCAGGTTGGTCTCGAACTCCTGACCTCAGGTGATCCGCCCGCCTCGGCCTCCCAGTGCTGGGATTACAGGCGTGAACCACTGCGCCTGGCCTTGCACTCATGTTTTCTTAATTCTTGTCTTCGTGTTGACTTATGTTTGAAGGTGGATTACCACGGTGCTCTCCAAGCCACACATCCAGGAAATTACACCTGTGATGTGCCTGTCATGTTTTTTTTTTTTCCAAAATACAGAAAGGAACATCTAACTATGAAAACGAAAACGTTTGTCTGCACACCACGATATCCCCTTGTGCTACCAGAAGCGTGTGGCTCCTACCTTGGGAAACACAGATCTGATTGAAACCTCTCTGCAGTAGCTCAGAAAGAGATGTGGGACTTGGTCTGAGAGGTTGAGGGAACTGAGATACAGAGGAGGAGGCTTTGCCCAGGGCCACCGGGCCAGGAGGAGGGACAGCTGGGAGTTAACGCGCCTCCTTGGACTTTCAGCTGAGGCTACGTCTTGCACCATGGAGGCCTCAGAGCCTTGCCAAGGAGTCAGAACTTCCTAGCACCCCCACCCGTACTCACAGAGGATTGAGGGTCTGGTCTAGAGGAACCCTTGGAGAATATAGGGTGAAGGAATTGAGCAGGATGGCTGGGCATGATGGCTCTGCCGATAATCCCAGCACTTTGGGAGGACTGCTTGAGGTCTGGAGAATATAGGGTGAAGGAATCGAGCAGGATGGCTGGGCATGATGGCTCCGCCGATAATCCCAGCACCTCGGTGGGAGGACTGCTTGAGGTCTGGAGTTTGAGACCATCCTGAGCAACATAGTTTTCAAAAAAATTTAAAAATCAGCCAGGTGTGGTGGTACACACACCTGTAGTCACAGTTTCTTGGGAGGCTGAGGTGGGAGGATCGCTTGAGCCCCAGAGGTTGGGCTGCAGGGAACTATGATGGCACCACTGCACTCCAGCCTGGGTGGCAGAGCAAGACTCTCGTAAAAAAAAGCAGGAGTGGCTGGGGGTGGGGGATGGGAGGATGAGTAGGTGGGGGTTGTAGGGATCCTTGGGGCCTGGGAAGTTGAGGCTCAGGCTCAAGGAGAGGCACCCTGGTGCTGCCCATTATCCCCCCTCAGGGATCAGCCTGGGGCCTGCCGTCTGGGGCCTGGCTGGGGAGGAAAGCAGGCAGTGGCACTGGCTGGACACCTACTGTGTGCCAGGCCATGTGTCCCTTCTCTCTCTCTATCCTCCCAGCACTCTTGGCAGGGGGGATGGTATCTCCATTTTATGTATGAGGGAAGCGGCTTTACCAGGGCCACAGAGCCAGTTGGTGGGAGAGGCGTAGTCAGACTCCAGCCTGCCTGGGCCACGAACCCTGCCCTTCCCAGAGCCCTGCCTGCCCCAGCTAGTGCTGTGTGTGTGCACATGTGTGCACAGTTGAGAGCACGTATGTGTGTAAGCATGAGTGTGCCAGTGAATGAGAGTACACGTGTGAGCATGTGCAGGTGTGTATGTCAGAGTACACGTGGGGAGATGTATGAGTTTTTGTGGCTCAGCCACGCAGGATCAGCCCCATTTGCAGACACAGTCCCCACTCCACCCCGACCGCCTGATGCCCTGCTCTACCTGACTGCCACCTCCTTTTTCTCCCCACAGACTCCTGCACCCACAGGCCCTGAGGCTCCAGTCCCCACGGGCAGAGAAGGAGACTGAGTTGAGCCCAGGCTGAGCTCTGTCCAGCTGCACTCTGCAGACACCCACCCAACCCGAGGTAAGATGCCACTCTGGGCAGCGGGGCAGGGTGGGGGTGGTGTGAGCCATGGAGGGTGGGGGTCTGCAGGGGAGGCTGTCGTGGGGCCCTCTTTCTGGGGATTTCCCCATCTCTCCCTCCCCACACGCAGCCACGTCCAGAAGGTTTGCTGTGGCGGTGCCACCTCCCGCCAGCCCTTGTTGTAACAGGGCTCCGGCAGGCAGCTTGGAAGCCTGGGGCGTTCTTCCCAGCAACTGGGTTTCACAGACAGTGCCGGCTAATGGATTCCCGCGTGGCAGGGGAGGTCTCTGAGGGCAGGCTGCCGGGCTCTGTCCTTGGTCCTGTCACATTGTTGACCAAATGTGTGCCTGACTTCAGGTCAATAGGGAGCCAGAACATGTGGACCGAGACAGTTGGGGTCCAAGAAACTGTCAAGAGGCTGGCATTGGCTCTAATGTGTGGGGTTTAACAGGGCTCCACACCAGAGACAGCGTGTAGGTCCAGACACCTTCAGGACGGGATGAGGCTCAGACCCCAGGTGTGTTTGTGTGACAAGTGCTGGCAGCCGGGTGACCTTGGCTGATTGTATCACGAGGAGCAGGACTCCCAGAATGTGGGAGGCGACAGGTCCTCTCACTTCATGGTCCATGTGAAGGGATGTGGAGAAGCAACAGCATGTCCCAGAGAAGTGGGAGATGGGGGACGGGGGACCTGGGTTGCTGCCTGGCTTGACCCCTGGTCTACTCGGACCTTGGACAAGTCACTTCTACCCCATATCTGGGATAGTCCCCTGTTCTTGACAGGCCTCTGTGACCCATGAGAAGACTGCAGAGGGACTGTGTTAAACAGAGGGAACGGTGGGGTGGGCTTGGGCAGCAGGCTGGCCTGGAGTGCTGTCCTCGTTTTTCAGAGGGAGAACCCTGGTGGCTGTGCAGGCAGCAGGCCTGGACTCCCTTCTCCTGGGATCGGGTGACAGTTGTGTGTGGCAGAGGCTCAGCCAGCCATGTCCTCATGCTGGGAAGCCGGTGGGAGCGGAGGCCTGGATTTCCCTCCCGGGCACTAGGCCTTACTCCGAAGCCCAGTTAGCACCATCAAAATATTTCTGCTAATTAGTTGGCTCTGGGGGGAATGAGCGGCTAATCAGCCCCTCCCATTTCACCTGTAATTGCTGCTGGGCGATTTGTGTGAGGATGTGGTCAGGGATGTCTGTGAAGCAACCGGGTGATGGGGGCAGGGGGCAGGGGCGCAAGCAGCCTCCCCACCGCCCAGGCAGACGGTGGCACCCACAGGCACCTCAGCCCAGGGCATGGGGAGCTCAGCGGGCGGGGAGCTGACGGGCAGGAGGGTCTGGCGAGGCTTGTTGAAACAGGTGACACCTGGGCTGAGCATATAAGTCTGTAAGGTGCTTTTCAAACACTTTATTTTTCTGGTTAAAAAAGAGTAATGTGTGTTCTCTATAGGAAAGTGTGAGCACTTGGGTGTTTAGCCCGTCATTCTGCTACAAAACGTGTATTTATGACATAATTGGGATCAGGCTGTACTTACTGTTTTCAGACTTGCCTTTTCACTTAATCCCATACCGAGATCATTTTCTCATCATTAAATACTCTTCTGTGATGTGATTTTTAATGGCAGTGTGATGTTTCAGCCTGTGCGTACCATAGCGTGTTTAGCCAATTCTCTATTGTGTGTTTTGATGGTTTCTTATGTTTTGTCGTTATAAATAATGCCTGGATGAAGAAAGTCATGGATGTAGGGCTGTGATGGGCAGGAAAGGTTCAGGGCGGCAGGGGAGGCCCAGTCTGAGCAAAAGGGCAGTGGTCGGGAGTCTAGAGTGTGTCTGGGGAGTGGTGGGGCTGGAAGGGGCCAGGGCTGGTGTGGAGCACCTTGCCCCGGAGGCTGAGGAGCTGGGGCTTCACTCAGCAAAGCTCTGAGCCTCGGGGCAAACTCAGGTTTGTCCTTGCTGCCATGCTTCCGTTGCTCCCTCCTTCAGTGCTCCAGTGATTAGAGGGGAGGTGGCATGTTGCCGTGTGTTCGGGAGGAAAGGGCAGACAACGCTGGGGTCCCTGATGACCTCTTCCTCACTGGTGGGATCCGTGGTGTTTAAACCAAGCCCCTCTGCTCTCCGGGGAGCCCTGCCCAGATCTCCTCCTGCCAGGCAGGGGAGATGCAGGCACCAGCTCTGAACACTTCTGACTCCTGGGTCAGCACAGCTAGCAGATCAGCCACTCCTGCATCCCTTCACTGCGGGGTGGCTTATGACAGGGACCCTGGAGGGCCAGGGAGGAGGCTGGAGGTGGTTTGTCATCCCTTCCAGGAAGCTCCCCTGGCCTCTGGGTGGAGCTGGTGGGCCCTCCCTAGTGCGACCCTCCCTGTGCACATCTGTTGGCCCCAGCCACTGCTCTCATGCTGGCTTGGGCTCCCCCATGGGTATGGGCCTGTTTCTCCCAAGGATGAATGTGCAGTGGTTCATTCATCCCTCAGTCCATGCTCACTGAGTGCCTGCTACACATGAGGCATTGTTTTATGTGCCCAGCATGGCATCCGTGGGTGAACAGGTTAGACCATGGCATTGCCGTCAGAGAGCCTAAATTTAAGAGTAGATGGAAGAAACCAGATAAGTAAATCCATAATATAAGACTAGGGTGTAACAAATGCCACAGAGAAAAATAAGGTTGGACAAGGGGGCAGGCATGAAATGGGAGCCCTTCTCTGCAGGGTGGTCAGGAAAGACATCTTGGATAAGGGGCCATTTCAGCGGAGGCCTGAGGAACGGGAGCAGGCCCTGTGGAGCCCTGGACGGGCTCTGAGCTCAGACCAGCACAGCTGGAGGGCAGCCATGAGGAAGAGGGGCTGAGAAATGTGGTGTGCAGGGCCAGAAGTTACAGAGCGATGCCTACTGGAGGAAGGATGGTAGCGTGAGCGGGAAGAGCAGAAGCTGGCTGGTCAGTGCAGACCCCAGCATCCGTCCAGCCTGGGAACGGGGTGGGCACTGGAGCCTTTGCCAGCACCGAGGAATAGGGGTTGAGCGTGGGTTTGGAGGGGAAAGCGACATCCTGCTTGGAAGTGTCTGAGGTGCCGGCATGGTGTGGGAGGCCACACAGACGGTAAGCCTGCAGCTGCGGGGAGGGCTGGGCTGGAGATGCGGGTGTGGGAGTCGTCAGCATCTGGGGGGTTTCTGAAGCCTCTGAGCCTGGACAAGATGATGGAGAGAAGAAGTCTGGGCCTCGTTACTTGGGGCGAATCCAGCCCAGGGAGCTCCCTGCTTATGGGTGGGCTGTTACTCCAGCTTTGCAGACAGGGTCCCGAGATCTACCGTCCTGGAGAAACTGCTACCAGCCTGCCCTCCCAGCTGCTCCTCCCAAGTGGCCTAATGGCTGGCACCATCACTCTGTGGTGCTTATCAGGGCTGCTGTCAGGAAGTGTGGTGCTGACACTAGACCTAATCCTCTCACCCCTTCCTCTTGCAAGGGACTCTTAACTGGTGACTCTGGAGCTGCCCAGGCCCTTCTGAGCCCTACTAGTGGTCCCCACTACAGGCCTTCTTCCAGGTCATGCTCTCCCTCAAGAACCTTCAGTGGCTCCCCGTTGTTTAAGTTGACATCCAAAATCCTTCTCCTACGTGTACAAGGCCTTTCATGATCTGCCTCCAGCCCACACTTTCTCCCCAGCCCTCCTTTCCAACAGGTGACTCTCCTCCTGCATCCTCCACACGCCAGGCTCAGCCTCACCTTCCATGTAGAATGCTTTCTTAACCACCAGCCGACCCCCACATTTTCCAGAACGTCTGCCCTGACCCCCCGCCTCCCTCAGCCCCTTTGGGTGTCCACGTGTGCCTTTTGCCTGTTCTTCCAGGCCTCATGGCTTGTAGTGGGCTGGCCTGTCAGGTCACCCCAACTCATCAACGTCCTGATCCTCAGCTTGTCTTCCTCTTTGCCCTCCTCATCGTTTCCCATCTCCGTGCCGCCCCACCCTCATACACTGTTGTCAAAGCCCTTCCCAAGCAGAATCCCATTCAAACTGCGGCGCTCTGTGGGCGTGGGTGCCCAAGCCTGTCTCTGCATCAGGACCACCCAGGGATGTTATTAGAGACAGGAATCATCCTGGGTCCACTTAGACCTCCTGATCCAGGGTTACTGGGAGAACCCAGGAATCTGGATAGTTCACAAGCCCCACAGTCACCTTTTGATGGTCAGCCAGGTTGGGACCCATTGGCCGAACCGAAAGTCGTGATGAGGGAGCATAGGTATCTCTGAGATTGTGGTCCTCTGATCTTTACTTGCACACCTTCAGGGACAGGGACCTCGCTCTCTCCAGGGCAGCTCAGGCCCTGGAGGCAGCTCTTATATGGCTCTTGCTTATACTGACTGAGCTGAAGCTGCCTCCCCGAGGTCTCCATGGATGGCTATAGGGTCCACATGGGCAGGAGCTATGTTTGGCATCTAGAAGCTCTCTTTTCCCACCCCCTAAGCCCAGCGGGGGGCCCAGCACCTAGTGGGGATTTGGGCAATGTCTGTGGCTTGGTGGATGGATAGAGGACCTGCCTTCCTCCACCCCTGCCTTCCTGGGGCCTCCCCAGGTCATTGTTTTTGTCTGTTCCTCCCCAGTCTTCTGTTAAAGAAGTGAACTCACGGAGCAGTGAGGGGCTTGGAAGACCCACCTTCTTTACCCTCAGGCCCTGGCTGGGGTCTCACCACCCAGTCCCTCTGTGTCTCTGTTGTTCCAGCCATCGCCACACGTGTCAAGAGCTTTGGCATTTTCAGAACACAGCCTGTCCTTTATCCCACCTCCTCCTTACCATGGCCATGTGGAAGGTGGATGCCGCCATTTCTGTTCATTCTTCCAGCCAGCATTTGCTAAGCACCTAATATGTGCCAAGCAGTGTCCTGGGGGTAATTTGAACAAACTAAGGTTTAGAGAGGGGCAGGGGTGTGTCCAGTGCCCCAAAGTGAAGGGCCAAGTCAGCATTAAAACCTGGGTCTGTGAATGTATTAGTTTGCTAGGTTGCTATAGCTAAGGACCACAAACTGAGTGGCTAAAACAGAAATGGATAGTCTCACAGTTCTAGAAGCTGGAAGTCTGAAATCAAGATGTCGCCAGGGGCCGGGCACTGTGGCTCACTCCTATAATCCTAGCACTTTAGGAGGTTGAGACGGGAGGATTGCTTGAGCCCAAGAGTTTGAGACCAGCCTGGGCAACATGGCGAGACATGGTCTCTACAAAAAATACAAAAATTATGAGCCGGGTGCGGTGGCTCACGCCTGTAATCCCAGCACTTTGGGAGGTTGAGGCGGGCCGATCATGAGATCAGGAGTTCAAGACCAGCCTGGCCAACATGGTAAAGCCTCATCCTTACTAAAAATACAAAGATTAGCCTGGCATGATGGTGTACGTCTGTAATCCCAGCTACTGGAGAGGCTGAGGCAGGAGAATCGCTTAAACCCGGGAGGCTGAGGTTGCAATGAGCAGAGATTGCGCCACTGCATTCCAGCCTGGGTGACAGAGCGAGACTCTGTCTCAAAAAAATAAATAAATGAATAAACAGTTAAATACTGTATGGAGAACAATTTGGCAATGTGGCTATGTAAAGACACGGAGTAGCCATCTGCAATCCAAGGAGAGGGGCCTGAAACAGATCATGCCTCACAGCCTTCGGAGGCAGCCAGCCCTGCTGACAGCTTGGGGTTTGGGGATGTTGGGATGTTATATTTTTAGTAGAGATGGGGTTTCACCATGTTGGCCAGGCTGGTCTTGAGCCCCTGACTGCAGATGGTCCACTTGCCTCAGCCTCCCCAAGTGCTGGGATTACAGGCGTGAACCACCACGCCCAGCCAGTATTTAAGAGTTTAGATCATGTCTTCAAATCCCTTCTTCTTCTGGGGACAATAGTTGTGCTGGATTACAGTATGACCTCATCCTAATTAGCTAATTACATCTCAAATGCCCCAGTTTCCAAATAAGATCACATTCTGAAGTATTGGGGGTTAGAATTTAAGCATGTCATTTTTGGAGGCACATAATTCAATCCATGACAGCAGGCGGCTAGAGTTGTGATTTTCACAGCAGTGACCTGTCCCCTGGCAGCCTTGGCGGTGGCGAGCATCTCATGCCGTGAGGTGCACAGGAAGAATATCGAGGCTGCCCCAAGCTGTCAGGAACGTGGAGAGGAGATTCCTACCTCATGGCTAGGACCAGGGCTTCCCTGAGACCGGCCTCAGCCTGGGATGTTAATCGGGGCCCAGGAACGTGGTACGTGGTGTGTACTGGGAATGGCCCACTCCCCGTACGCATGCTTTGTGAAAGGCAGGTTCACATCGCTGGGTTAGGAGGAAGAACTCCCTGAGCTCTGCCACCTCTTAGCAGGATGTCCTTGGGTAGTGGCTTTTACTCTGGGCCTCAGTCTACCAGACTGAACTGGGCACTAGTCTGCTTACCTGTTTTTGTCACAGGCCTATGGTTAGGCTCACAGGAGAGAATGAATAAGAAGGTGCTGTGTTTTTATTCTCTTTCCGTGTATCACTTTGCAAACAGTTATGAAGCTCAGCTGCATGCTAGGCCCTGTGCTGTCCCCAGGGACACAGAGATGGTCCTGGTCCTGTCCCTGAAGGAGCGCAGAGGCCATGGGTGGGGCGGGCTGGTGTCAGTGGTAGTTGAAGTTATGATCACTCTGGGTGCAGACCGCCCGGGACTCAGTGGCGGTTTTGCCACTCATTAGTGGTGTGAATTTAGACAATTTCCCGAAGGTCTCTGGGTCTCAGTCTCTTCATCGGTTGACTGGGAATAATGATTGTCTACCTTGTGTGAATAAAGTAGGCTGAGGCATGTAAAGGGCTTAGAGCCCTGTGTGGCACATAGCAAATGCTTAATAACTATGAATGGCCAGTCCAGGGGAGTATGAAGAGGGTCACAGAAGGGATTATGGGGCACAATCATTGAATCATTGAATTCAGGCTCTGGGAACCCATCAGACACGGTGGCCCAGGCAGGGCAGGTCGGGGCTGGCATTGCCTCAGTCTTTGAGCCACTTGCCACCCTCCACTCCAAGCGTCCTGCCGTGGGTTGGGGTGGCAAGCCACCCTCCACTCCAAGCGTCCTGCCGTGGGTTGGGGTGGCAAGGAGGGGTATGGAGCAGGCACGCCCATGGGGAGAGGCAAGAGCTTCCTCATAGGCGGCGGGGCTCCCTGGTCTGTGTTGCTCCAGGGGTCTGTTCGGTGCTGTGGGGGCTGCCTCTCCTGTCTCTGCCCCTGGGCAGCTCCACATTCAGGGAGGTTGGCAGGTGGTGCCTGGTGCTTGGCTTTGTTACCCTTTGCATTTAGTCTGCAGGTTCTGGGGAGAGGAGATGGTGGAAGCAAAATTAAAATTCCTCTTAGAGAAGTTAACAACTTCCCAATTAAAGGATTCTTATTTGTGAGATGCCTTAGAGGCCTTTTCAATCAAGAGGCTCTTCTGAATAATAAAAAGGCTGAGCTGGGGTTGGAGTGGAGCCTAAGCTGCCGGCAAGAAGGTGGGGATGCTGAAGATGGCCACCCCAGCCTTGTGTGGGATGGGGCGGCCAAGGAGCGGAATGCTTTTCCGCTCAGCGGTTGGCGGGGAGGTTGACATGGGGAGGGGCGCAAGAGGAGGGAACTGTTCCCACCCCCACCCGGCACAGCCCTGAAGCCCCCTCCAACCCCCAGCCTGAGCCACAGGTGTGCGTGGAAGCTGTCCACTGGGACCCCTGTGTCCTTCCGGCCCGGGCCTGTGCTTAGCCTGCACACACTTCCCCGAGGCTACCCAAAGCTGTGTTTCTTGTCCTGCTTGGCTCAGTTTTATCCAGGCCTGACCACTTCCTGACACTCAGCTATCCTGGGAGCGCCCTGCCAGGCTCCTCTGACTCTTCCCCTCAGGCCGGAGTGGAGGAGGCAGCAGGTGGGAGAGGCGAATTGGGATTTGCTAAGGATGGTGTGCAGCGGTGGACGCGGCCCCGACCGTGCACTCTGGATGGGCACAGCGTCCTCTACCTGCTACACTGCCCCAGCTCGCACAGGGGTGGTTTTGTTGCTGTTTGTAGATACAGGGCGTGTCTGCCTGCCTTTCAGCTGGGCACCCCCACCCAGTGCGACCCAGCTGGCTTCCTGGGAGACTCTTGGGTCCGTCCCACTTGGAGCTGAGTGTCTGTGGGTGTCCTGTGAGACGCTCAGCCTCAGGTCCTACAGGGCTGACCAGTGTGTGCAGAGTGCCCTGAAGGTGCCAGGCCTGGCTGGGCACTTCCCATCTTCACAGCACCTGAGAGGCAGCTACCACCGCCCTCCTTACAGAGGAGGGAGCGGAGGCTCTGAGAAGTGAGGTGACCCTTTATGCAGAGAGGGGATCTTGCTGAAAGGACTTGTCACCCTGTGTCCTCCAGGGCCTTCCAGGTCACTAAGCAAAGAGGAACTGGAGGAGACATTGGCCAGGCCCGTCCCCTCAGTGGGCAGTCCAGGCTTTTACCAGGGCTGCCCCAGCAGCTGCTAAGGTCAATCGCGGAGATGGTGCCATGGGCGGCTACTCTGTCCCGGCGGTGTGGGTGGTGGGAGTGTTTGTAGCCCATATCTGCCACCCCCTCCCTCCCCTACAGGGCCTGAACATACAGTGGCAGAGAACATACATGGTTGGGAATAGTATGAACAAAGACCAGGCAGGAGGAGCAAGCCCGGGACAGGGTGTGAACTGTGGGAGAGCTGCTGGGGTTGGGGGTCAGAGCCCAGAGAGATCCCAGCGCTGGAGCCCTGGTTGGGGTGGAGGACCAGGACTTGGGGGTGGGACCGCTGTCTCCTAAGGGCAAGGGGACAGCAGACATGCAGCCGGGGACCTGCACACAGTCCTACACGGGAGTTGCAGGGAGGGATGGGATTTAGCGTAGGGTCTGTGGACAGGACTCCCCACACTCCAGGGCCTCAGATGGGAAGTGCAGGGGCCCGTGTAAGGCTTGGGAAGAGGATGGTAGCTGCCGCCCATGGTGGGACCCCGCCTGTGAGATCAGCCTGAGGACCGGCTTCGGCCAAAATGTAGGAACCAGTGGCTCTGGCTGCTTGAGGCCCAAGAGAGGGAGAGGTAGGAGGGGTCTGCAGCGGGCTGAGAGGGCCGGGAGGCTCGCCCTTGTGGAGCAACCACTGTGGGCCAGGCCCTGAGCCGGACTCACTCCCAACCTGGGTTTGTGTGATTTTCATGACAGCCTGGAGAGGGCGCCGGCTCTTAGACTCAGTCTAAAAAGCTGGAAACTTGGCTGGGAGAGGGGAATGACCGGGCTGCCCTGGCCGTGCTTCAAACTGGCACTCCACACATCATCCTTTGTCAGCGGCCCCATGCTACTCCCCAGGGCTGTGGTTTCTAGAGGTGATGACCCCCAGATTTCCCTGGGTGGGCTTGGAGAGCTATACCCAAGTATGTGGTCTCCGTGGCTTTGCCTCTCTTAGGGAGGCTCAGAGAGGTCGAGGGTGTGACCCAATGCCACACAGTGCTGGGGTCTGCAGTCTCTGGCTCCCTGGAGGGCATGTGCCATGATCCCTTCTCCCTGGGGGTCTGTCTGGCGGCCCCAGCCAAGCCTAACCAGGTCTGGGAACCCAGGGGTCTTCCTGGATGTGAGACTACTCATGCCTCTCAGCCACTGAGAGAGGCTTTAAAATCTCAGCCCCAAATTAAAACCTATGAGCTCCTCAAAACAATGAAAAATTTCCATAATAAAAGGAGAGGCACACTCAGGCATGTCCTAAATGAATGGAGTGACTTCGGGGATTAATTCAGGATGTATGGGAGGGCGCCCAGCCGGGAAAAGTGCACGGTGGATATTGTAACAAATTGTTTGCTCACAAGAGGAATAATTCTTAATGTGCACTGGCTGCAAGGGGAAGCTACCTTGATCGCCTGCAGCTCGGTCCCTCATCAGCCAGGCGCCGGGCAGGGGCTCTGCTCGGGCAGCCTTACCTCTAAGCCTCTGGACCTTCAGTGACAACCTTCCCACTGCACAAGCCGGCCTGAGTGGGACTGAGCGGGCCCTGCCCTTAGAGTCCCAGGGCCTTTTGAGTCCCTCTCTCTCCTGCTGGCTCTGTGCCTTTGGCCAGGGCGGGGAACATGCTGGCTGGATGCCAATTCCTTTCCTCTGCTCTGCGAACCAACTCTTCCTGTTGGGGCCTCCTGAAGACCCAAGCTGGCCAGTCTCCCCATCTCAGACCACCCAAATGAGGCTGCTGACACACCGGCTCTCGGCGTGTCTCAGTTTACCTGTCGCGGGCTTGGGCAGCTGCCTCCTCCCCAGCTCCCTTGCCCCGGGCATGAGTGGGGTGAGGCACCACCATCCTCCCTGGCCAGCCCTCCCAGCTCCCTAGTGTCTCTGTGCCAAACCTGGAGGAAAGGCGAGGCGAAGTCAGTCTGCGCTCAGGAACATAAATGAACACCACTGAGGTGCAAACGGAGAAAGGCTTCCTGTATCCCACCTCCCACTCCGGGCTGGAGTGGGTCCAGCGCAGAGAGAAAAAAGCGCTGGCTCCTGAGTCAGGCAAGCCTGGATCTGGGTCTGGCTTCCCTTTTTCTGATTCTGGGACTCCAGGCAACTCCCACAATCTTTCCAGCGTCTTCCTCTGTAAGAGATGGGATTCATTTCAGCAGCAGCAGCAGCAGCAGCACCGAATTGTTGAGATACAGTCTCATCCATCCACACAGCAGTCCTAGAAGTTGGGACCTGGGATTATCTCCATCAAACCATTGAAGAAACCGAGGCTCAGAGAGGTGAAGCCTGGTTCTCTCTGCTTCCTCGTAACTGCTTCATGAAGTTGTTTAGAGAAAAGGACCCTGATTATAGATGCTGCCCCATGAACCTTGGCCCCACCTGCTCCCTTTCCTCAGCGGAAGAGGTGACGCCCTACCGAGGTAGGGGCAGGAGACTTTGGGTGCAGGGACCCTGATCCTTCTCACCTTTCCCCTCTGGCTTGGAGCCGACCTGCCCTTTCATCCACTCCTTCATTCGCCCGCTCATCAAGTGTTGATGGAACACCTAC
Source organism: Aotus nancymaae (assembly GCF_030222135.1). Lineage (NCBI taxonomy): Eukaryota > Metazoa > Chordata > Mammalia > Primates > Aotidae > Aotus > Aotus nancymaae. The sequence goes on from NW_026988414.1 coordinate 74,294,566, forward strand.
AAAGCGCCATATCCCCAGCAGCTAGACCATTAGGCACACTGTTCCTCCCCTCGGGTAGCTTTCCATCTTGAGGGAGCAACAGCATGGTCAACAACAAGTAATTTGGGTAACCTCGGACTGTGCTGAGTTCAGGAGGGAAATGAATAGGGAGGGGCTGGGTGAGCGGCTGGTGGGGGGCGCGTCCAGACAGGCCTCTCTGAAGACCTGAGCTTGAGGCTGAAGGGGCTGAATGTCAAGGCGAAGGTTGGGAGGTGGGAAGCAGCTGACTGTATATGAAGACAGTGGGGCTGGTAGGAGGGGAGTGAGGGAGACACGGGGACAGGGGTGGGAAAGGGAGCCTTGGCTGCCCTGCTGAGGGGCAGGGCCAGGCTCTGGAGTGAGTTAAGCTGGTGAGTGACAGGGCCTGATTTGCGCTTTCCAGATTCCGTTCTGGCCTCTGGGTGGAGAGAATGGATTAGAGGCTGTGGCAGGGAGAGCAGGGACCCTTGAGGGGAGATGGGTGCAGGGACCCAGGAGAGAGGTGGGGTCAGGGCCATGGGGTGGGGCGCAGAAGGCAAGGAGTGGGTAGCTGGGGGAGGGGTTGGAGAGCAGCCACTGGGTGGGAAGGCCTGGTTGGGGTGGGTCGATTTGGCTGGAGTGGCAGCGTTTTCTGAGATGGGGAATTCTGGTTTGAACTTGCCGGGTTTGAGGAGCCAGTGAGCCACATAGGTGGAGCATTGGGCCTTCGGACAGCATCGGGGACCTTCTCACTTCTGGTCCAAGGTCAAAGGCTTTGCCCTAATATATGGCTCATCTCATTGCTAGCTCATTTTTCAGGTGAGGACACTGAGGGGCTCACCTCAGTCCTGAGACTGCACGTGGCCTTCCTTCAGACCCCTGGCGCTGAGGGGAGAAAGCAAGACCCTGACTGGTGCTCCATAGGAAGATGGCAGGAGGACTCGGGGAGTGGGAGCCTGGAGCCGATGCCTGCTGACGCACGTGTGTGTGCGGGCACGTGTGTTTGCATGTGTGTGTGTGTGTGTATGCGTGCGCACACTTGAGCGTCGTGTGGAGCCCATTAACAGACAGAGAAATAAATTAACAAGTATTCAACCCACCAAATGTTCCTTCTGTTCTGTATAATAGAGCACGGGAACATAATTTTCCCCTGGAGCAAATTGCTACAGCTGAACCTGCTCCTCGTTTTCCTCCAAAAACTGCTTAAAATTCTGGAATGCTTGTTGATTTCGGGTCCTTTCCCTTTCTGGCTCCTGTCCCCAACCCCCAGGCTGCTTCCCTCCGCCTTCCCGTGCGGAGCCTCCGAGGAGCCAGATTGTCACAGCTCCAGGGCTACCATTTTGCAGATGGGAGGAACCTGGGAGGCGGCAGCTCCAGCCGGGGGCTGAGGATGAGAGGCTTTCGGTGTGTGGAGCATGAGTGGAATGTCCGGGACTGGCAGAAAACGCGGTCTGCTCCCCACGGGGCCTGCCACAGACCACTGTTTGACCTTGGGCAAGTCACTACCCCCTCTGGGCTTCAGTTTCCACCTGATCACGCCTGCCATCTCCATGTGAACACGCCTGGAGGTGTACAGAGCTCGGAGTGTGATGTGGATGTGAGCTGCCTCCTTCTGAGGCACCACATGCAGGCACTGGGGGGCCTCCCACCCCCAGGCCTTCTAAGGAGCCTTTAGATTCAGGGACTCTTGGCCTGCTTCTGAAATCCTCTAGGGCACTTCTAATTTTCTTAAAGCAAATTAATTTTAATCCACTTTAATTAAACATGTCTTATGAAAATGTATATTTATTTATAGAGCTTCTCGCTGCATCCTTGATCACTGCCGCCATTCAGAGCCCAGCTCAGATCCCTGCTTCCAAGCAGCCCCCTTAGGCATGGGAGCTGGGTGGGAGGGAGGCGTTTGCACATGGATTCCTGGCTTGCTGTGGCCTGGCTGCCTCTGGCCTGGCTGAGCTACCTTTGCTGGAGGCAGAAGGGGAAAATTGGAATCCAGTGCTCAGGAGCCACAAATCCCAGCCCCCTACCCATGCCTTGAGGGCTGGACTTTATGCAAGATGCAAAATTCCATTAATCCAGGGACTGCCTCTGTGCTCCTCAGCAGAGAATTAAATCCTAAGGAAATCACTGAGGGTTTGTGGGCTGGCTGAAGGATGGGCCTCGGCCAGGACTGCAGTGTCCAAGGTACAGTCAGCCCTGGCTTGTCTCCTCTGCTATGACAGCCCCAGACCTCATCTCCTCCAGGAAGCTCTCTTTGACTTCTTCATCTATCTTAGTTCACTCGGGCCGCAACAACGGCATACCACTGACTTGGGGGCTTGAATCACGGAAGCGTGTTTTCCCGCAGTTCTGCAGGCTGGAAGTCTGAGATCACGGTCCCGGCATGGTCAGGGTCAAAGGGAGGGCTCTATTCCTGGCTTACCTACGGCCACCTTCTTGCTGTGCCCTCACATGGTCGGGGTGGGGGAAAGACAGCAAGTGTTGCATGATGCCTCTTCTTACAAGGACGCTAATTGTACCAGATTGGGGCTCCACCCTTATGACCTCATTTAACCTTAATTACTTTCTTACTCCAAATACAGTCTCATTGGGGATTAGGACCTGGACGTATAAATTTGCCAGGACAGAGTTTAGTCCACAGTGCCACCCCTGCCCTCCTGTCCCCTGGCTGTATTGGAACCGCACAGGCTGGCATTGTGTTGCAAACTGTTTGGTGTAATATTCCCCGCGGTCTCCCCCCAGCACAGGCCTGGGCACACTGCATGCTCCACAGTGACACTGTAGCTTGAGCTGCCTCCCAGATGAGGCTGCACGTCGGGGGCGTTTCCGACCCCTTACCTTGGTGCGTGATAGGTGGGCCCTAAACCCCACCGCTCTGCGTGTTGGCTGCGTGTTGGCCATCTGATGGGGGAGCCTCCGGACCCATGTGCCTGCCATGTTCCTACTTTCAGTGGCCCACCATTGTCCACAGGGAGAAGCTCAACCCCCCGGCCCGCTCTCTAAGGCCCTCAAATACTTCCAGCCCAGCCCACTGGCGTCACTTCTTGTACCTCCCCTGTGTCAGGAACACATCCTGCTGTTTTTTTCCTGGTGTTCATACCTGCTGTTCCACCCGCCAGCTGCGACGCTGTCTCTTCCAGCCAGTCAACTCCTGCTTATCCTATAAAGCCCTCCTCAGCATGGCGGTCCCCAGCCCCCTGGGCTGAGTTGATCTCTCCCTCCTCTGAGCTCCTGTGGCACTCTGGGCTTCCCTGTCACTGTGTGTAATACCTTGGATGGTCCTTGTTGGGGCTCACCAGTGGGTCCCAGTATCCCCCTGGTGGCTGGCTCCATGCTAGCCTGCAGGGTGAATGGATGGTGAATAGTCACTGAGCACCTACTAGTCTGGGTGCTGTTTTAGGATCCAGTAGGGCAGGGGTCCCCAACCCCTGGGCACCGGCCCACAGGGCCACATAGCAGGAGCAGAGCAGTGGTGAGCAGGTGAAGCCTCGTCTGTACTTACAGCCATTCCCCATTGATGCATTACCTCCTGAGCTCCACCCCCTTCCCATCAGTGGAGGCATTAGATTTTCACAGGAGCGAGGGATCTAGGTTGTGCTCTCCTTATGAGAATCTAATGCCTGATGATCTGTCACTGTTTCCCACCACTCCCAAATGGGACCATCTAGTTTCAGGAAGACAAGCTCAGGGCTCCCACTGAGTCTACATTATGTTGAGTTGTGTAATCATTTCATTATATATGGTAATGTAATAATATTATAAATAAAGTATATGATAAATGTAATGCACTTGAATCACTCCAAAACCATCCCCCAACCCTGGTCTCTGGAAAAATTGCCTTCCATGAAACTGGTCCCTGGTGCCAAAAAGGTTGGGGACAGCTGTAGCAGGAGACGGATATGAAACAAGGTAAGCCGGCAAAAGATGCAGTGTGTTAGGTAGTGATGGTGTCTAGGAGAGAAAGGTACAAGGAGATGCCGGGAGTGAGGGTGTCTCCCTGAGGAGGAGACTTTTGGGTAAAGTGGGGTGTTGAGAACAGAGAGCCACATGGAAGCCTGGGGGGAGCATTCACGGGAAAGGAAACGGGGGCATCCAGGTGGGTGTGGGCCTGGCCTGTGTGAGGAGCAGCCAGAGGAGAAGAGGAGGAGGAGGAGGAGGAGGAGGAGGCCGGAACTCGTGGAGAAGGCGGTGGGGCGAGTGCTGACAGAGGGGAGGAATTGTCGTCAAGGAGCAGATGGGCCCAGGACTTGCAGATCACCCTCAGGGATTTGGCTTTTGCTCTGAGTGAGACTCAGGACCCCCTGAGTCACCGCGGGGTTTTAGCAGAGGAGTGACATGCCCTGCCTTGGGTTTGAAGGGTCCCTCTGGCTGCTGTGCTGAGGACACTGTGGGAGGCAGGACAGAAGTAGGAAGCCCTGTGGGGAGGCTGTTGCAGTAATCCCAGAGGGAGATGGTGGCTTGGCCTGTGGTGGCGGCCACGGAGTAGTAAGAAGTGGTTGATTCTGGACAGATTTTTGAAAGTTAAACGAACAGGCTTTGCTGATGGCGGAACTGCTGCAGGATGCGAGAAGGAATCGGCCCCACAGTTTTTGGCTTGGGCAGCTGAAAAGCTGGAGGTACCCATCTGATCTGAGAGGGAAGTCGGCAGCATCGGCTGGGGCGAAATCTGGCACTCAGCTGTGGTCACGTGAAGTTTGATGTGCCTGTTACTTGTCTGGGGTGCGGTGCTGAGCTGGTGACTGTGCTGGGCAAAACAGTGGCTTTCAATGACATCCAGGCCCACATCGCTGGAACCTGTGAAAGCTACCTTACATGAAAAAAGTCTTTGCAGATGTGTCGGTTAAGTATCTTGAGCTGGGGAGATGATTCTGGATTGTCTGGTTGGGCCCTGGATGCAATCACTAGTGTCCATTTAAGAGGGAGGCAGGGGGAGATTTGACTGCAGAGGAGGAGAAAGCCATGTGACCACAGAGGCAGATTGGAGTGATGTAGCCACAAGCCAAGGGATGCCCATGGTCACCGGAAACTGGAAGAGGCCAGGAGCGGATGCGCTCCTGGAGTCTATGGCGGGAGCGAGTTCCCTGCCTGCCGCCCGCCAACAGTTGGTTTCAGCCCAGCGAAACAGGTTTTGGACTTCTAGCTTCCAGAACTGTGAAAGAATAAATTTCTTTCCTTCTTTCCTCCCCTCCCCTCCTCTCCCTCCCTCCCTCTCTCCTGCCTTCTCTCCCTCCCTCCCTCCTTCTCTCCCTCTCTCCCTCCCTCCCTCTCTCCTGCCTTCTCTCCCTCCCTCCCTCCTTCTCTCCCTCTCTCCCTCCCTCCCTCTCTCCTGCCTTCTCTCCCTCCCTCCCTCCTTCTCTCCCTCTCTCCCTCCCTCCCTCTCTCTCCCTCCCTCCCTCTCTCTCCCTCCCTCCCTCCTCCTCTCCCCCTCCCTCCCTCCCTCTCCCTCCCTCTCTCTCTCCCTCCTCCCTCTCTCCCTCCCTCCCTCTCTCCTGCCTTCTCTCCCTCCCTCCCTCTCTCCTGCCTTCTCTCCCTCCCTCTCTCTCTCCCTCTCTTCCTCCCTCCCTCTCTCCTGCCCTCTCTCCCTCCCTCCCTCCCTCTCTTTCCCTCCCTCCCTCTCTTTCCCTCCCTCCCTCTCTCTCCCTCCCTCCCTCTCTCCCTCCATCCCTCTCTCCCTCCCTCCTTCTCTTCCTCCCTCCCTCCCTCCCTCTCTCTCCCTCCCTCCCTCCCTCCCTCTCTCCCCCCTCCCTCTCTCCTGCCTTCTCTCCCTCCCTCCCTCCTTCTCTCTCTCTCCCTCCCTCCCTCTCTCCCTCCCTCACTCCCTCCCTCCCTCTCTCCTGCCTTCTCTCACTCACTCCCTCCTTCTCTCCCTCTCTCCCTCCCTCCCTCCCTCTCTCTCCCTCCCTCCCTCTCTCCCTTCCTCTCTCCCTCCCTCTCTTTTTTCCTTTCTCTTTTCTTTTGAGACAAGGTCTTGCTCTGCTGCCCAGGCAGGGAGTGCAGTGGCACAATCATGGCTCACAGCAACTTCAACCTCCCTGGCTCAAGTGATCCTCTCACCTCAGCCTCCTGAGTAGCTGGGACCACAGGTGTGTGCCACCATACCTGGCTAATTTGTTTTATTTTTTGGAGCGCTGGGGTCTAAGTTTCCCAGGCTAGCCTCAAACTCCTGACCTTGAGCAATCCTCCTGCCTTGGGCTCCCAAAGCACTAAGATTATAGGCATGAGCCGGTGAGCCTGGTTGAGAATAAGTTTCTGTTTATAAAATGTTTTCTTGGCCGGGCACAGTGGCTCACGCCTGTAATCCTAGCACTTTGGGAGGCCAAGACAGGTGGATTGTCGGAGCTCAGGAGTTTGAGACCAGCCTGCGCAACACAGTGAAACCCTATCTCTACTAAAATACAAAAGAAATTAGCTGGGCCTGGCAGGGTGCGCCTGTAGTCCCAGCTACTCAGGAGGCTGAGGCAGGAGAATTGCCTGAACCCGGGAGGAGGAGGTTCCAGTGAGCCAAGATTACGCCACTGCACTCCAGCCTGGGTGATAGCGAGACTCCGTCTCTAAAAAATAAATAAATAAAATAAAATAGCTGGGTGCGGTGGCTCACGCCTGTAATCCCAGCACTTTGGGAGGCCGAGGCGGGCGGATCACGAGGTCAAGAGATCGAGACCATCCTGGCCAACATGGTGAAACCCTGTCTCTACTAAAAACACAAAAAAATTAGCTGGGCATGGTGATGTGCGCCTGTAGTCCTAGCTACTTGGGAGGCTGAGGCAGGAGAATTGCTTGAACACGGGAGGCAGAGGTTGCAGTGAGCCTAGGTCGTGCCACTGCACTCCAGCCTGGCGCCTGGTGATGAAGTGAGACTCTGTCTCAAAATAAATAAATAAATAAAATAAAATAAAGTAAAATTTTTTGTTTTTAAGCCACCAAGTGTGTGGTGATTTGTGACAGCAACACTTGGACACTAATATAGTGACAGGCCTGGAGGGAGAGTGAGTGGCGCACACTCATACTGGGTTTTGAGGCTGTGTATGTGTCTGTATGTGTCTATATGTGTGTGGTGTATTTGTATGTATATATGTGCCTCTGCATATGGTGTGTATTTGTGTGTGTGTGTACATATGCGTGTGGTGTGTATATTTGTGTATGTATGTGTGTGTGGTGTGTGTATGTATGTGTGTGTACATATGTGTGTGACATGTATATTTGTGTATGTGTGTGTACATATGTGTGTGGCGTGTATATTTGTGTATGTATGTGTGTGTGGTGTGGGTATGTGTGTGGTGTGGGTATGTGTGGTGTGTGTGTGAGTGTGTGTGTATGGGAGGGGTGAGTGTGTGCGTCCATCCTGTGGCTTGTGACGTTAGAAGGCCTACAATCATGGGGTCAGACCCCCACCATGATAACAACGATGGTAATCAATAATACACCACATACCACTGGCTGGTTGACCGCACTGTAAATATTTGATCCTCCCTGTCCCGTGTAATTGAGGCTGAGGCTGGGGCTGGGGGAAGGCTGGGGTGAGCACCTTCGATGTGGCAGGCCCAGCTCCTGGGCTTCCTCCCATAGTGCTGCGTCGGCAATGAGGGCATCTCTGCAGGGTGGGCCTTGGAAGGGACTGAGATTTGCTAGATGGTGGGAACACCTTACCTGGCCAGGCTGGTAGTGGCTCTAAGCAGAATCTTTAGAGCCAGGCTCTGGGGCCAGCCTGCCTGGCTTTGAATCCTGCTTCTCCACTAGAAGCTGGGTGGCCTTGGCTATGCCTCAGTGTCGTGTCTGTAAAATGAGTGTTATTAGCAGTGCTGACCTCATGGGGTCTAGTGAGGCTTACATTACTTAAAATATGTACAATGCTTAGAATGTGTCAGCCCTTAACCCTCAGGCCTTGAGGGGCGAGGCTGTGGTAGAAGGAGCTTTGCGGTCCAAAGATCTGGGTTCACATCTTAGATTGCCTCAAGCCAGGTGTGGGACCTTGGACAGAGGCTCATTTTCTTCTGCGTAACACCAGCCCCCTGCACAGCCACAGAGGGCATGGTGGCTGATATGCAAAGGGCCTGCCATATTGGGGCCCCAAAGCTGAGGGCTCAGCCAGAGTCAGCTCCCTTCCTTCCTTCCTGCTAAAGCTCTGGGGCAGGTGATCTGCCCTCCAGACCACCTCTATCATGAGCAGATTCTGTTTTAAGGCTTGCAGGGCAGGAGGGAATTCATGATGGAAGGGGTGCTGGGAGGGCCCTGGGCATGGCAGGCAGGGTGGCCAGGGCAGTCAGAGTGATGCCTTAATGCGCCCAAACAGCTGTGGCTGTGCATTCGTGGTTGCAGTGACCTCGGGAACAGCGATGTATTCAGGCCCCATTAGAATCTGCAGGGCAGATGTGGTAATATTTACAGCCCAAATCTCCGTCCCCATAGAGGGAGGCGGGGGGAAGAGCTGGGAGGGGGAGGGAGGGGCTAGACTCTAGGATAATGTCATAAATGGAGACTGTCTCCTTGGAAACAGCCGTGGTGGTGGTGGCGGCCACAGGCTGACAGATGTGCATGCCATAATATGGGCCCATGGAGGCGGCGATGAGGACATTGGGAGGGATGGATGGGCTGTAACTCACCAGGCCCGGGGCTCAGAGACATCACGTTGTGCTAATAAGGGTGTTAGGGGGATGCTGACAGAGGGATGAAGGCCTGGAACCGGGCGTGTGGGGGGCAGTGGGGCGCTGGCTGCTATGCGGGGTTTGGGGAGACCTTCCAGCCTCTGGCTTATGGCCCAGGGCCAAGCTCAGAGACAGGCCAGCCTGGCTGGGAGATATTTTCAGAGTTAGGAAACTTTAGCCACAGCCAAGGAGACCCACCCCACAATGTTGGACTGGGTCTACAGAGGCACAGACGGAGGGAGGAGGGCTCAGGCTCAGGAGGCTGTATGACAAGGAGCTATGTGTGCGATATGAGCAGGGGATGGCTCAGTCCTGCCTGCTGTGCACGACCCTGTCAAGAGCTGGGTGTGGTGGGCGCACCCTACCAGAGCTGCTGGGGCCGAGGCTCTCTCCCTAAGTTGTCTCATTTCAGAGAGAGGGCCGGGCTGGCTTTCCACCACCCAACCAGCTGATGCTCCATCTGGGCCCACCTAGGCCCACAGGGACACTACCAGGAGGTGGCAGGCAGGAGGGACGGGGACCTGCAACCTGGGAAATGGCGGGCTCAAGGGCTGCACCTGCTGTCTAGCAATGTCAAGGGCCTGGAATCCTTGCCCAAAAGTTGGGCCTGCGATGAGCACCCACTGCTGCAGGGCAGTGCCAGGTCCAGGGAGGGGTCTCGATTAGAGCTACAGATGGATGGGCTGCCTTGGGTGGAGGTAAGCTTGCTGTTGTCAAGTGGGGGCTCAAGGTCATGGCCAGGGAGACCGGAGAGGGGGTTCTTGGTGGAGAGAGGGGTGGGGCGGAGGCCTGTCCCTCTAGGCCTGAGGTGCTGCCATGCTCGGTTCCCTGCAATAGGATGACCCATGTCTGAGCATCAGGCCTGTGGCTCTGCCGCCCTCACAATGTGCGTCTCATCTGAGCCCCAGCCGCAGGCCACAGGAGGCGTGGGTTCGAGTCCCAGACAGGCTCTGACTTGCTGTGTGACTTCAGCTGGAGCCCTTGGCCTCTGCGGGGCAGGATGCAGGAGCGCTGCGGCTGTGAAGGTTGGGGGCTGCGGAGAAGGAGCACCAGGCACTGAGGCTGGCTGCCAAGTCCTGCTCCTCTGGGGCATTCTTCCCTATAGGTGGACAGAAATCCAGGTGCACCCACTGATGACCTCGTGACCAGGGTCGGGACCTGGTATGGGGTCAGGAGGCTTCATCTCCCTCTGCTGCATGGTCAATCATGTCAGCCTGCCGCTCTCATTACTGGCATCACCACCCTGGCCCAAACCGGGTGGGCCAAAGGGCTCTGTGTGGTGGGTGGGCTGGGCCGCTGGGCTTATGCCCAGCTGGGGGTCAGGCACCTGGGATTGTGTGTGTAAACGTGTGTGTGCACTGAGTGTGGGCAGCCTTGCGAGATCCCACAGGGCAGCCCGTGAGTTCCTGTGGGGTACCTGGTGGGTTGGAGAGGGCTCCTGTAGGATGCCCCGCTGCCTGTGGTGCCTGGAGGCTGGGAGTGGAATGGTGGGGTCTGCTTCTTGATTCTGAGGCAGAATCTGATCGGAAGGTGATTGAGGGGAGATGGGCCCTGGGAGAGGTGGGTGGAGGGCTGAGGGCTCTTGGCGGAGTCCGGCTGGGGACCAAGTGGGCATCTCGCAGTCGGGCAAGGCCAGTGCCAGGTGTTTCATGTGTTTCATGTGAGTGAAGACCCCCATTTTCCTGCTCACCTGCAGAGCTGAGAAAACTTCCTCCCTGCACACTCACCGCCCTCTAGGTCTTCCCCACGCACCTGGGAGAGCTGTGGGGCTCTCCAGCCCTGCTCGCCCATTCTCCCTGTGGAGGCCCATGGTGTCCCCAGAGTCTCCATCCTCAGAGGCTATGCAGTCAAGGAAGGCAGTAGGGGCTCCCCATGTGGGGTCTTGGAACTACTGCTCCCCTCCAGGAACCCCTGAGCCAGCGTCCCCTTTGGAGCCATGGAAGTGTGGGGCTGAGGAGGGATGCTGTTTGTGAACACTGGCAGGAGCCTGAGGGGTGTTCTCAGGACTTGAGGGCAGGAGTGGGGGGCCAGAGCCCCCTGAGTAGGTAGGACAGACAGAGAAGGCTGTTGCTCCTTGGGAAGGTCCCCAGGCTGAGGGCTTTGGAGGAGAAGCTTTACCCTGGGCAGGGCCTTTGGGGGCTGGCTGACCCCAGAGTGAGTTTCCAGGGCTGTGAAGTCAGAGAGATGTCACATGCTTAAAATCTTCACTGCCCAGGCCGTGTGACCCCGGCAAGTGCCTTTGAGCCTGTTTGTCAGTGTCAGGCAGCCTTGGGCAGCTTCTGGCTCCAGGGCCACTTGTACTGAGAGGTGCCCGGGCTAGAGTCACGCCTGCCTTCCTGTGTGGAGAGGGAGCTGGGGCTGGACTCCAGGGCTGGGAGGGAAGGGCTTGCAGGGAGGTCGAGGGGCACAGGGGGCCAGGCACGGTTTGGCCTGCATTGGTTCAGATCTCACCTACTAGCTGTCACCTAACTTCACTGCGCCCAGCCTCCTCATCTGTAAAGTCGGGATCCTGCCAGCATCAGGGGCTGTTGTGTCAAGGTCAAGTGGGTCATTTCACTCAAGCCTGGCACACAGTGGTGTTCATTAAATGTTGACCACATTGTTATAATGCTGGAATTGAAATTGCTCAGAGTGCTGGCAGCCCCTTCCCCCACAGCCTGCTGCAACATGCCAGAGCCTCCCGGGGGTCCCCTGGGTCTTCAGCAGTCACGTGGTCCAGCCTCCCATTGCTCAGATGTGGAGACTGAGGCCTTACAGGATAGGGCTATGGCAGGGACCTGGGCTCTGGGGCCTCCAGTTGTCAGCCTCTTCTCTGGCCTTTCCACAATCACCTTCTCCTCCCTTCATGAACCTATTCTCTGATGCCATGGGGACACCCACCTTGGCTCTCAACCAGGTGTCACCCAAGAGCAAATGCCCATAGACCAGGTGAGGCTGAGCGGGTTGAGGGATGGTAGGAGGGGAGGGAGAGACTGAAGCCCACTCCCCCGGCCCCCCAGTCCCCAGAGCCGAAGCTGGTTCCTGCTAATTAGCGCCTTAACGAACCATGCTAAGGCACTCCCCCGGAGCCTGCTCCCAGACAGATAATTACGATGATGTTTTTGGCTGCTGGGGGCAGGCAGCTGGAGGTGGGGGGAAAGAGGGCTTTTCTGGCTTTATTACTGCCCACAGGGATTTTCAAACTTACCTACTCTCGCCTCATTTGGAGAAGGAAAAAAATGTGTTAATGGACCTTTTTCTGCAGCTGAGAGGAGCAGTTTATGATAGAGGTGACAAACTTCATTTTAATGAGAGGCAAATTCCACTTTATGTTAAACTGTAGACCCCCACCCAGCCTCCATCTGAGTCTGTGGATTTGGGGCATTGACAGTGGAAGCTGAGGTGTCGGGTTGGCAGGACCTGGGGAGGCCGACCGCTCAGGTTGCGGCCGGAATTCCCACCCTCAGAGCCACAGTGTCTGCCGCTCACACGCTGTGCTCCTCACGCTCAGGGCTGCTGGAGGCCGGTGCTCGTGCCTTCCACCTACGGATGAGGAAACCGAGGTTAGGGGAAGTTAAAAGGCTTGCCCCAAATTGCCCTGGAATTTTAGGATTGGTGGGTGAGGTCGGAGCCCAGCCTGCCTGACACCAAACTCCATACTCTTAGCATTCATCTCACTGCCTGACCCTGGTGGAGGACCATCCACCCCGGTCACCCCCAGGAACAGGGAGAGGGAGCTCAGGTTAGATAAGCCAGGTAAAGGCCACCAGCCCTGGCCCTGCACCCGTGGCTACACTGAGCTGGGAGGAGGCCCAAGGTTCGTCTTTCCTATGGAGGGTGCTGCTTGAATGGTGTTTGCTGTGGGCCTGGAGGCGGGGTGCACAGTGGAGGTGGGCGTCCCATCTTCCCTACAGCCTCTAGATTGGCGGGTGGTCCCTCCAACAAGTCTACCAGGCCTGGAAGCCGGGCTCGAAGGGGATGGTCCAACCTCTGAACGAGGAGACACTCAGGGCCATTAAGAGCAGGTGACCTCGGGGCCTGTCAGGACCAGAGTCAGGATGGGGAGCAGGTACCCCGTACACAGCCACTCAGAGCTGAGCCCTGGCTCCTTCCCCAGTGACTGCTCCTGTCGACATGCAGGCAGGGGATGGTGGTGGCTTCTGGGGTTCACAGAGTTCCATTCCTTCCTGGGCCTCACCCCAGCCTCCTAGCCCAGCTTCCAGAGGCCTGCTTCTCCTTGGGTGTCCCCATGAGCACTGACTTCTCTGTGGAACTTGGTGGGGGTCTTAGAGGCTGGGACCAGGCTGGGGGCTTCCTTCCCTTGATCCGAGAACTTGCTGTGGAGAATCCAAGGACTGGGGATTCAGTAGCTCTCAGACCCTTGGTTTTCTAGGTCAGAGGAGTCTATTGCAGACTCGCCCCGACCTGGGACAATGTGAAGCATGGGGACACTCAGACTGTGGGGTCAGTGTCCAGCGGCTCCACGGCAGTGCGCCGGACTCAGAGCCCAGCCCTGGCCCTCACCACTGGGGACCTCGGGCAAGCCTCATTCCCTCATCAGGAAACGGTTAATCATGCCACACCCTGCTGGAGTCGAGAAAGGTGTGGATGTGATGCTGTGTGACATTGCATGTGTAGTCAGTGCTCAAAAGTGGTTGCAGATATAAAATTCCCAGGATTACGGTATTTTAGAATCCCAGACCTTTGGAGGTCCAGAGGGAGGTCGGGAGGAAGCTTCTGAGATGTGGGTCCAACTCTCCTTCGAGAAGGGCTTCTCCTCCCCCAGGTCTGTGATGCTGTCACCTGTCTCTGTTTGACCCCTGCTCTCTCTGACCCTGCCTCACTTTGAGGTCCTGGTACCTGGAGAGGTGCTGTATCATAGTTCAGCTTTCTGAGTGATTTGAACCTCAAGAAGGGTCACAGTCACTACTCAGGGGCCTGACGTTGGGGATCAGCCCACTGCTTCTGGGCCCACTTCCCTGATGGCCCCAGGCAGGAGGCAGGGTAGGCGGTGGGCGTCTGGGTGCTCTCTCCACCCTGGACGGCAGGCAGCCAGGCCAGGCTGAGAGCTCCCGCCTCCTGTGTCCCTGGCCCTGGCCGGTCCAGGGCTTAGGAGGGCCTGTGACCCCTGCTGAAGTGAGGAGGATGCATTGTGTCCTGAAGGGCCCCTGGATCTGAGTCTGGGCTTGGATTGAAACCCCCGTCTTCTTGGAGTGAGGCCTGGGTGACTTTCTGAAGATCTCAGAGTCTCTGTTTCCACATCCTTAAGTGGCAGCAATGACCCACTCCTCTGGGCAGTGGTGAAGATTCAACCCGATCCAGTCAGTAGAGCCCCACCCAGCACCCCGCACTTAGTAGGGTCTCTCCTTGGAGAGAAGGCATTGGTTTCAGAGCCTGCAGCTCTAGGGTGAGCCTGGGAACACCACAGGGTCACCCGCTCCAGCTGAGGGCACTAAGGTGTGTTTGCTTCCTGGGACTCAGACCCCAAGTTATGTGTTTTTCTATCCCAGGGATAGGAAAAGGACATTTAAAGCACGACAGGAGGGCCCAGGTGTTCCCCGGAAGCCAGCAGGGGTGGAGGCAGGGCCTGCTGGGAGGCGGGGTCCTGGTGGGGGAGTGTACATCTCGGGTGGGCCCTGGGAAGAAGAGCGCCCAGGGCAAGCATATTTGGTCCCAGGTTCTGGCCCACCATTGACAGCAGTGTTTCTGTGGACAAGTCACTAAACCGCTCTGCGTCTCAGTTTCTTCACCTGAAAATGGGCAGATCAGGTCTCAGGTTGCACAGGCTCACGTGTGCTGCACATGTAGGGCAGGTCTTGGTGAGGTGCGGGCACCGGGAGGGCTTGCTGATGGCTGCTCTTTCAGGTCCTCCCTCCCCAGCTCCTCTTCCAGGGAACACCTCTGCCCGTGGGGTGGGGTTGGGGCACCAGGTGAGCAGATAACGGCCATCCAGCACTGTCAGGTGGGGCCCTGCCCCCCAGGGTGGATGAGGGCTGAGGTGCTTGGCTCTCTTCCCCCAGCCTCTCTCCACGGCAATCCCCCTGCCACCATTGGCTCCAGTTGGCTTCCACATTGCCCGGCCCAACCTGGGGTATGGCTGGATACAGGGAGAGCCAGACCTTGATAGCTCCTCCCATGGGAATGTGTCTTCTCACTCCCTGGCTGACCCAGCCACTCCATCAGTCATCGGCTCTCCCAGGGCACGTCCCAAGGTCTGCGAGGGGGAGGCAAGAAAGGGCCCAGTCACCGGGGAGGCTGGTGGGGACCCTGGCGGGGGCCTTGAAGAGAATGAATGTGGGTGGGTAGAGAAGGCAGGTGGCCCCGCCAGAGGTGGGGATGGGCTGAGTGGGGTTTTCTTCCTCTTTGAGCTCCTGGCAAATTTCTGCTCCTCCAAGCCTCAGCCTTGGCACAGCCCCGCTGGAGGCCTTTGCTGCCTTGAGGCAGCCGATGGGGGCTTCCCACCCTGTCATGGATAGCCTCTTCTGTGGCTCTGTGGCCCTGAGCCTGGCCTGGTGCTGGCTGTGGCCAGGGTCTGGAGCAGGGAGGCCGGAGACTCAGGTGAGGGTTGCACGCTAGGGCCCATAAATTGTCCCTGACAGCAGTGGGAGCCACTGAAGCATCCTGAGCAGTGGAGGCTGGGACGACAGCAGGGTTCTATGGAGGGGACAGGGCGGAAGGCCCTGCAGTGACACAGCCGCAGTGGGCTGAGAGAAACCCCGGGCAGGGGGACCTGCGGCCACACCCCTGCTGCCCCGAAAGGCTGCAGAGCCTCATCTGCCCTGAGTGGGGGATGAATCCAGGGTGTAGATCACCCTGGCGAGTGGGCATCGATTTCCATTAAAAGGCTGGGTCGTGAATTTTTCTCTCCTGCCATCCTCTGACAGGCCCGGCCCAGGGCTTGGCTGCCTGGAGGGGTGGGGAGCAAAGGAGGGGAAGAGGGACAGAGCCAGGGTGGGGTAGGGATGTTCATGAGCCTCCCTCCCCCATATATCCCATTCCTCCCTCCTCCAAGCCCAGACACGCAGGTCCCTGTCACCGTCCCAGCCTGCCCCACAGTGTCCTTGTCAGCAAACCAGGGCTCCCCCTCACAGTCCTGGTCTCTTCCTTCATGGCTGTCCTCACAATTTGTATTTATTGCTTTATTTGCTTAATGTGCAAATAAAAAGGCTGTGGCCGCCTTGTTGGTAGTCTTGTCCCTAGTGCCTGGGACGGAGGAGGCACTCGAAAAATATTTGTTAAATGAAAGATAGAAAAGTTCAGTAGGCTTCTGGCTGGGGCAGACCCCCACCTTCAGGAGGCACCAACCAGGGAGCAGAGGAGGAGGAAGCTGAGGGCCTCATGTCTGCCCAGGGTACTTGCATCTGGCCCTCTTATGGGAAGGGAGGGGAGGGGCCCAGGTGTTCCCTGGAAGCCAGCAGGAGTGGAGGCAGGGGCTGTCGGGAGGCTGGGGTCCTGGTGAGGGGGTGTACACAGGACAATGAACACTTGCAGGTCAGGGCAGGAGAGCGGGTGTTTAGGAGCCAGGGTCGGCCCCACAGAGGGGAGGGGAGGCCACTGTGTTGCTTTGTCACACACCATAGTCCTCTGTCCTTCCCTGGGTGTTTGCTACTCCTCTGGAGCAGCCACTTCCAAAAAATCTGTGGATTGTTGAGTGTTTACTTCCCTGCTTCTAAATAACTGGCTTCTTTGCTGCTTTTTGGTTTCCCTACTTCAGGCATTAGCTATTGACTTTTACTATATAAGCTGAGGATTTAGCTTCCACCCCACTCAGCTACGTAATATACTCTGATTATTTTTCCTTTCTGGACAACTCGGTTTTCCCTGGAGTTAATGATTGTCTTTTTAGGGGGGTGGAGGGAGGCTTTCTGAAAATCACTCATTCAGTTCTCACCTTTTCCCAGTTGAGTACAACTCCTGTCAACATAATACATGAAACACTCTACCAGTGTTATCTTCTTGAAGAAATTATCTCCCTGAGCCTCTGAGCTGCTCTTGGCTTATTTTGACATCCTCTGTGCAGCAGACATGCGGGGCCCCATATCCGTGACTCTGGGGATCCCTGTCCCCGCTCTTGCATTGGCCCTCTTGCTCCCCAGACCCCACTTCCTCCTCTTGGTTTACACGAACATTTTGTAATACATACCCTCTGATAGCTTCCAGAAAAGTTACGTGGGAGGTACATTTTTGAGACCTTGCATGTATGAAAACTTCTTCATTCTTTCCTGCATCCTGGTGGTCTGACTGGGTATAGAATTCCAGGTGGAGATCTTCTTTTTTCCCCCCAGAATTTTAAAGGGGCCCCTCTCTTTAAAGTTATTGCTTACAGTGCTGGTGTTAAGAAATCATGGTTGCTCTGACATTTAATTCTTTGCATGCTACTGGGAATTTTTCTTTCTGGAAGCTTCTAGAATCTTCTCTTGCTCCCCTTGTTCTGATAATTCACCATGTGCTCTACCTTGATGAGGGTCTGCCTTTTCAAATTGGAAATTTGTGTTTTTTGCTCTGGAAAAGTTTTTAAATTGCTCCTTTCATGTTTCCTAACCTCTGTGTTTTTCTCTTCTCATTTTCTGGAACGCTAGTTAACCAGACATTGTGCTTCTTGGAGGCAGCCCTGGCTTCCTTATCTTTTTGCTCCTTCATCACTTTTTAAAAATCTTTCTGCTCCTGTTTCTAGGAGATCTCCTAAATTTTATCAGTCTGTCCTTCCAATGGATTTTTTAAAATTCTGCTGTATCAATGTTACATTTCAAAGATTCTTCCAGGCAAGAGACCCTCAGTTTGATCCTGCCCAGTGGAAAAAAATCACTACCAGCCTTCCCTGGGCAGAGGTAGAGAGGGAGATCCTTGGCGTCTGTCTGCTTCTTATACAGACTTCCGAGCAGTCCTTCGTTCCTGTGTCCAGGGGTGCCTGGTACCACCAGGACCTGAGCCTGGATTCTACCAGTTAATAGGAGAGGGGCTTAGGACTCTTCTTTCATAGTTCTGTTCTGTTTTTTTTTGTTGTTTTTTGGTTTTTGGTTTTTTTGAGACACAGTCTCGCTCTGTTGCCCAGGCTGGAATGCAGTGGCATAATCTCAGCTCACTGCAGCCTCAACTTCCCGGATTCAAGTGATTCTTATGCCTCAGCCTCTTGAGTAGCTGGGACTACAGCTGTGTGCCACCACACCTGGCTAATTTTTGTATTTTTAGTAGAGACGGGATTTTGCCATGTTGGCCAGGCTGGTCTCAAACTCCTGACCTCAAGTGATCCGCCCACCTCATCTTCCCAAAGTGCTGGGATTACAGGCGTGAGCCACTGCGCCAGGCCTGCTTTCTAAGTTGTGCCAAGCCAATTGCCATTCATCCATCTGTTCTCCAAGTTTCAAAACCATGTTGCTGTTCCCTCTTCTTTCATTCTTGGTCCTTGTGGATTTATGCACAGGAAAGAGTCTTCACTGTTGTGATGGGGCTTTGGAAGGAAGAGGAGGTAAATGCAATGCCTGCCTTCAATCTGCCATGGTTAGTCTGTGTACTCACATGGGCCTCCTTTCCTTCTGGTGGATATGTAGAGCATTCCCCGTTTTCACTCTTACAAACGTGGCTGCTGTGAGCGTTGTGGACGTTCTCTTCATGCGTGTGGGAGACTCTTGGAGTGGAATTGCTCTGTAGTAGGATGCGTGCATCTTCGGCTTCACAAGATAAGGTCAAATGATTCCCCCCAATGCTTGCAGCACCTTCCCTGGCCACCACCAACATATGAGAAGTTGGTGTTGCTCCAGCGATGCTTGACGCTCTCTGGCCTTTTAGCTGCCCACCAAGTTAACGAGTGAAGCACTGTGTCTGGAAAGGCGCTGTGGCATTTCTCGGAACTCCGCTGAGCTTCTGCAAGCCTTGCCACGTGCTCCTTGGTCTCCTCTTCTGCCAGTTGCCTGTTCCTATTCTTTGCCTTTTAAAAAAAGTGGGTGATTTGTCTTTTTCTTATCGACTTGCAGAATTCTTTATATAGCCTGGAAACAGTTTTTTTTGGTCAGCTGTATATGCTGCAGGTATATTCTTCTGGTCTGTCTGTGGCTTGTCTTTTCCCGTGGTGATGTGTTTTGTTGAACAGATGATTTAAGTGGTAACAAAGTCAAATTTCTCACCTTTATGGCTTATGCTTTTTATTACTTGTGGGGGATGAGCATTTTTAAGGCTCTTGATGTATATTGCTAAATTATCAGTGAGAAAAGTTGTTCTAATTTGCCCTTGGAAGGGGCAGAGAGATGACAGGCATCCCAGGTGCACATATGGTGGGTGCAAATGCAGACAGAGAGGGGATCAGGAGTGGGATAATTAATGAACAACTAAAATGCGTACAGTGCACAAGGCTTCAAAGTGCTGTTGAGGAAAATGTGTTACTTGATCCCTGACGGCCTCCTAAAAGGCCCCCTTCTTTGTTCTCCTATGGAAAGTGAAGGCCCCCACCATGGGGTGGTCACAGGTGACTTTGATTCAAGCTCAGCTCCAGCTGAGTTGGCTGGGCTGGGAGTTGAAGAGGCTCAGGGGAGGGTGGTTAATTAGTGTCCAGGGGAAGGTGGGATGAGCGGCCACCTTTTCCCATGGCTGGAGCCGTGTGTTTTGCTGGCAATGGAGTGTTTGTGCCGCCTGGGGAAGTGGGAGGGGCTTTGGGGTCACAGAGCCCTGGACACTACCTCATGCCAGCTCTGTGCCCTCAGGCAGGCTCTGGCCTTCTCTGAGTCTGTCTCCTCCTGCCTAGAAAGGGAGTGGTGTAGATGCAGCCCTTGGGCAGCTGGAGGGCTGAGTTAGATAAGGCACGTAAGAGTTCCCAAAGCCAGAAAGGTGCTCTCCGGTGGAAGACCTGTTCCCCGGGGAGAGCTGTGGGGGAAGGGTGAGCACCCAGGAAGACAGCAGGGGAGTAGGCTGCACAGGGACACCTTCGAGGGTCAGTCAGTGGGGGGCGGGCAAAGCCTGTGGTTGAGGGAGGATCCAGTGCCCTCCAATTGCTTGTAAAATGTCCTTTTTGAGAAACTGACCTTGGTCCAGTGAGTGGGGAGAGGGGGATGGGTGAGGGCTGGGGGAGGTGCTAGGTCGGGGGTGGGGGGAGGGTATCCCCGTCCCCAGCCTCTGCTCACTTGTGTCCCCATCCCTTCTCCTCTCTAGTTCCCAGGCTGGCCTTTCACCTCCTGGCACACCCAGGCCTGAGGGGTTAATTTTGAGGGGACTGAGCGAGCCTGGCGTGGCACTATGTAAATCCATACACTTTCATAAACTGCTTAATTAGGCGAATGTTAATGAGACGTTAATTACTGTTGTGCCCGCAGATCCCACAGAAACGGGGATTATGTTTCTCTTCAAACATCCCGTCTTAATTATAACTTGTGCTTAATTCTACAGCTTCCACCAGCCGGGCGAGGGCGGGTGGGCACCTCCCTTTCTCGGCAGTTCTCTGATGGCTCCTCACTTTTGGTCTTCTGTTCGTTCCTCAGACATCTGGTAAGCACCTACTATGTGCCAGGCACAGTCCTGGAGCTGGTGCTGGTGCTGGGGTGACAGAGAGCACTCAGCCCCAGTCCCCTAGGCAGCCCTCTGCCCTGTAGGGAGGTTGGTTTGTAAGTACATAATTGCAGCAAAGGACCCTGGGGCTTGGCAGGCGTGGGTGGTCCCAAAAAGGAAGTGGTTTGTCTCTTCGGGTGGTGGGTCAGGGAAGGCTTCATGGAGGAGGTGACCTGTTGGACTGAGTATTGAAAGTGGGAAAGTATTCACCAGGTAGATAGGAGGCTGGAAGTTTGAGTGGAGGGTGGTCCTGCTTGGCCAAAGACCTGGTGGTCGAAGCCTCATCCCCTGTGTGCCCCCATCTCCAATCCAGATCTCTTGGCCTTGAAACTCAGGAGTCTAGGAGCCTCTTCAGAGAGACTTGGCTCTTCTCAGGGCCACTGAGTGGCCTTGGGCAGGTATCTGCTCCTCTCAGGGCCTCATTTACTCCATCTTACTCTGAGGGCCTGGTCAGGAATTGATGTGGGTCTTTGGTCTCAACCCAGGGAAGAAGGTGGTCAGGGTAGGCTTCCTGGAGGAGGCCTCTCCAAGGCCTGCTCCTCTACCCACAGCCTCTACCTATCCCTGGGTCCACTCTGCCTTCACCCAGCAAGGGCTGCTTAACATGCTGCCTCTGCCTCTCCTTGTTCTTGTTCACCCTCAGATACCAGGAAGCCTCAGGCTGTTCTGGCCGCAGCCAAGCCTGCTAGGGTGAGTTAAGAGCTGAATTATCAAACTCTCAAAAGACCCAGGAGGGCCTGAAGCCCCATTTTAGAGATGGGAGACATGAGGCCAGAGAGGGTCAGAGCCTGGCGTGGAGTTTGCACAACATATCCAGACCTCACTCCATCGCTCATGTCCACTCCACAGACAGGAATGCTGAGGCTCAAAGAGGCTATATGCCAGGGATGGAGGCTTCAGGGGCTGGGCACGTGGCAGGGCCTTAGGGAGCCTCTTTGGGTCATCTCTTCTGATGCCACTCCCCTGGAGAGGGGACCCATGGGCAAAGGGGCGACAGGCACCTAGGGAGGCGACTCCGCTCTGTGTCCCTGAAGCTGAGAAGCTGCCTTGGCTCCCTAGCCCTTGGGGCTCTTTCTTCTGGAGCTCCTGTCGGAATCTCTCCCCCGAGCACTTAGTTACGGTGGAAGATGATTTACCTGGAATGTCCTGTGCCTGACCTGGACCAGATTAATGGCATTTGTAGTCTAGACATCTTAACTCAAAGGAGCACAGTCACGGAGGAAAAAGCCCTTTAGCCCATTCCGCGTATCTGAACAATTACAACTCAGCCCTTCACGCTGGTCGTTGTGTCCCTGAATATGAAGCCAAGAATGTCTGTCCCAGCTCCTGCGCCATCAGCAGGACTGTGAGGACGGCCTTTGGTCGCAAGTGGTCCTGTGCCTGTGACTGGGCTGCTGTGGCCTTGTTCCTCACAATTTACATTGTGTTCACAATGTGGTGGTGGTCCCTGCATTGCCCCACCCAATGCACTGCAGCAAATTTTTGGTTTAATAGAATGGTGTGAATTAAAAATGGATACTTGGGCCAGGCACGGTGGCTCACAGCTGTAATCCCAGCACTTTGGGAGGCAGATGGATTACTTGAGCTCAGCAGTTCGACACCAGCCTGGGCAATGTGGCGGAACCCCATCTCTACTAAAATAAATAAATAAATAAATAAATAAATAAATAAATAAATAAATAAAAATTAGCCAGGCACGGTGGCGTGCACCTGTAGTCTCAGCTACTCGGGAGGCTGAGGTGAGAGAATCACCTGATCCCGGGAGGCAAAGTTTGCAGCGAGCTGAGGTCAGGCCACTGCACTCCAGCCTGGGTGACGGAGTGAGACCCTGTCTCAAAAAACAAACCCACAAACAAAACAAAAAAAGAGGATATTTATGAACAATCACAACAAAATAAAACTTTTTACCAAATTTCTGTGGTTTGTGTGTTTCGGGTTGTATTCCCAATTTGGTCCCAGTTTTGCAGCGAAGGCCCCTGGGGCAGGGAAGAGGTATGGGGGTGCTTGGCAGGTAATTGAGTCCTATTACCCTCACCTCCTTTCCTGGCACCCAGGATGTGCTCACTAATTCCTTCTCTTATGTCCCAATTCCTCCAGCCCCGGGAAGGACACAGGGGGCTCAGTACAGATTTAGAGATTTGGAACCTCAGAACTCAAGGCTGGCTCCCAGTGAGCGGCTAGCCCAGGGGTCTCAAACTCAGATGCCCCAGGGGCCAGGCAGGGGCTGGAAATGAGGACTGTGGGGAACTGGAGAGCCAGCCATCAGCCCCAGCTGACTGCTACCATGTGCAAATAAATGCAGGCCCTCTGTGGCCAGATTCAACTTTTCCAGGAGAAACCAGAAATCCAGATTTCTATGTAATTTGCAAAAGTTGGCAACCGATTCTTGTCTTTAAAACCACTGAGCAGGCCAAACAAAACATTCTGCTGCTCAGTTTGTAACCCCTGTTTCTGGTTCAGCCCCTGCTTTTGCAGACAGGGACGGAAACCTGGTGGGGCTGGAGGATGGGACCCTGGACACCCTTAGTGGCTGGGCTCGCTCCAGAGGCCCCCTGGTTTCCCACTTCCTTGAGCCTCTCCATATCCAACCTGGGCTGTTAGATGTTCCCCTCCCTCCCCAGCCCCAGCAGGCACCCCGACACCTTCACCACGGAGGAGGGAGTCATCAGGTGTGTGGAATGACAGCCAGAAATACGGCTGCTGCAGGGAAGCAGGCATGAGTCACTGCCTCTCGCTCTTTTAAGGAGGAAAAAAAAGGCTGCCTCCTTAGAATTGTCACCCAGGCCCCCTCGGGGAGGCAGGTGGGTGGGGCTCTGAGACCTGGCAGTTTATTTCTGGGCCACGCCCCCTCCAGAGGCTGGCACCAAGTGAGCAGTAGTGCCTGGTTATGGGTGTGGCTCAGATGCCAGGCTCCCCACGGCTGTAGCCAGGGCACAGAGCTCAGCATGTTTGTTCAGTTATGACTTATAAAAATAACACAGGGACTGTTTTATTAAAACGGCTGTGTTCCCAATCAACACGCTTTGATAGGACACTCAATTAGAGCAAGGTTTACAGAGAGGCAGATGCCCCCATGTAAACTGGCATCTTTCTCCCCAGTTGCCAGCTCCAGTCCATCACTTCTCATGTGGTTTCCTTTCTCAGCTGGGCATGAGACAAATCTTTCTTTCAGCTCCCCTGCACCTCTGAAGTTAGGGGAAGGGGCATCGGGGTGACGGGGATGGTGGCTGAGCGCCTGTGGCATGCCGGGCACTGGGCCTGGTGCTTCAATATACTGCCTCACTTACTGTTGACAGCCACCTTGTGAGGTCAGTGTAATTGGCTCCATTTTTTCAGGTGGGGAAACTGAGGCTCTTAGAGAAACTTGCCCTCAGTCTGCTGCCTCAGGCCCCCTTGGACTGAGTTGGCTCTGGCAGTTGGGGAGTTAGCAGGCTGGCCCTGGCCTCCTTCCCAGCTGCCCTCCAGCCTTCCATCTGGGAAGGGCTTTCCAGTCCACACTTCTCCTCCGTGCCAGGTCACTCTCAGGCCCAGGGGTGCTGGGGGCTGCAGGGGGGCTTGTAACCTCAAGCCAGAGGCCAGTGAAGTAAGGGGAAGCTACATGCAAGGTAATGTATGGGTGTGCATGTGTGTGGTGGCTGCACATGTGGGCATTTAACCTGCAGAGGTCACATGCCCACCTGGGGGTCTGCTACCTACTTGCCTGCCCTGCTGTTAAGTGCGTTCCAGGTCTTCAGCGAAGACCCTGATTTTACTCCTTATTCGGGGAGGGTCGGGAGGTTTGGTCTCAGGGACTCCCTCTGTTAGGGGCCTGGTGGGCTCCCTATGGGCTGAGCAGGGCAGACTCCACCCCTGGAACACCTCTGACAGGCCCAGGCTGAAACGGGGATAGCCCTGGGGAAATTCAGGGCCTCACCCGACTATGCTGCTCCTGGCTGCACCTCCCTGATGATGGTGATACTGTCATTGCCATAGATCTTCCTCTGCCGAGCGTGGTGTGAGAGGCTTTTCCTAGATAGGACCCCATCTGATCCTCCCAAGACCCCCATATAGTAGGCAGCCTTGTCGTTTTCCAGATGAGGAAGCTGAGGCATAGTGACTGTAAGCATCTTGCCAGCATCACAGAGTACAGGGGAAGGTAGGGATTTGAGCCCAGACATCTGACTCCAGAGAATGTGCTCACCAAGAATACAAGCCTTGGCTGCCCGCCTTGGCCCAAACTCAAGCCTCGCCTCCTCCACGAAGCACACCCTGACTGCCTCTGCTGGCTCTGACCTGCCCCAGGTGCAGCTCTCTCTCCCTTGCAGGGTGACTGGCTTGGCTATTCTCCTCTCAGAGCTTGCAGATGGGCCACAGGGTAGAGGAAATACCTGGAAGAGGTCAAGTGAGCTTGGCTTTGGGAGCTGGAGAGGACGGGACAGAGTCTAGTTTGCCGTGTCCTTTACAGACAAGAAAACGGAGGCCTGCAGACGGAGAGTGCTGGCCTAGGGGTGCACAGTCAGTGAGGGGTGGAGCTGGACTCCAGCCTCCAGTCCAGCGCTCTTTCTTCTGTACCAACTTGTTGCATTGGTTTTATTTCAGAGACAGGCCAAGAGGCATGGTGGGGGAGAGGCCAGAAGGGAACCCGGCTAAGACCCCTTTTCCTCTCCTTGCTTCTAACCCTCTAACCATGCAGGCTTGCCATTTTCCACCTCCCTCCCATCCTTCGCCTTCCCACCATTAAAAAAAAGAATCGGGAGGCGAGGGAGGGGCGAGCCATTGACTTAAATGTTTAAATTAGCCTCACTTTGCTGAAAGCTGGGTGTCAGGATAAATCCAGTCCTACAGTGTCATATATCTTTTCCTGAGTGGGAAGTTGGCAAATAAATGAGTGTTCTTCATATATTATTATGGCCTGACACAGCCGAGGCAGGGAAAGGCAGCCCACGGTGATTAATGAGCAGGTCTGGGGCTAATGAGCCAGAGGTTGGGCTCCTATGGGGGCCTGTGCCTGGCGCCTGGGCCTGGGTATGGGGCTGAGCCCCTGCTGGGGGTTGTTCCGGCCAGCGCTTGCTTAAGCTAGGAGGCCTATGGTGCCTTGCCTTCTCCTCCTCTTCTGTCTGTCCTTTAGGGCGACACCCTGCCCCGCTGGCTCTCTTTGCCCCGTCCCCACACCCTGTCTCCTTTTCTCTGGAGACTTGAAGTGACATTTCTGAGGTTCACGGTCCATGGAGGGAATAGAACCCTGCAAGGAAAGACCATGAGATCTTGACATCTGCGTGGTATTGATATTTTAGATTAAAAGACACCTTGACTTGGTCTTCCCGGTATCCCCATTGACCAGGAAGGAACTGAGGCACAAAGACGAAAGGTGATCCCTCTGAGTCTGTGGGGGCCCAGCCTCCGCCTCTGTGGCATTCTACCGCCACCTCAGTGTTGCTCTGGCCGAGTGGAACCCCCAGAGGATGCTGGAGTCAGCAGCCCCTGTGCATGGTCAGCGCCTGACGAGTCCAGCCCTGGCCACTCTTGTTCTGGGGACTCAGATACTCTGTCCTGTCAGAGCATAGCTCCTTCGGCACATTGCCCAAGAAATCCCGTCTCAGAGACATCAGAGTCTAAAACGTCAAACCAAGATGATCCCTGAGGAGCCAGAGTGGCCTCCTGGAGGAGGTGGCCTTTGAATCAGGGACACTGGTGGGGAGGGGAAGGCAGGGTGGCTTGGCCAAGGAGCAGGGCAGTTAGGGCCCCCAGCATGTAACCTTGCCCAAGGACTGTGGGTCCTTCCTAGGTGTGGGCTTCATTTCCTGGTGCCCCTCTCCCTCCCCCAGACTGTAGGGGCTGGAGGTATGGGTGGGGAAACCTGGAGGTATGGGTGGGGGAGCTTCCCCGGGGCTGAGCTCCAAGGTATCCCTGAGGGATGAGTGTGTGAGCATGGAGTGTGTGTGTGAGGTGGGGCACGTTGGCATTGGGGGGCAGTGGAGTATGGTGGTGCACATATGTGGGGATGTTCAGTGCCCTCTAGGGAGGTGAAGTGGGTGGCATGGGAGTGCAGGGTCATTCCCCTGAGCACGTTCTCCTAAAGTGACACCTTTGCAATCATCTTTCAAGTTAGCGTGTCGATGATGTTCTTAACACTGTGAGGAAAATGTGCAGAAGTAATTGAAAGCCAGACAGTTAGACGCCAGATGCGGGGAAATGGTCACGTTCACTCCCTCACCAGCCAGGGCTGCTGAGCCTGGGCTCCCGCCTTCGGCCTGGCCCTCCCTTAGTGGCATGTGTGTGTATGTTTATGGTACCTTGTGCGAAGGAGTGTGTGTGCCTGTGTCATTGTATGTCAGTGTGAGTGTATTGTGAAACCGTGTGTGAGCACGTTTGTGAGTGTATCACTGTGTTTTGGTGTGTATAGGTCTGAGAATGCATGCTTGATTGTGTCATTCTGTCAGTGCTCCTTGTGTGGACGTGCTTTTGACTGTGGGTGTCAAAATGGTCGAGACTTTTGGGCCCAGTCTTCCTCCTGGATCTTAATAAGAGTTGTGGGCTCTGTGACTGTAAAGCATTGTCCAAGTGTCATGGGTCATTTGCTGCAATCACACCAGGAGGGATGCAGAGATCAGGACCCCATGGGGAAGAAAGTGGGCTGGGTGGGGCAGGGCCTAGCCTGGGCCTGGCTGGCCCATCTGCGTGTACCTGGGCCCACGCGCTCCCCGTCCCTGAGGCTTTGCCTCTCCAGCCCTGCCCTAGCCCGGCCCCAATACCCCGGCCCCCACCACTTCCCGCCTGCAAGCCTTTGCTGGGCCACACTGTCCAGACAGGATGGGGTGGAGACCCTGCTCCCACCGAGGAGTCAGGATGAAGAAGAACTTGGGAGCAGTTAAATGTTAAACCACATTGGGCTGGATCAGGCTTTGGAAGATTGAAAGGGAATGTAGCTTTGCTGAGGGGAGGAAGGAGGAAACAGCAAGGGCAGATGTGTGGTTTTGGGAAGGAGGGAGGAGCATGGGGCAGATGGGGAGGCGGCCAGTGGGGCCGGGCCCCTGACAAAGGTGAGGAGCTGGAGGTGGCTGCAGAAGTCTGGCACACAGTAGATGCCCAGGACATACCTGAAATGCAGCTGGGGGTCCTGTTACAGAGTTTTCCTTGTGACCTTGGGAAGTTGTTAACCAGAAAGTGTGACTGTAACATCACCGATGATAGCAGCTGTTTCCTAAGCCCCTACAGTGTGGGCAACACTGTGCCCACCACCCTACTCACGTTAGTCCAGTGTATTATTTCATTTTACAGATAAAGACATGGGGGCTCAAGGTGGTGGTGACCTGCCCAAGGTGACAGCACAGATCAGTGCTGGTCCCAGGATTCAATCCCAGGTCTAACTCCAGAGCCTGTGCTGCGCCCATGCCTCAGTTTCCTCATTTCTGCCACGAGGGCCTGGAAGAGAGGACTTCATATTTGGCCTGCTTTAGTGCTAAAGGCTGCTGACCCCAGAGTTCCCTCTTCAGAGTAAGATTCTGTGCTTGGCTGGGGGAGCTTCCTCCTTCCCCATCAGATCCCTGGGGCCACCTCCCTTCCCCAGTCCAGCGTGAGGCCAGGTCTGGGATGGGCAGGGGCGGAGGAGGCAGAGCCTTTTGGAGGAAGGGGCGTTGCCTCGCTCCTGAAGGGAATTGGTTGGGACCTGGCTGTGCTCCAGTCTGGTCCTAGGAGGAGGGCCTTGTGCATCCATCTGTGACTTGTCCTCCTTCCCTACAGACATGGTTGGCAGAGAGAGAAGCCACGCCTTTTGTTTGCACAGCCCCCGGATAAGTCAGAAAGCATCTCACCTGCATTACCTGCCCCAAGCTTCACAACAACCTTGGGAGCTAGAGACCACCAGGGCCCATCTTATAGGCAAAGACACTGAGTTTCATGAAAGCCTGTGAATTTCTCAGGGTCTTCAGTGACTGAGGGCAGAGCAGGGCTAGGCCATCTTCTGCCTACCGGACCTACCCTCACCGTGGCCCTCTGACAGGCCAGGGCAGGGAGGCTGCACTGTGGGGCACAAAGGGCAGCCCTGACTTCTGAGGAGGTTGCCAGAGGCAGGGCCTGGGGCTGGAGGGGCCACTCTACAGGCTCTTCCTTCTCAGAGCCCCACCCCAGAACCCCCAGCACAGCCTAGGCTGGGACTGCCACCCACAGCGCACTCCAGAGGCAGCTGTGCTGAGCTGGGTGGAGCGTCCTGTCGCCCTGTCACCGGGAGGCGGGCATGCCTAATGAATTAATTAATGTTGGCAAAGCACTTGGAGATCTGGGACTGAAAGGTGTTCAATACATGCAAATCAGAATGATTGTTATTACCCATAATTATGGAGTTTCTGCTGGAGAAATTATTCAGAAGCGGACGGTGGCTGGGCCAGCACAGGGTTCTGCCAAGATCTGCTCCTCGAGAATGGGGGAATCTGTCTTCCTTTCCTCCCTCCCTCCTTCCCTCCCTCCCTCCCTCCCTTCCTTCTCTCCTTCCTTTCTCCCTCCCTCTCTTCCTTTCCCACTTCTTGCCTTCCCCTTCCCCCCACTCCCTTCCTCCTTTCCTCTTTTGCATCCTCTTTCTCCTTTTCCCTCTCTCTCCCTTCATCCCCATGCTTTCCCATCCTCCTCTTCCCTTTTCCTCCTTTTCTTCCCCATCCCTGCTCCCACTCCCTCTCCCAGCTCTGGGCCTGTTTCCTGCTTTTCCACAAATGCCTTCTTTGTCTCATCTCTGATGAAGACAGGCACGTGGCATGGTTTGGAGAAGGAGGAGACTGGGCAGTAGTTTCTCACACACTGGAAGTGGGAAGGACCCAGAAGCTGAGCCTCACTTTTTCCCTCTGTTAAACGGGTGCACAAGGGGTTCCCTCCTTCTTTGGGTGAGTGGTGATGAGCCTCACTTTTTCCCTCTGTTAAATGGGTGCACAAGGGGTGCCCTCCTTCTTTGGGTGAGTGGTGATGCCCAGGAGGGCACTCTGAGTTGCAAGCTTCATGCCTGCAAGGCTCTGCCATACGTTGTTTAGGTAAACACTGTGTGTGTTTGTGTGTGCACACGTGGTGTGTGTGTGCCTCCAGGCTCCTCCTCCTTCAGACCGTGTTCTCAATATGGCTTTGTGTCTTTGGCTGTTGGTTTCCCGATGGCTGAGGCTGACCCTCCTCCACCAGACTGAGCGAGCGGCCCCATGCTGAGTCCTTGGCAGTGCCCACAAACAGCAATCCAAATAAACTCTCTCTCAGCTGCACCCTGCATCCCTCCCCCTACCCCCAGTCTTCTGTCTCCATGGCGATGTTCATCTTTTGTGCCCACCAGCCCCAAGGAGGGCCACTCCCAGATTCAGCACCACGAACAGCGCCTCGCTCAGCCCGGCCCACAGCGGCTCCTCCCAGCTGAACACAGCCTCCATGGGTCATTCTGCCCCAAGCCCCGCTTCCACAGCCAGATGCCAAGGCCAAGAGCATGCCAGTGACTTATCCAGGGGCCCACAGAAGCTTAGCTTTAGAGCTGAACTACAGCCCTGGTCCCTGAACTGTCTATTGCCTCACAAGGAGGCTTTAGAAGGACTTCCTAGCGCTCAGTCAACAAACACTGGGCAAGCACCTACTGTGTGTCTGCCTCTATACCAGGATCGGTGATGGAGGAGAGTTGGAGGCAGGTGGGTCTCTTGTCTCCAGCACGTGGGACCCACCAAACGGTAGCTGCAGCCACAACAACAGCGAGAGAGCCGGGCATGGCAAATATGACAGTACTATGTGCTGGATTCTGTGGTGTCTGTGAGAAGTCCTTGAGAGATGTGAGGCAAAGCAGGTGCCTGTAGGATGGAGCAGTCAGGAAGGCTGCTTGGAGGAAGTGGCACCAAGCCTGGAGAGGCAGAAAAGTGGGGGAAACTGGTTGCGGAAGAGGGGCTGGAATGAAGCTGGCCTGTGTGGGGGTGATGGTGAGAAGTCCATCCAATGGGCTCAGAGCAGCTGGCGGCAATGAGCCTGGGAAGGTCTGCAGTGCCCCATGAGGGGCTAGTCTCTGTCCTGTGGGCACACGGGAAGGTTGACCAGCACAGGGACACAGTGGGACTCCCCTTGCTCTCCAGTGCTGCAGCCTGCTCTGGTATCAGAATCCCGGCCCCCACCTCTCCCTCCCTCCCTTACCTGGGGTCAGCTGATTCCATCTGGAAGTGACAATAGGCTGTGGCTGTCTACGGGGCCTTTGTGCCTTATTGCCCAGCCTGTAATCTTCCCATCCAACACAGGCTCCTTTCTTTTCCTTGGCATTTGTCAAAAAGATGGGACAGAGCCCCAGAGCCCTGTGGGGAGGCCGGGATGGAGAAGGCCTCTTGCTGCCCAGTGATTTGCGTTGCTTTTGCCAGCTGCCTGAGCGGGTTTGCTGGCCACCATGCAGCTGTGTTTGACTTTGGCTAATGAAATAATGTCTTCGCCGAGGAAAGGAGAAAGCCTCTGCTCATTAGCTCAGCTGCCTGCTTTTAGGACAAAAGTCTTTACTGTTAGGGTTCTGGTGCTGGCTGAGTGGTGGGGCTCTGCGGGGAGCCAATGGGGTGGGCAGTCCACCTTGGGGCGACAATGGGAGGGTGAGAGGGGCTGGGGCAGGTGGTGCCGACACTTTCCAGGGACACTATCTCCTTGGCCTTCTGAACCCCAGCAGCGTTTTCTTGGCACAGACACAGCATGGGGTAAGGAAAGGACTTGGGATCACGTAGATCCCGGTTCTGTCCCCAGCCCTGCCACTTGCAGGCCTCATGGCCTTGGGCAAGACACAGCTGACTCTCTGGGCTTTGAGTCACCTCGTCTGAAGAAGGAGGCATGGTCACATGTGAGAGGGCGGCTGCTGGGCTTGGTGAGACGATGGAGCAAAGCACCCGGCACACAGCATGGACTTAGGAAATGCAGGTGGCCTCATGTTCACCACTTAGGATCACAGCCTTACCTTGCTATTGGCCCAGGTCTTGTTCATCTAAAGGTCAAAATCCAGCTGTCTGACCCCATAGAAGGGTGAGATCTTCTTCCCTGACTTCTCCCAGAGATTGGGAGGCAGTGGGGCCAGTTGAATGGCTGGATTCAAAGGCAAAAGCATTTGAAGTGCTCCTTCCCCACAGTTTAGGGGCTAGCGTGAAGGGGCTCCTCAGAGGAGGGAAGGCCGGGATGGAAAGGCCTGAAGCACTTCCCCCTCCTCCAGGAAGCCCTCCAGGAATCAGCTGGAGGTGCTCTTTCTCTGGGTCCCCCCTACCCCATAGACTTTCACTGTGTTCATCCCAGGGCATTGCCTCCCACTGTCACAGGTCTTATGCTCACTCCCATCTCTGTGAAGCTTTCCATTATTCTAAACGTCTCACACCTGTGACTCGTGGACCCCACGGGCGAGGTAGATGTAGTAGGAGCGATAGTCATGGTGGTAAAGGTAATAATCCTAAAAGCAGCCAGCCTTGCTGAGGACTTACCATGTGCCAGGCATGGGTCGAGGCACCCTGCAAGGATCCCTCCCTTACTTTTGGTAGACAGGGTTGGATTGACTCCCATTTTACAGAGAAGAAAGCTGAGGCCTGAATGGGAGAAGGACCTCTTGAGGGCATAACAGGAGCAAAGGCAGAGATTCGCACTTGGGCTCACACCTGGCTGAGGTCCTTTTAGGTTGACCATCACCAATGAAGTGCCCACTCTGCGCCCTGCCTTGGACACAGAGACATGGTACATGCTCAGGCTGTCAAGCAGGTTACAGTCCTCGGAATACCCTCCATGCTGCCCTGTCCTGCCTGACTCCTCCTCGCCCCAACTCAGAGGGGGCAGCTGCATCTTTCCCACTGGACTGGCCCCAACTTTCACTCTGGGGTCCCTTCAGTGTAGACTCCACAGGCAGAGGCTCCAGTCCCATTGGCACTTACCAAGTCCTGGCACATAGTAGGGGCTCACCTAATACTTATTTGGTGGTGGAATAAATGCCATTTTGTGGTTTAAATGAGAAGATGTATCTGAAGTACTTGGCACTCAACCAAATATTTATTGAGTGAAAAAATATCTTTGAGGGGAAAGAAGGAGGTGCAGGTGTCAAGTGCCTGGCTCACGGTAGGCTCAGCACAGGGGGACAGCTGCAGCCATAATTGCTGGCATCCATTCTTCTGAAAGGGGTGGGTGGATGGACCAGAAGCAGGCCCGGGAGGCAGGAGAGAGACGTGGGGAGAAGCAGGCAGGCGCCGCCGGAACTCCCAGGAAGAGGCGACAGCAGGGCGGAGGCTGGTTCGCAGCTGGGGGCCCTGACACCTACTCCGTGTGGAGCTGGGGACCGGGCGCGTGCATGTGTGCACGCGTGTGGGCGGCTGTGTGTAAAACAAATAACTGGAAAATGAATTTAATTATAAGGCACTTTTAATAGTTATTTATATTTAATCCTGCTAATTCTGCTTCTCATGTAGCTAAACTGTAATGCTATTCTTCTTACTCATTTGCTAGTGAGAGTGGGGGAGGGAGGGGAGTGGGAGGTGGCGTCGGGGGAGGGCAGCAGGTGTCCTCTGACCCTGGGGTGGGCCTAGCTCAGGGGTGGATGCTGAGGGCAGTGAGGAAGAGACCACTGACAAGGCTGTCTCCAGGGGCATCCGGGACACGGCCCCTGCTCCGACTCCAGGGCATGTACTCACTCAGCCCCTGGGGAGGATGTGGGGGAGCCATGGAGCGAGACCCAGGTTCAAATCCATGCGTCTTAACTTCATGGGCTCACTTTCTCTACCTGCAAGGTGCTATCACCACCGCCCACACACACACCTGCCCTGAGAGCTGCTGGGAGGATAAACTTTGAGAGGGCGGGCCTACCCCAGGGCAGCTGGTTCAGAAAGGCCGGTTCAGCATCCTCCTTCCTCTCACCAGCCCTCAAGCTGGCTGAGGTCCAGCCTCTCCGGACACGCCCAGCCAGCCCTCAGCTTATTGGCAGAGAAAAGATGATTGACTAACCTTATGGCCAATAACTGACTTCTGCGCCCTATTTCAGGATAAACCCTTAGGCAGGGCTGGAGGGCTGGGTTGGATTGAAAGGTGGTCTGGAGTGGCTTAACCAGGCAGCAGGGAGTGGTCCACGTAGCAGCCATGGGAGTGGGCAAAGGGGACAACACATTCCTAAGAAGGGTCCACGGTGTGGCCCACATGGTGACTTTGGAGGAAAGAGGTCAGGAGTTGGAGACCCAGACCCGCTGTGCTATGGAGACTCTGGGCTGTGAGGCCAGGACGTGAGGGACTGAGGCAATGAAACCAGGGAAGAGCTTCAGACAGGTTTAAGGCCTGGAGGTGGGGCTGGCGGGGGAGGTGCTGGTACCCACTAGGTCCCACCTGGGGGTTGGCATTGGGCTTGTTTTCTGACAGTTTTTCCTGTGGCTGGGATGAAGGCAGGGGCCTTAGAATAGCCTGGAGTGGAGCAGGCAGGTGATGCTGGGCTCAGACCTCTCTCTAGGACCCCATAGAAATTGGGCTAGGGGGCCGGGTGCAGTGGCTCACGCCTGTAATCCCAGCACTTTGGGAGACCGAGGCAGGTGGATCACCTGAGATCAGAATTTCAAGACCAGCCTGGCTAACATGGTGCAACGCCGTCCCTACTAAAAATACAAAAATTAGCTAGGCATGGTGGCACACGTGTATAATCTCAGGTACTCGGGAGGCTGAGGCAGGAGAATCGCTGGAACCTGGGAGGCGGATGCACTCCAGCCTGGGAGACAGAGTGAGACTCCAAAAAAAGAAAGGAAGGAAGGAAGGAAGAAAAGAAAGGAAGAAAGAAAAAGAAAGAGAAAAAGAAGGAAAGAAGAAAGAAAAGAAAAAGAAAGAAAAGAAGGAAAGAGAGAGAGAGAGGGAAAGAAATGAAAGAAAAAG
Organism: Aotus nancymaae; assembly: GCF_030222135.1. Taxonomy (NCBI): domain Eukaryota; kingdom Metazoa; phylum Chordata; class Mammalia; order Primates; family Aotidae; genus Aotus; species Aotus nancymaae. Next base: position 74,328,537 of record NW_026988414.1, read on the forward strand.
AAACAAAGACAAAGAAAGAAAGAAAGAAGAAAGAAATTGGGCTGGGGGCCAGACACTATGGCTCTTACCTGTAATCCCAGCACTTCAAGAGACTAAGGCGGGAGGATTGCTTGAAGCCAGTAGTTCAAGACCAACCTGGGCAACAAAGCTAACCTCTGTCTCTCCCCATCACTGCCCCTCAGTAAAAGAAAGAAAAGAAAAAAGAAAAGGAAAAAATGAAATTTGGCTGAAACTGGGGTCCATGACCTCTTCCGGGAGCAGGGTTGAGGGGAGGAATGGGCAGGGCCACCTTCCTCCATGTGTTGGTTCTTCCCATGTTGTCCTGGTCCCACCCACCATGCTGGGGCCACCTCAGGGCCCTCCCTGGCGGGTGAGGCTCTGCAGGGCATCAAAGGGGTTGGCCGTGCGCAGAGGCTACCCTGAGGGCGGACCCTGAGCCAGGCTTTGTGCTGGGCTTCTTCCAGAGTTTCTCTCATGGAATCCCTGCAGTGATGCTGCAAGGTGTGTGATTCTCTTCCCATTTTATAGATGGGGAAACTGACATGGAGACGTTGAGAGACATGATTAGAGTTTGGGTCATCTGACTCCAAAGACAGTTTCTTTGCCCATTGGCAAACTCTGGTGGCCCAAGGAGAGGAGGCCGATGGCATAGTCAGAGTGTGGGGTGAAGGCACTGCCCTCTTAGGAACAGCTCAGAGAGTGCAGTACCGAGAAGGTTTCCAGTCCTGATGTTCACACCCCCAGGGGCCCGGCAATGGTGGCCCTGGGGCCCTTCAGGCCTGCTGGTGTGGCCAGCATCTTAACCTGCTGGAGAAGGTGCCTCAAAGGGTCAACCACAGTCCCTGTTTAGAGTCACGTGGAAGGAGAAAGGTTGGCTTTGGGCTCTACGGCACCAGGGTTCAGATCTTGGCTCTGCCACTCTGGCAGTGCGCCCTTTGGCCAGCACCTGACCCCTGAACCTCAGCACAGCCACTGCTGTCTGACGCGCAGTGCATGCATGGTACCACCCACCCACCCTCCTCCTCCCGCCTCCTTCCTCCGCTGACGTGTGGAGGAGGGGTAATGACTGAGGGTATGATTCTCTCTGGGATAGTTTCACTTTAATAAGAGACTTTAATGCCTCCGAACCCCAGTGGAACAATGTTTCCCTTTAATGGTGACATTTCAGGCGTGGTGACAGCCGTGGGGAGATGCTGGAGGTGGGGGCCCGCCTGGCTCTGCGTTGATGCAGCCTCCTGCTCTGGCCCTTCTCCCACTCCCCTCCCCCAGGCTCCCGCTGCTCTCTTGCAGGCAGGTCAGTGTTTCTTTAGTTTGATTGAGGGCTCTGTTCTGAGTGTGCTCACTCTGCAGCTCGTAGAAGCCCAGCCTGGGAACTGGCGGGCATTCTGACGCAGACAGGGCAGCCTGACCTCTGCTCTTCTAGGCAGTGAGAGGTTACAGCAAAAGTAATGAACAGGCTTGCAGGGGGAGTGATTGACCTGTCTGTGGGAAACCTGGAGGCCTGGTCCCAGGGAAGAGACTCTGGGCATGACCAGCTGAGCGTGATGGATCTTATCTGTTCATTAAGACGGCACCCACCGCACCCATAGGACCATTGTCTGCACTCCAGAGTACTCACAATGTCTCCTCAGCTGCTCAGTGCTGCCAGAAATGCTCCCAAGCCCTGGCTTTGTTGCCTGGGCAGAGGAGGAGGAGGAGGAGATATGGCCCCCTGCTAGGCGTGGGCGGGGGACTGAGGGACAGAGGATTGGAGCTCTGGAGGACGCAGTCCTGGGGTGGTCAGGTATTCTTAGCAGACTCAGCAGAGCTAAAGGCAGGGAGGGTGTGAAGAGGTCCTGAGGGAGAGGTACATGGACCTGGCCTAGGGGCCTGCGTTCTAGTCCAGGTTTTGCAGCTGATTCCTGTGTGACTATGGGTAAGTCCCTGCCCTCTCCTGGCCTAAATTTTCCCATCTGTCCAATGGGGGTTTTGGTCTAGGTCAGCTGGTCTCTGGCCCCCCCAGCACCCTCCATCCCCGGGAGTAGGGAGTGGTCTCTGGAGCCCAAGGAGCTGAAGAGGGGTGGGAGGCAGACGTATGTGCCGCCGTGCGCTGCGACCAGCACACTCGTTAAGCATCTGTAAGATGGATACACCCCCCAGCTCACCTGGCACACGAGCCTCTGGATTTATTTCTTCCTGAATGGTGCCATCCATCATGCTAACTTTGCTGCCAGTGGTGCGGCTGGCGCCTGCCTGAGCTCCTGCAGGGTAGGGTGCCTTGATATCCTCCAGGCAGGGCTCCTTGCCCCCACCCCCCCATCCCTGCTCCTGCACCTGACCACCCTTCAACTTGTGTCGCATGGGGGCAGTTCTCCCCCTTAAGTCTGCTCCAGTCCCCAGCCAGACTACAGGTGCAGGGTGTTCTAAGGGATACTGGGGCAATCAGGGCTGGCTTCTTGAAGGAGGTGGCCATACTGGCTTTGGACCTAAAAATGTATCTAGGCAGGAAGTGGACAGATGGAAAGAAGACTAAGTGCTTTCGGTACTGGCGTTGAGGGAGGGATGGAATTTATGGAACAAAGAGAGGGAGGCCGCATGCTTATGCTCCTGTTGCTTATGAAAGGCGCTCAAGCAGCAGTGCTTACTGACTGACTGATTGATCCTGCCCACCGTTCTTTTTTTTCTTGAGCCAGAGTCTTGCTCTGTCTCCCAGGCTAGAGTGCAGTGGCATGAACACAGCTTACTGCAACCTGGACCTCCTAGGCTCAGGCGATCCTCCTGCTGCAGCCTCCTGTGTAGCCGGGACCACAGGTGCATGCCACCGTGCCCAGATAATTTTTTGATTTTTTTGTAGAGACAGGGTTTCACTTTGTTGCCCAGGCTGGTCTCAAACTCCTGGGCAGCGTCCTTAAGTGTTGGGACTGCAGATGTGAGCCACTGTGCCCAGCTCCTAGCTCTTATAATTTCCTGTTCTTTCAGACTCGGGTGCTCTTTTACCCCTCCTAAGCATCTCAGGAACTATCCAGTAAGCCCACCCCAGCCTGCATCACACAGTCCCCCACAGCATCCATCTGTCTAGAGGCATGCGGAATATGGCACATTTTGCCCGATCTTGGACAAGCCCCTTCCTCTCTTGAGCCCAGGTTTCCACGTCTGTGAAATAAAGATGGCTGATCTTGCCTGCCAGGGTTGTGAGGAAGAGATGAGCCATTGTGTATGAGGTGAGCGGCACAGGGCCTCGTTCCCAGCAGGGTCCCAGTGCACGTGGGTCTCCTCCTTTACCCTGAAAAAGACCTACAGGTTTCACTGCAGAAAGGACATGTGAGGTGGTCTCCAGCGAATGACCAGAAGCTCAGTGGGCAGAGCCAGGTGTAGTGGCAGTGGTTCTGGATCTCAGCAGGACACCTGGATTGGTGCTAACGGTCTCTACTGGGGATAGCTTTTTTTTTTTTTTTTTTGACAGACTCTCGCACTGTCTGCCAGACTGGAGTGCAGTGGCACAATCTTGACTCACTGCAACCTCCGCCTCCCAGGTTCAAGCGATTCTTGTGCCTCAGCCACCTGAGTAGCTGCAATTACAGCTGTGTGCCATCATACTGGTTAATTTTGTTTTTTTTTTTTTAAGTAGAGATGGGGTTTCACCATGTTGTCTGGGCTGGTCTCGAACTCCTGGCCTCAAGTGATCCACCCGCCTTGGCCTTGCAAAGTGTTGGGATTATGGGCATGAGCCACTGCACACCGCTAGGGAGCAGCTTCTTAAGCCAGGTGTGGTGGTGGATGGTAGGCCTCTGGAGCCAGGCTGTCCAGCTGCCATCCCGGCTGCACTCAGTAGCCCCGTGTGCATGACTCTGGGCAAAGCGCCAGACCTCTCTGTCTTTCTATGTCCTCCTTTGAAAAGGGGAATACATACTGATAGAACCGAACTCACAGTGTTGTCATATTGATTAGGTGAACTTGTAAAGTTTAGAATAATGCTGACTACATATTAACTGTTTAATACAATTTAGTGGCGTTGGTTGTCCAGGCTGGAGTGCAGGGGCGTGATCTCGGCTCAGGGCAGCCTCAACCTCCTGGGCTCAGGTGATTCTCCCACCTCAGCCTCCCGAGTAGCTGGGATTGCAGACGGGCACTACCACGCGAGCTACCTTTTTGTATTTTTAGTAGAGGTGGGGTTTCACCCTGTTCCCCAGACTGGTTCTGAACTCTTGGACTCAAGCAATCTGGCCACCTTAGCCTCCCAGAGTGCTGGGATTACAGGCATGAGCCACTGCGCCAGGCTGGCTTTTGTTATTCTTACTGAGGGTCAGAGAGGTCAGGGGCTTGCTCATAGACACACAGCTTGTGATGAAGGTTCAGGATCTAGGTCGATGCCTGTTCAATTGCAAGCTCTGCTCTTTCCTCTGCTCCAGGCAGCCCTGGTGTCTGCCAGAGGCGCCTGATGTGCAGCCAGGGTCCAGGCCTCATGTGGGGAGAGGTTGAAGCAGGCTCTGCCACGGGGAGTTCTCTTCCGAGTCTCCTTAAGGGCAGGATTTTGTCTGTTTCACTCGCTTCCGTATCCACTGAGGACCCTCAGGACCTGGCATATGATAGGTGCTCAAGAAATACTTGTGGCTTGGCTAGATGGATCAATAAAGGCCGGGAGGGTTACCCGTTTGCTCCCAGGATTCCTGGTGCTCACCATGAGAGCCCCTCACACCTCCATCTTCTGTTCCAGGTTGGGAAGACTCCTCCACCCCCACACTGGCTTTCGGCAGCACCCCCTTCAGCCTTTTGATGCCCACCCAGCTGCCTGCCTCTCCCTAGGAGGCAAACCCTCAGCCTCCCTCCCGCGTTCCCGGGTTCTCCCTGCTCGCTTGTTAACTCGAGAATAACTCCCCAGCCAGTCCTGAACGCGATGCTTTGCCTCTGCTTTTATATTGCAATGTAATTTGACTGTCTAAAGGTTCTTAAAGAAGAGAGAAAAGCAAAAGCATTCCCTCCTCTGCCCAGCGTAGCTTCCATCTTCAGGAGGGATGCGGCAAAACCTGCCAACCCTCTTTCCACTGGGGGTCTTTGGAGCCTGTCTGTCCCTTTAAGAAGGGTACAGGGCACAGGCCTGAGGCCAGGAAGCCTGGGCTCTGACACTGTCCCCTCAAGAGTCTGTGCCCCTCTTGGCCCCTTGACTCCCCCCGATGGGGGAAAGAAGTCCTTTCACAGAGGACATAGTGGGCCCTGGAGCCCTGTCTCCTCTGTTTTCTTTCCGTGGGGAATGCTGGGTGCTTGTGCCAAGCAGAGTGGGCGCCCAGTGAAGGTGTGCTGGAGGTGGGCATAGGTGGATGGAGCGAGGAGGGAAGGGTGCTGCCCACAACTCCTCAGTGAGGCCCTCCTGGCAGGGTAGTCAGCAGAGCCAAGGCAGCATGGAACCCAGGAGGGCTCTTCTCCCGCCCCCACCCTTCAGTCACCCCGTCTCTCCCACCTTCCTCACCAGGTTCTTCTCAATTTCTGAGAAGGTGAGGTTGGGCGTTTGGCCGGGGGCTCTGTGCACTGGCACCACTGCGGGTTCTCTCCATCCTCTCACCCCACCCCAAGCTTTCCTGGAGCATTGTGGACCAGCTGTGAAGGTAGACTCCTTGAGCCTGGGACTGCCAGGGCTGGCCCACACCTAGCTGCTGAGAATTCCTCCCCTCCAGCTGTTTCCTTCTTACCGCTCCCGCCGCTTTGGCAGGCTGTCTCCTCCGGTCTCTGCCAAAGGTGAAGCTGGCCGTGCTCCCACTCTCCCTGGACAGCGCACTACTCTTTGGAATTCGGTTCCCCTGATTGCCCCTTGTGACACCAGCTCTCCAGCAGGCTGAAGAAAAGTTATGGTTTTGCAGAATATCCAGCTTTTTCTCGTTACCCGGGAGTGATGCTCTCTTGTGGCTTCTACATCCTGAACGAGGCAGAATCCCCCTGTCTCTGGCTCTTGTGGTTAACAGCTCTGGATTCACCCACATCTGGGTTCAAATTCTGCCTCCAACAGGTGTCTTAGGTGAGTCATCCCAACCCTGCGCCCTAGTTTCGCCTCTGGACAGGGGACGCTGGTACGCAGCTCAGTAAACTGCTGGGAGGGAGGCGAACTGATCTGTGGCACCTGGAAATGTTCAGGAAGTGTGGCCGTCAGGTGGCTCTGTGAGGCCCTGTTCATGGTGCCTCTGCCTCCCAGAGGCTGTGGGGAGGAGGGCCAGGGAGGAGCTCTGGCTGGGCTGGCCTGCAAGCTGGGGTGGGGCCAGCCGGGGCCTTCTCACCTTCAGAGGCTTTGGAGAGGACGCTCTGCTCCACACGTCCCCGGCAGCTTCTCTCGCCCAGCCTGAGCTAGGCTTGTGGGGCTCCACCAGGTCCATCAGCTCCCTGGGAGCAGCCCCTCTGCCCAGCCTCTTGTCTTACCAGTGCCTGGCAGAAGGCCCCACTGTGCTTGGATGGGTCCGTGGAGCTTCTGGGTGCAGAGAGTGATGCTCAGCCCCTTTGCCTGGCATTGGAGGCGCTGCCCATTGTGGACAGCCCAAGTCCCCCTCTGCCCCTCCCCCTGCCCATCTCTCTTCCTCTATCTGAACCCAGGCTTCCTCTTGGCCTCCTCCTCTCTGATTTTAGCTGAGGTCTTGGGAAGCCTCGTGTTTGGACATTCTAGGAGAGAACATTCTAGACAAGGCTTTCTGGGTGCGTATGGGGACCAGGGCCTCTTCGGCCCTCAGAAGCAAGGCAGGGATGGTTGCACGAAGCTTCCTTTATCTCCAGCCAGACCTGATGCCCGCAGAGCCCGCAGCCTCAGGGGACTGCACTGGGGAAGCTGAGGCGGGAAGCTACTTGTCTGCGGAACCACAAGGTCAAGCTGTTTTGTTTCTCTCTGGCAGTGGCGCCCCTGGGGAGGGTGGCTGGCCGCAGCATCGTCTGTGGGGTCTGTGGGCTGCTCCTCCTGGGTGGCCGGGCCCTGTTTCCAGGGCTGCTGTTGGAGATGCTGGGGCCTAGGCTCCTGAGGACCCCAGGGACGGGCCGCCAGGGGCCTTCCTGGGCAAGAGCCCTGACCTCTGCTGCATCCTGTAAAGGTGACCGGGGTAGGGAGTCCTCAGGGCCCAAAGGCAGAGGACAGAAAACCTGAGACTGGTCAGGGTAGGTTCCAGGAGTTTCCCAGCCTCTCAGGACAGTGTAACGTGGGTGGGGCAGGGGTTGCTTCCTTAAAGGCTCAGGCTTGGGGTGCTGACTCGTGTTCCCAGGAGCTCAGCCAGACCAGAAGTCTAGAGGGCAAAGAAGCCAGTCTAGAGGGGGTACCTCTGGGGCTTTTTGCAGGGTGGTCCCTGCTGAGAGTGCCAGCCCAGCCAATGTCTCCTTCCTGGAGAAGCACTTCAGGTGTCTCTTGCCCCCTAGCCCAGGTTTGGGCTCCTCCTCCAGGCTCTTGGTTCCCTTCCTTGGCCACATGGTATGGTGTCTGAGCTCTTCTGGGGCGAGGGCAGGGTTGGGGGCTGGGGGCTGGGAGTGCCTGAGCCCCAGGAGATGAATGTGTGTGGACGATGACTGTGTAGGAACAGGAGGGAGGTGCTGCCGCCTCGGACAGCATCCCGCCTGCCGCTGTCGCCCGGCCGCAGAGCTCGGCGGAAGCACTGCCTTCTTGGAGCCTCAGCTTCTCTTTCTCCTTCTTGCCTTTTTGGGGGATGAAGGTTAGAGATCTGCTTGGGCCAGCCTCAGTCTTCGGGTGCCCACCTCTTTTCTAAGTCTCTATCCCTGCTTCCCTGGACTGCCCACCCTACTGTCCAAATCCTCGTGTATTCAAAGTCCCGCCTGCCCCTCTAGGAAGCTCTCCCTGATGCCTGCAGCCCTCACTGACCCAGAGGCTGTTTCCGGTTGCTCTCTTCCGCTCGACACATACCCTTGGCTGTCAGTGGGGCACCAGGTGTGCAGAGGCCCCACAGCATGACCCGCGTGGGCAGTGAGCCTGTAACATCCTGTAGCGGGCCGGCAGGGTCTGTGCCGGGTGGAGAGGAGCACAAGCGTGGGCCACTGAGGCGACATTTGTGCTGCATCTTGGGCGGAGAGGCTGGAGACAAGAGGGTGCTGGGGGAGGACATCAGGCTAGGAAAGGCCTTGAATGCTAGGCAAGTAATTTAGGGACCTGGCCTCTCTCTGCCGGCGGCAGAGCACCAGGGGAGAGGCTCTAATTGGATGGTGTGATCCTGGATGCAGACCCCCGCTCCCCGTAATGCCTGGAGCCCTCCACCTACACCCTCTGCCTGGAGGTCTCATACTTGTTTTTCAGACCTCTGCTCCAAGGACACTTCCTCAGGGAAGCCCTCCCTGACCACACTGTCCAAGGACACTTCCTCGGGGAAGCCCTCCCTGACCACACTGTCCATACTCTCAGGGCTCCATGGCCTTTCCTTTAAAGCCCTCATCCCAATGTGCCTCCCGCCCAAGTGTGGCCATTGATTAATGACTGCCTCTGCCACCAGGCTTTACAACCATTGAGGGCAGGAATCGGAAGGGTTTGGTGGTCCCCTGGGTCCCATGCTCTCAACCCAGTGCCTGGCACAGGATAGACGCTCCATACACACTGACTGAATATGTGAATGTGTGCAGGGCACAGAGCCCAGGAGCAGCTGGCTGGAGGGGCTGCTGGCTGACGGGTGGCGGCGGGAGGCATAGACCTCCAGGGAGCGGGGGCAGTGCCTCGGTCCTAGCCAGCGCTATGCTGCCTTTGTGTGTCATTAGGTGGCTCTTTAAAGAGCCACTTGCAGGAACAAAAGCTGTCTCTGGCAGCACCTCAGTGGGTGGGCTGGGCCTCCTGCTCCCCTTCTGAAATGCTTTGAGAATAGGTGGACTGGGTCCACTTGTCACCCCCAGGCTGGCTGGTGACTCTTGAGAGGGGGGCAGTCACAGTGGTGGGGGCCAGGCGGGGCAGGGTGATTGGTGGACCCAGCCCTGACCTCACCAAGATTATTTTTAAAGCCTGCAAGAGAAAGGGGATATTTTTAACCTTTGTTCCATCAAGGCATCCCAAGGGAAAAAGAAGGGGGAAGAGGGGAGATGGGGAGCTGGAGAGGGGCACAGGAGCAGGGCCAGGGACTTCTGAGGGAGGGAAGCAGCCCCAGAGGCCCCCGAGGACTAGCTTTTTTGTCCCCAGCCCTTTTAAATTTTTTAAAAGCTCCAAACAGCAAGAGGGACAGTGGAGTTCATTATATCGAGTTATCTCCTCCGTTTCAGGCAAAGATCAATCTTCTGAGTCTTGCAGCTCCAAGGGGGGAAGGGAAGAGAAAGAAAATGGGAGGCGAAAGGAAAAAACTCCCTGGACCAATTTCTGCCTCGAACACAATTACTGGGCTTCCTGGCAGCGGCGCCAGCTGTTGGCAGGCGTCCTGGCCCCCGGCCAGTCATGCTCAGCTGCCAGCCGCCCCCAAGGCTCCCTCCTGAATGGGACAGGTTGGCAGGTGTGAGAGCCCCAGACCCCCTGGGGTTGAGGCTGCTGGGCCTGGCATCCCAGGGAGGCCGGGGCCCCACTGCTGTCCAGCGTGCGCTGCTGCTCCAGTTCAGGCCTCAGCCTCAATCCCACCTCCCTGCCTTTGCGGCGTGTCTTGCCCGCTGGGTGTGCCCTCTGGCTCCCGCCTGCTTCTTCGTATGGGAGGCAGTTCGTGTAGGGAGTAAGATCACAGGCTTTGGAGTCTGGTAGAGCTGGCTGTGCCTCCTTCCTTCCTTCCTTCCTCCTTTCCTTCAGCAAGTATGTATCAACTGTCTCCTGGGTGCCAAGCACTGCACATAGTACAGAGGTGAATCCAGAGGTGGCTGTGGGCCCCTCCTGCCTTATGGAGTTCATGTTGTGATGAGGCACACAAGAAACAAGGCCACACATAAACAGGCAAGATAATGTCAGGCCGGGGAAATGCTAAGAAAGTTGTGAGAGACTGGGGTACATGGTGGGCATCTTCCCTAGGGTGCCTGGGATGGTGAGAGGGCTCGTTTGGATGGGATGGTAAAAAAGGCCTGGGGAAGAACCGTCAGCAGAAGGAGCAGGAAGGGTGAAGACCCTGAGACTGGCCAGTGTGGGAGGGAGGCCGATTGTGGTGGAAGATGATTTCTGAGAGGTGGGCAGGGCCTCGGAGGCTTTGGAGAGAGTTTGGACTTGAGTGTGTGCCACGGGCTTATGGCAGGGTAGCTGCGGGCCTGATTCTCACCGCCATCGTGCTGCTGTGATAGTTTGGGGCTGGGGTGGAGGCAAAGAGCTGAGTGAGGGTGGAGGCTGTTTCAGTAATTCAGGCAAGAGCTGGCCAGGGCGGGCAGAGGAGCCAGGGGACGGTGCGGAGAAGCAGTCAGGTTCTGGATGTGTTCTGGGGTAGACCTGACAGGGTGTGTTGATGGCTTGGGTGTGGGTCAAGGGAGAGAGAGAGAAGTCGAGGTGGAGGGAGATGTAATTTGGGGATGAAAATGAAGAGTTCTGTTTTGGGCAGGTGGGTTAGATGAGCAAGCAGAGATGACAGAGGCCTCTGAACACGAGCTGGTGCTCAGGAGGGAGCTGAAGCTGGTGGCACAGCAGGGGGTGAAAGCTAAGGAGTGTGCAGCTGGGATGGGATGGGGAGGGGGCCCTGGAGAGTCCTGGGGCCTCAGATGCTTGGGGGGAAGTTAGGTAACAGGGGAGGGATGTGTAGAGGACACCCAGGTGAGGCCAAGTCCTGGAAACTTGGAGATAAAACGTCTCCTGATGAAGGAAGCAGTCAGCCATGTCAGATGCTGCTGCGAGCGCAGGGACCGTGCGGGACCGAGAATGACTATTGGACTTGGCAAAACTGAGGTTTCTGGGGACCTTGATAAGAGCAGTTTTGTGGAGTGGTCGGGACAGATGCCCAACTGGAGAGGGAACCCGAAGTGAGGGCGTGGAGACAGTCGAGACAGTTCTTGAGTTTTGCTATTAAAGGGAAGCAGAAAAATGGCAGGGATGTGAGGCCAAGCAGTTTCCCTCCCTCCCTCCCTCCCTCTTCCTTTCCGTCCTTCCTTCCCTTCCTCCCTTCCTCCTTTCTTCCCTCCTCGCTCTTCTCTTTTATAATATTGAGGCAAATTGCTGTGCTCTTTGGGCAGGCAGCGTAACCTCTCTGAGCCAGTTTGCTTTTCTGCAGAATGGAGGTGACAACCCAGATGTGACTGGATCTGATGCACAGCAGTTGCCGAGTAAGCGGGAACGGTTCTGAAGCAGGGCTCACATGGGGAAATGGATCAGTACAGATGTGTTTTGAAGGTCAACTTGGCAGCAAGTATCTACATGTAAAACGTCTATACCTTTTGATCTGCCCTTTAGGAATGCACCCAGAGAAATACTTGCACATGTGTGCAGTGAGACAAGGTGTTTTTTCCAGCTATGTTTGAAATAAAAAACTGGAAACCCATGAGCCACGTGTGATCTCAGGAGGGAGGATTTGAGGTTCCCTGTGTGTCCAGGGGCCGGAGAACTGTGACTTCCACTGCAGACAGGCTTGGATAGGTGGCGGCTGCACTCCCAGTCTGTGTGTCCCCCAGGGTGGGGCGGGTGCCTGAATCCCAGCCTGCTGTAGCCCAGGCCCCTGCTTTACTCATCCTTGGGGGTCTGGTTAAACAGGCGAGGGGACACCCCACGTGGCATGCCACGAGAGCTCAACTGTGACTGTCTGTTAGGAGAACATGCTGGAGCTTGACAGCCCGGGTCCAAACTTTGGCTCCACCGTGCCCCGGCTGCACGCTCGGTTGGCTTACTGGTCACCACTCTACTCTGGACTTCAGTTTTCCTTTCTTTATTTTGCTTTTTCTTTTTTTAGAGATAGAATCTTATTCTGTCACCCAGGCTGGAGTGCAGTGGCATGATCATAGCTCGCTGTAGACTCCACCTCCTGGGCTCAAGTGATCCTCCTGCCTTAGCCTCTTGAGTAACTTGGGACCACAGGTGCACACCATCATACCCAGCTAATTTTTTTAATTCTTTTTTTTTTTTTTTTTTTTGGCAGAGATAGGGTCTTGCTATGTTGCCCAGGCTGGTCTTGAACTCCTGGGCTCAAGCGATCCTCCCACTTCAGCCTCCCAAAGTGCTGGGATTACACATGTGCGCCACCATGCCTGGCCCGCTTCAGTTTCTCATCTACAAAATGAGGATCAAAACAGCACCCACTTAGGGAGTTGTTAAGAGGATTAGGTGGGTTAAGAGGTACAGCACTCATCGCGGTGTCTGGCACACAGTAAGTGCTCGGTGAGCACAAGCGTGGTTATCGCTCTGTATGGACAGGGAAAGGTCCTAAACATCTGTGACGTGAGGAGGGCAGGTGCACACAAGCACAGAGGCTGTGCTCCCTGGCATATACCCCCGCGTCCGTGTGCACCTCTACACATGCACAGTTGAAGTTTCACACCAAAGGGATGGCAGTCAGCACCTCTGGAGAGGTGACTGGGAAAGACAGTGTGCTTACTGTACAGACTACTGTGTTTGAACCTCTTAAAAAGAGAATGCTTTCGTGTGCTATTTGCATAATAAGACTATAATATGCGAAGGTCGTCATTTAGGTCTTCACCTCCTTTAGGAAGCCTTCCGTGACTGCACCAGCCACAGCCCGCCCCTGATGGATCTCCTTAGTGTTAAAAAGCCACATTTCCTCCCGTGGCCACTGCAAGTCAGATGTGTGTGCACGCATGTGTGTGTGTGTGTGTGTGTGTGTGTGTGTGCGTAGCCTCTCATTTAGCCTGTCAACTCCTTGAGGGTATGGGCTTCGCACTTTCCAGGCTGGACACATCTTCAAGGCCAGCAGTTCTCGAAGTGTGATCCCCAGCCGGCAGCATCAGCATCACCTGGGAGCTTGCTGGGAATGCAGATCCTCAGGCCCCCACCCGCCGGGACCTACTGTTGGAAACTCTTAGGGTGGGGCCCAGCAGTCTGTGTTTGCGCAAGTCCCAGCATGCACCTGCCTGTACTGATGGGAGGCACGGTGAGGGTCGCAGGGTGAGCCAGTGACAAAGCTGAGACTGGGCCCAGGTAAAGGCCTCAGGCAGATGTGGGAAGGAGGCCCTGGGTACTCCCTTCCCGTCAGCTCCTCTGTGCTCCTTGGGACCATGAGCCACATGTGGCCTCAGGAGGGAGGATTTGAGGTTCCCTGTGTGTCCAGGGGCCAGAGAACTGTGACTTCCACTGCAGGCAGGCTTGGATAGGTGGTGGCTGCACTGCTACTCTAGTCTGTGTGTCCCCCGGGGCACTGCGGGTGCCTGAATCCCAGCCTGCTGTAGCCCAGGCGCTTGCTTTACTGAAAGTGAAGTCTTGACTCTGGAATGAATGTGGCATTTTTAGGCAGCCTGCAGGCTTCCGGAGGGCAGGGTCCAGGTCTCCCCCTGCTCCATCTGGCCCAGAGCATCGAGAAGCCCAGGCTGGGCAGAGACTTGGGTGGGGTTGACTGCAGGACAGGTCTGCAGGCCCCAATCTGACCATCCTCTCACCTCTTCCCTGCTGTCTCTCTGCAGGTATCCCACCAAGGAGACCTGATCTTGAGCCTGGAGCCCTGAACCGATGCTTGAGTGAGTTGAGCAGCCGCTGTCTGTGTTGGCGGATGCAGCGGGGCCGAGGGGTGTGTGCAGAGCAGCGGCCCTCTCTCTACCACCCCTTTCCCATCTCCAGCCACGTTCCTGGGGAGGGGCACTGTTGAGTCACTGGGTGAGGTAGCAGGTGGGAAGGTTTGGGAATGAGCTTTTAGGAGAAAGGAGGAAGGCGGCTCCCTGGTCTGATGGGTCAGGGTTATGGGTGCTGGGTGCTCTTGGAGAGCAGCCACTGGGGCCCTGGGGAGTATGGGTGCCTGGCCCAGGCACCAGCCAGCCTTGAACTTGGGGATCCTGGAGGGACCTAATCCAGGCAGACTGCCTGGAGGAGGGGTGCTAATTGTGATTAATTTGTGATGGTTGATCACCTCTTTTTAAGTGTACAAGAAACCATCTTCATACTTTAATTAGCTCATTAATCTTAGAACAGCAACCCATGAGAGGGAGCAATTTGTTGCCTTGCCGAGGTGGCGAGGTAGGATTTGGCCTTGGTCTCCACTCCAGGTCCCATGGGTCTACCCATCTATGTCCCTATACTGTGTCTCCCAGTGGTGGGTCACCTGGGAGGAGGGCTGAGGTTAGAGGCCACGCCAGGCCCCCAGGGGTCACGGCGTGGGGGTGGCTGCTGGAGGCTGCGTCCATGAAGATGTGCCACAGCCAGCAAGATTGTGAGAGGGAGCCCTGGGCTGGTCTCTTGGGTTCTGTCTCTGGGGCACAACCATCTTTTCTGGACACGCTCTCTTCCCTCTCCTCCACACCTGGGCGCTGCCAGCTCCCTCTGCTTGGAGTATGACTCCTCTGAGCAGCTACCCCACAGTAACTGCCCTCAGCTAACATCCCGTGGGTGGCTGAGTGGGCGCCGGCTCCACTGCGTTCACTGAGGACGCCGACCTGGCTGGGGAGCTCTGGGGTGGCCACTGCACACTCAGAGGGTGTGGAAACAGGCAGGAGGGTGGGCAGGCAATTCGGGGATCTGCAGACACAGGCTTCAGTGGCAGGGATGCCTTTTGGGGAAGAGCTGGGAAGGGACAGGCTCCAGTCCAGGAGGCGGGTCGCGGCCAGCGGGGAGGGCTGTCAGTCAGCACACCTGGACGCAGCATCTGATCACCTTCGATTATTTCTGACTCGTGGGATGGCCTTGTGAAATCTTTGGAATAAAAGCAGCCTGTGCGCTGGATCAGAGCCCTAATGTGCGTGCTGGGGGGCATGGGAACCGGGAAGGAGGCGTTATGCAAACCCGGGAGCCATGGCTACAACAGCAGCATCTGTCCCAGTGCAGAGCGGGGAGCCACCGGGTTCTGTGTGCTGCTGGGCCGGCACAGGGTGTGGCCAGCCCTGGTCAGAGGCTGTGCGTCCGGGGAAGCCACACTCAAGCACTCAGGGGTTCACACCCGCCTATCAGGACCGCAGGCATGAAGGCCACTTCAGAAGGGACCTCGGTCCAGCCAGCACAGCCCAGCTGGCCTGGGGAAAGGGTCCTGCTTGGATGGGGGCATTTGCTGGGCACCTCCTGCCACACCATCTTCACCACCAGAGTTTACCAGCCTGACATTTTGTGTGGGCGTGAGATGCAGACCCAAGCTACCGCTACCCTCATTTCTAAAACGGGAGCAGAACCCTGGGGGTGGGTGTTAGGCCAATCCCTAAACAACATCCTATACTTGGGGACTTTCAGCTTTAAGGTCAGAACGTGTCTGCTGCAAACACTGCTGTTGGTTTTCACCTCAGTCCAGCGTAGAAGGGGGGCCCCGCTGCTCTTTCTGCCAGCGCCCCCGTCCTGGGCGTTTCTGAGGAGCTGTGGGTAGACCCAGCAGTAAAGCGTAGAGTGCACACCCCAAGTCCTGAGCGAGACTTGGCTTCATGGCTTCTCTGCATCAGTCTCCTCATCTGTAAAATGGGCAGAGCGCTTGTTTCCTCATAGGCGTGCTGGGAAGATTAGATGAGATGAGGCACGAGAAGCTTTACACGTGACCTGGCATGTGGTGAGCGCCTGTCAGTGGTGTTGCGATTGTCACTGCCAGGGTTGGCGGCTGGTGGGGTGGGCAGCAGAGCCAGTTCAGTCTGAACTGGGTGACATTTGGGTTCCTGTATCCAGGCTGCTGTGGTTGTGGCGGGGGAGGCGGCTCCAGCTTCTTCCCTGCCATCTCCCTCTGGGTGTCAGTGACTGAGGGCTGCTGGGGTAGTGCTGGACAGGAGGGACCTGGGTGTGCGGTTGGAGAGAGCATGTCCCTGCTTCAGTGACAGGAGCTCTCGGCCACCAGGGTGGAGGTGGCAGAGAGGGATACAATCTCTGGGCCTGGAGTAATAAGGAGGCTGCTTTAATGGAGCACAGAGAGGCAGCAGTGGCAATGCTGGGCTTGGGCGGGGAGGCCTGGCACGTTGGGATGGTGGCAGGGAGGAGAGCGAGGAGAAGGAACTGGCACAGGCTCTTCACACATGGAAAGTCAGTGGTTCTCATGCAGGAGAGGGATGCCATTATCCGCCTTTCCCTATGAAAAATGGAGGCCCACATAGGGAAGCTGAGTTGACCCAAGTTGCAGAAGAGGCAGAGTGGGATGGAATCCCCCTTCCCATGTCCTGTGCCCTGGAAGGGCTGAGGGCACCAGGAGCAGCGCTGGCTCTAGTGCCAGGCTCTGGCTGTCCTGGGCATGGGGCACACGTGGGCCTGGATGTGCATGTGTGTGCATGTGCATTTGTGTGCTGAGTCTCTCCCCGCGTCAGCAAGGAAGCTCTTGGGGAAACTAGGGCAGTGGGGCGGCTCTCTGCCACCTCCTACAGTATTGGCACCTGGGGGCGGCTTCTACATTGGAGCCTGGTGTCTGGGCCCAGCCTGTTCTCCCGCACATGTGCCTCCCATGACTCTGCCCCCACCCCAGCCTGCCTGCCAGGATGGAGAGGGGGGTCCAGGGGGCTGGAAGGTACCCCTGGATAATAAAAATAATTCTCGGCTAAAACATTGTATGCCAAGCATGAGTAAACATCATTCTTCTGTTATCCAAGGCCAGAGGGGTGGAGTGACTCACCCAGGGCCACATAGCTAGGCAGTTGTGGGGCAGGATTCTGACCCTAATGGTGGTGGAAGGTCCTGGGGGACCCAGCTCTGGTTTTTCTCAGTGGGCAGTCCCAGGACAGCCTCTCAAGGCTCTGAGGAGCCAGGACCCTGCCCCAGCTGCCATTTACCAGCCCTTCTGTGTCCAGGCCTGAGGGAGGCATAGTACACACCTCCTCTCAGCTAAACCTGCCTGCAGGTCCTTCCTGTTCCCATGTTACAGTTGTGGAAACTGAGGCTCAAGAGGGCCCCCAAGCCACTCTGATGCCAAAGTCTGGCTTTCTTCCCCCTGCCCTGCTGCTCCAGAGTGTCTTCTGATGCCCTCTGCCTGCATCTCTCGCCCCCCACATTGGTGCGGTGGCCCAGGACTGATGCCTGCCTGTGTGGCTGGTGAGAAAAGGAGAGCCTGGACTAGTCTGGATATAGAGGGATGGGGAGGCAGGGGCAACCCCAGCACGGATGGGTAGGGGGCAGGCGCCGGACAGTCTCAGTCTCAGAAAGTCATGTGCACCACCCGAGTCCCTGAGGCAGGATGGGTAGCTACTAAGAACCTGGTTTGTGGCATCAGGCAGCATGGCATGAGCCCTAGCTCCAGTTCTGTACCAGCTCTGTGGCCTTAGACATGTTACGTAAGCTCTCTGGTCCTCAGTTTTCGCATCGGGTACAGGGAAAATGATAGCAGAACTCATATCACAAGGCCGTTAGGGGGTAATGGCACATTCAGGTACCGCGCTCGGAATGACACTGGCATGCAGTAGGCACCCAGTACATTCGAGTCGACGTCGTCAATGTTATCAGCAGGGCTGTAGGACATTCTAGGGTGAGAGTAGGGCCTTCCTGGCTCCGACGTGCAACTAGATGCCAGAGCCAAGAGGGACAGTGCTGGGGCCTGCTTCCGCCTCCCACTACTCCCCCCACCACACTCCCAACCCTGGACCTCTGAGTGTTTCATTCCCTGGGGAGCAGGTGAGTGTGGAGGGGACGGAAGGGATTTGCCATTTTGCACATGAACTATTTTTATACTATACCTACCTTATTCCAATAAGTATTTGTGGGAGCTAAGCATTATTGTGATACCAAGGTAGACAACCCAAGGCAGGGGAAATTGGATGCGACGGGGAAGAAAGCTTGGGGAGCACTGGGACATGGACACGTGGGGTCCAATCTCGGGCTGAATAGTTGGTTCTGATTCCTGGTAGTCAGAATGAAAAGGGAACTATCAGTTATGAGAATTGTGCTGTCCACAGGAGCACAACAGCATGGGGTCCCTGAGAAGGAGTAGGTTTCCTGGAGGAGCGGGAGCCATATCTTTCCAGACGTCTCTGCAGCCCACAGCAGCTCAGAGGGTGGAGAGTGAAGGTCAGATGCCTGGCCTGGGTGGGAGGGCTGGCCAGCTCCAGGCAGGGAGATCCTCTTCCTGCACAGAGTGATCTGGGGCCCAGGGCAAGGACCACTGGGCCGGGAGGGTGGGGTAGGCACTGGGCCACAGCCCCTGATGCTTGTCCTGCTCTGCCACCAGCTCCCAGCCCTCGCAGCTCTGGATTCTCCTGTCTAGCTGGGTCTGCACGTCTGCAGGCCTGGGCCTGGGACCAGCTCTGCTTGCTCTGCTCTCCTCCTCAAGAACCCTCAGTGTCTCCTCGTTGGCTGAGCGTTGGCTGCACCTCCCTGCACCTGGCCTCTGATCTCTTATCCTGAGCCTAGCTTAGCCCTTGGGGCTCCTTGGTACCCCCTTCCCTAGCCCAACTCTGCAAGTGCTCGCTGACCTGGATGTGCCTCCATCATCTCCCCACTGGCACCGAGCTGTCCAAAGGCAGAGTGGAGTCTTCCCAGCTTCCCTCCCAGTGCTGGCCGCCCCCCACACCTGCAGTGCCAGCTGGGCTCTTGGGTGGATGTGGATGCCATAAACCTTGCAGGGAAGGAGGGTTAAAGAGAACGGACACTCAGCCATTACAGAGAGTGGGTTTTCCACTTTGCAGAGTACGTTGCATATACTTGGCCAAGCCCAGACCTCAAAACAGCTCTGTGAGATAGGACAGCATCAGCAGACCCAGAGTAATGACTGGGTCTGTTCCCTCAGTGCCTGCTGTGTGCCAGGCGCTGTGCTAAGCATGTTACAAATAGTTACTTATTTAATCTTAACTACAACCCATGAGCTGTTTTTGCAGAAGGAACTGAGGCGTAGACAGAGGATGAGAAACTTGCCCAAAAGTACTCCGTCCTTAGGTGGCAGAGTAGGAATTTGGACCCAGGCAGTCTGGACTATATTCCAAGCATTTGTCTTTGTGGCTCCTCCTAAAGGCAGGTGAGGGAGAAGTGTGATGCCCACACTGCAGACGACAGCGGCCCAGAGACCAGGAGGCCTGCCTGAGGTCACACAGCTGGGAGGAAGTGGACGGGGTGGGGTTCCCATTAGCTCCATCCGATCCCCCAGCTGGAGCTGGAGCTGCCTGGAGGCTGTGGGGAGAAGGTAGGAGTGAGGCTGTGAGGGCCTCAGAAAACCCTCTTCCAGGTGTGGCCTCTGTGCGTGGCACCCACTCCCAGCCCTCAGCCCCAGCTCCGAGCCCCCAGCCCCCAGCCCTCCACCCCCAGCCCCCAGCCCCTAGCCCCGAGCCCTGAGCCCCCAGCCCTCAGCCCCTAGCCCCTAGCCCCGAGCCCCAAGCCCTGAGCCCCCAGCCCCTAGTCTCCAGCCCTCAGCCCCCAGCCCCCAGCCCCCAGCCCCCAGCCCTCAGCCCCCAGCCCCTAGCCCTGAGCCCCAAGCCCTGAGCCCCCAGCCCCTAGTCTCCAGCCCTCAGCCCCCAGCCCTCAGCCCCCAGCCCCTAGCCCCTAGCCCCCAGCCCTCAGCAGCTGAGACAAGTGAGGCTTTGGTCTCTGGCCTGGCCGGGAACTGGGTGAGCTCTGGGGGCTAGGACTCAACAGATGCTGGTGCAACCCACTTGCCTCGAGCTGGTGGGCATGTGGCATGTCCATGATGAGTGGGCTCCTAGCAGGGTGGGCATTAATCACACTGCCAGGCAGCGGGAGAGGCAGCTGCCTGAAATGCCTGCACCTGGGCAGGATCGATCACCGCCACAGCTGCCGGGCCAAGAGGCTGAGGGCAGCCAGGGGCCATCTCTGCCAGGCAGGCTGTCAGGGAAGAGGCCTGGACTAGGGGAGGAGACACGGCCCTGACATGGGACTCTCAGAAGAGGCCTGATAAGAGGGGATTCCTCCTCTTCTCCCAGGGACAGCCCTTCAGTGTGCTGCAAAGCTGTTAATCCTGTTTCAGGATGCATGATTAAGACTTGCCTCCTCCAGAAGCCTTTGTGGGGTGCCCACGTGTCAGCCCTGGACATTTTCTCAAAGGAAATGTGCAGCATCCCCGGGAGCCAGGCGAAAGGGCTTTGAATCCGCATGCCACCTGCCAGCTGTGTGACCTTGGGGAAATTACTTTACCTCTCTGAGTGCTGGTTTCCTCATCTGCATCATGGGGATGAAGCTATTCTTTCCTTTTCTTTTTTTAAAATTACGGTATAAAACATGTAAGATGTGTCATCTTAGCCGCGTGTAAGTGCCCGGGACTGTAGTGTGAGCTCCGTGCTCCTTACTATACCCCCGATTCCTTTCCGTCTTGCATGATCAAAATTCCTCTGGACGGCAACTGCTCCTCTGCCTCTGCCCCCAGCCCCTGGCAGCCTCCCTGCTGCTTTCTGAGCGTTTGACCAGCGTAGACTCCTCCCACCAGGAAACCATGTGTTTGTGTCTTTTCGTGACTGGCTTATTCCAAGCAGCATAACGTCCTCCATGTTCATCCATACTGTGGCATGTGACAGCGTTTCCTTCCTTTTCTAAGGCTGAAAAATAGTCCGTCATCTGTATCCACCACATTTTGTTTACCTGTGCATCTGCTGGCAGACAGTTGGGCCGTTTCCATCTCTTGGCTGTTGTGAATAATGCTGCAATGAGCATGAGTGTGCACATACCTCTTGGAGATCCTGTTTTCATTTATGATACGTATATATGTACACACACTCACACACATACACACACCCGAAAGTGGGATTGCTGGATCGTATGCTAATGCTATTTTTAATTTTCACAATGAATTTAGTGGCTGCACCATGTCACATTCCCGCTAGCAGTACAGAGATGTTCTGGTTTCTCCACGTCCTTGCCGAGCCTTCTCTTTCCCTCAGTGGCGACCGTCCCGTCTGAGGTGAGGCGAGACCTCGTTGCGGCTTCGCTTTGCATTTCCCTGACGATTAGTGATGCCGAACGTCTTCCCATCTGCCTTTTTGGCCATTTGTGTATTTTCTTTTGAGAAATGCCTATTCAAGTCCTTTGCCCATTTTTGATTGGATTATTTCTGTTGTTGAGGTGTAGAAGTTTTTTTAATGTATCCTAGGTATTAACCCCTTTCAGATACACGGGTTCCCAGCGTGTCCTCCCGCTCCGGAGGCTGCCTTTTCACCCTGTTGATTGCTTCCTTTGTTAAGCAGAAGGTCTGAAGTTTGATGTAGTCCCGTTTGTCTATTTTTGCTTTTGTTGCCTGTGTTTTTGGTGTCATGCCCAAGAAATCATTGCCAAATCCAATGTCGTGAAGCTTCTCCCCCGTTTTATTTTAGGAGTGGTATGGTTCCAGGCTTTGTGCTTAGGTCTTCTGTCCATTTGGAGTTAATTTTTGTACACGGTGTAAGGTTAAGAGTCCAATTTCATTTGTTTTGCATGTGGAAATCTGGAACAGCGGCCACAGCACTGCAAGCTCATTCTTTCTTGCGCAGGGTCTGTATATCCGTGCGCCCTAATGAGAACAGGCCCCGTGCCCCTTCCTCCTGGTGACAGCTGTTGCTCTGGCCCTGAGACCTTCCTCCTCTGGTCTTTGGGCCTTGCTGTACCCAGGCCAGGTCAGGCAGGATGGAGCTGCCTGCAGGGTAGGCAGCCCACTGCAGGGATACAGGCTTCTTCCCCACCATGTCCAGTGCTTTGGCGGCCTTCGGGTGAGGCCAGGAACTCCATGAGACGGGGCGGAGACACAGGTGCTCAGTTCACTCAGGAGGACTTGTGCAGAGCCAGCAGCGCCAAGGGTCAACACTGGACACTGGTCTGGGGAGAAAAAGGTCTCAGTGGGGCACCTAGGGCTGTGGCCTTCTCCTGCCCTAATCTTCCAGTGACTAGATGAAGGTGCTGAGTCTCACATTTGCCGGTGAGAGCAGTTCTCACCATGCATGCTCGGCTGGCGGAAGCTCTGAGCTAAAACCTACCAACCAGAGAACTCTGCAGCCGGGAAAATGAAGTTTTGCACTTAGGCTCAAAAACTCAATGGCCAGGGATGGACGCAGGAGTAGGGGTGGGGCGGCCACTCCCCGTATGCTCCCTGGACGTGCTGTGCTGGAGCCAGCTCAGATCAGCTCTCTCTCAAGTCCATTGACGGATGTTCAGGAATTTTCCAAGCCGGTTGTTCAACACAGGAGTCCGCCTTCCAGGCTCACATTGTGGCTTTCCCAGGTCTGGCAGATGCAGGCTGTGCCTCCCACGGGAGCTGCCTGTCGCTTTCGGCATGAGCCAGGCAAGCCTTTTCCCCACCCTGGGCCTCTGCTTCTCCATCTGCAAAATAAACATTGTACCTTTTTCATGGGAAGTTGTGAGGGTTAAACAAAATGATTATTTGTTTATTTATTTAGAGACAGTGTCTCGCTCTGTTGCCCAGGCTGGAGTGCAGTGGTGTGATCATAGCTCACTGCAGCCTCCACCTCCTGGGTTCAAGCAATCCTCCTACCTCAGCCTCCCCAGTCGTTGGATGCTACAGTAGCTGGGTGCATGCCACCATGCCTGGCTAACTTTGTTTTCTTTTTGGTAGAGACAGGGTCTCGATATGTTGCCCAGGCTGGTCTCAAACTCCTGGGCTCAAGTGATCCTCCTGCGTTGGCCTCCCAAAGTGTTGGGATTGTAGGCATGAGCCACCTCGCCCACCCTAGATGATGGATTTAAATCCCTCTGTGGAGAATAAGTACTGACAGGGAAACTGAAACCCTCAACCTCCACGGCTGAATTCCCCATTCAGGGCTTCTCATCCTGGGGCAGGAAGTCGGCAGAGCCTCTGTAGACCTGCCTCTGGACTGGGCTTGGACACCCAGAAGGGAGCCCCACCATCAGGAGAGGCTGGATCTGGGGATTAGGTCCTTCCACTCTGATCCTTCAGCACAGCTAGTGTGACCAGCACTGGGAGGCCTGGGAGGAGGCCAGGTCTTCATCTCAGGACCCTGCCAGGGCCCACCCGCTGTCTGGGAAGCAGTTGCTGATACCTGCCCTGGGCTGGGTGTGGGTGATCTGCCTGTGGGCTTTTCCTTGGATGCCTGCAGGGTGGACTGAGGGGAGGACTTGGCTCAGGCCCTGGCCGTGAGGCCGGAGCCCGGCCTAGTGGTGGGCTGTGGCCAAGGGAGGCAGTCGGGAGACTGAGGCACTTACTGCCCTGGGGGCTCGTGGCCCTCTCCCTAGTTATGGAAGCCCACAGTAGACACTTAATGTGCCTCCCCTCACTCAGTCCTCACCGTAGCTCATGAAGTGGGTGCTGCCTCATCCCCACTTCACCGATGAGGAAACTGAGCCCGGAGAGGTGAGGCTGAAGCTAGAAAGTGCCTCTGCCACTGCAGGCTTGTTGGTGACCCTGGCTGATGCCAGCACAGTTCCCTTATCTCAACGACGGGGACTCAGACGGGTGCAGCTGGGGGGATGTGTCCCACGTTAGTTGTGTCTTCTGAAGTGGTAAAGGGCCCACAGACCTGATAAGTCCCCACCTTTGCAGACCAGCAAACCGAGGCTGACAGAGTCATGGCCGTCAGGTCCTGTGAAGTCATCTCCTGGCCTGGCTCACGCCACCCTCCCTGCCCAATTCAGGCCCCTAAGGTTGCTCTAGAGCCCTCTCAAAAACCCCTGATGCTGAGTGGATGCAGACAGCCTTCAGTCACGTGTGCGTCTGTATGTGTGCTTGTGTGTGCACAGGTGTGTGCTGGGATGGGGGTGCCTGGAGGAAGCGGCAGAGTTGAGCGGACCCTGGGGCCTGGGTCTAAGAGGAAGGGGCCTCCCTCCCCACTGCCCGCTCCTGCTCCAGGCCCACTATATATAGCCCAGCTCAGACACGCACGCCCGGCTATTTCTGTGTTCCTCCTCCTACTGAGGCAGGGGGAGGGGAGAGAAAGTAGTCCATCTAAAAATATAACCTGGGGAAAAATATCACAACGCCTGAGCTGAGCCTGAGAGATCTGTCTCTTTCTCTCGCCTCCCGCCCCCGCGCCCCGACTTACCTCACAGCCGCTTCGGCTCCGTTTGGAACTGGTGCCCCCTCCCCCACCTGTGCCACATTCCCCTGATGCCCCCCGGGTGGAGCTGGGCCTTTCCATCCCCATTCACAGGTGAAGAAACTGAGGCCTGAGGAGGGCTTGCTTGGGTGGGGCACTTTCTGCCGGTGAGCCCTCCGGATGCCCAGGCTGGGGGTGCAGCCCCTCCCTGCCCTGCTGGGCCTGGACTAGGGTGGGGGCCCAGGTCCAGGACTTGGCTGTGCACTCACTTGTGTCATCTCTCTGAGCCTCAAGTTTTCCCAACGAAAAGGGGACAGTGATGCCAGTTGCCTCGTAGGTGGTGTTAAGGGTTGATGGGGAGGCGCAGGTAAAGCCCGGGACACGTGCCGGGTGCGTCAGAAGCACACAGAGATGGCAGCCTCCGTTGTCGTCATGGTCATTATCTTCGTTACCCACCACCTTCATCCTGGCCACAGAAATGACTCTTCCCCAGGAGCTTCGTGAGGGCAGCATGACTCTCAGCAGGTCTGCGTGGCGGCGCTCAGCCGGATGCTGTCCAGAGCAGCATCCGTACATGACACGGTTGTATTTAGTTCACAGAGGCAGGCGGGGGCTCTGAGGTCGATGAAGCCCCTGCCTCAGGTCGCGCTCACGGCTCTGTGGCTGTCTTGATCCTCACACTTACTCCCTGTAGTGCTGGCCTGGGGGTTAAGGACAGGCCGGGATGGAGGGGGCCAGTGGGGTGTCACCATCCCCATTTTAACCACAGATGGGAAGCTAGAGCTCAGAGAGGGAAAGCGATGGTCCCTGGGTCACACAGCTGGGACGGAGTCTGGACCTGAGCTGGGCTGTCTGACTCTCGGCTCCCAGATGTGCTGGCCCTGAGGGCCCCTGAGCTGTCTGTTCCCCCTCTGTGGACTGCAGGAGCCTCCAGGGGCGCTGTGAAGGCTAGTCCCCGGAGCGCCCTGCTGGTGCTTTCCACAGCTCTGCTGCTGCCCTCCCCGCTCACCGTGTGAGGCCTGGAGAGTGCACCCCTGGGTTACTGAGCGCCCATCGGGTGCCCGTGTGATGGTTCTCGAATTCCGAGTTCTGTTACCCAGCACCAACTCATGACCAGCCCCGTTTCCTCTCTGCCCACGCACTCTCCACCACCACTAGGTTATTTTGATATTGCATAATTTTATCCATAAATGTTTCAGTGCCTATCTCTAAAAGATAAGGACCCTTTAAAGACAGAACCGTGATACCATTACCACACCTTAAAAATTCAACGTTACCTGGCACAGTATCCACTTCCTGAGTCACTCTTAAAAATTGCCTCGAGGTAGGAGTTCGCATTGCCCTTTTACAGATGAGGAAACTCGAGGGCCCGAGAGGACTGCTCACTGACCTGAGTTCACGTAGCTTGTCAGTGGCCACGCAGGGATTTGAACCTGGGCCTTGGAACTCTAAAGGTAGTGCTCATTCCTCTTTCCTCAGCCAGGCAGGGTCCAGGTTTGCCTCCTGCCATCCCCAAAGGGTTGCCAAGCCCTGCGGCCCTAGGGCAAGGGGCTCCTGACATTTTTATTGGGGGGCAGTCTAGTTCCTGGGCCTCCTGTTAAACCCAGAGTCCAGCCCAGAGGCTCGGCCAGGCTGTGTGCTCAGAGATGGGCTGCGAGGGTGCTCGGGCCGCGCTGGGGCCAGGAGTGAGCTGTCTTCTCTGGCCAGTGTGCTGAGCTTTACAGGGGCATTAACAAGTCATTTAAAAAGCGCTGACAGCACACTTTGCAGGCTCCTATTTAAGATGTACTAAAAAATAAGCACCTTTTCAGGGAGGAAAGTGCAGCCTGTCGGGGTGAAATATGTCCGTGGTGTCACCTACACGCGTGTCACCCTGCAGGTGCAGAGAAGGGCGGGAGCAGCGAGCCCCCGACCTCACCCACCCTGGTTGGCCTCGGGAGGTGGCAGGTACTTGGTTGAGCAGGTGGATTTGTCAGCATTTCTTGCTCTGCAGCGGGAAGAGGGAGGTCATGCTGTGGGCAGGGTCATGTTAGAGGTTGGAGTGGGTGGGGGCGTAAATAGGGGCAGGGGGTGTAAGTAGGGCAGGGTCAGCCTGCTCCGGGCTGCCCATTTCAGATGGAGAAGCTGAGGCCCGGGGTTGGGGGATGAAGTTGCTAGGTCACACAGCCTGAGACCTGCCCCAGCCTGGCCCCCAAGCCCAAGGCCAGCACTCTGCAGGGGGTGCTTCCGTCTTCGTTCTTCCTCTGCCCTCCTCATCCCACCTCCAAACAGACTTTCTCAGACCTAGAGAAGCCCGGACCAGGAGCCAAACACTGTGGCAGGCCCTGGGGATACAACGTGAACAAATAAAACACACAGTCAGTCAAACCGGAGACAGAGAGCCTCCACTGCTTCCTGGAGCTGCTCTAGTTGCATGGAGGTGACAAACAAAGAATACCTGCCAGCAATGTCGTGAAGCTGTGGTGTTTACCGCCAAGGGGCAGATGTGGGGCGCTGTGAGAGGATTGAAGGGGAGGGCCGGGCGCGGTGGCTCACGCCTGTAATCCCAGCACTTTGGGAGGCCGAGGCGGGTGGATCATGAGGTCAAGAGATTGAGACCATCCTGCCCAACATGGTGAAACCCCGTCTCTACTAAAAATACAAAAATTAGCTGGATGTGGTGGTGTGCGCCTGTAGTCCTAGCTACTTGGGAGGCTGAGGCAGGAGAATTGCTTGACCCCGGGAAGCGGAGGTTGCGGTGAGCAGAGATCATGCCACTGCACTCCAGCCTGGCATCTGTCTCAAAAAAAAAAAAAAAAAAAGGAGACCCACCAGGTCGGGGAGGCAGGGGAGGGCTTTGGAAGCGGGTGACACTGGGGCTGAGCACTGCAGGATGCATGTGTGAGCCAAGGGGTGGGGCAGTGGCTGGGGGAAAAGGGGCAGCAGGCAGAGGGGAGAGCGTGTACCAAGGCCCTGTGGCAGAGGCTCCAGGGGGTTCTGAAAGGCCAGTGTGGCTAGAGTCCAGCGAGCTTGGGGAGGTGTGGCTAGGGCCGGGTCTCATGAGGGCCATGAAGGGGGTGACTGGGGTGGGAGGGTTAGGCACTTGGATTTGTGGTATGGACAGATTTCCATCTGTCACCGGAGGAAATGGCCTTGGCTTTGAGTCAGGAGTGGACTGGGGAGGTGGGTAGGGGTGACTGTGAGCATCGAGGCGGGAGGGGCAGTGGCTCAGACTGGGGTGTATGTCGGGCTGCCCTCTGGCTCTGTTATTCATCTGTATCCCCTCCAGGCCTGCTGACCCAGGAAAGTCCCCGAAGGTGTCTAGGAGGGACAGTGCTTCAGCCGTGGGTGGAGGGATGAGGGAGGCGGGAGGCTTTGCTGAGCCAGCTGTGGGAGGGGTCATGGTGCTGGGCCCCAGGCCTGGAGCCTTCCCTCTCTGGAGGGCAGCTGAAGAGGCAGCTGGGGTGTGAGCGCAGGAGCACGAGGAGGGTGTCACGTCTGCCCGGTCTCCACTCTGAGATCTAACCCAAGGGGGAGTGGGTGCCTGAGAGGGGAACGGAGCTCAAGAAAAAAAAAAAAAAAGCTCGCTTGACTTAATTATGACTGATTGTGACAGTTTGCATCTTTAGTCTGAAAAGTATCTATGGGGTAAGGACTGCTTTTCTCAATCGG
The DNA here is from genome assembly GCF_030222135.1 of Aotus nancymaae. Taxonomy (NCBI): domain Eukaryota; kingdom Metazoa; phylum Chordata; class Mammalia; order Primates; family Aotidae; genus Aotus; species Aotus nancymaae. The sequence goes on from NW_026988414.1 coordinate 74,356,020, forward strand.
GATAATTATGTTAATTAAAATGCTTTCTTTATAGCAGTTCTGATTAATAAAAACAGTTCCACTGCTCTCTTTAAACACTCTAACCTTCTGTTGCATGGGGAAGGAGACCCCTTCTCAACAATTTATGGTTTCTTCACGAAGATTCCAAGAGGCGACCTGCTGCCTGGGGGCCTGGTGTCAGGCACTGCGCTCACACACGCGGGGATGGATGCAGGCAGAGGGGCAGCACGCGGACCTGGTGGGCGGCGGAACTGGCCATTGGGGCAGGGACAGGCCGGGGCGCCGCGCGGCTGAGTCTGCTGCAGAATAAAAATGCCACTATTCCTCTAATTGCTGTTTATTTCCTTTGGAAAGCATGGAGATAATTGATGAGCTCCCAATTAAGAAAAATTACATGCGGGGATTGAGGTGCCAGGGCCAGGATGGGTTCTGGAGTGGAGGGGTGGAGTGGGGCTGGCGGTAGGAGCAGGGGTCCTTCGTGAAGCGGAGAGGGTGGTGGTGCGTGTGCTAGGAGAGGAGGCGGCAGGTCAGCGGGAGGATGGGAGCGGAGGCAACCAGAGCTGTGAGCACGGCTTCACTGTCCCGAGCCTCAGTGCCTCTGTTTGCCCAAGTTAGAGGTCACACGTGGTGGCTCAGAGGCAGAATCCGTCTCATAATTGTGTGTGTGTGTATGTTTGAGAGTGTGTATGTGTGCAGTCCGTGTATGTAAGTACATATGTGTGTATGAAAGTGTGTGCATGTGTGTGAACATGAGTGTGCATGTGTTTACCTGTGTGAGCGTGTGAATGAGATTGTATGGATGTGCGTGTGAGTACACGTATGTATGAAAGCATGTGTGTCTGTGTGTGCGTATTCTAGTCATTGAGTACGGCAAAAGCCTCAGCCCACACACTGTGGGAAGATTGGGAGGTTTCTCATCAAAATCTGCCTTCTGGAGTCTATTGAAAAGTCAGAGGTCCAGCAAGCGTGTGCCGGTGGGTGGCGGGTGCTGCCTAGTGGCTGCCCCTGCCTGTCTCCTGTGGCCTCCCCATCCTCATCTCCATGCCAGCCTGACCTGGGAGGTGCTTGTGTTTCCTGGCACTGAGTGGCTCTGGTCTGCCTGTGAGGGTGGAGGATGGGGATGATCTTGCATGGAGAAGGGGCACTCACTTGACCACCATCCCTTCTCCTACAGGGACTGAGTGGTGATGGGGGTCCCAGAGGCCCCACATACAAGTGTCCTGGTGCTGGTGCTGGGAGGAGACTTTGTGGGGTTCCCCACTCCACCATCCAGCCACCCCAGTCCTGGGGAGCTGCTCAGCCCTGTCACGGCCCAGAGGGGCTCAGGCAAAGCCGGCCTCACTCTTGAGGAGGCAGTGAGGAGGGTGTCCCGGGAGGTGCCACTGGGAGGGAGGACTGACTGCCCACCCCTCCGGAGGCCCCAGCTCTCTCTGGACCCTCCGGCCTGCCTGAACGAGCTCCTCATTTACAGAGAACTTTGGCTGCTGTGCCGCTCAGGCAGGTCCACACCCGGCCCCAGACAGCCTTATCAATCTCCCCAGCTCCCCTCCACCGCAGCCAGCCCTGGCCTCTCTTGCTGTTAGAAATGAGGAAATAAGGTCAGGGGCTTCTTCTCAGCCCTACCACCTGGTTGGGGAAGAGGCTGTGGCCGTCAGGGAGGCCCCGGTAGCCCACGGAGCACATGGGCCAAGAGGGCCAGGGGCTCGGGCCAGGGTCACACAGCTGGGAACCAGGGGCTGGGGCAGGCACGGAGCCCAGGCCTCCTGACCCCGGGGGGTTATGAGGGTGACTAAGGCCACAAGGGGCCTGTACTCCAGAGGAAGTGATGCTGGTGGGTCCGTAGACCCCTGCTCCCTTCCCACGAGAAGACTGCAGGCTGGCTCCCAGCATGCATCTCTGGGGTCCAATACTGGAATCCAGAGGCTTGCCTGTGGACATGTGGGGTAACACGCCATGCAAATATGTATGGATGTATGAGCCTGTACATGTGTGAGCACGCAATACATACATGTGTGTTGTGTACACACATACACACATGGACGTGTGTGTGCTCATCCAGGTGTGCCTGTTGACAGTTGTGTGTATACATGTGGGCATTGCAAATGCACAGGCATGTGTGGGTGTACTCCTCTGTACACACAGGAAGGGCAGGGGTGTATGTGGGTGTGCTCCTCTGTATACATAAGATGGGTGTGTGTGTGGGTGTGGTCCTCTGTATACATAGGATGGGTGTGGGTGTGTGTGCTCCTCTGTATACATAGGATGGGTGTGTGGGTGTGCTCCTCTGTATACATAGGATGGATGTGGCTGTGTGTGTGCTCCTCTGTATACATAGGATGGGTGTGTGTGTGTGTGTGTGCTCCTCTGTATACATAGGATGGGTGTGGGTGTATGTGGGTGTGCTCCTCTGTATACATAAGATGGGTGTGTGTGTGGGTGTGGTCCTCTGTATACATAGGATGGGTGTGGGTGTGTGTGCTCCTCTGTATACATAGGATGGGTGTGTGTGGGTGTGCTCCTCTGTATACATAGGATGGATGTGGATGTGTGTGTCTGTGCTCCTCTGTATAACAGGATGGGTGTGGGGGGTGTGAGTGTGCTCCTCTGTATACATAGGATGGTTGTGTGTGTGTGTGTGTGTGTGGTCCTCTGTATACATAGGATGGGTGTGTGTGTGTGTGTGTGCTCCTCTGTATACATAGGATGGGTGTGTGTGGGTGTGCTCCTCTGTATACATAGGATGGGTGTGTGTGTGTGTGTTCTCCTCTGTATACATAGGATGGGTGTGTGTGTGGGTGTGGTCCTCTGTATACATAGGATGGGTGTGTGTGTGTGTGTGCTCCTCTGTATACATAGGATGGGTGTGTGTGTGTGTGTGCTCCTCTGTATACATAGGATGGGTGTGTGTGTGTGTGTGTGCTCCTCTGTATACATAGGATGGGTGTGGGTGTATGTGGGTGTGCTCCTCTGTATACATAAGATGGGTGTGTGTGTGGGTGTGGTCCTCTGTATACATAGGATGGGTGTGGGTGTGTGTGCTCCTCTGTATACATAGGATGGGTGTGTGTGGGTGTGTGTGCTCCTCTGTATACATAGGATGGGTGTGGGTGTATGTGGGTGTGCTCCTCTGTATACATAAGATGGGTGTGTGTGTGGGTGTGGTCCTCTGTATACATAGGATGGGTGTGGGTGTGTGTGCTCCTCTGTATACATAGGATGGGTGTGTGTGGGTGTGCTCCTCTGTATACATAGGATGGATGTGGATGTGTGTGTCTGTGCTCCTCTGTATAACAGGATGGGTGTGGGGGGTGTGAGTGTGCTCCTCTGTATACATAGGATGGTTGTGTGTGTGTGTGTGGGTGTGCTCCTCTGTATACATAGGATGGGTGAGGGTGTGTGTGTGGGTGTGCTCCTCCGTATATGTAACATGGGTGTGTGTGTGGGTATGGTCCTCTGTATACATAGGATGAGTGTGTGTGGGTGTGCTCCTCTGTATACATAGGATGGGTGTGTGTGTGTGGGTGTGCTCCTCTGTATACATAGGATGGGTGTGTGTGTGAGTGTGCTCCTCTGTATACATAGGATGGTTGTGTGTGTGTGGGTGTGCTCCTCTGTATACATAGGATGGGTGTGTGTGGGTGTGCTCCTCTGTATATATAACATGGGTGTGTGTGTGGGTATGGTCCTCTGTATACATAGGATGAGTATGTGTGGGTGTGCTCCTCTGTATACATAGGATGTGTGTATGTGTGTGTGGGTGTGCTCCTCTGTATACATAGGATGGGTGTGTGTGGGTGTGCTCCTCTGTATACATAGGATGGGTGTGTGTGTGTGTGTGTTCCTCTGTATACATAGGATGGATGTGACTGTGTGTGTGTGTGCTCCTTTGTATACATAGGATGGGTGTGGGTGTATGTGGGTGTGCTCCTCTGTACACATAGGATGGGTGTGTGTGTGTGGGTGTGCTCCTCTGTACACATAGGATTGGTGTGTGTGTGTGTGTGTGCTCTGTATACATAGGATGGGTTTGGGCTTGTGTGGGTGTACTCTGTATACATAGGATGGGTGTGGGTGTGTGTGGGTGTACTCCTCTGTATACATAGGATGGGTGTGTGTGTGTGTGGATGTGCTCCTCTGTATACATAGGATGGGTGTGTGTGTGGGGGTGTGCTCCTCTGAATACATAGGATGGGCGTGTGTGTGTGTGTGTGGTCCTCTGTATACATAGGATGGGTGTGTGTGTGTGTGTGGTCCTCTGTATACATAGGATGGGTGTGTGTGTGGGGATGTGCTCCTCTGTATACATAGGATGAGTGTGTGTGGGGGTGTGCTCCTCTGTATACATAGGATGGCTGTGTGTGTGTGTGTGGTCCTCTGTATACATAGGATGGGTGTGTGTGTGGGGGGGTGCTCCTCTGTACACATAGGATGGGTGTGGGTGTGGGTGTGCTCTGTATACATAGGATGGGTGTGTGTGTGGGTGTGCTCTGTATACATAGGATGGGTGTGTGTGGGTGTGCTTCTCTGTATACAAAGGATGGATGTGGGTGTGTGTGGGTGTGCTCCTCTGTATACATAGGATGGGTGTGGATGTGTGTGGGTGTGCTCCTCTGTATACATAGGATGGGTGTGTGTGGGTGTGGGTTTACTCCTCTTTATACATAGGATGGGTGTGTGTGTGGGTGTGCTCCTCTGTATACATAGGATGGGTGTGTGTGGGGGGGTGTGCTCCTCTGTATACATAGTATGGGTGTGTGTGTGTGTGCCCCTCTGTATACATAGGATGGGTGTGTGTGTGGGTGTGTGCTCCTCTGTATACATAGGATGGGTGTGGATGTGTGTGGGTGTGCTCCTCTGTATACACAGGATGGGTGTGTGTGTGTGTGCTCCTCTGTATACATAGGATGGGTGTGTGTGGTGTGTGCTCCTCTGTATACATAGGATGGGGGTGTGTGTGTGTGGGTTTGCTCCTCTGTATACATAGGATGGGTGTGTGTGTGTGGGTGTGCTCCTCTGTATACATAGGATGGGTGTGTGTGTGGGTGTGTGCTCCTCTGTATACATAGGATGGGGGTGTGTGTGTGGGTTTGCTCCTCTGTATACATAGGATGGGTGTGTGTGGGTGTGCTCCTCAGTATACATAGAATGGATGTGGGTGTGTGGGTGTGCTCCTCTCTACACATAGGATGTGTGTGTGTGGGTGTGCTCTGTATACATAGGATGGGTGTGTGTGTGTGGTCCTCTGTATACATAGGATGGGTGTGTGTGCGCTCCTCTGTATACATAGGATGAGTGTGTGTGGGGGTGTGCTCCTCTGTATACATAGGATGGGTGTGTGTGTGGGTGTGTGCTCCTCTGTATACATAGGATGGGTGTGTGTGTGGGTGTGCTCCTCTGTATACATAGGATGTGTGTGTGTGTGTGCTCCTCAGTATACATAGAATGGGTGTGGGTGTGTGGGTGTGCTCCCCTCTACACATAGGATGGGTGTGTGTGTGTGTGTGTGCTCTGTATACATAGGATGGGTGTGTGTGTGTGGGTGTGCTCCTCTGTATACATAGGATGTGTGTGTGTGTGCTTCTCTGTATACATAGGATGGGTTTGGGCGTGTGTGGGTGTGCTCCTCTGTATACATAGGATGGGTGCGTGTGTGTGGGTGTGCTCTTCTGTATAGATAGGTTGGGTTTGGGCATGTGTGAGCTGCTCTGTATACATAGGATGGGTGTGTGTGGGTGTGCTCCTCTGTATACATAGGATGGGGGTGTGTGTGTGTGCGCTCCTCTGTATACATAGGATGGATGTGTGTGTGGGTGGGCGTACTCCTCTGTATACATAGGATGGGTGTGTGTGGGTGTGCTCCCCTGTATACATAGGATGGCCATGGGCACGTGTGAGCATGTACATTCATATGTGTGGCTGTCAAACATTTGTGTTTGGGGTGCTGCACTTCTCCAGCTCTGACCCTGCATGTTCGCACATATGTGTCTTCCTGTGTAGGTCTGTATGTGAAGCTGTGGGCCCTCGAAGAAGGCGGTTCCCTAGGTGGGTGGTAACAAGTCAGAGGTGTGAGCTCCGGCCCGGACTGGGAGCCCTGCTCCGCAGGGGATAACGCCGTTTCTATAGCTGCTCATGAGCATCCTCTGGGGCACCGGCTTCCAGACAGGCCTCGACCCTGCTCCCCACTCCCTGGGCCTCCAGCCCTGGGAACGTTCTGCCTGTGTGGAGAGAGCAGGGCTTGTATCACCTGCCTCGTGACTCCACTGCCCAGATGAGCTGATGATTCAGCAGGGACCGTCTTTGTCCACTTGGACCCCTCTGAGGTCCAGCCTGGCTGGAGCAGCCCCTTCCCCACCATGGTGGAGCCAGACCCCGGGTGTGCAGTGGGGTGTGAACGGCGCTGAGCAGGGCTTCCGCTGCACCCTGTCTCCAGGGCTCCCTCCTATGCAGAACAGCCTGGGCCTGGGCTTGCTGGGGGCCGCCGTGCCCTAGGCTCCTTAGTGCTGGCTAAGGTAGAAGCGGGCAGAGCCCTCTCCGCCTCTCTGCCTTTCCTCCCCATTCCCCCACCCTTGCTATCAGGGCTGAGCTTCTGACCCTCTGCTGAGAGGGAAACGTGCTTTCACTGGCGGGGCAGTTCTGATCCCCTCACACGTGGTGTGCCAGCGGAGGGCTTTGGGGCACTGTGAGCAGGGCTGGGGTGCCGGTTCGAGGCAGGAACACTCCCCTCGCCTTGGTAGACACACCGGCCCCTACGCGCCTGTGGCGGTCCCACAGGCTGGCTGGCACCTGGGCCTGCCACCCCCACCTCAGCCTGCCTGGGGGCTGCGCCCCCCTCACCTCCACTGTATTTACGTGTCTATTTTATGATTTCAATTTTTAATGCCTCTGCTCTTTGAAGACGCTTAATGCTTTCAAGTGGAACATTTCCTTCCAGGACCTGAGCGCAGATTGAGGACAGAGCAATAAATCAACTAATAACTGGAACCTCATTTTCTGCTCCACGGCAGAGAGTTAACCCCTGCGTCGCTGCACTCCTCTCGGTGGTAGCTGCGGGCGAGGGGTGCTGGGCAGCAGGGTACCGAGCCAGGCACCCCGAGGCTCAGGCTTCCCCTCCTCCTCACCGCCTCTCCTCCTGGGTCTCTCTCCTCTCTTCTGTTTCCCTTCCTTTCTCTTCTTGCTTTTCTCTTCTCTTTTTCTTTATGTCCTAAAAGCAAGTGGGAATAGGGGAAATGGCTGGAATCGGAGATTCTGGACGGGACCCTGGGAAGGCATGGGGAAGCATCTGTTGGGAACTCCCTAGGCCCTGACTTGCTGTGTGAGCTGAGGGGAGTGTCCAACCCTCTCTGAGCCTCGAGGTTGCCACCATTACAAAGGGATCTTATCACGTGGGTAGACTGAGGTTTGAAATGTTGACATTTATTGACAGTGGAGGTGGACAGTGCCTGAGCATCCCCCATTCCCTCCCCTGCCCACCTTGGCTTGGAAGGAAGAGAGCTGGGAGACACTCAGGCGGTGAACTGGTAGTAGGTGGCTCTTCACTCATGTTGTCTGTGCCTGAGTCTGTGTTACTAATGCTGCGTAGACGTGTGTGTTTGTGCATGTGCGTGTGTGTGTGTGTATCCCTGCATGTGTCTTGGTGTCAGGATCACAGCGTACACAGCCATACACCTAGGATGACTCTCGACTCTGCAGGACGAGTGAAATGGCCCAGCTGGATGTGGTGATTCACGTCTGTAGTCCCAGCTACTGGGGAGGCTGGGGTGGGAGGACTGATGGAGCCCAGGAGGTGGAGATTGCAGTGAGCGGTGATCACACCACTGCACTCCAGCCTCGATGACGGAGTGAGATCCTGTTTCTAAAGAAAAAAAAGAGAAAAGAGCCCAAAGTGGGGAGCAGTGTCTGTATTGAGAAGCTGAGACGGAAACTCTGGGGCCACACTTCCTGGCTGCAAATCTGACTTTGCCGTTTATTGCTGTGAGACTTTGGAGAAGTCACTGAACCTCCCTGTGCTGAGTTCCCCCTTCTATAAAATGGGGATAAGAAGAGTGCCTCCCTCATAACTAATTGTGCAGGGTGCATGTCGCCTGTGACGTGGCTGGCACATGGTAAATGCGTCGTTAAGTATTTGTCGTCATTACTGCAGGAGACTTCCACTCACGCGCGGTATATTTCCCTCCCCCAACTGACCATGAGACACCAGAGCCGTGCCAACCTGGAACACCTGGTGTGTGTGGACAGCGTGCCAGTGGGGGGGGGGCCCGCCCCCTTCAGAGCAGCCGGGGGAGCTTCCTGGAGGAAGTGGTGCTAGCACTTGCCCTGAGATGGATGGAGAGGAGGGTGGCCCTGGGCACCTGTTGGGAAAAGGCAGAAAGGACATTTAGAGAAGACTCAGGCCCAGCTGGAGGTATTTGCGTTGATTAGGAGGAAGTGGGAGTGATACAGGCCCCAGCAAGGGGCGGGGGGTGGTGGCTGGGCAAGTATTTAGTAGGCACCTACTGCACGCAGACATCTTGATCACATCATTTCCTTGTGGACACTGCTTTGTGGAAACCGCATCTGAGTACTGTTATGTGAGTTGTCCGGGGTTGCCCAAGCTGTCGGTGGTACAGGTGGGATGTGATATTGTGTCTGTTTGGCTTTATGGAACTCCACTCTACTTGAGGCCTATGTCCCAGCATCACAGGGCTGGAGACTCTGTCCCTAAAAACACCCTGCTCTGCGTGGACGCCGCTGGTGATGGGGAGCCTACCTACTCTCAGCACAGTTAATGGCACTTCATGTCATTCCACTCATTCCAACAGTGATTTTCTGGCTGGGCCCAAATCTGGTTGTCACAACTGACTTCTCAGACCCCTCCTGGGCCCCCGAGCCATGCCCTGCCTAGCCCTGAGGCTGCCTGCTGGGCTCACGCTGATAGGGCTGCCCCATTTCCTCCCAGTGCCCCATGGATGTGTGAAAGGGGTGGAGAGTACCCCCTATGGGGTACGTGCAGCATGCCAGCCATGAAGCGTGGCATTGCTGCATCCCACATGTGACCACCGTCACCCTGCAGAGTAGGCTGGGTCGGGCTCGGGTGGGCTGAGACCCAGGAGCTCAGTGTTCTGGACAGCCAGGCCCACCATTGGCATCCAGGACCGCTGGGAATAGCACTCGGCCCTGGAGTATTTGGTTTCCAGAGTATTTAAACAGATGACTCGACTAGGTGATAATTTTAGCACGTTATGGCTGATGTCTTCTTGGGACCATAAAACAGCAAACTTTTACCACTGGAAGCAGCTCCCAGCCAAGACGTGGGGAAATGATCATGTCATCAAGTCATCTGGGTATTAGTTATTGTTTGGGGGAAAGTGGAGTATGTGGGCACACAGGGACGTGCGTACCCTCCCCCGTGCCCACATGAGCCAGCCTCATCGCGGGAGGAAGAGAGGATGCTCCTGGGAGGGAGGGGAGGGGGAGAGCTCGTCCACTCCCTCCACCGGTATTACCGAGTGCCTGCCACGCTCCAGGTGCTGGCTGTGCGTGCTCCTTGGGCCACTAGGCAAACAGGGAATGCTAATGGTGCAGAGACGGGATGAATAGGGACAGCTGGTAAGACAGGGCAACAGGGCCCTCAGGTGAGGGAGCACCTGTGGGAGGACCCTGAGGGGGACGAGGAGGCTGTGTGGCCAATGGCAGTGGCAGGGGCAGAGAGGGCCAACTGAGGGCATTTGCATGGCACACTGGGGCCGTGGGATATTTTCCAGGGGTCAGGGGGTGGCGAATGAGCTTGGGTTAAGCAGGGGCCGTGACAATCTGATTTAGGTTTTAAAAAGATCTCTCCAGCTGCTGCAGGAAGGGCCAAGAAGGGAAAGGGGGTGAGGCAGACGTGATGGAGGCCTGGGCCAAAATGGTAGCCATGGTGATGTGCGGGGCAATTCCAGACCCATCATGGCAGCAGAACTGGGGATAGGGAGAGGGTCATGGAGAAGGCAGGAAGGACCCTCAATTCTTGGCTTAAGCTGCGGAAGTCATCCTCTGAGACGTGGAGGTGCTGTGGAGGATCGGGAGTTTGTTTTCAACCACCTCCTTGTGCGGAGATGTCCTTTTGACAGTTGGGGTCACAAGCCCGGAGCCCAGGGGAGAGGTCTGCGTAGGGGAAGTGGACGTGGGAACCAGCAGCTGTAGATGGTGTTTAAAGACCTGGGCAAAGCAAGGACCACCCAGAAAGTGACATGGTTGGTGGAGAGAGGACCAAGGCCTGGACCCTGGGCTCACCACCGTGCAGAGATGAGGGAGGAGAAGGAACCTGCACAGGAAGCTGAGAAGGCACGACCGGGGGAAGGGGGGTGGTGGTGCGAGGAAAGCCAGGGATCCCAGAAGCCAAGAGAGGGTTCCCAAAGGAAGGGTGGGCGAAGCCAGTCAGCTGCGGGCACGATGCTGTGTGCACCTTTACCCAGCCCCGCATAACTCCAGGACGGTCTCAGACACGAGCCACTGACGTTGGCACAGTCCACAAACCTGATTCTAATTTCACCAGTGATAGATGCACTCGCGTGTGTGTGTTTATATATAGTGCTGTGTGTGTGTCGAGCACCATGATCGAGACGTAGATCTGCGCCATGCCATGGGGCTCCCTGTGCCAGCACACCCCTCCCCCACAGCCCTGCTCCCACGCCTCCCGATTGGCTGCTACTAATTTGTCCTCCTCTGTAATTTTGTTATTTCGTGAGTGTTACATAGATGGAATCATACACTATATCACCTTCTAAAATTGATATTTTAAAAAACTCAGCATAAGCTGGCACAGTGGCTCACGTTTGTAATCTCAGCACTTTGGGAGGCTGAGGCAGGCAGGGTGCTTGAGCTCAGGAGTTCAAGACCAGCCTGGGCAACATGGTGAAACCCCATCTCTACAAAACACACACACACACACAATCAGCTGAGTGTGGTGGTGTGCACCTGTAGTCCCAGCTACTTGGGAGGCTGAGGTGGGAGAATTGCTTGAGCCTGGGAGGCGGAGGTTGCAGTGAGCCGAGATCACACCACTGCACTCCAGCCTGGGTGACAGAATAAGACCCTGTCTCAAAAAACAAAAAGAAAAAACACCACCACCACCAACAACAAAACCCCAAACCTCAGCATAATGAAGGAAGGGGATTTTTTAAGGCTGGCGGATACCAGAACATAATTGCTTGCTGCTGGGAAGGATGGAAGACCCAGTAAAGAGGGAGAGATGGGTGATGTTGAAAGATAATGCAGTGATGGAGGGAGCTGGATTCCTGAGGACAAGAAGGTGGGTTCAGAGTCCAAGTGGAGCCATTAAGCTTTAACAGCAGCGAGACCCCTCCTCAGACCCCCACTTCCTAGGGGGGTGCAGGTTGAAGCTGGTGAACTTCTCGAATGTACAGGGGCAGAGGAATGGGGTTCACATTTGCTGGCTTCTGCTACCCCAGTGAAAACAAAGTGAGAGGTCTCAGCGTAGAGTGACGGGTCAGACGGAGGAAGGGAGGCAGGAGGAGGGTGGAGATGGGGCCACTGCCAGGTTGGAGAGTGGGGAGGTGAGCTGCTGGAGGCTGAGCTGGGGCTGCCGGGCAGCGCTGGCATTGCTGGAGGGTTGGGATTCAAGCTCACGGAGGGCACAGCCTGCGTGGTGGGCTCGTTTCTCCAGCCGTACTTGGCCTCCCAGCAATGAGTACCAAGTTGTTGGTTGGGTTCATCCAGGTCAGAGTTTTATGACAGTACTGCCCAGGAGGAGGGGGCGAGGTATCTGAGCATCGATTATGCTGATGGGCCGTGGAACTCAAGCTCCCCAAGGGCAGTGAGGGCAGATGGGCAGTGATGGAGGGTGAGGTGTGAAGGTCTCAGTGCAGTGAGAGGATTGTAAGGAGAGGAGCTGGGGGACCAGCTGGGAGGTTTGACCAGGAGCTATGGTGGTGACAGGGCCGGGGTGTGGCCTGGGATAGAGGCTGGAGGGAGTGGCCACTGAAGGTGACTGGAGGCAGGCGGTCAGGGCACCCCTAGCAGGGGAGGTCACCTAGAAGGATACAAGGGTTGAGGTGCAGAGAAGGACAGACAGGAGCCTTCTGTGCATGAGGGGAAGGGGCCAGGACATTCTAAGGCAGAGGCAGGGGAGGCACAGCCACCTCTTAGGCACCGTAGGGCTAGGACCACTGGAGACGGGAGGAATTTGGACCTGAGGTCTGGAAGAGCCCCAAGGAGCCCGCCCTGGCCGAGCGGGAATCATCTGCACAATGTCGCTGTGTGCCTGCCCCTCAGAGGGGAAAACAGAGGCCCAGAGAGGGGAAGCACATTCTGGAAGGAACAGCCTCCGCCGAAGTGTGTGGAGGGCCTGCCTGAAAGTCAGTGGCGTGGTGGAGGCTGGATGCCAGAGCCTCGTGTCGCTTGGGTTTCAGTACGGCCTCCTCCAACTCTTCTGGGACTGTCTTCATTTGTCAAATAGAACAGAATGACAGTACACACTCCCAAGGTGGTCGTGAGGATTGAGTCTTAATGCATGCATCCTGTGAATCCTCGGGCTAACCCTGTCTACAGATAGGGAACCTGAGGCTTGGGGAGAGGAATGGATTTGTGCAAGCCTCAGCGTTCCCCAGCCTCCATCTCTGCCCACGGATGCCGTCTTTTCCCATACGCGTTCAGCAGCCTCATGAAGAAAGCAGGATGCAGGCCTCATGCCCATTTAGAAGTTGGGGAAACTGAGGGCAGGATGGTGTCTTCTCTCCCTGTGGCTCCCAGAGTGCCAAAGGAGGATGGAATCTTCATTATCAGCCTGTCTTTACTGTTGGGGACGTGGAGGTGAGACAGGCGCCGTGCCTCTCCTTACGCCACAGTCTCACAGGGGAGACAGGACAAAATTGTAAGCAAAGAGAGTGATGTTAAACCATGGAACATAGGGCAAGGGGCGGTTGTTCAAAAAACAGGGATTTGGGGCTGAAGTTCTTGGAGAAGGAGAAAAATATCCCGGGACTGTCGTGGCAAAGAGGAGCAAGGGTTGAGCTTTTGAAGGTTTTGAAGGGCGGTGCAAGTTCAATGAAATGGAACAGAGAGGGGACATTCTAGAGGGGAACAGGGGATGGCTCTGGGTGAGCAAAGGCTCAAGAGGGGGCTGGGAAGAGGGCACCCCACTGGAGCAGAAGAGGTGGAAAGCAAGGCCGTGCGGGCTGCCTCCTGCAGATGTCTCAATCTTCTCCCAAGAATGGTGAACGAGAGGCCCCTGAGGCCTGTGAACAGATGCCAACAGTGGGAAATTGGCCAGTGGTTCCTCCACAGCCTGGCACCATCAAAGCTGCCAGGAGCAGCCAGGCCCTGCAGTCTGGGGGCCCGGGGGCCCGGGGGCCAGGCGAGGTTGGCCAGCTTGCTACGTGACCTTGAGCAACCACGCTCTGCTAACTGGGGCTACCCCAGCCACCCTGTCCTCCCTCCCAGGTGGGCTTTGTGAGGTGTCCCAGCCCTGTGACGTCTTCTTCAGCGAAACAAAAGCCAGCACTGTGGCCGAGTGAAGGAATGGAGGTGAAGGCTTTTAGCTCCCTGGCAGAGACGCCCAGCAGAAATCCAAGGCGCATCAGAAAGCAGAGTTTCTGGAGAACCTTTGATTTAGAGAACAAGGTTTTGGCATCAAACTGCGATCAGAGAACAGAGGCAGCCTGCCACACCGTGAAACTGAGCGCTGTAAACCTCATTAATCTGATGCCTCCGTGTTCAGAGCAGTGCCTAATTAGGAGCCGAGACTCTCCACCGGCTGGGTGGCCCATTGTTCCTGCTGGACAGGTCCCACCAGGTGACTTCAAAGCCCATTCTTCACGTCCCTCCGCTGCTCAGCACCAATTAACCAGCATTTAGAGCCGGGCCACCTGGGCTGGCAGGCTTGGCCGTGTTCTCACTTCATTTGGTGTTGGAGCTGAGGGGCCTCGGTGAAGTTCTCTAGCACGCAGGCAGACGCGGAGAGGGAGGAGCTGAGTGCCGGGAGTGGATGGGGGTGACGGACAGCCCAGAGTGGCCCCTGATCCCCTGGGGGCCCAGAGGCCTAGAGGAGCAGGAGAAGCCAGAAGAGCTGCAGCTTCCCTTGGCCACCCTCTCTTCTCCCTTCCTCCTCCAAGGGGAGCTCCTCTGCACTGCTCCAACTCCCCAGTGCCCTTCTCAGACCCACTCTTTTGCCGTCTCTCTCCATGCTCCTGAGGGGAGTCTGGGATGCCCAGTCAGAAGCCAGACTAGGTCTGGGGACACCGTGTGGGGTCTCACTGGGTGGTCTGATCTGCGTGGACTCAGTCCATGATAGATTAGCTCCCACCTTCCCTGGGTTTACCCCCGCCCTCCACTATGCCAGGGCTTTGCACACAGTAAGTACTCATCAAGGGCCTGCCAGCCAGTGTAGCGTCTCCAGAAGCCAAGTCCTGCCCGAGAAGCTTGTGGCTCCATCAGGAGGATGGCAGAGCAGCAGGCCTGCAGCGCCACTGGAAAGCTTCTAGGGAGAGTTAGGAAAGGCCTTCCAGCAGTGATGCCACTTTCAGTCTGGAACAGCCGGGTGCAGGGAAGCTGGGTTTTTCTCTGCCTTCCAAAATGTTGAACCACAGTTGAATCTAGAGACAGAGAAGGCACAAAAGGAAGACCCAGGGCGGTGAGACGGAATGAGCCCCACACCGGTGGTCAGGATGCCCGAATTCCAGGCCTGCCACTGTACCTGACTGGCCACTTTGTGCTCTTGAGCAGGTTCTTGACCTCAGTTTCCAAACCTGTGGGAGGGGAATGATGACCCTGTCTGTATGGCTGCCTGTGAACAGTGAGGTCAAATGGAAGACCAACTGTGAACCTGCCTTGGGAGCTGTCCAGAGTACTGGGGCGCTGGGGATGCTCCAGCTTTGCTCACACACCTCTAGGGGTGGGAGGCTCACCCCATTTTGAGGCTGACTTTTCCATGGCCAGATAGTTGTTAGAATGATCACAGTATTAGTTCCTTAGAGCGGCTGCAACAAATCGCCATGAACCTGGTGATTAGAACAATAGAATTGACTCTCTCACAGCTCTGGAGGCTGGAAGTCTCAGATCAAGGTGCCTGCAGGGCTGTGCTCTCTCTGAGGGCTCTAGGAGAGGTTGTTCCTGGCCTCTCCTGGCTCCTGGTGCTGCTAGCATTCCTTGGCTTGAGGATGCAGCCTCTGCCTCCATCTTCACAGGCCCCCTCCCCTGAATGTGTCTAGGTCCAAGCTGACTTCTTTTTTGTCGTTGTTGAGACAGAGTCTTGCTCTGTCACCCAGGCTGGAGCGCAGTGCTGCGATCTCCGCTCACTGCAACCTCCACCTCCTGGGTTCAAGCGATTCTTCTGCCTTGAACGCACTAATCTCCCAAGTAGCTGGGATTACAGGTGCCTGCCATCACACCTGGCTAATTTTTGGAATTTTAGCAGAGACGGGGTTTCACCATGTTGGCCAGTCTAGTCTCAAACTCCTGACCTCAGGTGATCTTCCTGCCTTGGCCTCCCAAAGTCCCAAAATGCTGATGACAGGCGTGAGCCACCGCACCCGGCCAAGTTGACCTCTTGTATGAGAACGTCAGTCATTGGATCAGGGTTCACCCTCTTTCAGTGTGACCTCCTTATAACTGTTACCTCTGCAGAGACCCTATTTCCAAATAAGGTCACATTCTGAGGTTCCAGATGGACATGGATTTGGGAGGACGCTGTTCAACCTAGCACCCTCATTGTCCTTCTGAGCCCAGACTTCCACTCTGTGGCTTCACCCCTGTGGGTTCTCCCCTCCTCTGACCAGCCTCCGCTCCATCAGCTTCCTCTGCCCCAACAGGGTTCCAGCCTCCTGATGTCCCCTCTGCTCTTCAGGTGGAGCTAAAACCACCACTGGGCTGCTGGTGTCACAGAAACTTTGCTGGTAAAGTTTCTGTCCTCCTTCCCAGGGCTCAGCATCCACCTTCCTGCTCTTCCTGCCTTTTAGATGTGAAAATGCGTTGCTTCACTCCAGGACTCAGCCTGGGTCCCACCAATTACCAGCCGCCTTGATGACTAACACCATAAACCCCTTCACCTCATTATAGGAAATTTCTTTTGAATGGCCTTTAAAAACCATCTCATTACACAGGAAGAACTGTAATTACCTTGTGCAAGACAGAAATTCCGGGCGAGCTGGTGCCTGTCAAAACTGTGGGACAGGGTTCCCCACTGGCTGGTTTGCCCATAGGAAAGAGCTTCTCTCCCTCATCCCATCCCTTCTACCCCTTTTCTTCTGGGACCTGGCCGTTCACGTCTCTGTTGGTGGCCCCAGAAGGTCAGGACCTCCCACAGAGAACAGAACCACCTTTGATTGGCATCTGTGCTCCTGCCTGGCATCCTGGCAAACCCTGATGGTCAGAATGTCCCCCAGGTGCTCTCTGGGGCTGCCCAGCCTCTTCCTGAGCCCACCCTCCTAGAGGCTGCTGGAGCTTGTCCAGTGGTTGGAGAATATTACAGCTGGGTGGAACTCTGGAGGTCAACAGGTTCAGCCTCCTGCCCTCAGCTGCTTGTCCAGTCCTTTTGCCCACCAGCCTCTGGGGGACCCTAGCCCTTCCTGGGATCAGGGTTTTTCCCTGACCTGTTTAGGGGATTTCCTTGATGTTTGGCTAAAATCTCTGGTGCCCTAATGCCGACCTGATTTTTTTTTTTTTTTTTTTTGAGACAGAGTCTCACTCCGTCACCAGGCGCCAGGCTGGAGTGCAGTGGCGCGACTTCGGCTCACTGCAACCTCCACCTCCCGGGTTCAAGCAATTCTACTACCTCAACCTCCCGAGTAGCTGGGACTACAGGCGCGCACCACCACGCCCAGCTAATTTTTTATGTATTTTTATTAGAGACGGGGTTTCACCATGTTGGCCAGGATGGTCTCTATCTCTTGACCTCATGATCCGCCTGCCTCGGCCTCCCAAAGGGCTGGGATTACAGGTGTGAATGCCAACCTGACTTTAAGCTCCATCTCTTGCTGGCGATGTCACCTTGGGCAAGCCGTGTGGCTGCCCAGAGATGTTTTCTCATTTGGAGAATGCTCGGGACCATTTGTGCTTCAAGAGTCATGGTGAGCAGAGTCTGTGGCCACAGGCATCCTATCCCCAGCACTGGGCACGTAGCAGGAAGTGAACCTATGTGGCTTCCCTGCCCCGGGAGTGGTTAACCATGGAGGCCATTTTCTTTCTCCTTTCTGAGTAATGTGGGACTACTGAGCGGAACGCTGATGTGAAGAACTGACTCCCCAGCGTCCCTCAGTGAAGAATGCTTGGGAGGGTTACACCTCGTGGCTAGGGCTCCCTCAGCAGGCCAGCGACCTCTAGTCCCCATGGGGCTGGGGAGTCCAGAAACACTCCTGCAAGAAGCAGGACTTGGTCAGCGTGGAATTTGGGCAGACAGGATGAAGAGTGAGCAGAGCGTGGGCAGGGGTGTGCCTGGACGCCTGTGGTCTGGCGGTGGGAGGATGAGAATCTGGTTCCCAGGAGGAATCAGTGTGGGAGAAAGTTGAAGGGGTCAGGCTGGGGGATGCTGAGGGCCCCAAATGCCAGGGGACAGATATCATTTGGCTCCTTGCTCTGCCAGCACTTCTAAGCTAACTCGCACTGGTTCGATTCCATGATTCGAGTCCACGAACCCTGTGCAAGAAACCCCGCTCTGCCCAGCCAGCCCCTGCCCTGAGGCCAGGTTGTCCTGAGTCAGGCCTTCTTCAGGGAGTGTGCCCCACGAAGGGCTGACCTGGCTGAGGTGCTGTGGGCAGCACCAGGGCTGAGTCAGGGCCCACTAGAGCCCAGAACTGAGGTGGGCACAGTCAAAAGGCTGAGTTTGGATTTTTCCTCCTCTTCTGCCTCCTCCTCAGATGTTTTCTCATCTGCAGAATGGTCAGGATCATTTGTGCTTCAAGAGTCCTGGTGAGCCGGTCTGTGGCCACAGGTATCAGATGCCCAACATTGCACACATAGCAGGAAGTGAACCTACGTTGCTTCTGCCTTCCAGGGGAGCTTGACCACGGAGGCTCTTTTCTTTCTCCTCTCTGCGTAATGTGGGATGGAGCAGACTTCCATTTGGACTCCTCCTTCTCCTCCTCCTCCTTCTCCTCCTCCCCCTGCTTTCTCCTCCCCTTGCTTTCCCCAACCCCTCCTCCTCCTCCTCCTCCTCCTTGTTCTTCTTCCTCTCTCTCTCTCTCTCTCTCTCTCTCTCTCATCTTCTGGAGCATCAGAAGACATGGCACATCCTGTTCCCCTCCAGCATCCCTGCCTGCAGCCTGCCACCTGCCAAGGCAATTTGCTTCGAGAACACCCAGCTGCTGGCACGGTCTCAGGAGTTGCAGGTCCTTCTCTGCTCAGTCTCTAGCTGTGCTGTCCCCTGCAGGGAATCCGTGAGGCATCCTGGCACAGCCACAGCCATTGGCATTGCCCACGGAGCCGTGCCTGTCCAGGTGTCTGCGCCTGCCAGCGCCTCCTCTGGGACTCTGGCTATAGCTTCTAAGACTGGCTGGGGAAGCAGAGAGGGTGGAGTCTCTGGTCTGCTCCTCAGCAGGAATTTCTGCTTCTGGAGCACCTGCTATGTTCCAGGCTCTGTGCTGGGGGCTAGGCACACAGTGAGCAAGGCAGCCATGGCCCCTTCCGAGTGAAGCTCACAGTTCTTCTTGGGGTTGGGGTGGTGACAAATAGTAAATAAACAAACAAGTAGATGTATGATTGCAAATTGTAATGAGCAGAACAAAGGAGCAGTAGAGAATGTGTTGGGGCGGGGCTTCTGGAACTCTGAGGCCGGGCACTTTGGGAGGGCTTCTCTGAGCAGGTGTCTTATCCCATTATCAGATGGGCAAGGAGCAGGAAGAGCATTCTATGCCCTGGAGAACCCTGGTGTGTTGAGAAACTGGAAGGAAACTTGTGGGGTGGCAGGAAGAAAACCAGAGGAGGTCGGGCTAGGTAGGTGGGCATGGCTGGGTCAGACAGAGCCTGGGGCCAGTTAGCAATGAGGGTGGGTGGGTTTTGGTCTAAGAGAAGGAGGAAGTTGCTGGAGGGTTTTAAGTAGGAAGGGACCTAATCTAACTTATGACTCACCAGTGCTACCCTGGCTGCCGTGTGAAGAGCGGAGGGACACAGGGGCACAGAGAGTGAGGGGGCCACTCCAGGGAGGCTGTGGTTGTGGGCCTGGCCCAGGATAGAAGTGCCGGCTTGAGTGGGGATATCACAGGGAGGTGAGCTTTCTGGTTTGGGCAGCTGGGTTGATGGTGGAGACATTTGCCAAGGTGGGAGCCCTGGAGAAGGAGTGGTTTGGGGACAAGGAAGGATGAGGTGTTTGTGGGACATCGAGGAGAGACGGCAGGGATATCAGGATCTTGGCTGTGACAACCCTGTGATTTATATATTACTATCCCCATCTGTGTGGCCTGGGTGGGTAAAGCGTGCCCACCCAGACCACACAGCTGGCAGCACTCCAAGCCAGCTGTCAGGGTGGGACCCAAAGCTGTCACCCCCATCTCAGCTTACCTTTGAGAAGAGCAGTGCTTTGCCCCAAAGGGTGAATGAGTGGTGGGATTTCAGGTGTCAATGGGCCCCTCAACTCCAGTGTGACCATGGTGGCCTTCACCTGGGGCTATGTCTGGAGTCAGTGGCCAACTGTCCCCTAGGACACATAGCCGAGAAGACCTCAGCCTCCCTGTGAGAGTGGGGATAGCTCAGCTCTTGGCACCATCGTGCCTGAGAGTATCCAGAAGGTTCAATTGTTCAGCCTAAGAAGAAGTCAAAACTTAGCTCCAAGTCAGGGCTTTTCAAGGGCGTCAGAGCCCAGGACAGGGTGTCTCCCTGAGGCTCTGCCAGCCCCTGCCACCCCACCTTCTTCGTCTTGGGAGGATGCTTGGTGCTTGCCTGCCCCTACTACAGGGGCCCTCCTCTGCCAGCTTGGCAGGGCGGGGTGCACTGAGAGGAGGGAAACCCCTTGGCAGCCAGAGGACTGAGTGAAAAGAGCCCTGGACCAGGACAGGAGCCCTGGGACCACATGCACCTCCCAGTGACTTCAGTGTCCCCCTTTGTATGGTGAGCCCCGGGAATGAGTGAGGCTGGCATTCTTTCTCTCCAGCGTTCCAGGAGCTCCACCTTCCTATCTTCTGAGTTGGGAACCAAGGAGCTTCTCCAGGGCTTGGGTGTGGAGTTGTGGACAAGGAATAAAAGTGACCTGGGAGCCTGCAAACCAAGGCCCAGGGTGCTGGAAGTGGACTGAAGGGGGTGGGGGGGGCTCTTCAGGCAGAGGCCAGGGGCATGAGGGAAGGTGCAGGGAAGGTGTGGACTGGGAAGAAGGATGGGCCCACAAGTTCCCTGCTTCCCTGCCAGGGACAAGCTGGCTCATGTGACAGAAGATTAACCCGGCAGCTTCTCCACAAGGAGATGGGAGCCTGGCTGCCCTCCCTAGGACCTAGACCATGACACTAGTCTCTGGTACAAACTGGGCATGGTGGCTGGGACTGTCAGGGCTGTGCGCATCCAGGGTCAGGATTCACAATGAGGGGCCAGAGACAGAGCTCAGTGTGTGACCAGGGTCGGGGCTCAGTGTGTGACCAGGGTCTGGCTCAGTGTGTGACCAGGGTCTGGCTCAGTGTGTGACCAGGGTCGGGGCTCAGTGTGTGACCAGGGTCTGGCTCAGTGTGTGACCAGGGTCGGGGCTCGGTGTGTGACCAGGGTCTGGCTCAGTGTGTGACGAGGGTCTGGCTCAGTGTGTGACCAGGGTCGGGGCTCAGTGTGTGACCAAGGTCTGGCTCGGTGTGTGACCAGGGTCGGGGCTCGGTGTGTGACCAGGGTCTGGCTCAGTGTGTGACCAGGGTCTGGCTCAGTGTGTGACCAGGGTCGGGGCTCGGTGTGTGACCAGGGTCTGGCTCAGTGTGTGACCAGGGTCTGGCTCAGTGTGTGACCAGGGTCGGGGCTCGGTGTGTGACCAGGGTCTGGCTCAGTGTGTGACCAGGGTCGGGGCTTACTGTGTGACCAGGGTCTGGCTCAGTGTGTGACCAGGTTCGGGGCTCACTGTGTGACCAGGGTCTGGCTCAGTGTGTGACCAAGGTCTGGCTCAGCATGTGACCAGGGTCGGGGCTCACTGTGTGACCAGGGTCTGGCTCAGTGTGTGACCAGGGTCGGGGCTCAGTGTGTGATCAGGGTCAGGGTTCAGTGTGTGACCAGGGTCGGGGCTCAGTGTGTGACCAGGGTCAGGGCTTGGTATGTGACCAGGGTCAGGACTTGGTATGTGACCAGGGTCAGGGGTCAGTGTCTGACCAGGGTCGGGGCTCAGTGTGTGGCCAGGGTGGGGGTTCAGTGCGTGACCAGGGTCGGGGGTCAGTATGTGACCAGAGTCGGGGCTCAGTGTGTGACCAGGGTCGGGGCTCAGTGTGTGACCAGAGTCAGGGGTCAGTGTCTGACCAGGGTCGGGGCTCAGTGTGTGGCCAGGGTGGGGGTTCAGTGCGTGTCCAGGGTCGGGGGTCAGTGTGTGACCAGGTTCGGGGCTCAGTATGTGACCAGGGTGGGGGTTCAGTGTGTGACCAGGGTCAGGGCTCAGTGTGTGACCAAGGTTGGGGCTCAGTGTGTGACCAGGGTCAGGGGTCAGTTGTAACCAGGGTCGGGGGTCGGTGTGTGACCAGGGTCGGGGCTCAGCATAGTGCTCTGTGTGTAGCCTCTGGGGCAGATTGGAGGCCCTGCCTCATCCACACTCCCTCTGAGCTCTGCTTGGCCCTCCCATAGGGCCTGTTATTCAAGTGTCCCAGGCTGATGCCACCGCTCTGAGCCTTGATGAGCAGAAGGCTGAATGGTCATAGCATCTGCAGTTCCTCCAGAACTTGCCGTGTGTGAGGCACCCTCTGGACCACTGATGGTGGGTATTATCATCCCCATTTTACAGATTAGGAAACTGGAACTTCAAAAGATGAAGTGTCTTTCTGAGGTCACAGCCAGTTAAGTGGCAGAGCCCAGACTGAAACTCTTTGTCCCCTTGTTCGTTTTCAGGCTCCCTCGGCATTCCTCCCTGGGGCAGAGGGACCTTTGGCAGAGCTTCCTGCAGGTTCCACGTAGAATCTTCTTCCTCTTTCTATCTAGACTGGGGGCTTTGAGTTCAGCCTTCTTCAAGCAAAAACTCCCAAGGAAAGCCAACTAAGCCTGAGGGTGGACAAGGAGACCTCCCTGTGAGGTCTGAGGCATGCAGGCAGGTCCTGTCCCCAGTAGCTGGGGACTAGGCAAAGCCTGCCTGTAGGGTACCATAAACCCCAAGGATTGGGCTTCTCTCTTTGCTAGAGATTAAAGGAATGTGTCAGCCCCAATGGAGGCATTTTGGACATCATTGTCCTGGATTTTAGAGCTCTGGAGGGTCCTTCCCAGCATCCTTGACATCACCCCACAAGCATTTCCTCCTTTGCTTCCAGGAAGTGGCCGGAGAGCGCCACCCCTCCTGCTGTAGGCCTGGACACCTCATGTTGCAGATGAGGCCCAGAGAGGGAAAGACATTTGTTCCAAGACACAAAGTGTGTTAGTAGCAGAGGGGCCCAGAACCCTACCTCCCACTGCCAATATTCCTAGGTGTTCCCTCCTCCTGGCTCAAAACCCTCGTAGGGACTGAAAACCCATGAGGACATGAAACAGTCGTGTTCCACGAGTGGGACTGCAGACACTGCACCAGCTGTTCTCGGGCCTCCCTGACATTTCTTAGCACAAGAATCCCCCCATTTGTGAGTCATTTGGAAAATTTCATGGGGGAAGTGGTCCAGAATTTGAGCGAAGTCCCAGGAGGAAGGGATTCAGGGAGAGTTGACAGGAGGCTCCCTGAAGTAGACAGTGGGATAGATTCCAAGGTGGGGACATGAGGAAGGATAGCTCCTTGCCGTGGCTTATCTGCAAGCCAAGAGATGGACAGAGCAGTTTGCTTCACAGCTGGGGGATCTGAAGCTCAGTGAGGCAAAGCAGTGGGGCCAGCAGTTCCCAGCTCAGTTCTCATTCACATCTGCCTGGCCCAAAGTCAGTGGGTTTTCCCAGTTCCCTCTGTGTGGCCGGACTGTGTCATAGAAGGAAAGAGATTGTCGCCTGCCCTCAAGGAGCTGCTGGGAGAATGAGATTTAAGTCAGAAGTATTAGGGAGCAAGAGCTGCATTGCCGAGGTCTCAGTGCTGTGTGGCACGGAACACATCCATGCCGCTGGAGCTGCTGGGAAAAGCTGGACGGAGTTTAGAAAAGATCGGGGATTGGAAAGAATATGCTTAGCCACTGGAGTGTGTGCGGAGCCCAGGTGAACTGGGGGTAGTCAGGAAGGCAGCTGTCCAGGGTGCTGAACCAAACCACGCCCATGGGCCTGTCTGCAACTCTTCCTGAACAATTTGGTCTGTCCCTTTTCATGTCTGAGCCTCAGTTTCCTCACATAGAGAATTATAATACTGACACCTGCATCACGGTCTCGTTGAAAGGGTGCAGGAAGGCCATGACATGTTGTGCTGATTATGCGGCCTGTGTTCAGTTGAGGCTCTCCAAATAGGGGCATCAGCTGAAGGAGGCAAAAACTCCTCCCCAAGCCTCTGTGGTGGAGGGTGGGGTCATCTGTGATACCTGACCCCAGCCACGTGATCCCTCGGAATGGCAGGTGTTGTAACAGAGTCAGCACTCCCCCTTGGCATGGGAAGAGGCAGCTTGTCTGGGGCCTCTCCACCCACCTGATGCAGGTGTCCCCCAGCCTGTTGGCCTGGACACCTCATGTTGCAGACAGGATGACTGGGAACCATAGAGGGCAAGACACTTAAGCCAAGAAACACCGTGTGTTTGTTAGTGGAGGATAGGCAGAGCCCCTCAGTCCTGTCATCCAAAGCGTATATTCCTGGTTGTTGCCTCTCTCTGGTGCAAAAGCCTTGTTGGAACTAAACACCTTAGAGCACCCAAAGGAATGAAGCTCTAATGTGGGACTTCAGGTACGACCTGTGACACCTGTTCTCTTGGGCCTTCCTGACCCCCTCTGTTAGCCTCAGCCCGCGGGTGGCTTCGGTCCTAGCTCTCAGCTGTACCTTCGTCTCTCTTTAACCATATCCCCGAACTCCTGGCCCTGTGCAAGCTCTCTTAATCTCGTTGAGAGGGTTACCTGATGCTGGGTAATTTATAAAGAAAAGAGGAATATCTGGGTCATGGTTCTGCAGGCTGTACAAGCATGGCGCTGTCATCTGCGTTAGGGGAGGGGGCCTCAGGGAGCTTCCAGTCGTGGCAGAGAGCGAAGGGGAGCTGGCATCGCGTGGCAAGAGGAAGGAAGTGAGGGAGGCATGGGTGGAGGGAGGTGCCAGGCCACTTTTAACAACCAGTTCTCATGGGAACTAATAGAGCGAGAACTCGTTACTCCTTAGGGGGTGAGGAGGGCACCAAGCCTTTCATGAAGGATCTGCCTCCATGACCCAAGCATCTCCCACAGCCCCACCTCCAGCATGGGGAAGGTCACATTTCAGCATGCTAATGGAGGTGACAAACACCGAAACTATATCACAAGCCTCTCAGGCCCCTTTGTCAACTTGGGGCCTCCTGGGTGCCCACTCGCCAGGGAGGTGGGATGCTTTGGGGCAGGGGTTGGGTGGGGAGAAGGCTGCTGGAAGCCAAAGAAGAGCCCTCTCTCGCCCTCCCCTGCCTCTTCTCATCTTCTCAGGCTGCCGGGCCACCTTGGCCCTGGGCTTAGGATAATCTGCAGCCACTGAGAGGAGAGCCAGAAGTGTTTCCCCCAAAAAAGACACCCCCCCCAAGCCTGTTGGTCATGCTTGAAATGGACTCCAACTCCTGTGCCATTCCCCTTTTAGCCTTTGGCATCTCCTTGTCCTTTAGAACCAGACAGTGCTAAGTGTGCATCCCAGCTCTGCCATTTCCCTGACCTCGGGCAAGGAACATATGCCCCAGAGCCTCAGTTTCCTCATCTGTCCAGTGGGAATAGGAACACCCATCCCACAGTGTGCGGTTTCAGTGGAGGAGTGCACATCATAACAGATGACACTGTGGCTTTTCTCCTGCCCCTCGTCCCTCTTCCCTGGTGACGCTGGCCTCCCACCCACCCCTGCCTGTTTAGACCAAGAGCTGAAGCCTGGCCTGTGGGTGAGGTTGTCCTGTGGAAGACAGGAAGGAGGAGGCCACAGGTAGCACCAGTGCTGAGCTGCTGCAGCCATGCGTAACCTCTGACCTTGCTGCCTCTGGCTTGGCTCTGGAAGGTTCCCTCCCCAGCCTGCTCACCCAGGTTTAGCAGGAGTGGCCACTTGCAGTGATGTGAAAAACACTTGGAGTAATACAACTCGGAGACTTTGACCACTGGTAACACTGACCCCACCTACTACCCCGCCTGCAGCTGACCCAAGGCTCAGACCCCAGGCACCCCTCCACCAGCCAGTCCAGCCAGACTAAGAGTTTAGGAGGGTCAGGTTTGGCCTCAGCTCTGCGTCCATTTATCTGGGCACAGAGTATTCACACAGAGCCCAGCACAGGGTATGTGCCCAAAACGCTTTAGCTGTTAGTAGCAGTAGTAGTAAGAGTGTTGTCATCATAGTAGAGCAGTCCCATTTCACAGAGGGGCTAGGTGAGGCCCACACGGTTGAAAAGCCGCCATCTCTGTGCAATCCCCTCAGCTCTGCCCCTTTTCTCAGAATAGGCAACTCCTTTCGACTTCTTTCAGTTTATCTGCAATGCTCTCGTTACAGGGAGAGGTTGGTAGTCAGAGGGATTTCCAAGGTGGGGAGAGGGTGTTGGAGGGAGCAACTCCCAGGGCTGCAGGTGCCCTGAGGAGGCCTGGAGCAGTTTGATGGGCAGGAGGCCGATCTGCCCAGGGACCCTCTACCTGGGAGTGCCTGCCCCCAATCCTCCTCTCTGCTGGCTCCTCAGCTGCCTCCTGAAGCATTGAGAGTGCTAACGTGTGTGATGACAGCAACCTCTGTTACCTTGGCATCTGCTGCCTCCTTCCTTGCCCCCTGAGGATCTGCCAAGTCCTCCTTCCTCTCAGCCCCTTCCCTGCCGAGTCCAACTGGCAGAATTCTGACCTGGTAACATTGTTGCCAGCTGGTTAGCAGGTAAACTCAGCCCATAAAGTTAATGGAGCACTTAGTGTGTTTGAGGCACTAGAGATGCTGAGGACCAGGCTCTAAGGGGCCCTGCCACCAGTCAGGGGTGGGGATGATTGTTAGTATGTGCTGACTGTGTGCAGGGATGACAGTATGTACTTGCTGTATGCGGGGATAATGGTTAGTACGCACTTACTGTGTGCTGATGATGGTTAGTATGTGCTTTCTGTGTGCAGGGATGATGGTTAGGATGCGCTTACTTTGTGCCAATGATGGTTAGTATGCGCTTACTGTGTGCAGGGATGATGGTTAGTATGCAGTTACTGTGTGCAGGGATGATGGTTAGTGTGTGCTCACTGTGTGCAGGGATGATGGTTAATATGTGCTTACTGTATGCTGGTGATGGTTAGTATGCACTTACTGTGTGCTGATGATGGTTAGTATGTGCTTACCGTGCACTGATGATGGTTAGTATGCACTTACTGTGTGCAAGGATGATGGTTAGTATGCACTTACTGTGTGCAGATGATGGTTAGTATACGCTTACTGTATGCAGGGATGATGGTTAGTATGCACTTACTGTGTGTGGGGTCCGGGCTAGTGCTTTCCTGAGCATCAGTGAGGTAGGAGCCACCCAAGTTTGCTGATTAAGGGAGTGGGGCCCAGGGAAGTGAGGGGACTGCCAAGGTCCTCAGCAGCGAATGCAAGTGTTGGGCTGGACTTGGGGGAAACAGAGAGGAGGAGCTGACCAGCAGCTCCTGTCCTGGCAGTGTGAGTGAGCTCAGGAGGCAGCAGGCAGCCCTTGGCCTTTCCTGACACATCCCGGGCCCCTTGGGAGCCACCTCTGAGGAAGTTCTTCCTTGTCTCAGTCCTTAGCCCTTCACTGAGCACAGAGCAGCCTGTGACCACTGCATGGGGCACCCACTAGGGCAGTCCTGGGGCCTGCTCTCGTCCGCAGGGACTCTGCCTCCGCCTCTCCCCTATTGCTGCAGGCACTTTCGAGGAGGCAGCCCCTCTCCTGGTCCTCTACTGTGCTCACTGAATACCTCTCACCCTCTGGCCCTGCCTGAAGGCCCCTCCGCTGGGCCTGATGGTCCTGCCATGCCTCATCTGTGTCTCCTCACCCCTTCCAGCCTCCAGCCCACGAGGTCAGCCCTCCCTGTGACTGTATGGTGTCTCTCCAGCTTCCCATGCCTGCCTGGGAGGAAGACGTGCTTCCCCTTCAGACTGAGGCTCGCCCCTGCCCCTGAGGGCCATGAGCCCCCCACTGCCAGGCATTCCCTTTCCACAGCTCCTGTCTGGCGTGTGGCTCCATCCCTTCCCCAACTATGC
The DNA here is from genome assembly GCF_030222135.1 of Aotus nancymaae. NCBI lineage: Eukaryota > Metazoa > Chordata > Mammalia > Primates > Aotidae > Aotus > Aotus nancymaae. The sequence continues at coordinate 74,383,357 of NW_026988414.1, forward strand.
AGGGCGTCTGAGCCCCCAAACCAGTAGCAGGTCCTGGTCACCCCTATGGACCTCGGGCTGCACCTGTGAATCTTAGCTTTTACTTTCTGCTGAGTGGGCCAGAATGGTGCCTGGAACATAGTAGGCACTCAGCACAGGCTTGTTGAATTAATGGACTAAGGAAGCAATGAATTCCTGGCCTGGCTGCCTCACCTGGGTGTTGTGCAGATCAAAGTAACTAATGGATTTGTTACAGAGTTAAGGATGCTGTTTGTACAGAAGGCGTGGGGGATGCTCAGTGGGACGCTGGCGCTGTGGATTATAACCACCGCCCTCACTTTGCAGATTCCGCCTCCCAGATCCCTCCCTCATCCGCCCTCCTCTCCATCGCTCTGCCCCATCTCTCCCCCGCCCGCTGCCTCACTCCTAACTCACTTCTTCCTGTCCTTCCGCATGAAATCTATCCTCCCCCAGGTGGTGGCCGGAATAATCTTTCTCAAGCACAAATCCGGACCCCGGCTACTCCCCACCAGAACTTCAGGCTCCTGATGGCTCCTGGGATAAGAACTCCGCCTCACATGGTGCCCACCAGGCCCTGCCTCAAGGAGGGGGCTGTCTCCGTCTCCAACCACTGGGCCGCTGCAGTTGTCACAGGCAGTCTGCAGTGCCCTTCCCCACTGCTTCCCAATCCAACTCGTTCTCCTTTAAGACCCCTTCAAAGATCCTTTCACCCTGGAAGCCTTTCCCAACCTCCAGACCTGGATCAGATGCCCCTACCCTGTTTCCACAGCCTTTCAGGTGCCCACTCTCACACAGGCCCTGAGTTGTCATCTCCCACCTTCCTGGGCTCCACCCCACACCCTGCTCTGGTGTGTTTGTATCCTTAGTTCACAGAAAGCATTAGAGGGCATTTGCTGAATGAATGAATGAATGAAGAATGAACAGGCAACTCCCCCAGGCTGTGGGGACTCTGGGTCGGACCTTTGGTCCCACTGAGGGGAGTGGGCCACACAGTGTGCCTCTGACCTGTCCTGGAGGTGGCCTCCTTTCTGTGGGTCCTACTGGGCTCCAGGCATCTAGCCCTGGAATTGTCCACACCTGCAGACCCTCCAGGTGTTCTGAACCATCCCAGGGATTTACTACAGGTTGAGGGTGGCACAGGAGCCCTAAGAACAGAGCCTGGGGTCTGCAGAACCTTCTCATCTGGTGCCCTGATCCCCACCCTACCACCGTCATCTGACCCTTATCCCCACACGCACAGGTCAGTTCTGCCCCCATCCTGCCCTGAGACCTTTCCTAGCCTGAGCTGCTCCAGCCCCTTCACTGCCCTGCACCAGCAACCTGGCACTGAGCCCCGGCTGTGTTGCCCAGGCTGGAGTGCAGTGACATGATCACAGCCCGCTGCAGCCTCAAGCTCCTGCCTGCCTCTCTGCTCCTCTGACCTGGCCCCAAGCCCCGTCATGTGCTTTAGCCAGTCCTGCTGATGGTCTGGCTACTACCCTGCTCTCACAGACCCCTGTCCTGGAATTTCTGGCTTCCTGGTCCAGCTACCCTGGTGCTGACCACCTTCCCACGAGTGTCACCTCATCGTGGGCCCCACCTGTGCCTGCAGTGCCACCCTGACCCCTGCCTCCAAGCCCGCAAATCTGAGCAGGCCTGGGTGCTCAGTCCTGAGTGTGTGTGTGTGTGGGGGGGGGGGTTGGGAAGATGAGAAGGGGTCTGTCTTGCTCAGGGGGGTCTCCTAAAACTAAGGCTCCTACTCACCCATCTGCCAGAAACGGAGGGGCTGGAGGTGGGATTCTGGCTGTAGGTACCCAAGGTGGGAGACACCCAGAGATAGGGGACAAGAAGGGTTTCCTGGAGGAGGTGGTGGTGCTCTGGGTGAGCCAGTGAGGATGGGGAGGATGGGGGAGGCCCTCCCTGGTGGGCAGAGCAGGATGCCCACTCTGTCCTGGGCTCCGTGCCAGCTTCGTGCTCACCCCCGGCACAGCCAGCCTTCGGGCGGGTATTATTAGCTCCATCTAACAGACAGGAAAACAGAGGTTCCGAGGGGCTCAGGGACTTGCCCAGGGTCACCTGGCTGACCAGCGGCCTTGTCAGGCCTCCGCCTGGGTCTGGCACCGTTCCAGGCTCATATGGCGGGAGCAAGGGGAGAGGCGGGGAAGAGGGAAGGGAGGCGGGCACCCGCCACAAACATCAAAGCAGCTGCTGACTGTGACTCTCCAGGGTGGGGGTGTGGGACGGGGTTGGCTTCTGAGTTGGTCCTGCTCCCCCCTCCCCACCGTGGGAGAGCCCTCACGATGCGAGGTTCCCACTTGCCCCCTCCCCAGAGAGGCCGGCAGTTTGCTTCTTCAGAGGATAATTCCCCATTATACAGAGATATTTAGCCTAATAGAAGCCGACAGATCATTCAGGGCAGTAATGTACTCCGGCTTCAAGCGTGTAGTTTCCTCGGCCTGAACTCCAGATTAAAGGCTCCTTGCCCAGCCGGCCCTGTGCCAGTGCCTGTGACCTTGACTGCAGTGATGGGGTAGGTTTCTCCCTCCCTCCTTCTCTCCTCCTCCCTTGCCAGTTTCCTCCTCCCTCCCTTTCTCTCTCTTGAAAAAAAAGATATTTTTCTTCTTAAATGATCAGTGGAAAGACTGTTGCTTAAACCTTGCATGCTCTGGGGACAGGCCGATGGTGCTGGGCTGCCAGCCGGACTCGGGAACACCTGGTCGGCTCAGAGCTCAGCCACAGATCGGCTGGGGATGGTGGGCAGCCTGAGCGGCAGCTGGACACTGCAGCCAGGCTGGGGCATGTGGAGGCTGGGCAGACGGCCTTGCCCAAGGCCAGAACTGATCCCTCTACTCCCTCCACCCATCTCCCTGCCCCAGAGCTGGCCCACAGGGGCCTGACCTGGGCCCTTCAACACGTGGGAGATGCCTTTAATGACTGGGGAGCACTGTCAATGATTGGGGGGCTCCTTGTGCCTGAGCACGTGGGGATAAGCCCAGGGAACACTAGTGGCTAGATCTGAGGGGTAGATGGTACCAGGTGGCCTTGCGGGCCCTGCACTGATCAGGACGGTGGCTTCCAGGGCTGCCTCCCTGGCCCCTGCAGGGTTCCCTTGTCCATTCAGCGTCTCTGTCTCCGCTGCCCTATGTCCTTTCTTTGTCTCCCCTTCTCCCCCACACCGCCGCCACCACCACCGCCTCTCTCTGCCTCCCCCTGCCCACCCCATCTGCTCACCGGACTGTCTGTTCAAACTGCCTGGCACTTCCGCGAGGCAACAGGGAGCAGGGGGCGGCATCGGATCTTTGGAACCAGTTTGCCCCAGGTTCAAATTCTGGCTCCAGCACTTACCAGCTGTTTCTTTGCATTTAATATTTTGAATTTGGACAAGTTCCTTAATCTCTCCAGGCTTTCGCTGCCTCACCTGAGAAGTGAGATGCTCCCACTTGGCCCTCAAGATTATCCTGAGGTCTGTCAGGGCGGTGTTCAGTGTATGCTGTGCCAGTGGGTGGCAGCTTCCCCACCTGCAATCCCAGTCCCCCTGGGGAGACCCCACCTCCTGATGCTCCTGTCTGCCCAGATGCCCCCTCTGCCTGTCTGGCGGGAAAGGGGAAGGTGGTCAGGGGGGCTCTGGGTGCCCCTGGCCCACAGCAGCCGTGTTAGGGAAGAAAGACACCTTGTGGGTGGGACCCTATTTACTTCATTTCTGGGCAAAGCCTAGTGTCTGGTACTGGTCTGATTTGAAGGAACCAACTTAAGGGGCTGTGGCAAAACCACCAGGGGTAAAGGGAACAGAGTGGAGGATCAGGCCCTGTGTATCAAGGAGGAGAAGCTTTCTAGGCGAGACCTCCCTCTCAAGTTTCAGGGCAGAGGGCCAACAGTGCCTCTAACCTGCAGGAATGGGAGTCTTGGCAGCTGAATGGAAGCCCACGTGGAGTGGGGAGATTCCTGCATCTTCCAGGGCAGGGGTGGCGGGGTGACTACTGGGGATGAGGGGGGAGAAGGTCCTTAGGTGTGAGGCCACAGAGGATCCGAGGCTGATGTGCTGTGGAACCTAGGCTGATCCCACTCCCTGTCCGGGCCTGTTTCCTCATCTGCTAGGTGGGGCTGATCATGCTGCCCTATCTGCCTCACAGCGTGGGCTGCAGATCCAGGTGGAGAATCAGTGGGAGCATTCTGCGATGTGTAATGTCCCAATAATAATAACTATTATGCTGGACATTGCCTTGCTTCCTCTGAGTCTCTGTAACACCTACTTCAATCCACACAATCTAGCCCTGATTCGTGTACTGACAGAGTTAAAGACACTCATAGCAGAAATCAGTCTCCCTGTTGAGTGCAAATGCCCACCCCACACACATGGTCCCCAGACCTCTGCTTGCATACCTCCAGGGACAGGGAGCTCACCGCTTCTCATGCTGAGCAGAGATCTGTGTCCCTGGACTCTTTTCTCCTCAGATACATGCATGCCAAGTCTCTTCGTCAGGGACCGGAAGTCCTGATCAGGTCCCCGATGCTCCTTTAAAGGGGGTGGAGTCTGGTTGTAAAAGCAGTCCCTGTCTGTGTAGAAGCTCTAGGAGTCTCCTTTCCTTACCCCCACCCCCTCACATCCAACTCATCAGCCAGCTGGTTCTGCCACAACACACTGCCCGAATCTGTCTGTTTCTTCCCTCTCTGTGCCATCACCCTGGCTGAGCCAGTCTCCAGGTCCTTGGGCGATTGTGACATGGGTCCTCTGCCCCAGGCCTGCTCTCCTGGAGTTCAGTCTCCACTTGGCAGCTCGAGAGAACTGTTAACAATGAAGAAAACATCACAGCACTTCCCTGGTTAAAACCCTCCAGTTACTTTTCATTGCATTTGGGAGGGAATCCAAAGCCCTTACTCTGGCCCTCAGGGCCCCAGCCTCCCGCTGCAGCTTCATTTCCCACAGAATAAATGCCAGTGAGACTGCTTCCGAAAGACCTTCTTTGCCCCTGTAGCTTGAGTGACCCACCAGCCCCAGCCCAGGTCTTCTCTTTCACGTTTCCAGGTTTTATGATCATTATTACCTGTCGGTCTTTGGAATTACCTTGTTTATGTATCTGCTTATCATCGGCATCGCTTGTCCCCACGAGAGTACCAAACTTGTCTGTGTGGTACCGCAGTGAATCCTGGCCCCTACAGTATACCTGGCACATAGTAAGTGCTAAATAAGTATTTGATGCATGAATGAAAAATACCACAGAAAACAGGAAGAAATAGCAGATGATGCCATCGTGGCTGTAGTAGCAGTTAATGATATGACAGTTTTGTGTGTGCGTGTGTATGCACGTGTGCACTTGGGTGTGTAAGCTGGGAATCACCTGCCCTTTTAATCACCTGGGCCTGAAGCACTGCATGCCTGGGAGACACGTGCCCCTGTAGGCCACGTTCATGCACACACAAGCGCGCGCGCGCGCGCGCACACACACACACAGGTGTTTCGTGTTCAGTAGCATCGTGACCTCTGGTGAAGTCTTTCGTCTTTTGGGCCTCCGTTGCTCCACCTGTGGGATGGGGCTGCCTGGGGCTAGAGGCAGAGGCCTGGATACCATGGCGTCCAGCAGGCAGCCGGGGCCCCAGAGCCGGGAGGGAGCCAGGAGGTGTTGATTGAAGTTTACCTCCACACGGGGCTGCTCCCTGCTGCCCTCGGAGGTGAAGATCTCACCCAGGCAGGAGGGAGTGGTCCCAGGTCAGGAAATTGGCAGAAAAGCCCGGGGACAGGAGCTTTGCTGCTGGGAGGTGTATTACATTCACAGTCGAGGTCTCCTGGATGCATCCGTGACTTCAATTTGATAAGTTTTAATTTTTGTTGGTGAGCTTGTTGTTTTCAAAACCTTTTCCTTGCTACATGTATTGTACTTCCTGAACTTTTTTCATTCAGTTGCTATAAAAAAGAATTGCCATGAAATTAAAAAGGAGAAAAACTCTCCATCCCTGTTTCCCCTCCTCCAGGGCAACAGCCACTCCCTCCCCGCCCCCCGCCCTCATCTTTTCCCTTTGATGCCAGTACTAGAGGCTTGCAGAATATTTGGGAAACAGAAGTAGCCCCAGATTACTTAATCTCTCTGTGCCTCAGTTTCCTCATCCAAACAATAGAGGTAATAATTACTCCTTCACCCAGTGCGGATTCCATGAGTTAACTTTTAATTTGCCAAGTACGGAGGAAGGTTCCTGGCACTCAGTAAGTGTGATGTGCGTACGTGTTTACGTAAGATGAGTAAGTAAGAAGAAAGGGCAGCGTAATGCTGCCATCGTGGCACAATGGGCAGCTGTAGAAGTCTGTCTTGGCATCAGAATTCAAGGGTTCAAGCCCCAGCTCTGCCCACGCTCCCCATGGAGCCAGGAGCACGTGGGTTGTTTTCTAAGCTTTGGCTCCTCCACCTGTAAACCGGGTCTGTAATCTGCACCCACAATGCCGCCGCGTGGGTGGGGGTGACGGACGGGCTCGGTGAGCGGGAGCCTCGTACACCCCACAGCCCAGCCTCCACCTGCGCCCATTTTCTCAGCTCCCTACCTCATTACTATCAGGGAAACATGACTTGGCGTCACTACCTGTCTCTGGGTTGATCATTTTTAACGGTTGTGTAATACGCTCTTGGAAGGGGTGCCGCAAATCACTCCATCATCTCTGTTGTGGAGTGTTTAGACAGCCTGCAGTGTCTTGCTGGTATAAATAACCCTGTGGGGAACGGCTCTGTGCCCAATAACCCTGTGGGGAACGACTCTGTGCCCAAGAGGCTTCCCCTCTGAGTGCAATTTTCCTGGACGATCCCAGGACATTCACTGGGACTGCTTTGCTGGGGGGCTGAGGGAGGGTCCAGTGGCAGTGACTGGAGGAGATAGGTCCCTTCAAGGGTGGCCTGATACCCTTCCCCAGGGATGTGGCTTCCCCAAGGAGGCAGCATGGATTTCAAGGCAGCAGGACACTCTGCTAGCAATGAGCATGACGGGAAGACACAGGCCACGGCGAGAAGGACAGTGGGTACCGAGGAGGACCGGGGTTGGGAGTTGGAGGACTGGGTTTGGCTTTGCCACCCTCTCACTGTGTGACCCCGGGCAAGTCCCTTCTCCTCTCTGGACCTCAGGTTTTCCCAGGTACTGTGACCAGGGGGTAGGCAAGGGTTGACCGGAGTTGTGTTGTCCAGCGTGGTAGCCATTAGTTACATGTGGCTATGTAGATTTAAATGTAAATTAATTAAAATAAAACAAAATTGAAAATCAGCTTTTTATCACAGTATCCACACTGCAGTATCCACATGTGACTGCTGGCTGCCAAATTGAACAGCACAGAGGCAGAACATTTTCATCATGGCAGAAAGTTCCACTGAACAGTGCTGGTCTAGAGACACTTCCGGGGTTCTTCCTTGGGTCTCACCTTCCCCAAGGTGTGGCCGCCATCTGCCCTTCCTCCTGTACCCCTCGGGCCCTTGTGAATCCTACCACTCACTCTCGTTTCTCCTCTTTTCTAGGGATCTTATGACCGTGACCTGGCTACCTTGAATCTGTGGGGCTACCCAGTCTTCAGCCTGCATCTCCAGGGCTCTGACTATCCAGCTCCTGGACCAGCTCCCAAGCCTACTCCTGACCCCGACCTGGGCCGAAGGGACTCCGCAAGCTTTGGGACCCAGCGGGACACAGCAGCAGTCACGGTAGGTGGCATCCCCGCTGTACCTGTTCCCTGGCTCCTGGGGATGTCCAAGCCTTCTGGGTCTCCAGAACAAGAAGGAAACCTTTCTGTACGCTGTGTCTGTCAGGATTCCTTTGATTGTAAGTAGCAAAGAACAAAAACGAAAACAAACCCTACTTCATTAAAATGAAGTTATCAGCTCATGTAACTGTGTTTGGTGGTAATATGGGCTTCAGGCAGGGCTTGATCTAGGTTCAGACAGTGCACGCAGGACCTTGTTTTTGTCTGTATCCCTTCATTCCTCTTCTTGGTGACGGCTCCATGCTTAGTGGCGTTTGGCACGGCATGGTCAAAAGATGCCTGGCAGCAGTTTCTGGGGTAACATGCTTCTTAGATCTAGGGTTGGGGGTGGAGACAAAATCTTCCCTGATAGAACAAATCAAAGTCCCCGAGTTGATCTCGGGGTCCTATTGGCAGGATTCGGCTCATCCTAAACCTTTAACTGGGTCCACAGGACTTAGAAACACTGATGGGCTGGGGGTCAGGGTCGTCCTTCCCCAACCATGTGACCAGGAATGAGGGGTGAGTGTTTCCCAAAGGAATCTTGGGATCCAGCTGACAGGAGAAGGGAGACCCCTCCCCAACTAGGGAAGCCATATAACAAGTAATTATTCTAGATGGTGTCCTAGATGGATATGGACGTGCTGTGTGCCCTTGGACAAATCTATGCCTCAGTTTCCTCACCTGATAATGAACTTCACCTGGCAGGGATGCTGAGTTCTCAGTAAATCCTCGTTCCCTTCCCCTTCCTGCTTCCCTCTCCAGGAAGTTTGGGACGTTGCTGGTTTGGGAATATCGTCTGTTTGTTTGTTTTTATGAACTTGGAAGGAGCTGCTGAGGAACCTCATTGATCAGAGTCCTTAGAGGCAGAGCCTAAGATGCAGATTTGTGTACATGAGCTACATGGAGGGCAGGGCCTCGAGGGCAGGGAGGAAGAAAAGAGATTGAGGTAGGAATGACAGCCCAGGCAAAGCTGGGCTTTGGGCTGGCCCAGGGGACCCTGGAGTGTAATTCACGCCACAGAATTACCATTCCCACCCCTACAAGGAGGTCGGGCTTTAGGGCCCCTGTGTGAATCAGTCATTGTCTATGAGCCGTCTCTGGGCATCTGTGGGACAGGGTGGTGCGCCGGCCATCGAGGGCGTCTAGGCAGCCAGCCTTTAGTGCAGGGAGGCAGAGCCTGTGTCCCAGCCTGGCTGGATCTGGACTTCCCAGGTGTGTCGTCTCCTCTGGCTTTTGCTCCTTCTGCCCCAGAGTGCCGACGCCTTCTACCGTAGGGGGCTGGCTGCCAACCTGGGGGCTGGGGATGGGCTGGACCCTCGGCCCCTCCTTTGAAGAACCTCTTCCACACCCAGGCTGAGCGCTCACCCTCCGCACCCAGGCTGCGCACTCGCCCTCCGCCCCTGCTGCTTCTCCTCTAGTAATTCCTGGTCTCTCCTCTGGACCTCAGCCTGCAGCTCCCCCTGCCTAGTATGCCCTTCCTCACTCTCAGCCGTTTCCTGCTTTTCAACGCCCAATTCAGGTCCCTTCTTCTCCAGGAAGCCTCTGCTGATGGCTCTGCCTGTGGTTTTCTGCATTCGTCCATCTTCCAGCTCCACCCTTTTCACAGGTGAAAGACCAAGGCCCAGTGGGCATTTCCCCATGAGTACTCTGCTGGTCACTGCATCAGCACCAAAGTGCATTGCTTTCTTTGTCTTGACTGCCAGGAAGCTCACAGCCGGTTTGTGGCCCATTTCTGATACGTGCCCAGGATGCTGTGGCATGCGGTTGCTTAATCACTTTGTTGTCTCTGGCCTCTTCTCTCTCATTTTCCCTTTGTCCAGATTTCTTCCTTTGTTTTGCAGCCTGTACTGTAGCTTCTGTTGTCCTCAGCAGCCTCGAATTCTTTAGGAGGGAGGTGGGGTATAGATAACCAGCAGTGGTGGGAAACCAAGCATCCAGTGCTGACTGCAGCCAGATGCTAGGCCCTTGCTTTCCTAGGGGCAGCTTGGGCAGGGGTCTCCCCCAGGCCCAGGGTTGAGCCTGTCCCTGAGGAACACTGAAGCCCACCGGCGGTGGCCCCAGTACCGTGCCCACTCTGCCCTCCCAGGGTCAGGACTGGCATTGTTCTGCTGCTGCTGCCCTCTCCCCTCCCCCTCCCCGTCTTATCAGAAGCTAATGAAAGAGGCTGGGAAACCCAACCCTCTGGTAATTAAATTTACTTAACGGGTATTCAAGTGGAGTAATGAGAAGTTTAATGCAGTGATTAGATTTTTCTTTAATTAATTAAAATGAGAGCCATGTGTCTTGCCAGCAGACCAACTTGACCCTCTGCTTGAGAGCAACAGAGACAGCAGGGGGGCTTGGCTGGGCGAGCAGGGGGCTCGGGGGCAGGTGCCACCTCCTGCCCTGACCCTGCTATCCTCAGAGGCAAGCCCAGCTCAGATGTCCATCCAGGCCAGTCTCTGAATTGGCCCCTGTTTCTGAGGTTTGTAAGTGAGTAGGCCTGGTCACTCAGGGCCGGGGATCCAGCAGCCCATGCCCTCAGAGCTGAAAACCGAACCGGGATGGAGGGTTCAGACAGGACCATCTACAAGCGTGGCTTAAAAGCAAGGAGCTGCGGGGTCGAGCCTGTCCACAAGGATAAAGAGAAGCCTGATGGATGGAGGTGGCCCCAGTACAGTGCCCACTCTGCCCTCCAAGGGTCAGGACTGGCATTATTCTGCTTCCTTCTTTTGGGATAAAGAGATTTCAGGCCCTGTGATGGGAGGAGGTATTTGGGGTTGTGCACCTCAATAGCACGTGCCAGCCAACACCTTCACCTTTATATTCAGCAGGACCTGGGTTTACCTCCACTGGCACTGGATCACCTGGGTAAACAGGATGGGGCAGTGGGTGGATAACTGGGAAATCTGACATTAACCGCAAAGCACTTTTTCACTCTGGCATTCACGCTAAAAGGCTGGCTGTCCTCGCTGTGCTTTTGAAGGCCAGGTGGGGAGGCAAGGAGGAGCTTCCCTGCTTGAGCCATTTCTGTTAGGGCAGAGGGAATCTGGGCATCCCAGCACAGCTGCCTGGAATGGACCACAGGACCAGCCTCACCAGGGTAGAAGGCAGACACAGCAGGGGCTCAGGAGACATGCCCTGATACCCAGGGGGCAGGCTGTGTTATTTTCAAAGCCATGGGTAAGGTGGTAGAGAGTCCTGGGCTTTTTGCAGTGGGGGACAGAAAATGTTCCTCATTAAGACCTGACCCCAGCCCCACACTAAGCCCTGGTCCTGGACAGATGGAACCTTGATCCTGATTCTACAATGAGCCCTGACCTCAGCTGCACACTGAGTCTTGATCCCAGCCTCACACTGAGCCCTGATCCTGAATCAACTGAACCTTGATTCTGGTCCTGCATTAAGCTCTGACCCCAGCCACATGCTGAGCCTTGGTTCTAGCCTCACACTGAGCCCTGATCCTGAACAGACTGAACCTTGATCCTGGCCCCACACTGAGATCAGCTTTGTTATGGATATGCCAATTGAGAAGCAGGTGCCTGCTGGGGTAGAAGGGGTAAATGGCTCTGTTTGTCCATCCCTCTACCAAGGCTGCTGTCTCTGGGCAAGACTCCCGTGCCAGGCCCTGCACTGGGCTCTGGAATTGCCTAGGTGAATAAGACAGGATCCCTACCCACAGGGCTGGTGGGGAGGTGACAAGCAAACAGGTGATGAGAGCACCAAGTGATCAGAGCTGAGGTGAAGGAGGCCCAGGGGCTGGCAGGGACGTGGCTCTGCATTCCGAGTGTTCCTCTGGCAGCAGGTGGGAGATGGAGGTGCTGGAGGCAGGCGCCAGTGAAGAGGCTGCAGTGGGGTCCCTGAGGAGGCGAGAATGGTGCCCATGGGGAGTTTAGGGAGTCTAGGGTGAGTGGTTCTCTCAGCATAATTGTCTGTGACCCCCTAGATCACCTCAGCTCATGGTGAACCAAGGGACTTACCTGTGAGAGGGTCGATGGTGTGGGGGCACTGGGCTGATGATGACACCTCACAAGGGAGGCATGTGTATCTATTTCTTGGAAGAGGATACAGAAGCACAGGCATTGCCTGATGCCCCTCAGCTTAAAGTAGCCAGGCTGGGCATGTGCCTGGGTCTTGCCTGCCCCCAGACCTGCACACTGGTATTGCTGGGAGCGAACTTGCTATAGGAGCTGGGGACTTCTTTACGACTCCTCCACTCCCGCCAGGGTGAACATAGCCTGGGCATTGGCGGGAGTGGGGAGCCAGTCAGGGGAGCCTGGGCCAGTCAGCCTGGCATCCAGGGCTGGGGCAGGGCTTCCAGCACAGTTGGGGTTCTCAGAGCAGGGGGAATGGGGAGGGCCTTGGTTGGGCAGGGGACAGACAGCAGGCAGAGGTCTCCAACCTGGAGGCTGAGGACTAGCCAGGGCTGAGGACTAGCCAGGAAGGAGGGTCTTCTGCCTCCTTCACCTCCCCCTCCCCATCCTGGGTCCCAGCCCTCTGGATTTCCAGGCACTCGCACTCATTTCCCTCCCGCCATGTTCCAGCTGCTTCCCAATAGCCAGGCTGGAGAAGTCACCCAGATGGCTGCCCTCCACCCACCTGGGGAAGCCCAGGTCCCGGGAGGGCAGGGACCTGCTCAGGATCATGGAGCTCTGCCTCCTGCAGTGCATTGCTGTAAGGGAAAGACTCTGAAATGGGGTCTCACTGTGTGGCCCAGGTTGGAGTGCAGTGTTGTGATCACGGCTCACGGAAGCCTCAATCTCCTGGGCTCAGGTTATTCTCCCACTTCAGCCTGCTGAGTAGCTAGAACGACAGGTGCACCACCATGCCTGGCTTTTTTTTTTTTTTTAAGATAGGGTCTCGTTATGTTGCCCAGGCTGGTCTCAAACTCCTGACCTCAAGTGATTCTCCTGCCTCAGCCTCCCAAACTGTTAGGATTACAGGTGTTGGCCACTGCGCTGTGCCTAAAGTTACGCTTTAAACAAGGGTTGTATGTGTTTGAATACTTACCCTGGGATGGGAGGCCTTCAGGGGTCTGCTTGCATACAGGTTCACTGGTCCACAGGCAGACACCCTCAGGGAGCACCACGCCCTAGACAGGTCCACTGCCTCCCTGGGTTCCTCAGTTAGTTCCCTCAGCAGCCTGTGAGGTTGGGTTGCTCGTCCGCAGGTGAGGGAGCCAAGGTCCTGGAACTAGGTCACAGCCACACTGCTAACTGCAGAGGCAGAGCTGGCCTGCCAAGCTCAGATCCTCAGATCCTCAGTCAAGCTGCCTCCTCCACAGATCACCCCTTCCTTGCTGGGCTGGAGGCACAACTTCTCCTCCGTCTTTCACCAAAGGCCTCTAGCATACCCACCCACCCCATCCCCCGCGGCTTCCCACCTTGCTTCAGCCGCAGCCAACGACTCTTACCCCCACTCCCCATACCACTCCCTCCAGGACCTTGCTCAAGCTGCCCTTGGCCCCTGGAGCTCCCCTCCCCCCACTCCATCTGCCCACATCCCCCCTTCCTTCTAGGCTGGGCCCAGGTGCCACTGCTTTCATGGAGACCCCTGTGTGCCCTCACCCAGTCAGAACCCAGAGCCCTCCCCGGGCACCGCCCTGAGCTTGTTGCTCACCCCCTTAGGCTCCTGGCCTCCCTGCGTCTGACTTGGCAGCTGCATGGAGGGCAGGGGAGTCTCTTTGCCCTGGCTTCCCAGGCCAGTTGCCCCCTGGGCCTGGCACACAGTAGGTACATGAGAGGTCGCTGGGGTCCTTGCCTGGGGAGTGACTGCACCTTTACAAACCCATCTGTTTCCTTGGCAGTCCTAGGTCAGCTGGCTGTTTTGGGGCTGGTCCCAACCCCCAACCCAGCCCCCCACCCAGGAGGCCAGCCCCCAAGGGGCCTAATTTAGCCCTGGTTGGGGGGGATGGGGGCTGGCTTTCGCCTCCAGCAGACCTTGGTGCATTCTGCAGCTTGCCCAGGTTCTGCATCCGTGACGGGGCAGGGGCAGGGGGGACCAGGCAAATCCCAGCCTTGGGCTCATTCATAGGCCAGTCCTGGTGCCTGGCAGGTACAGGGACCAGGGGTTTCCAGTCCTGTGCGCTCAGCCCTAGCAGAAGATTGCATGGGACCCTCTACCCAGGTCCACTTATTCCCTCTAATTACTGGCTGTGTGAACTTGAACAAGTCATGTAACCGCTGTGTACCTCAGTTTCCCCATCTGTTAAATGAGGTGATGGAAAACCTGTCTCAGAGGGTTGCTAGGCGGATGCAGTGAGTCAATACAATGCAAGGCAGATTGCACAGCCCCCAGTGAATGCTGTGCCCATCCGAAGTCTCGACTGTCACCACCGTCACATGTTACAGGAGCAGGGGCCCACGAAGGCGGAGTATGGGGGGTGCTCGGGAAGAGTTTCCAGAAGGTGGTGACAACTGAGCCGTGACTGAACAGGTGAGGCACAGAAGGCAGGAAAGGACATTCCAGGAAGAGGGGCCGTACAGGACAAAGGCCTGGAGGCAGTCTGGGGACGTGTAAGGGAGTTGGGGGCATCTGGATTTAAAGTAAGACTGGAACAGGGGGAGAGCAGAGCTGAGGGTGCACAGAGGCTGTGTCCCCGGGGTCCTAGGGTGCCACGCCAGGGAGTTTGAACTTTGTCCTGTAGCCTGTGAGGGGTTATGGGATGAGGAATTTTTTCCTTTTTACCATAAAAGCAACATTTGCTCCAGCAAAATTAAAAAACAGAAACAATATAGAAGTGTGTCTGTAAAGTAGAAAAATCCCGTTTGCCCTTAAAGAAAACCCCCCTCTGGCCTGGGGTGTCTCCTGTCAGAATGTTTTCTGTGCTGTTACAGACATATTCATTGTATATTATTTAAAAAGGAAATGGAATTATATCATGCACATTACTCCACCAGTTCCATTTTTCACTTCCCAGTATATCGTGGGCATCAGTCAACGTCACGGCACCCAGATCTGCCGTGTTCTTTTTAATCGTTGCCTAATATTCCATTGTGTGTACAAAGCATAATTTATATACCTAGCCCCAGGTTGATGGACATTTAGATTGTCTTCCATTTTTCACTCTTGCAAATAACGCTTCGGGGAGCATCCTCGTATATATCTTGCTGACACCCGTAAGCCTTTCCGCAGGATAGATTTCTAGATGTGGAGTGGCTGGGGTGAAGGGTCTGCTGGCTCAGTTTTTATAGCCACCGTACTCCTCCCAGGGTTGGGCCAGCTGATGCTGCCCCTTGGTGTCTGAGAGTGGCCATTTCCCCACGCCGTCCTCCATGTTGAACATTCTCAATCTTTCAGTTATTAGCCAATCTAGAATAATATCTCACTGTGGTCTCAGCACTCGGTTCTCTTCTCCCCAGTGAGGCTGACCGCCTTTCCGTGGAGTTACCCGCCGTGGGTATTCCTTCCTCTGTGGATGGACTGTTCACATCCTTTGCCCATTTTTCTTTTCTTTTTGCCTTTTTCTGATTGATATAAAAGAGCTTTTAGTGCATTAGGAATTTAGAAACTTTTGTCTGTTTTGTGTGTTGGAAATATTTTCCCTAGTCTTCTCTTTGTCTTTTTTAACTTTGTCTGTGGTATCTTTGGCCATAGAGAGGCTTTAGATCTTTATTTAGTCAAATCTGTCAGGCTGCTCCTCAGGGCTTCGGAGTTTCGTGTCTGGCCTAGCAAGGCTTCCTGGGTGGGTTTTAAGTGGAGCAGGGATGAGGTCATATTTGTGACTGGGAAAGGCCATTCTGATTGCTGCTGTGTGGCTGGGGGTGGCTGGGGGGCTGCAGGCAGGAGGATAGGAAGGAGCTGAGACCTTTGTGCCCAAAAGGGGGTGGGGAGAACTGGGGAGAAGATGAGTTTGAGAAACATTCAGGAATTGGCTGACTGTGGTGATAGGATGCGAGGTGAGAGAGGGAAAGAGAGGACTCTGGAGTGATGCCTGGGTGTTTGTCTTGGGGGGCTCTGTGGCTGACGCCACCACCACCCTGAGTTGGGGGCAGGACTAGGGAGGGACATGCATGCAGGTGCACGAGTGGTCACCTTGTCAGGCACACACGTATATAGGAGCGCATACATGCACACATACATACATGCTTGGAAATTCTGGAGATTGGTGCTCCCGTACCGTGGCCCCATGGCAGGGTGTCTTCTTTTTGTGGAGTACCCATTCTCTACGAAATACTGTACGAGACACTGCACACACACACACACACACTTTAATCTCTAATGCCATACGCATATGGCATTAGAGATAAGGAACCAGTCCCAGAAAGGGTAAGTAACTTGCTGAAGGTCACAGAGTTAGTAAGTGGCAGAAAGAAGAGGTTTTCTCCATCTTAGATCTGACCACCCACAGACAGAATTTCTGCCAGTGCCATCCAGGAGGAGCTGCCATCCATCTCCAGCCTGACCACCGCGGTGTTATCAAGGACTCGTAGGGACGAGCACTGGAGCCGGACTGCCTGCGTTTGAAATGACCCCATTCCTTACAAGACGTTTCGCCTTTCCATGCGTCAGCTTCCCCGTCCTGGAAACCAGGATGGTCAGGGTACCTGCCTCAACGGCACGTGTGGGAAGCAGATGAGTTAGCAGAAGGAAAGCGCTTAGCCCAGGGGGCTCATTGGGTGCAATTTATGGGGCCCGCGATGATTATGACAACCACAGTGGCAATGGCGCTCACCCCTCACCTGGGTGTTGGCCGCTTCCCCTCCCCCTTCCCCCTCTCCTCCCCTCCCCTCTCCCCTCCCCTCCCCCCACCTGCCCTCCACCTGTCCCCTCATTCCTGTGCCAGCTCTTCCTGCATTCCTATAGGCGCTGCCTTCACTATTTGCCTCTGAACCTTTGTCCTCTGTTTTCAGCCCCCAAACCCCTGGCAGACCGTGAGCTAAAGCCCGATCAATCAGCAGAAATCATTTAGGGGAACGATTCATGTTGCATTCAGGGACTTCTCCCTCAAAGCGATTCTAGTCAAGCATTTTCCAAGCGCCTGTGCATTCATCCCAGCATTGCCTGGGCTCTGAACCAGACCATGAGTCGAAACCTACAACCCTTTCCTCCCTGAGTGCGATGCTCAGGTGGACTTTGGAGCTGAGGGTCTGAGCAGACCCCAGCCCTGCTAACTCCACTCTAGCCATGAGCCATCCCTGGATCCCTGACGGTTCCTTATCTCAAGCATACCTGAGCCAATGCTATGGCCATGATGGTGGATGCAGGGTGTCCAAGCAGGGTGAAAACCTCAGGCCTGCACCCAATTAAACATGTCTCCTTTACCCCCTCCCCCAACACACCCATAGAAATGAATTTCTCATCATCAAAACTAACTCCCAAGTAGATAGATGCTTGAGGTGGGGTATGGAGCAGAGGCTGCTGGTTTCCTGGAATGACTTTGTTTTCAGTTGCACTAGATCAGTCACACTCGTTGATTCTTGGTGGGTGGATTCCACTGTGGCCAAGTCTTACTTATTGGGGAAAGTGAGAAGTCGCAGGGGCGTTTATCAGCAGGAAGGGCTTTCCCCTGGGTTGCCTGCTGGTGCCCCTGTTATCTTAGGGGGCAGCCTCTTCTCCTGTTCCTCATGCTGTCCCACAGGATCACATAACGTTTAAGGTGATAATTGCCAAAGTAAAACATTAGTAAGTTCAAAGTATAACCCTGCAGTTTAGCTTGCAGCTCCAAGGCCCTGTAGGAGTTTTCTTTATACCCCTGAGTTGTGGGCGGATGAGCTGGAGGCTCCAGTGCCTTTCTGGGAGCTGGTCCTGGACCGGAGTTGAGGATAAAGCTCTGAAGATGCTCCAGCCTTTGCCCTAAAGTCAAGTTCAGGCCCTTGAATGTAAGCATAGGCCCCAGCTCTCATGGAGACACCACCACTGCCTCAGCTCACGCCTCCCTTCTCCAAGTGGGAAAGGTCCTGCTGGTAGAGCCCCTTGCAGGACCTGGAAGCCCCCCCTCTTCCTTGTGGGTAGGGAACTCTTGAACTTGGGAATTGAGATTATTCTACCCACACTGAAATTTTACTTACTTAGAGGCTCCCAAATCGGGCTTAGTTCTGTCACCTGGAAAGTCATCCAAACATGTTCTAACAACAAATGCAGCCAGGTGACCTGTCCCCAAGGTGGGGATGTTGTAGGATAGGCAAGTTTGTGCTGCAGTAACCCGCACCCTCTGAACTCTCAGTGATGTAATGCATCAAAGGCTTCCTTCCTTCCTCCGTTTGCCACATGAACTCATATTCCATGCCGGTGTGGGAAGTAGGTGGGGAGATGGAGCTCTGGCCCACACAACTACTCAGGGACCTGAGCTGCCAGGAGCTCCATCATCTTGTGGCCCCTTCCAGAACATGTGGCCTCCAGTCACCATGGCAGAGAAGAGACACTGATGCTGTCACACACGGGCTCTGAAATGCTTTGGCTCACCAATGACAGGCATCACTTTTGTTCACAGCCTGTCGGGCAGAACTTCTCATATGGCCCAGCTGACTCTAAAGGGGCTGAGGAACTGCCAAGGAAATGTGCTGACATCCAGTGAGCAATAAAATTCTCTGGTGCAAAGGCTGTTATGGGACCATTCTCAGAGCCAGGTTTCAGAAGAGCCAAGGCTGTGACTCCAGTTTATTCTCGCCACCTGGGGCAGATCGAGTGGTTGCTACAGCTATGTCATGTCCTGATCACATCTACACTGTCCGGAAAGTGAGGAAAGGGTGGATTCTAGTGGGAAGCTAAGCAGGGAGCTCCCAGATCCAGAGTTTACAGGACAATGGATCCCTCCATGGGTGCTGCGTTTATGGCTCAGCCAAGGACCTGGTTGGGGCTTCTGACTCCAAAACAGCTGGGATCAAGGATTGGCTCAGCCCCTTATTAACTGTGTGACCTTGGGCTAGTTGCCTCTCTCTGCCTTGGTGTTCCCTTCTGTCAAATGGGGGTGTTGGTAGCATCTGTGTCTCTTGGAGCGGTTGTGAGGACTAAGTGAGTTACGAGTAAAGTGCTCAGAATGGTGCTAGGCAAACACTGAGGGCTCTACAAATGTTAGCTGTCACCACCTCCACAGCCATCATCACCACCACCATTGTCATCCTCATTATCCACTACCAGATGCTATTCTAGGTATTGGGGGAATGAATACCAAGGTCTCTGCTTTCACACGTGATGGGAGAGATGGAAAATAAATAGGTAAATATTTAAAGCAAGGTGATAATCTCCAGAAGCAATGGCACTAAAAAAAAAATCAGGCACATGGGAAGATAGATGCTCATCATTATTAGTCATTAAGGAAATGCAAATTAAAACCACAATGCCGGCCAGGCGTGGTGGCTCACGTCTGTAATCCCAGCACTTTGGGAGGCCGAGGCAGTGGATCATCTGAGTCAGGAGTTCAAAACCAGCCTGGTCAACATGGTGAAACCCCGTCTCTACTAAAAATACAAAAATTAGCCGGGTGTGGTGGCGGGTGCCTGTGATTCCAGTTGCTCCGGAAGCCGAGGCAGGAGAATCACTTAAACCCAGGAGGTGGAAGTTGCAGTGAGCCATGATCATGCCATTGTCCTCCAGCCTGGGCTACAGAGTGAGACTCCTCTGTCTCAAAAACAACAACAACAACAACACACACACACACACACACACACACACACACCACAATACAATACCACTACACATCATTACATTGACTTTGAAAGTGGATAATACCAAGTGTTGGCAAGGGTACAGAGCCACTGGAACTCGCCTAGGTTGCTAGTGAGAATGCAAAATGGTATAGCCAACTTGGAAAACAGTTTGGCAGTTTCTTATAAAGTTAAAAATATGCTTACCACACAACTCAGCAATTCTTACCCAAGAGAAAGAAAAACTTACATTCATACAAAAACCTATATGTGAGTATTTATAGTGGCTTTATTCATAATCTCCAAAAACTAGAAACAACACAAATGTCCTTCGGCTGCTGAATGGACAAACAATGGAGTACTACACAGCAACAAAAAAGACATTCTGATTCAAGAGGCAACACGGATATTAATAAATCAGAAATGCATTATGCTAGGCCAACAAAACCAGACTCAGAGGGCTTCACTGAGATGACACCATTTGAATGACACTCTGGAAAACGCAAAATGACAGGGACAGAAAACTGATTGGTGGTTGCCAGGAGTGGGGGCTGGAGGGAGCTGACTGAAAAGAGACAGCAGGCAAGGATTTGGGGGTGACAGGATTGTTCTTACCTTGGTGGCCATAGTGGTTCCACAGCCACACGCAGTTGTCAAAACCCATAGACTGTGCACTACAGAGGGTCACTTTTACTGTAGGGTGATGATAACTGAATAATCCTGATGGAAAAAGTTTGCGGTAGGACTGTTGAAACAAGGAAAACCAAATGACAAGTCGGTCACTCAGGGCAGTGAGACACGGTGAGGACGGCTTCCTCCAGGCTGACCTATGGAGGACATTGGAGACAGTGAGAAGGAGGTGGTCACAGAGGGATTTCTGAGTAGGTGGCAGGTGGCTGTGTGGCCAGGAGGGGAGGGGAGGGTGGCCATAGGTCAGGGCTGGGTTGGACAGTGCCCTGTGGGCCAGCTTAAGGGGCTTCACCCTTCGCTAGCCATAGTGGGTGCCACTGGGGGTGTAGACAGAGGGTGATCGAAGCACAGGTGTGGTCCAGGCGAAGGGAGAAGGGAGGAGGGAAGCCACCTGTGGCCATGTCTAGGATGAGTGATGGGGTGCAGTGAAGAGAGGAAGGGTGGATCGGGGGGTCACGGGGAGAGAGTGTTCCCAAAGGGGGTCGGCTGCTGGAGACCACAGGCTGAGGCAGGAGGGCTAGGGGTGCAGATGGGATCCTTGGGGACCTTGCTGAGGGTATTGAGGGGTAGCGGGGCTGAAGACCTGTAAGCGAAGCTTTCAGGAGGCAGGGGACAGGTTTGTTGGTAACAATGAGAGTCCCAGAGAGAATGGGGTGGAGTTGTCAATCTGTGTATCTGTGCACTTGAACAAAACTCGCAGAGGTGGGGCTGACCTTTGGAGGACATGGAGAGGCAATGAGAAGGTTAGGGGCTTAGCAGGGCCTTGAATGCCAGGCCAATGTGTTCATGCTCTTGGGGATGTGATTCAAGGGCTGGCCACACTCCAGGGTGCTGGGGAATGGGTAGGGTGGCGCTGAGGAGCCCGTGCTGTGCTGAGAGGCAGCACTGAGCCCTGCAGGGGTGGGCAGTGGGATCCACCTTGGGGAGCTATGCTGAGCGGGTCTCACCCGGGGTAGCAGGAAGCCCCATCTTTGCCCCACTGACCTTCCCGCTCTTCCTCCACAGTGCATGCTGGGACCGCGACGGACAGGCTGCCGCGCCCCAGGCCCCCAGAGGCCAGTCTGTTTACCTCCCGACGCCATCTGACCCAGGTAGGGGAGAGCAAGGTGGGCTCACTGGCCTCTTGCTTCTGTGCTGGGTGGGACGCTCTGGGTCTGAGGACCAGGTCCCCGGACTCAGGCCGGCCTTTAGTGAATGAGCCCCTGCCAGGGGCCATGGTGGGGACACAGTGTGGCGTTTGAAGGCCCCGGCAGCAGGGGGCCTCCTGTGGAGGAGTTCCTGACCTCTGGGAAGGAAGGCCACCCCGCAGCCATTCTTCCTCCCCAGGCTATGTCCCGTCCCCGGATGCTGAGAGGCACTGGGCCACGCTGTCGCTGCCACCCCGTCGCTGTCCCACGCTCGCCGTCTGCGTTTGCTCAGGCTCTGTTTTGCGCTGCACACCAGTGCCTTGGCTGCAGGAGGTTTTGCATCCCAGGTTCAGCTCCCTTTGCCTTCACCTGGCTTTTCACCGCCACTGCCCAGTGCACTGCCTGATGGCACTTACTCTGGAAGTTCCCAGCTCTCTGTGGGACATCCCGCAGCACCCAGAATGAGCCTGTCTCAACTTTCAGTCCAGCTCTGTGGTGAGCCAGAGAGAGGGTATTTCTCCGACACTCTGGACATCCCAGGTGAAGGGCTTTCTGCCTGGGGCCAAGTCACCCAAGGGATGGGATAGGGGAGCAGCCAGGGTTGCCAGAAAAAAATACTGATGTCCAGTTAAATTTGAACTTCAGACACACAACAAATAATTTTTCAGTGTAAATATATCTCAAATACTACATGGCACGTACAATTTTATTTGCCAAATCTGGCAACCCAAGTTGTGGGGGCTGAGCCCCCAGTCTGCCTCCTTCTCTGGCCAGACCTCCCTGCTGGGCTCGCCCTGGCCTCCTTAGATCAGCTGCCTCCAGTGCCTTTTGCGGGTGTCCTGGAGCCTGGAGCAGCCAGCCTGCCCAGGCCACAATCAAGGGGCATTTCCTGATTCCCCCGCTGCTGCAGGCTGTCCCTAGAGCAGAGACCTGGCGGTTCTGGCTGGGGGCCAGGGCAGCAGTCCTGGTCTTTGGGAGTGCTGTATAGTTCCTCATCTTCCCCCCTCTGACTCTCCGACAGCAGAGTCCAGGCTGAGGAAGTCATGGGATGGGGCAGGGTGGGCCTTTGTGCCTGCGAACAGAGCTGTGAGACAGGCATGGGGCTGTGAAAGGAACCAGGAATAGAAAATTGCTTCGTGAGCTTGGAACCCAGAGCACTTTGGGGAGCCAGAGTGGGGATGGGGCAACAGGGCCGAGACAGTGACGGGTTATGGACGACTTGGATTGGCTTACTTCTGTCCCCTTTAATATTGGGGAGTGGGGATGGGGCAACAGGACTGAGACAGTGACAGGTTATGGACGGCTTGGATTGGCTTACTTCTGTCCCCTTTAATATTGGGGAGACACAGAAGGTATTTTCTCCCTAAGCAGAATCATTTTTCTGATTAAGGTGATCTGTTCTATGTTATCTATTTTCTATGTATCTATCATCTATCTATCTATCCATCTGTCTAGCTATCCGTCTGTCTCTAGGTATTTAAAGCATGCAGTTCAAGCCCCTTCTGTAGTCTTTTCCTCCCAAGAGCAAACGCTGATAACTAGTTTGATATATCCCCTTCCAGGCTTTTTTTGAGGTACTTATCAACATATTTTAAAAGGAAAAACATGGGCTCGTATTAGTAACACTGCTCCAGCACTTGAGTTTTACCCAACAGCGTGTCACGTGGATCGTCCTAGCTCCTTCCATAGAGCTCCTCCCCATCCTTTTATATCCATTGTATGATGGTCTGCAAATTATTCATCAATTATTAATCCTGTTGGCGGCCATTTAGGTTGTTTCTGGCATTTGGCTATTTATAAACCTCACTCAGGGAACCTCTGGGTTTGCACATCTGTGTGTGCTTGTGCTGTAGTTCTTTTGGGAGTGTTTCTGGAAGTGGACTTCCTGATCACTGGGTGCCCATATTTCCACATTTGATTTGTTCTGGACAGCCACATCAACCCGCAGAAGGTTGAGCCGACTTATGCTCCTACGAACTGTGTGCAAAATGCCCCATTCCCTCACCCTTGCCAATCACGGGAATTATTAATCGCTTAATCCCTGCCAATTTGACAGATAAAAATGATTTCACTTTGTGTTTCTTAAACTGTTAATGAGGTTGAGCATTTTGTATATGCTCATTGGCCATTTCTGTTTCTTCACTTGTAAATTGCTTGTTCATGTCAAGTCCTCTGCTCCTGTATCCATTCATTCAGGAAGTATTGACTAAGCACCTACTATGTGTCAGACACTGTTTTGGTTGGGGACCAAACAGTGAACAAAACTGACAAAATATACCTGCTCCAAGGAACGTAAGCTGTGACGGAGGAGACACGGACAGGGAAAAATACAGCACGTGTGTGGGAGTGTTAGGTGCTAGGGTGAAAAAGTCAAGCAGAGGAGGGGGATGGGAAGTGCTGGGTAACTTGGACACGGTCGTCAGGGAAGGTCTATCTGGGAGGTGACATTTAGGTAAAGACCTGCAAGAATCGAGAGACTGAGTCCAGTGGATGTTTGGCAGAAAGCGCGTTCCAGACAGCGGGAACAGCAGGTCTAAGGATGCCGAGTCAGGTGCAGACCTGGCTTGTGGGGGCATGGCAAGAAGGCTGGTGTGGCTGGAACAGGGTGAGTGAGAGGGGGAGTGGGCCATGCCACTGGACACGGACCACGCCCCCATCGGACTTGGTTGTTACCCAGAAATGAAGTGGGGAAGGCCACGGAAGGTTCTGCATACTGACGTGGCGTGATTGGAATCGTGTTTTCACCAGACCCCTCTGGCAGCCGCCATCCCTGCCACCCATTGCTGTCCCGCGTTCACTGTCTGCGTTTGCCTAGGCTCTGTCTTGCACTGCACACCGCCGAGTGCCTTGGCTGCAGGAGGTTTTGCATCCCGGGTTCAGCTCCCTTTGCCATCACCTGGCTTTTCACTGAAGCAGGGAGATCTGACAAGAGGCTGTTTGTTGCAGTGACCCAGGGAACAGGTGGTGGAGGCCTGAACCAGGGAGTCTTGGTGGAGGTGGGGAGAAGTGGATGGATTCCACATGCATGCTCAAGGTAGAGCCAGTAGGATTTGCTGACAGATTGGATGAGGTGGTGTGTGTGAGAGAGAGAATGGAGCCAACCATGACGCCGAGAGTTTTGGCCCAGGCATCTAGGAGGGTGGGGTTGCCATTGATGGCGATGGGAAGAGCGGGGAGGAGCGGGTTTGGTGTCGGGAAGGGGCGTGGCTCCGTGGTGGACAGCAGTGCTGAACAACTGTGAGTCATTTGGAAAAAGTGGTTACATAATGTGTGGGACCCAGAGCAAAGTGAACAGGTGACTTTTTGTTAAAAAAGAAAATTAAGAGTTTCAAAGTAGGAGGTGACAGTAGAGCATTAAACCAAGCCTGGGGTCCTTCTGAGTGCAGAGCCCAGGTCTCACACCCATGAGCCAGCCCTGGCAGGGGACACGTAAATTGTGAGATGCCTGTAGACAGCCTGGCAGAACCATGGAGGTGACAGATGGATGTATGTGACTGGAGTCCAGGGGACAGGTCTGGGCTGGAGATACAAATTTGGGGCCATCGGCATAAAGATAGTATTTAAAGCCATGGGGTTGGAGGAGAGCATCGAAGGAGAGTAGATAGAAAAGACCAATGGCCCAGCCCAGAGACTTCCACCAGTTAGAGGCTGGGGCTGAGGGGGAACCGAAAAGGTGACCGAGAAGGAGCAACCAGTGAGATGGAAAAGAACCAGGTGCATATGTCCTGGAAGCCAAGGGCAAGACATGTTTCAAACAAGTGTCAAAGGGGCTGAGGATGCAAACTGAGGACTGGTCACTGCCTGGGCAACTGGGTTTCAGCGATTAGGGGCGGCGAAATGCATCTTATTGATTTGCAAAAGCAAGTGGATTTAGAAGAGGTTAAGGAAATTAACTCTTTATTTGGCATATGTTGTAAATCATTATTCACAAGTATTTTTTTTTTACTTTAAGTTTATGGGATTTATTTAACCCCTTAAAGGTTTTACATTGTCCTGTGGTCAAGTCTATCAATCCTTTCCTTTAGGGTTCCTGGCCTTACTCACTGCAGAGTTTTAAAAATACTGGCCTGTACTGTTTTCCGGTTGTTCATGATATTCACAAATACTTAAATCTCTAGTTCATCTGAAATGCATTTCTGTGTGTGGTTTGAGGTAGGGATCTAAGTGGTTTTTTTTCCATATGACTCACAGTTCATTCAGCACTGTTTGTTGGGTGAGTGCCTCTCCCTGCTGCTCGGAAGCTCCATTCCTGTCATCTCCTGAAATGTCCCCGAAGTCTCATGTCTGTCCAGGCCTCGCTGTTTGATTCCATTGATCTTTTCCTGGGGAGAGATTTAGGAAGTGGAGAAAATAGACTTGGTGATTGATTGGAGTTGGTGTGAGGAGGCGGGAGAAGTGGAAGCTGACACAGTTACCTTCAGTGTGGGAAGAGGCAGAGGGAAGTCGGGGACAAGGGGAGCTCTGAGGGCTCCTGTGTGCTGGGCACACAGGGCCTTACCTGTCAGCCTGGTCAGTTTGCCCTGCAATTCTGCAAGGTCGGTGTTCTGTCTCACCATTTGCTGACAAGGAAACTAAGGTTCTGAGAGGTTTCATCTCATGTCCAGGGTCATCGCCTCACAGGTGTGGGGCTGACACTTGAAGGCAGAGCTCTGGGGTCCCACCCCTGCCTTCTGTCCTCAGTGAAGTCAGAGATGAGAAGGGGGTTCTGGAGGCTGGAAGGGCTCCAGGCACAGAATGCCCCCCAACACCCCACTCTGCATCCCTGCCTGCCATTTGGCTGGGTCTTGAAGATTTTCCCATTCTAAAAGCAACCTGTTAAGACCAAAATACTCCTGACAGGGAATCACACCTTAAGTTTACAGCTAACATCTTTATTATCAGTTAACAGCTCTTTGGGGATTAACTGACAGCCAGCTGAGGACACTGAATGGGGGCTGGTGTGATGTATATCTGGGCTGGGAAAGGCCAGTAGGGAGGGGAGGCGGGAAGGGGATTCACAGCTTCACCCAGGCCTGAGAAGGAGGCACACTGAGTCCATGTGGAGGGGAGGTGGGGAGACCTGGGGGGCTGGGGACAGGAGTGGCAGCTTCTCTGAGGAAACTTGGGGCTGGGGTTCAGAGAGGGAGCTGGCATCTGTCAGACACCTGCTATGTTCCAGTACCCATGTGCTTGGCCTTAGGAGGAGGAGGCAGAGGCTTATCATATGTTTGGTTTCAAGAAGGTCAGGAAATCAGCCACCCATGAGCCACCTCGGGCCCAGCTGCCAGCAGTCACTCAGAGCCAGGACCTGTCTCTGACACCCACAGACCAGATCTGTCACCCAGCCCTGTGGGTGACAGGAGGAGAGAGTGAGCCATCTGAGGCCTCCTCCAGTTCCCTGGGGGCCAATCCACCCTGCCAGGGTCAAGGCTCAGTCTACAACCACAGTCAGGAGGGTCTGACCCCGGAGGTCACCTAGGAGGGTGGCTGAGCTCCTTAGGCTGAACTGGGACACAGCAGGAGGCCCAGGTGGCTACCAGGCTGGGACTGTCTTCCTGCTGTCCGCTGCTCCCCACCTCACCGCTGCGTAGGGGCAGGGGGAGTAGGAAGCAGACGTGACTGCTGGTCTAAAGTTGGGGCCTCTCTCCCAAAGGGGCTTCCTCTCCGCTTCACTTCACTCTGCCCAGGAGGACCGATCCGTTCTTTGGGTGTCATCATGTGCCTGAAGGTAACCGGCTGCCCAACGGCTCCGTCACCGTGTTGGGCTCTGGCTTAGCCTTCCTGGGACCCTGGGGCTAAGAGCGGCTCCTCCTTCCTCTCCACCTCCTCCAGCACCTTTTCTTCTCCTCCTTCCTCCCTTCTCACCCCTTCTCCTCCCTATCCCTCTCCTTCTCTCTCCCCTACCTTCTCCCTCTTCTCTCTCCTCCCCTTTCCCTCCCTTCCCCTGCCAGGCAACCCTGGCCTGGCACCTAGTCGCTGGCAGTCAGACCCTGAGACATCAGACTTGCTTCTAGCTCCAGGCTGGCCCAGGTCCCGGGTGGTCCCGCAGTCAGGCGCATGTCCAGCTGTTCCCTTGTGCTTACCTGCACACCCTCCCAGAGGGGCTGCAAGGGCTCAGCTGGGGAGGGGCCCTGTGGGAGGGGCAGGTGGTGATGAAGTAAGGCTTCTGGGCAGGGAGGAACTGTGCCTGGTGCCTGGGAAGTGAGAGCCTTCCAGGAAGGTGCCCTGTGTGAGCAAAGGCTGGAGGGATGATAGACAGGGCCTGAGCTGGAGGCTCTGGGGGTGGTGCTTGTCCGTCAAAGGGGATTGAGGCCAGATCCAGCAGGTGGACTTGATTCTGAGGCCCCGGGGATCTGGGGGCCTTGAGGCAGGAAACAGCTGCAGAGCTGCCTGCCTTCTATCTTCCCCTGCCCAGGAGCGGCCAGCCCCTGGGTCCTGCTGCACTGAGTCTGGAGGCCTGGCTTCTATGCCCAGTTCTGCCTCCAGCTTGTCAAGTGACCTTAGGGCGAATGACCTTGAGCCTGGGCCTCCGTGACTTCACCTGAGACTGGGCCGTGGCTCTGGACCAGAGGTTTTACAGAGCATGAAGTGTGCTCTGGGTTAACACGTTGCTGGGCTCCCTGTTGTGGCTCAAGCGCCTGCCCTGAGATGCCAGCTCTGGGGACCACGGCTGTGCCTCGGGTAGGGCCCCACCCTCCAGGAGCTTCCGCTCTTGTGAGGGAGACAAATGTGTAAACTGGAGGCTGAAAACGAGAGGCTGCAGACACGCATGTGGCTTGTGGAGGTGGTGTTCCATTTTAAACAATTTGGTTCTTAAAAACTGAAATCTAGCCCACGTGCCATAAAAGTCACTATTTTAAAGCACACAGTTGAGTGGTTTTTAGCAACCCCAATCGTGCAACCCTTACCACTATCTAATTCCAGCGGATTTTCATTACCCCAAAAGCAAACCCTGCCCCCTTTAGCAGCTCCTGCCGTTCTCCCCTCCTCCCGGTCCTGGCACCCACAAATCCACTTTCGTGTCTTAGGCTCTGCATATTCTAGACATTTCATAGAAATGGAATCATACAACACGTGGGCTTTTATGCCTGGCTTCCATCGCTCGGCACACAGTGTTTAAGGTTCATCATGCTCTCATGTGAATGTATTGGTGCCTCATTCCTCTCTTGGGCTGAATGATATTCCATTGTATGGCTATAACACATTTTGTTTATATATTCATTCATGGGCACTTGGGCAGTTTTGACTTTTTGGCTCTTGTGGATAATGCTGCTGTGAACACTTGTGCACAACTGTTTTCAGTTTTCCTGGGTCGGTTTCTAGGTGTGAAGTTGCTGGGCCATGAGACGGTGTGGTTCAAAAGGCTTTGGAGAGGGGCGTGCTCTCCAGTTTGCAGGCCCTGCCCATTCCTGTTGCATGACCTTTGCCCCTTCACTCGCTTTCGTCCCCTCCTCAGCCCCCATGCGCATCTGTGTTTTCAGCCCTTAATTACTGAACAGTGATGGAGAGGAACACAGTGGGCTATGGGAGCCAGAGAAGGCTCCTGACCCTGGGAGCGGTCCCCAAGGGCTTCCTGGAGGAGATACAATCTGAGCTTAGCTTAGCCTGTGTGGACATTTTCTAGGACAAAAGGACTGAGGGAGGGTGTTCCAGGGTCTCCAGGCCCAGCCAGGATGTCCTCTCTCCCTTCCTCTGGTATGTACCTCTCACGGTCTTCCCTGCCATTCACTCAGGGAACTACAAACACCTTGATGGGCTGGAGAGGGAAAGGGGGAAGATGAGGGGGTGAGGTGAGCCGTGGTTCTATGCTCCTGCTGAAGAGCTGGGAGGACCGTGGGAGGCAAAGGGATGGGGGACTTTGGCCCTTCTTCAGCTAGGGGCTGGCAGAGTCTGAGGACCTGGGGCAGAGGCGACCCTAAGCTAGGACACTCCATGTCCCAAAATGGCAGCCAGCTGTCCTCCCTCTGGACCTTGATGGGGGCAGGTGAGAGACAGGATGGCCCTTGCCAGGCCTGCAGCAGACGCAGAGGCAGAGGCCCAGTGATGGCCCAGGCCAGAAGCTGTGCACACGTCCTCCCAGGTTTCTGCTCTGCTACCTAATGGGTGATTATACCCTGACATGCACAGCGGTGAAGAAGGGATTTTCTGGGAAGCAAAATCTCCTGTGAAATATTCAGGCCACGCTGGGCTTTGCTTCCCAACCAGTCTAGTTGCTACTGCTTGGCTTGTCTGTGGCTTGAGAGGCCACATGTGTCTGAAGACCACATGGGTTTTTTATTTCCTCCTCAACAGGGAGAGGTTCCCAAGAGCTAGGAAGAACCCAGCTTTGGGCCTAAGACGCTCTGTGTGTGTGTGTGTGTGTGTGTGTGTGTGTGTGTCTCTGTGTGTGTGTGTGTCTGTGTGTGTCTGTGTGTCTGTGCATGTGTCTGTGTGTGTGTGTCTGTGTGTGTGTCTGTGTCTGTGGGTGTGTGTGTCTGTGGGTGTGTCTGTGTGTGTGTGTCTGTGTGTGTCTTCCCCTGTGCACTCCCCAGGGCAGCTCCCCTGTGTGTGTACGTGTGTCTGTGTGTGTCTGTGTGTGTCTGTGCGTGTGTGTCTGTGTGTGTCTGTGTCTGTGTGTGTGTGTGTGTCTTCCCCCTTGTGCTCCCCAGGGCAGCTCCCCTGTGTGTGTACGTGTGTGTGTGTCTATGTGTGTGTGTCTATGTGTGTGTGTCTGTGTGTGTGTCTGTGCGTGTGTGTGTCTGTGTGTGTCTGTCTGTGTGTGTGTCTGTGTGCGTCTGTGTGTGTGTCTTCCCCGTGTGCTCCCCAGGGCAGCTCCCCTGTGTGTGTACGTGTGTCTGTGTGTGTCTTTGTGTCTGTGTGTGTCTGTGTGTGTGCGTGTGTGTGTGTCTGTGTGTGTGCGTGTGTGTGTATCTGTGTGTCTGTGTGTGTCTGTGTGTATGTCTGTGTCTGTGTGTGTGTGTCTGTATGTGTGTGTGTCTTCCCCCGTGCGCTCCCCAGGGCAGCTCCCCTGTGTGCGTACGTGTGTGTGCGTGTCTATGTGTGTGTGTGTGTGTGTGTGTCTCTGTGTGTGTGTGTGTGTCTGTGTGTCTGTGCGTGTGTCTGTGTCTGTGTGTGTGTGTGTCTGTGTCTGTGGGTGTGTGTGTCTGTGGGTGTGTCTGTGTGTGTTTGTCTGTGTCTTCCCCTGTGCACTCCCCAGGGCAGCTCCCCTGTGTGTGTACGTGTGTCTGTGTGTGTGTCTGTGTGTGTCTGTGCATGTGTGTCTGTGTGTGTCTGTGTCTGTGTGTGTCTTCCCCCGTGCGCTCCCCAGGGCAGCTCCCCTGTGTGTGTACGTGTGTGTGTGTCTATGTGTGTGTGTCTATGTGTGTGTGTCTGTGTCTGTGTGTGTGTCTGTGCCTGTGTGTGTCTGTGTGTGTCTGTCTGTGTGTGTGTCTGTGTGTGTCTGTGTGTGTGTCTTCCCCGTGCGCTCCCCAGGGCAGCTCCCCTGTGTGTGTACGTGTGTCTGTGTGTGTCTTTGTGTCTGTGTGTGTCTGTGTGTGTGCGTATGTGTGTGTATCTGTGTGTCTGTGTGTATGTCTGTGTCTGTGTCTATGTGTGTGTGTCTTCCCCCGTGTGCTCCCCAGGGCAGCTCCCCTGTGTGCGTACGTGTGTGTGCGTGTCTATGTGTGTGTGTCTGTGTGTGTGTGTGTCTTCCCCCGTGCGCTCCCCAGGGCAGCTCCCCTGTGTGTGTACGTGTGTGTGTGTCTATGTGTGTGTGTCTGTGTCTGTGTGTGTGTCTGTGCGTGTGTGTGTCTGTGTGTGTCTGTCTGTGTGTGTCTGTCTGTGTGTGTGTCTGTGTGTGTCTGTGTGTGTGTCTTCCCCGTGCACTCCCCAGGGCAGCTCCCCTGTGTGTGTACGTGTGACTGTGTGTGTCTTTGTGTCTGTGTGTGTGCGTGTGTGTGTATCGGTGTGTCTGTGTGTATGTCTGTGTCTGTGTGTGTGTGTCTGTATGTGTGTGTGTCTTCCCCCGTGTGCTCCCCAGGGCAGCTCCCCTGTGTGCGTACGTGTGTGTGCGTGTCTATGTGTGTGTGTCTGTGTGTGTGTGTCTTCCCTCGTGCGCTCCCCAGGGCAGCTCCCCTGTGTGTGTACATGTGTGTTGGATACCATGCAGTGTCTGTGTTTCCAGGTGTGTCTCTGTGTTTGGGGCTGAGTTTCTGTGTGTGTGTGCTTGCCTGTTTCTGGTCAGTGCATGAACTTGCCATGTGGATGTGTTCCTGCGTGTGCGTTGTGGCCCTGGCATGTATAGTGCATGTATAGGCTGGCCAGGTGGTCTCGAAAGGGGCTTCTCAGCTGGACCCCTGTTTCTCTGAATAGGGGTGTGCGTGTCTGGGAGATTCTCTCAGCAGGTGAAGGGCTGCCCTGCGAGAGAGTTCAACCTGTGACTGGCATTACATGCAGGGTTTGGGGTGTGGGGTGGAAGTCTCGAAAGTCCCCTCAGGCTCAGGGACTCGGAGACACCAGGCGGCAGCTGCGCCTTTGAGTCAAGCTTTCCCCTCTTCTCTCTGGCTTTGGTGTTTGTGTTTAGAGTTTGTTTGATTTCTGCCAAAGTGCTTGATAGGGGAGGTAGGGAGGATATTTGCTTCAGATTGTTCACTGAGCTGGGACATGTCCAGCCCTTTGCTGGTGCCGCCCAGTTGCTCAGCTACCCCACATGTCTCCTCCAGCTTGATAAGCCCCTGCATTTGCACCATGGGTTGCTCTTCTAAAACCCTGATTTTGCATCTCATTCACTTCCCCACACTGCACAAGGTAGGCAGGACTGGAATTCTCGTACCAATTTGTCAGATGAGTTAACTGAGGCACAAAGAGGCATGCGTGCAATCACTTGGTGGACCAAGGCTGGGAGCAGGATCACCTCCTGCTCCTCCTCCCTGCACAGGTTCCTTTGCTCTTAGCCCCAGCCCTAGCCCTGGGCCCTCAGTGGGCCCTCAGTGGGGAGGACTCTGCCTGGAGGAAACGGGGCCTGGTTTCATGAATGAGTCCAGCTGGAGGGTGCCCGCTTCTCGACTCAGCTTCATCCTGGAGAGATGGCCCCAGGCCTCTGTTCATCTCCAAATAAACAGGCAGGGATGCAGGAGGCAATAATATTGATGTCCATCATTGATATTTCCTTATGGTGGCTGTAATTAGCAATTCTTCCACGGCTGAGGCTCGACCCAGCAGACAAGTGGAGGAGCTCCGGCTTGTTAATGTCAGCTCATTAATGTCACACTGACAAGGCTGATGGTGGGATGGGGGTGGGTGGCCTTAGGTAGAAAGCAGAAGAAGCAGCGGGGCCAAGCAGGAGAAGAGAGCACCCACTTCCCTCCCGCACCAGGGACTTGCTGTCCTGGAGCCCAGCCCCTGGGAGCTTCCCTCGTCTCATATACTCCCCGACCGCCTCCTTCACTCCATGGCCCCTCACCCATCCCTATTCTGCTAGGATGGCTTGGCCTGAAGAGCAGACTCCACATCCCTGGGAAGGTCCACAAACCTTGGCCCGAGGCGCCCGCAGCCTAGAAGGGCTCCGTTGAGGGTTGCCCAGATAGCCAGAGGTGGGAGAGCCGCTCCTGAGCCCTCCGCCCTGCCCCTCCCTTGTGCCTGGCTACACTCCGATTTGCACAGCTCTGCTGGTGCTGACCTCCACAGTGAGGCAAGCGCAGCCCTTTCCTGTGGGACACTACACATGCCCCTCATCCATGCATTATTTATTAGGAGCAGAAAGGCTGGGATTAGCACTCCCAGACCCCAGACGCTCCTTGCCCCTCCGCTTCAGGCTTCCCCTCCTCCTTCTCCTTCAGAGAATTCTTGAGTCAGGATCCTCTCCCCCAGCCCTGTGGCTCGTCTCAGTGTCCCTCTGGCCAGCCTTCTTTAGATCTTTTGGTTCCTTGAGCACAAGAAGCCAAGCCACCTATCATTCAGAGAGGCGGAGTTCCTTGGCCTTTGCCACCTGCCTGCCTCCTGTGCTGCCAGCCTGCCCATTTGCTGCATGCCCAGCCTATGGCCACCCTGAACTAATGATCCAATGACTCACAGTGGCAGGGCTTGTTTTTGGAGTGCTTATGATGTCCTGGGCACTGTTAAAAGCATCTTACAAGCATTTGATCCTCAGAACAACGCTATGGGGTAAATACACTTACCATTCCATTGTACAGATGAGGAAAACTGAGATGCAAGGAAATTAAGTTAGCTGCTCCAGATCACGAGGTTCTTAGGTGGTGGGCAGCATGAATCAGGCTGTGTGGCTCCCAGGCTCTCCCGCTGAGCCGTCACCCTCCTCTGCCTCCAGCTTCAGCCCCTACATCATTTCCTTCACCTGGATCTCTTCCCCTGGACGCTCTCCAGGGCAGGCAGAGGCTATTCCTCAGCCCCTCGCCCAGTGCCGGCTCTCGGTAATCAGCAGATGAGGGCAGTTGTGATGACAGCACACGTATCTTAGCTCTGTATTACACAGGCCCCGTGGCTCCCTCCCAGGTTCCCTAGTGTGTGCCTGCTGCCCCCAGGAGCACTGCATACTTTCTGAGCGCAGTGCCTCCACCAAGGGTGTTTGCTGAACGAGAGGTGAGCCTCTGACTGCAAGACTCCCTGAGGCAGAGAGAGGCAGCCCTGTCACCAAGGAGCACCCTCTCGAAGGGGACCTGGGAAGCTTGTGACAGCTCATAGACAGGACTTAGCAAAGATATACACATGTTCATGTCATTCACTCATTCACTCATTCATTCATTCATTCATTCAGCCAACACTTGCTGGACGCTGTGTGCTCTGGGCTGGGCCCTCCGGAGGGTCTGAACACGCTGAGATGAGAAGGTCCTCGCTGTGCCCTGGGGGAGCCCATGGCTTTGGTGGGGAAGCATAGCCAGGGCTGACCAGTGCTGGGGAAAACTTGCTCAGTGAGCCAGCACCAGAGCACGGTGTGGGGGTGGCTGGGACGGAGGAGGGACGCTGCACAGAAGAGCAAACACTTGAACGGATTCATTGAGGAAAAGAAGGTGTTTTTAGGCTGATGGAGAGGAGCGGGCAGCACAGGCAGAGGGAACAGCCTGTGCAAAGGCCCTGGGTCTGAAAGGGCCCAGGACACGTGCAGGGCAGCCAGGAGGCGGGGCAGCTCAACCTCTCACCTTACCTGCCCAGTGGAGGGTGAAGGCGGGCAGGTCAGCGTCTGCAGGCGGGTGGGATTCCCGGCATGGCAACTGAGCCAGCTAGTTGTGGAGGGGATGCGTGAGGACAAAGGATAGCCCTGGGGTGCAGGGAAGGGCCGCTGTGGACCTGGGCTGGCCTGGAGGGCACTCGCCACTGTGGTGGCACTCATCTGTCTCCCCGCTCTCAGAGCTCCCTGCCCTCGAAGCAGCCCCGCCAATAGGCAGAAGAGAGACTGAGGCCCAGACAGTGGCAGAGCCCTACCCAGGGTGACACAAGCTGTGGGTGAGCAGGAGGGGATGCTGGAGTCCTCGACGAGGAGCAGGGCTCTAGCTCTCAGGGGTCAGGGCAGAGCACGGCGTCTGCCAAGCGTGGAGCAAGGCAGGAAAGGCCTGGCTGGAAGGACATGGCACAGAGCCCACCAGAGGGCCGAGGGCTGGGCGAGGGGCGTGGAGTGCTGGCAGAGGAGGGCTTGCCTCTGGAGTCAACTCTGGAAGCTTTGCCAGGATTTGGCTGGAACATCCCATGGACGGTCTCTAGGGAAAATGCCTCTCACACACCTCACGAGGCTCAGAGTAGCCCACAAGGGAAGCAAGTATTCCCTGCCCACGTGTACACAGGCAGATATACGCACACCTCCACCTGTATGCCCAGGCGTGTGCCCACCTCTGTACGAGCTCGGGCACTCGGGTGTACAGGCATGCCTCTGTTTGTACATGCAGGTCTCCATATGTGTGTCACATGTGTACGGCTGTGTGCTCACAAGTCTGAAGGAGCATGTCCCTTGAAGTACAATTCTGTATCTGTAGGTGTGCACAAGAACCCCTGCCATAGCCGGCAGCCCGCAGGGACACACCCTTCCCCTCCCACTGGAGTCAGATGCTCCGGAAACTGCTGCTCTCAGGCCTGGGTCCAGCCCTCGCTGGCCCTTCTCAAGGACCTCCCTCTGAGTCCAGAGGTTTAACTTCCTGGGAAGAAGGCCAGCCAACTTGGAGCGGGTGGGGGCTCCTGGTGGCCGGCACTGCGGATAGAAGGAGGCATCAAGGGAACAGCTCAGGCTGGGAGGAGCCCTCCCGCTCTCTTTTGTGCAAGCCACCTCCCCTCCCATACCTGAGTGCCTGCCACAGGGTCCTGACCTACCCTCCCCCGCCACGTGTACCACCCTCCTGACCAGCAACTCACTGCTTCCCAGAGAAGCGCCAGGGGAACCGGTGGGTCATTGCCTAGAAAGGAGATGTCAGGAGTGCCAGAGGATGGGGTCAGGGCTGGGCCATGACCCCCTCACCATCCACGAGGCCTGGGGCCCACGAATAACAGACAGGCCTGGGGCACCACCTCCTGGCGGTAAGGCCAGGCCCCCCTAATCCAGGGACTTTCACCTTGTTGTCAAGAGCATACTTCAGCTATTAGTGACAGTGGCCAGGGATTTGGGGAAGATTTCTGTCTCATTTCCCAGAGCTTTCGGCAAGCCTCCTCCCTTTCCACCCCTCTGCCTGCCAGGGCTGAGAACGCAAACGCATGCACACACACACGCGCTCGCGCATGCGCGCACACATTCATACACACACAGTGCTCCTGTGTGGCAGAGGGAGAAAGGGAGAGAGAAATCTGGGTCAGTCTCCCAGGGAAGGCTCTGTGGCAGCTCCCCACCTTCCCCAGCAGATGCTTGATGTTGCAACCTCGGCTGAGGTCCGGAGGCAAGGCTTGCCAGGTCCCACCACAGCCTGCCAGAGGGGCTTTGCACTGTGGGAGCCCAGGCTCACCCTGCCTGGCCCCTCCCTGGGCCTCCCTGTCCAGGTGACCTTACTCTTGGGCCTGAGCATCTCCTTTGCCAGGCCCCAGGACTCGTGGGTCATTTATGCCACACTCGGCTGATTGCATGGAGGGTGACAGGCTCTCCCCAGCCCCCACTGGACCCTCCAGCTTCAGCCCCTGGGACTCGGGGTGTGAGGGGCAGAGTGGTAGGGGAGACCCGTATCTCTGGAGCTGGGGCATGTAAGAGCACCCCCACACAGAGAACACCCAAACACTGAGGAAGGACCCCTACAGGTGGGATGTCAGGCAGTGGGGCAGTGGCAGGGGGTCTGGGTAGGATGCCTCAGGGGCGGGAAGGGGTTTCTGAGAGAAGGGCAGATAAATACCTGAAGATAGCACTGCCGTTTCAGGATGCAGCTTGGGTGGGGAGTTTGCTAAAGCCCTGAGTGGTTAAATGGGTTCCCTAGACAGGACCAAAGTCCCGGGTGGAGTTCCACCACACCAGTGAGCTCAGGCAGGCATTCACTGGACTGGGTGGCAGAGGGAGGTGGCAGGGTTTCCCGCCTGAACCAGGCCCTATTTGGCCGAGAAAACAGAATCATGGGGAATGACCACGGTTTGAGCCACCCAGGGATCCTGGAAGCCTCCCCACCCGCCACCAGTGGTAGACACCTAGGCCACTTTCTTCATCCACCCCTGCACCACACACAGCCCCAGGTGGCCCAGCACACCTTCCTTCTACCAGGGCATGACATGGGTGGAGAATGTTTACTGAATGAAGAGATGGGTGATTTAAGTTAGATCTTAGGAAGGACTTCCAAATGCCACTGGGGCAGCCTGAGCCCTGGACTGGATGTCTGTGGAGGTGAGGCTGATCATCAAAGGCCTGTCAGGTGAGGGGTGACCCCCGGCATCCCCAGCTCTCCAAGAGGTGGAGTTCTGCCTTTCGAGGGTGGCAAGGCACCAGCTTCCTTCCTGCAGGGGCCTTGCTTGTACCAGAGTCTCCGTGGCTAGAGACTCCTGCAATGCCTGTCTTTTTCCCAGCCCAGGTGAGTGTGGGCTCCATGGCACGGTCAGCTGTTGAAACCTTGCTGTCATCATATACATCTGTTGGTGTACGCACGTGCTGTGTGTGCCTGCGTGTGACCAAGCTCAGAGCACATGTGCACAGGATGGCTCAGGAGTCAGCCCATGGACCTCAAAGTATTTTAAAATAGGGAACCCGAGACCCTCCAGCTTTAGAAGGAGCTAAATAGATTGTTTTTTAGGTCACAGAGAGGCAGGTAGGCCTCTCTTCACTCACCAGCCATTCATAGAGTATTGACCCCCAGGCTGGGCATTCAGGGAAACCCAGGACCAGGGAAGCTAGTCCCTGGCCTTGAGCTGGGGGCTGCTAACGAGGAGTTAAGGGGGCTGGAGTGGCTTCAAGAGAGGATGGAGGGTGATGGCTTTGAGAGAAGGTGAGGATGGGGTCACATTCTCAGTTGGGGCTGGGCAGCCTGTTTCCTCCTTGAGAACCTCATAGAAAAGAGTTTCCTGCCTCCTCTTCCCCAAGGGCCCCAGCCAACCTCATCCTTCCTCCCTCTCACCCTTCTCTCACTCCCTGCAGCCAGGCCAAGCTGTAACCCAGTGCTCGGAGGCCCCTTGGGCAGGAACTGGGGCAGCTGAGGGGGTAGGGGTGGGGGTATGAGCTGCCAGTACCACACCTTCTCTCTGCTAACCCTACCTGGCTGGGGCTGTGCATTGGGGTCCCCAGGACTGTGCAGGCGAGGATCGCACACACTCACATGTGTGTGTCCTGGATCAGTGGGGTAAGGAGCTAGAAAAGGTTGAATTCAATCTGTCAGCTAGTTATGAGCTATTGTACTGGAGGTGGCCCTTGCCTCAGCCTACCTACCATCTTCTGTTGCCCCATTCAGAGGCCACGGAGCCCTGGTGGAGGGGAGTTGGGTGGGGTGGGTGGGCAGTGTCCTGGGCAGGAGTGGTCCATGAGGATAGGGGAGGAATCAGAGACAGCATCCTCCCTTCCAGAACATGAGCCCTGGAAGGGTCTCCAAGACCCTGTGGGTCAGCACAGCCCTTGTCCAGACAGGGAAACTGAAGCCTGGCAAAAATAGAGGGCTGGCCTGTGCCTGTGTGTGATGTGGGCTGCTCTGTCCGTGTTTGCTCAGGCCCCTCTGGGAAGGGCAGGAGGGAAAAAGAAGCAGAGGGTAGGGCGATCAGTGGGGGAAAGGCGACAGGATCTGGGGTGCTGTGAGGCACGCTTCAGGCTGTTTACCCAGCGGCGTTTGAGCCCTCGGGCCAGAGAAGGGCTTGCCTTCTGCCCTCTCAGGGATGGTGGCCCAACCCAGGAAACAGACAGTGTCCAGTGCCAGCTCTCACTGGGGGCTTCATATGACCTGGCAAGGCACTGTCATTCCCATTTCATAGATGCGCAAACTGAGACCCTAAGAGAGGCCTGCTCCTGGGAGGTCTTCCACAGCTGAATCCCTCAGTGAGGAGGCTCTGCTTGCTGCCTGAGGCAGAGCTGGGACTAGCTCCTCTGGGAGGTTAGGCAAGTGGGGGCAGCTTGTCCCTGGGACTTCCCAGCCTTCTTGTGTGCTCCCGTGCTGTCCAAGAGCTTCTCCTGCAAGTCTGACCACAATCCCTCCTGCTTTCGTTTCATCCCACACTCTTGTGGGATCTTGTCAATCCAAAGGCCCCTCTGTCCCTCTGCCTTCTTGGCGTGGGGTGGGTCTGGGGGCTCAGACACTGTCCCTGCAGCCTGGCTGGCTCCTGAGGGCAAGGGACGAAGCTGGCCCACCCCAGCCTGCCCACCCAGGCCTGCTTGAAAATCAGCTCACCTTTGCCTGGCGTTGCCATTCTCATCACAGCCTCTGCCCATCTCATTTCTGTTAAACTCATTTGCCAGCTGAAGGGCTCATTTTCCACTCTGTTTGCCCATAATCACCCCCTGACCCCATTCCGTCTCCCTAAACTCTCCCTGCAGTGCCCAGCACTGTGATGAGCAGGCACCCAGCCTCAGGCGCAGGCGCAGCCCTCCCCTTCTCCCTCTCTTTCTCCCTCCCTCCCTCCTGCCTGTTTTGGGAAGAGGCCTGCGATCCAGGCGGGGGTCTCATCCCTGCCTCTGTGCCCTCCTCTGCTCCCAGACCAGACACTGGGAAAACTAGGGACAGACTCAGCCCTTGAAGGCTGCTCACCCTCCACTCTCTGCCTTTCCACCCAGGCCAGGAAGGCACCGTTCCAAACACTGCACGTGTATGAAGTCCTTTAATTCATCCGCTAACCCAGATGAATTTCTAGTTGGTAGGAGTTTAAGAGGAAAATGTTGACAAAGGGAAACTGAGGGAGCAGGAGGCAGAATTCTCCCTCCTCCAGGGCTCCATCCCTGTTCCCACTTGGTACAGAGAATAGAGGCCAGCGGTTGCTACAAACGGTTTCAGGGATCTGCTTGTGATCACCTTGGGAGGGCAAAGGAGACTCTGCTGCCCCCGGGGCTCCCACGAGGTGCCTGCAAGGGCGGGGCTCCAGGCCAGGCATCCTCCCCTCAGGATCTCAGAGCACCCCTGAGAAAGTCCCTTGGTGCTGAGTATCATCACACCACCATGGGAGGAATCAGAAATAATGGCCTCTGAGGTCTCAGCAGCCTTCCACACGTCACCATGGCTGAACGGCCACCTGGCCCTCTGGACACCCTTGACTCTACTCCAGGCTGGACACGGCCCCGGGACCCATCTCTAGGCCTATTTACCGTGAGCCTCAAATGAACCCTATAGGGTAAGTGGAGCTGGGACAAGGATCCCCATTTTGCCGGAGGGAGATTGAGGCTCAGAGAGGAGAAGTAACTGTGCCAACTCCTCCTCTTCAGAATGGTCTGACGATCTCTTCCTGGAGCATAGTGTAGGGAAGGGTTTACTGCATCCTAACGGCTTTCTCTATTTTAAACAGGAATGTGCAGTAATGGCAGGATTTCAGGCCCCGCCCCTTTTCTCTCCACCAGGTGGTCTCCTGGTTCCCAGGGTGCCCTCTGCTGGAGGAGGCCGGCAGATGCTCTAGGCTGCCCCACCCCACCCAATCCCACCCCACTCCGGCCTCTCCCACCTGCCAGCTTTCAAGGTCAGGCTGCCTGGTAAGACAGTAATTGATCTGGGAGACTTCCATTATGAATCTCCCAGCCGGCCAGGTGCCACGCCCCACCGCCTAGCCCATCCAGCCCACGGTAATGACCACTCCTCTGTTCCTCTGTGGGAACGTGGCTGCCCACTCTTTTTCTCCCCACCTACTGCTCCTGTAGGCAGGAGCCCAGGGACTCTGAACTCAGAGGCGAACGTGGTTCTGAACTGACCTCACACTTCAACTGCTGTGTGGTCTCAAGCAAACTACACCCCGTCTCTGAGCCTCCACGTCCACACCTGAAACATGGTTCTGGTCAGATGGCCTTGAGGATCCACTGTCACACAGTGGGAACTGAAAGGGTGGCCATGATGATGAGGGCTCCCTTGAGACCCCTGCTTGAGGGTCCTTGGATGGGGGAGTCCTAGGTAGGGCATGATTGCCCCTGTCTCTCAGCAAGTCAGGGAAGACTTCTTAGAAGAGGCGGCATTCAGGCTGGGTCTTGGAAGATGACAGGACTCCCTAAGGTCCGGGGGTGGGGACAGTGGTGGATGGTGCTCTGTGGGCAGCCGGAAATGGTCCTGTACAGAGCCGTGACTAGCCCGGAGCTTTAAGGTTTTTCCTTGTGATTCTAACCTCATCCAGCCCTGCTTACACCCTTCCGCAGCTCCCATGTCCCTACGGCTGAAGTCCTAGCTCCCTGAGGAAGCTTCAGAGGCCTGGCCAGATCTAGTCCCCATCAGCTTCTCCAGGTTCCCAAGCCACTGCCCGCACCCCCAGGCCTCTAGCCTTAATGAATTTTTAAAATTCCCTACAATCTGTGACCTATGTACCAAGCTGCCCTCTAATTTGACTCAATGACCACAATAAAATGGAATCCTGTGACCAGATAAAATCCCCACTCCCTTGCAGGGCCCATGGGCCCTCTGTGATCTGCCCGCCCCCACCCCCGTCCCCTCCCTTCTCCCGCTGTGTCCTCGCTCAGTCTTCCAGCTCCTCTGTTGCCCCGCCCCCGCCAGATCTTCACATTGTTGGTTTCATCACGTTCAGGACTCAGCTCAAGTGTCCCCAACCTAAAGTAGCCTTCAGATGAGAGTCAACCTGGCTCGCCCAGGACCGAGGTGTCCCCTAGGATGCAGAACTCTTAGTGCTGAAAGCAGACCATCCAGATACATGGGGATGACTGGACACCCTCATTTCCTTCCAGCCCCCACCACCAGGCCTGCCAGCTTTCTCTTCTTCCCCATTCTTTTGTTAGAAGTCCCAGTTTGTCAGCCTGTTGTTACTCACCGGTCGTCTGCCTCCCCTGGCCTTGA
Source organism: Aotus nancymaae (assembly GCF_030222135.1). Taxonomy (NCBI): domain Eukaryota; kingdom Metazoa; phylum Chordata; class Mammalia; order Primates; family Aotidae; genus Aotus; species Aotus nancymaae. Next base: position 74,424,737 of record NW_026988414.1, read on the forward strand.
GCTGCTGGAGAGCAGGCCTGGATCTGCCGGTTCTGCGCTGAGTCCCCCTTTTCCGGAACCACGTGCGGTGAGAAGGGTGCCCAGCGCCAGCACCAGAGTGAATGGGTGAAGCATGTACACAGACTGTTCCCCTGTGGACCTGGCCTCTCCTCGCCTCTCTGGGCCTCAGTTTCCCATCTGTACTACAAGGGTGGGACTTGGGAGTCCCAGAGAGGGCTCTCCCAGACCCAGGGCCCCAGATACAGCAAGTGGAGAGAAGGGTCAGTGCCCACCTTGGTGTGAAGTGCCAGGCAAGCGCTGGACTCCAGGGTGGGCAGAGCAGGGTGGTGCTGCTGAGGGACAAGTGTCACAGCCCTCACCTTCCTAGACGTCTCACCGTCACCTGAGGGCTGTCTCTGGGCCAGGCCGTTGGTCCGGACCCCAGGTTGGGGGCATCCAGCGTGATGGCGCCGACTGCCAAGCCCCACTCCCCTCCCACCCCCGGGAAACAGATGGCCCAAGCTTGGGCGGGCGGCAGAGACGGGGACTGGCATTTGTGTGTGTGTGTGGTTTTTAAAAAATCTGACACATTTTTGTCACGTCTTGGTGCATCAGAACAGTAAAGGAGGCGGGAGTGTGAAGAATGTTTTAACTCTCAACTTTGTAACAGTTCCAGTTTCTCCAGGCCTCCTCCCCCTCCCTCAAGCCCCCGCTGCGGAGCCTCCAAGCCCATCTGTTCCCGAATCCCTACTCCCTGCCCCCCTACATCCATCCCTCCTTCCTTCAGTTGAAGGGGAGAGATCCTGGGACAGGACCCTGGGCAGGGACATGGGGGAACCTGCTTCTGGGCCCCACTTTACCCCAGGCTCGCTGTGTGACCTTGTAGAGCGTTCACCCTCTCTGGCCCCATCTGTGTGGTCCTGGGGGTCAAGCCTGTCCCCTGTGGGGTTCCCTGATTCTGATGGTCATGGGAATGTCTGGGGAGAAGCGTTTGAAATGGAGAATGTGCAGAGGGATCAGGATGGGGAGTTTGGGGATTCAGTGCACCCGGAGAGAATGGCCCCACGTGCTGGAGGAGCCACGTTTGTGAATGCTGAGTGGGCCCCAGCCGTCACTGCCCTCGGGCCTGGGGCTTGCATTCCCCACCTCCGGCCCCGGCTCCACCTAGCTTACCCAGGGTGGCTCTTTGAAGATGCGCCATGACTGACTGAGGTCTAAGCAGCTACTCTGGGGTCCAGGAAGGGAGGAGGAGCCAGGCAGTACCAGGGACCCGGGCATCCCTGTCTGTCTGTCTGAGCCCTAGGAAAAGAGGCGGGATGAGTATCAAGCCTTAGAAGATTTGCTCCTCAGCTGCCATCCCTGCGGTCCCCAAGCCTGCCTGGCACCAGCTTCCATTTCATATGTCATGGAGATGTCAGCTGTCCTCAAAAACCAGGAGTCCACACAGCTGGTAGGAGCTGCCCTGGGTGGGTGGGCATGGGGAGAGTTTAAGGGCATGAGGGGCAGTGTCCTGGGGCAGCTCAGTCAAGGCCAGGGCTCAAGCCCTGCTCCCTCACTCCGCAGCTCAGCGACCAGGACTGCTGGGCACCTGTGCAGTAGCTTGCGATGGGGTGGGGCTGGCAGCCAGGTCGCCACTGCCAGGGACAAAGACACTAGCTCCTGGCTGCACTCCTGTTTCCCCCATCCCTCCACATCTAACATGGAAGTCCCAAAGTCCAGGGCATGTGTCAAGGACAAAGGCAGAGGGAAGGGGGAGCAGAGGGTGCCTAACCCACTTTTCTCTACCGGTGGGAGCAGAGTTCAAAGGCTGCCCCAGAGTGCTGCTGACCACAGAAAGCCACCCACTGAGGCTGGGGCAGCTCCTGAATGTCACCCCACATTTCTGCATCCTGGCAGGGCTGAGCACAGGCCTGGGAGTCCCTGCAGGAGATGGTCTCACGTGCCCAGGAGGATGAGTGGTGGACAGGGCAGCCGAGGGAACCCACACAGCCCCCATTGCAGCCAAGCCCCAGACCCAAGGCCCCGCTGAGCCGGTGCCACGCGCCTCACCATATGGGCACAGGGCGGCTGCGGGGGGAGGAGCCGGAGTTGCCATGAGAACCCGCGCGCTGGCATTTCCTCTTTTGGGGAGGCTGAACCGCACTTCGCAGGCGGTGTAGGCTTCAGAATCCCATTTCTCTGTGTTTTTTAGGAAGGGAAAAAGGGCAGGGGAAGGGGGTGGAAAAAGGCAAGGAGGGAGCGAGAGAGAGAGTCAGACAGAGGGAGCAAGAGGGAGGCACAGAGCTGTCTGGGGCTGCGAGGGTTGATCAGGGACCTCTGCTCCCCAGAGCTCAGTTCAGGGCTGAAGTGGGGTCTGGAGTTCCCTCTGATTCAGTGTCCAGGCCTTGGATAAACCTCTTCCTTAAATACACAGCCCTGCACCCTGCCTGAGATTCAACTCTTTGGACCCTTTCTGGGTTCCTTACAGTCACCCCTGTCCCCTGAGTGCCCAGCAGAGAGGGTAGCCACACTGGAAGCAGCAGAGGGCAGAGGACGCAGACTGTGCTCCCAGGGCCGCAGCAGGGGCAGGAGTCCACCTAACCCAAGTCCACTGGGCTTTAGTAGCTTGGCAGTGGAACTCCACATGGCCGGGGAAGACGTGGAAGGCTGCTTGGAGAACAGGAAACTACACAGGCAAGCAATGGAGAGGAGAAGGCTGGGAGGATGTGAGGAGCTGGCAGGAGAGGGTGGCATCCACCCATCAGCCACACTTGTCTCTCCAGGGGCTGGGGCTGGGACTGGGTGTTTGAGAACACAGGCTCCGGGGCAGACAGACCTGGGTGTGACTCTGGCTCCGTCTCTTCATACCCCTGGCAAATGAACCTCCTTAGGCCTCAGTTTCTCCAATCTGTAAGATGGGGATGGTGGCACCTACCTTGAAGGTTTCCTGTGGTGTGCAGCCGATGGGGAGGCCAGAGTGGCTGTCCTTGAGTGGCAGCCGCTGTTGGTGTGGTCACTCAGGCCATGGTCGCCGGCATCTGCTGGGGACATAGAGAGGAGTGAATAGACACGTTCCAGATCCTAAGAGGAGTGCCCACCCTGAGCAGAGGTGTGGCGGTGGGATCCAGCACGGCCATATTCGGGGAGGTGGCATTGTAGAGAGGGGCTATCCTGGCAGAGGAGAGGGTGGGATGGGAGGGAGAAGGCTATGAATGACAGTAGGCAGTTGGGGGCTGGGGCCGAACCAGCCTGGACCCCACCCAGGCCACATGGGCAGCTAAACTGGCCCCACGGATTCTCTAGTTCTTCTCCAGCTCCTCTTCCTGGAATCTCACCTGCTGCGTCTGGCGCAACCAGCCCTCCTTCCAGGAAGTCCCCTCCAGACCCTGCAAAATGCAGCCGCCATGAAGGGAGGCCAGCACTGTGACATTGCCCTCAGAGCTTCCTTGGTGTGTGACCCTCCCGACTGCCATTTCCCAGTTATGAATGGGGTTACGGATGGCTGTTCTTCCCTCCCCTGGGGGCTGAGTCGGCACCCATCAGATGAACGGGCAAGCCTCCCTTAGGGTGCGTCTAGGGAAAGCAGGAGTGAAGTCTGGCTTTGTGCCCTTGAGCAGGGAGGAAAGGGGAGGGTAGAGCATCGGGGCCACCTCAGCGCTGGCTGGTGCCTCCAATAGCAACAGAGCTCAAGTATTGAGTCCTACTCTGTGCCGAGATCTTCACATCTCGTTTCATTTTCACAATAACCAGGGAGTAGCATTATTTCCATTTGATACCGGATGAGAAGACCGAGGCTCAGAAAAGGACAGGAACTCACCCAAGATCACTCGGCTAGTGGCCTCAGGGCCAGGGTTAGAACCCAGCACTGTCCAGCCCCAGAGCCCTTTCCATGACCTCTCCAGGTCTTTTCCCCTGCCTCCCTCCACCTCTCACACACTGAAGGCCCCCGTCCAGCATCTCCAGTGGGCCACAGTGAGGATTCCAGGGGCACTGTGCTCAGTGAAGGGTTGAAAATCGGGAGGAATAGGCGCTGAGACCCCAGCCTCAGTCCCCACCGGCTAGGCTCTCACCATACCTAGCCAGCCTGAGGCAGCCCCAAGACCCTTCCACTTAGGGAAGAGCATGGTCCTAGCATCCGATGGATTAAGACTGACACAGCTTTGCCACCCACTCACCCTGGTTCCCCCATTAAGTTGCTGGACCTTCCTGAGCCTCCCTTTCATTATCCAGAAAATAGTGGCACTGGAGCAGTTAGGTGAGGCTAGGTTTCGCTGCAGTAACAAACAACCTCAAAATCTCAGAGATTTCAAACAACTCACAGTCATTTCTCACCCCCATTCCAAGCGTGGGATATCCACTCCTCGTTGTCACTGAGGGCCCCAGGCTGAGGAAGTGCCTACCATCTCGACCTGTGCATCCAGTTCCCGAGGTAGCAAGAAGAGGCATGGCCAGGGTCACCCTGGGTCTTAAAGCCTTCTCTTGTAAGTGACACTCGTAACTTCCACTAACGTGTCATTGGACAAAGCAAGTCACATGGCCATACCTAATGTTGAAGGGGACAGAGAATGGCAGTTCCGTGTGGAGTGCCTAAGAGAAAGAAAATTGGTATATTCGTTCACATTCCTTCATGATTGCCATAGGCAGCCAGCATGCAGGGACGCTGCGAACATTCAGTGAACTAAAGGGAACGGACCTGGGCAAACAGAAGGTGCCTAATAAATGTTACTCTTTTCACCTCCACCCCCAGCTCCAAGGAGATCCAACCCCCCTTCCTTTCCGAGCCATTTCTTTCGGATGGACTGTTAGGGTTGATGGGCACTCCCTACCTTGAGCAGGAAGACTTTTGCTTCTGGGGTGGAGACAAGTAGCAGCTTCCCCAGGGGCACATGGTGGCAGCTAAGGCAGGAAGCACGGACGGACAGCTCACTCCCAGCTGAGCGACCTGCACCCGGCCCAGTGCCTGGTTTAACAGATAAAAAAGCAGCAGAGACCAGTAATCCCTTGACTTTATTAAGGGCTTCATAAGATCCAGATCAAATTACATCTCCTGCAATCGAACAGTTAATTCAATTCCACTCAACAAATGTTCCATTCAATACCAAGAGGGCCTGGGGTGGTCTGGATGGCCCACCAGGCTGGGGACACCCCTGTCACTCAGCAACTTTCCTTGTTCCTCAGGAAGCCACCATCCTCCCTGGCTGGGGGCCACAGGTCTGCCCTAGAGTCAGGTCAGTTCAAGATGAGTTGCCAAAGCCTGGTGGGGAAAGGACAGCAGGCAGGAACAGTGACTGAGGACTTTGGGGTCACTTGAGCCCACATGAACCTGGAGTAGCAGATGGGGCCTCGAGACCCCTGGAGTCCAGAGCCACCTTAACTGTCAACCTTGAGTCCAAAACCACGAGGCTGTGTGACCTTGGGCAAGCCAGTTTTCCTCTTTGGGCCTCAGTCTCCCCAAATTAAAGGGTTGGTGTAGGTCCCTGTCCCCACCTTTGACATCGGGGTTCTGAGAGCTTCTTTGCCAACCTGGATTTCCCCCTCCCCAGTGTGAGGTGGCTCAAATAGGAGACCTGAACCATCCACCCTGCGTCATCCTGCACCCACTGGGCTGGGCCCTGAGGTCAAACCATGTACTCCCCAGCAATAGTTCACAGTCGAGGAAGGAGACAGATAAAATCCAGGTGGGGCGACAGAGGCACACTCCCTCCAGGAAGGCTCACTGGTCACCAGCCATGGCACAGCCCGGATAGGCTGTAGATTAAGCCCAGTTTCCTTCTGTCCTCCCCCAGTGTGCCAGCCATTGACATCACTGGGCTGGAAAAATCCAGGAGGACTCCCTGGTGACGGAGGAGTGGAAGCTGGACCCTGAATCACTTAGCTGGGCAGAGATGGGAGCAGGTTCCAGTTGGAGAACAGCAGGAGCAACAGCTTAGAGGTGGGGTACGTCTGGAGTGGGTGTGAGTGACAGACATCATTTGGAGGATATATTGACACAGGGAAATGTGATTTCCATGTTCTAGCAGCACACACACACACACACACACACACACACACACACACACACACACACACTCCTTCCCCAGCTTCAGCTGTAGGTGAGATGTTGGAGTTGCTCGGGAAGACGGAAGAGCTGTCAGTCAAAATTTCATAGTGCAGAGAAGGGATCCCCCTGGAAGCCCCAGAAACGCTTCCAAGTCCCCGGGGACTCCCAGAAAGGAACCCCCTTCTACCCATTGAATCAATAACAGCAGCAAGAATAGTAGTAACTCTTTTTGTCACTTTATTGTTAATGAGGCACTTCAGTATCCGTCATCTTATTCGATCCCTATAGTGGCCCTGTGAGGCGTGCTCTATCCCACTGATTCTCTGATTCAGAGAGAAGGCAAAAGATCTTGCCAAAGATGGTGGGTCCACAGCATGCCCTTGCACTGTTTAACTCTGTGGTCTATTCGTGCCTGCTTTTCAGGAGTCCCTTGGACCTTCGTAGGGTGGCATCTGCTCGGACAGCGGATGGAACAGGGCTCTGGCATGAATGGGATGTAGATTCTGGATGTTCCACTCTGTGGCCTTTCTTGACTTCTCCAGAGTTTGAGACATGGCTTAACCTCAGCCCACAGTCCCTAAGGGCCTGGCCAAGCCCAGAGACCCAAAACCCCAAACCTTAAGAGCACTAAATCCCCAATTCCTCTAGAGCCCCTTTCCCTTGAAACAAGGACAAAAGCAGCTAGTTCAACAGGTAAAGGGGTCAGCCACGCACTGCCCCAGACTGTGATGTCTTCACTTGCTGGAGCTGCTCATTGATCAAGCACCCTTGAGTTTGTATGAGCTTGTTCTTCCTTTGAAGCTGTTTGGAAAGTGTGATTTCAAGGACTTCAAACTGTGAGGCTAGCTTCACATACTTTGGAATCGTTGCTTATTCATTCAGAGCATGACTTAAGGAACTCTGAACACCTAGGTCCAGTGTAGCGCCCTCTAGGTAGAAATTGACTGTGATCAGCCACTACGTGATACAAATTGAGGCTTTTGTCATTTGACCAGAAGGAACTGTTACCACTTTTTCCAGATGTGCGTTGCCAGAAGCTCTGGCTATGCCCTGGGCCACCTGGTGTTAAGATTCTCCGGCCTCCTAGGCCAGTGACTTTGCCATTTGCTATTTTTAGGTTAGTTTGGTATCAGTCATGTGCTTATTTCTAATGCAGCCTGCAACTTACCAGAAAGAGGATGTGAACGCCTCCTTAGAGCTTCCATGTAGCTTTCTGAGCACTGTTCATTCAGTCTTCTGTCATTCATTCATTTATTCAAAAAATATTTCTTGAATGGCAGGTTCTGGAATACAGCAGTGAAACAGACAGCAAGCTCACAGCTACCTTTCCGCATGTGGAGAACTCTCTCCTCCCTGCAGTGCTGTTTACACCGAAAGTGGCCTCTGTGTGTGCACCCAAATGCGTGACTCTGCCATTGCTACTTTTTTCCAATCGGGATTTTCCTTCTCTACACTCCTTTTCTGCCTGACCCCTGCCTTTGAAGCCCACCAGGGAGGCCAGATCCGCTCTGGACAAAGCCTCGAAATGTCTACTTGCCCTACAGTAGCAGAGGTTGAGGGATGGGCTTGGGAGAGCCACCGCACCCAAGTCTCCACACAGTGCCCTGTCCTCGCTGGAGCCCAGACTCTCCCACCCCCTCTTTCCCATACTCCACCTCCCAGTCCTTAGCCCGTCATCTGCATTAGCCATATACAGCCTCTGCCCTCTAGGGCCACCCTGCAGGGCTTCCTCACAGCCTCCAGCATACATGCCTTCAGCCCCCACCTTCACCCCATCCCCATCTTGAGAGTCTCTATTTTTGGATGCAGCCTCCAGTCCCAGCCTGGCTTAGCCCCTGTACTGGGCAACTCCAGTCTGTCCTTACCCCCACTGCAGATGTGGCTTACTGATCAGGAGGGAGCGGGAGTTCACGACAAGGGTCCTGCCTAGATGGAACCCAGCCCTGGCCTCTGGGTTCTGATGGGCTGACTCACACCGCTCAGCCCAGACAAACCTGTGGGGTCCAGGCTGCCCGCTGCCTGATGCCCGGGGTTGCTATGGCGACCCTCTGCCAGTCTTCCCTGCATGGAGACAATCAAAAAATAATAGCAAGGACTATTTTATTCTGTGTCCCACCTGGGAGCCATTTAAGCCTCCTCACTCCTTTTGACACATAATACTTTTTTTTTTGCTTTTAAGATTATTTCTTCTCTTTCCCCCTCACTCCAAACCTCCGTGGCGTAGTCTTTGAGAGCCTTGAGTCTTAAACACATACACACACACACGCACGCGCACGCACACACATGCTGTGCACATGCTCACACACCACACGTAGACATCAAATCGGCTGCCCCGGTGCCTGTTAATTGGCAACAAAGCCCCACAGCCAGCCAAGCACCTTCACCTCACATTGTTCACCGCTTTACAGTTTGCAAAGCCCTTTTACCTCTGAGCTCATGTCAGAACGTGTGGGTGGTATTTATCTCCTCTCTGCTCTCGCACATGAGAAGGCTGAGGCTGAGGATGTGGGGGCCACTGGCCAGAGTTACCCAGTGGCTGGGTGGACCTGGACCTGTCTTGCTGGCACTCGAGTTGTTTTGCCATAGCCAACCCCCTGGGATGATAGAGTTGGTGGTAGGAGTGGGGCGGAAAGGTCTCCACCCTCCCCTTGGTGGCCATCACCTGCCCAGCCATGAGCAGTGTTGGGGGCGCCACACTCTAGGGGCAGCCTGTGGGAGTGCAGTCTCGGCAAGAGTCCTGCCTGCCACACTGGATTCCAGAGCCCCTAATCGCCCTCTGTGTTCCCTTGGTTTCTGTCCTCCAGCTAGAGACCGTCCCCAGTACCCCCAGCCCCAGCTGATCCAGCTTTCTACCCTGACCCGGAAGCCAGAGTGCCGTACCCCTCAGCTCCTTCCTTCGCCCCCTTCCTCCTCCAAATCGCTCTCTTCTTTCCACGTGGTACCCCTGAATCTTTGCTCTCCTGGTCCCTGGGTGGAAATGACCTTGCTGTTTCTCCATGGTTACTTCCGTCTCTGATGGTCGGTCCCATATTACAGACTCACGTGGGTATCTGTCTCAGCCTTACATTTGTACTACACACAGGCATTTCCGCTGACCGCGCATGTGTGTATTTCCGTCAGCCACATGTATCTTTCATAAAGTCCTCTGTCTTACCAAAGAATGGACATTTACATCGTACACAGGCGTCCACACCCAACAGTTGAATTTATGAACATTTACATAGGCCACATGTGACCGTGTGTGTTCCTATTAAAACACATTTACGTTGCCCAGCCAAGGACAGCTGTGGGTTTGCAGATGATACAGACTGCTCACCTGTGTCACCGCTGTGTCTAGTCTGAACGGTCTCTCTTAGCTTGCAGGATTAAGGGTCATTTTTTGGATGTGTCTGAAAGGCACTTCCCTATGTTTGGACTTGGGGTTCCACAGACCAGGACCCACAATGGCACGTGCAGAGCTGAGGGGTTCTGGGATGTGTGTACCGGATTCCTGGAGACCACTGGGGTGTGTGGCTGCAGGTTTGAGACCAAGGCCTGGGTTCCTATTGTCTCTCTCCTTGGGAACTCTGTTTAGCAGGGCAGCAGGGAGGAGACTGGGGTCCCAGAAGATCAGGGGCCTGCCTGAAGTCTCCAGCCCTGGAGAACAGGGTGAACAAGGGATGACCCTTGGGAAATGCGTGTGCCCTGGGCCATCATGGCTGAGTCAGTATGCTCCCAGGGGCCCCATTTATCCTACTTAGGGCTCCCCTTTCATAGCAGGGTCTCTGAGGCCCAAAGAGGTCAGGTCGGGGCTGAGACAAGCTGGGCCTGGCTCTCTGTCCCCCTCGGCCACACGCTGGGGCCAGGATCAGGCTGGGTTTGCTGTGACTAGAACCACTGTTAAAGGTTCTTTTGGCAGCTGTCAACATGGGAGTAGAGCCCAGCCTTGAAGTGAGAAGGTGGACAGATGTGGGTTCAGGCCTCAGCCCCACCACTTTCCAGCTGGCTGAGGAGTGGGGAAGGCGCGCAGCTGACACGGTGGTCATGTGCACGGATGCATGAGTGGACATTGCCACTCCACTGGCCGGTTGACAGTAGCTGGGCTAGCGACTTCCCTTCTCTGAGCCTCAGTTTTCCGCTCTGTGAAATGTTGCCGTAAGGGATCTGCCTCACAGGTTCATTGCATGTGAAGTGTCTAGCACAGCGCCTGGCACGCAGCCAGTGCGCCTTCAATGCTAACTCTTATGGTTAGTGTTAACATTGTCATTATTATTGTATCTGGGTGATCATGGGACTCAGTCTCCTTATCTGTAAAATGGGGTTGATGATGATACTGAGGGCCCCAGCTGCCCACACCTGATACCAAAGTCCTCCCCACTTACCACCCCTTCTCCATGGCTGCTGTCTGACTGCCCTGTCTTTCCCAAATGCTCAGGGCAGAGCCCAGAGAGAGGGAGGAAAGAAGGAGGCAAGGAGATAGATATCTCACCGTCCGTCCATCAGTTAGCAATGGTGGCACCAATTTTCATAGAGAAGGGGAATGTGCAATGTAACTAAAAAACTGCTTCCTCGGTGACTCCAGCAGCCCAGCCGTTGCCTTCCAGGAAAAGTGCTGAGGGCTGAAAGGAAAATAAAGAGAACAACCAGAGAGAGATAAGGAAGGAAGAGAGGGAGGGGTGGGAGAGAAGGGCAAAGCAGTGGGTGGAGAGCACAGAGGGGTGCAAGGTGCTGCCAGGGCCTTTCCCAGGCTGCCTGGAACAGCACTCAGCAAGGCTGCCATTGACTCAGCCCCTGCTCTGACCTTCCAGCTGCCAGCGTGCTCACCCTGCAAGAACCTGGGGTCAAAGTGAAGGAAGGCAGTTGTGATCCTCAGCACCGTAACTGTGCAGACCCCACTTTGTCCGGCCTCCAGACTCGACACCTGCCATTCCCTCCTCCTGGAATGTGTGATCCCCTCTCCTCCAAGACTGTCTCCTCCAGGGAGTCCCCTGGGATTCCATCCCCCCACCGCCCCCCGGCTGCCTTTCCCTTCTCTTCCAGCTCTGATCACCACCCACCTTGGGTCAGATCTTCGTGTGAGCTGGGTCTGCCTCTCCCCGGGACTGTGCTCTGGCAGACTGACCCTTTCATCCCTGGCTTCCTCATATCTCCTGTCAGGGGCAGAACAGCCCAGGGGGCATAACCAGGATCTGATCCAAGAGCCACCCTGCAAGTGGACCAAAGAGCTCCAAGTCCCCCGCCCCTCACCCACCCAGCCCCAAGCCCTCCTGCACCTCCATACTCTTCAGCTAGAGAACACTGGGCGTCCGTCCCAGGTCTGCCACTCACCTCACTGTGACCTTGGGCGAGCTCCTTAGCCTCCCCATGCCCCTGTGTCCTCCCCTGTAGACATAGGACCTCTGAGAGAATGACATGAGTAAATGCCTAGCTTCTAGGTGGGCCCTGGTGTCTGCCGACCCAGGGGAAAGGCGTAGATATCAGACGTGATGACCATTTCCCAGGCTCTGTGGTGAGGGTCTGCCTCCTTTCTGGGCCCAGTTTAGAAGAGCCCACCCTCCCTGGATGTCAGCTAATCCTGCCCAGTCACTTCTGAGTATCAAAGCGCCCATCCCTTACTGGGTGCTCCTGGAGACAGAGAAGCCCCAGGTTGTGGGGATGGAGACGGACAATCATGGGGGCAGACCCTGGCAGGGGACAAGGTGGGTTTGTGCTCTGCCGCATCTGCCCCAGGAGAGAGGCTGGCCGGCCCCTGGTCTGTCCCTCCCGGAAGTGGGGGAACCCCAGCTTCCTGCCTGTGTGTGCCCCACCTGCTTACAGACTTGTGACCTGTATTTGGGGTGCAGAGAGGAGGGAAGAATCTACCATTCGTAGCAGAGTCTCCTCCCTCCTCTCGCCTTCCCTGCCCCCTAGCCCTCTGGGTCACCATGACAGAGGGGTGCTGGGAGGCAGGACTCCTGTGAGGACGAAGCCAGAGGGTGCAGTGTGGGTGCTGTATTCAGGCTGGACAGGAACCTCCATGTAGGCCCAGGTCCCCCGCCTGCTGCTGTGTGGCAGGGTGGGGTGGAGTCCCTTACAGGTCACGTGCCCGGACCGGGCACATTTCCTTGACGTGCAGCTAGACACAGGCGGGGACCATCAGTGCCTTTCCTGACTATTTTACTACTTTACTGGGCCCAGAAGGTGGGGCAGGGGTGTGGCTGTATCTGCCCCTTGGCAGCTGGGTGTCTGCTCCACCGTACGACACCCGGCTCATGCCGAACGAAGCCCCTTCAGCCACCCTTTATCTCGCCTGCTCCCCAGCCCCTAAATGAGGTGGAGACCATCCCTGCTTTGCAGATGGAGAAACCGAGCCCTGCCCGCGCACTTGCTTATTCACAGGACTCGCCCTGGGCTGCCAGCCACACTGAGGCCACCTGTGCCCCCAGGCAGTGGAGGTGTCTAAGGGGTGCTTGGGATCTCATAGCCCTGGGCTGTCCCCTTCATGCCTGAGTAAGGCTGGCTAATGTCCACCACAAAGGGAGAATTACCAGCAAGGCCTTGAGCTTTGCTCCTGTTTACACTTCAGTTCCCAGTGCACACTGCTGGCTTCAGGAAAGGCTGCCAGCCCTTCTAGAGCGGGTCTGGAGCCAGCCCTCTGGGGGGACCGGGAAGACGTGTGCGGGATGCAGAGTGCAGGCAGATGTGGAACTGAGGCCCACGGACAAAGCAGCCCTGCGTTCACCGGTCAGAGACCCACTGGCCTAGGGATGGGAGGACAAACACAGTAGCCCCGAATTTGTTCACGATGCTTTCCACACTTCAGGCATTAGCTGGCATTTATCTTTAGCCATGAGGCGTGCACGCCCACCCTCCCCCCTACCTTCGGCACGTTAAGTGAATGTGAGAACTCTGCTGCCAAGTTTAAGCATAGAAAGAGAGCCGGGCACTGGTCTGCTGAGCAGCCTGGGTAGCTCCGGGAGAGAGGCAGTGCTGAGGCGTGGGCCTCAGGGCCGTGCCTCCACCCTGTCCCACCTGCCCTACTGTGTGCCCTGGGGCTCCTGCCCCAGCGTCTTGGGCTGGGATGTGTGGGGTCCCTGCAAGCTGGCTGGCCAGGGCTCCTTCCTCCCGGTGCCCTCAGCCCCTGGTGTGGGGAACGGGTGAGCACTGCTCCCTGCACCTCCCGCTCCGAGCGTGTATGTTTGGGAGGAGGGGTGTCTGGAAGTGCGGAGAGGGGTCCACAGCCCGTGAGTCACTGGGAACTTCCTGAGAGCGCTCCAGGCCTCTCTCCCCGCTCCTGATGAGCCACCGCCACCGTGCAGGTATTTATGGCTGGTTTTCACGCCCCAGCAGGTGGTGTGAACACTCTGTGTCTGAGTGTAAATGCCCATGTTTGGATTGGAGAGTGTGGGGAGCCCTCCCATCATCTGGGGCTTTCTAGATCTCTCCACCTCGGGCTGCCGGCCTGAGCCACATCGTTTATCCCACGGAGGAGAGCCCACCCAGGGGCCTCCATCCAACCCCAAACCACTCGCCACCATGGCTAGGCCTGGCTGCTGGTCCTGGGTCCATTAGCGCAACTTACCTCACCTCTCTTAGCCCCAATTTTCTCATCTGTGAAATGGGCACAGCTGTTGCCTCTGCGTTTGCTGGAGGGATTGAGGGAGGCAGCCAGCGCTGTGTCCTTCAGCTTCTGAAGTGGCCAGTGAGAGGCCGGCCTGGGCTCAGCCCCGCTCTGGGGCCCATTTCCGGTCATACCCTGGTTCCACGTCCTGGGATCTCTCTTGCTCTCCTGGTGTCGCCGGCGCCTCCACCAATGCCATCCGTATTTCCCAGGTGACGGAAATACTGCAGGCAGGTGGTGGGCTCAGAAGCAGGAAGATGCTCAAGCCTGTCTGGGGACCCCTGAAACCAGGGTACTCCTCCTCAGCCACCTCCCCTGCAGGCTCAGGGCAGCTATGCTGAGGGGGTTGTGCTTCCAGGACAGCCTGGGCAGAGAAAGGCTGGAGAGAGGGTGCAGACCAGGCACAGCTGGGAAGCCCTGAATGGGGGCCCGGGTGTTTTGCCTGTGGACTGCTGAAGGAGCTGCAGAAAAGTCCTGCTTGAGACACCTACCCTGACACACATGACAGAGACATCACACAGGTTTAACATGCCACATGCCACACAGATCTGCAACACAACACAGCTACGTATACCTCCTCAACTCCCCCAAAATAGCTACACTCGCAAAGCAGACAGGGCCGCCCCAACTAGACTCACGGTCACAAGGGCTGTCCCCTGGAGGGCTTGTGAGTGCCGGGCCCTGCCCCGCCGCTCTGATGGCTTCTCCTGGAGAATCCTCACCACTCTGTGGAGCAGGTGCGACATTCAGGAATGAGGGCGGAGAGGGGAGGGACTTGCCGAGTGCTCTGCCCAGAGTCCACATTCCAGGAGGTTCTTGAGCCATTGCACCCCGATTTCCCCATTTACTGCTGTCACCCCCTGCCCCATCCCATGCTGGAGCAGGATGAGGAGGGGACGAAAAGCGTTGTCCCTGGAAACAGCATCAGACTCTTGGGAAGGAAGTTTTCCCTGGGGCTTGCTGCCTCTGCGCCAGGGCTGCGGCTGCCGATCTCTGCGGGATAAGCCCTGAATCGTGGTGCCGGGGTGACCACCTTCACTTGGCTACTCCTGCATGTGATGAGGGAGTTTGTCAGACACTTTGCCCGTAATCAAAGGGATGCCATGCCTAAGAATGGCAGGGAAGGGGCGGCAGGCCCTGGAGCCAGAAGGGCCCCTTCGGAAGCTCCGCCAGCCTGAGGCTCCTGGCCTTCCCTCCCGCCATCCAACCCCGACATCCCTCTCTGCCCTCCGTGTGACCAGACCATTGCTGGTGTCCCAGCAGCCCTTGTCAAGGTCTGACCTAGACCGGGAGGGGTGAGGGCCCTTCCTACTGTGGACCTCCCTACCCTGAGGTTTACGTCTGCCCCCAGTCCTGCCCCAGGGCCCCGGGTCTCCCCTGACCTCGTGGACAGCCCTGCTCTCCTGCCTGGTTGAGCCCACATAGCCGTCCTGCTCCCAGAACCATCCAGGGGGCCTGAAAGACATCTCCATCCCCTTTCTGACCAGACCACCCCAGCTGCTCCCACCCTAATAAGTGGGTGACAGATAGGCAGGTGTCCGGGGCTCGGGGAGTTCTTGGGCAGGAGGAGAGCTCCTGGGAACGCCACACCACCACACCACAGCAGCTGTCAGAGGGTGCGCTGAGTGTGAGTCTCCGCCTCCTCCCAGGGCTGAGTCCAGCGGTGTGGGGAAAGGCAGCAGGCCCAGGCTCCACCCACTTCCTTGTTCACTTGCTGCGCAGCCTCTCTGTGCATCTGCAAAAGAGGCCTCGGTGGGATAGACCAAGGCTGCACAAGTGAGATAAGGGGTACAAGAGAGGACCCCTGGGAGAACAGGCTCAAAGCATATTTGATAAGAATTTTTGGGATTCCCTCCCTTCCTCTGGGAAAAGGAAACCCCTTGCAGAAGTCATGCCCCGCTGGGGGATTTCAGAACCAGGAGAGGAGCCTGCCTGCTGCCCAGGCCCACCCAAGTGACAGTCCCAGTCTTGCTCCTTGTGTGGCATGGAGCAGGTTACTGGGGCTAGGAAGGGCTTCCTAGGGCCAGGCTGGGGAGAGGGGCACCTTCCCTAGGCCCTGACTGGCCTCCTTGCCTTCGTGTGGCCCTTGGCAGAGCTGAGCACTCCATGGGCACCTAAGTGCCCAAATGAGGCTGGCTGGCTCCACCTCCTGGAAAGGAACATGGCAGAGACTGCAGACCCCCAGCCTGAGGGAAAGTGGGCTTCTAAGCTCTTCACGTTGAGCAGCCAAAATGCCAGCCTTCCCAGCTGTTCTTTCTCTCCTTTCTCCCTCTCCCCACACCTTGGGCCTCTCCCAGTTGGCAGCTCTGACTCCAGAGCCCTGCCTCTGTTTCCCTCCTCCAGTCCCTGGGGGTGGGGGTCCCCCGTGTGTGGTGAAGCCTAGGATGAACCAAGCCCTGGCACTGGGCACCTGCCCCCTCTGCAGCTGTCTCCCTCCCACTGCTGTCCTGGGCTCAGGTCTTAATGGAGCAGAAACAGCCAGGCAGAGGGAAGCCTCATTAAGCCTGATCTAATTAGGTGCCCCTGAGATGGGGTGGAAGGGGGAGGTCGAGAGCGCCCCATTCATGAGGGCCTACTGCGCGCAAGACATGTCACACGCATATGCTCTTACAGCCCTTCCCACAACTGCTTCTCTGCCTTTTGGCTAAGATCAAGCGTAGTGTCTATTCTTATCGGAACCCTTCCCACAACCCTCCCAGATAGGCATGAGTATCCCCAAGTGGCATGAATGCAAAGTGGCTCCAAGGGGGCAGGTGACTTGCCCAGGACCACTCTGCCAGCAGGTGGCTTCCCTGGGGTGTGCACCCTGAGTGTCCTGCCCCGGTGTCTAGTTCTTCCCAGCATCCCAGCTGGCCTCAGCCTATCAGGCTGGCGGGACCTCTGACATCCTGTGTCGCAGGTTTGTCCAGCTGCTGTCTGACACCGCAGTGCCGGGACAGTCACAGCCCCATTTCTGGCTCTCTGTGTCTCTGGGCCTCCTCTGTCTCCCAGGACCACCTGACTCCACAGTGGGTCAAGATGGTGGGAGACGGGTGTGGGGCCAGCCAGGCTCTCAGCCTCCTACCACGCCCACCCCTCATCTGTCTCCTGCTGTAATCAGGGAGGGTGTGGGGGGAGCCCAGGCAGTGCCAAGAGGCCGGCCGCCCCTCCGTTAGTCTTAGCTAACAAGCTGTTTATGGGTGCGACATGACACCTGCTTTCTTCTTTATAACTTCAATAATTTATAGGCATATTAGCGGCCAAGCGGCTGCCCTGGGTCCCAGCCAGACGGGCTGGGGCGATGCAGCCGGGTGCCTCTGCCGATATTTACTCTCTCCCACCATCAATTATTAAGGAGCCCTCCCCTCCTTCATTTTTGCACATAATTACATGCACCGTTATGGTTCGAACTCCCCTGCTCTTAATCTCTCTGGAGAGGGACCCAGCCTGCCCGACAGGACTGAGATGGCGTGGGGACCCACTGGCTGGAGAAAAAGGCGGGCAGCCTCAGCCCTACAAACCCCTCTCAGCTGAGTTAGCACCTCCTTGGCCAGCAGGGGCCTTCCTCGGGGCTGGCTGTCTCTCCCTCTACCCCAGGGCCCAGCCTTTGCACCTGCTGTTCTGCCTGGAACACCAGCCGCCACCTCCTGTGTGGCTGACTGATCCCGACTCACCCTTTGATTTCAGCTCAGCCATCACTTCCTCCGCGATGTCTGTCCTGCCTGCCGTGTGTAAGCAGCCCCACCCCGTCTTCTCCCACCTCAGCCTGGGCCACACCAGGTTGACTCTTGCCTGCCACACCATGGGCTTTGGGGCCCAGAGGAAACTGTGGCAAATGTTTGGCATTTGATGAATGAATGAATGAATGAAGAAATGAATGGATGGATGCCTCTACCCGTCTCACCACCAGTGAGCCCACTGAAGCATTTGCCTTCACCCTTCTCTTCCAGGAAGCCTGTCCTATTTGCTCCACCTCCTCCGGACTCCTCCAGATTCTCCTGGTCTGGGCTGAGATCCTTCAGTAGACACCAAGGCCTGGTTCCTCCATCTGTGTCCCCAACACCAAACAGAGGACAGGTCAGAATGGAGAGAGGGCACATCCTGACAATCTCAGTGTCAGTGTGACCTGGGGAAGTTGCTCCTGTTTCCTCACTGCTCACTGTTCAATGAGAATAATACCGGTCCCTACTTGACAGGGTGTGCTTGAGACTTAATGAGATCATCTGCACAAGCACCTAGTATGTGACCTCACATGCCATAGGCACTCAAGCAGTATCCTCAACCTCCCCGTTGTCTGTGAGTCGCGCACATGTGAAACTGAACCACACCGAATTACGTTGGGTTGAATTGTCCTATTTACACCTTCTCTTGTCCACACTTCCTTGTTTTTAGTCTCCCTGCCATGCAGCTGGCACCAGGCTTGGCTCACAGGGTCTCTGCAAATATTGCAGATTGATGAATCAAGACGTTGCCAGTCTGTCAAGCCACGCCTATCAAGGGAAAGGGGTGAGTATCTCCCAAGCCCCAGCCAGGGAGATAATGTGGACCCCTCCAAGTTCATGACAGAGTGAGGAACCAGGCCCTGGCTTCCCACTAGACTGCAAAGCCCAGGAATAGCTCCCTGGATTCTGTGTGCCTCGGTTTCTCGCTCTGTAAGAAGGGTAATAACAGAAGGGAGCCCATAGCATTGCTGAGAGGATTGAGTGAGTTGCTGAGTGAGTGGATAACACACGTAGAAACACTGTGCCCCTCTTGGTGTGGGGTTCAAAGTGTGGAGATCGGGATAGGCCTGACCCTGCCACCTCCTCCTGTCTCGCCCTAGAGGTGGCCGTCCCCCGGAATTGGTGTTGATCACTGTACTGCATGCTTTTATACTTTTCATGTATTTGTAGGCATCCGTTTTCAGCTGATAGGGTTTGGGGCTTGTTTGTAAAGTTGATATAAATGGCGTGCCTCGTACGTGTGTTTGTTCTCCCTCCACATGGTGGTTATGAAATCACCCCCGCTGATGCAGGGAACTCCGCGCACCGTGTTCATTGCTGCATAGTATCTCACTGTGTGAATGTACCGCATTCTGTCTATTCCTCTTCCCGTGACGGGCATTTAGAGCATTTCCTGTTTTTCACTGTAGCAAACCATCCCGCCACACGCGTCCCTCTGCTTGCCTTGTGCTCGTGCTTCAGGAACGCTGGGTCGTAGAGTGTGCATCTTTTTGCCTTTACTGGAAAACCACAAGTTGCCCGCCCCCCAACAGCAGTCACTTCACTACCTTATCTCAATGCCCCTGCCTCACTGGGAGAAAGGAGTTACTATACCCATTTTACAGATGGAGCATGTGTTTAGTCATCTATTGCTGCATAACCAATCACTCCGAAACTGAGCTTAAAACAGCAAATATTTATTACCTCCCCGTTTCCACCAGTTGGGAATCCAGGTGAGGCTTAGCTGGGTACCTCTACCTCTCACAAGGCTCCAATCTAGGCATCAGCTGGAGCTTCAGTCACCTCAAGGCTCAGCTCGGAGAGAAACGGCTTCCAAGCTCACTCGAGTGGCAATTGGAAGGTCTCAGGGCCTCATGGGGGACTGACTAGAGACATCAGTTCCTTTCCATGTGGGCTTCTCATAACATGGCAACTGTCCCTCCTCACAGCGCAAAGCAAGCAA
This sequence comes from Aotus nancymaae, assembly GCF_030222135.1. Taxonomy (NCBI): domain Eukaryota; kingdom Metazoa; phylum Chordata; class Mammalia; order Primates; family Aotidae; genus Aotus; species Aotus nancymaae. The sequence goes on from NW_026988414.1 coordinate 74,443,957, forward strand.
TCGAGAAAAGGTACCCAAGATGGAAACCACAGTTGTTTTGCAGTCTAATCTCACAAGTGACATTAGCATCACTTCTGCCATATTCTCTTCATTAAAAGTGGGTCCATTGATCCAGCCCATACTCAAAGCGGGGGGAGGATTCCACAAGCAGAGGAATACTGAAGGTAGGGACCACTGGGAGTCCCCTTAGGAGCTGCCTATCCCTGGGCAACTGAGGCTCAGAGAGGTAAGGTGACTTGCCCAGGGTCACACAGGAGTCAGGGACAGCATCAGAACTGGAACCCAAGACTGCCTGGCCCTGATGCTGGGCACCTTTCAGCCACCATGCTGCCTTTGACTTAATAACAGATTCTGACTTAAGTTAATAAACAAGTCTCTTGCACAATAGAACTTAAGGCAAGCGCTTAATGAATGGATTTGCTAATAGTGCTGCCTGTTTGCACACATTAGCTCAAATTCCCCCGACATGATCCATGGGGACAGCCGAGCCAGGCTCTCAGGAGGAGCCTGTCTGCCAAGCGCAGAGCCCCGGTTCCCATGGAGCCAGGGAGCGATCTCTCTACTACATTTTCTATTTTTTTTTTTTTTGTTCTTGTTTTTGCTCCTAATTTAATTTTTTTAATGGAGTGCACACTTACTTGACTTCTTAAGAACAGCTAACTGCATCCCACAGTAACTCAAGGTCAGGAATATTGGGTGTTTTCCTGGAGGGACTTCAGAGGGGAGTGCCGAGGTCCCCTTCACTGACTGGCCCCAGACCAATTTCTTGCTTCTCAGCCACTGTAGATACAGGAGCCAGGCCACCCAGCACAGAATGGCTGTGGCAGCGCTGAGTGGGGGCCAGGCCCAGACCTCACTTCTCTGCCAAGGCTTCTGCCTTGAGTCCTCCAAGAGCCTTTGAGCCTCCCCTGATTCCCAGTGAGATTCCCAGTAGGGGATGCTGCTGACTGCGTTGCTTCTAGACAAGTGACATGTCACTGGCGCTGAAACATTTCCATGGAGGCATGGTGCCCAATGCCCCAAGGTGAGAGGGAGTAAGAAACGCAGATCCGAGAGCGTCCCTACCCTCTGCCCTGGCCCTCTTCTCTAGGGGTATCCACTGGTCCTTCCTGATTAAGAGACTTCAGGCAGGAGTTATTTGCACACATCAGACCCTCTGGAATCAGGGCTGTGGGCTGGCTGTGGAAACTGGAGGAGACACAAGATCAATCCATGGCCTCAGGGTGTTGCTCATTCTCAGGGGACAGAGAATGTGGTCCACGTGTCTCCGAGTGGCCATGCTGAAAGAACCTTAGGGTAGAGCCACGACTTTACAGAGGAGGGCTTGGGAGACAGCCGGCGACCATGACAGTCGGTATGAGCCTTCACCTAAAAATACCTGCGTTTATCAAGTTCCTACTGCATCAGCATCAGGTAGATACGAGCCACACATTAAGTCATGTGACCCTCACCACACCCTGTGAAACTGACATTATCTTACAGAGGAGGAAACCGAGACTCAGGAAGGTGCCCAGGGACACACAGCCCCGCCCGAGGGGAAGATGAGGTTCTCAGAGCAGGTTTTTGGAAGGAGGGGGACACACAGGGACCTGAATTGGAAGGGGAAAGGATTTGAGGAGCTGAGAAGGCTGTGGATGACAAGACAAGCATGAAGTAAGTGCCAGGGAAGAGGATGCCCCAGTTAAGTGCACCTCCCACACCCTTGCTTTTGCGTCTTGGCCTCAGCCTGCATCCATCAGGGATGCTCCCTGGGAACCAGCATGTCTCCACACCAACTTGGGCCAGCCACTATGGGGAGAGGCCCCCTCCAGGTGAGCCCCCGTGCCTTCCCCATTTTGGCTACCCCATGCAGGATGTGGAGGATCCAGACTTGGGGAGCACTTGACGAGGGACCTTCCTTTAAGATACCCAGGCCTGACCCTTTGTGATATGCTTACATGGGAAGCTGGTATCCCCATGTCCCCATTGACTCTTGAGAAGGGGGTCAGGAGGGGGCAGGAAGGCTTTATACCACATCTCCAGGACCACCTCCAGGAAGGGACGGTCCCGCTAGCCCCTCAGGGGCCTCCGTCCCTGGCCGGCCTCCACAGTGCACCGGCGCAGGGCCTGACCTATGGATATTCTGCCACTGCTCGATCCGCTTCACTCCAGCCTAGTACTTCATTATACCACGGCCCTAGCAACCCCAGTGTGGAGGGCTGCGAGAGCCGAGTGGGGGGCTGGGGTCCCTGTGATGGCTTCCAGAGGCTGCACAGCCCCCAGCTTCCATGCTTCAGCCTTTTAGGGACTCAGGGTCATCCAAGGAGCCCTGAGCTTAGACACCCCCCAGGGCAACCCCTCATTGAATCTCCGGAAAAACTTTGGCCTAGGGAGGGGCTATGACCCCCTCAAGGTCACACAGTAAATTAACAAGTTAGCTTGTGGCATAAAGTAGAACACGGGGCCGCCTGAGCACCCGGCTCCACCTCACTCCCCCAGCCCTACTCCACACCCAGTGCTGCCTGCCCAACCCCCACTCGCCTCCCAGGCTCCTGGTCTCCGTTTTTCTTGCTAATTAGAGGTCTCAGCAATGACTCTGCTGTCCCAGCCATTTTAGAGCCATCATTAATTTCAAGTGCCTTTAGAAATAATCATCATCATAAAACCCTGGGAGCTGCTGGGATGCCGGTGGATAGGACCAGCATAGAGAAGGCATGCAGGCAGGCCTGGTGTGCCACCCTCTCCTTTCTGTGCCCAGGGGACCCTTGGCCCTTGCCCCAGCTCCGCCTCCTGCCTCCTCAGCCTCTCAGAGTGAGAGGAGAGCAGGACTAGAGCTCTGACATCAGATATACAGAGAGCTTCAAAGCCCAACTCTAACTTTTATGCACAGTGAACCTGAGCGAGTCACCAGCCCTCCCAGAGCCTCGGTCTTTTCATCCGTACAGTAGGGACAGCGATGCCAGTCTTGCAGAGAGCCGAAGCTGTGAAGTGTAGCTGAGTCTGGTTTACAGTAAGGGCTGAGTACACGTTGGAGGGTCTTATCCCCTCCTCCTGTGTTCCCTGGCAAACTCATCCCCGCCTCACCGCTTTGCTGTGAGCACTCAGGCTGGCTTGTTCCAGCTGCCGGGACTTGCTGAGTTCTCAGCCTGCAGCCAGGGTCTGCTGTGTGCCCACCCAGGAGACACGCAGTCTCAGACCTGCTCTTGGGAGCTCCTAGTCTGAGGTCAGAGGGAAAAGATTAGGGCCCTGCCTCTAAGGTCATTTCAGTCTGGGGCAAGTAGGCAGGAATAGAAGAAACGGGTCTTGGTTAGGTTTTGAAGCACAGGTAGAAAACACAAGGGTGGTTTGAAGCACGCCACGAGGGTGGTCCAGTGAGCACGAAGGCCTGGGGTGCAGGGGAACGTTCTTCAGCTGGAGCTCCTGGACATGGTCCCCTGGTTGTGCCAGAGAAGACTCGGACCGGGCCATGCCGATATGTCACATTCTCCATGGTCCTGGGACCTCTGAGAGGGCTCTGCTGGGGACCACCACACCCCCACAGGAGAGGAGAGAGGTAGTCTCCTCCACAGCTTATGCAGAGGTATCTGACTGGGTGCGGACCCAGTGACACACCCTCCTTTCCTGGAGTCTCTGGGTGACAAGATCAGGTACCCATAATCTCACGAGGCCCAAGCTAGGCCCTCAAAAAGGCCTCTCTTCCAAGCTGTTCCCCCAAAGCTCCCCTCTCCCTGTCCTTTCCATTGGAATAAAACAGGGAGAGCTGGGAGGGGTCATGTCTTTTGGAGACAAAGGGAAGGGGAATGGCTCGGACGCCACTGACAGCGGAGAACGGAGGCCCGGGGCCCTTCCTCCCAGACACAGCTCTGTGGCCATCCCTGCTGCCCCCGAGGCGCGGAGATCATTGTGGGGCCGGAGGACCCCACCCCAGGACCCCAGCTTCCTCAGGTGGCCCCTGGGCGCTGGGAAGTAGCGGCGGTGGGCTCGTCCCCATCTCTTCGCCGAGATCACTGAGGCAGGGAGCAGGTGAGTCGGGGGCGGAGAGATGTGGTGGCCGCGCCTTGCCTGCGTCAGTCACCGCACCAGGAATAGCCCCCGCCCCCGCCCCCGCCCCCCAGCGGGTCTGCGCGCCCGCCGGGTGCCTGGCGGAGCCTTTACGCAGGAGCCAGCGAACGTCTATTCCTGTCGGGCTGGTGGGAGGAGGCGGCGCGGGAGGGCGGGAGCACGGGTAGCTCACAAACAGCCAGGGTGGGGGGCTGGGGAGTCTGGGGAGGGGTCCAGGCAGCGGGGAGTTGAGGAACCGGGAGCCGCCTGCGCTGGGCTCTGTGAGTGACGGGACCCCTGGGCTCGCCTCCCCGCTTCCCCTCCCACCTGTAAGTCCCTCTGCCGAGCCTGCCCCCTGCTGGTCTACTCAGCCCTAGAAGGCGAGTTCAATTCCCTTTCCATGCCTTTGGGGGCTGTGTGACCACGGGCAGGGCCTGGAACCTCTCTGGGCCTGTGCTTTTCTCCCTCTGTCACAGGGAGACAATAGTGCCGCCCCCCCGAGTGTTGCTGGAGGGTGAACGTAGAGTTGACAGCAGAGCATAGCACGGACACCTGCTCGGAGGGGGCTCTAGCTAGGCCTAAGATGAGGATGGGCATAGTCACAGGAGACAGGAGAAAGTGCTCCAGGCGGGACTGTCCAGAGCAACGATGCGCCAGAGAGGCTGAGAAGTGCCCAGAAATGGCGCAGCTGGAACGGAAGGTCTGTGCGAGCCTGTGGGCTGTGTGTGAGGCTGGACAGCGGAGAAGCAAGGTGCTGCTGGGGGTGGGGAGAGGTCCCTCCGTGGCTGCCAGGCATCTCTGCAGTGATGTCGGGCAGGCTCCCTGGGAGAGGGGTGGCACTGGAAGTGGGAATGCAGGGTCTGCCCCAGAATCGGTGAGGCTCTGGGCTAGATCGCCTCCTCCCCAGCCTCAGCTGCCCCCGTGGACTCAAGGTATCAGCATTCATGTGCTAACGGGGCGTTCGCAGCAGTGGAGAAGGGATGGCTGGCAGCGTGGGTGGCTATTCTGATAAAACTGGCTTGGTGTTAAAGGGCGTCTGGCTTCAGGGAGGTACAGGTAAAAGGTGAGGTCCTGAGGGTGGTGGCCTACTCGGCAGGCTTTGCCAAGACATCCCTGCTGGCCTAGTCTCTGTAGCTGTGAGTCAAGGAGGATCTGGATCTCCGAGGAGAGGTCCCATTCCTTGGGCCCATCTGAAGCTGTGGCCCCAGCCGAGGATCCCCGGGACCGTTCCGGAGGAGGATGGGGAACAGTCAAGCCCAGACGGAGGCTCTGCGCTGCCCTCTGCTGGCCGCTGGATGCAGGGCCGCCGGACGGCGCGGGCCAGAGAGGCCTGCCGCCCTCTGCTGGGCAGGAAGCCAGGCTGGGCGGGGACCCCCGCCGCAAGGAGGCACGCGAGACCCCGCTCCTGGGTAGAGCCGCCGGGCCAGCGCGGCTTGCTCGCCGTCCCCTGAAGCTTCCCGTTCTGCCTGCCTCGCCCTCGCGCTGCCAGGACGCGGGCGTTCCAGGCTCGCGGACTTTCCGAGAGGAGGGGACAAGGCCAGGTCGGGGGCTCCCGGTCAGCCTCCCCCTGCCGTCCTCCAAACAGCCCTGTTCGGGTGGGGATCCCTGTCCGTCCTCCTGTGTGTGTTCGTCCACAGCCCAGTTAACACGTGTAAACATACTGGCGCGCTCACATGCACACGCATGTGGCCACACAAAATCACACACAACAGTGTGCGCGCACACACCCAGGGAGGACCGCACGCCGGACTCCCCGGGACCCGGAGGGGCGCGGCCGTGTGCGGAGCTGGAGCGCCGTTCTGGTGGCCCCTCGCCTACGCCCCCTCCGCTAAAAGGAGAGAGCCCCCCCCACCACTAGGTTTTGCGGCCGCGCCTTCTCCTCCCCCTCCCGGCTCCCGCCGCTCGCACGCTTCCTCCTCCCTCGGTCCCTCCTCCCTTCCTGGCTCGCTTCTGGCGCTCCCTCCCCGCGCCGCTGCAGAGCGCAGAGCCCGAGCGGGAGCCGGCGCGGGAGCCGGAGCGGGCGGCGGGCGACAGCGCAGGCGGCGGCGGCGGTGGGTCCCGGTCCCGGCCCCGGAGGGCGCGGAGTCCCCACCCGCGCCGCTCCGGCCGCTCTCCCGACGCGGGGCGCCCAGCAGCATGCGCAGCCTCTGCCCGCCGGCCCCGGCCCCGCGGCGGAGCGCCCCCGGCCTCGACCCCGGCCCCAGCGGCAGAGGCGGCGGCGGCGGCTCCGGGCCGGCCCGGGGCGCAGAACCAGGCTCGCGGATCCCGCGTCGCGCGTCCTGAGCGCGCCTGCCCCTCCGCCCGCCGGGGCCGCGGCCTCCCACCTCCCCACTCCCGAGCCCCGGCCCCGGCTCCGGCTCGGCTCCCGCCCGCGCGGGGCGGACAGACGGACGGCCAGCCCCGCGAGGGCGCACGGACTGCCGGGCGGAGGTGTCAGAGGAGGAGGAGGAGACGGAGGAGGGGGCTGGGCAGGGGCTGGGGCTGGGGCCGGGCCGGGCCGGCGGGAGAGACATGCGATTGGTGACCGAGCCGAGCGGACCGAAGGCGCGCCCGAGATGCAGGTGAGCCTGGCGGCGCGGCCAAACCCCAAACGGGCAGCCCCGCGGCAAGCGCCCCTGGGGACTGCCGTCGGCCCTGGTTGCGCCCTCCTGGGGTTGCAGGGCACCCCGGTGCCACCCAGACCTCCTTTGGGGTCACAGGCCTGATTTCCCCTCAAGCCTCAGAAATGAAGATTTTTCCTTTCCCACACCCCTCCCTCCAACCCTAACAAATTCCGGGTTTGTAAGCTGGGAGCCTGGAGCTGGGGAGGGGCCCCACACGGGTGTCCCAGTACTGCTCTCCCCTTCCTGTTCCCCCTCCCGTTCTGAGCATTGGTCACTCTAGAGGGTAAGCCCCCTGCTCAGCCCTGGGTGGGTACCTCCCTTCGTGGACCCCAGGTGCCCCCAGGCAGCCCCCACCAGTGCCAGACACTCCCTAGCTGGTGGACACAGGTCAGGGACTGGGTTTCTCCACAAGCTGCAACCTGGATGGCACCTCCCCTGACATACAAGCATCGCCCCTTTCCAGCTCCTGCCCTGTGAAAAGGAGATGGGGAGTAGGGAGAATGGAGGAGAGGAAGTTGGGGACCAGGAGAACCAGGAACCCTTTAGGGGCCTCCCCTTTGTCTGCCTTCAGCGCGGGCTCTCACCTCCTCCTGCCCCACTTTTCATTCTAAGGCAGAGCGGGTGGAGGTGGGAACCAGCTGAGAAGGTGAGGAGGGAGCCTCCTGCTCCCCCTCACGCCCTTTTCAGGATGGGCTGTGGGCTCTCTGCTCTCAAGGCATGCCAGGAGATGTGTCCTTCCGGGCGGATCCCACTTTGAGGAGGAGGGGTGGGGCCAGGCCAGTGGGCAGCCCCCTCCCGGTTCCTGCTAGGGTCGCAGCCCAGCCTGGTCCAGCCCAGCTGTGCCGGCACCTCCTCTTTGTTCTCAGAGGCCTTGGGGTTGGGGTGGCAGAGAAGGGGCGCCTGGGAGGATGGGAACAGCTCTGTCCCGGGGGTGGGGAGGGTGGGGGTGCAGGAGGCCCCAAGCCAGTGGGGGCTCTGGCATCTGGACAGCCCCTTCCTGCTCACCCAGCCCTCCCTCGGCCCTCTGCTTGGCTTGGGCAGCCAGAGGGCGCATAGCCCAGCCTGGCCAGTGGCTCTGGGCTCAACTCTGCTGGTCATTATGCCAGCGACTTCAGCACCAGTGCCTCCCATTCCCAGGGAGCAATGAGCTGGGGCACCTAGGCGGCAGAGAGCCTGGGGCTTCCCCAGATCCAGCGCAGAGTGTCAGTGAGGGCTGCTCCCAGACCCTTTGTCCTTGTGTAAGCCAGGAGGGAGCTCGAAATCCTCACGCCTCTGGGAAGGCGCTAGCACAGGTCTACTGGGGCAGCACGCCTGTCCCTCCTGCTTTCTACCCGTGGCCTGAGGTGGGAGGGAGGGTACAGGGTGACACGGAGAGAGACCAAGAACTCCTTGGAACCGTGCTGAAAGAGGGCACAGACTCAGATCCGGGCTCCCAGCAGCACCCAGTTGCCCCTCCTGGAAGGGGCTTAGAGAAGGCGGGGACAGGCCCCTGCCCCCCTCCCCACCCTCTGCCAATTTACGTGTGAGCCCCTGGGGAGGGCTTGGTTAAAGCTGCAGTCTTCCCCAGGGTCTGGAGTTAGAGTGGGAACCAGCTTTTAGGGGGATGGGCATGTTCTCGAAGCCAAGTTCCCATGGCCTGTGGGCTGAGGGGTCCTGTGTAACTGGAAGGGAGGTGGGAAGAGTACTTACTCTACCCAGTCCTCTTCCGTCTGGGTTTATCTCATCCTCCGCCCTCTGGCCATCCATTTTTCCTATATTGGGTATTGCTTTCTAAAACCCAGACTCCCAGAGGGATACCTCCCCCACCTCACCCCACAAAAAGCAACCTCATGTGGAGGTGGGTGGCGGCTCTGCATGCAGCCCGTCGGGGCCCCTGGTGCCAGTGATGGCTCGTGTGTGCTGCTGCTCTTCAGGCGCCTGCAGAAGCAGGTATCCGGGGAGCACAGTTGGGGTTGGGTGTGTTTCTTTTGGGAGGTGAGGCAGCACAGGCATTCGGGCGGGGTCCCACAGAAGCATGAGACCGTGTGGAGGGTGGAGGGTGGAGGAAGTGGAGCCAGGGACAGGCCAGGGAGGGGAGGCAGTAGGCGTGGTGGTCTCAGGGTCAGGGCTTTAGTTTGCTGGCCAGAGTGTCTTGGGCTCGCTGTCCTGCGTGTGGCACTCTGTGGAAGTGGCCTCCCAGCCCCCATGGTCAGCCTCTGATGGCCTTCTGTTCTGTTTCCTCCGGTTCCTCCACGTATCCCCCCATCCTCACCTGCCTTAGCCCTGCATCCCCTCACAAGAGGTCCTGTCCTCTCCTTCTCCTGACCCCCTCCTCCAAGAAGCCTCTGTGACTGCTTCAAGTCATTCACCCCTCTTCTCTAGGCACTCGCAGCATAGAGCCACACTTGTTTGCACTGAATATAGTAGCAGCCCATTCACGCATGCATTTGTTCTGCACATCGTAGCCAAGCTGCCTGCTCGGCTCTGGGCTAGGCGTGGTCTGCCTTGAACACCCTGGGCAATCCTAGTACCCTTCCTTTGGCCCTCTTCCGTGGCCCCTGGGTTGGGACAGACCCTTGGAGGTACCAGGGAGTAACTCTTGGCTAGCTGCAAGGACTACCTGTGCATGAATGCACAGAGCTAGGTGATGTCAAAGGCGCTTCAGGCAGGAGTTGGAAAGGGACTAACGGGGTATTCAGTAGCCCACATGGACACTCAGAGAAGGCTGGATTTCTCCCTGGAGGTCGAGGTTGTCAGAGATGCTTTAGGAAGAGGGGGAGACTGGCTGAGTCCTAGGGAAGTAGCAGACTTTGCAGAGACACAGAATCGAGGAAGTTTCTTTGTAGAAAGAGTGTGAGAAGGCAGGTTCATTTCGCAATACATGTGAGGCATTCTTGATGCGGCCCTTTGTTTAGTTGTGGAGTGAATGAACGAATGAGCGAATGAATGAATGAATGAATGAATATCCCTGGGTACTGTGGGCTCAGTAGAGCTGTGCTGACAACAGTCTACTTGTGTGCGTTCCGTTTCTTCAATGTTATTTCATAGTGAAGTTGTTAAGAGTGTAGACCCGGAGCCAGTGTAGACCCTGGGCTCAAGTCTCGGCTCCACCACTGCCCAGCTCCGTGACTTTGGGCAAGTTACTTAATCTCTCTGGGCCTGTCTGTTATCCATAAAGTGAGGGTAACAGTAGCACCCACCTCAAGGGAAGACGTGACAATTAGGTGTGCTAACATAAGCAAAACGTTTAGAACAGTGCCTGGTAATGTTAGGAAGTGCTAGGTACCCTTACTAAGTGCTAGCTACTCATAGTCTACATCAGTGATACGCTCATGATCTTATCCTTGTAGGTGATAGGTGCAGAGGTTTGGTTTTATACCTGGGAAAACAGAGCCAGCGAGGTGGAGTGACTTGCTCTAAATCCCCAGCTTGCAAGTCTGGGTTCAGTCTAGAATGCCTTCTTCCTGGCCTCTGGCCTGGGGCTCTTACTCACTGACCCAGACCTAGCCTGTTAATTAATCAAGACCTTTAGTATTAGTAATCATAGTAGTAGTAATAATACTATAATGAACACTGTGGCCCTACTCCACTCAAACACCGGCAACTCAGTAATGACGTGCCTCTTCCCATGTGCTCGGTACACCCCTTCCCTTCACCTCTCTTTCAGTGACTACCTTAAATTATGTATTTAACAATCCCTTGCCTCTTTAAAATTGTACATTTAAATATATATAAGTAGTTCAGTTTTAGTTATTTTCGAACTTTATAAAAAGAGCATGAACCACATGCAGTCCTCTGGAATTTGCTTTTTTCTTCATCACATTTAAGCTTCATGTATGTTGTTGCAAATAATAGTAGATGTAGCTCATTTTCACTGATGTATAATGTTCTGCCATGTGATCATAAAAGTGTTATTTCACATTCTCCTACCAATGGACATTTAGGTCATTTCCATGTTTTGCTCTTACAAACAATGCTTCCAAGAACCTTGTCATCCCATCTCTAAGACAACGTGCAGTGTCTCCGGGGCACACAGCTAGGAGCGGAATTGCTGGCCTGTAGGGCATGTTTGCATTCGGCCTTACTAGGATATTTGCCAAAGTGTTTTCCAAATTGGTTAGACCAGTTCGTCGTCCCCCCAGCAGGAGATGATGAGTGGTCCCATTGCACCCGTCCTGATCAACACTTGGTATTGTCAGGGGCCTTGACTTTTACTGATTGAATGAATGTAAGATGGTATTTCATGGTGGCCTTGATTTGCATTTCTGGAATTCGGGGTTTCTGGTGCATGAAATGGGGGTTGAGATGGGCAGCAGCCAGTGTGAACTGGGTGCTCACTAAGCAGTCATCCCATGAGCACCTGTTCCCCCAGTTGTGGGGATGCTGCCCTACCATCCTTGAAGTCTAGGATGGATACGAGCAATCAGGGAGGACTCTATAAGCAAGTGGGATGAAGGAGGAGCAAGAGGGGCTTAAGTCCCTGTGTGTTTAGTGCAAACAAACAACAGCAAATTCCAGGAACCCCAGAGGCTTTGTGTTCACCCCAGGATGGGAAGGGCGTGGTCCTAGCTTAGGAGGTGGAGGGAGCCTGCGTTTCATTATTTTAGCATCCCCCACCTCCTGCACAGCCCCAGATGGGACAAATGTGTGCTTGCTCCTCCTCCGTTCTCACTTCCATGGGGAGTCCTCTCTGACGGCTCTTGCTCATGGATCGAATGAGCAGTGGCTGAGCAAGGTGACTCCAGGGCCTTGCAGGGCCCCCACCCGTGAGGCCCTCCAGACCCCTGCTGGCCCAGAGGGGCTGAGAAGCCGCGTGCTGGCAGGCTAATTTGGAGCAGCTCCCTCTGCCAGCCTGGTGCACCACCGATTGATTCCACGCTGCCTTTCCCGCCTGGGCCTGGGCCCCCGGAGCTGGCGGAATAATTATGCCTATTTCATGTGACACCCAAATTGATTGCCGCCAGGGTGACATTACCAGGGCATTGTTCCTCGTCTCCAACCTCTTATTACATGTTATTAGGGTGTGTGGTGTGTGTGTTTTTCTATTTTTTCCCGTTTCGGGGAATTAATCTCTCTCTGCCACCTCCTCTGCTTCCTTCTGCGGAGAACCTGCTCTCGGCTCTGGGAGGGGGCGGGGGCCTGGCCAGCCTGCTTCTTCTGCCTGACCCAGTGCAGGGCTGCAGATGCAGGCGGTTGCAGGGGAGCTGGCCATCTCAAGTCCCTTTACTTAGGTGCAACACGGGGGCATCTCAGAGCTGAGAGGGGCTACTGAGGTGTAGCTCCCAGCAGAGGAGACCTCCTGCAGTCGCCTTGATCCATGGCCTCAGCTTGCATGCCTCCCGCGACGGGCTGCTCACTTACTCCTCAGGCAGCTCTTCTGTCTTGAGCCATCTAATCCAATGTCCCTCTAACGTCCCATCGGGTTCCCCACAGGGGCTGAACAGCCTCCCCTGGGAGCTCACTCATGGGTATTGGCTCCACTCTCCAGGCCTGCAGTGGACCTTTGCAGCCTCTGCCTTGATACGCTCCTTAGAGATCCGCAGAGGTGCCCGTTCTCCCCCAAGTCTGGGCTTCTTATGAACGGACAGCTGGGTGGTGGCATCGTTGTGCCTGAACAGGACACACCTCCTGTATGTGCCTGGCCGGAGCCTCCATCACCTCCTGGGTTCTGGGCTCTGTTTACCAGGTTAGTAAAATGGACTCTGGCAATGGCATGGCCAGGATTCATTTGAGCAGAGAGGGCTTTGAACCGCCAGGGCTGGGAGGGAGGCAAGTGGTTTTTTGCAGTCTGCCTGTCCGTGTTACACAGAACTGACTGGACCTTGGTTATTTTTCAATCCTTTCCCCTTTTGAGGGAGAATCACCCAAACTCTCACCTGTCCCTGACTCAGCCCCGCCACGGGGTGGCCGTGTGACCCTTGCATGGTGTGGGGGAGAGAAAGTGGCGGTGGTTGGGAGGCTGGAGTCCTTCCGAGGCCCTAGCCCAGAGAGAGATGCTGTGGGGCCTTGGGCAAGTCCCTGATGCTCCTGGGCCTCAGTTTCTTCATCCGTGTGAGGGTCTCGAAGAGTGTTATGTCTTTGGAGCCAGACAGGTGCAGGACTTCAGGGAGGTGAACCAACGGCTCAGAGCAGTGAAGCGGGTGTGTAACGTGGTGAGGGTTGGTAGGGTCATTCAGCAAAGCACTTAGTATGCGTGCTGCATATAAACGTCTCTTCCCTTCCCTTCCCTCTCCCTGCACTCTCCGCCCCAGCAGTGAGGGCGGTGTGAAGTCTGCCGTCCTGCTTCCCAGTGAGGAATTTGTGGTCCCCGGAGGTAAAGTCACTTGCCCAAGATTACACAGCTCAGCAGGCCCTTGCACCAGAGTCAGAGGAGGCAGTAGAGGAGTGGGCGGGACCGCCCGGGGTCTGCCTGCCTCAGGCCCAGGCCCAGCTCTGCCACTCATCACTGTGGGACTTTGGGCGAGGTGCATCACCTCTCGGCGCCTCAGTTCTCTAATCCATGAAATGGGGATCATACCAGCCTCTTAGGAGACCAAACAGCTTCATGCCTGCGCATAGCCAGTGCTATGTTAGTGTTAGCTTTTTACAAAAAGGCACCATAGGGGAGTGATGAAGAGTATGGGCTCTGGAGCCAATGCGCTGGGGCTCAAACCGTGAACGCTGACCTGAGCAAGCTATAGAGCACCTTTATGCTCTACGTTTTCCTTCTGCAAAATTGGGACCATGGCAGCACTTACCTCAATGGGTCAGTGCGGGATTCAGTGAGTTTTTATATGTGAAGTGCCTGAAATCATGCCTGGCACGCCAAAGGCCACCCCTGATGGTTTTACCAATCATCATTCTCATCGCCATTCTGTCTAGCTCTCTCTCTAACCCCAAATCCCACGCTAACCCCGCCACACGTCTCAGCCTCTCGCTGCCAGCCGGCGGTCTGTGAGGCTGTGACACCCCCACCCCGAGCACAAAGCCTCTGGCTCTCCCAGGTGGGGGCTGGCTGGTGTCCAGGCCTGAGCTGTCCCCAGGTAGAGAGGCCCTGAGGGCCGGGGCTGCAGAGAGGGGTCCCCTGGGATCCCCAGGAAGGTGTGAGAGGACGACTGGGGATAAGGCAAGCATGTTCCAAGGGGCCACTGGCCTGGGCAGGGGATGGCGCTGGGTACCGTGAGGGGCACCTTCCTGTCCCCAAGAGCCTGGGCTGGCATCTCAAGACATGAAAAGGGGGATATGGGGTATAGGACTGGGTTGTCCTTGGGCCCCGTCAGGTCACCACGAATAGGCACCTGCCTGCCTCACCTCAGCTCTAGGACAGCTCCCATCCGAGTGGGGGTACTGTCCGCTTGGGGGGCCCAGCATGGGCAACCTGTGCCAGGGGCAGGAAGGGCACAGAGTGGTCCAGGACTGCCCCGAGGTCACACAGCAGGGCAGGGTGCACTGGCTGGAGCCCAGGCCTCAGCCTTTTGCTCACCCAGAATGGGCTCCTGTGTTCCCTGCCCGCCTCCCACTCCTCTCCACCAAAGCCGCCACTCTTGGAGGGCAGAGCCTATATATAGAAGCCGTTAAACACTAAGATGCTGCGACAATTAAAATTCATAATTTATCCCACAAATGGCCTGGGGCTGCACGCTGGCCGGAAGGCTGGCGGCTCTCGAGATGGCTGTGCCCTGGTGAGGTGGGCAGGGGCATTCCTCCCTTCAGTGCAGAGCGGCTGAGTGCTGGCCCAGGGTGACCCGGGAGTCCAGGACAGGCAGGCAGACAGCCACACCATGCCCAGTCGGCACTTCCAGCAGGCGCTCAGGCCAGTGAGCACATGTGGGAGATGGTGGAGCTTCCCAGGGTGCACCTGAGTGATGGGGCTGGGGACCCCCAGCACCCAGGAGTGGGGGAGAAGGGGCAGCCAGCACACACACACACCCCACACACACACAGACACATCACACAGGCACATCACACAGACACACACACACAGAGGCCACACACACACACCACACACACACAGACACATCACACACACACAAAGGCCATACACACCCCCCACACACACACGCAGACATACACAGAGACCACTCACACACACAGACACACAGAGGCCACTCACGCAGACACACCACACACACACAGGCCACTCACACGCACCATGCTCACACACACACACACAGGTACTCACACAGACACACCACACTCACACAGGCCACTCACACACACACTGTGCTCACACACACACACGGGTACTCACACAGACACCACACTCACACAGGCCACTCACACACACACCACGCTCACACAGACACAGGCCACTCATACAGACACAGACACACACCACACACACAGGCCACACACACACACAGGCCACTCACAGACACACACACACAGGCTACTCACACACACATAGACACATACCATACACACACACATAGACACGTCACACACACCCAGAGGCCACTCACACAGACAGACACACACCATACACACACAGACACATCACACACAGGCCACTCACACAGACACAGACACACACACACATATACAGAAGCCATTCACACACAAACACACACCACACACCACACTCACACACATACACAGAAGCCATTCACACACACACACTGCACACCACACACACACACAGACACAGAGGCCGCTCACACACAGACACACCACACACACACACAGAGACACAGAGGCCACTCACACATAGACACACACCACACACACAGGCCACTCACACACAGACATAGACACACACCAATACACACACACACAGACACATCACACACACAGAGCCACTCACAGACACAACACACACACACACCACTCGCACACACACCATACACACAGACACAGGCCACTCACACACAGACAGACACACACCATACACACACACACAGAGACCACTCACACAGACACAGACACACCATACACACACACAGACATATCACACACACACAGAGCCACTCACAGACACACACCACACACACAGAGGCCACTCACACACAGACACACACCACACACACACAGGCCACTCACACACCATACACACACACACAAACACATCACATACACACAGAGTCACTCACACAGACACACACCACACGCACACACAGACACATCACACACACACACAGGCCACTCACAGACACACAGCATACACACACACACATCACACACACACACAGAGGCCACTCCTCACAGACACACACCACACTCACACATACATACAGGCAACTCACACACAGAGGCCACTCACACACATATACCCCACACACACTACACACAGAGGCCACTCACACAGACACCACACTTACACACAGAGGCCATTCATACAGACACTCCACACACACACACACAGGCCACTCACAAAGACACACACCACACACACACAGAGGCCATTCACACAGACACACCACACACAGAGGCCACTCACAGACACCACACTTACACACACAGAGGCCACTCACACAAACACACACCATACACACACAGAGACCACTCACACACAGGCACACCACACACACACAGGCCGCTTACACACAGAGGCCACTCACACAGATAGCACTCACACACTTACACACACATGCCACTCAGACACCACACACACACACACAGGCCACTCACACAGACACCATCCACACACACAAGCCACTCACACAGACACCACTCACACACACACACAGGCCACTCACACAGACACCAATCACACACACACACAGGCCACACAGACACCACACACACACAAGCCACTCACACAGACCACACAAGCCACTCACACACACACACAAGCCACTCACACAGACACCACACACACACACACAAGCCACCCACACAGACACCACTCACACACACAGGCCACTCACACAGACACCACTCACACACACACACAGGCCACTCACACAGACACCACACATACACACAGGCCACTCACACAGACACCACTCACACACACACAGGCCACTCACACAGACACCACACACACAAGCCACTCACACAGACAGCACTCACACACACACACAGGCCACCCACACAGACACCACTCACACACACACACAGGCCACTCACACAGACACCACTCACACACACACACAGGCCACTCACACAGACACCACACATACACACACACAGGCCACTCACACAGACACCACACATACACACATGCCACTCACACACCACACACACACACATAGAGGCCACTCACCCACGCCACTCACACACATACACACTCACACACAGACACTCCGGGGGCCCACAGCTCTTTGCTAGAACCAAAAACAAGAGGAAAATAATTATGCACGACAAAGGACATGACCTCACTGTTCTTCCAAGTTGATTTTTCTGTCCCCGTGGAGGGTGGCTGAGGAGGAGGGGAGGGGGAGGCTGGCGGGGGTGAGGCGGACCAGCCCTGGAGGAGGCGTGGGACACCTGCGTCACAGTCCACCCGCGGGAGCTCAGCCTGGGCGCAGGACTGCGACTCTCAGGGTCCGTGCCCAGCCTCACCCCCTCCCCACGGGCCAGGAGGCAGCGCCCCAGATGAGACAGGCCAGTGACGGAATTGCCTCCCCATTCGCATCTCCTCCCTTCTGCCATTATCAGCCATTCACAGCTCAGCGGGATCAGCCCTGGAAACCCAGAATGGAGCTTCTGTCCACGGAGTCCAGGGACTGCGGCAGGGTTTGGGCCAGGAGAGAAGCCATCGGGAGTCCCAGGATGCTCTCAGGTGGACCAGGCCGCAGTCCCTGCCTCCCGCACACCTTCGCTGTCACTCTTCCCATTGTGCAAAACGCCCTCCCCGGCATCGTCCTTGGCCTGTGGAAAATGTATTTCAGTCTGAGCTCACACAGCACCTCCCTCTCCTCCGGGAAGCCTTCCTTCATTGAGAGCTAGGTGAGGAGTTGGAGGCCAGATGGCGAGTCCTGCCCCTCACAGCAGTCGTCCGGCGTGCTCTCTCTGCCCCTGTGAGGTGCGCGCGTCCGCAGGCTGGGCCTGGGAGCGTGGATCTCTATCAGGCCCAGCCCCACTTTGGAGGCTCTCAGTCTGGGGGCCGCAGGAGCGGAGCTGGGAGAAGCCCAGCAGCAGTGGGGGGCAGAGGGTGGCCGGAGATCCAGAGGGGACCCACCAGAGGCTGTCCCTTCTCCCCAGGCTAGAGGAGAGCCACTGGGGAGACCCTCAGCTGCTTCTCAAGGCCAAGTACAAGGCCTCTAGGCATGGGGCATGGACAGTCGGCCGCTGCAACAGAAGGAAAGCGCTGGCAGGGTGACCGTCACAGGCCCCTCTGGATGGGCCTCACGGCACCCCCACTCCTGACCACTAGGTCCCCGTCATCTCTGAGCAGGCGCAGTTCCCTCTAACACACTTTATCAGTTCCTGAAATGGATCCACAAACCGAAGCTGAAGCAAAGGGACCTCGGCAGGCAGGGACTTGGGGAGAGGACAAGTCACAAGGAGCCCGGGCCGGGCCTTGCTTCTCTTCCTCGATGATCCTGCGTGAGTCCTTGGCCTTTCTGAGTCTCCCCCACCTGGATGTGGAAGTGCTCAGACTCACCTGTGGAGTGGGGGGACTGGGACAGGGGTCGTGCCGCAAGCTCTGGCCCCCTGTCTCTCCCTTCCTGGCCCATCTTTCTCCTGCCTTGCCGCTCCCCTCCCTACTTTCTCTGCCTGTCTCTTCCCCTCCTCGCCACCCCCACCCACCACGTGTCTCCAGGGGTCTCTCGTTTTCTGTCTCTTCTCCTGCTCTCCCCATCCTTCCTTGGCAGTGGAGCTGGCAGAGCCCTGGGCAGACTTCCTGAACTGCCCCAGCCCCTTCCCAGGCCTGCCGTCCTCCTCGCTCCATCCATCCTGCCGCCCACTCAGTCCCAGGCGCGGCAGGCATCAAGGCAACATGAGGACCACACACGCGCACGTCATTTCCCCGTGAGGCCCTGCCCTGGCCACACAGCCAGGCTGAGCACCCAAAGGACGCTGGGCCGCAGCCTTTGTGGGGCAGACGCGCCATGCAGATCACATGCCTGTGTGTGCAGGGGTCCCTGCGGTCCCCGAGGAACGCTGAGTGGGAGCACCATGAAATACTGAGACCATAAACCTAAAATAACTAAATTTGCCATCCTGTGCTTCAGCCAACCCCAAATTAGGTGAGATTCAAGCCCAGGCGGCAGCAGCAGGCACAGGAGAAGAGCGTGGTGGGAAAGCCCTGAGCGCACGTGGTGCGTGTAACACACCGTCTTCTGGAAGATGGGGAAAGACTTCTGTTGGGTTTGGGGGCAGATGCCTGGGTGTAGCTCTCTGAGGACTAGGGCCTTCCCTCAGCCCTGGGGCCTCACCCTGGCACCACCCTGACAGGGCAGCCCTCCCCTGGCCCGGCCTACAGAGTCTAAGCCCCGTTGCACACCAGGCAGCTCTTGGGGCAAGCAGCCCAGCTAGGAGACACAGATCTCTGCGCCTGTGAGCTTTGTGACCCAGGACCCGGGCAAGCAAACTCCCCTTTCAGAGCCTCTGTTTCCTCATCTGTAAAATGGGTAAGAAAAGTCTCTTCTGAATATAGCGTTTCTGAGACAACGTGTATAAAGCCCCAAACGTCAGCTGGGCGCCGTGGCTCATGCCTGTAATCCCAGCACTTCGGGAGGCCAAGGCCGGTGGATCACTTGATGTCAGGAGTTCGTGACTAGCCTGGCCAAGATGGTGAAACCCCATCTCTACTAATAATACAAAAATTAGCTTGGTGTGGTGGTGGACACCTATAATCACAACTACTCAGAAGGCTGAGGCTAGAGAATTGCTTGAACCCGGGAGGTGGAGGATGCAGTGAGCCAAGGTTGTGCCACTGCACTCCAGCCTGGGCAACACAGCGAGACTCCGTCTTAAAAAAAAAGAAGAAAAGAAAAGAAAAGCCTCAGGCTTGGCTGATAGCAGGAGCTGTCCAAGTCTTAGTCCCTCCCATTTTCTAAAGGTGTCTGGTGGATGTTTCTGTAGAGGATTTGTGGGAGAGTCATGCCCGCCCCCATGGGCCTCCAGATGCTGCCTATGGCACAGAGTGAGTCCTAGCTCCCTCAGTGTTCTCTGAACCTGTCCACAGGTGATCCCACGCCACTTCCATCTCCCCTAATTACTCTCCTCCATCCTGAGCCCCTGGGGGCACACCCTGAATGTGATGCCCCAGGGAAGGAAGCTGGCCATCCTGAGCCTTCCCCTCAAAGAGGCTTTTCCAGCCCCAGTGAAACTGCAGCTTGGGGCATGAACATCCCATTCCCCTCTACCCTTTAACAAGGTTTGGGGATGTTGACCTTCCAGCTGGAAAAAGGCTAGTTTCTGGTGGCAGCACCCACAGGGACCCTGGAGTGGAGCCCTTAATGTGCAGTGCGGGAGACACGCCAGAGAGGGCAGGCATGGCTGAGGTCACACAGCAGGCTGGCCACAGAAAGCCTCACGTGTCAGGGAGCATTGCCTGAGCCAGGCTGTACCTGCCCCGTGGCATGAAGGAGGGTGTGGCCGGTGGCCAGCCGCCTATCCCTCCCACTATGGGCAGCTCAGAGCCTGGGGCCTGCCCACTGCCCTGAGCCAGGGAGGGACTGGCTGCTGGGGGTCTGTGTGCGGTGCTGCAGGCACAGCTGCTGCCTGCCTACCTGCCTGCCTTTGGTACTTCCTTTGTATTTATTGGTCTGATTTTTAAACTCTTACCCTTGTAGGAAGCCCTTCGGGGGGCAAGGATCCAAAATAAAACACTGATTAAAATGCATAAAATACCTCTTCTTGACAGTTGCAGGAGTAGCCGGCAGCATGAGCAGTGCCAGGATGGCAGGAGCGGCACGTTGCCCACTCAGCAGTTTGGGTGACCCCCCATACATGACTCTGCCAGCATCCTTAGATGACAGGGACCCCATAGGGGTGGGGGACCAGGAGACCTGGCCTAGCGGGCTGTGTCTTTGCTGTGCCAGCTCGGGCAGGCATCCTAGCCTCTCTCAAGCTTCAGCTTCTCCACCTTTAGGGCAGCCGTATGTAAGAGGCATGGGGTAAGGCGTCTCAGAACCCGTGTGTTCCCAGAGCTCCACAGAGCATGGCCCCTGGCCCATGGGGCTACTGCCAGACCTGGGGGTGGCAGCTGTACAAGGCAAGGCTGACCAGCTTTTCTGCCAATGTATTTCTCTTTTATTTGTTGATTGATTGATTGCTTTTAGAGATGGAGAGTCTTGCTCTGTTACCCAGGCTGGAATGCAGTGGTACAATCATGGTTCACTGTAGCCTCAAACTCCTGGGCTCAAGGGATTCTCCCACCTCAGCCTCCCTGAGTATTTGGGATTATAGGCATGTGCCACCATGCCTGGCTAACTTTCATATTTTTATGGGGGACAGGCATCTCACCATGTTGCCCAGCCGGGTCTCGAGCTCCCGGCTTCAAGTGATCCTCCTGCCTCCACCTCCTGAGTAGCTGGGATTACAGTGTGATAACAGTGGGATTGCAGCACCACTATGCCCGGCTTCCAGCATACTCCAGTTCTTCGGGTGTCTTCATTGCTCAGCGGGCCTGATCGAGGGTTAGCCCCATCAGAAAGGCGTCCATCCCTGCAAAAACTCACTCGCGCACGTGTTTCCTTTCAGAGAACACCCACTGGGGTCTGTTCTGTGCCACACCTCACTCTGAGCGACAGACACTCTCTGCCCTTGGGCACCTCACTCTCTGGCAGGTGAGACACACGCACCCATGACTGAACCAGGATTAAACATACATTCGTGATGCTGAGGCTTTAGAGCGCATTTCCCTCTTTGCTCAAGGTCACTAGGAAGCTCTCACCTTTAGTCATTAGGCAGAACTTGGTGGCATTCTTTCCTGACTGGCTTCTTTTTTTTATCTTTTTATGGTCTTGTAGCATAATTTTTCTGCCAGTTGGTTCAAATCACTTTGAGAATGAGGTGTGCTGTATACCAATTACATAAAATCACTGCTAATAAGAATAACGTGGCTACGGTGTTGGGGGCAAGAGGTGATATCTGTCTGAGTAGGTCAAGGATGGCTTCCAGGAGGAGGCAGCCTTTGGGGTGGAAGGTTACAAAGGCTGCTGGGACAGGAGTCTGGGACAGTTTTCCAGAAGAAGATGACTTAGAGGCAGGAATGTGCAGGACAAAGTGGGGAGGCCCTGGTGGCTTTGCTCGGGGACTGGTGGGAAAGGAGGTGAGTGGGCAGGTTGAGACCAGGTGGCATGGGCTTCCTGCGTGCCAGATTCGCGTCTGTATGAGGGGATCACCGGCACCTCGGGGTGGCCCATGTCCTCACTAGCCCCTTCATTCCCCAGCCTTCTCTCCAGCAGCTCCCACCACCCGCCAGCCTGGCCCTGAGCTGGATGCTGAAAGTCCTATTTACCTCTCGAGGTCCCCAGCCTCACACCCGCACCAGCCCCAGCTGCCAGCCCAATTACTTATTGATCGCTTGTCAGGATGTTTGCTTTTCTGGTGGGTCACTGGAGCGTGTGTGACCGTGGAAAATAGCCTGGTGGCGGGGGGGTGGAGGCTGACTACAGAAGGGCCTGGAGAGAGAGGATGAGAGGGGCTGAGGGGAGGGTCAGGGTGGACAAAGCCCTTGGGGATAACAAAACCCTTGCAGATTCCATAACATGTCAGTGACACCCTGAGTCCTCTGCTTAACCAGTCACTTAGTCAATCAGCAACCACCAAGCTCCTGTCAGTCCTGGGAGACTGGTGGAGCATTTGCAGGTGTGTGACTTTATGGACAGGCCAGAGCTCCCGCCCCAGAACTGCTCCCTCTACTGGCTGGGTATCCTTAGACACAACCTCTCTGAGTTTCAAGTTGCCTTAATGGCTGATGCATGGATGACAAGGATGGATGGCCCGTGGCCTTGAAAGCAGGGGCTATGTGAGGTGTGGGGAGGGGTGGGAGAAGGGCCTGAGCTAGGGCGGAAAGGTGGGACATCCAATCTGGGCCTCCCCTTCCTGCAGCGAGCCCTGTTCGGGCCATGAGTGCAGGGTGTGGACACGGCGGCAAACCCCGGGGCACTGGAGGCTGGAGTGGAGGAGCAGGGATGGGGCTTTACCCCACCAGCAGCGAGGTGGCTGCAGCTTGGCCCCCAGAGGCCATCTGACCCACCCCTGGAGTTTGGAGGCAGCCACTCCTAGGGTCTGACTTACCCTCCCCCCACCCCCCACTCACCCTGTTTCCCATGGGGGTGGATGGAGAGAGAGGAGGGAAGGAGGAGATGTGAGGCAGTTTGGGGCAGAAGTGGGGACAAGTGGCATCTAAACAGGGGGTGGGAGAGGTTCATGGAGGCTCCCACATGCCCTTGCTCATTCCAGCTGCAGCCTATACGCAAGTGGACCCTGCTCCTGGCAGTTCCTCTCTTCACCACCTCCCAAGCCCTGCATGGCTTCAGGGCCCGGCTTGTTCAAGCTGCCACGGGGACACACTCCTCCAGGGTTGCCTGGCCGTCCTGGCCTGTGGGAATCTGCGCCTTCCTCAGACTAGCAGCTGTGCAGAACCCTGGTGCTAGGAAGCAGGTGGTGGGAGCCCTGGGAGACAGACAGGTGAAGGCTGGAGGGTCTCGTAAGGGGAGCACACTCTTAATTGGGTATCAGAAAACACTTCATAGAGCAGTGGACTTAAATTAGGCCTTGAGGATGGGATTTCAACAGCCAGGGAAGGGGCATTGCCAGAGCAGAGAACCACAGGAGCCAAGACCAGGAGGCAGGAAAAGACATTCTCCAGGCCCTGGGCTCAGAAGCCTGAGCTGGGTCACCAATGGGACCCAGAGGAAGTGGAGAGTCACAGATCCCACCGAGTCCAGGCTGCATTTGCAGGTGCAGTGGGACAGGGGAGGGCGGCTTCAGGGCTGGGCTTTCCGGATGAGGGTGTCCTCCAGCAGTCCAGGAACCCCGTGGGGGCAGACCGTGGACAGTGACTGTGTCATTGGTTTACTGCAGACCCAGCCACAGAGCTGATGGGGAGAGGGCATGGCATCTGCACCCAGGGAGGCTCAGGGCCCAGGGCTGAGCCAGTGGGACCCCCGGCAGCCTCAGAAGCCCTGGCCATGCATGCTGGGGGCTAGCCACACTCGGCTGCTCGGCTCAGGCTTCTCAGGGCTGTTCCCTAGAGGCCTCAGCCCTTGAGCCCCTTGATCCCACTGTGAGCCCAGGGCCTCGGCAGGTCTGGTTTTATCCCTGATGAGCACCAAGGGAGCTGTGACCCAGGGCAGGGCGTGTGCCTGGAGTCCACTTGTGACATGTAAAGGAGGTGGCACCAGTGCCAGGCTCTCTGAGGTGACCCGCCCCTTCCCTGAGCCCCTCCATCCCAAGGATGCTGGGAGGGTCCTCTGGGAAGACTCCGGACAAAGTAAGAGGCAAAGAGGAGGCAGCATGAGGATGCCAGAGGCCCTCCGGCCTGGGCATCTGGACCCTGGACCCTGCCTCTCTGTCTGCGTCAGGGTCTCCATGACAGGGCAGGAGGGGACCCAGGCGGCGTGGGGTGGGGTCCAGTCACACACTGCCCCTAACCGCCACCTCTGTCCTGTGCTTGCTCCCGGCTGCAGGTGAGCGAGAGGATGCTGGCGGGGGGTGCGAGGAGCATGCCCAGCCCCCTCCTGGCCTGCTGGCAGCCCATCCTCCTGCTGGTGCTGGGCTCGGTGCTGTCAGGCTCGGCCACGGGCTGCCCGCCCCGCTGCGAGTGCTCTGCCCAGGACCGCGCCGTGCTGTGCCACCGCAAGCGCTTTGTGGCAGTGCCTGAGGGCATCCCCACCGAGACTCGCCTGCTAGACCTGGGGAAGAACCGCATCAAAACGCTCAACCAGGACGAGTTCGCCAGCTTCCCGCACCTGGAGGAGCTGGAGCTCAACGAGAACGTCGTGAGCGCCGTGGAGCCCGGCGCCTTCAATAACCTCTTCAACCTCCGGACGCTGGGTCTCCGCAGCAACCGCCTGAAGCTCATCCCGCTGGGCGTCTTCACCGGCCTCAGCAACCTGACCAAGCTGGACATCAGCGAGAACAAGATCGTCATCCTGCTGGACTACATGTTCCAGGACCTGTACAACCTCAAGTCGCTGGAGGTCGGCGACAATGACCTCGTCTACATCTCCCACCGCGCCTTCAGCGGCCTCAACAGCCTGGAGCAGCTGACGCTGGAGAAGTGCAACCTGACCTCCATCCCCACCGAGGCGCTGTCCCACCTGCACGGCCTCATCGTCCTGAGGCTCCGGCACCTCAACATCAACGCCATCCGGGACTACTCCTTCAAGAGGCTGTACCGACTCAAGGTCTTGGAGATCTCCCACTGGCCCTACTTGGACACCATGACACCCAACTGCCTCTACGGCCTCAACCTGACGTCCCTGTCCATCACACACTGCAACCTGACCGCCGTGCCCTACCTGGCCGTCCGCCACCTGGTCTATCTCCGCTTCCTCAACCTCTCCTACAACCCCATCAGCACCATCGAGGGCTCCATGTTGCACGAGCTGCTCCGGCTGCAGGAGATCCAGCTGGTGGGCGGGCAGCTGGCCCTGGTGGAGCCCTACGCCTTCCGCGGCCTCAACTACCTGCGCGTGCTCAACGTGTCTGGCAACCAGCTGACCACGCTGGAGGAGTCGGTCTTCCACTCGGTGGGCAACCTGGAGACGCTCATCCTGGACTCCAACCCGCTGGCCTGCGACTGCCGGCTCCTGTGGGTGTTCCGGCGCCGCTGGCGGCTCAACTTCAACCGGCAGCAGCCCACCTGCGCCACGCCCGAGTTCGTCCAGGGCAAGGAGTTCAAGGACTTCCCCGATGTGCTGCTGCCCAACTACTTCACCTGCCGCCGCGCCCGCATCCGGGACCGCAAGGCGCAGCAGGTGTTTGTGGACGAGGGCCACACGGTGCAGTTCGTGTGCCGCGCCGACGGCGACCCGCCGCCCGCCATCCTCTGGCTCTCGCCCCGAAAGCACCTGGTCTCAGCCAAGAGCAACGGGCGGCTCACGGTCTTCCCCGACGGCACGCTGGAGGTGCGCTACGCCCAGGTGCAGGACAACGGCACGTACCTGTGCATCGCCGCCAACGCGGGCGGAAACGACTCCATGCCCGCCCACCTGCATGTGCGCAGCTACTCGCCCGACTGGCCCCATCAGCCCAACAAGACCTTCGCCTTCATCTCCAACCAGCCGGGCGAGGGAGAGGCCAACAGCACCCGCGCCACCGTGCCTTTCCCCTTCGACATCAAGACCCTCATCATCGCCACCACCATGGGCTTCATCTCGTTCCTGGGCGTCGTCCTCTTCTGCCTGGTGCTGCTGTTTCTCTGGAGCCGGGGCAAGGGCAACACGAAGCACAACATCGAGATCGAGTACGTGCCCCGGAAGTCGGACGCGGGCATCAGCTCCGCCGACGCGCCCCGCAAGTTCAACATGAAGATGATATGAGGCCGGGGCGGGGGGCAGGGACCCCCGGGCGGCCGGGCAGGGGAAGGGGCCTGGCCGCCACCTGCTCACTCTCCAGTCCTTCCCACCTCCTCCCTACCCTTCTCCACACGTTCTCTCTCTCCCTCCCGCCTCCGTCCCCTGCTGCCCCCCGCCAGCCCTCACCACCTGCCCTCCTTCTGCCAGGACCTCAGAAACCCAGGCCTGGGGACCCCACCTGCACAGGGGCGTTGACAGACTGGAGGTGAAAGCCGACAGACCGACACACGGCAGAGTCAGTAATTCAATAAAAAAGTTACGAACTTTCTCTGTAACTTGGGTTTCAATAATTATGGATTTTTATGAAAACTTGAAATAATAAAAAGAGAAAAAAAAACTATTTCCTATAGCTAGTCGGAATGCAAACTTTTGACGTCCTGATTGCTCCAGGGCCCTCTTCCAACTCAGTTTCTTGTTTTTCTCTTCCTCCTCCTCCTCTTCTTCCTCCTTTCTCTTCTCTTCCCCTGTGGGGAGGGATCACTCAGGAAAACAGGAAAGGAGGTTCCAGCCCCACCCACCTGCCCACCCCGCCCCAGGCGCCATCGGGAGCAGGCTGTGGGAACAGGCCTGGGCCTAGCTCCGGGCTGGCTTTTTGCAGGGAGCAGGTGGAGGGGACAGGTCTGCCGATGGGGGTGGGAGCCTGCCTGCTGGGCTGCCAGGCGGCACTACTGCCAGGGGTGGGAGCCTGGCTCGGGTGTGGCTGAGACTCTGGACAGGGCTGGGGTCCTCCTGGGGGACAGCACAGTCAGTGGAGAGAGCCAGGGGCTGGAGTGGGGCCGACCCCAGCCTCCGGTCCCCGCTCTGCTGCTCACTTGCTGTGTGGCCTCAAGCAGGTCACTGGCCTCTCTGGGCCTCAGTCTCCACATCTGTACAAATGGGAACATTACCCCCTGCCCTGCCTACCTCACAGGGCTGTTGTGAGGAATTGAGATGATGTATGTGAAACACTTTGTAACCTGTAAAGCGCTGTGCACACGTGTGGGTGACTGTTCTCATTATGGTCATTATTATCTCACTGTGGGGGATGGGGCTGCTGAGGGGCCCTCCATGGGGGCAGGGTTGGGGGGCATCGGGGGGAGAGGCAGCTCCAGAGACTTCCAGAGGCTCCTCCTAGGACAGCCTCTGGGGCTGGGGCTGGCAGCACTGGCTGGAGAGGGGGATTCTAGCCCCGAAGGGGATCCTGAGGCTGTGGGCACAGAGATTCCCTCACCTCTGGTCTGGTGGTGGGTCTGACTGCCAGGCCTGACGGTAACAGCTCTGCGGGGCTCAGGGCTTAGCTCCCTGGAAGCTGGAGGCTCCCTGCAGCATTGGCCTGGACTGATGCAAGGATTGGCCCCAAACCTTCTCTGCACAGCATGCATCAAGCACCTATGTGTGCCGTTTCCCACGTAGAGTGCCCAGGCTTTGGGGCTGGGGGAGGCAGTTCTGGGGCTGCCCTTGAGGCTTCCCAGACCCAGTCATCACCCCAGTCTGGCCCTAACTTCCACCGGGCCATGCTCTCAGCCTGTCCCGAGCTGTGAGGGTTTCTGGGTTTGGGGCCGGGATCTGCTTGCGTGTGAGCAGACGAGGAGGCTCACAAAACAGCTCCTCACCCGCTCCTTCCAGCCCTGCGCATTCAAACCAAACCCAGCAGCTCCAAACTTGACCCTGGAGAGGGCCGCCCCCGAGGACGAAGTGTGAGGAGCCAGGCAGTCACCTTGTAAGTTTCCCATCGGCCATGGGCCAGTAGCTCAGCCAGCAGACCACCCCTATCTCTGCCAGGAGGGAGGGGCTTCAGGGTCAGGTAGGCCTGGTTTCTCCCCTCCAGGTTCCCTCTTTCTTTGGCAACTCCTTGGGTTCAGCCCCATAGTGGACCCTGGGTGATCCCACTGCTCATTCTTCAAGCTAGGGGAGAACTCCAGCCATGCAAGGATCGCTGGGCACAGACCCAGCTGAAACGTGGATGGGGAGCAGTAGGAAAGTCAGCCCTCAGGGCAGCAGACTTTGGGATGCAGCTCCTCCCACCAGGGTGCTTCCCAGGGCCAAGGCCCCCACCCAGACTGGCACAGCTACATGCCTAGCACCTTTGAAGCCAAGCCTCCATGGTGGGCGGAGTCAGGCATGGAGTTGGCACTCAGTCACTTATTCATTCATTCAATCTAAAGGCATCTCTGAGAGGCTGCTTAGCTCCTGGTTCCGGCTGAAGCAGTTGGTAGCCATAGCTAGCCAGCCTGCCCTCTCCCGCGTCTGTCAGCCACCACCTGACATTGTCCCTGCTTCCGGGGAGGCTCAAGCCCTCTGAACTATGACTTTATCCCCTGAGAAGAAACAGGATCCTCCCGCCGTAAGATCTTGGACTATTGGTGTGCAAAGGTTGAGGGTCCCTGGGGGCGGCCTAGACCAGTGGTTATAAGGCTGTAAGGTGTGAGGTCAGGTTCCAGCACTTACCAGCTGTTTGGCATTGTGACTGAACTCCTCTGAGCCTCAGACTTCTTGCCTGTGAAATATACAATGTTACTGGTTCTGGTCATCAGGAGGATGGAATGAAAGCGCGTGGGTTGCCCTGTGCGTCGTGCAGTGTCTACCTTTTGGTCAGTCCCCTACAACTGGCAGTGGTGACGATGATCCCACTCTTCACAGGGTGGCACACAGCCTCTAAGTGACAGGTCCGGGGCCTGCTTCCTGACTCCCAGAGCCACTGACTTCTAAAACTGGCTCAAGGCTTTTCAGAGCCCCTTCTGGGCAGGAGAACATTCTGAGCAGCACGAGGGACGGGGGAGGGGTCCTTGGGTCTGTATACAACAGGATGCCACGTGAATCTTCAAGAACTTCACAAGCCTGGCCCTCCTCCCCCCAGGAGAGACCAGCACACAGGCCCTCTATCGCCCCAGACCTGGAAACCCAGCTGGCATGTCCTCTGCAGGAGGCGGCTTATACGGGTTCTCACTAACCCCTCTGGGATGCCTCAAGTTTCTGGTAAGAGCAGGGAGGTCAAGGGGCCAGTTTACTCCTGGCTGCTGGGAGAACTCAAGAACATGAGAAAATGCCTAGGTTGTTTTCAGATGGGGCAGGATCAGTTTGGGGGAATGTGCGTGCCCAGGGCCCCTGGACTGGGTCAGCCCAAGCAGAGAGGACTGGAGATTGGGCAGATCCCAGGTGGGAAGCCAGGGGGCCTGGGTTTTAGTCCTGGTGCAGCCCCTTCCTGGCTGTGTAGCCTTCATCTGTGGAAGAGGGTCATTAACTCAATTGTTGCTGAAAGCCCTGCTGGATTTAAAGGGCATCGTCCGGGAAGCCGGGCCGGAAAGGCTGCCTTCTCCATGCCTGGACAGCCTCTGCAAGGGAGAAAGGAGGAGCAGATACTGCCTTGCCCTGGCACAGACACAGCTGGAACCTGAGCCCAGAGGGGGTTTGGAGGGCCAGAGCCTTCCTGGGCCACCCACACTGCCCCACAGCCCTGATGGCGCCGCTCTGCCTCAGACCCCATGGGGTGTTGGGGTCAGAATGTCCTGCTGCCTCGAACCCTATTGGGAGCTGGCTGCCTTGCTCACCTTTTAATCTGGGGCCAAGGCGACAAGGCTGGAGGGAGCTGTTGGAGAAAAGGCAAGATATTGAATCCTGAGAGTCCAGTCTGCTTTCCAGGAGACGGAAAGACTGGAACAGCCTCCAGGCCTGCTCCTCCATGAGGCAGACATGCCTGAAGCAGCAAGGATGCTGAGCCTGGGTACCCACTCCCGACATTCAAGTGGACCAGGCTGAGGCAGTACCAGGAAGATGAGTGTTAGAGGCAGCAGCAAGCACCAGGCCCCCTCCCTGGCGTACCCCTCACAAGTCAGAATACGAGGCTCAGAGAGGGAAAGTAACCTGCCCAGAGTCACACAGCAGAGTGGCAGATGGGACATGGGCTTTGGAGTCAGGCTGACCTTGGTTCAAATCCCACCTCCACCACCGAGTCCTACGTGCAGAGTAGGGTGTCTGGGAAGATGGAAGACAGTGTGGTAAAGGGACCCTACACAGGGTGTGGTACCTGTTGGGTACACTGATGACCACTGTTACTAGCGTGACATCTTCATGGGCAAGCAAGGGGGTGGTGGCTGAACTCAGAACTGGAAGGGTAAGGGACTGTGCAGGACACGACAGGGACACCAGATGGGTTGGGGTTCAGGCCACACCTGGCCATACCCTCTGCTCTGCCACTGGAGACCTCAGGGCCACGTGGGGAAGATGGGATTGGACTCCAGGCCATAAGCCCTGTCTGCCCAGGAGAGACAGTGGCTGTGTCCCAAGGCCCTGGAGGACAAGGCCACGGTCTGTGGTTGGAGGCAAGGGAACATGTCACAGAGAGCAAGGGAGAAGGGGTGAGAGGAGGAGCGTAGACCCCTGGCTGGCATCAGGAGTCCCTGGGGAAATTCTGTCACCAGCTGGCCTGAGCCTTTTAGGGCCTGAAGTCAGGGTTCATAAGGTACAAGGAGCAGGGAGCACAGCCCAGCTGGTGCTAAGTGATTTACTGGAACCCTCGGAGAACCTGCTTCCACAGTCCATCGCCTTTCCTGCTTCTCTCCCCAGTTTGGGTGCCCTCTGATGACATGACAGCCTGTACAGGACTGAAAATCTCCCCCAGCTCCCATTCAACCCCCCAGCTCCAGCCTCCTTCATAGTCTGGCTGGCTAAGGCCTCTGATTTCTTCATTCCTAGACTCCAGAGGAGAAAAGTCTGAATGGCCACTCACCAGCCAACAGGTTGGCTGCCTTGAAGTCAGGTGCCCATCCCCTTGTCCAGTCGGCTGTGGCCAAGGAGCTCAACCCTGCACAAGCCGAGTTGGGGTAAAGACGGTGCAGAAAGCGTGAAGGATTGGATCAGCTACCTATTTCTGCGTAACAACCACACCCAAAACAACCGTTTATTTGTTCCTAGCTCTGGGACTTGGGCAGAGCTTGGTGAGAACAGCTCGTCTCAGTTCTGTGTGGCGTCGACCGGGGAGACCTGACGGCAGCTGAAGGTCCCAGTTGGTCTGTGACCTCAGCTGGGAGGCCGGAGGGGCTGCCGGGCCGCTGGCTCCTCTCTTTCTGCACGGTCTCTCTGAGTTAGCTGGACTTCTTTAGGGTAGCTCAGCACTCCAAAGTGACGTAATGGAAGCTCCCAGTCTCAAGGCCGAGGCCAGGCAGACCCATAGCACCACACTGGCTGCGTTCCGTTGGTCAAGGCAGTCTCAAATCCCTCTAGATTCATCGAGCGGGAGCAGAGCCCAGCTCTCACTAGGGCAGGCTGCAGTCACACAGCAAAAGGGCACGCGGGCTGCGAGAGCTGTCGCAGCGCCTTTGAACGTCACCTTCCACAGGGATCTCCGTTGTGCCTTCTTCCTTTGAGGAACCACTCATGCGTGCAAAGCCCCGTACGGTTTGCTCAGGAGTAGGGGGCTTAGCGAGAGATGGTGACTGGTAAGGGAAGAGCCAGGACCTGGATCCAAGTTTGCTGTGCAGTCCGAGGCCCTTTCCATAGCGAGGGTGCAGGGGAAATATGGCGATAATCACAATAGCTAGTGTTTATGGAGCGCTCGTGCCAGGCCCCAGGCCAGATGCTCTATGTGCCTTCTCTTATTTCATCTTCCCAGGAGGAAGGGCCTACACATCCCCTTTCAGATGGGAACACTGAGGAGAGACTGTCGGGGACCACCAGCCGGCAGGTGCTGATGCCAGGATTCACACTCGGGCGTCAACGCTTCCCTGAAAGAAAGCACCACATTGGGCCCGAACCGCTCCAGACTCAGGCTTCTCATCTGTGAAGTGGGCACGGCCTCTTTTCTTTGTGGAAGCTGGCGGAGGGTGTGCTGTGGCCTGGGTGGGTGAGCACATGGTGAGGGGTGGTGGGGGCATGCGCAAAGCTTCCGCCCATCCTGCTTCCCCCGTCCTGGCCCCCAGCCCACCTGGCATTCCTGTGGGGCCCTGAGACCAGAGCACGGCACCCAGGCCCTGCAGCCTGCTCTGAGGGACTGGCACTCTAGGCCTGGCCTGGTCCCTGCTGGGCCACTGGGGGCCACGGGGCAGGGGTCTAAGAACAGCAGCCACACAACACATCCCTGGGAGGCAGGGCCCTCCCCCAGGAGCTGCAGCCTCTGCCTGCCTGAGAAAGCTGATTGCTCAGCCTGGAAAGGGATTTACAGCCTCCCCATAAGCCTATTATGGCTCGTCCTGCTGCCCCAGCCCAGGCCCTGTCATCCTGCCAGGTGACAGTGCTGGTGTCTGAGAAGGAGTCACAGAGGCTGAGGGACATCCCAGTCCTTGGCTCCAACCCTTCCTTCTCCAGCCTTCAGGTCAACCCAGGAGGCCTCTCCACGCCCTGGATGTGACCCCAGCAGGGACCCAAGGGCTGGCTGTCCCTGTACCACCCGCTGCCTACACCCCCTCACTCCCAGTGTGGACTGTGACACACAGCCATGGAGACAAGCCTATCCTGGGACTGGAGTGGCAGGGTGTTCCGGAGGAACAGAGGAGGAGGAGGAAGCTGGAGGCGGAAGAAAGAGAAACCCAGGCAGAAGAGAGGACGGGTGGGCCCTCCTGGTGATTCACCCCTCCCAGTTCCCAGGTTCCAAGCTCAGCCCAAAGGCAGCAGTCAGCATGGCCGACTCCGTTCTGCTGATGAGAACCACAAACCTTAGAGAGGCCCAGCCACTGCCCAAGGTTGCATGGATATGCCATGGAGCCCCGGAAACCACAAAATGCCCCTTGTGTGCACTCAAGGGAAACTGAGGCAGGGGGAGGGAAAACTGAGGTACAGCATTTTGTGACAGGCCCAAGGTCACAAAACAAGTCTGTTGACAATAGCACCCGTTCTGATTCAGCTGAACTGGGAGGTGGTCACTTCCAAGGCACCCAGAAAACCTTCCCATGGGAGACACAAGGTCAGACTGGCCCCAGGGGGACACGCATTCCCAGGGGCCGGAGCGGCAGCTGGAGGCTCTGACTTCCTGCATTGCTGTCTGACTTGCAGACATTTACATAGCTCATTAAAAAATATGGCGTCGTAAAGAGGAGAGACGCCTCGTCCCCCGCTGCCTGCCAGCCCAGAGCCTCTTGCAGGACACTCCAAGGGCGCAGGGAGCAGACCTGGACGGGAGGAGGCATGCAGCCGCCGCCCCGCAGCACCAGAGCCGGGGCTGGGGAAGCTTTCGAGGCATCTGTTTGCCTGGGCTCTGTCCACAGCCCAGCGCCAGGAGGTGATTTGACCTTGCATAAGACCCTGAGCGTCTCTGGACTGACCTCTCCCAAGGGCCTGGGAGAAGCCTGCACTGGGTCTCGCACATTCTTCCAGCCTCAGGGTTCACCCCAGACCTCAGTGATGTCCCCTATCTCACATCCCTGCCCCCATGCTGCTGCCAAAGTGAAGCAGAGTCACAGCCTTTCTAGAAGAATGACCTTTATGGGCCCAGCCCTACACCTGGGCTTATAAATCCCCTTCTCCACGCCATGCAGTCACCTGGAGCAGAGCAAGGGGGCTGCTGACCCATCCGCCTGCCCCCACACAGGACCGACTCTTGCCCACTGCTCAAGCGCAGCTCAGTCCGGAGCCAGGATGTCCAAAGCCCCCAGGACACTTGCTATCAGAGAAGTCACTCTCCTCCACCCAGAGGTCACCTTTCTGGAGTCTTCCCATGTCCTCAGGCAGCCTGCCAATCATCAACCACCTGGGGGGAGCCCCTCTGCCTCACTTTCCTTCTCTATATATCCAGAGATGTCTACGACATGCCCTGAGAGCCCAACCAGACAAGACGGTCTCTGGGCAATGACAAGGTCCTCTGCCCATGGTGAGTCCAGGCGGAGCCCCCCACTGGGAAGTAGGGACTGGGAACATGGGGCAGAACGGTCTGACCACCGGCTGGCACCTGGCTGGCCAGGAGCCAGGAGGACAGCTATTCCCTTTCTCCTGTGGGGCAGCTGAAAGGGACAGGAACGCTGCAAGGTTGATGGGCTCCCAGGGCTGCCCAGAGGCAGGGAGGACTGCTGGAAGTTCAGGGTAGATGGGGGATTGCTCTGTGTTGAGGCAGAAGGCTGTAGAGGCCAGGGTAGCCCATGGAGGCATCCAGGTCCCAGCTGTGCCCTCCAGCTGACCTCCAGCCCAACTCCCACAACAGAAAGCTCTCCACACTTGCGGGAAGACGAGGACAACTCCTGGTGAGCACCCCGAAGCCATGGAGCCCAGTGTCCCACAGGCAGTGGCGGGCTAAGGGACAGTGACCATTCATGTAGAGAGAGAAGATCAAAAAAGGCACCAGCTTTGCAAGTCTCCCCGGGCCCTTAGCTCCAGTTCCCCTGGCTTAGGATGAGGAAAATCTGCTTTGAACACTTCATCCTTGCCCTTGAAGCCTCCCCTGTGCCAGAGGCAGAATTGCCCCTCCTTCTGGCTCTTGCTGCTCATGTGGAGGATAGGTCGGGTGTGGGTGGATAGGGAAGCCGAGGAAGGGTGTTGTGTAGCACACCAGCCAGGCAACGGGGAGCTATGGTGGGTGCTTGAGCATGAGAGGGACACATCTCAGAATCTGAGGAGGAAAGGCTTGAGGCGTGGGAACAGAGGAGGCAGAGACTGAGGCTTGTTCCTCAGGATGAGTGTGCACGGCTCTGTGCTCACACACACAATGCCCATGTGCGCAGACAGGCGCGGGTGTGCACACGGAGGAGCTCGCATAGGTACAGCCTCACATATTCTCCCACACAGCCTGCAGCAATTCGTGTCCACACAAAACCTTTTCACAGCACAAACCATCAACGTACACCAGACAAATAACTGTCCCATTGGAACACTCAACACGCGACACTCACCCTGGCATTCACACGAACGCACAGACCCACAGCGCAGCCCCCTCCTGCACTCACACAGAGGCACAGACACGTGCGCATGCCGGTCTCCACTCCGTGGCCTCCCCGCTTCCTGGGATCAGAGCGCGGTCAGGCTGGTCCCTGTCCTCAGTGCTCTCACCCTCTCCCGCATCTCCCCTCCACGCGCCCCCCACACACGTGCGTGCAGGGGAGCAGCCGCAGGAAGCCTCGCTTCCACTCCCGCCCTGGGAGCCGCGGCCAGCCAATAAGAGCACGCCGGGCACTGTCTCCTAGGCGACCAGACTGCGCTGCCTGGCTACGGGATGGGAGGGGCGGGGGGGCATGATCGCAGGGACCCCCGTCCCAGCCCCCGCATCACTTGAGACCCTTGTGCCCCTGACCCTCATACTCAAAGGGTTAGAAAGGGGCTAGGCTGAGGGCAGGAGTGGCAGGGGTGCCTCAGAGGCACCTGAAAATGAGGTAAAAATGAATCCCAGAGACACCCCTCCCTATGGGTGGGCCGGGGACAGGTGCGCGTCCTGCCAGAGGTGAACTGTGTGGCTGCCAGGGGACCTGGCGCAGCCTCCAGGAAGCCTCTGTGACTCAGTCCTGTCACCTCCACAGGATTTCGAAGAGATTACATTGACCTCCTTTCTCTTCCCCAGATGCCCAAGCTCCTTCCCCTCCAGGCCTCACCATGTGTTCCTCCCTCTGCTCGGAATGTTCCCTACCCTCTCCCCAATCTCACACACGCGGGCACACATACACACACACGCTCACTTTTTTTCTGGCAAACTGCAGCTTTAGGTCACACACACACACACATTCAAAATCAGTCCCCTGGTTTAGGGCCTGTGTAAATGGGGACTAGGCATTACCAGTCCTTGAGTTTTGATCACGTGGAAACACAAGCCGTACGTTGAGGTAGAGGCTGGTCAAAGCTGCTGAGTGCAGCGCTTTAACAGCATGGGGTCTGGAGCCAGATGACCTGGGTTCAAATCCTGGCTCTGCCACCTACCAGCTATGTGACTTTGCACCAGTTGCCCATGTAACTTGTAAGGGGTAAGTCAGATCATTCCTGCAAAACACATCACAGTGTCTGGTGCAGAGCAAGTGACTGGTAAATGTCAGCTTCTACTGTTATTATTCTTGCAAATTCCTCATGCAGCTTCCAGGCCCCTGCTTTCATTCAGAACATTCAGAACTGTCATGGATCTCTAGACCAGGTGACTCAACGGTGGTGGGCAAGAGGGCTTGTCCTTGCCACACCGCCAGACCCATTCCAACACCAGGTGCCCTGTCCAGAAGGAAGGCTCGTCTCATTGGGGTGGACAGTTAGAGTCCACGGTGACCACCAGTCATAACTGTCTTTGACCATATTGGATGGGCAAGCTTACCCATCTCTCTCTGTAGGAACACTACAGGCAGGCGTGATTTCTAGCAGGCCCTATGCTGAGACCCTGCAGGCTTTCTCGATCTCCAGCTCCTGGCCCATCTACTGCCACTACTGGCTTCAGAGAGAGCCGTCACTGTTCATTCCTCCTGCTCCCCCTGGAAGGCAAGGCTGTTCCTCACCAGAGTGTGGTCTCGGCTGCAGGAAGGGGCTTTGCTCAGGGTGTCCTCACTGCTCCTTCATCCCACACCCAGTCTGTATCTACACATTTATTCCAGATTGCTCATACCTCACCCATCCAAGAATCTCACTCCGGCTTTTCTCCCTGGGCCCTTTCTCCTGCCTCCGCGCCAGGTTCTAGCCCAGCTCAGCTGTCACTCTCTGTGTGGCCCCCGTCAGTTTTCCCTCCCTGGGTTTTCCTCTCTCCATCTGTAAGATGATGTAATGATTCTTGCTCTGGAACACTCTCTCCCTTCCTTCTTCCCACTTACTCATTGGACACCTACTTTCATCAGTCACCGGCTAGGCATGGGAATATTATGAGGAACAGGCAAGCAAAGCTCCTGCCCTCAGGGAGCTTACAGTCTGAGGGGGAGACAGACTCCAACGAGGGGATCACTCAAACAATACACATTCGAAAATTGTGATCAGGGATACGAGTCCCAGGCATTACAAGAAACTACGCCGGATGGGAGAGGAGCAGGCTCTGCGGTTCACCGAGCGCTCTTCAGCCTGGATGACAGCGACAGAGACGATGGGAGTAATCACAGCTCTCAGCTTCCAAACGCACCCTGTGTGGATGGTGGGCCCCACCTCTTCAGCAGCATCTCTCGGGGACCCGGGCCCAGGTGGAGCTGTCCTCAAACGGGCAGCCCGCCTTCCTCTCACATCTGGTCTCCACTCTGGGGACAGGCAAGCAGTAGCCCCCTACTCCCTCACCACAGCGGGACCTTCACTCTGCCCTGTTTTGCATGATTGGTTTCTGGTGAGAGCCATTGGAAGCGATCTGGCATACCCAGGTTTACATCTCTGCTCTGCCCTAACCAGCCAGACACCCTGGGGCACATTGCTGCACTTCTGTGCAAAAGAGGATCACTATTCCCACCTGACATGGGTGCTGGGAGACTTGCACACCATGACCATGGAAAGTGCCTAGCTTGTGGGTGTGCCCAACAGGTGCCAGCTGCTGCCCTGTGCTGGCCCTCCACGGAATGGAGTGTGGGGCTCTGGGCTGGGACAAGTTTTAGCTTTCAGTGCTCTGTATCCAAAACTATCTGACTGCAAGGAATGGTATTTGAAGACGTCCTCTAACAAGGTTTCTGAAGGATATGGAGTCTCAGGGAAGCCCATGCCAGCCTGGGGGATGGGGATGCACTCGCTATCTCTCCTGTTGGCTCAGCTCCTGGCTGCACATCAGCTCAGGTCACCTGTTCTTCTCTGCAGAAGGAGTGGCTTCCTCTTCCGCCCAAGGTGTCTAACTGAGCACAGTTACCCTAAGATGGCAGCCTCAGATCCCCAGAGCAACTTAGCCTCCATGTTCAATTCCAAATCCCCAAGAGAAACTGCCACGGACCAGGATTGGGTCAGGTGTCCGCCCTTGGTCCAATTAGCTGAAGCAGGACCAGAAGTTTGGGAAGGCCAGCTCTTAGAGGTTGTGGGACCTTGCGGTACGAGTGTGGGTGGAGTGAAAATGATGGTTTTCCCTAAACCAGCGTCCTCAATCCTGGCTGCACATAGGAATCACCAGGGGAGCTTTAAAACACACTGATAGCTAACTCCCAAAGATTCTGATTTCATTGGTTCACGGTGCTGCCTGGGTAACAAGAGTTTCAAGATTCCCCAGGTGATTCTAATGTGCAGCCAGGGTACAGACCACTGCTTTAAAGGCCTCCTGGTAGCCGAGTCCACACTGCAAATGTCACTCGTTCCTCTAGTTGGGTCTTACTTCAGGACAGGTGAGAGGTTCACCCTCCATGGCCTAAATCCAGGTTTCCTGGCCAGCCATAGAGAAGATAAAGTCAGAATTCCCATTCCCAGACCTAGTCCAGCGCTTGGGAATCAAAATGTCTAGAAAGGACCCGTAGTGAGTCTTATCAGCAAGTCAGCTGGGGGACACTGGGCTAAATGGTAGCTTTACCCATTGTCAACACACCTGCCATACACGATCATGGGAGGAAGTCAGCCCAGGTGCAATGAAAACTTCCAGGGAGCCAAACAGGGAGGATATTAAGTTTTGTTTTTGTATTTGTTTTTGTTTTTTCTGAGACAGAGTTTCGCTCTTCTTACCCAGGCTGGAGTGCAATAGCAAAATCTCAGCTCACCGCAACCTCCGCCTCCTGGGTTCAAGCAATTCTCCTGCCTCAGCCTCCCAAGTAGCTGGGATTACAGGCGCATGCCACCATGCCCAGCTAATTTTTTTGTATTTTTAGTAGAGACGGGGTTTCACCACGTTGACCAGGATGGTCTCAATCTCTTGACCTCGTGATCCACCCGCCTCGGCCTCCCAAAGTGCTGGGATTACAGGCGTGAGCCACCGCGCCCGGCCGGATACTAAGTTTTTAGCCAACCCTGCGCCATTGTCATCAACAGAGGCCAACCAGTCCCCTCTGCTTTTCCTGAGAGCAGTAGGTGGTGGGAACAGGCCTGACCTCCCCAGACCTCTGTGCCACAGAAGAGTGGATATTTGTGTGTGTGTCTGCTCAGAAGGGCCCCTGTCTATGTGAGGTGCTCCTTGCCCCACTACTCAAATCATACAGTATGAATAGGAACTGCTGTCTTCTCATGCAACCCACTACCCTGGGCATGGCCTGGTCTGGGGGAGGCCACCTGATCCAAGCTGGTCAGTGACACTCACATCTCCTTGTTGCTATGTGTGGACAAGGAATTGGCGCCTGCCTCAAGTACTGCTAATCAGAATCATTCCCTGGGATAGCTGAACTTGGAACCGGAGAGTGTCACTATCAGTTTTTCTCTGCAGTGCGGCTGGGACAGGTGACCCTGGGGGCTACCAAGTGCCAAGTCTGCAGGTCACAGAGGATGTGGGGAGGGGCAGAACCAGGCTACAGGAGCTCCTGATTCTCCTTTTCTCTGTGGTCCCCTGAGTCTGGCTTTCAGCGGGTTCTGAGGTCTGGGACCCAACACGTACAGGGCACAGCAAAATTAGCAGCTTCACCATCACACCACGGAGCACAGATCCCCGCTTCCTCCTTTCCCAGCTAACTCTACGTCTTATCTGAGGGTCGATTTCTCGTCACCTCAGTCCTGGTGTCAGTCTCTGTCTTAAAGCCAGTTTCAGTGGATTTCTGTCCTTCTCAAACTGCCCTTTGAATATAAGGTTACGGAGGAATTTTAGGAAACGCAGTTGCAGAATGAATTGCCAGGCCTCCCTCTCCCAAACTGAACACCACCCATCTGAGTCTGTCTCCACCTGGAGCTGCAAAGTCTCTCCTCTCTATTCCCTCTGCATATCTGTTCCTTCCTCCTCCTTGTCCCCTCTTCTCCTTCGTTTATCAACTTGAACTTAGCTGTGCTTGACCACCCCAAAATGGCAGCCCCTGCCGGAGCCAACACACCTCGTGTTTCAGCTCCCTGCAGCTAACCTAATCTCTGTGCCCTGATTTCAAATTCCCATGAGACACACTCTGATTGGATGAGTTTGAGTCAAGTGGTCTCAGCCTGGCCCAATCAGCTGGGGCTGGGGGAGGGCTGCCATGGAGAATGAGCTGCCCTCCTGGCTGGGGAGAGGGATGCGCTGACCAGCATGGTAAGCTCTGCAGGTACACTGACTGCTACCCTAGAGGCGTCAGAGAGTATGGGCCTCGGAAAGGCCCCACCTTATTCACTATCTCCTGGACACCATCGCTGGAACTCTGGGACATGAGGGAGGTTACTTTGGACAGATTTCAGTGAAGCCCCACTTTCTCCACGACAGCTTGTTCTTCAGCAAGTCAGGAAGAGGGTGGGGGTCTCAGCCAGTGGGGCAGCTGGCGAGAAGGCATGGGCAGGGGTGACCCTCACCCTCAGCCCCTAGGCAGCAGCTGCAGGCCTGCTTTGCATCCTGTCCAGATATTTCCAGTAAATAAACATTGACGCTTTCGATATCATGTTAATTTCACAGGCGGCTGCTCTGCTGACAGTTTCCACACTCCGCCAGCGTCTCTTGTCAGTTTTATACTCACAGGCGGACGCCAGGCTTGCTCACGGGCCGCCCGACG
This sequence comes from Aotus nancymaae, assembly GCF_030222135.1. Classification (NCBI taxonomy): domain Eukaryota; kingdom Metazoa; phylum Chordata; class Mammalia; order Primates; family Aotidae; genus Aotus; species Aotus nancymaae. Next base: position 74,484,355 of record NW_026988414.1, read on the forward strand.
TACAGACATAAAAACAAATGACTCAGAAAAGCCCTGGGAAGAGGGGAATGACACAGGTGCCGGGCTAGGGAGAAGCGGTCCTGTCCAGGGACCCAACATCGACGAGGGCACAGGCTTAGAATCCACGAGTGTGACCTTGGTCAAGCATCACCACCTTTCTGGACCATCGTTTCTGCATCTGTGAAAAGGGGTTCATGTTGTAGTGACGCTTCTTTGGGAACCTGGGCGACCCCTGCCTCTTAAAGCCCGTTAAACTTTCCAGGAGAATCCAATCCGAGTAATGGTTGTTGCCTGGCTTTGACTTTCAGCACAACCCCTGGAGGCAGTTTAAACCGAAATGTATCACCATTGTACAGATGAGAAAGTAGAGGCTTAATGCAGGGCAGTGATCTGCTCAGTGTTACAGCAGAGACAGGAGCAGAACCAAGGCAGGACCTGGGGCTCCTGCTCCTTCAACAGCTGTCAGCTGCATAAGCCAGGGTTCTCGGGCCACAGGGGTGTTGGGGCTGGGGACCTTGTCTTGTCCCAAGCATAGCTGAGCCAGCCCCTTGGAGCCTCTAGGCTTCTTCCTAGCATGCGTAGTCATGAGGTCTCACGCATATGCACGGTTATTCCTGTTCTAAGCTGAGCTAGGTGGCACTTTCCAGCCATCACCTCCTCATCATAGGAGTCCTCCTGCGCTCTAGGACTCCTGCTGTTACCCCTGTTCCTGAGCCTCGGTCTCCCCTCTTCCCAGCAGCCCACCAGCACCCCCTCCCGGTCCCATGCCAGCCTCCAGTGGAAGCTAAAAGGGGGGCAGCTGGATGCCAGGTTAACTCTTTCCTTCTCTGGCCACCCCTGCACCCTTCCTCCAGGTGGGAAGCCATGCTGTGTCCGCTGGGCCAGTCCTGCCACACAATCCTGCACCACACCCCCAAAGGCCTACCTAGGTTGGATCCCAAGAGGGACCAGGCTGCAACTGGATCACAAGCAACTGCAGTGACACTTCCTTGTTGGCCATTCACTCCCTGAATGAAGGCTTCACCAGCCTAGGAAGACATCTGGGAGCACTGCAGCCTGGGGAGATGGGGGCAGGGGGCCATGTCTCAGCCTCCCGATTGCTGTCGAGGGAGGCTCAGATGGCCATCTTCTCTGGGGGCAGGGCTCCCGGACGACCACACCACACCTCACACCCACATAGTCCTGGCGCCTGCTTCTGCTCGATAAAGACTTGGTAATGGACCAAAGTGAATTAGAGTCATTAACACGGGTATCACGGGCAGGCAGAGGTCGGCGCCTGCCCTCCACGCCCAACCCACAGTCTGGTGGACTTGGGCAAGGCTTTCACCTCTCTGAGCCTCAGGGCCCACCCCCCTGTAAATCAGGGCATAAGTGACCCCCTCAGATGGCTTCCCATCACCTGCAGGTTGCTGAGGTCAGCATTCAATGCCATCTCCCTAGGCTCCCCCGCCCCTCATAGACATTCATGTGCTCACATAGCCAGCAGGATGCACCAGGCACCAACATGTCTCCAACCCTCACACGCGTGCTCCCTCTAACAGGAAATTCATTTCTTTCTCCCTCACCCTGCCCCTAGACTGCTCAACTCCTGAGCAGACCTCAAACCCCTGTTATACAGTTACCTCCTCCAGGGAGGCTTCCCTGACTCATCCCCACCCCAGTCTGGCTTAGGGGGTCTGCTCAGGGAGGGAGGCTGGAGGGGTCTCTGCCCTTCCTTCTTGACAAAAACCCTTTGGAGAAAGGGCGCCAGAAGGAGCACTCGGAACTACCCCCCAATGCCTGTTCTCGAAGTCCGGCTGAAGAAAGTGCCTACTGTGCGCCGAGCCCTGGGGTCTCCACCCCGGGGTCTGTTACCTAACCAAGAGAACCACTCATAAGGGAAGTTATGTTTTGGACAAATTTGAAAGAAGTTCCACTTTCGCCTTGAGCAGTTGCCCAGGAGAGCTTGTTCTTCAGCAAGCCAAGAAGAAAGCAGGGGTCTGGAGCAGGGACCCTGCTTCCCTCTGTCATCCGCAATGGCGTTCTTGCCTATTTAGGTGTCTGCCTTGCTCACCAGGCTTCCCACCCACTGTGTGAAGCCAGAGCCCAGATCTTACTCCAGGGCTTGGCACACAGTAGGGCGCTTTCTTCAGCTGGGCTTCCAGAACAGGCAATGAGGGGTAATTCCATGTGCTCCTTCAGGCACCCTTTCTCCAAAGAGTTTTCGGTCAGAAGGAAGGCCACGGGCCCCTGCACCTCCCTCCCTGCCCTCTACCCTGTCCCTTCTCGGCACCCTCAGAATCACTTACTTTTTACAGATTTTTCCTCCTTAATTACAGTCCATGTAACAAATAATAAATAAACTAGAGGGAGGGAGGGAGGGAGGGAGGGAGGGAAGAACAAGGAAGCCGCCAATCTCTTGCTGCCACATTCCAGGAGCTCTGAGCCGGGACAAAAGGAGCTGGGAGGGAGGAACAGGGGTGTTCAAGCTGGAGAACAGCTCGCTCTCAGTTTCTCCTGCTGTCTTTCTTGCTGGTACTGTGACCCTCCTCCCCAAACCCTCACCCCAACCCCCCCATGCTAAGACATGAGGCACTGGAGCCTCTCCAGACCGCAGAGAACTTCTGGACCATACCAAGCAAATCGAAACTGCCTAGGCCTCTCCTTCCCTGGACCCTGGGCAGGGAATTGTCTCCTGAATAAAGATAATCAATGACAATGGCCATTTTTGAGGGCCTTTTATCTGCCAGGCTGTTCGCTCACCCACTACGTCTGACCCTCACCCTAGATCATTCTGCAGAGGAAGAAACAGGCCCCAAAGATTAAGTGATCTCCCCTTATGAGAGGGTCTGATTGCAGTCTGCACTGCTCACTAAATCACACAGCGTCCTCATGAGCAAGCCTCCCTCCTGGGAGGGAGCAATACCCCGCCCGTGGTTTGAGCACCTCTTAGGGTTTTCACACCATTCTCGTTTTTTTTGGAGACATAGTCTCACTCTATCCCCTAAGCTAGGGTGCCGTGGCACAATCTCGGCTCACTGCAGCCTCCGCCTCCTGGGTTCAAGCGATTCTCTTGCCTCAGCCTCCACAGTAGCTGGGATTACAGGCGTCCACCACCACGTGTGGCTAATTTTTTGTATTTTCAGTAGAGACAGGTTTTCACCATGTTGGCCAGGCTGGTCTCGAACTCCTGACCTCGTGATCCGCCTGCCTCAGCCTCCCAAAGTGCTGGGATTACAGGTGTGAGCCACCGCGCCCGGCCCTCTTCTTTTTTTCTCTCTGTCCTGTGTATGGACAAAGCAAAGCCGCTGAAATCCTTTCCCCGTTTTTCACTGCACAAGGTGGATGGGTGGAACTTCATTGCAAGGGATGTAAAAGCTAAACACAAAGGAGCCCCTCCCCCTTAAACAAAAGAAGAAAACTCATCTATTTTTATAAAGCGTGAAATCATGATGGCCAAGTCCTGACTTCTAATCCATCAAAGCCACAGCACCCTGCGTGGGACAGTCAGGACCCCGTGTCCACTGGGCTGGCTCTGGGGCTCTGACGGAGTCTGCCACTGACGGACTCCCTGGAGAAAAGGCGGACCCCGAAGAACAAACCACCCAAACCCCAGCCTCCCCAGGCGGAAGCTGATTCCCTCTGTCCGTCAAGAGCCCTGTCTGTCAGAGGAATCTGGACTTCTCTGGTTTAAGGGGTGGTGAATTCCTGTCTACCTCCCCTACCCCCAAAGGCTCTTGGCAACAGGAATGGACAGCGGTGGCCTCGGCCTCTAAAAGGATAGGAGGAGGCAGCACGCTGCCCTGAGTGTGTTCCTGCCTCTGCTCCCGGCGCACAGCTCTAGCCCACGCTCAGCTGTGTGGCGGGGTCACAGGAAAAGGTACATCTCTGTTCTCGGGAGCAGCCAGGCCGGCTGGGGAGGCAGCAGCTAGGACAGGAACAAAAGGCAGCCATGCAAGGTTTGGCAATGGATTCATTCATTCACTCATTCACTCATTCGTTGAATGTTTATTGAACACCTACTGTGTGCCCAGCATTGCACTTACTCCTGCAGGCATTGAGGACATCTTGAGGAAAAAAACTGATGAAAGTTCCCGCCTTTGTCCATCTTGTAATCTCACACAGAAGTAGTGTATATTTTTTTGTAAAGTGCCAGACAGTAAATATTTTAGGCTTTGTAGGCTACATACAGCCTCCATTGCATATTTATTTTGGTTTGTTTTCTTACAACCTTTTAAGAATATAGCGATTAGCTGGGCATGGTGACCCACGCCTGTAATTCCAGCACTTTGAAAGGCCAAGGTGGGGGAATTGTTTGAGCCCAGGAGTTCGAGACCAGCCTAGGCAACATACTGAGGCCCCATCTCTGCTAAAAATAAAAAAATACTAGCCAGGCATGATGGTGGGCACCTGTAGTCCCAGCTACTCAGGAGGCTGAGGTGTGAGGATCATTTGAGCCCAGGAGGTTGAGGCTGCAGTGAGCCGTGATCCCACCACTGCAGCACTCCAGCTTGGGCAAAAGAGCAAGACTCTGTCTCAAAAAAAAAAAAATGTAATATCTATAATAACTAGTCTTAGTTTGTGGGCTGCACAAAAACAGGCTGTTGTCTGAAGCTGATCTACAGTTTCCCACCCCTGGCCTACAGCAATGCTGTCCAATAGAAAAATAATGCTAGCCACATATTCAATTTTAAATTTCTAGTAGCCATATTAAACAAGCAAAATTAAAATAGGAGAACTAATTTTAGCAAAATCATTTATTTAAACGAATATATCTACAATACCAATGTATCTACAATAGTATCATCTCAATATGTATGTAATTTTTTTTTTTTTTTTGAGTTAGAGTCTCGCTGGAGCTCAGTAGCAGGATCTTGGCTCACTGCAACTTCTGCCTCCCGGGTTCAAGAGATTCTCCTGCCTCAGCCTCCTGAGTAGCTGGGATTACAGGTGCACGCCGCCATGCTCGGCTAATTTTGGTATTTTTTTTGTAGAGATGGTATTTCACCATGTTGGCCAGCCTGGTTTTGAACTCCTGGGTTCAAGTGATCAGCCTGCCTCGGCTTTCCAATGTGCTGGGATTACAGGTGTGAGCCACCACATCTGGCCTGGAGTGATGTTTTTTAAAAGAATATATTTTCATGTTAAAATTCTTCAATGGTTCCCCATTGCTCTTAAGGTGAAGTCCAAAGCCCTTACCACGGTCTGCACAGATGCATCACTCAGGATGCTTTGGGCTGCAAGTAACAAAATATCCAGCTGCTACTGGCTTACACCATAGAGAAATGTACTGGCTCACAGAACATGAAATCTTGAGTAGGTGGGCCTCAGGGCTGGTTGATTCAGTAGCTCAAAGATGTAATTCCTCCTTATCTTTCATTGGCCATAATTGGATCACAAGCTTATTCCTGAGCCAATCACTGATTAGGGGGGAATATTATCACTAATTTGGCAACATGGGCTCCCATGATCGGAGGTCAGTTTTCCAAACGGCATTGCTGGGAGAAGGGCAGGGAAGTGTTGTGATGCCCATTGTGTCCAATGTATGCCCCTGGCAATGGGTTCGCCTCATGCCTCCAGCTCCACCCCACCACACTCTGCCTAAGTTTCCCTGCTCCAGCCTCCCCTGGCCCACCAAAGTGCCCCCCTTGCCTCTGAGTCTTCACACATGCTGTTCCTTCTCCTTGGAACGCTTTTCGCATCCTCTGCCCCCCTCCCTGCCTTTACCTGACTGCCTTCCCTTGTCCCCTAAGCCTCAAGCCAGATGTCATTTCCTCAGGAAGACCATCCTGGTCCCCCAGTCGGGTCGAGAGTTCCATGAAAAAGGACAGGGACCACAGCCCACTCACTTCCCAGTGCCCAGAGCAGAACCTGTGCAGAGTAGGCACTCCATAAATACTTGTTAAATCGGACTGTCTTTGGGGACAAGTCCCACATCTGCCTCTGACCTTGGACATGACCTTGGCCAGGTCATGGGCTTGTCTCCAGGCCTGATCTGAGTTTGGGTTGGTAGGTAGATGGGTGTGCTGGGCACTGAGGCAGGCAAGCAAACCCAGCTCTGTGTGGCCAAGGGCCACCTGCTGCGCCTCTCTGTTTAAGGCAGGACCTGTGATGCCCGCGGAGCTCATGCAGAGCCTGGGCCTCCCCAGCAGGGACAGCTCCGAGGCTCTAAGCGAGTGGGAGGCAGGGAAAAAGCAGGATTCAGATTCTATCAGGCACTCACCGAGCCTGCTCCCTGGAGCCCCCACGCCTTTGTTCCATTTAATCAATATGTAATTAAACTGAAATCCCAGCTTAAGAATTTCCAGCAGTGCTAAGACCAGGCTTTCAGAGGGTCTGGCAGAGCCGAGGCTCCTGGGTCCTCCAGCTATTAGCCCCTCACCAGCCTGGCCTGCCTCCGCCCGCCGGGCCTCAAGGTCACCTTCTCCAGCCGACCAGCCCAGCACAGGACTCCAGTCTTCCGCTCAGCTTCTCAGGAGAAAGCACATGCTCACTGGACCCCTACCCTGACCCTGGGCCACCGAGGTTCTGGTCACGTTCATGTGAATGAGGAACACTGAGACTCAAGCCTGCTTGCCCCAGCCACCACCTCCTGTCTCCTCCCTCCTTAGTGACCCAGACAAGCTCAGCCACCCGCCAGCTGTGTGTGCTGAATGCTTGCTGTGTGCCGGAGGCATTCTGACTTCTCTGCATGCCTTAGCCCATTTCATCCTCACAACAACCCCATGAGGGAGGTACTACTATTAACTACAGTTTAACAGGAGGAAACTGAGGCCCAGAGCACCCAGGGCCACCTGCTAGTTGATGGTGGAGCCAGGACTTAAACCCAGGACCTGCTTGCTCCAGAGCCATTATGCACAAGGGCCCTGGTACGCTGGGACCTGGCTAAGGGCTGCCTTGGCGTCCACGCATCCCAGAACTTGCTCGCAGCAAACAGGCAGAAACTCCTGCCGGGGCTCACATGATCAGCAGCAAAGGATCCCAGTGATCCTGCAGGCAGCTCCGCGTTGAGGGAAGTCTGCAACTCTGCCCTTAGATCAACGCTGGCCCAGAGAAGTATGACATGAGCCACACACACAAGGCACACGTGGAAGCTAAACTTTCCAGCAACCACATTCAAAAAAGAAGCGCAATGGATTTTAAAATATATTTTCCTTAACCCATTATATCCAAAATATCATCCTTTCAACGATAGGTATTAAACATTATTAATGAGATATCATATGTGTTTGATTGTTCTGTACTTCTGAGATCCAGGACGTATTGTACTTGTGTTTTTTTGTTTTTTTGTTTGAGATAGAATCTCACTCTGTCACCCAGGCTGGAGTGCAGTGGTGCGACCTCGGCTTACTGCAACCTCCGCCCCCAGGTTCAAGGGATTCTTGTGCCCCAGCCTCCTGAGTAGCTGGGATTACAGGCCTGTGCCACCACGCCTGGCTAATTTTTGTACTTTTAGTAGAGACGAGGTTTTACCACATTGATCAAGCTGGTCTTGAGCTCCTGACTTCAGGTGATCCGCCTGCCTTGGCCTCCCACAGTGCTGGGATTACAGGCCTATTTGTGTATTTTATATTCACCGCCCATCTGGATTCAGGTGAGGCATATTTTAAGTGTTCCATAGCCACGTGTGTCTAATGGGGGTGGCTCCCCTATTAGACAATGCAGCCATAAATGGTAACACCCTGTGTTCTGATAAAATGCTCTAGAAAGGGGAAGTTGGGATTCCTGCTTTCAGGGCACTCTGAACTCACTCGAGCAGGGGACCTGTGGGAGCAGCTCCTCAGGGTGGAGTGTCAGGTGGCAGTGCATTCCCTGTCACCTTTGGGTGTTTCTGGGGAGGGGAGAGGATGGGAGTTAGAGCCCAAAACATCCGATCTGGGGGGTCTAGGCAGGTAAGGGGGTGCGGGAGCAGGCAGGAGGAGGTCGAGTCCCTCCCTTCTCCCGCTGTCCCTACCTGTCCCTAGCAGATGCCGCTGGAGACTTGGGGGTCTCTGTAGGGGAGAAAACAAAGGAGCCAAGCCGGAGGCAGCCCTGGCGCTCTCCCCAGAGTGTGGAGGGCCCAGGCACAGGTGAGCAGAGACTAGGCGTCCCCATCCAGGCCCCTCGCCCCTCCTGCCCCCGCCCCCTCGGCAGGCAAGTAAAGCTGCCCTGGGCAGAGTCGCTCCTCACGCCTCCTAACAAGCACCAAGCGTGCTGTGGCCATATCCCCCCCACCTCAGAGAGCACAGGCCCAAGCCCGGTTCCCAACAGGCCTGGCCCAGCCCAGCCCATGGAAAGGAGGAAAATGGCTCTGTCCCTTCAGGCAAGCAGAGGCCACCCTTTCCAAACAAATTGGTGCCTCACCTTCAGAAACCTGAGAAGCTGAAAGGCAACACAGTCAACATCTTATGGTGGCTCCTCCCATGCCCTGACTCAAGCCCAGGGAGGTACGACCCCGCCCCACCCCCGCCACAAGCCAGCAAGCCAGGGCCACTGGGGCCTCAAGCGTCGGGAAGCCATACTCCTGTACTATTCCAATCTGTTTTTCTGAATCTTCTACTCTTAGAATCTTCTACTCCTTAGAATTATCGTCACATCTGGCCAGGCGCACCTGTTGATCCCAGCACTCTGGGAGGCCGAGGCAAGCAGATCACCCGAGATCAGGAGTTCAAGACCAGCCTGGCCAACATGGCGAAACCCCGTCTCTACTAAAAAATACAAAAATTAGCTGAGCGTGGTGGCGGGCACCTGTGATCCCGGCTACTCGGGAGGCTGAGGCAAGAGAATCGCTTGAGCCCGGGAGGCAGAGGTTGCAGTGAGCCAAGGTCACGCCATTGCACTCCAGCCTGGATGACAAGAGGGAGATTCAGTCTTAAAAAAAACAAAAGGCCGGGCGCGGTGGCTCACGCCTGTAATCCCAGCACTTTGGGAGGCTGAGGCCGGCGGATCACGAGGTCAAGAGATCGAGACCAGCCTGGCTGACATGGCGGAACCCCATCTCTACTAAAAATACAAAAATTAGCTGGGCATAGTGGCATGCGCCTGTAGTCCCAGCTACTCGGGAAGCTGAGGCAGGAGAATTGCTTGAACCTGGGAGGTGGAGGTTGCAGTGAGCCGAGATCGCGCCATTGCACTCCAGCCTGGTGACACAGTGAGACTCTGTCTCAAAAAAAAAAAAAAAAAAAAAAAAAATGGAATTACCATCATATCTTAGATCTTTCCAATTTAGGTGTTGCAAAGGTTCCTGGAACTAAAGTGTATTAGTACATCAGTCCCTTAGAAACGCCTGGTTTAAATAGCTTCTACCTGAGCTAGACTAAGGGGCAACTGCAGCTGAAGTGATCTGCGAGGACCCGGGGCCACCCAGGACTTCCCACCCAGATGGGCTGTAGTTGGTACCTATTTCCTTTGCACGCCCTTGACGTGTGCCTTGGTGAATGTCTGACCCCTCAGCCCTGGGACCTGGGTGCTGTGGTGAGGACTTCGCTGCTGCTCATGCCCTGGCTCCCACGCTCCCCCCATCCTGGGCTTAGTCCCCTGTCGCAACCCCACTGCCCAGTGTCTTGGCCTCGGTGCACCCCCATTCCTTAGAGGAGGGGGACTCCTGCTCCAGAACACCCTAGAAATGTGAGGTTGTCTCCCAGCTAACCCAGAGGAAGAGGGCAAAGGAGCAGTGAGGTCCTTCAGAAGAAGCTGGCTGGCAGCCAGGCGCCCACTCTCTGAAAGTGAAGGGCACATAGCTGGCAGGGCAGCCTCCCTGAGCAGCCCTGCTCCCTGCCAACCCAGCCTCCTAGGTCAAGTTCTAGGGCCAGGAAAGGAACAGCACCCCTCCTTCCCCATGTATTTTACAAAATCTGGATAAGACTTGTTTCCAGGGAGTCATCCAGGACCTCAGTAACCAGCTGGAGCTGGCCCCAGACAAAGATTAGAATAAGGTTGGGGAGGCCAGGCCAGTCAACCTGGGGTTTCTGAGCTGACACGTCTGTCCAGGGCCCATCCCCACTCCTGTCCGTCCCCAGGTAATGTAGTAAGCGGATGGCAGAGCCAGGGCTAGAAATGGGTCTGGCTGGAGTGGCAGGCGTGGGGGACCTCACACAGCGGGAGAGGAGTCAACAGAGATGCCCCAGGGCGGGCAACTGTCCTCCGGGTCCTTCCGGGTCCTTCCGGGTCCTTCCGGGACGTGGGCATCCCAGGTGGAATCCATCAGGGGATCCAGGACCACCCTGGGACTTTGACCCTGAGGGAGGCCGGGGCTGGGCCCAGGGACATTAGCCAGACAGCAAGGACAGGCAGGCAGCCGCAGTTTGGCCAGGCCGCTCCAGTTGTCTCTGGCCTGGTCAGATTCCGGCGGAGATGCTGACACAGTGCTGGAGTCCTGGAAGAGTCTTTTTTAAAGGGTGCTGTCTGTGGAAGCACCCGGAGGCTTGCTTGGAGTGTAGGAGGCGCTCAGCTCAGTGCACTCTCCCTGCATCCAGATCTGTAGGACCTCAGGGTCCAGGGCAGGCGCCCAGCAGGACAGTGGCCAGAATGGGACCCCAGTGAGCAAACATGGAAGAATGAATGGGTAGGGCAGTGGGGCCAGAGCTGCAACAATAACCCCGCTCGGAATGACCAGCCCCAGGCCAGGCTGATCTGGCAGGACCGTATTTGTTCTGAGCAGGGCGAGAGGGCCCCAACTAGCCATGAGCTGGGTGGGGGCCTGGCCAGATCCATCTTTCTTGATTGGAGCTACCAGACAACTGTACCGGGGCCAAAAGAATCCTCTTTCCTGGGGATGCCCCTGCAGGCTGCCCCGCTCCTGGCCTCCCTCCCTCCTAGCTCACGCCAACCTTTAAGGATGATCTACGAGCCGCATGTGGAGAAAGGGCAAGTTGAGACTGAAGACAGAGCTAAGAAAATGTGACGTTGCTCCGGCTCCCAGGGGGCAGGTGAGAGCAGGAGGCTGGCTCAGGGGCCTGACAGCCATGGCGATCACACTCCTCCCAGCCTCCTCCCCTCCCACTCCCGCCAGGACCCTCCTTTGGAGCAGGTGGCAAAGGTTCTCAGGCCCTGTTACAAAGGCATAGCTGGGGGATCCAGCCCTGCTTTCAGAGCCAGCGTTGTCGGGCCCAGAGCCCCATCTCCCAGCTCTCAATCTTTCAGCTGCCTCTGAAATAGCACCTGGAGTTACCAGGATGGGAGGAGGGGTCAGTGGAGCAGGGTTGGTTTGTGGAGGTGATTTTCAGGTTCAAGGGCCAGTATGTGCCTGGAGACCGTGGGAGGCACACAGCTCGGCTGAGAACCCCAGGGCCTTGGCACAGCAGTGTCTGGGAGGCATGGGCATGGTGCACAGCTGAAAACGAGCCCCTACTTTAGTCCAGAGATTCCCAAACTGCCATCATTCAAGGCCCACCTTGTGATTTTTGCCCAGCCATCACGTGATCTATACTATTCTTTAAATCAACTTATTTATCTAAAAAGTTTATTTTAAAAGGCACTTTTCTCCTGGTACCTTAAGAGAAAACCCAGTCTCAATTTTCACAAGTAGAAGGCAATGTATTTTCGGTTAAGGTGAGAAGGTCTGCAGAAGTTGGAGGTGTTGAAGGCCTACAAGCACCAACTACGGACGTTCTCGATGTTTCCAGAAGGCTGGACACCAATCGAAAGCTGAGCAATGTTCTAACCGGGTGGCGCTTTCATGACATGACGGCGTGTCCACGTGTGACCCAGAATGACCTCGCTGCCACCAGGCATCACCTGGTCCTCCGCCGTCATTCTTCCTGCCCGGACGGCCACCGTCTCTGGTCAAGGTTATCACAGCGGCCTCCTTGTGGTCTCCCTGCCTCCACCCCATCTCCTCCCCACAGTCTGTCAAAACAAGTCAGGCCTCCTCCCACCTCACTCAGGAAAAGACAAAGTCCTCCCATGATCTCGAGACCCCATTTCTTCTCCAGCTGCTCCTCCTGACACTTCCCAGCTCCCTGCACTCCAGTCCCCAGACTGTTGCCAGGAGCCCACCAGGGCCTGGGCACCTGCTATCTCCTTTGCCTGGCTGGTTTTCCCCACAGTCTCCACGGCTTCCTCCCTGGCCCCATCTTCAGGTTTCTGCTCAAACGTCACCTCCTCAGCGTGGCCCCTCCTATCACCCTGAAACTGCAGCTCCCGCCCACCCTACCCACCACCACGACTCGGCGTCTCCTCCCGGCCTCCTTTTCTCCTTAGCATCGATCAACATCTGATCGATCATCGATCTTACTTATCGATCTGATGTATTGCCTGTCCCCCACCAGTTCACAAACTTCATGAGGACAGGGATTTATATCTGTTTCGCACCGAGAGAGCGCTCAGCAAATTTGTGTTGAATGAGAGCGAACTGTACCCCCTCACCAGACGTGGGAAGCAGACTTTGCTATTACAGTTCCTATATTGCAGATGAGAAAATTCAGACCAATGTCACAAACCAGTAGGTAGCAGAGTCAGGATCTGAAGACAGACTTCAAACCTTGTGCTCCTTCCAAAATGTCACTGAGTTCAGGCCCCTTGTGTTGCAGAGAGAGATGGAGACCTCAGGAGAGGACAGGCTGGGAGGGGGACTCCTGTCCTTCATTCGAAAGACATTACAAACTCACTGCAGAGCTGCCCCCATAGGTGACAGACCAGGGTCTCCTCACTACTCCGCCCTCCTCTGGGGGCACATATACCCCAAGGACCTGGCATGGGGGAGCCCCTCGCATGCCCTCCCCCTCCCCACAGCAGCTTTTTTCCAGCAGCCCCTACCTCCACTTGCCATCCTGCTCCCTCCCCGACCCTGCTCCCTCTCCCACCCTGTACCCTCCCCCACCCTGTTCCCTCCCCCACCCTTCTCCCTCCCCCACCCTGCTCTCTCCCCCACCCTGTTCCCTCCCCACCCTGCTCTCTCCCCCACCCTGTTCCCTCCCCCACCCTGCTCCCTCCCCCACCCTGTTCCCTCCTCCACCATGCTTCCTCCCCAACCCTGCTCCCTCCCTGACCCTGCTCCCTCCCCGACCCTGTTCTCTCTCACCCAGCCTGCCCTTCCAGGCCTGCACACCCGGAGCTACCCCCAGAAGGCTCCTGCCACTTGCAGGGGGATGGCCCTGGCAGAGCCTGAGGCCTCCTGGCCACAGAACTGGGAGACTCCCTTCTGGCAGAAAGGCCTTTTCACTGAAATTGCAAAGAAGAGTGGCACCAATACTCCAATAATCACAGCAAGCACCAAATTGTTGTTTCCACGATTCGAGTCTTTTCATCTCAGCAGCATCCTTGGGCTGGTAATGGGAAAGGCATTCTCTCATCCCAGCCAAGGGACCAGGCCCTGTCCTGAGCTCCCAGAGCACCGCCAGCACCCTCACTCACTCCAGGAGCCCGTCCTTGTCCCGAGCATCTGCAGGTGTCACACTGGGGCCAGGTCCCTGTCCCCACCCTCCCGGGGCTCACAGCCTGGGAGTTCTCAGATGTTGCACACAGGGTGTGGGAGCCAGAGGGGGCCCCTACCCAGGAGTGCAGACTTTGTCCTGAGGGAAATGGGGACCCCTGGGGAAGGCATGAGATCAGAGCCCAGGCTTTGCTTCTGTGGGACTGCAAATGTCCCCTCCTGCAGAGACACAGTCCCAGCAGGCACCTGCCACACGCAGGACAGGCTCAGGCTGGCTTCTCCAGAAAGAGACGCTGAGTCAAGGGTTTGAGTGCAGGTAATTTACTTGGGAAGTGACCCCAGGAAGCAGTGGGAGGGGAGGGGGAAGTGAGACGGAGAAGGGACAGAGGTCAGTACAGGGTGCTTTAATAAGAAGGCCACTACTATGGCCAGTGAGCTGAGTCTCACTGGGGACCTCTGAGGGACAGTAAAGAGCACGCCTCCACCTCCGAGCTGCCCTCCGCACTGCGGGAGGCTGGAGTGCTTGTCCACGACCTCCCTGTGCCTCAGTTGAGGTTGCTTCCAGGAGTGACAGCTCCTGGCGTTGCTGGGGTACCCCATCCACGGGCCGAGCCGGCTCTGGGGGCCAGAGGCGCTTGCAGGGGGGAAGCGGTGGGGTGAGCAATCATGGAACTCACGGGGGCACGGGCCGGGGCCACACAGCGATTGTTGAAAAGTCACAGAACCTCTGAGCCTTAATCTCCTCACCTATAAAATAGAGACAATAGCAACTCCCCTAAAGGGTTATTTTGAACTTTAAATGAGATAATAGTAGCACAGTGCACAGCACGTAATGGGAGCTCAATCAAGATGCTTCCTTCTTTGGCAAGATTGTTGACTATTCAAGGCCGTTTTTGAGCTTTGGGAAGAGAAAATGTGTTGGTAGAGTCATGGATGACTGCCCAGATCGCAGTCCCTGATAGAGCCTCAGGCCCATAAACAGAAACATCAGTGATTATTCTTCTGTGCTTATTCCTAAGCCACCAAGATGGTTATCTGGTCCTCTGAGGGGGGCAATTCCTCCTGGGCCTCTCTGCACCAGCACTGCCGTGAGTCTGGTGCCACTGTTCATGCGTGGGATCTCAGTCCATCGGGGCTGCTGTAGCCAAATACCTTAGACTCATAAACAAGAGGCAATTATTGCTCACAGCTCTGGAGGCTGGGAGGTCCAAGATCAAGGTGCTGGCAGATCCAGTGTCTGGTGAGGGCCTTTCCTCATAAACAGCTCCTTCTCAGGGAGTCCTCACATGGTGGAAAGAGCAAACGAGCTCCCTTGGGCCTTTTTTTAAAGGGTACTAATCTCATTCGTGAGGGTTCTGCCCTCATGACCTAATCACCTCCTAAAGATCTCACCTCTTAATACTCTTGCATTTGGGATTAAGTCTCAACGTATGAGTTTGGAGGAGACACAAGCATTCGGACCATGCATGTGGGCAGAAGGCCTGCAAGCCGTTGCCCGGGAGCCTGGGGTAAGCCTTGTCCCCTCCCCATCCCAAACCCTCACTGTCAGAGAGGACACAGGGCAAAGCCAAGGAGGAGGGGAGATGGGTTTTGCAGAACCTGGAGCAGTCCTGGGTCCTGACTGCAGAAGAAAGTGCTGGTGAGAAGCTGAGGGGACTACGGCAGGTCTACTGAGGGGTCAATGCCCCCTTACTGGGGAGGAGCCCAGGAGAGGCTCCATGGAGTGGCAGCCTCCCCGCAAGCCCTCTGGCTCTGCTCTGCCTCCCCTCCACATCAGCCTGGGGGTCCCCTGAGGGGGAATCAGGCCAAGCAGCTTCCTGGCCCTGCCCTCAAGACTATGCTGCTGGCCCAGATGGAGGCTCACATGTCATCTGGAAGGAGAGGAGGGAGAGGCTTCTGTAAATATCAGAAGGGTGAGAGCCAGACAGTGGAGTTTATGCAGCCTCCTGGATTCCAGCCAGGAGGAGTGGGGGCCTGGCCGGAGAGTGGGGCGCCAGGCTGGTGCGGGCTTATCTTCTCTGTCCCCACCCTATTCACACCAGAGATGCCAGCCCTGCAACTGGCCTAGGATCCCCAGCACAACCAGGGTCACTGCCCCTTTTATGGACAGAAAGCGAATCAGAGCGAGGCTGTCTCCCCTCAGTTGCGTTCAGGGCTCCCCTTGCAAGAGGGCAACAGTGGCACTTTTATCTTCCAGGATCTGCAAGACATTAATTGGGGTCTGGTAGCCTCGGGCATCCTTGGGGCAGGGCTCTGAGAGCACCCACAGAGCCCCCGGGAGTGTGGTGAGGCATCCTCCCGCTGCACGGACCTGGTCCTCTCCCCAACGTGAGTGCCTGGCTGGTGTCCCTCTCCACCTGCCTCCCCACCCACATCCCTGAAGGAGGAAGCTCACAGCACTGGGCAGGTGCAGAGAAGGTTCCTGCCCACTCTGGGGCCTGTCTGTGCTCCTGTCACGTCTCGCTGGCACGCACCCCTCAAATGCAGCTGCACGCTCGCCGCAGAAGAAGATGTGGAGGTCCAGGTGAAGAGGGGACTGAAGGCTGGCCGCTGGGTGGGAGGCACAGGTCTTGTCAGGACCCAGGAGTGACCTCTGCTGCTTCCCCTCCACTCACCCCCATGGCAGGGGTGTGATCAGCCACCCTCAACCCAGGTGACAGGTGGCTACTGCCCGAGCCCCATACTTTAGAGGACCCTGGAACTCTGCCAAGACAGCTTTCTTCCCTTGGCTCACCAATGTGCAAACTCGAGGCCTGAGGGGTGTCCTGGGGGCGTGTGCAGGGGTAGGTAGTGGACAGGGCTTGGCCTTGCCAGCTGGAGTGTCTGTCCCCTCGGGGTGGCACAGAGCTAGGGGCTGGGGTCTGAGGGCCAGTTCTTCCCAAGAATTACATAGCTGAGCCTGGCCTTCCGTGTTGCTACTTGGCAAGGGAGGAAGCCAGAACGTGTTTTATTTAACAATTTGTTGGCTTGATTGATAACCTTTAAATATCTAGACACACGGTATGTGGGCCTCCCCTGGTGCCACTGCCCCGTACCTCACTTGTGTTAGGGGTGGGCCGGGCCAGGGGCTGGGGCATTACACGGAATTCCCTGTGCTCTGAGGTAACAGCTGTCAGCAGTGGGCGGCAAAGAGTGACGATGGGCACAGCTGCCAGCAGGCACCAGGCTACGGAGTCTCTCCAGCTGGCAGGAGAGACTTGCTCAGCAATCAAGGCTCCATCGTGCAGATGACAAGACTAGGACCTCGAGGGTGGCAAGGCTTGTTCAGTGATGTGCGAAGCCCCGTGGGCATGCACGCGTGTGTGCAGGTGCCGGGCACCCGTGCACGACAGCGGGGTGGTGCGCGCATGGACATGAGTGCCCGCAGGGCATGGATTGCTGGATTGGTGGGCTTTTGTGCTTCTCCACAATTTTTCTGCGTCAGAAGAGATCCATCACTTCCTTTTCCTGTAATGATGTTGACCTGATTACAATTTTTATTGGATTTCACAAAATAATTTCATACACAACATTCCCTGGGGACCCCGCTGGAGGAGGCAATGGCAGAGAATGGTGGGGATTGAGTGGCTGGGGGGCGAACAGGAGAAGAACTAGTGACAAGTGGATTTAGAAAGAGGCTGAGCTGGAAAATAATTCATGTGCTGCTGAAATGGTCGGTAGGGGACAGGCCACGCAGAAGGGAGGTTAAAGCCGTGCCTGTTAAGTCACGCTCGTGGGAAACTGCAGGTAGAAACATGGACATGGGCCAGCCGTGAGAAGATGTCGGATGCCCCCTAGAACACCCAAGGGCCCTGCAAAGGACAGAGAATAGGGCGGGTCCACGGCTTTAGGAGCAAAGGGTGGATACTCATGTATCTCTCCCAGTCCGAGCCTCCGGTTCATGGCTGGGTCAGGAATGTCAGGGTCTGCGGGTGCACTGGGATCTCAGGGCCGAAGCCGAGAGTCTCCAGGTGGCAATGGCTGAGGGCAGGCCTGGGAGGCAGCCCCTTCCTGCTGTAGCAGCCGTGCCGTGGGTATATTCCGGGACGCGTGCTCCATCCAGCCTGGCTCAGTCCCCCACTGGCTGGATGACCTTGGGAAAGTCATTTCACCTCTTGAGCCTGAGTTTTCTCACCATGTGAGGCATGTGAGGATTCAAGGAAATCGCCGCTGCGAAGTTCCTGCACCGGTGCCCGAGCGTGACGGCTGCCGTGGTTACTATTCCTCCCGTAATTTAGCCATTCCTTTGTTTATTCTGTAAGCTCTCACGCATCCTGCCTACTCTCCTAGGCACTGGGGATAGAGCAGTGAAAATTCCCTGACCTCACGGGGCTTACATTCCAGAAGCAAAACCATCACCAAAAACGTAAGTGACAGGGTCTCCCTCTGCTGCCCAGGCCGGAGTGCAGCGGTGCAGACACAGATCACGGCAGCCGGGACCTCCTGGCCTTGAGAGGTCTTCCCACCTCGGCTTCTCACAGTGCTAGGATCAGGCGTGAGCCTTCATCCCCATCCACAGATTGGATTTGAGTTGGTGATAGGTTCTATGGAAAACAATTAAGCAGGGACTTGCGGGTGCTGGGGAGGGGCTATAATTTAAAGAAGTGGGCAGGGAGGGCCCCACTGAGAAGGCAGCCCCTGAGTATGGATGTGAAGAGGGTGAGGCCGTGAGTCCTGGGGGGCCTGAGCTGAGAGGATCTGAGGTCACAGGAACGCCAAGTGCAAAGCCCTGAGGTGGGCACGTGCCTGGCGTACAGAAGGAACAGAGGAGGCCAGCGTGGGAGAGGCAGGGTGAGCTACACCGTGCTCCCCAGACCTCTGGGCCCTTGCCAGGGCTATTCCACCCCCTGATTCCCACCCACCTCCCAACATCGACCTGGCTCCTTCTTGGGGATGCTCAGGGGATGGAGGGGAGCATAAACCCTGAGGTCAGAGAGGAGACGGGGCTGAACCAATGTGACCGTGAAGGCCTCTGTGAGGACTTCCGCTTTTTTCCCAAGTGCGACGAGAACCTCTCGGGTTAGCCTCCTCCCCGTCACGTGCTGGACTGTGTGAGGCTTGTCATGCCCTTCCCAGCCCCAGTGAGTCTGGTACCTGCTCCCGCCTGAGACAGGACGGATGTACCAGTTTTGACTCTTCTCAGGAAAATCCCCAGAGGCAGCCACAGCCTGAGGGAGGGAAGGATTGGGGTGGGGGTGAGGCTGAGCGGGCCCCAGGCCCCAGGACGTCCTGGCAGCCCCGCCCCGCACCTGCCCTCCCAGCCCCGGGTTCCAGCCCCTTCTCCTGCTCTTATTTCCAGACTCTCCCTATCTGGGACACCCTAGCTTCTCGGTTCCAACAGCGGTTTTTAAATTTAATATAATTTTATTTTTAGAGACCCGGTCTCCCTATGCTGCCCACGCTGGTCTTGAATGCGTGGACTCAAGAGATCCTCCCACCTCAGCCTCCGAAAGTGCTGGGATTACAGGCGGAAGCCACTGTGCCCGCCCCCCACACCTCCCCGCCACCACAACCGTGGTTTTGTTTGTACGGTGTCACTAAAAGCAGGAGTGAAATCAGCACAGTCCCTGGGGAAACCAGCATGTTCGAGGCTGAACAGAGCGCCAGCCAGACCCCAGCCAGGTGCCAGACTGGACGCCCCATTCATGTGAGCACCCTGTTACCGGAGACACAGCTGAAAGCACCCAAGACCAAGAAGGAATCCGAAACCTGCTGTGGAAACTGCGACCAGCTGGGGCAGAAGGCTCCAGACCAGAGGCCCCTGTGAGGGACAGGGCCCGCTCCTCATTAACTCAGCCACTCCCTCGAGTGCCCGCTCTGTGCCAGCCAGGCCCAGGGACACAGTCAAGACGAGTGCATTCCGGGATCACCGTGCCCGGCGGAGGGGGAAGGGGCCGAAGTCTAACCCATACTCCACTTGCCAAGCCTTGCACCTCGATGTGGGGCTGTGGCCACCCGGAGAAGGGGATCTCTAATTCTCACAAGAGCACTGTGCAGGCTGGCAGCCCTGGTCCCTGCCAGGAGGAGCTCCTTAGTGATGGTGGATTGACCGGGGCCAGGGCCATGGCCTGGACGGTGTGAGGCAAATCAGTGAAAGGAGAATCACTGCTCAGTGTTGGAGTGCTGACAGGGGTCAGGCCAGGAAGGCGCTGGGAGTAGCAGGCTGGTGTTGGGAGGTAAGTGGGGAACGGGGGTGGTACTAAGGGAAAGGCCCTGTGAGGGCCCAGGGATTTGGGGAACATGGTGTACGGACTGCCAACGGCTGGATGGGGGGTTTGGAGGGGAGGGGGAGCGGGTACTGGGGAGATGGGCAGGGCACAGGTTCCCAGCTGGGGGCTTGCAGGGGACACGGGAAAGCCTAGAGGGCTCTAATCCAGATCTCAGAGGGCAGCAGATTTACATTTTAGAGCAGCCTCTGGGCCCAGCATGCAGGTTGCATTGGAGGAGCCAAGAGGACCACTAAGGCCCCTGGGAGAGAGGTGGGGTGCCGGAGCGGGGCAACAGTTAAGGGGCGCGGTGTGAAGGCCACTGGGACACAGATGCTTCCTGAGTGGGGAGGAAGGAGCCAGGTTCGAGCGGGATGGATAAAGTGGGGATGCTGCAGGCCCAGGGCTGAGATGTGGGGCAGAGCCCCGGGGGCAGACCAGACCTGAGGGCTGGGAAACGAGGGTGAGCTGGGGCACACCTGCCTGAGCGGTGTGTGCAGTCTGCCATTCCCACCCGCTAGGGCTTTGGGAGCCTGGCATTCTCACCCCACAGCGCTTGCTTCCTCGTCCCCCTGGCCCCTGCAGTCTTCTCTCCCTGCTCCCTCTTTATCTCTGCCAGTCCCCCACTTAGCCATCCAGGTCCCCAAATAGAAAGCCCTGGAGTAAGGGGTCAGTGGAAAGGTTTCTGCTAAGTGGAATGATTTTTACTAAGTAGGCAAAGCCGGCAAGGTTGCATGCTTCTGGGGTCTCACTAAATCGAGGATGGGGGCATGGACCAGCCTGGCTGGCCCAAATATTTGCCGTGTTGCTGGGTAACCACCACCAGTAGCCTGCAAGCTGGCATCTGTGGAAACGAGGGCTTGGAAGGAAATTCTCAAAGCTACCAGGGACCTGGAATCAGAAACCGTCGACAAAGCCAGGAAGCACCCTAAATGTCTCCCGAGGGTGGGAAGGCTGATCTCCGGAAGCCAGCCCCGAGGAGACTGCAGGCGTGAGATGGGATTAGCAGCTTCCTAGGGACACCCAGTGGCTGCAGGAGCATCATGTGGCTCCAGCTGTGTGGCCTGGAGGGGGAGGCCGGCTCCCTGCTCCACACCCAGGCCCTGGTCTCTCTCTCCCTCTCTTGTTCTGGGCAGCTGCCATGGTCTCCCACAAGGGAGTATTGGCCATTTCTATGAGGATCTGCCCATCCCATTCCCAGGGAGAAGTTGGGACAAGGAGAGGCACGTAGAGAGGAGGCAGCCCACCGCGGAGTGAAGTGGGAGGGGCTCTGAGAGGCTAGCTTCACACACACCCACTGATCACCTGCCTGCCGGAAATTCCACCATTAGGCATGGAACTCTCTAAGAGTTGGGACGGACATCGGAGGGGCCAGGACACCTCACATGCAGGGCAGCCATCCCAACTGCACCAGCCCAGGCCCAGGCAGCAGCAGCCTCTGCGTGCACACGCTGAGAGCTGGGGAGATCACCACCCACAGAAGCAGTCTGCCATCTTGGAGACAGCAATCATCGCTAGAATGTTTCTGAGCCTGAGCTTGACTCTTCCCCTGCGGGAAGGCAGGGGCGATGGGAACACCAGTCACATACGAGGCTGTGATGACCCACTTGAGCTTTCCTGCTGCTCCGAGAGCCCACAAAGGAGGGCTCGGTGCCCAAGCTCTGGGAGAACAGTGTGACAATGGACAAAAAGTAAGACCTCGACCTGTGCCTCTCTAACCACAGAGAGCAGGTGGGCAGGCAGGGAGCAGAACCTGTGAACTCCAGACCGAGCACCCCCAGCCAGGCTGGGAGAACCAACAGGGCTTTGCTTCTCTAAGTCTCTATTTTCCCCTCTGTAAAATGGGTACAACACCAGTACCACAGGGGCCGTGGTGAGAGGGCAATGGTTAGTGGTCATAGAGCCACCCGCAGGGGCTGTGTAACTGGGAGATGAGGAGGTGTCCCCTTTCCCTCCCTGGGTGGCTCCTGCTCTGACCCAAGCATACCCTGTTTCCTCTGGCATCAGAAAGGCCTCTCCTTGCTGTCTTC
This sequence comes from Aotus nancymaae, assembly GCF_030222135.1. Taxonomy (NCBI): domain Eukaryota; kingdom Metazoa; phylum Chordata; class Mammalia; order Primates; family Aotidae; genus Aotus; species Aotus nancymaae. The sequence goes on from NW_026988414.1 coordinate 74,505,900, forward strand.
CATCCTCCCTCCTTCCTTTTTCCCCTTCCAGCTGAAATCCTCCACACGTGGTTGCTGTGAGCCTGCTCCTTGCAGCCTGGACAGCTGCCCTCCACCCACCTCCAGCACTTGGCAAAGCCTCAGTCTCAACCCTTGCAGGCCTGTCCCCCTCCCCCTCCCCCTCCCCCTCCTGCTCTCCCTCCCCCTTTTACTCCCCTTCCCCCCTTCTCCCCCTTCTTCCCCCTCCTCCCCCTCCTCCATCAGGAGGCATGGCTGGCCATGTTCCTTCACAATTCTGTCTGCCCAGGTCTTTGGGGGCTGCAGGCTCCAGGCTCCCCCTGCTCCTCCCTGGCAGTGGGGACCAGGGCTCTGGCTTAGAGAATGTTTGCTGAAGCCTTGTCTTCTAAAATCTTATTTGGTCCTCCCATACCTCTGGCAGCATGGCACACAGGCGATACTCTGCCCATTGAACAGAGGGTGGGACTGAGGCACAGGGAGGGGAAGGGACAGGCTGCGATATAAAGAACCCAGGGTCTGCAGTCTTGGGTTCACACCCCACTGCTGTTTGCTAGTTGTGCCACCTTAAGCCAATTGTTCAAGCTCTCTGGGTCTCAGGCTCCTCATTTGCAAAGCAGGGAGATAACCCTGTCTTTCTCTTGGAGTTGTTAATTAATGAGTGAAAGCACTTAGCCCAGCACCTGGCTGATCTGATCGTGAGTACCTGGTAAGTGTTGGCCCTTCCTGGGGCAGAATCCCGATGAGGAGGAGCCCGACTCTGCAAGCACCACTTGAAGCCAGGCAGCACAGGGTGTGGGCAGGGCGGGGAGCTCGCGGCCTGAGCTGCAGCCTCCATCCCGGACTGGGCAGCCAGGGACCTGAGTGAGCAGGGAAAGTGCTGAGCTTGTCAGAGGCGGGAGGCAGGAGCGCAGACTCAGCAGTTCTGGTCTCCAATAGGATGGGATGGGATGGAGGCCTGCGTGGATGAGGGATTCTGCTAAAGTGGGGTTTCTTGTGTCTGTAATGAGTCCCTTCCTCTCAGCCTCCCTGGCTGAAAACAGGGCCAGGCTCGCTCAGCATTTGCTGGAAGGAAACTCCGGGTGCCCCTGCCTCCCCCACTCCAGAGCTAAACTCCAGCGCCTCCCCATCTTACCCCAGTGGGGCCACCGCCGTCTTTTCTGCTGATTGTCTTTGTTTTTCAGAGGTGGGTGGCCCAGGGCTCTGTATCACTGGGAGTCATAGCCCCTTCCCCTCCGAGTGCCCAGGAACTGTGGGGCTGGGTTCAAATCCTGCCCAAGTCCTGCCTTTGTTCACAGAAGGAAGAGAGTTCCCATCACCAGGCACCCACCATGTGTCCTCATCCGCCAGCTCATCAGTCCTCGCAAACCTCTCCCTTCCCAATCTCCAGATCTCTGCGCTTGGAGTTGGTACCTGCAGATTCATCCATGGAAGGGCCTGCATGGCCAGCTGGGGTCGCCTGCTCAGTCCTCCACTTCCTTGTCTTCTGGGAGGAGTCCCTGATATTTCCCAAGGAATCTCCCCCTTCCCTCAATTCTTTCCCTGCCCCTAAGGGTGGGCATGTGACGTGGGCTTGACCACTGAAAGGGCCACATGCTTCTGATCACAATGCTTGCTTCAGCTTTGGGTACACGGCTCAAGCTAAATCAGTACCACGGCATTCTGGATTTTAGCTGGAGCTGTTGGGAAGAAGTTCTGATTCTCCTGGAGTTGGAGCCAGTAGGACATAAAACTGGCATTTCCAGGGGCCATGGCAGGGAGGGAGCCAGTTTAAGCCACCACTGAGGAAAGCAGGGTAGAAAGACAGAGAGACAATAGTGGTATAAACACTCGTGATAGCGTTTGAGCCGCTAGATCCAGCTGCACCTGAAGTCCGTATACCCCTGGATTTCTCAGTTACATTAGACAGTAAATCCTCTCTCGTTTTTTCTTTCGCTTAAACCACTTGGCGTTGAGTTCATGTTACTTGTACCCCAGACAGGCTTAACTAACCTAAGAATAAAAATGTTGAAAGGGCAGGGATAGGCCGGGCACGGTGGCTCACGCCTGTAATCCCAGCACTTTGGGAGGCAGAGGCGGGTGGATCACGAGGTCAAGAGATCGAGACAATCCTGGTCAACATGGTGAAACTCTGTCTCTACTGAAAATACAAAAAATTAGCTGGGCATGGTGGCATGTGCCTGTAATCCCAGCTACTCAGGAGGCTGAGGCAGGAGAATTGCCTGAACCCAGGAGGCGGAGGTTGCGGTGAGCCGAGATCGCGCCATTGCACTCCAGCCTGGGCAACAAGAGCGAAACTCCATCTCAAAAAAAAAAAAAAAAAAAAAAAAAAAACAAGAAAGGGCAGGGACAGAGTGCTGTGGCACTGCTGTGGGACACCTGCCTGGGCTGACCGTAACCTGTGAGTGGGCGCCTTTAGGGGCAGCTGCTTGACCAGGCAGTCTTACTCTCTGCCCTGTCCTCTTGAGCCTCAGAGCGCTCTCCCAGCCTCACCAGCGTCAAGTGCAAATCTTCACAGGAGCCCAGATACCTGCGTCCCCATGCCCTGTCAGACGGCCTGGTCACTCTGGCCTGATCGATTCCTGATGAACCACTAGAGCTTTCTCAGGGTCCTCAAACCTCCTTCGTGACGGCCCCCTGGAGGGTTGGATGGAGACCAGTGTCGCCGTTCACAGGCAGCTCCACTCGGCAGCCGCAGAAGGGCTCTCTCTGGGGACCCAAGAAAGCCTGGGAGGCCCAGCCCTGGAGAGGTAGGCAGACAACAGGATCTGACAGGCCAGACTCAGAGCAAAGGAAGGCAGGAGGGCCTGTGGGCAGGAGAAGAAAGGGCCACTTCAAAGCTCATAAAATCAGAGCGAATTGTACTGTCCAAGATGAGCGCTGGCTGCTTCCTAAATTATGCAGATTTGTGCAAATGTTATGCAAATCAGTCACGCAAAGGTGGCAGGGGGCACTTGCTGACAGCCTGGCTCTGCAGCCTCCTCGTCAGTCAGACTTGCCTTGTTCAGGGAGTGGAGGAGCCGTCACCTGCCAGGCAGCAAGTGGGGAGGGACAGGTTCTGCCCTCTCCTGATCTTCTGCCCACCCTTCCACTGTGGGGTCCCTCCTCAAAGGCAGACCCGCCCCCATCCTCCACATCTGGACTGCCAGCCCAGAGACAGCCACTAGAAGCTGGGCCTCTCTGGTCACCTGGTCCAGCCACAGCTTCCCATTGCACAGATGAGGAAAGAGAGGCCCAGAGCTGGAAAGGACCTGCCCTGCCTCTCGTGGCCTGGGAGGGAGGGTCATCTGCATGGTCACAATAGGCGGCCATGTCCTTACTTCCTACTCTGCCCTGGGACCCAGATATTCTCCCCAATCCATTTGTACCCAGAACCGATGGCATCAGTCATTAGAGAACTTGGGGCTAAAAGCTGGCAAAGTTTGGTGCCCAGAGTCTGTGTACCAGGTGGAGCCCTAGATAATTCAGCACCTTCGAAGCCTGTGCCGCCTCCGTGTCCTGGGAGAGGTGGAGGCTCCCGAGATTCCTCCAGCCCTGGTGCTGTTAGTCCCACCTGGACTGCCTGCCCCTCCTTTCTCCACCATTTCACATTCCTCCCATCCTCTAATCACACTGATGGAAATAGCAACCCAGGGGCTCATCTTTGTTGAGCAATTGCTTTGCACCAGGCACCGTTATAATCATCTGGAATCCTCACAACAGCCCTCTGGGTTTGAATCTATTATCACTCCCATTTCATAGACAAAGAGACTGTGGAGCAGAGCGGCAAAGTCCCTTGTTCATAGTTGCACATCCTATAAGTGACATGTTGGGGTTTACCCGGGTATGCTTGGGTCAGGACACAAGCTTCAGACACCCGTTCTGTGCAGTCTCTCTCCTCCTCCTCCGGGAAGCCCGCCCTGACTTAGCGATGCTAAAGGCGTCTCCTGCCGTCAGGGCCACGTTCACTGATTGATGCTCAGGGCTGCTACTTGCTTCGTCTTTCTTGGACTCCTGTAGCCCCAGAGTCCAAATCCTATGGCTTGGTCTGGAATTTGTCCACCAAGCCTGGTCAGAGCTCTCTGAGAACAGGGCAGAGCTTGCCCCCACCAGAACACTTCCCCGCTAGCCCAGAGCGCGTCACCCACCAGGGGTCCAAGCAGATCTGGGGCCTGAGGGAGGGCAGCAGGGAAGTCGGGGCCCCCAAAGCCTGGACGGCTGTTCCGGTGCCCGATCCACAGAGCCCGGCGAGCCATATCTGGATTCTTCCTCCCTGCCAAGTGCCACTGGTGGAAAACAGAGAGAGGGAGAGAGAGAGAGTGGAACAAGAGACTTATCCTCGTGCCACCCTCCCACTGCTCTCACACCTCCTGCTCCCCAAGACGGCTTCCAACTCGCCTGTTCTTCCATCCCTCAGAGCCCAGGGACCCTCCCAGGTGCCCCAACCTGGGCCTCCCAGGATGCTGCCCTGGAGTGGACAGGGCAGAAACAGTTGCCGCTTCCAGGAAGGCCCTGAGAGCTGCTGGAGTGCAGCTGCCGACAGTCCAGCGGTGCTCGCTGAGTCAGGGTAGAGGAGCGGCCCGAACCATCATCTCCCTGCACTGGAGAATATGCCTTAGTTCACACAGGTGGAGCCTCTTTTAGGGCCCCAGATACTTTGGAAAACCTGAAGAAAGCCCTAGATTCTGCCCTAACACAGAGAGTCAAGGAAGGGCCTTGACTTTTCACACCCCACCATCAGGGTCTCCGGCCATTCTCCTTGTCCTTTGACCCCAAAGCCGGACTCGGACCCACTGGCCGAACTCTACCTGGGCCCCACACCACTCCAACACCAGTCCAGATCCTGGGGGATGCTTCTTGCTACGCCGAGTGACACCACAATGGGATGAGTCTGGGCAGCCCAAGGGTCCTGGCCGGTCCGTCACCACTAACCCCTTCCCCCGGCAGCCACCAGGGTGACAAGAGGCCTGCGGGGCTCTAAAGCTGGCTTCAGCAGGCAGGGGGCCAAAGGCCCAAAGGGAGGCAGCCAAGGAAGTTGGGGACTTGGACTTGCCGTCAGGCAAAGCAGCTGTGTGGCCTGGGGCAAGTCACTCGCTTCTCCGGGCTGCATTACCAGTGCCTATAAACGGAATCATCGCTACTGCCCAGGCTTGAAGTAAAATAGTATCCAGATGCCCTGGCACAGTGCCCGACACGGAGCAAGCACTCAGAGAAGGTGAACTGCCTGCCCCCTGCCCTGGCTGTGACCTTGGAGGGTGCCCATCGTGTACGTCCCAGGCAAGCCCCAAGCTCCCCTCGGACCAATGTGGTGTTCGGCCAGTGGTGCCATATCCACCCACAGGTCCTCAAGACTTGTGCTCTGAGGCTGCCCTGGGCAAGAACCGGAGAGAGTGGGTGGTTAGAGACATGGCATGATGGGAGGGGGAAGAAGGTCCCACCACTGGCGTCTCACGGCCCAAAACGCCACCACGCCTGCATCAGCTGTTGGGCTCAGCGTTCTGCTGCTCCCCCGAGGGCGGGGGCCGGCCTCAGCCCCTTCCTACTCTGGGAGTGTGTGGATCAGACGCTGTCCTCTGTCCAGGTGGGCACCTGGGGGCTGAGGGGACGTCTGAGCTGGGCCAAGAAGACAGGATCCTCAAGGACGTTCACAGTCCCACCGTTTGTCATTGCAAAACCCAGTAACAACTCCGATGTCCATTAATGGGGAAATCGTTAAAAGAACTAAAGCCCGAAAAAGTTTGCACAAAAATACCTCGAAGCAGTTCAAAGGAGTGAGGTAGATTTATGTTTAACATGGGATGGTTTTCCCAAACACGCAGGGACAGGCAAATTCCAGAGCATGATAGAGACTTAGATACTATTTATGTTACTTAAAAAACACCCTATCTGTGCACATGTAGATATTTTGTATGGTTTTGCTTGTTTGTTTTTGAGACAGTCTTACTCTGTTACCCAGGCTGGAGTGCAGTGGTGCGATCCTGGCTCACTGCAATCTCGGCCTCCCAAGTTCAAGCAATCCTCCTTCCTCAGCCTCCTGAGTAGCTGGGATTACCAGCAGACACCACCATGCCTGGCTAATTTTTGTATTTTTAGTAGAGATGACGTTTCACCATGTCCCAAACTCCTGACCTCAAATGATCCACCCACCTTGGCCTCCCAAAGTGCTGGGATTGCAGGCGTGCGCCCCTGTGCCCAGCCGGTATTCTGTAGGTTAATATGATATACGGGGGGACGTCTGCAGGCGTGTGAAGCTGCCAATGATGGGAAAGGTGGAGGGTGCCCGGCCGGGACAGGGAGGCTCCTGTGTGGTATGCTGGCTGTTTGAGTTTTTGTGCTGAAAATTTACTTGTGGATTACCTGAATACATGTGTAAATATTTTTAAGATCCTAAGATCATAAAACTAAATGCACACACACTTCAGAAGGCTGCACGGGGGTCCGGAGGCCTCACCATAGCTCCCTGGTGCCAGGTGGACCCCCGGCCTGGCTCCTCTCGGCTGCCTCCCTCCTCCAGCTCCCCTCCCTGCACCCCATCACAGCCAAGCTCATTAGTTCTGACTGCTGCCCTCGTTCTGACCTCCGGGTTATGGAAACGTCAGCTCTGTTTTCACAACCTTCCATCAGCCATGCTCCGTGGCCACCCCGCTCCCCATCAGCTTTGTAACAGCTGCTCCCTCAGGCCCCAGCAAGAAGCCACGAGCCAGGGACAAGCTGGGATGAGGCCTTGGGTCCTGGCTCTCAGGCCACAGCCCCCTTAGATCCCATGGAAACGGTTTCCTCCCAGAATAACGAAGCCATGAATCTGTTGTACTATGAGGAAGAAAAGGCCCCATGCCAAGTTCTGACCTACGTGTGGGGTATTGGGGGTGATAGAGGAAAAGAAGACCCAGCTTGCTCTGAGGAGCCCCCCAGTCTGGAAAGCCTGGGAGACTCCCCTTGCGTAACAAGTGGCAATGGAACCCAGTGACGGGCCAGACCTTTCGTGTTCAGATTGAGTAACTGAGGCTCAGAGAGGGAAACGGATTTGCCCAAGGCCCCCGGCGAGTCTGCGCAGAACTTCTGCCTCAACCCAAGCTCCTGCTCCAGCCCTTGGCTTCTCTGAGTCCTTCGCTACCAACTCCCTGTGCAGAAAAGTCATGATCCACCAGCAGGAAGCTGACCAGGCAGAGCGGCCAGTTCCACGGGGCCAGAGGCAACACAGAAGTGTGTGCATCTCTGCGGTGGCCCAGGGAAAATACTGACTTTCTGGCCAATAAAGCCACATTCCATGGAAGCTCCAACTCTGGACTGAGAGGATCCATCAGTGTTTCAGAAATGTTTGCGAGTGTCCAGCGGCTGCTCACCGTGCGGCAGCTGCCGCCTGGGCTTGAGGGTAGACAGGGACAGAAGGCCCGGCCCTCACACAGCGAGGGGGCCTCAGAGTCACTTGACCATCCATTCAGAGGCTGCCCGTTTGGTTTTGAAAGCAAAAGGAGCTCTGAAAAGACCCACAGGAACCAAAAAGCAGGGTCACAGAGGAGGGAGGGGGAGGCTTCTTACTCTACGCCGTGTTATCTTGTTTGGATTTTGAAATAGGTGAATGTAATCCCTTTTCAAAATAATAAAAAATGTTTGAACTGCCTCTGGGGCCACTGTCTCCCTGGTCCTGTCCCGGTGCTGTGGGGAACTGAGGAGGGTATAAAACCAGGCCTGGCCTGGGGCAACCAGCTGGGGGCAGGGGAGATCCAGCTGTCTGTGCTAACGTCCATCACGGCCTTCGGCTTGTGATTGTGCACCTCTCCCTGAAGGCCTGTGAACTCTGGAAGGCACAGAGCTCAGAGGAGCGCATTGTTGTTCAACAATCCTGAGTGTTTTCGGGAGAGCCTCTCCATACCGCAGATGTGCAGCAATGGCAGGGTCATATGTGACAGGTAGGGGCCATGACCGTTGACCCCCACTGTGCCCCCGGAACTCCGTGCCCCCACCCCGTGCTGCTGGGTTGGTCTTCACGGCCCAGGGTTGTTGTTTGCCTCAGCCTCGATCACGGTAACAAAGCATTAGAGCCACACAGGTCCCGGGGAGTTACCCAGTCCCAAGGGCACTTATCCAGTGTCGAAGGGCGTGTCGGTGGCAAGGCTGGTCCTGGAACCTAGATCAGTCTATGACGTTTACACCAAACTTCATTCCCCTGTGCCTGGCAAGCCCCCCTTTATCCAGATGTCCCTGGTGATGAGGAGGTCGCTTAACCAGCAGCCTGTCCTCCCCCAGAGCTCTGCCAAGAGACAAGGAGGCTGGAGCCAGACTCTGTCCCGGTCCCCAGGACCTCGCCAGGTGTTACTGAAGAAATCAGCTTCCTCAGCAGCCTCAGGCCAGCAGAGAGACTTGCCCCGAAGCACCAGCATCTTCTCGCCAGCTGGTCCTTCTCACCCTCGGGCCTCTGCTGCAGCGTGACTCAGCTTCCTAATCGCTGCTGTGCACAGCAGGCTTCCTGGGGCCCAGCCTGACAAAGACAAGAAAGAGCTTCTCCCTCTTCCAGAGCCGCTGGTGGTCAGCCCGGGGCCTGCAGACAGCGCCCGTGGCTCAGCCTCAGCGCAGTGGTTGCAATTCCAGCTGCAGGAACATGCGGACAGAGGAGCATGTACTGTGGGGAGCTGGGTGGGAGTTCTCAAAGGGAGGGGGCTGAGCCGGGGCTTCGCAGGCTGCTACTCACCACTTCAGCTGCAGGCCCAACCCCTTCCCCCGTGGTCTAACACCTGCATGTGCACTCACGTGTGCCAGCCTGAACAAACTTGCACAAACGCATCGTGCACATCTGTGTGTGTTTCCGTATGTGCCCAAGTACACAGGAGCATGGAAGGTACATGCATGTGACCAAAACGTCCTTCAACACACACAGGTAGACAAGCAGGGGTGCAGTGGAGCATGGAGGCTCCTCAAATCCTCAGACAGGAGCCTGGGGTGGGGCAGAGTCGGGCACTCTGGCAAACCAGGGCCTCCTGCTGCCCAGCTCCGAGTCCTCCGCCTGCCCCCAGGTGTCTCAAGGTGAGAGGAGAAGAGGGGAAGGGAGGGAGCCCTGCACCCCTCCTCTAGCATGTGCTCACATGCCCACACTCCCTTACACCACATGGTGTGGGTGTGAGCTGGAGTCAGAGGGCCTCGTTAGGACACTGTTCTGTGCTAATTCGTTTCTGCAGCCCAGGCCTGCCTGGCAGAGACAGGAGACCCCCTTGTGGCCTGGCCCAACTCCCAGCCTGCCTGCTGCCGTGCTGTGCCCCTGTCCAGACCACGGTCTTCCCTCTCTGCCCTCCTCCTGCACCCACCCCGTCAGCCCTCAGCTCTCCCATCTCTGGGGTGAGCCCCGCAGTCTCGCTGGCGTTCCATCTGCCATGCGGAGCACTCCTCCTCAAAACCTCCCAGGCCACACGCCCTTAGCTTTGACAGATCCCAAGGGCGGTATCAACACAGACAGGCGGGGCTGCTCCGGCTCTGCCTCCCTCCAGGACCGACTGCAGCCCCACTGCGTGCGCACCCGGGAGAGCCCAGTGGGTGCAACCGGATGACATCTCACACTGCTCGTTTCATCCTCAGCACACTGTGGTTACAACTTTTCTCATTTTATTAGTGACAGCGGGGAGGGAGGTGCAGTCACAGAGGGTCAGAGCTGGAAGTCACACATGTCCAAACACCTTCTCTCCTCTCTGTCTCCACAGGCAGCCTTGTCTATTGCGGGGCCTCACACACCCCCTCTGTGTGCCTCAGACAGTCCCAAGCCTGCCCTCCTGCACTCTCCCCATCTCAGGAAACGTGCCTCTATCCACCGGCCCCCCATCGACTCCTTCTTCTTCCTCACCCCAAATTCCAAGTCCCGTCTGCCTTTAGGATCTCTCTCAACCCCTCTCTTTCTCTCTGTCCGAGTTGCCACCGTCCTGTCCCAGGCTGCTGTCATCTCTCCCCAGAATGAGCACAGCGGCCTCCCCCAGCTACTCACGCCCCTCACTCCTCGGCAAGCTTCTCCCAGCCAAGCAGGGAGATCTTTCAAAGCCATAAATCAGATCTCATTTCACCACCGCCCCTCCCTTGAAATCTCATAAGCCTTCCCAGCTCCTAAGGCAGCTGATAGCACCTGAGAGGGCTCTCTGGGCCAGTTCGCCACCCCGCCACCGAAGCTCCCTGCCTGCCAGCCACACTGGCCACGCTGCCTGCAGGCCTTTGAACAATCATGGGCTGATCCCTCCCCCTGGAGTATCCCTGCTCTGCCCCCAGCAAGCTCCCACGTCCGGCCTCAACTCTGGCCTTTTCCCTAAAAGAGGGCTTTCCCGAACCCCCAAAAGCTCCTCCCTTTCTCATTCTCATTCTCCACTCTTCCTTTAGAGCACGTGTCCTAACTTATTACATATTTATTCATGTATTTATTTGTCTAATATCCGTCTCTTGGGCCAGATGTTAGTCCTGAGAAGAAACGTACGTCTGTATTTTACCGATCACTAGAGCACCGTCGCTGGCACAGTCATTGCTCAAGAAACACTTGAATGAATGATTATATGGATGAATGAATGGTGAGCTGTTGTTTAGAAACTCCTTGTCTAGAAGAGAGTGGAAAGAGGGCACCCACAGAGGACGGGAGTCAGGACAGGGAGGGCAGCCTGGACCTGCAAAGACGATGACCCGGCCCTGCCCGGGACGTGGCTCTGGATTGGAGGGGCAGACGGTGGAAAGAGCCCCCTCGGCTGCTCTGCAGGCAGCGGGGTCAGGGTGCAGAGGGACTGGATGGGAAGGGCTGCGGTGGGCTCACGGGCCGGTACGGGTGAGCGCGCATGTGTGGAAGGGGTGGCGCGCGCTGGCTGCCGCGCGGGGAAGGGGAGCCAGACTCATTGCTGCAGATTTGTATTCCTGCCGACTTTTATTTCAGGCCTTGTTTATTTCTCCTTAAAACGCGGCTGCTGTGCCAAGAGTCGCACCCGAATTAGCTGCGAGTGTGTAATTTTACAGCTATTACCCGGGTGTTTCTGTGACTTGGGTAATAACTAGGGAAATATAAACAAACAACAGCAAAGGCAGTTTAGCAGGGAGGCCTCTGAGCTCGGTGTCTCGGCGTGGAACAAGTCCCGGCTCTTCCCTGTCCCCATTCCCACCACCCACCTCTGAGTCATATCGGGCCCAGTGACTGGGGAGTGGGAAGTCCAAGCATCCCAGAGCCCCAGCTGTGAAATCCTCCTCTCGTTGCCCCTCCCCGAGGGAAACAGGCCCATCCCCAGAGCCACAGTGCCCCCCATCACAGCCAAGACCTCCTCAGCCTCTCCCTCCCCAAAGGCAAACAAAGGCTGGCCTAATTCTGTGATATTTCCCTTCTCTAGTGGCCAATGGCACTGAAGCGTGTGTGACAGCTCGCTCTCTCTCCTCTATTATTCCTGCTTATTATCTGCTGCTGCCGGAGGCTCTGGGCTGAGGCTGGCACGGGTTCCCCCCCACCACCCTATCCGTCCTCCTCTTTGCCTCTGTCCCTTTTACTCTCCCTCACAGTACCTCCTCCCGAAAGGGACAAAGCTTGTCACTCCGAGGGACATGGGGCCCAGCGGAGGTCTGTGCTGACCGGGGGTGGCCTTGGGTGCCCAAGATGGGGCCAGGTCCTCAGGACCCCTGCATCTCGCCTTGGCTCTGATGCAGCCTCCGGTGTATCCCTCCCTCCTCTGTGCCTCAATTTCCCTCTGTCTGTGCCTTGAAGAGGTGAAACTTGATCCTGAAGGCTCTCCCTGCTCTAATATTGAAGGTGAACCCCTAAAGGCTTGAGGGATGTGTGGTGATGGCAGAGCCATCGAGGGGTTTACAGGGGTGTGGGGAGTCTAGGCTGTGGGATTTGCAGCAAGCGGGGGTGGGCTTGGGCCAGGAGTCAAGGCAGAGCCAGGAAGCTGGGGGCAGAGGAGAAAAGGCTGGAGATCCCTGTGTGGGCAGCTGGCCTCCATTTCAACACACATGTCTTTGAAAACACTGACTTTGTTTTTCTTCCAAATCATCTTCATTTTTTAAAAAAATTGCAACGAAGAAAGCGAAAAACATCAAACTCCCTCTTGTCTCCCCTGGAGGCAACCCCTGTGAATGCTTCACTGTGTATCTTCGCCAGCTTCTTCCGAGGTGTCCTGTTCTATATACTCTTATACACATACTTTTTTAAAAAACAAAAATCGGGCCATGGCACACACATTGATCAGCCACTTGCTTTTCTCCCTCACCAATATATCATGGACATCTTCCGGGTCGGCACACAATGGTCAATCTCATTTTTAAACGGCCACAGGGTGTTCCGCTGTACTGCAGGACCACCAGCCCCGCACGGAGGGACACCTGGGCCATCTCCAGTTTGGGGTTGTATCTGTTTTCTGGCACTATAAATAACGGTTACCTGACAACCCAAAGCTTAGCGTCTTAAAGCAAGGGTTTATTATGCTCGCAAGTCTGCAAGTCAGCTGGGCAGCAGTGGGCTGGGCTGGGCCGGGCTGGGCTGACTCCCGGGTGGGCTCCCTCACACGTCGGTGATCAGCAGGAAGATTGACCGGGGCTGTTGGTCTGGGATGGCCTCACCTGGGATGACCATCTTCTTTTTCTTATGGTCTGTCATCCTACAGCGGGCCAACTTGGGCTTGTCTTCATGGGTCCATGGAGTAGAAATGAGAGTCCAGAAAGAAACCCTCACGTGACGGTCAGTTGACTGTCATCAAGAGAGGCAAGACCATTCAATGGGAGAAAGAACAGTCTTTTTGACAATGATGCTGGCACAACTGGATGTCCGCTGTGAAAGAATGAAGCTGGACCCCCTTCCTCACGACACAGAGAAATGTGATCTCAACACAGGTCAGAGCCTCAATGTCAGGGCTGAGGCTGCTGGGGCCAGAGGCGGAAGGGGGCTGGATTAGCCCCTAGGAAGTTCCTCTGCGTCTTCTACAGTGATTGTCGTGATTACTTTTCCTTGGTCTTTTGAGGTTGGCAAGTGTCAGTAACATCTCCTGGAGTCAATCATTTGAGACAGGAAGGCTCTGTAAAGATTTGTCATCCCTCTCCCAGTTTATCTGCTTTGCGGTTGGTGGCAGTGGGCATTGGCACAAACTTTTGGGGACAATCTTGCAGTTAATCGCGCCATCCCTCAAGAATGCAAGAGCCTTAGCACCCCCTCGTCTCTCCTTTGCCGTCTGCAGAAATACCAGCCAGATGGGGGACAATGGTGCTCGTCGTAGAACGGCTTGTCACTGCCTCGTTGTAGACCAGTCACAGAAGAGGCTCCACGGCTCCCTGTAGCTACCCCTTGCCAAGGTCCCTTTGCAGCTCAGTCCATTAAGAGATGGAGTCGGTTTCTCCATCCCTTGAATCTGGACTGGCTTTGGCCACTCAATGTGGTGGCAGTGACCCTGAGCCAGTCAGAAGCATAGATCTGAAGAGTTCCTTTAGACTGCCACTCACTCTCTGGGAAGCCTGGCCAGGTTCTGCTATGGACACTCCCCACTGCAAATATCAAGAAAAAGGTAATCATGATGATCACTGTGGAAGACCCAGGGGGCCTGAATAGGGGCTAACCCAACTCTCTCCTGCCTCTGGCCCCAGCAGCCTGGCCTTCCCCAGCCTCAGTCCTGACACTTAGGTCTCTCCTACCCTGGATTTTATGAACAATATGACAAAGGGCTGTACACCCACTGCGATATTGGGGGTAATGTCATCCTCTCCCACCCTGGATATTACCAACAATATCACAGAGGGTGTGCACACAGGGTGTTTATGATATTGGGAGTAACATCATCTCCCCCCGAATATTATGAACAATATCACAGGGGGGTGTATGTACACACAGAGTGTTTACGATATTGAGAGTAATATCACCCTCTTCTTCTCTGGATATTACCTACCATGTCACAGGAGGGTGTACACCCCTCGAGATATGGGGAGTGACATCACCCTCTCCTTCCTGGATATTATGAACCATATCACGCCCCCTGCGATACGAGGAGGGATATCACCTTCTGCCCCTTGGATATTACAAACCATATTACAGGGGGGTGTACACCCCAGCAAAATAGGTAGTAATATCGCCCTCTCCCCCACGACGTTCTGAACTATATCATACTCCCTGAGATATCACTCTCTTCCCCCTGAATATTTCCAATCATATCACAGCAGGGTGTACATCCCCTGCAATTTGGGAGTAATATCATCCTCTTACCCCCTGGATATTATGGGATATTAAGGGCCATATCACAGGGGGGTGTACACCCCTCCGCCATATAGGACGTAAAATCATTCTGTCCTCCACTGGATATTACAAACCATATCACAGGGAAGTGTACACCCCCCACCATATGGGGAGTAATATCACCCTCCTCCCTACTGGGTACTATGAATCATATCACAACGGGGTATACTCCCTGCACCATATGGAGAGTAATATGACCCTCCTCCCCCTGGATATTATGGACCATATTACAGGGGGCTGCATACCCTCCACCGTATGGGGAGTAATGTCACCCTCTCCCCCCGGATATCATGAACCATATCACTGGGGGGTGTACAGCCTCTGCCATATCATCCTCCCCTTCCCTGGATATTACGAACCATATCACAGTACACCCCCCACCATATGGGGAGTAATATCACCCTCCCCACCCTGGGATATTATGGACCATATCACAGGGGGTTTACACCCCCCACTGTGTGGGGAGTAATATAACCCTTTCCTTTCCTGGATATTAGGGTCCATATCACACTGTGGGGGGGTGTACACCTTCTGTCACATGGAGAGTAATATCACTCTCTCCCCCCCAGATATCACAAACCATATCACAGAGGGTATACACCCCTCCGTTATATTGGAAGTAATATCACCCTTTCCCCTCGGATATTACAGACCATATCACAGGGGGTGTACACCCCCTGCCATATGGGGAGTAATATCACCTTCCCCTCCCTGGATATCACTGTTTCTACAGTTTATCCCAAACAAGAATGTCATATATTTGAAAACACATGGCATGTTATTTCTTAGATTGGCTTCTTTCACTTAGTAATATGCATTTAACATTCCTTCAAGTCTTTCCATGGCTTTACCACTCACTTACTTTGGGCACTGAAAAATATTCCGTTGTCTGGATGTATCACAGTTTATTTATCTATGCACCTACTGAAGAGCACCTTAGCCGCTTTCAAGTTATGTCAATGATGAAGAAAGCTGCCATAAACATTTATGTGCAGGTTTTCATGTGGACATAAACTTTCAATTTATTGGAGGTAAATACCAAACAGCAGGATTGCTGAATTGCATGTTTAGTTTTGTAAGAAACGGCCAAACCGTCTTCCAGGATGGCTGTACTCTTTTGCATTCCCACCAGTGTTCCCTCGCATTTTCATGTGAGTTTTAGGATCATCTTGTCAGTGACTGCAAAAAGCCCTCTGCGATTTTGAAGGAGATTGCATTGAATCCGTACATCAGTTTAAGGAGTACTCTACTCCCCACAATATTGTCTTCCTGTCCATGAACATGGGATGTCTTTCCATTTGTTTCAGTCTTCTCTAAACTTCCTCGAGAATGTTTTGCAGTTTCTAGTGTACGAGTTTTACACACCCTTGGTTAAGTTTATTCCTATTTTATTCTTTTTGAAGCTGTAAATGGAATTGATTTTTAGACTTTTTGTTCCTTGCCGGTGTATGGAAATACAGTTGATTTTTATATGTTCATCTTGAAACCTGTGCTCTTGATTATTTAGTCCAATGTTTCCCAAATATATCCGACCAGGAGAACCCTTGTCTTATGTAACTTTGATTAACATTTCCCAGAGCTAATGCTCCTCAGGACACCGTCGGTCAATGCTAATCCAGTCCTACACAATTGCCTTGTACTTCCCCTAGTGGTCTATGTAGCCTCGGGTTTCCATGCTCTTGTTCATGCTGACCCTCTGCAAGGAATGTCCTCCCCATCGGGTCTACTGAGAAACTGCTATGTCTACTTCTGATGCCCAGTCAAGTCTCTTCTGCTCTGCGCCTCCCTCCCTGAGGCCCACCTCCCCTCCCCACGCTTGGAGCACCATAAACTGCCACGTGATATGCTGGTTCATCCTTGTCTGTGTACATATTTGCCTCCCTCTTGGGGCTGTGAGCACCTGGAGGGCCAGGTTTAGAGCAGGCAGCAGTGAGGGAATGACAGGAGGGAAGCAGGTGCTGAGCCCCACCTGCTCTCCTTCCATCCTTTCCTCTGCCTCCCTTTCTCTCCTGCCTCCTTTGCCTTCCTGGCTTGCT
The DNA here is from genome assembly GCF_030222135.1 of Aotus nancymaae. Classification (NCBI taxonomy): domain Eukaryota; kingdom Metazoa; phylum Chordata; class Mammalia; order Primates; family Aotidae; genus Aotus; species Aotus nancymaae. Next base: position 74,522,121 of record NW_026988414.1, read on the forward strand.
CTTGGTAGACAGATTCCTTGCAGGTCCTAGTACAGTCCTGGGTCTGGTCCTGCTCAGCTCAGCATCGTTGTTTAAATTTATACTCAGGATTAAACCTCCAGTCACCCTTTAGCTTGATGCCGCCTGTCCTTCCGGTCATCCCCGCTCCAGCCAGAAGACGGAACTTGCTGTGGGGGGTGGGGAGGCTGTAGGTAAAGGGCTGCTTTCCTGTGACCAGCAAAATAGAAGGCCTGGGAATCTGGTCCTATTCTCCTTTGCTTCTCCGAGCCTGTCCTTGCCCAGTGTCTGCTAGTGTCAACCTGGCCTGGCTCTGAGAGTCCAGAGGAACATGTAGGTCCTTGCAAGTTGTCCCCTGCATCTATCAGAGATGGCATTCAACAGGCACCAGAGACAGAAGCCCTGAGACGCAGGGGCCAGGTAATGTGCTGGCCGCACACCGACTACACAACTCTCATGGGATATGAGTGCCAAAAGCCCTCTCCAAGCTGGTTTGGGAACCAGTGTGGCAAAGTCAGGCCATCTGGACACTGACCACTCCCTCCATTCCGGCCAGGCCAGGCCTCTCGCTACCTCATCTGCATCCTTCCAGGACCCTTCTGGAGCTGCCCAGATGAGCTGAGCCTGTGCCATGCACGGCCCCTCTGTCCACCCTGGCCTGCAAGCTCCCAGAAGACAGTTTGGCTTCCTGAACCCTCCTCTTGAGCCTGGCCCCCACGCTTGGCACACTGGAACATTTAGGGGTTCCTGGTGGGATCTGATAGTTCCATCGCTGTACCAGCAAATGACAAGAGACATTGTTTAATGTGTCAGATATAAAGGCTTTATGCTATACTCATCACCTCATTTCACCCCCATTCCCATATGTGGCTAATACTACTATTATTTCATTTTACAGAAGAAGAAATGCAGGCTCAGTCCTTGGAAGTGATTTGCCTAAGGTCTCACAGCCATGACTCCCATGTGGAGTGAGTCTCCTGAGCACACTGCCACGCTGCCTTCGGGCAGCCGTCTCAAGCCCAGAGTGCAATGGACTAACATGAAGATCATGAAGGACTGGTCTCCGGAGGTGCTCCAGGAGGAGCGCTTAAAGGACCCGTTCAGCGGCACAACCCCTCTCAGTTTCCCTGCCCTTGAACCCTTATAATCCTGGCACACAGTAGGTGCTCAATAAATGTTGATCAACAAGTGACGCCATGAACAAAACCTGAAGGTCTGAGGCTACGTGGTCTGTGGCAAGCCCGGGGCGAAGGTGGTGTGGCACCCGCGGGGGGAGTGGGTGGAATGCTGGCCCAGAGCGGCCATACCCTTGCTGGCCTTATCAGGAAGGACACTGGGCCCCTGCGCCACCTTCCCAAATCCTGCCCCCAGCCTGCCAGCTGGGGAGTTTGGCAGTCACCAAGGCTGGCGTCACAATCTCTCTGCGCTCCTTGGGAGGGAAACCTTTATCAGCAAACGCTTCGTTTGAAAACCCTAATTGTCAAGCACGGTCCCATCAAAGCAGCCGAGAGCCAGGCCGCCCCCATCCCTCCTGGCCCAGCAGGCTGCCCTGGCTGCCCACGATGGCTGGCGGGTGTATATTTTAAAATATCTAAATGCGGCTGAAAATAAAAATTATTTACACTCCCCAGCCCAACTGGCAGGCCGCTCGCAAGTGCACATCGACTGCGTCTCTCCCTCCCCGTCTCTCCCTCGCTGATAAAGGGCCGTAAACAAGGCTGACACATTTATAATAACCTTTTTCTTTCTCTCCTTCCTCCCTCTCCTGGGCTCCCATCTCAGCCTCTCACTCACAGGCTATGAGGGATAATTTTTTATTATTCTGCTATTAGCAGAGAATAGAGCATTTGATGGGGGGGAATAAAATGTCAAATCATTTAGAAAGAGAGGGTGAAAAAATAAGCCAGCAACTTTTATTTTTCCACAGCAGCGGCGGCTGTTGGGATGTCACCAGCACATACAGGGTTTGGAAATGTCTTTTCCGATATCTCCCCCTCCCCCACCTCTCTTTTATTTCTTTCCTACTTTCTTTCCCAAGAGGTGGGAGTTGAGTGACGGGATTAGGGGTGGGGGGCTGGCTGGATTTTCCTGCCAGGTTGCGGAGGGAACCAGAGCCCAGGAGGAAGGTGGTGAGGAATCTCTCTGGACACAAAGAGTTCTGCTGAGTTTCTGGCCCGCGGGGTCTGGGCATGTCTGGGAGCAGGTGTGGATGCTGCAGCGCGCAAGCCTCTGTTTCTGTGGGGAGCTGCGAGGGCAGCCAGGGGTCTCCGGAACAGCTTAGCACCACAGTATGTGGTGGGGGTGCTATGTGCAGAGCCCTCAGGGGCTGATGGCACACAAGCTGGAGTCCCAGAAGCAGGTGCCAAGGCACAGCAGAGTTAGGGTGAGGGGCCTGTCTGTGGACCTCCCTAGACCTGCCCAGCAGCACCTTGGCATGGTGGGTGGGATTGGGGGACTAGGGACAGCTGAAGGGATAAAAGCCACGAGATCTGCCTTCCCAGCGGGTGGGAACAGAAGGGTGTGGTGAGGCTCCCCTCTATACAAAAGGGGCCTTCCCCAAGAGCCTGGATTCAGAAGGCCACAGCTGCCTGCTCAGCTGCACCAGGGACCTTCGTAAGGCATTTTCTCCTTGAGCTGGAGCATGAAGCAAGCCCTCCTCTCCCCTAGACGGCTGGCAGGAGGCTGCTCTTCCCGCCCTGCAGAGGGACTGAACTCCACCAGGACCTGCCCATGACCTGGCTGCTACCTGCGCCCCAGGCCCCTCAAGCACTGATGGAAACCTGGCTGGGTGTCCCTGAGTGGGCCCTCTCTGGGGTGTGACAGTGGAGGAGAGGAGGCTGACCTCCCCTTTCGGGAAGTGTCCCCCACTGCCTATCCAGGGCGCCTAGGTGGGACGCTCAAGGCCAAAACTGCTCTCACCAAGGGCGGGCTGCAGGCTTCACATCAGGTGCTGGGCAGGCCCCAGGCTGGAGGTCATCGCAGGACCGGCCCGCCCCCACTCGGCCAGCACCACGGTGGCCCCACTGCTCTTCAGCCACCAGGATGTGGCCAGTAGGCGACCCCTATCCCAGGACAGCTGCCATTCCCTTGGCAGTTGGAGACCCAGTCACGGGTCTGGCTTCACTGCCCATCGGAGGTGGAGGACGTGACATTCGTGATGGACTCTCCATTGCCTGGATGGCCACATGGAAGACACTCGGTCTCCCCTGCCCCCTCCCCACCCTTGTGTACAATATGCTTTCTTCTCATCATCAAAGGGACAGCTGTCTCTCTGTGGGAGGGAGACTAGCATCCTGGGAACACTATGAGCTTTGATGTCTGGCTCAGCTGACTTTGCCAGACCAGCAGCAGCCCCTCCTCCTTCCCCACTGCCCCGGGCTGCAGGCCCCTCCCAATATGGCCCCTCACGCACTGTCCATCTGGCTCCCTCCTCTGAGCCCCCTCCCACAATCATCTCCACATCTGTCCTGCTCTGCTCCCTCCTCAGCCCTAGCCCCCAAGATCAGCCCTGGCCAGGAAGCTCCACTCTACCAGCCCTTGATCTGGATAGGGGCCCCAGGGGGGTCTGTCCTTGTTCACTGGTTTCCCAAGGGCTGGCTGTAGCCCAACCCAGCTCCTCCACCAGGCTGTTTCCCATCATCTCACTGTGCTTTATCACGTGCGTGTGTTTATGCGTGTGCAGGCGTGCGCACCTGTGTGTTATCTGCTGGCCTCTGACCCCCAGGACAGGGAGATGCCTGAAAGTCAGAGCCCGGGTCCCTGTCATCTGCCCCCAGGCCAGTCACCGCAGTGGAAAGCCTGCTTTGCTTTCTTGCTATGCCGCAGCAGGGCAGGCCAGGGCCAGGCCCCAGTGAATGAATAATGGGAGATGGAACTCTCAGAACCTGGGGAAGCAGGTGGAGAAAAGCAGGTGTTACAGCCGAGAGGAAGCCCTGGAAGCTGGAGGTGGGACTTTAGGGACGGACAAAACCACAGGAAGGCCTCAGTCCAGGCCCCAGGACCCCCATCCCCCGTGAGTGGAGGTGGCTGGCCCATCAGGGGTGTGAGATCAAGGCGGAGTGGGCTGACCTGCCTGTCACTTCTTCATCATCTCTACTGGAGGCAGCAGCAGGCGGGAGGCCCCGTGCAGAGCTAACAGAGGGGCTGGAGGACAGGTAGTCACTTGCAGGGCGGTGGGCCCTGGGAGGACAGGCGCAGGCTCCCGGAGATGGGCCTGAAACTAATGTCTCTCTGAGTCAAGGACAGGCAACCTCCCTGGAGATCCTTCTCGGCCTCTGGATGCAGATCATTCCCTGAACCTCTCCCCCATCTCTCCCTAAACCTTTCTGTTTCTCTTTCTAGGCAACAGGACCCAGCTCCTTCCAGCAAGGGGGTTGGAGTGCGAGGGTTGTGCGGGGTCCGGGATGGGGGACAGAGGTGGGGGGAGGCAGGGCCACCCTAATGACCTATGCTCTGGAGATGTCAGGCTTCTTTAAGGAAAGTGGGGAGCCAGAGGGAGGGAGGCAATGGATCCTATGCTCTGGGCTCATCCAGGACAGTCTAGGAGGGGCGGTGGGAGGGGCAGACTGTCGGTGGGGGGGCATGAGTGGTGTCTCCACATGTCTAGGGCAGGTGTGGGCTGCAGAGGGCACAGGACAGTTGCTGGATAAGGAGCCTTGATGATCACAAGAACAAGGACATGCGTCTCTCTCTCACACACACACATGCACACACACAAACGCGCACACACACACGCTCACTCCCTACACACACCCTACACAATACCACACAAATCACACACACGTTATAGATATACACACATCATATATACATGCATACTCAGTTACACATACACACCAAAGCCGTAGACACACGTACATGCTGACACAGGCACACAGATACACATGGTACATGTGCATGGTCACATTTGCAGGCGTACCTTTGACAGCCACACCTCACACTATGCATACACACATGGACACACGGACATACCAGATGTCCACGCGGCCCCCGCCTGCTCCCCAGGCTCTGGCAGCAGAAGCTCTCACCTCCTTGGGTTTTCCTACCACGCCCCCACCATTCACAGGCCCTAAAGCAGATAGAACCCCGTCTTCTCCACTCCAGCTCCTCCAGTTGCTCACAGACCATCTTCCTCGGCCAGGCCCCTCCCCTCCCCTCTGAACTCCATCCTCACACACCAGGCGCTGCTCTGCCCCAGGATACCCCGTGCTCCCCTGCTGGCTTCTTCCTCTTTTTTTTTTTTTTTTTAAGTCTGAGGACTACAGCGGACAGTGGCCGAGCACGGAGGGCTGCAGACAGCAAGGGGGAGAAGCAAGGCTGTTCTCTTCATCTTACAGATGAGGCCACCGAGGATACCACAGGGTAAAATGGGCCTTTTGTCTGTACTTTTCCCAGATCAGGCGTCTTTGAGCTGCAGGGAAAGCCCAGGACCCCACACCCTGCAGCATAAGGGCCAGATCCTCTCCAGGGAGGAACAGCAGGACGTAGCCCTGGGCCCTGTGGATGGAGAGGACCAGAAAAGGTGGAGATGGCCTCAGAGGGGTCGGGGGGCAGCCCTTCCGGGAGGAAGTAACACCTTCAGCCATGGCTAGGAGGTAGGGAAGTACACGGCTCAGACGACACCGGTGAGTCCTTGAGCTTGTGTACACATAGGAGCAGAGGGAGGGGGTGTGGAAAGGCTTGCTGGGGCCTGCACCTGAAGCGACATGGAGCCAGGTTGAGCCCTTTTTCTGTGACAGGGAGCCCCTCATGGCCTTCCTGACAGCCATGACCTCCAGCAGGGAATCTGACTGAGACCTGCAGCCTCAAGACCTCGGCGAGCCAGGACAGGTGAGAGTTGTCCAGAGCAGGGTGCGGCCTGGGCTTGGGTCACACCTGAGGGGCCCAGAGGCCACCCTGCAGGTGAGGCTCGCACACAGCCCTCCTGAGAGAGGTGGCACCCCCCGAGCCACCGCGGCTCTTGCTCAAGGACATCTGGGAGTGAGTATGAGGTAACTATTGAGTGGCAGTCACTGGCCACCGCAGTGCACTTTTCCCCAGGTCAACATGACTTCGGAGGGTCCCGGCAATGAGCACCAGAGAAGCGGCAGGTCCTGCTCTCCAGCTTGGGCACAGATCTGTTGAGGGTCCAGGATCAGAGGTGGAGTAGAGAGGTCACCCTTCCTGACTCTCACTGGCTGAAATCTCTTGTGGACCTAGGGGGCCAAACCCACACCATCCCTTGGAACAGACTGGACCAAGAGGGAGGACTCCAATTCCACGCGTTTTATATTTTGTGTATCGATTCTTTTTTTTTTTAATGGAGTCCTGCTCTGTCACCAGGGTGGAGTGCAGTGGTGCGATCTTGGCTCACTGCAACCTCCACCTCCCAGGTTCAAGTGATTCTCCTGCCTCAGCCTCCCTAGTAGCTGGGATTACAGGAGCGCACCACCACATCCAGCTAACTTTTGTACTTTTAGTAGATTCGAAGTTTCACCATGTTGGCCAGGATGGTCTCGAACTCCCGACTTGGTGATCCACCCGCCTCGGCCTCCCAAAGTGCTGGGAGTACAGGAGTGAGCCACCGCACCTGGCCTGTATATCGATGCCTAATTGTTATTGTTGATGTTTTTTATTTGTTCCAAGTAAACATCTGACAATGTCCAGGGCAGTGGGTTCTACAGATGAAACGCCCCCAGCACAGTGCCTCACCCTAACGTGACCTGAGATGCTGGCACATTCATGCTGCTTCCCAACGCACGTGCTTGGACACAGATGTGTATGTGAGGATGAAGCCAGCAGGGCCTGTCCCTGCCCCCTGCTCTGTCACCACTGGCCAGACTCCAAGAGAGAAGGAAGGCCTAAGGAGCCCGAGGCTAGAAGGACCCCACCTGTTGCAAGAAGCTTGGGAGAAGGTACGGGAGCCCTACACCTAGGTTTCCTTGCAGGGGCAGTGCCAGGGGCTCGGCCAGGCCAGCCAGGGCCTCAGAGGCCGCAGGCCTGAGCAGCATTCTGAACAGAGCAGTGCAGATGCATCGTTCGGGAATCTGAGACTGAGCCAGGCCCCCCGTGACCTCATGCCCTCCCTGGGCCTTGGGATCCGCTTCTGAGGACAAAAGCAGGCGATAGTGTGGCTTTGGGATGCCAGTGCCCAGAGGTCCCCAATTCCCGTGCCCCAGGCACAGCAGCCCCAGCTGGCTCTCCCACATGGTAGGAGCTCCCGGTGGCCATGAATGGGCCTCCCGCAGGCAGGCCAGGCTGACTGGGCAATCAACGGGGCAGGGAGGCCATAAATCCTGGCTCAGGAAACCTGTCCCGCCTGGCTCTGAGAAGGCCACTTAATTTAACCACTGCTGTCACAACAGCTTTGTGGGCCTGCTCACCTGGGTCTATGGGAATTACGGCCCCAGAGAGACATTCTCATGCCTCAAGCACTGGCCGAATGCCTGACCCCACCCAGCCCTGGACAGACCCCAAGCAGCCCTGCCAGTGAGGGCGCCATGCACAAGAGTGACCCCTCCGTCCTCTCTCTGGGCAGCCCCAGCATCCCACCCCTCAAAACACAACCCTTCAGCCACCAGGGCAGGACTGACGGCCTCTAAGGCAGGGGCGTGGACAGATGGCCCTGCCAGGTTTCCACCCTGGGAGGCAGTGACGGGAAGGGGGCCTGCCTTGCCTCCTCTGAGGATCCGGAGTGGACCTGTTCTGCCCCACCCCTCCTGCCTCTCCTCTTTAATAGAGACCTCCTTAGAGGCGGGCAGCAGACCCCGGCTCACACCAGGTCAGGGGGCAGGGCGTTCATTGACTGCGCCGCCAGCCTGGGCTCCACAGCTGCTCCCTCCAGCATCCACATGAGGTTCTGCTAGGTCTGGTAATCAGGCTGGATTACCTGGGTAATCCTCCCTGCCCCGACGCTCCCTGCCTGCTTCTAAATGAGGAATGATGATGTCTCCTGTCCTTGGGGTCCACAGTAGAATGAACAGGAATACTGATCCTTGCTCCTCCCTCCCCAAAGCCACACAGACCCCATGCTGGGCTCCGTGCCCCACGCCACCCTCCCAAGTGGAGCCTCAGGAGGTCCTACTGCCCATGCTGCTCCGGATGCTAGTTTCATGTCCCAAAATAATGGGATTCCTTACAACCAGTACCAACCACGGAGCTGGGCCATGCAGGGTTTTTCCATGGAACTAGGCAAGCCTGGGTTCAAATTCCAGCTCTGTTCTTCCCTCACTGTGCAACCTTGGGCAAGATGCTTAGCCTCTCTGAATCTGTTTCTTCATTTGTGAAATGGTGACCTCTAAGATTGCTGGAAAGATTCTGTGAGGCAAGACTCCTAAAGCCTGCAGCCCAGGGACTGTCACATTCCGGGTGCCCAGTGGACACCACTCCCTTTCTGAAGTCTGAGAGGGTCTCGAAGGCAGCTGTGCCTTGTCCCCACCGTCCTTCTCTAGCCAGTCCAGCAGGATGGACACTGCCACTTGCTCTCCTCCTGGCTTGGGTGGTCAGGTCACCTCTCAGACCCACCTGTGTGGGCTCAGGCTCTGGAGGCCTCCTCCAGCCCCAAGCCCCACCCCAGCAATCCCAAGAGTACCCGAGATTGAGAAGCTGAGTCAGTGTGGCTGCCAGAACCCAGCCAAGCCCCAGGGAGGCCGGGACGCAGAGCAATGGCCCCCGGACCTGACAACCATGTGAGCTGGCGATGCTGCCATCTACGCTGTCAGAGGGGGAGCCCCTGGCGTGGGGACCCAGCTCTCTTAGCCAACCTCCCCACCTGTCCCTTGGATCCATGCCCCCCACCCATTCTCCCCATGTGCTCAGCCCTGTGCAGGCTGCTGTGAGAGACTGTGGAAGGAGTGGGCAGTCCCTGACCTGTACCCTGGTGCAGGGGCGGACACCTCATCTCTGGGCAGCCGAAGGCACAGGCGCGGGCCACAGCCACTGGGCAGCAGCTGGAGCGTGATGCCCAGAGCCGGCTTCCTGGAGGAGGCGGACATGCGTGGGGAGATGCAGCGCTCCAAGGCGGAGGATGCAGGAGTTCTTCCGCTGGCGCCTCCCACCCTTAGGAAGCGGAATGCCTTGGCTCCGTTTCACGAAAGCCACCATTGAGGCTTGGAGGGGGCAGGTAGCCAGGGCAGGTCCCAGGGCTGGTGAGGGACAGGATTGGGCCATCTGAAGCATAGCTGGAGCAAGGACGTGGGGCCAGCAGGGTGCAGGCTGAGGAAGGGACAGGGAGACAGAGCTGTGGGAGGAGCAGAGACTGGGCTTCGAACCCCCGGCAGTGGGGAGAGAGTGGGAGGGTGGACTTGCCCTTCCCCCACCCTTCACAGCAGGGATCAGGAAGGCTTGCGGAGGACTTTGGGGTGACAGAAGGGGCCCCGCACACGTAGCTATGGCTCCTCAAGGCCTGGCCTCCTCCTCCAGGGCTCTGGGAGGCTCGGAAGGAGGAGCGCCCCCGCCCCTCTAATAGATTCCTCTTTGATCATGTTTTTGTGACCTTTGTAAAAGGCAATTTAAATTCTAATTGTCCTGTGAGTACCAGAGGAATCAATTAGAGACAAGAGCCCGCTAATTGTGCGGGGAAGGTGACTGGGGGGAAGGAGGTGCCGGGAGGTACAGGTGCACCCCTACCAGCACCGTCCTGGGGCCAAGCAGAGGGCTGAGCGGGAAGTCCCCCAACCCCACAGGCGGCCTGCACCCCTCTAGGTCCTCCCATAGCAGCAGCACCTTCCCTCCATCTCTTCTTCTGGCCCTCCCCACCCCTCCCACCCCCAGGAAGACGTGCCCTCCTTCCTGAGCCCTGCCCCGCCTGGGTCTATGGGTGGAGGGGACTTCCGGGATAAGATCTCTCAGGAGACAAGCAGGCCTTGCCCACACTGGCACAGTGGTTCGTGCACACCTGGACTCACTCATGGCAGAGCTCTGGGCTGCAGGACGCACTCACAACTAGTCCTGGTGTTCAGGGCTGGGGGCTTGGGGGAATGGTGGTCCCTGCCCTGCTCTCCCACACTGGAGCCCTGCCTGGTTCAAGTGCAAGGGACCACGGAACAGAGTGCCTCCGCCTTACCTTGAAGACCTCTGTCAAGGCTCTCACCCACACCCACACCTGGCACAGGCCCCCTCAGCCAGGCAGCCCCTGGATCCCTGAGCCTGAGTCATGCCTCTGCTCACAACATTGCCTGGCACAGAAAATCCTAATGCCTCTCTAGTCCCACCCTTTCTGAGCCTCAAAGGTGTCTATAAGACAGGGATGATGGTTGTTACATTGCTATATATCATCCTCTTGTGAGGATTATGTAATACGTGTAAAGTCCCCAGAGCAGGGCCTGGTACACGGTAGGTACTCAATAAATATATTTGTTATGAACACCCCCCACCCCGCAATGGAGTCCACCTCACCCACTTTCCATCCAACACAGCACACACAGCATGTTAGGATGATCTCTTCACAGACGGTATGCCCCTGAGAGCAGGAAGGTGGGGTTCTCTCTCCGTGTCACCAGCACCCAGCACAGAGTACACAGCAGTTAATTGCCCTGGAACCGTACTGGTCCCCCAGAGCCTGCACGGCCTCTCTTGGGTGTTGCAATCTTTACAGCGTCAGCCAACCATGCATCAATGAGCAAAGTCATAGCAACGCCCAAGCCTAAGAGAGCGTTCACTACTTGCCAGGCACTCAGCGCTTAATATAAACGAGCTCCCTAGGGGGTAAGTGGGGTTATCACCCCCACTGTCAGATGAGGAAACTAAGACGCAGAGAAGCGGAGCAACTTATCCGTGATCACACAGCTGGGATGGGCAGAGTCAGGATTTGAATTCCAGGTAATCTGGAACTCAGAGCTTGGAACTCCTCACCAACACTCCAGAACTCACTAAGGCAACTCTTCTTGGTCCGTGTCCAGTAGGCCAAGTTGAGCTGAGAAGGTCACAGGATGTGGTGACTCGGGGCCAGCAGTGTAGCCAGAACAGTAAATAGCTCCAGCTAAAGGCGATTCTGTCCTGAGGACCCAGACAGCTCCATAGTAACTGATGAGCTTTTGCAAGCATGCAAACCACCTGATGCCACAGTGACGACCACCAAGACATTGCTGCTGGCTCCTTTAGGGTGGTTTTGAATCTTTTTTCTTTTTTTTGAGACCAGGATCTCACTCTGTTGCCCAGGCTGGAATGCAGTGGTGCAATCACGGCTCACTGCAACCTCCACCTCCTCGGCCCAATCCTCCCACCTCAACCTCCTGAGTAACTGGGACTACAGGCACGCACCACCACGCCTGGCTAATTTTTGTAGAGACAGGGTTTCACCATGTTGCCCAGGTTGTTCTTGAAGTCCTGGGCTTAAGGCATCAGCCCTCCTCGCCCTCCCAAAGTGCTGGGATTATAGGCATGAGCGACTGAGCCCGGTGAGTCTTTTCTCAACGGTGCCACTAAAAGTTCCAGTATTCACATGTATGCCATGAACCCCCAAAAAGCTGAGAATTCCTGGGCATCCTGGGCATGCCCATTGGAAGTGGTTTCTATGTCTTGCCTTCAGTACCCAGGCTTGCCTCCTTGGCACTCTTAAGCTCCCTCTATCCTTCACCCTAACCTCAGGGGAGAAGAGGGGAAATGGGAACAAGAAGGTGTTACCTAAGATCCCCCAGCTGGACAGTCCTGTTCCCTTGGACTGTGACAAGGACCAGGGCTCAGACTGTGATCAGGATCAGGGCTCAGTCTATTACCAAGGTTGGGATTCAGTGTAGCATCTCTGATCCTCAATCTCCACAATTCTTTCTTTGTTTGACAAGACAGGGCATGTGGCCTGTGTCCCAGATTTCACTGAGCAAGCTAGGTGCGAATCGCTGGGGTCACATGCAGGACCGCCTGCTCTGCCACACCCTCCTGGCAGTCTTACCTTAGCCCTGCTTCTGGGCAGCAGTCACCGCCGGGTTCCTTGCACACTGATGACCTCTGCCCTGAGTAGCAGGGCTGCAAGCTGGCCGTAGCAATTTGGGAGGGTCACCTACCTTCCTTCTCCTTCTGGATGTCCCTGCAGGCGCCTCGAGCTCAGCCCGACAGTCTGACACTCCCTGGAAGCCTGCTTCTCCCTGCTGTCACCAGTTTCAGCCAAAGGCACTCGGTGGCCCAACTCAAAAATGGGACATTGCCCTGGAACCCGTTGCTAGGAAGCCAGTCCCCAAAGCCGCCCCATCCAGTAGATCACCCCCTGCTCCCCATCCCTTCAGCCACAGACCTGAATATTTTTTTGCTGGGACTTAGAACAGCCACCTTAAGTGTTCCTCCGTCTTCACCATCGTCCCCTCCTGCCACGCTACAGTCAAAGTGACCTTTCTTTTCTTTTTCTTTCTTTCTTTTTTTTTTTTTTGAGATGGCATCTCGCTCTGTTGCCCAGGCTGGAGTGCAGTGGTGTGATCTCGGCTCATCACAACCTCTGCCTCCCAGGTTCAAGCGACTGTCCTGCCTCAGCCTCCCAAGTAGCTGGGACTACAGGCACCCGCCACCACACCCGGCTAATTTTTGTATTTTTAGTAGAGACAGGGCTTCACTGTGTTGGCCAGGCTGGTGTCGAACTCCTGACCTCGTGATCTGCCCGCCTCAGCCTCCCAAAGTGCTGGGATTACAGGTGTGAGTTACGGCACCCGACCTCAGTGTGGCCTTGCCAAAGTGTGAGTCTGACCATGTCACTTCCTGGCTGGACCTACATGCACTCGAGGGAGAGGACTGAGCTAAGTTAGCAATTTGGGATAAGTCACTTTACAACCACGAGGTGGGCTCACCAGAGAAGGGCATGTAAAGTGAGAAGAAAGAGAAGAGGGTTTAATTAAGCTAAACCCCAAGATTCTTCAGGGATGGGAGGGGACTACGCTGTCCCACAAGGGAGCGGGGAGGAGGAAAGCCAGGAACCAGTGCTGCTGCAGGAAGCAGAGGCGCTGTCAGGTAGATCCATGCCCAGACCCCTGAACAGAGCGCTCACTTTGTTCAGCAACTCAGAGATTGCAGGTGACCTCAGTGAGAATCGTTTTATCAGGGAGAGAAAAAACAGAGGGCAGAGGAGTGGGGAGGAAGTCAGAGAGAGGGGCAGTGAATGTACACAACTCTCAAGAATTGGGACCGGGGCCACGGTGGGAGGATCACTTGAGGCCAGGAGTTTGAGACCAGCCTGGGCAACACAGTGAGACTCCATCTCTCAAAAAAAAAAATTTTTTTGAGACCGAGTCTCGCTCTGTTGCCGGGAACCAGGCTGGAATGCAATGGCGCGATCTTGGCTCACTGCAACCTCCACCTCCCAGGTTCAAGCAATTCTCCTGCCTCAGTCTCCCGAGTAGCTGGGACAACAGGCGCATGCCACCACTCCCAGCTAATTTTTGTATTTTTAGTAGAGACGGGGTTTCACCACGTTGGCCAGGATGGTCTCGATCTCTTGACCTCGTGATCCGCCCGCCTCGGCCTCCGAAAGTGCTGGGATTACAGGCGTGAGCCACCGCACCTGGCCAAAAAATTTTTTTTAAATAACCAGGCATGGTGGTGCGTACCTGTGGTCCTAGCTCCTCGGGAGGCTGAGGTGGGAGGATCACTTAAGCCCAGGAGTTCAAGGCCGCAGTGAGCGATGATCATGTCACTGCTCTCCATGTGGGTGACAGAGGGAGACCGTCTCTGGAAAAATGAAACAAAAAGAAGTGGAACTGGGACAGGTCTGACCATGGCAGAGGGGAGCCGGGGTCAAGGGAAGGTTCTGTTTGGAATAAGAAGGAGCTCAGCCCTAGATCTTGAGCCCATGCCTGTCCTGGCCACTCCCCCTACCCTACCCTTCCGGCTCTGGCTCCCAGATACACGATTTGCCCTTGAAAATTCTGGCTGGGGGAGACAGAGGGAATGATATAGACAGATTGTCAAGTTCAGAGGAGGGAGGCCCAGAGACAGGCCATGGTCACCTGTATGTCAGCAGCAGATCCAGGGCAGGGGTGCTGGTCTCCTGGGCCCTGCTCCCCCCTCACTCCCACCTTCATCGAGCCTTTGTTTTATGGAGCTCTAACAAGGAGAGGGGAGGCAGCAGGGAGCTGGTGGTGGGGTGGGGCACCAGGAAGCTCCTTAGGCATCTGGAGAAGTGAGGAGGGACAGAGAGGAAATATTTACTCAGTCAGGGAGCTGTCAAGGTCCAGAGCTGGGAATCTGTGATGGTTCAGGTCCTGGGCCTGCCCCCGCCTTGCCAAGTGATGCTAGACTCTGCCTGTCATATCTCAGCCTCCAAGCTCCATCTGTGACCAGATGAGGCTAAACTAGCTGACCCCGATGACCTTCCTGCCATGTCTTCCTGAGAGGTGAGAGGCAAGGGTCAGTCTGCGCTGCTCTGGATAGGAGTGAAGCTGGGAGCCAGGGCAGGGCTGGGATGACAAGCACCACTGCGCCATGTTGCAGACCTTCTATCTGCGTGGAGGACACGGCCGTGAAATGTAAGTAAAACCCAAGGCTAATTTCCTCGGTCAGAAGGAGGAGGCACTGCAGCGTTTTCAAACCCTAATTAAACCCACTCGGGTGGTGTAACACCAAAATCAGTTCCAAGATCAATATTGCTATTCATTTAGAAGTGTAACGAGGTTAGAGAGGTGAGCAAAGGAAATAATTAACTCATTTGCAGCCTTTTTAAACAGAAACAGTCATTTTAATCTCCAGGGTAATTAGCTATGCTCTGTCCATCAATCATGACCTCAGCCATTATTTTAAGTATTTGATTAATCAAGGAGGAAGGGGGTTAAGCCACCCCTCCAAGCCCCCACACTGGCCCACAGGTTGGGGATGACCCCTGGACAGACATGGGAAACACTTCTCAGAAGGGCAGTCTAGGCCAACGTTGAGAGTGGCCAGCAGGGAGGGGCTACGGCACAGAGGGTGTCCCAGGAGAGGCAGGTGGGCAGGTGGGGAACAGCTCCATCTCCTGGCTGGTCTCCTGGGAGAGGACAAGCCCACCCAGGCCATGGAAGTGCTGGGGGCCGGGAGCCCCACGTCCTGGTCCAGGGACCGCCCCTGGCTTGCTGAGTGACCTCTGCAAGTCCCTGCCACCATCTCTGTCCGTCCTAGGTGGGGACAGAAGCCCGTGGAATTAACCCGGAGCTCAAGGGTTCTAAGTGCCCAGGGCCTCCGGCCACTGGAGGGCAGCAGAGCCCCAGGGACCCCTGAGCTCACGGGCTGGGCTTGCCAGGAGCAGGCGGCGGCTCTGTTGCCTTGGGAAGCCTGGGTTCTGGAGGGTCCCATGGGGAGGTCTGGTCTGGCTGCCATCTCCACCCGACCTCACGGCAGCCGGGGGGGCGAGTAGCCCCGAAGAGTTTTCCCATTTGGCAGATGAGAACCGAAGCCTCAGGGAACGCCAGGATCTCCCTGTGCGGGTCCCCACACCCCAGTTCCTGAGGCTCATTCCTGAAACCTGGAGGGGGCGCCCCCGGAGATGAGGAGGGCAGAGCCGTCGGGACTGGCATCTGTCTGTCTCGTTCTGACAGGCCGGGCGTGGCCACGCTTCCCAGCCAAAAGGACCCTCAAAGACCCCTGGGGGAAGCCAAAGCCCAGACATGGGGCCTCAGAAAGGGGAAACTGAGGCCCAGAGAGAGGCAGGGCTGTGCCGATGCCCTCATTAGTATCTGTTAGCGAATGTGGGGCACGGAGTCACTGCCTCAAGGTCCTTATTATGCACTCAGGGGAAAACCGTGTCAGCAGATGGTGACCAGGCCGTGGCTCTGGGAGCTCTAGGAGGCAAGCCCGAGGTAGGGAGCCCCGAGGGGCAGTGGGCACAGGCCAGGCAGTCTGGGGGAGCCTCCTGAAGGAGGGGGCCTCTGAGCTGGCTCAGAGTGAAAGGCGGAGAAATGCATTCCTGATAGGGAGGGACTTGGCGAAGGGCACGAAGGAGTGGGGGGTCGGTTGGGTGAGCTGTGGACTGGGCTTGGCTGGCCCACGGGCCCTGCTGGAGGGCAAGGAGGTGGCAGGGGCCTGGGACCTGGAGGAGTCCAGGAGTGTGAGCGGAGGCTCTGGAAGGGACGCGAGGGCAGCCAGGGTGCATGTGGCCTGCCCTGATGAGCCCCTGTTTCTGTCCACTCTAAACAGCTGTGCTGGGTGCCGGACCCCACCCCCACCCCGCCATGGTGCACGATGTCACTAGACTGGGACCCCGTTAGTGCTGTCCTCCTCTCTGGGACCAGATGAAAACTGAGGAGTCCTTGGGAGGGCAGGGGTTGGGGAGCAGGTGTACCTAAAGGTTCTGGGAATTCAAGGGTTGGGGAAAGCAGACAGCCAGGGGAGACATAGGCCGAGCCCTCATTGACCTTCCTTCCAAGACAGCCCCTCACTGCCCTGTGCCATCGTCATCACTGGAAAGACCTCTCTTTGCATGCCTCCAGCTCTGGGGAGCTCACCACCTCAAACAGATCTGATGGGGAGAAATTCCCTTCAGCTGTTAAGTCTCCTGTCTCTCTACAGTCCCTGGCTTTTTGCCTGGGGTACCCTGAGACCCCTGCCTCAGAGTCTTCTGGGACATCCCTGGGGTCCCCAAGTCTGCAGTAGTCAGTCCTGTGGGCAGGCAGGGAGACTGTCATTATCAGCCAATGACCAACCCAGAAAAGCCAGGGGGCTTGGCTGGGTGGCCCAGCTGGCATCGGATTTGGGGGGAGTCTTCCAGCCCCAGGCACAGTCTCTGCAGGTGGGGGGAGGGCAGGAAGGATGGGAATAAGGGAGCAGAAGGAGAAGGAGGAGAAGAAGGGAAGGAGGAGGAAGAAGGACTAGGATCTGGCCTGGAGCTCGGTTGCCAGGGGCAACAGCATTGCATTCTGAGGAGGAACCAGATGCTGAGGAGGGCGGCAGGAGGAGGGGAGCTGGGGTCCAGGCAGCAGATCCAGGGCTTTGAGGGCTTGTGGGCAGGGGTGCCCATTTGGCAAGAACCCCAGGAAGTCCGAGTGTGTGTGGAGCCCTGGGGAGAGCTCCTCAGTGGCTGTTCTGACCCCAGGGCCCGGAGGCAGGCATGTGGAGTGGGAGGAAGGTGGGCAAGGCCGGGCCAGCCACATTGGTAAGCTCCCCACAGCCGCTCTCCAGGCTGCAATTTGTCTGGGACTCCAGAGTGCAAGCAGTTTCGAGGCTGAGACTGGGGCAGGGCTGGGGGGGAATGCTTAATCCAGCGCCGGGGGCCACACCTGGGCCGCAGGAGCACTGGCCTGCCCTCCCCTCCTGCTGTCTTGATCCAGGGAAGAACAGAAGTGCACACTGAAGGCTCGAGTCCTCTGAGGCTGTGCGCACTCCCAGCCCCTCTTGGCTTCATTTCCTGTCTATAAAATGGCACAAAAATCCTTGCCCTTGGACACGTTTATCAGCATTTGTCTACATGCAATGCGGGGGGCCCTTGTTACGACAATAAGAAATAAAGGAGAAAAAAGTGATTGAAGCAAGTCACATTCACCTTGCATTCAGGGAGGGATTTGTACCCCTGTTTTCCAGATCCGCAAACAAGGCTTAGAGAGGGCTGGGTAGTGACAGTGCTGGGAACTACAAACACACTGTCAGACCCCAAAGCCCTCCCCGCCTCTGGTTGTTCCCACCAGGACCTCCCGGACGTTGCCCTTGGGGTAGCGCCCCAGCCCAGAACTACGTCTCACTTTCAAGCCTCCTCCCCGAATGCCCCCAAAACCCCTCCCTGGTTTCATAGCATCAGCCTCCATTCAGCCTCCTCTGCCCCTAAACTGACAGCAGGAGCAAAACTCACCACTTCCCCGAGCAACGGAGGCTCCATCCCACCAGCCAGTAATCCCGTCCCTGCCCGCCGTATACCCACAGCCTGGCCAGCTCCCTTTCTGCCTGCAGCTACTATTGTTGGCAAGAAACCACCCCAAAATATAGGGGCCCAAAACAGTGCCATTTCATTCTGCTCGTGGAGTCTGCAGGTCAGGCGTTGGCCAGCGGTTTGCATGTGTTGTGTGGTATCTGGGGCTGCACACGTCAAGCACCAGTGGTGGGGGGAGGCTCGGTGTCTGGGTCCGGAACCACCCGGAGGCTTGTTCACTCACACGTGGACACGTGACTGATGCTGACTGGGCTAGAAGCGAGGCCGGGGCTCCACCAGAGCACCACTCACCAGGCCTGGCTTCCTCAGGGCACAGCAGCCTCTCTCCTAGGAGGGCATCTTACCTGGTGGCTCAGGGCTCCAAAGGTGAGTGTCTCAGCACAGAAGGTAGAAGCCATGTTGCATTTTATGACACTCTACTAAAAATCCAAAATTAGCCAGGCATGGTGGTGCGTGCCTGTAATCCCAGATACTGGGGAGGCTGAGGCAGGAGAGTCACTTGAACCCAGGAGGCGGAGTTTGCAGTGAGCCAAGATCACGCCATTGCACACCAGCCTGGGCAACAAGAGCAAAACTCCATCTCAAACAAAACCAAGCAAAACAACGAAGTGAAAGCTGCCCTGTGGCCCCTTACCATGGCTGTGATGGAAGCCACCCCATTCCCTTCCTTCCCCAGCCCTGCCCCTCAGTACCAAGACGCTGCCCTATCCCCTGCAGGAAACTTGCCTGGATTGAGAGCTACAGCCCCCCACCTCAAGGGACAGAACCACAACCACAGCAATGACCTCCAAGGGACATCTGGCGTCCCTCACTCTTCTCCAGCAACCCGGCCTACCGCTCCTCCTGCTCTCCTGGCCACTGACTCTCCTGTGCTTCCCAGGGCTCCGGTCCTGTCTTACTGGGGACTCTCCTGAGACTTCAGCCCCTTGCAGTCAGTGGTTTCAGCCTAAACTTTTCCCAAAGGATCAGATGCCCTCACCTACCTGCCAGGTGCAGAGGTCTTCCCCTTCCCCTTCCCTTGCACTCAGCACAGCCCAAGCCCGAGGGGCAGCCCCAGCTGCCGCCCTGGCACTCAAGCCAGAAGCCCCTCCCTCTAGTACCCCCTACACAGGCACTTCCTCTCCAGGCCCTCCCAGCTAAACTCCCAGGTCAGGCCCCCCCTCTCACGTGGCTCTCACCTGGCTCTCACCTGGCTCCCACCTGGCTCTCATCTGGCTCTCAACTGGCTCTCACCTCGCTCCCACCTGGCTCCCACCTGGCTCCCACCTGGCTCTCACCTCGCTCTCACCTGGCTCCCACCTGGCTCCCACCTCGCTCTCACCTCGCTCCCACCTGGCTCTCACCTCGCTTTCACCTGGCTCCCACCTGGCTCCCACCTGGCTCTCACCTGGCTCTCACCTGGCTCTCACCTGGCTCTCACCTGGCTCTCACCTCACTGCTGGCAATTGTTCCTTCTCCAAGCCAGCTCTTCTAACATGAAAACCCGGCCTTGCCACTCCCAGCTGAAACCCTTCCAAAGGTTCCCCAAACAATTAGGACAAAATCCCAGCTCCTTGCCGACATAAGCAGAGCCTTCAATGGCCATTTGAATTCTTTCACTCTCTCTAGCTTCACTGTCACTCATCCCCTCCTCCTCACACCTGTGCTCAGGGCTCCAGTCCCCTGGGCATGCTGCTTTCCACTTCCAGGCGTTTGCACAAGGTGCTCCCTGGAATTGGAGCACCTCTCCGTGGCCCTCACCTGGAGAGGGTCTGTCCCTCCTCACAGCGACCTCCAGTAGATGTTTCTGTGACAATGGACATGTTCTGTCTCTGCACTATTCAACGTGGTACCCACCATCCCATCGAAATGTGGCTGGTATGACCGAGGAACTGAATTGTTCATTTGGTTTTGTTTGGTTTTGTTTTTGAGATAGAGTCTCGCTGTCTCCCAGGCTGTAGTGCAGTGGTGCAACCTCTGCCTCCCGGGTTCAGCCTCCCGAGTAGCTGGGACTACATGTGAGCGCCAGCACGCCTGGTTAATTTTTTGTATTTTCAGTAGAGATGGGGTTTCACCATGTTGGCTGCGCTTGTCTTGAACTCCTGACCTCATGATCCACCCACCTTGGCCTCCCAAAGTGCTAGGAGCAAAGGCTGAGCCACTGCGCCCAGCCTAACTGTTTTTAATTGATTTAAATGTAAATGGCCTCCTGTGGCTAGTGGCTACCATATTGAATAGTGAGCAGCTCCAAGATAACATCTCTTTCAGGAAGCCTTCCCTGACCTCCCAAGCCAGGGCTAGATGCTCCCATAATGCTCCGTTCTCTAAGGCGTTTATTCACCTGTCCTCCCAGCTGGACTGTGAGTTCTTTTAGATGTTATCTCTTGATCCTTATGGTATCCCCAGTTCCAGGCTCATATTAGTGACCAGTAGCTGTGCAAAGTAAATGAATTTTCTCAATCCACATCTAGGCACAGACTGGACATTCCACGAAGACCAAATCGAAAATGACTCTGCTGAAGATCTGAGTAAATGTGTGTGTGTACACACGTGTGCAGTGAATTCACATGTAGGCATGTGTGCACACCCATTTGACCTTGGCAAGACCTGTACAGGCCCCCACTCAGCTGGGGACAGTACTCTCACACACAGATGCTGGCGCGCTGGGCTGGACAGGAAGTGAGCCTCTGAATTGGCTTTTGTAAAAATCAAACCCTGTTTTCATTCTGGCTTCTAAGATGCTTCATCTGCATTGCAGATGAATCTTCAGGGAGTTTAAAAAGAAAGGCTTCCAGTTTTCTGTGTGGGACCACCTGCACTCTGGCTCCACATTCTATAAACAAGTCTTTGCAGGCACAAGGGGAATTTGCCATTTAAATGAGCCTTCACCTCCTAAGTCAAAGGCCCATTTCTTGGTTATGAAGCTCTTGTTAAAGTTTTGATATTGGGTTGTCTTCAAATGGGGTCTCAGGCTTCTGTTCCCCCCACTCCTCTGCCCTCCCAAAGGCTCTCCTGTCCTGACGCCTCCCTTCCCCTTGGGACACCACTATGCCTCCCCTTCTGTCTGGGATGGGGTCTTCCACCCAACCATGCCAGAGTCGGAGAAAGGAAACGAGCAGGTTTCCTGCCCTCAAAGAGGCCCCACCTTTCTGCTCTGCCTTCAGTTCCTTACAATCTCCTTAAAAAGCAGAACCTTACTATTCTGCACTGGACAAATTCTTAGAGACCTGATCCCATTTTCCATTGCATGAAGAGAGACTGAGGTCGGGGAGCGGAATGGACTCAGCCACATAGAACAGGGAGGGGAGCCTCAAGCTCAGCCTGGGATTCTGGACACTACACCCCCACTGCCTATGCCCATTTCCTCTACCCCCCATTTCCTCTGCCCCCATTTCCTCTACCCCCATTTCCTCTACCCCCCATTTCCTTTACCCCCCATTTCCTCTATCCCCATTTCCTCTACCCCAATTTCCTCTGCCCCCATTTCCTCTATCCCCATTTCCTCTACCCCTATTTCCTCTACCCCATTTCCTTTACCCCCATTTCCTCTACCCCCATTTCCTCTATCCCCATTTCCTTTACCCCCCATTTCCTCTATCCCCCATTTCCTCTATCCCCATTTCCTTTACCCCCCATTTCCTCTATCCCCCATTTCCTCTATCCCCATTTCCTTTACCCCATCTCCTCTACCCCCCATTTCCTCTGCCCCCATTTCCTCTACCCCTATTTCCTCTACCCCATTTCCTTTACCCCCCATTTCCTCTATCCCCCATTTCCTCTATCCCCATTTCCTTTACCCCATCTCCTCTACCCCCCATTTCCTCTGCCCCATTTCCTCTACCCCCATTTCCTCTACCCCTATTTCCTCTACCCCATTTCCTTTACCCCCCATTTCCTCTACCCCATTTCCTTTACCCCCCATTTCCTCTATCCCCATTTCCTTTACCCCCCATTTCCTCTATCCCCATTTCCTTTACCCCCCATTTCCTCTATCCCCCATTTCCTCTATCCCCATTTCCTTTACCCCCATTTCCTCTACCCCCCATTTCCTCTGCCCCCATTTCCTCTGCCCCATTTCCTCTGCCCCCCATTTCCTCTATCCCCATTTCCTTTACCCCCCATTTCCTCTATCCCCCATTTCCTCTATCCCCATTTCCTCTACCCCCATTTCCTCTGCCCCCATTTCCTCTACCTCCATTTCCTCTGCCCCCATTTCCTCTACCTCCCATTTCCTCTACCCCTATTTCCTCTACCCCCCATTTCCTCTGCCCCCATTTCCTCTACCCCCATTTCCTCTGCCCCCATTTCCTCTGCCCCCATTTCCTCTGCCCCCACCTCCTCTGCCTTACTGCCACATTGGTGCTTCCTGACTCCCTCCTGGGCACATGCTGGAGACTAACCACCCTCAGCTGTGGCCACGGTCTCCAAGGAGGACTCCTATTTAAGAAGTGAGGGGAGACTTCACCCCTTCGGCAGGCAGTCAACAATTCCCCCAACAGGGATGCAGTAATTGCCAAGCCAGGGAGCAGGGGCCTCTGTTACTGCTATTTTGTTCTGAGCCTCTTAACATGGCATGGAAAGGGCATGTCAAGATGTTGCAGCCTGCAGTGGGACCCCCACAGAGGACTGAAAGGCAGCCACTGCAGCAGAGGCAGAAACTGGGTGTCAGGCAGACGACTCAGCCAGCGCCTTCCAGAAAGCTGAGGGCAGGGAGTAGGTAGGGGAAGGGCAGGGAGTACGGGCATCTGGCTCCAGACCCCATTCTGCCACCCACAGGAGCTGTCTGTGGACCTGGCCTAGCCCCTTTCATTCTCCATGTCTCTATATCCTCTTTTCTTGAGAGTGGGGAGTGGGAGGAATAGGGCTGCTAATGCCCCATATATGATGTGAAGGGTGGCCAGGGTCCTCTTCTCCCTGTAGCAGCCCCCACATCTGTGAGCCAAGCCCCAGTCCACAAAGGCTCCATCTTGCAGATACAAGGAGACTCTCACCCCAAACAGCTCTCCTCGCTTTGTCCCCAGATTAGCCCTCCCCTGCTTGGCCCTACATCCCTGAGACACTGAGGAACTGAAATCATGAATGCTAGCTGAAGCTTAAGAAAATCAGAAAAGGCCGACAGGCGCGGTGGCTCATGCCTGTAATCCCAGCACATTGGGAGGCTGAGGCGGATGGATCACAAGATCAAGAGATCAAGACCATCCTAGCCAACATGGTGAAACCCTTTCTTTATTAAAAATACAAAAATTAGCTGGGTATGGTGGCACACGCCTGTAGTCCCAACTACTCAGGAGGCTGAGGCAGGAGAATCGCTTGAACCCGGGAGGCAGAGGTTGTGGTGAGCCGAGATCGTGCCACTGCACTCCATCCTGGCGACAGAGTGAGACTCTGTCTCAAAAAAATAAAAAACAAGAAAATCAGAAAAGGAGTCAGTGTCTTCATTTGTTTTAATAATAAGAGCATTGAGCAAAAGCACTTTCTGCCCCGTTAGGCATCAAGAAGTGGTCTCCCAGCACTAGACCCATAGTCTCCCCTGACCCCTCTCTCTCCACACACACACACACACACACACACACACATACACACACAGAGTGTGCCATGACAAGTGAGCTTGGAAAATATGGTGTAGTACATCCTTCGCTTGGTGGTTCCCAAAACTGTTAAGCACGTGAAGGCTGTGGGCAGTCCTGGGAGAAGACTGTTTAACTTGCTGTTTCCTGAGGTTACATGAACATACTTTTCCCAGGGTGGCGCCTTTGAATCGGAGATTACCTTTGCCTCCTAGTAACAGAGATCCAGCCGTAGTGGCCTAAACGAACTGGTAGTGTCTTTTGCTCTCCCTATCCAGAGGTCAGCAGCCCCGAATTGGGCTGGTGGCTCCACCATGCCTTCAATGTCCGAAACACCTTCTCTCTCTCGGCTCGTCATCCTCAGCACTGCTGTCTATCTTCAGGGTCACCTCCCAGTCCACAGTGGCGGCTGGGCTCCATCCTGTCTGTATTCCAGGCAAGAAGAAAGAGAAAGGGGAAAAATCCGTGCTCTCTACCTGTCTCCCTTTTCCAGAACTTTCCCTGGAGTTTCGCCCAACAGTTCTTTTGCTCATATCTCATTGGCCACCCCTGGCTGCAAGGGTAGCTGGGAAATGTAGTCTTGTAGGTGGACACCTTGCTCTCCAGAATAGAATAAGTGTTCTGTTACCATAGAAAAAGACGAACATGAGTCCTGGGTAGACACGCGCAGTCCCAGTCACTGCTTCTTTGCATTACAGTATTCTAGGAACTGCTAGGAGTCAGGTCGAGTTGGGCCCAGCCCCTACTTCCTGCCTGTGTCTGCAGGCTTTGCAGCCTTGAATAAGCTTCCTAACCTCTCTGAGTCTGTATTATTGTCTTTAAAATCGTGGTTATCATGAGGACCAAAGGAGGTAAAGTATGTACAAGCAATTTATAAAGTGTTAAAGTGTACATTGTTATGGAAATGAAATACACATTTTTTTTTCTTTTTTTGAGATGAAGTCTCACTTTGTTGCCCAGGCTAGAGTGCAATGGCACTATCTTGACTCACTGCAACCTCCACCTCCCACCTCCACCTCCCAGGTTCAAGCGATTCTCCTGTCTCAGTCTCCCAAGTAGCTGGGATTACAGGCACACACTACCATGCTCAGCTAATTTTTTGTATTTTAGTAGAGACGGTTTCACCGTGTTGCCCAGGCTGGCCTTGAACTCCTGAACTCAGGCAATCCACCCACCTTGGCCTCCGAAAGTGCCAGGATTACAGCTGTGAGCCACCATGCCCTTGTTTTCATTTATCCTCTAAAAAGCCTTGTGAAGCATGCAGGGCGATACACAGCTCCACATTTGAGTGGAGAAGAAACCAAGGCTCTGAAATAAGAATTGACTTCTATGATGATGAAATCTGAGCCCTGCTCTTGTTAATGGAATGAACCTTGATTCTATCCTGAGCCTGAGCCCTGACCTAGGTTACAGACTGAGCCTTGATCCCAGGAGTTTAAGTTCTGATCTTAGTTTTAGACTGAAACCCAATGCTAGTTACAGGCTGAACCCTGCTCTCCACCTGAGCCTAGGCCCCGATCTTGATCTCTGAGTCCTGATAAAGAGGGGCCCTCTTGGCCTAGCGTGGTGGCTCACCCCTGTAATCCAAGCACTTTGGAGGCCAAGGCGGGTGAATCACCTGAGGTTGGGAGTTCAAGACCAGCCTGACCAACATGGTGAAACCCTGTCTTTAAAAAAAAAAAAAAGAGGAGCCCTCTCAAACCATCCAGCAGCTCCCAAAGGTGTCCACTGGGCTTCAGAGAGGCACAAATGGATGATGCTGCTTCCCAGGCCTAGAGGACTGGGCTTTCTCCCATGTCGCTCATTTCGTGGTTCATCCAAACCTTTCTAAGTAGTGAGGAGAGCAGACCAAGTCTGTGGACCCTGGCAGAGAGAGCCAAGTAGACGTCCAGAGAAATCGGAGAAGCACATGGCCTGCTTCCCCTAGTAATTTTCCCAGCCCAGACAGCTGTAATGGGGAAGGTATTGAAATTTAAATCAGAGCCCAGCCTAACCTCTCTGCCCGCCCGCTGCCCGCCGCCCGCCGCTTTGCCTGTAATCTCAGGCTGGCTATCTCCTCCTTGGGAGAACGACAGACCGACTCAGGGAAAGTGATAAATTTTCAATTTTATTTTAAAATATACCAGATGGGAGATTTTATTGGAGCCATAAATATGTCAAGAGCAATGTTGGTGTGTGATGGGCGATGCCCCCTCCTTGGGGCCTCTCTCCCTGTTTAGAAATTCCATCAGATTCTTAATAAGAGGCTCCAGTTCGACTGCAGCAAAATAGTCTCTATATTAAAGCAATTGAATTTCCATTTGCCAGACATCTTGTGCTTTAAGCTTCCAGGTTCCAGGGGTGTGGGGTTGCTAAGCCGATTCTAAATGAACCTAAACTAATAACTGCACAGCACGCTGGGGGCTGTGAAAGAGTGGGAGGGGAAGACGGGGGAAGGGAAGGGGAGGGAGGGAAAGGAACGGCAAGAAGGGGAGGGGAGGGGAGGGGAAGGGAGGGGAGGAGGGGAAGAGAGGGGAAGGTGCTGCCAATCACAGACCCCAGGACGGGGAAGGGAGGGACCTCCCTCACCTTTTCAGCTCCTGCTGCTAGCCTGAGATGAAAATCCTGCAAATGACAGACGGACCAGCTCCCTCTGTTCAACTGAGGCCAGGAAAAGGAACATGGCTGGGATTCTGGTCACTTTTCACTTCTCATTGCTTTCATTGCTGTCTTCACTGATCTGCTATTTTGCGGGCTTTCTCGGGCAGGGTCCTCGCTGAGGCTGGGGCTGCTGAGCACGGCTGGCCCCCGTCCCCAAGACACTCCCCTTTGGAAGGCTCTGCTCTGCCCTGGGGATTTGCCTCACTGAGGTTCCCCCATAGCCTTTCTCTCCCGCATCAAGTCATTCTTTGCTCCTGAAGAAATCTCAGCCTTTCACTCAACCTCACGCATCTCCTTATCCTGGAGAATGGCTCAGACTATGGGCTCAAGGACATCAGAAGTGAGAGGATCCAAAGGCTGGGACCCCGAGGCTCAGAGACGGCAAGGGCACGGGGACTATGATTCTTCTAGAACAGCCCCTGGGCTGTGGATATGAGAAGGTGCTGCCTACCCCCTACCTCTACCCTCCCCACCTCAGCCAGTCTCAGCCAGGCCTAGGTGGCGCCTGCCCAGGTGTGACAGAGGCAATGCCCAGGTGGTAACCGACAGCGTTGCAGCCAGAACTCCTCCCTCACTGAGAGCAAGCCTCCTAATCTCACTGAGTCTCCATTCTCAAATGGATCTGCACTTCTAACGCCAGCAATACACAAAACTAGTGGGCATACTGTTATTTACACCCGAAAATATTTGAGAGTTTAAATGAGATAATAATCCATGGAAACTGTGTAGCAGAATGCTGGTCCCTAGTAAGTTCTCCAAAATGTTAGCTACCATTGTTCCTTTGTTATGATGATAATTATTACGGCCCTGGGGGCTTCCGGTGAGAACCGTATCTCCCTGTGGGTCTGTGTCTCTCAAGTTGCCTGGCACAGAATTCTGTAGACAGTACCTGCTCAATACTAAGTTAAATAGTTAAGAATTTTTCATCCCCAGGGACAAGGCATAGGCTCTGGGGGTAATCAGTAGATTCAAATCCTGGTTTTGACTTCTTTGCTCTGTATGCTCCGTGACCTCTCCAAGCCTCAGTTTCTTCGTCTGTGAAATGGGTGCATGATCCTTTCCCTGCCTTCTTTCAGGACTGATGCATGAACCAGAGCTGGAGAAAACTTTCTGAAACTGCACTCTTTCTGCTTCCTCCTGCCTGCCTCATCAAACTGGGTCTTTCTCAGGGACCCCATGTACCTGAGTCCCAGGAGGGTCCTGAGACGGGCAGGGCTGGGGACAGCTCCCACCATCTGCCCCCCGCCTCCCCCTTATCTACAACCCAATCATGAGCTGTGTGCTGCCCTCCAGGGCCCAGCTGCCGAAAGTGGAGCCGTGGACAAGATCGTGGCAGTGGCCATTCTGGTTTCACACGGGACGCTGGAGTCAGAGAGGTGACAATGTGGCCGGCAGCGCCAGATGATGACCGCCTCTTCCACAGGGTTCTGAGTGATGGGGTTTATGCCTCTGGATGTGGACATGTGCGTCTCTTTGGGAAGAAGGTTCATAGTTTTCATCATCATCTTTTTTTTTTGAGTTGGAATCTCACTCTGCCGCCCAGGCTGGAGTGCAGTGGCACGATCTCGGCTCGCTGCAACCTCTGCCTCCCAGGTTCAAGCGATTCTCCTGCCTCAGCCTCCCAAGTAGCTGGGATTACAGGCGCCTGCCACCACGCCTGGCTAACTTTTGTATTTTTAATAGAGACGGGGTTTCACCATATTGGCCAGGCTGGTCTCAAACTCCTGACCTTGTGATCCTCCAGCCTCTGCCTCCTAAAGTGCTGGCATCACAGGCATGAGCCACCGTGCCCAGCCACTTTTCATCATCTTCTTAAAGGACTTCCAAACCCCAAACTATTCAGAACCAGGAACTCAGTTCTCCACCCAGGGTCTGCCTCCCAGCAGCACCCACATCCTTACCTGACAGGGAGAAGAGGCTGGCAGAGGGTGGGCACACACCCGAAAGCTCCTTTGTCCTGACCCTGGATGGGCCTCAGGACAGCGAGCTCCCTGGAGACATGTAGAGAACCGTGGTGAAATTCCCCAGCACAGTGCCTTCCTCACGCCAGGCGCTCAGTAAAGGGCTGACTCTGAATCGTCACACCCTGGGACAAGCTCCCGACTCCCTCCGGCTCAGTCCCTCCCTGCTGACCTCCAAGGTCCCTGCCCGCTCGGCCGTTGTCTGCTCCTTCATGAGGGAGGGCTGAGGACAGTCTGGTGGTTCAAAGCAGAGGAGTGAAAGTCGTTCCTTCCCCTTGACCCAGCAACATCTGGATCAGGCGAAGCTTTCCAGAGGGCTCGCCATGTCCCTGGCCTAGTGCCTGTGGGGCTGAACCCGCTTCATCATCCATTTTAGAGATGGAGAAAGCGACCCTCAGAGAGGCCGAGTGAGTCCGTCAAGCAAAAAAAGTGAGGTCACACGGCCAGTATGTGGGCTGGATGGTGCGGGGCCCGGCGAGGTGGTCCTGCGGGGCTGCCATCTGCAAACTCTTTCCCGGAACTCATCTCTTCCCCTGCTGTGGGGTGCGAGGGAGGCGGGGCAGGGGCGCTGTTAGGAAGCCTGCTCAAGGTCACACGGTGAAGGCAGGGCAGAGGTGAAGCTCCAACTTAGATCTTCCAGCGCTGCATTCTCTGGTCCCTAAAGAGACAAATGTTACAGATACTTTGTCTTAAGATGTGCTGAAACCCATCCCTTCATTTGCTCCCTCACTCCACAGGTGTTTCTTGGGCACCAACCCTGTGTTTGGCACAGTGCTAACTGCTGGGGAGGGGTTCAACATCAGCAAAGCAAACAAAAGTGCCTGCCCACCTGGAGTTTATATTCTAATGCAGGAGAAAGAAAAACGGTGTATTAATTACAAAGAGCCAAAAGGCAATAAATCTGTAGAATGCAAACAGCGCAGGGTCAGGAGATGGGGAGGTCCAGGCCGTTTAAAGTCGAGTGCTCAGGGCAGGCCCTGTCAGAAGATAAACATCAGGTTGGGTGCTGTGGCTCATGCCTGTAATCTTAGCACATAGGGAGTCCGAATCATGGAGTCAGGAGTTCGAGACCAGCCTGGCCAACATGGTGAAACCCCCATCTCTACTAAAAATGCAAACATTAGCCAAGCGTGATGGCAGGTGCCTGTAATCCCAGCTACTTAGGAGGCTGGAGCAGGAGAATTGCTTGAACCTGGGAGGTGGAAGTTGCAGTGAGCTGAGATCGTGCCACTGCACTCCAGCCTGGGAGTCAGAGCAAGACTCTGTCTCAAAAAAAAAAGGTAAACATCAAGCAGAGACTTGAGGGGCTGGGGAAATGAGCCGGCCACGTGGACCTCGGGGGAGGAGTCCGTCAGCAGAGGATCACCTGTGCAAAGGCCCTGGGACAGCAGTGGGTCTGGGGTGATTGCGGACAGCAGGGGGTCTGGGGTGCTTGCGGACAGCAGGGAGCGTGGTGGGGCTGGAGCAGAGGAATGGGAGAAAAGACAAAGATGGGCAAAAGATGGGCAGAGAGGACAGATCATGTCTTGGCATTAAAATTGCCATGGGGAGATCACCTTCCTGGGCAAATCTGAAGTTCTCACAAATGATAGAGCCATGTGGAGCTCATCACAACTAGAACCAGAGCGGGAGCAGGGGCATCCAGCTCTCTCGCCTTCCCTGGGAGGAGTCTTCTTCCCCACCCCTCCTACCCTCACCCTGCCCCACCCCATGCTGCCCCTGCCCCACCCCATGCTTGTGGTATGTCCCTAGGGAGCCTGGGGCAGGCTGGGTGAGGGAGGAAGGTCCATGCCTCCCCCATAGCTTTCCCAGCCTAGGAGCCCGCTGGAGGCTAGTTTGACTGAGCTTTGAAGCTCCCAGGCTCTGCAGGGGCACTGGAAACCGTCAGCAGGCAAACAAAAGGCCTGGGGGTTGGGGACCTGCGAGGCTAGCAAGGAAGGGTACAGCTCGGTTTATTTCATAAGGAGCCCGAAGGCCCAGCCATAACCACCCCCTTGCTCTCCACACGCCTCCCAGACGCCTGACCTGAGGACAGGCAGGCTCAGGGCTCATCCAGGGCCACACAGCAGCTTCAGGTCAAAGCCCCAGTCAACTCCAGAAGGGAGAAGCTTTCTGTGCCCATGAATGCAGGGCAAGCCACGGTCCCGAGAAGGCCGCCACGAGTGAGGCCCAGGCCAGCCACGACACGCAGACTGGGCGGGCGGACACTGAGAACCCCTCAGGTGAGGCCCGAGCCAGTCAGTTCAGGGGTTGAAGGTCTCCTCATCCGTTGACTCGCTGTGTGACGCTAGAGAAGTGCCTTAACCTTGCTGAACCCAACTGCAGCACGTGGTTCCTCACAGCCCTACTTTACAGGGCTACTGTGTGGCTCAGGATGAGTGTCGTCCTCCACTGCCATCCCTCGAGTAAGAATGGAGGGGTGGACAACTGCCCTGAGGTCCCCAGGGCAGACCCGCATCCCTGTCGGAGCTCCCTGAACTGAGGCCGCCCTCCCCACCAGCAGCCGCACAGCCTCGGAGGCAGCCAGCCAGATGGGCGCTTTTAACAGCTTTTTAATGTGACGGAGCTCGCTGAGCTCGAGAGTGGAGACATGTCAAGGGCTTGCCTGGGGAAGCTTTCAAGGTCAGCCAGCAGCAGCCTGACCTTGAAGGCTGTCCCTTCCCAGGAACAGCCCAGGGGCTGCTGAGACGTTCACCATCAAGGAGGCCCTGGGGGCCCGAGCTGAGGGAAAGTATTAAAAAGAAAAAACAGTGTTGAAGAGGCGTTAAATGGATTAAAGGGGCAGGTGGCCAGAGGGGAAGGGGGCCAGGCTGTGCCAGGGACAGCAACAGCAGAGACCTCCTCCAAGAGGCTTCAGATCGGCGTCTCCTCCCCAGTCACACGCCAAACAGTCTCCCAAGTGGACAGGCTGGGAAGATAAACGGCTTCCCTTCATCTCATCCCGTCTCACAGTCTCCTCAGCAGGACGGCGCTGCTTCCTTTGTCCTCGGATTAATAAAAATCAGGGTCATCTCCCTGAGAAATGGCTCAATTATCAGCTCCCCTGACCGAGAGCACAGAATAAGACAGGCCTTACAGAGTGGGGCCACCCAGCAGGCCCCCCGAAGCCCAGCGCACTGCCTCGGCAGCCCTTCCCAGAGAAGGCAAGAATTGCTGCAGGGAGGGCTTGGCACCGTCACCACCCTCCTCCCCAGCCTCTGGGGGCCGCTGCCACAGCCCCGGGGGTGACAGGCCTGCCCAGGCAAGATGGGACCTCAGCCCCTTCTTAGCTGCTGCTGTGAGCACCCGGTGCCCAGAGGCCTCCAGTCCCACGTATAGGCTGAGCCCCTCCCAGCTCACCTGGCACTTCAGTCCCGTTATCCTCTGTGAGGCGGGGAGTGATGTACGTCTGTTTAAAAGACTAGGAAACTAGGCTGGGTGCAGTGGCTCACACCTGTAATCCCAGCACTTCGGGAGGCCAAGGTGGGCAGATCACAAGGTCAGGAGATTGAGACCATCCTGGTTAACACCGTGAAACCCCATCTGTACTAAAAATACAAAAAATTAGCCGGGCATGGTGGTGGGCGCCTGTACACCCAGCTACTTGGGAGGCTGAGGCAGGGGAATCACTTGAACCCGGGAGGCAGAGGTTGCAGTGAGCCGAGATAGCGCCCTTGCACTCCAGCCTGGGCGACAGGAAACTCAGGTCCTTCAGGCAGTAGGTAGGAGAACTGGAATTCAAATCCAAGCTCTGGTTCCCAGACCGGGGCTCCGCGAGGCCTCATGGGGAGGAGCCTTGTAGGACTCAGCAGAGGGTCAGGTTCTCAGGGACTGGTGGGGCTCCCCCAGCAGCCAGGCCAAGGGGACCCCAGGGAGAACAGGAGCAGAGGGCAGCCTCTTCCCAGCTTCCCTTTGCCCAGAGCCTGGGCTGTGGCCAGGGCACCGTGGGGAAGGCCAGGCCCCTTCCAGGACACACACCATGCCGAGCCCAGAGCGAAGTCATGGGAAACTCAGCGCTTCAGAATCCTGCAGTGACCACCCCAACCCAGAGAAGCCCAAAGTGATGAGGGGATTTCAAGCTGAGCTGGGAACCCGGTGGCCTCGTTCCAGTCCCAGCTCTGCTGCTGTGGGTGAGGAGTGGCCTTGGACAAGTTCCTGCTCCTCTCTGCCCTCAGTTTCCCTGTCTGTGAAACAGGAGATGTTCCTCTCTGGACGGGGAGATCCCTCTGACTCGCCCCCAGGAGGATCCAGCCACCCACTCACTCTAAACTGGCCTGGGTAGAGCCAGTAGTTGGAGAAGCCAGGACTGAGCCACGGCATGGGAACTCAGGGCCGGGGTCTGCTGAATTCCAGACTTTCAGCAGCAGAGCGGCTGCAGGGCCGAACTTTCCCACAGATGCAGCTCAGCCCCCAGAGCAGGCCGCACAGTTCCCACTGCAGCCCTTCCAAGTGGAAACCACAGTGCCGCAGAAGCCCGGCAGAGAGTGAACAGAAAGCAGTGTCCCCAGGGCCTCGAGGCCCCAGGCCCAGCCTGGGGCAGCCCTCAGGAAGGCGGCTCCGACCAGAGTGGATTCCTGCCGAGCCTGTCTGGACAAGCCTGGGGCCCCTCAAGGGAGGAGCCAGCCGCCCCCGCTGCCCACCTTGGCTCAGATAAGAGATACTCTCTGCCTCCTGCTCAGAAGTGCCAAGGGGCAGGCGAGAGCAGGCCCGGCGACAGCGGATGGGGCCCTGGTCTTAGTGCCGCTGCAAACTCCCTGGAGGGGCAAGGCCAGCCCTCCCTGGGCCTCACTGTCCCCATCTGAACAACAGACGCGGCACATCAGCTACTTTCTCAGGTCCTTCCCAAGTACCGAGAGTTTGATGCTAGGAACTTGGATCAGCTGAAGTGGCACGAGGTGGTCAGCTGAAGAAGGAGAGAAGAGTGGGGGCTGTCTCAGGGGCTTGAGCTGGGAAGGCAGCCCAGGTCTATTAGGAGGAACCACGTGGCATCTAGACCTGGCCTCCCTCTCCCCTTCCCCCACATGCCACTTTACAGCGGAGGAGATGGAGACCTTTCCCAGGCCAGCCACGCAGAGACGGAGTGCAGGACTCCTGCGCTGGCTTCAGGGTTGGGATCCCAGGCGCTTGAGGAGGCTCAGGGAGGTGCTGGCAGGTGCAAGCCAGGCTCTGGGGAAGGCAACGTAGTGTGGGCCGATTTTTCCCCACCCTCTCCTCCCAAATCCCCCAGTTTTTCTCCAGGGCCCTACCAGGCCTCTAGCTTGGACCTGTCTTCTGGCAGGTGAGGGGAAGTGAAGCGGGCGGTGGGACAGAGAGCAGGCAGAACTCGCTCCTCTCCATCTCTGGCGCCCTCGTGATGTCCTTGCCCACAAGGCCTTGTTTCCCAATCTCCTCCAAAGCTGGCTCCCTGTCATCCACACCGTGCTAAAGGCGTGCTGCGTCCTGGGAGATGGGGGAAGGCCTCCACTGGGGACCACGTCCCACCCGGGACTCAAAGCCCCATTGGCTGGGCTGGACCCTCTGCCCCTTCTGCCTGTGGTCCCTCTCTGCACAGGGCTTGGACACAGGTCCTGAGACTGGTCAAGGGTCAGTCATACTCCAAGAAAGACCCAGACTTACCTTCTCACTTCTATGCCAGGTTGTTCTTCTGGGCGGCTGAAAAAAGCCACCCACTTCTGTAGCAAAAGACCTTCATGCAGATGGTTTTGCTGGTCCATGACATATGTCCAGACCTGTTAGAACCCCGCTTTGGTCTCTACACCTACCCACCCACCCACTACGTCCACGGCCACTTGGAAAGGCTCTTGGGATCTCACCCCAGGCTCCCCTGCAGGACCCTGTTCTGGAGTTGGGAGGCAGGAGAAAGAGTCACTGCAGGGGTAGACAGGACAGGCCCCTGCTGTTATACTGGCCCGAGCATAGAAAGTCAACACCAAGACAAAAGGATGCCAAATTGCAGGGTCTTTATTGCCGGCGGCCACGGAGGACTCACGTCTCTCCAACCTGTGGCCCCGAAAGGAGGGTGTCAAGAACTTTTATGCCCGTAAACCACCTCGGGGGTGGGGGTGAGGGGTGGGGGTGGGGGTAAGGGACTTCAGACATTCTGAGGGTCAGTGGACTCTGGATATTCCATAAATCACCTCCTGGGCAGGGGTGAGGGTGAGGGGCTTTGGACACTCTGAGGGCCAGGGGACTTTGGACATTCTGATTGCTACTTTTTTTTTTGAAAGAAAGAAAAAGAAAAAAAAAAATGAAGAAGAGGAAGAAAAAGGAAGAGAAAGAGAGAGAGAGAATGGGAGTATTGCTTTCTTGCCCAGGCTAGAATGCAGTTTAGTAATGGGTATTGAAAACCTCTTTTATACCAATAATTATACTTGATGTAGACAGGAAGGAATAAGGGAAGAAAATAACAAACAAGCAGCCAACCAATATTTCATTTAAACCTATGAAATGCTATGCGATTACTGAGGAGTGATTTACTTCCAATTATGTAGTCGCTTTTGGAATAGGTGTGAGGTGGTAATGTATGTTTTGTGTATTTGAAGTGGAGAGTTCTAGAAATGTTTATTAAGTTTACTTGTTCCGGGTCTGAGTTCAAGTCCTGAATGTCCTTGTTAATTTTTTGTCTCGTTGATCTATAAAATCGTTAGCTTTTCTTGTTACATTGATCCTTTTGCCATTATGTAATGTCCTTCTTTGTCTCTTTTGCTCTTTGTTGCTTTAAAGTCTACTTTATCAGAGGCGAGAATTGCATCTCCTGCTTTCTGTTTATTTGTTTATTTTTACTCTCTGTTTGGTTGGTAAATCTTCCTCCTTCTCTTTGTTTTGAGTCTTTGTGTATCGTTGCATGTGAGATGGGTCTGGATGCAGCATACCGATGGGTTTTGGCTTTTTATCCAATTAGAATATATATAACTTTAATACTGGCATTTGATGCTAGCTGGCTGTTTTGCCCATTAGTTAGTGTAAATTTTTCATTGTGTTAATGCTCTTTGCTTTTTGATATATTTTTGGAAAGGCTGATATTGGTTGTTCCTTTATATGTATAGTGCTTCTTTCAGAAGCTCTTGTAAAGCAGGCCTGGTGGTGGTGAAGTCTCTACTTGTTTGTTCACAAAAGATTTAATTTTTCCTTCGATTATAAAGCTTAGTTTGGCTGGATAGGAAATTCTGGGTTGAAAGTTCTTTTCTTGAGAGAGAGATCCAAGATGGCTGATCACTAGCAGCTCGGGCTCCTAGCTCCCAGTGAAAGCGCAGAGAACGAGAGGACGCCACACTTTCAGACGAATATTTGTTGCTCACGGACCAGGAGATTCCCAGCAGAGAAGCCCCACGTGTCGCCAGGACGACCCTTGTGGCCGGCGCGGCGGTTTTGCTGGTGCCTTAGCGCGCCAGTTCTTGGTGCAGAGTCCGGAGATTCCCGGGCAGAAAAGCACCATCAATCGTAACACCGCGGTTTTGGCTGGCGCGGTGGATTGCTCAGATTTCGGCGCTGGGAATCAACAAGTTGGACGTCTGCTCAGAGACCTAGTTAGAAAGTCGGTAATTACAAAGACAACAGACGGATAAATATATAATGAAGGGAAGAAATCAGCGTAAAAAGGCAGAGAATACTCAAAATCAGAATGCCTCTCCCTCTACAGGGGATCGCAATTCCTCATCAGTAACGGAACAAGGCTTAATAGATTACGAGTGTGTTCCAATAACAGAAGCAGGCTTCAAAACGTGGGTGATAAGAAACTTCTGTGAATTAAAAGAACTTGTTCTAACCCAATGCAAAGAAACTAAGAACCTTGAAAAAAGGTTTGACGAAATGTTAACGAGAATGGACAATTTAGAGAGGAATATAAGTGAATTGATGGAGCTGAAAAACACAACACGAGAACTTCGCGAAGCATGCACAAGTTTAAACAGTCGAATTGATCAAGTAGAAGAAAGGACATCAGAAGTCGAGAACCAGCTCAGTGAAATGAAACGAGAAGACAAGATTGGAGAAAAAAAGGATGAAAAGGAATGAGCAAAGTCTCCAGGAAATATGGGACTATGTGAAAAGACCTAATTTACGTTTGATAGGTGTACCTGAATGTGATGAAGAGAATGAATCCAAGTTGGAAAATACTCTTCAGGATATCATTCAGGAAAATTTTCCCAACCTGGCAAGGCAGGGTAATATTCAACTCCAGGTAATACAGAGAACACCACAAAGATATTCTTCAAGAAGACCAACCCCAAGGCACATAATTGCCAGGTTTATTAGGGTTGAAATGAAGGAGAAAATACTAAGGGCAGCCAGAGAGAAAGGTCAGGTTACCCATAAAGGGAAACCTATCAGACTTACAGCAGATCTCTCAGCAGAAACCCTTCAAGCCAGAAAAGAGTGGGGACCAATATTTAACATCCTTAAAGAAAAGAACTTTCAACCCAGAATTTCCTATCCAGCCAAACTAAGCTTTATAATCGAAGGAAAAATTAAATCCTTTGCGAACAAACAAGTACTTAGAGAGTTCACCACCACCAGGCCTGCTTTACAAGAGCTTCTGAAAGAAGCACTATACATATAAAGGAACAACCAATATCAGCCTTTCCAAAAATATATCAAAAAGAAAAGAATATTAACACAACAAAAAATTTACAGTAACTAATGGGCAAAACAGCCAGCTAGCACCAAATGTTAGTATTAAAGTTATATATATTCTAATTGGATAAAAAGCCAAAACCCATCTGTATGCTGCATCCAGACCCATCTCACATGCAACGATACACAAAGACTCAAAACAAAGAGAAGGAGGAAGATTTATCAACCAATCAGAGAGTAAAAATAAACAAATAAAAAGCAGGAGATGCAATTCTCGCCTCTGATAAAGTAGACTTTAAAGTAACAAAGAACAAAAGAGGCAAAGAAGGACATTACATAATGGCAAAAGGATCAATGTAACAAGAAAAGCTAACGATTCTATAGATCAACGAGACAGAAAATTAACAAGGACATTCAGGACTTGAACTCAGACCCGGAACAAGTAAACTTAATAAACATTTCTAGAACTCTCCACTTCAAATACATAAAACATACATTACCACCTCACACCTATTCCAAAAGTGACTACATAATTGGAAGTAAATCACTCCTCAGTAATCACATAGCATTTCATAGGTTTAAATGAAATATTGGTTGGCTGTTCCTTCCTGTTTACATCAAGTATAATTATTGGTATAAAAGAGGTTTTCAATACCCATTACTAAACTGCATTCTAGCCTGGGCAAGAAAGCAATACTCCCATTCTCTCTCTCTCTTTCTCTTCCTTTTTCCTCCTCTTCTTTATTCTTTTTCTTTCTTTCTTTAAAAAAAAAAAAAAAAGAAGTGGAGAAAAAATAGTGTCATTGTGATCAGCAGATCATCCTTGTGATGTGCCTCTTATCCGGTGACACAGCACTTGTATGATGCAAAGAAGCCCTAAGTGGCCATTTTGATCCAACACTTGATGCATGAATTGAATCCTGCCCACATACATGCTATTGTCCGGGAAGGCCTTTGCCTTATGACATTTTAGAGCATATCCTTGAACCAGTACATGACTTTCCCTGCCATCCATGAAATGAAAAAAAAAAAAAAAAAAAAAAAGTTCTTTTCTTTAAGGATATTAAATATTGGTCCCCACTCTTTTCTGGCTTGTAGGGTTTCTGCTGAGAGATCTGCTGTAAGTCTGATAGGTTTCCCTTTGTGGGTAACCTGACCTTTCTCTCTGGCTGCCCTTAGTATTTTCTCCTTCATTTCAACCCTAATAAATCTGGCGATTATGTGCCTTGGGGTTGGTCTTCTTGAAGAATATCTTTGTGGTGTTCTCTGTATTACCTGGAGTTGAATATTACCCTGCCTTGCCAGGTTGGGAAAGTTTTCCTGAATGATATCCTGAAGAGTATTTTCCAACTTGGATTCATTCTGTTCGTCACATTCAGGTACACCTATCAAACGTAAATTAGGTCTTTTCACATAGTCCTATATTTCCTGGAGACTTTGCTCATTCCTTTTCATCCTTTTTTCTCCAATCTTGTCTTCTCGTTTCATTTCACTGAGCTGGTTCTCGACTTCTGATATCCTTCCTTCTGCTTGATCAATTCGACTGTTTAAACTTGTGCATACTTCACGAAGTTCTCGTGTTGTGTTTTTCAGCTCCATCAATTCACTTATATTCTTCTCTAAATTGTCCATTCTCGTTAACATTTCGTCAAACCTTTTTTCAAGGTTCTTAGTTTCTTTGCATTGGGTTAGAACAAGTTCTTTTAATTCACAGAAGTTTCTTATCACCTACCTTTTGAAACCTGCTTCTGTTATTGGAACACACTTGTTCTCCATTAAGCCTTGTTCCATTACTGATGAGGAATTGCAATCCCCTGTAGAGGGAGAGGCATTCTGATTTTGAGTATTCTCTGCCTTTTTACGCTGGTTTCTTCCCTTCATTATATATTTATCCGTCTGTTGTCTTTGTAATTACCGACTTTCTAACTAGGTCTCTGAGCTGACGTCCAACTTGTTGATTCCCAGCGTCGAAATCTGAGCAATCCACTGCGCCGGCCAAAACAGCGGTGTTAAGATTGATGGTGCTTTTCTGCCTGGGAATCTCCGGACTCTGCACCAAGAACTGGTGCGCTAAGGCGCCAGCAAAACCGCCGCGCCGGCCACAAGAGTCGCCCTGGTGATCCGTGGGGCTCCTCCGCTGGGGATCTCCTGGTCCGTGAGCAACAAATATTCGTCTGAAAGTGTGGCGTCCTCTCGTTCTCTGCGCTTTCACTGGGAGCTACGTGCCCGAGCTGCTAGTGATCAGCCATCTTGGATCTCTCTCCCAGAATTTCTGTGATTGTTACTTAAGTGGTTCACAGAAGTCAAGGTAAGTGTTAGTTTACACATTGTCCCAGTAGGGTGGTAATTACAGACCTTAGTTACTTATTACAAGTCGCAGGGGCCAAGATGGCCTGGGTTTGGACTGCTTGCCTGTCACATTAGGGTAACATAGAGCAGTTTCAATGGAAAGCCGAGGTATGGCCGAGGTATGCAGTTTATAGGGCAATTACCATGTCACACTGCCACCAGCCAGGCGTGGCTGGAGCAGTCCATGGCTGTGCCCTGGACCAGGAGCCCGGGTTCTAGTCTCAGCTCTGCCGGCGACTGGCTGTGTGATGGTTGAAAGATGCATCTTCTCTCTGCACCTCAGGAGCTGTTTGTGAAGTGATACTGTTAACTGGTCCTCCTTTGGCTGTAGGATCTCCACCACGCCCCACTGTCACTCCTCCCTGGGCTCAGATCTTTCCCTGGCATCTTTTCCTGCCCACCTTCCCTCCCTCACCGCCCCTTGGAAGCGCTCCTTCTTGGGACCTAGAGGAGGGCACAGGCAGCATGGCCCACGCACCCACCTTTTAAGAGAGGCTGCTGGCAGCGCCTCCTTTTAGCCACAGGCCCTGGGATGAGTGAACCAGGGCCTACAGCAGCCCGCATGGCCACATGGACACGTGGAAACGTGGCTACGCTGCCACAGAGTCAAGGGGCCTTCTCCCTGCTGAGCAGGCTAATGCCTTAATCCCTTTACACAAAGCCTGCGGATTCTTTCCTCGGAGGGAGAGTGGTGGGGGCACAAATTGGCTTATTCCACTGATCCAGAGAGAGGCTTCCGCCACGAGGCCAGCAGATCCATCCCTGTGCGTGGCTGTCAGCTCAACTCTCTGCAGCACACACACCCCTTACTACCCTCACCCCCAAGCCTCCAGGAATCCTTGTAGATTCAAAGAAATGGAGACTCCCCGTAGAACTGCTGAGTGCTGGAGATAGACAGGCCTGAGCTGCCAGGCTCCTACACTGACTAGATTTGGGGGGTCCGACCCCACGTATGAACTGCTAGGAAGGACGCAGAGAAGGTGAGCGAGAATGCATCACCCAGAAAATAGTAGAGTGGGGGAAGTTTCTCTCCATTCCCTTCACTCACTTTCCACAGCCCAATCCAGGGCCCCCCTGGCCAGAAGAAAGATATTTTGTAAACTTCTTTCCAATAAAATTGCATACCATCCAGAGTAAGGGTAGCCTCAAAAGAAGGGACAATCAGTGGTGCAGCTTCAGGCATTCGCAGAAGAGACCATCTGGATCAGGAAGCTTTTTTGGTATCCACGAAAGCCTACAGCTCCGTGGCACCTGCGTGTGTGAGGAGCGAGGTCAAGGGGACAGTTGGCGTTTCCAGAGAGAGGCAGGTGGTGCCACACAGACCCGTCAGAACACCCGCAGCAGGCGGGTTCGTAATGACCCAGAACTGGAAACAACCCATGTCCAGCAGCAGGTGCCTGGATGCCTGGTACATTGGTGCAATGAAATACCACTCAGCCGCGCAAAGGAGTGCACCGCTGACACACGCACCTACCTGGATAAATCTCAAAATCGCTCTGCTGCGGGAACGGGGCCAGGCATGTAAGAATACGTTCTGCACAGTTCCAACCATGTGAAAATCTAGAACAGGCAGGATGGTCTTGGTGATAGAGCCAGATGGGGAGGGAGAAGGGGGTGAGAGGAAGAAGGCATGGGAGAACTTTCTGGAGTGATATGAAAGAAGTGTTCTGCATCTCGATTTGGGTGGCAGAGACACAGACAATTGCCCACACCCATTTAACTGTACACTTAAGGTGGCATGTCAATTTCACCTCGTATGTAAATAATAGAAATAAGCACGGAATTTTTTTAGTCAGTTGGTTAAATCTTTAATTTGGAACCATTGCACACTTTCAGAAAAGTTGCAAGACCAGCACAGAGAATTCCCATTTACCCTGTACCCAAATTCCCCAACAATTAGCATTTTACCACGGTTGGTTTATTGTTCTTTCTCTCTGTCTGACTCCCTCTCTCTCTCTCTCTCTCCATATATACATAATTATACATACATTATGTCTACGTCACGCATATCACTGCTTTCTGAGTCATTCGAAAGTAAGTCATAGATACTGTAGTCCTTTCGTTCAAAACAGTTGCGTGTATTTCCTAAGAATAAGGTTACTTCTTGTCCTTTTCAAAATTGGGATCTTAACATTAATAAAATAATATTTTCTGATCTATATTCCTTCTTATTCAAATTTTGCCAGTTGTTCAAAAAATGTCCTTTATTCATTTTTTTTCCGGTCCGGGATTTGGTCCAGGGTCCCCGGCTGCGTTTAGTTCTCGTGTCTTGTTAGTCATATTTAACTTGGAATTGTTCCTTGGCCTTTCTTGGTCTTTCCTGTGCTTGGCATTTTTGAAGAGTGCGGGCCAGTTATTTTAATAAGTGTTCTGTAGTTCGGGTTTGTCTGGTGTGTCCTCGTGATTAAATGTAGTTATTGATTTTGGCAGAAGCGAAGTTGTGTCCTGCTTAGTACATCATCTCAGGAGGCGCGTGGTGTCTGTTTGTCCTATAACTAGTTGTACTAATTTGGATCATGGGTTAAGGTGTGGTCTACCACTGTAAGGTTACCGTTTTTCCATTTCTATTTAATAAGTATTTTGTGAGCAGCCTGGGCAACATAGTGAGACGCTGTCTCCCTCTCTCTGTCTCTCTCTGTCTCTCTCTCTCTCTCTCACACACACACACACACACACACATATACACACACACACACATTACATATATATGTATATCTGTGTATGTATACACGTATATACACATGTAGGCCTGGCCTACCGCAGCAGCCTCCGCCCTGCCGGTCCTGCGGCAGTGCCCCTGCCTGGCACCCGGCCTTAGTCCCCTCCTCAAACCTCCGGTTTCCCTCATGGTAGCCCCACGCTCATGTGGATGTGTTCTGTTTGGCCTACAGTGTTTAGAGTGTTTTGAAAATCAGCATGAGTGAATTCACTTTGTGATCACCTTTCAAGCTGTATGCTTACATTTGTTCTTTTCTGCAGGTATCCTTCAATTGAAAACATTTTAAAAATCAGCAGATTTCAGGATGGGCATGGTGGCTCACACCTGTAATCCCAGCACTTTGGGAGGCCAAGGTGGGAGGATCACTTGAGCCCAGGAGCTTGAGACCAGCCTGGGCTACATGGTGAAACCTCATCTCTACCAAAAATACAAAACTTAG
The DNA here is from genome assembly GCF_030222135.1 of Aotus nancymaae. Classification (NCBI taxonomy): domain Eukaryota; kingdom Metazoa; phylum Chordata; class Mammalia; order Primates; family Aotidae; genus Aotus; species Aotus nancymaae. The sequence continues at coordinate 74,564,107 of NW_026988414.1, forward strand.
CCAGTCTCATAACCCAGTCTCAAAAAATAGATATATAAATAAAGATTTAAAGATAAGATACATTTTTTTAAAAGAAACAGCAGATTTCATATTGAAATCCAGATTTCCACCTTCTCTTGAACACTTGTAACGCCAGTACTGCTGGGCCTTTATCTTAAATCAGCTTTAGGCCGGGTGTGGTTGGCTCAACCCTGTAATCCCAGCACTTTGGGAGGCTGAGGTGGGCGGATCACCAGGTCAGGAGTTTGAGACCAGCCTGGGCAACATGGTGAAACCCCATCTCTACTAAAAATAAAAAAATTAGTTGGGCATGGTGGCACTAGCCTGTAATCACAGCTACTCAGGAGGCTGAGGCAGGAGAATTGCTTGAACCCGGGAGGCGGAGGTTGCGGTGAGCCGAGATCGCGCCATTGCACTCCATCCTGGGCGACAGAGCGAGACTATCTCAAAAAAAAAGAAAAGAAAAGAAAAAGAAAAAAGAATCAGCTTTAGCTGGCAGCTGCCTCCTTCTCAAAAGACGTACACTCCCATTTTCCACGGTCTCCACCCCTCCCTACTGTACCCACCGGCCACGCCCCTCATTTGTGTGCCTGCCTTGCCCCAGGACAGGCATTCAAACCCGCTCTTTGGATTCTCCTGATTTATTTCCTACTGCCTCCTGGAGGTTCCATGGGTATCTCAGACTCAACCCAACCACGACTGAAGCCACATCCTCCTCCACTGTCCCCCAAACCTCCTCCCCTCCGATATTCCCTGTCTCAGGAAATGCACCACGATCTGCGCAGTCACCCAAGGCAAAAACCTGGACATTTCTGGGACTCCTTGACTACCTCTTGTCCCACCTAGGATTTATCATCAACCTGACGATTCTGTAAACCTGCCCATGGCTCTGCATCCCCACACCAGATGCAGGGCCGAGCCACTGTCACCCTCGGCTGGGACCACAGCAGCCTCAGGACTGGTCTGCCTGCCCCCTCTCCGGCCCCTCTAAATTGCTGCACCCTCTGCAGAGAGGCCTTTGTAAAGGGCAGTGTGATTGTGTCACTTCCCGCTTAGACCCCTCTACAGCTTCCACAGCTTCCCATTTCCCCCCCAAATCCAAACTCCACAAAAGTCTAATATCAGGACCTGCCTCCCTCCCTGCCTCCTCCCACACCTCGGCCTCCTCCGTGGCATATACACTAAGCTTATTTCCCGTTCATTCCGTTCCCTTCCACACTTCACTCCACACTTGACTTTTTGAAACAGGAGGTGTAACTTTTATACAGTAAACCATCCACATCTTACACGTACAGCTTGACTGATTTTTATATATGTAAATATCCGTGTAACCGCGGTCCATTTCAGTTCCCCAGAGATCTTTATGTGCCTTTCGGCAGTGTCTTCCCGTCATTAAATCGCCTTTGCTATAGGTTAGTTTTGCCTGTTTTTTGTTGTTGTTTTTGCTTCTGTTTTTCGAGACAGAGTTGCCAGACTGGAGTGCAGTGGCGCTATCTCAGCTCACTGCAATCTCCGCCTCCCGGGTTCAAGCAATTCTCGTGCCTCAGCCTCCTGAGTAGCTGGGACTACAGGCACACACCACCACGCCCGACTAATTTTTTATATTTTCATAGAGGCAGGGTTTCGCCATGTTGACCAGGATGGTCTCAATCTCCTGACCTCGTGATCCGCCTGCCTCAGCCTCCCAAAGAGCTGGGATTACAGGCGTGAGCCACCGTGCCCGGCCTTCTGTTCTTGATCTTCAGAGAAATGAAATCATATAGTATATATTATTTTGTGTCTGGATTCTTTTGCTTAAGATTATGTCTGTGAAATTCACCCACATTGTTGCACGTATTAATAATTCACTCGTGCTCACTGCTGTGGAGTCTGCCATTGTGTAGATACTCCACCGTTTATGCATTCTACTGGTGATGGGCATTTGAATAGTGTTATAGACTAAATTGTGTCCCCCAAATTTTGTGGAATAAAGTCCTAACTCTTAATGTGACGGTATTTGAAGACAGGACCATTGAGGAAGTAATTAAATTTTGCAATTATATAGACGATAGGAAAAAAAAGGAGGTAGTGAAGGTTACGTGAGGTCGTAAGGGTGGGGCCCTGATCTAATAGAGTTGGAGCCCTTAGATGAAGAGAAAGAGACACCAAGAGGGCCATTTGAGGACACAGTGAGAAAGCAGCTATCTGCGGGCCAGAGAGAGAGGCCTCACCAGAAGCCAGCCTGGTCGGCGCCTTGATCTTGGCCTTCCAGCCTCCAGAACTACGAGAAATGAATGTGTGTTGTTTAGACCACCCAGCTTGTGGCATTCTGTTCAGGCAGCCCAGGCAGACTGACACAGGTAGTTTCTGATTGAGGCTGTGACACAGCTGCTATAAATACTCTTCCACATGACTTCTGGTGAACGTAAGCACTTCTTTTTATCAGCTCTGTCCCCAGGAGTGGGTCATGGGGTAGACGCATTGATGGAAGGGCAGAGAGAGAGTGAAAGAGAAAGAAATTATTTTTTTCTGAACCATTTTAGAAGAAGCTCAAGCAGATACACTCTCCCACAAAACCTCATTGCAGCTAGTGAAGGTAGGATGCTCGCTCCCTCCCACCTAATCTTTAGACTCCATCCCAATTTCAGTATCATCCAAATAATGTCCTTTATATCGAAACGGTCCAGTCCATGATTACATGTTGTTTAATTGTCCCATCTCCTTACTCTCCCTCAGCCCTAGACAGTTCCTTCATCTTTACTTGTATGACCTTGACACTTAGAACAATTACAGGCTGGTCATTTTGTAGGGTATCTCACAATTTGAGCAGCTCTGATTTACGTGTTTTGAGTGGAAATGTACAAAAGCAATCCTGTGTTCTTTGCATTGCCTCCTGTTGGGTTATTTGCGGTCAATTTGCCCCATTACTGGAGATATTAACTTTTATTCCTTGGTTGAGATGGTGTCTACACCAGTGTTAAATTAACTAATGAGTATATTGTATTTATTAACTTGTAATTAATTGATATTTTATTTAGAGTAAGTTTGAAATTACGTAAATATCCTGTTTCTCAGCAAAATTTTACCCAATACTTTTAGTATCCATTAATGATTCTTGACTGAATCAAATATTTCTGCAATGCTTGCAAAATGTGATTTCCTAATTTTATTTCCTTCTACATTTATTAGCTTGGATTCTACTCTAAGAGTTTCTCTTCTCCCTATTTTTTATTCATTTATTCACTTGTATTAATATTGACTCACACATCATTATTTACTTTGATGCCCAAATTGTCCCTGCTGTGGCCATTGGGAGCCTCTTCAAGTTGGCTCTTACGTCCTTGTTTTCTTTAATTTTACATTTTTATTTTTTAAATTGTGGTGAAATACACATAAAATGTACCATCTTAACCACCTTAGTGCACAGTTCAGTGGCATTAAGGTCATTCTCTGTGCCACCGTCGCCACCATCCATCTCCAGGCTCTTCATCTGACAAACGTCAAACTTGAACGAGGGTCGACCAGTGGTAAACTAATTAACTTGGTGGCTGCCAGGGACTGGGCTCTGTTCCCCAGCCGCAAGCCCTGGTAACCACCATTCTACTTTCTGTGCCTGTGAAATTAAATAAGTAGAATCATATAGTATTTGTCCTTTCATGACTGGCTTATTCCACGTAGCATAACGTCTTCAAGTTTTATCCGAGTTGTAGCATATGTCAGAATTTCCTTCCTACTGAGGACTGAGTAATATTCCGCTGTATGGATATACCGCATTGTGTTGATCCATTCACCCGTTGGTGGGACACGTGGGTTGCTTCCACATTTTGGCTCTTGTGAATAATGCTGCTATAAACACAAGTGTTCAGATATTTCTTCACGTCGCTGCTTTCAGTGTTTTTGGATATATACCCAGAAGTGGACTTGCGGGATCATATGGCGATTCGACTTTTAACTTTCTGAGGATCTGCCATACTGTTTTCCATAGCAACTGCACTGTTTTCTGTTCCTACCAACCCAGTGCCCAAGGGTTCCAGTTTCTCACATCGTCATCCACGCTCATTTTCTTTCTTTGATAGTAGCCATCCTAATGGGTGTGAGGTGGCATCTCATTGAGGGTTTGTGTTACATTTCCCTAGTGCGTAGTGACGTTGATCATTTTTCATGTTCTTATCAGCCATTTGTGTATCTTCTTGGAGAAGTGTCGACTGAAGTCCTTTTTAATTGGGTTGTTTGTTCTGTTGTTGGACACAGGAGTTCTTTATATATTCTGGGTATTATCTTACGTGTTTTCAACATGTCCCCATCATTCTTTGAGCACTTTCTGTCTGAAATGACATGTTTCAAATGCTCTGTTTCCCCTGCTCCCACCCTGGAATAGGCCATTTCTCCAAGGAGCCCTGATTCCTTTCAGTGGTGAGTGATTTAGAAGCAGATCTGGGCTCTAGCTTTGCTCATTTCTTTTGGGGGTTTGTTGCTTCCAGACCTTCTCAATGGCCAGAATCAGGGAGAGTGTGTGTGTGTGTGTGTGTGTGTGTGTGTGTGTATACACGAATATTTATATTCATTTCTAGATCTATACATTGAAATTCCTAAGTTCACATCAATACCTCTATGTCCTGTCCATCACATAGGATTTATTCAAACTTCTCCCCTTTCCATATTTGCAAGTTCCTTCTCCAATAACAAGAAGCCCAGCTCCCAGTCTTCCCACTATATTCATGTCTTGCTGAATGCCTCTGCATGTAGCCGGTCCCCTGAATCCACAGGCTGCTGCCCTCACTCGGCCCCCTCCCTGCTCCACACTAACCCCCCTGCTGCTTACACGAAGTGCTGGGGGGAAGTGAAGGAGGTCCTACAGAATTTTAAGGGAATTATTCAATTATTCAGGAAGGAAGGAAGCAGGCAAGTACAGGGCTGGATCTTAAAGAAGCTTGCAGATGGCCTCAGCGCATTTCCGCCCCATGAACTTGGGCTGAAAGCTCAGGGACGTGCCTTTTAACAGTCCCCAGGGCTGTGCCTCACCCATCTGCTCCAGTGTTTCTGGGAAGTTCCTGGGCCAGCAGCTCCTGGCTCAGGGATGCCCACCAGACCATAATGAGCTGGTCTGCTCAGACTCCACACACCCAGGATGGACCACTGCTGGAGCTGCTGGCAGCTGCTGGAGGCCACGCTGTTGCCCTGGGCCCACCCAGCACTTGAACCCTGACCAGAACCCTGATCCCGGCAGGGTCAGGCAGGAGGCTGAGGCCTTGGGGCTCAGGGGGACCTGGCAAGGCCTGTCCCAGGAGGTCAGGCTGGAAACTGGAAGAGACTCATAACTCATGCAGAAGCTCTTAGCTGAGTTCAGCTTCATCCCCATGCATTTAAGCTGCACTTTACAAATCCAAATGGCTTAGAGGTTTCCTTTTCATCCTGGCCACTGGAATATGGAAGGTTTTGCCTGCCACTGTGGCTTCCACCACCACAGGGACACCTGGAAAGGGGAGGAGTGTCTCTGTCCTAAAGAAGCCCAGGTTCAGGCCTGCTGCCAGCTTTCTGTCATCCATGGGCAGCCAGGTTGCCCCTGTGCCCAGCCCACCTCCCGAGGGTTGGGGGTGTGAGCGGGAGAGCTCGCTGAGGCAGCTCCCTCAGGGAGCTCAAAGCCCATCTAGGGTCACAAGCCCCACCAAGGGCAGGCACAGCACCATACACCTGCAGATGCCCCTGTGGGGGGCTAAGACTGACCGAACAGCCACCCCGTGAGTGATGGAAACAGGAAAGATAGGATGGTGGAAAACCCTGGTAGAAACCTTCCAGAAAGACAGGCCAGCTTTTCCAACGTGATCTGGGATGCATTCAGGTTTTAGGGGCCTGAAACTTACATAATTTGGGTAGTTCTTCGTTTTTTTTGTTGTTGTTTTGAGATGGAGTTTTGCTCTTGTTACCCAGGCTGGAGTGTAGTGGTGCCATCTTGGCTTACTGCAGCCTCCACATCCCAGGCTCCAGCGATTCTCCTGACTCAGTCTCCCAGGTGGCTGGGATTACAGGCACGTGCCACCATGCCAGGCTAATGTTTTGTATTTTTAGTAGAGACAGGGTTTCACCATGTTGGCCAGGCTGGTCTCAAACTCTTGACCTCAGGTGATCCATCTGCCTCAGCCTCCCAAAGTGCTGGGATTATAGGTGTGAGCCACTGTGCCGGGCCTGGATAATTCTTTAAGACACACACACACACACACACACACACACGGAGGCTGGGTGCAGCGGCTTATGTCTGTAGTCCCAGCACTTTGAGAGGCTGAGGCCAGGCGGATCACCTGAGGTCAGGAGTTCAAGACCAGCCTGAGTAACATGGTGTAAGCCTATCCCTACAAAATACAAAAATGTGGGTGTGCACCTGTAGTCTTAGCTACTTGAGAAACTGAGATGGGAGGATTGCTTGAGCCCAGAGAGATCGAGGCTGCAGTGAGCCATGACACTCCCCTCCAGCCTGGGCGACAGAGGGAGATCTTGTCTCAAGAAAGAGAAAAACAGACAGACAGAAAGAAAAAGGAAGAAAGAAGGAAAGAAAGAAAGAAGAAAGAGAGAAAGAAAGAATGAGAGAGAAAGAGAAAGAAACAAGAAAGAGGAAAGAAAGAGGGAGGGAGGAAGGAAGGGAAGGGAAGAAAGAAAAAGAAAAATAATACAAAATTATAAATACAAAATTAGGTACAGGAGCTTGGAAGACATCCTGAAACCTGGGCCTCCTTAGCTGACTGGGACGCCTCTCCCTCCTCACCTGGAGAATCCTGGCTGTTCACGACTCCTCAGGGCCCACTCCTCAGGAAGCCTTTCAGAGCTGGGCTAAGGCCTCTCCTGTATTCACAGAGCACATAACTCTGTTCACTTTGCCTTTTCCCTTCTAGAGTTCTTAAGGGCAGGTATTTTGTTTTCGTTACACCCGTCTCTAGTAGAAATCAAGCTTAATAAGTACTAATAGAATAAATAGACGAAGGAAAGGACAGGATTGTTTAAGGGAAAGATATTTTAAACTTTAATTATGTACCAGGCCACTTACACGCATAAAAATAATTCCAACTCATTCTCCCAGTTGGCAGATTGGGAAACTGAGGCATAGGGAGGGGAAATACTTGTTTGAGTCCTCCAGTTGGTAAGTAAAGGAGCCTGGATTTGAACCCGGCCTGCGAGACTGCAAAGCTGGTGTTCTTTTCCCTGTGTGGATCACGGCAGGATGCTGGGGCATCAGGCAGGAAGCGGGAGCTGGAGGGTCCGTGTCCTACCAGAGAGGCGACCAGGGCAGGACCCCAGTGACTCTGTGAGAAGGCAGTTCCTGGGGCTTAAGGTCAAAAGGGATATCTGGGAACCAGGTGGGAAGAGGAGGGGGTATGTATGGGACATATACTCGAGAAAGAAGCCAGATAGGGAGAAGCCAAGTGGAACCCAGTCAGGGAATCCCCTCCCCTGTCTTAGAAAATAAGAGCCCTTTGGCTTTGTGGTGACCCAGGTCAATCCCCTTCAGAACACTTTAACCAACGTGTCCTGAGTGGTTGCCATGGACATGAGCCTGGGCTGGGTGCTGGGGCCCTGAGGGGAATCAGAGGTGATCCCTTCCCTGGCGAGGCTGAACAAACTGCTGCCATCCCCACATTGGTGACAGAAGCCAGCCAGGGCACCATGTGTGTTCAGAGCGGAGGGAGATCCCATCTGGTCATGGGAAGGTTTCAGGTGGGAGGAGGGTACAGAGAAAGGAGGCCAATGGCATTTGAAAATGAAGGTGACTGTGAGGCAGGCGGATCACTTGAGGTCAGGAGTTCGAGACCAGCCTGGCCAACATGGCGAAACCCCGTCTCTACTAAAAATACAAAAAATTGGCCAGGTGTGGTGGTGTGTGACTGTAGTCCCAGCTACTCAGGAGGCTGAGGCAAGAGATCGCTTGAACTCAGGAGGTGGATATTGCAGTGAGCTGAGATCTCACCACTGCATTCTAGCCTGGGTGACAGAGGCTCCATCTCAAAAAAAAAAAAAAAAGGAGAAAAGAAAAAGAAAACAAAGAAATGAAGGTGACCACTCAGCTGGACCGCCATCCCGTGACTCCCAGCTGTCCTGACAATGCTGTCGGCTTCATGGCGAGCAGTTCACAATATTACAGCATTTTGCAGTTTGCAAAGCATGTCTGTAGATGTGGTCATCTCCAAGAGCAGGCGGGGAAGCTGAAACTGCTGTGTCCCTACCTCTTACACAGGTCCTGGTAGATAAAAGGATCGTGATCCATCTTTGCTGGGTTAACAGACAGGCCAAAGAGGCCATGGGAAGCAGCTCCTCCCCTCAGGGTTGGGCAGGGCCGGATGAAGACCTTTATTTATGGGCCCTAAGCCTGGAAAAGAATAAAGTATCCCCCACTTACCATGTGCAAATCAAAATAAAGCTAGTCCTAAACCGCAGAATAAGAGTCAGGAAGTCCTGCAGCATCCTGGGGCTTCCCTTTGAGTCTGCAGTGACTTTTAAAAATGGATCGTTTCTCCAAAACTTCTCATTTGGGGTGTGCCCTGCTTTGCTGGTGCCAAAGCACATACGTGGCTGGCCAAGTGACCCATCCAGCCCCGGCTTGGTGCCACTACCTCTTATGGACTTCGGTGTGGATTCCTGGGCACGAGGTCTAAGAGGTGCAGAGAGACCCTCATCCCAGGGGTGAGGCTCAGCAGGCCTGGATTTGAACAGGACCCCACCACTGACCAGCCACGTACAGTTGGATCAGTCACTTCGTGTTTCCAAGCCTCAGCTTCCTTGTCTGAATGAATGGGCTCACACTCGCTACATTGCAGAGTTGAGAATGAGGAAAAATGAAATCTGACATGCAAAGGGCCTAGCACGGGATCTGGCGCACAGTGGGTGCTCAGGAAGCCCCTACTACCTGCAAGAAGCGACACAGGGAGCTGGCGGCTCCTTAGCTTTCTGCGCTGAGAGCAGAACCCCGACAGCCATCTGAGACAAGCAGGTGCTGAGCAGGGGAAAGGGGCGGTGGCTGGGCCTGGGAACTGGGGTCTTTCCCACACCTGACTTAGCTGGGCGGTTCAGGCTTAGTTCTCGGCCTGAGACGGGCCCTCAGTCCTAGGACCTCCTCATCCTCCCAGCCACACTGAGTAGATTAGTCAGGAAGTGCACACAATGTGCTTACTGTTATTAGGGTAAAACAAAAATAGCCTTGGCCCGGAGACCGCGTGCGAGGACTTGAGCGCTGTGGGCTACTTGCTTCTTTGGGGAGGCTTTTTTCAAGGGAAACTCAGACTCACGGAGGTGTGCCTGCCCCTGGGTCTGGACTTCTCAGCCCCCATAATCCTGCCCCTGTCTTGCTCTCCAGACCTACACCCAGCACCACCCCCCAACATGCTTTCCCTCCCCATGTCTCCCCATCTCTGCCCACCCCGCGCCTTCACTCCCAACAGCCGGCTCCCTCTGTTGGAAAATGGCCCCAAGCTGCCAGAACCACTCTGCCCGAACCTATGGAGAACAGGAAGTGCCTGAACATTTATGTGCCCCAGTGCGGGGAGTGAGGAAGTAAAACTGCCCCTGCCCCTTGCCCCTGATTGGGGTGCCTCTGAGGTGTCCCTGGAGCTCCCTGGGGTATGAGACACACGCCCTTCGTGTGTCTTGGCTTCTTTCTCTTTGCCTGTGTCCCTACTTGTTCCTCTACTGTCTTTTCCCACTTAGATTTCTCCCTAAGAAATCATTTTCACCTAAATCTAGACTGTTTGCTTCAGAGGAACCTAAGCTAAGATAGTCTCCAAACTCAGGACCAGGCACAGCGAAGGGAGGCACCTGGAGAGGCCTGTCATTTGACTGCTTCTGGGAAGGGTGTGTGTAGGGGGTACATGCAGCTGCCTAGACTCCGTCTTTTACAGCGGGGAGCAGGGAGGAGGAAGGAAGAAGCCTGTATTACTCAGGGCCCTCCAGGGAAAAAGAGCCAACAGGATACACAGAGAGATTTGTTTTTGTTTTTGTTTTTTTTGAAGAGGGGGTTTCACCATGTTGGTCAGGCTGGTCTTGAACTCCCGACCTCAGTGATCCGCCCGCCTTGGCCTCCAAAGTGCTTGGATTACAGGCGTGAGCCATCACGCCCGGCCGAGAGATTTGTTAAAAAGATTTGGCTCATAGGATTACGGGGGCTGAGAGGTCCAGACCCAGAAGAACTGATGGTGTGAGTTCCACTGTGAGTCTGGGAGCAGGAGGAGACTGACGTTCCAGCTTGAAGACAGTCAGACAGAGAGCAAACTCTTTCTTACTCAGGCGTGTATTCTGTTTGAGCCTTCAACTGATTGGATGGGGCCCACCCACATGGAGGAGGGTCCTGTGCTTTACCCGGTCTACAGATTCAAGTGTTAATTTCATCCAGAAACAGGCACAGTGGCCTAGTCAAATGGACACACAGCATGAACCGCACCAGGGCTGCCGGGGCCTTTGCGTCTGCAGCACGGTGTGGAGGCGCCGGCCTTCCTGCTGTTCATCACATCCCCACTGGCACGAAGAGCACTGAAACGCCTACAGGGCCGCGGCTGGAATGCAAGGACACTTCCTGTTCCCGCAGATAGCTCCCCCCAGGGTCTGGGAGCCTTGCCTTTGGCTGGAACAGGTCACACCCATTCCGTAGGCGTGAAAACCAGAATGTGGGCTGGGCGCAGTGTGGCAGGCTGGAGTCTCAGAGGCAGAGCTCTGTGTTTTGGCCGCCCGACGCAAATCCTTGGCTTCCTTTCCAGAACCCCCACTTTGGGAGGAAGAGAAAAATAAATCGTGTTCTAGGTGCTCAGCAACAAAGGCCAAGTGGAGTGGTAATGAATAGCACGGACAGGGAGAGAAGAGGGCAGGTGCACACTCTCGGGAGAACGCACTGCCTCGGGAGCAGGCAAGGGGCATCGGGCTTCCTCGTGATCCAGCAATGGGCCGAGAGGGAGGGCAGTGCCCAGGCCAGGGCTGCCCATTAGAGACACCCTGATCCTAATGCGAGGCCCCGTGACCTTCTTGAACCTTCTCCAGCTTTTCCCAGAGAGGGTGTGGCTGGAATTGGGGTGGGATGTGGGTGAGATCACTAGATAAAACGCAGGATGCCCAGTTAAAGTTGAACTTTGTGGGGACACATGCACACGAATGTTCATTGCAGCACTGTTTGCAATGGCAAAGACCTGGAGCCAACCCAGGTGCCCATCGATGGTGGACTGGACAGGGAGCGTGTGGCACGTGTGCACCGTGGAGTGTTGTGCAGCCATTGGAAACGATGAGTTCGTGTCCTTTGTGGGGACATGGATGAGGCTGGAGGCCATCATTCTCAGCGGACTGACACGGGAGCAGAGGGTCGGGCAAAAAAAAAAAAGAAGGTTGAACCTTGCATGGGACGTACTTATATTAAAAAGTTATTTGTTGTTTATCTGGAGTTAAAGTTTAACTGGGTGTCCTGTATTAATTCATTAACGGGCTTTTTTGCAACTCTTTCCACTCTAGGTTGGGGGCAGAAATCCCACATGGGAAAAGTGATTGAAGAAACTTAGATGGTTTATCCCAGCAGCTGGCAGGCTCTGGGCACCGGCTTCCAATTCCAGAGGAGCTGTCCTGGGAGAGTTAGACTAGAGGATGGAATGGTTGCATTTTGAAATAGCAGCTACATGGTCTGTTCCAGAGAGTGGTGTGGCAGAAGGCGGGGCTGCAGATCTGACTCTGCATCTACGGCTGGGGCCCCTGAGCTTGCACACCTGCGAATCACAGGTGTTCTCCACGGACATGCTCTCTGGCCCAGCAGCCCTGCAGACACATCTGCCTGGTTTACATCCTCACTCCTATCACCTTTCTCTAGCTGCTGAAATGTGATGGGGGCGGCGGATAAAGAACTCAGCTGCCTTTCCTCCTTCCTGCAGGCCCCAGATTGCCCTGTATTTCTCGAACATGCAGAGGAGCAGGTGCTGGCTGGTGAGGCTGCAGAGGACAGCGTGTCCTGCTGGTTCTCCTGCCTGGGAGGCGTGGGATGCGGGAGCAGAGAGGGTGAGGCAGAGCCCTGTGATCAAGCCCACCGGGCTCAGCATGCTGTCCCCACGTGGCCTTGCCAGGCTCTTGCTCTGTCCAGCTGGGCATCTGGTAACTGGGCCACTCTGAAGCCCCTGACTGAAGAAGGTGCCCTAGGGAAGAAGATATGTCTGAGCCCCACTGGCTCTGGGAAGCTGCCCGAGCAGAGGCTGAGGCCCACCACCTTGAACCTGGATATCTCTGCCTGCTTCAGCTTTGTTGATGAGGCAAATCCTCAGAGTGGACATCTCAACTCAGGCATTGCTGGCCAGGACTGCAGCCACTTGGAGCACAGGCCCAGGGCTAGAAGGGCCCTTGCAGGCCGCCACTCCAGCCCTCCCTCCTATTCACATGGGGGAAACCAAGGCCTCCAGAGAGGAAGGCATTTGATCAAGGCCAGTCCAGGATTCTGTGTCCAAACAGGTGTTCACATCCCTGTTCAGTGCTCAGGGGTCTGCCACATATGACCCTGAAACTCAGAGAGTCAACTAACATACACTGAGCCAAGCACCCCCAAGGACACTAAAATCCCACAATAATCCAGCCGTGACGTCCTGGCCCCTATTGCTTCACTGCCTCATAGACACAGGAGATGATGGGCCTCAGAGAACTGCAGAAACTTGCCTGAAGTTGGTGAGCAGCGGGGCCAGCGCTGAACCCGTTTCCTACCTACGAGCTCACTGCCCTTTGCATCCCCTAATTGAAACACCCACGTCTCTGCTGCCGACTTTCCTCAAGGCCTTCCAGGCATCTCCAACAGAGGCCCATCTTTCAGCGCTGCCCCTCCAGCGGCCCTCCGGTGCTGCCCCTTACCACAGGCCCTCCTTCCACCCAGGACTGCTGGCATTTGCACAGCTCTCTGTGATGCACAAAGCTTTCCCCAGTACCTGATGTCAGGTTGATTTCCCCAATGGAAACTCCAGCCCTAGTGGGGAGCACCTGCTTCTCTTGGGCAATTACCCTTGAGAGGCCAGAAGGCGCACCTTGCACAAAGGGTTCCTTGCAAAATGTCAGACTGTTTCAAGCAAACAGAAACGGGCCCTGAGCCAGCTCAGCTGTGGCAGAGAGGACCTGGGAATTAAGGCCTCGCAGACTGCAGCTTGGTGCTCTCCTTCCAAGCCTCATCCCACTTCTCAGCACCTGCAAGGAAGAACGCCCCGCTCATTAGCCGCCCTGGGAGCGGCCGACCCAGAGCTGGCTGCCTTTCCCAGGTTGCCGTTATGCTAGGTGTGGGGTCCCTTGGCTTCCTCTTGTTCCCACAGGGCTCCCCACCTATGCAGACATCTATCTGTGCCTGCCCTGGAAGGCCTTGGCTGAGGACTCTTGGCCAGCAGAGGCAGGACTTCGTTTCTCTTTTGCTAAAGAGATTGGCTTTTTTTCCTTATCAAACTTCCTCCAGATCCCCAGGGACTCATATGCCCAGAGTAGAGGTGCTTTTTGCAAAGTCCTGGCTCAGCATAGAGGACACTGGACTTTGAGTCCAAAGACCTAAATTTAAGCCCTGGCTGTGCTGTTTGAGCTGTGTGTACAGCTGCACATGGCAGCTGTACCTGGCTATTCAAAGTGGGATCCAGACACCGGGAGCATCCATATCACAGGGGAGCTTGTTAGAAATAGAGACTCGGGGCTGGGCGCGGTGGCTCGTGCCTGTAATACCAGCACTTTGGGAGACTGAGGCGGGCAGATCACGAGGTCAAGAGATTGAGACCATCCTGGCCAACATAGTGAAACCCTGTCTCTACGAAAAATACAAAAATTAGTTGGGCATGGTGGCATACACCTGTAATTCCAGCTACACAGGAGGCTGAGGCAGAAGAATTGCTTGAACCCGGGAGGCGGAGGTTGCAGTGAGCTGAGATCATGCCACTGCACTCCAGCCTGGGCGACAGAGTGAGACTTTGTCTCGATAAAAAAAAAAGAGAGAGAGAAAGAAAAGAAAGGAAATACAGACTCTTGGGCTCTATCCCAGAGCCCAGAGTGACTGAATCAAAATCTGTTTTAACAAGATCTTCTGGTGATTTAAACATCCAAGTTTGAGAATTGCTGGTGTATTACGATCTGAGGTAGCAGCACTGATCAGGGTGTGTGCAGCACCCCTAGAATGGTGTGACATGCTTTCCTGCTCAGGCAAATCACTTCTCTTTGGGTCTCATTTTCTGGGTCTGCCTGGGGGGGGATATAATGCCTCTGCTCCAGGCAGCTGCACTGCTTACATAAGGAATAAGCATCAGAGGGCATCTCCTGTGGTGAGCGTTCAAGGTGGGTCAGCTAGGGTTGACAAGCAGCCTCTATCAGGAGGTGAGCTTGGGAATTTTCACCACTCTAAGGGCTTATAGGAAAAACATGACCCTCAGGTTTTGGAGCCGGAAAGGATTTGAGGGAATCCTTTGATTGCACAGATATTCAATTTTCAGTCAACAATTTTACAGATGATGAAACTGAGGAAGGTCAGGTGAAATAGCCAAACCATCCTTTTTTTTGCTATTTTAAAACCATCCGTTTTTTGCTATCAGATTTTGCTCTCAGAGGCTGAGCTGGGACTGACGTCCAGGCCGGGTTGCCCCTCACTGCCCGCGTTCCCCATAAGCCCAGGCAGTCGTATAAAGTTGTTCTTGCAACTTAGCTATCTGTGCCTTGTCTTCAGCACTTCAGGGGGATGAACTGGAGGGAGCTTGGATAGAAGCTGCATTTTCCCTAAAATAGAATACCTAAGCAGATAGGAAGACAGCTCTTTTTCAGAATTAAATAGGGCAATGTTAGGAAAGATGAAACCACTCGGAAAGGAGTACATCAACATTGACTTCTTGTTGTTCGTTTTTTTTCTTTTGCGACAGGGACTCACTCTGTTGCCTAGCCTGGAGTGCAATGGGATCCCAGCTCACTGCATCCTTGAGCTCCTGAGCTCAAATCATCCTCCTACCTCAACCTCCCAAGTAGCTGGGACTCCAGGTGCGTGCCACCACACCTGGCGAGTTTTTTAATTTTTTTTATTTTTGTAGAGATGGGGTCTCACTATGTTGCCCGTGCTGGTCTCAAACTCCTGGCCTCAAGTGATCCTCTTGCCTTAGGCCCTCAAAGTGCTGGGATTACAGGTGTGAGCCACTGAACCCGGCCGTTAACACCTACTTTCTAAGCACTTAAGATTTGCTAAGCATTGTGCTGGGCCCTGGGATACAAGATAGCAGATACCATCTCTGTCCTCATGTGGCTCCCAATCTGGACAGGACATGTGACAAGCACCAGAAACTAACAGTCATCTAAGGCCTTGGGAGGTAAGTCCATCAACTTTACACGTTAGCAGAGGGATTTAGAGAAGGATGAGAAACCGCTGAATGAAGGAGACAAGGAAGATTCTAGAAAATGCTGGATTGGCAAGGGCTAAAGAGAAGTAGGATTTAGATAGAAAGGAGCAGAGATCAGTGTGAAACTAGAAGTTTGCAAGGTGTGTTTAGAGGACAGAGGACTGGCTTAGAGCAGGGCTTGGCAACTTTTTCAGTAGAAGGCCAGATAGCAAATATTTTAGGCTTGGTAGGTTATAAGTCTTCCGTTCCAATGACTCAACTCTGCCTTTGTAGCTAGAAAGCAGAGACAGATGATAAGTAAATAAACCAGCATGGCTGTATTTCCTACAACTTTATTTATACATGCTGAAATTTGAATTTTATGTAATTTTCATATGTCACCAAATATTCTTCTTTTGATTTTTTTCAACTACTTAAAAATATTTAAAAAATTATTATTTGCTTACAGGCTGTATAAGAACACGTGGGCCAGGCTTGGCTCATGAACCATACTTCACCCATTTCTGATCTAGGAGCGAGATGAAAGCTGGGCCTGGAGAGGGAGGCTGGCGCCAGATCAGTCTAGGCATTGAATACCTGGTTAAGGCATCTGGTGTTTTTCCAAACCGAAGTCAGAGGTAGGAATGCATAATATTCAGATATCCCCAGATTTGCCCCCTCTTCTAAGGCCCCTTCTCTCTTAGAGAGTGGCTCCCAAGACCCCGAGAAGGAGACCCTTCATTATCTTGCCTTTTAGTGAACAGAGAAGGACTGAGGGAGGAAGGGCTTGGGGGTAAACCTGGGAATCAATTATCAGGCTTTCAAGCCCAAAATACTTAAGGATGATCTAAGTGAGATGTCAAATAGCTTGTCACATATTTGAATCTAGAGCTGAGAGCTGAAGATGGTGGTCCTACTTTAAACGATGGGAATAGACACGCCCCTTCAGGAAGGAATGTAGAGAAAAGAGACTGCAACCCAGGACAGAGCCCTGAGGTTCTCCATCTCCAGGGCTCGTGATGAGGCCCAGGAGAGCCTGAGAGGCAAGAGAAAGCAGGAGACTGAGATGGCAGAAGCCGAGGAGTCACTTAACAAGGGAGGAAACCGTGCCCAGTGATGCTGCAACCTTGGGAGGATGGGACACGAGGGTGTTCTGGTAACGTGGAGGTCTCCTGTGACCTGCCAGGACCAACTTCAACGGGGTGGTGGGTGTGGAAATCAGAGGGAGCGGAGGTGACGCAGACAAGTCTTCAGAGACATTCTAACCTTCGCAAGACGGATGAAATGAAGCATTAGTCATAGGGAAGGATGCAGGATTGAACCGAACTCAACAGACTTCTACTGAGTGCTTACTTTGTCCAAGGCACAGTGCCAGGCTTGGAAATACAAAGATTAGAAGAGACCGACCTCAATAGCCACATGCCAATATGATCCATATCAGAATAGACATACGTGACAGGTGGTGCTGGCGAGAGGGGTGCTGGAGCCCTGGATTCTGAGTCTGGGGATCAGGAAAAGCATCACGGGGTGGGTGCTATCTGACCCGGGCTTGCAGAGCAGGAAGGACAAGGTAAGACAAGCCCTGCCAGGCAGTAGGAAAGAGGATTTCAAAAGGAAAGTTGAAAAAGAACAGGGAGGGGCCGGGCGCTGTGGCTCATGCCTGTAATCCCGGCACTTTGGGAGGCTGAGGCAGGTGGATCATGAGTCAAGAGTTCGAGACCAGGCTGGCTGAGATGGCGAAACCCCGTCTCTACTAAAAATACAAAAGTTAGCTGGGCGCAATGGCAGGCACCTGTAATCTCAACTTACTCGGGAGGCTGAGGCAGGAGAATCGCTTGAACCCAGGAGGTGGAGGTTGCAGTGAGCTGAGATTGCACCACTGCACTCTAGTCTGGGCAACAGAGCAAGACTCCGTCTCAAAAAAAAAAGAGAACAAGGAGGATTTGTGTGGTCTTATGTGGCCCTAATGGGCCACACAGTAACAGGACATGCATTTGAAGACATATACCACCCACCATGGGATAGGCCTTTGCACCCTGTTGGAGACTGAAGTTTATAAAAAGGGGGGAATATAAGGAATAGAAATCACATTGCTCCACCTCCTCTGTGCCAGGTACTGAGCTAGCCACCTACCTTAAATACTTTCGAACATGCGTTTTGCAGTATAAGGCAGACCTGAGTTCAAATTCTGGTTCTGCAAAGTGTAACAGCTGTGTGGCCTTGGGTCCTTTAATTGAGCTAAGTCTTAATTTCATCTGTTAATGCTAATAACTCTTATTGTATAGAATTTTTGTAAGGCTTAAAAGTAAAAACAACTACCACAACTATGATCTCATTTAAAATAGAGTGACACAGCGGGCGCGGTGGCTGACGCCTGTAATTCCAGGAAGCCGAGGTGGGTGGATCACTTGAGGTCAGGAGTTCAAGACCAGTGTAGCCAACATGGTGAAACCCCATCTCTACTAAAAATACAAAGATTAGCCGGGCACTGTGGCATGTGCCTGTAGTCCCAGCTACTAGGGAGGGTGAGACAGGAGAATGGCTTGCACCCGGGAGGCAGAGGTTGCAGTGAGCCGAGATCACACCACTGCACTCCAGCCTGTGTGACAGAGAGAGACTCTCTCAAAAAAAAAAAAAGAGTGATACTTGCAAGACTAATATTGCATTTTAGAAAGGTTGCTTTTGTAGTGGTGTGCAGGATAAACTGGTGGCAGGGAGTTAGGAGGGGGCAAATGAGACTGGGGATACTGAGGCCAGTTAAAAGCTATTACAGAACTAGGTAATAGTGAAAAGGGGGAAAAACAAAGCAATGGGCTATGAGGAGAGTCAGGGAGAGCTGAGTGCTGAAGACCCCACAAAGGCCTGCCCTGGAGGTGGTGAGAAGAGCCAACTGTCAGGGGGATTCCCGGGCTGCGCTGGGGGGATTCTGTGAATGAGAGATGTGAGGGCTGGGAGCAGGGTAGAGAGCTGGGGAGAGGTGTGTAGAAGGACTCCAGGCTCTCCAGCTTCAGAGAGCAGTGGCATTATTAGCTGAGCTGACAGATACTGGAGAAAATGTGGGTTTGGGGAGAATATATATTTAATTTTAGACAAATTGAGTAGAGGATTCTGCAGTATGCCAGATGGAGGAGGCCTGAGGGAGCTGGAAAGAGAGATCAGGAACTCCAGCAAAGGAGACTCAGCTCTGAGCTGTTTTATGCAGGAGGGAAGGCCTGGCTCTGGAGGAGGAATGCCAAGGTCCAGGTGATGTTTGAGCAATAAGGAAGGTCCCTAAATGTCAGGATTTTAGATCAGGTGGGAATGACGGAAGGCACAGTTCACACAGGATGGTAGGATTTATTAGAATAGTATGTGCTTCATTTATTTTGCTGGAGACTCACAGATTGAGAGCTAAGGGGTCATCTGGTCTTCGCACCTTCTAGGGCCAGGTCCTGAGAATAAGTAGGTGGGGAGACAAGAAAGTCTTCCCAAGAGTAGAATGCCAACCAATAAAGGTAGAAGGAATAATGGACTTATAAACATCACTGCAGCACGGTGAAGATACCGCCTGATTAGTGGACTTTATAGTCCTATCCAAATCCCAAGGTTTCAGTGGAGAGATGGAGATCGAAGGGGTTATGTGGCTTCCGAGGTGATGCCGGAGTGGCCCAGTTGGCGATCATAGGACGGTGTTTCTGTAGAACCCAGGGGAATGTTTTTCCACTATGAGATTGTTGTATGCCTTTTGAGGTACACGGGGCAGATTAAAATCTCCATTTCCTAGATGAGAAAAATGTCTCCAGGAGCTGAAGAGACCTGCTTCAGGTTGCACCAAGGCTAACACGCAGCAGAACCGGGTGTGAACCCTGCGGTTCCCATCTCCCACTGCACGCAGAACTCCTTCGGCTACCTGAGCTACAGGAACCCTGGGAGGCAGGGCCAGAGGTGCCCGGGGACTGCAGCCCACTGGGATGGGCATGGAGAAAGAGGAATATCACTTCAGGTTCAAGTTGCTAGTTTTGCAGAGTGTAAAATTACTGCACAAGTCCCAGAGAATAAACAGAGTTAACACCCCATTAAATACAATGGACTTTCAACGTGAGCTCCAGACGTGCCTAGATTGAAACTAGCTGAGCAGGAGCTGGCCCATGAGTAAAATGTATCACATGCACTGCCTTCATGCTTCCAAAGAGAAAAATCCAGCACAGGGAGAAGAAAGCGCCGGCAGCAGCTCTGCAGGCTCAGAGCTGAGGATCCGGTAATGAAGTCTTTCTGGAAGGTAAGAAAGGGCTGTGTGCTGCATGCTATTTTTAAACACGCTGGAGCAGCACATGTATCCCTGGCCCACGCACTTTCTCCAGCAGACGAGGGGCCTGGGGGAATGCAGCCAGGAATTTAGATGCTATTTATTGTATTTCCTTTTATCAGTCAAATGATTTTCCTATTTCCCACATAGATAAAGATCTTCACTTACAGCTCCAGCTCCCTGACCTTGTCAGGACTGCTGTGCAGCCTGAAAATTGGTCCCAGGGAGAGAAGGGCATTGTTTTTAGGGGGTTGTTTGGCGGGTTGGGTTTTTCTTCTCCCAGCAGGGAAGAGATTGTTTTGCAAAAAAAAAATTCAAAATCTTCCAGAAAACAAAAACTGATTGTTTTCTGCCTTTTTGCAGAACTGAAAGGCTAGCCGAGAAGTGTAGTTCACCAGCCACCCCCTCGCATTCCCCCAGTACCTCCACCCCACCTTTGGCCAACACACACACACACACACACACATACACACACACACTCTCTCTCTCTCTCTCTCTCTCTCTTTCTCTCTCTCTCTCTCTCTCTCTCTCTCTCTCTATTAATATCTCTTTCTCCTGCAGCAAGTCTGGCCCTGGCCCCGGACCCACTGCTGTGCTGCTGTCTTGGCAGGCAGCAGGGCAGAGGGGGCGGCAGCTCTGTCTAAGCTTGTAAGTTGAGCCAGTCTCTTGGCTGTGCCAGCTCTGAGGCCCTTGGAGATGCCAGTGTGCCAGCTCTGAGGCCCTTGGAGATGCCAGTATGCCTGAGCGGGAGCAGCTGCAGCTCACACTCGGCTGGAAGCCTCGGAGCCAGCCAGGCCTCCAGAAGCCGCATTCTCAGGCAAGGGTATGGCCCGAGGGCTGCTCGTCAGCTGGAGGCCTCCTCTTGGGCAAGCTGCCCTCATTGTCTCGCCCTGCCTGGGCCTGCTGGCCAGGTTCACAGCCCAGAGACAGTGCCACTGTTCCTCACCTTCTCGGGAACGGGACCAGCAGATGCTGTGAGAGGCTGGGGTTTTATTGTAAATCCTCGTCATTTCTGGCTCATTGAGAGCCACAAAACATAAAGAGAGCCAGCTAGAAGGAGGGAATCCAGCCCCTCGCGGGCTCGTCATTTGAACAGCAAGGAGCTGCAGGCTCCTTCCACCCCCGCGAGAGCCGGCTATGGATTGTAACAGAACTGCCAGCTTTCAGGAACCCCAGGTCTTCTCCCACCACCGCAGTGCTTCCTGGCCGGGACAGCAGAGGGCGCTGGCTCCCCTGCCAGCACTGGGTCCGGGGCCGCCCTCCCGCACATCTGGAAATGGGCTCTATCACTCTTGCGAAATAGGGCCAGGGATCTGTCTGTGTCAGATGAATTGGCACCCGAGTGAGCACGCATACACATCAAGAATTCCACTTTCTCATTAGCTGTATTTCCCCCTCAAGAGCACTTGTGGAATGTGGGGAATTTGCCTTGCCAAGGTGGCCAACACGTCTGAGTCCTGGGCTTGGTCCGGCCTCGGCCTCAGCCTCGGCGGAGTGCTTGGTGGGAACACCTCTGGTCTGGAGCCTTTGCCCTTCCCTCTGACGACGTGGAGGGAAGGAGAAAAAGAAAACAGGAGGGCAGGACCTCCCAGATCTTTTCCCCAGGGGAAGAAAACTAAAAATGTTTGGTCCTGACCTTCCGGGCCCTCCTGAAGAAAGCAAATGCCCCACGTTAACAGGTCCTTGAGAAATAAGATAGAATTCCAAGAAAGCATCTTCTTAAATTACAAGTGATTAGAAATACCAAGGCCATGTGCAAACAATGGAGAGGGGAAAGGAGAAACTGGGTGGAGGAGGGCAGAGCTGAAGCCAACCCAGGGGCCTGGTTGCTGTTCTGAGGCTAGACTTCCGAAAGCTGCATGCATTTAAATGTCCACATTTTCTCGCAGAAGCCAGCAATCTGTACTTCTCTTGGCCAAACACCCATCAGTCTAATATGGTGTGGGAGAAATATGTTACATTTTTTTATGAACAGAATGTTAACATCACCTAGAATCAATATTTATATCCAAGAACACAGTGAACTGGCTTGTTTTGTGCTGCATGGGTTTAAGACACGGACATTTGGAGGGAGTAGGGAGACCCCCCTCCTCCCACCCAGAAAGGCAGACCCAGGCAAGCAGGCTGAGGCTCTGGCCTCCCAGAGAGTTTCTGCCTGGGAGACCATGTTGGCTCCCTTCCTCCCCCACAGTCCTCTGTCTCCTGGGATTGCAAGAGGAAGCCAGAAGCAGCCAGTGGGGCAGGAATTTGTGGCGAGGTTCAGGACGTGAGGCAGTATCCTGTCTGCAGAACAGCCACGTACCGTTCGTGAGGGCTTCGGTGGGGGAGGGAGGGTCAGGACATGCATCCAGCATTTCCCACTGCAGATCAAAGTAGGGGCGGACACAACTTTACACAAGTCCTTGGTTGAGGGGCTTCTAGGGGATGAAAAACAAGGAATGGTGGGGGTATGACACTTTTCTTTCATGCTGCAATGAAAAATGGCCAGGCAACTGCCCTTATCTGAGGCAGCCTTTGTGACAGAGATGGAAGCTGATGTCTCCTGGCCTTAGAGTGCTGCACATTCTTCCAGAAGCTTTTGGGACACTTCGATAGAGTGTCCCAAAAGCCTTAGGCTGGAATTCAAGCCTTAGGCTGGAATTCTCTTGCCTCAGCCTCCCAAGTAGCTGGGATTACAGGCATGTGCCATCATACCGGGCTAACTTTTGTATTTTTAGCAGAGATGGGGTTTCGCCATATTGGCCTGACCTGTCTCGAACTCCTGAACTCAAGCGATCCACCCGGCTCAGCCTCCCAAAGTGCTGGGATTACAGGCGTGAGCCACGGTGCCTGCCCACTTTACTGCCTTTGGAAGCTACTGGGCCTGCAGCCTGGAGTCAGCTGCTTGCTCCTTGCATGTACAATCCTTACCTAATTAGAAAAATAAAAACAAACAAAAGCCTTTCCCCTCTCCCAGAAGACTTAAGGTTTGCTTGCAACAGAGTATCTACAAACGTGAGGCTGCCCTTCACCTAAGCAGACTGAATTGGGGCCTCATTGTGCAGAGGAAGCCACGCACTTCATTCTCAGATTCGATGCTGAAGGTTACCACTTTCAACTGTAGCACTTGTCTCTCATTAAATGCCTGGAGCTCATTATGATATATCTTGCAGAAAAGTCTTTGCTGCTTTAATAGGCATGATCTTTAGAAAAGACCCTTTGGCTTATGTATAAGATCGAAGCATGATTAATCTTAGCCTCATTTAGCTGTGGGTCACCAGTGTTCAGGCTAGAGTGAGACCTCGCTCTGCATGATCACAATTTACAATTTTCTATAATCTATATCTTTTCTCTATTTGTTAGGCTGTTTTGTTGCTGTAATTTCATTTGGTCTGTCCTGTTGTTTTCATCTAGTTCTAAGAAATGACCAGTAAACATCCCCATCACATTTCCCATAAAATCAGCCAAGATAAACATATTATTTCATTATAAGCCTCTATGTGTAGCATCCCCTTTACGGTTGCAAAGCTCCTCCTGCAGACCCTTATAAGTTTAAATATTCTGAACATCTTTAGAGATACTGCCTGACTTAAGCCAATGGAAGAGTCTCACTTGGGTCCAGATGTTGTTCTGATATCAAGGGCAGGATGAAAGAATAGTGAAAGTTAGCAGTAAGGGCTGGGTATAGTGACTCACGCCTGTAATCCCAACACTTTGGGAAGTTGAGGTAGGTAGATTGGTTGAGCCTGGGAGTTCGATACCATCCTGGGCAAAATAGTGAGACCCTGTCTCTATAAAATGTGGAAGAATTAGCAGGGCTGTGCGCATCTGTAGTCCTACCTGCTTAGAAGACTGAGGTGGGAGGATCTCTTGAGCCCAGGAGTTCAAGGCTGTAGTGAGCGATGATCACACCACTGCACACCAGCCTGGGCAACAAAATAAGACCCTATCTCAACACCAAAAAAAGTTAGCAGTGGGGCAAAGAATAAAACTGAAATCTTTAGCCAGGGGTGGCAGCAGTTGGTGGGGTTTGACTGTCTGCCTGCAGAGCACTGCCAGGATCTGGGAGAAAAGTGCTAATGAAAAAAGCCTCCTTGGAAGTCTTTGGTAAATGTCATTCCAAGTCCAGGCCCACCTTTGAAGCTCTAGAACTGTCAGTATAAATGCTTACTTAACACCTACCTCTGATGACTTAACACTTGCATCTCAAATGAACATTCCCACAAGCCTTTCTGATTTCCAGCCATTCCCCTGCCCCAGTCTGCTCCTCTTCTAGTCCTTCTGTCTCAGTAACTGGTGCCCGCACCCTCCGTGTGAAGCAGGAGATCCCTGGAAATGCTCTCTCCCTCCCGCCTCCCTCTCACCTGTCACTCATTTTGTTCCTTCTACCACCAAAATGGTTGTATTCCATCCTCTTCCCCACATCATTCTTCACTGCTACAGCCTTAGTTCACGATACCACCACCTCTGGAGGGATTAGAGCCATGGCCACAATTTAGCTTACTATTTCAGTGCTTCACAGAGTAGTCAGAATAATTTTTTTAAAACCACAAACTAGATGGCATCACTTCCCTTTCTGAACCCTTCAGTGATGTCCCCCTGCACTGAGGAGAATATCCCAGATCCTTGGGCTGGGTGGTAAGACCGCACGTGGCCTCACTTCTGTCTATCTCTTGCCGTTCCTCCCCTGTATTTCCCTGGTGTTCTTTCAGCTCCTCTAAATCACCAACGAAAGCTGGCTTTTGTGCTCTTTTCCTGACTCTCCCTAAGTCCTACTGGTTTTTCAAGTGTCACTTCCTTGAAAGGGCCTTCTTCCTTGACCCCATCATCTGAAAAAATAGTTGCCCACCATGCTGACACATGCCACTACTGCCAGTATGCTGCCACACGCCACTACTCTTTTCCTGCATTTGACACCACAAGGCAGCCACATCACATCTACTTACGTTTGTTAAATCATGTTTCTTCCACTAGATATGAAGCTCCATGAAAGCAAGAATCATTTCTGTTTTGCTGTATTCCTACTGCCTGCTCCAGAGGGTAATGCATGTTAGTTGAACCAAGTAATGAAAGTAGACTACACATGGAAAGCTACCTACAGGGTATTTACACTGTATTCCTGGTGAACCCGCCCACCAGACCACAGTTACCCAAAATTCCTCCTTGAAGAATTCCTCACTGAGGTTTGGGAGAAACCAAGTCAAACTCCCAAACGTCTCTAATCTCCTCCTTTGCTCCACCCCCACTGGATGTTCTTCTTCTTCTTTTTTTTTCCTTTGAGACAGAGTCTTGCTTTGTCACCCAAGCTGGAGTGTAATGGTGTGAACATGGCTCACTGTAGCCTCGACCTCCTGGACTCCAGTGATCCTCCCACCTCAGCCTCCCAAGTAGCTGGGAGCACTATCATGCCTGGCTAATATATATGTTTTTTGAGATGGAGTCTTGCTCTGTTGCCCAGGCTGGAGTGCAGTGGTATTATCTCAGCTCACTGCAACCTCCACCTCCCAGGTTCAAGTGATGCTCCTGCCTCAGCCTCCTGGGTAACTGGGACTACAGGTGCATGCCACCACGCCTGATTTTTTTTTTTTAATTAAAAAAAATTCTTTTATAGAGATGAGGTCTCACCATGTTTCCCAGTCTGGTCTCGAACTTGTGAGCTCATGCAATCCTCCTGCCTTGGCCTCCCAAAGTGTTGGGATTATAGTTGTGATCCACTGTACCCAGCCCCTGACTGCATGCTCTTCTTACCTTCCTTCCTGACTATTTAAAAAGTTTCCTAACCAGTCTATCTCTTTACTGCCTTGGATTCAGTATTTATGCTAAGGACCACAATAATGAATGGGGGAGAATTACATTTTGATTTTCACAAACCTCTCATTGAAAATTTGTATTTCTTTTGATTAGAAACGTTGGCACAAGTCCCAGTAGTACTGGCAGGACCTGTGACTTTGCCACCAACAAGATCACAGATATTTTCATACTATATTATAGCCACTGCAGATGTTGAAATATTATTTATAGTCACTATTACTTTAAAATTATGGTCATTATTAGAGCTAGATCATGTTATTTAATGCTTTATCAAGAACCACAGATATTCCTACATAACACATTGTTAATATTTTGATAGGTATATTTTAATATAGTGGATTTCCTTTGTAATTTTATTTGTATTTTATTCACTTAAAAACATTCCTAAAAGGTCTTATGTTTAAGTCTTTAATCCATCTGGAGGCAAAACCATTCAGGACATAGGCATAGGCAAGGACTTCATGACTAAAATACCAAAAGCATTGGCAACAAAAGCCAAAATAGACAAATGGGATCTAATTAAACTCCAGAGCTTCTGTACAGCAAAAGAAACAATCATGAGAGTGAACTGGCAACCAACAGAATGAGAAAAAATTTTTGCTATCTACCCATCTGACAAAGGGCTAATATCCAGAATCTACAAAGAACTAAAACAGATTTACAGGAAAAAAACAAACCCATTCAAAAGTGGGTGAAGGATATGAACAGACACTTTTCAAAAGAAGACATATATGAGGGCAACAAACATATGAAAAAATGCTCATCATCACTGGTCATTAGAGAAATGCAAATCAAAACCACATTGAGATACCATTTCATGCCAGTTAGAATGGCGACCATTAAAAAATCTGGAGACAACAGATGCTGGAGAGGATGTGGAGAAATAACACTTTTACACTGTTGGTGGGAGTATAAATTAGTTCAACCATTGTGGAAGACAGTGTGGCAATTCCTCAAGGACCTAGACATAGAAATTCCATTTGATCCAACAATCCCATTACTGGGTATATACCCAAAGGATTATAAATCGTTCTATTATAAAGACACACACACATGTATGTTCATTGCAGCACTATTTACAATAGCAAAGACCTGGAACCAACCCAAATGCCCATCGATGATAGACTGGACAAGGAAAATGTGGCACATATACACCATGGAATATTATGCAGCCATAAAAATGATGAGTTTGTGTCCTTTGTAGGGACATGGATGAATCTGGAAATCATCATTCTCAGCAAACTGATGCAAGAACAGAAAATCAAACACCACATGTTCTCACTCATAGGTGTGTGTTGAACAATGAGAACACATGGACACAGGGAGGGGAGCATCACAGGGAGGTTGGGGAGGGATAACATGGGGAGAAATGCCAGATATAGGTGACAGGGGGATGGAGGCAGCACCACATTGCCACGTATGTACCTATGCAACAATCCTGCATGATCTGCACATGCACCCCAGAACCTAAAGTACAATGTATATATATAAATTCCTAGAAGGGTCCACAGAATTTACCAGATTGCTAAAGCAGCTCATGGCGGGAAAATGGTTGAGAGGCTGTGGGTAGTTTTTATCTTCTCATGTCACTGCCTTGCAAAAACAGCCTTGATGCCTTCCATCTGCCTGCAAAACAAAAGCTAAAACCCTTGGCATGACATTCAAGGCCCATTTACAATCCATTTTCAGAACGCCTCACTATCTTTCTTTTTTGTCAATGCCCTAGACATAACCTGTGTTCCAGTCATGCTGAATTACTTGAGTACACCCAAACTGTACTTCTATCTCTAAGTCTATTTCCAGCTTATCTTAAGGAACTACTCTTTTTCTAAGGCCCAGCTCAAAATGTCATCCTGGTAAATCTCTCTTTTGCCTTCCCCCAAGCAAAACCACTGAATCTTTCCTTTGTATTTTCCAGAATACTGTGCTCACAGCTGTTGGATCATTTGTCAGATCCCACTGTAATTAGGTTTTGTATCTATTTTTTGTTATACTGTGAGCTTCCGGTGGAGAGACTTCCTCAAGTTTGCACCCAAAACACATAGTAAGTACTTGGAAATGCTTGAATAAATATTTCTAAAATATTCATTCTTCTGAGGGATGAATAAAATCCATAATTACTAGAGTAGTTTGTCCTTTAAACCAAGAAATTCTTTTGATAAATATAACCTAAGTCTACTTCAAAAATCCACCAGCTCCAAAAAATAGAAGGTTGTTATCTTACATTCCACTGCCTGGACCCAGCTGCCTTTAGTTGACTTCTATCCTTGAAGATAGCAAAAGCACCCCTCGCAGGAACCCATTTGCTGAGTCTTTAAACCTCCTGACTGTATCAGTGATGTCTTCTCACATTACCCTTCTCTGAATGATGCCAAATGTATTTTTGACTAGTCTCCTTTAAGCAGACGCTTCCCATTTCTTGCCCTAGGGTTTTCTAATGGTCAGGTTATGGTATGATTTTTATATCCTAGAACATTCAGCTGCTTGATGTCAATCTTAAACAAATGCAGATGCAAAGTTTTAAAAATTCTTTTCCTAAGGAGCTTGAAGAATTAAAAAGGAGACCATTCCTTAATTTCACAGTTCAATGCACAGCTTGAGTAACTGGATCTACAGGTGTGCACATGCGCTGAGGATAGATGGAATGTTAGCAAACACTGACCTGAACTTAGAATCTCAAGGAACCACAGACTTTTAAGAACGGAAAGGAACGTTTTTTTCTTTTTTTTTTTTTTGAGACGGAGTTTCGCTCTTGTTACCCAGGCTGGAGTGCAATGGCACGATCTCTGCTCACCCTCCGCCTCCTGGGTTCAGGCAATTCTCCTGCCACAGCCTCCCGAGTAGCTGGGACTACAGACGTGTGCCACCATGCCCAGCTAATTTTTGTATTTTTAGTAGAGATGGGGTTTCACCATGTTGACCAGGATGGTCTCGATCTCTTGACCTCGTGATCCACCCACCTCGGCCTCCCAAAGTGTTGGGATTATAGGCATGAGCCACCGCGCCTGGCTGGAACTTTTTGACTAATAGCAGAGAGATGTTTCTTGCCCAGGGGCTCACCTGTTGTTGGGATTTCAAGTTTAGCCAGTCTGAAACAGAATCCCTGATTTTTCTTCCTGATATTTCATACTTAAGTCGGCAATCTCAGGCTATGGCACCTCTATCTGCTACCCAGTTTCCCAAGCCAAAAAAACGGAGTCATTCTTCTTCCTTTTTCTTTGATGGAGATGGGGTTTCACCATGTTGCCCAAGTTGGTCTCGAACTCCTGGACTCAAGCAATCCACCCGCGTTGGCCTCCCAAAGTGCTGGGATTACAGATGTGAGCTACTGTGCCAGGAAAAACGGAGTCATTCTTGATCCTTTTTCTTTCATTCTCCACATCCCATTCCTCAGCAATTCCTGTCCATTATACTCCCAAACTATATCCTGAATTAATCTGTCCTTCCCCACCCACTCTAGGCTAAGCCACTGTCATTTCTCACTTGGGCTCCTGTGCCATCCTTCTCACTAGTCTGATTCTTCTCTTGTCTCCCCCGCAATTCTCTACACGGCAGCCACAGTGACCCTTTATTTTATTTTTGAGAGAGTGTTGCTCTGTCACCCAGGCTGGAGTGCAGTGGTACAACCTTGGCTCACTACAACCCCCACCTCCTGGGTTCAAGGGATTGTCATGCCTCAGACTCCTGAGTAGCTGGGATTACAGATGTGCACCACCATGTCCAGCTAGGTTTTTTTTTTTTTGTATTTTTAGTAGACAAATACAAACATGGTTTTACCATGTTGGCCAGGCTGGTCTCCAACTCCTGGCCTCAAGTGATCTGCTCGCCCCCACCTCCCAAAGGCGTGAGTCACTGTACCTGGCCCAGAGTGACCCTTTAAAAACAGAAATCAGATCTTGTCACTCAGCTGTGTAGAACTCTCTTCACATTACACTTATGACAAACTACAAACTCTTTACGGAACTTCTGAGGATCAACGTGACCTTGCTGTTGCCTGCCTTGCAACTCCAAAGCCTCTCATTTACTCTGCTCCAGCCTCAACAGCTTTTTCCTACGCCTTGAAATTCCAGAGCTCATTCCTGCCTCAGGACTTCAGCCTTTCTATACCCTCAGCCATTCATCAGGCTGGCTCCTTCGAATCAATGCGGTCTTTCTTCAGAAGATACTTTTTCAGAAAGTCCTTTTCTCTCCCCTAGCTTATGTCATTTCCTGTTATCTAGGTAATTAGCTGAGATGAGTTTGTTAGGTTACTTGTTTATAGTCTCTTCTTCCCCAGCAATGTGTAAGCTTTATGGGAGCTAGGACCCAGAACAATTCCGAACACAAGAAAGATATTCAGCAAACATTGTTGAGTTGGTTTAAATGAAGTTCTCAGACCCACCGTACTCTGCTACGGCTTTGAACTCATGCCACTCCCATTAGTTAGCTCTAAGACAATATGGGTATAGCAGAATGCAGAGTCACAGCTATCTGGGTATAAACCATTTCTCTACCTGTTCCCTGTTCTGTAACTGCACAAATCACTTCTATCTGTGTCTTAATTTACTTACTGTAAAAATGAGTATAGTAGTCCTACTCTATAAAGTTGTGGGAGGAATTACATAATTTATATAAAAAGCACAGCAGAGTGGCCTCTAGTGTGTGTCTAATTGCTATTTCTCTTTTCCCTCGAGTCTTCCACAAATTGTAACAGTTTATATTTAAGTGTCTTCTACTCTATGACAGGCACTATTCTAAGTGTTTTACATGGATTGACTAATCTACATAAAAACTCTATAGGACAGAAATGATACTATGTTACAGATGAGAAAACTTAACATAGTGGCTTATGCAACTCGCCTAAGGTCATATAAGAGGAAGCAGCAGAATCCAGACCTGAACCCAGCAGTGCTGTCCAATTTCAGCGGTAGTAAAACAGTCATTGACTATCTTTACTGTGATCCCATGGCAAGATACACATTTTACATCATAAGTATGTGTAGACATATGACTGTATCTAAAGTATAAGTATGTTTCGCAAAATAATACCCTTACTACCTGTGTGCATTCTGATAGTTCTCTTCATTTTAACTTTTAAAAATGTTTGACCAACTTACTGATTTAATGATCTATTAATGAGTCAAAACTGCACTTTGAAAAACTGCTTGTCTAAATTACAATTTATCCAACTGTTCTGACCTTTCAGCTACCTCAACCTCTAACAGAAAAACTGATGGCTATCAGTTCAGATTTTCCTATTTCATTTATATTCCAGAGAAAGTCCTTATTAACTTATTAATTATTAAGATACTGATCACCCACCCTGACTCAGACCTACTCCCCTTGCAAACTCTTTTGCATTTATGGAAAAATATCTCATCAGGTAAGACTCAAGTAATTCTTTCACTCTCCAAAAATTATTCGCCTTTATTAAAGCTATTAATACAAGCTGCCCTATGTTAGAACTATTAATGTACATGTCTGTCTTTCCCACTAGACTATCAGAAACTATGGAGGGCAGAAACCATGTTTTATAAACGCCTTTGTGGTCCCAAATAAAGGGTGAATTAAAGTGAAATAAAAAGAAGTTGGTATAAAAAACTCTGGCTCTTAACTGTTGCATGGGGTGTGTGTAAGAGAGAGATTCACATAAGAGAACACTCTTATACTGAACCATACATATTCCCACGAAAACATATAAGGCATGCTCCCACTGATCTGGTATTGCAGGTGGTTTATAAAAATCCTTCTATCTGGAAAATTTGCATTGGCCATGCACTTAATTTCCCAATGCCACTCCTATCTCCTTGTGGCTCCTCCTTTTGCATTTCACTAAGCTAAGAGAATTTACATTTCTACCTCTGGCAAAAGTTTCTCCCTGTAGACACATAGTCCTATGAACACTAAACTGAAAAGGTTTCTGGATGAGCAGATGTATTAACATTTTCACCTAGTCTGACTCTCAGTCCTGATCTCTTTAATGGGCTGGCATATCAATTACTGTTTATATCCATAGATATTGAAGTATCTATCTGAGGGCACGCTATGTATCAAAGGTAAATAAATAAAACAAAGAAAAAGCCCCTGACTTGGAACTCTCAGTTGCAAGGCAGGAAATTCCTTCAGAGGGCAGGAAGTAGCTAGAAGCTTTTCCACTAAGCAATACTTCAATTTCCCCACCCTTAGGGAAGGCTTATCCTGGTGTTGTTTCAATTCAGCAGATGCTGAGCAGTTGGAGAAAGGGAACAAACAACTAGGGGAAGTATTAGCACCTGTTTGACTTCTATAAACAAGACTGGCCAGCAGCTGTTGCAGGGTAGGAGAAGAGCTAGATGGGAACAGGAAACGCCAACTCACTTGGAAGCTAGTTTTTGGCCTTCTGGCTCTCCAGGGGAAACCAAAGTGTCGAGGAAGTACGTGGTCACTCTCAAATGGCCAAGAGACAAAGGCAAGATAATGCACTCCATTCGCTAACATGGTGGGGGTGATTAGAGTGCAAACATGAAGTCACGCATGGTTATGAAATTAACGTTAGTTGCCTACTCTATATCCATTTTCTCCTTTTTCCTTACTAAAACCTGTATATTGTTGGGCCCAGTAACATCCATGCAAGAATGACATTTCTTGGCCTCCTTTACAGTTAGCTATAGTCGCATGACTGAGTTCTGGCCAAATTAAGTGAAAGTGTTGAATATGATTTCCAGGAAGACTCTTTAGAAGGCCCTGCCTCAGCTAGGTTTGCTCATTTTGTCCTTGCCCTCTTTTCCTCAGGCTGCCAGGAATTTCTAACCAACGGCTGATGGTCAAGTGGCTATTTTGGACCACGTGGTGACCTTGAGAAAGATCATGTTGTGGTACAGACAGAAGCCTCCATACTAGCCTTGAACTGCCTAACTTTGGCACAGTTTTCTATGAGAAAGACACACTTCTTATTTAAGCTGCTGCTAGTGCTGTTGAATGTAGTCAAACACCATCCTGAGATACCCTGATAATTACTGGCAATCACGTAACAGATACTTCCTATCTTCCTGTCCTCCAAAGCGCGGTGGATTCTGTTACCTAACTCTATCCTTCTTACAACAGTACAGGAGAGCTGAGGCATGTGTCATGTGAGAAGAGGAAACTGGAGTTGGAACAAATCAAGACTTGCCCAATGCCACACAACTGGCTGCTTGGAGATCAGCAGGCTCTGGAAGCCAGGTTGCCTCACCCCTAGGATTTTTAAAAGTATAGTAGAAATAAGTGACAAATTTCCTTTAAAAAGATTTCGATTGGTTATTTTTAAAAAGCAAGTATTTAAGCACATCTCCTTTCTTCTATCAATCAAATGATCTATAAAGTGGACATCAGAGTCACTGACTAGACATCTTTTTAAGTTGTCTCCAGAATACTACTGCTATATTAAAATGAATTGGAATTCACTGTATTGTTACAGCATACATTAAAGGAGCTGACTTCTCCAACAGGTAAAGATACATTTTGAAGTAGCAATTAGTAAAATGAATGTGTTACTGTTTTAAAAGCATAACAGAGGTGATGATTAATGTAGAGCTGACAAAGTCTTTAAGAGGAAAAAACAAAGGTAGGACTTTTTTTTTTTTTTTTTTTTTTTGAGATGGAGTCTCGCTCTGTCACCAGGTTGGAGTGCAGTGGCACGATATCGGCTCACTGCAACCTCTGCCTCCCAGGTTCAAGTGATTCTCCTGCCTCAGCCTCTCGAGTCACTGGGACTACAGGTGTGCACCACTATGCCCAGCTAATTTTTGTATTTTTAGTAGAGATGGGGTTTCACCATGGTTGCCAGGATGGTCTCGATCTCTTGACCTCGTGATCCACCCACCTTGGCTTCCCAAAGTGCTGGGATTATAGGTGTGAGCCACCATGCCTGGCCAGAGGTAGGATTTTTTTTTTTATTACAATGAAAGTAAAATTGAATCAGGTGAATTCAACATAGAAAAGTTTTAATGAGACAAATGTCAAACAAGCATATCAACTTCTTAAAAAACAAAGAAAATCTGAAAGTTTAATTACAAAAACACTTATACAGAAAACTTGGCATTTCAACAGTTCCAAACACATGTATACAAGTTTTTTCTAGAATTAGTCAGAAATAAAATACCTTGTCTCCCCTTCCTAAGCTGCTCCTTGTATTTTAATTAAAAAAAGAAAGAAATCTGTAACACTGAATAGGAAACAGCTTATTTTTTGCGAACATAAACATATAGTAATATCTACAAGTGAACTGGGAAACATGAGTTAGGTATTGTGCTAGCCTGTAACTTCATTTACTGCCTTCCTCACTGAGCACAGAGGAGACAGGAGGTGGCATAGACCTGCTCTATAGGTACTGACAGTTTTGTCGCATCTGCATCCTAGCATCATCCTAGAGTCAGGTGGGTAGTTATTGGGAAAGAGAGCATTTCAAAAACAAGCTGCTTATTTTGTGAAAATGATTTCATACTGTAGGTTCTCTTGAGATCTCATGTATTTCTGAATATGCAAATGTTTCTAGTCACTGTCTTAGTGTCCCATCTAGAGTCAGGAGAATGATGATCCTGGACCACATTATAGCCTTTTCTGGCCACAAAAGCAGTGCTAACAATGCTGCACAAAACCGAACACAGATGAGAAACAGAAATATGAGGGGAAGATAGAGGACAGAAAGCATCTGGCAGAGAGAAGACACAAACCTCCACAATGGGCTCTGGATGTCCTTCTGCCACAGACAGTGAGTTGTGGCTTGGACTTAGCAGACAAGGAGTCTAAGAGAAGTGGCAGAAATAGCAGATGATGGCAGGGAAATAGGAAAATACAGAAGAGCAGGAGAGCTGGCTAGGCTGATAACAATAGATAATAATGGATTCTTATTCTAAAAAATTGCAAAGTGATGGTATGTGGGTTTCAGCACATGGAAATCTGATGTATGTTCACATAAGATATTTTAAAAATGGATTTTGTTGTTGTTGTTTTCCTTTGGACTAATAAAGAAAACAGGCAAGGAGATGCTGAGAAGCCAGGATGGTACAGCAACATGACAGGGAGTTCTGCCTACACCCTGACTTCCAGGCATATTGTGAGAGGGGCCACACTTCTATCCACCTGCCTGCAGTGGTGTGGTGCCCAGACAATGGGCTCTGCTTTGGTTCCAAAGATCTCAGCTGTAACCTTTAGCCTTGTGCTCTAGAGTGTCAAAAAAACAGAAAAAGAAACAACCAAAAAACCCTGAGGTAAGAATCAGAACCTCTCTTTCCTTTTGCTGTTAAAGGAACCAGAAACTGCTAGGTGTGATCCTTGAGCCCAAGAGTTGGAGGCTGTAATGTGCTATGATAGCATATGTGAATAGCCACTGCACTCAGCCTGGGCAACACAGCGACACCTTATCTCTAAACAAAACAAACAAAAATGAACCAAAAAGACCTCTTTACTTATGCTATTAAAGAAAAAAATCACTAAGGAGGGAGAAGGAAAGGAAGCCTGTCTTCTTCACATGGATTCAGCAGTTAATGGGTACAGAAGGAAGACAAAGGACGTAAGAATTCTTCGGGCCTTTTCTGTGAGCTCAACAGACTATTTTGAATGATATTTCCACCTATGTAGATCCATGAATCATTATTCCAAAAGAAGACAGGGATTCCCTCAGTTTTCACTTGCAATAAACTTTGGGCTTTGTACTCTTTCCCTTTCTCCTCTGTTTACAAGTGACCTTTTCCTCAGCAAAAATGCTCCACAAGACACTGCCAACAGATGGGAACAGAAGAGCCTTGCTGGGGCTGGGACTCCATGTCTGTGCAGGAGCAATGCTTAGAAAACAGCAGGCAGTACCAGCGAGGAAGGAAAGAGCATTCTCCTTTAGGGCAGGAATCACAAAGCCACACTGAGGGCTGGCACCCACTGAGCACCGTGCGGGGTAGGAAACACAGCCTTGCTCCACAGGGCACTGTCAACAAGAAGCTCCTTTCTTTGGAGTCACAGCAGGGCAATGATGGGAGAAGACTGGGCCTGTCCAATGCAAGAAACTCTCCTTCAGAACCTTGCTGAGCAACAAAGTCCAGAGGTCAGAAAATGGAGATGTATAAATTGGTGGGTGCCAAGAAAGCAAAAATGACCCCCAGAGGCATTTAAAAAAGTGACAGCTAGGTAACAAAACTGGAGCTCCACTGAAAAAAGGGTCTAAGCAAAATTGCAACAATGAGAAGTCTTCCTTTCTGCAGCAGCGGATGTCAGCATCAGGGTCACCTAGTAAGCTGAAGATATGCAGATCCACTCTAAGAGAGATGGAAATGATAGGGACCTGAAGACCGGGGAGAGTAGCTGGATACTTTCAAAGTCTCACATGAGGACAATTCCACAGGAAGCTCATACACATGTTGCTGCTCCCTCATATGGCTTCCTGGGATGACGGCCTTTCACTCACGGATAATTCTTTCACAAGCAAAGGGATCTGCACACTTTCCCTGCCCCAACTTAGTTCAAATTTCCATGGATGGCTTCTCATTCCTCACAAGTAAAAACACTTATGGAACATCTTGGAGCTCTAAGAACCTGCAGAATCAGGGAAACAAAAGAAAACAAAAACAAACAAAGAGAATAACACCAAGAAAGTTTAAGTATTAATCAGAAGGGTTAGCGCTATGGATTTAAAAAATGCTTTGGTTTCATAAGGGTTAAGGTGAGTGCAGGGTGTATGTAAACTAAATAACCCATAAAGCTGCAAGCAGGCAACCTCATTGAGATGTTTCACATAACATTTCAATGAGAAACATGGCCCTGCTCCAGTTCAGCAACAATGGGAGGTAGGAAAATCAACAGCTAAACACGGGAAAGCAACTATCGGGGACAAATCTGAGAAGGGAAAATGAGTACCCTACTTTTTAGTCCGAAGAATGTATTGTCAATCAAAACCAATTTTCTTCAAGTGTTAACCTAAGGATATCTGCATGTATAGAGACATACTATATACATATAATCAAGAACATTTCTCATATTAATAAAAATGCAGTCACATAAGAAAGATTTTTCTTTCCCAAACTCAAACAGCCAAATATTATCATTGAAGTCAGGCAACATATGCATTTTAGTAGTTTAGCTAAGGTAGTCACCTTTCAATTTAAAATCACCTCTATGACTTCCTCCTGGCTCTACCTGTCTCTAGGCACTACTCAGCCACAAGAAATGTGACACAGGTAGGGTAATTCTTCCATTGTATATTTATCAAAATAATTTTAAGATGGGCTAAGATTCTATACATTATAATTACTAGATTGTAATTTTTTTCTATTAACTTCCTATGTATCTTAATGCTCAATTTCAGGATGTTTCAGTGCTTTCCCCTTCTGCCATCCACCGCTTCCTTAGAGCAATGTTTTAGAAACCCAGTGAATGAGAGTTTAGATCTCTGTGGTTCTAGTCTTGGATTCTGTATTCATGTATGCGGGTATTTTCAAGCAAGATGTTTCTCCTCTCTGGGATTCAGTTTCTTCGTATATAAAATGTTGGATTTCTAAAGGTCCCTTCCAACTCTAATACGCTCCTCTGAAACTTGTAGACCATTAGCTTCCCTTCCCTCATTGGCTCCTGACAGTGGATGAAACCTTTGCCAAACTCTTGTCAGAGTAATTAATTGCACCATGAGTGCTGAGGACATCAGGCCTCACTGTCTGTACATATTTGTATAATGAGGCCAAACTAGTATTAATCACAGTTTTTGTAATTGTTTCCTTTGACAGTTTTGGGGGGTGTGGGGAACCATTTATTGTTAGTTATGTTTGCATGGCTAGACTGTAAGAATCTGTAGTAATATAACAGTTCACACTTTTAGTTATTTTTTTCAAGGGCAAAATATTTGTAAGTTAAAATCAAGGATAACAGTAATATTCTAATTTTCAAAGACTCTTCAGAAAGCAAATAATACAGTTTATATTCTTAAGATGAACAAAGCTTTAGGAAAATCTTACTGGGAAAATGCTCAAAATGGAAAACCACTTCTGGTTCAATACTTAATTAAGTATCCTATATTTATGTGAAGAGACACCATGTTATCAATTAATGTTTTCTTTCACAATCTTCCACACTGTTTCTCCCAGCTCTCACTTTTCAAGCCTACAAGAGTGCTAATTGAAAACACTGTGTAAAATGGGAAGGATGATGAGCTCCTGAAAATCCCAGGCCTAGATTTACAAGCTGTTCCCTTCATAAGCAGCAGCAGTAATGCCACTTCTTTATTCTGCAGGGAGTCCAGCCATCTCTAAGAAGTTCAGTCCGTTCCATCTGGCTACTCACTGGAAGGACGGTAATCCTTTCCCCATCAGAGCATAGCTGAGGCTAAAATATGATGAATTGCCTGGTACAGTGACCATCCAAGGGCATCACCAAGAAGTATAAAGACCTCTGCCTTTGTCTCTACTAGCAGATGTTGCCTCATTAGATAAAGAATCATGGGCTTTATTTATCTTTATATATGTTGCTCAACCAAACCAAGCCAGAATATACATTATGTATATGAGTGTGCTCATGTACTCACAGGATGAATAAAGATTCAAACCCATGACCAGTCATTCTGAGGAACAACATATCCTGCTGTTGACTCTCGTTTTAGTATCCATATATAGCCACCTCACTGTAGGGTCCAACCTTAAAATTTCCACACAGTTCATGTGTCTGCAGGTATGGAATAACTTAACCAATAGAGCAAAGGGATGCCCATTTGGTGGGATGGCATACTAGAAGGATATCCTATCTCTAGGAATTTGAATGAACAAATACTAATTCCATTTAAGAAATGACCATTAGTACCAAAAAGTGTACATGGGTAGATCCCTTCTGGAAATGGAGAAAAAAAAATTTTTTTTCCCCAATAAAAGAATAAATACTTCTGCTCATTTGTTGAATATATATTTTTAAAAACGTATTTTCTCTATCCTTTCTTTTTTGCTTATTGAGAATTTTCCTTTTTCTTTTTGAGACAGAGTCTTGCTCTGTCACCAAGGCTGGAATACACTGGGTGACCTAGCTTACTGAAACCTGAACTCCTGGGCTTAAGTGATCCTCCTTCCTCAGCCTCCTGAGTAGCTAGGATTATAGGTGTACACCATCAGATTCGGCTAATTTTTTCCATATATATATTTTTTAAGGCAGAGGGTCTTGCTATTTTGCCCAAGCTGGTCTTGAACTCCTGGGCTCAGGAGTTCAACCTCCCAAAGTGCTAGGACTACAGGCATAAGCTACTGTGCCCCACCAAGAGTTTATTTAAAAATTTTTTTGAGACAGCGTCTTGCTCTGTCACCCAGGCTGGCGTGCAATGATGCAATAATGGCTTACTGCAGACTCACCTTAACCTCCTGGGCTCAAGTGATCCTCCCACTTCAGCTTCCCAAGTAGCTGGGACCACAAGGGCATGCCACCATGCCCAGCTAATTTTTTGTATTTTTTATAGACGGAGTTTTGTCATGTTGCCCAGACTGGTTTTGAACTCCTGGGCTCAAGCGATCTGCCTGCTCTGACCTCCCAAAGTGCTAGGCTTACAGGTATGAGCCATTGCACTGGCTGAAGAGTTTATTTTTTCATCTATTAAAACCAGGTAATTACCTATTTGTATTGTGAGTTCACATCAACATTTAACAGACAACAGTCACTGTGCTATTGAGTGGTGAATATAAAAGTTTCCTACTTATGTAGGCTCACAAATATACAATGCCTCACCGACTACTTCTAAATTATCATTAGTATTTTCCAGAGAAAAGGAAGATTAAAAATTAAGTTATATTTATTTTGTTCTGAGTGCTGTTGTAGGGATAATTTCCTCTAAGTTTTCTACTCACTTTTCAAAACCCTTTGGGAAACTAAAGCCCAAGAATATAGCTAGTAAGTGACAAAGCTAGAACTGGGGTCAAAGCACAAAGACCATGCTCTTTCCATTAAACCATTCTGAAGCAAGCATGAGAAAAAACTGTCTTGATTCTGTTTCCTTTTATTTTTAGAGATAGGATCTCACTGGACTTGAACTGCTGGGCTCAAGCAATCCTCCCACCTCAGCCTCCCAAGTAGCTGGGACTAAGTGATTCTGTTTTCTAATATTATTTACTACATTTAACAACCATGCAACAGGAATCTTAACCAAGTCTCCAACTCGTTCATCCAATGTACTCCCAGGGTTTTAGTGGTATTGATAAAGTCTGATAACATCTTATTTTTGATGATATGCTGGCATATAAGTATCAGTGAGCACTCACCATTCCCTAACGATCAAGCCTGTTCACAACTTCTCGAACTGTAGCTATGAAGTTTTCATTGTCTTGGGGATTAGCTAAAATAATACTGTGCAGTCTGTTCATATATGAGTCAATGGTGTCCACTGTAGGTATCTCTCCACTTCCTGAAGTGAGATAAGAAGAAAGTAAGAAAATTCTCACTATTCAGTTTTATCATAAAACACGATTTAAAAGAAATAGTGATTCTAATGTGGTCTGCTCCACAGACGTGCTTTTTATTTTAGAAGAGAGACTCTTACATCTCAAAGAAATGAAGTTAATCCACATACTCTAAATAAACAGATGGGCTATATAATTGCTGTATAGTATATATGAGTAGCTGCATGTAACAGAAGGTTAGAGACTCTCAGCTTTCTGCTATGACTATCCTCAAAATGAAAGCGTATATAAGAAATACCAGTGTTTGTTTTCTCTTCCTTCCTGTTAAAACAAAAACAAATACATAGCAAACAAACATACATAAAAGGAAGCACTCTCCTCAAGATTTATTACTCAGTCTCCAGTGTTCTGAATAGCAAATTAAGCTTAAAATAAAGGAAAATAGATGGACAAAAATTTGAATGACCAGAGACCTTGAAACATTGGATGATTTTAGCCAATACTGACATTCTATTATATGACCCAATCCGGAGAAGAAAGAACGTATTTTAATTAATTTTCCTCTGGAGATTTCAACCTCTCCACACCAGTACAAACATAAATAGCACCCCACTGCTCACAACAC
This sequence comes from Aotus nancymaae, assembly GCF_030222135.1. NCBI lineage: Eukaryota > Metazoa > Chordata > Mammalia > Primates > Aotidae > Aotus > Aotus nancymaae. Next base: position 74,604,436 of record NW_026988414.1, read on the forward strand.
ACACACCCCTGTCACTGACGGTCCTCAGGCAGGAGGACTTACCAGGCAAGGGCATGCTGGCAAAACTGCTGGTCAGCACCTGCCGCAGGGTCTCCAGGTGCTGCTGTAAGACTGTGTTGCGGCTCCGCTCCTGGATCACATCCACCTCCAGCTTCTCCACTGCTGTGCGCATGCTCTCCACGTGCTTTTGCAGGGCTGCATTCCTCTCCTCAAACTCCATGTTGGATTTGCGAAGCTGGCGGAGCTCTGCCTCCCGAGCTGAGGACATATATCCCACAGAACACATGCAGCGCTAGAAGGAGTCTCTGAGGAGTCCCAATGACTCTTATAGGGACGTTCTGCTTAGCTGCCTCTAATTTAGCTACCCCACACCTCATCTCCCTATTCTCATTACGGCATTCCAGATAGCAATTTCAGCAATGAAACGCGTGGCTCCCCAGAGCTACTGTAATTCTTAAAGCTAGATATATTCCATACATAAGACTGTAACAGTTTCAATTCCCAGTATTTTTTTGTTAGTTTTTGCTTTATAAAACTGTACAATGAGAAGCCTGAGGGGTTTTGCAGGGGGATCCTGGGAGACTGGCTAACCACAGCTGTGGGTTCCAATCTTCACTACAGTGGGATCAGAATTGCTCTTATTTTATATTTTGGACTCCCATGTTAAGTTTTCGTTTGTACAAAGGGTTCCAGGCTAAGAGTCTGAAAACAAATGAATCTGTGATTGCATTTATTTCCTTTGATCCAGAGACCAAAGAAGCTTTGACAACAATGGCCTAGCTTTCCTTCACTGGTCTTTGAGTAGTTACCTTTACCATTGAGTGAAAGAGAGGCAGTTCTTCTTCTTCTAGACTAGTCCTAAGGAGGGATATCGCTACCATTGCTTTTGAGCTATGAATTTCTTCTGAGAACTAAATCCCCTGTCAAAAATCTGAGAAACATGGAAAGAAACTTCAGTAATCACCTTTGCTATGGTTCAAGAATTCCTCTGTAAATATAGGGATGTCAAAAACAGACCGTTCCTTCACCTCTGTTTCTTTCTGTGAATCAAGAGGAACAAAACAGTTAATTCTTAATAGAAGCTAAATTAAATCATAGTGCCTGAAGATACAATGATGATGTCTCCTTTAAAGAAAGAGAAGGGTGAGCAGAAATCAGTCCAGGTGAGTCTGTGGGGAAATGTATTCACCTTTCCACTGGAATCCAACTTTCATAGAGTTTAAGCAGGTGAAGTATTCACTTCTCTCAGGTGTACAACTACTGTGCAATTAGAAACCTTAAAACAAACTTACACAAATTTCCCTAATGGAGAATTTGAAGCCATTTCTTAGCCTTGTGTTTTGAATAGTCAACAATATACAGTTGTGAAAGTGACTGCAGCAGGAATTGAGAAAGAGTAGTTTTTTCCCACTTTTGTTAGTTATGCATGTAAAATGCTCCCTAAGATTACACAATATAAATTTGCAGAGTGGACAATAAGAATTTTAAGCAGAAATCTGCCTGCCATGAAAAATAATTATGATATCCGATTGGTACTTCTATTTACTAATAAGAGGCAGCCTATCTTTGGGGTCTTCTACATTTTCTTTAGACGCAGGAAAAATAAACAAACAAATATACAAGACCAAGAAATCAGAAAAAACCAAGCTCTAAAAACTAGAAAGCAAAGGGTTATGTTAGATACAAAATAACAAAGCCTAAAATTAATTCACCAATAAGCCATTAAAAAGTAAAAAGCCTCACAAGACCACTGCAAAATATATTCCACAAAGATCCTTAAGAATAAAGTCGATAATTCAAGATGCTCTGACTGTCAATTCTACAATGCATATGAAGTTGAAAGCATTGTGAATATTAATTTTAAGTGTCTTGGCATAATGTTCAAAATTTTCCATAAGGAAGGTGGTAAAATGGCAGGAAGTGAGAACTGAAGCTGCTATAGTGAAATCTTAAGAAGAGCCCAAGACCTTTATAACATGAAAACCATGTAAATATAATACCTAGATTTCATTCCTATAAACATTGTTTAAAGCTAGATAGAATGTATCTTTCCTACTCTTGTCATCACTGGTTTTCTTTTTCTTTTTTTGAGACAGTCTCTCTCCGTTGCCGAGGCTGGAGTTCAGTGGTGCAATCTTGGCTCACTGCAACCTCTGCCTCCCAGGATCAAGCAATTCTCCTGCCTCAGCCTCCTGAGTCGCTGGGATTACAGGTTCCCACCATCATGCCCAGCTAACTTTTTTGTATTTTTTAGTAGAGACGGGTTTCACTATTTTGGCCAGGCTGGTCTTGAACGCCTGACCTCAGATGATCCACCTGCCTCGGCCTCCCAAAGTGCTGGGATTACATGCTTGACCCACCGCACCCAACCTCCACTAGTTTTTTAAATCTTTGAACACAAAAATGACTTGGTGCCCAGTAGAAAAGCTAAGCAGTTTACAGCTAAAGAGGGAATTCTGACACCTGAGCAAGCTCCTGTATTCATAATGGTGGCTGCCTAGTAAGGGGGCTAGGCTGTGTGAACCACCTGCCAATGGCAGCTGAGCAAGAAAGACACTTAAGATGGAATCTGAAAAACTATGTCATTTCAGAGCACTTAATTTCTACTTTATATTTTTCTTCCTAATGAAAGAAAAGTTTCCCAGAACAATTTGAAAATAAACAACAAAACTATCAATTGAAAGTCCCAGGTTTCAACATGCAAAGCTCTGCCTCAAGCCAGTTCCTAGGGGATTTCAATGGGAACTAATGTTTGAACAAGAAAGGCTGGTTCCATCCAGCAGGGATCTCAGCCATATTTCACAGTGGCTTTCTTTCAAATCTGCTGGCTTCCCATATGCTTTAACTGTTACTGGGCTGCTGTAGAAAAACAAAACCTATGACACATAATCCCAACATGCACAAGGCATAACAGATACAAACGTAAGTCCACAGATGACTTAGCATAAAAACTTAAGGCATTATCATCCTATCTTATTCAGTCTCCAGCTTAACTGCAGTTACAGGAGATCAGTTACCTAGCTATACGTCTCAATATCTGCCAGTTAGATGGGTAAGTGGAGATACTTGGCTCCCATTACCATTGTACAAAGATCCCTTTCCAAGGTCTTGATTCTCTTCAGACTCGTCAATCTTTTCTCTTCTCTGCCAGAGCAGTCCAAACCAAGCTAATTATGTAAGGGCAGAGGACAGCATCACATAGGTGCATTAACACACTGCCCCTTGGTGCAGATTCTTAGAGCGCAAAATAAGAAACATTAAAGCAACTAAAAGAAACTGTTCAGTCTCTGAAAGGTAACAGAGAAATTCTACTTAATGGAAGAGTGGTAATAAAAACCATCAGTGCTCTTCCATTACTGAGCACATTTCTCAGCATGGAGAGGATCCTCCTGGGGGCTTGGATGTACTTAAGCTGCTCCAAGGATAGCTCAAGGGATTAAAATCATAAGGATTTGATTACCTCTTCACTGAAAGGGTCTAATTTGTTCAGGCCGAGTGTCATTTTGTCATTTCTCATAAATTAAAGGAGAAACAAAATTATTGTTTCTATCTTGGTTTTCACATGAGATACAGACACTTTCTTGAGAGTAATACTAGCTAACTCTTGGGTCTAGAGGGCTGCCTTTTGATTTGAGAGGAGCAAGAATATTCTTCACTTTGGTTTTCCATTTTATATATTGAGTGGAGGTTAAGAGAAAAGAGGCCTTTTTGAACTGAACCTATTTTGCTGTGATCTAGGATCAGGGTCAGAATTTCAAAGGGTGTGATATGTGCTTCTCTCAAGAGCCTTTCACTTTGGGAAATGCTCTTAATATTGTGTACCAGCCTGAAGTGCCCCACTGCTGTCAGAAGGGCTTTCTTTCCATGCCCTCTCCAGTACCTGCCTTGGTAACAGTGACTTAGGGATCCAAGTTTCATTTAGGAATACAATACGTTTCTTCACTATACACAAACCAAATAGTTTTTTACTTAACTGGCAACAAATTTTGCTGACATCTTGGGCAACCAGGCCCATTTTTACTTTCAACACTGTGAAGTTTATGCTATGTAGCATGGCACTGTGCTGCCAAGAGACAGAGAAGGCCTGGGTTTTAGTCACAGTCCTGCCTCTAGTTTAATTCAGTAAGTGATTCTGGGTAATTCTTTCCATTCTAAATACTGTTTTAGGCAAGTAACTTTCCTCACTGGCAAAATGAGGTGGTCAGTTGAGAGGATCACTGAGGTCTCAGTGTTTTACTCCTCATAGGATAAGTAAAGGGAAATCAGTATGTATTTAGGATCTTTGGTCTTTAGACACTGCAAGGTATTTGCTCTTTTATTAAAAACTTACTCATACCTCTGCTCAAGCGCTTTTATCCACCCTGAGGTCCCCACAAAACCTAGGTCATCTTTAAGTCCTGCTTCAATTACTCTTTTCCATGGGCTCCCCTGTGGCTGCTTTTCCCCTATACTGCTTTCTATTTCTCTGAACTCTTATTATACTAAGAAGTTATATGCAAGAAAATTACTGGGTAACAGTGTTTAAAAACAGTTCTAAAACTTTCAAATCAGTTCTTTTATATTGCAATTGTTCTAAAATTACCTAATTTAGGAAACATATTATTCAGTGAAAAATAAAAATTGATAAAGTAAGGGACATTAATTTGGTTAACAATCTTACTAAAGGAGCTTTATCCTCCTGTGGGCATACACATACATAGATTTACAGAACCTACTGTATAACCTTTTAAGAAACAACTGCCGGCTCTCCATCTACTTACTCCTTTTTGGTTTGGCTTAACGTGTCTAATCCTGTGACAGGGAAATACACAGAGACTCACTTCTTTTCACAAATCATAGAAATTAATATCAAATTACAGAAAGTCATATCATAATGTATCTTCACTTCTCAAATCATCAGTAGCAGGTTCTGTGATGCAGACTAAATCTATATCTTCTCTGACTGCAGCTATCAAGTTTACCAAAGACAAAAATGCCACATATAGTTTGGCCAGCAAAACTCATAGTGATGAAATGAGTCAGATGATTGACATCTATTCAGATGACTGACTAGAAAATGTGAGATCTAATGTTTCAGATTAGTGTTCAAATTCTCTTTGGTAACTGTTTAAGGATAGAGATGGTATAAAATAGAGGAAAAAAGAAGTATGGAAATTTCATGATATTGATAGCTGGCACACAGACAAAGAAAGAGAGAAGTAATTATACAAATGTCTGCTAATATAACAAGTTTGCAGTATTATGATTTAAAATACAAAGAATACATACAAAGTGTCTCCAGCAAAATAAAACTGTAACATTTTATCCTGATTAGAACATAGAATGTCATATATAATTACATTTATATAGTATTTATCTGAAGAATAAAATACAAATACTTACTATCTTCTCACTTTATAATTCATGGATGGTAATAACATTTATTTGACCTGTGAATCTGAATCTTTTCTCTATGTTTTAAGGTAACCAACATTTCCTTGATTTAGTAAAAACCAAATACATGTAAAAAATTATTTTTGTTCAAATTCCCAGTTATTTCAGGTCAACTTTGAATAGATTCTTGTACAAAAATAATTATTTACAGAATACCTTCTCCAGGCAAGGGTATCACGCTAGGTGGTATGGGGTTGGATATAAAGACGAAAACTAGACTGTACATGTCACAGAGATTACAGCCAAAGAGTGTGGGTCCTCGAATTACCTCAAAACCCCTAGGTTAGATCAGCTAAGCATGTAAGAGAAGTATAGAGAGCCATGAGAGTTAAAGAAGTTGGAGGAAACAAGAAAAGTTTGAAGGAGAAAATAGAATTTGAAATAACACACACACCTAAATCCCATACATGCACAGAAACATAGGCCTAAATCCTAACAATGGGGCTGAACCAAGTGGGAGGAGAGAGGCCAGTATACAAACATGTGCTAGTGAAGTGAGGGAACAGGAAAGGGGTTGTAAGAACTGAGATACTGTCACCTGCGCTCTTCGACACTGTGGTCAAACAGTTCATTTTAACCAAATGCTAGATTCTCTAAATAATAACTTTTGAGAGTCAGATTAAGGTATTTGGTGATGATAAACTATGGTCAAGTTATAGCTTTCAGCTAGCCCTCATTGCTATACCTCATTCCAAATTCCAGCCATCTTTGGCATTTAAAGCCAATAAAATTCTTGGACCACAGGAAAGGATAGTGGCTAGGGGCTGTAGTTCAATGACAGACACACAGTATCTGCCATATGCTTAGAACCCCTGAGCTAAAGCATCTCATTTAATCTGAATTATGGGATAGGAAATACCCTGCCATTCATTCAGAAAAAAAATCCAACAGCATTTCAAAAAGCAATATTATTTTATATATATATATATGCACTATGTAGACAGATGGCTAATTACCTCATGATCATGAGTGGCCTGCCGGGCTGCATCTAAAAATATGAAAGAATAAGAGAATATTAAATTTAAAAAGAAAGCAATAACAAAATCCAAGTATATGACTGTGCCAAACTATAAAACCTGCTGGTATATGTAGATTCTCGTAACATATGATATTTTTCCTTAAGGCTTTATTAATCAGTCAGCCAACAAAAATAAGGGAACCCCATACCTACAGAATAAATAATCAGGCATAAAAAAACAGCAGACACAGTTCTTAACTTTGAGGAGAAATGGGTGGAAGAGTGGACAGAAGACACAAACCGAAGACTACCTGCACAACATGTGTAATTTTAGCAGGCTAGATGTCCAAGTATACAGAAGATGCAATGGCTGAGGAAAAAAAGGCTAGCTGTGGATAGTGCTTCAAAAAACGACACATGAATGTCTTAGAAGTGTTAAAGGCAAGTTACTGATATAATTTTGTAGACATACTTGCTTATAGGCAAAGAAATGCCTAAACTGGGAATCAGGAAAAGAAGGCAGGCAACTAACAGGGATCTTGGAGGACAAGCCAAAATCATTGATAATAGATACAAAAACCCAGCTGAAATTTCTAAATGAGAGCAATGTGATTTTATTTTTATTTATTTATTTATTTATTTTCTGCTAAGTATCACAGAAGAGAGCAATGTGATTTTAATAAAATTCCAAGATAATGCTTGTAAGTGAATACTGGATAATAGAGAGACAACAGAAACACATCTTTTATAGTTACCACTCTTAACAGCTGACTTTATGACACTCCATCACCCACAACAAACGACAGGTACATTTGGTTCTGGTTCTAATACCTTGCCTATGAGATTTGCCTTTCTGACGGTCCTGGGTTTTCCTGCTGAAGACCTTGTAGGCCTCAGTTTTCTGATACTGCTCCAGTTCCTTCATGTAACGCTCCTTATCTCTGTCTGCTTCATCAAGGTAGCGCTAGGAAAGAAATGCACAATTATTTTCAAGAAAATGAGATCTTATTTAAATAAAATTAAATTACCTATTTGAAGAAAACAGAGGACAATTAGAACACGGAAAGAAAAGAGTATAGCAAATATAACTTTAAACAGAATCAGAAAAACGAGTTGTATGAATAGAATATAACCTCTCAGTTATAAAAGAAATAGGTCATTATGAGTTTTTAGACTATTTATTGCCTTTTCTAACTTAATGAAGACAAGTTCTATTGAGATCATTCTTATAAAAAATTCATGAAGATGATTAGAGTTATTCTTCTAACCCTACAGACAGAACTACATGGCCACGAGAGTCGTCCTCCTGAGATCTGCATACCACATAGGCACACTTAAGTCTTCCCAGGGGAAGGAAGAGAATATTACTTTGTTTCACTGTCTCCAGCCCATTTTGAGGGGATGATGTCATATATCAATTGGCCCTTTAAGAGCCAGAAGATTGGAGCACTGAAGCTGGGAGACATAAAGAACATAAAAAGAATGACCTCATCCTATGGACCTAAAAATGGACTACTCTGAGAGAACCTATATCTATATGCTTTGATTGCTTTGTGCTATTAATTATTTAAACAAAGTTCATTGATCTACCAGGATTATTTTGTTCAATGCCTTGCCCTTTTCATTCATCAAAAGAAAGTATAAGAAAGTATAACAATACAGCTTCTAAATGAACAGAAAACAGACTCAGAAATTACAAGAAACACCTTGTCCCACATAAGAGCCAGATGTAGGGGATACCCAACTGGCCAAATCTGGTACAATTTAGGCACCAAAATAATTAAGTACAGTAATAAATTATAAACTAGTAGAAAAAATTTACACTATTATTAATATGATTTATAATAGATATAATACCAATGATTTGTTACCATGCCAATAATAATAGATAACACAGGAATACAATAAATGGGGGTAGAGGCCAAGTGTGGTGGCTCACACCTGTAATCCCAACACTTTGGGAGGCCAAGGTGGGTGGATCACTTGAGGTCGGGAGTTCATGTCCAGCCTGGCCAACATACTGAAACCCCATCTCTACTGAAAATACAAAAATTAGCTGGGCGTGATGGCGTGTGCCTGTAGTCCCATCCACTTGGGAAGCTGAGGCTAGAGAATCTCTTGATCCTGAGAGGCAGAGGTTACAGTGAGCCGAAATAGCACCACTGAACTGCAGCTTGGGTGACAGAGCAAGACTCTGTCTAAAAAACTAAACCAACCAACCAACCAACCAACCAATCAACCAAGCAACCAACCAACCAACAAGCAAATAAATAAACGAGGGTAGAGGTTGGGCATGGTGGCTTATATCTGTAATCACAGGATGTTGGCAGGCTGAGGCAAGAGGAGGATTGCTTGAGCCCAGATGTCTGAGTCCAGCCTGGGCAACAAAATGAGACACTGTCTCTACAAAACATAAAATAATCAGCCAGGTTCGGTAGCGTGTGCTACTAAGGAGGCTGAGGTGGGAGGGTTGCTTGAGCCCAGGAGGTCAAGGTTGCCGTAAGCTGAGAGCTTGCTTAAGATTAGAATGCTGAAGGCTAACTGGTAAACGTAAAGAGAGTGCTGGAGTTGGAAAAATCATCACACGTTGTAACCATAATGATAAAGATTAAATCAGGCAAAAATAATCAATGGACGCTAAATCTAAGGGAAAATGTTGATGTAGAACAGGCTATTTGCATGTCTTAAATTGTCTCCCCCTAGACTACTTATTAATGACAAAAGAATTTAAATAATATACCAGGTAAGCAAAATTAACATTACCAATGAGAAACAAAAGAACACTGTGTACCTGCACATGTGATATACTGGGTACACACCACTGCCTATGCAAGTAATCCTACCAAGAATGCATAACCTTAATCTAATCACAAGGAAACATCTGAAACGTACACAACGAGCAATGTTCTCTTAAAAGTAAAAGAAGTGAGGAAAGCAGAAGGGAACTGTATTTTTAAAAAATATCAATGTTATAAAAGACAAAGACTGGAAACATCTCAGTTTAAGCTAAAGAGACTAGACTACTAAACACAAAACCTAGACTGGAATCTGTACTGAAAGGAAAAAATGTTATAAAGAAATGACATTAGGCCAACATATGGATGACAGATTAAAGTACTGCTAATAAAAAATTATGAAATTCATAACTATACTATGGTTACGTAAGAAAATATTCTTAGAAATACATGAAATATTCTGTGGGTAAAGGGCTACAATGTATATAATTTATCCTCACATGACTAAAACAAAATTTTTTGTGTGTCTGGATGCACACATGCGTGTGTGTGTGTGTGTGTTGTGTGTATGTGAAAGACTGAGCATGCAAAAGTATAAGAAAGACTCAGCATATTGTAAGTGCGTATGCAAATGGAGAAATGGAATAAAATGTGTTAACACATGAATCTGGGCAAATAGTGTTTGGATGTTCTTTGTACTATTTTATGTTTTTGTAACTTTTTGTACATTTGGAATTATTTCCAAATAAAAAATTAAAAAAACAAAAACAAACACAAAACCTTTGTCCTATGTAATAGTGGTTATCCCATGAGAGAACCACTGTTGTTTTTGCATTTTTGTTTATATACTTCTGTATTTTCTGAAAAGAATCTAAATAATGAGCATGCATTTATTAATAAAGCAAAAGAAAAAAGAAAAGAATAACATAGTATGTACAGCACACTATCCTTTTCTATAGTGGCGCCAAAACAATGGATGACATTCACTGCTTTCTACTAGCTTGCTACCAAACACAGAGCTTCAAGTTGCAACTTAATCTGATCTCTTTGAAAATTTCTGAATTCAATTAATTCCCAGGAGAGTATTTCTCAATTTGGTCTTAGGGTCTGGAATCCTTTCTAAAAAGTGTAAGCCATAAAAGAGTTTAAGACATAAAAGAAATATAGATATCTTGCAGATGCTGGGAATGCTGGGAACTTTTAACCCACAGCAACTCCCACAGTCATGACCATTACTCTGCTTTAATGGTATTCCAAACAGCTCATGGCTATCTTGTCCTTAATTCCCCTCAAATCTCTCTAACAAATGGAATCATTTCAGTTTGGCAATCAGGTTAGTTTCTGTTCTAGAGGAGAAAGAATTCAAGTCTTTCTTGCTTTATTTTCCATAGTAGGTGAATTTGCCAGAACGCCAGTTAAAAAAATGCATTAAAGCAATAACATTTTTTTCTTAAAAATCTTATGTGAACTGCAGAAATTGGTCAAGTAACTTTTTCTCATTTAATTCAAGACTTCATTTAACTCAGTGGAATACATTTTATTGATAGATTCCTTAATTTCTTAATATTGAACCACTTAAAGAAATCTTATGTGAACTCAGTGTATAAAAAGTGTGCTGCTTTGGTTGAGGGGAGTCCTAGACTCCTTTCCTGCTCACACCTTTCTAGCAAATAGTTTAAAAATCACTAAGCTAGAGAAAATTGCTATGATGGACCCTGTTATTCTGGTCTCCGAGGCACTGTGACAAAATTGCAGAATCAACTGTCCATCCTCTTTGCTTTTCTTATAGAAGTTATTTCTGAGATATAATAGAAACCAAACAAAAGGTCAGGAATAAGAACAAGTACCTGTTTTTCCTCAGGAGGCAGTTTACTCCATTCATTGCCTAACATCCTTGTGATTTCTGGAAATGGGACTTCTGGTCTCTTTGCTCGAAGCTGTTCTCGACGCTCATTCATGAACCGAACATATCCTGTAAGGGGGGATTTGGGTGCATTGCTGTCTCGAAGAGGTTTCTTCCTCTTTCTTCCTTTGGACCAGCCTCCTCGTTTACTTCTTTGCTACAAAACAAAACAAAATAAAAAACCAAAAACCAAACAACAACCACCACCCCAAATACCCAACAACAACAAAAATAAACAATAACAAACAAAATAGGATTAAGAGTTGCAGTTTGGCCCTGGATACTCAAAGCTCTCCGTATCTGTTGTAGGTATTATATACAAATGACAGCAATGCAGTTTTTGAGCAACTCCAGATGTTTCACTTGCAAACTCTTTTATGTACCACACTACAAAATGTTGCCAAAGGGCCATCTTTACGCTAATCTCAACGTATGAGAATAAGAGAGGTGCCATGATCACTCAACTTTGACCTTCATATGGATATGACTGTCCCACAGACAACTGTCAGGTCCTGATTCCTGACAGGAGAGTATCCAAATGGGAAATACAACAGCACATGCAGCACTGTGGCAGGAAGGCAGACGTTGTCAGCAGATCAAAGTAAGATGGTATCACATGCACCATGCAAAGGAAGAGACAAGTTGTAGCAGAGATTAAAAATAACTCAAGAAGGGAGTTGCTCATTGATAGCTTTCAAAGACTAGTTTATTTACCATAGCAGATAGCATATATAATATTAAATTAATATCTAAGTCTCAGAAAAATTTCAGTAATGTATCTGAAATGAAGACTAGGTCTTTGGCTTGACAATCTGTTCCTTTAGATGTATATTTTATTTTAATTGTTTTTGAGATAGAGTTTCACTCGTCACCCAGGCTGGAGTGCAATGGCACAATCTCAGCTCACTGCAATCTCTGCCTTCCAGGTTCAAGTGATTCCCCTGCCTCAGCCTCCCAAGTAGCTGGGATTACAGGCATGCACCACCACATTTAGCTAATTTTTGTATTTTTAGTAGAGACGAGGTTTTGTCATGTTGGTCAGGCTGGTCTCGAACTCCTGACCTTAGGTGATCCACTTGCCTCAGCCTCTCAAAGTGCTGGGATTATAGGTGTGAGCCACTGTGCCTGGCCTAGATGTATGTTTTATAGTTAGAGGTCTTTGTATGTTGAGTTACCAGTTAAATCAAAAGACTGAATCATCTCTGAAAAAAACTAAAGAAACAAAAAGGACTGAGGTACACTGATGTCTCACCACAGCCTTTTTTCTTGGGCCCTTTCAATAAGATTTAAGGTACATCATATTTTTACTTTCTAATTTTACAAATACATACAGCCCTATCAGTTAATGTTTTATGGATACAAGAATTCTTATTTCAGACAAGAGAAAGATAAATAAATAAACAGGGACAAAAACATCTAAATACTAATTGTAGTACTCTACTCTTCCAAATACATATAAAATGTATGATAATTCACTATTGGGCAAATGATGTATTTGATATTAGTTTAAAAACAAAAAACAAAAAAAAACCTAGTTACATTGAAGCTACTGTGGACTGGGCATGGTGGCTCACACCTGTAATCCCAGCATTTTGGAGGGCCAAGGCAGGTGTATCACTTGAGGTCAGGAGTTCGAGATCAGCCTGGCCAACATGGGGAAACCCCACCTCCATTAAAAAGTATAAAAATTGCCTGGGCATGATGGCATGCACCTATAATCCCAGCTACTTGGGAAGCTGAGAAAAGCTTGAACCTGTGAGGTGGAGGTTGCAAGCAGCGAGCTGAAATCATGCCACTGCACTCTAGCCTGGGCAACAGAATAAGACTCCACCTCAAAAAAAAAAAAGTTATCTGGATTTTAAGGCATTTAAGAGGCTTTAAGCATTCATTATAATCTTTTAAAATGCTAACAGGATAGATGAAAAAATTAGCTGCTTTTTTTTTTGAGACGAAGTCTTGCTCTGTAGCCCAGGCTGGAGTGTAGTGGTGTGATCTCGGCTCACTGCAACCTCCGCCTCCTAGGTTCAATCGATTCTCCCGCCTCAGCCTCCCAAGTAGCTGGAATTACAGGTGTGTGCCACTACACCCGGCTAATTTTTGTATTTTTTAGTAGAGATGGGGTTTCACCATGTTGGCCAGGCTTGTCTTGAACACCTGACCTCAGGTGATCTGCCCGCTTCGGCCTCTTAAAGTGTTAGGATTACAGGCATAAACCACGTGCTCAGCCAGCTTTTTAAAAATAAGAAACAAGACAAAAATCAATAGTGGTACTCTTTTTGGCTAAAAAAAAATAAAAGAGTGCTTTAAAACATTGACAGTGTAATCAGTTATTTGCAAGAAACACTGAAAGTCCAACCAGGACATGACTGCCCTGGCTCATATACCTTTGTGTGGGGTAGGGAAAGGTACCACGGGAGGGTGAAGGACTTGGTAAGTAGTATGAATCCTTTGGGCACACAGGACTTCATGCAGCAGGACTTGGTAAGCAGTGTGTGGCCTTAAGCAAGGGCACGTACACTTCTCGTTAATTACTTATTAATGGTTAAATAATTCACTCATTCAACAAGTACTTGTTCATCATCTAATATGAGGTAGGTATAAATTTCTTAGGGAACAGGGAAAAAAGAGTCTACCTGTCTGTGTCACTAAAATCGTTAATATGGTTCTGTATAAAACAAGAAATAGAAAACAGAAAATTTTGCAGGCATCAGCCTAAGGATGTAAGAAGGTCAGATGATGAGCACCTTGATCAACATACCTTCCTTGTGACTGCTTCTTCAGAAGTTTCAGAAGACAGAACAGAAGGAGATACTTCAGCTTACCTCATCTTCATGCCTCTGTTCATTGCCTTCTGCTGCATTTGAAGACTCACTTGGAAGCAACTGACCTTGGGAGAGATCCTCCACAAATTCTGGATTGTTGGTGGATGATGTGGCACCACTACTGTATGGAACATCCGGGTGATTTAACCTGAATAATAGACAGAAGTATCAACAACACAGAAACTCCACCTATTTACCAAGGTTCTAGACAAATTTCCCTGCCAGCAAAAGCACATGCCAGTCCTTGAGTTAATTCTCCCAATAGTCTGTAAAAATGTAAACAATGTCTTCACAGAAGTTACAGAATGTTTTAAAAAACTGGTTGCAGTGCTTGATTAAACCAGGTCAGTTCCATGAAGATATCTCCTACCAAAAACAACTACAATCTTTTTCAGAAAAGATGATCTCCCCTCAACAGTGCAGTGGTGTGACTTCATGTTTTAGTTCTGAACGTGCAATAGAATCTGACTTTTACATGCTACCTTTCATGTATCTCCAAGGTAAAGGGAAAACACTATTAATGAAAAAAGTGAATAGGAATGGGAGTTGTAGAGGCAGTTTGCCAATTATCACAAAAGAGTTCTTAAAGGGTGTAAGAAAAATCTCTTAATGGTACATTTCATTGGCTATTTCTTCTTAGATTATAGCATTTACTGACAATCAGGTCACCTAAGAACAATGTTATTAAGTTCAGTAGGTTTAGGTATACACGTTAATAAATCAGACAGATGTACTTATTTCCTGCTCCCACTATGTGCCAGATGAGTTAGCAAACCAGATCTCACTCTTCTGAAGAGTGAACACAAGAAGGTACACATAATGGTAAGGACTTAGATGGACTTACCTTATTACATGCGGACAAAGGAATAAAAGAAAAAGTTAACATCATGTGCTAGTATTTTTGTTTTTGTTTTTTGATTGGGGGAGGAGTTAGGAAGGCAAGAGTGGTAGAAAGATGGGTAATAGAGTAATATTTAGTCATTATTCTGAAAGAATGCACACCCCAGAGTGTTATAGGGAATAATTACAATGCAATATAAGTACTAAAATAAAGGCTTGTAAAAAGTAGCATAGAGGTATGGTAGAAGGTATGAACTGCAATAGATTACGTGAGAGACAAAGGCAGGCAGGATTCTGAGCAGAAGGGAAGCTAAGAGATACTTAAGAGACAGAATGGCTAGGTATGGTGCCTCACGTCTATAATCCCAGCACTTTGGGAGGCCAAGGCGGGTGAATCACTTGAGTTCAGGAGTTCCAGACCAGCCTGGCCAACATGGCAAAACCCCGTCTCTACTAAAAATAAAAGAATTAGCTGGGCATGATGGCATGTGCCTGAGGTCCCAGCTACTTGGGAGGCTGAGGCAGAATCGCTTGAACCTGGGAGGTGGAGGTTGCAGTGAATGGAGATCGTACCACTGTACTCCAGCCTGGGTGACAGAGTGAGACTCTGTCTCAAAAAAAGAGGTAGAATGGAGAGAACTTAATGACTGATTGACAGTAAATAGTGAAGGAAAAGAAGAGTGAAAGGTAATTCTGAGGCTTCCACTTGATGGTTATGTACTTAATATTAACCAAAGCAAGAAAAGGGTGTGTGTGTGTGGGTGGGGGTATGTGTGTGTGGGTCGGGGTGTGTGTGTGTGTGTGTGAGTGGGTGTGTGTGTGTGAGGACAGACAGAAAAGAAAATGATAAATTTGAAACACCTGTAGCATAATTAAGTAGAAATGTCCCACAGACAACTGGAAACATGCCTCAGGAGAACAGAAGTGGAACAAAAGGGTATAAAGATGGAAATAATGTGCAGTGCTAGATACTCTCCAGAAAGGCAGTGAGAAGAAGGAAAAGTCAGGATAGAACTCGGCTGAAGCAGTATCATTATAGGAGTAAGGAAGAAAAACTAAGAAAGGAGACTGAGAAAACATTAAGAGACCTGGAGAGAAGACTATTTGCAGAGGCCAAGGCAGGAAGACTTTTGAGAAGGGTGGTAGCTAATCAAGTAAAAAGTTGCAGATGTTAAATAAGATAGGCCAAAAATTATCTGCTAAATTTGAAGACCTGAAGGTCACTGGCAATTTTAGGAAGTATAGTTTTAGTGGAATTAGGAAAATAAATCCTAGATTACAGTGGTCTGAGAAATAGATGAAAACAGGAAGCAGACTGTCCTGGGAATGAAAGAAATTATACTTTTCTGACCCTTTCTAGGAAACATAATAGATAATTTTAGCAGGAGGTTCCCACATTTTTGAGGTCCTAAAAAAGAGTAAGTAAAAGAAGCTATGAAATCAATGCCAATCATTTTCTCTGAAAAGAGGTACCATCGAGATCCAGTGTGATCTCTGCAGTGCTGTTTTCTAAATATTTCAATCATTTTGGATGTGTTAGGCAACTTGTTCTTTCACTGTCATTCTCATTTCAACTGTGCCATCAGTTTTTAAGTTATTAATTCTCGTACATTCTTATTTCAGTAAAATAAGAGAACTAGGTTTGGGAAAGAGTAGCAATCCTATGAATCCCTGACTTAAGTGGAGAGGAATCACTTGGGAATTCACATGGGAATTCACAATCCCATGAATCTCTGACTTAAGTGGACAGGAATGGCCAAAAGCATCACATGCCTTCTTGATGACAAGTTGGATGAAGACTGGAAAAAAAAAGGAGATCTTTTGTTACCATGA
The DNA here is from genome assembly GCF_030222135.1 of Aotus nancymaae. Lineage (NCBI taxonomy): Eukaryota > Metazoa > Chordata > Mammalia > Primates > Aotidae > Aotus > Aotus nancymaae. The sequence continues at coordinate 74,620,960 of NW_026988414.1, forward strand.
ATAAACTATCCATGTTCCTAGCTAAAGACAACAACTCTTCTATTTGCACCCTTGATCTCACACCTTCTTGCCTACTCAGGAGCAGATTTTCAGCAATTCTGTCCTTCCTGGCAATACCAATTCTTTTCTCTCCATAGGATCAGCCTAATCAGTATATATGTAAGATATTAATTCTCTTAACACAAAACTAAATGAAAAGAAAAAAAGCTCAATCCCACTTCCAGTTAAGGTCCCAATTTTTCTCCTTTCCTTTACAGCAAAACCCCTGGAAAGAGCCTTTATACTTATTGACTTCAGTTTCTCTCCTCGCTTAAACCCACTTCAAAGGAGACATGTGCTTATAAGTCTTGTCAAAGCCACCAATGACCCCCATGCTAAATCCAGTGTCACTTCTCAGCCACCATCTTACCTAATGTACCAGAAGTATCTGATACAATTGATCTTTTTCCCTCCCTTGAAATACCTTTTTTTTTTCTCACTTGGGTTCCAGGACCCCTCACTCCTCTGGCTTTTCTGCTACCTTTCTAGCAACTCACTTTAGACTCTGTTGACCCTTCCCATTCTGTCTGTCTTGCTTTTTTTTTTTTTTTTTTTGAGATGGAGTCTTGCTCTGTCGCCCAGGCTGGAGTGCAGTGGCACGATCACAGCTGACTGCAACCTCTGTCTCCTGGGTTCAAGCGATTCTCCTGTCTCAGCCTCCTGAGTCATTGGGATTATAGGTACATGCCACCATACCTGGCTGATTTTTGTATTTTTAGTAGAGATGGGGTTTCATCCTGTTGGCCAGGCTGGTTGCGAACTCCTGACCTCAGGTGATCCACCCACCTCAGCCTGCTAAAGTGCTGGGATTCCAGGTGTGAGCCACTGCACCTGGCCTCTGTCTAACTTTTAAATGCTGGTGTATCCCAGAGCTGAGGATTTAGAGCTCTTCTTTCTTCCATCTATAGAGTGCTCATTTCTTTGGTGATCTCATTCAGTCTCATGGCTTTAAAGGTCAGTTATGCTGGTAAGTCCCAACTTTCTCTGTCTAGCCTAAACTTCCCCTAATAGCAGGACCTGATATCAAACTGCCTATTTGACATCTCCACTTAGATATCTAATAAGCATCTCTAATTTAAAATTTCCCAAACTGAGCTCCTACAATGCCCTCCCACACTTGTTCAGTTTTCCCCATCTAAGCTAATGGCAACTCCACCCCTCCAGTTGCTTAGGCCAAAACTTTGAGTAGTCTTTGACTGCTTTTTTTCTCCCTTCTCACATTGCTCACCTGTTCTTTCAGGCAAATCATGTTTGGTATACCTTCAAAATATATCTAAATTCTATACTTCTCACTACCCCTCATTCCCATTATCTTTGAAACACAGTCCAATGAGGTTTTTATCCTTACTATTCCACCAAAAACATCTTGTGAAAGTCACCAGATGATGGTTCTTCAGGCCATCATCTGTCTCCTGAATTATTTTAAGAGCCTCCTAACTGGTGTCCTTGTTCCAGCCTCGGCTCCTTTCACTCTATCCTCCATACAACAGAGGGAGCTTATTAAACAGTAAGTCAGATCATATCATTCTGCTTGAAACCCTCCAATGCTTTCCCACTTCATTCAGAGTAAAAGTTAAAGAGTTTATTTTGATCTGTAAATAATATTTTGAACCCTATGATCTAGTCTCTTCTTACCCAAAGTATGGGCCTCATACCAGCAGGACTGGCATTCTCTGAGAGCTTGTTAGAAATGTAGAATCTCTGATTCTAAGTCAGATTTGCTAAATCAGAATCTGCATTTTCATCAGCTCTCTAGGCAATTCATATGTTTGAGAGGCACTGATGTAGTCCTCTACTGCCTCTCCAGCAGCTCTGTGCTGCTCTAGTCACACTGGCCTTCTGGCTATTTTGATAAGATGGAAACTCTCCTGCCTCAGGGCTTTTGCACCTACTGCTCCCATAATCTTCCACAGAAAACTGCATGCTAGTTGCCTTATTTCCTTCAGGTCTTTATTCAAGTCACTTTCTCATTAAACACTCTCTGAGCCATCCTGTCTAAAACTACATCCCCAAACCCTTCCTATCCCTTTTCTCCACTTTTTAAAATTTATCCTGTTTATTGTCTGACTCAACAGTAGAATTTAAACTTTAAAGGGCCTAGGACTTTTATCTGTTTTGATCAATGCTTTATATCTAATGCCTGGAACAATGGCACACAGTAGACACTAAGAAAGTTTTTATTGAATGAATAAGTAACTAAGCAGCCTTTAAAATAGTCTTGGAGAACATTTTCATCTGAGTAGTGAGGTCAAAAGGCAGATATTAATGAGGTGAGAAATAAATGTGAGGGAACGAAACAGAATTATAAAGTATAGTCTATTTTTTAAAGAACCCTAAAGAAAATTAAAATAATTCATCTTAGGGATTAGCTAGCACTTCAATCTATTAGTGAACACATTTTCTCTTTGGCAAATATTTTCTAAATATCTAGAAAAGATAAAAATCCAAGTGGAACAGAGATTTTCAAGAAAAGAGGTAGACTACTGTTATTAACCTTTTTCTATATTTCTTTACATATTTGTCCAAAGATTCCATGGAATGAGAAGGGGGTGGAGTGGGAAAAGGAACAGAAGTCAGCTAAAGTTCCTAAGCATCTGGAATAAAAAACCTTATTAAAAAAATCTGATCTTTAGGAAAAGACTATTTTAATATCTGTGGTAATTTGAACAGAAAATGCATTTTTTTTTTTAGAGCTAGCTTTATGGCAGGTATTTCCTTAATGGTGACTATATAATTTCCTTAACTGGCGTCACCAATGTTTGCTAGATTCCACATATTGTTGTACCAGTTCAGAAAACCCAGAGCACTGCACAAGATAATTGAATGCAGATTACAAACTGGTTTATGACGGCTGTCACTCTCTTTACAAAGTGAAACAAATGCACCCTCTACTCTTATGATATCAAACTGCCTCTTTAGGACCTCTTCTTTGGTTAGAAGCTTTGTTTTGATGCCTATGGAGCGGTCCAATAGCCCAAAACATGTGCTTACCCAGTGGTAGCCAGATCATTACTCTCCTTGGAGCCATCTTCATCTGCAAAAAGGGGCGGTAGAGTGGAACTAGTCATCAAGTTTTCCATCCCTCTGAAAGGAAGAGAGAATTTAAAAACAAAATTAATGGCTTAATTACTTCCAGTTCAAGTTTCACTAATTTAGGAGCCAGCCTTCCTGAACTTTATCATTTAAGCAACAGAATAGAAACTGACCTACATATTTATTTTCTTGACTTGGACATATCAATTTAAACTGTATGGTGAATGGGCCTTTTAACCTTGGTCTTATCAACTGACCAGACTGAAAACAAGTTAGGTTTTAACAACTGGGATGTGGTTTGGAAAATTCTTTTTTATTTATCCAGAGTATCTTCAAAAGCATTCTTCATTTCCTGTAGAAATTGTTAAGCAGAGTAACTCAGAAGCATTGCCACTCTGAGCAAGTTATTTAACCTCTTTGAGCTACAATTTCACCATCTTAGACAAAGACAAAATTGCTGACTTAACCCAAAGGGTTATTGTGAGGGATTAAAATGAAAGTGCTTCATAAACAGAGAAAGGCTAAGGTAGTAAGTGCACTGAGTATTATATAAAGAAAGGTACTGTTATTACACTATTACCAGTTCTCAGTCCCCGATGAATCATCTGTACATTAAATGATGGCAAATTGAGCCCTCCAAAAGGAAATATGCAAAGGAAGTACAGGATGGAAGGCATGCTGATGTGGTCCTGAGTCAAAGAAACCACACTTCCAGGTCAGAAATACGCTCCACATACCATCATAACCAAAAGCTGAAATAGCATGCACCTGAGTACAGGAAACAGCTAAGCTAAACTGAAGAAAACAAACAAATCACAAGAACTGAAGTTATCAGACGGAAAGGATAAAAGGACAAAGTGACAAAGAGAATAATTTCATTTAGCATATCACTATGAAAAACAATTTTTGCCTTACAAGGCTTACCACCAAGGGCATCACCCCATAGAGCTAAAAGCAGCAGCTTTCCATTCATCATGAAAGGGATGTTCAAACAAAACATTTAGTAGTGACCCCAAACATCAGCCACTTACGTAGAACTGCAAAGCACTTAAGAAAAAGAGTGCCTCAATCAACTGGGAGAATTGAGAAGCAAATTATGAGAATTCACTTAGGAGCTTCCTCAGCAGTTATTTCAGGTGTTGCTGCTAAGGAGACCTAGTGAAACAGCAATTAAAAGGAAAGCACAGCAGCAAACCGGAGCCAGGATCATTCCAGAGGTGAAAATGTGAAGAAAATGCCGACAACACGAACACCACATTCTCCATGTTCAATGGAATAATTCATTTCCAAAAGATAACACTGATGTTTTATTCCTTATTCTTACTGATTCTCAATTCTAAGTTTGTTATTTAGCAGGCCAAGTTCCATAAATAGCTTGACGGGAAAAAAAACTCTGTACATACATTACCCAGTACAGTAGGTAAAGCATGCAAGGTAGAGAGGAACAAGCACTTTATTCTACTGCAAGAATGCCTATTACCTCTTTTCAGTTCCTTCAACATAAGGTGTTTACAAGTGGAACAGCTCTAATAAATACCACAAAATTCCATTCTGCATGTTTTACTGAATAACCCTGACTCAAGTGTACTTAAGTTTTAATTCACATTATAAAGACCAGATTAGAGTCTGGGATTTCAGGGCTACTAACGTTGCCTCACACCATTGCCAATGTTCATTTCACCAAAAGAAAACTATAATGCCTGTTAGATACCATACAGACTAACCACAGTGAGCAAACATTAAAATGGCCAGGTATATACCTAAAGGAACTCACTTGACTGGCTTATAACTATTATTTTTTGACACAGAGTCTCGCTCTGTTGCCCATTCCTCCCGGGTTCAGGTGATTCTTATGCCTCAGTCTCCCGCGTAGCTGGGATTACAGGTATATGCCACCATGCCCGGCTAATTTTTGCATTTTTAGCACAGACAGGGTTTCACTATATTGGCCAGGTTGGTCTTGAACTCCTAGCCTCAAGTGATCTGCCCACTTCAGCCTCCCAAAGTGCTAGGATTACAGGCATGAGCCACCCTGCCTGGCCCTGACTGGCTTCTTTCTAAAAGTATCCCTAAAAGTCAACTGGCTTCTTTCTAAAAGTATCCCTAGAAGTCAATGTCCTTTCAAGAACCTTGAGATTCAGCACATAAAGCTCTTGGCATGCTCCCATGCCTCAAAAGAAGATATATTATCTGGTGGGGGACAAATGAAGTGTCTTTTCATTCACTATGCCAACATGACCCTGTTAAGAGTGTCTTCCAGATATCTTTAGTCATTTCTGAAATGTGGGGAGGCAGCTGGATAACATAACCTTAACAACATATAAACAGATCATATAAACAAAGGAAGTTCAGAGAACACACATTTTTTCCTTTTTATTTCCCCTCTCTTAAGTTTGTTGTACTCAAACTCATATGGTTTCAGATATATTTTCTCAGTGTTATTGAGTAGTCAGGTCCCTAAGAAATGAGTAATAAAGTGGGTGGAAGGTTAAGGAGCCAAGATCAACAAAAGAAGGAAATGAAGAAAGGTGCAGTGAAACCTAAACGCCTCTAAACTAGTCCAGAAAGGTGGAAAATACAGTGATTCCCAAGAATATGTCTGGGATACTGCGAGAATGTGTTTCATGTGATCCACGAGGGAGTGATTCAAATGGAATCATGGCTACCAAGCAAGCCACAGATTGCCAAAAGCCTTTCACATGCAGCATCTGTGCCCAGTGACGTCCCAGTCTGGGAGTCACACTGAACTTTGAAATTTTATGCAAAGCACTTAAGAAATGTAATGAATGCTGCTCTAGAAGGGGAAAGAAGAGAAATTTGGACAAAGGGAAACCAATATGCAAGTTTGGCTCTTCACTGCACTTTACAAAAACAGGTCTATCACGCAGATGTTTCCTAGTAGAGGGGATTTATCCAGTGAAGGCTTCTACCAGGAAGCCTCACAAAAATGGCATTACTTTGCCACTTACACGTTGAACCGGGGTCTGGACCTGAGCTTTGGAAATCCCAAAATTCCCTCTAACACTAACCACTCACTGAAAAAAACTGATACATAAAAGAGTGCCAATTTAAAATATTTTAACGATTATAAAGATTATAATGAGAATTATATTAAGCATACTAGGTACTTATTGACCAGTGAACACATTCTCTCTCTGTAGTCCTCTAGTAGACCAGATCATAATCAGAACATTGCTATGGTCAATATATGGCCAGAATGAAGGAAATTAACTTAAGAAATGTTCTCATGTAAGATTGTCCTAGTAATCTTTCCTAATAATAGGGATGATCACACCAATGTGACTATGTTATTCCAAATGTGTTGGACAGTGCTGGAAGCTTATCTGTACTTCTGGTTTCTGGGGTTGGCTCTTTTCAAGTGCCCTTTCTTACTTTACATACGCTAACCTCACTTCCCTAAGTCCCTAAGTCCTTTCATAGAGATGTAGCATACTCCTTCCCTGCCATCTCCTCTTCCAACCACATACCTCAGAATTGAGAGGTGGGATTCTGCCCATCTCATTTTCCATACGACAGCCTTTATGCAAAACCCTTGGTTCCTTTAAAATGTCAGGTTGCTTGGTTATATCAACCTCATACCCAAAAATCTCTTACCACCATCTCCTGTCATTTCAGCTCTCTTAATTACTCCTATTACCACTGACCTTTAACCATACAAACCTCTATTCATTGACCCTTGATTTTCCCTTCTCTGTCCAGCTTAGATTCCACGGCTACATTGCAAAGAATCTTTTGCCAATACTCCATTCCCTTGCACTACAACTTTCTATACACCAGAAGTAGATCAACTCTGAGTTTTGGCTCAAGATGGTGGAGGAAAAAAATAACAAAGAGTATTACTATAAATGTATGGTATCCAATCACAACTGGGCCCTCAACGCTCTTAGTAGTCACTTGACATGTTCTCAGGGTATTTCAACCAAACTCACCCAAACCCTCCAACTCAGTCAGCAACCTCTTCTCACATTCTTCAACCCCAACTCACGCCGAAAAGCATACTAAGTTGCTTTTTTTTTAAGATATAATTGATATACCATGAAGTTCACCCCTTTACTGCATACAACTCAGTGGTTTTAAATATATTTACAAGGTTGTGCCACCAACACCATAATCAATTTTAGAACATTTTCATCACCCCAAAAAGAAACACAATATCCTTTAGCAGACAATCCTCATTCTCCCTTCCTCCTAGCCCTCCTAACCCTGGGCAACCACTAATCTACTTCCTGTTTTTTTTTTTTTTTTTTTTTTTTTTAAGAGATAGGGTCCTGCTCTGTCACCCAGGCTGGTGTGCAGTGGCACAATCATAGCTCACTGCAGTCTCAAACTGCTTGGCTCAAGTGATCTCTCTGCCTCACTCCTGAGTAGCTAGGACCACAGGCTTGTGCTACCACACCTGGCTAATTTTTAAATTTCCTTGTAGAGATAGGGTTTCGCTATGTTGCCCAGGCTGTCTTGAACTCCTGGACTCAAGCAATCCTCCTGTCTCAGCCTCCCAAAGTGTTGGGATTATAGAGGCGTGAGCCATAATGCCCGCCTACTTTCTGTCTTTATAAATGTACCTATTCTGATATTTCATATAAATAGAATCATACAATATGTGGCCTTTTGTGTCTGGCTACTCTCAGAATAAAGTTTTCAAGGTTCACGTTGTACCATGTATTGGGATTTTATTCCTTTTTATGGATGAATAATATTATACTGTATGGCTACTGAACATTTTGTTGGTCCACGTATCAGTTGATAGACTTGGGTTGTTTCTACTTTTTGGCTATTATGAATGCTGCTGCTTATGAATATTTGTGTATAAATTTTTGTGTGGACATGTTTTCAATTCTCTTGGGCATATACCTAAGAGTGGATTTGCTAGAGCATCTGGTACCACCATGTTTAATATTTTGAGGAAAAATAAAACTTTTTTTTTTTTGAGATGGAGTCTCTGTCGCCCAGGCTGGAATGCAGTGGTGCGATCTTGGCTCACTGCAACCTCCACCTCCCAGGTTCAAACAATTCTCTTGCCTCAGCCTCCTGAGTAGCTAGGACTACAGGTGCACACGCCACACCTGGCTAATTTTTGTAGTTTTTTTAGTAGAGACGGGGTTTCACCATGTTGCCCAGGGTGGTCGTGAACTCCTGAGCTCAGGCAATCCATCTGCCTTGGCCTCCCAAAGTGCTGGGATTACAGGCGTGAGCCACCGCACCGGGCCTCAAACTGTTTTTTAAAGCACCTCTACCATTTTACATTCACACTAGTAATGTATTAGGGTTCCAATTTCTCCACATCCTCAGCACACTTGTTATTGTCTTTTTTATTAGAGTCATCCTAGTAGATGTGAAGTGGTATCTCATTGTGATTTTGGTTTGCATTTTCCTAATGAGTAATGATATTAAGCATCTTTTCTTATGCATATTGTGCATTTGTGTATCTTTTACGGAGAACTGTTTATTCAAATTCTCTGCCCATTTTTTTGTTTGTTTGCTTTTTAGATAGAATCTCATTCTGTTCTCCATGCTGGAGTGCCCTGGTGTGATCTCGGCTTACTGCAACCTCTACTTCCTGGGTTCAAGTGATTCTTGTGCCTCAGCCTCCCGAGTGGTAGCTGGGATTACAGGCATGCACCACTATGCCCAGTTAATTTTTGTATTTTTAGTAGAGATGGGGTTTCACCATGTTAGCTATGCCGGTCTCAAAACTCCTGGCCTCAAGAGATCCACCCACCTCAGCCTCCCAAAGTGCTAAGATTACAGGCATGAGCCACCACACTGGCCTCCTTTGCCCATTTTAAAAATTCAGTTAAAACTGTACTTTTATTGCAGAATTGCAAGAGTTCTTTTTATATCGTAGATACTAGACACATCAGATATACTATTTGCAAATATTTTCTCTCATTTTCTGGATTGTTGTTTCACTTTCTTGATAGGGTTCTTTGAAGCACAAATGTTCTTAACTTTGAAGTATAAATTATCTATTTTTTTCTTTGGTTGCTTATGCTTTAGGTGTCATATTTAAGAAACCACTGCTTACTCAAATGTTGTGAAGATTTACCCTTATGTGTTCTTCTAAGCGCTTTATAATTTTAGCACTTACATTTATGTCTGATTCATTCTGAGAAAATGAACCATGTTCTCTGACTTTACATCTCTGTAACAGCCATTTGTTGTCTTTGGTTGGAATACTTCCTAGTACCCCAGTCTCTCTTGTCCAGCCAATTATACTTTCTTATTCTTTGCATCTCACCACAGATGTGTCTTCTTTCAGCATGTGCTCTTGGATCAATCAACAATGTATCAGATGCCCCTGGTATGCTACCAGAGCACTGTGTACTAAATGCCCATCACAATACTTGACTCACTGTACTACACTTGCCTTTTCTAGCCCTTAGTCATATACTTTGTTAGGTTATGATCAGTGCCTTCTTTACCTTTAAATTTCCCCCAGCCTGGTTTTGGGCATATCACGGGCATTTGTTAAATATATATTTGATAAGCAAATACAATTACATACTTCACAGCTTTATCATACTACTATGGCCAGACTTAGCTTAAAGCCACACTTACCCCTCATCTGAAGGAGGCTCCTCATTCAATTCGTATTTATTTACTGCTCAAGCAGGTACTTTTGCAGATTATGTCTTATCTTTTAAATTAATTAATTCTGAAACCGGGGGACACTCAGTACATTCTCTAAATATTTCCTCATATATGCATTTTCTTTTATTATTAAGGAGTGAGAGTATCTTCAAAACAATGGAGTCAGTGTTCATGTCAATTTTAGTGAACATGGCTGATTGATATATATTCTGTATTGGAATTTTCAACTTTCCATTTATGTTAGATATTCATGTCTAAGTATTGAATCTTTAACACCAATTCTGATCAGCATTTACTCAAGTGACTTCAATCTCTTACCCAGTAAAAAAGGGAAAACTAACAAATGTGCCCGTTTGTTCATTTACCCAAACGCTGATTGAAATTAACCAAATACTAGGCACTATACTGGGGCCAGAGATTTAAATATTAGTAGTATGTTGTCTACATGAATCCTGCCCTCAAGGTATAATTCACTTTCAGTAGATGGGAAATAATCATTAAAAAACATGCTAAGTGCAGTACGAATGTACACAAATACTACGATAGGAAAAAGCTTCCTGAAAGTGCTTTAAAAAGTCGTCTATAAACTGGAAGCCCACAGGCCAAATTCAACATACAGATTTTTTGGGGGTCTGCAATGTATTTTTAAAATATTTGAATAAGTTGCCAATATATAAAAATGGGCAGTTATAAGACAAATCAGTATCTTCGAATTCCTTTATTTAAAAAATCTGCCCTAACTACCCTATATCCAACAAGAGCAACATTTGGCTGGTACTGGGTAACAGCTGCCTCTCACACAGTCTCCACTCCGCTCACTTCACTCATTTACATTACCTGTGTTGTTTTATACACGTATAAGACTGGGATGTCTTCTAAGAATAGGAGTAGTAGTAGGTCAAGCAAAAAGGAATGGTTGGGGACAGGAGAACACTCTAAGCAGAAAGAGAAGGAAGAGACTTTTGTGAAAGACTCTTCGGTAAGGCAAGTCTTCTCAGTGAGTCTACAGAACCTTTCCCCGCAACTGTTTTTTGCTTTTAGTCAAATTTTTCTTTTCACTTCTTTATACTGCCTAAAAATTTCATCAACTAGAGATTCTACTGCCTAATTAGCAATCTCTTTGAAAGCAAAAATCCAGAAGTTCAACCAAGTAGACTTCCCAATATCAGAGATTCAGCTGGATAAAAGGAAGTCACTCAGCCAACACAATTAGCTGCTGATTCATTGAAAAAGTTGATTGGAAGAATCAGAAGAAAAAAAAAGCACTTACTTTAAATATTTCAATTTAAAACATTATTAATATTTTTCCATTCATCCATCTTTTTATGTAGGTCCAAAGCCTTTCCTTTGCATATACATCCACTAACTGGAGTCCTATAATGTTGCATTTTCCATACCCAGAATGTCCTGCCTACAATTTCTAGTGTCAGATTCTTTTGAATATAACAAGAACTTAAAAAGCAACGTGAGTGCAGGATCTTTCTAGGATTCTTTTTCCTATAATATTTTACAATTCAATTAAGAGAATCCATCACATCAACTGGCTAAAAAGTCACATGACCACATCAACAGATGCAGAAAAAGCATTTGACAAAAATCAATACCCATTCATAAACAAAAAAACAAAACAAAACAAAAAAACAAACTTGAGCACAGTAGGAAAAGGGAACTTTCTCATTTTGATGAAGAATCTCTACAAAAAACCTCTAGCTAACATCATACTTAATGGCAAGAAATTAAAAGCTTTCCTATTAAGATCAGGAACAAGGCAAGGATGTCCCCTCTTACCACTGCTTTTCAACATTGTACTGGAAGTACTAGCTAATTCAGTAAGATAAGAAAAGGAAATAAAAGGCTGGGCATGGTGGCTCACGCCTGTAATCTCTGCACTTTATGAAGCAGAGGCGGGCAGATCACCTGATGTCAAGAGTTCGAGATCAGCCTGACCAACATGATGAAACCTTGTCTCTACTAAAAATATAAAAAATGAGCCGGGCGTGGTGGTGGGTGCCTGTAATTCCAGCTACTCGGGAGGCTGAGACAGAAGAATCGCTTGAACCAGGGAGGCGGAGGTTGCAGTGAGCCGAGATAATGCCACTGCACTCCAGCCTGGGCAACAAGAGCAAAAACTCTGTCTCAAAAAAAAAAAAAAAAAAAAAAAAAAAGGAAAGAAAAGGAAATAATATTAAGTATATAGATTGGAAAGGAAAAAATAAAACTCTCTTTGCTTGCAAATTACATGAGTGTGTATGGAGAAAATCTGAAAGAACTGGCAAAAAACAAAAAAAAAAGAAAAAATCTTTCTAGAACTAATAAGCAATTAGAGCAAGGTTGCAGGATAAAAGTTTAATGTACAAACATCAACTGCTTTCCCATATATCAGCAATGAACAAATGAAATTTGAAATTAAAAACATATTAACATTAGCACCCCCCAAAATGAAATACTTAGTTATATATAAACTAACAAAATATATGTAAGATCTATATGAGGAAAACCACAAAACTCTGTTGAAAGAGATCAAAGAACTAATTAAGTGGAGGTATTCCGTGCTGATGGATAGGAAGACTCAATATCGTCAAGATGGCAGTTCTCATCAGTTTAATCTATCAATTCAAGGCAATACCAATTCAGTGTAATACCAATCAAAATCCCAGCAAGTTATTTTGTGGCTACTGATAAACAGATGCTAAAGTTTATATGGAGCAACATAGGACTCAGCATAGTCAATTTGATATTGAAGAAGAAGAGCAAAGTTGGAGGACTGACATCACTTGACTTGCCATGAAACTACTACAATTGAGACAATGTAGTGTCCGTGAAAGAGTATGTAAATAGATTAATAGAACAGAGTAGAGAGCCCAGAAGTAGACCCACATATAAACAGGCAACTGATCTTTGAGAAAGGAGCAAATACAAAGGCAATACAATTGAGCAAAGATGGGCTTTTCAACAAATGGTGCTGAATAACTGGATATCTATCTGCAAAAAAAATAAATTTAGACACAGACCTTACCCCCTTCACAGAAATTAACTAAAAATGTATCACAGACCTAAATGTTAACCACAAAACTATAAAATCCTAGATGATAACATAATAATATAGGAGATAACTCAGACGACCTTGGACATGTAAGTTATTTTAGATATGACAACAAAGGAACAATCCATGAAAGAAATCATTGATAAATTAGACTTCATTAAAATTAAAAAAAAGTTGCTGTGAGAAAGATAACATCAAAAAATGAAAAGCCACATACTGAGAGAAAATATTTGCAAAAGACACATCTGATAAAGAATTGTTATACAAAATGTACAAAGGATGCTTAAAACTAGACAAAAAAACGAATAACCCAAATGGGCCAAAGACCTGAACAGATTTCATCAAAGAAAATATACAGATAGTTGGGCTGGGTGTGGTGGCTCATGCCTGTAGTTCCAACACTTTGGGAGGTGGAAGTGAGGGAGCCTAGGGTCCAGACAGTGCCCAAGAGCTTGAGACCAGCCTGGGCAACATGGCGAAATCCCACCCCTACAAAAAAATAGAAAAATTAGCTGGGCATGGTGGCATGCATCTGTAGTCCCAGCTACTGGGAGACTGAGGTGAGAGGATCACTTAAGCCTAGGAGGTTGGGAGGCTGATGCTGCAGTGAGCCATGATTGTGTTACTGCACTTTAGCCTGGGTGACAGAGTGAGACACCGTCTCAATAAGGTAGATGTACAGATAGTACTTAGGCATATGAAAAGATGTTCAACGTCATATGTCATTAGGTATAGTTGTCCCTTAATATCCACGTGGGATTAATTCCAGGTCTCCTGTGTGTACCAAAATTTGTAGATGCTCAAGTTCCAGAATTGGCCCTGCAGAACCCATGACTACAAAAAGTCAGCCCTGTACCCACAGGTTCTGTGGCTCTTGAATACTGTATTTCCACCCTGAACTGATTGAATCTGTGGATGCATAACCCAAGGATAGATACATAAGGCCAAATATAACTGCAAATTAAAACAATAATGAGCTACCACTACACACCTATTAGCATGGCCAAAATCCCAAACACTGACACTACTAAATGCTGACAAGGATGTGCAGCAACAGGAACTCTCCTTCATTGTGTGGGAATACAAAACAGTACACATTTCAAAAGATAGTTTGGTAGTTTCTTACAAAATTAAACATACTCTTGCCATACAATCCAGCAACTGCACTTCTCAGCTTAGTATTTACCCAAATGAATGGAAAACTTACGTCCACAAAAATCCCTGCACACAGATGTTCATAGTAGCTTTATTCATGATTGGCAAAACTTGGGCAAAACCAAGATGTCCTTCAGTAGGTGAGTGGCTAAACTGTGATACATTCAGATAATAGAATATTATTCAGTGCAAAAAAGACATGAGTTATGAAGCCATGAAAAGACATGGAGGAAACTACTAAGTGAAAGAAGTCAATATGAAAGGGCTGTTGAAATTGAGCATCCCTAATCTGAAAATCAAATTCAAAATGCTCCAAAATCTGAACTTTCCTGAGTTTCCACTTGATGACCCAAGAGAAAATTAAAACAATAATGAGCTATCACTACACACCTATTGGAATGCCCTAAATCCCAAACACTGATACCATCAAATGCTGACAAGGATGTGGAACAAGAACTCTCCTTCACTGTATGAAAATACAAAATACAAAAATTCCACATGGGACTTCACATAATGGGTCACAGTCAAAACACTGGCACATGATACTCAGCTTATTCAACTTGCCATTGTTTGTTGTTGGTTAACAGCTGGCACAGGTGCACTGGTGACGCTACTGTGCTGCTTATCCTGAACACATTATTTTTTCACTGTACTAATGATATTTCACTGTATTAATGGCAATTTGACATCCTGGATAAGGCAAAACTATGGGGACAGCGGTTGCCAGGGGAGTAGGATAAATAGGTGGGAACATGGATTTTCAGGGCAGTGAAACTTTCTACATGATACAATGGTGGATACATGTCACTATAAACCTGTCAAAACTCAGACTGTCCAACACCAAGAGTGATGGACACTGTGTAAACCCTGGTGATGATGTGTCAATATAGGTTCACTGATTGTAACAAATGTAGCATTCTGGTGCTCCTGATATTGATAGTTGGGGAGGCTGTGTGTGTAGGGGGGACAGGGAATATATGGGAAGTCTCTGTACTTTCTGCTCATTTTTTGTTGTGAATCTAAAAGTGCTCTAAAATATAACATTCATTCATTTTAAAATTACCATACTATATATTTAGAATATTATAATTATATAATTTATTATGCCAGAGAACTGGTATAAAGAGGTTTGGGAATAAACAACTGATTTTGATATGCATACAATTTAACTGGAGGAAAGAAAAGAGGCTTACTAGAGAGTAGCCTACCAGCTGTGAATGTTTAGCTAAAAGCAATCAGTAGGCTGTGGACATTAATCAGTATGTTTTATAGCAGGAATGAGAACACTGGCTAATCTTGCCAGGCAGTTAGCTGGGGTTCAGTTAAGTGAAATTCAGTTAAAAACTCTTTTGCCATAGGTTTTCACATGGGAGATGAGGGAAAAGATGAGGAGAGAGAAGAGGTAATTTGGGAGTAATTAAGTACTTAGGTTTTGGGGGAGGGTTTGGGTAAGAGAACCCTATTAGGGTCTAAACATAGGCTTAGGCTGCTTCAAGAGAGGGGCATAAGGAGGGGTGTGTTTGGCTGGGCACTGGGTGGCGGGGGGAAGGTGGTGGACAGAAAATATGGCACTCTAGACCTAGAATTGATATTATTGATATTAAAAATGTTGGTAGGATACCATAGGAACAAAACTATCCATTCAACAAATATTATCTACCATCCTAGGCATTTTCTATGCATTGGGAATACAGTAGCCATCAAAATAGGCCAAGATCCTTGTCCTCATAGAGCTCACAGTGTACTGGAACAGAGAAACAACAAGATAAAATAAGTAAAATGATACACAGTAAGAAGTATCAAGAGGGAAAGAGGTTAGGAACAGTTCAAGGGAAGCGGGTGTCTGCAATTTTACATACAAAGGCCATGAAAGGCTTCACTGAGGTAATCTTTGGGGAAAGACGTGAAGGAGATGAAAGACATAACTATGCCTGCAGGTGGGGAAAGACTGGCCCTAGCAGAAGAAACAGCTAGTGCGAAGGAGTACACCTGGTGTGACTAAGGAGGTGGCAAATGTGGCTGGACTGAACTAGTAGCAAAAAGAGATGAGGTCTGAAAGCTAACTGGGGCTACTGGAAGGTTTTGAGCACATAAGGCATAAAATCTTACATGTTTATAGGATCACCCTGGCTGCTACTTTGAGAACAGACTGAATGAAGGCGGAGACGGAAAAGGGGGAAGGAAATCACTTGGGAAGCAACTGCAACAAAACAGCTGAAAGAAATAGATCAGAATGATAGTAGTGGAGATGGTGAGAGTGGTCAGATTCTTGATATATTCTGGGTAAAGCTAATTTCTAAGTTCAAAATAACTAGAAAAAACATCAGGACTACAATCTATAAACTGTGGCCTGCATATACTTTAACTGTAGTCTTATAATCAGTTTAATAAAAAATAGTAAGTTGCTAACAATATACTATTTGCAAATTTTCTGAAGCTAAATATCATGGGGTTTTTTGGCCACAAAAGAAATAATCCAGCCTCCATGTAATGCAAATGCCTACAGACTTTATATTTCAACAAACATTTGTTGATCACTTTCATTATGTGACCAAGATTGTGTTTGGTGTCAAGTGATGTGTAGCTCTGCTTTATAGAAATTTACAGTCTGTTATCTTCCTTGTAGAGACATGGTTCTCAAAAAATAAAAAGTTGGAAAAAGAGGCCAGAGTTAGAAACAAAAATTAATCTTCTATCTTTGGCCTGAATATGATTTTTTTCTCCAAATTCCCTATGTGATGGTATATGATTTTTTCGAAGTAAAAATTTTAGAAACTAAAATCAGATATGTTCTTAAAAATCACTCAAGTAGTGTGATGCCTCCTGCTTTGTTTCTTTTTGCTTAGAATTGAACAGACACTTTACAAATACATGAGGCCAACAAACATATGAAAAAATGCTCATCATCACTGGTCATTAGAGAAATGCAAATCAAAACTACATTGAGATACCACCTCACGCCAGTTAGAATGGCCATCATTAAAAAATCTGGAGACAACAGACGCTGGAGAGGATGTGGAGAAATAGGAACACTTTTACACTGTTGGTGGGAGTGTAAATTAGTTCAACCATTGTGGAAGACAGTGTGGCGATTCCTCAAGGACCTAGAAGGTGGTGAGTTAGGGAGAAATGCCAGATATAGGTGATGGGGAGGAAGGCAGCAAATCACACTGCCATGTGTGTACCTATGCAACAATCTTGCATGTTCTTCACATGTACCCCAAAACCTAAAATGCAATAAAAAAAAATTGAAAAAAAAAATCACTCAAGTACTAGATCATCAAAAGAAACTGGCACAGTTCAGATTTCTTTCTAGACAGTTGGATCACTGTATATGCTTTTTGCCCTCTCAATAAAACCTTAATGGAGAATTATCACTATTAGGACAAAAAATGTGTTGTGAAGAAAAAAAACTCCACAAAACCAAAACAGATAGGAATAGTATTTTATATTAGTTTTTTGTAAAGCATGGTGATAATGCAGGCAAAATCAAAAAACACTTCCTCTTCCAAAGCAGAATTTGTCATTTTATAGCCAGGGTGTTGCCTTTTGAGGTCACAGTCCACCTTGTTGGCTTTTTCATGGTGCCTGTTGGTCCCAAGTTGCCCTTACTACACAGGAAATCTAAGCACGGCTTTTACTATTAGCAAACAAGGAGGTGATTGCCCAAGTAAGACAACTTCTGGGCCAGTGCCTGAACTAAGAGTTAAAGTAATCCAATAAAACCTGGAATTATTTCATTAGTGTAGTACTTCCCCAATTTCCTGGGACGTGGGTGTATGTAAGCTGGGATGGGACTGCCAGTAAAGACTTACTGCCCAGGAGGCCATGTGATACGTGAAAAGGCGTTTCCAGTGAGTCAATTTTGTATTTGGAGGAAGAAAACAAAACACAAAACCAAGCTTGTTTTAAGTACAAAAAGTTCAAAAAGTTAATGTTCTTGTTTGGTAAAGATACATATGCATACTTTTTACTCACATCTTGGTGCTTCACATGCAGGGTGTATCAGAAAAGGGAATTTATGTGTTTCTCAAGAGAAGACATGAGTTCTTTTTAAAGCTGAAAACCAATGTTTTTCACAGTTTATCATATGTCACTATGTTAGGAATCAAAGATACAGAGGTAAATTAGATTTGGAAAAAACCCAATAACCCTTATTATTTTATAGTTCATAATCTAGTAGGGGACAGATGAGCAAACAGTTAAAAAGTATGTGGAAAGAGGGTAATGGCTGATGTGTGTAATGGTATTTATTTAAATATATGAGAAAAACAGAGAAAGATGAATGGATGGGGTAACTGGCTAAGGTAACTGTTAATTATCCTAAAAAATTAACAGATGCACTGGAGAGCTGAAGGAAACAGAAAACACCAGTTGAGAAAACACCTGAGAAGGACCACACAGCTCTGGGTCCTTAAATGTTTGGAAATCTAGATTCATACCAAGGTAGGTAGCTCTAAAACAAGATAATTCAAGGCTGGAGTCTGCAAAAAGCAATGTAATCAGCATAGACAGTAGTCCTCCCTTATATGTGGTTTTGCTTTGCCAGGTATGTTAACTCATGGTCAACCGCAATCCGAAAATATTAAGTAGTAACTTTCAGAAATAAACAATTCACAAGTTTTTAGTTGCACAATGTTCTGAGTAGTGTGATGAAATCCCATGTTGTCCTGCTCCATCCCACTCAGGATGTGAATCCTCCCCTTGTCCAGCGTTCCATGCTGTATACACTACCTGCCCATTAGTCACTTAGCAGCCTTCTAGGTTATCAGATTGAATGTCGCAGTATCGCAGGGCTGGTGTTCTTTTACTTCACAATGTCTCCAAAGCAGAGGAGCAGTGAGGCTACCAATTTGGATATGCCAAAGAGAAGCTGTAAAGTGCTTCTTTAAGTGAAAAGGTAAAAGTTCCCAACTTAAAAAAAGGAAAAAAACAAACAAACAAATATACTGAAGTTGCTAAGATCTACAGTAAAGACAAATCTATTTGAAATTGTGAAGAAAGAAAAAGAAATTCATGTGTACTATATAGTGTTTGTTACTATCCATAGTTTTGGGCATCCTACTGCGGGGCTTAGGACATACCCTCATGGATAAAGGGGGATATGAGAAAGCAGAAGCAAGAGTCCCTAGTATCTGGACCCAAACATAAAATTCATAGTTAACAATTCCAGGGAAAGGATCCTTATTGGTTCAAGGAACACTGCTCCTTTATTTTCTTACATTTTACGCAGCTCTTCAGCTCAAACCTGCAGCTGTGAGACAACACTGAAGAGGGGAGGCAGAAAGAATGTTTCTTTCTTTTACAGGCAATAAATCCTAAATCGTTTACCCTCTCAAAAGCCAATGAAGACTGCAAGTAAGAGATGACATGTTTGAGAAGGAAAACTGAAGAACATTCATAAAAGCTGTAATAAATGGAAATTAATCCCATCGAAGTGTTTCTCATTTTAATCAACTGACTTACAAATTAACTTTTCTTCCTAAGAAGATTTCCTAAAGGAAAACCAGAGGACATAGGATAGCAGAGGAGTTTCCTCAGCCAAAAGCTGAAAACAGAAAAAATTTAGTTACAGGGAGGCAAAGCAGTTAGTGGTCTTTACTACTCTGAACAGTAAGATGAAATTTAGAGTTTTCCTTACAAGATGAACAGGCATAACTATAACGTGTTTTAATTTAAACTGAAAAAAATTTAAAAACTCAGAATTATTTTGCCTTTGAAACCTAATGACAATGCTCAGGACTTCAGAAAGTTACAAATAGCCACAGAATTGAAATCTGACATATTTAAGCTCTATAAGACCAGTTTCCTAGGAACATTTCTCCTCTGATAACCTACTTTATATGATAAGGCTTCAATTTTCATACACAGAGCCTCAGCTCTCACCCTACCATGGTAATTCAGAACAAGTGGTTAGATTTAATCTTTTTTGTTTAAAAGCTACTGTTTCTTTTTTTTCAAGGTGAAATGAAACAGAAAAAACAAGTTTAAAACCACATTAGCTTAACTTTCATTATATCACTTCAAGCTTCTTGGTGTTTAGTGCACTTACTAAAATCTGACAAAATCTCTATTTTCAGCATTGCCTACTGCTGTTCAAAGGTCCACTTAGCCCAGGAAGGAAGGGGCTAAGTCCAGAGAATAAGAATCTACAGAATGATTTGTTTTCTTCTTTCAACATTAAATGCACTGACTTGTGTTAGCAATACTTCTGTCACGAACAGAAGTCTCCTATGGTACCAAGTAGAGGCATTATATAAGCATCTGCTTCAATATCCATATGCAAAATGGGGCTAAAACTTATTCTGTTTACCTCAAAAGGATACTGTGAGGATCAAATATTTCTTTACAAGCTTTGCAAACAATAAAAGAATGTGAAAGCTATTTTAAAAATTATATTACAAAGTTATCAATGAAATATGAGAAAGCATATACATTGTAAGTATATTAAAAGAATAGATTCAGGCTGGGCATGGTGGCTCACACTTGTAATCCCAACACTTTGGGAGGCCGAGGCAGGTGAATTGCTTGATCGCAGGAATTTGAGACCAGCCTGGGCAACATGGCGAAACCCTGTCTCTACCAAGAATACAAAAATTAGATGGGCATGGTGGCACGCGCCTGTGGTCCCAGCTACTTGGGAGGCTGGGCTGAAGTGGGAGGATTGCTGGAGGCCAGGAAGTCAAGGCTGCAGTGAGCCATGATTGTGCCACTGCACTCCAGCCTGGGTGACAGAGTGAGACACTGTCTTAATAATAATGACGATAATAATAATAATTAATACATAAGATAATAATTAATGGAAGGAAATACATCAAAATGTTCAAAGTATTGGGAGGCTAAGATGGGTGGATCACTTGAGGTCAGGAGTTCAAGACGAGCCTGGCTAACATGGTGAAACCCTGTCTCTACTAAAAATATAAAAATCAGCGAGGCATGGTGGTGACTGCTTGTAATCCCAGGTACTCTGGAGGCTGAGGCAGGAGAATGGCTTGAACCTGGGAGGTGGAGGCTGCAGTGAGCTGAGATCATGCCACTGCACTCCAGTCTGGGTGACAGAATGAGACCCTGTCTTAATAATAATAATAGATACATAAGAAAAAAAGATTGGAAGGAAACACATCAAAATGTTCAAAGTGTTTGGAGGCTGAAATGGGCAGACCACTTGAGGTTAAGAGTTCAAGACCAGCCTAGCCAACATGGTGAAACCGTCTCTACTAAAAATACAAAAAGTAGCTGGGCATGGTGGTGGGCACCTGTAATCTCAACTACTCTGGAGGCTGAGGCAGGAGAATTGCTTGAATCTGGGAGGCAGAGGTTGCAGTGAACTAAGATTGCTCCACTGCACTCCAGCCTGCGTGACACAGTGAGACTCTGTCTCAAAAAAAAAAAAGTTCAAAGTAGTTATTTAAGGGTGGTGAAATTATGAATAATTACTTTCCAATCTTTGTTTAAACTCCTCAACCTTCAACCTTCAGCAGTATGGTTATGTTACTTTAAATAAAGAGGAAAAGTGCCATCAAGGATCACAGATGTTTTAAAATTAAATTTTAACTTCACATGCAATACTTGCAGTTTCTTTTTTTTTTAAAAAAATATGAGGCTGGGCGCAGTGGCTCACACCTGTAATCCCAGCACTTGGGGAGGCAGTGTCGGGTGGATCATGAGGTCAGAAGTTCAAGACCAGCCTGGTCAATGTGGTGAAACCCTGTCTCTACTAAAAATACAAAAATTAGCTGGGTGTGGTGGTGGGTGCCTGTAATCCCAGCTACTCCAGGAGGCTGAGGCAGGAGAATCGTTTGAACCTAGGAGGTGGAGGTTGCAGTCAACAGAAATGCACCATTGCACTCCAGCCTGGGCGGAGACTCTATCTCAAAAGAAAAAAAAAGTAAAAAAAATATGGCTATACATAGAGCTAAAATTCCCTTTGGCCAGACTCTCCATACTCCCCTTTCCGGAAAAACACCATTAGAAGAGTTCCTAGTTTACTGCTGAAAGATGCCTTAAAGATAATTGTTAAAGATATATTCCTTTTCTCTCTCATCAGAATTAGCACTATAGGGCAGAGAAGAGTAAACATGTCTAGCAGGAAGAGTAAGAGCACAATTTATAAACCTCATGCTTTGTATTAAAAATTTCCATAAATTCTGCATTCAGTTTTATAAAGCGGTATTTATTTTAACATAAAAATTAATGTTTTAAATTATATGCGGCCAGGACAGGGATCATGTAGCCTCAAAACAGTATTTCCCCATGAGTGTAATAACACACGGCACAGATTCAGTTCGTCTTCTTGACAGATAACTGACATATTTTGATACTGAGGGGAAAATAGTGTTGTGACTTTCTTACTGGATATCTCCACTATATAGCAATAGATTGAGAAGTTCTAACTCAATTTATATCCTGTTAACTTTCCAGATAAGTTAAATGGAAATACACTGAAATTATCAAACAAGAATACTGTTTAATTTTGGGAAAACAGACCAATGAAAATGCGCTTGGCATTTCCTTAAGAGGTCTAACTCTGAAAATTATAATACATCTGAGTTTGTTATATGTACATTCTTATGTCACTGGCAGGAAAAGTAACAAGCTTTTGATCAGCTGTTGTTTTTCTTCTTGCCAATATACCTTAAGATAAACCTAAAATATAATGCGCTTGATGCATCTCTAATTCCATCGGCATATCTGTGCCTTCAGAAATTTGACTCTAAAATTGCCTTATGTGAAAAAGAACAGTTATTGGTACTCTTAAGCTCATCATTACAATATTTTTCCACAGAAGCTTCTCTGGAGGCATTTATTCTTACTAGAAACTCTCTCCAAATATTTAATTTGGCCCTGGGTGTTCAGTAACATTAGAATATTTAAAAGACAACATTGATAAATTATAATCAAGATGTTACTACAGCTTGTGAGCCATGAGGAAAAAAGCTTAATTGCGATTTCTACAACAAATTCACTCAAAATTAGGGGACAAAAAGGACCTCAAATGGGAGGGCGTCTCAGTTAATATTGAGGGCTCTGGAGTCAGACTGCTTAGATTCAAATGTCACTTATTAGCTGTGGAACTTGGGCAAGCTAGTCAAAATCTCTAAACCACGGTTTCTTATCCTATAAATGAGAAGAGTAATAGTATATACTATATAGAAGTTATCTCGAGAACTAATCTGTATAAATAAAGCAGGTAGTATGGTGTCACCATATAGTAAGAGCCTAATAACAACAATTATAGCAGTAATTGCAGCAAGAATTTATTGCTTACTAAGTACCAGACACTATTTTAAGAGCTACACATATATAATCCCACTTAATCCTCACATCCACCATATCAAGTAGATATTATAATTAGCACCTATTTTATAGTGAACAAATTGATCCACAGAGGAGTTAAGTAACTTACTCATGTTTACTGTGATAGTCACCATGGCTGTTCAAAAATATTTAGATCTCCTTTCAGAAACATAAGAGGATTGTACTTCCTCACTGCCTCAGAGAAGACACAAGGCCATGTAACTGATGGTCAATGAAAGTGCGTGACATGATTCTTCCGGGCAGAAGATATGAGTCCATAAGCAATTTGTCACGTTACCCTCCCCTGAATATGGTGATTGTGGAAGTATATGTTATGATGAAATTTACGTCAGCCTGGTTGTCTAAGTGACCACAAATAGCATAGCCCCATGTTGACTCACTTTGGACAAATAGCATAAGTGAGAAAAGAAAGCCACTGAGATTTTGTGGTTATTACCACAGCAATATGAATAGCAATAACATAGCCTATCCTGACACCTTCTCAGTTAATAAATCTCAGATTTAAGTATCATCCTTATCTACTTATCTATAGTTAATGCCCAAAGTTTCAAATTATGGGAGAAAATAGTACATTTCTATCCATTTACTTCTTTTCATGTGTGTGAACCAACAAAAGTTCACTATTATCTAGTTTAATACCACAATTTAAGAATTGTCGGTCTAAATGTCTTCATGATCTTAGGCTAGGCAAAGAGTTCTTAAAGAAAACAAAACACTAACCACAAAAGAGAAAAGTGATAAATTGGAATTCAATACAGTTAAGAATGTCTGTTCATCAAAAGATCATGTTAAACAAGTAAAAAGGCAAGCCATAGACTGGGAAATCATATTTGTAATATAGATATTCCTTAAAGATTCACATTTAGAATATATAAAGAACCCCTAAATATCACTAAGATTAAAAACAAATGATCATTTTTTTTAAAAAGGGGGGCTAAATATAAAACAAGTACTTCCTAAAGAGACTATCTAACAATGTAGAAAAAGAGGTATACTATATACTCAACAGAATGGCTAAAAAAACAACAAAAAAATGACAATACACAGTGGTGGCAAGGATGAAGAGGAACTGAAATTCTCTTAGGGTGCTACTGGGAATCTAAATGGGGACAATCACTTTGGAAAATGATTTAGCAATACCTGTTAAAATACACCTGTTCTATGAACCAGCAACTCCATTCCTAGTAATATATCCTAGAGAAATGAGTGCATATAACCAACAGAAGACATGTATCAGAATGTTCATAGCAGCTTTTTAAATAATAACCTCAAAGTGGAACCAACCCATGTGTCCACCAATAATAGCATGGATATGTTATGATATAGTCCTACAATGAAATCAGCGGAATACTATACAGTCAGTCTAAACTATTGCTACATGCAACACGGATGAATCTCATAGATATAATGATGAGCAAAAGAAGTCAGACTCACAAGAATAAATACTCTATGAATAACTTTATATGAAGCTCAGTAACAAGTAAGACAACTATATAGTGACAGAAATCAGAACAGTGGTTATCTCTGGTGGGCAGAGAGAAGGTATTGACTGAAGAGCCTCCTAGAGTGATGAAAATATTAACAGACACATATATATCTATGTAAAAATTCATTGATTTTTGCACTTTACTGTATACACCACAGTTTTAAAAAGTAACAGAAAAAAAAGCAGCATTGGTTAAGATGAGAATTCCAGGATTAGAAGGTCCCACAAAGATCAGTGAGTCCAACGATACATCCAAGGCTCAGCCCCAAACCTGAAAGTATCTCTGGGAATGTCTACTCCCACTTCTGAATAGCTCTGACAATTGGAAAGCTTTTCTTTATAATGAACTCCAAACCTATCTTCAAGGAGCTTCAATCCTTGTGTTCTCATTCTACCTGTTAGGGAAATACAGAACAAGCGTGCTCCCTCTTCTACACATATCCCCTCGCTTATTCCAAGACTTGCCTGATGACTGCTGAGCTTTCTTTTAGGATTCTTTCTGTATATTTTCAGTCCATGTTTCTTTCATTTGCCTCTTTCTCTATGACTCTGCTGAAATTTACACTTTCAACCAAAGTATTCTAAAGTTATGCTTCAACCTGAGCTGATAACTAGCTTGTAGAGTTTTACCCAAAATATTAATTTTAAATGTTAATATTAACAGTATATAGCTGGCCACATGTGTAAGTTTATGAGAGCAGGAAGAGAAATCTGTTAATGCTTAATACATTCAAATATCAGAATTTCTCTTGAGAGATACCTAGCTCCCTTGAATTTAGAGAAGGCTTATCCTTATATGCTTGAGCTGGGAAGATGAGAAGGTTACTTCTTAGATTAAAAAAAAGTCAGTGGTGATTATTTTGACCTATACAATGGGAATAAGTATTAATATATGGAAAGCACTGGTTATGCTTAAAGCAAGAACCATAATGCATTTCATGAGCAAAGAGAAAAGTATTTCCCTAACTTCGAAGAGCCAACTGAAGAATTCATGGAATTGCGTATTTTCAGGCATTTTAAAAAGCGTCAAGGACTCAAAGTTTAGGAAATAAATGCAAAAGCAAAATGAGATGTTTCTCACACTTGAGATGATGTGTGTTTTAGTAGTAGTCAGGCCTTCTATTTAAAAAGCCAAATCCTAACAGTCTGCCCATACTATCATTCCATATCTATGACTGCCCTTTTACTACTACGACCTCATGTTCTTACTGTTTTGTCCTTTACTGCAGACTAGAACAATAATTGAGACAGAATTAACAGATAGATTACCTGCAAAATGAATAATACAGGCCGGGCGCGGTGGCTCAAGCCTGTAATCCCAGCACTTTGGGAGGCCGAGGCGGGTGGATCACGAGGTCAACAGATCGAGACCATCCTGGTCAACATGGTGAAACCCCGTCTCTACTAATACAAAAAATTAGCTGGGCACGGTGGCGCGTGCCTGTAATCCCAGCTACTCAGGAGGCTGAGGCAGGAGAATTGCCTGAATCCAGGAGGCCGAGATTGCGGTGAGCCGAGATCGCGCCATTGCGCTCCAGCCTGGGTATCAAGAGCGAAACTCCGTCTCAAAAAAAAAAAAAAAAAAAAAAAAAAATGAATAATACAGAGTAGATCTTGATTCCATACATCAAATGTATGTATTGCATGACTCTGGGGAAGTTTTGAGGCAGAATATATACTAAAAACGAGGAAGAAATGTTACTTATGGTAGTACTTTACTATAATCTAAGAGAAGTTCTTACAGGAGAAAAGGTGCCATAAAGCTGATGATTCTATGGAGTTGGCATACAAACATGGACTGATAAAATGGTTAGACAATAAAGGTCATACATCAGGCTGAATCAGGGATATCTTACATACAACAAAAGTTGTCATCAGCAATAGTAAACTGAAGGCTTATGCTGCTCACTGCTCAATGGTGCACTGACTGACAAAGTAGAAACTGAACAGGGGAGGATATCCTACTGAGTATATTTAGCGCTTTACATCCAACTATCAAACTTTTCTCAATTCCCTCAGCGCTACTGGCCCTCTCCTTTTAGTCAATTAACACTTGATGCTTAAACTCTAGTATCTTCAGCAGGTCATAGAATTAAAAAAGAAAAACAAAAAATAAACAAAAAAACCTTTTAGTGTCAGTAATCTCATCACTTTCTGCTGTAATTTCTGTGTACATATCTGTTTTCGCCACAGAAAACACTTTGCTCTGAATACCCTTCTTGCTTCTTCATGGACTTTACCCTCTTTATAACTGAAAGAAAAATGATTATTCATTTTTCTTTCAGATATAAAGACACTCCGGTCCTAAGAAAGAACAAAACAAAACTCATAACAAAACCATCCATTAATTTCTATCTTCCTTCTAGCAATTGCTGGTTCATTTATTTTCTTCATAACCAACCTACTCGAAAGACTACTGTAGTCTATGGTGCTACTCATTCAGTCTGAAACCTACAGTAATCTTGTTTCTATCCCTAACTCACTCAGACACCAATAATCTCTAAATTGTTGATTTCAATGGACACTTTTTAATATTCACCTTAATTAGTTTCTAACTGGCATTTGATGCTGTAAATGACTCTTCTTCAAATTCTTCTCCCACTGCTTCCTGTATACCCTGCTCTTATTTTTTTCCTATTTCTTCAGCCATTCCTTCAGGCTTTGGCCTCCTCACTCTACATGTTTTCCCAGTAATCTCTCTTGGTTCTAATGTTTCAACAACTATTTATACTGATGACATCTACACCTACCTCTTTTAAATTCCAAGGCTGGATCTCAAATGGCTAAAAGGAAATCTTCCTCTGTTGTGCCATAGGCAACTCACACTTAACACATATAAAATGGAGTCCACAGTCTTTTTCTCAAAATAGATTCCATTTCCCACGTTCTCTGTCAGTTGAGGGTACTCTACTCTGTCACTCAGGCTAAAAAACCTAGGAGACATTTTCAACACTTCCTCCACCCTTCCCTCACATTCAATCCCTTACCAAGCCCAGTGATTGTGTCCTGTTTTCTATGTTCTCTTTTTTCGCCCTGATTACTCTAACAGCCTCCTACCTGTCCTTCCTGCCTCCAATCTGTTTCCACATAGCTGTCATTGATCATTCTAAACTACAAATCTAGTTACTTACACATGTCATTCCTTGTTTAAAATCATTCAAGGAGCTACCCACTGCCTTTAGGTGATTTTTACTTTTTTCTTTTTAAGATTTTCTGTTTAGACCGGGCACAGTGGCTCACACCTGTAATCTCAGCACTTTGGCAGGCCAAGGCAGATGGATCACGTGAGGTCAGGAGTTCGAGAACAGCCTGGCTAAAATGGTGAAACCCTGTCTCTACTGAAAATACAAAATTAGTCAGGCATGATGGTGGGTGCCTGTAATCCCAGCTACTCAGGAGGCTGAGGCAGGAGAATTGCCTGAACCCAGGAGGCGGAGGTTGCGGTGAGCCGAGATCGCACTATTGCACTCCAGCCTGGGTAACGAGCGAAACTCTGTCTCAAAAAAAAAATAAAAATAAAAATAAAAATTTCTGTTTAAATACATAAATGTTACACTTGTTTTTGATGTTTAAACTCTCAATGTTTTACAGCAAAGATATTACTTTATCATTAGAATAAATAATAAAACTTGGTTTCATGATAGTGAATGACCACCCTTAAATCAGTTTTGGGATCAGGAAAGGAAATCTTAACATGTTTAGGTGATACAGAACATAAAAAGTTTTAAAAACTACTAAATGATCTCCCTCACACAGTTTTCACATTTTTGGTACCTTCTGTTTTTGTATGAAACATCTTAGAAATTCACTCCTTTGAGGAGTAAGATCCAGCTAGCTTGCTAAGACTATATACATATTATATAGGTATATAAGAAAGTATATGTTAACATAGGAATAGAAAGATTATAAAAATATATCTATTATTTGTCAATGATATTTCTGTTAGACCAAACTGCTAAAACAAATAAGAGACGATCACAATTCTTAATAAGGCTGAAAGTTAGATACAATTGACCCAAGTCTTTTTTGGTAAATAAATGAATCTATATATTGTCCTCAGTATCGTGCACTGCAAGAGAAAGATTGTAATTAAACACAAGGGAAAAATCTGTCAATAAGAACTTTGCAAGTAGTTTGTTTTGCTAGAAAATAAATGGCCAACACTCACATTGTCTTTCTGACGAAATAAAGTTGCTCTTTCTGCTTTTAAGAAAAAACAAAAAACTACCCCATTACATTTATTTAATAGAGTCTCTAAATTGGCAAATAAGACTGTTCTTATATATGTCAGAGTTCTCTGTACTTAAATCTCCCTAACCCCCTCTATGACCAAAATGTGCCCTATTTGTATATTACTATAGTACTACAGAAATAACTACAACATTCTTCATTTCTTAGCTCTAGAGTTAGTGATCTACATTTTAAAAACCCAAAGAAAGAGCCTACAGCAGCAACCAGAGGTTTATGAAATTCAGAAACTTATTTAGTCAGACCCAGAAGCAGACATTTATAAACTCTTAAGAGCTCCCAGTTTTATTGACCTGAGAATAGTTATGAATCTCTGGCAAATCTGCAAATATCAATCAATAAATGAAGCTTTAAAAATTATTTCACTCAGAGAGAATAACAATTTTGCTACAGGTAGAATAAATAATACTAAAGTTAGAAACTTGGCCTTTTCTAAGCATTCAAAATTTTCATTCTTCTTGTTCCACCTGCTTCCCCATCAGGGCACTGAACTTGCTAATATGCATATAGATATTCATCATATTTTTTCAGTTTATAAGAAGTTTCTAAATAAGGTATCTAGACTTTAGGAATAAATAAGAATATCTCATTTACTATAAAGAAATATAATAAATCTTGAAAACATTTCCTCTTGAAATGAAATTTATCTGGTCTATAATTGGTAGTAAACAGGCATTTTTTTCATGGGTTTTGGGAAATGCTAGTAGCCTGAAAGATGTTTCAAATTGTTGGGCTAATAATTTTCTACCAAACATACAATTAAGCATCTTATTGTACTAAAATCAGCTTCAAAAACAATAATTTAATTAAAAACTACATCTAAGATGAAGAAAGCAAATACAAGCTATATAAGAAAATGCAGAATATCTTGTAATATCAAACCATAATAGATGTGCATAACTTATAAAACACACGAATACATTAATATTGTGAAGTATGGTCATTTTTTACTTTATTCTAATTAAAAGACATGTCATATACTTCCTATGGTTGCATTGTGGTATATTTATGTGAATAAATAGCTAATAATCTTTACAAACAATATTGTAAATCTCAGGAGTAAGCAAATGTGATTAGACTACCTTTCCTTTGTAGGGGCCATATATATATATATATATATATTTTTAATTCAGTTTGGCTGGGTGTAGTGGCTCACATCTGTAATCACAGCTCTGTGGGAGGCCAAGGTGGGAGGATCGCTTGAGCCCAGGAGTTTGAGACCAGCCCTGGGCAACATAGCAAGATCTTGTCTTAAAAAAAAAAAAAATTAAAAACCTAGCTAGGTGTGGTGGTATGTGCTTGCAGTCCAAGCCATTTGGGAGGCTGAAGTGCCCAGGAGTTCAAGCCTGCAGTGAGTGATCATGCCATTGTACTCCAGCCTGGGCCACAGAGAGAGAGCCTGTCTCAAAAAAACGAACCAAATTGCAGTTCTAGAAAAGACAAGTTATTTAGTCAAGACTGCTACTGAGAACTCCCTACCTCTACTTTCAAAGAGTTTCAATCTAGGGCCGGGCGCGGTGGCTCACGCCTATAATCCCAGCACTTTGGGAGGCCCAGGATGGTGAAACCCTGTCTCCACTAAAAAAATACAAAACTTAGCTGGGCATGGTGGCATGTTCCTGTAATCCCAGATACTTAGGATGCTGAGGTAGAGAATGGCTTGAACCCAGGAGGCGGAAGTTGCAGTGAACCGAGATTGTACCACTGCACTCCAGTCTGGGCAAGAGTAAAACTCCGTCTCAAAAAAAAAAAAAAGAAAAGAAAAAAGGAGTTTCAATCTAAAAACTGTAGCAGGTGTATTCCTCTGTGGGTGCTTAAATAAAATCTGTACACACTGCCGATTTAGGTTAGCACCGAGAAGACTGACTAATAATCAAAAACTTGTCTCCATGCAGTAAGTACAATGATTACTTGGTGCCTTTCTCAGAGAGCAATTTTTAAGAAATAAAGTACCCAACCAGAGGAAACAAGCAACTCCTTCATGCTCTCAGGGCACAGGACACACCTAGGAAGTAGTTCCCTACCTATAGTTTACCTAGGATGGCATGATATATTTTCTTATTTATTACATATTTTCAATAATATGTACCAGGTACATGGTTAAGGTACCAGCAATACAATGGTGAACAAACTGTCTCTGCCCTCATGAAAAACTACAGTTTGAAGTGAAAGACATTCAGCAAATATACCAATAAATAAACTTTAAATTTGTTTGAAATGCTGTGAAGGAAAAGAACAGAAAGCTATAGAATAACAGGGGAGATTTCATTTAGACAGGGGATCTCTTTGAATAAGTAACACATAGCCTGGGCGATAAATGTAGGTGCATTACATATTGAGGAACTAGCTTATTAGGCCCAGAGGCAAGAGAGAACTTGATGCTTTGGAGGAAGTGAAAGGCGGCTTGTGGGCTGCAGAAAAATGAGCCAGAGAGGAAAGAACAAAGACAGGTAGACAGGTAGATAAATTTTTATCTTTCACATTTAGTTCTATAATCCAACTAGAACTGATTTTTGTATATGTTGTGAGGTAAGGGGACCAAATCTTGAAAAGATATGGGGCTATGTCAGAAATCTGGGTTTTCCCCCAAAGTACAAGAGTAAACCTCTGAAGGATTTTGAGGGGCATGATGCGGCATTTTTGCTTTCTAAAAGATCATTCTGTCTCCTGTGTAAACAAGACAAGTCTGGGATGGAGACAGGAGTTTAGGAGTGTCCAGCAAGTATAGTAGATAGTATTTTAAAGCGTGAATGTAAGGTATAACCCAGGGAGAGTCGATAGGTTAAAAGGAGTTAGAATTGTGTCTTGCGGAACTCAAAGAAGATGAATAGAGGAGAAAACTGGAAAGAGGACAAGAACACAGGGAGGCTGAGACCCAGGAATGCGTGGTGTCAGACTATTTCAAGAAAAAAAAAAAGATGCGCCTACATGTTACTGAGATTAAATTGGAATGTAAAAGATGCCCAAGTTGGTCAGGCGCAGTGGCTCAAGCCTGTAATCCCAGCACTTTGGGAGGCCGAGGCGGGTGGATCACGAGGTCAAGAGATCGAGACCATCCTGGTCAACATGGTGAAACCCCGTCTCTACTAATACAAAAAATTAGCTGGGCACGGTGGCGCGTGCCTGTAATCCCAGCTACTCAGGAGGCTGAGGCAGGAGAATTGCCTGAACCCAGGAGGCGGAGGTTGTGGTGAGCCGAGATGGCGCCATTGCACTCCAGCCTGGGTAACAAGAGCGAAACTCCGACTCAAAAAAAAAAAAAAAGATGCCCAAGTTTTTTGACAACATAGAAGTTATTAGGGACCTATTAGAGCCCTTTGGATGGAGTGGTGGGGGTAGAAGCATACCACTTACATGGTTTGTGTATAGGGAGTGTAGAGAAAAATAATATAGTCCTTCAAATCATTGGGGGAGTAGAGGGTATAAGTAAACTTAAAGTATAAAACAAATGGCTGGGTGTGGTGGCTCACACCTGTAATCCTAGCACTTTGGGAGGCCAAGGCAGGCGGATCACTTGAGGTCAGGAGTTTGAGAGCAGCCTGGCCAACATGGTGAAACCCTATCTCTACTAAAACAAACAAACAAACAAACAAACAAACAAAACCCCCAAAAATTTAGCCAGGTGTGGTGGTGCATCTGTAGTCCTAGCTACTTGGGAGGCTTACGCAGGAGAATCGCTTGAGCCCAAAAGGCGGAGGCTGCAGTGAGCCAAGACTGCACTGCTGTACTCCAGCCTGGGTGACAGAGAAGACTGCCTCCAAAATAAATAAATAAATACTAAATAGACTATAAAACAAAAATTATACAAATTTTAAGTGTACAGCTTGACAACTTTCCACAGAGTGTATCACCTGTAGCCCTATCAGAATAAACAGAATATTACAAGCCAGAAGTCCCCATCTTATGTCCTGGGAGCTATCCCTGTAAAGGTAATTACTATGACTTCTAAGATTTGTTCTGCTTGTTTTTGAACTTTATTCATATACTACGTACTTATTTGTACTTACATGCGCTTATCTGGCTTCTTTTACTCAATGTTATGCTTAGTGATCACCCATGTGGTTACAAGAAACATTTGTTTCCCCATTCTATTTTGATGGACACGAGCTATTAAGAATAATGCTACTACAAACATTCTTGTCCATTTGCATGTTTTGGTGAACATATGTATAAATTTGTTGGGTGTATACCTAGGAACAGCTGCATCAGAGGGTATCTGTGATCACCTTTTGGAATATACAGCCAAAATAATTTCCAAAATGGCTGTAAAAATATAGATACCTACCAGAAACATACGAGTTTCAGTGTCTCCACATCATCAATACTTGATATTGTCAATCTTTTTCATTTTAGCCATTTCAGTGGGGATGTGGTGAGAGGTCTCACGTATCTTACTGTGCTTTAATTTGCACTTATTTGATGTAAATATAATAGCTGGATGCATACTGGCCTCTGGATAGTTTCTTTTGTGGAGTGCCTATTGAAGGATTTTGCCCTATTTGAAATTTGATTACTTGTTTTTTCCTATTGATCTTCAAAAGCTCTACAAGTCCCTTGTTAAATACATGTATTACAAATACATATTCTCACTCTGTGACTAGTCTTTTCACTCTCATAATAATGTGTTTTGATGAAGAGAAGTTTTTAATTTAATAAACTCCAATTTATTCAACTTCTCCTACCTTTTTGGATCATTACCTACTCCAAGATCATAAAGGTGTTTCCAGTTTCTCCTTAAATTTTTATTTTTCACATTTAGTTCTATAATCCAACTAGAACTGATTTTTGTATATGTTGTGAGGTAAGGGGTCCAAGATTCATTCCCGGCCACTTCCACACACAACCAGGCACCATTCAATGAAAAATCCATCCCTCCTCTACTGTAGTGCATGTTTCTGTTGTCATACGTTAATTATATACGTATGGGATTGTTTCTGAGCTCTCAATTCTGTTCCACAGATCTGTCTATCCTTGCGCCATTACCACACTGTAATTACTGTAGCTTTGTAATAAACTCTGTTATCCGATAGTCTTCCCACTTTGTTCTTCAGGACTGTCTTGACTCTTACTTAGTCCTTTCCATGTCTATGTGAATTTTAGAATCAACTTGTTAGTCCTTCCTTCCATCATGTATACAAATCACCTGGGATTTTATATTAGGATTGCATTTAATCTATAGATCAATTTGGGAAGAAGTGATACCTTTACAATACTGAGTCTTCCAATCTATGACTATATATTAATCTTATTTCTGTGTTTTATACTTTTCTTTGTAGAGATCTTATAAGACTTAAGTTTGATTTCTTTGATTCTATTGTAAATGATATTTTAAAAATTTCACTTTCTGTTGGTTGCTTGTATAAGTTTGTTTATTAATTCTAATAGTTTGTCTATAGATTTAGAGTTCCTATATTCCCAAGTAACACATTTAGGTTCACAAAAGAGACTGTTCTGTAAGTATCTTCTCTCAAAACATCGCTGCCAGGTCTTGGTATTAAAGCTTAGATGATCTCATAAAACAACTTGTATTCTATGGAACAGTTTGAGTAACACTGGGGTTATTTCTTCTTTAAATATTTATAAGAATTCAACAGTGAAGTCATGTAGACCTGGTTTCTGGTTTTCTTTGTAAAATTATTATTATTATTATTTTTTTAAGAGACAGGGTCTCACTCTGTCACCTAGGCTGGAGAGCAGTGGCACAATCACAGTCCACTGTAACCTCGAATTCATAGGCTCAAGCAATCCTCTTACCTTCTGAGTAACTAGGACTATAGTTGCATGCCACCATGCCTGGTTAATTCTTAAAAAATTTTCTTGTAGAGACAGGATCTTGAACTTCTGGCCTTAAATAATTCTCTAGCCTTGGCCTCCCAAACTGCTGATGTTACAGGAATGAGCCACCAAGACCAGCTAAAATTTTAAATAATGAATTTGATTTATTTAATAGATAAAAAGTGTTCAGATACTCTTCACATGTCAATTTTTTTATACACCAATTTTAATAAAGTGTTTAACAATTTGTCCATTTCATCTAAAATTTCAAATTTGTCTATATAAATTTGTTCATAATATCTCTACTTTTTGGACATCTATAAAATCTGTAAAGAAATGTTTTCTTTTCATTCCTGATATTGGCAATTTATGTTATTTTTTTCTTTATCAATATTGCTAGAGATCTACACATTTTACTAATCTTTTCAAAGAACCAACTTTTGGTCTTATTACTTCTTACTGACAATTTGTTTCCTGTTTAATTAATTTCTATTTTTTATTATTTTCATTCTTCTACTTACTTCGGGTTTAATTTGCTGTTCTTATCCTACCTTGATGGGTATTTAGATAGCTAATTTTTTTACCTTTTTCTATTCTAATATACGCATTTAAGGCTGTAAATTTTTCATTGAGTATAGCTTTAACTGATTCACACATATTTTCATTATCATTCTGTTGCAAATGCATTCTAACTGCCATTGTCATTCTAGATCGGCAGTTATTTTTTTTAAGCACCTTAAAGGTTGCATTCTCTGAGAATATATCCAAAGGAAATGAAATCACTATGTTGAAAAGATATCTGCACTCTCAGGGTTATTGCCACATTATTCACAATAGCCAAGATATGGAATCAGCCTCAGTATTCATCAACAGATGAACACAGAAAATGTGGTATATATACACAATGGAATACTATTCAGCTTTTTTTTTTTTTAAACAGAAGGAAATCCTGTTATTTGCAACAAAATGAATAAACCTGGAGGGCATATCTGTTAAGTGAAATTAGTCTGGCACTGACAAATAACACATGATCTCATATGTGGAATCTAGAAAACCTGAACTCATGGAAGTAGAGAGTAGAATGGTAGTTACCGGGGTGGGGTGGGGCTGGGAAGATGTTGGTCAAGGGACACAAAATTTCAGTTTGATAGGAGGAGTAAGTTTGAGATATCTATTGTACAACATGTTGACTATAGTTAATAGCGATATATTATATTCTTGAAAATTGCTAAGAGAGTAGATGTTCAGTGTTCTGACCACATAAATTGTGTGAGGTAATACATGTTAATTTGCTCAATTTAGCAATTCCACAATGTATGCATATTTCAAAACATCATGCTGTACATGATAAATATATAAAATTTTTGTCACCCAAAAAGAAAAAAAGCAGCCAGGCGGGGTGGTTCACGCCCGTAATTCTAGCACTTTGGGAGGCTGAGGCAGGTAGATCACTTGAGGTCAGGAGTTTGAGACCAGCCTGGCCAACATGGTGAAACCCTATCTCTACTAAAAATACAAAAATATGCTGGGCATGGTGGCACACACCTGTAATCCCAGCTACTCAGAAGGTTGAGACAGGAGAATCACTTGAACCAAGGAGGCAGAGGTTGTAGTGAGCTGAGATTGTGCCATTGCACTCCAGCCTAGGTGACAGAGCAAGACTCTGTCTCAAAAAAAAAAAAAAAAAAGAAAAGAAAAGAAAAGAAAAGAAAACAAATAAACCAAGTAGGTAAAAGAAAAAAAAAAAAAAAATATATATATATATATATATATATATAGCATTGTACTGTTTTCTGGCTCCTATTATTTCTTTTGATAAGTCAGATGTCAGTTCCTTTGAAAACAATGTATCTTTTCTTCTTCAGTTACTTTCAGCAGTTTTACTTTTACTATAAACTATGAAAGTGTGGTACTCCTTGTATTTATTCTGCTTGGGGTTTCTTGCACTTTTCAAATCCACGGCTTGATATTTGTCATCGGTTTTCGAAAATTCTCAATCACTGTCTCTTAAAATATTACTGCTTCTAACTTTCTCTCCATAGACGACTTCACCATTTCTCCATGTCTCTGTAATAGTTTCAAATTGTTGCTGTAACAAGTTACCTAAAACTACTGGCTTAAAGCTATACAAGTTAATTTTCTTATAGTTCTAGACCCTGTGTTGCAAACACTGTGAGGGGAAAACAAGTTTTAAAAAATACTTTCTTGGTGCCATCCTTCTCTAGGGATCCTAACCCAAGTATTAGCTACCTGGGGATCTCTAAAATCCAATTTTTGTCTGCTCAGCCCCATAAAAATATCAGCTTCTCTGCTTTTAGCAGAAACCCTCTGCTAAGTTTCATAACATCTTGTCATGCTCTATGAATTGGCAAATTCCTAAGAAAAAAGAGAAGCATGGAACATCAGCCCACTTCTCTGATGTTCCTTTGGATACATGATTGTGGTTTCTTAAGTCCTGGATGTCTCAGCAGGTCTCTGATGCCTTCACTTTTCTTTTTAAACCTCGTCTTTCCTGTTCTTAGCAAAAGCATTAGTCTGCAGCAACCTCATCTCTCAAGAGTCATAAGTGGAAATCACAGCTTGGGCTCTGAATCAAAACTCTACTGCTTATTAGTTAAGTGATTTGGCAAGTTATTTAACCCAGAGTATTCAAACATTTGGAGTTTCAATTTTCTTTCATGTAAAATGGACATAACACTATCTAATGAGGTTATTGTGAGGATGTGAAGATTAAATGAGACATATTTATAAAATGTCTGATAAAAACATTCTTACTGAGGGTTTGCTATGTGCCAAATACTTTATATAGATTTAATAATTTAATGTAGACATAGTTCTCTTCCATTTCCTTTTCAAGATCACATATTAGTAAGTGATGAAGCTAAGATTTGACTTTTGAACACTAGTTTTCAATAACTACGCAATGCTGCTTCTATAATGTTGCTTGAGTATTGTTCCTGACACCAGTTAGTGGTCAATAAATGTAAATTATTATTATATAGAAAATAAAAATGCTTCAGAAATAGACACCAATCACATTAGTTTTTTGACTTTGTTTTCTTCTGATTTATGTTTCTCCTTTTCATTTTTGCAAAAACATTCTTACAACATCCTTTCAATGTATTAAAGACGCTATTGTGAAAAATGAATGTCTTACAGCCCACTGAGTAGATAGGCAATAATTTGCTTAAGCATTATAATATTGTTGAATATTTAGAAGGTTTTAATTTTTTTGACAGTATAGATATCAGTGCTATTAACATTTTGTGCCTTTAACTATTTTTCTTATTTAAAATATTTCCTCAGAATAAAGTCTATATGTGGAATTAGTGGCTCAAGAGTATGAACATTTTATTATTTGTTGATATAACTTAGTATTATTAAGCCAAAAAGTTATGATAACTATCATGCCACCAGCAACAAAAATGAAGGTTTGTGTCAAGAGAATAGGAATTAAAGCTATGGAGTATAGGAATGAAGGACATGTGGATGGGGGGAAAAAAGGAGATATGAATTTTGAGTCTGGAAAAGAAAAAATAGAGTGCTAGATACCATTTCTTTTGAAGCAGGCAGGCACCTGTAATCCCAGCTACTCATTCAGGAAGCTAAGGCAGAAGAACTGCGTGAGCCCGCTAGCACCACTGTACTTCAGCCTGGGAGACAGAGCAAGACTCTGTCTCAAGAACAAAACAAAACAAAACAAACTCATAATAAATTATTATTATTTGGTTTAACAGAGATGGGGTCTTGCTATGTTGCCTAGGTCAGTCTCAAACTCCTGGCCTGAAGCAATCCTCCTATCTCAGCCTCCCAAAGTGTTGAGATTATAGATGTGAGCCACTGTCCCTGGCCAACATATTAAATTATTTAAAAATTATACATACAAATTACAAAACAACCACACAGATTAAAGGCCTATGTTCTAGAGGTGCCCCCACTCCTTTTTTTTTGAGACAGAGTCTTGCTCTGTTACCCAGGTTGGAGTGTAGTGGCTCAATAACAGCTCACAGCCTTGGACTCCTAGCCTTAAGCGATCCTCTGGCCTTAGCCTGCTGAGTAACTGTGACATGTATGTGCCAACATGCCTGGCTATTTTTTACTTTTTGTAGAGATAGCATCTCACTATTTTTCCCAAGCTGGTATCAAACTCCTGGGCTACAGTAATGCTTTTGCGTTGGTTTCCCAAAATGTTGGGATTATAGGAGCCACTGCACCAGCCTAGAGTTCACTTATTTGGTGTGTAATCTTGGGCCTTGAATTGCTTTACTTATAAATTGGGATTAAATTTTATAATATCTGACTAAAGCCAGAACTGGAACATGGTATCTCTTGTTTTATATTCCTGATATTAAATTTGTTTTGTGAGTATACCATACTTGAATAAAAATGAGGGAATCTCTCCCCTTTTGATGCTATGCTTTGAATATCTTATCTTGTCGTGAATATCCTGTTATGAATCTTATGTCAGACTTTAAGTTACTATTTTAAAAGGTTACTTTGTGGGATTCTCTGAAGGCCAAGCCATTTGCCTGCTCTTTCTACAATCACATAAATCTTACTGTGTATACCCAGAAGCAGTTGCTTTGCTACCACTACCTTCCTCCTCCTTTGTTACCATCACAGATTTTGAGGTAGTACGTACCTGATCATCAGGGAGAACACAGAAGGCCTTGAAAATGTGGGTTTAACTATACCAAGACTTTTTACTCTTTACATACTATAGCCTCCCCAGTAAAAACAAAACAATAAATAATATATCTGCTAAATGCTTCATTATGTACACAAGTAAGTCAGTGCTTGATTGTCCAAGTTCCAGTTCAGATTTATTTTCCAATTTCCATTATCTTCCAGTAAATTTTAGTGATGACACTGAGGGATCATGGAGTATGAGAATAATCACTGGCCTGAGAGGATCTGTATTCAAATCCTGCCTCCACCACTTATTGGTTAAGTGATTTTTGGGTAAGTGACCTAATATCTCTAAACCTCATTTTTCTCATATGGACAAATGCCAAATTATTAGAATTAAGATAATATGTAGTGCCTAGTATAATACTAAAAAAAGTTTGTCAAGTGGGAATTGGAATTATGGCTCAGTGTGGTCTAAATGTGAATATTATTTAGAAAATAAGGACAGCAGCACTGAATAAAACTATTTTTTGAGCTGAACAAAATTTTGATTTCTAGGGTCCTCAAAAATCCATATCCTTTAAAGAAGCCATAGGGGGGAACACATATAAGGGGCCTGAATTCCTTCATATTCCAACAGATGCAGGTTCCATGGTATGCAAACACAAAGAGAAGAATAATTTTATGCCTGTTCAATTAGCCAAATAATTTTGCTGGTAAAATTGTGGTGAAATCAACATCCTTATACATTACTGGTATCATCAAAAATCAGTACAATCTTTTAGGGAAATGTAGGTAATGAAAGGCCAGTTGCCTCTCTGGGAGCTTGGACACCCCCCTCCCTCGCTGGGAGCCCAGACACGCCCACCCCCCCTCCGGGAGCTCGGACACGCCCATCCCTCTCCGCACCTAGAAACTACATCATCACCTTGTGCCTGCTTCTGCACTCGGCACTAGGCTTTGCACTCAGCACCTAGCCAGCCATTGGAAAACCCCGCCAAAATACAAAAGCAGCCTTGTAAATCTGCCCAATAGCATTGTGCATCCCGCTTACCTGCCAGTGGCAGCTTGCCCCGCCCACGTCCTGCTCTCCCACAACCAATCAAACGCCTCCACTCCCTATAAAACCCCACATCTGAGAGGAGTCCATGAGACTTCTCCGGTCCCTCCTGTTGGGCTGCAGAACCTCACCCGGGAGCTGAATAAATTCGCATTGGATCTTCTTGTGCTGGTCTCAGTTTCCTCATTTTAAACTCGGCAATAACCCTTACAGGTATCATATCTAGAACTATAAAATACCCATGCTCATATAACCATTAATCACACTTACAAGATTTTATCTTCAGAAAAAAGTCAAATAAGGAAAATAGCTATAGTTTTATTTAATAGTGCCTGGCACATAAAAGGCACTCAAATATTTCTTCAAATGAATACCTTTATTTGTACTGACTTCTCCAAATCACTGCCCTTGGTTCCTTCTCATTAAGATTTATCTATTTTCATTATCTGGGGAGACCTTTAGA
The DNA here is from genome assembly GCF_030222135.1 of Aotus nancymaae. NCBI lineage: Eukaryota > Metazoa > Chordata > Mammalia > Primates > Aotidae > Aotus > Aotus nancymaae. Next base: position 74,661,821 of record NW_026988414.1, read on the forward strand.
ATCAAATTCTAACATCTTTGTATAGTCTCTGTTCTCCCATCTTTCCCAGTAACTTTGTTTTGATTGCTACTAGATTCCTTACCTTATAATACTTCCACTCTCTAAACTCACCTGACCATAACACAGAAACGAAAAAGACCATATACCACATACTTGACCTAATCAAGAAGAAATCTGAAGCTTCCTTCAAGGTCATAAGATGCCTTTCTCCTTTGTTAATAACTTTGTAGTCTGAGCATTTATCTCAACCCCTTCTACATTAAGACAAAAAGCCAGAAGCTATCCTCATATCCATCCTCACCTGATCCTTAACATACCTTTAGCCCCGTACCTAGCTGCTTATATTTCTCTCTAGGAAAGAACAATCATTTCCTTGCTTTCACACCTCTGGCTTCTTTCTTTTGGCCCCATTCAAAATTCTCTATTCTTCAAGTCTAAGTATCTCTGTCTTTCTTTTTAGATATAAGTCACATACCATGAAACTGACCCCTTTAGTGTACAATTCAGTTGACCCTTGAACAACATGGGTTGAACTGCTTGAGTCCACTTACATGCTGATTTTCTTTGGCCTCCGCCACCTGAGGCAGTAAGACCAACCTTTTCTCTTCCTCCTTCTCAGCCTACTCAATGTAAAGACAACAAGGATGAATATCTTTATGATGATCTGCTTCTACTTGATCAAAAAATAGTAAACATATTTTTTCTTCCTTATGATTTTCTTAATAACATTTTTTCTCTAGCTTATTTTATTGTAAGAATATAGTACACAGTACATGTAACATACAAAACGTGTGTTAATCAACTACTCATGCTATTGGTAAGGCTTCCAGTCAACAGTAGGCTATTTAAGTAGCTAATTTTTGAGGGAGTCAAAAGTTATACATGGATTTTCGACAACAAAGGGGTTAGTACCCCTAACCTCCTCATTGTTCAGGTGTCAACTGTATATTAGTATACAAAATATTTTAGTCTATAAGGTTATACAGCCACCACCACTATCTAATTCCAGCACATTTTTATCACTTCCAAAGCAGTCATTCCCATTCCCATCTACTAATGTACTTTCTGTCTCTATTAGTTTTTCCTAATCCAGACATCTCAAATAAATGGAATCACACAAATGTCACCTTTTGCGTGTGGCTTCTTTCACGTCAATATTTTCAAGTTTTATCCATGTTACAGCAGGTATTGCTAGTTTCTTTTTGTTGCTGAATAATATTCCATTGTATGGCTATATCACATTTTATTTAGTCATCCAATAATTAGAGGACATTTGAGTTTGCCTTTTACAAATAAGGCTGCTATAAATATTTGTGTGCAAGTTTTTGTGTGAACATGTTTTCAGTTCTCTTGGGTACATATCTAGGAGTGGAAATACAAGTTAAGTGTCCAAATACTTGATATGAAAATGTATTTGATTTCTGCATTCAGGTAGTAGAGGATATCTCTCACAATGCAAACAACTCTATACTGAGCTCTCCATGCCATCCCTACTCAAACACCTATCATCTTCAAAGTCTGCAGATATTAGTAACAATTCACTTTTTTTCCAATTAAATTCAGGAGCAGAGTTCTCAGTTCTCATAGCTCCAATTATATAATGGGTGCTTAATATATGCTTATCTGACACCCTAAGAAGCTCCCAAATGAGAGAATGATGACTTACTATTCACTTTTTCATTTTATAGATATTTGAGTGTCTAATGTATGGTAGCCATTGTGCTGATGCTGGGTGTAATCATGGACAAAAGTTATTGATTAGTTTCATCATACTCCAAGAGCCTGCTTACCTCCACAAATATTTACTGAATGCCTATGATGTGAATGGTCTTGTGGCAGGTATGACAGCACAGACAGTATTAAGATATAGTCTGCAGCCTTTTATGGGAAGACATAAACTCTACACACAACAATAATGACAGTAAAAACAAATAAGAGGAGCACTGGAGAGTAAATGCTATAAGAAAGGTATAATGCTCTGGAAAGTTAATGGACTGAACATGCACAGTTTGGGAGAGAGTAGAAGAGGAGGAGGGATATCGGAAAATACTTCTTAAAGGTGGCAATATATATATATATATATATATATATATATATATATATTTTTTTTTTTTTTCCCAGAGGCTATCCTGTTTGGATGTATAGATGGGTAACACGGGGTATGATTACAGTGTGAAAGGTCTTCATTGTTGGGCTTAGTATTTAAATAGGTTTAGGACAGTGAGTTGAAAGTCTGCCTGTAACAATTCAAATTACCTTGGTGATTTGTGCCAAGAATAAGATTCCTTAATCTTTTCTTGAAACTTTTCTATTTTGTATATCTTCTAATCATGGAAATTAGTGATTTCTCCTTCCTGCAAGGAAAAGGAAAAAAAATTAAATCTTGACAACTATGTGAGTATGCTGACAGGGGGACAAGGCTGAAGCTCAGTCTAACACTGCATTCCATACTGTGGGGGAAAATGTCAAGCTTAAAACAGACATGTGGGCAAATCACAATAGTCAGAAAAGCAGAAGCAACACTGGGGAAAAGATAATTGCATTAATGAAGCTTCTAGCACCAGGCATTGGACCAGGAGATTCACATATAACATTCTGGTTCCACCAAACAACCCCATTTGGATTTAGGAAAATCGAGGCTTCGGGAGGTCAAATAAATTGCTCATGGTTACCAAGCTGGTAAGCTCAGCTGGTAAAATGTAGAGACCAGTGTTGAATTTGGGCCTATCTGATCCTGTATTTTCCCCATTGTTCACTCTTATTTGTTTTTACAATACAAAGAAAGCTAGAGTGGTAGGATCATGATACGGATTTCAATGAAAGGGGCTGAATATTTAACACAGGGGCTTCTACGGTCTGGAGAAAAATTAGTCTGACAATTCAAATCTGCGTTTAGAATGCCTTAAAGATTAAGACCAGGAGAGATCAAGTTTAGGGCTGTTTCTTTACCCAGTTTGAACAAGGATCATAACATAGATCTTATTTAGGAATACCAAAAGAGCAAAATTCCAGTTTTAATTTGTAAACTAGAGAGCAAGCTACAAGAGAATATCAACATTTGGCTGTATTTATTGTATTCAAAGTCCCGAGAACAGTGACTGGCACACAGTACTCTAAACTTTTGCTGAAATAATGAAAAGTCACATTAGGAGTATTCTCATTTGAATACCCTTGAATGCTCTGAAATAAAGACAGCAGAGCAATGAAGCTGAAAAACCACTCAAGTTCTTAAGATACTTCCTTTAATCCTCAACCCCATGGCAAAAACAACAACAAAAACAAACCACCACCAAAACAACAAACAAACAAAAAAGCAATAGTTGCAAAACATTAGCCTGATTTTACAAAGAAAAGCAGATGAAAGAATGAAAAGACACTTCTGCATTATGTATAACATCTCTGTGAACAATCGAATTTCAGTCAGATGGAATCCAGAATTGTGACCTATGGTTTTAATATTTCAAGCTGCTGTGAGCAGTGTATTCAATTACTGTCTTTGAAAAAGAAAATGATTATATAATCCAAGTGCTTGAAAAAAATTTGACAATTTCTTTATTATACAGATGGCAAGTAACGGAATGAAATCTCAAATTCACTAACTTGAAGTAACAAACAGTACATGTACGAAAATCTTAATTTAAAAACTTTTGATACTATATTTCTATTAAACATGCAAAGAAAATTATACAAAGGGCATTAAGGAAAAAAAGCAAAAACAAAAACCTTGGAGGACAGCAAGCCTCTCCAAAGAAACATTTAAAAAAAAAAAAAAACACACTTTGGGAGGCCGAGGCGGGTGGATCACGAGGTCAAGAGATCGAGACCATCCCGGTCAACATGGTGAAACCCCGTCTCTACTAAAAAATACAAAAAAAAAATTAGCTGGGCATGGTGGCGCGTGCCTGTAATCCCAGCTACTTAGGAGGCTGAGGCAGGAGAATTGCCTGAATCCGGGAGGCGGAGGTTGCGGTGAGCCGAGATCGCGCCATTGCACTCCAGCCTGGGTAACGAGCGAAACTCCGTTTCAAAAAAAAAAAAAAAAAAAAAACAGGCTCTATGTACTTTCCCTGTCTATTTTTCACAAGCTTTTCTAATATTTCTTCTTTGATGGAACCAATGAATAACTGCCACTTATCACAAAATGCCTTCTTTCAGATATGTACTTTATATATTGCTTTCTTCTAAACAGACAGTTCTTCAAGCTGCTCAAATCTTTCAGCTGCAGCAATTTTTCTTATTTCTATTATATACTGCATTTCTTCCATGGAATATCATAAAGACCAATTTAATAAAGACAGTTTCCAAAAGGCAATATTACTCTATCTCAATCAATATTTTAACATGATAGTCTCTATTTTTTTCATTTAGTTCCACAATTTTTCCATACTTCAATAATTCCTGACATTATAGTTTCATTTGTCAGGGTGACCATATTATATTTTCTTCTATATTATGTTAATATAGAAGATAGTGAACACTTTTTCTTTTTTTTTTTTTGAGAAGGAGTCTAGCTCTGTTGCCCAGGCTGGAGTGCAGTGGCACCATCTCGGCTCACTGCAACCTCCGCCTCTCGGATTCAAGCAATTCTGTTTCAGCCTCCCAAGTGGCTGGGACTACAGGTGCACGCCATCATGCCTGGCTAATTTTTTTGTATTCTAGTCAAAACGGGGTTTCACTGTGTTGCCCAGGCTGTTCTCGAACTCCTGAGCTCAGGCAATCAGCCCGCCTTGGCCTCCCAAAGTGCTGGGATTACAGGCATGAGCCACCGCGCTGTACCTGGCCCAATTTTTCTTTAATCAATTAATACTTACTTGGGGCAGTCTACATGTTCCTAACCTATTAATAACTACACAATGTTTTGTATTGCTTTTTCAGTCAACTACTGCAGCAATTGCGTGGTCTTCCAAAATATAAATCATACTTGATTTTAAAGTTTCAGACTTTTTTTTAAAAGTGACCACAGAAGGTTAAAACGTGTTTTTTTCTTTACTGTAATATTTGGTTTAAAACACATTTTCTAATGAACTCTAGACCAAACAGCTTTTTTTTTTTTTCTTTTTTTTTGAGACAGAGTTTCGCTCTTGTTACCCAGGCTGGAGTGCAATGGCGCGATCTCGGCTCACCGCAACCTCCGTCTCCTGGGTTCAAGCAAATCTCCTGCCTCAGCCTCCCGAGTAGCTGGGACTACAGGCGTGCGCCACCGCGCCCGGCCAACCAAATAGCTTTTTAACAGAACTATTATAGAATTAAAATAATTGCATATTCTGAGGCTAGATTAAGTACAATCACAAAAGAAAAAGTACACAGGCCTTATTATTTCAAAAATTCTTGAAAGACAATACAGTTCTAGGTTCACCGATACATATCCTAAAATTACTAACATTATTCAAATTTGACAAAGTAAGCTTCAAAATGATTCCTTCAGTACACAGACACACATCTCTCCAAGTATTCATTGACAACAGAAGCCAAGGAATCAAAATTATTGAGTATTTATTACCACCTCACATATAGTTTCTTATTTTAAAAAAATGAGATATTGAAAGCCAGAAAGTTCTTACTGATCTTTTGTCCTTTGTGAGCCAACTTTTTCCTCTTTAGAATCTTGAGTCTCATGACCCATGAGCCATACTTTAAACCCACAAAGAACAGATACTGGGCTGGGCGCGGTGGATCACGCCTGTAATCCCAGCACTATGGGAGGCCTAGGCGGGCGGGTCACCTAAGGTCCAGAGTTAGAGACCGCCCTGACCAACATGGAGAAACGCCGTCTCTACTAAAATTTCAAAATTAGCCGGGCATGGTGGCGCATGCCTGTAATCCCAGCTACTCGGGAGGCTGAGGCAGGACAATCACTCGAACCCAGGAGGCGGAGGTTGCGGTGAGCCGAGATCACCCCATTGCACTCCAGCCTGGGCAACAAAAGCGAAACTCTGTCTCCAAAAAAAAAAAAAAGAAAAAGAACAGATACCATTTAAAAATCAGTGATGAATTAAATTACAAAGGAGGAAAATGTAATAAAATACAACTTTCACAAACATTACGTGTAAACTACACATAAGAATTTTTAGGCCGCGGTGGCTTATACCTGTAATCCCAGCACTTTGGGAGGCTGAGGTGGGCAGATCACCTGAGGTCAGAAGTTCAAGACCAGCCTGGCCAACGTGGTTAAATCCCGTCTCTACTAAAAATACAAAAAAATCAGCCGGGAGTGGTGGTGGGCGCCTGCAATCCCAACTATTCGGGAGGCTGGGGCAGGAGAATTACTTGAATCTGGGAGGCGGAGGTTGTGGTGATACGGCACTTCAGCCTGGGTAACAAGAGCAAAACTGTCTCCAAAAAAAAAAAAAAAAAAAAAAAAGAAAAGAAAAAAAGAAAAAAGAAAGAATTTTTTAAGGCTGAGGAAGGTGTTCTCAGGCACCGGGCAAATCAACAGGCTACAGCCCCAAATCAGCAGGCCTAACTAAGAATTTAAGATGTCAATTTTATCAGTTAAGGTAACATCAAATTTGAGTACTTCAGTGTGTTACTTTCATTCTGCTAATGAAAATGCCCCAGATTTTATGCAAAATATTCAGTCCCCTAAATAATAAGTTATCTCCTAAAAAAAAGAGGCGCTAGATTTCCTGTTGCATGTCAAGGCAGAGGGCACCACACTTCACCCAGCCAAGGCTGGACTTGAGTACGGGTGCAGAATTGGCAATTCATCAGTCACACAACAAGATAGGTCATCTGTCAGAGGTAAGTAGAGAATTCTAACCGGGGCTTTTGAATTCTTTGAAGAAAGCACTGAGACAATTTTGCTCGGGAGGAAATGTTCCCTCTTCCACGTAGAAACAAACTCATAAATTCTGACTGCAGGTTGGTGCTCACCACAACTTGGAATAACCTAACTTTTCACATAAAACACAACCCCAAAGCTGCAAGACATGGTCTCCGCGAATGGCACCAAGCACCGCCTTTTCAAGCCCTCACCAGCACTGAAAGTGTGTTGGACACCCCCAAACCATTACCACCCCCCCCACAGGAAGTGAGGGTGTCCCCCTTCCCCCAGGACGGCCTTCCTCCCCTCCCCCAACCGGAAGTTGAGGCGCCCCCATTCAGCCGGCCTCCAACCAAGACAAACCAATGCCACCACCAAAAGAGGGGTGCTCTTCAAGGGGTGTGAAGGGCATCTCGACTGGGGCCACCCCCAAGCTCGCCCTGCTTACTGACCTGCTGACGACAGGGGCAGGAAGGGGCCTGGGGCCTAAAGAAAGTCCCTCGCACAGAGGACAATTCCCTCAGCCCCTCTCAATCGCCTTCACTCCACGCACTCGTCATCTCACAGCTGGACAAAAATTCTTCCGCAGCACTTTATTTTGGTGTCCTTTCCTTCTCTTTACCTAATCGCTTAACCACCTTCCCACAGGTAACTCCTCTTACTGCATAACATTTACAATTGCTCCGGTGAGGAGAAAAATGAAATATTACCCACGGTACCTTCAGAAAAATGGAGGGATTATTTTGCCCCAATGCGGCGAAGGACTACGTGGTTACGCAAGGTGAGCCTTATTTTCGTGGAGATTTCTGGGAGATGTAGTTTTTTTTTTTATTGCGAAGGCCCGCAGAAAGTAGAGGGACTGAAATCGGTCATGACTATATACTAGCGTCTTCTAAAACATATTCTGTATTCGATGACGGCTGACCTAGCGGGCTCTAACGCCCAAATGGGCCCAGACTTCCCTGCTCTTTTTCTCTGACGCTTAATCGAACCCAAATTTTCCCTCACGCGGGCTCAAGGTCTCGGCAGCCCGCCCCTTACCTTGGCCCCGCCCTCTGCAGCCAATCAGGCACCCTTTAGGTCTCGTCCTCGGGAGGCTGGACCACAGAGAGGAGGGGCCTGGCAGCGACTCCTCCCGCTGGGCTGAGGGAGGCCTGGGGGACGGCAGGGGCTCGTGCGCGCGCGCGTGCTCACAGCTCTAGGAGCGCGGCGGGCGAGCGAGGGCGCGCGCGGAGGGGCGGCGCGCGGGGCCGGGAGGAGGCGGGCAGGCTGGTGGGCTGGGCGGGCGGCGAGCGGCCGGGAGCGCGCGGTGGACTCGGCCGCGGCGAGTAGTTAGTTAGTTGTTGTTAGTCAGTGTCAGTTGCTCGGCGGCGGCGGCGGCCGTGGTCACCAGGAAGGGGACGGGACGGACGGCGATGGTGGTCGCCGCGGCGGCGTGCGCGCCCCTCAGGTAACAGCGGCCCGGCTGCTCCCGTCCCTCGGGTTCCGTTCTCCTCACGCGCCGGCGGTGGGACCAGGGTTGCCGCGGGGTGAGGGCGCTGACCCGGGGGAATCCGGGCGGGGCGGCGCGGCGCGAGGTCTGGGTGGCGCCGCCGCCGGGGCTCTGGCGGCCGGTGCGTCCCGCCCGGCGCGGGCTCTCGCTCCCCTGCCACCCCCGCGCCCTACCGGTGCCGCGCGCCCCCCGCCGCCCCTGCCCCCTCCCTCGGCGGCGGCCCCCAGAGGAAGGAAAGTTGGGACCCGCCGCGAGGGACGCCCCCGGGCGCGGCCGGGAGGCTGCGGGGGAAAGTGAAGCCTGGAGGAGCTGGGCGCGGGGAGGCCGGGGCAGGAAGGGCTGCCCTGGTTCCTGCTGGGTCCGCACGGTCAGCCCGCCCCACACCCGCGAGCATCCGCGCAGCGTCGCCGGCCGCGTCGGGACGGAGCCGGGTGGCTCCCTGCCTGCTGCCTTCGCGCTGCGGCTGGGGAGTCTGCGAGCGTGTGGGCTGGCGGGGTCGTCTGCGGGTTGCGCGTGCTTCGGCCGCTCTCGGTTCGTTTCCTCTCTGTCCTTTGACTCACCCGTTCTTGCAACTTTTCTTTCCGCCCTCGATGGGGACTTGCCGTCTGAACCGCTTCTGCCCCCTCCCCCTTCGTCGCATGCACCATCCGTCTGGGAGCTCGATTTCGATTTTTCCTCCTCTGGCTACGTTAAAGATTGCCGAGAGCACCGGGAGGGACCCTCCTCCCCCGCCTGCCTCCGGCCTGTTAAATGTTACTTTTTGCGATTAGTCGTTTTTTAAAGATCCAAGTTCAGGAATTTGAGAGCTGTGGGATGGAGTTATTGGAAGGCTGGCGTTGAGCGGGTAGTGATGAGTTAGGGGCGAACTATGATTTCATCTTTATTGGCCTTGCTATAAAAAAGCTAATTCGTGTATATTTGTCTCTATTCAATGTGGGAAGATCATACGTTGAATTAAATACTTAAGAGACTTACATAAAAGACTATTTTTAGGTCATTGGATGATGATGCCTTTCACCTGAATTGGGATTGCCTTGAGGATTCTGTTTTTGGGCCTACCTACTGATTTTTGTTCAGCCACAGCGTCTTTTTTTTCCCTGATAAATGAAGTGATGTAGTGATGTGTGTAGTCAGAGAACCCATATTGCTCTCTGCAGTGTGGAAGTGAAAAACGCGAATTATCCTCAGGGGTGAAACTTTCCATGAGCAATCTTGGATACTCACTTCATGATGGCTTCTCCTGTAATCTCAGAGCATTTCTAGATAGCTCAATTCACTGACGACCCTAATACCTTCCGACTTGCCTGGCACTTCTCTTTGGTGACTTGTTTAGTAAACTATAATGGCAGATATGGTACATTTACTTGGCTTCAAAGATGAGGGTTGTAGCCTCAGTCCAGAGATGAACAGTTAACAATGGAAGTAGAATTAATAGCATTGCTAGTGAGTTTTGGATATGACCAACTCACAAACTATGTGAAAAAACAAACATACCCTTTTCATTGCTGTCAGAGAGAGAAAGGGAAATATTTTATCATGTCTCTATTTTGGAGTCTCTAACATGACTATATTGTGTGGGAAAAAACGTCAAATTATTTTCTTTAAGGCTTTTTAATGTGTGTTCCTTCTCTTCCCTCACTACCTCTCACCCCCGCCCTAGTTTAGGGGCCAAAATTTAGGTGAGGCTGTGTTCTAGGGTTGGAAGAGAAGTGTTTTGGTGAAAGAAAAAGATAAGATCACTTTGAACTATTATGCTTCCACAACTATTCGCTTTATCCAGTTGATAGTATACAGAAATTTCCACAATAATGTTTGTGTAGCCTATTAACATTCAAAATTCATTTTTAAGGATCTACCCTGAAGGCCCATAAAGAAATGATGCCACTTCATAACTGTTTCCTGACAATCACATTAAAAATGTTCCTGGAATGCATTATGCGTGTACTCATATAAACATTTATCTTTGTACATTTATGGTAATGTAAATATTTAAGTCTGAGAGCTTAAAAACTTTTATTTGCTTATTTGCATACATGTTTTTCAGCATCTAGCAATGCCAACCATATTTGCAAATAAGCATCGCTATAAATTCATGCTTTGGCACATTTCGTATAATAACTCTTCTAAATTGCTCCATGGTGAAGCATCATGAGATTAGCATTTGCTTCATGAGAGAGATTTGCTGTTGTTTTTAACTGTACTGATGTGCTGTTTAAGTGGAACAGGTGCTGAGCCTTAGCCGTTTGTGTTGATACCTGCCAAATCATACCCTTTTGTTGGATGGGTTGTTTAAGTAATTTAGGGACCAAACTGTGGCCCCTGGCATGCCAAGTGTGAGTTCAAGGCTCCATATCAATGTTGCAAATCCCTGTTTTCACTGTAAGAGGCAGATGTGTATGATGAGCTTTATTCTGTCATTTGCTGATCTCTTTTTTTTTTTTTTTTTTTTTTTTTGAGACGGAGTTTTGCTCTTGTTACCCAGGCTGGAGTGCAATGGCCTGATCTCGGCTCACCGCAACCTCCACCTCCTGGGTTCAGGCAATTCTCCTGCCTCAGCCTCCTGAGTAGCTGGGATTACAGGCACGCGCGACCATGCCCAGCTAATTTTTGTATTTTTAGTAGAGACGGGGTTTCACCATGTTGACCAGGATGGTCTCGATCTCTTGACCTTGTGATCCACCCGTCTCGGCCTCCCAAAGTGCTGGGATTACAGGCTTAAGCCACCGCGCCCGGCCTATTTGCTGATCTCTTTACTGTGATTCCACCCTTGCCCCCCTTCCCCCCGCCCCCAAACACATACACACTATCCTTCCCAGTCCTTTCATTACTAAAGCTGCTGGTACAGCTTAGGCTCCCTCAAGGCTGATTTGTTTTCCTGCTGGAACTAGAAATTCTAGTAACCTTCAGGCCAGGCATAGTTTACATTTGTTTGACAAATGTTTGAGTACCTTTTTTTTTTTTTTTTTTTTGAGGTGGAGTCTCGCTCTGTCACCCACACTGGAGTGCAGTGGTGCGATCTTGGTTAACTGCAACATCCGCCTCCTGGGTTCAAGCAGTTCTCCCGCCCCAGTCTCTTGTGTAGCTGGGGCTACAAGTGCCCACCACCACGCCCAGCTAATTTTTTTTTTTTTTTGAGATGGAATCTTGCTCAGTTGCCAGGCTGGAGTGTAGTGGTGCAATCTTGGCTCACTGGAATCTCCGCCTCCCCGGTTCAAGCAATTCTCCTGCCTCAGCCTCCTGAGCAGCTGGGACTACAGGTGCGCCCCACCACGCCCAGCTAATTTTTTGTATTTTTAGTAGAGACTGGGTTTCACCATGTTGGCCAGGATGGTGTCCATCTATTGACCTCATGATCTGCTCACCTCAGCCTCACAAAGTGCTGGGATTATAGGTGTCATCCACTGTGCCTGGCCAATTTTTGTATTTTTGGTAGAGATGGGGTTTCACCATGTTGGCCAGGATGATCTCACTCTCTTGACCTGATGATCTGCCTCCCAAAGTGCTGGGATTACAGGCGTGAGCCACTGAGCCTGGCCTTGAGTACCTTTGAAGTGCCAGGCATGGTGGTAGGTAGGACCTGAGTATTATAGAATATAAGATTCCTTTTTGCAAGAAGCTTACAGTTGAAGAAGAGAAGATAGGTGATAATCAATAATTATAGTATGACAGGGGTGTGCACACATTCCTATGGATGGAAGCACAGAGGAGGGATAGCTGACTCAGAGTTGGGGGGATGGGGGAAGAGTGTCTAGAATGCATCCTAGAGTGCTACCTGAGCTAATCTTGAATAATAGGTAAGAGTTAACTTGGTCCAGAAAGAGGGAAAGTACATATTATACTAGTGCTGCCCTATAGAAATTTAATACAAGCCACAAATAGAAGTCATGTATACAATTTAAAATTTTCTAGTAACCACATTTTAAAAAGTAAAAAGTGAAATTAATTTTAATAATGTAATTTAACTCAGTATATCAAAATATTATTTTAACATTCATTCAGTATAAAAAGTAATATTGAAATACGGCATTTCCATTTCGAACTGTCTTCAGAATCCAGTGCATAATTTTATACCGTCTTTAGAATCTGTTCTGTAGTTTACACTTAGAGCACATCTCAATTTGGACAACTACATTCACATACTCTGTAGCCCCAGGTGAGTGGACAGCAACAGCACAGCATTAGAACAGGGGTGAATGAAGTAATAAGCCAAATCAATGATTGTCTTGTGAACCAAGTGAAGGAACTTTAACTTAATTCCGAAGGTTGTGGGGCTTTAGTGGGGGGGAAAAATTAAGCTTTGCTATGGTAGAATCAGATTTGTATTTTAGACACGTCATTTTGACAGTGAAGTGAATGTTGAATTAGAGAGGGACAAAACTGGAAGCAAGGACCAGTTAGGAAGCTACTCCTGGTGAGAAATGAAGAGTAAGAAGGGAGTGGCTATATGAGAGGTTTAGGAAGTATTAACGGGACAGGATAAATCTATTTAGATTATAGAATTGAGCAAGATTGAAGATTTTGAATGATTCCTACATTTCTGTTGTGATCTGCTGAGTAGATTGGGCAAGCAGCTGAAGAGAAGCCAACCATCTGTGCCAGACATACCAAAGATGAAAAAAGGAAACAGATTTGTCGTGGAAGCTGAGGGAGAATATTTCAAGGACTAAGAGTGATCAACCGTGTATCCTGCCTCCAAAAGGACAAGTAAGATGGAGACTGAATAAAGTCTGTGAGACTTGGTGATTAAGATGTCTTTTGTAACTTTAGCTAGAGCACTCAGCTACATTGTATTGCATGGGGGTGGGTGTTGAAAAGTGAATGACAACTGTAAGTGTAGCTAATTGAGAGGGATACAATGTTTTCAACAGAGGAGCTGAAGGAGTCTGTAAGTAGGAGGAGATGCTTGGGATTTAGAGAAGTTTGCCTTTTTTTACAAAGAGAATCTTGGACATGCTTAATGTGAACCGGGAAAGAACCAATGGAGAGGAAAAAACTGAAGAAGGGTGTATATATGTGTGTTTGATGGGGGTAGGAGACTGGCTGGTGGATGGAGGCAAGGATTTGAAGGTAATAGGAAGGAATGGGATCCAGGGCATAGGTGGAGAAATTGCCCTTGAGTAGAAGGTAGTCTCACTTTTCCAGTGAGTGGAAAGGAAGGAGATGGATGGCAGTGTAAATAAGTTTATAACTGACAGGGCAGGAAGGAAGAGTTGATATCCTGTCTTCTGTAATTTTTGATCATCTGCTAAGAGTGAAGGGAATATGGTAGAATAGGGGATCTTAAGCAGTGTATGTGAGGCCAAGTGCTGTGGCATATTCCTGTAGTTCCATCTACTCAGGAGACTGAGGCAGGAGGATCACTTGAACCCAGGAGTTCAAAACCAGCCTGGGCAACATAACAAGACCTCCATCTCTTAATATAAAACAGACAAAAAGTTAAGGTAAAATTAATCCACCCCTTTGAAAGGAATGGAAAAAAAAAAAAAAGACAGTCTATAGTTTATACATACTCTAAACAGCTTCCAAGGGAGTGGCTAGAGGGGATGGGGGTGGAGGTAAGGGAGAGAGAGGTAGACAGACAGACACATGACTAGGAAACTGAAGAAGGATTGTTAATCAGCATTGAGAACCTGTTTATTCCAGATTGTGGACCTCACATTTGTAGCAGTACCAATTTCCATGGTTGATTTTTCTCCAGCAGTGAGTGATGAGACTATCTGAAGAAACTATTTAATACTCACAAGAACCTTATGAGTTACATATTGTTACTGTTACTCTCCTTGTTTGTAAGATAAACAATTCAGGTTTAAATCCTGCCCAGGTTGTTATCCCCTGCTTTGTAGGTATCTGTTTGGTATAGATATCTGAAGGACAGTTGGTTGAGGGAATTAATGAAATTGAGTGTTGTAACTTTACTGAAGAACTGTGGAGTCCTTGGATCATGAGCTGGATGCCTTGAAGGAGGTGATCCGATTGGAAGAAAATGAGGAGCATGAGTTGCTAGAGGTCAGTGTGAAGCTGAAGAGCAAATGAGGAGCAATAATAATAGCTTTTATTTATAGATTACCTCCTATATGCTAGACACTTTAATACCTAATTCTGATCCTAATGCTAACTCAGTGTTGTTATTTACCTTATATTCTTTCCTTTGCTGTCCTTCAGATGAAGAAACTGAGGATTAGAGAGGTTAAATAACATATTCAGACACACTGTCAAGTGATGGGAACCAGGATTCAAAGCCCATTCTTTCTTCTCCAAACCATGTTGTTTTCAAGTTGGAGGATAAGATAGAAAATACAGTAATAGGGCTTGGCATAGTGGCTCATGCCTGTAATCCCAGCACTTTGGGAGGCCAAGGTGGGTTGAGGTCAGGACTTCAAGATCAGTCTGGGCAACATGGTGAAATCTCGTATCTTACAAAAAAAAAATACAAAAAATTAGCTGGGCACACCTGTAGTCCCACCTACTCAGGAAACTGAGGTGGGAGGATTGCTTGAGCCTGGGAGGTCGAATCTGCAGTGAACTGTGTGATTGCACCACTGCGCTCCAGCCTGGGTGACAGAGCAAGACTCTGTCTCCAAAAATAAAGAAAAGAAAAGAAAGGAAGAATATGCAGGCCAGGTGTTGTGGCTTATTCCTATAATCCCAGAGCTATGGGAGGCTGAAGTGGGAAAATTGTCTTGAGTCTTGGAGTTCCAGACTAGCCTAGGCAACATAGGGAGACCTCATCTCCAAAAACAATAAATTAGCCGGGTGTGATGGCACGTGCCTGTGGGTCCAGCTACTTAGGAGGCTGAGGTGAGAGGATCACTTGAGCCTGGGTGGTAGAGGCTGTAGTGAGCCATTGTTGCACCACTGCATCCCAGTCCAGGCAACAGAGTAAGACTCTATCTCAAAAAACCAAACAAAATCTGCTGCTCTATACTCCTCACCTGGGTTCCTCTAATGTTAACATCCTACATAACCATGGTACATTTATCAAGCTAAGAAATTAGTATTGGTACAATGCTTCAACCAAACTTCAGACTTCTTATATATTTTACCAGTTTTTCCTAATATCCTTTTTCCATTCTGTTATCTAAACCATGATACTACATTGCTATAGTTGTCTTCTTTGTCTCTTCCAATGTGTGGCAGTTTCTTGGTCTTGTCTTTTATAACCTTGACACAGGTATTTTGTAGAATGTTCCTCAATTTAGGTTTGTCTGATGTTTTCTCATGATTAGATTGGGGTTATGGATTTTGGGGGAGAATACCATAGAGCTGAAGTGCCCTTATTATTTCATACAGGAGGTACATGATATCAAATAATTTATCACTTGTGATCACTGTTAAGGTGGTTTCTGACAGGTTTGTCCACTGTAAAGTTATATTTTTCCCTTCCCATAGTCCATGCACTGGAAGCAGGTTACTAAGTGTAGCCCACACTTAAGAGGATGGGAATTAAACTCCACTTCCTGGAGGGAGAAGTATAAAAGAATTTGTGGACATATATTAAAACCACCACAGTAATTGGAAAATATTTTGAGGGAGCTACTTTGAGGCTTTGCCAGTATCCTGTTTCTGCTCACTAATTTTAGCATTCATTAATAGATCTTGCCTGCAGCAATTATTGCTATGGGTTCTGAAGATACTTTTTTTATTTTCCTCTTCTTTCTACATTTATTAATTGGAATTCTTCTATAAGGAAGGTTTGTCCTGTCTCATCTATCTAATCATTTATTTCCGTTCAAATCCATATTTATTTATTTCATTCTTAGTATTAGAATTAAATGCTATTTTTATTTTGCTGCCCAAATTATTCCACTTTTGGGCCCTGGGAGCTCTTTTAGGTATACTTTCTGGCATATTTCTATTCTTTTTTTATGTGTATATATGTGCACACTTCTTTACTCTCTGGCACTACCTCATGCTTCAGGTTCATCTTGTTTATTTTCCTGTCCCAGCCCGAGAATCAATTACTTATCCAAGGAGCCTTGGTTCATTTCTTGGGAGGATGGTATTTTGAAGCCAAGATCTGGATGCTAGATGTGCTCATTGCCATAGAGTATCATTGCTCCTAGACTTTATCAGTGGACAGATAGGAAATGCATGTATGTATACTAATCCATGTCGCCACATACAGTTATTTAAAAATCTGATTTCTGTATATTAAAATATAAATATACTCATACTAATTTTCTGTGCCTATAACTGAATATGTTTTGATACAAATAGGTTTACTGATGGATTGAATGTGGAATATGAAAAGAAAAGAGTAATGGATCACTCTAAGGTTTTTGACTTCAGCAACTGGAAGGATAGAGTTGTCATTGATAGAGATGAGGAAGACTTGAGGACAGTGCAGAGCAGATTTCTGGGGAGAGTTTAGGAGTTCTGTTCCAGACTGGTGAGTTTTTGAGATGTCTAATAGACATGATAATTGATAAGAGATACAAAGTCTGCAGTTGAACATAGAAATCTAGAGTTCAGAGAATAATGGTCCAGGTTACATTTGGGACTTGTCAGTGTAGATTAGATCTCCTGAGGAGTGAGGGTAGCTAAAGAAGAGATTTAAGGACTGGCCCATGGGGCATTCCAGTCAGAGAGATAAGGAGGAGCAATTCTACATAATGATAAGGGCTGAGGTGTGGTTATAGGATGGATTTTATATCATTAATAAACACTTAATACCTATTATTTGCAAGATACCAAGTTGTATTTGGGGTTAACATCACTCCCTCCATAAATTTATAGTGTAGGATGAAACAAATTACAGACTTAAAAAGACAATAGCAGTAGAAGGTCATATACCTGATAATGATAACGATATAATGTACTAGGGGCTGGGTGTGGTGGCTCATGCCTGTAATCCCAGCTGTTTTGGAGGCTGAGACGGGAGGATCACTTGAGGCCAGGAATTTGAGACCAGACTGGGCAATATAGTGAGACCAACCTCCATTCCCCATCTCTACAAAAAGTAAAAAAAAAAAAAAAAAAAAAAAAAAAAAAAAAATTAGCTGGATGTGCTGGCCTGTTTTAGCTACTCAAGTGGTTGAGGCAGGAGGATCGCTTGAGTCCAGGAGTTCAAGGCTGCAGTGAGCTATGATCGCACCACTGCAGTCTAGCCTGGGTAACATCGCAAGACTGTCTCTTAAAAAAAAAAAAGATATAAAGTACTAATGAAGCTTGTTAGAGAATGTGGACATAAGAAACTATGAACTCAAATACGTGCCAGTGATATTTAAAGACTAATGTAAGCATGTGTCAGTCAAGAAACTTGTCGAGGCTTCATGTACACACTAGTAATTATCAACCAGTAGAAGTTTCTCCATATGTTGACCTTGGTTTCAGAGGTTGTTTCTGTTCTTGCTCCCTTTCCATTATAAGGTCTTGGGTGGGTAATTGTGCCTGTAGTCATTGGCTATCAATTAAGCCACTCTGAACTGGTGAGGAGTGTTTCTACTGCACTCACCTTTTTAACTTTTGGCTCTCTGCTACCTTTTCACAATCAATAGAATTTGACTTCAGACTCCATACACTCTGGGAGCATTTGATTGTATGGAAAATACAAGTAGGGCTGTAAATCAAGCAGGGTTGGCCTTACCATCTTCTGTGAATATAGGTTTTTTTTTTTTTTTTTTAAACTACTTCTTTCACATGTGGTCTTAGACATTCACATTTATCATCTGGTTATTAAAGTCAAACCCAAAATAACAATTTTAGAATTTTAAAAATAATTAAAACATGTAGCCTGGTAAGCCAAAGTTTTAGTACAACATTTTAATTTCAACCCCTTTGCATTAAAAATAGGTAGGCTTTTATTGCCAGCTGATAAGAGGTGGTGGCATGGCATGAGGAAGGCAAATAGCACCTATCTAGTAATTATGTGTCAGTCACTCTTTAGGAACTACAAGAAAAATAACAGGTGTATCTACTTTGTAGGATAGGGGGCAGATAATTGCAGGATTCCATTCTCATTTCTACCTCCGAATGCTTGACAAAGCTGTTAACCATTTTTATGTACCAGTATGTTGTATTTATTGTGAGAAGTCTGAGCATATTTATATGCTGAGTGGAAAGAGCCTATGCATTGAGTGGAGACTGTGTCTTATTAGCACAATTCCTAGCAAGTAGTGTATATTCAGATGTTTGTTGAATGAAGGATTTCCATAAGCTACTTGACCCTTATAAAATAAGACATGAAGATTTATTTAGCTTGTTCAAGAATGCTTAAGATATTTAAAATTTGCATTGTTTAAGTCAGAGTTAGTGCAAAACAAAATAAATCCGTAAGGTAACGTATTAATTTTAGGACAAGCCAAAAAAATAAAACCACTCTGTAAAAACATGATTACGGCGGGCTGCGGTGGCTCATGCCTGTAATCCCAACACTTTGGGAGGCTGAGGCAGGTGGATCACCTGAGATTGGGAGTTTGAGACCACCCTGACCAACATGGAGAAAAAACTCCGTCTGTATTAAAAATACAAAATTAGCTACGCTTGGTGGTGCATGCATATGATCCTAAGCTGCTTGGGAGGCTGAGGCAGGAGAATCGCTTGAACTTGGGAGGCGGAGGTTGTGGTGACCCGAGATCATGCCATTGCACTCCAGCCTGGGCAACAAGAGCGAAACTCTGTCTCAACCAAACGAAACATGATCACTGTCTTTCAAGTAGCTCATAAACTTACCCTCCAAGAATAGTCAAGAATTATAGTTCAGAAGTCACACACTGCCTGGATTTGAATCCTAGCTCAACCACTTCCTGGCCATGTGACTTTACGTTAGCTTCTTAACTGTGCTTCACTTTCTTTTTTTTTTTTTTTTTTTTTTTTTTTTTTTTTTTTTTTTTTTTTTTTTTTTTTTGAGACGGAGTTTCGCTCTTGTTACCCAGGCTGGAGTGCAATGGCGCGATCTCGGCTCACCGCAACCTCCGCCTCCTGGGTTCAGGCAATTCTCCTGCCTCAGCCTCCTGAGTAGCTGGGATTACAGGCACGCGCCACCATGCCCAGATAATTTTTTTGTATTAGTAGAGACGGGGTTTCACCATGTTGACCAGGATGGTCTCGATCTCTTGACCTCGTGATCCACCCGCCTCGGCCTCCCAAAGTGCTGGGATTACAGGCTTGAGCCACCGCGCCCGGCCTCACTTTCTTCATTTGTAAAATAAGGATAATATTTGTACTTACTTTATGGGGTTGTGAGGTGTAATTACAATATATGTCATGCATAAATACAAGTGTTCAGTTTTTAACTGTTGTTCTAAAAATGCTGAGAGACTAGTATCTTAAAGTTAAGGTTAAAATTTTTTCAAAATTGCATATGCTGAGTGTTAAAACAAATCCCTTTGTGAACAAGAAAAAGCACTGACAAAGTATGCCAGTATACTCATAATGATGTGTTGAGATAGTGAATAATGGATTTTCTACTTTTTGCTATCTCCATTTTTTCTTTTATTTGTTGAGCAGATTTTTATTAAATGGTCAACTATAAGTCAAACACTGAACTTTCATGAGCATATTACTTTCTGAGAGTAAGCAACATTGTGGTTAAGATCATGGATTTGGGACCCAGACTGCCTGGAGTTGAATATCATCTCTATCACTTACTAGTTTTGTGACCTTGGAAAAATCACTTTCTTTCTCGGTGCCTTAGTTTTCTTACCTGTAAAATGGGGAAAATGATAGCACCAATCTCAGAGGGTTTTTAATGAGCTCATATTTGAAAGTACTTAAAATAATGCCTGAAGCATAGTATCACATGTGTGCTAAATATAAAAAATGATAGAAATATTTCATATTTCTATGTAATATATAATATGCATATGTAATAAGTCATATGAATATGTAATATGTAAATGAAAGATTTAAATTTTCTATATTTATACTTTCACTCGCATTGACAGAAGCACTTTAATTGTTTAAAGTTAGGGTCCCTCCTTAATTTTCAATGTAGATTCAGTACTTTTGTTATAAGGGAAGATGCCATGGTACAACTCCTAAATATTTTTGTTATTGTTTGTTTGTTTTTTTGAGATGAGGTCTCACTCTGTTGCTTAGGCTGGAGTGCAGTGACATGATCATGGCTCACTGCAGACTTGACTTCCTGGGCCCAAATGATCCTCTCACCTAAACCTCCTGAGTAATGGGGACCACAGGTGCATGCACCACGTCCGGCTAATCTTTAAATTATTTTGTGGAAACAGACTTTTCCTGCGTTGCCCAGGATGATCTCGAACTTCTGGGATCAGGTACTCCTCCTGCCTCAGCCTCTCAAAAGTGCTGGGATTTCAGGCATGAGCCATCATGTCCTGCTTCAACTCTTACATATTTTGGAATAATGAGTTGAATATTTCAAGTACTGAAAAACTGCCTTCTATCTAGATGTGCTATAGTATTTGTAGATTTTATTTGGGTATGAAGTAGTTTTTTAATTGTGGGGGCTTATGTGAAAGAAGAGTTAAGGCATTGCAGAAACAGTAGAAAGCATCTTCCTAATGCCAGTTCTCTCCTTCACTCAAAAAAATTGTTTCTGTAGCAATATTCCTAGACTTCTTTTTTTTAAATTTTATTTATTTTTATTTCAGTAAGTTTTCAGGGAACAGGTGGTGCTTGGTTACACAGATAAGTTCTTTAGTGGTGATTTCTGAGATTATGGGGCACCCATTACTGAGCAGCATACACTGTAACCAGTGCGTAACTCTCACCCCCGTCCAACCCTTCCCCCTGAGTCCCCAGAGTCCATTGTATCATTCTTACGCCTTTGCATCCTCAATCTTAGCCCCCACTTAGAAGTGAGAACTTATGAGTTCTCAGGTTTTCCATTCCTGAGTTACTTAACTAGAATAATGGTCTCCAATTCCATCCACGTTGCTGAGAATGCTTTCTCTTTATCAATTTGGATGTTCCTTTTTATGGCTGAGTAGTATTCCAGGGTATATATATGCCACATTTTCTTTATCTACTCATTGATTGATGGATGTTTGGGCTGGCTCCATATTTTTTGGAATTGCAAATTGTGTTGCTATAAACACGCACATGCAAATGTCTTTTTCATATAATGACTTCTTTTTCTCTGGGTAGATAGGAGTGGGATTACTGGATCAAATGATAGATCTACTTTTAGTTCTTTAAGGAATCTCCATACTGTTTTCCATAGTGGTTGTATTAATTTACATTCCCACCAGCAGTGTAAAAGTGTTCCCTTTCACCACATCTGCACCAACATCCATTATTTTTTATTTTTTGATTATGGCCATTCTTGCAGGAGTAAGGTGATACTGCATTGTGGTTTTGATTTGCATTTCCCTGATCATTAGTGATGTTGAGCATTTTTTCATGTTTGTTGGCCATTTGTATATCTTCTTTTGAGAATTGTCTATTCATGTCCTCAGCCCACTTTTGATGGCATTTTTTTTCTTCCTGATTTGTTTGAGTTCCACATAGATTCTGGATTTTAGTCTTTTCTTGGATGCATAGTTTGCAAAGATTTTCTCCCACTCTGTGGTTGTCTGTTTACTCTGCTGGTTCTTTTGCTATGCAGAAGTTTTTTAGTTTAATTGAGTCCCACCTGTTTATCTTTGTTTTTGTTGCATTTGCTTTTGGGTTATTGGACATGAAGTCTTCGCCTAAGCCAATATCTAGAAAGGTTTTTCTGATATTATCTTCTAGAATTTTTAGGGTTTCAGACCTTAGATGTAAGTCTTTGATCCATCTTGTGTTGATTTTGTATAAGGTGAGAGATAAGGATCCAGTTTCATTCTTTTATATGTGGCTAGCCAATTATCCCAGCACCACTTGTTGAATAGGGTGTCCTTTTTCCACTTTATGTTTTTGTTTGCTTTGTCAAAGATTGGTTGGCTGTAAGTATTTGGCTTTATTTCTCGGTTCTCTATTCTGTTCAAATTGGTCTATGTGCGTATTTTTACACCAGTACCAGGCTGTTTTTGGTGACTATAGCCTTATAGTATGGTTTGAAGTTGGGTAATGTGACACCTCCAGATTTGTTCTTTTTGCTTAGTCTTGCTTTGGCTGTGTGGGCTCTTTTTTGGTTCCATATGAAGTTTAGGATCATTTTTTTCTAGTTCTGTGATGAATGGTGGTGGTATTTTGATGGGAATAGCATTGAATTTGTTGATTGCTTTTGGTAGTATAGTCATTTTCACAGTATTGATTCTGCCCATCCACAAGCATAGGTTGTGTTTTCATTTGTTTGTGTTGTCTATGGTTTCTTTCAGCAGTGTTTTAGTTTTACTTGTAGAAGACTTTCACCTCCTTGGTTAGGTATATTCCTAAGTATTTTATGTTAGTTTTTGCAGCTATTGTAAAAGTAGGTTGCGTTCTTCATTTGATTCTCAGCTGGATCGCTGTTGGTATATAGCAGTGCTACTGATTTGTGTACATTGATTTTGTATCCTGAAACATTACTGAATTTATTTATCAGATATAGGAGCTTTTTAGATGAGTCTTTAGGGTTTTCCAGGTATAGGATTATATCATCAGTGAACAGTGACAAGTTTCACTTCCTCTGTATCCGTTTGGATGCCCTTTATTTCTTTCTCTTGTCTGGTTGCTCTGGCTAGGCTAGGCTGTTTTGTGTTATTTGCCTCTTGGGATCTGGCTGCATCCATATTGCTAAACCTCAAAACTAAATACTTGGAGTAAACCGTTGGGTCTTAATTCAACTATTGGTCCTGAAGTTAAAAGAGCTTGTTTCCAGATTCAGTGAGAAAGGTATTATAATCTAAGAGTGATATGAAAGAGGAAAAACCTATAGTTTGATAACATTTTCTCTTCTATGCAGTATGACAGCAAATTTAAATGGTTTCTTATGTACCTCTGCCCATACAAATGTACCTTGTGAAATGGTATTGTCAGTGAATATGTAAATTACACCATCAGCAGCATAGAAATAATTGATAGATACAGTGGTTTCTAAATTAGGGAGTTAAACCTCTGAGTTCCTTAATTATTGACTTAGATTTTATTTCACATATTTTAAAATTAAATATATATAAATAAAATTTGAATCTTATAAATGCAACTTGTAGTTGTCAGTTTTGTATTTCAAATGTCTAGCAAAAAATCTTGTCATCTAGGAAAGGATATGTTTTGTATTCTTTTGTAAAAGGCAATGGCACTAAGGAGTGAATGCTGATCTTCTCTTATCTTCTATGGGCCTGCATGGTCTGGATTTTTATGGACTTCCTGTCTTACTAGGAGACTGAGTCCTGCTATATGCAACAACTTTCTTCTAATTTTCTCTGTCCTTTTTGGCTGAAGGTCTGAAGTGGAGTTTGATACTGCATATTATACTACACATCTTTTAAAAATTAATAGCTTTTGGGCCGGGCTTGGTGGCTCATGCCTGTAATCCCAGCACTTTGGGAGGCCAGGGTGGGCAGATCATGGGGTCAAGAGATATAGACCATCCTGGCCAACATGGTGAAACCCTGTCTCTCCTAAAAATACAAAAACTAACTGGGTGTGTTGGCAGATGCCTGTAGTCCCAGCTACTCAGGAGGCTGAGGCAGGAGAATTGCTTGAACCCAGGAGGCGGAGGTTGCAGTGAGCCAAGATTGTGCCACTGCACTCCAGGCTGATGACAAGGTGATGCTGCGTCTCAAAAAAAATAATAATAGCTTTTGTGGTAGAAATATGGTTCATTTTTATTGTAGAAAAGTTAGAAAAATATAGAATAAGTAAAAAGGAGAAAATCTGTCATTCTATGATCCAGAAATAACTAGTGCTAATAATAGTGCCCTTCTCCTCAGTCTTTTTGTGTCTATGTACATGTTAAAATATCTAATTGACCTCGGCCGAGTGCAGTGGCTCACGTGAGCCTCTAATCCCAGCACTTTGGGAGACTGAGGCAGGTGGATCATGAGGTCAGGAGATCAAGACCATCCTGGTCAACATGTGAAACCCCGTCTCTAATAAAAGACAAAAAATTAGCCAGTGTGGTGGCATGCGCCTGTAGTCCCAGCTACTCAGGAGGCTGAGGCAAGGGAATCACTTGAACCTGGGAGTCGGAGATTGCAGTGAGCTGAGATTGCGCCACTGTACTCCAGCCTGGCAACAGAGGAAGACTCTGTCTCAAAAAAAAAAAAAAAAAATTTAATTGATCTCATATACATAAAAAAGGGATATAGTTCATGTATCAGTTGTACTGAATGCAGTAAAGCGGTCACATTGTGAAAGGCATACAGGAGCTGAGACCGATTGAGGAGAGAGCAGCTGTTTACTGCAGAAATTGGCATTTCTCTTTTTTTCATATTGCTAAGCTACATTCCATAAGTTGAATACATATTGAAGCAGCAGTACCTTTAATAATCTGATAACCTGCTCTTTTTTTTTCTGATAATGTATCATGGACTTTATCTTTAATAAATCCTATCTCCTCCTCCTCCTATGATCATTCTCCAATGTATTGAGAACTGGCAATCATATAGAATATATTAGGGGGAGAGACTATAGTCTCAAAGAATATGTCTCAAATCTCTTGGGTATATATTACAGCAGTGCTGTCCAATAGAAATAGTGTAAACCACATATGTAATTTCAAATTTTCTAGTAGCCACATTAAAAAAAGTACAAAGAAGAAGGTGAAATTAATTTTAATGATATATTTTATTCTAGTATAAATAGCATATTGCAACATGCCATCAATATAATCAATTATTGAGATATTTTACATTCCATTTTTTCTACTATCTTCCAAATCCAGTGCATATTTTCCACTTAAAGCCATCTCACTTCAGACTAGTTGCATTTCAAATGCTTAGTAGCCACAGGTAGCTAGTATTAACACAGTCCTAGACCGTGGAATTTCTCCCCATAAGATGCAATAAAATATCACTTTGCAGGTATTCTGGAGGGATATGTGAGAAGAAAACAACAAAGCCAAGTTACACCATGGATCCTGAGCACTCACTTTGTGGTGTCTCACAAGATGTTAAACCTTTGCCTTAATAAAATTAGATATTTCTCTATTTATGGACCTTGATGTCACACAACAGTGTTAAATTTGTAATTGTCTAAAGGCCTACTGGATGTATAATTTGCAATAACTGTCAGAATGGTCAATAAAATGGATTGTATAGTCTAAGATTCTGCTTTTAACTATCAGGTGCTATGCTCATTACCTGGGTGATGAAATAATCTGTGCACCAAACCCCTGTGACACGCAATTTACCCATGTAACAAACCCATACATGTACCCCGAACCTAAAATAAAAGTTGGAAATAAAACAAAGTCATTCTGTTTCTAAAATGAATTTGTGGCATTCTAATAAATATGCAGCATGGTCATAAAGGTTAGTGATATAAACTGAATATAATAGAATATAATTGAATAAGCTTTGCTTTTAATTGAGTTTGTGGTCATGTGAAAAATATTCCTTAACATCTTAGGCTTTATCTTGTTCTGTAAGATAGAGACAGTCCTGCCTTTTTTCTTTTCTTTTTTTTTTGAGATAGAGTCTCAGTCTGTTGCCAGGCCGGAGTGCAGTGGTGTGATCTCAGCTCACTGCAACCTCCAACTCCCTGGTTCAAGCAATTCTCCTGCCTCAGCCTCTCAAGTAGCTGGGATTACAAGCACACGCCCCCATACTCAGCTTTTTGTATTTTCAATAGAGCCTGTGTTTCACCATGTTGACCAGGATGGTCTCAATCTCCTGACCTTGTGATCCACCCACCTCGGCCTCCCAAAGTGCTGGGATTACAGACATAAGCCACTGCGCCCGGCCTCCCTTTTTTCTTAACATGGTTTTGACTGTCGAATGAGATGAATGGAAACTAAAGGGATGTGTCTTATTCATTTTCATGTCCCCACAACTTAGTATAGGGTATGATATATGGACAGCCAATAAATATGGACTCAGAGGCTGAATATATATGAAAGAACTTTCTAAATAAGTATGCTGCCAGTGGAAACTATTATTACTGTACTTGATTTGTACCATTTCTTATTTAAATTCTTTACTGGAATGCGAGATCTTTTTTTTTTCTTTCTTTTTTTGTTGAGATGGAGGCTTATCTGGTTGCCAGGCTAGAGTGCAGTGGCATGATCTTGACTACTGCAACCTCCACCTCCTGGGTTCAAGCGATTCTCCTGCCTCAGCCTCCTGAGTATCTGGGACTACAAGCGCAAGTTACCATTCACAGCTAAATTTTGTATTTTTAGTAGAGACGGGGTTTTACCATGTTGGCCAGGATGGTCTCAGTCTCTTGACCTAGTGATCTGCCCACCTCGGCCTCCCAAAGTGCTGGGATTACAGGCATGAGCCACCGCACCTGGCCATGAGAACTCTTTAATAATTATTTGCCTGTAAAATCAATAAGTAAGGTTGCCTATTGTGGTTGTAGTTTTACTTACTTGTAATATTTTGTTCATCAAATATTGGCTGTAAATAAATATATTTCTAAAAACATGTTGTTTTATTTTAAAAGATGTTTAGCACTTAAATGTCTCTACTTTTCTTCAGAGTAAACAATTAAAAATCTTTTTGTTGGTATTGGGAGATAGACTTGACGGCTTTCACCCTTCACAGTCAGCAGTATTTGAGAGCCAAATACAATCTCATTGGAGGGCAAAATGATGGAGGCAAAGTAACAACATTTTAAATACTAGAATATGGTGCTACTAACCAGAAAAAGCCCCAATTTAGAAAGAGTTTCTTATTTCTATAATGATGAGAGAAACTCTTTCTTTTTCTTCTGAAATGGGATGCAACATTTTATCATTGCTTAGAGTGGAAGTATAACAAAATCATAATGCAAGAGCAAATAATGTCTACCCAGAACCGCATTTCAAAGTGATCATGAAAACATTAGCTTTTTCTAGCCTCAGCTATGAGTTTCTGCAATTGCCCACTCACTGAGTCATCTGTAGCAATTGAAAGTTTAGATATTTTCCATTTGTTAGGGTATCTTTTTTCATACAAAGTGGCTTTTATCTATCCTTAATGAAGTAAGCCAGACGCATATAAAATGGCATGTGCAGCATGAACATCTGCTTTATTGTTTCCTAGGAGTAAGTGAACTTTAGGAAGCAGTTGGATATTATCAGTGTAGTAGGAACCGTTAACTAAACGATACACTCTGGGAGTAGTTGGCACAATTTTCTGTTTTCACCATATTCCCCGACTTGTACCTTCACTCAAAACTGGAGCATATCTTTCAGTATTTGATGATAGAAAAATAATCAGATTAAACTTGATTTTTTCCTCTTTCTTCACATGCTAATTACATACTAATAATTTTAACATGTAATATTTTAAATATTGAGAAAATATAGCACATGTTACTAAAAGATATGCAGTGGCATTGAAGACCATTTGACCAAATAAATGGGTGACATGTTGAAATAATTGGTCTTATTTAAAGAGGAGAAGAGGGAACTTGCCTCTTTTCATTTGATTTCTTCCCCTGATCTCCTTTTCTCCATGATAGCTAGATATATATTTTAAAGCAATTCTATTACTGAAAATCCTCTGCTTCTTTCTATTCCATTCTGAATTTTATTGTTTGTTGTTGTGTTCAGGCACAAGGGAAGAGGATTGAAATGTGGGAGTGGAGATTTCTCTTTGATACACTGATTTCCTTGGTTATGGGTGTATACCTGGGAGTGGGATTGCTGGATCATATGGTAGCTCTATTTTTAGTTTTTTTGAGGAACCTCCAAAAACTGTTCTCTATAGTGATTGTACTAATTAATTTACATTTCCACCAACAATGTGCATGGGTTCCCTTTTCTCTCACATTCTTGCTGTCATTTATTATTGCCTGTCTTTTGGATAAAAGCCATTTGAACTGGAGTGCGATAATATCTTATTGATTTTGCATTTCTCTGATGATCAGTGATGTTGAGCACCTTTTCATAGACCTATTTGCCATTTGTATGTCTTTTAAGAAATGTCTATACAGATATTTTGCCCATTTTAAAATTGGATTATTAAACTTTTTCCTATAGAGTTGTTTGAGCTTCTTGTATTGTCTGGTTGTTAATCACTTGTCAAATGGGTAGTTTGCTAATATTTTCTCCCATTCTGTGGGTTGTCTCTTCATTTTATTGATTGTTTCCTTTGCTGTGCAGAAGCCGTTAAACTTGATGTGATCCCATTTGTCTACTTTTGCTTTGGTTGCCTGTACTTATGGGGTATTACTCAAAAAATTTTTGCCCGGTCCACTGCCCTGAAGAGTTTTCCCAATGTTTATTTGTAGTAGGTTTATAATTTGAAGTCTTAGATTTAAATCTCTAATTTATTTTGATTTGATTTTTTTGTATATGGTGAGAGATAGGGGTCTAGTTTCATTGTTCTGCCTATGGATAGTCAGACTCCCCAGTACCATTTATTGAAGAGACTGTCCCAGTGTATGTTCTTGGCACCTTTGTTAAAAATGAGTTTACTGTAGATGTATGCATTTGTTTTTGTGTTCTCTATTTTATTGCATTGGTCTATGAGTCTGTTTTTTATGCTAGTACCATGCTGTTTTAATTACTATAGCATTGTAGTATAATTTGAAGTCAGGTTATGTGATTCCTCCAGTTTTGTTCTTTTTTCTCAGAATAGCTTTGGCTATTTTGGGTCTTTTGTGTTTCCATATACATTTTAGAATTATTTTTTCTATTTATGTGAAGAATGTCACTGATATAGTGATAGAGATTGAACCGTCTATTGCTTTGGGTAGTATGGACATTTTAACAATATTGATTCTTCCAATCCATGAAGAATCTGTAGATTGCTTAAGTTGTATGGACATATTAATAACAATACTGATTCTTCCAAACCATGAACATGGTATATCTTCCCATTTTTTAGTGTCTTCTTCCACTTATTTCATCAGTGTTTTATAGTTTTCATTGTAAGGATCTTCTTTGGTTAAGTTAATTCCTAGGTATTTTATTTATCTGTAGCTATTGTAAATGGGATTGCTTTCTTGATTTTTTTTTTTTTTTTCAGATTTTTTGCTGTTGGCATGTAGAAATGCTACTGATTTTTTTTTTTTTTTGTATGTTGGGTTTGTATCCTACAACTTTACTGAATTTGTTTATTAGTTATAATAGTTTTTTGGTGGAATCTTTAGGTTTATCCAACATAAGATCATGGTCATCTACAAACAATGATAATTTGACTTATTTCTTTCTCTTTTCTGTTTGCTCTAGCTAGGACTTCCAGTATTACTTTGAATAACAGTGGTAAAACTGGGCATCCTTGTGTTCCAGATCTTAGAGGAAAACTTTCCAGTTTTCTCCATTCAGTATGACAATGGCTGTGGGTCCGTCATATATGGCTTTTATTGTGAAGATATGTTCCTTCTGTACTTAGTTTTTTGAATGTTTTTATCATGAAGGGATGTTGAATTTTAGCAAATGCTTTTTCAGCATCCATTGAAATGATCATAGGGTTTTGTCCTTCATTCTGTTAATATGATGTATCACATTGATTGATTTGCATATGTCAAGCCATCCTCGAATCTTCAGGTTAAATCCCATTTGATCATGACGAATGATCCTTCTCATGTATTGTTGAATTCAGTTTGCTAGTATTTTGTTGAGAATTTTTGCATAAATGTTCATCAGGTATGTTAGCCTGTGTCTTTTCTTTTTCATTGTTTTAATGTGTTTTTGTATGATTTTGGAATCAAGGTAATACTGGCCTCATAGAATGAGTTTGGAAGTATTTTCTCCTCCTTTATCTTTCAGAATAGTTTGAGTAGCATTCGTATTAATTCTTTAAATATTTTGTAGAATTCAGCAGTGAAACTATTGAGTCTTGGGCTTTTCTTAGCTAGAAGACTTTTTATTATGACATTGATCTCATTATTTGTTATTGGTGTGTTCCGGTTTTGGGTTTCTTCATGATTCAATCTTTGTAGGTTGTATGTGTTGGAATTTATCCATTTATTCTAGGTTTTCCAATTCATTGACATATAGTTACTCATAGTAGCCTCTTATGATCCTTTGAATTTCTGCTATGTTAGTTTTAATTTCTCCTCTTTCATCTTTGATTTTATTTATTTGAGTCTTTTTTTTTTTTATTAAAATTTTTTTTTTTCTTTTCCTCTCCAGCACTGTTCAGAGAGTCTTCTTTTTTTCTTAGTCTGGCTAAAGGTTTGTTAATTTTGTTTATCTTTTGAAAACCAGCATTTCGTTTCATTGGTCATTTGTTTTTTGCTTCTATTTTTTTTATTTATTCTCCGATCTTTATTATTTCTTCTACTAATTTTGGGTTTGGTTTGCTCTTGCTTTTCTGGTTCTTTAATTTTCATTGTTAGGTTTCTAATTTGAAATTTTTCTGCTGTTTTTATATAGGTGCTTATAGCTATAAATCTTCCTTCTGGTACTGCTTTTGCTATATCCCATAGGTTTTTGGTATGTTGTGTTTCTAGTATTATTTGTTTCAAGAAGTTTTAACATTTTTCTCAGTTCCCTCATTGACCTGCTGGTCATTCAGGAGCATATTGTTTAATTTATATGTGTTTATATAGTTTACAAAATTCATCTTGTTATTGATTTCTAGTTTTATCCCATTGTGATCAGAGAAGATATTTGATATAATTTCAATTTTTTTGAATTTTTAAAGAGTTGTTTTGTGGCCTAATGTGTGATTTGTCCTTGAGAATGATCATGCACTGAGAAGAAGAATGTGTATGCAGCAGCCATTGGATGAAATGTTCTGTAAATACCTACTAGGGCCATTTGTTATAGACGTGAGATTAAATTTGATGTTTCTTTGTTGATTTTCTGTCTAGATGATCTGTCCAGTGCTGAAAATGGGATGTTGAAGTTTCCAACTATTATTGTATTGAGATACAACTCTCTCTTTAACTCTACATTTTTTTCTCTCTCTCTTTAGCTCTAATAATATTGCTTTATATATCTAGGTCCTCCAGTGTTGGGTGCGTATATATTTACAATTGTTATATCTTCTTGCTGAATTGACCCCTTCATCATTATTTAATCACCTTATTTGATAATAGTTTTTGTCTTGAAATCTATTTTGTCTGAAATAAGTATAGCTACCCCTGCTCTTGTTTGGTTTCCGTGGGCATGGAATGTCATTTTCCATTCCTTTATTTTCGGTATGTGCATCTTCATAGTTGAAATGTGTTTCTTATAGGCAACAGATAGTTGGGTTTTTTTTTTTCTTTTAAATCCTTTCTGCCACTCTATATCTTTTGATTGAAGAGTTTCATCCATTTACATTCAATATTATTATTGATAAGTAAGTAACTTTCTCCTACCATGTTTTTATTTGTTTTGTGGTTGTTTTGTGGTCTTCCTTCTTTCCTTCCTTTTTGACTTCGTTTTAGTGAGGGTGATTTTTCTCTGGTGTTATGTTTTAATTACTTGCTTTTAATTTTTTGTGTATTTATTGTATGTTTTCTAGTTTGAGGCTACTATGTGGCTTGCAAATAATATCTGTCTACCTACCTACGTATCTATAGATAGATATTTAATAATGGGTTTTAAATAACCTGCTATTTTAAATTGGTGACAACACTGATTGCATTAAACAAAGAAGCAAAGAAAACAACTAATAAAAGCTCTACAGTTTATCTTCATCCCACCTGCTTTTTAACTTTTTGTTGTTTCTGTTTATATCTTATTGTACTATCTGTGTTTTTAAAAATTATAGTTGTTATTTTTGATCAATTTATCTTTTAGTCTTTCTACTAAGGAGATGAGTAATTTAAACACTAGAATTACAGTTTAATTGTTAATCATTGTAATATTATATGCTTTTCTATGTACTATTAGCAGTGAGTTTTGTATCTTCAGATTATTATTTTTTGCTCATTAAAGTTCTTTTCTTTCAGATTGAAGAATTATTAGCATTTCTCATAGGTCTGTTGTTGATGAAATACCTTTTGTTTGTTTTGACTTTTGTTTGTCTGGGAAAGCCTTTATTTCTCTTTAATGTTTGAAAGATACTTTCTCTGGATATATAGCGCTCTAGGATAAAGGTTTTTTTCCTTAAGCACTTTAAGTATGTTATGCCTCTTGTCTCATAGCCTGTAAAGTTTCCACTGAAAAGTCTCCTGACAGTCTTATTGGAGCTATATTGTATGTTATTTGTTTCTTTTCTCATGCTGTTTTAGGATGGTCTTGATGCTCCTGGATATCCATTTGTGTTTTTCTTTCTTTATCCTTGACCTTTGAAAGTTTGTTTATTAAATGTCCTGAGGTAGTCTTATATGGGTTAAATCTTCTTGGTGTTATATAACATTCTTGTACTTCTGCCTTATTCTTTTATTTTAGTCTGTTAGTTCAATTTATGTGATAGAATTCTGAATCCCGTCTCTATTTCATTTTGAATTTTATTGAGTTTGCTCAAAAATAGCTATTTTAGTTTTTTTTCAATTTTTAGCTTTTAAATTTTGTGGGTACATTGTAGCTATATACATTATGGGGTACATTAAATGTTTTGATACAGGAATGGAATGAGTAATAGTGACATCATGAGGTATCCATCCCCTCAAGCATTTATCTTTTGAAACAGCTATTTTGAATTATATATCTGAAAGGTCACATTATCTCTGTCTCTCCTGGATTGGTTCCTGGTGCCTTATTCAGTTTGTTAAATAGGTCATGTTTTCCTAGATGGTCTTGACGCTCCTGGATGTCCATTGGTGTTTGGTCATTGAAGAGTTAGGTATTTTATTGTAGTCTTTGCAATCTGGGCTCATTTATACCCATTCTTTTTGAGAAGCCTTTCCAGGTATTTGAAGGACTTGGGTGTTGTAATCTAAGTCTTTAGTTACTGCAGCCATGTCTGCACTGGGGACACCCTGAAGATAGTCCATGAGGGTAGAAAACCTGTGTTTTTCTATTCAAAGTTAGACCCCTGTATCTCTCTTTATATCTCATATGGCATAGACATGAAGATTTAGGAATAGATGAGTATATAAATGCCATATATATGATGCATATTAATCTTTGGGCCATGAGTTGAAAATAACCTGGCAGTTAAGGCTGCAGAGATTGTCTTGAATTGCAGTGGTGTTAATACATCTGTAATTCTGAGCAGTTAAACTCTTTGATAAATTATCAGAAATTTGAGTTTTTTTTGTTCTTTTGCTATATTGTACTTTATTCTATTAGAAGGATTCTTATTTTTTTCACATAGATTGTCATTATCTCAGTTATGATCTAAGCTACTCAGGTAAATTTGGCCACATCATTCAGCGTGAACAACTATGATGAGTATTGTTTAGTGTGTATCCCACTAGTGGTTCTATTATTTCCATATTGAGGATTCTCATTTTTAGTTCAGTTTAGCAAACATTTTCTGAGTACCTCAAGCCTGGTGCTAAATGCTGCAGGCACAAAAATGAATGAACTGTAGTCTGGGCCT
Organism: Aotus nancymaae; assembly: GCF_030222135.1. Taxonomy (NCBI): domain Eukaryota; kingdom Metazoa; phylum Chordata; class Mammalia; order Primates; family Aotidae; genus Aotus; species Aotus nancymaae. The sequence continues at coordinate 74,695,416 of NW_026988414.1, forward strand.
TCCTGTATCTCACTGCCCAGGAAGAGAATTTCAGTGCTATGTGTCACGTACAATTACAGGATCATAATTTTGCTCTTTGGTGTTAATTTGACCATTCTGATATAAATACAGTTTATAGGCTAAGCGTTTAAAGTCTTTCTAATAGTTCATCAGGCTTCGCATTCTGGTATTACCACTTTTTAAGAACCTACCGGTGAATAATCAGATATTAGTATATATGTGATAATCTCTTCTCCCCTGTTAAATTTCTTGGTTTGTGGCCTGCTTCCTAATCAGCTCCCACTTGCTGCTGGAAAGAGAACTCTTTAATTTGTTTGCTATCTTGTTTCCTTATATTAGTTTGCACTCTGTTAGTATACAATGTCAAGAGTTGGCAGAATTTAGGATCCTTTGATAGTGATTTCTCTTCCCTTTTTTGGGGATACTAAAGTGATTCAAACTTCTGTGTTTTTGTGCTTTACACTTCTTCTTTTGGTTACTTGCTGGTGGGTACTATTATCTTAGCCTGAGCCAGAAATAGTACCATCTAATCATGTTGCTTTTCATTTCAAATTGGCAGCATCTTTGATAGCAGTGTAATAGTTTGGCCTGGTGTTCTTGAGTTGTAGTTGAAAGGATTCTAGTATCTGTATCACAGAGAATAAATAGTGCCCCCTTTCCCTGATATCTCCTTTTTTTTTTTTTTGCCCTGAGTTAGGTTGGTGCCAGTACCCTTTCCTCATATATTTGAATCTGACCTTTATATTTCTGTCCTGCTAGAATATAAACTTTGTGAGCAGAGGTCCTCTTGTTCACACATGTATTCTAGCACTTAGAATAGTGCCTGGTATACAGCAGCTTGCAGTAAATACTGTTGAATGAATGGCATGTGAACAGTGCTACCCAGAAGACTGAATGAATCTTTAATGCCTGGTTCCTGTTTCAGAGCAAGGAGTTGTATTCCTATTCTTTAAGTGAAACTATGTGGATACTGTGTAGCTCAGCAGTAGCACCATGGGTCTGGGCTGCTTCAACCAGTATCATTTGCTTGGGTAACTAAGAAGATTCCTACTGCTCAGCTTATCCAGGAATAAGGAGAGTCATAAATGGAGTCTTCTAAGCCTGTGGGGCTGGGATTCAAAGTGCCTGTAGGGCTGAGATTCAAGGTCCCTGTGACTTTAAACTGAAATCCTGATGGAGACAGTGAACCCTCACAGTCCTAGAGAGCCCTTTGAGCTTATTCTATAGAGGTAAAATTTCTTACCTTTTTGGTTGTGTCATCTTGCAAGGAGTTCCTGGAATTCCCAGGGCATCTGTCTATTAGATTGTGCCCCAAGAAAAGCTGACAGACAATCTATTGTCCTGTTTAAGAGCTGGGAATCTGCAACCAGACCACCTTGTTGAAATCTTGGCACAGTCGTTTCCCTTGTGTGTAGTCTTCAGCAAATTACTTATTTTGTTTCTTAGTTACCTAATCTTTAAAATGAAAATAAAATAGTACCTAATTTATAGCTCATTTGTGGATTATTATAGGCAAAGGGCTCAGAACATGCTTAGCACGCAGTACCAATGTTCAGTAAATATTAACATTTACATATTTGATACAAAGAGTATTCATACCTGTTTTACTCATTTTCATTCTATTGTGCTTTCCTGAGGAAGATGAAGTTATAGAGGTGCAGCTCATGTCCTGGGAATTTTATAAAGGCCCACCTATGCCCATGGAGGTTTGTTGAGCATATGATGGCACATCACATCAGCACCTAATGGTGTCATCCATCACCATGTGTCAGGTGGAAAACAGGTGGAGAACTTTAGCTCTCGAGAGCTGTAATTATCCTCAAAGCAGGCCATGCTCAATTTGACAGTGTCATGATTTTTAATATTTGAAAATTCCAGAGTTGCTACTCTGGATGTAATCCTTTCTTTTCTTCTTTTCTCCTGCTTTTACGTATACAGTTAGGTGAATATGATGCTCCACTTCCTACACAGATACCCAAATAGCTCTGACTGCTGAAATATTGGTATCTTACTGTCAGCACATAACTTGTTCCTATGTTATTGAAATTTTCACTGTTAACTGGGTTTGAATCCCAGCTCTCCCAAACCTCAGTTTTCTTTTATTTGCCAAATGGAATGAAAGTATTCATTTCATAGGGTTGTTGTGAGGATTAGTAATGAATACAAAACACTTAACATAGTACCTGAAATGTAATATTAGTTGTAAGTTGACGTACCTATCATCATCATTGTCGCCATCATCATCCTATGTTTCAAATCAGCAATGAAATACAGACTACACTAATCCCATTTCTGCTTAGAATTGTGAGTCTAAATAAAATGTAGCAGTTCCTTGCTTGAAATATGCTGTAAACCTTCCAATTGCAGTCAAGATTTTACTACCTTCTAGGGTATACAGGGATGGTGGAACATAGTAAACCTTGAGATTTGGCTTTCCTATCTTTGTATTCTAGCCTTTCTACCCAAATGTAGTAATCTAGATTTCTATTACATGCTCCCCTTGATGCCTCCTCCAATCAAACTGCAATAATGTAATTTGTACTCTGTCCTTGAATTGAAGACAGAATTAGGAAGTGCATCCAGTACGTTGGGTAGCAAAGTTCTGAAATGGCCTCTGAGGTAATTACTTTCATAATAACATACAAAATGTTATGTACGACTATGAGTTATCATCCCAGCTTTGTTACAGTTATTTTTCTTTGACTTGCAAAACATCCCTCCATGAGAGTTGGTATTATCTACCATTTACAAATCAGGAAAAGAAGTCTCAGAAAGGTCAAATAATTTGCCGAAGGTTGCACACCTTCGTGACACACAAGGTTGATTCACTCAATGGTTTTTTCCTTTTTGCTCAAAATTAGAAAGTTGAATCCCAAAATTAGGGTCAAAGTTTTTCCTATAAAAACTTTATAAATGGTACAACTAAAAAAAGAGAATGGATACAGTGGCTCACGCCTGTAATCCCGACACTTTGAGAGACCAAGACAGGAAAATCACTTGAGCCCAGGAGTTCAAGATCAGCCTAGGCAATATAGTGAAGCCTCATGTCTACGAAAAATTTAAAAATTAGCAAAACTTGGTGGTGCACGTCTGTAGTCCTAGTTGAGGCTGAGGTGGAACGATTGTTTGAGCTTAGGAAGCAGAGGTTGCAGTGAACCAAGATAGCACCACTGCACTCCAGCCTGGGCGACAGAATGAGACCCTGTCTCAAAAAAGAAAAAAAAAATTAGCCAAAGAAGGTAAACAGAAAGAAGATAAGAAGAAAGTTAATAAATGTGGAACATAGAAGATAGGATGGAAACAAATTTATTCAAGTATCTCTGGTAAAGAAACAATTCATATAAGGCCTGTTTGATGGAGGATGTTTTTATTTTTGGGGGATAGTGTGAAGTTTTAATTTGAGACTCAGAATTCAAACTTGAAACTATAGAAGAGTGGATGAAGAGAATATCAGCAGTTGAAAGCAAAATGTAGAAATAGAAACATTATGTGTATTTAACAGAAAACAATGATCAACATGAAATGTTGAAGATCTATGTGCCAAGCGATAGTTGTGGTTCAGAGAAGGCAAATTGCACATGTTCTTTGGTACACGGAGAGAAGATTCAGATAGGCATTCTGAAGTTACTATTTCCTGAGTTAGTTGCCATAGTATTAGACCTTTCTGGAAGTGAGATGCCAGTGTGAGACTTCTTTTATTTGGAATATTTAAGCAGGGGACAAGGAGGGAAACACCGAATAACTACTGCAACTATCTGAGGAAGTGTTGTAATACACTAAAAGTTCAGATATAAATTTCATTAGCTGCATGTTAGCATGTCATATGTGTCACTCTGTGGGTTTACCTTTTACCTATGACGCCCACATTGATAATTAAACATTTTCGTATGTTTAAACTTCTACAAGGGCCTCAAGTTTTGTACCTTCATTTTACCCATGATCCAGTTGCATATACTTTTCAGATTGTTTTTATTTTTTTTAGACAGGATCTTGCCTTCTTGCCCAGGCTGGAGTGTAATGATGCTATCATGAGTTACTGCAGCTTTGACCTTCTGGGCTCAAGCAATCCTCCTGCTTCAGCCCCACAAGTAGCTGGAACCACAGGCGTATACCACCATGCTCAGCTAATTTCAGCTATATGTAATTAGTACATACTAAGTATACCCACTTGCTAATATTCACTTCAACAGGATAAAACTGGCCTTACCTCCCCTCCTTACCAATCAGCTCTCCTCTGACTTCTAGATTTGTCAAGAAGGCTGTCATTCACATAGTTGCCCAGATACCAAAATGCTGAGGTCACCTTTTATTCATTGAGTGCTTCAACTTTATATCTAACCAAGTGTGGTAGTTCTTCCTTTGGAATATATAGCTTGTTCCTTTCCCTTCACTGTCACTATTTTATTTATTAATTTTTAATTTTTTTTTGCTATAGAGGAAAAGATAATTATTGCTTATTTTTTGGGAATTCTCAAAACTTCTTCAAGTAATTTTGTAACACATTTTCCTGGGTGGTGATTTTTAAATTTTGCTTAATTTAGTTATGTAACCTTAGTTTGGCTGCTGGGTATGTCACTGGAGAGTTACTTCCCTATTGGCGATGTGATTCTCAGTTCTGCTAAAAGAGGAAATCATACACATTAGTTAGGGTTGTCATAAAAGGAGTTGAAAACATCGGCTGTTAACAAATCACTTTTCTTATGTGATTGTTTTGAATTTGAACAACAATTCCATCTGTTTTGCCTTGAATAAAAGGTAAGATAGGCATTAAGACACCTAGCCTTCCTTATGACAGTGGCCTCAAGAAGTATCTGGGCTGGGTTAGAAAGAAGACTCCTTTGCTTTTTCTCTGTCCTTACCTTTAGAGAGTGAAAATTGTAATACACAAAATAATTACAATGAAGTTAACAACCAGAGCATTCCCCATAGCTCCCTTTATTTCTCTGATATTTATTTAATATTTAGCTATCTGACATTTTAATCTGAAGGTTAGTCCTTGGATTTTTTGCTGGAAAGTTAGAATGGCTACAGAGTGAAACAGCATCATTGTCTTCTATTTGCAAAACTTTAAAGTACATTTGTTTTAACCACCTCTAACCATTTTTTTTCACTTGAAAATTCTTTAGCAGAAATAATGACACAGAAATAGGCTTCTGTCATTACCCAATTTCCTTATGGCAGTATTATACTTATTGCTGAATAATAGTAATCAGGATGGTGTTGGGCGAAGGCATTTCACATTTTGAATCTGAGATTTTAGGTTGACCCTAGTTGCTGAATCAACTCAGTATTTCGGGAAAGTATCTTATACATGGGTTCCAAGTAGTATAAATATTAAAACGTTAATTGCTCTGAGAAATTCTGTAAGTACTCCTTAGCCCTTATTTCATAGATGAACAGTGAAGACAGTGGTAAGGGAATTTTATCAAGTTTATTTGTTGAAAGTCCTGGGGGCAGACTGTTTACTTAGAGCCAGATGATCTGTCACAACTGCTCAACTCTGTTGACAGAGCAAAAGCAGCCATAGGCAACTTGTAACCAAATGGGTGCGACTGCTTAAATAAAACTTTATGTATGCAGGCTTAGTTTGAGAATCCTAAATGGATCTGGTGGAGGGCCCAGTGAAGGCAGTTGGCACACGTGTTGATGAAAACGGTTGTTTAAGCTTCTGGCAAATTTGAATGCTAACTTATAAAGGAGTCAATAGGGTTTATCTGAAAATAGAAGCAGTGGTTTGAAATATCACAACACTAAGGACCACTCTCACAAGGAGTTCTGTTTCCAAAATGGCATAATTTTGTTCCTCATGTATGCTTAATAGAATAATGCATAATGTATTATTAATTTGGAAACTATTATTTGTCCAGAGCTACATGTGCAGATTTTCAGTTTTCTTTGTACATTTAAAAATGATAAATGGAAAGTACAATGCCATTCAAGAGAGGAACTCCCCAATACTTAAGTAGTTATTTGCCAAATCACATTTTGGGTTGTTTCTATTTTTAACTGACATACTGACTTAAGTTTGCCAAAACCTGATTGCATTTGGAAGGAATATGGCATTGTTGCTATTTTCTCTGCATGAGAACATCTAAAACAGGTGGCTGGCAGCAGGGAAGGAGTGAAGGTAAAGGACAAAAATATAATAGTTTGTGAGCTTGTATTTTTTTTTCACTAAATTTCAGATTTAGCTAGGTTATGTTTTGTTTCACTCTGATCTTTAGAATACTTAATTTATTTTATACATTCCATACCCTCCCTCAAGTAAATAAGGGAAATCCCGCTATATTACAATTAGTATTGAATTCACATTTTTATTATTGAGGCATAATTGTAAATCATTTTGTTAGAGTTTAATCTTTTGATTCAAGTTGACTAGTGTTTTTATTTGCAATCTATATTTCACAATGTTTTATCCTAAGTATGTTTCCATGAATGGGTAGTTTGATTTTTAGAGCTAGAGAGAGTTACTGAGTTAAGGTGCACCAGGTAGCTTAGAAACATTTTTAAATAGTGACTTTATAATTGCTACATCTTAGAGCTTAAGAAATAGAAGAGGTTAGATTGACCAAAGTTATTCTAAAAAGCAAACCAAGACCCACGTGAGTATTTTATATTAGATCACATTTCTGTGCTTTTATTAGAACCATCGATTTGGTAGAAATTCTAAATCTAATAAGATTATTATAAAAATGATGTCATATATGGGGATGATGCCAGTTTGAGGCTACAACTGGGTATAGTCTTGGGTAGTGTTTTTCTTAAAGCTTCCTTTTTGTTTTTCACACTAATAGCATAAGGATGTCATGCAGTCCCCGATTTGAATCCCTAGCAGGAAGATTTTGAACAGAGTTCTGGTAACTAGGGTTATTACATTTTTATGTATCCTTTAACAGTTATCCTACTTAAAATGATCAAAGGAACATGGAGTCAGATGTTGCAAGTTCTAACTCTGATGTTTCTTCTCAAGGCAGATTTCCTATTGCAGTGTGGATATTATTCTCTACTTAAAATAATGATATAAACTGACTGGCCATGGTGGCTCACACCTGTAATCCCAGCACTTTGGGAGGCTGAGATGGGTGGATCACCTGAGGTCAGGAGTTTGAGACCAGCCTAACTAATATGATGAAACCCCATCTCTACTAAAAATACAAAATTAGCTGGGCTTGGTGGTGAGCGCCTGTAATCTCAGCTACTCAGGAGGCTGAGACAGGAGATTTGCTTGAACCCAGGTGGTGGAGGTTGCAGTGAGCCAAGATAGTACCACTGCACTCCAGCCTGGGTGACAGAGCAAGACTCCATCTCAAAAAATAAATAATGATATAAACTGATTTCATATTTCAACATTTTGATCATTCAGAAACTGATCTATGAATATATTTTCAAAGTAGATATAATAAACATTTTAAGAAAAGTTCTTTTTTTCCTTTGTTTTGGTAATATTCATAAAAGCTCATTTTTGGGGTCAGCTTGATTCATTGAGCCCTATATGGAAAAACTTCCTTGTGTATTTAATCTCATTTGGATTCCCCTTTAAGAAGCTAATAGCCATATTCCAAATGTGCATAAAACTGTCAAGTTGATAGGAAGAATGCTGAAAATTCTTAGACAAAATAGAAGAAAAAGAAGAGAAAGAAAAATGACTCTGCTCTAGGAGGAACACAGAACTGGGAACTAATGACTATTTTAGTACCTATAATGTGGCAGGCATTCCCTAGTTTTGGAATTGACAGTACCCTCTGCGAAGTTTGATGGAGGTGTGCATGAAAGAGGGAGCCCAATGCAGATTTGGTGTGGGTTAAGGAGGGATGTATTGAAGGGCCCAAGAGGAAGGATGTCAGGAAATATTTCTAAGAGAAGAACTTGAGCCTTACCTAGCCACACAAGGTGAAAGAGTGTTAGGGCAAAATAATGAACCAAGGTATGGAAGTATGAGACGTTAAACACTGGGGATCTATAGATATTCAGTAGAAACGATTGGTGAATGAGAAAATGGAACGTAGTATGGTGAAGGACGAGATTGGAAAGGATTGTTAGGTATCAGATGTTATGGGCTTTATGTTACCAGGCTATCAAGTCAGAACTGTGCCCTGATGGTGGCAGGGAATCCCTGAAGGAAGCACTGATTTATTAGCTGTTTCTATTAACCATTCTTGCCCCACTAACATTAAAGAGAGAGAGAGAGAGAGAGAGATACGGAGGGAGTGTGAGAGAGGGAGAGAGAATGACACGAATGAAACTTTTCTGTGAATTTTAATATTACAAGGATTTTATATTTGGTATATTGTATCTAAAGGCAGAGACAATATGAAGGTTATCTAAAAACCCATTATAATTTTTAAAATGCTTAACTCTGGTTTTATTCCAAATTTTGGCAAAGCATCTAATTTCTTTTAGTCCCACTTCCAGGTCAAATACAATTAGGTTCTTAGATTCTTGTTTTTGCCCTATTCCTTTTTCTCAAAGTGGCTTTTGGGGATATTATGGTGTGCTTTGTGGGTAGGGGTAGAGGTGGGAGTACCTGGAGAAGGCAAGCAGGCAAACTAATTGCCATCAAAGCAACAATAATGGCTAAATGAGTACTTCTGAAATTGCTCCTTCCAGGGTGTTTTTGGAGAAAATGTCGGGAGAGTAGAGTGTTATAATTCAGAAAGATGATTTCCTGGTGGCAGCGTCTAACCTGGATAGATAAAAATGACTCTGTGCCTTACAAGTGAATCCTTTCAGTTTACTAAATGAACTGAATTTGTAATAGAAAAGTTTGTTGGTAATGTCAAATTTAGCTCTTCTTTACTATTCTTAGAGTCATTGCTTTATTCTTTTTAAGAAAAAAAAATTTTTTTAAAGAGTCAGGATCTCACTATGTTGCCCAAGCTGAAGTGCAGTGGCTATTCACAGGCGCCATCATAGTTGCTGTAGCCGTTAACTCCTGGCCTCGAGCAGTGCTCTCGCCTCAGTCTCCTGCGTAGCTTGAACTACAAGTACATATAATTGCATCTGGCCATTGCCTTATTCTTTATGGATCAATTACGTCATGCTAAGTTGGTTTTCTTGCTTCCATTGTCTCCCAACTGAAGTCCTAGATTATCTTGTCATGTTATTAATCTTTTAAGATTAATCACGTTTTTACGTGATTTTTAGCATGTTACTCCCATACTCCCTTATTTAAAAATCCATAATAGCATTTTGCTGTTTGGGTTCCACAGAACCTCTGGGATATTTTCTGTGAAGAGGGAGAGCAGGGTTTGGAAAGTGCTGGGGAACCAAGGCTGACCTAATAAGGCAAATCATATTATTAGCTCATATTGTCTAAATAAAACTTCTTTTACCTGGCAATTATTCTTCACTCTGAAATTACCTTCAGAATAAGTCCCTCCTAAAAGACTGTATATTAAATGTAGATAGTTTTGGGTTGGTGAAAGTGGTATACCAGGGTTTCCAGCAACACACTTATCTATCTGCCATTTGGGAGAGAGGGGGATGCTTGTCAAGCAAATAGTTGTTGCATAATAACTGATTTTTGCCCAGGCATGGTGGCTTACTTCTATAGTTCCTGCAATTTGGGAGGCTAAGGTGGGTGGATTACTTGAGCCCAGGAGTTCAAGACCAGCCTGGGCACCATGTGAAACCCCATCTCTACAAAAAGTACAAAAATTAACCAGGCATAGTGGTGTGTGCCTGTGCTCCCAGCTGCTCAGGAGGCTGAGGTGAGAGGTTCACTTGAGCCTGGGAGGTCAAGGCTGCAGTGAGCTATGATCATGCCTCTGCATTCCAGTCTGGGTGGCAGAGTAAGAACTTGTTTCAGAAACTTAAAAAACTGATTTTCTCATATCTTTTTGACAGTGGACCATGTGCATAATAAAGCACAAAGAGGAATAAAAAGGGATCTTGCCTTTAAAGATCAGTTATGTCCAGCCTCCTTACTGCACTGATCAGTACCACCAGAGTACTCAGGGAGTTGCTGTTTTTGCTGAAGTGGTGATTCTAATTGTCTGGCAGATTTTCAGGTACACCAGTGGCATGACCTAACTATCAGCCTGTATTATTACATAACCAACCTGTATTGCCAGATCATGCTATTGACCAATTCTGACTCCCAGGGCAATATTGATTTGCTTTTGGTGGAAGAAAAGGAATGAAAATATTCTTGAAAATCAGTACGTCAAAGAATATAACAAAGACGAAGGGAGCTAAAAAAAACAAAAAACAAACAAACAAAAAAAACTAAGACAAAGCTAAGGTTATTTGCCAGGTAAGGAAGTATAGTAAGGAATTTACATTTGCCAGATAAGGAAATATTGTAAGGAAATTTACTGAGTAATTGTTGAGGAAGAAAAATCTCATTTTTAGTACTAGGAAAGAGCAGGGGTTGGGGTAGGGTTTGGGTAGTTATCCTAATTAAGGATTGAAAACCAGCATTCTGGATAGGATAGCATGAGTTCATAGATTAGTTAAAATAAGTCCCATTCTAGTGAAACAGCATTTAGTTTTGGTATCTTGTAGGCAAGTCCTGCTGTAAATGGAAAAGTTTCCCATTACAAGAATTTCTGGCCCCTTTTCTAAAGCTCATTCCATCTCTTATGAAGGTCTTGGACCTTGGACCTAACCAGTCCTCTTAAGGGCCCCTATTGGTGCAGTCTAATGTTGCATGGCCCTTGGGTTGGCAGTGAACAGTTTTTACTCTAGATATACATTCCTAGAATATTTATAGCAAGCCCCTGAATCTGTACATACTGGGTGTGGGGAACCCTGGCCTAGTATGTCGAGTTAGAAAATGGCTTCCCTCCATGTATAGCATTCTTCCCAGAGGGTATAGAATTGTAAGTTTGAGGGTGTTTGGTAAGTGTTATATTTGTTACATTGTATACAATTTGGGATTTGTATATATTTCTAGATGTTTTCTTTAGATTTAAAGACTTAAAGTCTCATTTTATTCTTCAGTGAGCTCTTCAAAAGTGATTCACATTCTCTTATGACTTTTTAGTTTAATAGAGAATGCTAATTCAGGGACCACTCAGAAAGACTGCTAGATAATTTTGCTCCTTATAGGAAGGTCTTGCTGTGGACATCCCCAGATTTTTGAGTTTCTATTTGAAATGCATGGCACTCAGCTACATTTATTTCATTGGAAAAAATATATAACCTCAGATTTTCAGCACTATTTGTAGGTTGTCTTTTTCTTCTTTCTTGTTACCTAAGTGAGCACATTTATTGCCAATATAACTTGAAATCCCACTGGAGAGGATTGCAGTGCTTTTAGGCAATCTCATTTCAGCAGATATAGCTCTTTAAAAACAAACCAGTTAAAGACAGTCTCAGCTGAGCCACAGTTGTTTCTTGCAAACCAAGGAAAGATGGGAGTGATGAGCAAAATCCTCGGACTTACACACTCCCATCTCAACAAACATGTTTGTGCTTGGCTAAGGACATGCTGATTACCTTTTTTCTATAAATGATAGATGAATGAATCCAACACAATTCTTGGTAGCAGAGATTGAGGGTCTTTTTGTAGTTTGACTCAGATTTCATCTTCAGGATTATTTAATAACATTTCCAATGATCATGATTTATTTGCTTTCCAATTGAGTTTTTGACATATCTGTTTTCTGAGGCCAAAGAGAACTGACGATGTGATTTTTAAAAGGATTCATTTCAGCATAGAAATATGCAATTATATTGACCTTCCAAAAACCACCAAGACATAAAATGTTATTATGAAGTTTTAGCATATAGTAGAGTTAAAATGTGTTAGAATGTCAGCAAAGATTTTATTTTCCATTGCCTTTAAAATGTAACAAATAAACTCTAATTAAATATAATTTGGAATATGTAAATAATACCTTGAAATAGCAAGATTCCTGGCAGCTAGACTATTGAATTTTGTACTCTGTAAGAAGCAAGAATTTTTGAGGATCATTTCATTTAGCCTTTCCTTATGACTTCCACTGTCCATATATGTCAAAGAGAGGGAGATGATCTTTCAGTAGTTTGCTAAAGAAGTGAGATGCTTCATAAAACTGTTACATGGTTGGCCTTTTCACAAGTGAAATAAGAATTATAAAATGTTTGCTTGTTTTATTTTTATGAGACATATACATATAATATTGGTATACAGAGTCAGTGCAGTCCTTAGAAACTTGTAGTTTTAGGAAATATGATAGTCAGGCATAGTTTTCTTTTTAAACTCATGTGTAAAATAATAACATATTTAAATGATGGTTGTTTGGTATGAAGGGGCGAGATCAATGTTGCTCGTGACTTGCCCAGTCTCATAGACATTGTTGCACTAGAAGAAAATATGCCACATGTGGTTTTTACATGTCTAAGCTTAGTAAGTTTTATTAGGTAAAGTAAAGGAGTTGGGCTGTATGGTGATTTTTGAATCAGCAAATGATACAGTAGATGAGATTCTGGAAGTTATTCCAGACACCAACCAGGTAAGAGTTGTAAATACAGTTATACACTGAATGACAAAGTTTTCATCAAAGAGGACCACATAAGAGTATAATATTTTAGGCCGGGCGCAGTGGCTCACATCTGTAATCCCAGCACTTTGGGAGGCTGAGGTGTGCAGATCACCTGAGGTCAGGAGATTGAGACCAGGCTGGCCAACATGGTGAAACCGTATCTCTACTAAAAATATAAAAATTAGCCAGTTATGGTGGTGTGCGCCTGTAGTCCCAGCTACTCGGGAGGCTGAGGCAGGAGAATCTCTTGGACCCGTGAGGCAGAGGTTGTAGTAGTGAGCTGAGATGGCGCCATTGCACTCCAGCCTGGGCAACAGGGTGAGACTCCATCCAAAAAAAAAAAAAAAAAACAAAAAAAACACATACCTTGTCTATGTTTTATTTGTAATTGTGTTTTTTTTTGTTGTTTTTTTTTTGAGACGGAGTTTCGCTCTTGTCACCCAGACTGGAGTGCAATGGCGCGATCTTGGCTCACCACAACCTCTGCCTCCTGGGTTCAGGCAATTCTCCTGCCTCAGCCTCCTGAGTAGCTGGGATTACAGGCACATGCCACCATGCCCAGCTAATTTTTTGTATTTTTAGTAGAGACGGGGTTTCACCATGTTGACCAGTATGGTCTCGATCTCTTGACCTCGTGATCCACCCGCCTCAGCCTCCCAAAGTGCTGGGATTATAGGCGTGAGCCACCGCGTCCGGCCTGTAATTGTGTTTTATTTTATTTTTTTGAGACAGAGTCTCACTCTGTTGCCCAGGCTGGAATGCAGTGGCTTGATCACTGCTCACTGCAGACTTCACCTTTCTGGCGTAAGCGATCCTCCCACCTCAGCCTCCTGAGTAGCTGGAACCACAGGCATGTGCTACCATGCCCAGCTAAGTTTTAAGACATTTTTGTAGATATGGGGTCTCCTTATGTTGCCCAGGTTGGCCTCAAACTGGGCTCAAGTGATCCTCTCACCTTCGTCTCCCAAAGTGTTGGGATTACAGGCATGAGCCACTGCCCCCAGCCTCTTATCTGTGTATAGATACACCAATACCATTGTTATTGCCTACAGTATTTAGTACAGTAATGTGCTGTATAGATTTGTAGCTTAGAAGCCATAGGCTATATCATGTAGCCTTTGGGTGTAGTAGGCTATATGATCTACGTTTGTGAATATAGTCTACTATGTTTGCACAATTATTAAATCACCTAATGATGAATTTCTCAGAATGTATTCCTGTTGATAAGAGATGTGTAACTGTAATACCACTTTTGTTTAAGGCATGGTTTCTTTCAAATAAAAAAGTAGAAAATATGTAAAAATGTATTAAAAATTTCTTTTCAAATGGAACCATCTTTGTGAAGGATGTCTGTGTTTTCAAAATAAGAATTGTATTTGCATTATAAAATATCCTTATTGTTTCAGAATTTATGTATATCATTAACCACTTTTTAAATTTTTCATTATGCTTATTAAATAATAAATAATACTCAATTTAGAAAACTAGAAAAGTATGTCTTCAAAATATGCTGTGGGATATAGAGGGATTGAAAATGTTTCCAGAAAGAGGCTGTTCAGGACAAGAGAGGATGTTATTTTGGATTTCAGACCTTCTCTTAGGAGAGAGGTGATATTTCCTTGGCCTCAATATGAGGAGGAGAGTTCTGCCGGGGTAGGTATGTTCTGAAGGACTGTTTTAGTAAAGAACCTCAAGAGCAGGTACTTCCCCTCCACCCCCTCTTAACCAACTTCCTGGGAAATATAGAGCAGGTATTATTTAATTAATTTATTTATTTTTATTTTTATTTTTTTACATTTTTGAGATGGAGTTTCGCTCTTCTTCTCAGGCTGGAGTGCAATGGCACAGTCTCAGCTCACTGCAACCTCTGCCTCCCGGGGCCAAGCGAATCTCCTGTCTCAACCTCCCAAGTAACAGTAACTGGGATTACAGGCACCTGCCACCACACCCAGCTAATGTTTGTGTTTTCAGTAGAGATGGGGTTTCGCCATGTTTGCCAGGCTGGTCCCGAACTCCTGACCTCAGGCAATCTGCTTGTCTCGGCCTCCCAAAGTGCTGGGATTGCAGGTAGAGCAGGTAGTATTTACATGAGAAGGAACTTGGAGAAAGGTCAACTCTTCTCATAAATTTCCTTGTTTTCCCCATTTTCACTTTTTACTCTTCATTTAGCCAAGTCATTAACTTGTTTGTTAAATATTTGTTGTGTGCCTTTGTTAGGTATGTGGTAATTTTTTTTTTTTTTTTTTTTTTTTTTTTTGAGACGGAGTTTCGCTCTTGTTACCCAGGCTGGAGTGCAATGGCGCGATCTCGGCTCACCGCAACCTCCGCCTCCTGGGTTCAGGCAATTCTCCTGCCTCAGCCTCCTGAGTAGCTGGGATTACAGGCATGCGCCACCATGCCCAGCTAATTTTTTGTATTTTTAGTAGAGACGGGGTTTCACCATGTTGACCAGGATGGTCTCGATCTCTTGACCTCATGATCCACCCGCCTCGGCCTGGTATGTGGTAATTTTTTTATTCATGCTCATTTATTTAGAAGAGCTTCAAATTGTCTGACTTTTGTAAGTGAACTGTACATTTTCTTTTTTGTTATATGTGTTCATGAAAGTTGGAGAAGGTTTTTTTTTTAATACATTCTGTTAAACTCATTTATTTTTATTATTACATGTTTTTAACTTATATTGGAGCTGATTGAATCCTTTTACTTCTCTATCTAAGTGCTTAATCATTTTTTGATCATTTGGATCAAAATGAGTTTAGTGGAAATAGAATTTTGTGATAGCTCTTAAGCCAACTGGCCACATCCTTGATTTCCCAAATCAGGGTCAGAAGTATAATTACTAAATTATATTGTTTTCCTTAGATATTCAGATAGTCACAGTCATTGGGATAGTGGATCGAAGCATTAACTTAGACATCTGCAACAGCTAGTACACCATGGAACTTCAGTGCTACACTGGCTTACTTTAACTACATTGGGGCCATCTGGTCAGTTAGTGGGGTGTAGTGGCCAGCACAGAGGCTGTTAGGTTGTCAACTATAGGTTTGAATCTTTGCCACTTACTAGCTGACTGTGGCAAAGTTATTTTTAGTATCAATTCATCATCAGTAAGTTAGGGATGATAGTATCTGCCAAGTTAGATGGTTGTGAAAATTAACAATTTAGGTAAAGCACTTTGCATTCTGCCTGAGATAGTATATAGGTGTTCAATAAGTGGTAGATACTGTAACTATTACTTACATTTTCTTTGTATATATTTTCTGCTGAAATTCATGTTAGAGCTAATAACCAAGATAATTTACATGATTGTTTTAATTTAAGATTAGTGAAACTTTAAAAGCTTTTCTTAAAGTTAAAGTACACTGTGGTCTTTAATTTTTCTCCTCTTTTCTAAATTTTTACTTTAATATAAATACTAAAAAATCAGAATGGTTTTCCTTAATTTGTCCTCAGTAGACACACTATGCTTCTTGTTTGAGATTTTGTCACCTTGTAGAACTTTTCATTAGTATATAGCACAGCAAGGTTTTGTTTTTTGGTTTAAAGATTGATCTTAATGAGATAGTGCTGAAATTAGATAAGCTTCTCTTGCTACTATTTATTCCTTCCATCTTTATTTTTAACTTTTTTTTTTTGAGATAAAGTCTCACTCTGTCGCCAGGCTGGAGTGCAGTGGTGCCATCTCAGCTCACTGCAACCTCTGCCTCCCGGGTTCAAGTGATTCTCCTGCCTCAGCCTCCTGAGTAGCTGGTACTACAGACATGCACCTCCACGCCCAGCTAATTTTTGTATTTTCATTAGAGACGGGGTTTCACCATGTTGGCCAGGATGGTCTTAATCTCTTTATTTTTAATGTTTTAATCTCTGAAACTCCTGCAGGATAAGTGAAAGACAATTTTTCTATCAGAAAGGAAATAGCCTAAAAAGATTGTTCTATCATTATTTATAAATTCAAAATTCTTATTATTGAAGCTACGTATTTGTCCCTCTTTCAGCTACATACTTGCTCCTGTATGGATTTTATAAAGACTCTGTCACCACCATAGCAATATTCTGAGTAACTCGATTTTAATGTGACATATATTTTATTGATGACTTTCGAAATAATTATCATACATTATTGAACATTTAATTATTAAGTTATAAAGATAACTTAGAAACTTCGATTTTACATACTAGGTACATTTCTGTAATTAGAAAATTCTCTCATGGTATTCTATTTATAATTAATATACCAAGTAAAACTAATTAGAAGTATCTGAATCCCCTAGCAAAATCTGTAATTAGACATGCCATTTATAATTAACTGACTCTTCTCATTCTTGCCTTTTCCTATCCATTTGAATTAATCACTGTGTTCTTCCTTTAGTGATACTTGTGTTCCTATCTAAGACTGATTAGAGTTTAGTGATGACTGCTTGTGGTATGTTATGGAGACTTATTTTACAGAAATTTTGCTTTTAAACTTTTTTTAAAAACATTAAAAATACTTGAATTATATTCTCTATACGTATTATATGGAAGATTTTTTTTTTTTTTTTTTTTGCACATGGTCAAGATAAGCGTTTATTTTATCAGGTCCTGAAGGCAAACACAGAGAATAGACAGACTTGACCATTTTTTCTCCCTAGTACTTTAGCATCTGGATTTTTCTTGCAAGTCTGATCACTGATCATTATCTGCATAGTTTTGACAGCATGCCCATTGACCCAGGGCAATTGATAGACCTTGTATGTCTTCATTCATTATCTTGCCAAAGAATTAAAACCTGATAAGCTAGGCAGTGTCCTGTGCTTTGGCTATGAAGAGGCAGGAGTGATATTCAAAGCATTTACCAGTAAGTACAAAATGGGCACCAACCAGTTAACATGGCTGTAGCACTGGCTCAGGGTCTTGAAGAACTCCTTCATCCTGTATGCTGTGTCAGGCTTTCTTGCTTTACCTGCTGGATTGTAGTGGGGGTGGGTAGACTGGGCCATCAGTAGGCACCTTAGGACTGGTAGAGTTTGAGACATTGACACTTTACCAGACTACCTTACAGAAGTATTTTAGTACTTAAGTACAACCCTTCAGGCTCTGTTGGTGTGTACCAGCTCAATATTAGCTTTGCCAAGAGGTGTTCAGTCACTGTCCACAGAGAGCTTACTGTTCTCTAACTGTAAGAGACAGAGTTATAGTTTGAGAGGTACTTGATGTAAGTATAAAAAACGTGCATAGGGGAAGATTGCATACATCTTTTTTTGAAAAACCAAGGAGGACTTCTATGAGTAGAAATTTGCCAGACGGGTTTAAGGAGGGGATTCTAAACAAGCAGAGGGGAAAAATAACAATTTCAAACACACAGGGGCATAAGAGAGCATAGTGGATTCAGAGATCAACAATTAGGAGCAAGAGAAGATGAAGCTTTTCTCTGACACTTGCTTTTTAAATTGGAAAAATACATATTAAAATCACATTTATGTTTTTGAAATTGCTCCATTTTTGATAGATGTGTTAGTTCATTCTTGTACTGCTATAAAGAAATACCTGGGACGGGGGAATTTATAAAGAAAAGAGGTTTAATTGGCCATGGTTCCTCAAGCTGTATAGGAAGCATAATGCTCGCCATCTGCTAGACTTCTGGGGAGGCCTTAGGAAACTTACAATCATGGCAGAAGGCCAAGAGGGAAGCAGGCATAAAGAGAGAGGAAGAAGGTGCTACACACTTGTAAACAACCAGATCTTGTGAGAACAGCACTAGGGGATAGTGCTAAATCATTAGAAACTGCCCTCATGATGCAATCACCTCCCACCAGGCCCCATTTCCAACAATGGGGATAATAATTTGACATGAGATTTGGGTGGGGACTTGGATCCAAACCATATCAGTAGAGAACTGCTAGCCTGTCTGATACTTAGGTTCTTCAACTATATCTAAACTATTTTAGATACAGGGAAAGCGAGAATAGGAATTTGTTATAGTTCAGGGCTATACTAAACATTCATAGAGCAAGAGTGCAATTAAACCCTCGCTTCTGATTCACTGAGAGGCTTCTAATGAGCAAACACAGATTCAGACAGATTGAGGACAGTAGTTTTTTTAATGACATAAAACTGTTGCCCATTAGGCTTTTTGGCTGACATCATGAAACTAATTTTGCTTAATGGCTATGGAGGCCTACAAATTCCAATGTGCAGAAAATGCAGTAAGTTACTGGCCTGTCAGATTCCTGTTGCCTGTCATCTTTTATCTGAATGGCAGCTTTTGTATCCACATTGTTAGGAGCAAGTATGTGGACCCCTTTAAGTTTATATTTGTACATGCTTGAATAATTCAATTCAGAGCCAACTAAATATAGCAAATCAACAACAGTAGAGCAATGCATCTTCTTCTACTTGTGTAATTAGGGAACACATCTATGGATATCTCTTCTCATATCAGAGAACTCTTGAAATAGGTCAAGCTTTCATAGTAGTGTAAGTTCTGCTTTTATTGCCAGAGTTGATACCTAATACCTTTGAAATATAGTGAAGTCATGGAGAGCAGAGAAAACATTTTCTCTATGACTGTTCAACTCAATGAATGATTTTAAAGTACCCACTATGTGCTAGGAATTATACGAAGTATAAAGATGAATAAGTGGCAGTTTTCTTTTCTGTTTTGTTTTTATTTTTATTTATTTTTTTGGGACAGAGTCTCACTGTCTCCCAGGCTGGAGTGCAGTGGCACGATCTCGGCTCACTGCAACCTCTACCTCGTTCAAGCGATTTTCCTGTCTCAGCCTCCTGAGAAGCTGGGATTACAGGCGTGTGCCACTACACCTGGCTAATTTTTGTAGTTTTAGTAGAGACAGTGTTTCACCTTGTTGGCCAGGCTGGTCTTGAACTCCAGACCTCAAGTGATCCACCTGCTTCAGCTTCCTAAATTGCTGGGATTACAGGCTTGAGCCACCGTGCTTGACTTCTGTTAATCATTTATATGGTTTCCTCCCTCAAGCTTTATTTAGAAAAAAATGTCGTGGTGGTCGTGGTGGTATATGTGTAGTGTTTCAACAAAGGCTACAGTACAGATCTGAGTTACATATGAATAGATTATTTGCTTCAAAGATGGTTTTTGAAATAATTGTTTAAGTTTTTTGATGGCTTCACTTTTACAACACTTTCAATTAATGATCCTTATCTTCTCTCTACTTTCTATTATACTGCATAACTAAAGGAAGAATATTTTCAGTGAAATGTTTATCATGTTCCAATATTATTAATTCAACAGGTATTTAGATAGCGTCTACTAGGCTCAAGGTTTGGAGTGAACCAGAATGTGAAAGGTTGCAATCCATAGAATAAAATTACTTAGTAAAAAGGAAACTAAAATAATGAAGTTTTTACTTTCAGCCCTTTTGGTTTGAGTAATGGTATGAAAATAACAGAATTCAGCCTTAAAGCCACATAATTTATATTTGATTTTGCTGCCAGGCTGGCGTGATCTTGGCTCACTGCAACCTCTGCCTCCCTTGTTCAAGCCATTCCCCTACCTCAGCCTCCCGAGTAGCTGGGACTATAGGTGCATGCCATGATGCCCAGCTAATATTTTGTATTTTAGTAGAGACAGGGTTTTACCATGTTGACGAGGATGGTCTGTATCTCTTGATCTTGTGATCCACCTGCCTTGGCCTCCCAAATTACTGGGATTACAGGCATCAGCCACCACACCCAGCCCGATGTGTTGGAATTTTATGTTCACAAAAGTTACCTGAAAACGGTTAGCCTATTAAATCTATGGTTTTGGGTAACATTCAAAATTATGGGACTTTAGAAATTAAGGGCATTCTCTGTGTCATCTCTTGGTTAGAGGCAAATTTAGGAAAGCAAAAAGATGAAAATTGCTACTATAACAAATTATCCCTTTTGTAGCAGAAGTAAAATTTTCAGTGCCCCAAAGGAAATAGCACTCAAATATGAATTTTCTCAGCAAGGCAATTTTACTTTCTGTAGAAAGGGTGCTTCTCAGAAGCCTGATTGTCATGAGAGCACATTGAATAAAGAAAAGCAGAAGCTTTTATCTCTGGTGCATTGGGTCCTTATTGCTGTGTCCTATCTCCATTGGCTGGAGCTGGACTGTACAATCTAGACTGATCTCAATTGGCTAAAAACTTAAAACTTTCCTAAATAGATAAATGCACGATGGAGAACAAAAAACGGAAGTGGGTTATTTACGAGAAACTAGGAGAATAATTACATTTCCAAATAAGGAAGAGGCATAGGCTGTAAGCCGAGAAATGCCTGGGTGTGTTTAGACATGTCTGAGCAGCTATAGGCCAGAACAAATAACTTGATTAAAGTACAAGAACATAGAATGCACTTATTCCCTTACTATATTTAACAGCTACATAGGGCTTAACAAAGAGTTAACAGCAAAAAGCAAGGAAGCTTGAAGGAAGCTAGTTTTTAAAAGAGACTATTATTTCTAACGAGTATTATTTATTCTTTAACAAAAAGGGAGACTTTGAAGAGGAACTTTTTACTTTTCATGTAACTTTGCTCATTTCCACTGCCTGGAACATCCCTTCTTCTTTTGTCTGCTCTTTTTCATATCTTACTCAAAGACTTTCCAAAAGTGTTACCTAAACATTTTCCCCAGAGGTGACATTTTACTCCTTGGAATTTTATAATATTTTATTTATTACAACTTTCAAGATTTTTAATACTTTTTTGTGTGTGTATCTGAGCTATGTTTCCTATTGGATTATAAGCCTCCTGAAGGTATCATGGATGTCAAATTGGGCCATGAAGGATGGAAGGAATTTGGATAGGAGGAAAAAGGAGATCATGTCCATAGGAGAGAAACCACATAGACCAAGGTCCATGGGACAAAACAGGTGCTTTTTCAGGAATGCTAGTAGATTGATTTGCTTAGTTTAAAGAATATGTAAATAGAGTAGAGGGAGATGAAGCTGGGAGAATAGGAAATGATCTTTGATGCTGAGTTAGTTAAATATCAAGGTTATCAGCACCTCACTTTTAGCTGATTAGTTGTGTGTAGCAAAGGCTCAGTGGAGAGTTGGAGGAGAGTGCATTTACTGTATCGTACATCTTTTTTTTTAATTCCCAGATTACTTCACCAAAGGAAAAGGGAGCCAATGTTGTGAGATATAACGTGATTTTGACCCCGGATACAGTACACCTGGAAGACAGAAACCTATGGGCCATAGTCAGCACCTTTGCAATATCATGGGAAGGAAAGATGGTCTTAGTGCCTCCTTCCAGTTCTACTATACTGTGATGCCATGGCACACTTCAGATCTCTGGATCAGAGACACCACTAAGACCTGTTTTATCCATTTATGAATTATTTATTCGGAAGTCAGCAGAGCTCTCTAAAGATTCCCTTTAAACTTTTAAACTTTGTGGCAACGTACTGCCTCTGTTGCATATTCTTGTTTGTTTATGGCCCTTTAAATATTTAAAAACCATTCTTAGCTCATAGATCAGACAAAAACAGGCCCTGACTTGGATTTGGCTCTCAGGCTACAGTTTGACCACTGATGTAGTTGATTAGGGTACTTGTTAACTGCACGTATGATTTCTGGAATTTAGAAAACCAAGACCAACTTGGTGATGGTGTTTTCCCATCTGTCTGTATTTTCACTGACTACTCATAGATTGTATTTTCTAATGGTCAAGAAGCTAATACTTTCTAAGAACTCTCCATTTGCATTCCTGCATTCTTGGTAATTTTGTTTCAGATTTTGTGCTACCTTTCTAAGTGCTGTGAAAGCTCCTTGGTGTCTGAGACTATTCGTCTTTACTATCTGTACCCTGATTCACATACAAATATTTTCTGTGTTGTATTCTTAATGTCTGAGACTCTTTACTAGCTGTAACATGATTAGCACACATAATTTTAGTACTTCTTAATGGTTATTAGTATAAATAATGCATTTCATTTGTATTTTATTGTAAATTATGAAGTTAATTTACTCTTTTTGAATACGTGTAAGTACAAATGTCAAACTTGAGAAAGCAACATATTGTATAGTTGTAATTAAACATAGTGATTTAATTTCAGTGATCACTGGTTTAAAAGCATTTCTGGGGCCGGGTGCGGTGGCTCACGCCTGTAATCCCAGCACTTTGGGAGGCCAAAGTGGTTGGTGGATCATGAAGACAGGAGATCAAGACCATCCTGGCCAGCATGGTGAAACCCTGTCTCTACTGAAAATACAAATATTAGCCGGGCATGGTGGCGTGCATTTGTAATCCCAACTACTTGGGAGGCTGAGTCAGAAGAATGGCTTGAACCTAGAAGGCGGAGGTTGAAGTGAGCTGTGATCGTGCCACTGCGCTTCAGCCTGGTCTCAAAAAATAAAAAAATAAATCTGAATTACATTCTTCTATATATGTTCTTTCTCTTTTGCTTCGTGTGTATTCCCTATAATGGAGTAGTTATGTCAGATATTTCTGTCATGAGAAGTTTGTGTATACAGTCCTAATCCCTTGTCCCCAGTATCTTGAATTGCTACAGTCACTACTGAACACAAAACGAATATTTTCTCGCTATATTTTTACTTGTGATTACAATTTGTTAATGATATGTATCCAAAATTCCTATTTGCATATTTTTCTATAAATTTTTAGAGTTTTAAACACTCAAGCAGTGTTTTAAAAAATTAAGTTTTTACAACTGTAAAATTTTTAAGTGAATTTTTAATTTTTTAAGTAAATAAATGCTCAAAACTTATAACATTTTTAAATGAATAGCTACCAATATAGATTTTTATAAACACATTCACACATTGTAATACATTCAAAATATATGTTATATATTACACATTAAACACTGTAGAAAATGTAAGCTTATTTTCAGGAAGATTAGGTAAACAAATAATTATTAATGCAAACAGTTTTTATAGTCACCACTTACCTGTGATTTGCCAGTGTAAAGATTATAAAAAGATGTGGTTTACAGAGGATTGTTGATGCTTCCATATTCACTGGCAATAGTGATCACATGAAAGGCCCATCTAGCTGAACCCTGGAGAAACATACCCAAGTTTGGAGGTATCCCTCTACCACTTAGAATGCTGTTTGTACATGGAGGCGTATAATAAATATTGAATGAATAAATAATGAAAACCTCAAGCTTATTCTAGGTGTAAGCTCTGGTTCTCATTAAAACACCAACAAATAAGCATAAAAATACATACTTACTTAGAGTATTTTGAAAGTATGTAACTTAAGGAAAAAATAAAATTACCTATATAATATTTATGCCAAACAAAGTACTATTCACGTTGTATGATTGTATGTATTTCTAGTCTTTTCTATGCAAATTTTTGTGTTATATAATTCAAATTACCCAGTAGATCAGCATTTTCCTGTCATTAAGCATTTTCATTTTACTTTTAAAATACACTTTAGTAAAATGATTTATGTGCAGTACAGTTTGAGGGGTTTTGATTAATGTGTATATCCTGTTGACAACCGCCATAATCAAGATATAGAACATTTTAATCATTCTTAAACGTTTCTCTTAAGCCCCTTTACAGTCAATTCTTTGATACAGCCTTTGGTTCCTGCACTAACTCACCTGCTTTCTGTCACTGGAGATTAGTTTTACCTGTTCTAGAATCATATACATGAAAAAATTGAGCAGATACTACAGAGACTTCCTGTGTATGCCCTTTACACAGTTTCCTCTGTTAGACATCAAGCATCTTTGATAAGCAGTTTTAATGATCGCTTAATATTCTAATTTACTTAGCAAATCATACGTACCTTTAGTTTGCTTCTAGCTCTTTTTTTTGAGATGGAGTCTTGCTCTGTCGCCAGGCTGGAGTGCAGTGGTGCAATCTTGGCTCACTGCAAACTCTACTTCCCTGGTTCGAGCAATTCCCCTGCCTCAGCCTCCCGAGTAGCTGGGACTACAGGCGCACCACCATGTCCAGCTACTTTTTTGTATTTTAGTAGAGATAGGGTTTCACCATGTTGGCCAGGATGGTCTTGATCTGCTGACCTCATGATCTGCCCACCGTGGCCTTCCAAAGTACAGGGATTACAGGCATGAGCCACCACACCTGGCCTTTCTAGTTCTTTAGAGTCATTAATGAGCTATGTATAAATCTGTTTGAATTTTTGATTATTTAGGACAGATTGCTAGAAGTTACTGGATCAAAGGTTTTGAACTTTTTTTTGAGATGGAGTGTCATCTCACTCTGTTGCCTAGGCTGGAGTACAGTGGCACAATCAGCTCACTGCAACCTTCTCCTCCAGAGTTCAAGCAATTCTCCTTCCTCAGCCTCCCAAGTAGCTGAGACTACAGGCACTCGCCACCAAGTCTGGCTAATTTTTGTATTTTTAGTAGAGATGGGGGTTTCACCATCTTGGCCAGGCTGGTCTTGAACTCCTGACCTCGTGATCTACCCACCTTCACCTTCCAAAGTACAGGGATTACAGGCATCAGCCACTGCGCCCAGCCAGGATTTGAACTTTTTAAGGTTCTTGTTGCACATTGCAAAATTGCTTTCCAGAAAGATTTTAACAATTGCTGGGCATGTGGATCACACCTTTAATCCCAGCACTTTGGGAAGCTGAGGCGTGTGGATTGCTTGAGCCCAGGAGTTCGAGACCAGTTTGGGTGGGCAACATGGCAAAACCCCATCTCTACAAAAAATAGAAAAATTAGCAGGGCTTGGTGGTGGTGGGCACCTGAGTACTCAGCTACTTCCATCCCAGCTACTCGGGATGCTGAGGTGGAAGGATTTTGCTTGAGCCTGGGAGGTCTAGGCTGCAGTGAGCTGTGATCACGCCACTGTACTCCAGCCTAGGTGACGATAGCAAGATCCTGTCTCAAAAAAACAAAACAAAACAAAACAAATTTACCGATTAAAATTCCTATGAACAGTGTGCAAAAATGCCTATTATGTTACATTATTATATATCATCATATTACATCATCACTTGTAGCTGTCAATATAGCCTAGATTGTGCTGTAGTAACAATCTTAAAAATCTCAGTCACATAATACAACAAAGTTTATTTCTTGCTCATGTTACATGTCTAATACATATCAGCAGGGTTTCTTTTCTCTTCAGAGCCATTTAGTGAACTCCATAATGATTGCAGTAGCTGGGAGGTCTGTAAGTTGTGTACTTGGTCCTAAAGCCTACACCTCGAAATGCCTAACATCACATCTATGTACATTTCAGTGGCTAAAGCAAGTCATGTGCCCACACCTAAGTTGAAAGAGCGCAATGAGGTCCAGTCTTACCATAAGTCTGGTAAGAAGAACTGGAAGAGCGTTAATGACCATAATCTTATTTTAAAAACAATATTAATTCATTGATCAAAGATGGTATCTCATTTTAATTTGATTTTCTTTGCCAATGTAGAGAACATTTTTATACTTAGACATTGGTTTTATTTAATTTACTCATTTGCTTAGGTTATTATAAACATGTGCTATTGGTTTACTTTTACTTTTCCAGATTTTTAAATTCTGTATTTTCTATGAGGATGGGTAATCATGATATAGCGAGTGTAAACTTAAGAAAATACTTTCTTTTGAATTATCGAGTTGATGAAGGAAATTGATATTTTTCTCCTGTTCATGTAGTATATGTTTTGATATCCTTTTTTCTTTTTTTTTTGAGACGGAGTCTTGTTCTGTTGCCCATGCTGGAGTGCAGTGGCGTGACCTTGGCTCACTGCAACCAAGGGTTCAAGCAATTCTCCTGCCTCAGCCTCCCGAGTAGCTGGGACTACGGGTGTGTGCTACCACACCTGGCTAATTTTTCTGTATTTTTAGTAGAGATAGGGTTTCGCCATGTTGGCCAGGCTGCTCTTGAACTCCTGACCTCAGGTTATCTGTTCGCCTTGGCCTTCCGAAGTACTGGGATTACAAGCGTGAGCCACCATGCCCAGCCTGTTTTGATATACTTTTAATATCAACATTAATCAAAGGCAATAGAAAATCCAGGAGAATTTCTTAATTCTTGACATTCTACAGATACCTAAAGAACAGCTTGAACATAAAAATTTAGTCGGTAAATGATCAAGTTGGGGTTTTATTGAAAGAATTAGATTTCCTACTCAGATTCAACCATATTCACCATGTCTTTTTCTGTTTGTTTTTTTTAATTCAGGTATCTGCCCAAACTGGAACTTATGCTGTAGTTGTGGTTTATCTAAAAACCAAAGGTGAGATAATTTATGAATGCATTTGCCTTTTAATACATATTTTATAATGAGAAAGAATTGTTTCTGAAAAAATTTAAGGCAATACCAAATGTGTTTTCTTCTGAGTGTTTTAATAGGAAATAAATATTTATTATAAAACTACATATATAGTATGCTTACTTTTAGTTTGTAAGACATTTGAAATAAATGAAACTTGTTCTAGGGATAAAATATTTTAGGGTGAATTTTTTCATTATCGTTAATACTCATAGATGAAATTCATACTACAATTCTCTGATACACTTGAGAATATATTGGCATTATAATGTCATATCCTTGAAGACAGATTTTCCATTAGTTAAGTCATAGATTAAAACAACTGCTAACTATTTTAATGGGTCAGTTATTAAGAGCTTTCTACCACTCTGCTCTCTTGGACTTGATGACTTTCTATAGTTCCCTGTTTGGGAGCCCATGTAATAACGATATATACACATCAGTATGGTAATAGTTGGCTTCTATAGAAAGCTTTTCTTTTATAGAAAGCTTCTGTAGATAGCATTCCACTCTAAAAATAGGATCTTAGCCCTTTCCTGTTTCTTACCTGTCTTGACTCAAGTCCTCTTCTTGTTAAAATTTTTCTGAATGGACCATTTTAAGTCTCTCATCTGATCTTTCCACCTTGGGTCTGACTGCTTTCTAAGGCATTTTTATCATTGTCAACAGATTTTTTTTTCTTTAAAAAAATGTCAGCATGTCAGTCTACTACTGTGAGTCCTTTAATATCTACATTCCTTAAGGATCATTTTACAAACTCCCTTACCAAGCAATAGTGCTCTAAATATGATACAAACACTGACATCGTGTATTCACATCATATCTTTACTGAGAAGTAATTCCCATGCTATAGATTTCACCAATTTAAAGTGTAAAATTTAATAGTTTTTATTATATTTACAGAGATGTGCAACCATCACTACAATCTAATTTTGGAATATTTTCATCACTCTTTTTTTTTTTTTGAGATGGAATCACTCTTTCACCCAGGCTGGAGTGCAGTGGCACAATCTTGGCTCACTGCAACCTCTGCCTCCCAGGTTCAAGTGATTCTCCTGCCTCAGCCTCCTGAGTAGCTGGGATTACAGATGTATACCACCATGCCTTGCTAATTTTTGTATTTTTAATAGAGACAGGGTTTCCCCATGTTGTCCAGGCTGGTCTCAACCTTCTGACCTCAAGTGGTCCTCCCACCTCAGCCTCATTGATGGGATTACAGGCGTGAGCCACCTGCCTGGCCTTTCATCATTCTTGAAAGTACTCATTAGCAGTCTCCACTCATTCCTCCCTCCCCTTAGCTACTAATTTACTTTCTGCCTATTCTGTACATGTTTTTTTTTTTTTTGAGACGGAGTTTCGCTCTTGTTACCCAGACTGGAGTGCAATGGTGCGATCTCGGCTCACCGCAACCTCCGCCTCCTGGGTTCAGGCAATTCTCCTGCCTCAGCCTCCTGAGTAGCTGGGATTACAGGCATGCGCCACCATGCCCAGCTAATTTTTTGTATTTTTAGTAGAGATGGGGTTTCACCATGTTGACCAGGATGGTCTCGATCTCTTGACCTCGTGATCCACCCGCCTCGGCCTCCCAAAGTGCTATTCTATACATTTTATGTAAATGGAGTTGCACAGTGTGTTGTCTTCTGTGACTAATTCCTTTCATTTAGCATAAAGTTTTTAAGCTTCATCCATGTTGTAGCGTGGATGAGCTTTGATTCCTTTTTATGGCTGAAAAATATTCCTTTGTCTGTGTCAGTAGCTGATCTGGAAACACAGAGCTGAGTGACTTTAGTCACTTTCTGAATTAGGATAAGCAAGAAGTTAAACCTGAGAAAGTGCAGGCTCCCTCCTATCAAGTGGATCAGCACGGGGGTGGGGGGGGGTGGGCGGGGGTTTGCAATGCTGAGGGAACCCCAGCAAAAGGTTCCTGCTGTTTTATAGATCTAGGGTGGGTTGGAGGGCGAGGTGCAAAGGCTAGGAGTGGAGGAAGGTGTTTTCAGTGTTTTCCCTTTGTTGAGGAGGCCCCTGCAGAGTTGCCTAAGGAAAGGCCTCAGTTGAAGGCCACAGAGACGTACCTCAAAGGTACCTGGGCTAGGAATGTAAATCTGGTAAAGAGCATGGTCATTTAGGGATACCTGAGTCTTGACTGCAGCTTGCTTTAGAGATTACGATGCACTGGGTGTGCACCAAATCTGGTGTGGGGAGGCAGTTTTCTCCTGTGAAGCCTGCCAGGTAAAGACATGTAATTGTTTATGATTAAGTTAAAAAAAAGTGGCTGAGTGTGATGGCTTGCACCTGTAATCGCAGCACTTTGGGAGGCTGAGGCAGGTGGATCACCTGAGGTCAGGAGTTCAAGACCAGCCTGGCCAACATGGTGAAACCTCGTCTCTACTGAAAATACAAAATTTAGCAGAACGTGGTAGTGAGTGCCTGTAATCCCAGCTACTTGGGAGGCTGAAGCAGGAGAATCACTTGAACCCTGGAGACAGAGGTTGCAGTGAGCTGAGATCATGCCATTGCACTCCAGCCTGGGTGGCAAGAGGGAAACTGTCTCAGAAAAAAAAAAAGTCACACCTGTTTATTTTTTATTTTTTTCATCCACAGTATCTATATGCCATATTTCATATATCCATTCATCAGTTGGACATTTGGGTTGTCTCCACTTTTTTTTGGCTTTTATGAAAAGTCTGCTGGGAACACTTGTTTGTATATAAGTTTTTATGTGGACATGTTTTCATGTCTCTTGGATATATATTTAAGAGTAGAATGGCTAAGTCATGTAGTAACTCTGTGTTTAACATTTTGTGGAACTACCAAACTATTTTCTGAAAAGACTGAACCTTTTTACATTCCTACTAGCAATGTATGAGGATTTTAATTTCTCTATATCCTTGTCAATACTTGACATTGTCTGGGCTTGTTTGGTTTAATATAGCCACTCAGTAGATGTGAAGTGGTATATGGTGGTTTTGATTTGTATTTCCCTAGTAACTTATGATGAACATTTTTTGTATGCTTATTGGCCATTTGAACATTTTTTCTTTTTTCTTTTAGTTTTTAATTGACAAATAATTATACATATTCATAGGTACATAGTGATGTTTTAATACACGTATGTTAGTGATCAGATGTTATTAGCATATCCATTATCTCAGACATTTATCATTTCTTTGTGTTGGGAATGTTCAATATCCTCTTCCTAGCTATTTGAAACTACATATTACTGTTAACTGTAGTCATCTTACTGTGGTATAGAACACTAGAACTTATTCCTTCTATCTAGTGGTAATTTTTTATCCTTTAACAAATCTCTCCCTGTCCCTGCCTCCCCACTACCAATGAGTGAGAACATGCAGTGTTTATTTAACTTTTTGTTCCTGGTCTGTTTTACTTAGCCTAATGTCCCAGTCTCATCCATGTTACTGCAAATGACAGGATTTTTTTTTTCATGACTAAACAGTATTCTCTGGTATATAACACGTTTTCTTTATCCATTCATCCTTTGTTGGACACCTAGGTTGATTCCATATCTTGACTATTGTCAGTAGTACTACAGTAAACATGGAGGTGCAGATGTCTCTTTGATATATTTGTCTTGTCTTTGGATAAATTCCCTGTAGTGGAATTGCTGGATCATATGATAGTTCTATTTGTAGTTTTTTGAGGAACCTCCATACTTTCTCCATAGTGATTGTATTAGTTTACATTTTTATCAACAGTATATAAGAGTTCCTTTTTCTCTGTGTCCTCACCAGTATTTGTTATTTTTTGTCTTTTTGATAATAGCTGCCATGCTATTTGGGTTGAGATTATACCTCATTTTGGTTTTTATTTGTATTTCCTTGATGATTAGCGATGTGGAACATTTTTCATTTTTGTTTGTTTGTTTTTGTTCTTTTTTTGAGACAGGGTCTGGCTCTGTCCCTGTGCTGGAGTGCAGTGGCATGATTATAGCTCACTGCAGCCTCAAACTCCTGGGCTCAATCAATCCTCCTGCCTCAGCCTCTCGAGTAGACAGGACTGTAGGTATGCACCACAATGGCTAATTTTTAAAAAGTTTTTGCAGAGATGGATTCTCATTATGTTGCCCAGGCTGGTGTATGTCTTTTTTTGAAAAATGTCTCTTCATATTATTTGCTGATTTTTAAATCAAACTTTTTTATTTTTTGCTTTTGATATGTTTGTTTTTATATATTCTGGATATTAGTCTCCTGTGGGACGAGTAGTTTGCAAATATTTTCTCCCATTCTGCAGGCTATCTTTCACTCTGTTGATTGTATCATTTATTGTGCAGAAGTTAATTTGATGTAATCCTATTTGTTTGTTTTGCTTTAGTTGCCTGTGCTTTTCAGGTCTTATCATAAGATCTTTTCCCAGATCAGTGTCCTGGAGCATTTTCCCCTATGTCTTCTTCTTCTAGTGTTTTGATTGTTTCAGGTCTTTGATCCATTTGTGAGTTGATTTTTGTGCAGGGTGAGAGGTAGGGGCTTTAAAGACATTTTTATTTTCATCCTTTGCCATTTTTAAATTAGGTTATTGTACATATATATTTATTTATATTACATATAATATAAATGAATATAAATGTATATTTATGTTAAATAGAAATACAGTTGTCCCTTGGTATATTCAGGGAATTGGTTTCGGGACCCCTGCTTATACCAAAATTCACACATAGTCAAGTCCTGCATTAGGCCCTGCTAACCTACCTATAAGAAAAGTCAGTCCTCTGTATAGGTGGGTGTCACATCCCATGAATGCTGTATTTTTTATCCATGTATGGTTGAAAAAAATCTACATATAAGTGGACCTACACAGTTCAAACCTGTATTATTCAAGGGTCAACTTATACATGTATATAGAGTGGCTGGATACAAATCTCTTATGAGAAATGATTTACAAATATTTTCTCCTATTCTGTGGGTCTTTTCACTTCTTGATATTGTCCTTTGAAGCACAAGAGTCTTTATTTACTTACTCATTTATTTTTTGGTACTTTTGGTATTATTTCTAAGAAACAATTGCCTAATTCAAGGTCCTGGGAAATACTCATATTTTCTTCTAAGAATTTTATTGTTTTACCTCTTGTTTTTAGGTCTGTGACCCATTCTCACTTAATTTTTATAAGTGGTATAATGTAGGGTTTCAACTGCATTCATTTGTAAGTAGACATCCAGTTGTCTCAGACTATTGGATTATCTTGGCACCCTTGAAGAAAACCAATTGCCTATAAATGTAGGGGTTTATTTCTGGACTTTCAATTCTGTTCTACTGATTTGTCTGTCCTTATGTCAGTACCACATTGTCCTGATTGCTATAGTTTTGTGATACGTTTTGAAATTGGAAAGTGTAAGTTCTTCCGTTTGGCTCTTCTGGATTGCTTACATTTCCATATGAATTTTTGGATTAGCTTGTCAATTTTTACCAAAAAATCCAGCTAGATTTCGATTGTGGTGAATCTGAGGCAGGAATCTTTAAATCAGTTTGGGGACTTCACAATCAGTCATCCAATTCATAAACACTGGATGACTTTCCATTTATTTAGGTCTTCTTTAATTTCTTTCAGTGTTTTATAATTTCCAGTGCATTATATATTATATAATTTTCACTATATTTTCAGCATGCGTATTTATAATTCTTTTGTTAAATTTATTCCTAAATATTTTGTTAATAGTATTGTAAATGAAAATTTTTTTCTAATTTCATTTTTGGATTATTCATTGCTCATATTTAGAAATATAATTGATTTTTATGTCACACAACCTTGCTGAACTTATTTGTTAATTGTAATAGTTGTTCATAGATTATGTAGAGTTTTTTAATATGTGAGATTGGGTCATCATGTCATAGTGATAGTTTTACTTCTTTTCTGATTTAGATGCCTTTCATGTCTCTAATTGCTCTGGCTGAAACTGTTTTTCGTTTTTTGTGAGACAGAGTTTTACTCTGTTGCCCAGGCTGGAGTCTAGTGGTGTGAACATGGCTCACTGCAGCCTCGACTTCCTGAGCACAGGTGATCCTCCCGCCTCTGCCCCTCAAGTAGCTGGGACTACAGGCAGGCACCACTATACCCAACTAATTTTTTTATTTTTTGATAGAGATGGAGTTTTGCCATGTTGCTCAGGCTGGTCACTGAACTCCTGGGCTCAAGTGATTCCCTCACCTCAGCCTCCCAAAGTGTTAGGATTATACATGGGAGCTACTGTACCCAATCTTTGTCTCACTTCTGATATTAGGGTGAAAGCATTCAGTCTTTCAGGATTAACTATGATGTTAGCTATGGGTATGTCATAACTGCCCTTTATCTGGTTTAGGAAGTTCTATTTTAGTCATAGTTTTTTTAATGTTTTTGTCAGAAAGTATATGAGATAATGCTTATTGAGATCTTTCTGTATATGCCAGACCCTATATGCCAAGTGTTTTATATTTAGCATTTCATGTAAGCTTCACAATAGTCCTGTGAGGTAAAGACTGTTATTTTATCCTCAGATAGAAAGGTACAATCAGAGGCTGGGCGTGGTGGCTCACTCCTGTAATCCTAGCACTTTGGGAGGCCAAGGTGGGTGGATCACCTGAGGTCAGGAGTTCAAGACCAGCCTGACCATCATGGTGAAACTCCATCTTTAAAAAAAATTAAATTAAATTAAATTGAAAAAAAGAAAGGTACAATCAGATTGTTTGATTTCAAAATTTGTGCGTTCAATCATCCATTAAAATTTTTGTGCAAACCATGCTGATGTATATGTTACTTTGTACCTGCTAGTTTCCTCCTTTGTATGGGGAAGTGCTCTCCCACTTCCCCATACAAAGTTGATTGCTAACCTATCACTGCACTTCGTACTTTTTCACTATGTTGTGATTGTTTGTATATGTTTCTCTCATTTTAGAAACTGTGCTTCTTGAAGTGAGGGACTTTGTCATTTTCATTTTTGAATTCCCCCAGTTCTCAGTGGAGAGCCCAGAGAGATAAATATCACAGAAGCAAAGAGATTAGAGTGTTTCAGAAAGGGTGGCAGTGGTCATTAGTGTCAGGTGCTACAGAGAAAGGTCAAGTAAAGTAAAGTTTACAGCATGACTTTGGTTTGGTCTTTTTGGTTTTTGTGGCAGTGGAGACAGGATTCTGGTGTGTTGAGCAGTGAATGGAAGATGAAGAAGACACTGTCAAAAAGTATAGACTATTCTTGTGAGAAGTTTAGCTGTGAATGGAAAGAATGAGTTTAGGGTGCTAGAAAGAGGGGAACATAGGGTACTTTTTAATATAGGATAGTCTTGAACATGCATATATACAGAGGTAGGGGAAAAAGGAAACAGGTAAGAGCAAAATTGTGGAAGTAGAGACAGAGAGAGGAGAATAATATAACAGGCTCCTTGTAGAAATGGCAGATTGCATGTAGAATACATGATAGAACACATGATAAAACACAAGATTTGCCAGGAATGGCTTCTTTCTTCTGAAGGTAGGAGGTGCCCATGGATGTAGCTAGTGACAAATTTGTGGGTATGAATTAGGGAATACAGGGAGTTTTCATTTCATCTGAAGCAGAAGACAAAGTCCTTGGCTTGTCAGTGTAGTGGGCAATATTGTGGAAAAAGGCCAACAGGGCTGAACATGGGATTTGAGGGGAGTGGTAATGGTTTAGGATAACTACTGTGGGGCATGGAAGAGTTTTCTTACTAGAAATTGAAAAAGGTTATGAGGGCCTCTTTCTTTCCTTCTATATAATTTGAAAAAATAGAAAAGGTATGTGGTCAGAAATTTAGATAGTATAAAAGGATTCATAGATAGTACAAAAGTAAGTATTTCACCTTAGATCCTCTGTCTCTATTTTCAGAAGAAACTAACATTAGTGTTTACTTTTAAATTATTTTTGCAAACATACATATACATAAATATCTATGGAGTTTGTTTTGATCTGTGAGAATTTACTGTTCTACTTTTGCTTCTTATTTTTTTTTTAAGACAGCATGGTGGCTCATGCCTGTAATCCCAACACTTTGGGAGACTAAGGTGGATAGATCACCTAATGTCAGGAGTTAAAGACCAGCCTTGGACAACATAGTGAAACCGCATCTCTACTAAAAATACAAAAATTAGCCGATCGTAGTGACACACACCTGTAGTCCCAGCTACTCGGGAGGCTAAGGCACAAGAATCACTTGCACCCTGGGAGGCAGAGGTTGCAGTGAGCCAAGATTGTGCCACTGCATTCCAGCCTGGGTAATAGAGCAAGACTCTGTCTCATTAAAAAATAAAATAAAAAAAAGACAGTGTCTTACTCTGTCACCCAGCCTGAAGAGCAGTGACGTGATCACAGCTCACTGCAGCTTCATACTCCTGGTCTCTCATGGTCCTCCCACTTCACCTCCCAAGTAACTGGGACCACAGGCATGTGCCACCATGTGCTGCTAATGTATGTTTCATTTTTTTTTAGAGACTGGGTCTCCTTAAGTTGTCAAGGCAGGTCTTAACTCCTGGGCTCAGGTAATCCTGCCACTTCAGCCTTCCATAGTGCTGGGAGTATAGGCGTGAGCCACTGGATCCAACCTACTTTTTGCTTCTTAAACTTACTTCTGTATCTTGGAAAATTTTCCGTATATGTAGTTCTACTTCATTTGTGTTTATAACCACAGGATATTTTGTGTGTGGTTATAGTATAATTTATGTAACCAGCATTTAGGTGAATTCTGTCTTTACTCCTGTAAAAGTCATGTTGAATAAATGAATTCCTGCTTTTAAAACTACAAAATCATTATGGTACCTTAATTCTGTGCCTCAATTTTGGATTTCTGTATATGCGCACCTTGAAATAAACTATAATATGTATAAAAACTGGGTTATTGTTAAAACATAAAGACAACTTAAATATTTGAAAGCAATCATACTCAATTTATTCCTGGAATTAAGAATAAGAATCTTACTTTCAGGTGTTTGCAATTTTCAATACTGCTGCCAAAAACATTTCTATCCATGACTCTTGTCAATCTCTTATACATGTACAAGAATTCTTTTGAGTATACATCTATGAATGTAATTGCTGTGTCATAGGGCAATGAATGTTAAAGATGTAATACAAAGTTTATTTCCAAAGAGCTTATGCAATTTTATTCTCCTACCATCAATGTATAAGAGGTCCTGTTGTTTTACAGCCTCTCAAATACTTGTTTTTTTTTCAGACTTTTAAATTCTGTTAGTTGAATGATCTAAAGTTGTATCTATTGTGATCTTTTAATAAATACTTTAAAACTTGAGGTATAAATTTCAATTTTACAATAAAATCCTCAGATCTTAAATATACAGTTCTGTGAGATTTGATGAATGCAGCTACTCATATAGCTACTCTCCTATAAAAATTGAAAACATTTTATTACCCCTAAAGTTCCTTCCAATTTCTTCCTTGACATTCTCATCCCTCACCAGAGGGAAACACTGTCTGGATTTTTGTCACTGAGTAATGCACATTTGGGGCCAGGTAGTGGGAAACAAGAGAAACAAAACAGAATTTTAGTAGTTCTTTTTTTGGTTTGTTATCCCACAACTTTGCTGGGCTGCCTTTTGTCTTAGGCCTAAGCCACCATTCCACACATACCAAGTCAAAATGGGTCCTAGTCAACCCAGGGGTTTTTCTGAGTTCTTTCTATTTTTCCAGGGCTATAACTTCTCCAGGGCTGATATTCTGGGAGGGGGGTCAACAGTTTTTCTATTATAATTCATTACCTGCAGTAATTGGAATCAGGGTAAACTTTTTCTCAGCCTTCTTGACTTTCTTTACATCATTACAGGCAACTTTAATCTGGACCCACCCACCAAAATGGATGAGTTCAAGACTCCTTGGTCATCAGTAAGACTTTTTCCATGCCAGGTCTGAAGCCCTCTATACAAGGTTGTATAGAGGGATGAGCTGGCTGCAGCAAATACTACGGAATCTTGTCAATTTTTCAGTGTTGCTTCACTGAACTTGAACTGAACTAGGGTTGACTTTTTGAATAGGCAGAGCCAAAAGGTGGGTGACTTGCTCAATTATAAGAAGGTGTTTCTCTGACTTAAAATGGCTCCTCTTCTTTAGTGATTTTACTTTAAATTCTAATTGAACAGTCATTCTTGCCCAAAATGGCCCATGAATTTTTAAGTTTTTATTGCATCTTTAATGTAAATTTGTATTTTACTTATAATAAATATGCATAATAGTATTAAAATATTTTAAATTACTTATATCAAAAAAACTTGCTGCTCCAGGAGATTATATTGTATTTATTTCATTATTTTGCTTACTGTTCATCATATCTCTCTGCCTCCTCCAAGGAGTCAGTCCACTACACCATACTGCTTTCCATTATAAATCCCTGTGTTGTACTTATTTTCTTTCTTTTCAGGCTGTGTGCTTCTTTCATGTGCCCAGTATTGGGCATAGGGCCTGCCAGATTTGCCACAGAGTAGTGCTCCAAAACTGTTAAAGTAATAAACGAAAACATACTTAGTATTCATAACAAGAGACAACACTTTCTAGGCAGACAGAAAAGTATGTATTCATAACCACCATGAGTATAAGTCCTGTTTTTTGGCGTGGTTGGAATAAAGGATATGTGGGAACAGTTTGCAGGGAAAGGCCAG
Source organism: Aotus nancymaae (assembly GCF_030222135.1). NCBI lineage: Eukaryota > Metazoa > Chordata > Mammalia > Primates > Aotidae > Aotus > Aotus nancymaae. The sequence goes on from NW_026988414.1 coordinate 74,732,703, forward strand.
ATCACAAAGTGCCTACCTACCTGTAAGCTGTATCAAAGGCTTTTGATAGGGAGCTCTTGAAGGATTCTCAGCAGGAGATTAACATGGCTAATATTTTATTTTAAGAAGATGGTTTTGAGAGTAGTATGAAAGATATTTTGGAATGGAGAGACCACTTATAAGGTTATATATAGAGTCCAGATAGGCTATAACTTGAAAAGGGAGAGATGCCAGAGAGGTTTAGCAGGTAGAATCCATAGAAAATGGTGACTAAATATTGGTGTTGGGTGAGGAGGAAGGAGGTGTAGAAATCAGAGATGACTCTCAAGTTGGGAAATTAAATGGGTGTGGTACTATTTGTTTCCAGTCATTCCTTTCCAGTGTGTATTCAAGTATGGAAGAAACTTTTGGAGTGTAAGATAAGATTTTGTAATATTTAGTCTGATGTTTCTCTGAGATAGTTGGGTGGAGATGGGCAGATCTGTCTGCTGTTCTTAGAGGGAGGTGGAGGCTTGAAAGAGAGAGATTTTGAGGTTAATAGATTTTAGAGAGTGATGGAAGAAGGAATTGCCCAGGACTGAGAACAAAATCCTTAGGGACATCTAGATTTAGTGGAGAAGTGCAGAAAAAGGAACTGGGAAGAAGATCATGAAGAAATCAGGAGAGAAACGTAACCGGATTTCACAGTAACACCCTTGGCTTTCTTCCCTACCTTGAGATTAGATTTTTCTTTTCTGCATCCTATGTTTGATCTTTGTCCTCAGACCTTTTCTTACTTTGAGTATTCTCTGCTGAGAAACATTGTGGATTGAGAAATAGTTTTTTTTTCGGACTCAGCAATTGCTGGCTTCTTTATATTTCCCCTAAATTCTGCTTGAAAAGTACTTTCTTTTTTAGCTCATCTCTTTTTGTACCTTATATTATACATATAAAAGAAACCAGTTGACAGTTTGGACATTCTGCTTTGAAATTACCTTAGGTAGAAGTAATAGTTCATTACCGACATTTTGCGTTTTTTACCTTACCACAGGCAACAGTTTTGCTAAGTTTTCTGCCACTTCATAACAAGGTCTTTCTGAAAACATTTAACTCTCCTTTAATTCCTTTTCAATAGTTTCTGCCAGGCTCTTCAAGCCTGAGTCCAGCTTTGGTCCACCACCCAGTCTTGAAACCAGCGTCGCATCTTTTAGGTTTTTGTTATGTTAGCACCCCAGTTTCACATACCAAATTCTGTCTGGCAACATTGCTGTGTAGCAAGCACCCCAAACTTAGCCCCAGAACATGCATGGCTATTCTCAACGTAACCTTGGAAGTTACTCAATGTCACTTCTACCACAGTCTGTTGGTAACAAGCAAGTTAAATGCCAGCCTGGATTTAGGCAGTTAACTTTTTCCAAGTGTCTTGTTTAGCATACGTGATTGATACTTGGAATGCCTTTGCCACAAAATAGCCAAGGAGTTTCTTTTTCATGGTTATTTGGGGTTGATATTAAAAAGCAGTGCATGTATTTGCTGCTTCCATGCTTACAGCTGGATGGAAATTGGCCTCAGAGGGTCCATGGTTTTCTTTGTCATTAGCCAACAGATGCTCGCCAGAGTGTTTTACTCACTGAGTCTTTATTTAATGTGAGGGTAATGCATCTCTGTAGCTAATGGGCTCATTTGTGTATAACAAATACCTGCCTTTCGTCCACACATGGATCCTTCACTAAATGTCTTTTTTTTTTTTTTTAAACTGTTATCAACGCCTGTTTGGCATATCTATCTTCAAATTGCTTTGACTTTCTGAGAAGTTGATCCTGACTTTTGTATGTCTGACTTATATAGGGAAAATATTTTTTGTCTGTGAAATAAATACTTCAAATCTTCTTCAAACATTAAATTTTTTAAAATTTCAGGTCAATACTATGTATCATAAACAACCTTAGGTTTCTAGGCACAAATATTCAGTTATTCATGAGTATGGTATGAAGTTGCTAATTCTCAAATTATAATTATATGTTTTAAAAATATGTACATATTTCTAAATCAAGTATATATATTTTAAATTTAAAATGTACATATTTTTAAATATTGGCAAAATGTCCAAACTCTCTCCATAGCCCCCCTCTCCTCTCAACAGCTGTCTCTCATCTCCCCTTCAGGCCTAGTGGTGCATATATCTGAACGAGGACCTGTCTTGGAAGTGGACTCAGGGCCATTGGAGCAGAGTTCTGGGGTTTTAGATAGGTAGAAAGTGATTTCTGGAGATAGATCCAGTAAGGCACTTCCATTTGACCCTCTGCACTGCTCACTTCTTAGGGGAGAGGTGTGGCATAGGAGGCCCAAATCCTATTGCCTTGATCTAAGGATGGTAGTGATTTTAATAATTTTTTGAGACAGGATTTTGCTCTCTCACCCAGGCTGGAGGCTATAGTGCAGTTTTGATCATAATTCACTGCAGGCTCAAGCAATCCTCACACCTCAGCCTCCTGAGTAGCTGGAACCACACGCATGTACCACCATGCCTGGCTAATTTTTAGATTTTTTATAGAGATGGGGTCTCCTTATGTCACCCAGGCTGGTCTTAAACTCCTGAGCTCAAGCTCTCCTCCTGCCTTGGCCTCCCAAAGTGCTATAGGCATGAGCCATCGCACTTGGCTGCTTTTAATATTCTTTTAATAGGTCTACCAGACTTCATTACCTTTAGACTTTATTCTTTTTGGTCTGTCCTTTTTTTGTATGGCCAGAAAGATTTGTCTAAAACTCAAACTGTTATCACACGCTTGTTCAAAACCTTTTAAGTGCTTCACATTTTCATCGAGATAAAGTCTTAATGTGGCCTGTTGAAGAACCTTTGCGCCCCATTCTTGTTAATGTGGAAGGCATCCAGGTTCTTGGCGTCTTGAACAAAGAATTGAACAAAACACACAAACAAAGCAAGGAAGGAATCAAGGGATTTATTTAAAATGAACATACACACCACAGTGTGGGAGCAGGACTGAGCATAGGGGTTCAAAGGCCCCAGAGTTTTTGATGAGTTTAAATACCCTTTACTTGGGGTGCACCCTATGTAAATGAAGAGGATGAAATAAAGTTACAAAGTCATTTATGGCATATGCCCTACGGAGAGGATATTTCCTGTTATAACTGAGGTGAGAACTGGCTTTATGTTCCCTGCCTCCAGACCGTATTTTCCTGCTGATCATACTTTTTCATTCTTACCTATTACCAGACTCTTGTCATTCCAATCAAGTACTCTTTTCTACCCTCCCAACTCTGCACAGGCTGTGGGTCTGTGACATCCTCTCTCATGAATGACCTCTAGTATATCTACCAAATCAACTCATACTGACCCTTCAACACTCAGTTAAATATTAGGTATTCTGACAAGCCTTTCTTCACCTCCCCAGGAAGAATTAAGTCCTTCCCCTTGTGTATTTCCATAGTGGCTTGTCTACGTCTTGTTTTGGTGCTTGTCTCATTATATAATGTTTGCATGTCTGTAAGCAAAACCTTATGCCTCTGAAGGCAGGGACTAATTTGATTCAGCATAGTATTTCTAATACCAACAGTGCCTAGCACAACAATAGAGCTTAATAGATGTGTATTGAATGAAGAGGGTAATTACTGGAGTGCTTTACATGTGAATTGCTCTAAATAGAGGACCATGTTTGCAGTAAATGCCTGTGTATCCAAGGTGATTGAGAAATGGAGTGTTCCAGTAATTGATTATGTTTCTTAACAGCCAATTACAAATGATCAATTTTAGATAATTTGAATGAAAAACAAAATGGGTTATACAGAATTGATCTGTCTTTGTTAATCCATAAGATGCTTCAGCATGATCATTCTGATTTCTGTGGCTTGTTTAGAGCTGTGGCTGAGGAAGCTGCAGGGAACTGAGCTGTAGTGATGCTTTGTCACAAGCTGGGCCTTTTTTTTTTTTTTTTTTTTTTTACTTGAATCTCTAGCACACATATGCTTACTATTTTGCCTAGGTAAAGAATACATTATAAATTTAACACTAAGGAGACTCACAATTGTATTTTTTTTCAACTGTAGCTTAAAAAATTCTCAGAAGACAGACAGGCAACAGACCTTAAGGTGTATGCCCTATCTTAATTCAGTGGAAAGCTTGGTACATTCAGGCTGTTCCCTATTCAGTGACAGTCTTTGCTGAGCAAAAGTGAAGTCTTGTGAACTAAGCTAAGTAGTTAATTTGATGGTACTCTCTGGCTATGACTATTTTAAGAGGGCTGCGTTCCCACCCAAATTATATATTGATTCTTCTAATTCATATGAAATTAGTATGAGTGGTCACTGTTCATTTGTGTATTGATTTATTGTTCTTTTGTGTTCTCACCTACCCATCAGCAGTGTTGCCAGTTATTAGTTGCAAAACTCAGAGACTACTTTTGTGCCTACATTTTCACATCTTTGAAAGTGGCTTTGAACAGAGGCTTATTTGGGAGTATGCTCTTATTATGTTTGCACAAATGATCTGAAAACTATCATGGTGACTGAGCCCTGACTGCCTACATTGCTATTCCATGTCTTCTTGTTACACCTAGAAATCTTCCTACAATGCTTGATCCTTTTTAAAGGAAGAATTTGGAATATCAAGCAGATGTATATTTTCTTAGTGACACTCAGAAACATGTATTGTAAATTTGTCTATTTTTTAGATGCTACATTGTTCAGTTGGCTCCTCTCCACTTGGATCCTTTTCTTTTAATTTGTTTTCCAGCCTGCCTGTCCCTTCAGCTGCAAAATAATGCATTATTTGTAACATAATTATTTGTGAAAGTGAATCATCTCAAGTATAAGAATGATTGACCTACTTATAGAAGGGTTAGCTTGAAAATCCTACGTGAAGAAAGGACAATGTAAAGGATTAAGTAATTTTAAAGTATGTGAATATTATTCATTAATGATAGAAACATGGATTCAATGTCATACTCAAGCATATGGTACTCAATGACTCACTAGCCCAGCTATCTGGTTTAAAGAATAAAAGTAATTCTTGCTACCTTGTATTAAGCCAATATCAGTTGAGCTTTGAGAAATAGGTCTAAAAATTTGTCTTTGGAAATTTACTGCAATTATGAACATTTTTATGTTAAGCTGATTGAGTCTCTTAAATACAACATGGAAACATTTATGTCTTTGTAGTGTGACTTTAAAAAATAATTATTGACTGAATAAAATTGTGATTGCTTGCTAAGGCATTTTTTGGTACTAGTTAAATTATGACTAAGAAAGGCTTTCAATCTCGATTTTAAGAGACATAGGCCGTACATGATGACTTATGCCTATAATCCCAGCACTTTGCGAGGCCAAGGCAAGAGGATTGCTTGGGCCCAGGAGTCCGAGACCAGCCTAAGCAACACAGTGAGAACTCCCCGCAAAAGAAAAAAAGAGAGAGAGAGAGAGAGAGAGTATTCATTGTCAGGTCTTAGTCACAGTTCTGTCATCTAAGTAGCTGGCTGACTTTGGTGCCTTGGGTTTTCTCATGAGTCAGATTAGCTCTTTTATCATGGAGATCAATTGGATCTTATATATGAAAGTGCTCTATAAAATGTATACCACATTTAGGAATTAAGCAAGATTTTAGCTCTTTTTCTGCCTGCCTTTTCAACTCTGGGCTGGTCATTTAAGCTTACTATGCTTTTATTTCTTCGTAGATAAAATAAAGGAGTTTGGCCAGTATAATCAACTTGAGTATTGTTTACCTTGTGTTCAGCTCTTACTTACAACCTATAATTTATTATTTTTCCTTTTTAAAAAATCTTTTTTAAAAAAAAAAAAACATTTCCCTTGCTTGTAGTGTAATTACCAAATAATAAGACTGGATTCCTTTAAACTTGTTTTATTTTATTTTATTTAATATTCCTATCAATCTTGTAAGAATAGGTGGCATGAGACTCATTTTATTGTTGAGGAAAACTGAGGCTTAGGGAAGTTGTACGGCTAATTAGTGTGAGAGATGGGATTCCACTACTGGTCTTTGATGCCAGTCATCTTCTTCTTTTTTTTTTTTCAAAGCATGTGACTTAAGTGAAGACACTTTGCCATATACCTCATGTAGAGCAAGTTTCTGATCTCCATTATTTTTTCTTTCGTTTTTTCTCTAGATGAATAATGTCTGGTCAAAATGTTTTTATAGAAAAGTACATATATTTGATAGCCATGTGCATAGTTTGGGAATTTTAACATTATAGCACTATTACAAAATGTCTTGTTAGCATTATGCAACATATACAGTGTGTTTGGGAATCATTCAGTGCTTAAAAGTAAAGTTTATCTTTCAATTAAGGTGAGCTACTCCTCTTTTAGTAGGTATGTTTTATTTTTAAACGTAGAATTGTTTAATGTCATAGATGCTTTTGAAATTAAATGCTGTTTTGTGCTTGTTATAGAAGGAAAACAGATGCTCTATATACTCACTGATTTTTTTTTTCTTTAAAAAAACTCCTGATTTATTTTGTAATCTAGGAAGAGTTTTAAACATGGAAAATTTTTCTGATTTTCTGTAACTTCTAAAAATTTCTGTTTTAGGGGCATGTTGTTTTATGGTATTTGTTATTTACATTAAAATTTTTTTTAAAAAGTCTCTGAGCTATCTCAAATGTGTAGGTCAAACCAGGATTAGAACAAATACATCCAAAAACACTCCTTTGTGATTGGAGTTCATTGATGAGTGCTGTGCTTTAATGCTTCCTGTTAGAAGCCTCAGATATCCCCTTGTCCAGGCGTGCCAGCCCTAGATGTTGATCTTATTTAGAACAATATTGCTTTTGGGGTTTCTGACAGCACTGATTCAGCCACTACTCTGATGCTCATTCTTTCTGATTCAGAAACCTTCCTCTGTGGTATTTCTCAACTCATGCTTATCTTTTTTCTGTTGAAAGTTTCCTGGTGGCCATTACTAGCCCAAAAGTGAATTTCCACGAATAGTTCATGGGTCATAGTTTTATTTTTATCTTCTCAGCAGATAACTTTGAAATGGCTGTGGCACTTTGAAGAGATCTTATCTGCTGCTGTTGCTAACCTTGTTCACTAAACTCCAGCTATACTGGCCTTCTTTTCTATAAATTTACCAAGTTTATTCCAACTTCCAAATCTACTACTAGTTCCTCTGCAAGGAATGGTTTTCTCTCCGACTGGTGGTTTACTGGATCCTTCTTATCATTTAAGTCTTAGCTTAAATGTTCCCTCTTCAAAGAGGCTTCCTTGACAATTCACTGTAAATTAGTGCTTCTCAATTCTCTTTATTACATGGCTGTGCTTTGTTTTCCTCTTAGTACTGGATCACTAATTGATAGCTGTTTATTTCTCATTATTGTCCTCTGATAGGGACAAAGGAACATTGTGTCTAGTTTACTGCTGTATCTCTGGTACCTACAATAATGTCTGCCATCATAGGCATTACAGTAAATATTTACTGAGTGACCAATGAATGAATATATTTTTCTACCAGCTATTCATAAAAGTGTCTTTTCATTCTTTTGTATTTTCCTTTTGGTAGTCAGGAAGACACAATTAATGTTTTTGCAATTAAAATGTTTTTGTATTTTTGATACTTTACTGTTTCTCTGCTGTTCTGTCTCCTAGTTGAATTATTTTAGAAGAAGGGAAAAATCTCTTGAGATGTGACTGTTTCCATCTATCTTCTGCATGCCAGGTGGGTGTCTGAGCCTGTGCGTCCTAGTCATAAAAGCAATTAACAGGTAGGAAAATTGGCTTCTAGCAGCTGCTTCAGTCCTGCTTGAGTTGGCCTCTCCCCCAAGGGACTATCACTGTCAACCTAGCAAAATGAAATTGCCTTCTCATAAACACTTTTTTTTCTGGGGTTATAGAACAGGAACAAATTCTAGGTTTACAAAATGAGTTAAAATATGTCAACAGAATAGAACAAAATAATGACCTGCTGCTGCAATTTGAATTCCGAGTCAAGACAGCAACATTTATTTTCCAAAGAGATAACATTGAAACTGTGGCGCTTTTGTCTATTGATTTTATTATGCCAAAAGGGTAGATTTAATAACTTATTTATTGGTATTGGTAAGGAAAGTGACAATTCTATAAAATATAGCTTTGACTCTTTGTTGGAGCTTTGATTTGTGGCATAGTCCTTGTGTCCTTGTGCCTTCAATTAACTCTGTGGAAAGGGACAGGCATTTTTGAATGAATACTACTTGATTTCTATTTTGTTTCACCAGATGTTAACTTTCAGTTGTATTCTTTCTGACCATGATAGACCTTTGCCATTGCTATGTGCTGTAATTAATATGTATGTGCAGGCTTTAAATAAGTTTGAAAAAAATTTTAAATTACCTATTGATATATAGTAGTTGTACATACTTTGGGGTACTCGTCATAGTTTAATACCTGTATATAATGTGTAATAATCAAATAAGAGTAATTGGGATATCCATCACCTCAAACATTTATCTTTTTGTATGTGTTGGGAATACAAAAATATTATTTTAGCTATTTTGAAATATACAGTAAATTGTTAACTATGACTTTCCTACTGTACTATTGATAAATAGGTATTATATAAACAGTATACAAATTCTGGGTTGTATGTTAATGTATGCTGCAGTCATACCAAATGAGGTATTGGTTCGCCTTGATCCTTTTTGGTAGGTTTTATCTGATGTGATTCCTAGTCTGAGACAGTTGTGCAATGTTCTTTCTTTGAAACCTGCCTTCTACTCAATATCTGCTTTTTATCCTTTTGAAACCTCTGATCTTCCATAAAACTCAAAGAGTTTATGTCACTAAATTCTGTTTTAAATGTTTGTTACAAAAATTAAGAGAAGCTCTTTGCAGAATGGGGGTATTAATTTTGTTTCTGAATGAAGGAGATTATGCCTTACAAAGCTATCCAGTTGTTGAATGAAGGACAAAAACCACAAACTCTATCTCAATAGATGCAGAAAAAGCCTTGGACAAGATTTAACAACCTTTCACGTTAAAAAAAAAACACTCAACAAATTAAGACTAGAAGAAAACTACCTCAATGTAATGTAGGCCATATATGAAAAGCCACATGTAACATCTTCATCAGTGGTGGAAAACTGTAAGTTTTTTCTCTAAGATCCAGGGACAAGGCAAGGATGCCTGCTCTCACCACTTATATTCACCATAGGATTGGAAGTCATAGCCAGAGCAATTAGGAAAATAAAAAATGTATCCAAACTAGAAAGGAAGAAGTAAAATTATCTCTGTTTGCAGATGACATGATCTTATATGTAGAAAACCCTAAAGATTCCATAAAAAATTGTTAGAATTAAAATAAATTCAGCAAAGTTTCTGGATATAAACCGACACACAAAAATCAGTTGTATTTCTAATTATTAACAATGAATAATTCAAAAATGGATTAGAAATAAAAAAAATTATATCAAAAAGAATTAAACACATATGAATAAATTAACCAAGGAGGTGGAAGATCTGAACACTGAAAAATATAAAACACTATTAAGACATAAGTAAATGGAAACAGCCCACATTCATAGATTGGAAGACACATGTTGTTAGATGTCAATACTACTCAAATTAATTTATAGATTCAGTTAGATTCCTATCAAAATCCCAATGACTTCTTTGTAAAAATAGAAAAATTTGTCCTAAAATTTATGTAGAATCTGAAGGAGCTACAAATAGCCAAAACAATCTTGAAAAAGAAGAACATAGTTCGAGGTCTCTCATTTCCTGATTTCAAAACTTACTGAAAAAACTATGGTAATCAAAATAGTATGGTACTGGTATAAAGACAGATGTACAGACCAATGGAATTAATGGACAGCCAACAAGTAAATCCTTGCATATATAGTCAAATGATTTTCAACAAGGATGGAGAGACCATTTAATGAGGAAAGGACAGTCTTTTCAAAGAAACGTGTTGGGAGAACTGTATTTCCATATGCAAAAAAAAAAAAAAAAAAATGAAGTTGGAATCTTCCCTTATATCACATACAAAAAACTAACTCAACATTGATCAAAGACCTATACATAAGAGCTAAAACTGAAACTCTCAGGAGAAAAGCCTCGTGACATTGAATTTGTAGTGATTTCTTAGATCTACACACCAAATGCACAGGTAACAAAAGAAAAAGTAGATAAGGCCAGGCGCTGTGGCTCACATCTGTAATCCCAGCACTTTGGGAGGCCAAGGTGGGCGGATCACCTGAGATCAGAAGTTCCAGATGAGCCTGGCCGATGTGGTGAAACCCCATCTTTACTAAAAATACAAAAATTAGCCAGGTGCAGTGGCATGTGCCTATAATCCCAGCTACTTGGGAGGCTGAGGCAAGAGAATCACTTGAACCCAGGAGGTGGAGGTTGCAGTAAGCCAAGATCGTGTCACTCCACTCTGGTCTGGGCAACAGAGCAAGATTTTGTCTCAAAAAAAAAAAAAAAAAATTAGATAAGTTGGACTTTACTGTAATTAAAAACTTTTGTGCATCAAAGGACACTATCAACAGGTGAAAAGACAACCTATGAAGAATAGGAGAAAATATTTTCAAATCACATATCTGATAAGGGATTTATATCCAGAATATAAAAAGAATTCCTATAACTCAACAATTACAAAAAACCAAACAATTCAATTAAAAAATGGTTGAAGGCATTTCTCCAAAGATACAAATAGTCATGAGCACATGAAAAGATGCTCAGCATCATTAATCATTAGGGAAATTTAAATCAAACCACAATGAGATATCACTTTACACCTATTAGGATAGCTGTTACTGAAAAAGGAAAAAGAAAACAAAACAGAAAACAAGTATTGGCAAGGATGTGGATAAATTGGAACCTTTGTACATTGTTGTTGATGGGAATATAAAATGGTGTAGCTGCTGTGAAAAACAGTATGACATTTTTTCAAAAAGGTAAAAATGGAGCTATCATATGATCCAGCAATGCCACTGCTGAGTAGGTTTTCAAAAGTATTGAAAGCAAATTATCAGAGACATTTGTACACACCCATGTTCATAGCAACACTATTCATAATAACTAAGAGGTGGAAGGTACCCAGATGCCCATCCACAGATGAGTGGATAAACAAAATGAGGTATATACATATAGTGGAATATTATTTAGTTTTAAAAAGGAAAGATATCCTGTTACATTCTACAACATAGAAGAACTTGAAGACATTAAGCTAAGTGAAATAATCCAGTCACAAAAAGACATAGGCAAGCCAGGTGTGGTGGCTCACACCTGTGATCCTAGCACTTTGGAAAGCCAAGGCAGGAGGATTGCTTGAGCCCAGGACTTCTAGACTAGTCTAGGCAAGGTAGTGAGACCCTGTTCCTACAAAAAATTTTAAAAAGTTAACCAAGCATGGTGATTTTTGCCTGTAGCCCTAGCTACTCAAGCGGCTGAGGTGGGAGGATCGCTTGAGCCCAGGAGATTGCAGCTGCAGTGAGCTGTGATTATGTCACTGCATTCCAACCTAGGTGATAGAGCAAGACTCTGTCTCAGAAAAAGAAAAAGAAAGAGAGAGAGAAAGGAAGGAAGAAAGGAAGAAGGAAGGAGGGAGGAAGGGAGGGAGGAAGGAAGGGAGGGAGACATGCTGTATAATTCCACTTATATGAGGTATCTGAAGTAGTCAAATTCATAGAAACAAAGTAGAATGGTAGTTACCAGGGGCTGAAGGGAGAGGGAAGGGGAATTCTTAATGGGTATAAGATTTGCATGATGAAAAAGTTCTGGAGATGTGTTTCACAACACTGTGAATATACTTAATATTACTGAGCTGTACACTTAAAAATGGTTAAGATTTTATGTTGTGGTTTTTTTGTTTTTACCATAAAAGAAATGAAGCCAGTCATTCAATAACTGTTCATTAAATGGTTGTTTTGTGTTCTGCATACTGCTGGGCTAGGGAGATATAAAGATTACTAAAAGCCCTTAAGTCCTTTAAATCAATGTTACTTAGTGCAGCTGCATTGAGGTGTAATATTATTATTTTTAACTTTTATTTATTGTAAAAATGTAAAACTGTTCTGAAAAAGTCTTAATTTTTTAGACAGTTTTAGATTTTTTACAAATACTATTGACAGTACAGAGCTCCCCACCCCCATACACAGTTTCCCTTATTAACAGATTGCATTAATATGATTGTGGTAGAATAGCGAATTTGTTTTGTCTTTGTCTTAGATTTTTTGACACGGAAATTATAAAACCCTTGCAATTTCTGAAGCGATAGGTGTATCTTTGTTATGTAAACCATGGAGGGCCCCTAGATTGCCTCAAGATGGGAGCTAGTCACCAGAAAGAACAACCATGTGATTGGAAGGTTGGGGTTTTAGGCCAGCCTGACCTGGTGGGGGTGGGGCGGTTTGAGTCCTATCGTGTGGCTAATGATTTGAACAATTATGCCTATGTAATAACCCCTCAATAAAAACTGTGGCCACCAAAGCTCAGTGGAGCTTTTTGGTTGGTGAAACATTGATGTACTGGGACGGTGGGGTGAGTGCCCTGACTCATGCAGAAAGGGCACAGAAACGCTACACTTGGGACCCTCCAAGACCTTGTCCTATGTGTATTTTTTTTTTTTTGAGACAGAGTTTCGCTCTTGTTACCCAGGCTGGAGTGCAATGGCGCGATCTCAGCTCACCGCAACCTCCATCTCCTGGGTTCAGGCAATTCTCCTGCCTCAGCCTCCTGAGTAGCTGGGATTACAGGCACGCGCCACTATGCCCAGCTAATTTTTTTTTTTTTTTGTATTAGTAGAGACGGGGGTTTCACCATGTTGACCAGGATGGTCTCGATCTCTTGACCTTGTGATCCACCTGCCTTGGCCTCCCAAAATGCTGGGATTACAGGCTTGAGCCACCGCCCCCGGCCCCTATGTGTATTTTTTATAGTAAAGTTATAATTTATTCAAGAGGCTGAGGTGGGAGAATTGCTTGAGCCCTGCAGATCAAGGGTTGCAGTGAGCTGTGATTGTGCCACCACCTCCAGCCTGGTGACAGAGTGAGAACCTGTCTCAAAACAAGAAAGCTATAATTGTGAGTAAGTATAGTACTTTCCTGAGTTGTGTAAATCTTTCTAGCAAATTTCTGAACTTGAGGAAGTCATGGAAACCTCTGAATTTTTGGTAGTTGGTCAGAGTGCAGGTGGTCTGAAAACTCCTGAAGTCCAGCTGCTTTCTAAAGTAAAGGATAATATTGTTTGGGATCATACTCTTTAACTTGTAGGGTCTGTACTAACTCTGGATAGTTAGTGCCAGAATTGAATTACAATATACCTAGTTATGGTTGAAACAGAATAGTGGTACATTTGTTACACTGTGGTTCATTCTTTATATTGCACAGTTTCATGAGTTTTGACAAATTCATAATGTCTTCTATTTACCATTATAGTAGTAATGATAGATATTCCATTCAAGCAGAATATTTTTGCTGTTTGAAATGTCTGTGCTCCATTTATTCATTCCTCCTTCTGTCACCCCTGAACCCTTGACAACTACTCATCTTTTCTGTTTTCATAAGTTTGCCATTTTCAGACTGTCATAAAGTTGGTATTATATAGTATGCAGTTTCTTCAGATGGCTTCTTTCACTTAGTTATGTGAGTTCAAGCTTCCCATATGTTCTATGGTTTGATAGTTCATTTATTTTCATTCCTGAATGATATCCCAATGTGTGGACTTAACACACTTTATCCATACTATTGAAGGATATCTTGGTTGCTTCTAAGTTTTCACAGTTAAGAAATAAAACTACTGTAAACATTTGCATGCAGGTTTTTGTATGGACATTGGTTCTCAAATCAGAATGCAACTGCTGGATCATATAGTAAGACTTAAGTTTAACTTTGTGAGAAATTGCCAAACTGTCTTCCAAAGTTACTGCATCATTTTGTATTTCCAGCAGCACTGAATGAGAGATCCTGTTGCCCCATGGTTGGTATGTTTTGAATTTTAGCCATTCTAATAAGTGTATAGTATGGTAGCTCATTGTTTTAATTTGCAGTTCCCTAATATATGATATTGAGCCTTTAACATATGCTTATTTTGTTATATGTATGTCTCCTTTGATGAGGTGTCTATTCAGATCACTTGCCCACTTTTTAATCGGATTGTTTTCTTAATGTGGAGTTTGAGTTCTATGTATATTTTAGATAATATCACTATTTCAGATACGTCTTTTCAAATATTTTCTCTCAGTGTGTGACTTATCTTTTCATTAACATTGTCTTTTTCAGAGCAGATGTTTTAATGATTTCCAATTTACTCATTTTTTTTCTTGGGGCTTTTGGTGTTGAATCTAAGAAGTCATCATCAAACCCAAGTCACCTAGATGTTTTTCCATGTTATCTTGTAAAATGTTTGTAGTTTTGTGTTTTATATTTAGATGTATAATCCATTTTGAGTTAATTATATATACATTTAATTATGTGTGGATTTTGTTTTACATTTTTTGAATTGTAAAATATTTAGAACCTACAAATAGATATAAACATGAATATAGTGACCTATATCTAAAGTACCTACAAAATGGCTTTATTAAGTCTTAATTTTAGGGAGGCTAAGGTAAGTGAGTCGCTTGAGCCCAGGAGTTCTAGACCAGCCTGGCAACATGATGAAACCCCATATGTACAAAAAAATTAGCTGGGTGTGATGGCATGTGCTTGTAGTCCCAGCTACCCAGGAGGCTGATATGGGAGGATCACCTGAGCCCAGGAGTTTGAGGCTGCAGTGAGCCATGATTGCAATACTGTGCTCAAGACTGGGCAACAGAATGAGAACATCTCGAAAAGAAAAAAACAAAACAAAACAAACTTAACATATTACCTTATTAATCTACAGACTGAAAAATCAATGCAGTTGAGAGCCTTGTGAATTCTTCCTAATCTCATCCCTCTCTCCTTCTCAGAAATAACCAGTTTATAAATTTTAAAATTTCATCTTAACATTACATGTATTTCTGCGACTTGTTTATTTCAAAATTCAGCGTTGTTTTTAAGATTCAGAAGACTTATTTTTTTTACAAGGAAAACTATTTCAAGCAATTTAATGTTAAAGAATTAATCATGGTTTCTTATATTAGCATAGATAGAAATGCATTGTTTTTTGGAATTTGTTATGATTTAGTTCTGACCTAAAGGTTAAGTTTTTTAATCCTCAGACATATCTTTAAATTTTATTGTGGGATTCATTTTGTAGAGGCTTACTAAATTGGTTCTAAAGAGGTATATATACATATTTTTTAAAGAATTTCCCTGTGGTATATGTTTTTTAGAATGTACGTACAATTGAGATTAGATTGTTAATGTGATGTTCCATAGCTACTCTGTTAAGAATACTCAACAGAAGCTATTGTAGAAAGACTTAATTTTTAAAAAATATGCTCTTAGTTGGAGAGTTTGCCTTTTATAGATTTATTTCTGGGGCTCTTTTAAAGTTGCAGATTTTCCTTACTGTAATCATCAGTTTCTGAGAGCACCATTTATAGGTTTAATCAGATGTTCTGTGCAATTCAAAATTCAAGGTGGAGGTGAAGCCATAGCTTCCTCCCTCAACAAGAGGAAAGTGACTTGATTTTGCTTGGGATGGGATGAGTTGAACCTAATTATTTATGCTGATGAATGCAGCAAGTTTCATCCAGTAAAAGCAGAAGCTATCAGATCTTTGCAGAATCTTCTGTGGCCTAAGTTAAATCTGAATCATACAGGATTGCAGTATTTAGAGAAGGCTACTCCCGTTGTCTGCTGTATTAATTGTGCATACTAATCTACCACTGCTGATTTGATTATCATTGCTCATTTATCCTTTCACTGGTATACAGATCGAGTCTAATAGCTAAAAAAACTCAAATTTTTGCTGCTTTACGCTTTTGAAAAATAATGACCTCCTTTTACCTCAAGATAATTTACTTTAGGTTCCAGAAGGTGACATGATGGTACTTCCAATCCAGATTATCTTTTTCTGTAGCACTCCCAAATCATTGACAGATTTAGTTGTAATTCAATAACAGACAAATATGCCAAGGGAATTGATATTCTTTTTAAGTCCTTGCTCTTCTTACTTAGTTCTATTGCATTAAATGCTAAAGTAGCTTTTCCCCACTCTGTCGTCCTGAAGGATGAAATGTGTTCCAGATTTTGTCTCCCCACCTCTTCTTCTAGTGGCAGGCACTATGTTCATAACTGTGCTATAATAATAAAGGGTTACTGATAAATGACTTTTTCCATACAGAATTTTCTAGGGTTCATTTTTTGCATATGCCATGGTTTTAGATTTCATCTCATTCACGGGAATTAATCCATGGTAAAGGTTTTGTAGCATGTCTCTGAGGTAAAAGTGAAAGTTAAAAATTGTGTTGGTGTAGAATCTCTGCCAGACTATATTTTATCGTCTGTTTGGCATTTTCTGTTCAGGATCTTTGTATACCAGTATGATGAATTCAGATTAATCTCTGGATGATGTTATAGACCTATTATTTTCAGACAAATCATCAAATTCTTACTTTGGTCATATAGTTACTTTATTAATTATAATCTTCAATAATTATTTCTTGATTTTTAAAATAAATATTCACTGAAGGTTTCTCCCCTCAAATAAATGAAACACCATTCCTGGCACCTTTCAAAATAAACTATATTAATTTTGTCTTGGCACACTTAGAACAGTTTTCTTTTTTTCCAGTGGAGCTTTCATGTCTGTATTATCTTGTCTCAGTTGAGTTTATCTGTATTGTTTTACTCCTTTATCTGCTCCTCAGACTTCAGGGGCACAGGTAGGATATAATCATGCTTCTTACTGTTGGCATCTGGAGGGCTGGCCCCACATCTTGATTGGTTACTTTGTCTTTTTCTCATTTCCCTGTCTTTATTCATTTTGCTTCCTCCATAAACACCTACTATGTTCTAGTTAATTTATGTCTTTGGATGCTTGTGTATCTTTGGAAAATATTAAATAGTATTTCCTTCATATGTATAAGTTTGTAATTTTCACAAATGGTCTTGATTTGTACATACCATCTTATTCTTCGTTTTTTGTTTTTTGTTTTTTTCATTTAGCCCTGTATTTAAACAATCTATTTTTGTTGTTATATGCAACTCTGGTTCATTACTTCTGACTGCTGTGAAGTATTATGTCATGTGCACACTCTTATCCATATATACTGTGTATTTGTCTTATTAATAACTCTCCTGATGGCACGTGGGTGTATTCAACTCCATGTGCCATTAATAATGTTGCAGTGATAATCTTCATTTTAATTTATAGAGATATTAATCAAGAATCTGATTGATGGGTTGTAGAGTGTCCATTATTAAGTTCAGTAAGTATTGCCAGATTGCTCTGTAGAATGACTAGATAGTTTATACTGCTTTGAACAGTGCATGAGGATTCACAGAATCTATTTTTCATGTGGGCAACAAGCAACAAAATTGGACTGAAGAGTTGCTTTTATAGACATGATTAGCAGACTGCCAAATTATTTATATGTGAATAATTTAAAACCAAAGTAGGTTACTATTAACCCCTCACTCAGAATGGACTCCTGAGTGGAAAAGCTGCCTTTGGTTTCTTTTTTTTTTAAAGTACCTTGATTTAATTTTTACAGATATTTATTTCTTCACTATAAAGGTCATTCTGATTTATGCTAAAAAAAATCCAGAAGACTAATACAATAAGCAGAGTAGTCAAAATATGTCACTAATTTGGCAATATAATGAAGAATGTCTCAAATTATACTTGTCTATCTCCCAAATTCTTTTTTTTTTTTTTTTTTTTTTCCTTGGAGAATGAGTTCAAGGTTTTATTGAGTAGAAGTAGCTCTCAGCAGATGGGGGAGCCAGAAGGGAGATGGTTTTCCCCTGGAGTCGGGCCACTCATCAGCCTGGGCTCTCCTACTGCCCCAGCCAAACTCCGCGTCTTTTTGCCAGTGGATGGTCTGCTGTCCTGCCGACGTCTGTGGGTTTGCTCTTGGGCCAGCGTGTTCTACTCCGTGTCCTCTTGCGTCCAGCCACTTGTCTTCTTCTGTCAATGTGTTTCTCTCGCCATCCAGCAGCTTCTATCTTCTTTCACAAATCCTCTCCTCTCCACGTTCAGCCGCTTGTGTGTCTGTCCACTAGGGTCTAGGGTTTTTATAAGCCCAGGATGGGGGCGTGGCAGGCCAGAGTGGTCTTGGAAAATGTAACATTTGGGCATAAAAGCAGGAGTACCTGTCCTCCCCTAGGTGTGTGGGAGTGGAGCCCTAGCCAGGGACCCGCCTTTCTCTACCCAGCACTTCCCCATCCCCCCTCCCATATCATCTGTACTTTAGTGAAACCTGATTTGGTACTGCCTGCCATACCTGAGATCTCACTATGTGATAATTATAGTGACTAGTTCTGGCTGTTGAGACGTTGTTTTCCCTTGGGATATTTCCTGGGTGTTCAACTTAGTTCCATATAAGATATTTATATTTTACAATTAAATATGTTAATTTATACATGGAAGTGTTATTGTTGGTTTTTTTTTTTTTTATTGCATTTTAGGTTTTGGGGTACATGTGAAAAACATGCAAGGTTGTTGCATAGGTGCATACGTGGCAGTATGATTTGCTGCCTCCCTCCCCTTCACCTATATCTGGCATTTCTCCCCATGCTATCCCTCCTCAACTCCCCACCCCACCGCTGTCCCCCACCTCCCCGCCAACAGACCCCCGTGTATAGTGCTCCCCTCCCTGTGTCCGCTGCCTTTGGTTTCTAATAAAGGTCTCTATAGTGAGAGCTTTTTGGTGAGAGAATATAAGGGTGAGCCCTCATTGCAAGTAACTCTGCCTGCCAGCCATGTGGACAGTTTAGTTCTGCAATATGTAAATGATTAGATTTTGTGTTCATTGTGGTTCTTGGAATGCAACATGAATGAAGCTGATTCTCTGCCCCTGAAGTTCTATGGTTATAGAACAAGTGGACACAGGACTTGTACTCATCTCCCTTTTGGAGAGACCACTTTGCTTCATCTCAGATAAGTTGGCACTTGCTGTTTAGTCTTTCATAGCAGTCTTTCTCCTGGCACTGTTATTCTTGTTACATTACTTTAAAAAAAAAATAAGACACAGAGATGCCTGGGCCTATTAACTCTGATCATTTGGAGTCCTATCAGTCCATCATCATACCTAACCTGATAAAAGATTTCCCAGAGAGAGATAGGTGTTCTTAGTGTGGCATTTGTTTCTTGAAGCGCAATGATTGGGGTGGGAGGGATGGCATGTTGTTAAGTCCCTTTGAATTGGTAAAATGGAGACTGGAACTATTACCTAGAAGCATGGATTAATTAAAAGTAGTAAGAGGGCTGGACACAGTGACTCACATCTGTAATCTGAGCACTTTGGGAAACTGAAGTGGGAGGATTATTTGAGGCCAATCGTTTGAGAACAGCCTGGGCAACATAGCAAGACCCTGTCTCTACAACAGCAACAAAAAATTAGCTGCATGTGGCAGTGCATGCTTGTAGTCCTAGATACTTGGGAGGCTATGGCAGGAGGTTCGCTTAAGCCCAGACTTCACAGCTGCAGTAAGCTACGATCATGCCACTATGATCCAACCTGGGCAACAGAGTAAGACCCTGTCTCTTGAAAAAAAAAGTAGGTAAGAGTCAATGTGATGTGTAGTGATAAGAATACAGATAACAATACTGAGCAAAATAGCAGAAAAAAATAGCTTCCTATCTTCACTCATCTAAATTTCCCATTAAAAAGACCGGTAGGTAAATAGATGAATGGGAAAAACACTGCATGTGTATTAGAAGCTAGAGCTTAATGCCACTCATGCCAGAAAACTCAGAATAATTTTTGTTAGGCCGCACTGCTGATGGGCCTGGAATAAAGAAGTAATTGAGGGGGAACCCTTCAAGGAGAACCTTTCTGGGAGAGAACTCTTAAGTTGGGAGGGACAGTAAACTTAATGCACATTCCTACAAAGCACAGTGTTTAAATTCCTCTCTTACCTCTTGGACCAGAAGCATTGGTACTTTGTGAACAGTGTTTATAGTCTAGAGTTTGCTTATAGCACCTCCTTAGAAGGAGCCTGTCCACATAGGTGGCCTAGTCACTAAGTTGCCAGCTACCAACTCTCCTGCCTCAAACCCTGTTCAGATTGCTGGATAGCTCAATTAGCAATCTATGTTGAGATTTGTGTTCTCAAAGATTTAGTCATTAAACCTGGGGAAGCTGGATATCAGTAATAAAAAGGAAGCAATCCAACAGGATTCTGAAGGCATGAAAAATACAGTTGCCAAGTTAAAATCTCTGGATGCAGTGAATAGCAAATTAGACACTGCAAAAAGAAATCAAAATGACAAAATAAGACAAAAGGAAGATAGGCCAGGAGATAAAATATTTAGTACAAATAGCAGGAATATCAGAAAGAGAGAGATAGAGCACACACATTGTTAAAAAAAAAAAAAAATAGATGGAAGCGATGCTGATCCAAAAGTAATACAAAGAAAAATATGAAAATATTTCCTGCTGGACTCTTCATAATTGGAGGCATTTATGCTAGAGACAGTATGAAAGGAACCGAATTGACAGAGGTATAGAGAACTAACCCTTAAATTCTAGCATGAGAGAGAGATCCAAGATGGCTGATCACTAGCAGCTCGGGATTGTAGCTCTCAGTGAAAGTGCAGAGAACAAGAGGACGCCACACTTTCAGACAAATTTTTGTTGCTCACGGACCAGGAGATTCCCAGCGGAGGAGCCCCACGGGTCCCCAGCGTGACTCTTGTGGCCGGCGCAGTGGTTTTGCTGGCGCCTTGGCACGGCAGTTCTTGGTACAGAGTGAGCGGGACTGGGTCCCCTTTTGGCCGATGTTGTTTGGAGCTCCGGGAAGACAGAGTCGCCTATTCAGCTGATTGAAGGACAGACTCAAGAAGGGAGCTAGACCGGAGATTCCCGGGCAGAAAAGCACCATCAATCTTAACAGCACTGTTTTGGCTGGCGCAGTGGATTGCTCAGATTTCAACACTGGGAATCAACAAGTTGGACGTCCACTCAGAGACCTAATTTGAAAGTCAGTAATCACAAAGACAACAGGTGGATAAATTTACAATGATGGGAAGAAACCAGTGTAAAAAGACTGAGAATACCCAAAATCAGACTGCCTCTCCTACAGTGGATCACAGTTCCTCATCAGCAACAGAACAAGGCCTGATGGAGAACGAGTGCGTTCCATTAACAGAAGTAGACTTCAGAAGGTGGATGATAAGAAACTTCTGTGAATTAAAAGAACTTGTTCTAACCCAATGCAGAGAAACTAAGAACTTTGAAAAAAGGTTTGACGAAATCCTAACGAGAATAGACAAGTTAGAGAGGAATATAAGTGAATTAATGGAGCTGAAAAACACAACACGAGAACTTCACGAAGTATGCACAAGTTTTAACAGTCGAATTGATCAAGCAGAAGAAAGGATATCAGAGGTCGAAGACCAACTTAACGAAATAAAATGAGAAGTCAAGATTAGAGAAAAAAGGATAAAAAGGAATGAGCAAAGTCTCCAAGAAATATGGGACTATGTGAAAAGACCTAATCTACATTTGATAGGTGTACCTGAATGTGACAAAGAGAATGAATCCAAGTTGGAAAATACTCTTCAGGATATTATCCAGGAAAACTTTCCCAACCTAGTAAGGCAGGACAATATTCAACTCCAGGTAATACAGAGAACACCACAAAGATATTCCTCAAGGAGACCAACCCCAAGGCACATAATCGTCAGATTCATCAGGGTTGAAATGAAGGAGAATATACTAAGAGCAGCCAGAGAGAAAGGTCAGGTTACCCACAAAGGGAAGCCTATCAGACTTACAGCAGATCTCTCAGCAGAAACCCTACAGGCCAGAAAAGAGTGGGGGCCAATATTCAACATTCTTAAAGAAAAGAACTTTCAACCCAGAATTTCATATCCAGCCAAACTAAGCTTCACAAGTAAAGGAAAAATAAAATCTTTTGCGAACAAGCAAGTACTTAGAGATTTCACCGTCACCAGGCCTGCTTTACAAGACCTTCTGAAAGAAGCTCTACACATATAAAGGAACAACCAGTATCAGCCTTTCCAAAAATATATCAAAAAGTAAACAGCATTAACATAATGAAGAACTTACATCAACTAATGAGCAAAACAGCCAGCTAGCATCAAATGGCAGTATTAAACTCATATATATTATTAACTGGATAAAAAGCCAAAACCCATCAGTATGCTGTATCCAGACCCATCTCACATGCAACGATACACAAAGGCTCAAAGGGAGGGAGGAAGATTTACCAGCCAACCAGAGAGCAAAAATAAATAAATAAATAAAAAGCAGGAGTTGCAATTCTCACCTCTGATAAAATAGACTTTAAAGCAACAAAGATCAAAAGAGGCAAAGAAGGACATTACATAATGGTAAAAGGATCAATGCAACAAGAAGAGCTAACGATCCTAAATATACATGCACCCAATACAGGAGCACCCAGATACATAAGACAAGTTCTTAATGACTTATAAAGAGACTTAGCCTCCCACACAATAATAGTGGGAGACTGTAACATCACATTGTCAATATTAGACTGATCAATAAGATAGATAATTAACAAGGACATCAAGGACTTGAACTCAGACCCGGAACAAGTAAACTTAATAAACATTTATAGAACTCTCCACTTTAAATACACAAAACACACATTCTTATCAGTACCATATCACACCTATTCTAAAAGTGACTACATAATTGGAAGTAAATCACTTCTCAGTAATTGCATAGCATTTCATAGGTTTAAATGAAATATTGGTTGGCTGCTTGTTTGTTATTTTCTTCCCTTATTCCTTCCTGTCTCCATTGTTAAGCACAATTATTGACATAAAAGAAGTTTTCCATTCCCATTTTTAGACTGCATTCTAGCCTGGGCAATAAAGCAATACTCCCATTCTCTCTCCCTCTTTCTCTTCCTTTTTCTTCTTCTTCTTCATTCTTTTTTTTTCTCTTTCTCTCTTTCTTTCTTCCTTTTTTTTCTTCTTAAAAAAAAAAAAATTCTAGCATGAAAGACCAAACTGTGCCAGGCACAGGCTCACGCCTATAATCCCAGCACTTTGGGAGGTCAAGGCGGGCGGATCACCAGAGATCGGGGGTTTGAGACCAGCCTGAGCAACATGGAGAAACCCTGTCTCTACTAAAAATACGAAATTAGCTGGGTGTGGTGGCACGTGCCTATAATCCCAGCTACTTGGGAGGCTGAGGCAGGAGAATCTGCTTGAACCTGGGAGGCGGAGATTGTGGTGAGCTGAAATCACACCATTGCACTCCAGCCTGGGCAACAAAAGTGAAACTCCATCTCAAAAAACAAATAAACAAAAAGAGCAAACTACCTGGGTTGTGAGTGGAAGAGATGCTGAATAAATCTGACTAAATCTCCTGTACTTCTCAGAAACAAGGATAAGCAGGTACAAGTAGAAACCTGTCAAGGTGGGAGAACTTCTTCCTGGAATAATAAAAGGCCTTCTTTCTGGTGTCAGGACCAGAAAGACTACGTGGTTGGGCAGTCATTTGAAAAGAGAAGACAGCGTTACTGTTATTCACAAGTGATGATTATCTACCAGAAAATCTAGGAAGATTACCTGAAAGCCTATTTGAACCAAAATTGTGTGGTTGGTTACAGTCTAAATATATTGAAGTCAGTACTTTTTCAATATTCAAGGAATACCTAGTTGGAAACTATAATGGAGAAAAAAATCTCAAGTATTTAGAAACAACAAAAAGTACAGAAATTATTTTTTAAAAACTTAACTGTCCGGGATAACATCGAGTTGAATAAGTAGAGAGATTAAATATGTTTCTAAAAAGCAAGACTCAGTCTTATATAATTCTTCCCAAATCTATGGATTTGATGCAAATCAAAATCTAATTAACATTTTTGATTCAAAAGTGGGGTAAAATTGGGAAATTTTACAAAATTTGTCTGAAATTGTTTTATAATAAGTTTAACAGAAAATTTTTGAAGGAGTAGCATTATGAAGTTGGAATTGCACCATGATATATTAGAAGATTTTTATAAATCTGCAATAATTAAGACCATATGATATTGACTAAGAATGGAACAACCTGGAGTCCTAAAAAAAGACAGATTAATGTTTGATAGTGAAGTCATTCCAGTTCATTAGGAGAATGAATTAGTAAACAAAAGTGGTAAGAATATTGACTTAAAAATCACAAGAATATGAAACTGAAGTTGTGCTTCACACCATGAGCTAAGATTTTAGATGGTTAAAACAATGAAAACATTTTAAAATAAAATTTAAAAAATAAGGAAACGTGTGTGTGTAAATATATAATCAAGTAGTGGAGAAATTCTTTTCTATTTTTAATGTTTAAGAAAATATTTCTTCTTAGATAAGCTTATATAGTTGTTAGAGAAAAGAAATATACAAGCAAAAAGAAGAAAAAATAGCCAGACTTCTACCCAGTTAGAAACCACCATTGGTTTCTAGCTTGATAACATGTTGGCTGTATATAGAAGACCTCTTTTAAATGCAAAATTAAATGAAGAATCACACATAAAAAGTGATTGAATTCAGGCACAGTGGCTCATGCCTGTAATCCCAGCACTTTGGGAGACCGAGACAGGAGGATGGCTTGAGCCCAGGAGTTCAAGACCACCCTCAGCAATAAAGTGAGACCTCTTCTATTAGAAAAATAAATAAAGTAATTGATTTAGTTGCACAAAAAATTATACATCAAATACCATCAACAAAATTGAAAAGCAAATGTCAAATATGAAGGAATATGCTATGTGGTAAAAATTTAACACCTTTAATGTATGAGTAGCACTTGTAAGTCAGTAAGAAATGAATCTGAATAGGAAAAGAAGCAGGCATGCATGGGGCAGTTTGTCATGGAAAACAGAATCAACCAATAAATGTGGGAAAGCATCGCCAATCTCGTTAATAAAACAAGAAAATGGAAAATAAAACAATAAGGTATCATTTTAAAAAAATGAAGTACCTTTTAAAATCTACCAGATTGGTAAAGCTTTTACAAATGATAATGCCACTATAGGACAAGGTGCTTGGAAACAACCACTGTCATGAACTGATAAAATTTATATTTTCCTCTAACTTTTCTATTAAAAATTTTTTTAAACAAAAAATATATGGCGACCATGTATTTCTTTTTAGGTTCAAGGAGAAAATAAAATCAGCTCTTTTGTGTTTTGTCGAAAAAGGACTCACATATGTATTGTTAGTGAGGAGAAATGTAAGCGTTTATTACTAACCATTCTCTAGAGCAGTTTTTTAAAATTTTATATATATATATATATATATATATTTTTTTTTTTTTTTTCTTTTTGAGACAGAGTCTCACTCTGTCGCCCAGGCTGGAAGGCAGTGGCATAGTTTTAGTAGAGACAGTTTCGCCATTTTGGCCAGGCTAGTTTTGCACCTTTGACCTCAAGTGATCTGCCCGCCTCAGCCTCCCAAAGTCCTGGGATTATAGGCGCAAGCCACCTCACCCAGCCTCTAGAGCAGTTTAGAAAATGTATTAAAAGCATTCATGATCTAAATACCCTTTGATCCAACAATTTTACTTAAATTAATTTCTCCTAGAAAAATCAGAGCTATTCAAGAACACATGTATTTCAAAGATATTCTATATATACAAGGATATTTATGACACAGTAAATTTAGAAACAACCTAAATATTTAAAATAGAAAATTGGCCAGGCATGGTGGCTCAAGCCTCTAATCCCAGCACTTTGGGAGGCCAAGGCCAGTGGATCACCTGAGGTCAGGAGTTCTAGACCAGCCTGGCCAACATGGCAAAACTCTGTCTCTACTAAAAATACAGAAGTTAGTGGGGCGTGGTGGCACACACCTGTAGTCCCAGCTACTGGGGAGGCTGAGGCACAAGAATCACTTGAGGCCAGGAAGCGAAAGTTGCAGTGAGTCGAGATTGTGCCACTACACTCTAGCCTGGGCAGCAAAGCAAGACTTCCTTTATGAGTAAAAAAATTTTTTTACAAAAATAGAAAGTTGCTTCACTGTACTATATAGCATATATCCAAAATGGAATGCTGTATAATCATTAGGAATGCTAATAGTAAATGACCAAAGTTGAGTATAAATTTTAGATACACTTTGATCCTAATTACCCATGCAATTATTCAGCCATTCACTCACAAATACTTAGTACCTACCGTATCCCAGGAATTGTTCTAGAGTCAAGAGATAGAGCACTGAGTGAGGGAAAAAACAAAACAGGCCATTTCTTTGCCTTCTTGGAACTTACAGTCTAGTTAGTAGAGAGAGAATAATGAACAAATAATTTGTCAGTTTTTGGTGATAACTGGAGAAAAATATAACAGAGTAGGATGATAAGGTATACCAAGGGAGGGAAAGAGAAAGAATGCTGTTTTATCTATGATAGGTCAGGGAAGTCTCTGAAAAATGATATTTGAATAAAGACCTGAAGAAAGTTAGGGAGGAAGAGAGCAATGGTCACATCCGGGGTAAGAGTATTCCTTATGAAGAGAACTGTGTGTATTCCAGCAAGAACATAACCAGCACAGTTAAACCAGGGAGGAGAGTATATGGAAAACAGGGTGAGAGAAGTGGAGGTTAAGGGTCAAAATGGAGGACCTCGTAGGACCTTTGTAAGCACTTTGGACTTACACAGTGATAAGATGAGAAGCCATTGTAGGGTTTTGAGCAGAGGAATGAGATATGACTGATATTTTTAAAGATCTTTTTGGCTGTTTGGTGTGGAATAGACTAGAGAGGAGCTGTTATGGAAGCATGGAGATAAGAGGTGATTGTAATAACCCCCAATGATGAGAAGTAGTTTGATTTTGGATTTACAACTCATGCCCAAGCCTTGTTTAAGGAAATAATGAAATACATACATCAACATGTCAATAGCTATCTCTATTTGGTAGGATTGCTAGTGATTTGTGTTTTCTTTATACAGACCAATGTTTTTCACATTTTCTATATTATTACTTTTAAAAGTAGTAAAATCAACTAAAAGTGACTTCTACTTTTATTCTATTTTTTTGTGATTTCAAAGTATGTGCATTTAAAATTTTAAGAATTTTTTTCTTTTTAATGTTAGGCATTCCATTCTGTCTTGTAATTCAGTGGGTGAATAGGTCCAGCTCTTAAATTAGAACCAAGATGTTAGCTGACTGACTAATGAAATTGATCAAGGAAGGAGATTACACTTTTTTCCTCAAGCTATAGAGGACTGTATTCAGCATTTTCCTATCATTCTTATTTTTCTCTGTAAACTGTAGAAACCCACTTTCATATATTATTATTGATAAATTCAGTGCTGTAAGGAAACAATTTTTTCTTATGCGTTCTGCTGTTCTTATCATTAATGCAGAATAACTCAGTGATGAAAAACTGTGCAATATAGTTCAACAGAATGGTCATGTCCAGGTCATCCTTGCTAATGAATGAGAGGTGTATCATTGATTTCTATGTACTATTAGAAAACACTGTGATTTTTTTTCTTCTGATTTCTGATTTGCTTAATTATAACAAATATTAAGACACTTATAAACCTACTTACTGTAACTTAGGTGCGAGGTCTAGTGGTCCAGAGCATGCTGGTTGGCAGAGAGGGGATTAAAAGTCAGGGTGGAATTCAGACATGGTTATAGACAATCTGGAATTGATTGCATTCCTAAACAATAAATAAACAAAACAAAACTTCGTTATCTGGAAGCCTAACTTGAATGTTCTATTAGTCAATAATAGTAATCCTTGCTTTCATTGGCAGGGTTGAGTCCTGTAATATAAGTTAGAAGATAGAGATTCCAGGTTTTTACTCTCAGAAGAACCTCTCCAGGTGATATGAAGAGAAGACAAGATAAAATTTTGTTTTGCTCTGCATTTTGTTTCCAAATCATGCTTTACAAGTAAATTGCAAGTTTGTAGTGGGACTTGTTCTATAAACAACAAAATTACTTCGTAGCCTGTTGGTTGTATATTAGCCCATTAATTAAAAATAAATGTGCTTTGTTTAAGTTTCATGAAAATAGAGAAATATATCATCTTAGACTTATAGAGTCTAAATAAATGTAATACGTGAATTAAATCTAAAGCTTTCTATACCTTCTGTATCTTTCTGTACTTACTAAGCAATTTATGTGGTAGATAAATGTTTCACCATGCTTGTTTGTTTGTTTTTCTCAGCAAGGCAGTTTACTTCTATAGAAGGGTGCTGCATACAGATGAAACAATGGCGGCTGCACGCTTGGACAAGGGGTGAAGGGGTACTTATGCCTGACAGGTGTTGTCCCTAGTCCCTGTTGGCTAGGGTTAGACCACACAAGCTGGACTAATCCTGACTGGCTATTCTAAAAAGAGCAGGGTCCAGTATGAAACCGGAGGTGAAAAAAAAAAAAGAGCAGGGGTCCCAGCTGGAGTGGCAGGGTGAGTGTTTTAGCAGGGAGGACAGTTACAGGTGGGTCAGAGCAGATAGCCAGGGGTGATCAGGTGACTGGAATGAGTCAGGATGCGGCGGGGAGGGGTGGGGAGAGGGGGAGCAGATATGAACTACTGATTAGAACAAGTGGAGAAGGTTGTTTACTAGAATTACAAGGAAGTTAAACTTTAAATTAGAGATTTAAAGAAAAAGCTGAACATACTGACATGCTGATTCTTTGAAAAGAAACTTAGGGTTCACTATAACAATCCCCCATTTTGAATCTTTACAGTTTTCTTTTCTCTTCAAACTTCCTTAACATGTCTTGGCTTAGTTGTTCTGTTTGTTCTCCTAAAAGAAGTTATCTATATGAATAAGGTGGAGGAGGGGTTGAGGATATTTTAGTAAAAGTTGTGTCTACTAGCCTCTGCACGAGTCCTCGGATGCATGGTATGACACAACATGTAACAAGAAATATACTTATCACAGTTGCCAGAGAGGTAAGAATTGCGGTTATGTTTTCTTTCCATTGACTGAACCACCTTTTGAGCCAATTTGAAATAGGGTTATTGATGCCAGAATTTTTAGCTATCTCAATTGATAAAGCAGTGGGTCCTTGGAGGGCTTTTGTTATGCTCCCATTGGGAACAGCGTTATTTGGAGTAAAGGTACAACAATGGGTTTTAATTACAATATAAAAACCACCTTTCTCCACTAAAATATTTAGGGCTGTTCTATTTTCTTAGGCCATTTGGCTAGTGGATCCTAATTGTTCAGCTCTTCCTTTGACAGCATCTGTAGTATAGTTAACAAACCGCTGTTGGTTGGAATAAATGTAGTTTATCTGATCTATAATTTTTTTATTATTAATTGTTACCTGCCAGCGCAACATTGATTTAAATCGTGCAGCTCTCTGATCTCAGGCTTTAAGTTTATTTGGCACTCCTCAAGGAACTCCAATTGCATCCAAATAGACATGAGAATCGAAAGACCTATAAGGAACTTCTCTTATTTGCCGTTGTAATTTCTCTTTCTCTGATTGATGAAATGCCAGGGTAGAAGGGATAGCCAGTTGGACTAGAGGGCAAGTGCCGCTCCAATTATTTGGCTGAGTGTCCACTAAAGGTTCTCCACAATAACACCATGCATCTGCTTGGGGATGAGTAAGGGCTGACTGATGAGTCAGCTCTTGGAAGTGCTTGACTTCCCTGCATCCTGTTAAGTTTCCAAGGAACAGTAAGTTCGCCCCCCATCACGAGAGACATGTGGTGAACTTTGCCTTGGGAGACAGAGGCTGTATGGCCCTTGGGGGCTGAGCTGCAGGGTGTTGAACCTCAGGGAATAGCAGGAAAAGAACTTGGCACAATTCGTTATTCCAGGTGTTGGAATCCTGAGAAAGAGCTACTGTGCATTCCATGTCCACTTGATTTGGGGACCATCCAAGTGGAAAGGTGACAACCTGGGCCTCTGGCCTACTCTGCGCCCAAGCTAACAGTTGCATTTATTTAAGGTGCAAACGGAATATTTAATCCATTCTACCCAGGCATTTGCATCCTTATATCCTGTTTTAATGGCCATGATTTGCCTTAGGTCCTTTACTTCTACCATTGAGACTTTGGTTTTGTCATTGTGTCTAGGAGGAGTGATTGATAAAAGAGGTTAAAGGAGCAATAAAGTACATTTCAAAAATTTCTTTAGGATCCTTTCCTGAAATGTCGGCTCCTATACCATAAATACAACTTAATAAAGGGGAAGAGTTTTCAAATGTTGCAATAACAATAGTAAGCTGTATAGGATTACATTGGTTATATTGACAGCTAGCAGGAGTAATTCCTTTGGTGAAGTGGATATATAGTTTTAAGGAGTGACAAAGACCTGTGGAAGGAGTCTGTCTTAAACCTTTAGTGTTCCATGAGACATTAGAGTAAGCAGAACATAGAGATTCTGTTTTAGAGGGACAAGAGTCTGATTCCTACCAAGTACAAATGCAGCTACTATTATTCCTTGGATTACTAGTATCTTTAAAGGAACTTATGTCTTCCTAATCTGAAGAAGTCTAAGAGGGACAGAGACATTCTTCCAGAAGCAGCAAGCCATGCTTGGTTATGCAACTCTCCACAAGGCATAATTAAACACACATTAAAGCAACAACTTGAGGTGAGCCAGATTTAATCACATTAATAAGATGGGGAGTAGTTAAAGGGAAGAAAAGAAAAATAAAGGACAGATAGACTAAGCTTTTCTTAGCTTTAACTTGGTAGGGTCTGATCCTGGAGCAATAGCCCATGATTCTAATGGTAATTGTGCTTTCTTGACTCAGGTGTGATGTGTTCATCATTTTTCTGCTGTATGAAGGACAGTCTCGGTTGCTAAATGTTTTGCCATGTTTGACTTGTTTTTCTTTGTTTACCTAATTGGCATTTAGATTTTCAGTATAGTTTTTTTTTTTTTTTCCTCCTCAAGAGGGAGTCTTGCTCTGTCGCCCAGGCTGGAGTGCAATGGCTCAATCTCAGCTCACTGCAACCTTTGCCTCCTGGGTTTCAGTGATTCTCCTACTTCAACCTCCTAACTAGCTGGGATTACAGGTGTGCACCACCACTCCTGGCTAATTTTTTGTATTTTTAGTAGAGATGGGGTTTCACCGTGTTGGCCAGGCTGGTCTTTAACTCCTAGCCTCGTGATCCACCCACCTCGGCCTCTCAGAGTGCTGGGATTATAGGCAGGAGCCACCTTGCCCGGCCTTCAGTTTTTTAACGATCCAGGATGGAGGTATTGCTGCTTCCTGAATGTGTCAGTGAAAGTAATTCCGTTGCTTCAGAATAACTATCTGGTTTATAATGTTTATGTTTTTTGAATTTTTCCATTACTTTTCTGTGAATTATGTGTGGTACTATGGAAAGAAAATAGACTTTGCCTTCACCCAGACCAGGTTGAATCCCAACATTGTCATGGAATAGCTACATGAATAGGTGTCAGGGCCTCAGTTTCCTCATCAATAAAACTACATTATGAATTTCTTAGAATATTCCTCTAGCATTATGCCTAGTATAGTAGGCAGCCAATAAGTATTACTTCTTTCTATTTTCCTTACTTTATATTTTGTTTGTCTTCTTTATCGAATAGAACCTTTGGTAATTTTTTTAAGGTAAGTTTTTATTTTCTTTTTGAGACAGAGTCTCGCTCTGTCGCCCAGGCTGGAGTGTAATGGCGCTGTCTCAGCTCACTGCAACCTCCACCTCCTGGGTTCAAGCAATTCTCTTGCCTCCCTCCTGAATAGCTGGGACTACAGGCGTGTGCCACCACCCCCAACTAATTTTTTTTTTTTTTTTTTGTATCTTAGCAGACACGGGGTTTCATTTTGTTAGCCAGGATGGTGGCAATCTCCTGACCTTGTGGTTCTCCTGCCTTAGCCTCCCAAAGTCCTGGGATTACAGATGCGAGCCACCATGTGTGGCCTAAGATAATTTTTATAAAGAGCACTTTTAATGGTGAATGAAAAGAAAGTCAGTTTCTAAATTTGGTCTGCATGATGTCAGATCTTCAATCAAGGCCTTGCTTTTTTCCATTATTTAAAAAAAAGTTTATTATACAGTTTTGTGGTAATTCAAAATAAGTACTTGTCGCAGATAGCCTGCAAGATCCTTGTGCTAGAAGCTTTGTATACATTGTCTGATTCTCACAACTACATAAGGTAGATGTACTTTCTTTTTCATTGAAGATTGAGGATTATATCAGGAAAGCTTTTAAAAATGTTTATGTACTAATGGGCCAATCAATGGATTAAAATACATGTGGTATACTGTAAAGTGATCTTTTGCCATTGGAGAGTGAAGGTTCCATTATCAGATCAGAGTAGGTTCCATTGGGACTTGAGAGTAGTGGTTGTCAAGAAGCTCTGAGGGAGTTGAGCTGAGCTGTTGCTCTTATTTGTGATATTGAGGTTTCCTTGAAGTCAGTACGCACTGTTGCTATTTCAGGGTGCTTTGACCAAGGTGGTTTTCTTTTCTTTCTTCTTCTTCCATAATGTGGCTTATCAATTAATTCTTAAATCTTCAAAATGTGAGTATCTTCCTTAATTTTCATCATTTTATCTTTGGCTATTGCAATAGCATTGCATTTTTTCCCCTTACACAGTCTTTATAATGATTCTAATTATATCAAAAGGAAAATCTAGCATGGGTATGGATTTTTTTTTTTTTTTTTTAACATTTGGTTTAGTGTTTTAGTTTTTCAGGGCTCACGTGAAAATCAAGCCAACAAAGATCTATGTCTAGTTTTTCTTTTCTGTTAAAAAGGAAGATTAGGTCTTAATGTATTTTATTATTGTTGATATAATGTTCCACTAATGCTTAATACTGATCTTTCGTCATATATATTTATATATAAGTTATAAAAAGGAACTTGTTTCATAATTATCTGCTTTTTATTTACATGAAATATGAGTGTTAAAGAAATACAGACAGATGTTTAGAATACATTAGTGCCAAGTTTGAGTTTTTATCTTATTGGCATAGGAATTTGCAGTGATTCATTGGGTTATTTCTTTATTCAACTGCTGATTCCAGTTTAAACATACCCTTGCCCCAACAATGATTTTCTTTATTTAGAACCATAATCTGATGAGTGCAGAGAGAAGCTTAACCTAACATCCAAATATTTGATTTTGTAGTTATTAAAACATTAATGTACTATTTACCATCATGTTGGCAATCATCTGGGAATACTTTTTAGTAAGAAACTTCGAATACTTTCTTATTTTTAAAATCCAGGTTACTCATTTATGGTCTTTTCAAACTATAGTTTGTCCAGTGGTATTATTAGTTACTGTGGAAAGCAGAAATGTATCAGAAATGTTTGGATTTTCTTTACATATTCTAAAGGCTTGCTTTAAATGATAGGCAAATATCATAGGCTGCTCAGTATTTTTGGATGAGGTTTGTTGTTGAATATGTTTACTTGAGCAAATAATAGTAGGCCCTTTTGGGATTATTTTGCCTTGCTAAACTTAATTTCTGAAGATTTAAAAAATATGGTACATGAGATAGCTTTTCTTTTGTCTGCCTGCCTATAGCACGAGCTCTTTGTCACCAGTAATTTTTTTTTTATACATCCCACATGTCAAGCTGTTTCCTAAATAGAATAGTATCAAGAATATAGACCCTGATTAATTCTGTGTTGGGTAGAAGATCAGAGACTATCAGTTTCAGAACCATCTTAACATTTTAGGGAGTTGTTTTTCCAACATTGCTAGGATATTGGATCCAGGAGCCAAGAGTGATTTTTGTTTCTTTTAGATAAGTCAGACAGTTTCTGTGATGAGGGAAATATTCCTTGTATCCAGAAAATGCTGTCATCAGATAGAAAGTGCAGATTGAAATAAATAGAGGGAGTCTCAGAAGAGCGCTTTTTAGCTTTGTTTCATTTACGACAGTAGAAAATGTGTATTCTTATTCTTATGAATGTTTTTAAATGATTATGGCATTTCTGTTTCTCTTGGAGAGATGTTATGTCCTTTCTTTTATTTCTCCTAATTTAAAATTTCTGGCTTTATTTATCTCTTTGAAGGATTACCAAGACCCAGAGCAGTGTGGTTTGTCATCACAAGATAGTAGTTGAAAGTGTTTGTTATTGATATTTTTGAGTGTCTCCTTTATCAAAGTTAATAGACCACTAATGTGAAAGTTCATTACGTCATTCTTTAAAATCCAAAGATGAATCTGTGTGTTGAGGGAAGGGAGTAGCAGGAGGGGGATGTTAAGTGTTCAAGATAGATGGCTAAAATGGCTTAGCAAATGGGGATACTTAACTGCTTATAGTCTATGGAGATTATTTGAGATCAGATTTCTCTTACAATTTAGAACATTTAGTAAACAAATTCAAACTATATGGTACTAGATTTCTAAACTGTGGAAGTTAGATTAGTCTATGGTTATTTTTTAAAAAATTTATACCAGTTTTCTGTTATATTCATATGGTCACCTTGTATTTGTAGTTATTTTAAGATCTTAATCCATTCTTCAACTTAACTTTATATAAGGTAACCAAAATGTGTTATATTTCAGGATGACCTAAATTCATCTAAAAGAATCTTAGTCACTAAGAGGGAGAGGCATAAGAAGGCAGTGGGTATGGCACAGCTGGATTTTCAGATCCCAGTTAGAAAATCATCATTTAATATATAAGCTGAGAAATTTGGTTTGTATATTATTGAGAGAAACTAAATCCAAAGACCTCACAAACATCTTTTTAAAATCAGTTCCAAAATAGAAAGGTAGCACTTCCTCTTGGGAACTTGAATTTGCCAAGAAAATTGAAACTTTACAAGGAGATGAACTGCTTCTGACTTTTCAGTGACCCCATCACTACTCATTTACCCTCTCTATATAAAAGCACTTGACAGCTCAGCTTCACCTATTTGCCATGATCACACTAAGGAAAAAGTGTGTGTATGTTTGTATGTATTGAGATGGGATCTCGCTCTGTCACCCAGGCTGGAGTGCAATGGCATGATCAAAGCTCACTGCATCCTACCGCTCAGACTCAAGCTATCCTCCTGCCTCAGCCTCCTGAATAGCTGGGATTACAGGTGTGAGCCATCACACCCAGCAATGTGGGTCAACTTAATAATGCATTTACTCAGCAAATATTTATTGAACCCATATTTTATAGCCATATAGTAGGAGTACAGAGGTAAATAAAACATGATTCCTGCCCTGAGGATCTTAAACTTTGGCACAGAGAAATGCGAGGCTCAACTAGCTGGTCTAGATAAGGTCATTTAACTCCCAGGTATGAAAAACAGTGAAGTACCAAGGCAAAGCACAAATTGTTGGTGTTTATATTCTATTTTATTTCATCTAGAAAACCTTGGAAATAAGATTCTAGTAAACGGTGGAATTGTTTCTCCCTAGAGAGTTTTGTAGTCAATACTCAATGTCTTTTTTCTTTTTTTTAAGAGATGGGGTTTTGCCATATTGGTCAGGCTGGTCTCGAACTCCGAACCTCAGGTGATCCGCCCACCTCGGCCTCCCAAAGTGCTGGGATTACAGGCGTGAGCCCAGCCCTACTCAATGTCTTAATAAACATTTCCCCAGTGTCTACTATGTGTAAGCATCATGATCAGCACTAGGGATATAAAATATATGAGATAGAGTGTTTTATTCTTGAGGAGGGTAGTGGGGGAGACAGCTATGTATGCAAATAATTACAGTATTATCACTGAATTCTGTATCAAGTGATTTCTGTTGGTAGGAGTGACACTAGGGAGTAAAGAGAGACTAAGGAGGTCAGGTAACAGTGACACTGGGCAATAAAGAGAAACTAAGGTCACAAGGCCAAAAGTAATGGGTGACTGAAGGCGGCAGCCAGTTCTGCCTAGGTGAGTCTTTCAAAATCTCTTTACTTTACATCATATATTAGCAATTTCAATGGTGATTACCAAGAGAAAAACAAAAGTAAATTTTAAAGCACAAGAATATCTTTGTTACACAGAAGGTATTTAGTTATTTGTAATAAAATCTCATGTTGGTTCTGCTTTGTAGTTGACCTTTTCATGATATTTTTCACTGGGAGAAGCTTCCCATTTTGCAAATGAAGAAAGTAAACAAAGAGTAAAAGATCATCCACAGTGACACTGCCAGAAATGGCAATCAGTTTGCTCTGCTCTAAATGGGTGCATTTATAAACTTGATATTAGAAGGCCTATAACATTCGAACAATAGCCTTTCAGGGGAGAGCTATTTAAGAGGGATTGATGGTGCACAAAATTAGAAAACAGTGGTCCCCATCCAATATTTTTATTTTATATATTGGCTAGTTGAAGTAGTTGGTGTTATCCTTTCTTATTCCTTAAAACCTATTAAAAAAGTAAAACACTTCAAAGAACCTTTTATCTCGGTGTTCTAGGTCCATCTAATAGCCAAACTGCCGTTTTCCATTATTATCACAAGTTACTCCTAGAGTCTTCTCTGCATCCAGCAAAAAATTTCCTGTCTGGCAGTTACAACCAGTTTTGGTTTACTTTACTTTCTTTTATTTAAGAACTTTCAAAAATCAGTGATTAACTCTTTGGTTACTTCAGAGATAATGAGTATAGTTAATCAGTATACACTTATTTTTCCTTATATTTGAGATTTTCTTCAACAATTTTGCTCCTTTTTAAAGAAAGGTGGTTTATAGATCACTCAAAAGGTTCAAAGCCTTGAGTTTTATAAGTGGTGATTGGGCATGCTTTTTTTAAACTACATTTGGGACAAATTATTGCTTACCATCCATTTGCCGGAATTTCACCTGTTATAGACCAGGAATAATTTCTCCACCTTTTCTGTAACAATAGTTTAAAAGGTAAGTGCTAGTAGGACATTAGATAAGAGTAGTTACTACATTTCAAAGTATTATACTGATGATGAAAATTGTTATAGCTGGAGCCAGTCTTCTTTGGATCCTACTAGGTTGTCTTCTTGGTTCTAGTCCAAGAT
This sequence comes from Aotus nancymaae, assembly GCF_030222135.1. Taxonomy (NCBI): domain Eukaryota; kingdom Metazoa; phylum Chordata; class Mammalia; order Primates; family Aotidae; genus Aotus; species Aotus nancymaae. The sequence continues at coordinate 74,769,561 of NW_026988414.1, forward strand.
GTGGCAAAGCTTTACTTTTGAATTAACATGTTATACTTCTGCTATTTTCAGACAGTTTGTAGAACATTGACCCCATTGTTAGATAGTTCGTGGTTTAGGAAAGCAAATACTAACTGACTGATGGGTAGTAGCTACTTGAAGCACCTGTTGAGAATTAGGAGGCTTGTAGGGGACATTTGGTAAGGAGGGGTGTTATCTATTAGCATCTGACATGATTGCAAGCTGGAAAGGGAGGGAGTTTTGTCTCACGTATACCATGTTTGCTAAATTCATAAAGGAGAATTATAATAGGTGTTTAGTCCTACTTATAAATTAATGAGTCATTCTTATCATATCCCTCTTCAGAAAATCATTCTCTCTGTTCACATACCTCTAGTGAGGTGCTTACTGCCTGCCTGAGATTCCACTCTGTTGTTGAACAACTGTTAGAAATTCTCCTGTTATTATTTTTCTTCCCATACATTTATTACTCTGTGTATTGAACATTAATGAAACCCTAATAAAAGAAGTTTCTGTCAAGGGTAAATTATGAGATTTTCTGTCATTTATCCTACCTTTTTTGCCCATTTGAAAACTTTTTTTTTTAGTTAAATATTCACAGGAAGTTGTCAGTATGGTACAGAGATCTCCTGTCTGCTCCTCATCAATTACCCCCAATCATAACATCTTACAAAACTATATTATAATAGCAAAATCATAAAATTGACAATGGTATAATCCATAACCCTTGTTCAAATTTCATTGGTTTTATATACATTTGTGTGTGTGTATGCATGCATGCAATTTTGTTACCTATGTAGATTTGTCTAACTATCAAAATAGGATACAGAACTGTTTCATACCTACAAAGATCTACCGTATGCTACCCCTTTATAATTATCCTCAGTCTTCCCCCTGCCAATTCCCTGGTAACCATCAATCTGCTCTCTGTTTCTGAGATGTCATCATTTTGAGAATGCTATATAAATGGAATCATACAGTGTTTGTATATAGCCTTTGAGACTGGCTTTTTACAACCAGCCTAATTCCCTTGAGATCTGTCCAAACTGTTCATATATCAGTAGTTATGCTGGTTGGTTTTCTTCTTTTTAATGATTACAGATATGTTTCCTTCTAAGGCTACAATAAACATTTGCCTAATTGTATCAACATTTGAAATATTATGAAAGTGATTAAACTTGTAGAGCTGTTCAATTTGAATTTACTCATTTTACAGTACATATGATATCTCAACTTTGATAATTTGTTACTGAACTGTGAAGGCTAAAGAGGCGTGGAAGACTGAGAGTTAGGAGACCCCATTCGTCTGTCTGTTTTTAACCAGCTCTGGGACCACCTGCTTATGATTCAGTTCATTTGTGCTGCTGCTAATGTGGCCAAGGGTTGTCTGCCTGATAAGATGATTGTCAGGATGAAATGAGACATAAAAGTCAAAATATAAATTTACCTGTAGCATGTCAAATAAAAATAAATGTTCAAGGTACAAATTAAAAGGAAATATACTGTAGTGTTAATTGTGATTGTGTCTGGTAATATGAGATTGATAATAACAGGTTGTTTCGCTTTTTAAAAAAGAATTTGCCTTTATTTTCTACTTTTCCATAATGAAGGCATATTTTATCTTTTTTCTGTTCATAAAAATAATGCATACTTAATAAAAATTGAAACACGACAGATATGTATACTAGAAAGTAAAAACTTACTGAAATTCTCTACCCAGACTTAACAATTTTGAACTTTTTGTTGTATTTTTTTTCTATGCACATAGTAAGGTTTTGTTATTATTGAAACAGAAAATGAGAATTTGCTGTGCATATTGTTTTGCATCTTATTGATTGATTGATTGAGATAGAGTCTTGCTGTGTCGCCCAGGCTGGAGTGCAGTGGTGCGATCTCAGCTCCCTGCAGCCTCTGCCTCCTGGGTTCAAGCAATTCTCCTGCCTTACCCTCTTGAGTAGCTGGGACTGTAGGCACACTTCTCCACACCCAGCTAATTTTAATTTTTGTATTTTTTTAGTAGAGACAGGGTTTCACCATGTTGGCCAGGCTGGTCTCAAACTCCTGGCCTCAGGTTATCTGCCCACCAGGCCGCATCTTACTTTTCACTAAGCTATCTTGAACATTTTCCATAGATACACATATGGTTTTAATAGCTATATAGTTACTTCACCGTGTACATGTAGTATTCATTCAGTCAGCTATTATTCATTTTATACTTGCTGTGTTTAAGGTACCATGGTGGGGAAACTATGATGAATAATATATGAAGCTTACATTTTTGTGGAAAGACAGACATTAATAATGATTAATTTCTCAACTGATCATTTAATTACAAATAAGCACTAGGAAAGAGCAGTACAGGGAGCTATGTAAGTGCCTATTAGAGAGATTAAACCTGCTTTAAGAACCAGGGATGATTTCCCAGAGAAAATAACTTTGTGACAAAATCTAAGTATGTTTATGTATGAATTAGGAAATGGGTGATAGAGTAGTACATAGATAAATAGATATATACATACACAGCTAGAAGATTGTATGTCAAAATGGCAATCATTTATTTGTGAGTGGTGGCATTACAGAAGTTTTTAAAAGTCTCTATTTTCTAAGTTTTCTATGGTGAACATGTATTTATCATTTGACTAAAATAGAAAAACTAAACCTGTTGGGTATGTGAATACATATGCACGTAAAGGAAAACAAAACTGATAAAAATATATCTCACAGTGTTAATACTGTGGTGGCATTACAGTTATCTATTGAATAGTTTTAAACAGACTTTTTAGGAGCATTTTTAGATTTACAGAAAAATTGAGAGGGTGGTACAAGAGTTTCCATATGCCCTCCCCCAATACACACATACCCTATCATATAGTTTCTTATTAACATCTTACAATAGTATGGTGGATTTGTTACAATGAATAAACCAATACTGATACATTATTATTAGCTAAAGTTCATAGTTTATTCAAATTTTCTTAGTTTTTACCTTTATTATTTTTCTGTTCCAGGATCCCATCCAGGATAACACAATTACATTTAGTTTTCAGATCTTCTTATTCTTCTCTTGGCTGTGATGATTTCTCTGATGTTTTTTATTTTTGATGTTCTTGACAATTTGGAGGAGTACTAATGAGGGATATTGTAGAATGTCCCTCTATTGGGATTTGTCTAATGTTTTTCTCATGATTAGACTCATGGGTTTTTTTTCCCCGTATATATGTATGTATATTGTTGTTGTTGATTTTTATTTTTAATTTTTTCTCATGTATTCTTGAAAGGAAGACCACAGAAATAAAATACCATTCTCATTACATCATATCAAAGTTATGTCAGCATGACTTGTCACTGTTGATGTTAACCTTGATCACTGGCTTAGGTAGTGTTTGTCAGGTTTCTCCATTGTAAAGTTATTCTTTTCCCCTCTTTACATATACTATTCTTTAAAAGGAGGTCTTTATACACAGCCTATGTTAGGCTGCACTTCCTTGAGGAAGTGAATAAAGTATTTGATTATTCTGCCTAGAAGATTTGCTTATTCTCCCACATTTATTTACTTATTCAATTATTTATATTGGTATGAACTTGAAGACTTATTTTATACGTTGGATTTTAATCCAATGCTACTTCATTTTATTGCTCGTACTATTTCAGCTTTAACCACTGGAAGTTCTTTCAGTTGCCTCCTGCACCTCTTTGACGTACCCAGATCAACAAGATTTTGTGTGTGTATTTAAGCATTTAAAACCATTTCTGACACTACCAAATGCTCCAGGTTTATCTTGTGTATTTCCTGCTATAGCTGTATAAACTGCCATTTTGCCAAAGAGTTCCTCCTTTTATTAGAGAATAGTGTTAGAAACCAAAATCTAGATATTATTTTGTTTTTTTTTTTCTTAATATTCTTTTCCTAGTCTGTTTTTTTCCTGTTATTTTAAAAGACTTCTGATAAGCCAAATATAAATTCTGCCATGTTAGATGTATTTTTGGCTCATTAAATATCCATTTCTAATTACCTTGTCCTTCCCTTCCTTCTCCCTTAAGACGTTTTTCAGCTAGGATTGGCCCTGTGACACAGTGCTGGCCAGGGACACGTAAGTAGAAGTTCTCTGGGAAGAGCTTTCTTTCCATAATCAAAAATCAAAACCTTGTGGGAGATATCTTTGGGCCTTCAGCCTTCTTCCTGCCAGGAATATGGAACTGATGCCTGGAGGTTGAGCATGAGTCTGAAAACAAATTCGAGGGAATGCACAGCAGGTGGATAGAAGGACCCAGGACCCTTGTTTTGTAATCTCATTGCTGACCTGCGGTCGAACCATTCCTGGTCTACCCAACTCCAGACTGCTGATTGCCTGAAATAAAATCCTGTGTGTTTAAATTATTGTTACCTGGTTTTTCTGTAATTGTAGCCCAACACATAGTCTTAGCCAATTCAGTTATTAATTTGGTTGGCAGAATTATTATTCATTTATTTATAAAATACTTGTGGAAGACCTACCATGTGTAAGCCTCCATAAAATGGAGCACAAAGAAAGGAACTCTATCAGTATTGCCTCCGTATTTTCTGATCCCAGGTTTAATAATGATGTACAGAATAGGATAATTACATGAGTAACTATAATTAAAAATATAATATGTGTCACTTACTTGGTCATAGGCACCTGTCATCTGTTACTGTAATCTGTTTCTCTTACTGTATTCTCTGTATCAGCAAAAGGTTTCAGAAATATATTTACCTAGTTTCAGAACAGAAACCCAGGAGTAGTACTAGTCCCTTTCTTTTCTCTAACTCCCCACATCCTGTTTTTTTACCTTGTAAACATTTTTTTGTCTCATTTTCTTTATTTCCTTTTCTCCTGCACTAATTATGACCATCATAAATTTCTCTCACATGGTTCATACAACTCTTCATACCTAGTATCCCTACTCCCAGTGTTCATCCCTCCCCACACTACTGACTAGGCAGTCTTTCTAAAGGCAGATTAACATCTTGTTTCTCTCTTCAGTAAAATTATGTATTGGCTCTGCATGTTCTCTAAAGTTCAAATTTTTTTCTCTTGTGAAAGACCTTCATCATCTGAACCTGCCTGGCTATCCAGCTCCACCTTACAGCACTGTCTCCATTACACAATCCTCCGCACCAGACACACACCTCATCTCATTCCAAACATTTAACAACTTTGCCTTTAGGTTTTTTGTTTTGTTTTATTTTTTGTTTTGAGATGGAATCTCGCTCTGTTGTCCAGGCAGGAATGCAGTGGTTCCTCATATGTCATGGCCCAAAGTTCTTTTATTGTCCTGTTTGAATATATAAAGTTTTAAACTTTTGAATGTTTTGGATTACTGACCATTGTGTCCTTTTCCATTCGTATAAATAATAAAGGTGATTATATATAAAACAAGTTAATAGTTTTTTATGGCAAATAAAAAATACGCAATGGCAAATTAGTTGCGAGACTATGAAATACCACTCTGGGTTTAGTTTACACATCTAGGAAGCTATGTAGTCTTTTTTAGTGGATTAAGTAAAGGGTGGGGACAGAGGATAGTTGGAGGAAACTGGTATAGGTGATGATTTATGTAATGTGTGACCTCTTCCTTCACTTTATTACACCATTACATTTGCATATTACTATCGTTTTCAATCTGTGATTTCCTGTTTAATTTTATAAATGCGGTGTATTCAACATTTTGCAGCCACTACATGTAGATTGTTGATATTCTGGAGAAGTAAAGGTGTTTTTTTCCCCCTTGCTGGAAAATACACATTCTGTCATTAATTATAAAACCTGTGGCAGCCTTATATGTAGTTCCTTCTGTCTGTGCAGAATACGGATTTACTACTTGCTGCTTCAGTTAGGAGAGTCAAAAGCAGTGGTGGCAGCTGAACTTTCTATGAACTTCAAAGCTCTGATGATAATTTTTCAGGGGTTTCTAAGGTTTCTCTTTTAACTTTATCTTACTCTGAGATAAAACCTCCATAAATGAGAAAAAACATATTCATCTTTGGTAATGACACAAACTTGTTCCTTTCTGATCTTTTCCCACTCAGGTGCTAAAGTATTAATATCAAAGAAAGTTACAAAATGACTTTATACTAATTATTTTATTTGCAACAAAAATTGGAAGGGGAATATTCTCTTTTACCTGATATTTGTGGTTTTACTTGTACTCCTGAAATGAAGACATTTCAAGTGGAATCTTTCCAGAGGACAGCTTTTTAAAAAAATTTTTTTTTGGCTTTGATTTTCGTATTTTATACAGTAAAATTTTTGCATAATTTCATCTTGTTGACCCAGCTTTGAGCAGAAGTTTTAGTATCCACAGTATCTTAATAATTTAGCTTGTTTTGTCTTCTCCCTCATTGTAACATTTGCTGAAAGGTGCAGGACCAAGAAAGGTCCTTGTGCAACATAAGCAAGCATTTAATTAAGGGGTAATGCCTGTGGTACCAGAGTATGTGAAGTGAAACAGAGATGCTTAATCAGCCACAAAAGCTATTTACTGCTTCGTAAACCTCAGTGCTCAGTGTCATAAATATTATTACCGTTCTAGGACTTCAGAAAAGCAATGAAATATCAAAACTGATTTTTCTCTACTGTTAAAGTATGGAAAGCTTTCCTCCTAATAGAACTTGTAATGAAGCTGACATTTGGGAGAAGCATACATAACTGAAATTTATTAACTGGAATGTGATCAGAAGGGACTTAAATACAAATGAGGGGTATGTTGAAAGTAAAGCATGGAGGAAACGGTTTTATCTCTATTAAGCCTGAAGTTATACTGAGGAATAAGTCGCATAATATTGCCATATATATTTCAAACACCTACATGGGCATGGGCTAATAGATGCTTTCTGTCCATTAGCTTAAATCTTTATAGCAGCTCTGTAAACTAAGTTGGTTCCAGTTTTACAAATGAGGACATGGAAACTCAGAGAGATTAAGTCACACAGATGTGTCTGATAATGCCTATGCTCTTTCCAGTACTTCAAACTGTTTATTAGATGAAAGTTTATATTGAAATAGCCTTTAAAATATTTATTCTGTTGAATATCTATTAGTATATCTGAAAAGCTCAATTGTGCCATGTTAATTCTTAAATTTTTAACCTTTTATTTATTCTAGTTTCAACATTTGTTAAGCAGCTAGGATATTCCTAACATTAAGTATTATGAAGGCTCTAAGTAATAAAGGACAAAAGTATCCTCAGAATTTCCATAGTTAAGTCTAAAGGGGGATTTAAACTTGAAGTGTTGCAGAGGTTTTATGGATTCCTTCTCACTCAGTCTTCCTCTTTGGAGTTTACCTGCAAAATACTCCAGCCTATATATTCAAAATTTGAGAGCGGGATCAAAGAGAGCAAGGTTCTCTTTTCTAGTACTTGGACTTTTTGCCAGACCCTTTCCAAATTGTATCCCTTCTGTTGAGATGGGGAAGTGAATGCAAAAGCTAAAATGCATAATCCAATTTACTCTAAATGATCCAGTTTACAAGCACAAATAAGCAAAGAGTTTATAGTCTTGTTGAAATGCTTTGATAGAGAGGAAACTGTATACAATGGGAACCTAAAAGAGAGAGTTAGCATAAGACCTCCTGAAGCAGGAGTGGTTTTATAAATAAACTGATTGTTGAGAGAAGGCAAAAGAAAGATGGTTAGTAAAGAAGCTGAGGGAAGACTTTTGGGATGATTCGAACATTTTATTAACCCAAATGTTTGTACCTATCAATTGATTATACTTCTCTTTCCTTTGTTATTTACTGTCACTCTGTAGATCTTTTATTCTGGTAATGTTTTCAAAAGGACTCTATGTTCTTTGTGGAAATGTCAGCATTAGAAGTTTAAAAGTTTCAGTTGTTGATGCTTAAGACGGTTTAACTGAGCATTGTGTCCAGTCCCCTCATTTTACACATAAATAAGCTAAGGTCCAAATAAGCTGTGATATGCTTAATGTCAGATACGGTAAGCATCAGACCTGGGACTTGGCTTGGCTGTTAGTCATGGTTTCTGTCCTGAATCTCTAGTTGAAAAATGCATGAAGGTTACTTACGGTTTAAGAATAAAAATAATTTATGTTTCCATTTGCTATTTTTCTTCATTGGCTTTAAGAGAGAAGTGATTGAAGAAATATGAAGTAATAGAAATATTTGACATAGTCTTATGGGCAATCATTTATTTAGATAAAACATATAGAATCTTTAATTCAGAAGGTTCAGCTTTCTAAAGTGGAGTCACTTAATTTTGGAAGAAATTTATGTACATACCATCTTTCTAATGTATAATATAGTGGAAAGACAGCAAATTTAATAAAAAGCCTTATTCTGTGAGGTAATGTTGGCAATAGCACTTGTAAGCTTAGATTTATTTATACATTCTTCCTTTAACTGGCCTTTTAACTGAAGTAAAATTGATGGGAAAAGCATGAAGTTATAGAGAGTTTGGAATTGGGATGCCTTTGGTTGACTCTGATTATCATAATGTATTTCAACCTTGAAACGGAGCCCTGGATGACAGAGGAAAGCAGCTGAGACATAAGAAAATGCCAGTGACGAAATAACCTTCACCCAGTCTATAAAAGGAATGATTAGGCAGTTCAAAATGTAAATGCCAAATTTTATCACATTGCCATTTCCTGGGATTTTAAATGATTATAACTATTCTTTCTCTGGAACTAGGAATACACTTTAATTCTGAATGGCGTAGGAAAGTATTCTGCATCTACTATCCGCCTTTTTCTAGTTGCCTTACCCAGGAAGTAGTATATGCAGGTAAACCAAATAATTTCTGAAAAACAGTGCAAGTGTTATGAGAGTGAAAGGACAAAAGTGTTCTCAGAATTTCCATAGTTATATCCAAAGGAGGGTTTAGAACTTGAATTGTTTAAGGTCTTACTGATTTCCTTCTCTTAGTCCTTTAAACTCTTCCTGACTAGTTACTCTTCCTCTGTGGGAAGAAAGTTGCCCGGGTGCCACAGCAAGAAACTGAAGGCACAATCTGTCCCAGCATAATAAATAACTGATTACTTATAGCAATGATACCAAATAGATTTACTGATTACTTAGTTATAGCAATGATATATTTACTGATTACTTAGTTATAGATATGACACCAAACAGATATTAGATTCAGTCACATACTCAATTATATAATCAATCTTATTACATCATTATTCTCTATTAATCTTTAGTACTATAGTGTAGGAACATTTTAGTCTTGTAGTATAGGCATAATCGGGTGAAACATAATTAGGAACTAAAGGGACATTGTGAGAAGTGATCAGGAGGCAAGAGTAAATGCCTTGTAGTAGTGCCAGCACCTGGAAAGGTGCTGTAACTTAGCAGGCAGGCCTTGCGGTAACATCAGCATCTGGGGAGTCTCTCTTTACTTAGCAGTTGGTGAGGGGGAGTTTCCCTCTCACTGGGGAGTTCAGAAAAAACTCTGCTCTGCTGGCTTTTGAGGAAGGTCTGATACTTGCCAGGCCGGCCCACAGACATCCAGGGGTTTTAACACCTCTCCGTGATGCTGTGCTTCGATGGTCACCATCCTTGTTCACCTTCATGTTTCACTTTCCCACCCGATGCTCCCTTGTAAATTCTTAGAGACTGTGAGAAGTAAGAATAGAGGAATCCTAAAAGCCTTTTATCTTTCTGATAAGTGCATAGAAAGAAACTGATGTATGCCTCCCCCTCCTTGCAGTAAGGACTACCTGAGAGGGAGCCTCTGTACTGTACCCACATGGTCCCCTGAACTGTACCCATGTGGCCCCCAGTACTCTAAGAATGTGATTTGCTTGACCCCTACCAATCATGTCAGATGAGTCATTCTCCAGCCCTGCCCCCTGCCTTGTACACAGTAAGTATCAGCACATCCAGGCATTTGGGGCGACTGCTGGACTCTGCCCCTTGGTAGCAGTGGTCCCCCGGCCCAGCTGAATTCTTCTCTTCTCTTTGTGTCTTGTGTCTTTCTTTTCTACTGTCTATCATCTCCACACACAAAAGAACACCCACCAGACCCTACAGGGCTGGACCCTGCATTCCTCCATCACCTTTCTTAATATACTTTTAAAAATTAAGGACCAAAAAGAGAAACAGCTAAGCAAAAATGCCTGTTGACTGCCATTACAAGGAGAGCAAAATGGGTGATGCCATATGTACTAATCTTTGCTAGTAAGGATAACCTGCAGTGTATATAAAATTAGGGAGTTATATGTCTAAGTACCTTTTATGTTCTGAAATTCTTGCTGAGACCCTAAACTATTATTAAAAGTAATGGTAAAAACCGCAACTGATTCTGTGCTATCCTAATAGTCAGCCCTGCATGTCTGTAGGTTTCATATCTGTGGATTCAATAAACCACAGATTTAAAATATTTGAAAATAAAAAAATAGCAATATAATAATATAGAATAATACAAATAAAAATATAGTATCACAGCTATTTACATAGCAAGCAATCCAGAGATGTTTTAAAGTATACAAGAAGATGTGCACAGGTTATATGAAAAAACTATGCCATTTTATATAAGGGACTTGATCATCTGCAGATTTTACTCTTCACAGGGGTCCTGGAACCAATCCCCCAGAGATAATGAGGGATAACCGTAGCACGGAGACTGCACTGTTCTCCCTGTGTCCTACTCATTCTCTATTTTATTCCACCCTATCCACCAATTACATTAATTTCCAGAAAACTCCACAGTAATTATCTCTTCTTTTGTCCCGGTCAGGAACTTTTAGTGGGTCCTCATTACATATGTAATTCAGTCGGAACTCTGGTTCTCTAAATACCTTTCTACCCCTCTTTATAGACCTTCGCCTCTGGCCAATTGTTTTTTTCAATATCCTTTAGCTGCTGTGTGGACTTTCAGTTGTTCCATGCCACTAGTAAAGTTTTATCAAGCGATTTAATTTCTCTGGTCTTTTGTTTCCTTGTTGTTATATGGTGGACAATAGATTTAATGGCCATTATATCTGTTTAATGATTTCTAATTTATTCATAATTTTTTCCATATATTATTTCATCTTTTCTTTCTCTTTTCTTTTCTTTTCTTTTTTTTTTTTTTTGAGACAGGGTCTTGATCTGACAGTCCAGGCTCGAGTGCAGTGGCGCAATCTCAGCTCACAACAGCCTCTACCTCCTGGGCTCAAGCCATCTTCCCACTTAGCCTCCCAAGCAGCTGGGACTACAGGCACACACAAGGATGCCCAACTAATTTTGTTTACCTTTTGTAGGATGAGGTCTCACTCTGTTGGCCAGGCTGCATTTCATCTTTGTGCCCTTTGCAGTAGTACATGCAGGAATGATCCACATTGTACAGATAGGAAACCTCAAGTCCAAGTAGGCTAGGTGATTTGTATATGAAAGTTGTTCTAAAACTTTTTAGTCTCAGAAAGTACCATTTACAATAGCACTCCCAAAGATGAAATATTTAGGTATAAATCTAAGAAAACATATATAGGATCTAAGTTAGAAAACTATAAGGCACTGATAAAAATATACATACAAATATCTATAGGTGGAAAACTACAATACACTAATCAAACAAGATCTAAAGAATGGAGAGATAGTCTGTGTTCATGGATTGAAATATTATTGTTGTGATGTCAGGTCTTTCCAGTTTGATCTATAGACTTGACACAGTCCCAAATCAATATCCCAGCAAGCTAATTTGTAGATGTCAACAAACTGATTCTAAAGTTTATAATGAAAACCAAAGACCTAGCATAGTCAATGGAATACTGAAGAAAATTGGCAAAGTTGTAGTACTCATACTACTTGGTTTCAAGACTTACTACAAGGCTATGGTAATCAAGATATTATGGTGTTGGTGAAAGAACAGACATAGATTAATAGAACAGAATGGAGAGACCAAGATAAATTCACATGAATATAGCCAACTGATTTTTAACAAAAGATGATTTTTCAATAAATGGTCCTGGAACAATTGGGTGTCCATAGGCAAAACTGATCCTAGACACAGATGTTATAATTTATGCAATAATTAACTCAAAATGGAGCATAGACCTAAATATACAACATAAAACTTATTGAGGAAAACATATGATATATGATATTGGGTTTGGTGATGAATTTTAAAATACAACATCAGTATGATACATGAAAGAAAAATATTGGTAAGTTGTGACTTAGTTAAAATTTAAAACTGTGAAAGACTTTATTAAAAGAATGGAAAGACAAGATACAAATGGGGAGAAAATATTTGTAAAACACATATCTAGCACTTGAATCCAAAATACACAAAGAACTCTTAAAACTCAACAATAAGAAAACCCAATTTAAAAATAGACAAAAGATCCAAAGAGACACCCCATCAAAGAAGATAAGCAGGTGGCAAAATTGTCATCTAAAAAGATGGTAAACATTGTATGTCTTTAGGGAATTGCAAATTAAGATAATAATGTAGTACCACTACTCACCAATGGGCTGAAATTGAAAACACTGACCAAATTCTGGCGAGGATGTGGAGTAACAGGAATTCTCATTCATTGTTGGTGAGAATGTAAAATGTTACAGCCACTTTGGAAAACAGGCAGTTTCTTACAAAACTAAACCTGATCATACAATACAAATCAGCAGTTATGTTCCTAGATGTTTACCCAGCTAATTTGAAAACTTCTATTCACACAAGACCTGTACACAAATGTTTATAGCAGCTTTATTTATAATTGCCCAAACTGGAAGCATCCAAGATGTCCTGCAGGTTAATGGATAAACTATGGTACATTCATATAGTGAAATATTTTATTCAGTACTAAAAAGAAATGAGATATGAAACCATGAAAAGACATGGATGAATCTTAAATGCCCATTGCAAAGTTTAAGAGATCAGCCTGCAAATGCTCTGTGAGTCCAGTTATATGACATTCTGGCAAAGGCAAAATTAGAGAGTTGGTAAAAAGATCAATGGTTGCCAGGGACTCAGGGGAGCAAAGAGTTGAGGGGAAGTTTGGATAGATGAAGAATGAGGGCCTTTTTAGGATGATGAGTATAATACTGTGATGACGAATGTAAGATATTAAGCATTCATCAAAACCCACAGAACTATATAGCAGAAATAGTGGATCTTAATGTGTACAAATTTTTGAAAACGCATCGAGGAGATCAGAGATTCCAGGTTGGAATACAAAGTGTGGCAAAAGAGTCTAAATGTATTATAAATGTATGCAATAATCTCACTGAAGGGAGTGAAGAAACAAGTTGCCAATCTTAGTAACCTTGGAAATGAGTGGTATTTGTATGACTATTTAGTCTTACTGTACTTACTGTAAGCTAAAGGAACTGTCCATAAGCTTGTACTCTATTAAGTTCTGTCCCATGGGGAACAGTGTATAGGTTAATAATGTTGAAACTGCTATGCATGTATACTGGAATTGAACAATTAAGAAAGTGGGTGGCAGTTGGCAGAAGCCAGGTTTTTCACTGTTGTAGTGTTGGTTACAGGTAAGCAATGAGAGGCTGAAATGATCCATGTGGTAATGGATTCGAGTTGAAGACATTTGTATGAACTCATGTTTAGCTTAATATATAGATATAGATGGTTGCATATGGAAATGTTTATAGATACATGTATATGCACAGGTTAGTGTACATATTTACAATGTGCACTAAAAGCAGTGTGTACTAAAAGCAATGAAACTCCAGTAGCAATTATCATACCTAGTCCTCAGATCTTGGGGAGTAGGAGTCAGGGATATCTAATGATAGGAATCAGGATTCTTTGGAGAAGTGGCTGATTCTAAGCCCTGGGGTAGGAAATATACAAGGTGTATGGAGCCTCTGTAGCAACAGAAAATAAGAAAGTACTCAAAAAGACCAGGCGCTGTGGCTCACACCTGTAATCCCAGCACTTTGAGAGGCCAAGGTGGGCAGATCACGAGGTCAAGAGATGGAGACCATCCTGGCTAACATAGTGAAACCCCGACTGTGCTAGAAATACAAAAATTAGCTGAGTGTGGTTGTGTGTGCCTGTAGTCCCAGCTACTTGGGAGGCTGAGGCAGGAGAATCACTTGAACCTGGGAGGCAGAGCTTGCAGTGAGCTGAGATCACGCCACTGCACTCCAGCCTGGCGACAGTGCGACTCCATCTCAAAAAAAAAGAAAAGAAAAGAAAGTACTCAAAAAAAACAAAACAAGACACAATGATGGGAGTATGTTAGAGGAACATAGGAGTCAACTGAAAGTTCTCCAATGACCAAAGCTGGAACAGTTTGAGCAACAAGATAAAAGTATTGTTGGATCATAATCCAATGTATAAAGTAAAAATCTGTGAATCCTTACTAATATAAACAAATGGTTGATGTTGGCCTTGGGGGAGAATAGATAAATCTCCCCTACAGAAGAATTCCAAATAATTTACTTAGTCATTGCACCCTCAAGGGAGTGGGGCATAACTCTCCACTCCTTAGGTTAGGCTGTTCATAGTGACTTTTCTTCAATGAGTGTAGTACAGAAAGGGTAACATTACAATAGAGAAACCTGATAAACTCTACCTCAAGCCAGATGACCAGGATTAGCATCAACAGAGATGTCATGCATCCTTGATATGATAGGATGAAAATGACACTTTACCTGTGTGGTTTTTCTCCCCAAAACACATTATCCCAGTCAAATGAGAAACCGGATAAACCACAATTCTACAAAATATATGACCAGTAATCCTCAAAACTGTCAAGGTCATCATGATGGGTTTAATGATGAACCCCAGCCCCCTAAAAGATTATGTCCACATCCTAACCTCTAGAACCTCTGAATGTGATCTTATTTGTAAAATGTGCCTCTGCAGATGTCTTTACGTTAGGATTTTGAGATGATGATCATCCTGGATTATCTATGTGGGCTCTAAATCCAACAAGGCATGTCCTTGTAAGACACAGAAGATAACAGGCAGAGGAGCAGGCCATGTGAAGACAGGCAGAGATTAGAATGATATAGCCACAAGCAAAGGGATCCCTACAGCCACCAGAAGTTAAAAGAGTCAAGGAATGATTCTCCCCCACAGACTTGTAAGAGAGGGCAGCCCTGCTAATTACTTGATTTTTGGATTTCTGGTTTCTAGAACCATAAAAGAATAAGTTTCTGGTCACCTGAGGTCAGTGATTCAAGACTAGCCTGGCCAATGGCCAATGTGGTGAAACCCTATCTCTACTAAAAATACAAAAATTGGCCGGGCGCAGTGGCACACACCTGTAAACTCACCACTTTGGGAGGCGGAGGAAGGCAGATCACGAGATCAAGAGATTGAGACCATCCTGGCCAACATGGTGAAACGCTGTCTCTACTAAACATACAAAAATAAGCTGGGTGTGGTGGCGCATGCCTGTAGTTCCAGCTACTTGGGTGGCTGAGGCAGGAGAATTGCTTGAACCTTGGAGGTGGAGGTTGCAGTGAGCCAAGATCGCGCCACTGCACTCCAGCCTGTCAACAGAGTGAGGCTCTGACTCAAAAAAAAAAAAAAAAAAAAAAAAAATTAGCTGGGCATAGTAGCACACGCCTATAATCCCAGCTACTTGGGAGGCTGAGGCAGGAAAATCACTTGAACCTGGGAGGCGGAGGTTGCAGTGAGCCGAGCTTGCACCATTGCACTCCAACCTGGGCAACAGAGGGAGACTCCATCTCAACAAAAGAAATAAATTTCTGTTTTTTAAGCCATCAAATTTATGGTGATCTGTTATAGCAGCCACAGGAGACAAATACACTTATCAGAAACAAGGAAAGTCTAAGAAACTGTCACAACCAAGACAAGCCTAAGGAGAATAAATGTAATATAATGTCCAAGATAGGACCCTGAAACAGAAAAAGGACATTAGGGAAAAACTGAAGATATCTGAGTGAAATATGGACTTTAGTTAATAATGTATTTATATTGTTTTATTAATTGTGACAAAGGTATCATACTGACATAAAATGTCCATAATTGGAGAAATTAAGTATAGGACACATGAGAACCCTATGTACTATCTTTACAATTTGTGTATACATCTAAAACTGTTCTAAAATGAAAGGTGTACTTAAAAAAAAAAGGAATGAAAAGGAATAGATACCTTTCCTAGGAATAAAATGAAACCAGAATATTCCACTCCTGAAAAGCAAGGGTTTTCTTACTTTGTCAATTTCTGCCGGAGGAAGCCTGCCTACTAACAATACTCCACTCTTCCTCAAACATCCTGTAGTCAGACTTGCTGTTCAAGGCTGGTGAGACCATTGGGAAAACAGACTTCTTCAGCTATAGCAGAAATCAGTGCAATTATTCATTCTAAACAGATTAGCCCTTTGGCTTTCTTACTACTGGCCTTCCTTCCTGAATAATTCAGTCTAAAAGTCTTAAGACAGGGCCCAGGAAGGTATATGTGCTAGGGTTTCTTGTACAGTGATAGATTCTAGGGCTGGGGCAGGGAAAGCATAGAACAAGATGTGCTGGACACATCTTCCTGTACCAGAAAGTAAAGAAGAGCTCAAAGAATGAGATTATATCTAAAGGATACAGAAGCCACCTTGGAGGGGCACTCACTGGCCAATTGTTGAACAGTTTGAGCATCAGACTAAATAAATAGTCATATTATCAAATCATAGCTCATTGAATAAAATAGGAACTCATGAGTCCATGGTGATATAATAAATTAGTGGGGAGAAGAAAAGGAATAATGGAATTGGAAAGATTACCATTTGCAAACTGTTGTAATGAGTGGTCTTTCTAAATCCATGATTCCTATCTGATAGGATGCAGTGAGGAACACAGCAGCACTTCTATGACACTACTTTCAAAAATGCAAAGCTGAAATCTAATTTTGAAGAAAAGAGAATTCCAAATTGAGGGACTTTCTACAATGTACCCAGCATGTAACCCTCAAATTTATAAGGATTATGAAAGTCAAGGAAGAACTTTAGAACTATTCCAGATTTAAAGAGACTAGACAAACATGACAATTAAATGCAACATGTGATACTCTATTGGATGCCTTTGCTACAAAAGACATTAATGGAATAATTGGTGCAACTTCACAGGCTAGTAATGTATCATTGTTAATTTGTCCATTTTGATGGTTGTATCATGGTTTTTTGGGAGAATATTTTTATTGGAGGAATTATAAAGAAGTTGTTATGGATAATGTGACATAATGTCAGCCACTTTCAAATTGGGAAAAAAACTATTCTTGAACTTTTCTGTAAGCTTGAAATTATTTTTAAAATTAATTTTTGAAGTTTTTTTTTTTTTTGAGACGGAGTTTCGCTCTTGTTACCCAGGCTGGAGTGCAATGGCGCGATCTCGGCTCACCGCAACCTCCGCCTCCTGGGTTCAGGCAATTCTCCTGCCTCAGCCTCCTGAGTAGCTGGGATTACAGGCACGCGCCACCGTGCCCAGCTAATTTTTTGTATTTTAGTAGAGACAGGGTTTCACCATGTTGACCAGGATGGTCTTGATCTCTCGACCTCGTGATCCACCCGCCTTGGCCTCCCAAAGTGCTGGGATTACAGGCTTGAGCCACCGCGCCCGGCCTCATTTTTGAAGTTTTTAATAAAAGCCATTGTGAGTTGAGTGGATAAGAGGAGAAGTTCATTTAGAATACCTCTGATCAATGAAATATCTCCAGACCTTGAGGAAAATTAAAGATATTAAAGGGAAATACTGATGATAAAAAATCAATTCTAGAAGAAAGAGATTGTGGGAAGAATTCTTGTAAGAAAAAATCTTGTAAATAACCTTGGAAACTTTATATTACTTGAGATTTGGTAGTTACTGCTTTTTGTTGGCCTGTTGTATTGCCAAGTGTGGGAGTGGAAGTTTAGCATCCTGCTGGGTCTCACAGGGATTAGAGGGCAGAGGGCCAACTAGCACCACCCTGTACCCACAAGAAGGTATATGGTGGTGCTAGTAGGCCCTCTCCCCACCTAGGCACCTCTGCCTAGGTGCTGCTAGATGGGGTGGAAGTTTAGCTAGTGCTGGTGAAACATGGAGGAGGGACAGTTTTTTAGAAGTGTAGAAGGAACTTGATTTTGTACATTAACTTAGGAGAACCTGCCAAAGATGAGGGAAAGAAAATTACCCAATAGAATTTATAGAATAAATCCAAGTATACCATTCTCCTACCCCTAAAGTATGATCCTTGACATCTCAAGTCAGGCGGCTCATGCCTGTAATCTCAGCACTTCTGGAGGCCAAGGTGGGTGGATCACCTGCGGTCAGGAGTTTGAGACCAGCCTGACCAAAATGGAGAAACCCCATTTCTACTAAAAATACAAAAAATTAGCTAAGTGTGGTGGCAGGCACCTGTAACCCCAGCTACTCGGGAGGCTGAGGCAGGAGAATCCCTTGAACCCAGGAGGCAGACGTTGCCGTGAGCCAAGGTCCCACCATTGCACTCCAGCCTGGGCAAGAAGAGTGAAACTTGCATCTCAGAAAAATAAAAGAAAAACAGTTTTACAAAGGATAATCTTTAAAGGACCATTTAATTTATTATATTTCATCCAGCAATTTGAGACTAGATAAGAAATATGGTAAGATGTAGTTATTGGGTCTCCTCAAAGTTGGAATTAAGGATACCAAACAAAAGAAGCTATGGAACATTTTTTTCATTAATATTAAAGACCAGAGGGCAGACTATTTGCTGTGACCTGACCTAAAATACTGTGACATTCTGTTTTTTTTTTTTCCTCGAGATGGAGTCTTGCTCTGTCTCCCAGGCTGGAGTACCATGGTATGATCTCAGCTCACTGCAGTCTCTGCCTCCTGAGTTCAAGCGATTTTCCTGCCTCAGCCTCCCGAGTAGCTGGGATTACAGGCATGCACCACCACACCCAGCAAATTTTTTGTAGTTTTAGTAGATCCAGAGTTTCACCATATTGACCAGGCTGGTCTTGAATCCTGACCTCATGATCCGCTTGCTTTGGCCTCCCAAAGTGCTGGTATTACAGGCGTGAGCCACTGCGCCTGGCTGATTTTTTTAAATTCTAGAAACACTGCTGAAAATGATTGTTAGTAGTAGTGCACTCCATGCACTACATGTGGAACACTACTAAATCAAGAATACCTATCTTAGTGTTCCACATGTAACTACCAATATATAATATATATATATGTGTGTGTATGTATGTATTATATTGGCTCCATATTAGTCTTGTTCATTTAAAATGAAAGAATTTCAGGTAAATAATAACAGTACAGTTGTTAAACTCTTAAAATGGCTGAGTTTTCCCTCATTTAGAAGTTGAAAGCCTAAAACTTAACAATAAAAATAAGAACTGCCTCTTTGGAAACCATGTGGTGATAGTACTATTGTTCTTTGGGTGATAGAAAGGTTGATTAAAGTACCTGGAACACAATACCTTCATTAAGTATTTGCCATGAAACAAATGTTGGATAATCTGAAAAGTCTGATACTAATTTCTCTTTGAGAGAAAAATAAATGTCTTACCCCATAATATTAAATTCTCATTCTCTTCTCAGTAGAGAATTTGGGATGTGATATTAATTGAATGTACTCACATTTATCTTGAATTGAGATCACATAGAGGGAAGGGAACATAATATTTAAACATTAAAATCAGTTTCATGTTTTGGCCACAATTTGAAAAATGTAGTGTACAACATAGTTCCACTGATCGCTACCCAAAATCTGTTGCCATTTAAAAAGCTCTTACTAGATTACTCTTTGAGTGGTTGGTTGCAAAGTAGAGAGTGATTTACATGATGTATCGCCTAGTTTACTTTTTTAGTTCATAGGAGAAATCCTGTCCAGCTCCTGGATAGATAAATAGGTATATCTCTACCACACACACACACACAGAGAGAGAGAGAGAGAGAGAGAGAGAGAGAGAGAGAGAAAGAGTGTGTGTGTTAGATTTTCTGTGGCTGCTGGGAAAAATAGAAAATTCTGACTATTTATGGCAGAATTCCTCCCCCAGAACCAATTTGCTTTTTACTCAAGCTATCCTCCCCCAACTACCCCTCGGCCCCAAGCTAATATTATGAGGAAGTTGGTACATGTGAGCGTGTGCAATCTAAACTCTCTCTGCAGTCTGCTCATCCAGGTGCACAAATATCTTGGCTATAGGAAATGACAGTTGCTTCAAGTCACGTAATACTTTCTTACAGGAGCTAAAATATTGCAAAATAGTACTGTATGAAATGTGGAAAGGGACGTGGCAGAGAAATTTTTCTGTTTATTTTAAGAGGTCATTCACTGAAATGTCACCCAGAATGGAGTGCAGTGGCACAATTTTGGCTCACCGCAGCCTCTGCCTCCCAGGCTCAAACAATACTCCTTTCTCAGCCTCCTGAGTAGCTGAGATTACAGGCATGTGCCACTCCCACTCGGCTGATTTTTGTATTTTTGGTGGATACGGGGTTTCACCACGTTGGCCAAGCTTGTCTTGAACTCCTGACCTCAAATGATCCACCCACATCAGCCTCCCAAAGTGCTGGGATTTCAGGTATGAGCCACAACTCCTGGCCTCAAGCAAACCACCTGCTTTGCCCTCCCAAAGTGCTAGGATTACAAGTGTGAGACACCATGCCTTGTCCATTTTTTTCTTTAATAATCTAAATTCAATCAATTTGTTTTCCTTTCAAATAATACTTATCTGAAACTAGCACAGACAGAAAAATGAGGTCCAGCAATGAGTGCAATTTTTGGCATACCTGTTTTGTGAATGCAATTGGTTATGATGATATCCACTTATGTTCATTTATTAGATTACAGTTTACAAAGCATGGATATTTAGAACCCAGTGAATTCTGTAGTTCATAAAGTAGTATTATTGGACTTTTGAGTTAAAATCCTAGAAGGTTTTCTCTTATTTTCCCTATTCCATTCTCAGATTTCACATGCTTACAGGTATTAAAGAGTTGTGGAAACATCTTATTGCACTAAGAGAAATTGCTCCATAAAAAATATTTTCACCTGCTTGACCTGCAGTATTGATGAAGTGATTGAATTCCTTCAAGGAGGACAAGCTGTTATATCAGCTGAAGTGACACATGCTTTAGGGACAAGGCAGTCACAGGTGTTAGTAACATATACTTTGCCAACACAAGTTTATAAGAAGATAACATTTTTTAATTTTCAGCTTGGGATGAGTTTGAAAATACAAATATTTTACTTCTTTTACTATTAGAGGCAGTGAAAACGTTTTAAAGTAGCTGCTATGAAACATGCTTTTTTCTGTGAATGGCAGTAGTACTTCCTCAGAGCATATATCAAGTCAGCTGCTTCAGGGAGCATTTCACATTCTGTATGTATCCTGAGACCTAATTTTAGCAAATACAAATCGTCTAAACTCTTCCAAATTCCATTTGATATTCTAACTGGGAATGACAGTGGAGCACTGTCTGAACCTTTCAGATCTGTGTATTTTACAGCTGATTACTTCTGATTAAGTCCAGTTTTGGTCATTTTAGACTAAATGGGAATTTTTTCTCTGATGTCATAATGTGACAGTTATCGATCTCCTTGGAGGCATTCTCTAAACTATAGTACGTGGTGCTTTGGGCCAGAGTTCTGTGTGTGTGCTCTTCCCTTTTTTGTCTCGTTCTCTCCCTATATTCCTTTCTTCATTTTTAATATTTTCTTCATTTTTCAATTTAAAAAAAAAATGGGCCCCTTTAAACATGAGACCTCCTAAGAACAATCATAAATCATAGTTAATAATCTGTCTTAGGATAAACTTGTCCTCTACCATTTTATTTTATTTCAATTTTTAGAATTATATACCTACATTTTACTTTTATTTAATTTGACATTTATTTTACTTTATTTATTTTTTGAGACAGAGTCTTGCTCTGTCACCTAGGCTGGAATGCAATGGTGTGAACTCGACTAACTGCAACCCCCGCCTCCTGGGTTCAAGCAATTCTCCTACCTCAGCCTCCTGAGTAGCTGGGATTACAGGCGCCCACCACCACACCTGTCTAATTTTTTATATTTTTAGTAGAGACAGGGTTTTGCCATGTTGGCCAGGCTGGTCATGACCTCCTGACCTCAAGTGATCCACCCGCCTCAGCCTCCCAAAGTGCTGGGATTACAGGTGTGAACCACCATGCATGGCCACATTTATTTATTTTTATTGATATATATTAGATGTACATATTTTCAGGGCATATGTAATAATTTGATATTCATATAATCAAATCTCCTTTACCATTTTTAGATAAGGTTAACTCATGAGCCAAAAAAGATAAGGCATCCTTACCTCTTTATTCCCTAGTGACTCATTTACTTTTCACTATCTAGTTTGCTCTCTTGATGCCTTTCTTTCCCCTTCTCTTTTCAGTTTTTTATTGAAAGAAAATAAGGAATATTTTAAAGAGCAGTGAATCTTTAAATATTTCCTCTTCCATCTGCAAAATTAAATATTTGAAATAGCTCTTTATATTAAAATACCACTTGCAACGTTTAATTTTAGAAACATCAGCACATTGACAAATCATTGCTTATTCCAGGTACCCCAAATTTTCTTTGTAGAGGAAATATTCACTGTTCAAGCTTTAACTGATAAAGCTATATGTGCAGATAAAATAGGAAGAGAAACATTCTTTCTCCCCTCATTTATAAACAAAAATCTATGTAGTTGAAACTGGGTGGATATAGCTTTAAAACATAAGCTCATCCTTAGTGTTTGCACATTTTTTACTTCTTGTTGAAATAGATGTTCCTCCTATAAACACAACTATAAAATAAGAAGTCTGATCCACTGTTTGGAATTTTTCAGTTGATGGTGCATTATGTAGTACTGTGTTAGAATTTACTGGCCTGCAGTCTTGTGGTAGTGTTTTGCATTAAGATGAGTCAGTTTTCAGTGTTAAATAATTCCATGGTAACCTATATGGAAAAGAGTTTCTGCTTAAATGAATCAGAGTATGATGAGGCTTTATTAATGAGGTTGATGTAGTTGAATATTTGAGAAGTTAGAGTTAATTTAAAAAACTTGAGAGAAAACCATGTTCTTCAAAGCATCCGTAGTCTCCAAATCTAGTAAAAGTGAAGATCAGTTCTCACTGTAATAGTCTATAAGGATTTTTCTTTGTTTTAAAATATCTTTTTTTTTTCTTCCTCGATATTGGCAACTGTTTTATGTTGTATATATAATGCTCACTTAATACAACACTCTTATGAAGACATACACAGCTTAATAAAACTTTAGAGAGCAGGCCATCATGGTCATCATTTATAGAAATAGTTCTGACTACCACTGTGGCCTGTGCCTATATACGAGCCCTAAGGTCCCCTGAGGGGTACTTTTTATAAGCTTAGTCAAGGTTATTAAAGCCAGAGGAAAACTAATATTCAATCCTTCTACTGTTTTATTTATTACTCGATTTAATTTAGAAGTACTTAGGACCTTGACCTACCTCAGTACAGTTCATCCATTGGTAGTAAATATTAATTGATGAATTGAGATTTGTTGTCAACTCTTCTCCATTTATGCATTAATTTTTTCATATTCTGCTTTTTAAATTGTATATATCATATCATTGCAATGATAAACCAGTTTTATATTATAAAGCATTTTTTCCTTAATGAGGTATAAATATCAGTTACAGTTAGTTTAGTTTCCTGTAGCAATGAAAGAACAAAGACTAAGTCCAAAAACTCATCTAACCATACATATTATAATGTCCAGCATCTATACTAGGTATTGATAGTGTTTAATTTTTAATTCGTATTATCAGTATGCCAGATGCTCTATGTATATTACATAGGACTGCAAATTTCCTTTCAGGACCTAAAAGGGCTATTGTGTTTATAATGCATATGTTTATAGCATTTTGTACATTTCAATGTGTGTTCATATTGTTACATTTACTTTATTCTCAGAACAACCCTGAGAAATAAATAAGCATTATCTTTTAGGTAAACCAAGGTTCAGGAAGATTGAATGTTTTGCCTACACAAAAATTCAGACCTCTAGATTTCTTGTTAATGTTCTATCTGATACTCTACAGAGAGCGGTAAAATGGTATATTATTTCATAATAATAGATGTCAAACTACTATACAAATCTTTATTTGCATAGCACTTACAGTTTTAAAAATACCTTTTATATTATTTAAAAGAAAGTTGGAAAAGCAGAGTGCTTGTGTTATATACTCTTGTAGTTTCCGTTATTAGACTCATGCATTCAGTAAATGCAAAGTACCTCTGTGTTCTAGGAACTGGATTGGTTGCTAAAGTACAAAAGCAGTCTCAGCTTTCAAGGAGATCAGGCCATCAAGACACCGTTGTCTTACCCAACAGATGTGGACAGTGTGATATAGGCCAAGCTTGCTGAGGCACAGGAAAAATATTTTTGTTTCTCCTTGTTTGAGGGGTAAATGTGTGACTGGCACTGCCCTTTTACTGCCATGAACACAGAGGTAATGCCCATATCTACAGCAAACAGCTTTGAAGCAACAAATCAACACACTTAGTGACCAAAAAGATAGAAAGAGGTGGGCGTGGTGGCTCACACCTGTAATCCCAGCACTTTGGGAGGCTGAGGTGGGCAGATCACGAGGTCAGGAGTTTGAGACCAGCCTAACCAACATGGAGAAACCCCATCTGTATTTAAAAAGTACAAAAATTAGCTGGGCGGGGTGGTACGTGCCTGTAATCCCACCTACTCGGGAGGCTGAGGTAGGAAAATCGCTTGAACCTGGGAGGCATAGGTTGTGTTGAGCCAAGATCATGCCACTGCACTCCAGCCTGGGTGACAGAGCAAGACTCTGTCTCAAAAAAAAAAAAAAAAGCAAGAGCTTTGGACTTGATGACCCCCCTTCAGCCTCTTTACTAATCCCAGACTATCTACCTCTGAACATTTTGTGTTGGGGGAAATAAAGTAATGCCCTGTTTTTTTACAGTCATACATAAATCAGAGTTTCAATTAATTGTAGACAAATGTTTTCTGTCTCTATATTTTTTACTTATAATGGAAATTGAGCATGTACTAGACTAGAGAATGATATAACGAATCCACATTACCTAGTTATAATAGTAATCAATATTTAGCTAAACTTTTACATTCTTGCACATTCTCTCTTAGTAATTATAACTATGTTTAAGTATTCTATAATAAAAGTATGTGAAAATACTGTGGAAACACATGGAAGACAGTGACCAATGTGGCCAGAGTTGGAGGGTCTTCAAAGAGGAGGTAGCATTGACAGAAGCTTTAAGGTCAAGTAGAGAATGGAAAGCGCATTTCTAGTTGGAGAACTAACGTGTATAAAAAGGTTTTAAAAAGCATGGCATATCCAAAGAAGGGGAAAAAGATTACTGTGGCTGGAATATACCGATTATCAGGTATGAGTGTCAGTATATGAGTCTAAAAAGATGGCTTGGTGCCAAATCATGAATGGACATACATGTCATATCAAGAAATTTGATGCTTATTACATAGGTACCAGGAAGTGAATAATAGATTATATTTGGGTTTTTTTAATTTTTTTAAATTTAATTTAATTTTTTTCTCTTTTTGAGACAGAGTCTCACTCTGTCGCCAAGCTGGAGTACAGTGACACAATCTCAGCTCACTGCAACCTCTGCCTCCTGGGTTCAAGCGATTCTCCTGCCTCAGCCTCCTGTGTAGCTGGGACTACAGGTATGCGCCACTGCACCCAGCTAATTTTTGTATTTTTAGTAGAGACAGGGTTTCACCATGTTAGCCAGGATGGTCTTGATTTCTTGATCTCTGGATCTGCCCAAGTTGGCTTCCCAAAGTGCTGGGATTATAGGTGTGAGCCACCATGCCCAGCCTAGGTTTGGGTTTTTAAAAAAGAATAGTGACAGTAACATTTTTGGAGTATGGGATAAAGAAGGAAGTCAGTAAACTCTGCCAATGATTCGAGTAATTAGAAGGGCACTTGGTGGTAACAATAGTGGTTTTAGGCAAGGGTAGCTAAGTTTAAGAGATATTTCAGGGGAAGAACTCAACATGATTTGGTGCTTGGCTAGGATGCGGAGAAGGGAGATAGTCATAGAATGACTTGAGTAGATGTGATGATGCCAGGATTGAAGTAATATAGCAGAAGACAGGTTTGGAATAAGGGTATATGATAAGCTTAGTGTTTTAAGTTTGAAGTGCTAATAGTTCATTCAGGTAGAATATTCATTGTGCCAAGTGGAAATACAGAACTGGCCCACAAGAGAATCTCACACTAGGGAGTTCTATAACTTGCCTTTCCTGCTAAATATGTCATATGTCACAAGTTCATATATATGACTCTCTCTCTCTCTCTCTATATATATATATGTAGGTATGCACATATATACACATACATAGTTAATCCTCATTATTCACCAATTGCATATTTGCAGATCAGCCTACTTTCTAAAATTTATTTGTAATCCCTAAATCAGTACTTGTGGTGCTTTTGTAATAATTTGCAGGCATGCTAGGAGTGGTAAAAAATGTGAGTCACCTGATGTGCAGATTCTCAGCTGTAGTTGAACAAGGTGATACTCTGCCTTCTTGTTTTGGCTCTCATACTATAAACAAGCATCTCTTGCAGTTTACTTAATGCCACATTTTTCACATTCTCTGTGCATTTTTTAGTAATTTTGCTTTTTAAGCAAATGGCAACCAGTGTTGTGCCAAAGTGCTATGTAATATTCCTAAATGCACGAAAGCTGTGATATATCTATGCAAGAAATATGTGTGTTAGAAAAGCTTTTCTCAATCATGAGTTATGCTGTCAGCCATGATTTTAGTGTTAATGAGTAAATATATATTAAGTACAGTATCTTTAAACAGAAATACAGATAAAACAAGGTTATGTATTGGCTGGTTGATGAAAATATTGTGACTAGAGGCTCCTAGAAACCTAACCCTCTTTTTCATTTTCTCTAGAAGCAATTGTTCAATGTTCACTAATTCAGTATTTGTGGCAAATTAATAGACCATAATTACCACAGATAACAAGAATCAATGTGTGTGTGCATATGTAGAAAATCTGCTGCTCAAAATAACCCTTATATTTTTACAGTGTAGGCATTAGTCCTAATTTATACTTGAAATTATGATCACAAGAAATATATAACTCTTCTTAGTGAAAAATAAATGCATACAAGACGAAAACAGTTTGCTGTTTTAGATCAGATGGATGATTCCATATTCCTTAAGTCAGAAGGTTTTTCATAAAATGGAATATTGGAGAAGTACAGGTGACAATGACTGACAGCATCTAAATGATCATCTGTAGCACACTTGAGCATAATAGGGTTGTCAGCATCATATTGGTGGGCCGCCAATTTCTTTTACGGTTGATGTTATTCTCTTTAGCATGCTTGCAACATTATCAGTTCCTGTTCTCTTAAAGAAATTTATTTTATCATAGTGTTTATGTGTGAGGAGATTTCATAATCGAAGACTAGTGTGTGTGTGTGTACATTCATATCTGTCAATTTGCTTGAATATGACAGCTCAAAAGCATTTTTTAACCTTTCATTCACGAATGTTGGTTCATATCAGTAGGGGTGTTTTAAAATGACAGGTGTTATGTGAGAATGAGAATTACCCATACTTTCTGACGTATCATCAGTGTTATGTTTAAAATTAACATTCAGCTTTATATCTCACGTTTTACTGTCTGAAAATCTGAAAGCAGGGAATTGGCATTTACAAACTCAAGGACAAGCCGACATTCAACCCCATGCATTGCCTATCACACAGAAAAGAGATTCTGTGCTTGTTAGCGTATATCTGTTTTCTAATCACCTTCGTCCTTGGTATAGAAGATGTGCCTTGGTTATTGTCCTATAGGGCTATATAGTTAAATGCTTAAATAAGAATGATACAGACCTACATTTAGAGTTTCTTCAGTTTGAAGTGGCTGATTAATTTGTGCTGTTTGTTTCTTACCTGATCTTCTGACTGATTCTGTGGTTTTCTAACTAAGGTATTAAGGTGAATGCTTTCTGTCTTTACCGCAAACAGCAGATTTTGTGTTATTAAGAGTAGTTATCCAGCCTGGGTAACAAGACACTATCTCTACAAAAAAATAGAAAAAATTAGTCTGGCATGGTGATACGTACCTGTGGTCCTAGCTATCAGAGAGGCTGAGGTGGGAGGATTGGTTGAGCCTGGGAGGTGAAGGCTGCAGTGATCCATGATCACACCACTGCACTCCAGCCTGGGAAACTAAGCGAGACTCTGTCTCAAAAAAAGATCACAGCACTGCACTCCAGCCTGAGCAACTAAGCGAGACTCTGTCTCAAAAAAAAAAAAAAAACCAAACAAGGTGGCTTATGCCTGTAATCCCAGCACTTTGGGAGGCTGAGGCGGGTAGATCACTTGAGGTAAGGAGTTAGAGACTGGCCTGGCCAACATAGTGAAACCCTGTCTCTACTGAAAATACAAAATTAGCCAGGTGCAGTGGCTCATGCCTGTAATTCCAACACTTTAGGAGGCCAAGGCGGGTGGATCACTTGAGTTCAGGAGTTCGATACCAGTCTGGCCAACATGGTGAAACTCCATCTCTTCTAAAAATACAAAAATTAGCTGGGCATGGTGATGATCACCTATAATCCCAGCTACTCTGGAGGCTGAGGTAGGAGACTCACTTGAACCTGGGAAATGGAGGCTGCAGTGAGCTAAGATCGTGGACTACACTCCAGCCTGAGTGACAGAGTGAGACTCTATCTCAAAAAAACAAAACAAAATTAGCTGGGTATGATGCTGGGTTCCTGTAATCCCAGCTACTTGGGAAGCTGAGGCAGGAGAATCACTTGAGCCTGGGAGGCAGAGGTTGCAGTGAGCTGAATTATGCCACAACACTTCAGCCTAGGCAAAAGAATGAGACTTCATCCAAAAAAAAAAAAAAGTAATTGTGATAGCATCTTTTTCTCCTTATTTTTGGTAGATGACCATAATATTCACTCTTCACATGGAAATACCTCAAAGATTTATTCTTCTGCACTATGACTACTGTATTAAAGTGGGGTTTTTTTGTTTGTTTTTTGTTTTTCTTTTTGAGACGGAGTCTGACTTTGTCGCCCAGGCTGGAGTGCAGTGGCACCATCTTGTCTCACTGTAACCTCCACCTCCTGGGTTCAAGCAATTCTCCCTGCCTCAGCCTCCTGAGTAGCTGGGATTATAGGAGTCTGCCACCACGCCCGGATTTTTGTATGTTTAGCAGAGATGGGGTTTCACCATATTGACCAGGCTGGTCTCGAACTCCTAACCTCAGGTGATCCGCCTGCCTCAGCCTACCAAAGTGCTGGGATTACAGGCATGAGCCACTGCACCTGGCCATGTATCTATAAGTTTAAGGATAGATGCTTTTTAATTATATGGCATTTAGAAAGCAAAGTATTTGCAGTTGAAATCCTCTGTGAGTTGAACATTAAGCATATTATATTTTCACTTTCCCTGCAAATTCGAAGCAACCTAATATTCTAGTATTAAAGACTGTGTTATAAGATTAACCAGCCGTTGACCTTTTTGAAAGAGAGTCTTATGTTAACTTATTTCAATTTCAATAAACTATTATGCAATATAGAGATGTGTTATAATTTGAGAATTTTATGTTAAGTTCATCAGTAAGTGCTAAATTAAAGTGAGGATACCTTCTTAAGCCTGAAGAATGCAGGGAAGTGACTAAAAGATGAAAACATTTCTCTAATAAATCTCTAATGGAGGTACAGGGTAGTACCTAAATGTCAACTTTGCCATGCCATATGGTTTCAGAAAAAAATGTTTGGAGGTCTTTGGTGAATTAGTGGTAGTATCTAAGCCTCTTTAGAAGGATAGCTGTATTTGTTAATTTATATTTGCTGTTTACTGCTCCTCCAAACCTTGCAATACATGTCTTCTTAGCCTCCTATGAGTGTATTCATTTCCATCTCTGTTTTACTCATTCAAATACTTTTATTTCTCCTTTTCAACAATCTGAGCAATTACTCCTTGGATCCCCCAGGTTAAGACATTTTCTCCAAAGAGACTTACTAAAATTCATTAGTTTCCCTTCTCACTGGTTTTATGTATATAAATTATCAGCTGCTTTGTCATTAGTTTGCTTTGTTTCATTAATATTCAGTTAAATATCTCCTGAGTGCTTGTTGCAATGATGTGTGAGCTTGGTGGTGTAGAGAAGTATGCTGTGGTCAGGGTTTCCAGAGAAAGTGAGCTTGTACCTGAATAAGTAAGAATTTCCCATGTGTGGAAGGTAGGTAAAGATATACTGGCAAAGAGAACAGCATGAGAATACATGGGAGTGACAAATAGTTCAGTATGGCTGTGGTGCAATAAAGTGGGGCATAGGAAATTAAGCTGAAGAGATAGAGATGAGGACTTCGTATGTCATATTTAGACATTTATTCTTTGAATAAGGGACTTTATTCTGTTAGTGCTGGGTTGCTCTTGAAGACTTTGACATAATGAGGGTTTGATTTATGATAGTGCTTGATGTAACGAAATTTTTATTTTAAACCAATTACATTGGCAAAAGTATGTAAATAAATTTGAGATAGGTTAAGGGTAGAGATGGGAAGATGAGTTAGTTTCCTGATTTGGTCATATTGAGAGATAACTTGAATGGAGTTGAAGAAATAGATTTGGAAAGTGTTTAAAGTAGAAATCAGTAAGAATTGAAGATGACTGGTAAAATGTGAGATTACGGCCAGACTTTTGGCTTGAGAAGTTAAGGGGCTGTGGTTCTGCTATGACAGGGACTTTTTAAAAGGAACAGATTTTAGGAAAAGATGAACAGTTTTGGATATTCTGAGTTTTTGCCTACAGTACCTTCCGTTGGAAACTTCCAGCAAACAACTGGATGTAGGAGTCAGAGGCTCAGGTGAAAGGTCAGGATTCAGGGTATTCATTTCAGTTCCTCCCAGTTCTGAGAGGAATACAGAAAATGTGAGTAGAGTGTGAAGTGGGCAAAACACTGAACCCTAGGAGGAAAGGAAAAAGAGCAATGCAAAAAGAAAACTGGGAAGGAAAAAGCGCTATGTCTTTACCTAATTACTCTTAAAAGGAGGACAAATTTATCCTTTTTGAAT
Organism: Aotus nancymaae; assembly: GCF_030222135.1. NCBI lineage: Eukaryota > Metazoa > Chordata > Mammalia > Primates > Aotidae > Aotus > Aotus nancymaae. Next base: position 74,800,549 of record NW_026988414.1, read on the forward strand.
CACTTTTTTTTTTTTGAAACAGAGTCTTACTCTGTCGCCAGGCACCAGCCTGGAGTGCAGCGGCATGATCTTAGCTCACTGCAACTTCCACCTCCCCAGTTTAAGTGATTATACTGCCTCAGCCTCCCAAGTATCTGGGACTACAGGCACATGCCACCACACCCAGCTAATTTTTGTATTTTTAGTAGAGACGGGGTTTCACCATGTTGGTCAGGATGGTCTCGATCTCTTGACCTCGTGATCCACCCTCCTCGGCCCCCCAAAGTGCTGGGATTACAGGCTTGAGCCACCGCACCCAGCCTTGAATCACTTTTTAAAACTAAGCATTCTTGAATAGTAGGTGTTATATAGTAGATAATAAGTGTTTAAGTTTGTCACTTATTTTGTCCAGCTGGAAAACAGTTCATTTACTTGGAAATTGTGTTTTTATATTTTATCTATTTTCATTACTTGACAAATATTTTTTAATTCATATCATTTCATGAGCTGCTATGTACTAGGCACCGTGAAGGCTCCTATTCTGGTTTTATTGTGAAAATTACTCTGACTCGAAGGCACTGATGTACACTAAATTTTGCATAATCAGTGTTATGTGGATTAATATGGTAGTTGAACATCTCTCTCTTCTTGAGTACAGTGTGGCCTTATTTAATCTTTTTCATCTCTCTGGATCACTATTTCTTCATTTTTCTTCTAGCAGTGTGCATTAGATGATTCCTAAAATGCTTAAAGTTTTTTAATTCTACAAGTCTGTTCGTTTTTAAAAACTCAAGAAGAGAGATTACCTTCAGTCTACCTACAGGTTTTAGAGATCCACAGGGCACGTGACTGGGTTTCATGACTCAACAAAATTATATGCAAGATACAGACATATATATGCATTTTTATGAGGATAAAATCTACAGCTTCTTTTGGATTATCATAGTTTTATATAACTCACCACTCATCTTGAACCCAAAAGGTTAAGAACTGTAGGAACCAGAAGTATTTTTGTATAATGTATTATAATAAACAATACTGCTTCTTGCAACCCCTGGATGGTGAAGTTATCTTTAATAGAGGTATTGCTATTCTTTGAAAAGTAATTTTTTGAAGTAAGGAACAAATTTATTTTAATGCAATATATGTTTACTTTTTGGCTACTTAAGCCTATAGTGTTTCTGTTGTATTAACCAATTAAAACACCTCTTGGTTATTTTATAGCTTAAAAACAAGTTCATCAAATAGAATAATAAGAGTTTGATTCTGCCTTATAGTGAATTAAAGGATGCTTAGTTTTAAAGAGTGATTCAAATGCCCTTCATTAATATATCTTCTCTACTTTGCATCTTCTAATAGGAAAAGAATACTGGAGATCCATTTGTAAGGAAAGAAAAGAAAGCAATGACATAATGCTCAGAGTTGGAGCCAGTTAAACCAGGTTTGTACTTTTTCTTTCCATAATGTAACAGGTTTATTCAAGTCTTGAATCTCTTTTATTAATCTCCTGTCTTATTCCAGCAAAAATCCAATAATTTTAAACCTTGCCATAGTAGTATGGAGGAGACAAAGATGAATAAGACATGTCCTTTTCAAACTATTTGCAACTTAACTGTGAATATGAAAGACAAAATGATAAAAAGCTAGATAGCAATCTCATTTTAACATGAAAGGTTTTGTGAGGTTTGGTAAATTGCTTGAGGTCAGAAGCTCTTAAAGAATTAAGGTGGGATTCAGACTCATATCTGTTGACTCCAAATATTTGCCTTCCATTATGTCACAATGTTCCCTATTTTGTTTAGGTTTAGTTGTTATGCAACTGCTGATTACTGAAGTAGAGTATGGAGATCATATGTATTTCATTTAAAGAATTTACTTTCATTTAAGGAATTTATTTCATTTACTTTCTGATGAAGTAAAAACAGGGAGAGTGTTCTCTATTCCTCAAAAGTTTGGAAGGTTAGACGGGAACTAACATTTGTAAGCACTTACTGTGTACTAGACATTGTTGTAAGGACTTAATATGAACTAACTTATTTAATTCACGACAGCCAGGTGACATACTTGGTGTTATCCCTCATCTTTAAAACAAAGAAATAAGTAAATTGCCCAAGATCACATAGCTGGTAAGTACCAAAAGCAGATTCAAAACTGTGTATTAGGAGAGATTAGATAGGGTTTACATCATGTCTAATGACTTAAATTTTATTTATTTATTTATTTTGAAATGGAGTCTCGCTCTGTTCCCTAGGCTGGAATGCAGTGGTGCGATCTCGGCTCACTGCAACCTCTGCCTCCTGGGTTCAAGCGATTCTCCTGCCTCAGCCTCCTCAGGACTACAGGCACGTGCCACCACACCTGGCTAATGTTTTGGGGTTTTTTTTGAATTTTAGTAGAGACAGGGTTTCCTTCTCTTAGCCAGGATGGTCTCGATATCCTGACCTTGTGATCCGCCCGCCTCAGCCTCCCAGAGTGCTGGGATTACAGGCATGAGCCACCGCGCCTGGCCAACTTAAAATTTAATATCACACAAACCAAACGAATAACTGGACAATTTAGTCTGAGTTCCTTTTGCTATTAAGTGTCATTTGTAAACATTCTGAATTCCACTATTAGCAGTTAAATCATCTCACCAAAATAATATTTATACATGATCCTATGAGATTTTAAATTCACAGAATAGTGAACAGCAACATATGACAGAAAGGACTTTGAAGCAGGGCTCAGGTCTGGGTCCTTTCAGTTCCCAACTTTGCTACTGACTCCTGTGCTCTACACGTATCTTAACCTGTTTTCACACATTTCGTAAGATAAGAAGGTTGACATCATTATTCCCAAAGTCCCTTACAACAATACAATTATATCCCCTCAGTAGATTTTTAAAATGTGCTTCACATGTGACTAGCTAGGAATCTTTAGTTTCGAGTTAAGTCTTTAGAGATCACTTTATTGAATCCTCCCATATGACAGAGGAAGAGACTGAGACCCTCACATTTATATGGCACTGTAAACATTTCAAAGCTCTTTTACATACATTAATCTCATGTGGGCCTCATCACCATACTCCTGTGGGTTAAATATTATTCTTTTCATTGTATACATGACCAGATTGAATTGATCATGCAGCTGGGCTAGACTAAGTGACTCTAATTCTCATCCGAAAGTTTATCATGTGTTCTTGCTTTAGTGGGACTAATTACATCCTTCGATGAAGTACTGTCCTGTGAGAAAGTGAGTGTTCAGAGATTTATGAAAAATCCAAGCAGGAGAAACAAACATTTTCTAGTATGAAAGTAGTAATGCTACAGCTATATAAACAGCAGTAACAAAGAGGAAAGGAAGTAATAAAGTCTATGAGTTAATTTAATTTTGGTTTTCATTTATTCCTAGATTAGGAATAAGCATAATTGACTTTTAATATCCTTGTGTTTATCAATACCATACTTTATCCTGACTAAATAATGCAAAGAGAAATCATACTTTAAAGTATTCATAAATTATAGGTGAACCAAGGAAAATTTCAAACAGTTAATTTAAAAGGATACTTTGAAAACAAATGAATAAATAAGCATGGGAAGCTAAGCTTTACATAAAATTATTTAATTATTTCATTGCCTTTATTCAGTGAGTTTTCTTTTTTATTTCCACTTTGTAGTTGTAGAGCTACAACTTTTTGTAACTTTTTAGTATTTTTTTAATTGGAAAGAAAATAATTTTAAAACTAGTGTGTGGGTATGAGCAGTTTTTCTTTTACAATTTTTTCCCCAAATTCTTTCCTCTATAAAGAACCGACTTTCTAGGTTACATGATATGATGATGCTTTCTCTGTGTATATGAAAATTCGATCATTTATAAAATCTCTAATTGTTATTATACATTAAAAAGTTTTTTTAAGATGATTAACTGCATGTATTCTATAGAACTAATAAGAAAGGAGGATCTCCCAGATGGTTCTAATCAAATAAGAAAAACAACAAAGGATGGAGTCAATATACAACAAAATTTGAAAGCACCGTTACGAGATTTGACTTATTTTAGAGAAGAAATGTGTATTATGTCCTTCCTGAAGTCTGTTTTTCTTAAGAGTCCGTTTTAAGATTCTCTTGCCCAGCTGCTGACGTTCTTCCCATATTCCCCACCCTACAGACCTCCACCTCTTACTGCACACCCAGTCTCATGCCGTCACAGATCCATGGAATTCAAAATGATATTTGATGCAGACTTGAATAGAGCTAGTTTTTAATTCTCAGCTCTGTATATGACTTCAAAACATATGCAAAGGTTTCTTTCCGCCACTTTTTAATGGTGCTTTAAAGGAAAAGATGAAAAGGCCACTTCATAGTAATTAATTTTTTGGTTTTGGTTTTGAGATAACTCAGGAGTTAGTTTCCTGGAAACTTCAAACTCCTAACACAAACAGTTTCATTAAATTGTACCTATTATATGATTGTCTCTTGCTAACCCAGACTGTAGTCAGTTTTAAGGATTTCTGTTAGTTTCTCATTGGCCCGCTGTAACTTAGTGTTCATAAAAAAGTTATGACATTTAACTGAAGGTTTAGAATTTTTCAAGATGACTGGGCTTTTTCCTGTGTTTTGTGAGTTTCCCTTGTTTGACTTTAGGCTTAAAGAATTCTTGATCTAGAGTCAATTGCAAGCAAGCCAGACTTCCAGGCTGGTGTCCCGTTCATATTAAAACATTCCCTTTGTACACGTGTATGGCCTTGTGATTCAGAAGGCATGGTTTTAATACACAAAGCCTTTTAATTTTTAAACTATTTTAATAAAGAAATTGCTGAAACAGTAACCTTTTTTAAACAAGTCATGTTGACAAATCGGTTAGCATTAAATTAAGTGTTTTTCCTAGCTATTGATTATTTAGTATTAATGTAGATTTATTTCTATATAGTATGGTTTCTGTATCAGGATATTTTCTAAAAATGAAATGAGTTCTTAGACCTATGGAAATTTGAGAAACTCTTTAATGTCATATTCGGAAAACCTCAGGATGGCAATAAGGGAAGTGTGGAGCTGTTGACTTATGTGTGTATGTATGTATGTGTATATTTGTGTGTGTGATCTAAACACCCAGGAAATAAAGTTGATTTATAGCTTCCTTCCTGACCAAGTTATTTTTTAAAGTTTAACATGGTGATAGAATTATATGGAAATATTGATTAGTTTTTTTCTTTTGCAGGTGTATTGCTACTTAACAATTAAATGATTAAATGTAGCTCAGGGCTTCGTTTTATTTCTTTGTGTTGTATTTGAAAGAATTAAATGGGTTGATTCAGATTTTTAAAAAATAGAAATATAGGTAATAAAGGAGAATTACAGAATCTGTTGGCCTGCATTTGTAAGGTCAGTCCACCTTGAGTTGCCCAGTTATTTGAGTTATCAGAGAAAAATAGTACCAAGTATAAATATTCAAATAATTATTGAATATTTCATTAGCATATATATGCAACCTTTTTTTCCTTAATTCTTAATGTGAGAAATTTGGATGATTTTCATAAATATTCAAAAATTATTCTACTGTACAAAATTGAGAGTATTGTTGCAAAAGACAATAATTTGCTCTCGGGTCTTTTTATTTCTTTTATGAAAACTCATCTCCAAAAAAATTTAAATGAAAACTTGCTAATTGCAGTGAGGGTTTTTAATGAAGTTATTAGATTTGATTCTTAAATTGTATGAACTTCTTCAATAGCTTTGCTCATTCTTATATATAAACAGAACATTTTAATAGAAGATTTGGTAGTATGAAATGTTGCTAGTCTGAAGCTCTTCTATCGGAGAAATTAAAGATTGCGAAAGATTTGGGGACTCCAGATCTTCTGTGTAGGGTTAAAAAAAGGTTTTGATTATATTGAATGAATTTGGTAAAAATGGCTTACTTTTCCTCCAGTAATATGAATGAATACCATATGTCTTATAAAAGTTAATAACAGTAGGCATCATTTGGCTAGCAGAAATGGCAGTTCACATACTTCTGTTACAGCAAACTATAGACAACGTCTGATATGATAAACGAAGTAGAATTTTTTTTTTTTCTTGAGACAGAGTCTCGCTCTGTTGCCCAGGCTGTAATGCAATGGTGAATCTCAGCTGACTACAACCTTCACCTCCGGGGGTCAAGCAGTTCTCTGACCTTAGCTTCCTGGGCTTAAAGACGAGTAGCTGGAATTACAGGTGCCACGATGCCTGGCTAATTTTGTATTTTTAGTAGAGACGAGGTTGTACCATGTTGGCCAGGCTGGTCTCGAAACTCCTGACCTCAAGTGATCCACCCGCCTTGACCTCCCAAAGTGCTGGGATTATAGGCATGAGCCATCATGCCTGGTCAGGAAATAGAAATCTCGTACAGCTCTTATAATCAGAAACCCGATTATTCCAAAGATGAGAGTGCTATCTAATGATCATCTACACAGAGCTACCAAGTAAGGTCAAATGTTTAGAGCCCATAAAACATCACATAAAACCAATAACAAGAGTATTGCAAGCCAGGCCATACTGGCTGAAGGAAGTTTATAGAGTCTACTTGAGTGCATTAAAATATTTTGTGTTCCTTGTTAATTCTAAAATAATAAAAGTGTAACAGAAACATAGAATAGGAACAGGATTTCGAATAAGAAAAGGCTTCAGAAGTCATTTGATTATCCCCTTTTATTTCACAAAGCAAAACTAAGGTTGTGAAGCTACTTCCTCAAGTGTTATATAGGTAGTAACAGAACTAAGACTAGAATACACTTTGAAAAATTGTGATGGGAGATGATTTTTATTTTTAAAGTTTATATACAGTAAAACTGACTTTTTTTTTTTAAGATGGTATCTCACTCTGTCGCCCAGGCTAGAGTGCAGTGACATGATCTCGGCTCACTACAGCCTCCGCCTCCTGTTTTCAGGTGATTCTTGGGCCTCAGCCTCCTGAGTAGCTGGTGTTATAGGTGCTTGCCATCATGCCTAGCTAATTTTTGTGTATGTAGTAGAGACAGGGATTTCACCATGTTGGCCAGGCTGGTCTCAAACTCTTGACCTCAAGTGGTCTGCCTGCCCCAGCCTCCCAAAGTGCTAGGATTACAGGTGTAAGCCACCGCGCCCGGCCCAAGATTGACTTTTTAAATAAGTTCTGTGAGCTTTAACACATGTACAAAACAGGAAACAAACAGTCCCATCACCCGAGAAAACTTCTGGCTGTCCCTTTTTGGTAAAAATCTCTCCCTGCATCTAATAGCTATTCTTCATCACTATAGTTTTATCTATTCTGGAATATTGTATAAATGGATTTTTTTTTCCAAGCCAAAATGTATCCAGCTTTATTAAAGATACTTTCCATAAATAATCATGGTATTTCAGGCAGGACATGAGCAGACAATCATTAACGGTATACATACAACAATTTTCAAACTCCCTTCTTCAATGGACTACCAAAAATCATAAAGCCACTATAAACCCAATGAAGTCTTCATACTCTGAACAGGGAAAGTTTAGAGTGAAGGTTGACATTTCACATTTAGCATGTTCTTTAACAACTTTCATGAGCCAGCCCTGACTCAGGAAGTAAAATGAAAGTGGCAGAATTATCTGAGGATCCACAATCTAGAAACGGAACGCTGCTCCTAGGAGAGTCTCCATCTCAGTAGTATCACTGGAAAGTGCAGATTGCCTGACATACTGATAACCAGTTATTGGGGTTCAGGGCCCAACAGGTGTCTGGATAAGGGAGTTAAGTCTATGCTGAAAGTCTATGGAAATGGAGAAAAGAACATGAAAATAAATTTGTTTTTCCCTCACACAAGGCTTTTGTGTGAAGGAGGCCATGTGTGTCTAAGTCAGGGAATCTCTCCTCCTGAGAGTCAAGAAAAAGTCTCTCAAAACTAGAAGGGAAAGGTGTTTTCCCCACATCAGTCCAGCTTTGGAGGCATTCAATTGGTGACATATACCCCTTCCCCCTAAAACAACAAAAGCACCTTGGGAGGCTGGGGCAGGCGGCTCACTTGAGTTCAGGAGTTCAAGACCAGCCTGGCCAACATGGTGAAACACTGTCTCTACTAAAAATACAAAAATTAGCCGGGTGTGGTGGTGGGTGCCAGTAATCCCAGGTGCCTGTATTCCCAGCTATGCAGGAGGCTGAGGCAGGAGAATAGCTTGAACACAGGCAGCAGAGGTTGCAGTGGGCAGAGATCACGCCATTGCACTCAAGCCTGGGCAACGGAGCGAGACTCTGTCTAAAAAAAACACACACACAGACATACACAAAACTGTATTTCAAACTGTACAGTCACCAGAAGAACACGTTATCAAAAATGCACATGCTTCACTTGGCATCTCCAGCACCCTCCACTTTCTGTGCCTGGTCTGTTTTGGCATCTCCATTTTCTGCAGGCTTATTCTCCTCCTTGCCAGTGTCAGCTTTTCCTGTTTTTCCTTTGGATCCCTTCTCTCCATTCTTTGCAGGGGCCTTTTTGGGCTTGGTCTCTGGCTTTGGAAGAACAGGTTTAGCAGACAACCTTGCAGATCTTCTCTGTGATTTGTCCCTCACCTGGGCTTTATCTCCTTTAGCATCCCTTTACCTTTGTCTTGGGAATGCTGGTGGCGATGGTGGCAGGACACAGGTAGGTGCTGGGAGCGAGATACAGCAGTGAGCGAGCTTTCTTCATTCTGGGGCTTGTTCTTGCTGCTGCTGCTTCACACTGCTCCTATAAGTGGAAGTATTATGTACTCTCTTGAATCTAGCTTCTTTCTCTCAGCTTAATTTTTTGAAATTCATATACTGTGTGTATTAGTATTGCATTCTTTTAATTGCTGAGTAGTATTCCATTGTATGACTATACCACAGTGTATTTAATCACCTGTTCATGAACATGTGGTTTCCAATTTTTTTTTTCAAAATACTTCAGTTTTTAAGAGCAATTTTAGGTTCAACAACAAAACTGAAGGAAAGGTACAGATATCCCACACACCCTCATCCCCATGAGTGTATAGCATTCCCTATTATCAACATTCCCACCAGACTGGTACATTTGCTACAATTGATGAGACATCATAATCACCCAAAGTCTAGAGTTTACATTAGGGTTCACTCTTGGTGTTGTACATTCTATGGGTTTGGATAAATGCATAATGGCAGGTATCCACCATTCTAGTGTCATATAGAGTATTTTCACTGCCCTAAAAATCCTCCGCATTCTGCCTGTTCATCCCTTTTTCTTCTCCAGCCCCTGGCAACCCACTGAACTTTTTACTGTCTCTATGGTTTTAACTTTTTCAGAATGTCATATAACCTTTTTCAGATTGGTTTCTTATGTTCAGTTTTTATCTATTGTGAATAAAGTTTCTATAATTTTTCTGTTAGACAAAAGAAAAATATTTACTTACAGATATGGTGTACCTATTAGCGAGCTCGTAAATAATTCACAAAATTAATTCACCTTTTAAACTTTTTGTTTTGAAATAATTATAAATTCACAGGAAGTTGTAAACATAGTAAAGAGAAGTACCATGTTTACTGTACCATTCACCAAGTTTCCCCTATTAGTTCCATCTTATGTAACTATAGAACAATATTAAAACCAGTACATTGACATTGGTGTAAAGTGAGTTTATAGTTCTTTGGCATTTTATCACATGCAGATACATGTAACCAACATGGCAACCAGGATACAGAATTATTCCATCACCGCAATCATATCCCTGTACTACCTCTTTATAGTCACACGCACATCCACTCCCTTCCACCATCCCTCACCCTTGGTAACCAGCTCTATAATTTTGTCATTTTGAGACTGTTACATAAATGGAATCATATAGTGTATAACCTTTGAGATTGGCTTTTTTTACTCAGCATAATGCCCTTGAGATCCGTCTAAGTTGTGATGTCAAGAATCATTCCTTTTTATTGCTGATATAGTTAGTTTTCCATGGTATGGATATGTCACATTTTTTTTCTGGCTTTCCTGCAGGTTACTTGAATCCTTTTTAGAATTCAGTGTTTTAAAATGTATCTCTTTGTATGGCTTTTTTGTCATTCATCACTCTAGATATTACATTTTGTATGTAATAAATCAGTCTGCTGTACAACAGTGCTACTTGGTGATGCTACATTTTATCACTTCCAGTAAAGTATAGAGACGTCTTCTCCCTTTAGTCCCCTCCCATTTAATTAACATTTTTATATGTTTCTAATATATGTATATATGTATATTATATGCATGTTTACATATACATTTTATGCATATTAATAGTTTTATTTTCTTCACATACATTATGAATTGTATTATACAGCATTATAATTTTTGCTTCAACAGTCAAACATAATTTGGAAAACTCAAGTGGAACAGGAATCTGTTGTATTTATGCATATTTTTACTCCTGTCATCTTTCCTTCCTCATTATCCAAGATTCCTGGATTATCCGAGATCTTTTATCATTTACTTTCTGCTTAATTTTCTTTATTCTTTTAGAGCAGGTCTGCTAGTGAGAAATACTCCTTTCTCTATAAATTTTTTTTTTCTTCATTCCTGATTAATATTTTTGCTGGATAAAGAATTCTGAGTTAACAAGTCTTTTCTTTAGCATCTGAAAAATATCGTGCCAGTTCCTTCTGGCTTCCATAGTTTTAAATGAGAAATTTACTGTCATTAAATTGTTTTTCCCTTCTAGGTAAGATGTTGTTTTTCTGTTGCTGCTTTCATGATTTTTTCTGTGTCTTTAGTTTTCAGAACTTTCACTTCGATGTGTATTGGCATGGATTAATTTGAGTTTATACTGTTTGGGGTTTACTTGGCTTTTGAATCTGTAGGTTTATGTCTTTTGAGAACTTTTCAGTCACATTTTTTCAAATTATTTTTCAGCTCTTTCCTTTTTCTCCTCTCCTTTTGAGACTTTGATGATATAAATGTTAATCTTTTATTTGTTTCATGAGTCACCAATGTTCTGTTTGGTTTTTTTTACTTTGTTTTCTTCCTATTGTTCAGACTGGCACATTTCTATTGTTTTATTTTTTAGTACATTGATTCCTTCTTCTGTCACATCCATTCTGCTGTTGAACCCATCCACTGAAATTGCTTTTGGTTATTGCAATTTTATTTTGTAATTTCATCATTTGCATCCTCTCTTTCTTTGCTGAGACTTTCTTAACTCAGGCTTTCTGTTTTTTTCATTTGTTTCCAGTGTGTTGGTAATTGCCCATTGAAGCATTTTAATGGTGGCTGTCTTAAAATCCTTGTGAGATAATTCTTTTACTTTCTTTAAAAAATACATTTATTTCTTAAAATCTGTGTATAAGTGGACCCACTTCATTTAACCCATGTTGTTTAAGGATCACTTGTACATTACTAAGACATACATATTTATTTTATTTTTGGAATTTTGTCTTATTTCAATAAGTTTGGGGGGAACAGGTGGTGTTTGGTTACATGAATAAGTTTTTTGGTGGTGATTTATGAGATTTTGTTGCACCCATCACCCAAGAAGTACACACTGTACCCGATGTGTAATCTTTTATTTCTCACCTCCCTCCTACCCTTTCCCCCAAGTCCTTAAAGTTTATTGTGTCATTCTTATGTCTTTGTGTGCTCATAGCTTAGCTTCCACTTATGAATGAGAACATAGGATGTTTAGTTTTCCATTCCTGAGTTACTTCACTTGGAATAATGGTCTTCAATACCATCCAGGTTGCTGCAGATGCCATTATTTTGTTCCTTTTTATTGCTGAGTAGTATTCCATGGTATATTTATGCCGCATTTTCTATACCTTGTTGATTGATGGGCATTTGGGCTGGTTCCATATTTTTACAATTGTGAATTGTGCTGCTGTAAACATGTATGTGCAAGTATATTTTTTGTATAATGACTTTTTTTCCTCTGAGTAGATAGCCAGGAGTGGGATTGTGGGATCAAATGGTAAAACTGCTTTTAGTTCTTCAAGCAGTCTCCATACTGTTTTCCATAGTGGTTGTGCTGGTTTACATTCCCACCAGCAGTGTAAAAGTGTTCCCTTTTTCATAACATTCATACCAACATCTATTATTTTTTGATTTTTGATTATTGATTATGGCCATCATTGCAGGAGTAAAGTAGCACCTCATTGTGGTTTTGGTTTGCATTTCCTTGATCATTAGTGGTGCTGAGCACTTTTTCATATGTTTGTTGGCCATTTGTATATCTTCTTTTGAGAATTGTCTGTTCCTGTCCTTAGCCCACTTGATGGGATATATTTTTTCTTGCTAATTTGGTTTCTTTTAGATTCTGGATATTAGCTTTTTGTCAAAGAAAATTTGTTAACAGCTATTATAAAAGTGTTTGAGTTCTTGGTTTGATTCTCAGCTTGGTTGCTGTTGATGTATAGCAGGGCTACTGATTTGTATACATAAATTTTGTATCCTAAAACTTTGATGAATTCATTTACTAGTTCTAGGAGATTTTTGTATGAGTCTTTAGGATTTTCTGGATATATAATTATGTCATCAGCAAACAGCAACAGTTTGACTTCCTCTTTGCCAATTTGGATGCTCGTTTTTTCTTTCTGTTGCCTGTTTTGGCTAGGACTTCCAGTACTACGTTGAATAGAAGTGGTGAAAGTGGGTATCCTTGTCCTGTTCCAGTTTTCAGGGGAAATGCTTTCAACTTTTCCCCATTCTGTATAGTGTTAGCTGTGGGCTTTTCATAGATGGCTTTTGCTTTTATTACCTTAAGGTATGTTCCTTCTTTACCAATTTTGCTGAGGGTTTTAATCATACATAAAGGGATGCTGGATTTTGTCAAATGCTTTTTCTGCATCTGTTGAGATGATCACATGATTTTTAATTCTTTTTATGTGGTGTATCACATTTATTGACTTTCAGATGTTAAACCCTCTCTGCATTCCTGGTATGAACCCACTTGATCATGGTGGATTTTCTTTTTGATCTGCTGTTGGATTTGGTTAGCTTGTATTTTGTTAAGGCTTCTTTGCATCTATGTTCATCAGGGATTTCTTTGTTTTATTATGTCCTTTTCTGGTTTTGGTATTAGGGTGATACTGGCTTCATAGAATGGTTTAGGGAGGATTCCTTCTTCCTGTATCTTTTGGAGTAGTGTCAATAGGATTGGTAACCAGTTCTTCTTTAAATGTCTGATAGAATTCAGCTGTGAATCCATCTAGTCCTGGACTTTTTTTGTTGGTAACTCCTTAATTACCATTTCAGTCTTGCTGCCTGTTATTGGCCTGCTCAGAGTTTCTGTTTCTTCCTGGTTTAATCTAGGAGGGTTGTGTATTTCCAGGAATTTATCCATCTTTTCTAGTTTTCTATTTTATGCCCATAAAGGTGTTCATAGTAGCCTTGAATGATCTTTTGTATTTCTGTGGTATTGGCTGTGATATTTTCCATTTTGTTTCTAATTGAACTTTTTTGGATCTTCACTCTTCTTTTTTGGTTAATCTCGCTAATGGTCTATTAATTTTATTTATCTTTTGTATTGTTTTGTTTGTTTCAGTTTCATTTAGTTCTGCTCTGATCTTGGTTGTTTCTTTTCTTTTTTTGGGCTTAGGTTTGGTTCGTTCTTGTTTCTCTAGTTCCTTGAGGTGTGACCTTAGATTGTCTGTGCTCTTTAAGACTTACTGATGTAGGCATTTAATGCTATGAATTTTCTGTTAGTACCACCTTTGCTGTATCCCAGAGGTTTTTATAGGTTGTTTCACTATTATCGTTAACTGAACAAATAATTTGTTCATTTCCATCTTGATTTCATTTTTGAGTCGATCCTTCAGGAACATGTTATTTAATTTCCATATCGCATGGTTTTGAGGGTTCCTTTTGGAGTTGACTTCCAGTTTTATTCCACTGTGGTCTAATAGAGTGCTTTGTATAATTTTGATTTTCTTAAATTTGTTGAGACTTGGTTTGTGGCTTATCAGATGGTCTGTCTTAGAGAATGTTCCATGTATTGATGAATAGAATGTATATTCTGGAATTGTTGGGTAAAATATTCTGTAAATGTGTGTTAAGCCCATTATTTCTTTGTTGGCTTTCTGTCTTCATTACCTGTCTAGTGCTGTCAGTGGAATAATGAAGTCCCCCACTATTATTTTGTTGCTATCTAATTTCTTAGGTCTAGTAGTAATTGCTTTATGAATTGGGAACTTCAGTGTTAGGCACATATATATTTAGGAATGTGATATTTTCCTGTTGTATTAGACCTTTTTTTAATTATGTAGTGTTCCTGTTTGTCTTTTTTTTTTTTTGAGACAGTCTTGCTCTGTCACCAGGCTGGAGTGCAGTGGTACGATCTCAGCTCCCTGCAACTTCCGCCTCCCAGGTTCAAGCAATTTCCCTGCCTCAGCCTCCTGAGTAGCTGGTACTACAGGCACAGGCTACCACACCTGGCTAATTTTTGTATTTTTAGTAGAGACAGGGTTTCACCATGTTGTCCAGGATGATCTCAATCTCCTGACCTCATGATCCACCCACTTCGGCCTCTCAAAGTGCTGGGATTACCGGTGTAAGCCACTGTACCCAGACCCTTCTTTGTCTTTTTAAACAGCTATTGGTTTAAAGTTTGTTTTGTCTGATAAAAGAATAGCTACTCCTGCTTGTTTTTGGTGACCATTTGCATGGAGTATCTCCCCCACTACTCCTTGCCTTAACTTTATGTGAGTCCTTATGTGCCAGGCGAGTCTCTTGAAGACAGCAGATATTTGGTTGGTGAATTCTTATCCATTCTGCCATTCTGTATCTTTTAAGCAGAGCATTTAGGCCCATTACATTCAACATTAGTATTGAGATGTGAGGTACTATTCTATTCTTTGTTCTGTTTGTTGCCTGAATACCTTATTTTTGTTTCGTTTTGTTTTTCCTTGTGTTGCTGTTTTATAGGTCCTGTGAGATTTATGCTTTAAGGATATTCTATTTGGGTGTATTTTGAGGATTTGTTTCAAGATTTAGAGCTCCTTTTAACAGTGCCTATAGTGCTGGCTTGGTAGTGGCGAATTCTCTCAGCATTCTTTTGTCTGAAAAATACTGTATCTTTTCCTTTATGAAGCCTAGTTTTGTTGCATACAAAATTCTTGGCTGTTGCCTACAAAATTCTTGGCTGATAATTATTTTTGTTTGAGGAGGCTAAAGATAGGATCCCAATCCCTTCTAGCTTGTATGGTTTCTACTGCGAAACCTGCTGTTAGTCTGATAGGTTTTCCTTTATAGGTTACCTGATGCTTTTGCCTCACAGCTCTCAAGATTGTTTCCTTCATCTTGACTTTAGATAACCTGATGACTATGTGCCTAGGTGGTGATCTTTTTGCAATGAATTTCCCAGGAGTTCTTTGAGCTTTTTGTGTTTGGATGTCTAGAGCCCTAGCAAGGCCAAGAAAAGTTTTCCTTAATTATTCTGTCAAATACGTTTTCCAAATTTTAGATTTCTCTTCTTGCTCAGAAACACCAATTATTCTTAGGTTTGGTCATTTAATGTAATCCCAAACTTCTTGGAAGCTTTGTCCATTTTTTTTTTTTTTTCAGATGGAGTCTTCTTTAATTATTGCTCTGTCTCCCAGGCTGGAATGCAGTGGCATGATCTCGGCTCACTACAACCTCTGCCTCCTGGGTTCAAGCAATTCTCCTATCTCAGCCTCCTGCGTAGCTGGGATTATAGACATGCACCGCCACACCCAGCTAATTTTTGTATTTTAGTAGAGATGGGGTTTCCCTATGTTGGCCAGGCTGGTCTCAAACTCTTGACTTCAAGTGATCCACCCACCTCAGCCTTCCAAAGTGCTGGGATTACAGACCTGAGCCACCACACCCAGCCTGTTCATTTATTTTTTGTTTTTTGAGATGGAGTTTCACTATTGTTGCCCAGGCTGGAGTGCAATGGCATGATATTGGCTCACTGCAACCTCCACCTCCGAGGTTCAAGCAATTCTCCTGCCTCAGCCTCCCAAGTAGCTGGGATTATGGGCATGTGCCACCACGCCTGGCTGATGTTGTATTTTTAGTAGAGACGAGGTTTCTCCATGTTGGTTAGGATGCTCTCAAACTCCTGACCTCACGTGATCCACTCGCCTCAGCCTCCCAAAGTGCTGGGATGACAGGCATGAGCCTCTGTGCCAGTCCTTGTTCATTTTTTAAAAATTCTTTTTTTGGCCAGGCACATCAGCTGCAGCAGTATAGGGAGGATGAGGTGGCGTGTGGGGCCATAGACCTCTCAAGAGATTATATCCTTCCTCTTCAGCTACCAGCAGGACCATCAGGTGTGGACAGGGTTAGGTGTGTCTATGCTCAGATTTTCCTTGGGCAGGGATTGATGTGGCTGCTGTGGGGGATAGAGGTGTGTTTCCCAGGCCAGTGCAGTTATGTTCCCAGAACGATTATGGCTGCCTTTGCTGCATCACACATGTTGCCAGGGAAGTGGGAAATGCCAGCAGCGACAGTCCTCACATAGCTCCCATGCAGCCCAGAGCCCAAAAGGCTAGTCCCATTCCCACTGTGACCCCCCACCAACAGCACAGAGTTTATTTCCGGGCACCCGGTGAGGATGACTGAGAACTTGCCCCAGGCCACAAGCCTCCCAGCTGAGAAAGCAAGCTGACTCACAGTTCCTTGGCCGTCCCACAGAGTCTACAGCGGCAGTCCAGCTCCTTCAAAGGGTCTGTGGATTATCTCGGCTTTCCTGGTATGTTCCTTCGGTAGTCTTTGGAGTGAAAGTTCATGATGTGGATCTCCACATGCTGCTGTATCCATCCAAGTGGGAGCTGAAGTTAGTCCTGCCTCCTATCTGCCGTTTTTCCTCCCTTGTGAGATAATTCTTATGACTGTGTTATCTTGGTGTTGGTATCCATTGATTGTCTTTTCTCATTCTAGTTATGATTTTCCTGATTCTTGATATGATGAATGGTTTTCAATCAAAACCTGGACATTTTGGACATTATGTAATGAGATTTTGCTCTTCATTTAAGGCTTCTGTTTTGGCAGGTCTCTTTTAATAGTATCCTGGCAGGAGAAAAGGATGTTGCCTCATTGCTGTAAGGTAGGGGTGTAAGTTCAGAGTTCTAATCATCCTCCTCTGCATTTGGCAGGAGGCGCCTATTCTGTCCAGGGGTGAGAGTTTCAGCTTCGTATTAGGCCTCTGATGATACCAACTCTGTTGAGTAAATACATACCTAGGAATGAAATTGTTCAGTTCTTTGGTAAGTTTTTAAATTTTGTTTTAAACTTTGGAAGAAGCTGCCAAACTTTTTTAAAGTATTGATAAAATTTTCCATTCCTAGCAGCAGTTTATAAGCATTTCAGATGCTCTACATCATTGTTGTCCTATAGAAGTTTCTGCAATGATAAAAAATGTTCTGTATTTGCACCATCAGATAAAGTAGCTACTGAAATGGACACCACAGTTCGACGTTCTTGCCAGTATTTGAAATTGTCGGTCCTGCTAAATTTATTCTTTCTGTGTATATGAAATGGTATCTTATGGTTTTAATTGTTTCATATACTTACTGGCCACTTCTAGTTATATTTTTAAAACAGCAGAAATTTTTAATTTGATAAATTACAGTTTATGAGGTGAATTTTGTTTTGTGTTTTTATGGTTTCTTTTTGTCCTAAGGTCATAAAATCATTTCCTATTTTTTTTCTTGAAGTTTTGTAGTTTCACTCTTAGGTTTATGATGCATTTTGAGTTTCTATGGTGTGAGATAAAGGGAGAGTTCACTTTCATGCTAGGTAAATATCCGATTGTTCTACACCATTTATTGAAAATATCCTCCCATATTATCTTGATACTTTTGTTGAAAATCAATTTAGCATTTATTTGTAGTTCTGTTTTTGTATTCTCTATTATGTTCCATTTATATGTTTATCTGTGGACCATGACCAAACTGTCTCAATTACTCTAGCTTAGTTATAAATCTAGAGATCCATTATTATAAATATTCATACTTCATTCTTTATTTTCTTTTTTTTTTTTTTTTTTAAAGACAGGGTTTCACCATGTTGGTCAGGCTGGTCTTGAACTCCCAACCTCAAGTGATCCGCCTGCCTTGGCCTCCAAAGTGCTTGGATTACAGGCCTGAGCCACCACGCCGGGCCCCATTCTTTATTTTCAAAAGTATTTATTCATTTGGATTTTCATATACATTTTAAAAATTGTTATGCATACATAATAGTTACACATTTTTAATGGGATACATGTAATATTTTGATACAAGCATACAATGTGTAATGATCAAATCAGGGTAATTGGTATCTCCGTCATCTCAAACATTTATCTTTTTTTTTTTTGTATTGGTAGCATTCTGAATCTACTCCTCTAGTTATGTTAAAATATAAAGTAAATTATTGTTAACTATAGTCTCCCTGTTGTGTTACCGAACACTACATCTTATTTCTACTATCTAACTATATTTTTGCATTTAAAAAGGTTTTTTTTTGAGATGGAGTCTTGCTCTGTTGCCCAGGTTGGGCAGTGGTGTCATCTTGGCTCACTGCAACCTCTGCCTCCCAGGTTCAAGCAATTCTGCAGCCTCAGCCTCCCAAGTAACTGGGATTACAAGCATGTGCCACCATGCCTATCTAATTTTTGTATTTTTAGTAGTGATGGGGTTTCACCATGTTGGCCAGGCAGGTCTCAAACTCCTGACCTCAAGTGATCTGCCCTCCTCAACCTCCCCAAAGTGCCTGGGTTACAGGCGTGAACCACTACGCCAGCCTCTAACTATATTTTTGTACTCATTAACCAACCATCTATCCTCCACCCTCCACTACCTTTCCAAGCCTCTGGTAACCATCATTCCTCTCTCTACTTCCTTGAGATCAATTTTTTAAATTGCCATGTAACAGTGAGAACATGTAATATTTGGCTTTCTGTGCCTGGTACATTTCACTTAACGTTAAGTGTCTGTCAGTAGATGAATGAATAAAAAAAATGTGGTACATATACCCAATGGCATATTATTCAACCACAAAAAAGAGTGAAATCCTATTATTTGTAACAACATAGATGGAACTGGATGACATTCTGTTAAGACAAGTAAGTCAGGCACAGAAAGACAAATGCCATGCATATTTTAGAACCAGCTTGTACATTTTTATGAATAAAACCTAGGATTTTGATTGGCATTGGACTGAATCTATAGACTAATTTGAGGAGAATTGCCACATTAATAATGTTGAGTCTTCCAATCTGTTAACCTGATATATTCCTTCATTTATTTCAGTTTTCTTTAATTTGTCTTAGCAGTGTTTTTTTAAGCTTTCATTTTAAAAGCCTTCCACATATTTTGTTAGACTCATAATTTGTCAAACTCAAGTATTTCATGTTTTTTAATGCTATTATCAATGGTATTTAACATTTTTACTTGTTGTTAGATATAGAAATGTAATAGATATTTGTATGTTGACTTTCTTCTTTGCAATCTTGCTAAAGTCACTCAACAGTTGTAGTATTTGTTTTGTAGGTTTCTTTAGGATTTTCTATGTATATAATCATGTCTTCTGCAAATAAAGGCATTTTAACTTCTTTCTTTCCCATCTTTATGCTTTTCATTATTTTTCTCTTATCTTATTTACACTAGCTATGAGCTCCACTGTAATGTTGAATAGAAGTGAACATCTTTGGCTGGTTCCCAATGTTAGGAGAAAATCATTTGGTTTTTCACTGTTAAGTATGATGTTGGCTATGTAGTTTTTACAGATTCCCTTTTTAAAATTAATGAAGTTCTTTTCTATTCTGCATTTCTTCAAGTTTTTGTTATGAATGAGTATTGAAATTTGTTAAATGCTTTTTTCCCTTTATCTGTTGAAATGAAAACAATTGGTTTTCTCCTTGATTCTGTTCATATAGCTGTTATGGTTTGACTCTTGTGTCCCCACCCAAATCTCAAGTCAAATTGTAATACTCCAATTTGTCAAATTGTAACGCTCCAACACTGTTGGAGGAGCGGCCTGGTAGGAGGTGATCACAGGTACTGACTTTTCCCCTTGCTGTTCTCGTGATAGTGAGTTCTCATGAGATCTGAATATTTAAAAGTGTGTGGCACTTCCCCCTTCGCTTTCTTCCGCTCTGCCATGTGAAGATGTGCCTACTTCCTTTTCACCATCTGTCATGATTGTAAGTTTCCTGAGGCCTCGCCTCCATGCTTCCTGTGCAGCCTGTGGAACTGCGAGTCAGTTAAACTTTTCTTCGTATATTACTC
This sequence comes from Aotus nancymaae, assembly GCF_030222135.1. Taxonomy (NCBI): domain Eukaryota; kingdom Metazoa; phylum Chordata; class Mammalia; order Primates; family Aotidae; genus Aotus; species Aotus nancymaae. The sequence goes on from NW_026988414.1 coordinate 74,820,691, forward strand.
AGTCTTAGGTAGTTCTTTATAGCAATGTGAGAATGGACTAATATAATGGTTACATTAATTTTTTTGAGATGTAGAATCAACCTTGCCTTCCTTTTTATATATTGCTGAATTTGATTTGCTATTTTTAAGGATTTTTTTTTTTTTTTGTATAAATGTTTAGGAGAGATATTGATGTGTGGTTTAGGGATTTTTTTGAATTTTTTTCCCTAGTTTTAGAATCATTCCAATACTGATTATCATAACATCAGTTGGAAGTGTTTTCTTCTCTGCTCTCTGGAAGAATTTATGTGGGATTGGTATTCTTAATTTAAATGTTTGATATAGAATTCACTAACAAAACTTTTGGGAGCTGGAGTTTTCTTTTTGGGAAAGTTTTTAATTACAAATTCTAATTCTTTAATAAATTTAATATTTTATATTTTCAATGCTATTATAAATGATACTTAAACATTTTTAAGTTTCTACTTGTACTGAACAAATATAATAGATATTTGTATATTAACTTTCTATTCTGCAATCTTGCTAAAATTACTTAATAGTTACAGTATTTGTTTTGTAGATTTCAGATTACCTCTTCTTAAGTCAGTATTGATAATCTGTCTTTTAAGGAATTTGTTCATTTTATCTTAGTTGTCAAATGTATTGGCATAAAATCATTCACAACAGTCTCTTTTTCTTTTTAGAATCTGTAGAATCTTTAGTGATAGTCTCCCCTTTCATTCCTAATATTGGTGATTTCCATTTCTTCTCCTTTGTTCAGTCTAGCTAGAGGTTTACCAAATTCATTAATTTTCTCTCAACCAGTTTTTGGTTTTATTGATTTTTCTCTACTTTTCAGGTATCTTTTTTTTTTTTAATTTCCCTTCTTTGTTATTTTGTTACTCTCTATTTACTTTGGCTTAATTTGCTCCTTTTTTCTAGCTTCCTATGGTGTGAGGTTAGATAATTGAGTATAGACCTTTTCTTCCCTAATAAAGGAATAGAAAACTATAAATTTCCTCAAAGCACCTTTGTAACAGCATTTTACAAACTTTTATATGTTGGATTTTTATTTTCATTTAGCTGAAAATATTTTCTAATTTCCCTTGTAATTTCTTATTTTCTCCATAGATTATTTCAGAAATATATTCCTTGATTTGTAAATATTTGGGAATTTTCTAGTTATCTTTCACTTATTGAATTCTAATTCCATTATGATAAGGCACTGTGTATAGTTTCAATTCTTTTAATTTGTAAGACTTATTTCTCAATTGGTGCATTGCCTGTCTTGGCAAATGTTTCATGCACATTATAAAAATTTATATTTTGTTTTTGTGGATTGAAATATTTTATAGATTGCAATTCAGTTGAGAGTGCTGCTTAAGTCTTCTTTATCCTTGCTGCACTTTTATCACATTTGTTCTTCAGTTAATGAGAGAACGTTGATGTCTCCAACTGTTATTGTTTGTTTCTCCCTTCAGTTCTGTCAGTTTTTGCTTCATGTATTTTGAAGGTCTGGTATTGTGTACATACACATTTAGAATTGTTCTGTCTTCTAATGAATTTACCCCTTGATCATTATGAAATGTCCCTCAGTGTCTCTGATAATATATATATTTTCAATGTATTATAATTGTCTGGTATAATTACCTCTCTTCCAGCTTTCTTAAGATTTCAGTTTGCGTGACATATCTTCTATCCTTTTACTTTTTTTTTTTTTTTTTGAGACCTAAGTTTCGCCCTTGTTGCCAGGCTGGAGTGTGATGGTGCAATCTTGGCTCACTACAGCCTTCGCCTCCCAGGTTCAAGCGATTCTCCTGCTTCAGCCTCCCTAGTAGCTGGGATTACAGGCCCCCACCACTGCACCCAACTAATTATCCTTTTACTTTTAACTTATTTTCTTACTTGTAGTATATGACTCTTATAGACAGCATATGTTTGGTTCTTGCTTTTTTATGTCTTCTAATTGAAATATTTATATGATTTGTATGATTTATATTTAATGTGTTGCTGATATGATTAGGTTTCTATCATCTTACCGTTTGTTGTCTATTAACCCTTCCTTTGAATTAAGTATGCTTTGGGATTCTATTTAACCTCTGCTGTTGGCTCAGTCATTTCCTTATTGGCTTTGTTCTACTTATTTTACTGACTGCTTTATAATTTATAATATGTCTCTTTAACTTACTATAATCTACCATTACATAATATTATACCACTTCTCATATAATGTAAGACCTTTACAATAGTATTTCTCTCACAGTAATTTTTTTCTCTCTGACTTTCATTTTGGGTAAATTATATTGCTGTGTTTTCAAATTCACTACCTTCTTTTTCTTCTGTGTATAAAGTACTGTTTATCTATCTACTGAAATATTCATTTCTATATATTTTTTTTCTCTAGAAGTTATTTTTTGGTTCTTTTTGAAAATCCTCCATTTCTCTCTCCACTTATATTCCATTTTTCATTTACATCTTTGAATATAGAACATAATTACTACAGCCCTTTTAATGTCTTTGCCTGCCAATTCTGTCATTTCTGGGTTTCTTTCTATTGACTGATATTTTTCTGATTATGGGCCACATTTCCTGGATTCTTATTATATCCAGTAATTTTTTAATTAAATGACAAATATTTATGAATTTAAATACTTGAGTCCTTAATCTTGTTGTATATCTTTAAAGAATGTTGGACTTCTTCCTGAAAAGCATTTTTGTTAAGTACACATTAGTTTGTTCAGTTCTAGGCTTAAACACTCCTTTCAGCCATATCTAGAGTAGTCTTTATTCTAGGGCCACTTTCCTGCTACTTCAGTGGTTTGGCCCTTCTGGGGTCCCTGCTGATTGCTTTGTATATGTGGGTTTTTCCCTTCTTGCTAAAGGGAGCTTGTTGAATTCTTGATCCTATATCAGATCTGTGAATCTTTGTATTGTAACTCTCTGGTAACATTTTTTCCTTAGATGTTCTTCTCTGGTCTCAAAAAATTTTACCCTTCTTAATGTAAAGTTTTCAGTTAAACACTCAGGAGAACCCTTATTCAGATTACTTTAGCTATCTCCCTCCTCTCTGGAATGCTGCTGCATAAATTCTAGCCCTCCTGGTCTCCTTGCACTTTCTCTCTCTCTCCAGGTAAACAAGATTGCCAGGCTCTGAGTTCTTCCTCCCGGTACGGAAGTGGTAAATTTCTTCCTGGCTGAGAGCCTGAATTGATGGTAGGACTCCCCTTGTTTCTGTTTTCTTAGGGATCACAGTACCCCACTGCCTGTGTCTGAAAATAGTGCTTTCCAGTATTTTATGCTGTATGTCTAGTTGTTTATGGTGAAAGGATCATCCTGTAACTGTTCACTCCCTCATGGTCAGAAGCAGAAGTTGAATCATTCTAGAATGCGTTTTAATGCTAACACCTCTGCAAAATTCAGAAGCTCCCAAGAAATTGTTAACACTTAACCATTGACTTACTTTTTCTCAATATTGTTATAAATGAACTGTGTCTGCCATGGGAACTATTCTTTATTTTTCAATGCAGAGAGCCCATTACAAGCTCTAAATCAGAAACTGATCAGAAGAAAAGGATATATCATACTTAATAAATTTTATGAATCAAGAAAATGGATTTCTTGAGTATAAAAATTGTCTCTATTATGGGATAGTAATTTGAAATATAAAATTATTAACATTTCATTATAAATGTGAAGGAATAGCATTACCAGTATGTAAGGACTAAAATGAACCATTTAATCTAGTCTTTTAAAATATGAATTCTAAAATTTTAGAGACTAGCATGTTGAATGTAGATTGTGTTAGAAATTTGGCAAATATTGTCTGTAAAGGGCCAAATAGTGTATATTTTGGACTTTGTAGGCATTTTGTTCCTATAACAGCTACTTAACTCTGCCTTTATGGTAAAAAAAAAAAAAAAAAATCAGCCATAGACAATACATAAAAAAATGAGCTGGCTGTGTTCTGATAAAACTTTATTTAGGGACCATGAAATTTGAATTTCATCCAGTTTTTATGTCTCAAAATATTCTCCTTTTGATTTTTTTCAACTCTAAAAATGTAAAAACTATTTTTACCTAGCAAGCCATATATAAGCAGGTGGCAGGTTGGATTTGACCTGTGGGTAAGGCTTGAGAACCCCTACTTTATGATTAAAAAGCTCTTCAGTAGACTGTCAGATTCCTAGTAGACCATTGTATTTTCATTCTAAATGATGTTTTTACCTGAAATGATTCCCTACTGTTAAGTTAAATAGCAAATAAGAACACACAAAGTGTAGGGCTTTGAAGATTATATAGCGTCAAAGGTTTGAAAGATTTTATAGGGTCAGAATTCCTTCAGCCAATTGGGGAATTGAGGCTAGTGTCTAATTTGTCTTACTACCAAGCTTGCACATTTTATATTTTTCAGTCACGAAAGGCTAAATTCCTTCCTCCATATTTTTGTTTTATTATGCTTATCCTATTAATGTTCCCAAATTAGTACATAGTTCTTTATCCTGAATTTAGTCATTTTTGGATGGCATTGGCCTGGTACTCAAACAAAAAGTCCCTTCACCTTATATTTAACTTCATGCTGTCCCTACTTACAAGATTCTGGGTTTTCTTCTTCTTAGTTCACAGTCTTGAGACTATAGCCTCTTTTCTGCATTACCTGTGTTTCTATAATGTCTTTCATGTAACCTTATTAGCCAGTTAGAACACAAAATACATTTCAAAGCATATTTTCTTTATTCTACCTGATGGGGCTTAGTGTTCTGGTCGGTCTCCTGTTGGAATGCTCCAAATTTGTTTTCTAATATCTATCTGAAGCAGATACTATGCATCCTACTATTCTGTTTGGTGCTATATCCATAGCGTTAATTCAAGCCCTACTTCAGAACAATGACTATACAGTTCATATTCTATAATCATAAGTGTATATTCTTTTCTTCCTCCTTAAGATGTATAGTTGATGTTGTTCTTTACCAGTAGCCAAAATCCAGTACCATGGAAGTTCTGGAAGAAAGGGCGTAGGTTTAATTTAGGTGAGTGCTGCTATTGCATCATAAATGAGTGGTGGCATAGTTGCATATAGCTGCACATTTGGGGAATACTATTCTTGTTTGCATGTGTTTGTGATGCTTCCCAACGCATTGTAACATTGTCTAGAAATAAAACAGAAAGGCAACTTCTTTCTTTTCTAATGCAGGGAGAGAAGAACTTTTGTTTTCAAATATGAAATAAAAATAAGAATTGGTACTAGCAGAAGCTTTAAATAAATGGAAAGTCAGAACCCAAAGACAATTTCCTTTGTTAGAAAATAAGTTAATAATTTAAAATAATTGTTATTTTATTGTTGTTGTTACACAGGAATAATTAGTAAATAGGTTTAAAATCAGGCCAATTTTTAAATTTTGGGCATGATAGTGCTGTGATATTCAAGGTTATCTTCTCACAAATTGCTATTTTATTGTTTTAATAATTTAGAAACTTTTTTTAAAGAGCATTATATACTCCTTCCTATCTTATGACATGTGTGCCCTATATCTGGAAAACTCTACTCCTAAATCTTTACATGTCTGTCTCATTTTATTCCATTTCAACTTGACATCATCTCCCCAGAGAGTTTTAGTTTATATACTATCTAAAACAGCATCTTCACGTTCCCATTGTCTTTGTAACACTCAATTTTATTTTTTTCAGAGCATTTATCATCTCTGAAATTAGTTTATTATTTGTCCATCTTTCTGTACTAGCAAGTAAATTCTATGAGAGCAGAAAGTTTGCATTTCAATTGTTTCTCTATCTCTAGTACTTAGAACACTGCCTTTCACACAGTAGTTCCTAAGTACATAATTCATATGTGGTTGGTTGGAAGGATGAATAAATAAAAGTTTATCAGCCGGGCATGGTGGCTCACACCTGTAATTCTAGCACTTTTGAAGGCTGACGTGGGAGGATAGCTTGAGATCAGGAGTTCAGGACTAGCCTGGGCAACATAGTGAGACCTAGTTTCTACAAAAAATGTAAAAATTAGCAGAGCATGGTGGCATGTAACTGGAGTTTCAGCTACTCAAGAGGCTGAGGCAGGAGGATTGCATGAGCCTAGGAAGTCAAGGATGCAGTGAGCCGTGATTATGCCACTGCACTCCAGCCTGGATGACAGAGTGAGACCCTGCCTCCAAAATAAACAAACAAAATAATAAATACTCACTGCTCCTCATGTGGTTAGAAAATTTAAAAATTTTTAAAAATAAGAATAAAGAGAAAAGAGATTTTTAAAAAGAGCATATCCTCAATAACTTGTGAAATAATAAGCAGTCAAACTTGTGTATATTGGAATCCCCAAGAGGAAGAGAGAATATGGGACAGAATGATTTTTTTAAAAGAAATAAGTGCTAAAATTTTCCCATATTAGGTAAAAACATAACTCCCAGAATCAAGGTAATAAACTCCAATTATTAACTCCAATTTGTATAAATACAAAGAAAATCAAATCTAGACATATAATAGTCATGCTACTAAAGTCCAAAGATAGGCCAGGCACGGTGGCTCACACCCGTAATTCTAGCACTTCGGGAGACCAAGGCAGGTGGATCACCTGAGGTCAGGCATTTGAGACCAGCCTGGCCAACATGGCAAAACCCTGTCTCTACTAAAAATAGAAAAATTAGCCAGGCGTGGTGGCCGGCGCCTATAATCCCAACTACTCTGTGTAAGGTCTGTTCTCGCCGAGGATAAAACGAAGAAACTGAGGCCAGCACAAAAAAATCCAATGCGAAGGAATTTATTCAGGCTCCCGGGTGAGGTTCTGTGGTCAGACAGGAGGAGCCGGAGAAGTCACACAGACTCCTCTCAGACGTGGGGTTTTATAGGGAGTGAAACAGCTTGATTGGTTGTGGGAGAGCAGGACTGCTATTGGGTAAGTTACAAGCCTTGACCTAGGACTTGGCTTGTTGTTGGTTGGAATTACTCAGCTGCTATTGGTTGTTAAGACTTAGCTGCTATTTGTTGTTAAGACTCGGCTGCTATTGGTTGTTAAGACTCGGCTGCTATTGGTCAATAGGGCTTGACTGCTATTGGTTAACAAGAGGCTATGGTTACAGCACCTTGTTTGCATACTGGGCTCTTTAAGGGAGGGTCAGGCTGTGCGAGCATGGGAGAAGGGAACAAGCCTGAGCATGTCTGAGCTTGCCTGAGCTCGTCTGGGCTTGTCCGAGCTTTTGAAAAAGAAGTGGGGGGTGTGCGTCCAAGCTCCTGTTGAGGCAACCAGCCTTACACTCGGGAGGCTGAAACAGGAGAATTGCTTGAACTCAGAGGGTGAAGGGTGCAGTAAGCCAACATTATGCCACTTTAGCCTGGGCAAAAGAGCAAAACTCCATCTCAGAGAAATAAAAAATAAAGTCCAAAGATAAAGAGAAAAATCTTCAAAATACCCAGAAAACAAAAGAAGCATTAAATACAGGATAGCAGTAATATTAGTGACAGCTGACTTAGAATCGAAGACAAAAAATTATGGAATGATGTCATTAAAGAGTTGTAAGGAAAAAGAAAAAACCTTTAAGTCAAAATGCAATATCCAATGAAAATGTCATTCAAAAATGAAGGTAAAATAAGATAATTTCAGATTTTAAAAACTTAAATATTTATTATTAATAGACATACAGTATAAGAACTACTAGGAGTTTCTAAGCTGAAAGGCAGTAATACCAGATAGAAACTCAGTTCTACAAGAAGAAATGAATACCAGCAAGAATGATTAATACAAATGGATTTTCTATTTTTTTTCCTCTGTCACTTTCTTTAAAAGAAAGCTGACTTTTTAAAACAAAAGTTGAACGGTATCATTATGAGGCTTTGTAATATATGTAGAGGTATAATATATGATCACATTAGCAAAAGAGTATTATAATAAAGGGAATTACAGTCATCCTCAGTGCCTCAGGAGATTGGCTCCAGGACTATCCTCGATGCATACCAAAATTCACAGATGCTCAGATTCTTTATATAAAATGTAGTGTTTGCATGTAATCTATATACATCCTCTTATATATAGTATTTCAATGACTCTTTCAGTTATTTTCCTTGTGTTTGATGTCATAGTGAAAGAAATTAGGGATTGAGTCAGTTTTGAACATGCATTAAAATGGATGCCCAAGAATCAGAAATAGGTAGACATTTATTAATTTAATTTTGGATGATATTTTTAAAAAGCAAATTAAAAATGATACTGGAGTCTAAACTAAAACTGCAAAGTGGCTACTGAAATATTTACAGTTGGAGATACCTGTTTTCGATATTTTAGAGAAGTTATACCGAAGTTGAACATTGTGGCCCTTAGAATCATGTTTTTATAAAGTTCTAATTTAATGACTTGTCATTAAATTAATATTCATATGCTTCTAGTAGAATAAGTCTCTACAAAAACAATCAAATGAAGACTTAGAACATTTTAAGTGTATCAGTGTTCTTTCCGTTCTTGTAAGTTAACGGTTCTTTGGTATGCCATGGGGAGTTCTTGAGTGTGTGAGGTTCTCTGTGTGTCTCCACTTAAGTAAAGAAGATATTTTTTATTTATTAGATGAATTATAACTGTTGAATGAGGGTGATATTAGGAATATCTAAAAAATGATGTCCAGTATATTTGAAACTATATTTCTCTCTAGTTTTGCTTTATTTTTTTCTCTTACAGTAAACATTGCTATCTTCAGAAACTAAGGAATGAGAGGCAAAGAAGAAAGGACATTCATCTTGGAAAGACCCAGAGCACCTTGAAATTTGGAAGGAATGTTATGCTAGCTGCTAAAGCCACCTTTATCACCAGAATGAATGAAGTGCTTCAGATTTAAATGGTAACCAGAATTCTCCTAACATGTTACATTTTCACCAAGAGCTTTAGATAACTGGAAAGAATTTCTTTTTAAGTTTAAATGTCTAACTTAAATGCCAAACTATAGATAAAGCTGAAAATTTAATAACTTACTTAGCGTAATCAGGCTTTGGTCCTTAATGGATTGCTTTTCCCCTAGTTATAAACTTCTTAATTTATAAATGTAAGTTTATTTTAAGAAAGAATATGACAAATACTAGTATATTTGTAAGTCCATCCGATGCAGGGAAGATGAACCCCAAAGCTTGCCTGCCCAAAGCTTAGCCCACAAGGGATCTCAGCTTTGCATAGGCAAGAATTCAAGGGCAAGCCAGAGGTAGAAGCAAACAGTTTTATTGAACAGGCAGTGTTACCCTTCCAGTGGTGTCAGAGCTCTGTGATTGCTGCTGCAAAGCAGGGGTATTTTGTAGGCAGACAGTAGCAGCTCAGGGTAGCTTTGCAGTCATATTTATACCTACTTTTAACTGCATGCAGATTAATGGACGGTTTATGCAGAAATTTCTAGGGAAAGCGTAGTAATCATTGGGTCATTGCCACGGAAAGAGGCGGTAACTTCTAGGGTTGCCATTGCAACAGTAAATTCACATGGCATGATTGAAGGCTGCTGTCTCCCCTGACACCCCAATTTTAGCTAGTCCTCTATCTGGTCCCATGTCTGAGCCCCGCTTCTAGAGTCAAGTCCTGCCTCCTACTTCACATCCTTCAACAAATATTTTTTCGTTTCATAGAAATAAGCAACATAGGCAGTAGTTCCTATTCAATATACAAAGGTTTTTTAGTGTTATTTTTTTGAACTTTATTTCATGTTTTGTTTTCCTTACTTGACATCTGGTCTCTAGATATCTTATTTTAATATAATCTTTATTTTCTCTTTTGCCTCTCTTTCTCTCTACCTTTTAAAAATCATCTTGAAAGAATTGGGAGTTATAAAATGGACAAGAATCCAGAACAGGAGAGGGAAATTTTAAAGGATTATAAGATTTTTTCTTCTTGTAAAACTGAAAATACTATTTGATTTCAAGTGCAGTAGAAAGCAATTATATGAAAGCTTAAGATTCTTTATCATTCTTAAATCCTGTTGGTCTTAGGCCAGAATTATTCCAATGCATGTTTTGTAAAGATTCAAATATTTCCAGTTTTTTTAATGAAATCCTAGTGAACAATTATAACTCTTATTCATTGGATTTCTATTCATTTGATTTTGAGAGATAATCATTTGTTTGCTTGAATCACTATGTTTTGATTGTGAATGGGTATGATGGACTGAAACTAGTTCCTTGCTTTGAAATGCAGGAGATGTAAAAAGTCTATCAAATAGCATCATGAGCTAGTTCTAATGATTCTAAGGACTGCAGAACCTGTTTCATATTGATAAATGTAAGACAGGAGAAATTATATACCAAAGAATGAATGTTCTAATTATTCTTCCCTGTGCTAACATTAACCTTGATTAAAAATATCTTAACAGTGATTTCTTTAAAAAGTTATCTAATTGTGGGTTAAACCTCTACTTGCAGCATTATTGGAACTTTTTTGTGGCCTAGTCACTGGTAGCCATGTAGCCACATGTATCCTTTTAAAATATCCAATAAATTCTTTCTAGTCCTCAACTATTTAAAAAATTTAAAAGTTGAAGAAAGGAACTTTCAAAACACGGCAGAAATCAGAGTGCCGAGTGTTAACTTATGCAGGTGAGATAATACACTGAAAGTCACCAGATTTTCCTGCCTCTCTGATTGATTTAATTGTACCTATTTAATTATATTTGCTTCAGAGCCAGTTGCAGTGGCTCATGCCTGTAATCCCAGCACTTTGGGAGGCTGAGGTGGGTGGATCACTTAAGTTCAGGAGACCAGCATGGCCAACATGGCGAAACCCCGACTCTACTAAAAGTTAGCTGGGCATGGTAGCGAGCACCTGTAGTCCCAAGCTACTCGGGAGGCTGAGGCAGGAAAATCACTTGAACCTGGGAGGCAGAAGTTGCAGTGAGCCAAGGTTGTGCAATTGCACTCCATCCTGGGCTACAGAGCAAACTCCATCTCAAAAATAAATAAATAAATAAAATTATATCTGTTTCAATAATCTTTTCTTAATTAATTAATTAATTAATTAATTTTTTGTTTTGAGATAGTCTTACTCTGTCACCAGGCTGGAGTGCAGGGTCATGATCTTGGCTCTTGGCTCACTGCAACCTCCACCTCCTGGGTTCAAGCGATTCTTCTGCCTCAGCCTCCTGAGTAGCTGGGACTAGAGGTGCATGCCACCATGTCCAGCTAATTTTTTTTTTTTTTTTTTTTTTTTTTTTGTATTTTTAGTAGAGAGGAGGTTTCATTATGTTGGCCAGGATGATCTCGATATCTTGACCTTGTGATCCGCCTGCCTCGGCCTCCCAAAGTGCTGAGATTACAGGTGTGAACCACTGTGCTTGGCCTGCTTCAATAATCTTGTATAACCACAGTTTCATTACAGAAATGGAAACAAACAACATCGTTAAAATCTTCACTGCAGTACTTTCACCACACCTTATCACACTCCTATTTAAATCTATCTGTCAGTGGTGTTTGGTAATGTGGATAGGGTCATTGAAATCCACAGATAGTATGGCAAAGCTTTTCCAGTCATAAATTTCGACTTTTTTACTAACAGATTTGTTTTCAGGATTATAATATTATCAAGAAACAGATTTGATTAGAACTTCACCTCTCTACACTATAAAAGAACGGCACTGATTCTTCCACCTAGCCCAGTTCAGAAATTATAAAACACATCCAAGAGGTACATAGAAGACCATCTACATTTATATATTTTTCTGGCCCTAGCCAAGCTGATTGTCTCCAAAATTTAAAATCTACTGTGATTTTGAAGAGAGAATAGAATTGGATTTCTAATTGTGCAATTCACAGAATTTTTAATTTGCACACTAGAAATTTAGATTTTTTTTTGTTTTTGAGTTGCAGTTTGCTCTTGTTGCCCAGGCTGTAGTTCAGTGGCACCATCTCAACTCACTGCAACCTCCACCTCCCAGGTTCAAGCGATTCTCCTGCCTCAGCCTCCCGAGTAGCTGGGATTACAGGCATGTGCCACCATGCCTGACTAATTTTGTATTTTTAGTAGAGACGAGGTTTCACCATGTTGGCCAGGCTAGTCTTGAACTCCTGACCTTAGGCAATCCGCTCGCCTTGACCTCCCAAAGTGTTGGGATTACAGGCGTGAGCCACTGCGCTGCCCAAAATGATGAGTTTTTTCAACAAACGGTACAAGAACAGTTAGATATTCCTTTTTGAAAATTGTTTGAGACAGAGTCTTGCTCTGTTTCCCCGGCTAGAGTACAGTGTCATGATCATGAATCACTGCAACCTTGACCTCCTGGGCTCAGATGATCCTCCCACCTCAGCCTCCCAAGTACCCGGGATGGCAGGCATGTGCCATCATGCCCAGGTAATAGGCATTCATTTAAAACCAAAAACAAAAAGATACAAAAGATATTTGACCTGTACCTTGACATAGACCTTGGAAACAAATGAAAAAGATTATTAAGAGATTCACTTTGTAGAAGTAGAGGAAGAAATAAGACTGTCTTGAAGAGAATCGAAACATCAAAATGGTAGGGGGAATTATTAGAAGGCAGTTCAGCGTTTTGACTGAGAGGCATTATGAACTGTAAAAAATGTATATACATTATGAATAAATATTTTTTATTGCACTTGCTTATTAAGCACCCTACAATTCACAGAACATTGTGTTAGATTGGGAGGGTGTTATAAAGGTCCTTTGAGGCCAGACATGGTGGCTCACACCTAAGGCTGAGGCAGGTGGATCACTTGACGTCAGGTGTTTTGAAACTAGCCTGACCAACATGGTGAAGCTCTGTCTCTACTAAAAATACAAAAATTAGCTGGGTGTGGTGGTGCATGCCTGTAGTCCTAGCTACTTGGGAGGCTGAGGCACAAGAATTGCTTGAACCCAGGAGGTAGAGGCGGCAGTGAGCCAAGATTGTGCCACTGCACTCCAGCCTGGGTGACAGAGCGAAACTCCATCTCAAAAAAAAAAAAATTCCCTTGAGGAAATCATATAAGCAATAACAAAACAATAATAAATGCTATTATGACCAGGAGAGCCCAGAGGAGAGGGCAGTAAATACCTATACTTACCCTGGTTGGCTTCCCTAGCTAGCCCAATAAGCTCCAAGTGCAGAGGGAAGCTAAAGGATGGAGTATTCTGAGCATGGAAAAATGTTAATGTATCCACTGTCCCTTTGAGGACTTTGAGAAATTGTTGTTAATTTCATAGCTAAACTCCAATATGAGATCTCTTCCATCTGCTGCCACTTAAATCTGTAATAATTACCTCAGTCTCAAAGAATAGACAAAGTGAAAGAACCTGATGTGGTTTCTTTTCATCCTCTTTTTGCTGTCATTTAATCTACTTTAAAGTGGGATAGTCTTTTGCCTGTAGTTGCTAGCCATTCTGTACAGTCTCTATCATACAGAAAAGGTATCTTTTCAAAGACTACCAAACTCTGTGGGAATGAAAGATAATTCTGTTTTCATAAAGGAGTCTTCATCATATTCCACATGTGTGGAAAAGAGAAGTAGGAGTTGAATGTGATTTGCTTTGCCAACCATCTGTAGGTTTCTTTTTTTTTTTTTTTTTTTTTTTTTTGAGACGGAGTTTCACTCTTGTTTCCCAGGCTGGAGTGCAATGACGCAATCTCGGCTCACTGCAACCTCTGCCTCCCAGCTTCAAGAGATTCCACTGCCTCAGTCTCCTGAGTAGCTGGAATGACAGGCATGCGCCACCACGCCTGGCTAATTTTGTATTTTTAGTAGAAACGGGGTTTCTCTATGTTGATCAGGCTAGTCTCAAACTCCTGACCTCAGGTGATCCACCTGCCTTGACCTCCCAAAGTGCTGAGATTACAGGCGTGACCTCCGTGTGCAGCCCCTCTGTGGGGCGGGTGTTGAACAATGAGAACACATGGACACAGGGAGGGGAGCACTATACACTGGGGTCTGTTGGGGGGGAGAAGGGGGGACAGAGGGGAGGTGGGGAGTTGGGGAGGGATAGCATGGGGAGAAATGCCAGATATAGGTGAAGGGGAGGGAGGCAGCAAATCACACTGCTACGTATGCACCTATGCAACAACCTTGCATGTTTTTCATATGTACCCCAAAACCTAAAATGCAATAAAAAAAAAAAAAAGAAAAGAAAGTACTACTTTTATTTTCCCTCCGCCTTCTATCACATAGCAAGAGCGTTGGTGGAAATTGCTTTTCCATAAAAAGAACTGTGCCACCTACTCTTCAAATGCTACTGATTAAGAAAACCATTGATTGATTTTTCCTGGGGAATAAATTAGGCTTTCCCCTGAGAGTGGAGAGAAATAAATAATAGGATGTAAAGAATGAAGATGGCTGTGTGTTATGAGGAAAATGTGTATGCAGTTGCCATGGAAACAACATGTAGGCATTCAAAACAGAAGCTTATGAAATCTTTGTATTTGTCAAATATAAATCAGATATGAGTTGCATTCATTCTCATTCTTGGCTCAGATTTAGTCTGACATATATGGTTATGTAAAATATGCTTCTACTTTAGTATATTTGCTTAATATTTGCAAGAATCTAGCAATACACGAGCTGCCATATTTTAAAATCATATACTGGAAGCATAGAAATAAAACTAGGGAAAGCAGTTCTCAGCAAATAATTCCTAAAAGGTAGCAGCACAATCACATTGTGACTTTCATAATTAAACGAGGTAATTAATTTTTCTTAATTTAAACATATTTACAATGTTTGGCCTAGCTAATTGGTACAAGCTAATTATTTGTGAGTGATGTCAAATGCTGAATATGCATAGTTTGATAATTTATTCTTATTTAATATATGTGATTTCATTTCATGTGTAAGGCACAATATGCAGTGTTTCTGAATGGTTGTTATACTTTTCTGTTGGAAGACATCAGTTGACTCCAATTTCATGTGTTATAAGTGAAACATGATAGAAATCTAGAGAAAGCATATATGGATTTTGAGGATATGGAGAATTTGACAGAATTTTTCATAGCTTAAACTTCTTTCAGTAACTAATTCCAGATTTAATACAGAAAATGCAAACCATACCTGCAGCTACTGCCTTTTAATGGGCACACAAACTAAAAATAGGAAAATCTAAAAACAATTAGAATAAACCCCTTTCATGGAAAAGAAAGGGAAACCCTCTTAACTCCACTACCTTATCGTTTCATGCCACCTTTGTTAGTGATTGCATAGCCCATCAGTTTATTGTCCTGTGTATTTTCTCCTGTTAGCTTTTCTAAAAGGCATGCACTTTGAGCAGATAGCCTAGAGGCTTAATGTCTTATTAAAGCAGTAATTGTTTAAATAATGCAATAAATGATACAGTAATTTTATGAGACCAAATAGAGATTGGTGGGAAAAGGCTAAATGGAGAGGTTTTTCAGAGGAGTTAAGTTTTAAGTCAAAATTTAAAAGGCCTTACGAGAGGCATTTTAACAACACATATTATCAAAAGTTTAAAAAATATATACACATGCATAAATATACTTGTGTGTGTGTGCGCATACTGTTTGATCCAAAAATTGTACTTCTAACAATTTATCTTAATAAAGATGTATGCAAATATTGAATTAGGAGAATATTTAAACCCTGTTTGAAATAGAGAAATTTGGAACATATTGAAAATACTAGAATTCAACATCAAGTCCAGAGGAAGGGGTAACTAATTTTAGGATAAATCCAGAAATTGAGTGTGTAGCTATTTGAAATGATATTGTAGAAAAATATTTGTGATACATTGTTCAGTGAAAAACAAGCAGTAGTTTGATTGGAATTGTATTAAATCTACAGATTAGTTTGAAGAAAATTGACATCTTTACTATGTTGGGTCTTCCAGTTGAGGAACGTAGTCTATCTCTTCATTTATTTTGGTCTTTGATTTCTTTTATTAGCATTTTATAGTTCTCAGCATACTCCTCCTATACTTGCTTGTTTAGATTTATACCCAAGGATTTCTTTTAAATTTTATTTTATTTGGAGCTGATCTGAAAGTTATTTTTTTAAATTTTGGTTTCTATTAGTATATTGCTTGTATATAGAAATATAATTGATTTTTGTATGTTGACCATGTATCCTGCAATCTTCAAATCCTTATTAACTCTAAGAAATTTTTTGTAGATTCCTTGGGATTTTTCACATACATTGTCATGTCATATACAAATAGGTACAGTTTTATTTTTTCTTTTCCAATATGTATGCCCTTTTTTTTTCTTGTCTATTGCACTAAGGCTTTCAGGTTATATAGAAGAGGAATAATGATAGTATAGGCATTCTTGTCTTGCACCCTCTTCAGGAGGAAGCGGTCAGTCTCACTATTAAGTATGATGTTAGCCGTAGGTTTTTTGTAGGTGCCCTTTGATCATGTTGAAGTTCCCTTCTATTCCCAGTTTGCTGAGAGTTTTCATTATGAATGGCTGTTGGATTTGGTCAAATTTTGTCAAATTTTCTATATCAATTGATGTGATCATATGGACTTTATTTTTTGAGCTGGTAATATAGTGGTTTACATTTATTGATTTTTAAAAATATTTTGGATTTTCCTTATATCCCCAGGATGAACCCCACTTGGTTGTGATGCATTATTCTTTTTACATATAACAGGAACATTTTGTTGAGATGTTTGTTTTTATGTTTATGAGATATATTGGTGTATAGTTTTTATTGATTGATTTTTTTTTAGTACTGTTTTGCCTCTTTAAAAAAAATCTTTTTCTGCCAAACAAATTATCCCAAACATTTAGTCTGATCATGATAAAGCAGATCTCATAAAATGAATGAGAAGTATATCTTCCTCTTCTGCTTTCTGGAATAGATGGCTCAGAATTGTGATTTTAATTTGCATGTCACTGAAGAATAAATGAAATTGAACACTCTTCTATGTGCTTATTGGCCATAGAATTTGTTTTTGAGGATTAGTGTCAGACTTACCATGTTAAAATACATTGAATTCAGCCATAGTTGGGCCTGCTTAATGTTTAGTTTAGGTCTCTAAATAAAGGTGGTGTTGTCAATTTTACTATGACTACACTTGTGGATTTACTTTTATGATGAAGTTTTTAAAACTGAGCAGTATTCTGTAATGCATATGATCATTAATAATTTATGAACACAAACTTGTTTTGTTTGTTTGTTTTTGAGACAGAGTCTCATTCTGTTGCCCAGGCTTATGGCACCCTCAACCTCCTGGGCTCAAGCAGATCCTCCCACCTCACCCTCCCAGGTAACTGGGACTAAAGACACAAGCCACTACACCAGGCTTATTTATTTATTTTTTTTTGTAGGGACAGGGAATTCCTTTGTTGCCTAGGCTGGTCTTGAACTCCTGGGCTCAATTGATCCTCCTGCCTTGGCCTCTCAAAGTGCTGGGATTACAGGTGTCAGCCACCACACCCAGCCAAGCATAAACGTTTGTAAAGAAACAAGAGAAAATAATTTTTCTCTAATGTTGAAATGGTGAAGTATAATAGTTGTATTTGGAAAGAAATTAAAACTTTTATAAGAATTCAGTGAATATTACTTGTTAAGAAGTTATGTTTTGCCAAGTGGCATATGAATGTTTCTGAAAGACAGAGATGATAAAGATATGAACATTTACTTGTCACCAAATGGGCATTACTGTGTTTTGCTAGTGCTCTAAGCGTTCCTGAAAATGGAGCTGTCTCCAGCTGGTTGTAATTAGGTTTGGATTGTTTCCTGCATGGGAGACACTAAAGTGTCTTTAATTCCTGGGATCCACAGCTTTCTAGTTATTCTTATTTCCTGCAACTTAAAAGTGCTCATCTATTTTTCATAAAATATTTGAAAAAATATGAACAGAAACATACAATTAGGTTGCCATTATTATTGACTAATTTTACTCTCTCAAATTTGGAAATGTAGAATTGAGCAATCATGTGATAACCTCTAGAGAGTGGTTTTGAAAGATGCATTGAAAGAAGAATGTTAAAAGAGCCCTGGAGGTATGGTAATATGTGACAGGAACATTCTGTAAATCCCATAATCTTGCTCAGTTTGTAAATCTGGTAATAATTGTCAGCTCCTGTGACATGTGGAATTAAATTTTAGTCATTGTAAGATTTTGATATATGAAGGGATGTCCTGTTTTACTTGATCTTCCTTTATGTCATGTTTTTCATCTACTTACTTATAAATGGCCTTAGAAGAGCTAATATTTAATAAGCATTTGCTATTTGCCATGCATGATACTAATCTCTCTTATATTATCTCTAGTCCTCACCACAGTTTTGCAAACCCAATTTACAGCTGAAGAAACTAAGGCTCAAAAAGTTGTTTCTTGCCTAAAGTAACAGAACTTAGTAAGTGATGATTTGAACTCAAATTTGTCTGATCCCTAACCTGCAGTTTTTCTACTACTGTACCAATGTTTCTCACCCTTGTTCAATTAAATAGAATTTTGGGGGATACACTTTGATGTTTGAGCAGCTTCTCAGGACAGTAATGTGCATCTAGATTTAGAAACTACTGGATAAACACCCTGTGCTTACTATTATGAGATCATACTTCAGTAGAAGGGTAAGTATAGTAAAAAAGCACATTTTCCCTTAAAAGTTATGTGCAATATTGTCCATTTATCTCTGCCAAAACATATGTATTTGAAACTTCAGTACAAGATGGTACATTGAGAACATGCTGCAGCCTCCCTTTGCTACTACACATTCCTAAAAATAATCCTCCTCTCTCCCTCTAAAGAATATATAGTACCAATTAAATACAACTGTGATAGGAAACAGCGAAACATGCCAAAACCATGGAGAGCCCTTGATTGATGGCATCGGAATGCAGATAAGAACTATAATCTAAAATATGTGTAGGATTGGAATATTGCAAAAGGTATGAATGGCTATTTGAGGGATGCTTTATGTGTAGCCTTCTGGACAAGCACACATGTAAAACTACTTCTCCCTACCTTTACAGTTTTTTCTTGGTATCTGACATGCAAAAACAGACAATATGGGTGCTTTAAAAGCCAAGGAAGTACTCCCAGTGTTGTCAATATCCAGAAAGGATAGGAAACCCCCAGAACACTAACGATACATTTTAACTACCTAGGTGGCACATCTTTCACCCCCCACTCCATGCTGCCGTAATTACATAAATCAGTCACAGACTAACAGGATATCTCTAAAGTCCAAATAAAGATAGGGCCACAACGCAGAATTACAAAATATTTTAAGAAAACTAATATCACAAAGGAGAGGACCAAACATAAATGGACGAACTAACACCCAAGGGATCAGAGTTAATAAAGAAAGCAAAACAAGACTTTAGAATAAATATAATTACTATCCTCAGACACATGCAGATGACACTGCAGTCATCAAAAAAGAAAACTTTAGAGCTTTTTGAAGTTAAGAATTCAAAAGAAAGGACAAAGAATTAGGAAGAAATAAAGGTAAGTTGAGAAACACTGAGGATAGATAGAAAGAGTAGTAACCAGAAATAATCCTATAATTACCAATGCTGGATGCAAAAAAATAGTGGGATAGTATCTTTCAAAATTCTTTTCAAAAATAATTTTGTACTTCAGAGTTCAATACCTGCCTAAATTATAAAACTGATATTTTTTAGACATGTAATACTCATGTTAAGCATAATTACTATAAGAAAAGAAACAATATTCTAGTTTAAAAACATTAGGAAGAAAGAAAAATAGAACATAGAAAACTCAGTAAAGGTAACATATAGCAGGAAAAGAAAATATAGAAGCTATAAGAAAGCATGAGAAATAGAAATGCAATGTAGAATGGTTGCATTCACCTGTTAAAAGGTCGCCTCTCAAATCAGTTTGAAAAAAATGTTTGCTGTTTACAAGAAGCACATAAAACATAGACTAGAAGGTTGAGAAAAAGATTAATCAGGCAAATAAAAAGTAGAAGGCATAGCAATAGAATTAAAAGCAAAAAAAAATTTAATTAAAAGAAATAAAGAGCTATTTCATTATCATCTTAGTAAATTGATTTATAGATATGAATTCACTTAGCAATATAGCTTTGACATAAAGGGAAGAATCTAGCTAATACTATTTTTTTAAAAAGTGATATAAACCAAGATCATAGAGGGAGATTTTAGCATACATCTTTCAGAAGTTAACAGAACAAAGTAGAAAAAAAACAAACACATATAGAAGTTTGAATAGAGTAGTTAACAGGCTTAAGGTAATAGATATGTAGAGATAAGCATTCATTTCAGATATACAGGAAACATTCACAAAAATGGATCTAATATTAAAACACAAGAAAATGTAAACAAATGTTAAACAAAATTATACAAGCCATGCTCACATACCATAGAAGGTAAAAGTGGAGATTTAAAAAACAAAACAAAAAATTAAATTCTAGAAATAAAATAAAGTAAAAATGGGAAATAACAAACGTTTTAGAAATATATGATGCCAGGAGGCATACGTATGAAAACCTGTGGGATGGTGTCAAAATTTACTCAGAAGAAATTTATAGTTTTTAATGCATTTCTTAGAATATTAGAGAAATTTAAATTTTTAATCATTTTTATAACCTTTTGTACTTTATCTTGTAGAAATATTTTAGGATTTACAATCTTTTTTAGTGAAACATTTATCCAAAAGTAATTAATATTGTCAGTGTTACTTATTTGTTTCTTCTGTTTAATTCATGTAAAATTAAATCTCCTTACTAAAAAAACTTCATTTGTTGTATAAGACCACTTTAAAAAATATATATTTTCTAGCCAGGTGCAGCGGCTCACACCTGAGTAATTTATAAAGGAAAGAGATTTAATTGACTCACCATTCTGCATGGCTGGAAAGGCCTCAAGAAACTTACAATTATGGCAGAAGGCAAAGGGGAAGCAAAGCACTTTCTTCATAAGGCAGCAGGTAGGAGAAGTGCCAAGTGAAGGGAGAAGACCCCCTTATAAAAACCATCAGATCTCATGAGAACTCACTGACTATCATGAGAACAGCATAGGGGAAACTGCCCCCATGATCCTATTACTTCCCACTAGAACCCTCCTGTGATACGTGGGGATTATGGGAACTAAAATTTAAGATAAGATTTGGGTGATGACACAGCCAAACCATATCATTTCATCCCTGGGCCCTCCCAAATCTCATGTCCTTACATTTCAAAAGACAGTCATGCCCTTCCAACAGTCACCCAGTCTTAACTCATTCCAGCATTAACTCAAAAGCCCAAGGGAGTCTCATCTGAGACAAGGCAAGTTCCTTCCGTCTATGTGCCTGTAAAATAAAAAATAAGTTAGTTCCTTCCAAGATACAATGGAGGGAACAGGCATTGGGTAAGTGCACCCATTCCAAGTGGGAGAAATTGGCCAAAACAAAGGGGCTATAGGCCTCATACAAGTCTGAATCTATAGGGTAGCTATTAAACCTTAATGTTCCAAAATGATCTCCTTTGACTCCATGTCTCACATCCAGGTTATGCTGATACAAGAGGTGGGCTCCAATGGCCCTGAGTAGCTCCACCCCTGTGGCTTTGCAGGGTACAGCCTCTCTCCTGGCTGCTTTCACAGGCTGGCCTTGGTGTCTGCAACTTTTCCAGGCGCACAATGCAAGCTGTCAGTGTATCTACCATTCTGGGGTCTGGAGAATGGTGACCCTCTTCTCACAGCTCCACTAGGTAGTGCCCAAGTGGGGACTTTGTGTGGGGACTTGAACCCTACATTTCCTTTCCATAGTGCCCTACCAGAGGTTCTCTATGAGGGCTCTGCCCCTGCAGCAAACTTCTGCCTGGACATCAGGTGTTTCTGTACAACCTCTGAAATCTAGGCAGAGGTTTCCAAACCTCAGTTATTGACTTTGGTGCACCTACAGGCTCAACACCATTTGGAAGCCACCAAAGCTTGGGGCTTGCACCCTCTGAAGCAATGGCTCAGAGGCCCCTTTTAGCCACAGCTGGAGCTGAAGTGGCGGTCCGGGCGGGGGTGTGCAGTCTTAGGCCCCACCCACAAAACCACTTTTCCCTCCTAGGCCTCCAGGCCTGTGATGAGAGGGGCTGCCATGAAGTTCTCTGACATACCCTAGAGACATTTTCCCCATTGTCTTGGTGATTAGCATTCAGCTGTCCATTACTTACTCAGATTTCTGCAGCTGGCTTGACTTACTCCCCAGAAAGTGGGTTTGTCTTTCCTATTACATCTCAAGCTGCAAATTTTTATGGTCTGCTTCTTCTTGGACACTTCGCTGTTTAGAAATTTCTTCTGCCAGATACCCTAAATCATCTCTCTCAAGTTCAGAGTTCCACACACCTCTAGGATGGGCAAAATGCACAAGAGTCGTCTTTGCTCCAGTTCCCAAGCCTCATCTCTATCTGAGACCACCTCAGCCTGGACTTAATTGTCCATATCAACTGTCAGCATTTTGGTCAAAACCATTTAACAAGTCTCTAGGAGGTCCCAAACTTTCCCACATCTTCCTGTCTTATTCTGAGCGCTCCAAACTGTTCCAACATCTGCTTGTTAGCCAGTTCGAAAGTCACTTCCACATTTTCAGGTATCTTTACAGCAGTCCCCCATGACCTTGGTACCAATTTATTGTATCAGTCAGTTCTCATGTTGCTATAAGGAAATACCTGAGACTGGGTAATATATAAAGGAAAGAGGCTTAATTCACTCACAGTTCTGTAGGGCTGGGAAGGCTGCAGGAAACTTCAAATCATGGTGTAAAGTAAAGGAGAAGCAAGGCATCTTCTTCACAGGTGGCAGGAGAGAGAAGTGCAAGCATGGTAAATGCTGGATGCTTAAAAAACCATCACATCTCATGAGAACTCATTCACTATCATGAGAACAGCATGGGTGAACCCAGCCCCTTGCAGATATTCAAGACCAGCCTGGGCAACAGAGCAAGACCCTGTCTCAAAAAAAATTTTTTTTTAATTAGCTGGACATGGTGGTCCATACATGTAGTCCTAGCTAGCTACTCAGAAGGATGAAGCAGGAGGATTGCTTGAGCCCACGAATTCAAGGTTTCAGTGAGCTATGATCTTGCACAAATTTTTCTAAATTAAAAAAAATTGTCTGTTATCTCATTATCTCTCCAATTCTGTGTATTCATTCATTTCTATATATACTTAGAGAGATGTGTGGAATGGTACTCCACTAATATTAACACCTTTTCTTTCTGGGTAATGGGACATTGGTTGGTTTATTGCTTTTACTATTTTGTACTTTTATGTGTTTCTTAGATTTTTGATGGAAGCATGCTTTATTTTATAAAAATTAAGTAATTTGCTTAAGTAAACAATTGTATTAAAGATTTTTAAAAAGAATGATAAAATAATTCAAAGAAAATAAAGGGTCAAATTAATAAGGTTGAATACAGAAATCCAATAGCAATGTTGATTAAAAGGTAAATAAAATAGATAAATCTCGGCAAGTCTGAAAAGGAAAAAAATATACTAATCGATATTAGTAATTAAAAAGTAAGCATAGCTAAAAATACAGAGATTTGTAAAATTAGAACTTTTATGTATATGTTTATTCTAATAAGTGTAAATGCTGTCCAGACATGGTGGCTCACACTCATAATCTCAGCACTTTGAGTGGCCTGAGGTGGGAGAATCACTCAAGCTTAGGAGTTCAAGACCAGCCAGGGTAAGATGGCAAGACATCATTTCTATGAAAAATTTTAAAATTAGTCAGGTGCAGTGACACCCATCTGTAGACATAGCTGCTTGAGAGGCTGAGGTGGGAGGATCACTTGAGCACAGGAAGTTGAAGCAGCAGGGAGCTGTGATCATGCCACTGCATTCCAGCCTGGGCAACAAAGTGAGACCTTATGTCTTTAAAAAAAATAATAATAAAAGTTTTAATAAAATAAATGTGAATGCCTAGGCATAATGGGTAATTTTTAGAAAAATATGTTTTATTCAGATTGTAATAAGGAATGGTAAAAACTCTGAATTAACTAATAATTATACGAAGGATCTATTGGTAAGTATGGTATCCAAGTGGAGATGTCAAGAAGATGGTTATATAAAAAATACTAGAGTTCAAAAGAGAGAAACAAACTAGAAATAAAATTTGGGAGTAATAAGAAATTAGGTGATGTACAGTGACATAGGATTAGATTAATTCTTAGGACAAGAGAATAGATAAACAGAGGAAATGGGAGATAAGGGATATTTTTGGTCACTCTAACATTAAGAAATCTAGTACTGAAGAAGCCTATGAAACAGGCTAAGAAGGAGCTGGCCAGTGAGTTAGAAAGAAAACCAGAAAAGTGGGGTAACCCAGAAGCTAGAGAAGGAAATATTCCAGGAAGGATGGGAATGATCCACTATATGAAATGGTAATAAAAGGTTTGATAAGGTGAGAACAGAGAATTGGCCAGTGACCTTGGGGGAAATATAGTCCTCGTACACCTTAATTAGCAGAGTTTTGGTGAATTGATGAGAACAAAAATCTCAACTAAGTAGATTGAGGAGAAAATGGATTCTTTTTAAGGAGTTTTGCTTTGGAAGGTAATGGAGAAATGCAATGGTACCCAGGAAGAAACCTGACTACAAGGGAAAGTTTTGTTTTTTAAGATGAATGGGATTTATAGCACATTCATACACTGGTGGGAATTATCTGGAATGGAGAAATTGATGATGCAAAAGAGAAAACAGGACGGACTGGGTGCAGTGGCTCACGCCTGTAATCCTAGCACTTTGGCAGGCCGAGCCAGGTGGATCACCCAAGGTCAGGAGTTCGAGACTAGCCTGGCCAATATGGTAAAATCCCACCTCTACTAAAAAAAAAATACAAAAATTAGTTGGACGTTGTGGCAGGTGCCTGTAGTCCCAGCTACTTGGGAGGCTGAGGCAGGAGAATCGCCTGAACCCGGGAGGCAGAGGTTGCAGTGGGTGGAGGTCGTGCCATTGCACTCCAGCCTGGATGACAAGTGCAACACTCTGTCTCAAAAAAAGACAGAGAAGAAAGGTGTTGCAAGAACAGTCCTTGAGAAGTCACAAGTGGATGAGATCCTGGCCATAAGTAGAAAGGTTGTCCTTAAAGAGGAACGTGAACTCTTCCTCCACTTCTTCCATTGTAAAGGTAGAAAAGGCAATGTGTGTTAGAGTAGAAACAGGGTGGTAGAATTTGTGGGAACGTGAGATGAAATTCACCTGGTTGGATCTGTTCTCCCACTGAAGTATGGGGCAAGGTTAGCAGCAGCAGGTAACCTGGGAAAGGGATGTTGGAGATTTGAGAAGACTAGAAGATTGGTGAAACTCTTACCTCAAAATGGAAAGGTAAATATATAGAATGAACTGATTGGATTCTGTATCCGACAGTGTTAAATCCCCATTTGAGATGTGTGGTAATAAATTTTAAGTGAGCACAGTTGACACAGTTGTGCGGTTTATTTTTGTTTTTGTTTTCCTGGCACTGTTCATCTGCTCAGAAGCAGGCTTAGTGTAAGCTCCTGGTTGAGTTGGCATTTTACTAGTAAAGAGAGGCAGTGAGGGGCAAGAGAGTGTGTACAAAATGGAAAACATGATGATTGTTCATGGAATTTAATATGGGTAAAAAGGGAAGCGAGAATGCTGATTAAAATGATAAGGGCAATGATTTTATATCTCAGTGAGATCCAGGAATTGTTGAGGTAAGGCTCTACGTTTTAAGCAAGCATCTCAGGGGAGTATGATTCCTGTGGGCTGTGGACCACTCTTGAAGAAACATTCACAATTGCTTTGGGTCATAATAGTATTAGAGTAATATCTGTGTGTTTTTCTGTTGGTTTGTTTTTTCAAAGTTCACAGGATATCTGTTTTAACACCAGCAGAAGCACTTTTAAGAAAATGAATTTGTATGAGTATCTAGGAAGATATTGATTATCAAGACTTCAGTAGTGAATAGACTACTACTTCTTGGAGGAAAAGAGTGTAACAATCGTTCTATTATAAATTTAACTTTTAAAATATATTATTAGATGAACAGCTGTTGTATTCTACCTGCATATATTACAATTTCACATGCAATTAATTACTCAGATATTTAAACCATCATTTATTTCTGGAAATTTGAATCTATATTTATTTTTTAAATTTGAAAATTTTGCCCATATCTGAAAAGAAAATTATACTCTAAACTTTTTTACCACAAGAAAATTTTGCTCTTTCAGTTTAATTTGGGCAGTTTCCCAACTGAAGAGGTCATCTTTAATTACCCGAGTTATACCGAATTATGCAAGTGCAGCTTGTTCTCAGTGAAACTTTGTCTAATTTTAGCTACTTCCCTTTGCTTGGGAAGCTATTGCAATTTTCTTATTAAATTAAATTTGCACCTGTCTTGAAAGACTTGATGAGAAGTGGACAGAGTAGGTTAAGCCAGTAGAGATTCCTTTTTTTATTGAAACTCACTTATATGTAGCATTTATTTCTGAGCTCACTGAAGAAACATCATAAAATTAGAGGAGCCTATTATAATTTTTTTAACTACTGAATTTATGTTACAAGAAAGGTTAGAATGGTTTCCCCCACATCTATTCTGAATTAATTGTAGCTATTTCATTATGAATTTGGTGGGGGCCTTTTTTTGCAAGTACCTTGTATTACTGTTGATTTACTGTGATTATTAGATGCCCCTGGATTATTGTATAAATTGTTGATGCTTTTTATGACAGACACGCAACACTGGACTGGTCCTATGGAGAATACAAACTAAAAACAATAAAGTCTCAGATTTTGTTCTTCCTTTTAGATGTTTAAATTATCCTCTAATTTTGGTTTTTACTTCTTCATACTAATACTACATGCTATAAACCAAATTATGCTTCTTACAGGGTTTTTGTTGGTTGGTTTGGTTTTTTGGTTTTTGTTTTGTCTTGTTTGAGACAGGGCCTCACTCTGACTCCTAGGCTGAATTGTAGTGGTGCAATCATAGTTCACTGTAACCTCAAACTACTGGACTCAAGTGATCCTCCTACCACAGTGAGACAGAGTCTCATTGTGTTACCCAGGCTAGTCTCAAACGCCTGGCCTTTAGCAGTCATCCCACCTCGCTTCCCAAATTGTTGGGATTACAGGTGTGAGCCACCATACCCAGCTCACTTCTTGCTGTTTGATAAATAGATCCCACTCATTGTTTCTGTGTATCTTCTATGCTGTTTCTCTTCCACCTTCTTTCCAATTCTGAGTAATCTGTCCTCACTAAGACTCATCTCAGGCCTGGTGCAGTGGCTCACGCCTGTAATCCCAGCACTTTGAGAGGCTGAGGTGGGTGGATCACTTGAGGTCAGGAGTTCAAGACCAGCCTAGCCAACATTGTGAAACCCCATCTCTACTAAAAATGCAAAAATTAGCCAGGTGTGGTGGTGTGCGCCTGTAATCCCAGCTACTAGGGAGGCTGAGGCAGGAGAATCTCTTGAACTGGAGGGGCGGAGGTTGCATTGAGCTGAGATCGTACCACTTCACTCCAGCCCAGGTGACAGAGCAAGACTCCATCTCAAATAAAAAAAGACTCAAATGCTGTCTGTCACCTGCATGATGTATTTCCAGACACTTCCTTCACCCAATAAGTATTTTATAATAGCACTTACAATGTTTTTCCCTGTCTTAAATATTGGTACATTTTATATTGTTCTCCCCCTCACTTGAAATTAGCTCTTTGAGAGTGGCGTCTTGTTTTACTAATCTTTGTATATGCCATGTCATACCTGGCACATACTAATCACAAAATAATATTTGTTGACTCAGAAGTTTAGAAACAGCTAAAGAAAAGGAGTGTATGTGACAAAAATGGTCATGAATCAGATACCTCTAGTCATGAGAGAAGTTATTAATGTTGAGTTACTGGAGAGGATAGGACTTGAGCTGAGCCTCATGCGTGGGGACCCTAAAGTAAAACCCATCGGAATGATGAGTGCTATAAGAATAATAAATTCTGCTTTAAGATGGCAGTTTTCTGAAAAGTGGGTAAATAGAGGAAATTTGCTATTTTATTTTTTCCCTGCTTGTCATTTTATGAATGATATAGTCTTTTCGCACAGTGAATATATTGGAAACAAAATCATACCTAGTGCAGAAAATCTTCATTGTGTTCTTAGAGTACGGATGTCTCTGCAGGTTATAACTAGCCGCATTGTGAAAGGTGGTAAGCTTCAATGAAGTGTTCTACCTAATGTTTCTTTTAAATGTAGTCGAAAGGCCTTAAGAAAGGTATATCTTATTTGAGGCCCTGGAGACTTTTTTCTTTCCCAGAGGCTGAGCAGCTGAACTGTGTTGAGTACTCCACAATCTCTTGGAATGGTTTTCTAGGGGACTGCCTGGTTCAGAATGGGGAAGTAGGTCCTGACTGTCTGCTGGAATGAGAATCTCTGGAGTAGCCTGATAATAAAAGCCTGAACTTTCTAGGGTCAATACATCCTGAGTCACAGAGAAGCCACATATAGAGTCCTCTGCGGCAGAGCCAAGTCTTATAGAGGAGAATAAAGCTGGTTTAGACTGTCAAATGAAGGACCTAAAACCAGGGCCAGCTTATCCATTAGAACCTAGGGTTATCAATACTTCTAGGGGTACATGAACATGCTTTAAAGTCTTTTAAAATTAGAAGAAAAATGTCTTTTACGGTTGAACAAAGTATTTTAATGTATAACATGAATATATTTGTCTTCATACCAAAGTGGTCATAAAGTATAGTTTTTAATTTTTTTAATGGAGAAAGCACCAAAAAGACAAGTATCAAAAGCCCACAAAAGTCATAATTGGGCCCTGCCTGGGACCTACCCATCCTCTCAGGGTTTGTGCCAGACTGTGAAAGAGCAGCAAGTTCTGGGCAGAGGGTAATGTTTTAATGTAGTTGTTCTCCCTCTTTACACCTTTTCATCTGTTTGATGAGGACTTTGGACCAGGCAGCACTAAGGGCCCTTGCAGGTGAAACTTTATTAAATGAATCCTGCATCAGAAATGCTGCACAAGTTCCAGGCCAAAGCAAAGTTTCTAACATGATTTTATTATAAACTCCTATCTGTGATGTGATGGCCCGTATGGACACTGAACAGGCCTGCTAGCCACCTTATAATTTTTGTGAGCCCACTCAGAAGTACATATTCATAAATGTTAGAACATGAGAATCATGGTATTATAACTGGTAAAAGATTAGAAGTAGTAAAATGCCTTATATGTTATAAGTGTCCAACAAATATTTATTAATAGACAAAATAATATATGTAGAATATTAGCTTCTTTTCTTTTTTCTTTTTTTCTTTTTTGAGACACTGTCTGACTCTGTTGCCCAGGCTAGAGTGCAGTGGTGTGATCATAACTTACTGCAACTTAGAACCCCTGGGCTCAAGTGATCCTCTGGAGTAGCCTCCCAAGTAGCATAGATGAGCACCAACACACTGGCTGATTTTTTTTTTTTTAAGTAGAGATGGAGCCTTGCTATATTGTCCAGGCAAGTCTTGAACTCCTGGGCTCAAGTTATCATCTTGCCTTAGCCTATCAAAGTGCCAGGATTACAGGCATGAGCCACTGTGCCTAGCCTCATTTTCTTAATTAAGAGAAAAATATATTTCCTAGAAAAAGTATTAAATTATGGGACATTTTTCTTATTTATTCCCTGCAGCAAAACAGCATAAAACATTTTGGAGGTGATTGTATGTAAAGTGTTTAAATCTCATTTCTATAAATTTCAAACTTATAAAGATTAAGCCCAGAACTCTTTTAAATTGTTGTTTTCTGTATATTTGTGTGGTTTTATTCTTCTCTGTCTAATCCTAAGTATGTGCT
Organism: Aotus nancymaae; assembly: GCF_030222135.1. Lineage (NCBI taxonomy): Eukaryota > Metazoa > Chordata > Mammalia > Primates > Aotidae > Aotus > Aotus nancymaae. Next base: position 74,850,351 of record NW_026988414.1, read on the forward strand.
ATATTAATATATTAGAGCAATATTGCTCTTACCTCTACTTTTTCCTGTCTATATGTTGTTCCTTTTTTATATTATGGGTAGAAAACCATCAAGCCCCTGTTTGATCTTCCTACTATAGTCAATGTGCCTCTGTGTTACTTACACTACTCCATTCCCCTTACTTGTGTGGGGAATATCTTATGTGAGAAAAAGGGATGATTTAATGGATGCCTATAAAATATGTAATGAGCATGGTAAATCTGCTCAAAAACAAGTATTACAAAATGACAAACTAATTCTAGATTTCCCTGTTTTTGTTTTTCCAGTAGAGTAATAACTACAAGTTCTCTTCCTTTGATATACATCAGAAGTACCTGAACTGTTTCAGATGTTTGAGCCCCATCACAGACCTGCTGATTTAGGATATATGGGAATGCAACTCATGCTTCTGTATTTTGATAAAGATTCCAGATGATTGTGACAGGCACTAAAGGTTGAGGACTACTGCCATATAGTAAAACAGAAAGAATTGTAGACTCTGGAGTTAGATAGATCTGAGTCCAGAGTTCAGATCTACCATGATCTAAGTGTATGACCCAGACCTAGATCTATGACCAAATCACTAAATCTCTCTGAACTTCAATTTCCTTGTCTATAAAATAGGGGGGGTAATACTTTATAAGGAAGTAGGGGATTAAAGAAAGCAGTAAATGAAAAGTGCCTGGTATATGTTAAGTGGTAACTATTGTTATTCTGGTAGCATGACGCTATCCTCAGTTTTCATCTTGACTTATGGAGAGTGAGGTGTTTCTCACAGTAGCTCTTTTCTGCATCCAGAACTTCTTCAAGCTGTCTTTTCATTAGACAGATTTATTTTGGGCTTTGAACTTTCTTCCAAGTTTTTATTTGGACTATTCAGAAAATAGTGTCAGAGAAAATAGGTGGCATTTTGGTTTTCAAATCCCCAGCACCTTCTGCAGTGGCTGATTATTTCTGGATCCTGTTTCAAAGTTATTCATTTTCTTATATTAAGAACAGATATATCGGTATATCATGAACTTGGGACATAAACTTAGTAGTTGCAAAACCATAGAACAATGGATTTTTGTCAGTGAAACATATGAATACCTAATTCTTTATCATGGCAACTTCATATTTACATGTTTATGTGGTCAGTGTCTGGATTTGTAAATGATAATGTTTCAGATTTTCTTTTCAGACATCTCAGATCAAATATCAAAGACAGGGATTTTTTTCTTGAAATATCTTCAGAATATTTAACTGACAATGTAATGCAAAAAAACCACAAGAGAAAAGAGAACTATTGTTCTGTTTTCTGTAATGATCTTTCCTGTCTGTATAGCATTACATATGTGTGTGTGTGTGTTTGTGTGTGTATTATATATTTATATATGTTCCTTTATTTTTAGTCGCTGTGACTTTGACAGAATTAGAAAGTATCGATTTTTTGTCTTGGTTAAAGATTGATTAAATACAGCATAATGCTAAGCATAAATATTTAATTTATATGAACTTTGCCTAGCACTTAACAAGACTATGGCCAGTTGCATTCTCTTACAAAATATACATTCACAGTATCTTCTCAGTGAAGGGGCCATTTCTTTATGACTGTTGGTTTCATCGTATATGAAAAACAGAGTGTTTTAAATTTAAACATTACAAGTGCTAGAGATTACATAACTTCATGCTTGGTGTACCCTTACTACTTCTTTTCTTTCTAGAATTGCCATATATGTGAAAATTATACACACATACATATCTATAGAAAGCCTTGCTCAGATTGCACCATTGCTTACTTCTGGACCAGAACACCTTATAGGAAAATTTAATGTCACAACTATTTTTAAGCAGAAACTACAGCAGATGAGAATATAAATAGATGGAAACAGTTTTAACCACCTATATCTTTATCGATCTTTGACTCCAAGCAGCTGGAATCTTGGCGTTATGGTTTACCTGAAAAACCATTCTAGTATAGCACCAGTTAATGAAATAAATTGTCTGCTATATATAGGTTTTGTGTGAACATACAAATGAAATGTACTGTCTCAGAATAATGTGGTTGGGAAAATATCTGGAGACAAATACAATGCAATTGCAACATAATAGTTACACACCAAACTCTTAGCAGTAATAATAGAGTGTGATACTTGCAAGCCTAAACTATAAAATCAAATTGCCTGAGCTGAAATCTCAATTCCTCTAACTGTGTAACCCTGAGCAAGTTACTTCAAAGTGCCTCCATTTTCTCATCTGTAAAATAATCATTGATTTGAAATGTGGAGGATTTTGAAACCTAAGCTAAGAAATGTGGGTTTGATATTCTGAAAAATAAGTAGATTTCTACTTTAAATTTTTGAACAAGCAAGTTACGTGATGAAGTTAATTGAGGACAGTTGTATTTGTGATTGTGTATGGTGGAGTGGGAAGGCCTAGAGGCAAAGACACTAGCTGGGAGACCACCAGAACAAACTAGATGTGAAAGGTGCAACTATGGAAATGGAAAGAGACGGGCAAAACCAAAAATCACCAAAGAGAAAAGAAACTCATCCAGACTTCATGGTAGATTGGCTGTGTTTTGAAACACCTCTCTCCATACAAATAAAATAATTCAGCACAATGCTAGAAAATGCTGGTGTAGCAGCTCAGTGGAAATCACCTGTAAGTGCTGTGAGAAATTATAAATTCTGGGGACTCCAACTGTTACTGTGTGCATTCACTTACAGCTTCCTTTGCCCCTTTGTCCACTAGAGCACAACAGGAAATATTGGCTTATCTCTGTAGGAAGTGTCTCTATAGGAGTTGCTTACTGGACGCCATGCCTTTGTTTAGAACTAATTGACCTTTCTAAAACAGCATTTTTAGAGAGCTTACTCAAATAAGGCAGACTTCAACCATCTGATAAGTCAGAGACAAATCAGTCCTCTTTTAAGCAAGGTCCACTGTCCATGCAAGAGAAAAGAAAGCACAGAAAGAAAGGCACCATCAGACAAAAGGACAGTGTATTAGTAAAAACTGGATAATTGAGAACATTTTATTTCATGTGAACGCTGAATTCTGTCATAAATCCTTTTCCTGCATTATGATAGCATCTGTGTGAACCAACCTTTCTTCAGCCCTTTTTGTGTAGAATGTAAGAATGTTAGGTTCACCAGGTTATAAAGAAGAAGATTTCTGGAATTACAAACCAGAAAGTATCTCAATCTTTTGGTTTGAATTTGTTTTCCTTTGGTTACATTCTTAAAATTAAAAAAAAAAAAAAACAAAAACAAAAAACCTTACTACTTATTTTGTAAACATTTTGAGGATTTTGATTCAGATATTTTAAATTATTGTAAGTGATAAAGAATAACCCTGATAAAAAAGTAAGAAAATGACTACAATTGGTTTAAAAGAGGATTCTCTTAAAATATAACCAAAGGGACAGATTTTGACACAGAGACAGGCTTCATTGTTGTTCCGTAGGAGTGTTTTCTAAACCTAACAAATGTTAAGCAATAAATAAGTGGGGTGGGGGGGAAGCTCTCAAAGGAGGCTACTGGTTTCCTTTAAAATTAACTCATCATCCGGTCAGGTATTTTCAGAAATTGTTTTTAGCTATATGGCAGAGCTGCTGTTTGCAGTGAGGGGAGAGATCCATCAGTGATTTTATGTTTTAGTATTACAGGACAGTGGTAGTATCATCAATCAGTTACTTAGCAGATTTAATTAAGCATCCTATGATCAAATGTATTACCATTCTTCTCACTAGTCTAATTGTTTGAGTACTGGCTTGCTATATAAGAGAAGTAAATTATTTTTACAAGACATTTTGTCTTGACAAAATAATCCATAACTCCTTTCCACTAGCCACCATATTAAGAGATTGCTGTGGACCCAAACAGAAATGTGTTTTGTGGGGTAATATCCAGATTGGTTGCTAGGATAGTTAAATCATATGGAAAACCTTGTATTTGGTGAAGACAGCTCCTGCTTACAAATGCATTTTGTCCCCACAAAACATATCTTGGCTGTGATTACTCAAAGGTAAAACTCTGACTAAACACGTGCTGCTGCTTGTCTAATATTTGGGTGGAAGCTATGAGTGAGTTAGTGCAAGGTGCAAATGAAACTAAGTTCTTACCAGGTAGAATTGAAATAATAGAGTAATGACTTCCAAGTTTGCTTCAAAAGGACTCTTAGCAAGTGAATTCACTACTTACAGTATTAATCAAATGAGGGAAATGTATTAGAATATCTGTTGTTTCTGGAGGCTTTGTTAGCTATAGACTAATTTCTACCTCTTTAGACCGGTTTAGGCCATCATTTAGTCACTAGTGGCTTAATTATAATTAAAATTATTGCTTCTGAAACTTTCATATACATCCTAAAGCACAGACTGATTGTAAATCTGGACTGGGGCCTGAGACACTGCATTTCTAACAAGCTCACAGGTATTACCAATGCTGCTAGTTAGTGGACTGCATTTTGAGTAGCAGAAGTCTAAATAGTTGTCTTTGTTACCTGTGTCACCTATCTTCTTACCGTGTTTGACTTTTTGCCTGTAAGATTAGTTCTGTTTGTGCTTTATTTTGCCATTTTGAACTATTTAATAATGCTATGTTTTCTTTTTTGTGTGTGTGTGAGCATTACATGCAATTCATAATGCTGTGCTTTCTATGGCAAAGAAAATAGCCTCTGGAAGACATGTCCTTTTATTACTGGGAACTCCATGCTTTGTCTGGAGTTCAGGCAGGCTTTGTCTGGAGTTTGTCAGAAGGGCTATTGTGGTGGGACCCAGAAGAGCCTTTCATTGCTTTTGATTGCAAGAAAAATAAATCACCAAGACCAGTTGATTAACAGAGATTTTCCCATTAAACTATCATTATGTGGAAGGAGCATGGATGGATTCTGGAGTAAGACCTGTGTGACTTTAGTCAAGTTACTTACTTAATTTATTTGACCCTCAATTTCTTCGTCTATAAAATCAAAATAAAATGAAAATTCCTTAGTCTGTAAAATGCATAAGGTCATTGGGATAATTAGTGGTTAGCAATAATATATATGAAACAGTTGGATGGTGTACTTGTCTGCATTATAGCAGGCAGTACATAACAGTAGTTCATAACAAGCATCCTTGTCACTGAATGGAATGAAAGAAACATTAAAAACTGTTTAATTTTCTCAGTGTGAGCCATTTCATTTCTAATGCAGCAAACAAGGAGAGAGAAAGGAGAAACAAATTTTGTGATTTCTTTTCTATGAAATAAAAAGATTAAACTTATGTTTTCATTCTTATTTTTTATGTTTCTACTTCATGTTTTAAAAAATCATTCATTAGATTCCTTTGGAAAACTTGGGTGAAATCATTCTTCTGAATGTCTATTAGAACTTATGTGATTTAGAAAAATTTTAGATCCTCAACTTTATCTTGAATGAAAAGGAATTAATTCCATTCCATCCTATCTCATCTGAATTTTTGAGGCCAAGATATGCCCCAGTAGTGGCATTCTTGCTGTACTCTTTTTCTGAGTATAGGATAGAGGAGAATCATCAGGAACACAGCTGGCACCTTGAGGAGCATGACATAAAATTGGCATTGCATGCTAAGCCTAGGAAAGCCAACATTTGTTCAGTTAGTAATCTTTTCAGGCAGAGCCTTTGCTTTGGCCCCAAATTCCTGCAGATTATCATAGAAGTATATTTATTTGCAGCCAAAATCCTTCACAAAACTTCTTAGTACATTCTGAAATACAAGGATATATGCTATAATGGTTGTTTAAATTCCCCTTTCTCTCTCACATTAACTGGTTTTCTTATAGTGTGCACAAAATGTTTGCCCAGTTAGGTGCTTCATAAAAGAGATTCTTACCAACAGCACATGTGTTCCAGGATAACCTATTAGCTATATTATATAAATGGAAACTCTAGTTGATGGGCTATTCATCTGTAAGAAGATATTCTCAGTGCCCGTGGGCTTAGCAATACAGATCCTCACTATCACTTGTCTCACTTCAAAGCTAATTGAAATCAGCCAGCCTATGTTTCATAATATCTACACATACTACCAACCATCTGGCTGCTCACAAATGATGAAGACATTTAATATAAAATCTGGTTAATGTACTGCCCTCTCACCTCTAGAGAACAAATCTTGCCTAGGACACCCATAGTCTTACTTTAGTATTGGTCTACAACAGGGCAGTCATTTGGGTGACTCATAATAATTTTATATAATCCCTCCCAATTGACTGATCATGTGATAGATGTTTAAAATGATTTTTGCTGGGCTCATTCACAACTGCAATGACAGAGCAGAAAGTTTATGTATAACCAGCAGACCTAGAATATCTAGAGTATGTTACATGTGGGTAAAGGGCATATGCTACTGTTTTTTAGTAACTCAAAGTTACTTTTTTTCTGATTATGAAAACAATAAATATTAAATTAATTCTAAGCTTATAGCAGAATACTTGGAAGATACACATTTCCATTCAACATCTTGTTATTTATTAGTCTTTCAATCTTTTTATTAAGTTTATGTACATTGTTTTTAGCAAAACTAGGATTATTCTGTACGTAGTTTCTAATCTACTTTTTAACCTAGTAATATTTTATGAACATTTTTCAACTAAGTAATCATCTCCATTCCAATAACTGTATAATATTCTCTCCTATTGCTATACTGTCTATGGGACATATAGGTTGTCTATCATTTCCCTGTCATAAATAACACATAAGGAACATCTGAGGAAACTCATTTATACATATAGATTAATCATTGAATATATCATCCTAAAAATTAATTGCAAGATGAAAAGATGTGAGTTTTTAATATGCTTTGTTTGCTTTTACTTTTGTTTCATTGTATTTTGTGAGGGGATGTTTTGATACATATTGGCTTTTGTGCTTGGAGAAGACTTTTGCACTTTTTTTCTGCTCTCCTTAATAGTATACACAATACTCCACAACCTAGCCAACAGCATGATAGACTTTTTTTCTATTTTAAAAGCAGTTTGATGTATGATTAATTGGTTCCTCACCGTTGTTTTAATTTTGACTGGTATGAATTGTAGTGGGGTATTGTATTGGCAACATTATAATTATTTTTACTGAAGTATCTCAGGTAAACTTCTCATATACCTATCTGCTCCAATCATATGTTGATAAAAGGAGTGTATTCCCTAGTCAAGTAATATTATCTAAGTGGTAACGAGGCAACTTTTAAAAGGCATTTCATTTTTTCTGAAATGCCTTGAAACTTCTGGGTAAAAGTTGGAACCTTTAAGTCCATCAAACCTCAGTGCATAGTACATTTTTGTTAATCAACTCTCTAAAACCAAATAATTTTACCAAGATCTCCATCATTTTTTACCAAATTTCTCATGAAGAATTTTAACTGAGAGTCTTTTCATTGAGGAGCACATTTTTACCCTTTTATCCACTAGTCAATTGTGACCATCTTTTCTTCCTCCCCTCTCGACCCACTTTGAAAAACAAAAATTCAATTATATTTTGCTTTTTTCATACCAAAATTGCTAACATCTGTGAATTCTTTTTGTGGAAGAAAGAGGAAATATTGATGTCTACATGCTTCTCAATATATATTTAAAAATTTGCACCAGTCAAAATAAAATCATTTAACAAATATATTCAACTAAAGTATGGCCTGTTAATAAATGAATTTTAGCATATAAAATTAGTAGGGCATGAAATTATAGTAGAACCACTGAATTTCCAGTCTCAATTAGTTATAAAGGGTGCTGTGAAGATAATGAGCACTTTTTAAGTGCTGCATATTGTGTTCGATGGAGTTTTATTCTTTGCAGTAATGGTAGCTAGAAAGTCATTTTTGATTTTGCAGTATCTCCCTCAAAAAGAGATTTTATTCTTTTTCCAGTCTTCACAGGCCTGACCCTTTGGTGTATGAGTACTGATGGGACTGCAGTGTGGACAACCCTATAATTAGGCTTTAATTTATAGCAGCATTACTAGGAAGTAAATTTGAGATGTAAGGTTGATTTTTAATTTATCACCTATATAGGTATATCCTTACTAAAGAGTACGTACTATATGGTAACTGATAGTAAAGCCCTTGTAATCATAGCATGTAATTGTCTGTTGCTCACCAAATGAACTATGCTCATACATATAAAGAAATAATGTTACATTGATTTGCTTTTATAATAGCCCTCACTATTAAATAAACAATGTATATGCTCCCTGCCAAATAACTGTAAAGTCTTATCTTTTTTTTTTTTGAGATGGAGTCTCACTGTCACCAAGGCTGGAGTGCACTGGCGCAATCTTGGCTCACTGCAACCTCCGCCTCCCGGGTTCAAGCTCTTCTCCTGCCTCAGCCTCTGGGACTACAGGCACATGCCACTATGCTCAGCTAGTTTTTGTATTTTTACTAGAGACGGGGTTTCATCATGTTGACCAGGACAGCCTCGATCCCTTGACCTCTCGATCCACCCACCTCGGCCTCTCAAAGTATTGGGATTACAGGCGTGGGCTACAGCCCCCGACCTGTAAAATCTTATCTTTTTGTGATAATTGAGATTATTGAAAAATTTTGGGATCATCAATCATTTGCTGAATCATCTCATTTCCAATTCTTCCTTTCTGTTCTTTCTGCCACTAGCCTAGTTAAGACCTCATTACCTCCCACCTGCACTTCTGGAACTATCTCTTTATTATTCTTTCTGCCCCCAGTCATTGTCCCTATTGCAGTTCATTATATACAGTGTACATACATTAATCTTACTAATTTAGAATATAGATGATTATATTATCCTTCTGTCTAAAATGCATATTTCATTAGCCATACTCAGATCTATCTGGTATTCAAGAATTTACATGATTTAATCCTAACTTCAAATTATATTATTGCTCATCTCACTGCATCTCACTGTTCATATGATTTCTTACCTTCATACCTTTCCTTGAATATTTTAATATGTCATACCTTTGTCTCTCCACACTGCCCCCACACTCACTTGCAACCAGGAGCTAAGTGTAGTCTGTGCAGTGTGAAATGGGTAGCAATGGCCCACACATGGAAAAACCTATAGCCTTTCTGGTCTAGTGAATCAGAAAAGAGACACTTGGAAAAGATAATGCGAAATATACCTGGGTGCAGTGGTGTGGCCTTTAGTCCCAGTTATTCCGTAGACTGAGGCAGGAGGATCACTTGAGCTTAGAAGTTCAAGGCTTTAGTGCACTGTGATTGTGCCTGTGAATAACTACTGCACTCCAGCCTATGATGCATAGCAAGACCCCATCTCTTTAAAAAAGAATCTGATTGCAAAACCAGACCAAGAAATATAAGAAAAGAGAATTAAAGACCAATATTCCTCATGAAAATTGAGGCATGATTCCTTAACAAAATGTTAACTAAATCCAACAATAAATAAAGTAAATAATGCAATCATCCCACGGTTGCAATGCTGGTTTCACATCTGACAATCTATCAATATAATTCGCCATTTTAATAGAATATATTCTATTTTAATAGAATTTTTAAAAGCATGATTATTTCAATAAATGCAGGAAACCATTTGACAAAATCTAACATCTGGTCATGATAAAAATGTTTATCTAAGTAAGGGGGAAACTTCAGTATCATAAAAAAATTTCCTCAACCTGATTGAGGTTATCTACCAAAAATAACCCTACAGATAGCATTATTTTCATATTTGGTGATGAATAGCTCAGTGCCTTCTACCTAAGGTCAGGAACAAGGCAAGGATGTCCACTCTTATCACTTTTACTTAACATTGTTCTAAAGATTTATCCAGTGGAATAAGACAAAATATAAAGGCATACAGATTGGAAAGGAAGAATTAAATCTAGGCTTATGTACAGATGACATGATCATATATGTAGGAAACTCTAAGGAATTTTTTAAAAGACTAAATTTAGCCAGATACCATTTTACACAATCAATATACAAAAATCAGTTTATTTATATTAGCAATATACTTTTAGAAAATGAAATTTTTTTTTTATTTCACTTTAGGCTCTGGGGTACATGTGCAGATCATGCAGGATTGTTTCATAGGTACACACATGGCAATGTGGTTTGCTGCCTCCATCCCCCCATCACCTACATCTGGCATTTCTCCCCATGTTACCCCTCCCCAACCTCCCCACCCCGCCGCTGTCCCTCCCTTGCCACCCCTACAACAGACCCCAGTGTGTGATGCTCCCCTCCCTGGGTCCATGTGTTCTCATTGTTCAACACCCGCCTATGAGTGAGAACATGTGGTGTTTGATTTTCTGTTCTTCTGTCAGTTTGCTGAGAATGATGGTTTCCAGATTCATCCATGTCCCTACATAGGACATGAACTCATTGTTTTTTATGGCTGCATAGTATTCTGGGGTGTGTATGTGCCACATTTTCCTTGTCCAGTCTATCATTGATGGGCATTTGGGTTGGTTCCAGGTATTTGCTATTGTAAACAGTGCCACTATGAACTGCACCGCTATGAACAGTGCCGCTATGAGCAGTGCCACTATAAAAAGTGCCGCTATGAACTGTGCTGCTATAAACAGTGCCGCTATGAACAGTGTGCATGTGTCTTTGTAATAGAACGATTTATAATCCTTTGGATATGTACCCAGTAATGGGATTGCTGGGTCAAATGGAATTTCTATTTCTAGGTCCTTGAGGAAGTGCCACACTGTCTTCCACAATGATTGAATTAGTTTACACTCCCGCCAACAGTGTAAAAGTGTTCCTATTTCTCCACATCCTCTCCAGCATCTGTTGTCTCCAGATTTTTTAATGACTGCCATTCTAACTGGCATGAAATGGTATCTCAATGTGGTTTTGATTTGCATTTCTCTAATAATCAGTGATGATGAGCATTTTTTCATATGTTTTTTGGCCTCATTTTTTCATATGTTTTTTGGACTTTTTTTTCAAAAGTCTTCTTTTGAAAAATGTCTGTTCATATCCTTCGCCCACTTTTGAATGGGTTTGTTTGTTTTTTTCTTGTAAATCTGTTTTAGTTCTTTGTAGATTCTGGATATTAGCCCTTTGTCAGATGGGTAGATTGCAAACATTTTTTCCCATTCTGTTGGTTGCTTGTTCATGCTAATGATTGTTTCTTTTGCTGTACAGAAGCTCTGGAGTTTAATTAGGTCCCATTTGTCTATTTTGGCTTTTGTTGCCAATGCTTTTGGTGTTTTAGTCATGAAGTCCTTGCCTATGCCTATGTCCTGAATGGTTTTGCCTAGGGTTTCTTCTAGGGTTTTTAGGATGTTAGGTATTATGCTTAAGTCTTTAATCCATTTGGAGTTAATTTTGGTGTAAGGTGTCAGGAAGTGGTCCAGTTTCTTCTTTCTGCACACTGCTAGCCAATTTTCCCAACACCGTTTATTAAACAGGGAATCCTTTCCCCATTGCTTGTTTTTGTCAGGTTTGTCAAAGATCAGATGGTTGTAGATGTGTGACGTTGCCTCCAAGGCCTCTGTTCTGTTCCATTGGTCTATATCTCTGTTTTGGTACCAGTACCATGCTGTTTTGATTACTGTAGCTTTGTAGTATAGTTTGAAATCAGGTAGCATGATGCCTCTGGCTGTGTTCTTTTTGGTTAGGATTGTTTTGGCTATACAGGCTCTCTTTTGGTTCCATATGAAGTGTAAGGTGGTTTTTTTCCAGTTCTGTGAAGAAGGTCATTGGTAGCTTGATGGGGATAGTGTTGAATCTATAAATTACTTTGGTCAGTATGGCCGTTTTCATGATATTGATTTTTCCTAACCATGAGCATAGAATGTTTTTCCATCTGTTTGTGTCCTCTCTTATTTCCTTGAGCAGTGGTTTGTAGTTCTCCTTGAAGAGGTCCTTTACATCCTTTGTTAGTTGTATTCCTAGGTATTTTATTCTCTTTGTAGCAATGTTGAATTGAAGTTCGCTCATGATTTGGCTCTCTGTTAGTCTGTTATTGGTGTATAGAAATGCTTGTGATTTCTGCACATTGATTTTTGTATCCTGAGACTTTGCTGAAGTTGCTTATCAGTTTAAGGAGATTTTGGGCTGAGATGATAGGGTCTTCTAAATATACAACCATGTCGTCTGCAAATAGAGACAATTTGACTTCCTCTTTTCCCAATTGAATATCTTTTATTTTTTTTCTTGCCTAATTCTTCTGGCTAGAACTTCCAATACTATATTGAATAGGAATGGTGACAGAGGGCATACTTGTCTAGTGCCGGATTTCACAGGGAAGGCTTCCAGTTTTTGCCCATTGAGTATGATATTGGCTGTTGGTTTGTCGTAAATAGCTTTTATTATTTTGAGATATATTCCTTTGATACCTACTTTATTGAGAGTTTTTAGCATAAAGCGCTGTTGAATTTTGTCGAACGCCTTCTCTGCATCTACTGAGATAATCATTTGGTTTTTGTCTTTGGTTCTGTTTGTGTGGTGGATTACGTTTTTAGACTTGGGTATGTTGAACCAAACTTGCATCCCCGGAATGAAGCCCACTTGGTCATAATGGATAAGCTTTTTGATGTGCTGTTGCAATCGGTTTGCCAGCATTTTATTGAAGATTTTTGCATCTATGTTCATCATGGATATTGGCCTGAAGTTTTCTTTTTTTCTTGAGTCTCTGCCGGGTTTTTGGTATAAGGATGATGTTGGTCTCATAAAATGATTTGGGAAGGATTCCCTCTTTTTGTATTGTTTGGAATAGTTTCAGAAGGAATGGTACCAGCTTCTCTTTGTATGTCTGGTAGAATTCAGCTGTGAACCTGTCTGGACCTGGACTTTGGTTGGTTGGTAAGCTATTAATTGCTGCCTCAACTTCAGCCCTTGTTATTGGTCTGTTCCAGGTTTCAACTTCGTGGTTTAAGCTTGGGAGGGTGCAAGTGTCCAGGAATTTATCCATTTCTTCCAGGTTTACTGGTTTATGTACATAGAATTGTTTGTAGTAATCTCTGATTGTAGCTTGTATTTCTGCAGAGTCAGTGGTGATATCCCCTTTATTGTTTTTTATTGCATCTATTTGATTCTTCTCCCTTTTATTTTTTATTAATCTGGCTAACGGTCTATTTTGTTGATTCTTTTAAAAAAACCAGCTCCTGGATTTATTGATTTTTTGAAGAGTTTTTTGTGTCTCTATCTCCTTCAGTTCTACTCTGATCTTAGTTATTTCTTGTCTACTGCTAGGTTTTGAGTTTTTTTGATCTTGCTCCTCTAGCTCTTTCAATTTTGACGATAGGGTGTCAATTTTAGATCTTTTCCTCGCTTCTCATGTGGGCATTTATTGCTATAAATTTCCCTCTAGACACTGCTTTAAATGTGTCCCAGAGATTCTGGTTTGTTGTATCTTCATTCTCGTTGGTTTCAAAGAACATCTTTATTTCTGCCTTCATTTCATTGTTTATCCAGTCGACATTCAGGAGCCAGTTGTTCAGTTTCCATAAAGTTGTGTGGTTCTGAGTTAGTTTCTTGAGAGTTCTAATTTGATTACACTGTGGTCTGAGAGACTGTTTGTTATGATTTCCATTCTTTTGCATTTGCTGAGGAGTGATTTACTTCCAATTATGTTGTCAATTTTAGAGTAGGTGCCATGTGGTGCTGACAAGAATGTATATTCTGTGGATTTGGGGTGGAGATTTCTGTAGGCGTCTATTAGGTTCACCTGGTCCAGATCTGAGTTCAAGTCCTGGATATCCTTGTTAATTTTCTGTCTCATTGATCTGTCCAATATTGACAGTGGAGTGTTAAAGTTTCCCATTATTATTGTGTGGGAGTCTAAGTCTCTTTGTAGGTCATTAAGAACTTGCTTTATGTATCTGGGTGCTCCTGTATTGGGTGCATATATATTTAGGATTGTTAGCTCTTCTTGTTGCGTTGATCCTTTTACCATTATGTAATGCCCTTCTTTATCTCTTTTGATCTTTGTTGGTTTAAAGTCCATTTTATCAGAGACTAGGATTGCAACTCCTGCTTTTTTTTTGCTCTCCAGTTGCTTGATAAATCTTCCTCCATCCCTTTGTTTTTAGCCTATATGTGTCCTTGCACATGAGATGGGTTTCCTGAATACAGCACACCGATGGATTTTGACTCTTTATCCAATTTGCTAGTCTGTGTGTTTTGATTGGGGGATTTAGTCCATTTACATTTAAGGTTAATATTGTTATATGTGAATTTAATCCTACCGTTTTGATGCTAGCTGATGTTTTGCCCATTAGTTGACACATTTTCTTCATTGTGTCGATGATCTTTACAATTTGGTACATTTTTGGAGTGGCTGGTACTGGTTCCTTTCTATGTTTAGTGCTTCTTTCAGGAGTTCTTGTAAGGCAGGCCTGGTGGTGACGAAATCTCTCAGCAATTGCTTGTTAGTAAAGGATTTTATTTCTCCTTCACTTACGAAGCTTACTTTGGCTGGATATGAAATTCTGGGTTGAAAGTTCTTTTCTTTAAGGATGTTGAATATTGGCATGTAGATGTACACTCTTTTCTGGCGTGTAGAGTTTCTGCCGAGAGATCCGCTGTGAGTCTGATGGGCTTCCCTTTGTGGGTAACCCAACCTTTCTCTCTTGCTGCCCTTAGCAGTTTTTCCTTCATTTCAACCCTGGTGAATCTGTCGATTATGTGCCTTGGGGTTGCTCTTCTTGAGGAATATCTTTGTGGTGTTCTCTGTATTTCCTGGACTTGAATGTTGGCCTGCCTTGATAGGTTAGGAAAGTTCTCCTGGATAATATCCTGAAGAGTGTTTTCCAGCTTGGATTCATTCTCTCCATCACATCCAGATACACCTATCAAACATAGATTAAGTCTTTTCACATAATCCCATATTTTTTGGAGGTTTGTTCATTTCTTTTCACTCTTTTTTTCTCTAGTCTTGCCTTCTCATTTTATTTCATTGAGTTGATCTTCAGTCTCTGATATCCTTTCTTCTGCTTGGTCAATTCAGCTATTGAAACTTGTGTATGCTTCGCAAAGTTTGCATGCTGTTTTTTTCAGCTCCGTCAGGTTGTTTATATTCTTCTCTAAGCTGTTTATTCTAGTTAGCACCTCATCTAACCTTTTTTCTAAGTTCTTAGTTTCTTTGCATTGGGTTAGTACATGTTCTTTTAGCTCTGAGAAGTTTGTTATTAACCACTTTCTGAAGTCTGTTTCTGTCAATTCATCAGATTCATTCTCCATCCACCTTTGATCCCTAGCTGGTGAGGAGTTGTGATCCCTTGGAGGAGGAGAAGCGTTCTGGTTTTCAGTGTTTTCATCCTTCTTGCACTAGTTTCTTCCCATCTTAGTGGCTTTATCTACCTGTGGTCTTTGTAGTTGGTGACTTTTGAATGAGGTCTCTGAGTGGACGTCCTTTTTGTTGATGTTGAAGCTATTTCTTTCTGCTTCTTAGTTTCCTTCTAACAGTCAGGCCTCTCTGCTGCAGGACCGCTTCAGGTCCACTCCAGAGCCTATTCACCTGGGGATCACCTGTGGGGGCTGCAGAGCAGCAAGGGTTGCCACCAGTTTCTTCCTCTGCTATCCTTGTCCCAGAAGGGTACCCACCAGATGTTGGACTGAGCTCTCCTTTATGAGGTGTCTCTTTGGGTATACGGGGGTCAGGGCGTTGCTTGAGGAGACATTCTGTCCCTTATAGGAGCTCAAGTGCTGTGCTGGGAGCTCTGCTGTTCCGTGCAGAACTGCTGGGCAAGTACCTTTTAGTCTGCTGCAGCTGAACTCATAACTGCCTCTTTTCCCAGGTGGTCTGTCCTAGGAATGTCGACTTTATTTATAAGTTCCTGTTGTGCTGCTGCCTTTCTTCATAGATGCCCTGCCCCGCACGGAGTAGTGTAGTCACAGTCTGCCAGCAGAGGTGTTGCTGAGCTGTTGCAGGCTCTGCCCAGCTGCTGTGTGAACTGCCTTGGTAGTGGCAGACTGCCTCGGTAGTGGGGGATGCCCTTCCCGCCACTGAGCTGGATGGTCCTGGGTCCAGCTGCATTTACTGCGAAACTCTCAGTCCAGAGGGTTTCAGATTGCTTGTTTTGTGGGGGTGGTACCCGCCGAGACTGATCACCTGGCTCCCTGTCTCAGCCCTCTCCTTTTCAGTTGAATGGGCTGCTCTGTCTCCCAGGCGTTCCAGGCACCAGTCAAAACGGCTGCCCAGACTTGTGTGAGTTTCTGTGCACCAACACGGCACCGGCTGAAATTGCCGTGCTGAAAACTCGTGGCACTTTTTGACCTGGGATTCTCCTGGTCTGTGGGCAGTGAAAACTTGTTTGGAAATGTGGTGAGCACTCACCCTCTGTGCTGTTCTCTCTGGGAACTGCACTCTGGAGCTGTTCCTATTCGGCCATATTTGATCTCTAGAAAATGAAATTTTAAGAAACAGTTCCATTTACAGTAGCATTAAAAAACAAAGTATTTAGGATAAATTTAAATATGAAGAAACTTCAAAAAGTTTGTGGAAATGAAATAATATATAAACTTTATTAACAAAAGCTCCATCCAGTTCAAGACATTTTTATAAGCAATGATATCAGCCATTTAGTCTATCCCTAAAGAACTTGGGATCCTAGGGATTTAACCACATTAATATGATTAATTCTTTACATTATTAACTGAACAAAAATGAGTTGCCCCTTAAAGATTTTTTTTTAAGATTGGGAAACCAAAAGAAGTCAGAAGGAACCAAATCAGAACTATAAGGTAGATGCCTAATGAAAACTCTCAAAACATTGCCCTTGTTTAATGAGATAAATGAACCAGGAACGTTGCTGTGGTGGAGGACTCTCTGGTGAAGCATTCCCATGCATTTTTCTGCTAAGGCTTTGGCTAACTTTCTCAAAACACTCTCATAATAAAATAATCAGGTACTATCATTCTTTGCCTCCAGAAAGTCAACAAGCAAAATTCCTTGAGCATCCCAAAAAACTGTTGTCATGACCTGTGCTCTCTACCAGTCCACTTCTGCTTTGAATGGTAGTCCACTTCCACCTCTTGGTAGCCATTGCTTCTAATGTACTTTGTGCCCCCAATAACCTGCCCTTTTTTGCGGGGGGCGGGGAGAGGGTCTCTCTCGGTCACCCAGGCTGGAGTACAGTGGCACAGCTCACTGCCACCTCGACATCTCATACTCAAGTGATCCTCCCACCTCAGCCTCCTGAGAAGCTGAGACTGCAGGTGCATGTCACTCTGCCCAACTCTTTTTTTTTTTCTTTTTTGTACAGGCAGGGTCTCCCTATGTTGCCAAGGCTGATCTTGAACTCCTGGGCTCAAGTGATCCTCCTGCCTCAGCTTCCCAAAGTGCTGAGATGACAGGTGTGAGCCATTGCACTCTGCCTGTACTTCGTCTTTAAGATCATACTGGTAAAGCCATGCTTCATCTCCTGTATAATTCTTTGAAGAAACACTTCAGGATCTCAATCCTACTTGTTTAAAATTTCCGTTAAAATCTCTGCTCTTGTCTGCAGCTGATGTAGGAATAATGGTTTTGGCCCCCATTGAGAGGAAAGTTTGCTCAACTTTAATTTTTCAGTCAGAATTCTGTAAGCTGAACTAATTAGATGTCTATGGTATTGGCTATTGTTTCTGCTGTTAATTATCAGTCCTTTTCAATTAGGGTAGAACAGAATTAGTTTTTAGTGCAGACTTTATCTTCAACATCATGTTGTCACTTCTTAAAAGAAATTATCCATTTGTAATCTGCTGATTTCTTTGGGACATTGACCCCATAAACTTTCATAAATTATCAGTTACTTCACCATTCTTCCAGGCTTCACTATAAATTTGGTGTTTGTTCTTGCTTCAATTTTAGCAGAATTAATGTTTCTCTGATAGGGACACTTATCAAACTGATGTATTATCCTTCTTAGTACCTCGAACTAGATTTCATTCAGACATGCTATCACGACTTAGTGTGAATTTATTTTGTGCAGAAAAACCTTTGAAATCCATGCACAGTTTTTCCATAATATACATTTTCCACGAACTTTTCAAAGATATCTCATATTAAAGACTTATACACTGAAAAATACAAAACATTGCAAAGGGAAATTAAAGAAGACCTAAATAAATGGAGGAGTGTACTGTTTCATTGATCAAAGGACTCAAAAATTGTTAAGATGGCAGTCCTCCTCACATAAACATAAATTCACTGCAGTTGCAATCAGAATTATAACAGGTTTTTTGAAGATATGGACAAGCAGATTTTAAATTTATTTGGGAAGGTAAAGAGCCTAGAATAGCTAAAACAATTTTGATAAAGTTGGAAGACAAACTACTTGATTTCAAAATTTACTGTAATGCTATAATAATTAAAACAGTCTGGTATTGACAAAAAGACATAGATCAATGGATCATAATACAGAATCCAGAAATAGATCCCCATATATGTGATCAATTGATTATTTTACAAAGCTGCCAAGTTAATAGAGAAAAGATAGTCTTTTCAACAAACTGCCAAAACAGGTGGAAATCTGTATAGAGTAAAATGCACTTTGACTTTTACCTCAGACTATACATAAAATATATCCCAAAATGGATCATAAATAAATGCAACAGTTAAAGCTATTAAACTTGTAGATGAAACCATAAGAAAATATGTTTGTTACACGTAATCTTAGGCAAAGATTTCTTTAAAAGATCATTGGCTAGGTGCAGGGCCAACATAATGAGATTCCATGTCAAAAAAAGAAAAAGATAATCAAAAGCACAATCTAAAAGAAGATATCGATTAAATGTCCAGTGGGCCTTCTATAGCCATGGGTTCTGCATCTGTAGATTCAACCAACCACAGATCAAAAACACTTGTCTTAAAAAGGATGATTGTGTCTGTACTGAACATGTACAGACTTTTTTATTGTCCTTCCCTAAATAATACAGTGTAATATTATTTACATTGTATTAGGTATTATAAGTAATCTAGAGATTATTTAAAGTATAAAAGAGAATGTGCATAGGTTATATGCAATTACTGTACCATTTTATATAAAGGACTTGAGCATCCTCAGTGTTCCCAGAACCGGTCCCCAACAGACACTGAGACATAGCTATACTTTGTCAGAATTGGAAGCTAGCTTTCCAAAAGACAAGTAAAAAGGCAATTCACAAACAGAGAAAATTACTGCAAAACGTATGTGTTAAAGATCTTGTATCTAGAATATACGAAGAAGTTTTACAACTCAATAAGCAAACCCAATTTTAAAATGGGCAAATGATTTGAATATGAACTTCACAGTAGATATATGAATGGTCAGTAAGCACATGAGGAGATGCTTAACATCACTTATTGACAAATGTAGATTTTAGCAAAAGACCTACAATGCCAAGTTTTGATGAGGTTGTGGAGCAACTAGAGTTCTCATACATCGCAAGTGGGAATGCAAAAATGGTACACAGCTTTGAAAAACTGTATGATAGCACTATATAAAGTTAAGCCACTCACCATTTGACCTAGCAGTTCCATTTTAAGGTTGATACAGTTCGGTTTTGTGTCCCCACCCAAATCCCTTGTGGAATTGTAATTCCCACTGTTGGAGGAGGGTCCTGGTGGGAGGCGATCGAATCATGAGAGCAGACTCCTCCCCCATCACTGTTCTCATGATAGAGTTCTCATGAGATCTGGTTGTTATAAAGAGTGTGACATCTTCCTCTTCACTTTCTCTCTCTCCTCCTGGCCATATGAATATGTGTTTGCTTCCCTTTTGCCTTTTGCCATGATTGTAAGTTTCCTGAGGCCTCCCCAGAAACTGAAACCTGTACAGCCTGCAGAACTGTGAGCCGATTAAACCTCTTTTCTTTATAAATTACCCAGTCTTGAGTATGTTTTTATAGAGGTGTGAGAATGGAGTAATACAAAGGTATTTACCCAACTGAAATGAAAACACATGCCCACCCAGGAATGTGTTCATGAATGTTTATAATAGCATTATTCATGATAGCTGAAAAGTGGTGAAGAATACATTTGGTATATCTGTTCCATGGAATCCTGTTAGCCATAAAAATGAACAAAATAGTGATACACACAAGATTAATGTATCTCAAAAACAACATGATAAGGCAAGTCAAACATAACTACTACATACTATATAATTCTATTTGTATGAAATTCTAGAAAAGGAATAGCCATAGTGACTGACAGCAGATTGAAGTGGTTATTGAGGCCAGGAGTTAGGGGGAAGGGATCAAGTGCAAAGGGGCACAAGCACACTTTTTTAAGTGAGGGAATTGTTGTACATCTTTATTATTATGTTGGTTACACAATTGTACATAAATAACAAAAATTATCAAACCATACACTTAAAATTGGTGGATTTTATTATATGTAAATAACATCTTAATAAACAAGAAGGAAAATAAATCCCTGTCCATCATGTAAGCCCAGGGCCCAGGTTTGTGCCACCTGTTTTTTTGTTTTGTTTTGTTTTTGAGACGGAGTCCCACTCTGTCGCCCAGGCTGGAGTGCAGTGGCATGATCGCGGCTCACTGCAACCTCTGCTGCCCCGGTTCAAGCAATTCTCCTGCCTCAGCCGGGGATTACAGGTGCCTGCCACCACAGCTGGCTAATTTTTGTAGTTTTAGTAGAGATGGGGTTTCACCATCTTGGCAAGGCTGGTATTGAACTCCTGACCTCCACCTGCCTCAGCCTCCCAAAGTGCTGGGATTACAGGCGTGAGCCACCACACCCAGCTGCTACCTGTTTTTAAAACCTTTATTTTTTTTCTGCTGGAAGTCATATGGAAATGATCACTGAACTCCCAGAACTCTTTGTCTGTAAATCTTAGGGCCCTACTTATCATTTTCTATGTTTTGTCATTTTATTTATATATTTCTACTCCCTTACTAGGCTAATTTTTTTGTGTATAGAGACCATTTTTTATTTTACCTTGATTCTCCCAAAGCCTAATTTTTGCCTGTCTTGTTATTTATTTCCTTTTTTCAAAAGCATTGCATAGAACATTATTCCAGTTAATGAAGGGTTCCAGTTAATTGGATTTCAATCTTTTCTGGCTGCAAAATACTACTTTCAGAATACATTCAGCATAGAAAATTATGATCTTTCAGAATTTTCTTTATTCAAAAGATTTTTTTTCAGATTTCAAGCTTATGTTTTCCTTTAAAAAGTTGCTTATTGCTGGCTGGGCGCTGTGGCTCATGTCTGTAATCCCAGCACTTTGGGAGGCCAAGGCAGGTGGATGATGAGGTCAAGAGATCAAGACCATCCTAGCCAACATGGTGAAACCCTGTCTCTACAAAAAATACAAAAATTAGCTGGGCATGTTGGTGCATGCCTATAGTCCCAGCTACTCGGGAGGCTGAGGCAGTAGAAATCACCTGAACCCAGGAGGCGGAAGTTGCAGTGAGCCAAGATCACGCTACTGCACTCCAGCCTGGTGACAGAGTGAGACTCTGTCTGTCTCAGGAAAAAAAAAAAAAGAGTTGTTTATTGCTATTAAATGATAGATTCACTTTTGCTAACAATGAGCTCTAGAAGGTATCACATTGATCTTCATGTAAGGGACATCAGGTATAAGAATTCAAATATCTCTGGCTGGGATTTTGTAAAAAAGCTAGAAATGCTCTCTGATGAGATGTTTATCATATCACTCTTTATAAAAAGCCAGGCTCATAACATTAAATCTGAATTAATTTATGACTTTTTTATAGGACTTTTGAGATAACATTGCCCTGGTTTGTTGTTTATAGATGATCTACATACAAGTATAGCATTTAGTGAAGGGAGCAGAGAAATAAAATGTCCTTTGTCTGGTCTCTGTTGAATAGGAACAAGCAAATTTAAAAAAAAAAAACTGGATTGAATAAATTTTTATCAAATTCTCTTATGAGTCTCTGGTATGTCTATATTTTGTCTTATTGAGTCCAGAGGCGATCCATGTGCTTTAGATGACAGAATTGTATAAATAGCAAAGTTGACATTTATTTTAAAAATTTAGGAGCCTGACTTACCTTTTTTCCCAAAGATAAGGCTATTCTACTTCCCCAAGTAAGCAAAGCTAATTTTTTATTTTATCAAAGGAAGCTTTAAATCCAAAGAACTTGAACAGGTAGTTAACTGGACCCAACAGTTCTATACCAAATATACCAAAGAGGTCATTGAATCTGAGACACTGTAAACTAGGAGAAGTACTAAAAAGAGAATCTTGGCCACTAAAAAGCCTGGGCCAAATTCCCAGCTCAGCCACTCTAATGGCTCTAACAGCTTACCCTTGGAAGGAATGTTCACTTTCCCTAGGTCGAAATGAGAAATCTTTCTTTATAAGTTTATTTTGAAAATTCATTATTATATATTTTAGTTTCTAGAACATCTTCATATTCCAAGAGTTATTAGTTCTTTCCCATACTTGATAATAAGAAAACACAGGTTATGAGTCTTATAAAAGGATAAGATGAGGAACTCAATAAATATTAATGAATAAATGTTTCATGAAAACACTAGAGAAGGAAACAGTGTTTTGCATTTTCAGTCATGATCAATTTTGAATATAAATTGTGATCAAACATGTTTACAGTTACTTTTATTGAATAATGATTATAGCAGTAATAAGTTATTATTTTATTTTGTTTGGCATTTGTATGCTGAATAATTTTACAGTTAATAAGTCAACATTATTTAGCCAGAATTGAAGTCACCTCCATGGTATCTTAGTAGAGCCATAGAACCTGTACTACTCAGAATTCCATCCATATTTAATATTATATGGTACATCAAGCCACAGTATTCCTTTATTTGTGTAACAATACTTTGCTGAAAGTTCATTTTTAAAATCTATTGTTTTGAAACACCTTGTAAGATAAAGTAAGCTTCCATGCCTTGAGAGTAATATGCACAAACACTAGGGACAGTACACTTTCTATATATGGGCCAATTTTAAGTACTCTAGGCTTTACAGGGCATACTCTCTGTTGCAACTACTCAGTTTGCCCTTGTAGCACAAAAGTAGGTATAGGCAATACTTATACGATGTGTGTGCCTGTTTCAATAAAACTTTATTTACAAAAAGAGATGGCAGACCAGATTTTACCCATGGGACATAGTTTGCTGATCTCTACTATAATAAAAGCACAGATCTAGAAGTAGAAAACTCTGGAGATAATTCATTCTTAACATAAACTAGCTGAATATTGCTAACAAACCAAATCATTAAACGTCCTTGTGAATTTATTTTATTTTATTTTTGAGACAGAAACTTTGTCACCCTGAGCACAAGGATGGAGTGCGTTGGCACAACCTCAGCTCACTGCAACCTCCACCTCCCAGGTTCAAGTGATTCTCCTGCCTCAGCCTCCTGTATAGCTGGAATTACAGGCACCCATCACCACGCTCAGCTAATTTTTGTATTTTTACTAGAGATGGGGTTTCACCATGTTGGCCAGTCTGGTCTCGAACTCCTGACCTCAGGTGATCCACCCACCTCTGCCTCCCAAAGTGCTGGGATTACAGGCGTGAGCCACTGAGCCCAGCCTGAATTTATTTTCTTAATCAGTTATCTCTCTTCCTATTTTAGGATTCCTATTCCTTCAGATTCCTATTTTCAATTTTATCTTTGGTCATCAAAAGTTTTCTGGGTTAAAAGATACTTTTTCCTGAAGGTTACAGAGGTAATCTAAGGACAAAATAAGTGTGCAGAGTCTTGACTTCATACTGGATATATCCTGGATTTAAAATGACTTACATGTATATTGCTTCTTCCCTTTGGGAACTTTGAGATCTAAAAGAACTTCAACTTTGTGATTTGCAAGAACAGACCAATGACTTTAGTGATACAAGCTTTAGATACATGTTTGATATATGGAAACTATAACTTGAATTTAGGTTGTATAAAAATAATTGCATTATATTGCCTTAGTATAACATAAGAAATAAATATAAGGATAGTTACCTTTTTTTTTTTTTTTGAGACGGAGTTTTGCTCTTGTTACCCAGGCTGGAGTGCAATGGCGCGATCTCAGCTCACCGCAACCTCCGCCTCCTGGGTTCAGGCAATTCTCCTGCCTCAGCCTCCTGAGTAGCTGGGATTACAGGCACGCGCCACTGTGCCCAGCTAATTTTTTGTATTTTTAGTAGAGACGGGTTTTCACCATGTTGACCAGGATGGTCTCGATCTCTTGACCTCGTGATCCACCCGCCTCGGCCTCCCAAAGTGCTGGGATTACAGGCGTGAGCCACCGCACCCGGCCATAGTTACCACTTTTAATCAGTTATGTTATAGCACTTAATTATCCTATTTGATCTCTGTAACAACTTGTAGTTGCTATTGTTAATTCTTATTTGACAGATGAGGAAACTAAAGTTCAAACTCATAAACAACTTGCCCAGGACACATAGACAAGGAAAGTGTCAGAGCTCAGACCAAACTCAATGTGTTAGTTTCTTATTACTTCTATGATAAATTGTCACAAACATAACTGTTTAAAACAATACATTTATTATCTTGGAGTTCAGGAGGCCGGAAATCCGAAATAAGTTTCACTGGGCTAGAATCAAGGTTTCGGTTGGGCTGCATTCCTTCCGAAGGCTCTAAGGGATAATCTGTGTAAGAGAGCAGTTTCACAAGTTCTGGGGATTAAGATGTGGACGTCTTTGTGGGGCCATTATTCTGCCTACCACACCCAGCAAAGAAAAAATTTTAAAAGTATTCCATTGTATCTTCTCAGCATCTTATAGAAAGGAAGACCAGTTATTATCATCCCATTGTGCAGATAAAGGATCATGAGGCAGAAGGAACTTGTGACTTTGCCTGAGTTTTCTAACTAGTTAGCCCAAAGAGATCTTTTAAGTCCAGAAAGCTCTCTGCTGTATCATACTTTCATAACATTTTTATCAGCATTAGGCATCTGATGCTAATATAGGTATATTGCTTTCATGTCTCTAGATAATCAAATTTGAATTCAACCCAAATTAGACTTCATTCAGTGCCCTTGCCATCTGTTAGCTTGTTTGATAGTTTCTGGTATAAAAGATGTCTTTTCCTGAAGGATAAAGAAATAAGCCCAGGATAAAATGGATGCAGTGTCTTGACTTCATTCAGGTTACTTTGAAAATCTCCATTTGCTAGTGTTTAGACCCAATAGCTGAAGGTACATATATGGAAATCTTGGACTTTCTATATCCTCTTTAATATGTCACAATTTTTTTCTTTTATATTAAAAAGAGACATAAAAGGGTTATTTTAGACTAGATTACTTTTTAGATCTGGTTTCAATTTTCTGTGTATAGAGTTTTTCTTAACACTCATTTCCTGGCTTTCCATTATGCCAGTAAGTAGTTGAATCTATACTGTCAGTTTACTTGTTAGTCTGTAGACAACTCTTTCCTAATTTCCAAAAATAGTTAATAACAGACTAGAGATAGTCCTTCAAAAATGAGTACAATGGAAAGAAACCCTTTAGATAACATTTATGTTTTATAGCTGCTATGCGAAGCATTAATGGAGGTGGTAAAGACAAATATTATTTAATAGTTGGTCATGACTTCCTGTTTTTCTTAGGCCATTCTTTCAGTTTTTCACCAGTGGGTTAGTTCTCCACAGTTAAATGTTCTGTCTTGTCAAAACCAGATATTTTCACACATTTCACACATTAGGCTTTAACTGTTTTATAACCCATCATTTTATATTGTTTTATTTCTAAATAGAATATTTTTGTGTGTGTGACATTTTCCTAGCTTTTCTCTTTGGGCAGGAAGGACGGTGTTTTTTTCCCTATGCAGCATTGCCTAGAATTCATAGTTCTTCTAGTTAATGTAAGCATTGTAACTAAGAAAGTAAAGGAAAAGATTAACATAATATTCACCCTGAGAGGAAGTTGCTGGCCTCACAGATAGAAGTCCTGTGGTAACAATACTGAGAGTGACGGTATCATTTTCCCAGAGATACTAGTGACGCTAGACAAGGGAGTGGCCAAGTACAGAGTGGAATTGGATGTGATGAGATCAGAAACTAGAGAAGATAAGTGGCTACCAAAGAGCATAGAAACAGCAGAATTGCATAAAGCTGCGTGGGACTTTGAAATGATTCAGGCCTAGGTTCACGTCCCAGTATACTACTTAAAAGTGGTATAGCATTGGGCAAGGAATTTAATATCTTCAATCTGCCATTTTATTAAAATTAATTAAAATGATGATAGTTACTGCCCCTCAAGATTTTTGTATTGAATTAAAGATGTGTCATACATAGTAGTATTGGAAGCACAGTAAATCGTAGCTATAAAGATAAAAGCAACAGATCTAAGTTGATTGGCAGATACATCGCACAGTTTGCTTAATGTTGGATTTTCTCACCAACTCTATTGAAAGTCTTGAGGAAGAGCCATACTCAGAGCCTTGTCCTTTATTTCATAGTAGCACAGATCCATTTTTAGTCCAACCTATTTCCAGGCCTGCACGAGCTTGGAGCTGAGCAGGAGCACTGTGGAAGTCTTGAAAGAAAAATTGGAAGTCTAGCTGGAAATGGAAAACATGTTTCTCTTGTTGGAAACCCTTTGTCAACCAAAGTCCATAGTTTACATTAGGATTTACTCTTTTCGTTGTGCATTCTATGAGTTTTGACAAATGTGTAATGACAGCTGTGTAATGTATCCACCATTACAATATCATATAGAATAGTGTCTCACTGCCCTAAAATTCCCGTCTGTTCTACCCATTTATTCCTCCCTTCCCCCTTATTCCCGGCACTCCCTTCCCCCTTATTCCTGGCAACCAATGATCTTTTTACTGTCTCAACATTCAGTTGTGCATTTTCCAGAATGCTGTATAGTTGGAATCATAGAGTATTCTGGCCTTTTCAGATTGATTGGCTTCTTTCACTTAATGTGCATCTAAGGTTCTTCTATGTCTTTGTCTTTTCTTGGCTTGGTAACTCATTTTTGTCATTAGATAGTATGTGTTGTATGGGTATACCACAGTTTATCCATTCACTTTGCTTGCTTCAAGTTTTAGCAACTATGAATAAAACCAATAGAAACATTTTTTATTTCATAATTGAGTTTTAATTTGTTGGGTTGAGGATCAGTCCACAGACATATCAATTTATACACAATTCTTAACATACGTACCAAATATCTAAGAAGCTATGTGTTGCAATTCTTTTTTAAAGTTTTTCCAGTGACTTTCCAGCTTAAAATTTGGAGGCTAAGTTTCCTTACGTGGCTATCAATTACTGGCTGTCAAGTATCTTCACATGTTCATAACCTGTTACGTACATCCTACCAATTCACAATTTAATAGCATGTATACTACATACTTAAATTTTTAATCTTTCACAACACATTAACAAAATTATTAGGGAAGCAGGACTGCCGCAACCAAAGATGTTACAGAGTGCACACAATTCTGATAAGGAGAGCCATGATCAAGGAGTATTCTTCTTTGGGAATCAATTCTAAAAACAACTTGAAAATAGAAGTAATTTAAAATGTTTAAAAGATTAAATGCAGGACTGTGGCTCCATATTGCCATTTAGTACACTTTGTATTATAGGATATAAAAACTAACCCCTCATCTATGGAATGTTAAGCTGAAACCCAAGACAGTCAAAGCCTCCCATACTTCAGTATCCCATACTATCTTCTGGTTGTACCAAAAACTAACCAGCAAATGATTTAACTTCTTTTTTAAGAAAAGCGTTTGAACTTAAAATATGGGATGAGATGGGATTCCCTTCTTCTTCAAAATGTGTCTAGAGCTACTGAAAAACTTGCACTTACAAAATAGTTGATAAAAATATTCCTCTGGATTGTACAAGAGGAGAAATAGTGACCACTGATAAGACATGATATAAGATATTAATCAGATTTGGCTTCTTTCTCTCTGGCTTCATCAAAGGCTGGATACGCCGTGGTTTTAGTTTTTTCATTTTCTGCAGGTAAATCTTCTTTAGTTTCTTGATTAGCCACTTTGGCTTATTTTCCCTTTGTTCTCCTTTTCCCTTTTTTTTTTTTTTTCTGGTAAGATTATATATATATATATATATATATATATATATATATAATTGCACTTTAGGTTCTGGGGTACATGTGCAGATCATACAGGATTGTTGCATAGGTACACACATGGCGATGTGATTTGCTGCCTCCAACGCCCCATCACCTATATCTGGCATTTCTCCCCATGTTATCCCTCCCTAACCTCCCTACCCACCACTGTCCGTCCCCTGTTCCTCCCCCAACAGACCCCAGTGTGTGATGCTCCCCTCCCTATGTCCACATGTTCTCATTGTTCAACACACACCTATGAGTGAGAACATGCTGTGTTTGATTTTCTGTTCTTGTGTCAGTTTGCTGAGAATGATGGTTTCCAGATTCATCCATGTCCTTACAAAGGACACAAACTCATCGTTTTTTATGGCTGCATAGTATTCCATCATGTATATGTGCCACATTTTCTTTATCCAGTCTATCATTGATGGGCATTTGGGTTGGTTCCAGGTCTTTACTATTGTAAACAGTGCTGCAGTGAACATAAGTATGCATGCGTCTTTATAATAGAACAGTTTCTAATCTTTGGATATATACCCAGTAATGGGATTGCTGGATCAAATGGAATTTCTATTTCTAGGTCCTTGAGGAAGCACCATACTGTCTTCCACAATGGTTGAACTAATTTACACTCCCACCAACAGTGTAAAAGTGTTCCTATTTCTCCACATCCTCTCCAGCATCTGTTGTCTCCAGATTTTTTAATGATTGCCATTCCCCTTTTTTTTTTTAACTTTTTTGTCTGAAGATTTATCCTTTCCTGCTGCCTTTTTTGGCTTTCTTTCTCTTTCGCAGGAGTAGATTTAGCTGACCACCAGGCCAATCTCCTTGGGCTCTTCTTTCATTGCACCTTTGGCTGAGCTGCCCTTCCTCTTGGGCATCTTGGCAGTAGGGAGGGTATGACCTGTGCCTGCAAGCTGCAGCGCAATGAGAGCCTTTGTGAAGCTGGGCTGCCTGGACACTGCTGCTCCTCCCACCACCCAGGCTGCTCCTATAAACATTTATGTACAGGTTTTGTTTGGACATAAGTTTTCAGCTCTTTTGGGTAAATCCCAAGAAGTATGATTGCTGGATTGTATGGTAAGAGTTATGTTTAATTTTTCAAGAAACTGCCATACTGTCTTCCAAAGCGTCTGTACCATTTTGTATTCCCGACAGCAATGAATAAGAGTTTCTGTTGCTCCACATCCTTGCTATCATTTGGTTTTGTCACTATTGTAGATTTTAGACATTCTGATAGGTGTGTAGTGGTACCTTCCTGTTTTAATTTGTAATTCCCTAATAACATATGATATGGTACATCTTTTTATTTGCTGTCTGTTGTCTTTATCTGTTTCTTCAGATCTTTTGTACATTTTTTACATTTGTTATTCATTATTGTTGAGAGTTAAGAGTTCTTTTTGTATTTTGGATAACAGTCCCTTTTCAGATACGTGTTTTGCAAATATTTTCTGTCTCTATGTGGCTTGTGTTCTCATTTTCTTCACAGTATCTTTTGCAGAACAGAAGTCTTTTATTTTAATGAAGTTCAGCTTACCAGTGCTTTCTGTCAAGGATCATGCCTTTGGTGTCAAATCTGAAAAGTCATCACTAAACCCAATATCATCTAGATTTTCTCCTATGTTATCATTTAGGAGTGTTATTGTTTTATGTTTTACATTGAGGTCTTTGATTCATTGGGAGTTAGTTTCTATGAAGGATATTGTATCTGTATTGAGACTTTTTTTATTTGCATGTCTAGTTGTTTCAGTACCATTTGTGAAAAAGGCTATGCTTTCTCCACTGAATTGCCTTTGTCAGAGATCAATTGACTGTGTTTGTATGGATTTGTTTCTGGGCTATCTATTCTGTTCCACTGATCTGTTTGTCTGTTATTTTACCAGTATCACACTGTCTTGATTACTGTAGCTTTATAGTAGGTGTTGAAGTTGAGTGATGTCAGTCCTCCAATTTGGCTGTTCATCAAAATAGTGTTTCTTCATCCAGGTTGTGCTCTTGATTTTAAAACACAAGAATAAAACTTCATCATTGTATTCTGTTTTGCCTACCTATTCAAGCAATAATATAAATGATTTTTTTAATTTTTACAGCTACTGTTTCCCAGATTTTTATCATCTCTGTGTTTTATTCACTCTTGAGCAATACTGATTTGAACTCCATGGGTCCACTTATATGCAGATTTTCTTCAATAAAAGTTACACCGATGGTGCCTGCTTCTCTTGCCCCCCCACCTCCTCTTCTGCCTCTGCCACTCTTAAGACAGCAAAACCAACACCTACTCTTCTTCCTTCTCCTCAGCCTATTCAACATTAAGACAACGAGGATGAAGACCCTTACAATGATCCACTTTCAATTAAAGCATAAATACATTTTCTCTTATGATTTTTTTTGTTGTTGTTGAGACAGTGTCTGGCTCCGTCACCCAGGCTGGAGTGCAGTGGTGCGATCTCGGTTCACTGCAACCTCTGCCTCTTGGGCTTAAGCCATCCTTCCACGTCAGCCTACTGAGTATCTAGGACTACAGGTGCATGCCACCACACCCGGCTAATTTTTATATTTTTGGTAGAGAGAAGGTTTTGGCATGTTGCCCAAGCTGCTCTCAGACTCCTGAGCTCAAGCAATCTGCCCACCTCAGCCTCCCAAAGATGATTTTCTTAATAACATTTTCCTTTCTCTAGCTTACTTTATTGTAAAAATACAGTATATAGTATGTACAATGTACAAAATATGTGTTAATCAACTGTTTATGTTATGGGTAAGGCTTCTGGTCAGCAGTGGGCTATTAGTAGTTAGGTTTTAGGGGAGTCAAAAGTTATATGCAGATTTTTTTATTACATGGGTGGTCAGCATTCCTAACCCATATTGTTCAAGGATCTGAGAACTAGTCTATTGCTAAATTGCAGAAAGCACAATTGAGCAATATCCCACAAATCCAGGCAGAAAACATGATACTTTTTGAACTTAGAGGATATAAATAGCTAAATGTGAAACTGCATGAAAAAGGGCACAGCACCCAGTCTTCGATTACAGGCATATTTAACTAGAAGACTGCATTAATATTAAAGCTTAGCTTGATTTGGAACAATACTGGAGTCTAAAATGAATACCAAGTTTGACAAAAAGCAGATGAATCAGATGCACAAAGAGAGGCAGTGTGGTCTAAGTATGACATATAACACAGTTAGGGTTGGAGACTCTACCTCTGCTTCTGTCTTTAAGATGCAATGCTGAATTAGTCATTTATGCCCCGAGCTAAGTGACAGGCAGTATTCCAAGGTGCCTGGCATTCCTTGGAATGTGGCCATGAATATATTAACATAAAAACCGACTCTGAATTAGCTTTTCCCATCTGACATACCAAAAATGATGAAAGGGCATTATTTGTAATATGCTAGAACTTCAAGCAGTACTTTCAACACTAGAAAGAGCCTTTGACTAATCAAAGGGAAGCAGAAAGGATCATTTGTTTATGAGAAAACTGTTATGTCTGGAAATAGGAAAACAGTAGTATAAAGACACAACGGCTTACCAATTTGTACAATAAAAACCAAGGGTTGATATATGTCTTAAAGTTGGAAAGACAGTGAATGGTAAAACCTCTTTTTAAGAATCTCTTCCCTGAAATCAGTAACAGTAATCTTGAGTTGCTTTAACTCAACTTGATGCATTTAGTGTATGGCATGTAAATCTGGGGAGAAATGCTAAAACATTTGCTAGCATCTACATAGTTGATAAAGAGCTTACATCACGGTATAAGTCTATGAAGAAATTTAATTCTACTTTCAGGGGTAGTGACATTTTAAACATAATACATTTTACTCCAGAGGTAAATAGTGGTAAAGTGTGATTCTATGTGTAGTAACTATCTAAAATTGGTTAGAAGAGAAAGTACAGAAAGAAAGAAGAAATTTAACCATTTCACCACCAAGCAGAATGACATGACACATTTGACCCTAATGGAAGATCTTTTAAACATGAAACAATCACCTGCTAACATTAAAGTTTCTATGGAATATCCCCTTTATTCAGTTTTATCTCCTCCTCTAATTTTGTTGTCAGTAGTTCTGAAATGAGTAGATTTTTCAAAATAAACAAAAGCCTTTAGATACTCAATATGGTTTTCGGGCAGGCGTGGTGACTCACGCCTGTAATCCAAGCACTTTGGAGGCCAAGGCGGGCGGATCACCTGAGGTTGGGAGTTCAAGATACTCAATATGGTTTTCAAATTGAGGGGACTTTTAAATTGTAAAATACGAAGCTACTATGCTGTATTCACAGTGCAATCAAACTTACTGTTTTCATTAGAGTGCTTCTTAAACTTTAATATGTTTATAAAGTACCTGGGCATCTTGTAAAAATGTAGATTCTGATTCAGAAGGTCTGGGGCTACAGACCATACACTGAGTAGCGCATTTTAGAATATACAATTGACCCTTGAACAATGTAGGGGTTGGGATGCTGACCACCACCACCCCCGCCCCCCCCCCAGACACACACACACAGTCAGAAATATGCATACAACTTTTGACTCCCCAGAAACCTGACCACTGATAGCCTACTGTTTAGTATAAGCCTTACCAATAACGTAAACAGTTGATTAACACTTATTTTGTATGCTATATGTATGATATACTATATTCTTATAATAAAGTAAGATGGAGAAAAAATGTTATTAAGAAAATCATAAGGAAGAGAATATATTTATTATTCATTAAGTGAAAGTGGATCATCATAAAGGACTTCATCTTCTTTGTCTTCATGTTGAGTAGTCCGAGGAAGAGGAAGAACAAGAGGGGTTGATTTTGCTATCTCAAGGGTGGCAGAGGCAGACGAGGTGGAGCAGATGGAAACGGGCAGGAAAGACAGGCACACTTGATGTAACTTTACAAAAATATATTGTAATTTGTCTGAATTTTTTGCTTTTTTGTTTCTCTAAAAAGGTTTCTATACAGTACGAATCTTTCTTCCCTTGTTTGCTTTAGTTTAGTGCCCGTATCATAGAGAAGAGTCCATGCTGTAAAAGAAGTCAAAAGCAGTCTTGAGTCGTCAGAATCCTTCTGCCAGATAGTCTAATCTCAGTCTGTTTCCTGGCACTGCTTCTTCTACATCTTCATCTGCATTGTCTGGCGCTGGTTTGGAAGCAGTCATCTCCATTGAGTCATCTGTCATAAATTCCTCTTGAATGTCTCCCAAAGCCATATCTCAAAAGCTTTTTATACACACACACCCCACACACCATTTTTGCTATATCCACAGTCTCTTTCATGATTTCTTCAATTGACTCTGTCATAAATCCTGTGAAGTTATGTACAACATGTGGACACCGAGTTTTCCAGAGGAACTTACTGTTTTGGGCTTGATGGCTTTCACAACTTTTTGTGTAACAGTGATGTCATCTTCAACAGTTTAATCCTTCCAGGCTTTCACAGGGTTCTCTCTATCAGAGTTCTCTTTCACAATGTTGGCAGTCCTTTCTACAAAGTACTTTGTATGGTAAGCCTTAAAGGCCCTATGGCCCCCAGATCTAGAGGCTGAATTAGAGACATTGTGTTTGATGGCAAGTAGACCTCTTCATATCTGCAGTGTTGAACTCATGGTATTCTGGGTGGCCAGGGACATTGTCTAATATCAAATGAACTTTAAAAGACAGTCTCTTACTGGCATGGTACTTTCTGACTTCAGGAACAAAGCATTAATGGAACCAATCCGGAAAAAGAGTTCTCATCCCTACCTTCTTGCTGTACAAACAAAAGAGTGACAGCTGGGATTTGTCATTTCTCTTCAAGACTCAGGGATTACTAGCTTTATAGATATGGATAGTCCCAATCATAAATCTGATCACATTTGTGCAAAACAGTTAAGTTAGCCTCTCCCTTCCTCCCTTAAATCCTGGTGCTTCTCTTCCTTACAACTAAATGAAATAAATGTCCTTTGTGGCTTTTTTTTTTTTTTTTTTTTTTTTTTTTTTTTTTCAGAATAAGGCACTTTCATTTGCACTAGAAGCCTGCTCAGGCAGATATCCTTTCTTAATGATTTTCATAATAGCATCTAGGAATTTATATTTGCTGCCTCTTGGTTGGTAGAAGCTGCTTCTCCTGTTATCTTGACATTTTTTAAGCCAAATCTTTTTCTAGAATTGTCAAACCATCCTTTGCTGACATTAAATTCTCTAGCTTTAGCTCCTTCATCTTCCTTTTGCTTTAAGTTGTCATATAATGACTTCACTTTTTCCTTAATAATATTAGTCTATAGGTATACCTTACTTATAGCAGTCCTGCACCCATATAAATGCTGTTTTCAATATGATACAAAAAGGTATTTCTCAAAAAGTGCAAGATTTTCATGCCTGCTAGGATAGCTGCATCAATGGCTCATGAATTTCATTTCCTTTTTTTTTATACTGGTCCTTAGGCTGGATTCATTTATCTTGCAGTGGTGGGCAGTTAGAGCTGCAGACCTCAATCTACAGTACATACCAAGCAATTCAACTTTTTCATAAAGTGTCATGACGTTTCTCTGCTTCTTGGGAGCACCTCCAGCATCACTGGTGGCATTTCATATGGGTCCCATGGTGTTATTTAAGGTTTATAGCATTGCACTAAAAATAAACATGATATGATAAATACATAAGAACCTCAAGAGATCACTTTTTACTGCAATACACAATTTACTGGAGAGATGAACTGTTCATGTGGAGATGATTAGCATCACATGACATTTTAAGCAGATACAACACTTGAGCTCACCTCAGGAGCAACAGGAGGTGGCTACGAAATTATTATAGTAGTATAGTATGCAGTTATTGATATGCTTATGAAGTTATGATTTAATACTACATGTTAACATTTGTTTACATTTCTCTCATATTTAAGGTTTGATGAATTTTAACTTTTTATAATAGATTTGTATAAACTATGATAGTAAATGATAAAATATGCTATCTACATATATTTTATGTATTCATGACATACCTAACTTTTTAATAATTTTTTAATATTTCTAGGCTACATGGTTTGTCTGTGAGTTTTTTCAAGTTGTCACAAATCACTATAAAATTTTCCAATATATTTATTCAAAAAATTCATATATAAGTTAAAAACTGCACAGTTCAAACCCATGTTGTTGAAGGGTCAACTGTAGTCTGAAAGTTGTCTCGGTCTACTTAAATTATTATAAATCATTGCTTTCCTTACACTTAGTCAGAGTTCTTAGTTCCGTAATATGTTTCCTTTTAAATGTTTGGGCTAGGAATTACACTTGGTTTTGATATCCTATTTTCTTGGGTGTCGTCTTGTCTCAGAACACAAGACTCTTATAAAAACCTACTTCTATGCTAGATGCTGTATCAAAATATTATTTAAGGTGGAAAAAAGGTAAAGGTGGAACCAAAAATTTTAAAATAACAGAAATCTACCAAAAATTATTAGACCAAAGTAATAGAAACTTTCAAAACATTATTTAATCATTGTATAGAAACCTCTTGAGGAATATGCTCTTGCTATTTTGGACTTTCAATTATGTCCAAATTAATTAAATTCTGTTTGAATAATAAATAAATTCCACCTCTTGTTTTTAGGCAAGAGCCCAAGGAAAGTAATAAAATGGCCTTTGTTGTGAGGGAGGCTTTTCTGGTAACTACAAATTTTGTTGTTTCTGTTATTGGCTACCCTTCCCTAAGCATTCTTTTGGGTGATATAATTTTAAGCAATATCCATTGCCATGCATCAGAAACAAGCACAAATGTCTCAAAATTCTGTCTTCTAAGCTGTTTTAGTCTGGGCACAGTGGCTCATGCCTGTAATCCCAGCACTATGGGAAACCAAGGTGGGTGGATCGCTTGAGCCCAGGAATTCGAGACCCGCCGGGGCAATGTGACAAAACCTTGTCTCTACAAAAAAAAAAAATTATCTAGGCATGGTGGCACACACCTGTAGTCCCAGCTACTCAGGAGGCTGAGGTGAGAAGATCACCTGACCCTGGGAAGGTCAAGGCTGCAGTGAGTCGTGATTGCCCCACTGTCCTCCAGCCTAGTGACAGAGTGAGACGCTGTCTCTAAATTAATTAATTAATTAAGCTGTCTTAGAAGGTTATATTGTCTTTAATTTTTAAAATATACCAAAAAATTACATTTTACACTTTAACCTCTCAGTTTCTCTAAAAGTAATCATATTTAGGCTGTTACTCAGTGATGTTTTCTTCCAAGTTGATTATTTTTCCTACCATTTGCTATTATCTAGGGGAGAACACTAACAGTTGTTAATGCTCACTGTGCACCAGATAACATGCATGTCTCACAACATCGCTTTTTTCTTTCTTTTTTTTTTTAAAGAAAGAAAGAAAGAAAAAAATGAAGAAGAAGAAAAAGGAAGAGAAAGAGAGAGAGAGAATGGGAGTATTGCTTTCTTGCCCAGGCTAGAATGCTGTTTAGTGATGGGTATTGAAAACCTCTTTTATACCAATAATTATACTTGATGTAGACAGGAAGGAATAAGGGAAGAAAATAACAAACAAGCAGCCAACCAATATTTCATTTAAGCCTATGAAATGCTATGCTATTACTGAGGAGTGATTTACTTCCAATTATGTAGTCACTTTTGGAATAGGTGTGAGGTGGTAATGTATGTTTTGTGTATTTGAAATGGAGAGTTCTGTAAATGTTTATTAAGTTTACTTGTTCCGGGTCTGAGTTCAAGTCCTGAATGTCCTTGTTAATTTTCTGTCTCGTTGATCTATAAAATCGTTAGCTCTTGTTACACTGATCCTTTTGCCATTATATAATGTCCTTCTTTGCCTCTTTTGCTCTTTGTTGCTTTAAAGTCTACTTTATCAGAGGCGAGAATTGCATCTCCTGCTTTTTGTTTATTTGTTTATTTTTACTCTCTGATTGGTTGATAAATCTTCCTCCTTCTCTTTGTTTTGAGTCTTTGTGTATCGTTGCATGTGAGATGGGTCTGGATGCAGCATACCGATGGGTTTTGGCTTTTTATCCAATTAGAATATATATATAGGTTTAATACTGGCATTTGATGCTAGCTGGCTGTTTTGCCCATTAGTTAGTGTAAATTTTTCATTGTGTTAATGCTCTTTGCTTTTTGATATATTTTTGGAAAGGCTGATATTGGTTGTTCCTTTATATGTATAGTGCTTCTTTCAGAAGCTCTTGTAAAGCAGGCCTGGTGGTGGTGAAGTCTCTAAGTACTTGTTTGTTCGCAAAAGATTTAATTTTTCCTTCGATTATAAAGCTTAATTTGGCTGGATAGGAAATTCTGGGTTGAAAGTTCTTTTCTTTAAGGATATTAAATATTGGTCCCCACTCTTTTCTGGCTTGTAGGGTTTCTGCTGAGAGATCTGCTGTAAGTCTGATAGGTTTCCCTTTATGGGTAACCTGACCTTTCTCTCTGGCTGCCCTTAGTATTTTCTCCTTCATTTCAACCCTAATAAATCTGGCGATTATGTGCCTTGGGGTTGGTCTTCTTGAAGAATATCTTTGTGGTGTTCTCTGTATTACCTGGAGTTGAATATTACCCTGCCTTGCCAGGTTGGGAAAGTTTTCCTGAATGATACCCTGAAGAGTATTTTCCAACTTGGATTCATTCTGTTCGTCACATTCAGGTACACCTATCAAACGTAAATTAGGTCTTTTCACATAGTCCCATATTTCCTGGAGACTTTGCTCATTCCTTTTCATCCTTTTTTCTGCATTCTTGTCTTCTCGTTTCATTTCACTGAGCTGGTCCTCGACTTCTGATATCCTTCCTTCTGCTTGATCAATTCGACTGTTTAAACTTGTGCATGCTTCGCGAAGTTCTCGTGTTGTGTTTTTCAGCTCCATCAATTCACTTACATTCTTCTCTAAATTGTCCATTCTTGTTAACATTTCGTCAAACCTTTTTTCAAGGTTCTTAGTTTCTTTGCATTGGGTTAGAACAAGTTCTTTTAATTCACAGAAGTTTCTTATCACCCACCTTTTGAAACCTGCTTCTGTTATTGGAACACACTCGTAATCTATTAAGACTTGTTCCGTTACTGATGAGGAATTGCGATCCCCTGTAGAGGGAGAGGCATTCTGATTTTGAGTATTCTCTACCTTTTTACGCTGGTTTCTTCCCTTCATTATATATTTATCCGTCTGTCGTCTTTGTAATTACCGACTTTCTAACTAGGTCTCTGAGCTGATGTCCAACTTGTTGATTCCCAGCGCCGAAATCTGAGCAATCCACTGCGCCGGCCAAAATAGCAATGTTAAGATTGATGGTGCTTTTCTGTCCGGGAATCTCCGGACTCTGCACCAAGAACTGGCACGCTAAGGAGCCAGCAAAACCACCATGCCGGCCACAAGAGTCGCCCTGGCGACCCGTGGGGCTCCTCTGCTGGGAATCTCCTGGTCCGTGAGCAACAAATATTCGTCTGAAAGTGTGGCATCCTCTCGTTCTCTGCGCTTTCACTGGGAACTACGAGCCCGAGCTGCTAGTGATCAGCCATCTTGGATCTCTCTCCACATCCCTTTTTTCTCCAAAGTCCATGTTTTATATATGCCTTGCTGTCTCCCTACCTAATCAGCTGCTCAGTTTTCAGTGCTTTTGACAAATCAGAAACCAATGTCTCCCACTAAATTTAGAGAGATTTGGGGTATTTCCTACCATTAGAATACATTTGAAATTATGGTGATCCAAGATAGCATAAAATAGAAGAGTGGTAAGTATGAGGAGCTAAGAAAACTAATGACTTCTAAGATTTCTTTCACATTCAAAAAAGAGTACCTAGTAGGATTTTGAGACCTACCAATAGTTGATTATATACCTTTCTCTCCAATGCTAACATTTGAGGAAAATCAGAGCATGGCAACCTGTCACGCAGGATTGCCATTTGCACCATTTTATTCCTTCAGCTAGCAGTGCTTAGGCTTTCACTGACTGACAGACAAATTGAGGAGGAAGGGAGTTGGATCAAGAGCCTCATTTGATCTGTCCCTCACCCATTGTCCATTTAACAAGTAACCTTGATGAGTTTTTGTAAGATCTTCTCTTTAGTAGAAACACTGTAAACCCAATATTTAGCTGGCTCTTGCTGACGAAGGTTAAACAGATTAAATAGGGATAGCAAGGCTCACCAGCTTCTTAGCATGAAATATCAAGTGATCTAGAGGGAGACATAAGAGTGATGGCATTGCCACTGCAGGTAATTGCAAGAGACACTTGTGAGTATTGCACAATGAATCTGCACCTTCCGTGGGCACTCATTTAAGGGGAGGCTTTTTCAGGATGGAGCGTCAGCAACACATGTCTAATAGGTGCATTCATTTTAATATGCTCATTCATTGAATAGGGCTGATTAATTAGTACATGTCACCATCTGGTACTTAGTGAGACTATTCATTTTTAAAATGTTGAAATTGCAGGGAATGGTGCATACCAATTAAAACCCTTTTAACTGAATTGTTTTGGTATAAAGTATACATGTAGGAGGACTTCATTGGAATTCAGCATGCATCTAAGGTTACACACATCAGCCTGAAGTCAATTAGAACAAAGGAAGTCAAGAGAGGGGAAAATGAAAGAAGAGCTGTCCTTTTTCTGAATGTGTCTGCTCAGGTATTATGCTTTCTCTCTGTTTTCCTATTCTTCCTCTCACTTGTCTTGATTATCCTCCTACATTTTATTTATTTTGGGTTCCTTTCTTTTTCTCTCACCTTCTATTTTTTATCTTTTGTTATTGCTCCCCACTTCCTCATCTCCTCCCCACCTCATCATTTTCCAGTCACTGGTTAAGAAAGGAGAGTTGGATTAATAACTTTAATGATACAGTAAAATTTTAGCTCTCTGTGTTCCTTTGAAAGAATGAGTTCTAGTTGGCCAAAGTTTCTGGATAACTGTGGGTTTGAGCTCTTTAAGCATTAAAATATTTTTAGTTTGAATAATCATTTGGTGCTTATGTGACCTAAATTGTTTTTAAAATGCATACTAAGATTTAGAGTGCTTTTTTCCCTGTCTTTATTTTTGTAATTCTAAAAGAGTATTTTATAATTAAATAAACTTATAATAAATAAGTTGTATGAAAATCTTTCCAAAATACATTTCACATTTTTAGTTGTTTTCTTCCCTTAAACACAGAACACTGAACATAATTTAACATTTTCTTGATGTCTTGCTATAATTGGTGTCAACATTAATTACAGTGCTATTCTAAAATATGGTTATGCCCTTAAGGGATGTAGGGCTATTTGCCCACATAGAAAAGGTTTTTCAGTTCTTAAGTTTGGTTCTGTATTTTTCTTTCTCCCCCTAGAACTGTCAGGTAGTCACTTGTCACTTGCCACTTCTGTCTGAATGCTGCTGTCTCCTTCTAAATTATTTTGGTCTATGAAACCAGATAGCAGCGCATCATTTATTCATCTGTTCAAGAAACATACGGTGCCAAACTGAATAAGATATATCTTCTGCATTCAAGGAGCTAAGATTAGTGGGGATGGGAGGGTGGGGTAAGGTATGCAAATGCCATACGATGGGAATTTTGGAAAGGGAGCAGTTAATTCTAAGAGGAGCATGTGAGACTTCACAGGGGAATTAAAATTTGACTGGGGGATCAAAAGATCTCTAGGATTTTGAACAATTGTTATATGAGTGGACACGGAGGAGATAGTGGCTGCTTTAAAAAATGGTAAATCAGTAGCAGATCACAAAGAGCATTAAATTTCATTCTAAGGAGTTTAAATGTGTTATATAGGCAACTGATAACTATTAATAGTTTTATGAAGAGTTAAAGTAGTAGGGAGCTGTATTTTAGAGGAATTAGGACACAAAATATTCTATCTCAGTATTTCAGACAAAGAGCAGTGAAAATCCAGGACTCCAGTTGTAGCTAGATGGGTCAAAGGGAGAGAAGAGATTAGGAAAGACAAAACCTGGCAATTAATTAGGTGTAAGAGAAGGACCAAGAGGAGTCAAGAGTTGACCCAGTCTGAATGTCTGCCAGTGTTTTTATACCATTAATTGTTATGGTACCTAGAAAAAGGTTGAGCATACTGTGTTCTGGAGGAAAGATATAATTAGTTCTGTTTGGAAAGGTCTAGTAGGCAGCTAAAGTCTGGAGCTTCAGAGGACAGGAGCAAGAGGTATAATTCTGAAACATGTTATAAAATATATGTTTTATGGCATAACTCTGGAAAGTTATTCTACTCTTAAATATTTGGGGATGGACAAGATCACAGAAGAGATGGCTAGAGAGTCTTGTTATTTTATTTTATTTTATTTTATTTTATTTTATTTTATTTTATTTTATTTTATTTTATTTTATTTTGAGATAGAGTCTCACTCTGCGACCCAGGCCTGGAACGCAGTGGCGTAATCTCTGCTCACTGCAACCTCCGCCTCCCAGTTTTAAGCAATTCTCCTGCCTCAGCCTCCCAAGTAGCTGGGATTACAAGCATGCGCCACTATGCCCGGCTAATTGTTTGGATTTTTACAAACAATTTACCATGTTAGCCAGGCTGGTCTCGAACTCCCGATCTCAATTGATCCACCTGCCTTGGCCTCCCAAAGTGCTGGGATTACAGGCGTGAGCCACTGCACCCGCCCGAGAGTCTTTTTAAAAGGGTAATTTTGGAAAGGACATTTGGGTACCTTTTTTAAAAGAGCAGTGGACACATATCTCCACTCAAATTAACATTAGAGTCTCATTTGGTTCATAGTAAAGTGGATAGGGGATGTACAAATAAGGCAGCCTGAGAGAGACAGCTATAATTCATTAAATTATAAGTAGAGCATTCACCTTCATTTCTGTACAAACAAGATCAATAAAGCTAATTTAAGCTAATCAAATTAAATTTGTGTGTAAAATGAGTCTATAAATGAAACTATAAAAGGTGCTTTCCTACTGTGTCTAGTTTTCAGCTGTACCCTGAATAGGTAATCTTGCCAGATAACTATATCCATAGAGAAGAGGTGTTTCTTATTATATGTGAGAATTATTTTTGTTTGAGGTTATTAAAGGTCTCTGACTCCAACTTCATTTGTCTCATTGTTAAATTTGTTCGAATAATTCAAAGTGGTATTTTAACCCAAATTTTCATTTATATAATGTTCTGAACAGATTGTAAATTTGGGGAAAGACTTTAAAGATACTCATGTTACCAAACAGCATGTTCATTCTGTGAAATAATTCTGTGTGTCTGTGTGTATACACTTTGATCTGTGTACAGAAAAAAGGCACAGAAGAGTATGTAGTAAAATTTGGGGGTTTGTTCATTCACTTTTAGCATATTTTTGTTTTCTGATTACTTGTATAATGTAAAGAATTTTTTTTTTTTCATTTAAAAAAGAGATGAGGACCCTGTGGCCTAGAGAATTTAAATAAGTTGTATATTTTTACATATCTAATTAGTAATGGCCTTGAGTGTTGTTCATTTGTGCCTCTCAGGTTCTCCTAGTTGGTGAGTTGTTATGATAGGAATGGAAATACTCCTAGTGCCCCGGAACCCACAAGGGCCTTCTCTGGTCTAGTGTCATACTAGTTGAACCAACTACATTCCCTTTCACCTTGCCTCCTGTCAATATATTATTTCCATTTCCACCTGAATTCTTAAAGCACAAGCAGTATCCCATTACCTTATTGCTCAGCGACTCCTTCCTGTTAGAATCTGACAGCATCTCTTGAAACTGATGCGAAACACAAGTCCGAGATGGAATGCTAAAGTTTCCTTGCAAGTCACTTGCTCAGAACTTGGAGTATGTTTTTCCTGTAGAAACAGTAAGTCTTAAATAGGTTTACAAGCCAGATAAAACTTTTAATTAAATCATCCATGATAATTGAAGTCTAACCTAAGCATAGTTAACAGTGTTTCCATAGAAATAACTTCCCAGGTACCCAATTGGTGTATGTCAAGATGGGGTATGGATTTGTATGGAGGGAATTAGAGGGATCATACCCCTTCCTGGCCTCTGCTGGATGTATTTAATAAAGGAGAAAAGAACTAATATTTATGGAGTACTTTAAGAAGAGATCTTTATCCAAAGTTGTTTTTGTATATTTAAATGCTTAGCTTTATTTTTTGTACAGTGCAGCATA
Organism: Aotus nancymaae; assembly: GCF_030222135.1. Lineage (NCBI taxonomy): Eukaryota > Metazoa > Chordata > Mammalia > Primates > Aotidae > Aotus > Aotus nancymaae. The sequence goes on from NW_026988414.1 coordinate 74,893,351, forward strand.
CTCATATTTGTGTATAATCTTATTGATCAGATGTTTAAAATTACTTTAAATACTTCATTAAAATAATTATTTTATTATAAGAAAAAAATTTTTAAAAAGAACTAATATTTATTAAGTGCTTACTATGAATCAGCCTTCGAGTTAGGCACTTTATATATTTTATCTTAAGTCATTTTCACAAGAGCTTTGTTAACAGTAGCTAGTTATTATACTCCTTTAACAGATGCTTAGCAAATTAGTAATATGAATAAGATCACAAGAGGAATGCTTACCTGACATAAGAGAATATTGTTTTTAAGCACTACTTTTCAAACTTTAGTAATTTATAGACCTCTTTTTAACTGGGAAAAAAAAAACTGCACTCTGTTAGTGTTGATGTACATTATTATAATTTTACTTAAATACAAAAAACATAAAATTAGGTATAAATTCTTTATGCTTACATTATCATTTAGCTATAAAACAAATTTAAAAGTTAAGTACCAAAAAGCCCTGCAAAATTAATGAAATGCAAATTAACAACAATTGAATATAATAGATGAAGTTTTTTTTTTGTTTTTTTTTTTGAGACGGAGTTTCGCTCTTGTTACCCAGGCTGGAGTGCAATGGTGTGATCTCGGCTCACCGCAACCTCTGCCTCCTGGGTTCAGGCAATTCTCCTGCCTTAGCCTCCTGAGTAGCTGAGACTACAGGCACGCACCACCATGCCCAGCTAATTTTTTGTATTTTTAGTAGAGATGGGGTTTCACCATGTTGACCAGGATGGTCTCGATCTCTTGACCTCGTGATCCACCCGCCTTGGCCTCCCAAAGTGCTGGCATTACAGGCGTGAGCCACCGTGCCCGGCCACAATAGATGAAGTTTTGCTAAAATTAAATTGCTGCTTACTATGTGGGTAAGGAGCTGCCAACCACTCTAGTTTCCTTTGCAGCTTTCATTACCATTGCTCTCTTCTTATGCCACATTTCTTTCTAGGGTATTGAAAATTCAGGATTGGTACAATACACAGTGGTTGCACCATGATGTCATTTTGGTTTCTACTTGGTAGAACTGCATAATCTATATTTTAAGTGAGGCTCTTTCTTTCCTCATTATTCCTTACAGTTAAAGTAGTGTGCTTGGTACCAGCTCAAATCAGAAACATAAAGGTATTTGTAGACCTGGAAATTGTATTGCTGTGCTTAGTTAATATGGCCATTGCAATGATCCTGCCTGTGTTTACATTAGTTTATTTTAGACATAAACTTTGCTTTCAGTTTAATATTTAGCTCTTTTGGAGAACTTACAGACCTTTGAAAATGCATCCTGGATTCCAGTGTGAGAAATATTCTTTTACTGCATTTTAAGTTATTATGAATTTACAACCATTATAAAAATAATTCCAACTTACTTATTAGAACAGATCCAAATACCTCCACTAGGAAAGACTAGTTTATTATGGTATTTCCTCAAAAGCAGTAAATCTATATTTCTTCAAAGTATTATGTAATTCAGACTTTTACTAATTTAGAAGTACTTTTTGCGTTTAAAAGTCTAAACTATAAATGTTTTACAGTATGTATTGTTCACTCTTTTCTATAGCTGGGAAAGGTAAAATTTTGTTTAACTGGAAAAATAATACCTCTTGCCAAAGGTAAAGTAACACAAGACAATAAAGCCTCCAAAAATTGGTGAAGAGTGGTAGCAAATGACATGGCTCACTCTGACTATGTGGCTATAAACATTCAAGAGGGATTTTTCTCAGAATGATTAACTGTTTTCTTATTTCTCTTTCCTTCCCAATTTCCTTCCCCACCCCTATTTGAATATTGCTCTGCCCTTATTTAGTCTCTTTCTTATTCCCTTTCTATCTTCTCACATCTCAAATCAGCTGTAATTCCCTAATTTAGCCTACAGTCCAGCTTTCTTCACTTGGCAGTTGGCTCTAAGATTGGGGGCAGTGGAGAGAAGGACCCGAGCAAGGTGACTTATAGCAGCATCTCACCAGCTCACTCTCAACCAGCCACTTCTGTAGCCCCTCCAAATCAGAGTGGTTCCTGACTTGGAGAGCTGGATGAAAGATCATGCTTAATTCGCCTTGTAAGATTACTTCCTCAACACTCTGAAACACAAAAAACACAACTTTGGGACAGCCTACTAGCCAAGTTTATGCCTGTGTGTTTACTTCTGGCATATTCTGCAGTGAGCACCTGGACTGACCATCTTAGAGCTGAGGAGGGGAAGATGTGAGTGTACACGTCTTCATTCATGGTGGAATTCCATGAATGAACAGCAATGCTGCTGCTGCTGCTGCTGCTGCTTTGTGGACTCTCTTTCAGAGAGTCCATGTTTATGTTTAAAGCAGCCTCCAGATGCTATGAAGCTATACCATTTATGCATGCATACGTGCATGCTTGCATTTATCCTGGCTCTGCAGTTTACTCGCTGTGTGACCTTGAGCAAGTCTGTTTCTTCATCAGTAAAGTAGGACAAATAATAGTATGTATATCGTAGACTTTTGTGAGCACTATGGGTTTTTGTTTGTTTGTTTTGTTTTGTTTTGTTTTTTTGAGATATAGTCTCTCTCTGTTGCCCAGACTGGAGTACAGTGGTGTGATCTTGGCTCACTGCAACCTCCCCCTCCTGGGTTCAAGCGATTCTCCTGTCTCAGCTTCCTGAGTAGCTAGGACTATAGGCATATGCCACTACACCTGGATAATTTTTGTATTTTTAGTACAGACAGGGTTTCACCATGTTGGCCAGGCTGGTCTCAGGTGATCTACCCACCTTGGCCTCCCAAAGTGTTGGGATTACAGGCCACTGTACCTGGCTGAATTGTGAGTTTTTCTGGGTAAAGTGCTTCAAACAGTGCCTAATACAAGTAGTAAATGCTAACTAGAATTATTCTTACTCAGCAAGCATTTATTTAGTATCTAATGTATTCCAAACAATTCAAGAGCTATAGAAATAAGAAGGACTTAGCCCTGCCTTCTGGGGACTTATATAATTACAATACAATGTGGTATAATTGAGACATAGGCAAAGCTTCATCACAGAGGTTAAGATTTAAACTGGATCTTGAAGGGTAAATAGGGTCTCACCAAATGGAACAGCATTAGAGGAAATGCATTCCAAACAGAAAAAAAGCTCATGAATAAAATAAAACTATAAAAGTCTATAGAGTTTTGGCTGTTATTAGATAATATTTGAACCACTTCTCCGATGTATACCTTCTTAAATAGGGGTCTAAAGTGGGTTCAGGGAACATTTTGGAACTTCTAATCTTAGAACTGGTTGTTACCAAGTTTATCCTAATTGGTATAATAATTAGTAGTAGTAGTAGTAATAGTAGTTAACTCTGATTCATCAAAGAGTTTGAACTTAAAAATGAGTTGGAACAGAGCAGTGCTGCTTTGCAGGGGTTCATTTGTTGTTAGATGATTCTTACCCTGAGATGACTACCATGTGACAGGAACAGTGAATTGTTGGAAAAACTGTTGTGGTTAGAACAATTGGAACTGGATGGGCTTCTGGAGAGTTAAGTTTCCAAAATTAAGCAGATTTTACTTTGGTTTTCTTCTTTAGATGGGGGAATCTCATGTTCTTGTGATAGCAAGGAACAACAATTTATTTTTTTGGTCAGATCTCAAATTAAGAAAGTCCCTTTTACTCATGAAATTTCCATTTGTGTGCCAAATTAAAGCTGTGTTTTATCTTCTGCAAAACTTCTTCCTGCAGCTTTGCTTTCACTTCCTCTCCCCACCCTTTTAGTCATCTACTGAAGGGTTTGGCAGCTGGTTGAGGTGTCAGGTCAGCATTTTTCACTGTGGAAGAAGGAAAGGTTGGGAACAGTGACGTGGGTATGCTTGTCACATTTTCCTTTCCTTTTTTTATAGGTGACCCACATGTTCTATAACAAAAGCCTAGTGAGAACCTTGACTTGTAAACCGTCTCCTAGCATCCTGGAGATGGACTAATACGTGAGATGACGTATAGGCAATAGTTCCTCACTGAGAGTATCCTTAAAAGCCCACGTACAGCAGTGAGGATTCTTGACTATGCCTCCATGGCAGTGTGACAGATTTTATGGAGAGAGATGATGGCCTTCGGGAGTCACAGAATTAGAGAAGGAGCTTAGCAGTTCATTCTCCATCCTCCTTTATTATTAACAGATTCTCCTTGGGTGCCTTTAGGAAAGGCAGTATATATGGTGTTTAATCTACCACCTACACACTTTCCTTTTCTTCACTAATGGAAATTGGATCCAGCTTGAGAGCTCCAGCTCTTTCTGCTGGACAGTTTATTTCAAGATTGAAATCCTGTGTGGATTTGTTTGTTGTGTTTTTTTTTGTATTTTTGTGGGGTGTTTTTGGTATCAAATCTGCTTGAAACTGTTGGACTAGAAGCAAACTCATTATTGTCATTGTATGGCAGTAGAGAGAGTAAAAAACAGTAATAGTTTCTTAAAAAGCTGTCATGACTTGAAGTGAAATAGGCCACTCTTGAATAGCTTCATCTATAGCCTGAAGGGCTTTGGTACTGAAAACTGTCAAATATGAATCATGGAATCCTGGCTACCTCCTAGGGGCAGCTTCAGCCATTAAACTCTCCCATAGACTATTTCATCTAGAAGATTTGCTTTGAGATTATAAGGAATGTGGAGGTAAATGAGCTTTTCTTATCAAACATTCCATTTGGGTACTCTGTATCAGACCTGTTCTGGCAAATAAATAGAAGACACCAGGATAGACTGTTTTATTTCCTTGTGTAAGTGCCTCAGGAGACACATTTCTTATTTCTCAAGCATAACTTTGGAGACTAGAGGTTCCCATTTGGGGAGTGTTGGTGTTGAGCAGGGAAAGCTGCTGGTTATTAATCGCCATTGAAGTCATTTCTCAAAGGCCATAAAACCCAAGGATTGCTCTTTGGACAGACCTGCATCTGGTACAGCTTCCCCCTCTATGAGACTATTGTAGGTTAAAATAGTTTTGACAGTGTCTTTAAGTGCACCTCTTTGTCTCCAAACATAATTAGTGTTTAAAATGAAGCCCTCGTAGTTAAGGTTTTGTGGCTTAGACAGCAGCTCCATCTGGTGCTGGCTAAAGGTGTTTGCTTGGTTCATCTCTTGGTTTTACAGCAGATGAATACAGATGGACGCAAACTTGTAAACGAATGTCATATGCAAGATGGGCTTCTAGTGCACACAACACTGACATAAGCAAACAGTGTTCCCGGTGAGTCTCCTTTGGCTATTCCGTTGATAAGTCATAGGTGCTAATCAACTTAGCCGTCTTTTGACTGAATTAACTTCCTTTTACTCAAAGTGGGGAATTATTTTGACTATTATCTACTGGTCTTTGAAAAAGCAAATATATTGTACTACTTACAAAGGGAAAGCTTAATCCCACTCTCATCAGAGGTCTGTTTAGCTTGGTTAACAAGATATTATGCCAAGATGCCTTATTCTTTTTTGCATTCAGTGATGCATAGTGCTAAGTACACAGGGAATTTTTCCATTTAAATTCTTGGTGACTGACAGGAACTGCCCTCAAACTGTTAATAGAAGTTACTTCTGAATAATAGGTTTACATATGGTTTCTATTTTCTTTATGCTTTTCTGAGTTTCCACAGTAAGCATATAAAACAAAAGAAAAAAATATCTACCAAAAAATGTAAAAACAAAACATATTGTAGGTAGCTGTAGCCTTGAGTCCCAGCTCTGGGTCTTTCTCATTTACTATGTGTCTTTAGTAAAGTCACTTTCTCTTCTGGGCTTCGGTTCTCTTGTCCATAAAACACAATTGAACTAGGAACCTGCACAGTGTTAACATTCTAAGTATTGTGTTTCTTCCTGCTTTCCTGTGTTTTCAGCTTCTCACCCTGGCCTATATCTTTCCCCAATATTATCATTCAACATTATCTAGATTCTTCCATCTTAAAATAAGGAAATCCTTTCTGGACCCCTGTCCTCCTACCTCCTTCTTGCTTCTCCTTCCTGTCTACTCTTCTCTAAAAGCTACCATTGCTCTGTTACCTCACTCTTCAACTCACCGCAGTCTGGTTTCCATCCACCACTGAACAAATAGTTCATGCTAAGGTCACTGATGAGCTCATATTGCCAAATCCAGTGGGCTTGTTTGTAGCCTCTCGGTAGCATTTGAAATAGTTATCATCTTTCTCCTTCATGACATTTCCTCATCTGGCTTCTGTGCCGTCACACCTTGGCTGATAGTTTTCAGTTAGGGAAGAAGAATTGGCCTCTTCTCCCTGGCTCACCCACCAAGGCCACCTCCTCAGCTCACTCTTTATTTTCTTTTTGGCCTAGATATTTCTTTCTTTCTTTCTTTCTTTTTTTTTTTGAGACAGAATTTTGCTCTTGTTGCCCAGGCTGGAGTTCAGTGGTACAATCTCGGCTCACACCGCAACCTCCGCCTCCCGGGTTCAAGCAATTCTCCCACCTTAGCCTCCCTAGTAGCTGGGACTATAGGCATCTGCCACCACTCCCAGCTAATTTTTATATTTTTAGTAGAGACGGGGTTTCACTATGTTGGCCAAGCTGGTCTTGAACTCCTGACCTCATGATCTGCCCACCTCAGCCTCTCAAAGTGCTGGGATTACAGGTATGAGCCACTGCACTCGGCCTGGCCTGGATATTTCTATACTAGTAATTTCTAAGCATATGAGAACCACAGAATTCTCATTCATGTTTCAGACTCCTAAATTCATATACCCTTTTATGTTCAGGCTGACAAAATATGGACTCATAATCTTCCCTTCAAAAGTTGCACCTTCTCCAATGTTGTCATCTCAGTAAATGGCTCCACAAATCATTTGAATACATAAGCCTCAGTACCTCTTACTCTCTTCAAAATCCCATCATTCCTGCATCTTTCTCTGCCTTCCCTGACACCACGTCCTAATCCAGATCCTCATCTGATCTTAGTTTGCCTATGTCAAGTCCTCCTAAGCAGTCTCCCTGCCTCCTATCCTGTTCTCCCACAGTCCATTTTCTACATAGGAGCAGAACTGTCTTTTTAAAGTCAGGTTTATTGAGGGTAAATTTACATGTAGTAAAATTCACCTTTTATAGTGTGTGGTTCTATGAGGTGTTTGTTTTTCAAGGCAGAATCTCGGACTGGGGTGTAGTGATATGATGCAGCCTCGACTCACTGCAACCTCCGCCACCCAGATTCAACCCAGTCTTATGCCTCAGCCTCCCAAATAGCTAAGATTATGAGTGTACACCATCATGCCTGGCCAATTTTTATATTTTGGGTAGAAGCAGGATTTCACCATGTTGTCCAGGCTAGTCTCAAACTCCTGGCCTCAAGCGATCCACCCACCTTGGTCTCCCAAAGTGCTGGGATTACAGGCGTGAGCCACCATGCCTGGCTGGTTCTGTGAGTCTCGACAAATATATGCAGTTGTGTGGCCACTGCCACATGACATTTGGATTGTTTCCAGCTTTTGGCTGTAAACCTTTGTGTATTGGTTTTAGTGTAAACAGAAGTTTTTATTTATCTTGGGTAAATACCTAGGAGTAGGATTGCTGGCTTCCAAGGTAAGTTTATGATTAACTCTATAAGAAACAGCAAAACTGTTTTTCAGAATACCTGAACCATTTACATTCCCACCAGCAATATATGAGAGTTTCAATTGCCTCACATCCTCGATAGCACCAGTCTGTTTTTGTTTTAATTTTTTTTAACCATTCTAATAATCATTGTAGTGGTAGCACATTGTAGTTTTAATTTGCATTTCCATGTGGCTAATTATATTTATACTCTTTCACATGTTTAAATGCAATCCATGTATCTTTGGGCATGGTGGCTTGTGCCTGTAATCCCAACACTTGGGGAAGCCGAGGCAGGTGGGTCTCTTGAGCCCAGGAGTTTGAGACCACCCTGGGCAACATGGAGAAACTCTGTCTCTACAAAAAATAGAAAAATTAGCCAGGCATAGTGGCATGTGCACATAGTCCCAGCTACTCCAGAGGCTGAGGTGAGAAGCTTGATTGAGCCAAGGAGGTTGAGGCTACAGTGAGCTGTGATCATACCACTGCACACCAGACAGGATGACAGAACGAGACCCTGTCTCAAAAAAATAAAAAATAAAAAAATCATATACCTTTGGTTAAGAATCTGCTCAAATCTTTTACCCGTTTTTATTGGGCTTTTCGTTGAGTTTCGAAAGTTCTTTATATACTCTAGATACACAGTCCTTTGTCAGATATGAACTTTTCACAAAATTTCTCCTACTCGGTGGCTTATCTTAATTTTCTTACCATTATTTTATTTTTTCTGCAAATATTTTTAATAAAATTCAAAATATAATTAGGTACAATATTTTATAACAGAGGTTTACTAGTGAAAAGAATGAAATTCCATTTTGGGAAGCATAACATTTTGCTTGATTGGGGTTCAAAGTTAGTACTTCCTCTCATCAAAATTGATTACAAATGTTTATCTATTAAAGCATATCTGTAATGAAATTGTATATATTTTATCTTTGAAAAATGTCATTTCACACAGGTGATAGATGCACCAGTGAAAATTCTGCAATTTGTAGAGTGCCTCAAAGCAGTAAATGTGACATATACAGTCTGTGTGTCACACATGTCATAGCTACTCATCTCTCCATTGTAGCACAGAAGCCACCACAGTCAATGTGTAAACAAATGAGTGTGACCAGTGTTCCAGTGGAGCTTTATTTGTGGGTACTGAATTTAGAATTTCATATAATTTTCACTTGTCACAAAACATTATTCTCCGTTTGATTTTTTTCCAACCACTTAAAAACATAAAAAGCATCCTTAAGCTTGGGATGAGAAAACAGGAATAAGCTACATTTGGCCTCTGGGCTATAATTTGCTTACCTTTCTCCCTTCTTCTGCCCATGATCTATCAGTGTTTCGTAGTTTTGCTCATATAGATTCTAGATTTTACACATATTTTGTAAGACTTATATACCTGAGAATTTTATGGGTTTTGGTCAGAGCTGTCTTTTTTAAAATGCAAATTGGATTATTTTGTTTCCCCTGTTCAAAACCCTTCCGTGGCTTCCCATTGCTCTTAGGATAAACTTTGTAATCTTTAAAAGCCTAAAAGGCCTTGCATGATCTGGCTCCTGCTCTCCTTTTCAGTTTTTTTTTTTTTAAGACAGATCTCACTTTGTCACTCAGGCTGGAGTACTGTGGCATAATCTCGAGTTACTGTAACCTCCGCCTCCCAGGCTCAAACAATCCTCCTGCCTCAGCTTCCCAAGTATCTGGGACTATAGGCATGCACTACCACACCCAGCTAATTTTTATATTTTTTGTAGAGAGAGACTTTTATCATGTTAGCGAGGCTGGTCTTGAACTCCTGGACTCAAGTGATCTTCCCACCTTGGCCTCCTTCTCAAAGTGCTGGAATTACAGGTGTGAGCCACCACACCCAGCCCCGAGGCTTCATTTTCAATGCATTGAGTTTGAGGAGTCTATGAAATGTCTAAAAAGTTCTAGGGTAGGTGGAAGAAGAGGAACCTATAGTGGGCTGGGAAGTGTTAGATAAATTGGTGGATAACAAAAGGAGCAGTATCAAAGGCATTTCTCAGAGGGAAGGTCATAGAATCAATGCAACAGAGACACCAAGCTGAATATTATGTATGGTTTGATAAGCATGCATAAAATTATGGATAAAAGCTCACTTTCCAATATACTGATTGGCTAAAGGTAAATTATGAAGTACCCAAATTAGTTTAGCTCTCAATCTTTTAATTTAAGGAAAAATTTAGGAATAGAGTCAGTATTTTAAAGTCACTAGTGTAAGTCTCATAGTGCCTTTTTCATTCAGTTTTTTTGTCTTCTTCCCCCCTCCCCCCACAGATTGATCATTCTTAGAAGAGCTGCTGTAACACATAGGGGAAGTGAAAACTAACAGATGAAAGTTTTGTCATGCACTGAAAGAAAAGCATTGTCTGTGAAGTTCTATTTTTAAAAATGTCTGCTTGTAACACCTTTACTGAACACGTTTGGAAACCTGGTGAATGCAAGAATTGCTTTAAACCTAAAAGTCTGCACCAGCTACCCCCAGACCCTGAGAAGGCACCCATCACCCATGGCAATGTGAAAATTAACGCCAATCACAGTAACAACCACCGCATCAGGAACACCGGAAATTTCCGGCCTCCTGTGGCTAAGAAACCCACTATAGCTGTGAAACCCACTATGATGGTGGCAGATGGGCAAAGTATATGTGGTGAGCTTAGCATCCAAGAACACTGTGAGAACAAACCTGTCATCATAGGGTGGAACCGAAACAGAGCCGCCTTGAGTCAGAAACCACTTAACAATAATAATGAAGATGATGACGGAATTAGCCATGTTCCTAAGCCTTACGGCAATAATGATAGTGCAAAGAAGATGTCAAATAACAATAATGGACTAACTGAAGTGTTAAAGGAGATAGCAGGCTTGGATACTGCCCCTCAAATTAGAGGAAATGAAGCAAACTCCAGAGAAACATTCTTAGGAAGAATAAATGATTGCTATAAACGATCATTGGAAAGAAAACTTCCACCAAGTTGCATGATAGGTGGGATGAAGGACACTCAGGGCAAGCATGTTATTCTGAGTGGGAGCACAGAAGTGATCAGTAACGAAGGGGGCCGGTTCTGTTACCCAGAGTTTTCCAGTGGCGAGGAGAGTGAAGAGGATGTGCTTTTCAGTAACACGGACGAGGAGCACGAGAGTTGGGATGAAAGTGATGAAGAGCTGTTGGCCATGGAGATTCGCATGAGAGGGCAGCCCCGCTTTGCCAACTTCAGGGCAAATACTTTGTCTCCTGTTCGATTCTTTGTGAACAAAAAATGGAATACCGTCCCCCTGCGAAACAAATCTCTGCAGAGAATCTGTGCTGTGGACTATGATGACAGCTATGATGAAATCCTGAATGGTTATGAGGAAAATTCTGTGGTCTCTTATGGACAAGGAAGCATTCAGAGCATGGTGTCATCTGACTCCACATCACCAGATTCTTCTTTAACGGAAGAATCACGTTCTGAGACAGCCAGTAGTTTATCCCAGAAGATTTTTAATGGGGGAGTATCTCCTGGTAATCCAGGAGATTCTAAGGATAGGAAGGAAATTGAGCCCAGTTATGAAAGTCCTGCTAGTAATAATCAGGATAAAGATTCATCGCAAGCTTCCAAAAGTTCCATAAAAGTTCCAGAGACCCACAAAGCAGTCCTTGCTCTCCGATTAGAAGAGAAGGATGGCAAGATTGCTGTACAAACTGAGAAGGAAGAAAGTAAAGCCTCTACAGATGTTGCTGGACAAGCAGTAACCATAAACCTTGTCCCCACAGAAGAGCAAGCAAAACCCTACCGAGTTGTGAATCTGGAACAGCCATTGTGCAAGCCATATACTGTCGTGGATGTGTCAGCAGCCATGGCCAGCGAGCACCTCGAGGGCCCTGTTAACAGCCCCAAGACAAAAGGCTCATCTTCTACTCCAAACTCGCCAGTGACATCGTCTTCATTGACACCAGGACAAATAAGTGCTCATTTCCAAAAATCCAGTGCAATCCGATACCAGGAAGTATGGACTTCTAGCACCAGTCCACGACAAAAAATACCTAAAGTGGAACTAATTACTAGTGGAACTGGACCAAATGTTCCTCCAAGGAAAAACTGTCACAAATCAGCACCTACTTCTCCCACAGCTACAAACGTTTCCTCCAAAACCATCCCTGTTAAGTCACCTAATTTGTCTGAAATAAAATTTAATAGTTACAACAATGCTGGTATGCCACCATTTCCAATTATCATTCATGACGAGCCAACGTATGCTCGGAGTTCCAAAAATGCTATCAAAGTTCCCATTGTTATCAATCCAAATGCATATGACAATCTAGCCATCTACAAAAGTTTTCTGGGAACAAGTGGAGAACTCTCAGTGAAGGAAAAAACCACAAGTGTAATAAGCCATACTTATGAAGAGATAGAAACTGAAAACAAAGCGTCTGATAACACCACTAGCAAAACCACTGAATGTCTTCAAACTAAAGGGTTTTCAAACAGCACAGAGCGTAAAAGGGGCTCAGTGGCTCAGAAGGTTCAAGAGTTTAACAACTGTCTCAACAGAGGTCAGTCTTCACCACAGAGAAGCTATAGTTCCAGCCACAGCTCCCCAGCAAAGATCCAGAGAACCACTCAAGAGCCTGTGGCCAAAATAGAAGGGACTCAGGAGTCCCAGATGGTGGGCAGCAGCAGCACCAGAGAGAAAGCAAGCACAGTGCTTTCTCAGATTGTGGCTTCAATCCAACCCCCACAGTCTCCTCCAGAAACACCTCAATCTGGCCCTCAAGCTTGCAGTGTGGAAGAGCTTTATGCCATTCCTCCAGATGCTGATGTTGCTAAGAGTACACCAGTCCGGCCCAAATCTCTCTTTACATCTCAGCCTAGTGGTGAGGCTGAAGCACCTCAGACCACAGACAGTCCCACCACCAAAATACAGAAAAACCCATCCACAAAGCCAGTCACCCCCTCTCCCTCCAAATTAGTGACTAGCCCCCAGAGTGAGCCACCACCACCCTTTCCCCCACCACGCTCTACTTCCTCTCCTTACCATGCAAGTAACCTTTTGCAGAAGCATTTCACCAACTGGACCAAGCCAACCAGCCCTACCAGGTCAACAGAAGCTGAATCAGTTTTGCACTCTGAAGGCAGCAGGCGGGCAGCGGATGCAAAGCCTAAGCGCTGGATATCATTTAAAAGCTTCTTCCGCCGTCGGAAAACAGACGAGGAAGATGACAAAGAGAAAGAGCGAGAGAAAGGGAAACTGGTGGGCTTGGATGGCACAGTCATTCACATGCTGCCTCCTCCTCCAGTTCAGCGCCATCACTGGTTCACAGAGGCAAAAGGAGAGTCCAGTGAGAAACCAGCCATTGTCTTCATGTACAGGTGTGACCCTGCTCAAGGCCAGCTCAGTGTGGATCAGAGCAAGGCTGGGGCAGACCAGGCAGCAGTCATGGAGAAGGGTAAAGCAGAGAATGCGTTACCACAGGACTCAGAGAAAAAGAAGAGGAGTCATTCTTCTCCATCACTGATTCCTAAAAAGATTCTCAGGTATGTAAAATAGACTGGCAGAATATGGGAATTTTTTTAACACATTTTTCAGGTGCTAAGTTTTTTATATCTTTTAAGATTGCATAAGAGCCATTTCTGTTTGTAAGTAGCACTCTGTGGCCATCATCTATCTTTATAACTGCATTCCAAGATTAGAATAGTATTAAAGTGATCTTATTGCACTGAACAAGGTTTATAGCCCTGGATCTTTGGCTTAAGTAGCCTGCTGCACTGGACTTTAGCATAGAAAAGCAAATCCAAAGAAATAGCAGTAAATAGTATGTTGTTTTGAAATGTGATGGTAATGTGAGGAAGAAACAGGACCAAATGAGTAAGTGGTGGTGCTGTTCTTCCCCTCACTGTAAATGAAATAAAACTCTTCCAGCAATTCTTTTTGTTTTTTATGAAGGTATTATCTCTATATGCATTAGTTATTTTAAGGGAATGTTTGTTTTTTTATTGCTATCTCTTTCTGTCCTCCTTCCAAGTGTTGTGAAAAAAATGGAGGGTGGTAAGCAAGCAATTTATAGTTATTTAGCATGTGGGTGAAATAGAAGAAGTTGGGTATTAAGTGTGAGACCCAATAGTATACTCCTCAGTTCAGCTAGCCAGATTGCATACCCAAATCAGTTCTTTAGGCATTCATTTTATTTAATACCTTAATAACTATTGATTGATCACCTATTCTGTGGTAGGTATATAATAAATATTTATCTCAAATCCTTATAAATTTGCTATATTCTTCAGATGAGGAAATTGAAAACCAGAGAAGTTAAGAGTTGGACAGAGTCACAAAGCTAGTACTGCCAGAGCTGGAATTCAAACTTTAATCTGTCTCATTCTAAAGCATGTAATCTCCTTATAATGTTGCATTCTTAACAAACACAAGATCTCAAATAAAATTGTTATAATCTTACTTGTAATCATTCACATAAACACATATGTTTAGGAAGCCTAACTTTTTCTTTCTTATTTATATTGTAAACAAAATTAATTAACTGTCAATAAAAATAACAAACTTTTATCCCAAGCTTATGACAAATAGAATGATTTCCCTATACTTCCTGTCTTTTTTATTCATTTACCCTGAGTACTCCATTCATCTGATTCTGAGTCCTTCTCCCTCCTGACTTAAAGTAAACCTCTATCTGGCCTGGCCTTCTTTCTTACAAAGATAGCAAACTCTGATGGGTGGGGCAGATTTACTAGTTTTTCTTTAGAAAGGTATAATAAAAAATGAAGTGAACACTTAATGCTTTTGCTTTTCCTAGCAAAATATTAGTAAGTTTTATATACATTCTTTACTAAAATGAGCTTTTTACATACCTCCAAATTGTTGTCAAAATGCTAACAAGTCCCTGTTTCCCTTAAATCCGTGTAGTAACAAAGCAACTAGGATGGTGGTAATATAGTCCTAGAAAGAACAGTCTTGTCATTGGTAGTTGAATGTTGTATTCCATAGTAATGTATTTAATGACAGAATGTACTCCAGTAGTAATAAAATACATGTATTTCAGGGCCAGGTGCAGTGGCTCATGCCTGTAATCCCAGCACTTTGGGAAGCTAAGGCAGTTGGATCACCTGAGGTCAGAAGTTTGAGACCAGCCTGGCCAACATGGTGAAACCATGTCTCTACTAAAAATACAAAATTAGCTGGGCATGGTGGCAGGCGCCTGTAATCCCAGCTACTTGGGAGATTGAGGCAGGAGAATCACTTATACCCAGGAGGCAGAAGTTGCAGTGAGCCAAATAGTACCATTGCACTCCAGCATGGGCAAAAAGAGTGAAACTCCGTCTCAAAAAAAACATGTATTTCAGGTGACTGTGTTATTTAGAAAAGAGGCAATTTAAATAGCACATGGTTGGAGTTACCTAGGAGGGAATGGTAGATAGTTTTACATGGCTTCACTCCTGATTAAGTACCACTGTGGTGTATTTTTCCACATCTGAGAAGGCACAGTCAAGAAATGATTTGGCTTCTTTCTGTGGAATGAGACTCTCTTTTGGCTGCATGCCACAGTATATAGGCTTGAGGGCAGCCCAGGCCCTGGGCTTGGCAGACCCCTTACTATACGGCTTTTATTTTCACAGTTAGGTTATACATAGGCCAGTCATGTCTTCCAAAATGTATCTGTTTTTTGTAGTAAACATCCATGAATCCAAATAACACAGTTCATTTGCCCATTGGTTCTCAAATTTTACCATGTTCCACAATCATCTAAAGAGCTATTAAAACAGATTGCTGAGCCCCACCTCTGGAGTTTTTGATTCAGTAGGTCTGGGGTGGGTCCTGATAATTTGCACTTCTAACAAGTTCCTAGATGATGCTGATGCTGCTAGTCCTTGGGTCACACTTAGAAATGCTGGTTTTACCACCATTCTAAAGATACATGCTATAGTCTGAGTAAAGCAGTGATTGAGATATTAAGCTTTTCTTTGAGGCGCATTTGAATTTCACATTTCATAATGTCCCAGATTAAGTACAAGAAGAGGTATTCAGTAGCTTTTATTAACTTTCTGAAAAGTTTAAAACATGAATATGCATATTGAAAAAAATATATACCATTTACTCTTTCAGTAATTACCTGATTTACTTGGATACACCATTGGTATTTACTTGAAGCAACTTTGAGAGGGAAAACATTACCATCAAATGTCAACATTTGTGTTTCAGGCTTGATGGCAGTGTGATCATTAAATTACTATCCCACGCCTGGGAGCACACTGCTGAAAGAAATGAAAATACTGTTTTTCTATAAGTAAAAGAATATTTCAAGTCTAAAATGTATGTAAGGAATGAAGAATGAAAAAATACTATGCTAAAAGCTAGACTGCAGGCTCTGAAAAATGAGGAACTTTTTAGAGCCCTTCATTATGGGATTAGATTGTTACTAAGGTCATTTATTTGACTGTTTAGGATATATAAATTGAGTGTCTTAATTGTGCCGTGTATTTGCCGTCAGGCCCTGGAACAAATAGGGGGAAACATTATCCTGAAATAATGGGCTTGGGTTTGACTTCAGCTATCTGTCTGGTCCTTCAATGTACAAGGCTATAAAGATGCCTGTCACATAGAAGTAATTTGAAAATTTCATTAGAAAACATATAAAAAGCTTATCTCAGGGTCTGGCACACACTGGGTGCTTAAAAATGTTAGTAGCCCCTCTACCCTCAATGGGTAAGTGCTAAAACAATGTGCAGAGTGATTAAATCAGCTTAATGCAAACTTCTCAGGAATAAAATCCAAAGCAGATCTTCAAAGACAAATAGGATTTTTTCAGCTGGTTGGGAAAGACGTTGTAGGCCAAAGGAACAATATATGCAAAGTCACAGAGATGAGGTTGATGGCAAACAGAAGCAGGACATGTAGCTAGAAAAGGATAATGAATAATCCAGTGGATCTAAAACATTCAAACTCAGAGGAAAGAATAGAGTGATGGTAACCAGAGGCTCTGGAGTGAGGTGGGGTTGGAGAAAGGAGAGATCTTTGCCAAGGGTACAAAGTTCCAGTTAGAGAGGAGGAGTAAATTTTAAATACCTATTGTACAGCATGGTGACCATAGTTAATAATAACATATTATATATTTCAAAATTGCTTAAAAAGTAGATTTTAAATGTTCTCAGCACACACAAAAAAGATAAATAGGTGAGGTGATAGTGATGTTAATTAACTTTAATCTTTCTACAGCATATATATATATATCACATTGTACCCCATAAATATATACAATTATTATTTGTCAATTTTAAATTTTTAAAAATTAAATTTTAAAAATAGTCCAGTGGTTCTTAAAGTATGGTTCGTGTAAGGTCAAATAGTTATCATGCCAATGTTAATTTTCATAATAATACAAAGACACTTGTCTTTTTCATTGTGTTGACATTTACACTGATGGTACATAAATAATAGTGGTTAAAACTACTTGCATCTTAGCATAAATCAAAGCCATGGTACCTTATTGTACTAGGAGGTTTTTGTTGTTATTGTTGTTTTTAGGTGAGTTTCACTTAATGTCCTTGGTAGACCAGACACAGTGGCTCATGCCTGTAATTCCAGCACTTTGGGAGGCTGAGGCAGGAGAATCACCTGAGCTCAGGAGTACAAGACCAGTCTGGGTAACATAGTGAGACCTTGTCTCTACTAAAAATTTTAAAAAATAGCTGGGCGTGGTCGTGTGTGCCTGTGATTCCAGGTACTCAGGAGGCTGAGGTGGGAGGATTGCTTGAGCTCAGGAGGTTGAAGCTGCAGTCAGCCATAATCATGCCACTGCACTCCAACCTGAGTGACAGAGTGAGACCCTGTAAGAATGCCCTTGGTGATGTAGTAAATTAAATCTCAACCCTGGAGTACCTGTCTTCTTAAAAATTCTGTGTAATTAAATGGGAAGTACACATAGAATACTTCTGCTGTGTAACAAAATACGAAGGTTTTCTCAAAGAAAAATACTTGTGAAATAGTTGAGTTGTGAAGCTGAACTGGCTTCTTCTTTCATGGACTATCTTGAAAGAACAACTGACAGACAAACCGGTTGTTCAAACTTGAGAGTGTTTGGCAGATATTTTCTTAAGAATGAACATAACAAACCTATTACTTCAAGGAAAACAACTATTTGTTGTCAGTGATATAAAATTCAAGTTTTCAAGCAAAAATAAGAATTTTTAAAACTTACATCTGCCACAGTGTTTATCTCAACAGCTAAACATTCTTCTGATGAGATTGGTGGTTGAATTTGTAAACTTTTAAAAGTATTATATAATTAAATATGCAACGTTTGGAGGATCTGCATTAACTCAGTAAATCGGTGATTTCCAAATAACCCAATGCATGATATTACAAAATTATACATGAGTAAAATTCATTCAAACTGCAAAATAATCAGTGACTTTTAATGTAACTGAGTACAAAAAGTTTATTTATATGGTTTCCAATTTCACGTTGCAACTACCCTTTAAGAAACTACCACTTATCAAGTTCTGATATGGTACCAAAGAATGTCTACAGTTATCTAAAAAGCTATTAAAATACTCCTTTTTCTGCTTACAAATCTGAGTGAGACCAGATATTTTTTATATTCTTTAATCAAAATAACATGTCACAGCAGACTGAATGCAGAAGCAAATAAGGAAATTGAGTTGTCTTCTATTAAGCCAGATATTAAAGAGACTTGAAAAAATATTATTTAGGTTAATATTACTGGGTTTATTTCCTTAATTTTTAAATTTTTATTAAATGCTTAAATTATACATAATGTACATAATTATGGTGTACATGGTGATGTTGCAATACATATAATGTGAAGTGAGCAGATCAGGGTAATTAGCATATCCATCATCTCAAACAATTATCATTTCTTCATGCTGGGAACATTCAGTATCCTCCTTCTAGCTATCTGAAACTATATAATAATGTTACTGTAACTGTAGTCATCCTACAGTGCTGTAGAACACTAGATCTTATTTCTCTCATCTAACTGTAATTTTGTGTCCTCTGACAAATCTCTGCCTATCCTTTCCTTCCCCCATCTTCCCAGCCTCTAGTATTCTCTCTTCTACTTTTTACTCCTATGAGATCTACTTTTTTTTTTTTTAAGCTTCCACATATGAGTGAGAACATGTGGTGTTTAACTTTTGTTTCTGGCGTTATTTCACCTAGAATAATGTCCTCCAGTTCCATCCATTTTGCTGCAAAAAAAGATTTGTTGTTTTTTTAAAAAAATTGATTATTTTCAAATTTTCTCAGTTCTAATTTTTCATATGATAGTTGATATAACTTATACAAATAAGAGTCCAGGTGATTCTTAATTTTTAAGATTGTAAAGCAATCCTGAGACCAAAAAGTTTGAGAATTGTGGAGACAGGCTGTAAATGACATAATGTTTGGCTTTTATCTTGTAGATTTTGTAGAGGAAACAGTTTTTAAGCAGGAAAGTAGCATGATTTTTTTAATAAAATATTTTCTTGCAGTAATATTGAAAATAGGCTAGAAGATGGGATACCAGTGGGTCAAATTTTAGTTCAAGAATATGTACCCAGCCATCATTTCTATCTAGCTAATCTGGATTAAGAGAAACTAATTTGATGGGTAGTCTGGTCTGTGAGCAGTTAGGAATTTCTCAGCTATCATTTTTAGAATGATACCTACCTACCTACCGTCTCGGCAACTCTTTGGTGTCTATCACATGGGGGAATACTACTACATAGTGGGAAAAATGCCGGCATTGGAGTCAAAGATTTGAATTCTGACTTACCACTGAGTAGTTGCAACTTTTGACTTAATCTCTCTGAGCTAAAGTTTCTCTACCTATAATACCTACCTTATAGACATATTTTGAGTACTAAATATATAATATCTGTAAAACATCAGCATAATATCTAGCAATAGGAGTTGACTTCATTACAAAATTATGCCTGGGGAACCAGAATTTAGTATCATCCTTGCTTAATATCTTGCCCCCTGAAATCTATTCTGAGAACAGCCGCCTACTCTTTCTTAAATGTAAATCTAGTTATATCCCCACATTCCCCGCACTGAAGAAGGCCCTACATATGTGGCATCTGCCTACATTTTAATTCTAACATTTTGGGTTTAATCTTATCCTCTTATTCATGAACCTCTAGTTATTCTGGCTTCCTTTTCTTCTGAGTGCCTTGTTTATAATACTGTCTTTGCAATCACTTCTACTGGATTACCTTTTAATTGGAACTATCTTAAAATTGGTCCTCTCATTTTTTTTTATTTTAAACTTTTTATGATTGAAAATTTTAAACATATACAAAAGTAGATGGACTAGTATAGTAAACCACCATTTACCACAAAACCGCACTTCAGCAATTCTTAATTTATAACCAATCTTGTTCTGTCTCTGCCCCTATTTCCTTCCCCCCATTATTTTGAAGCAAATTCCAGATATAATTTCATTTGTAAATATCTCAGTATGTGTCTTAAAAGATAAGCCCTTTTTTCCCCCATTATAATTATATACCAAAAAAGCGTTCTTTAAACCCTAATACCTAACCCCTGACTAAACATCAGGTATCAAAAATTTTAAAACTATAAATATTCAGATGAGCCCATTATCTTCATCCCTGTTCTCTCCACAAAGACTCACGTGCAGTTTTCCACTCGATATCTCCACTTCAAATAAGCGTTTCAAATGAAACAGATCCAAAACAGAACTCTTAATTTTTTGCTACAAACTGTTCCATCCAACTCTTCCCTTCTTGGTAAATGGCCCTCCATTCATTCAGTTACTCAAGCCAGAAAACTAGGGGTCATCTTTGATTATTCTCTTCTCCTCACCCGCGACATCCAAAATGTTCGATGATTCAACCTCCAAAATATATTCCAAATCTATCTCCTCTCTAATTTCTGTTTCTACTGCCTTGGTCCAAACTACCATCATCTCTAACCTGTTTTCTAAAGTATTTCCCTGATTGAGCTCTGTGCCTAGTCTCTTGCCCCTGGTAACCTAATCTCTTTAGAACAGCCGAGTACAGTCCTCATTTTACTCCTACCTTCTGGTTTCAATTTCCTTCTTGACAAATACCATTTTTAATGGTTCTTTCAATAAGCCGTGGTGGTAAACACTTGATTATTGACTAAAATCATGGTTATCTTAGTGTTATTTAACCAATAACACTTGGTTATTAGTTAAAACTATAGCCAATGGGCCATAGTTATTTGCATGTCAATTTAGTTTTCAGACATAAATTTTGTGTCCAAATTATGTCCCTGAATGTAACAATACCTCTAAACACAAATTGTCCAGTTTAGATACTTAGTCTCACACTTATGTAAATAATATTTTTTCATACTTGGTTGACAAGATCTATTGCCAATCACACACATGTGCTTAAATCTTCAGTTCAGCTAGGCATGGTAGTGTACTCCTGTAGTTCCAGCTACTTGGAGGCCAAGGCAAGAGGATCACTTGAGCCCAGGAGTTCAAGTTCAGCCTGGGCAACATACATAGCGAGGCTCCCTTCTCACTATCTCTAAAAAATAAATTAAAATTTAATTTAAAAAATATTTTTTCTAGTGAGAAAAATATAATCTACACATTCAGAAAATAAAAGTAACACTCCAACTAAAATTAAGGATATCATTTGCTGCCTAAATGGCCTTTAGCTAACCTTTCTAAATCTACCACCCCTGCATTTCATGCTTCTCATTATCAAAGACCCCCAGCGTGTACGTCTGGGATGTCATTTGTACATCATTTGTACTATGTATGTCATTTCTTTAGGACTTCCAGAATCATGTCAGGAATCCAACTAAGTCTAGCACAGCTGGGATTCTGTCCAAACCCCAACTTCTGGTTTGGACAGGCAGACTGGATTGGACATCCCTTTGCACACTTAGGAACGCTATTTATTTGTATCAGCCTTCCTTTACCCTTCTAAGGCCTTTTGGAGCTTCTCAATGACCTTATGTAACTAAACTGTATTCCTCAATAATCCAGGAGTCAATCCTGGGAGCCCTCTAATCCACTCCAGAGTTCAAGGGTAGAGCCAGGAGTTGGCAAACTATGGCCGATGGGCCAAATCCAGCCTGTCACCTGTTTTTGTAAATGAAGTTATACTGGAAAATAGCCACACTCATCTTTTACATGTGGTCTATGGCTGTTTTTGAGCTACAACAACAGGGTTGAGTAATTGCAGCAGAGACCATACCACCCACAAAACCTAAAATACTTACCATGTGGCCTTTTACAGAGGTTCACTTACCCCTGGACTAAGCCATAATATCAGATTTGTCTGTGGTTGTCAGGCATGCTAGTGACATATAGCTAATTCCAGCCAAATACTAGAAAGGTTTGGTACTCTCTAAAGTAATCTGCCTAGGCCTATTAATATATGTATTGTGTGTATGTGTATGTGTGTGTGTGTGTACAAAGGGTATGGAAAATGAAGATCCTAACACTTCTTAGACTGTAGTAAAATGTCATGTCCTTCTCTGTGGAAAATTGAGTTAGAAGCTTGAATTGTTTTAATGCTTATGCTCCAGTTATATCTTAATTTGCATTCTCTCTTCTTTCTACTAAGAGAATCCTATCAAAGTTGTCTTTTCATACTTAGGACAAAACTGGCCTCAAGATCAAACTTCTGCTTCTCATAAAAAAATAATTGAAAGTAGAAGTTTCAATTATTGAAACTTTTCAATTATTTTCAATAATTGAAAATAGCTGCTCTCTCTCCTGATCACGTGTGATTTTGCTATAAAGAAACTTCTGTACAATCAGCATTTATAAAAATCACATCTACATTTGCTGACTTATTGTTCCTAAGGTTAAGATGAGTTCATAAAATCTTCACTGTTAAATTTTTAAATAATCATGTTTTAGAGAAAACTGATAAATATCTTACTTTATCCTAATCATGGAATGATACAGTATGGTTATGTTTATATGTACCAGAATGGGGTGGTCTTCAGACAGCTTTATGTTTCTTTTCCTTGGGGATGTGATATAATTCCAGAGAAGTAAACTGACTTGCTTACAGTCTCATAATGAATATATTCCAATTTGAGGAGTCAAACAGAATTCCCCACTTGGGTCAGTTTTATTTGCCTGTTCCTGCAATGAATCTGAAGTTAAATACCAGTACTTACATGTAACTCTTATAGTATTTTCACTCCCATTGTCACAACTGTCCAAACAGTTCTGACAGTGCATCCTTCCTATTTTATAGGAAATTGAGAGACACAGAGGTGCATTGACATTCCCAGGGCCACTCTGC
Organism: Aotus nancymaae; assembly: GCF_030222135.1. Lineage (NCBI taxonomy): Eukaryota > Metazoa > Chordata > Mammalia > Primates > Aotidae > Aotus > Aotus nancymaae. The sequence continues at coordinate 74,916,175 of NW_026988414.1, forward strand.
AAGTAGGTAGCAGAGCCAGACTCTGACTTCCAACACTGTTAGGCCCATGTACTCAATATTTATATAGTTATTCACTTCCTTAAAACCACTTTTTGTGACTGACCTGATTAATACATACTCCTGTAAATGTCACTATACCCATTTTACAGATGAATAATGTGAGACATGGACAGAGTAGCACTGGTGACAGAGTTGAAGTTAAATTTGAGTTTCTAATTTCTAGGCCTGCCTTCAGACCTCTAGGCCACAGTTTCAGTTGGTGATTGTTTAACCTGACTGCAATAGAGTATTGATTAGAGTCATCAAGTGATACTTTAAAGTTTAATTCCAGAATAAGCAGTTTATTCAAACGTAGTACCTCTATAATGATGACCTGTTAATAGCAAAACAGAAGGGCTTGCCTAAAAAGAACAAAGTGATAATGGCTATGGCACACTGATCAGCTCCCTACCTCACCCCTAACTTTCATGGAGTGAAATAGCCTCACTAATCAGCCAGTTGGCATTTCTGTGCTGGTGGCCCATGATTACAGCTCTGCTCTGCATATGGGAAGATGTCCTGTTCCTCTGACTTCCTAATGGAGAGAGAATTCCCCAGCCTTGCTTGGTTTCTACATTGGAACCTGCCCCAGTTCTGTTCTCTGTGGTGGTATAGGCAGAATTTCTGCTGGGAGTAGTATGAATCCAGATCTTTGGTGACATTTTCTGGTGCCTTGCTACTATCTGGTTTTATTTAACATCCACTTACTGAGTGCGTGCTGTAATCCTCAGTAACCTACCTGCCATGGGTATTCTGAGAATGAAGAGTCCCTATAGACAGTAAAACATCATGGGTAATCTAGGATTTGAATAGTCTTTGAAGACTGGCTAAGTTTGAAATAGATGGGCTTGTTTGGAGCTGAAGGATTGTGTCTCAGAAAGTTTGAAATAAGGATGAAAGCATATGTTGTAGCCTTATTGTGAAGGGCCTTGTAGACCTGTAAGTAGAATCTGGATGGCCACAAGACTCTATGGATGATGTGGGAATACAGGAACAAAAGAGGCATTTCAGGAAGAGTTCCCTGGAGGGCTGGGTAAGAAAGCTCTGGAAGTCATGGGGCCTGCCCTTCATGCTCATCAATGTCCTTTATTGATAAAATAGCTGAGATATTGCTGCATGTTGGAAGATTTGACTTATTACTGGTGTCACAGTGGTGTCAGAGTGGACTTCATCCAACCAGAGCATCTAACAAAAATCATAAATGTCCTAGTAGGTCAGATCCTCATTTTCTAACATTTTATGAGTGTGCATAATTGTATTCCAAGGAATAAACCTCAGAGGGTTAGAAATGGTCCCAAATTATTACCCCCTCCCTGCTTTTTCATAGTCCATTATGAATTTCTCTTCTATGACTATTTAAATTATTTTATTTCCCCTTTCCTGCTTATATCACTTCTGAGGAATGATGCTCCATTACTTAAAATTTTTCTACTCACTTTTCCTACCTTGCTGCTTGTATACTTATTCCTCTGTTCTTTCTAGAGGAGGAAGGCAGTGAAAAATAGTTTCTCAGAATGTGTTCCTGAGACCAGCTACATCACCTGGAGTGTATAAATGCAGATTCCTGGGCCATACCCCAAAGCTGTTAAATCAGTCCCTAGAGGTGGGAGCTGAGAATCTACAATTTTAACAATCTTCCCAGGTAATGAAAGTTTGATAGACATTGGCATAATATTTTAGAGCATAGACTTTGAAGTCACCCAGACCTGAGTTTGAATCCTGCTTCTGTCACATGTTAGTGTCATCTTGGACAAGTTACTTGAGCTCTGCTTACCAGTTTTCTTATCTAGAGAAGCAGAATCATGTAACTGCTTAAAGGACAAACACTAGAGCTAAGCTACAGGATTTGAATCTCAGCTCCACCAGTTACTAGTGTTACTTAACACAGCTAGTAACTTGATCTCTCTAGGCTATCATTTCTTCATTTATAAAACACAGAAAATAGCCTGCCTAGTAAGGTGTTGTGAGACTTAAAGGGGGACGGGATTTCCTCCCAGGGCACATTAGACAGTGTCTGGTGACTTTTTTGGTTGTCACAACTGGGAAGCGGGATGTAGTTCCAATGTCTGTCCTTTAGCAGGTAGAGGCAAGAAGTGCTGTTATAATCCTGCCATGTGGATAGCCCTCCACATCAAAGAATTTCCTGGCCCAAAATGTCAATAGCCCCACTTCTGATAAACATGGCTTAGAACAGGCACACAATAAGCACTATGAAAGTTTTGGCCACTATTATTATTTGCTGTTATGGGAATAATAAGCCTCACTCAAAGTGTTATTGTTTGAAGATAAATATTTAAGCACAATGCCTAGCATTCGATAAATGTAGAGATAGTGGTGGTAGTGATTGTTAGGAAGCCAAATATCTGGAAACACAATCATTCTATAACTGGAACAGCTTCTATTTAAATACTTTTTTTTTTTGAAATGTAAATAATGACTTTTTTGGTTTGTTTAGGATTTTCAAAAGTAAAATACATCTGTAATTAATACTCTACCTTTCAATAATAGCTGTTTTATTCTTCTAAGTAAAAGTAAAAGCACTTTTACTTCTTCATCTTCGTAATTAAGTATTGATTGTTGGGTTTCTGCAATATGCCAGGCTTGCCTCATGGTAACAGTGTGGTGGAAGGAACATGGACATTAGAATTGGATGGTATCTATTCAGATCCCAACTCTAGCACCACCTTAGTACCCATGTAATTTTAGGCAATTGATTTAGCTTCTTTCAATCTCAGTTTCCTCATCTGTAAAATGAGAATAATTGTATCTACCTCCTGAAGAGTTTTCATGAATTAAGTGGAAAAATGCACAGCTTGTGCAGTACTGAGTAGGTGTGTGCTCTGAGTACTTGTAGATCCCATTCCTGCCCTACATCCATTTCCTCAGTCAGCCTGCAACATTTTTGGAGTTAAGTGTACATAATCATTTCTCAGCATCTCCCTACTCTAACTCAAAGGGCAGAGGGAGATAAGAGGAAAGTGAAAAAAGGTGCACTGACTTACTTCTCCAGTGCTTCCAGGCATTCAGGAAAAACGTCCAGGGCCCCAGAAAAGCTATTTCAAGGGTCGCACACAGTAGCTCACTCCTGTAATCCCATCACTTTGGGAGGCTGAGGTGGGCAGATTACCTGAGGTCAGGAGTTCGCTACCAGCCTGGCCAACATGGCGAAACCCCATCTCTACTAAAAATACAAAATAATTAGCCAGACATTGCAGCAGGTGCCTGTAGTCCCAGCTACTTGGGAGGCTGAGGCAGAAGAATTGCTTGAACCCAGGAAGCGGAGGTTGCAGTGAGCTGAGATCATGCCACCGCACTCTATCCTGGGCCACACAGTGAGATTCTGTCTAAAAAAAAAGGCCGGGCATGGTTACTTTATCCCAACACTTTGGTTTGGGAGGCTGAGGTGAGTGGATCATCTGAGGTCAGGATGTTGACATCAGCCTGACCAACATGGTGAAATCCCATCTCTACTAAAAGTACAAAAATTAGCCAGGTGTGGTGGGCACCTGTAATCCCAGCTACTTGGGAGATTGAGGTAGGAGAATCACTTGAATCCAGGAGGTGGAGAGGTTGTAGTGAGGCGAGATCACACCATTGCACTCCAGCCTGGGTGACAGGAGCAAGGTTTTGTCTCAAAAAAAAGAAGGGCTGTTCCACATCCTTCCTGGGTTGGTCCCCTTGGAAAAGGCTATGGGTATTTTCTTCTAATACCTTGCCTTTTCAGGAAATGCATATCAGTATCTCACCCCATTCTTTAGAAGTGAGTCAAGACCAAAATGGTGGTGCTAAGGAGCTACTTCTGTTATTGAGAATGGCAACTGTATTTTATTGCTCTTTTCCAAAATTAATTGATCTTTTCTGTTAATTTGCACAGATGACATTCTGACTTTGTATTTCATAGGATTTTGAAACTGTAATTTTTCTTAGTATTATGAAGGTGACAGTGATTTACAGAGGCCTGTGCCTTAAAGATGCTTTTAATTTGCTATTTGAGTCTGTTTAAAAAAAAGTGGGTCTGTACAGTTTCAGAAAATTAGAGTTCATTCAAGACCTTGCACATGGCTGCCAGTCTTCCCCATCTCGAGACCTAGCTACTTCATTCACACCAGTAAGAGCTACCTTTGTTTGACCAGACTATGTTAAAAACATTAGCAAGAACTCATCAGATCTCAGATAAAGGTTAATCTCAGTTCAGGATAAGAAGTTTGACGTTTTCAGTTAAAGACTACAGAAGACTTAGCAGAAAATTGGAGATGCTAGATAGTGATCAGTAGACACACACTTTTCTACCTGAGAATGTCAATGATTGGAAAATCAAGTTGATGACCTGGAAACTAAGATAGGATTAAGAAATGTCACATTCGTAGGGGTTCCTAGAGGTAGAGAGAAAAAAAGAAATGGAAATGTTGGGTTTTTTTCTCCCTTTCAATAGATTATAAAGGTCTAGGATTTGATAACTTTGAACTCTCCTTTTCATGTGTTAATGTAGATCCCACATCTGCAAAGGTCCATTATCCCCAGCAACCCCAGAAATACGAATCTCTGGAAACCAGTTACGAAACGATGACATTTTATTTCTAACGTGCTTTCATCTGATTTTTAGGGGTAAAAGGTTTAAAAAGTCACACATTTGCTTATTAGCTGTTGTGGGCAACTAGAGACTTGTGTACCTGCTGAAGAGAGCTAACAAACGGAACTCAGACCATTTGCCCCAAGAGTCAGGTAGTCTCTTAGAAGTCAGATTTCACTTACTGTCCCTTCTGAAGCTGAATGAAGATGGTTGAATTCGAAGATTGGATTGAAATGAAATTCTGGAAATACTTGGATATGTAAAGGCCTTTAACCTGTTCTGATGTGGAATTTGATTTGCCGTTTTAAAAAGTACATTCAGACCTTTAACAGAATTTTTACAAAAATCTGTCTTGAATGAATTTGCTAGGAAAAGTAAAAGGATTATTTCATTTGGTGGTGTAATGATTAATCCCTACCACCTGGGTAAACCAAGTGAGCTTCCCATAGGAGATTGCTTCTGCAGCTTTGATTTATGTATGAATAGGGTGGACTGATGAGATACAGCCTTCCAAAGGATTCGTTTGTATAACAGACAAATCTGTAACAATGTAACTATTTCCTTTGAACACCTTATGTTCATTATGCATGTTCAGAAAATGATTTGTCTTTGTGGAGATTATGACATGGTTTTATAAGTATCAGGTCAGACATGCCAAATCTCAATTAAAAACCGGTCATAAGTGGAAAGTCGGTTGAAGAGTTTGAAGTATAGTCACACATATGTTGTCTTCTGTGTTGTCTGTCTATGAAAGCAGAAGGAGTGCTGAGGGTTCAGGACAAAGAGTAGGCCAAGTTGGAGTTCGACCCAACCTACGGATCAAGAACCTAGGTAACAACACCATAGTTATTAGGGAAATAGGGATGTTTCAACATGAATTTAAATAGCAGAAATATAAAAGTCGTAAATTCCTCTTAGTGGGCTATTTGTCACTTAACAATTCTGTTTTATAATAATGAATATCAAATTGTACTTAGCCTGAAAAAAAAACTAGATACACTAGTCATTATTTGCCAGTTTAAGACATGTGCTAACATATGTGTGTAAGAAATTCTCACAGATTTCTTGTAATTTTTATTCTAAAGAATTTTTTTACCATCTGTCTCATGGATGAAATGGAGGAAATTTTTATTTTCTCTATTAACTCCTTCATGATGCCATCATCAAGTCTGTTCAGAAAATCAAAGTAATAGGGAAACAGCACCCAGGTTCAAATTCCCATTTTATTGTTTTCTCCATCACATTAAACATCTCCCAATGAGATATTTGTAAAGTGTTATTTTAGTATTTGAGAGAGTTTTCTGATTTTATGTCCAAATATGGAACAAATCAATGGTAAAAAATTAAATTTCCCCCTTTTTTTTTTGAGACAGAGTCTCTCTCTGTCACCTGACTGGAGTGCAGTGGTGCCATCTTGGCTCACTTAAGCCTCTGCCTCCCAGGTTCAAGCAGTTCTCCTGCCTTACCCTCCCAAATAGCTGGGACTACAGGTGCCCACCATGCCCAGCTAATTTTTGTATTTTTAGTAGAAAGAGGGTTTCTCCATGTTGGCCAGGCTGGTCTCGAACTCCTGACCTCAGGTGATCCACCTGCCTCAGCCTCCCAAAGTGGTGGGATTATAGGCATGAGCCACCACGCCTGACCTTAAATTCTCTTACTAAGTTAATGTGCCTAATGATAAATTAATGAAAGATTTTTTTTTCTTTCTTTCTGAATGATTTATCTGTTTATGTTATTTATACATCATGACTGAATCAACCTTCTCTGATACTTTTCTCAATGTTTTAATTTTTTAGTCATAGTATGTTATTATATCTAACCTTGAACTCTCAGAACCTCTCCCTTTTCCCCGTCTCTTCATTTTAATCATACAAAGAGCTATTCTTCCTTCAAGCATTAAGACATGACATATCATTGATGTATTTTTAAAATTCTTACTCCTTTTGAAGACTGCTGTCACTGTAAATGCAGATTATAGCATCCATTTGCAAATCCATGTGATTTTACCTTTATCAGCTCTATTTGCGTAGTTCTTTAGAGTTGACTTTAATTGGTGATTTAATATACCAGTGCACTTATATAAAATGTGCTCATAAAAAACAGTCTTTATCTTGAATATAGTCTGTGCTGCCTAAGTCCGCAAAGAGTTAATAAAACTAGCTTTCACTTTGCTTGGCTCCCCAAAGGTAATTTGGCACATTTCCCAGACCAAACCAGTAAGGTAAGGGTCAAGGTGCAGTGAGTGATATTAAGGAACAGAATTCAAACCTTTCCTTATGGTTTGCCCAACTTGTAGCTCTCCAGAACTCAGTGGAATCTATGGTTTATCTGAGTTTCAGAGCATAATTAACAGACTCAAGAAGGCCCTGTGAAAATTTCCTTTAATGGGGAATTGTGTTAGTGAGTACAGCAGGTGAGTTTTTAAATATTTCTTGCTTTTAGTATTCATGTTTTGTTTTATGAAACCCTTCGAAGTACAGAGCCCAGGGAGTTCCTCATAGGTTCATTGCAGCAGCTCTTTCTGTGGTTTTCACTGTAACTGAGCTTTGTTGTTAATAGCCCATTGCCTAGGATGAAAACAGGCAAGTGAGGATGGAATCATGGCTTCTGAACCCTTCACCAGCCCTTTTTGACAAATGGAAAGGAACACTTTCTTTTAGTAATAACAAGGACATGGAGAAAAAAAAGGTAAGAGTAAGTTTGAAGAGATTAGGAGCCAAGAAGCAGCTATTTAGGAAACCTCTAAAGCTGACTTTAGAACAAGAAATGTCTGGAGCTATAACATTTTTTTCTTTAAGTTGAGGGAACTGATTTTTTTTTTTTTTTTTTTTTTTTTGAGACAGAGTCTCACTCCGTCACCAAGCTGGAGTGCAGTGGCGTGATCTTGGTTCACTGTAACCTCCCCCTCCCAGGTTCAAAAGATTCTTCTGCCTCAGCCTCCCAAGTAGCTGGGACTATAGGTGTGCACCACCATGCCCAGCTAATTTTTGTATTTTTAGTAGAGACGGGGTTTCACCATATTGACCAGAATGGTCTCGATCTCTTGACCTCATGATCTGCCTGCCTCAGACTCCCAAAGTGCTGGGATTATAGGCATGAGCCACTGCGCCTGCCCAGGGAAGCTGATATTTTTAAGGTACTTTATGTATATTGCTTTGAAACTAGAAATGGTTTCTATTAATGTTTTCCAGAAAAGAACATTTTCCCTTTCTTGAAGCATGTTGATAACTACTCAGTAATATTCAGTCTTGACACAAAGTGGTGCCTGAGTGTCTTGGAAGTGTCACTTTGTTTTGTCTTTGCTAATTCATGGAGATAGAGCCCCCATGTTACCTTGATTTTATGGTGCTCCATATTATGAAAAACCAACTTTGTGTGGAGCCCCTCCTTTGGGTTGATGACTGAGGGCAGCCCATTGAGAAGAGGCAGTATGCTTTACTGTGTGAAGCCTCCTTTATATATACTACTCTCTTAACTGCTAGAAGAGTGATTCCTTCCAGCCTCACCACTATCCCCAAGAGCCAGATCCCCTAACAGAACTTCCAGCTCATTGTTTATTCCTAGTATAGAGATACCTCTAGCTCTGCCAACTTTGAAAGGATATTTTTGAAGTTGTGTATCCAGCAGACATCAAGGCTTATTTTTCTGTCCAGGCACATGCATAATTTCCATAATGAAAAATTGATAAGAGGGTACTCCTTCGCCTTTAGATCTACTCCCTTAAATCCACAGGCAGTATATGTTCTGATGGCACATGATCAAAAAAAGTACCTCTTTTAAAGAAACTGATAAATGTCACCATGACTCATTGCCAATTGAAAATCCACAGATAACCTGTAATCATATAGAAGTTTCTTTTCCTTCCTTCTTTCTCTTTTTCATAAAGAAACCAGAAAAAAATAGCTGATGAATGTGTGATAATCTAGGAATACTTTTCAGTGGGCCCAGCAACCTTTAAAGATGCATGCTTTTGAATTCATTTCATTGACCAGCCCATTGAGATTTTCTAACTAGGCCAGTTTTCTCCACCAGCAACAGAATTGGCACAGTTCAGGTAGACTGGGGAGTGGGGAAGATAGGAAGAGGCAGCTATAAGCATATGAACAGGCAATGGTAAAACAAGATTGGTCATATACTGGTTATGTGGCCAGCAAGTGCTTCAGATTCATTTTAATAAATGAGATTAACTAGACTGCAGAATTTTCTTTTCCATTTGTCTTCCCTGCTGGATGCATACAGGCAAAGTTGATGCTTCCATTCTCTTGGCAACAAGATCTTCCTGGCCTCAGTTGACCTACTAAAACAATGGCTTAACTTTCTTATGTAGATAGTTTAATCTCAACTTTATTCTTGATCCTGATTTAGTACACACTCTAGTGTACTACACACTACCTGAACTGGAACGGGAAATGGGAAAAGAAGACATTTCAGATCCTGTGGACCCGAACCCTCGTAATGCAACGTACAGCAATACAGCATACACACTTTAGTGTGTACTAAATACTATATATTAAATCAAACTATATAGTAAAGTATTTGATATTTATCATAGTATTAGAGTACTATAATTAGTAAGTATGGCAAATACTTTACTAAATACTTGAGTGTATTTGTCTTTAGCCAGTTAAACATTCAGTTCCTTCTACCACCAGCATCACCACCTCCCACCTAAATAAAATGTTCCACTCCTTGACTGTTATTCTCAAGCTCCCTTGCAGCCTGCTATAACTGCTCCATCAAATTGGGTTCTCAATATGTATGAATCAAGATAAATGGAAGTACCAGCCTAGATGAAGTACTGCCTTGTGTTCAGATAAGTGTATTGGGGCTTATGACCCATCACTGTGACTATAGGACCAGTTATTTACATTTGTGGGAAGTGTATGCCTTCCATAAATCTAAACTTTAGTAGAACCTTTCAATACCGGTGTGACAAGTGGTCTGATTTGTTTCAGTCACATGACCCATGAAGTAACAGAAGATTTTTCTCCTCGGGATCCAAGAACTGTTGTTGGGAAGCAAGATGACGGGGGCTGCACTTTGGCCACAACAGCATTGTCCCTACCTGAACTGGAAGGGGAAGAGGGAAAAGAAGACATTTCAGATCCTATGGACCCGAACCCTTGTAGTGCAACGTACAGCAACTTAGGTAAGTGCAAATGTCCAATAAGTCGTATTTAAACTGCCTTTTTATGTACTAGCCAAATGTTCTGTTTTCTTGGAGAGATGGTATTTATTGCTCTATGAAGCAGAAGTTGGGCTATTGGAGTTATAAATTTCAAGTTGTATCAGAAAAAAGTTCTGGTGTTTACTAGGCATGTATTAAGCACCTGCAACCATAAGCCCTATGCCAAATGCTAAAGGTTATCAACACCCAGCTTTGAGGGACTCACCTGGGAGGAAAGGGGTGAACTTCTTCATGATTTCAGTGTAATACCATAAATACATGGGATATTTTTAATATTGCATAGAGGAGGGTGTCAAAAGATGCCTTTCTAGAGATAATTCCTGAACTGATTTAACTAGTTGACAGAGGGAAGAAAGAATATTCCAATCAGAGGCAACAATATGACCAAAATCGTAGAGATGCAAAACAGCTTGGTTCATGTAGGCACCACAAACATTTAGTGTTGCTGAAATGTGAATAGCATGCATTTCATGCCAATATCATGCATTGCAGGCTAAAACTTAGACTTTTTGCTGTTTGTGATAGTGAGCCATCAAAGAATTTTTTTTTTTTTTCTTTTTTTGAGACAAAGTTTCACTCGTCCTCCAGGCTGGAGTGCAATGACACAATCGCAGCTCACTGCAACCTCTGCTTCTTGGGTTCAAGTGATTCTCCTGCCTCAGCCTTCTGACTAGCTGGGATTACAGGCGCCTGCTACCATGCCCAGTTAAATTTTGTATTTTTAGTAGAGATGGGGTTTCACCATGTTGGCCAGGCTGGTGTCCAACTCCTGACCTCAGGTGATGCATCCGCCTTGGCCTCCCAAAGTGCTGGGATTACAGATGTGAGCCACCACACCCAGCCTGGGTTGTAAGCAGAGGAATAACACAATTAGATTTGTTTTTTAAAATATCCACCCTGCAGGCTGCCATGTCAATGTGGATTATTTGGTGGCAGGAAATTTGGTAGTTACATACTATTGCAGGACCACACGAAGGGATGAGAAAGGGAGGCCTCAACTAAGATAGTGGGAGGGGGGACAGTGGACAGATTTGAGAGATATTTAAGAGGAAAAGTACACAGGTTGGATGATGTGAAGAATCTATGATGTATCCCAGACTTCTGGCTTGGATCAAGCAGACTCAAGAAAGTAAACATCCTTGTCATTGGAGATATTTAGGCAGAGGCTGATGGACCATCTCTCAGAGGTACTGTGAGGAGGATGCTGCCCTGCAAATAGGGTTGAGCTAAGTTAGTTCAGAGGTGCCTGCCAATGCAAAGATTCTTCAATTCTCTTATCATCTTCACTCTTCTTCCTTGAATGCTCAGTGATTTCTTATCTGTCTCCCTTGAGTGCCACACAGTTTCCTTCCTTCTGAAAAGCAAAACCTGAGGCAAAATAAGGAATTCTCAGTGCTCTTCTTCCATGAAGTCAATAGAGAAGTGAGTAGCCTAGACTACTATGTGCAAAGCACAAGCAAGATTCATATGAACTACTGACCAATCCTTAGACCCTGTTTGGAAACCAGTGGTGTATATCACTGAAGTATTTTTTTACCTAGTTTCTCATTTCTTTTCTTCTTTGCCCTTTTGCTTTGTCAGGTTATTGTAAGGAAAAATAATTCTAACACTACCTAGTGTGCTTGGAAATAAAGGAGTCCCTAAGAAAGCCAGAGGTTAAGGTAACACCATGGTAGAGAATACTTAATCTCCTTTTGAGAAACTGAATCATAACAACCCACATGCAGTTGGAAATACATTTTATAAGAAAAAGACTTCCATTCTAAGTTCCAGAAGCTATATGTGATTTGGGAGTAGGGGAAACATACTATAGTTTACCCAAACTACTATCTTGGATACCGTTTTCAAGTTGGAACAGATTTTATAGTCAAACAGCTTACTGGACTTTTCCCAGTCTTTGGTATTTTGTGAGACACATTATAAAATGAAAATTTACTGTTGTTAGAGACAGAATGCTTGTTCCTAGGTGCCACAAGGAAAAATTAGCATTCAGACAAAGTTTTCTCAGCAAGGCAATTTTACTTTCTGCAGAAAGGATACTACTTCTCAGCGGTCTTGCCACAAGAGTACATTGAACAAAAGAAAGGCAGGCATATTATCTCTTATGCATTGGGTTCTTGCTGCTGTGTCTGATCTCCATTGGTTAGAGCCGGTCCTCACAGTCTAAGCTAAACCTGATTGGCTAATAACTTAAAACTTTCCTGAATAGGTAAAGCAATGGAGAAAAAAGGAAAAGAGGAAGTTGCTTGCAAAAGGACTCAGAAAAATAATAACATTTCCAAATAAGGAAGGGGCATAGGCTGCAAGCTGGGATGTGTCTGTGAGCATGTCCAGCACAAATATCTTGGTTAAAGTACAAGGACATAGACCAGGCACAATGGCTCATGCCTGTAATCCCAGCACTTTGGGAGGCTGAGGCGGGTGGATCACAAGGTCAGGAGTTCGAGACTAACCTAACCAACATGGTGAAACCCCATCTCTACTAAAAATACAAAATTTAGCCGGTGTGGTGGTGGGCGCCTATAATCCCAGCTACTCACGAGGCTGAGGCAAGAGAATCACTTGAACCCGGGAGGGGAGGTTACAGTGTGCCGAGATTGCGCCATTGTACTCCGGCCTAGGCAACAGAGAGATACTCTGTCTCAAAAAAAAAGTACAAAGACATAGAATGTACTACATGCCTGTGAGCGTGTCCAGCACAAATATCTCGGTTAAAGTACAGGACATAGAATGTACTTATTCCCTAATATCTCACAGCTACATAGGATAGGGCTTAACAAAGAGTTACTAGCAAAAAGCAAGAAGGCTTTGAAGAAAGTCTTTAAAAGAAACTATCATTTCTAACATTTATTATTATTATTCTTTAACAAAAAGGGAAACTTTGAGGAAGAACTTTTTTACTTTCCACAACTGTTTACCTACTGTATACCCTCAGACAGCAGAGTATATCAGGAATTATAATATCTTCTAGACATTCTTACTAAACCAAAATTTATCTCATAATAGCCTCAGTAAAATATTTAACTTTTACTAATTGTACCATATTTTATGGCATCTCTAAAAATTTTTGTTAGCTGACATTAGTTAAAATTATTTTGCTGGATGTGGTGGCTCACGCCTGTAATCCAAGCACTTTGGAGGCCAAGGCGGGCGGATCACCTGAGGTCGGGAGTTCAAGACCAGCCAGACCAACATGGTGAAACCCTGTCTTAAAAAAACAAAACAAAACAAAACAAAAAATTATTTTATTTCTTTGTCTTCTCAGTTATGAAGACTGGTAGAAAAAAAATAAAGCATTGTCTCTATGAATCCTCTAAGTGCCTTACATATATTAGCTCATTTAATCCTCACAACCACTCTAAGAATTATTATCCCCATTTTTCAGATGAAGAAAGTGAGGCAGAGTGCCTTGCCCAAAGTCACAGAACCAATAGGAATTGAACCAACTGGAATTCAGTCGATCTTAGCCACTAGACTTTAATGCCCTTAATTCCTAAATTCTTGTAAAATACTAAAGGGCTGCTACTGTTTTCCTTTTTTTAAAGATGTTGTCTCCTTTCATACATAAAAGTTAAGACTTTTTAAAAAATTGTAATTACTTTGCATTCAAAAAACTTAAAATGGTTATAGATGCCCTATCAAAAAGATGCTTTCTCCTACGTGTTGCTTTTCTTTTAAAAGTGTGTGATGCTGACAGGCACAGTGGCTCATGTCTGTAATCCCAGCACCTTGGGAAGCCAAAGTGGACAGATCACTTGAGCTCCGGAATTCAACACTAGCCTAGGCAACATGGCAAGACCCCATCTCTACAAAAAATACAAAAATTAGCCAAGTGTGGAGGTGTGTACCTGTGGTCCCAGCTACTTGGAAGGCTGAGTTGGGATTATCTCTTGAGCCCAGGAGGTCAAGGACACAGTGAGCTGTGATGGCACTATTGCTTTCCAGCCTGGTGACAGAGGGAGAAACTGTCTTTAAAAAAAAAAAGGATGTGATGCCAATAAAATGTTGTCCAGTTTTCCTTAAGTGTTCAAGTGTCTATATACTTGACTCTGTAGGGTATGGTACATTATGACACATAGTTGCTTCTTTGGAAAGGTAGGTAATAAAGTTGACTCCAATAGTTCTAAGCTAAGGGGATTTTATTTTGTTATTTTTCCTAATGGAACAAGTATTTTAGATGGCATTTGAAACTTTCCTTTTTTAATGCTTTCAACAAGTCATTTACATGCAGTTTTAAACTACCCCTTTGAGTAATGTTTTATGATTTAAAGACTTGAGAACTAAAAAGTGGTGTGTTTAACAAACTAAAAGACAAGAAAACCTCTTAACACAATAGCTTTAGATCCTTTTAAATATTCCCAAACCATTCCATAAAGACCACTTTCTCTTTTTTCTTTTCTTTCTTTATTTCTTTTGTAAGGCAAAGGTTGGATTAACAGATGTGGGAGAAATTAAGGGGAAAAAAATCCAAGGTTTACCATCATTTTTACTGTGAAATTTGTTTTTGAAAATTACATTGTGAAGCAGATTTAGAAAGCAGTGTACTACAGCAGGAAAAAAGATAGATTTGAGGGGATCAGTAGGATTTCGGTTTCTATCACAGCTGTGTCATTACCTACCTGCTTGATTGTGGGCTGGCTATTTAACATCCCTGCGTTTCAATTACCTCATCCAAAATGAGGGAATAGTGACATCTTCTTTGTAGGGCTAGTGGCAGAGAAGTACTTGGTACATAGAAGTCTTTACTAGTTGTGAATTCCTTTATTTCTCCCAAAAAATAAACTCTTCTTTCTCCTTTAAAAGAAATATTTTAAATTTTAAATTGTTTAGAGAGACAGGATCTTGCTCTATCGCCCAGGCTAGAGTGCAGTGGCACTATCATAGCTCACTGCAGCCTCAAACTCCTGGGCTCAAGCGATCCTCCCTTCCCAGCCTCCCAAGTAGCTAGGTCAACAGGTGTGCACCACATGCTCAGCTAAAATTTTTAAAAATTTTTTGTAGAGATAGAGTCTCCCTATGTTACCCAGGCTGGTCTCAAACTGCTGGCCTCAAACAGTCCTCCAACCTTGGCCTCCCAAAGCACTGGGATTACAAGGGTGAGCCACTATACCTGGCTTCTTTCTCCTTTAAGTAAGTCTGATATGGTAGCCAGAAAATGTAAAGTGAAAAGGGTTTAAAATGTTTATCAGATGGCTTAAATGAGCAGAACAACAAAATGTAAATCTAAAATATTGTGGGCTTCCTGCATAACTCATGACCAAAGATGTGAAATGAAAAACAGGCTACAGGACCCCAAGGTAGAAGAGGGAACAGAAGAGAGATGACAAATAGTGACCTAACTATGCAGATCCAGTTCCTTAAGATCAGCCCATTACAACAAAACAAAGGGACATGGACAGTTTGTTGTGTAATTCTCACATTTCTTATATAAACCCAGTTTAAAAAACAAAACAAAACTCAATTGGACTAGGCCTTGATTACCGTCCTTCAGAATCTCCCATGAGTCCGCTACCCTCACAGCAGTCTTATTACACCCACTGTGGTACAGTAAGCCTTGTGATTGAACCATTTCCACAAAGAGCACTGACCTACGCAACCTGAATATTTCTCTTTTTTACCTTAGGCATCTATCTCCAAGATTAATTCAGATGTCATTATTCTTGTCCTTAAAGTAAATAATGCAAACTTTATTTTGTTCATAACTGAATTAATTATTATCCAATACAATAACCACTAGCCATATATGACTTCTTAAATATAAATTTATAAAAATAAAAATTCAGTTCCTCAGTCTCACTAACATTTCAAGTGCCTAGTAGCCACATGTAGGTAGTAACTACTGCATTAGACAGTGCAGATATAGACCATTTCCATTGTTACACAAAGCTCTGTTGAACAGCACTGCTTTAAAGAATGTGTTATTTGGGGGATTTATATTGTCTTCTATGTTGCACAAAAATCACATTGGTCTTTATGCCACTTGACAACTTAAGGAGATTGCCCATCGCAGAATGATGATTTTACTCTGGGTGGTGGTCATGTCATGTAAGATCACTGAATGAACGCTGATCTGTAACAGCATAACTGACCCCAAGCTGAATTTTATAGGGTGTCTGTCACCCAAAATGATTTCCCAAAGAAGTGATAAAATTTGTTTTAATCAGACCTGGAACATTTTCCGTATGTTCTATGTTTATCTCAAAATAGACAGAAATCACTGGTTTCTTCATGTGGCATATCTGACTGCTTTATCACTCTGCTAAAATCGGGAGCATGTAATGAAATAGCTGTCCTTCAATCACTTTGTAACCAAGTGCTCTTATATCTTACACATTCCTTTCTGGAAAGATCTATAAAATCTCCCTTGACTGATTTTTGGCTTGCTCCTCCTTCTGCATCCTAACAACCTAGTGCATTATTTAAAACACACAGTAGGTACTAAGAATGTGTTTGAGTGAACGAGCTAAAAATGACTTTTGGATTTGACTTTAGAAGATTACCAGATTAGGAAATCTGGCTCTGCTCAGGGAAGTTCATCTAGGAAAATTTCAAGTCTGTGTGCTCCATTAATCAGCTGGCTTTTCTTTTTCTAATATGAGGCTTCATCCATAGGTTTCCTAATTAAGGAATTTTGTAAACTATGCTTCTATTTCCTTTCTATAAATCAACACAAACTGTACAGATTTTCTCATTTTACCTACTTTGAGCATCTCCCTAAGACTGTATCCTTCAAACAGTGAAAGAAAACACATACAAGTCTTCTGTCTCCAGAACTTTCTTTGGCATTAAATTGATTGTTAGTGTTAAATTTTAAGGGGTGGATATACTTAAAAGAATGTCATTACATAGCTGGCCTTGATTTTGTAATTATAGAATAATGTCACTATAAATGCCAGCTTTTTAAAAACAAAATTATTCTGAGGATTACATTATCATTCATTCATTTACTCAACAAATAATTATTGAGCAGACATTATTCCACACACTGCATAGCTAATTCTTTAACCTTTGGTTAAAGAATCACACAGTTTTAGATCATCTAGATACTTTAAAAAAAAAACAAAACTGAGGTTGAGAGCTTTGAACATTTGTTTGAGCAGTTGTACTTCCTAAAATTGTAATTATTTCTATTTAAAAAGAAATCATACACTCTGTCTCGAAGTTAGCTGCATTCCCATTTAAAAATAGTTTTCCATATACTGGAATTAGTTAAGAGTGCAGTATTTAAATTGCATAGATAAATTACCCCCAAACAAATAATCTCTCTTTTTGGAGAGGTTTTCAGTAATGAAGACTTAAAAAATTAAGTCTGTCAGCTGCTATACCACTAACATGCTTTAAAGTAGTCTTTTTGGAGGGGGTGGGGAAAAAAAATTAAAAATAAAGTGGTCTTTGTATCTGTTTATTTGAGCCTAAACCCAAAGTGGTCTTTGGAAATCAGGTTTGTTTTCTTGTTTGGCATAAAGCTGATGTCCCCATGTTTGCCAATTGTTGCTTATGTTTGACTGTAGTAGGCCTCAGCACAGTAATAATACCTTGGTAGATTAGGGCCCTTTACCTTAAGCTGCTGATGCCTGCTGGAGGGGATAATGCACTGAGTGCTACGTTCAGCCAATGAGAGGCCCTATTCATTTGACAAGGCTGTTTCACAGTGATGGTATGTGGCATCTATGTTTATAAACTCTAGTGCGTATTCCCTGCAATGCACTAGTGGAGGTGATGGTTTCTTATTTTGTCTTCTCCCTTCTCTTTCTCATCTGTATTACTTGTTTTGAGCCCTGGGGAGAAAATTAGAGATGAAGATTAAAATCACAGTTTAAATAGGAAGATAAGTTCTATTTATTTGGGCTTTAATGCTTTCATTCAGCAAACATTTGTTGAACACCAACTATCTCCCTGGTACCAGGCTAAGTGCTGGGAATACTAATGTATTTTGCAAGGACTTCTGATCTTTTGGAGAGATAAACATGGGGCTGGATTCTTAGGAGCGTGATAGTTGTTGTGATGCAGATATTTAAAGGTTCAACGAAAGTCTCTGCCTGAAGGAGTCTGGAAGAGGGTCACAAAAGGCGTATCTTTTGCTTGTGGCAAATGGAGAGCCACTGAAGAATTTTGAATAGAGGCACAATGAGAATTTTTTAAAGATTCTAGGAGCTACCTATGAGATGACAGGAGGCAAAGAGATCAACCAGGAAATCATGCTACTCCTGTACAAGTGGGTCATTGTTAAGTGCTCTGAATCCCTATCCCCCAAGACTGCAATGATCACCAGGTCGTAAGCAAACATTTGTTTGCTTTTCAGAACATGTTATATAGGGCCCATCAGTGTGAAGACTTTTTTTTTTCTTTTGAGATGAAGTCTCACTCTGTAGCTCAAGCTGGAGTGCAGTCGCATGATCTCAGCTCACTTCAATGTCCGCCTCACAGGTTCAAGAGATTCTGGTGCCTCAGCCTCCCAAGTAGCTGGGACTACAGGTGCCCACCACCACACCCAGCTAATTTTTTGTATTTTAGTAGAGACAGGTTTCACCATGTTGCTCAGGGTGATCTTGAACTTCTGAGCTCAGGTGATCTGCCTACCTCATCCTCCCAAAGTGCTGGGATTACAGGCGTGAGCCACCATGCCAGCCTGAAGACATTTTTAAGTGGGGAAAAATAAACAGGTCAATTATGGAAGCTCAGAAAGAGAGGAAAGTAAGTTTTGAGTGTGGTTTAGTCAAACATATTTGTCCAAAGAATTTTTTTATCATATAGCAAGGCAAGATTTAGAACACAATCTATTTTTTTCGGTTTAAAGCACTGGTATGCCACAAAAATGTAGAGTATGTGATGTTATATCAGGCCTGCTGAAAGCTGAGCTTGGTGTCTGGTCCCAGGGGCTTGAGAGGAATGTACAGGATTAAAAGTTTAAAATAAAAACAGCTAAGATACCAAGCTTTTAGAACATTGACCCAAATGATTGGAATTCAGTTAGGAGAGCTTGTCTTTCTTAGAGGGAAAAAAACTAAAAGCACAAACCAGTTTTAGACTTAGGAGAATGGCTTGACCTACTTGCATGGGCTGTGGAATGTTTGTGGTTTCATTTGGAATGCACAAGTTTCTGATTCTCATGTGGAAATCTCCTTAGCTCCCAGGAGATTATATCCTGCTATTTGGAAGGAGAAGCCACGTTACTCATCTTTATTTCCTTGCTATCTTGGCTGTCCATTTCCATTTTGAAATGATGGCCAACTCTGTTAACTCTGTCCCTGAGTCCAGCAGCCACTTAGTGTACACCTGCTGTGTGCCTCACATCACATCAGGTTCTGAGAGGATGTGAAAGCACACACTTTATAAAAGGCTAAAAATGCTCTAGTAGAGCAAAAAGTGCTAAGAGAACACAGGAAGAAGCAATGGCTTCCACTATGAGGTGGGGGAGTAGAGAGTAGGGAATGCTTCAGTCGGTAAGTGCCATTTGAGCTAAGCCAAGCACAGACACCCTTGCTAAGGCAAAAATGTAAAAATAAAAACATGGAACATATTAACAGGAAATGAAAGATTCATAGGAGGGGTTGATGATGAGAAATAGTGGTAGATAAGACAGAGAGCCTTGACCAACTTACTGAGGAGTTTGAACTTTATTCTGTAGCTGGCAGGAAGTCACATGATCAGCCATTCTTCACCTCCTCTGATAAGCATTAAAGAGCTGCTGCTGCTGATAGACCTTCTCTCCCTTGTCAATTCTGAGGTTATAAAAGAAAAGAGGTACTTTTGGAATTCTCCATTTCTCTCATGTCTATGATTATTTTTGTTTCTTCTAATTTGAAGAAATGGGTAGAACATGGCTACCCATAAAGCCTCTTATAGGGCCCACATTGAAATAGGCAAGAATAGGTTCATGTTCTAGTTTTTTTAATTATTCCATTCCACTCTCAGCTTAGATTCTTTGCTTGATCTTGGGTACACAAATGAGACACAGTCCATTCCCTCAATGAGCAAACCAGTCGGGAATTCAGAAAGGAACACAAGTCAAGGGTTGTAAGTGCTTAGAGAGAAATATTCATGGGGTCTATCTGAGGGACTAAGAAAGGGAGGTCAAGTCTGGGGAGTGGAGTAAGAAATATTTCACAGAAGCAGAATGTTTAAAGATGAGAAGAGTGGGAAACTATTCCTGGAAAAGGATCAGCATGTGCAAAAATACAAAGCACAAAGAAGCATAAAATCACCAAGAGTGCTGGAGAAACTGTGAGCAGTTTGGTGGATCTGACTTAGAATATAAGAGGAAATGCGGCAAGAGAAACAGGTATACCAGGGCTAGATCATGAAAGGCTCACTTTCTGTGCTTGAAGATTCGAACTTGATCTTTAGGACAGAATTTTTTAAAGCAGAGAAGTGTCATGATCAGCTTTGTTGTTTGAAAAACATCTCTCTAGTGGCTTGTGCGGTGAGGGAGGTAAAACTGGAGACAGAGGTAATAGAAGACTATCACAGTTGTCAGGCAAGGATGATAGGGCCTGAGCTGCTGCAATTCACTGCTTCTAACCTTCTCTATGGTGCTTCATCTCTGAAAGGTCTGGGTCAACAACTGAAAAATTAGGATTTATTACAAAGCATACTTCTGTGATTTTGTAAATAAACCATAATCTGACGTCTCACATTAGCCAAAAGAAAATAGGGCTGGGGCAGCTTCGGGAAGGAGGCTTCACCATCACAGGAAATGTTCAGTAAATACCAAGCCCCTACATCCCTTGTTAAGGGCACAGAAGAATGAGAAGGTATGACTGAAAACTGAATTGAAGGTTGTTTCTAAGAATGGATTGTAGATTTGCTTTATTGAGATATAATTTATATTCCATAAAATTCACCCTCCTAAAGTGTGCAATTCAATTAGTTTTAGTATATTCACAGAATTTTGTAAGCATCACTTATGTCTAATTTCAGAGCATTTTCATCATCCCAAACAGAAACCCATTAGCAGTCACTGTCCATTCTGTCTTTCCCCCAGCCCCTGACAACTGCTAATCTACTTTGTCTCTATGCCTTTATATATTTCTAGAAATACCATATAAGTGGAATCATATAATATGTGATCATTTTTTACTGGCTTCTCTCACTTAGCATAATGTTTTCAAGGTTTTTCCATGTTGCAGCATACATTAGTACTTCAGTCTTCTTATGCCTGAATAATAGTCAATTGTATGAGTATACCACACTTCATTTATCCGTTCATCAGGTGATGGACATCTGGTTTGTTTCTACTTTTTGGTTATTGTAAATGCTGCTGCTTATGAACATTTGTGTATAAGGTTTTGATGGACATGTTTTCAGTTATCTTGGGTATATACCCAAGAGTGAAAATGCTGGGTCAAATGGTAACTGTATGTTTTAACTTTTTGAGGAACTACCAAAATATTTTCCAAAGTGGCAGCACCATTTTAGATTCCTACTAACAGTTTATAAGCATTTGAATTTCTCCATATCCTCACCAACACTTGCCTGTGTGTTTTATTACAGCTAAGCTAGTAGACGTGAAGTGACGTCTCAATTTGCATTTGCTTCATGAGTGATGATGCCGAACATCTTTTTTTTTTTTTTTTTTTGAGACGGAGTTTCGCTCTTGTTACCCAAGCTGGAGTGCAATGGCACGATCTCGGCTCACCGCAACCTCTGCCTCCTGGGTTCAGGCAATTCTCCTGCCTCAGCCTCCTGAGTAGCTGGGATCACAGGCATGCGCCACCATGCCCAGCTAATTTTTTGTATTTTTAGTAGAAACGGGGTTTCACCATGTTGACCAGGATGGTCTCGATCTCTTGACCTCGTGATCCACCGTCTCGGCCTCAGCCACCGTGCCCAGCGATGCCAAACATCTTTCCACATGCTTACTGACCATTTATATATTTTCTTTGAAGAAATAGCTATGCAAATCTTTTACCCATTTTTACTTGGGTTATTTATCTTTTTCAAAAGAGTTCTTTAAATATTCTGAATGTAAGTCTCTTATCAGATATGTAATTTGAACATATTTTCTCCCATTCTGTGAGTTGTCTTTTTACTTTCTTGAAGATGTCCTTTGAAGCATAAAAGTTTATAATTTTTATTGACTTTCAATCTATTTTTTCTTTCATTACTTGTATTTTAGGTATTATCTAAGAAACCATTGCCTAACACTAGGTTGCAAAGATTTATTCCTACTTTTTTTCTAAGAGTTTTTTAGTTAATTTTTCATACATTTTTAGTTAATTTTTGTGTATAGTGTGAGGTAGGGATTCAGTATCATTGTTTTGCTTGAGACTGCTGTTTCTCTGTTGAATTGTTTTGGCAATTTTGTAAAAAATCAATTGGCCTTAAATATAAGGTTCACATCTGCACTCTAAAATATATTCCATTCATTTATATTTCTGTTCTTATACCAGTACCACATACCCTTGATTACTATAACTTTATAATAAGTTGAAATCAGAAAGTATAACTTTTGCAACTTTATTCTTTTTTAAGACTTTGACTACTCCAGGTTTCTTGTATTTCCATAGAATTTTAGGATCAGCCTTTCAATTTCTGTGAGAAGGCTAGCTGGAATTTTGATAGGAATTACATTAAATCTGTAGATCAATTTAGGGAATCTTTCAATTTAATTATTAGTTTCTTTTAGCAGTGTTTTGTAGTTTTCAAAGTACAAGTCTTACACTAGTTTTGTTTGGTTTATTTCTGGTTACTTTATCCTTTTTGATGGCGTTGTAAATAGAATTGTCTTCCTAATTTTATTTTGGATTATTCATTGATAATGTATAGAAATGAATTGGTTTTCATATATTGATCTTGTATCCTGTAACCTTGCTGAACGGGTGTATTCATTATAATAGTTTTTTTGTGTGTGTATTCCCTAGGCTTCTCAATATATGGGATTATATTATCTGTGAATAATAAGATCATTTTACTTTCCTCTGTCCAATCTGGATTTTTTTTTTTTTTTTTTTTTTTGAGATGGGTTCTCCCTCTGTAGTTCAGGCTGCAGTGCAGTGGTGCTATCTTGGCTCACTGCAACCTCCACCTCCCAGGTCCCAGTTCAAGCAATTCTCCTGCCTCAACCTCCCAGGTAGCTGGGATTACAGGGATGCACCACCATGCTCAGCTAATTTTTATATACTTAGTAGAGACAGGGTTTCACCATGTTGGCCAGGCTAGTCTTGAACTCCTGACCTTGTGATCCACCCACCTCAGCCTCCCAAAGTGCTGGGATTACAGGCATGAGCCACTGTGCCTGGCCTCCAATCTGTCTTTATCTCTTTTTCTTTCCTAATATCCCTGACTAGACCCTCCTTTATAATGTAGAATAGAAATGGGCCAGGTGTAGTGACTCACACCTGTAATTCCAGCACTTTGGGAGGCTGAGGCAGGCAGATCACTTGAGCTCAGGTGTCTGAGACGAGCCTGGGCAACAGAATGAAACCCTGTCTCTGAAAAATACAAAAAATTAGCCGGGCATGGTGGTACATGCCTGTAATCCCGGCTGCTTGAGGGACTGAGGTGGGAGGATCACTTAAGCCTGCAAAGTTGGGGCTGTAGTGAGCCAAGATTGTGTCACTGCATTCCAGCCTGGGTGACAAAGCAAGACCCTGTCTCAAAAAAAAAAAAGAAAGGCCAGGCTCAGTGGCTCACGCCTGTAATCCCAGCACTTTGGGAGGCCGAGGTGGGTGGATCATGGGGTCAAGAGATCAAGACCATCCTGGTCAACATGGTGAAACCCCGTCTCTACTAAAAATACAAAAAATTAGCTGGGCATGGTGGCGCGTGCCTGTAATTCCAGCTACTCAGGAGGCTGAGGCAGGAGGATTGCCTGAACCCAGGAGGTGGAGGTTGCGGTGAGCCGAGATCGTGCCATTGCACTCCAGCCTGAGTAACAAGAGCGAAACTCCGTCTCAAAAAAAAAAAAAAGAAAGAAAAGAAATTTAAAAAGAAATGGCAAGTATGCACATTCTTATCTTGTTCCTGATATTATGAGGGAAACATCCAGTCTTTTATCATTAAGTATGATGTTAGTTCTTTTACAGAGATGCCCTTTCCTTTATCAGATTGGGGATGTTCTCTTCTGTTTCTAGTTCATTGAGTGTTATTATCATGGAAAGGTGTTTGATTTTATCAAATGTTTTTTTCTGCATTTATTGAGGTGATTATGTGAGCTTTTCCCCCCTTTATTCCATTGGCATGGTATATTACATTGATTTTCAGATGTTAAACCAACCTTGCATTCCCGGAATAAATCCCACCTTGTCCTGGTGTATAATCCTTTTTATATGTTACTGGATTCAGTTTGTTATCATATTGTGTAGATTTTCACATCTGTATTCATAAAAGACATTAGTCTCTAGTTTTCTTGTGATGTCTTTGTCTAGTTTTAGTATCTAGGTAATATTGGCTCCATTGAATTCAAGTTGAGAAGCATTCCCTTCTCCCGTTCTATTTTTTTGGAACAGTTTTCAAAGGCTTGTAATTAATACTTTAAACATTTGGTAGATTTCATCAGTGAAGAAAAACCTGGATTTTTCTTTGTGTGAATTTTAAAAAATACTAATTTAATTTCTTTCCTTATTATAGGTATCTATACAAGTTTACTACTTTCTCTCTTTCAGTTATAAATATTTATTTCTTCATTCAAGAAATAGTTATTGATTTTATCCACACCTTGTTCTTCACACAGAGATTACAGCAATTAATATAACAAAAGCTCCAACTGTCTCAAAGCTTAGCATTCTCATATTCTTTCTCTTCTCTTACTCTCATGCTCTCTCTCTGCTCTTCCCTCCTTCTAAATATATATATATATGTTGTCATTTGCTTATATTTAATATAGCTCTATTCCTTATAAAAATATTACTACATGACATTGGTGGAGAAAAGAGGTCCTTGAGTTTGCTGTATATATTACTGTAGCTTATGTAAATTCTTAGATATTCTTGAAGATAGTCATGTGATATATAATGATGTTTTGGTCAACATTGGGCTGCATAAACAACAGTGGTCTCATAGGATTATGACAGAGCTGAAAAATTCCTGTCACCTAGTGACATAGCCATTGTGACATCATAGCACAAGGCATTACTCACATGTTTGTGGTGATACTGGCACAAACAAACCTGCGCTGCTAGTCATATAAAAGTACAGCACATACAATTATATACAGTACATAATACTTGGTAATAAACTACTGTATTACTGGTTTGTGCATGTTCTGTACTATTATCATAATTTTAAAGTGTACTCCTAGTTATTTTTAAAAAGTTAACTGTGAAACAGTCTCAGGCAGGTCCTTCAGGAGGTATTCCAGAAGAAGGCATTGTTATCTTAGAAGATGACACTTCCATGTTTGTTACTGCCCCTGAAGACCTGCCAGTGGGACAGGAAGTGGAGGTGGAAGATCATGACATTGATATTCTTGACCCTGTAGGCCTCTGTCATCACTGTCACTGTCTTCACGTGGTGTTTTTTCTTATAAGGACACCAGTCAAATTAGATTAGGGCTTACTCTAATGACCTTATCTTAACTTGACTACATCTACAAATAATTTATTTCCAAATAAGGTCACATTCACAGGTACCAGGAGTTAGGACTAGTAATATGTGTGTTTGTGTCTTTGTTTTTAACAAAATTGTTTATAAATTAAAAAATAAAATAAACTTTGTTTAAATAGAGAAAGATTTCTAGCATAAAAACACAAATAAAAAATATATATATACATATACATATATATATATATATATATATTTTTTTTTTTTTTTTTTTTTTTTTTGAGACAGAATCTCACTCTGTCACCCAGGCTGGAATGCAGTGGTGCAGTCTCGGCTCACTGCAACCCCTACCTCCCAGGTTCAAGCAATTCTCCTGCCTCAGCCTCCTGAGTAGCCAGGACTATAGACACGCACCACCATGCCTGGCTAATTTTTCTATTTTTAGTAGAGACAGGGTTTCACCATGTTGGCCAGGCTGGTCTCAAACTCCTGACCTCAAGTGACCCTCCACTTTGGCTTCCTAGTGTGCTGGGATTACAGGCATGAGACACCATGCTTGGCCCAAAGAAAAAATATTTTTAAACAGTGTATAGTGTGTTTTAAGCTAAGTGTTACAAGAATCAAAAAGTTAAACAAAATTTAAGTTTATAAAATTAAAAAGTTCCAGTAAGCTAAGGTTAATTTATTATTGAAGCAAAATTTTTAAATAAATTTAATGTAGCTTAAGTATACAGTATTTATAAAGTCTACAGTAGTGTATGGTAATAATATGCAAGGCCTTTATATTCACTCACCACTCACTTAGTGACTCACCCAGGGCTACTTCCAGTCCTGCAGGCTCCTTTCATGGTAAGTGCCCTATGCAAGTATACCATTTTTTATCTCTTATACTATATTTTTACATACCTTTTCTGCCTTTAGATATACAAGTAGTGTGTTAGTCCATTTCCATGCTGCTGATAAAGTCATACCTGAGACTGGGCAATTTACAAAAGGAAGAGGTTTATTGGACTTACAGTTCCACATGGCTAGGGAGGCTTCACCATCATGGTGAAAGGCAAGGAGGAGCAAGTCACATCTTACCTGGATGGCAGCAGGCAAAGAGAGCTTGTGCAGGGGAACTCCTCTTTTTAAAACCATCAGATCTTGTGAGATTCACTGTCACAAGAAAAGCATGGGAAAGACCTGCCCCCATGATTCAATTACCTCCCACCAGATCCCTCCCACAGCACGTGGGAATTCAAGATGAGATTTGGGTGGGGACACAGCCAAACCATATCATTCTGCCCCTTGCCCCTCCCAAATTTCATGTCCTCACATTTCAAAACCTATCAGGCCTTCCCAACAGTCTCCCAAATTCTTAACTCATTTCAACATTAACTGAAAAGTCCATTGTTCAAAGTCTCATCTGAAACAAGGCAAGTCCCTTCCACCTATTACCCTGTAAAATCAAAGCAAGTTAGTTACTTCCTAGATACAATGGGGATATAGGCATTGGGTAAATACAGCAATTCCAAATGGGAGAAATTGACCAAAACAAAGGGGCTGCAGGCCCCATGCAAGTCCGAAATCCAGCGGGGCAGTCAAATCTTAAAGTACCAAAATGATCTCCCTTGACTCCCCATCTTGCATCTGGGTCACACTGATGCAAGTCGTGAGTTCCCCTGGTCTTGGGCAGCTCCACCCCTGTGGCTTTGCAGGTTATAGCCTCCCTCCCAGCTGCTTTGAGGGGCTGACATTGAGTGTCTGTGGCCTTTCCACAGGCACAGTGCAAGTTGTCAGTGGATCTGTCATTCTAGGGCCTGGAGGACGGTGGCCCTCTTCTCACAACTCCACTAGGCAGTGCCCCAGTAGGGATTCTGTGTGGGGCTCCGACCCTACATTTCCCTTTCACACTACGCTAGCAGAGGTTCTCCATGAGGGCCCGACCCCTGCAGCCAACTTCTGCCTTGGCATCCAGGGATTTTTGTACATCCTCTGAAACCTAGGTAGAGGTTCCCAAACCCCAATTCTTGACTTTCGTGCACTCATAGGCTCAACACCACGTGGAAGCTGCCAAGCTTTGGGGCTTGCACCCTCTGAAGCCACAGCCCAAGCTCTTCATTGTCCCCTTTCCGCCATGGCCAGCATGGCTAAGACACAGGGCACCAAGTCTCTAGGCTACACACAGCAGGGGGACCCTGGGCCTGGCCCATGAAACCACTTTTTCCACCTAGGCCTGCAGGCCTGTGATAGGAAGGACTGCTCTGGCATGCCCTGGAGAAATATTTCCCATTGTCTTGGAGATTAACATTCAGCTCCTCATTGCTTATGCAAATTTCAGCAACCAGCTTGAATTTCTCCTCAGAAAATGGTATTTTTCTTTTTTATCGCATTGTCAGGCTGCACATTTTCTTTTTTCTTTTTTTTTCCTTTTTTTTTTTTTTTTTTTTTTTGGTGACAGAGTCTTGCTCTGTCACCCAGGCTAGAGTACAGTGGCGCAATATCTCGGCTCACCGCAACCTCCACCTCCCAGGTTCAAGTGATTCTCCTGCCTCAGCCTCCTGAGTAGCTGGGTCTACAGGCATCTGCCACTATGCCCAGCTAATTTTTGTATTTTTAATAGAGACAGGGTTTCACCATGTTGGCCAGGCTGATCTCAAACTCCTGACCTCAAGTGATCCACCCGCCCCAGCCTCAAAGTACTGGGGTTACAGGCATGAGTTACCACACCTAGCCAAATTTTCTGAACTTTTATGCTCTGCTTCTCGTATAAAACTGAATGCCTTTAGCAGCACCTAGGTAACCTCTTGAATGCTTTGCTGCTTAGAAATTTCTTCCACCAGATACCCTAAATCTTCTCTCTCAAGTTCAAAGTTCCACAGATCTCTAGGGCAGGGCCAAATTGCTGCCAGTCTCTTTGCTAAAACATAACAAGAGTCACCTTTGCTCCAGTTCTCAACAAGTTCCTCATCTCCATCTGAGACCACCTCAGCCTGGATCTTATTGTTCATATCACTATCAGTACTTTTGTCAAAGCCATTCAACAAGTCTCTAGGAAGTTCCAAATTTTTTCTTCTGAGCCCTCCAAATTGTTCCAACCTCTGCCCGCTACCTAGTTCCAAAATTGCTTCCACATTTTTGGGTGTCTTTTCAGCAGCATCCCACTCTCCTGGTACCAATTTACTATATTAGTCCATTTTCACACTGCTAATAAAGACATATGTGAGACTGGGCAATTTACAAAAGAAAGTGGTTTATTGGACTTACAGTTCCACATGGCTGGGGAGGCCTCCAACAAGTGGGAATTCAAGATGAGATATGGGTGGGGACACAGCCAAACCATATCAAGTAGTTAGTACTGTGTTACAATTGCCCACAGTATTCAGTACAGTACCATTTTGTACAGGTTTGTAGCCTACAAGCAGTAGGCTATACTATATAACCTAGGTGTGTAGTAGACTGTATCATCTAGGTTCGTGTAAGTACACTCTATGATTTTTGCATAATGATGAGATTGCCTAACTCTCTCAGAACTTATCCCTATCATAAGCAATGCTTACTATTACAATCCCAGATTATATTGGTGCTTACCATTGACATGCTACAAGGACATGATTTTAACAAAACAAACCACCACCCCTATTCATTATCATCCTCAGCACCATCCAGCGCCTTCTACTCTACATGATCATCAGTAGGAGAATGTATGAGTTTCCCCAGGGCTGCTGTAAAAAAGTACCACAAATGCGTGGCTTAAAACAACACAAATGTATTCTCTCGCAGTTATGGAGGCTAGGAGTCCGAAATCAAGGTGTCAGCGAGGTTGTGTTCCCTCTGAGACATTGGGTGGATTCCTTTCTTGCCTCTATCTGGCATCTTGTAGTGGCCATTAATCCTTGATATTCCTTAGTCTGCATCTGCTTCACTCCAGTCTCTGCCACCAATGTCATGTAGTGTTTTCCCTGTGTCTCTGTCTTCATATGGTATTTTTTCTTCTGGTAAAGCACCAGTCATATTGGATTAGGGCCCAAACTAATGACCTCATCTTAACTATTACATCTACAAAGACTTCCAACAAGGTTTCATTCACAGGTACCAGAGTTAGCACTTCAGCATACCTTTCTGGGGGATATAATTCGACCCATAACAGAGCCTTATGTTCTAACTCTGAGATCTTGAGTAGAGGCCTCATTTTAATAACATGACTAATTTTTACTAGCTTTTATGGAAGTTTCATAGTATATTTCTCTGTCTTTAAAAAATAATGTTTTCTCTCTATTATACAATAGGCCCTGCAGGTGTATTCAGACACACATGTGTTTTATCTTTTTTAAATCATAAATGCTAGAAACTAAGCAGAGATGAATGGTTCTCTAACTAGGGCTTATAAAAGATGTTGAAAAATATTATCTCTCAAATCACAATATATATGTCCACCAAAATAAAACAGAATCACACAAGAGTTTGGGAAGTATTGTTCAGAACAGAAGCTGACTGCTCATATACACTGTTCCCCTTACCACAATCACAGGAATCTTACACGTAGACCAGTTTAAGCAATGTCAGAATCCGTGCCTATAGTAAAATAAATAGCATGGCTTTTGAAATTGCATTCGTGTGTTGGAAAATGTTATATGCATGACAAGTGCTATATACAATACAAAGTAACTTTGGAATTAAAAAGAACAGAATAGTATCTTCTGAGCCCCTGTCTAATGGTCCCATTGCTAGTTTCAATTCTGTTTGAAATAATGCTCCCAAGTATTTTCTTTGTCCACAATGCTATCATCTCTGCTCTGTCACAGTGCAAGTATATTTGAGTGTCTGTCATTCCTTAATATTCTGATGTGGTAAATACAGCATTCTGAAGAGGAGGACTGGAGAATCTGGATTCCTTTTTGAAAACAAAACTTGGCTGGGCGCGGTGGCTCAGGCTTGTAATCCCAGCACTTTGGGAGGCCAAGGCGGGCAGATCATGAGGTCTAGAGTTCGAGACCAACCTGACCAACATGGTGAAACCCTGTCTCTACTAGAAATACAAAAATTAGTCGGGCATGGTGGTGTGTGCCTGTAATCCCAGCTACTCAGGAAACTGAGGCAGGAGAATGGCTTGAACCTGGGAGGCAGAGGTTGCAGTGAGCCGAGATTGCACCACTGCACTCCAGCCTAGGGGACAGAGGAAGGCTCCATCTCAAAAAAAAAGAGAGAGAGAAAGAAAGAAAACAAAACTCCTCCCCCAAACCATTGTCCTTTTCCTAGACAGGGCCAAGATATTATGCATATTTGTTGTTCTCACCAAGGCTTGGATACCTTCAATGTATTGAAGAAATGTTCTCTTTTCCCATTTTGAACTGAAGAGTTGACTTATTCTTACATTCCCATGGCTACGTCACTCATTTCTGCTCAAATTGCAATTATAAAATGAGATTAAAATTTTACTTACTCTTTTCTTTTTATTTCTTTAAAACAATACAGGGCAATCTAGAGCAGCCATGATACCTCCCAAGCAGCCACGACAGCCCAAGGGAGCTGTGGATGATGCCATTGCCTTCGGAGGGAAAACAGACCAAGAAACATCCAGTGCTTCCCAGCCTACACCACCCCCACTGCCAAAGAAGATGATCATAAGAGCCAATACAGAGCCAATCCCCAAGGACCTTCAAAAATCCATGGAAAGTAGTCTTTGTGTCATGGCTAATCCCACCTATGAAATCGACCCTAACTGGGATGCCAGCAGTGCTGGTTCTTCCATCAGCTATGAACTCAAAGGACTGGACATTGAGTCTTATGACTCCTTGGAAAGGCCTTTGCACAAGGAGAGACCTGTCCCCTCAGCAGCAAACAGTATTTCCAGCTTAACCACTCTCAGTGTTAAGGATAGATTTTCCAACAGCATGGAATCCCTATCCAACCGGCGTGGGCCCTCTTGTAGACAGGGCCGAGGCATCCAGAAGCCACAGAGACAAGCACTTTATCGAGGACTTGAGAATCGGGAGGAAGTAGTGGGTAAAATCCGAAGCCTTCATACAGATGCCTTGAAGAAACTGGCTATTAAATGTGAAGACCTTTTCATGGCTGGGCAGAAAGACCAGCTCCGTTTTGGAGTGGACAGCTGGTCAGACTTCAGGCTGACCAGTGACAAACCATGTTGTGAGGCAGGTGATGCAGTTTACTATACTGCTTCATATGCAAAAGATCCGCTTAATAACTATGCAGTCAAGGTAAGATAATATTGTAAATCTCTAAATCTCATGTTAAGTCTTAACCAGTATATTGTTATGGGATAGATTCATTCTGCTTTTTTCCTTTCTTTCCGTCATTCCTCCATTCAGCAAGTTATTGAGCAACCTCTTACCAGATACTGGATTAAGCAGGGGGCTTATTTATTATTTAGAGAAAACAGACATGTAACTTAACAGAATTACAACAGTATTCTGCATGCAAAGATAGAAGTAAACAAGAATTCTACGGGATCTTGGAGGTACCTTGACTCAAACTCTAGAAGTCAAATAAGCCTTTTTTTTTTTTTTGAGACAGAGTTTTGCTTTTGTTACCCAGGCTGGAGTGTGCAATGGCACAGTCTCAGCTCACTGCAACCTCTGCCTCCTAGGTTCAAGCGATTATCCTGCCTCAACCTCCCAAGTAGCTGGGATTACAAGCATCTACCATCATGCCTGGCTAATTTTTGTATTTTTGTAGAGACAGGGTTTCACCATGTTGGTCAGGCTGATCTTGAACTCCTGACCTCAAGTGATACACCTGCCTCGGCCTCCCAAAGTTCTGGGATTAAAGGCGTGAGCCACCTTGCCTGGCCAAAGAAGTCTTTTTCCTGACCAGGTGTGGTGGTTCATGGCTATAATCCCAGCACTTTGGGAAGCCAAAGCAGGTGGATAGCTTGAGCCCAGGAATTCAAGACCAGCCTGGGCAACATGGTAAAACCCTGTCTCTACAGAAAAAAAAAAAAAAGAAGAAGAAATTAGCCAAATGTGGTGGCTCACGCCTATAGTCCCAACCACCCTGGAGGCTGTGGTAGGAGGATCACCTGAGCCCAGGAGGTCAAAGTTGAAGTGAGTCATGATCAGGTCACTACACTCCAGCCTGGGCAACAAAGTGAGACCCTGTCTCAAAAAAAAGTAGGTAACCCTTGAGCTTTGCTCTTTGCAAGGGCTGCCTATATATATGAGATCTGTTGTGTACCTTTCACTGTGTGTTTCTGTCTTTTTTTTAGGCTGGAGCGCAGTGGCATGATCATAGCTCACTGCATGCAGCCTCAGGTGTGCACCACCACACAACTGATTTTGGTTTTTGGTAGAGATGGTGGTCTCGCTATGTTGCCCAGGCTGGTCTCAAACTGGCTTCAAGCAATCCTCCCACCTTGGCCTCCCAAAGTGCTGGAATTACAGGCATGAGCCACCATACCTGGCTTATGTTTCTGACCTTAGTCTCTACCAGCTAAGAGATGCTTGTCTACCTCTGCTCTGTAACTCCTGTGCTCCCTAGAGAAACATTTTTATAGAGGAGGATAACTAATATTTATTGATATGCCTGGAACTCTATTTTTGTTATGTAATTTGATCTTCACATCAACTTTATGAGATTAAGATCTTTTTCTCCATTTGACATGTGAGGAAAATGATGCTCCAAGACGTAAGCTGACTTGGTTAGGATCACACAGCTAGCAAGTAGTAGAGCTGAGTTTTAAACAGAAAGATTTCTGACTTCGTAGCTGCATTTTGTCCATTTTGTCACTTATCAATTTCTTACATGCAGATTACGTATTTCAGATAACCTGCTTCTTCAAGATGGCTAAACTCTTGACATCATTAGCTTCTTCCCTAGGTTACTTTAAGAGAGTAACAATCTTTGAGCCTCAGTTTCCTCCTCTTTCAGATGTTTACAGTGAGGGGAGAATCAAGTGAGATAATGCTTGTGAAAAGTTTTTGAAAAACACAAAGCCCTATGTAAACTTAAGATAATGTTCTCCATTCCCATAGTCCCTTTTTACTGATTCTATTCACTGGTTCAAAGCCAATTAACATATCTAAATGACTTTTACATGTTAATTTGGCTTAGAAAGACCAGATGGTATCTTAGTATGTTAATGGATGAGGTAAATGATTGGCCTTACCTGTCTATCAAGACAGAATGTATGTTTGAAACAGACCTTCAGCTAGCTGCTACCCTCTGCAGTTGCAGTATCTATACCAACTGACTGTCTGATGTCACTGGCAGAGTAACCCTGTGCTCCAGCCCACACTTTTTATATTCAACTGAGGGATAAACTGTAAGGAGGGGATCTGGATTCAAGTTAATACATTACTATTGAGTTTTAAAAGGCATTTTGAGATTCTGTATAGCACTCAAGAGCTGTTATATAAATTGGGGTTATGATGCCTTATCTATCTTGGGCCCTTATTGCTGCAAAATCACCAATGCAGGATGAGTACCTGTTTCAAAAGGGACATTGAACTATCTGTTCCTTGAAAACAATTGAGAAGTAGGGCTTGACTAACTTTATGTATTATTGCCGTGCAATCTTGTGTCTTTCCCAAATCAATGGTCTGGTATTGATTTCTTTGCTTGTAATGATGCAAAACCAATCTCCAAAGAACAGGTGGCAAGTGGTTATATACTAGGAGTTGTTGGCAGGTTTGGCAAAGGATGTTTTACACTAAATGCTAAATATAAATGTCTCTTTTAAGACCCTCTGGTATTTCCAGAAGTGCCCAGTTGATTGTACAACCTTAGAGGAATAAGCTACTAGGGCTCTGTGAACCTTGCCTTTGCAGAGATAAGCAAAAGAGAATAACAGTTGGCCCACACAAACAACTTTTTTCTGTTTGTCTTCTTAAAATATCCCTTCCATACTAAGGGAATTTAGAATAGTCTAATAGGGTAACTCTCTTGAAGAGACTAAAAGTTCTTTAAAATGTTGCAAACAAAAGTGAATGGTAGGCCAGGCATGGTGACTTACCCCTATAATCTCCGCACTTTGGGAGGCTGAGATGGACAGATCACCTGAGGTCAGGAGTTCAAGACTAGCCTGGCCAACATGGCGAAACACTGTCTCTACTAAAAATTAAAAAAAAAAAAAAAAAATAGCCAGTCATTGTGGCCAGCGAAAGTAATCCCAGCTACTCAGGAGGTGAGGCAGGAAAATTGCTTGAACCTAGGAGGCGGAGATTGCAGTAAGCTGAGGCACTGCACTCCAGCATGAGCAACAGAGGGGATAACATCTCAAAAAAAAAAAAAAAAGTCAGTGGTAGAATTTAGCAATTTGAAAGCCGAAGGACACCACCCCTCCTCCTTAAACACCAAATCCACTGCAGTCATAGAGCACTACTTTGTGTGCTGTTTTAGTTGGCTCAGTTTACATAACAACACACCATATTCTATATGGCTTAAACAACAGAAATTTATTTTCTCCCATTTCTGGAAGCCAAAAAATTCAAGATCATGGTTCTAGCTTAATTGCTTCCTGGGGAGGGCTCTCTTCCCGGCTCACAGCCAGCCACCTCTCTTTGTGTCGTCACGTGGCAAGGAGGGAGGGAGAAAGGAAGGAAGAGTGTAGCAGGAGGAGCCTATGCACTGGTGTCTCTTCTTAAAAGGACACCAGTTTTATTGTATCAGGGCCCCATGCTTATGACATCATTTAACCTTAATTACCTCTTTGTAGGTACTGTCTCACTTTGGGGGTTAAGGATTCAACATATGAATTGGTGGTGGGGAACATATAATTTAGCCCATAGCACTCTACCTCTAACCTACCCTGCCTCAGAATTTCTGTCCTTCTAACATGGAAAACACATCTTAACAGCTCCAAAAGTCTTATTTATGACAGCATCAACTCTAAAATCCAAAGTCTCATCTTAATATCATCTAAATCAGATATGGGTAAGAGTCAAGGTATGATTTGTCCTGAGGCTCTCCAGCTGTGAACCTGTGAAACCACAAGTTACATGCTTCCAAAATACAACTGTGAACAGGCATAGGACAGACGTTCCCATTCTAAGAGGAAAAATTCAGAAGGAAGGAAGGAGTGATGGATCCCAAGCAATTCCAAAACCTGGCAAGTCAAATTCTATTAAATCTTTGGCCCAAGAATAATCCTCTTTGGTTTGATACTCTCCCCTGGAAGCCCACTGGGATGGCAGCATCACTACCATGGCTTCTCATAGTGGCCCAGTACTGAGGCACTGGTCATGGTTATCCTGGCCTACCAGATCTAAAGAAACAGCTTCACTATTTGAAATTGAGGATGGAACAGCCTTGCCTACTGGGCCTTTGGTGGGAAAAGCAGCCCTGATGTTTCTGTATCACTTTCAGGGTCATTCTTCCCTTTCCTTGAAGAATTGTACATTTGCGTGGCCAAATAGCTCTCTGGGCTAGTCCTGTAGAATCCAAGTTCAGTAGCCTTCCTTCATTTTGTCCCACTTTGTCCCTTTTAATTCAAACTGACAATGTCTTTGCTGGTATAATTCCATTCTTATCCCTGACTTCTGCCGAGATGGCTGAATGAGTCCATAAATCACACCCTCTTCTCTTTATCAAATAGTTGTTTAGCCACCCCCTTGGTATTCTCTTAGAACAAGCTTTCACTTTTTTTATTTTGACATGAAGTCTAGTTCTATCACCCAGGCTGGAGTGCAGTGATGCAATCTCAGTTCACTGCAACCTCTGCCTCCTGGGTTCAAGTGATTCTCCTGCCTCAGCCTCCCGAGTAGCTGGGATTACAGGCGTGCACCACCACGCCCAGCTAATTTTTGTATTTTGAGTACAGAAAGGGTTTCACATGTTGGCCAGGCTGGTCTCGATCTCCTGACCTCAGGTGATCCACCCGCCTCGGCCTCCCAGAGTGCTGGGATTACAGGCATGAGCCACCACACCTGGCCTCACCTTTTCCACAGTATGGATAGACTGCAAATTTTCCAAATCTTCATGTTC
Organism: Aotus nancymaae; assembly: GCF_030222135.1. Lineage (NCBI taxonomy): Eukaryota > Metazoa > Chordata > Mammalia > Primates > Aotidae > Aotus > Aotus nancymaae. Next base: position 74,952,381 of record NW_026988414.1, read on the forward strand.
TGGTTTCTTTTTGCTCAACAATTCCTTTTTCAATTAGTCTCTCCTTTCACATTTTACTATAAGCAGTCAGGAGGAATGAAGTCACTCCTTCACTTTGCTTAGAAATCTCCATTTCATCTCTTGCAAGTTTTGTCTTCTACAAAACACATCCCAGCTAAGTTATTTGCCACTTTATGACAAGGATTGCCTTTCCTCCAGTTTCCAATAATGTTCCTCATTACCATCAGATACCTCATTGGAATTGCCCCTAGCATCCATATTTGTAGCAGCTGTCTGTTCATAGTTATCTGGGCTTTTTCTCACATGCATCTCAAAACTCTTCTAGCCTCTACCCAGTTCCAAAGCTGCTTCTACCTTTTAAAGTATTTTTACAACAGCACCCCACTTCTCAATATCAAAATCTTATTCTGCTCAGGCTGCCATAACAAAATACCGTAGACTAAAAAGCATAGATTTATTTTCTTACAGTTCTTGAGGCTGGAAAACCCAAGATCAAGGTTCTGGCTGACTTGGCTTCTAGTGAGGGCTCTCTTCATAGCTTACAGATAGCCACCTTCTCACTGTGCCCTTACATGACACACACACAGAGAGAGAGAGAGAGAGAGAACAAGAAGCATGTGCAGGAGAGAGAGAGAGAGCGAGAACAAGAAGCATGTGCAAGCACTCTCCAGTGTCTCTTCTTTTAAGGACACTAATCCTGTCACATCATGGCCTCACTCTTATGATCTTTTTTAACTTTACTTACCCCCTTGTTGTCCCTGTCTCCAAAATATAGTAACTTTGAAGGCCAGGGCCTCAACATATAAAGAGGCAGGGGAGAGAGACCATTCCGTCCGTACAGGTGTCATGTTTGTCTTTGTTACAAAGTAGGTGGTTTTAACTCAGGACTTTTCCTGGATTTGAGTTATTCTAATCTTCATTCAACATCATTAGCTTTATTATTTGTATTGGTCTTAAATGAAAAGGCATCACAGCACTGAATAAAGAGTTTTGGAGTCAGCTGACCTGGGTCCAAGTTCTGAAGATAATCACTGTGTATTTTTATCCCAGTCATATACCTCTCTTGGTTTTCACATCAGTGTCTATTAACTGCCCTACTTACCTCAGATGATTGTTATAATACATTTGTTTATGTAGTGAAACTACTTTTATAAACTATAAAGTACATATAAAATGTACTAAAAGGCATTATTGTTATGAAGAATAATGGAAAATTGCTGCTCAGCATTCTATAAATCACTCACTATTCTTCTTTAGCATTAGGCATTGGCTTGAGCGTATTTAGATATTCCTTCTCATTACCTCAAAGAGGTAAACATCTTTGTTTTTCCTTAAAATTATGAGAAAAAGCTACAAACAGCTTCAAGGATTTAAGTACTTCCAAAAATTGGAAACAAACGAGGTACCTTACATTAAGAAAACAATATAACAAATTATGGCACATAAGTCCAATGGAATGTTTGTAGCTATTGAAAGTGGTAATTATGAAGACTTATAAAATTATGAAAAACACCTTTTAAATATCACATGAAAGTAGCAGAATACCAATAGTATGATCATAACTTGAAGAAAATTACCTACAAAATGGTAATACTCAAATGATCCCTGTGTTAAGGTGGTAACAGTTATTTTGATTACTTAAAAAATGATGTCATAATGTCTTTTCAATTAAAAAACAAGAATCAGAGATTTTTGGATCATTTGACACTAAGCTTCTTGAAAACAGGTATCCTTAGTTATTCATCTCTATAATCCCATCCTCTAGTACCAATTATAAACAGCACCTGTTTAATGCTACCCGGCTTTTGTACACTCTGATTCCTCTGTCTGGATTGCTCTTCTCCTGGGAGGCAGTATAATTCAATAAAGAACTTCTGCATGTGATCTGCTGTAACCTATTTCAGAATCACCTGAGGGATCCTCATTAAAAATGTCATTTCCTTGGCCCTATTCCATACCCACAGAATCAGAATGGCTGGCAGGAAGGCCTTGGAAACTGCATTTGTAGCAAGTACCACAAGTGGTTCCTATGTACAAAATGTGAGGACTGTTAACAAAGTGGCTAAGAATTTAAGCTTTTAAGTCCAACAGACCTGGGTTAAAACCTGGCTTTAGCTACATATTAGCTGTTACCTTGGCCGTTACTTGCCTTTTCTATATCCAGTGTCTTTATCTGTAAAATGGAAAAAATACTTCAGGTCTTCTTAAAACAATTGTAAAAAATCATATATCACGATATCTATATATCGCTATATACATAATAACTTCTATGATTTTTTACAATTGTTTTAAGAAGAATTGTTTTAAGCGATATATATATATTTATATAGCGATATATATATATATCGCTATATACATAATACACACACACACAGTGCTGAGAGCATCATTTGGCACAAAGTTAAGCATTTAGTAAACATTAGTCATTCCTTCCTTTTCACATACCTACGAAGCTCCTATGTGTTCTTAAAGAATCCAGCTCCGAATCTTCTTCTTTAATCTTCTGAGCACATGTTGCACGCTATACCTACTGGATTTCTTAATCATTGCATTATCATGAGACAGCTGTATAATTAACAAGAACACAATTCCTCTCCCCACTATTATACCTGGCCTTCTCCATGGTAGGGACTATGGCTTATGAATTCTTTTATCCTTAGCATCTGCTACAATATCATGTACACAGTGGGCATTCAATAAATATTTCTTGACCTTTCAAAAAATGTTTACTCTATAAAACATTGTGATATTTGTGGTAGTTTACAGAAATACATATGAGTCAAACGAAGACCCTGTCCTCAAGAAGCTTATATTCCATTGGGAAAGACAAAGGCATAAATAATAGCTCTTAAACAAAACAGATTATAATGAAAGTTCAGAGTGGTATGCAGAGATATAAAGAGAAATGAAGATTAATGAATGGAAGAAGTTGTTAACACTTATCTTGGGGCCAATAAGAAAGAGCCTCTTGTATCCACTTTGCTATTCTTTGTGGCAAATGCAATATATTGAGAGAATAGTGGAAAATTAGCTACAGAGAGATTAGAGACCAAATTTAGAGATTTGAGTGATCAGCTTAAGAGGTTAGACTTTATTTTGTGTTTTGTGGGATGCCACTAAGGATTTTTAAACAGAAATAACATAAGATTTTGGAAGACAACTATGGTAAGAGAGGCCAGAAGGACTGGAAGCAAGGAAGCCAGTCATTACGCTACTGTAATAGTCCAGGTAAAATGAGACCCTGACATAGGGCAAATGAAAAGAAGGGGCAGATGGTGAAAGAGCTGAGGAAGGCAGTGGACCATGTCTGGTTTGAGTGTAGGATTAGGGCAGTGATGGTAAAATTTCAAGGTAGAACCACCTCCAAGAGAATGGTGATGCCCATGAGTTGAAATATGAATCAGAAAGATGAGATCTCAATGGGATATGCCCCTAGGGCAGCCAAGTTGAGAGAAGCCCAGGAGCCAGGTAAAAATATGAGTTTGGTACTCAGAAGAGAGCTCAAGCCTAGAAATGTGGTCATAGACTTGATTTAGTTAAAACTGTGGGACTATATGAGATCGTAATGGAAGAGTCTGCAAAGTGGGAAAAGGCCCACACATCTAAATGACCCAAAGCAGGAGCAATTGGAAAATCTGTAGCAAAAGGCAGGTCCCTACAGGCCAGAGAGTCCAAGGTTGCAGAGGGCTTGAGCAGAATGAAGACTCAGAAGAAGGCAAGAATTTAATCTCTTGTAAACCTCTAGAAAATGCAATGTTGGTAATGATGGGGTTGAATGCCAGACACACTGAGTTAAAGAGTGAATAGGAAGAGGAACCTGTGAAGGCAGTGAGCACAGCCTACTTTTTAAATAAGTGTTTTGATGAAAGAAGAACCAAATTGATTTCCAGACAATATTTAACTTTCAACTCCCATTTTCTGTCTCATCCATGTCTTCTTTTATCCTCTCATCACCATTTAATGAGCCACCACCCAGCAGATTGGATTGTCTGTCTCTGTGGGCTACATATTGGCTGGCCTCTAGCCCTTAACTTAAACATTCCTGCTCTCAAAATAAAACTTAACACAAACGTAAGCCTGAACTTAACTTTTCCTGCCCTCTAAATAAAAATCAAAGAATCTGGATAGGTACTGACCAAGCATAGAATCCTCATATCCTTATAGTAGACTAAATCCTCATATCTAAATCCATAGTAGACTAATCCTCATATCCTCATAGTAGACTCAAGCCAATTTTACAAGGGCCTTCACCATTCTACACAGTGGGAAACTAAGGCCAGAGAGGAACAATCACTTCTGCATAGGGATACCAGCTTCATGGCAGGCCAGCTCCTGACTCCTAGGTAGAACCTCTCCTATCATATCATGCCTAGAGCAGTAGTCATTTAATGGAAAAATAGCCTTTTGCCTAGAATCCGGATGGAGAGTTGGCAAAATTATGGCTCCGTATCACTGAGATACTGTTTTTTCATTGCACTCCAAGTACTACCATGTGAGACCACAGAGGAAATTTGGATGCAGTTACTCTGAAGAGGATGCTAAAAATTTCACATAAGCAAAAAGTATAAGTTTCTGAGTTACTTTCCAACACTTTCAGAATTGGGGTAGTAGGTGTCTTTAAAGTAGTCCCAGTCTTTGTTCTCAAGGATAGAGCACACAAAACTCAGTAAAGATGTACACTTCCCTGTTACAACAGTGGGGCTGCTTCCTTTCTTCCAGCTATGCCAGAATCTTATTAAAAGCTTGTAATAAAGTAGAGGTGAACTGTGGAGACCAGCATCTTTTACTGCATTTTTGACTCCAGAGTCTCTGTTTATCTCATTGGGTGGATGCTGACAAAGCAAGTTACTAAATGAAAAAGCATTACAGGAATAACTATGATTGGTAGGAATTTACAACTAGTTCAGACTATATACACAGGCAATTAATTACTGGCTTAGTGGTGAGGATAAAAGCTAGAGGGGAAACCACTTCCACTTTCATAATTCAACATAAATAGTTTTAACAGTGAAACTTTACAGAAAGTGATTGATCAGCAGCCAACTACACATACTCATGGCCATCCTAGGTTGGTGTCCATTTCGTTTCAGGCTCAATGCATACAGAAGCACCTGAGTCTCAACTGCGAATTGATTTAGGAAGGAGAGGTTTTGAGTGTTCACGTAAACTTGGAATCACGATGAATTGTCTACTGAGAAAAGGGAGCATGGCTTTAATTAATGAGGTGAGAGGATACAGTTGAGAACCACAAGTTGGAATTCAAGTTAATTGAATTCCTAATCTGGGCCATGAGCTGGTTATTGGACTGCTCTGTGCCTCAGTTTCTCTAGTGTGAACATCGTGGTCACCATTCTGTCAGCGTAAGTTACTGGTTCAGGAACACAAGTTATTTTCTTTGGATACACATGCTGAGTGGGAGAGTGAAAAGATTTGATGAGTACAAGTCACAAATAAAATGATAAAATCTTACACGGTTGTCTTCTTGAATTTCTCTTCTAGGATCCATAATCAGTTTCTCAGGCATGCGAACATTTTTGCAGCATTTCAAACTGTAAATTACCTGGCCTACCCGACAGTTCTCATAGCAGATTCCTACAACATTGAGTCCTGAGTACTTTGGGCCCACACGGCATTTTATATATTAAACACTTAATCTATTTTGAATGTAGTTGTAACAGCATTGAGTGTGTGTGGGTCTTAGCTCTGTAGCAGCAAGTACAGCAATACTCCTCCTAGGCAGATCAAGGAATTGAGGTCAATTAGTGATCAGCCTGTATTCTTAGAGTGAGGTTATACCAAATACTGGATATCAATTTAGAAGTTACAGGGTTTCATTCTACGCTCTCTCCCATTTGCAGTTGTACTTTTGTGTGATGTGACAAAATAGCACAGATGGTGTAATGTGTGTTATCTTTAATGTTTCTCATTTTCGTCCCTCCACAATTCATTCCCTGTAACATCCGTCTCACTTAAGGTTCACTGAGGCACTATAAAATGCATAGAGTGAGATGGAAATGAGATTCCCTGCTGATAAACTGGAAGTAGGTTGAAGGCATACTGGGCCCATAATGGAAAAATCAGTTAACGTAGGATATTTTTGAAGAGTCTTGTATTTTGTAATTATTACTTTATTTGGGGCAAAGGAGAGAAAATTGAATAGAATGACAAAGAGCCATGTTGTTTTGTGTAGTTTTGTGCAGTACAAAATCAGTGAGGCCCCAGGGCAGCCTGGACTCAGCAGACAGCCCCACTGATCAGATTTCACTCATTTGTGTAGTCAGGTCATTCATGAATGTATATTATTCAGATTTGTATGCCATTGCCCCCACCCCATCACCTTGCCGACTTTTATCTGTTTCATAAAAGCGGTTCATATATTCTACCTAAGTCAATAAGCCCTGTGGCAGCACTGGCGCAGCTGTTGCCTTTTCTCAGAATCTTTTACAGACATATGGAACGTGTACTATGTGGCTTGCTCTGTGCTAGGTCCTAAAGATACAAGTATCTGCTTGTAAGATAGACAAAACATGTCAGAGGAGGGAGAAAAGGGGGCAAGGACTGAAAAACTGTTGGGTACTATGTTCAGTACCTGGGTGATGGGATCTGTTGTACCGCAAACCTCAGCATCAAGAGATAAACCCAGGTAACAAACCTGCACATGTACCCCCTGAATCTAAAATGAAAGTTGAAAGAAATTATAAAAAACAAAAATTTTTAAAAGATAAAAAATGTGATAACTCCAACATTAGAGATATGTACAAGATACAGAAGTAACACAGAAAGGGGGTTTAGGGTATTTAGCACTTGCTCTTTCTGACAAAAATACCTGAGGAGGCCTTTAAAAGAAGTAGGAGGCCTGGTGTGTTGGCTCACACCTGTAATCCCAGCATTTTGGGAGGCCAAGGTGAGTGGATCACGAGGTCAGGAGATCGAGACCATTCTGGCCATGGTGAAACACCCTCTCTACTAAAATACAAAAAAAAATTAGCAGGGGGTGGTGCCGTGCGCCTGTAGTTTCAGCTACTTGGGAGGCTAAGACAGAGGAATCGCTAGAACCCGAGAAGCAGAGGTTGCAGTGAGCTGAAATGGAGCCACTGCACTCCAGCCTGGCAAAAGAGCAAGACTCTGTTTCAAAAAAAAAAAAAAGTAGGAATCCCTCAGGCAGATGAGGGGTGACAAGGAGCCCCAAACTGAGAGAACGCCTGGTGGGTAGAGTGGGTGGCTGACTGCAGATAGTTGAATATAGTAAAAGCAAATGGAACAGAGGGGGAAGTAGGACTGGAAAGGGAGGCAAGACCTGGACTTTATGCTGTGAGGATAAAGCGGAGCTGCTAGGAAGTTTAAATAAGCAGGAAATACCAGCTGTTGTTTTTTAATGGCTCTGTAGCCATGTGGAAGGTGTATTTGAGGGGATCACATTAGAGGCAGGGAGACCAGTTGGAAAGCTTTTGTGGTTGTCCAGGCAAGTGATGAACGTAGCAATAGAGATGGAGAAAAGAGGATAATTTGAAAGTTATTTAGGAGAAAAATCAGTAAGAGTTGGTAATTAGCCATACGGAGTAAAGATGCAGGAGATATCCAAAGTGAATTTGGTTTCTCATCCAGGTAACAAAGCCATTCATCAAGAAAGGGAGTACTGGGAGAGCAGTGAGTTTGGTGGGAAGAAGACTTCAGGTTTGGTTATGTTGAGTTTAAGGAATCTGTGGGTTGGGATATATATGGGAAGAAATCAAGTAGGTCATTGTATAGATGAGTCTAAAGCCCAAAGACAAGTGTGCATTACAAATGTAGATACGGAAGTCAGTATTGTATATGAGATGGTTGAAGCCATGAGCAAGCTTGCCGAACAGAGTGTGTCAATGAAAAACTAGGATAGAGAGCAGACCCTCCAAACACCAGCACTTCAAGGAACCTTTGGGGAAAAGGGTCAAGTGAAGAAGAACCATGCCATTCAACGACAGATTAATTCCATAGTCATATCAACCAGTTTTGCAAAGGTCCACCTTTCCCGCATCCCTCTGACTTAGCTGCCTTAAACAGAATGTCTGTTGTTGAGAGAGCAGCAAGAGGTATGTCCTCTTCACAGGCCCCAGGCTCTGTGGGCGTTCTGAAAGGCTCAGTGGTGTTAGAGAGCACTACCTTCTCCCCAGCTGCTTTTAATGGGACTTTACAGCCAAAGCCCCTGACGGTCTACTTTTTAGAAGTTAGCTATCTAGGTTGCAGTTATCACAAACATAAACGCTTTTTAATGACAAATTTGCCTCAGAGGTATGCAGAGCGGTTGTCGTGAGCAACATGGGAAACGAGCCCCTGAACTGAAATGAATATTTGGAATTAAACTTTTCAGGTTGTGCATGAGGAACCATTTCAAGCTCTGTTTCCCTGCTAAGATTGTAAATGTTGGGTTCTTTGACCCAAGTCTGAGAAGGTCTCAAGACAGGGTAATTTGGCTTTGATTCTGGAAGATAGTATGTTGTTTCCTCTCTCCCCGTTTTCCAACAGATGATTTATCAGTGGTTAAAGGGTCCCCACCCCTGTATTTGGGAATCTGGTCAGAATGCTTTAGGATACTGTGTCTTACAGATGGGAAGTGCTGAGGACCCATGAGATACCTGTTTGAAAGCTCAACTGATAATGAATATAATGTGTTAATATTTTTCCTTTTCCTCCTCTGTCCTCACTGATCTTTATTAACCCAGACAAGCACCCGGTTTCCCTTCAAGCCTCGGTTTTTGCAACAGTACATTATTCATGTTGGTGCATAGGTATATGCCAGCTGGCTGGCTGTCCCTTTTGATGTCCCTGTGACTCCTTTGGAGAAGAGTTCAACTAGGGATTTCCTGTGAGTTCACAAGTGGGCGAGGGTCCCTGTGCCCAGGATGGGCTTCTCTTCCTGCCTGTGCTCTTCACATGAGGAGTTCCCGTGGCATGCATTTGGCATTGTCACCATCATAGAAGCAAAAACTTATCCAGAAGGAGGCCCTGTGGTGTATTTTTCAAGAAGATTCAACCTTGCAGCAGCCTGGTTTTGTTCTCCTGCTGCACAGTTAAGTAAATTACTCCTGGATGTTGATATTGTAGCTCCCTCTAGTGTCACTGTGGCTCAGACTCTCGTAGCATTTTCCTTCCCTTTCAGAACATGTAGACAGCACAGACTCTGCCAAGTTCACAGCATTTTAAGTAGATTTTCCCAAACATAGACAAGACAAATATGAGGTGATTTTTCTCCTAGTAGAAAAGGGAATGTTAAATGAAGATGTGGGGCCATTCCAACTCTAGTTTATTTTTATTCCTATTTTCAAATTTTGGGGGTCCTAGGAGGAGTCCTGAAGTAATCATTTATAGATTAGAGTAGCTGGCATGAACAAGTGGAATCCTTTTTGAGAGTCCTCCTGTTGATGCCAGCTTCTCTTTATAAAGAAGAAATGTGAATTCTTTTCAGGAAAGACCAATGAGAACCAAGAAAAAGTTACTTTGATCCCTGGTAGAGAAAATACTGGGTAAGGGGAGAAGGAAGAGATTTGGCAGGAAAAACCCTATCCATTTGTTCTGAAAAAAATTGACTTGTTTTCTGAAATAACTTTTGAACTAGAAATTTATTATCTGAAGTCAGGTCATTTTGAGGTTTTTTTTTTTTTTACTAACGGAGTTATTAATATTTGAAAAATGGCTACAATGTGGTACCTAGAATAATATAATACTCCTACCTAAATTAACATCATTGCAGGCTCCATAATAAAGATTTATGAGATACCCATCAAGCAAAATCCTATTATGGAAATCTCCATAGGTCTGTGTTTGGGTTGTAACTGTTTTCAGGGTTATGAACCAACTAAAATCACTCTTTTTTCTCCTCTTTACCCTCTAGTCTTCTCCCTTTTGCCTTTGCCCTTAAACTAGAGTGACTCATTATTCTTCCACCTGTCTTGTGTATTACAAAATGAAGAGATAAGGAAGTGCTGCCCACTCAGGTTGGCTATCTAGGGAGACCATTTTCCTTTACAGCATCTAAAATGGCAGAACAATTTATCATTTCTTCTTCGTAAATCATTTTGATCCTTTATCTCAAGCAGATCTGTGAAGCTAAACATAAATTCTTATTATAGTATCCACATTCTTATCTACTCACAAAGCTCTGGAGGACCTTATAAAAATGTGTGTGTTTGTGTGAATATCTAGATATAATTAGAATATCACAATTCAAATACTAGTCACAATTAGAATACCTTCTCTGCTTCTAATGTTAAACTACAAGGTGACAAATTTTTTTCAGCCTGATCTGACATAGTTAAAACTAGACTTGGCAAAACAATTCTCTCTCGTCGCCTTAGGTTGCCCTGTCTCGGATTCTGACATACTGCTGGTGTTAATTTGTTTGTCAGGGATGACCCTGGCTTGGAGGTGTTGAATGTTAGCAGTTTCTTTCTGCCTGTCCTCTATCAGAGAGCCTCACTGCTGTGGCAGGTGGCTGTCAGGACTCAAAATAAAGATGTATTTTTCTGTTTTGTTCATTGTTCCAAAAAATTAGGATTCTCTAAGATCGTGTTAGTTTGACATTTGCAAGTTGTTAACTGCTTTAGTCATTATCAGTGTTACATTTGTACAACTTTGTAGTTTACAGATGTACTCTATATACTTGATCCCAATTAATCTTCACAACTGCCCTGTGAAGTAGATTTCAGTGTTCTTTATATTGTCTCCTTTAATAGGGAGACTGGGACCCAGAGGAATTGGTGAAATGCCCAAGGTTATGCAGCAAGTGGCAAAGCTAATTCCCAGGCTTCCCAAGCCCTTGGAGAGTGTCCTTTTTACAATGTAACAGCTAGAGTTTAACCATCCAATCTGATTCAGCTAAATTTAGTGGTATTTGATAGAATTTTCAAAGACTGAAGAGTGGAGACCCTTGAGCTTTCATTCCAGAAGACAGTGTAATATTGAGCAACTTTAACTGGCAATGGGGTTAATGGTGCCATGTGCTGGATCCAACTCCTGTACAGCTGAACAATGACTGATGAATAATTTTTAAATACCTAGTAACACTTTAATGTGAAATATTGTCAACAGTGCAGTTACAGAAATAACATGTTATGATTGATGAGCATATAGGATTATATATTATACTGTATACACTAAGACTTCAAGAGCTTTCCAGAGATAATATTTTCTGAAAGATATATGTTTGAACTCGAACTCAGCCTAGGAACGTCTGTTCAAGACAGAAGCTTGCTTAAAAAAGAAATACTTAGTATATCCTCAAACTGAATTAGGTAGATAGTAGAAGACTTGAAGGAACTTGTGCTCAGGGAGGGAGGGATGGAGAGAGATTATCATGTCACTGGTCACTGATATCAGGCCTCTTTAACAGTAGTAAATATGGTAAACTAGAGAATAAAAGAGAGAGATACTTTTCTCCCTTGAGACTCCCTTGCCTTTGATCTTTTTTTTTATTTATTAATATCTATTTGAATGGAAATCAGAATGTGCTGCTTCTCAGAACTGGAGACCCATCTGAATTATCTCCTAAGAATGTATACATTTTTCTTTTTAAATAAAAGTGACTAGAAATTACTTTTTTAAAATTCGCTTTTCTGTATTATTGTAATAAACAGGCAGTGTAAGCACTACAGAGAGTGCATGTTGCTGGGAGCCTTTGATATTTGTGATATATGGCAGTGTACCCCTGCTGAGGAGGGAGAGCAGAGAATGACCCTCCACTAACAGGGCCGTGGAACAGACTCCAGACCAGACGGTTAGAATCCATGAACTAGTATTAGAGACTGAGTCTTCCGCTGTCAGCCTCTCTATAGCATGGGGATAACCCGTTTGGGGTGGTTTTACTCACTTTTTGCTTTGATAACCCTTTAAGAGTAGAAATGCAATTGTTGTCACAGTATGTAGAACCCTTGCCTGACTTTTTTTTAATCAGAAAATTCTTCCTGGACCTATAACCACTTAATAAAGTTCTTTATGAAAGGTCTTATTGCCTTAATAGTGGGTGTTAAATGAGGCCTGTTAAGAGAAAGCATAAAACTCAGAAAACCACCATCAAATGTTGGTGTTGTTCTGACTAGGTCAAACCAGTGACTCTCTCAACCCTACCGGTGAACCATGAGTGCCAGTGTTGTGACCTCACAATGACATTCATTGAAAAGTTAGGAAAACCCACAGTTTACCTGGCCAATGTTATATCACTCTCCTAACCTGTGAGATGTTGACACAAAGGATGATGGGTGATGAAATAAGGTATTTGGTCTACATTAGGAGTCCATTGGCCTGCTGTATAAGTCTGGGTTATAAGCCTCTACAGAAGTAAGTGAAAAATTATTTTATTGTTGTTCTGATGAGTTGCAAGGTTATAGTGGAAAGAGCAAGCTTTGGCATTAAACAGACTTGGGTTTGCAAACTGATAACCCTGGGCTTTTTTCTTTTTTTAATTCTTAGATCCTCAGTCTACTTTGAAAGGTTAATGTGAGGACTAGAAATGGTACACATAAAGTGCTCACCACGGCCTGGCATGTAGACAACCATGAAAAATGGTTACCACCATTATTACTGTCACTTAACATGGGGCAACCCTGGCTAACGACTTGACTGTATGATCATTTGTCCCTAACCAGTCACCTTCCAGTTAATCCTCCCTGATACATCATAAACCTGGTTATGAGAGTGTGAGTTTTACATTGTTTTATTATCTTTCAGATCTGTAAGAGCAAGGCTAAAGAATCTCAGCAGTATTATCACAGCTTGGCTGTCCGACAGAGTCTGGCTGTCCATTTTAACATTCAGCAGGACTGTGGTCATTTCCTTGCTGAGGTCCCTAACCGTCTGCTTCCCTGGGAGGATCCTGATGACCCTGAAAAGGAAGAGGGTGACATGGAAGAGACTGAAGAAGAAGCGAAAGGAGAAATGGATGGGAAAAACCCGAAGCCCTGTTCTGAAGCAGCAGCATCCCAGAAAGAGAGCCCTGGAGTCGTGAGCAAAAAGCAGAGGAGCCATGTTGTGGTCATCACCAGGGAGGTTCCATGTCTCACTGTGGCTGATTTTGTGCGAGATTCTCTGGCCCAGCATGGGAAAAGCCCTGATTTGTATGAGAGGCAGGTGTGTCTGCTGCTCTTACAGCTCTGCTCTGGTCTTGAGCACCTCAAACCCTACCACGTCACTCACTGCGATCTACGCCTAGAGAACCTGCTACTTGTCCACTACCAGCCTGGGGGCACTGCCCAAGGCTTTGGGCCTGCAGAGGCCAGCCCCACCTCATCTTATCCCACTAGGCTTATAGTGAGCAACTTCTCTCAGGCCAAGCAGAAGAGCCATCTGATGGACCCCGAGATCCTCCGGGACCAGTCTCGCCTTGCCCCAGAGATCATAACGGCTACCCAGTATAAAAAGTGTGATGAGTTCCAGACAGGCATCCTCATCTACGAGATGCTACACCTGCCCAACCCCTTTGATGAGAACCCAGAGCTGAAGGAGAGGGAATACACACGAGCAGACCTGCCTCGCATCCCACTCCGCTCCCCCTACTCCCGGGGTCTGCAGCAGCTGGCCAGCTGCCTCCTGAATCCCAACCCTTCTGAGCGGATCCTCATTTCAGACGCCAAAGGCATCCTCCAGTGTCTGCTCTGGGGCCCCCGTGAAGATCTCTTCCAGACTTTCACCACCTGCCCTGGCCTAGTGCAGAGAAACACGCTGCTCCAAAACTGGCTAGACATCAAGCGAACACTGCTCATGATCAAGTTTGCTGAGAAGTCCCTGGACAGGGAAGGTGGGGTCAGCCTTGAGGACTGGCTTTGTGCTCAGTATTTGGCTTTTGCCACTACAGACTCCCTCAATTGTATTGTGAAAATTCTGCAGCACCGTTAATGTGTACCTGGATGCTGCTTTTACCACGTCTTCACCTTCTTCCTGTCACCCACGCACTTCCCCTTCCTAGTGCTCACTCCAAATTCAAGGAAAGAAGAAAGACAAACCTCTTTTCCTGTCCATGAACAAGCGGGTCCATTCAGAAAGGTTATCCACTGCCCCAGATCAAGTGAGAAGCTGATTCTGTCTTAACTTTACAGAAACTCAGCTGCACAAACTTGCAGTTGCCTTCCCTTGAAACACCTTCCATCCTAATAGTCCCATAAATGCAGGTAAAAAGGAAAATCCATGTTCTTGAAGGGACAGCTTCTTTGGTATGAACTCAGTGAGCCAGTGGCCTCACTGAGGGTCCATTTCCTCCATAATTCTGGGCATCACTATCTTTTTAGCACCGAATGTTTGTTCTCATTAACTGTAGACAAATTTAATAGGTTTCTACTATGACCCAGTAGACTCTCACAACAGACTCTTCCTTTAAGGTGTCAGCAACCAACTTACTAGGCAGAACTGTCATCCTTAGCATCAGCCCAGTTTTGGTTACCAGGGACTATATCCTTTGTTCCAGGAAAGAGTAGAAAGAAAAGGAGAGATCCCATCCTTGGGTCATAGACCCATTTTCATTACCATTATTCGTAAGTTTGTGCAGTGCATGGAGGACAGCCCTAATAGTCTCCCCTCTGCTGCCACTGCCCGATTCTCCACTCTGTCCCCACTTGCCAATGAAGTCTGGATTTATCAGCCACTTGTGGCCCATTACAGAGCTGACCTGAGGTAGTGTCACCACTGCCTCAGCAGGGTGGAGTGCAGTTCGGAGCTTATAAATAGCTGGCGGGACATAAGGAGATGATTTTCTTGCATGTGCAATTCTCTAGGGGCCATCAGTGAACAGAGCTTAAAGTACCCTTTGATTACTGTCAGAACTGTCAGCATTTGCAGTTTCCCCTGAGCAGTAATTGGCCAGCTCCCGACTATCAGTAGCCAGTGTTAACTAGTTTACCAAATGCTGTAAACAATTCCCCTGAATGAAACAGCTGTCAGTGGAGCTCTAAGATCTCCTTAGAGGGCACAGTGGGGTGGGCTGTTGGGATAGCCAGAAGGCAGGGGAGGGGAAGAAGGCCACTGATGAGACTGCTGACCTCCTCCTCAGAATGCTGACCTCTTCTAACAGAGACCGCCTCCCAGCGTAAGTGGCTCATGGTTCCTCTGACTCTCTCTAAAATGGCTCTGGAGGACAGCTCACAGGAATTCTGATTGTTGAGGTGGGTGACTGAGAGCTGTTCACCATGTGTGCAGCCTGTGCTCCTCTTCTATGGATATATGTGCAATTTTTGTATGTATTTTTTTAGCTGTATATTACAGTGTTTATGTTGCAACTTCACCTGAAGCGAGTCTACAGAAACCTTCCCCCTTCCCTTGGCACATGTTTGCGCTAAGAGATGAGCGTTCCTTCCACTGGTGTGTGTGTGTGTGTAATGTGTGTAATGTGTGTGTAATGTGTGCACCTGTGCTTGTTTTATCCAAAACTGTGAGTATGTGTTTACTTTGACCTTGAAATCCCAAGAGTCACTCGAACAATGTGTGTGTACACTTGTGTGCCCATGTGTAGGTGCACACGCATGCTGGAAGTAAAGGCCAGGCCTCTAGAGAAGCAACCTGTGGCAGGGTTGACAGACATGTTCTCTGTGCCTGGTCAGTGAGCGAGCCCTGAGGCCCCTCATCTACCAGCACAGAGTTTCCTTAAAGCTAAGACTGATTGTGTAGTATTACGTACGTAGCACAATAGTGGCCTTGGAAATTTCTAAAGTTTTAACATTTTTAACAGCCTTTCATGTGATTCGTGTATATCAAAGAGGATCAGGAAAGGAGAATAATGTATTTTACTGTGCTCTTATTATTTTTTTAAGTGATTGGAATATGTGAGGCTCTATATGGAGGATGTCCTTATCCCATGGCCAGCAATATAGGACTCCCAGGAGAGAAGGCTGGTTAGCCCACAAAGAGTCTTGCCTCCTCTAGCCAGAGTGCAGGGCTCTGCTCCTAGGAATGTTCATGGAGTGGGCATGCTGCTGCAGGCCAGCAGTCCACTCTTGGTGTCCTGTGGCATGGCTGCGCCTTGCCTTGAAGATTGGTGTTTGGTTCATCTTAGCATAGCCCATGTGCACATAACTCCTTGCCTGATTATGCACTGAAGTGGCAGCACACAGACCACTACTTCCCCGACCTCCCACCTTGCAATGGCTTGCATATTGAGATATACCTTCTCAATGTCACGCTCCTGGTGCCTTGCCCATGTAAATTTGAATGTTGACTATTTAATGAGGTTACATATTTAATGCAGAATGTTCCCTGGTCCCTCTATTTGTTATGTCTCCACATATCTTTTTTTCCTTTGTCTTTTTCTGTTATGATTTGGATCCAGTCTTTATGGTATAATAAGCATGGACACCTCCACTACCATTATCTTACAGCACTGGTAAACCAAGCACCTCTTCACATCAGATGTTTTTAGTACTTTTTTAATATTCAGATTTGTTAAGGGCAAAAGATGAATGCAAACTAGCCAGAGAAGAGCCTCAGGCTTCCCAGAGACGTGTGGCTAGATTAATTTTTCTCTGGGTGATGGCCAAATAATGTGAGGTAGAGAGGGAAGGGTGTGTTACAGGTTAGAGCAGAATGCAGAAAGAAACTATATTTCTAGGCAGAGAACTACATAAGTTGGTCTTCAGAATATTTTTCCAAAAAGATGAAATTCAGTCCATTTAACATTATCACAAATATTTTTCATTTTAATTGTGATAGGGACTTTGAATTTGTTCATCAACTAGAAAGAAATCTTACCCTCTGTAGACACAGATACACATACACATTTTATATATATGTTTTGAATTGTGACTAGTATAGCACTTTACATTTTCTCAAGTAACAGCAAGTTATTGCCTTCAATATTGATTGGAAATTGTTTTCTATTGAAGTCTATACTATAGATTTTTCCATTTATATTGAGAGTTTAAACAATTAAGCTCCTATTGGAACTTTTCCTTAAGCCACACGAGCATGAACAATCTCTGTGACACTTGGGTGCTAGAGGAACACAGCGGTGGCTGAGGTAGCCGAGAGCAAGACTGAATGTACAGCAGAGTGCCTTGTTAGAGCGGTGACTTGGAAGCGACTCGGTGGGTGTTTCACACAGAGGACTAGAACTTCAAGGAGCCTGCTGCGCTGGCTGAGGCGAGCCCTTTTGGTATACGTACACTACCGGGATGCCCAGAAGCTAGTTCATGAAGAACAACAGCAGACGAGAAAAGGGGTAACTGGAACCTGTGGATCGACGACGGAAGAATCACCAACCCCTGGGCTGAGTTAGAACTGGAAGCCAGGAATATGACAACGAGTTTCGAGATTTGCCCTCAGAAGACGAACTGGGTGGCGTATGTGTTGGGTGAGGGCACAAGCACTCCTCCTGCCTACCCTGCTGCTGTTGAGGAGCTAGAAGTAAAACATGTTGGTTAGGATTTTAACAGTTGGAGTAGCCTCCTATTGTCAGATTAAGAGGGGGTCAGTTTTGCTTCCAAACTCAGAATAAGTTTGTAAACATGGGAAAGTCTAAGTCAAGAAATCTAAAGCTCTAGAAATACTAATGATATTTCTGGGAGTAAAATACTGAAAATTATGTTTTAAAGTTTCTAGTATTACAAAGTTTCCAGGAAAGATCTTTGGGTTCCTACTAAGCTTCTCAATTTTGAGTTATGAATACTTTGGTGCTGGGAAGTAACCTGACATTTGGTTTTGCTGGAATTAGGGTTTTCACTAGATTTCACTGCAATTAGGACTTTCTCCTAGATTTTACCAGCAGTGATCTGAAAAAGTACAGGCTGGTCCCAGAAATAGGGATGGACTTAGGATACTGCACTATATTTCAAATGGTTCTAGATGTGTAAATATAATACAAACATTCCTGGAGAGGGAGTGAGAGCAACTGGACTTCCTGGGCCAACCCTGGCATGTGTTGCATTCCCCTCACCAGTTGATAAGGATTGAAAATTCTGCTCCAGCCCAACGAGTGAACAGGACGGCTGCCCACAAAACCAGGTTATTAGTTTTACCTCATTGAAGCTCATATTCTCAAAGGCCCAAAGTGCTGTGCCGAGACAAATCCAAGTGCTGCTCTTGTGAAGTGCGCGCTGAAGTCCAGCTGTCCGTGCTTACAGCAGTGCCGAAAGTGGGGATTCCATGGACCAAAAATGGTGCCATAAGGGAGGCCAGAGGAGTTGCAGTGCAAGATCCTAGGAGAGACGATACCAAAGAAATCAAGCCTTTTTATCCTGATGCTTCTAAGGCGATGAGGGTGAGTTGTGACATGCTGTGGGAGGGAGTTCACATACATTCCGTGTCAAGGCATTTAGCTGATAAATCCATCCTCAGAAAAGCACCTTTTTAAAAAGTCCATTTTATATATTGAATAAGAAGAAGATGATGACGATGATGATGGTGATCATGATCCTGATGAAAGCCCGGGCAGATACAAAGTTCCTCGGTATTTAAGGAGAAGGAACTCTTCCTTCTCCCCTTGACATGACTGTGGCTGTTGCCCAAACCTCAGCTTGAGAACATCACATCCATATGATACTGAGAGTGGAGGATTTTTTTTAAGAGATACGGTAGTTTTAATAGGTTTGTTTAAAGAATTCTTGGGAAATTTCTTAACAAATTGTGATTTGTTTTTATAAACCTTCCTACAGAGTTGTTTACCATTCATCATCACCATCATTTAATATCTATAAGTGCCCAGAATGTACAAGGTGCTATACAGCTGTTAAACACCCCTCCCTGCAACTGCTTAAAATTAGAATAGATTTTGCATCACCTACTGCTGGAAGCTTTCCCCACCTAGGTGGGCTGCAAGGGCCCGCATTCCGAACCTCCCATCATATGTTTCCCACTCCAGAAAGCCTCCGTGTTTATTCCAGCTTTTCATCTTGACCTGTTTCATCCACCCCCGTGGTTTGTTTTTTTTTTTTTTTAAATCAAGAAAGTTTCAGGGAATCAAAAGAGGTCGGAAATTTTTTAACCTAGCAAAAGTACAGAGTCATATATTTTGCTACGAATATTGTTGTAGTACAGAAAACCCACTTTGCCCGTTAGTGTGTGGATAGTATGTGTGTGTCTGCGCCCGTGATAACTTGAATGTTGAACCAGCCATGGGGTTCATTTTTGAAAGGTTAAACCACACTGCTTCAGGAACTGCTCCAAATACTACGTGGTTATCCCTTCCTTTGCCAGTTAGAGCTAAAGAGTGTGATGTGTGAACACACTGGGTTGGGATTTTCTGTTGAGGATATGCAGGGCGTTTTGGCATGAGGCTAAGACAGAAGCAAGGTTTCATCCTACTCGGCCATTCAAATCACGACAGTCCTCATTCCGGTCCCTCTTTAATTCTCTCTGGCCCTGCCCACACTCTATATTTGAAAATCTTGTTTTCCTTGCTCTTTCTGGAGCTTCACCCCTCTACTACATATTGTAAAGTTGTATAAATCTATCATTGAAAGGTCCCCTCTGCCACCAGTGGCACCACCCTTTGGTTTGCTGTGGTACTTTGCTGTGTACTCTGTGGCATCATGTTACTGTGTAAATAAATTCATTTTAATACACACTAAAAACCAGACAATTGCTTGTTCTTTCGGCGACTCTTCCGCACTGACATACTGGGGAGGGTTTGGTTGCAGACATGGTTATGTCTTGTCCCCTCAGGGCAGGTGCCCTGTCCGTAAGACAGGAAGTGATGGCTTTCAGCCACTGTGCCTTCTGCACTCTGGGTCCTCATCACCTGCTCACATGGATTCTATTTCTCTGCATTCCCACTCCAATTTGAGGAAACCAGGCCCCAAAGAGAAAGTAAAGGCATTCTGCTTTTCCCAGCCCTCAGAAGGCTGCAGATTGCTGTGTGAGATCGCCCCCTGGTGAGCAGTCACCTGCAGGCGTCCTGGGTTTGTACTGCATGTTGAGCGGCTTGGTCAGCGGGCTCTGGCTGACCCTCTCCGTGGAAATGAGAGCTCTTCAGGTAATATGAGCGGAGGCAGGGGCTGGTACTGCATCATCTGCAGGAGTCACATGCTTTTGACACACAGTGATACACAGGGGCCTCACAAAGGCAGACAAGCTAATGTGTGGACACTTCAGCAGCACAGAGACGAGGCTGCCTGGCTTAAGCAGGAAGGGTCAGCAGTCAGCAGTGGTAGCAACAGCTGCCGCACTATTAGAGGAGAACAGATGAAAGGACAAACATGTAGATTCTAAATTTAGAGCAGATTTTAGAGCACCAAACCCCTTACTGTGGACACTGTCTCCAACCCAGTGTGTCTGCTCTTGTCTACTAGCAAGCTCTCTGGAATTCGCAGGTGCTCTTTTTAAGGCATATCCCAGAAGACTGGCTGCCAGACTTACAGTTTATGTTGCTGAGGAGCAGCATAACAGAACCCATGTTGGTGTGGACCCAAAAGCTCTCTGTGTTGCCTGGGCCAGGAGGAGGGGTCAACAGCAAGACTGACTGGACAGTCCCCAGGAACACAGGCTCTGCCTGCTGCAGCTGTGTAGCCTTCCTGCTGGAGAAGAGCCCACGGGACTTCCCTCCTAGTTGTCAGCACAACACACTGGCTTCTGCAGGAAAGGAAGCAAAGGAAAAAGTAGGCAGTTGGGGTTGGGAGGTCACCGAAACAGAACGCTCCAGGACGGGGCTGCTGTCTGAAGCTCTGCTGGCCGGAGTGCCACCCTGTGTGGAGGCCAGGTCTCACTCACGCAGGCCTCCATAACTGAGGGATTCAGTTAGACATTAAAAGCTGAAGGAGCCAGTGCCCTTACACAAAGGCTGGGATGTAACAGAAGCACACGGAGAGTTTTGCCTAGGCCTTTCCTGGGCCTTGAAGCGTGACAAAATAACGAAGGAATTCTTATCAGGAGCCATTCAGGATTAAACAAGTTTATTGGGGGGTCTGAAGGAACTCCCCACACCTCCATGATTTAGCAGGAGACAAGATAAGGGTAGTCACTCCAGCACCTGGACCCTTCTAGATTAAGTAAACTTACTGAGGCTCCAGCGGAAGGCCTTCAAGACTCAGACCTTAGTAATAGATGAAAAGAAGTTAGTCACTTAGGTCTTTAGATGAACGCACACCTACGACATATATAGCTTAGAAGATATATAAGCCCTGGGAAACTCATTTTGAGTTGCTCTGGCAATAATTTCCAGGCCTTCTCCCTATAACTTGTTACAGAAATAACTCCCTTCTCTCCCAGTTCATCTGCATCTCGTTATTGGGCCGCAAGAATAAGCAGCCTGACCCTCAGTTTGGTCCAGGAACGTCTGGAACCCTGAAAGGATATAGGCCAGGGGATGGTGGGACCAGTTCAGGACTGCCCAAGCCAGACTTCAGGTGAGGTGGAACAAGGCCAGAAAAAGCACTTGAGTTTCTATTCTTCGGTGGGATCACTTTGTCCTTTGGTATAACAGGAGAGCCTGGAGGTAAATTATCCTATTCCATTCCCCATTACCTTACCCAGCATGGGACTCATTCCTGGGAATTCCATTAGTGGGTCCTCAGTGACACCATTCTGTCTGACTCTGGGTTGCCCAGAGGTGATGGGCCACTGATACGTGGATGGGGCCTTTGGCAGCTCCATGCCTGCAGAGTGTGGTCCTTCAACCGAAGCCACAGAGAATCTTGATTTCTTTCCTGCCTGGATTGAGTTGGTGTGGGGAGTTCTCCACTGCCTGGGGTTGCAAGTGTGTACCTTCTGCTCCAGGAGCTCTTTGCCTCTTCTCCAAGGCCCAGCAAATTCTGCTTCCTTTTAAGTGAGCTTGCACTCTGCTCTACACGAGAAGGAACTTCATTAGTGCCGCAGGAGCCAAGAACTGCAGTTGGCAGATCACAAGTTGTTAAGAGCAGCTCAAGGCAATTACAGCTGAAACTTAAAAATTGGATTTCATACTGGGTCGGGGAGAGGAGGGAATTGGTTGCCAAGATCCAGTTCTCTCGAATTTTGCAAACCTCTAAAAGGAAATAGGCTTCCTGGACACAAACTGACTTCCTTGGATCCAGATAACACTCTGTACAGGTATGTGCACACACACCAACTAGTGCCTCCCTTGCCCTCTGGGAGGTGCATGGAAGCAACCAGAAAGCTGAGTGATAACGCTGTGAGGGCTTCTGAGGAATCTGCAACTATGGGGACCAGGGTCCTCTAAATTTCATCTTCACAATCCAGTGAGGTGGTTTCTAGAATTATCCCCATTTTGCCCACGTGAAAACAAACCAGAGAGCATTTGTTTGCCCCAGATCCTTAGTGAGGGAACTAGGATTTGCCCTCCGGCAGTCTGACTCCACCTCCCAGCTTCCTGGAGTGAGGGACAGTCCTCCCTCACTCTCTGGCTGTCACCCCAGTATCATCAGTGGCTCCTTGGTTTCCAGAGAAGAAAATCCAGTTGCTGAATGTATGTCTTCCACCTCTCATGCTTCTTGCTGACCAGACACTACAGCAGTCCCCACTTTCCAGGCTGGCCTAGAAGACATGCATTGAAATTCCCTGCGCTGGCATTGTTCCTGTTCTTTTTCTCCCTGTTCTTCAGGGCCCCATTCAGCCAAAAAGCTTTTGAGGTGACATGCATCTGAAATCACCAACTCACTCCCCAGATTCAGCTCCTGGCCTGAAGTGTGTGTGCACCTCCCTTCTCGTGAGCTCCTCCAGGGAGGCTGGGGCATTAGCTGCTCTGCCTGCTGTCCTCAACGTCTGACTCAACGAGCAGGAAGAGAGGAGGAAGAGCACTGCCCGTGGCTGCTCCGCTGGGCCAGGCCCTGGGCCAGGCTTTCCTTCACATCACCTCATTTGATCCCCACTATAGCCATTTGACAGATGAGGAAACTCAGAGTGGGTAAGAAACTGGCCCAAGGCTGCATAGCCGGTAAGCAGCACAGCTGAGATTCAAACCGAGGCCTGAAGCCAGTTCTCCCACCGCCTTACAAGTCTTTGTCTGTTGGCTTGTTTTTGTGCCAGCGGATAGGTAGGCTCAGGCCGAAGGGTGTTTGCTCCAACTGTGACAGACCAGAGTTGCCCAGGAGCGCTTCCTGCTGTGGGCAGAGTGTGTGAGTGAGAAGGAAGGGCTGGACCCACAGCGCTGGCCAGACTGAGCAGTCAGATCGTAGCTTACCTGTAGGGCCAGGACCTTTCCCTGTCAGACCTTCACGGAGCTCCTGTAGGGTGGCCAGGCCAACGCAGCGCATGGGCACTGGCCACCTGTGAGACGTTTCCTCTCCAGGCCCCTGAGCAGACGTGCTGTTGGCTCTCCACCAGGAATGCTTCTGGAACCACAGAGGCAACTAAGTGGCCCACCAGCCGCCACAGAAGCAACTGGCAACTTTATTTTCCTTTTTATCTTTCTCTTTTTGGTTAATAATCTGCTCTCCATTCACCTACCCCCTCCACTCCCACCCTGTCATGGTAATCAAGGGTGTGAAGTCCTCAACCCCTAAGAGCGCCGTGCGTGAGCAAATATATACAAGACATACGTATATACCTGTAGGGTTCCACTCTCTTACAAAATTAGATTTTAATGTGTACAATACTCTGCAAATTACTTCTCTCACTTAACAATACATCATTGGCCAGCTGTGGTGGCTCATGCCTATAATCCCAGGACTTTGGGAGGATCACTCGAGCTCAGAAGTTTGAGACCAGCCTGGGCAACGTGGTGAAACTCCATCGCTACTAAAAAAAAAATACAAAAATTAGCCAGGTGTGGTGCACGCCTATGGTCCCAGCTATTCAGGAGGCTGAAGAGGGAGAATCACTTGAGCCCAGGAGGTTGAGGATGCAGTGAGCTGTGAACTGCACTCCAGCCTGAGCAACAAAGTGAGATCCTGTCCCCCCAAAAAACAAAAACAAAAACAAAAACAAAACATCAGGGACATAGTATTTCTTAAAAGGCAGCTTCTCACACTAAAAATAGTAGCATTATATAATATACACATATACAAATTGTATTATTATTATTTCCACTTCTTCAGGCATTCAGCCACCTTCTTGTAGGGATAGCTAAACAACAGAATATGAGAAACTACTCCCAAGAACTATAAAAGGAGATACACAGATACAGAGTTGAACTATCAGGTTGTCCTGAATTTTAAAAAAAATTTGAATTTTAAATCTCAACAGGTTTTTTTTCTGGAGTGAGAAACTTTACAAAATCGTTCTCAGAGTCACTTGGAGGAATGAATAGATGAAAGAAACCCAGAAATTTTTGAAATTGAAGGCATCATTGAACATATGAAAAAGCTATGATCAATAAAACAGTATGATACAGGTACAAGAAAAAACAGATCAATGTAATAGAATAGGTAAACTAAAAATAGAATCTAGTATGAAACTAGTATATATAATATAGGATAAGTAAGACATCACTATATGAGAAGAAAAAAAGTTTATTCAATAAGCTGTGCTGGTACAATTGGTTAGCTATTTGGAAAATATTAATCTGCATATTATAAGCTGA
Source organism: Aotus nancymaae (assembly GCF_030222135.1). Taxonomy (NCBI): domain Eukaryota; kingdom Metazoa; phylum Chordata; class Mammalia; order Primates; family Aotidae; genus Aotus; species Aotus nancymaae. The sequence goes on from NW_026988414.1 coordinate 74,976,784, forward strand.
AATAAATCCAAACAGATCAAAAAAGTTACATGCCACAAAAGAGAGAAAAGAAAAATCCTAAGAACTAGAAGGAATGCCAAGTCAACACATGTTTTATCTCTTGCTGGGAAAGGGCTTTGTAAGCTCAGAAGCAGTGGAAGGCATCTAAAGGGAAAGATCGATAGGTTTGACTAAAGGTTTGATAAATAAACCTTTGTCCACGGAAAACAGCAGAAACAGCATCAAAAAGTAAATAACCAAGAAAAAAGATTTCAGCACATGTAACAGACAGAGGGTTAAAAATCTGAGTTATAAAGAGCTGATACAAATCATCAGGAACATAAAACACTAATAGATGAGAACAGTGAAGTCACAGAAGAACCCAAATGTTTAACCTTTCTAGAAACAAGAGAAATAACCTAAGATGGAATATCTTAAAATAAAAAATTAACGGCTTTTTCTGATTGATTACAAAAATAATACCTGTTTATAGTAGAAAATGTGGAAGATAAAATTGACCCACTAGGTCACCATCTAGAAATGACCACCGTTAACATGTCCTGTATATCCAGCAACTGTTATTGACGCTGCCTGTTTTCTTTTAATTAAAATCATATCGTTGGCACCGCATTTTCTGCCTATCAAATTAACAAAGCTTATTTTAAAGCTTATACTCCATGCTGGTGACAGTGTATACCGTTCCGTCAATGTTGGTGCAATTGAATTGTATGAAAGGGACTTGATTTATCCCGTCCTGGGATGCTGGGCAAGAGCTGACCCCAGTAGTCAGGGTGGGGGTGGGTAATAGAGATTCAGATCTCCAAGGTCAAAGTGACAGAGTCACCAGGGAACTTTTCAAAAGGAAAGACCTCCCACGTCCAGTGACTCTGAGACCCCCTTCTCCCCCAGGTCCTCCAGCTATTCTGAGCTTCTAAGGGACCTCTCTGCCTGAATCTGGATTTTGCGCCAGGTTCCAAGTCTAGCAAACTGTCCTCAGCCACCCTCTGAGCCTTGGTTTCAATGGGGCTCTTACCCCACAGGGTCATTGTCAGGATTAAAGGTCAGAGTCTAGCAAGTGTGCGTAGCCCACTGCCAGGCAATAGTAAGTGCTCAAATATTGTTAGATCAGAAAGGCAAACTCTGAGTGAGTATTTACTTTCTGTTTTTATAGCCAAGGACTCATCACGGGATTTTTGCTGAACAAAGGCACTGTGAATTCAAATCTTGGCCTCGTGAGAGTCAGAAGCCGCTCACAGCTTTTGAGTGGCAGTCTCTCCAGCCTTCCAAATTTCTCCTGGCTGATTTCAGAAAGCCTGGTTAACAGTCGTTTCTCTGAACACGTCCTACCTGCCCAAGGTGACATAGCACATCAGAGGCAGAAATGGGTCCACACCTCTGACTCCAAGCCTGCCTTCCTCCCTGCCTTCCTCCTTTACTGAGGGAGAGTCAGGCACAGTGGTAAACTGACAAGGGGCAGGGCTGCGATGGGAAGTGAGGGGAGGATAAAAGCAGCTATTGGGGGCGCCTCCAGCTCTGGGCCGGTGTGCTCTTTAGAGGGTCGCTGTGTCCAGAAGCACCCCCTCCCTCCCTCAGCAAGGGGCCGGCCCTGGCCCTCGGCCTTCCTCAGAGCCTGCTGCCCACATCACAGCCCTAATTTCAGCTCCCCTCATGACACTGCGCCTTGCATAATAAATGCTTCAGTTCAATGTACTTTATTTTGGGGAAAGTCATTAAACTACTTTTGTGGAAACATTTTAATTGAATTAGATTGTTTTCTGATTGTAATAAATGTTAATTAATTGAGTGGGCTGAGTGTCCTTGGATCTAGCTGGCTTCTCTCCGTTTAATTAGGAGGTGAATGTGGACTTCTTTTTGCTATGAGCCTGTGGTTTAAATTTATCTTTTCAGCTAATAAAGTGATCAGGCGAATGCAGGGAGCAGATTATTTCTTATATCTGAAATTTAATAGCCTGCTTCACTCACAGAGCCAAGTGGCAGCATCTGCTTGGCATCATTGGGGCGTGACCCAGTTCTCCATCTTGGCTTAATGAGGTTTCTCTATTTCTCTTGGGAAAAGAAATAAGTTTTAAGTTCTGCAAACCTGCCTTTGTCTCAAGGATACTAGTCGCCTTGGGGAACGACGCTGCTGGTTCCCACAGGTGTGGATGACCTGACAGGCAGGTGGTCTGCCAGGCAGCTGAGACTCCCGAGCTTTTCGTCCATCCCTGGAGCAGGCAGGTAGGACTTGGGTAGTTACTGAAACTCAGAACAGCCAACAGCCTCCGGCAGCTTCCTCACTGTAGAGATGCTGCAGCTGCAGCCCAGAGACAGAAAGGGCATGCCCAAGGCCATACAGCGCGGCCCTGAGCCAGTAACACCTACATCCCCCGGCATCTCTGACTAGTAACAAATTCAGTTTGGGTCAGCCAGCACTGACATGAGCCAGACCCTTGGCTAGGTGAGAGGGTCGAGGTAGGTCCAAGGTCCTCAAGGAGGTGCAAAATAGTGACGGCCATGTTGTGTAAACTGAATAATGACAGAGGGATCCACACAAGGTAGAAGACAGCATGAGGGGTCAGGCATGTTACCTTGATTTGGGGATAGAAAGGGCAGTCTGGGAAGCCTTCTGAGAGGAGATGAGTCTGCACTGGGTTTTGAAGGATGAATAGGAGTCCCCAGGAGGCAAAGTGTGGAGAAGTTTATTCCAGACAGAGGCAACAGTATATGCAAAGCCACGTTCATTCTGGCATGTGCTGGCAAAATGTAAGAGCCACAGGAAGCTCTCAGCGGAGGCAGGACATGCCCAGATTTGCACTGTAGGAACGATCTCTCAGGCTGTAGAAGTGGAGAGACCAGAGGGGGAAATTAGAGGTAGAAAGAACCAAGGGAGAGAGGCTGGGAGCCCCCAGCTCAGCTCACAGCCATGGAGATGGAAGAGCAGGGGCAGACTGTGGAAATATTTAGGAGGTAGAGTCACCAGTCTCCAGCTTTCCAGAGGATCAGGCCTCCCGAGGAGGCCCCCATGAGGGAGCAGGTGAGGAGGAAGGAAGGAGTAATGCCCTCCCTCTTGGACAAGTTCTTTGGCAACTAAATGGCTCATGTTCCCCTGAATAGTGCTGCAAGGTGACAAGACTTGCAGTGGCAGTGACAGCTCACATTGAGGAGCTTCCTTAGGCCAGATACCATTACATGTGATGTGTGATGAACCTTTTCTTCAGGACAACCCTGCGATGTGGCTCCTTTTCCGATCCAGTCTACCAGTGAGGAGACCTGGGCGTGGAGATGGACCCTGACCTGCCCAAGGTCACCAAGCTTAGGAAGAAGCAGAGTGGTAGCTCTCCCAGGCCAGCCAGGGCCTCTCTGATAATTTATGTGTGCTCCACATTCAAATAGGGCTTGCTTGACTCTTTACCCAAAATTATCTATTAAAACAGGCAACAAGAGTAGAGGTTTTCCTTTGAAAAATCAAAAGGTCTTCCAGCACCAATCGTTCCCCAGGAGCATGGGGGCCTTGGACCTGGGCAGCTTGTCCCTTCCTCGTCCATGCCCAGGACCTCTGCGGTCTGATGCGAGGAGGCAAGGAGTCCAGGCTGGACTGCTTTTCTGCAGACCCCTCACAAGAGCAAGGAGGGCCTGGTTCAAACTCACTGACTCCCTGTGTGATCCTGGGCAAGTCCCTCCCTCTCCAGGCCTCAGCAACTGACCAGATCTGCGTCAGCCCCTCCCAGGGCTACCATGGAGTCTCCGCGAGCCACATGGGTAAGGCTTCAGTCACACGGTAGTTGATGGCTGCCGTGATTAAGGCTGCCTGTGCCTTGCTCCTGGTTTTCTTGAGGCAAAGGAGGTTTGAGGACACAGGACACAGAAAAGTGTCTTCACAGGGGCAGCCACTAACCCCAGAAATTGGCCCCCAGGTCCTGCCGCCCAGGAATCAAGCTCACTGCTTGCGGAGTCTCTTTCTTCAGTAGGCCTCCTTCTTCTGCAAACCCCTAGTTTGCTGGGAACCCCAGAGGCACATCCTTTCCCACCCACATGACCCCACTATCTCTGCCTGGCAAGGCTAGATTCACCCTTCAAGGTCTCAGTCTAGCCCACCTCCTCCCCAACCCCATCAGACTTCTGCCCCATTGCCCTTTGGGTGCTTCCTATGGGTATCTGGTCCCACTCTGCCCTTCTCTGCCACTTGGCACTTGTCTGATGCTGGAGAATTCCCGGGGCAGGCTCACGCCTCTGACTTGCCCAGAGCCTGCCAGAGTCCTCCCCCGGGCAGCTCCATCTGAGGACCATGGATAGCTAGAGAGAAGAAGAAATTCACCCTCCACATTGTGTGCATGTGCCCACGTGCACACACCCCACACACACACACACATGCACACACGCATGCACACACCACATGCACACACGCACCCACCAAACACACCCACACCACACACATCCCACATATACCACACCCACCCCCCACATACACCACACCCACACCACACACACCACACACCCACACCACACACACACCCCACATACACCACACACACCACACACCCCCACACACACCACACACCCCACATACACCACACACACACCACACACACACGCACATGCACACATGCACACACACACCACACACACATGCACACACTACACGTACACACGCACACACCACACACACCACCCACACCACACACACCAAACACACCCACACCACACACGCACACACCACACACCAAACACACACACCCACACCACACACACACCCCCACATACACCACACACACTCCCCACACACACACCACACACACGCACACATACCACACACCACACACACGCACACACCACACACATGCCACACACACCACACCCACACACACCACACCCACACCACACACCCCCACACACACACCACACACTACATGCACACACACTACACACCCCCACACACATACCACACACTACACGCACATACACCACACACACCACACGCACGCACAGATGCACGCACACACACAGGCACACACACCACACACACATCACACACACCATACACGTACACACACCCCACGCACAGCACAGCACACACACGCACACACACGCACACACACACAGCACACACACCACACCACACACACACCACACGCACAGCACACACACCACACCACACACACACCACACACGCACACACCACACACAGCACACACACACCACACGCACAGCACACACACCACACACACACCACACGCACAGCACACACACCACACGCACAGCACACGCACAGCACACACCACACACACACCACACCACACACACACAGCACACACACACCACACGCACAGCACACACACAGCACATACAACACACACACACACAACACACACACATACCCACACACACCACACCACACACACACCACACACACACACACACACACACACCCCTGGCCCCTCTCCCATTTTGCGGCCACAGCTGGCCTTCTCCCTAGCTCTGCCCTGTCGCTGTGGGACCTCTCCCCACTCTGCCCTGCGCTTCATCAGGCTGTTATGGATGCTAATCCAGCCCCGGGACATTCTCACCCCACCCTTCTCACTGGAACACGCCCTGACTGTGGGCAGGGGCTGGCACTAGGCAAGCTGTCACTCCACACCACAGTGGCCCTGTCTCTGGGAAAATGAATGGACCATGGCTTGGGAGCTGGTCATCTTCCGGCTCCAGGAGACTCCCCCAAAAATCCAGGGAGGAAGCAAACGTATCCTTCTCAAGGAGGCCAGCAAAGCAGGCCCTGAAAACCAGGATTAAGAAGCTTTCCCGCTTGCTAGAGAGCAAAGCATCAACGGGGTTAACTGGTTCCCAATTGATAGGTTTCCTGTCACCCTTCCCCCTCCTTCGCCTGCAGGACAGACCAGCTGTTGGGGCCAGATTAATGGCCACAATTAAAAGCAAAATGCCCTTGCTGTGGCCCACTCTCCTCCCACACCTGTAAGCCTGGAGGCTGAGCTCTAAGCCCCAGGAACGGGAGATTTGTAATGAAATCAGACAGGCCTCTTAACCGCTGATGCTATCAGGGCCCAGGGGAGATGCAGACTTATTTCCTAATCTCCGGCAGAGCATCTGTCAGCCTCACTACACAGCAATGTCATTCCTGCGTGCAGCAAGGACCTTTCACGGGGCAGACTGTCAACTGCCTGCCCGGCTGCCCACCCGCCCCCGAAGCTCCCCGCGGCTGCTTCCCCTTTCCTGGGCTCAGGCTGCACAGGTGTTCACAAATGCTCACACTCCACACACTCACATCCTCTCATCCACACACAATCATTCTGATTCATTCATAAATTGCCTGCTGTGCCCCAATTGCATTGACAGACAAAAGAGAAAATAAGAACATCTCTTTAGCAGTGTTGGAAAACAGAAAAGGGTATCACTGATAAAGCAGTCATTTGGAGGGATTCCTAGAAGCAGAGAAGCAGATGAAAACAAGCGAAAGGAGAGGCCCATTGATGTTACACAGCTAGACAAGTCGGCGGCTGCTTTCCCTACTAGAGCCCAGGGAGCTCCCAACTGCGGGCGCAGAGCTGAGCAAGAGGCCTGGAGGAGGCCTCAGGAGCTGTCTCCAGCCCGGCCTTTGTCCCAGGCTTTACTGGGTTGGAACCGCGTGCTGAGTCCTCGAGGGGTTTGGGCAGCCTGCAGGGGACAAAGGGTATAGGACCCCACGGTCCCCACAGAGGGAAAGCAGGGGAGGGTCTCTTGCCAGCAGTGGCCACTTTTACCATAGCCTACTGGTCCCTATGAAGCCTGGTCCCTACGAAGACACCCTAAGGTCTCATTAGCAGTGGCGGGTGGAGGGAAGCAGGCAGCATGGCCTGGACTCCGCTGAAGCAGTGCCTGGAAAGCTGCCTCTCCCTACCCTACCCCTTAGCCCCAGCCTCAGCGCCAGCTGCACTCCCTGACACCTCAGACTTGAGGCACAAGGGACCGCAGGGCTCTCGTCCTTACCCTGGCCATTCGCCGCCAGTTCATGCACTTGGAAAGGGAACACTTCCTGCCCATACCCCTTCGAGAAGGGTCCAATTACATCAGGAAACCCCGTGTACCACAGCCTGCTTCTTGACATTCATAATATGTCTTAGCTTGTTAAGGGCTCTGAGAAGTCTCGCGGCATCCTTTGTTGTGTAATTTACATTCCGTGCAGTTACAGATCTTAAGCATTGAGTAGAATCAATTTTGACAAAAGATTACACCCATGTAACCCACACCCACATCAATATGTAGAAAATTCTCATCACTGCAGAAATTCCCCACACCCACCCCACTGGCAACCACAGATTCATGTTGCCTGTTCGGAAGCTTCGGGCCTGGCTTCTGTCACTCACTGCACCCGTGTTGCTACGTGTCAGGAATTCCCTACTGTTCATCATCGAGTATATTTTATTGTAAGAATATACTTACTACAATTTGCGTAACTATTTTCCTGCTGGTAAATATTTAGCTTCTTCCCGATTTTACTGTGAACACAGCTGAGATGAACACTTGGGTACTAGTCTTGTTGTAAGCAAATGTTTCACATTTTCCTGGGCAGGTGTACCTGGAAGTGGAAGTTGCAGGTGTGTGCACACTGCCAAACTGTTTTCCAGAGCCGTGTGAGAGAGTTAGTGTTGCTCCACCGCCTCACCGTTATTCATATGGCTTCTACAGGAACGTTAAAAACAATTGGTTTAACTTAGCATGTCCCACACTAATTGAGCCGCTGAACTTCTAACATTTTTAATTTAGTATTTCCTTATTTATTTCGAGATGGATCCTCACTATGTTGCCCAGGCTGGCCTCGAACTCTTGGGCTCATGAAACTGTGCCTCCAGAGTAGCTGGGACTGCAGGTGCACGCCACCATGCATGGCTGAACTTTAAAAAAAAATCCCTTTTAATATATAATGGAACAAGTGTTTTGTAAAATTTATTTTGGGGAATGAAGATCTAGATCTTTGTTTATAAGTAGGAGAAACAAAAAGATTAGCTACAATGATAAGTCACCAGATCAATGAGAAGGAGAGGCTCAGAAGAGAGGGCAAGGCTGAGAAAGCTGTAGAAATGGCCTCCCGTGAAAAGGAGCGCGTGCGATCGATCAGCCTAACTGCGAGGTTCAAGAGAATGTCGCACAGATAAAACTAGACGGAGCAGCCTGCAATGAAAGAGAAAGAGAATTTGGAAACGACAGACGTGACTGCCAACATGAAAGACTTGAGAATTAATGAACTACAGAATAAGCTCCGCCCCGAACTAGTGATACTTGTGGTTAAAGATAGTGGAGTGAAGGCATCTCCACCCCTTTCTCCTCTCTGAAATCAAGTAAAACCTTAAGGAGAATGAGAAAAGGGAGAAATGCTCTTTTGCGTGAAACTTGGACACTCGTAACACCAAAACATAATGTATGAATACGATAACAATTGGTTTGTATCCTGGTCTCCAGGGATAGGGAGAGGATTCCGAGAGACCACACAGCCCTGGAGACCAGGAAGGATAAAACCAGAGCCCTCTCTGTTGGAACAGCAAGGTCAGAGTGATGGGCTTCCAAACTTTCCTGAATGCTGCTTGGCCATGTGGCATGGCTGCGGAGGGAGCGCTGAAAACGGGAAGGCACGGGTTGCCATCTTTGCGGGAAGCTGGATGACCACGTAGTGGGTGACTCTGAGCCCTGCCACTGCTGGTCTTCACGGCTACAGAGAAGCAGAGGCTGAACTGCCACATACAAACCCGGGATATTCTTGACCCTGCTAGTCTGGGACGAAGTCACACCCTGAAGAAATTGCGGATTCAAAAGTATATTAGTTCCTGTGACTGCTGAAACAAATTAAAACAAACACCAGAGATGTGTTCTCTCATAGCTCTAAAGAGCAGAAGTCCCAGACCCGTGTTACAGGGTCAAAATCAAGGTACTGGCAGTGTGGGCCTCCCTCTGGAGGCTTAAAGGAGAATCTGTTCCTTCCCTCTTCCAGCTTCCAGGGGCTGCCAGCACTCCTTAGCCTGTGTCCGCCCCAGTCCAATCTCTGCCTCAGTGGTCATATTGCCCTCCTCCCTCCTGTCTGTGCGTCAAATCTGCTCCCGGCTTTTTCTCATTAAAACACTTGTGATTGGCCGAGCGCGGTGGCTTACGTCTGTAATCCTAGCATTTTGGGAGGCCAAGGTGGGCAGATCACCTGATATCCCGAGTTCAAGACCAGCCTGGCCAACATGGTGAAACCCTGTCTCCACTAAAAATACAAAAATTGCTGGGTGTGGTAGTGTGCACCTGTAATCCTAGCTACTCAGGAGGCTGAGGAATCACTTGAACCCAGGAAGGTGGAGGTTGCAGTGAGCCAAGATCGTACCACTGCATTCCAGCCTTGGAGACAGAATGAGATTCTGTGTCAAAAAAAAAAAAAACCACTTATAATTGCATTTAGGGCTCAGCCAGATAATCCAGAATAACTTCTCCATCTCAAGACCCTTAATTTAATCACATATGCAAAAATCTTTGCCATTTAAAGTAACATTCACAGGTTCCAGGGATTAGGCTTGATATCTTGGGGCAATTATTCAGTTGACCACAGAGATTATCACAAGACAAAGCTCAAAGGCAAGCTGCACGCTAGCTCCATACAATCTTGTTTTTTTGGTTTGTTGTTTGTTTTTTTATACGATCTTGTTTTTTTGGTTTGTTGTTTGTTTTTTTAAAACAGAGCCTTGCTCCGTGGCCCAAGCTGGAGTGCAGTGGCACGATCACAGCTCACTGCAGCCTCCACCTCCAGGGATCAAAAAATTCTTTTGCCTTAGCCTCCCGGGGAGCTGGGATTACAGGCACACACCACCATGCCCAGTTAATTTTTGTGTTTTTGGTAGAGACAGGTTTTCACCATGTTGGCCAGGCTGGTCTCAAACTCTTGGGCTCAAGTGATCCTCCCACCTCGGCCTCCCAAAGTGCTGGGAGTACAGGCGTGAGCATCACACCTGGCTCTCTGTACAATCTTTCCATAGAAAGCTAGTCCAAAAAGACTAGAAAAAGCCAGTCAAAAATGAATAACAAACAACATACAAAACGGCAGAAAGGCCAAACGTGTCCTTGTTGCCAGATAGCTGTGACTTAGCCAAGTACCTCTACTTAAAGAGAAAGACTCAAATACTGAGCAGGCACCACAGATGCTTACACACTCTCATATGCAGACTTGCACAGCTCCAGCTGCACACCAGTAACAAAATACTCAAGACAACAAGAGTCACGTGGAAGGCCTGGCTAAGATGTCCCAGGCAAATGCTGACATAAAGAAAGCAACATAGGATATGCTTATATCAGACAAAGTGGAATTCGAGGCAAGGTGCACTGAACAAGACAATAACTTGTTTTTTTCAAACAAAAGTACAAAGTGCCAACAAGCTGTGAAATGAAGAGGTCTTTTACCCAGCGATCGTCTCAGTGGGAGGATTTATCATAACTTCCTCAGACTGAAATTGAGTAGAGGAAAGAGAGGTTTGAATATCAAATTAAATAAGCTTTGTGTGTACTCTCAAAGCAGACTATCTGTTTTCTTTTCAAATCCTCATCGAACAATGAAAAAAACTGACCACATACCAGTCCACACGAAACTCAGTAACCAAGGAGTAGGAATCATATGAACCACATTTCCTGATCACAATGTAATCAATCTAGAAATTAATAGCAAACAGACAACCCCTTCACCCCAGGTCTAACCACTTACACATTTTCAGACATTTCTCCACAGCTCAAGTTAAATTAACAGATTACAATTGAGGCCAGGCATGGTGGCTCACACTTGTAATCCCAGCAATTCGGGAGGCCGAGGCTGGAGGATCACTTGAGGCCAGGAGTTCAAGACCAGACTGGGCAACATGGTGACACCCTATCTCTGCAAAAAAAAAGATATCACAAATTGTCTGAAATTATTATTAACAATGAGAATATCATTGTTAGTAACTGGAATATTAAAACCTAGATAATGAGACTAAAGATTTTCTCAGAGCAGTGGTCATAGTCTTAAACTCTTATGTATAAAGTCAATAACTCATTCACTTATTCATTCCACAGATATTTTCTGAGTGCCTATTGCATGCCAGCACTGCTCTAGGTGCTGGGACTGAACAGAAAGAAAGAGAGATTCTTTTTGCAGAGCTTACGTTCAAATTGATAATGGTAAGAGTTTGGGGGGGCGGGCGGGTGGGAATGACGTGAATATTCAATTCAAGAAGCTAGAAATGTACAATAAAATACTCTCAGAAAAGCAAGGAAGTTCCAAAAGAAAATATGCAAATTAATGACTTAGAAAAATAAAGAAGAACTGATAAAATTAAGCTCTGATTAAACTCTATCGAGTCTAAGAAAAAAGAGAAAACAAATATTTATAATTAGTAAAAGCAAAAGGGATTATACAACTGCAAACACAGAGGCAATTGTGTAGATTATAAGAAAATACTATGTGTAAGATGATGCCAAATTTTGAAAACCTAGATAAAGCAGATAGTATGAATAAAAACGGATACATTTCGAGCAGCTCGGGATTGTAGCTCCCAGAGAAAACGCACAGAACGAGAGGACGCCACACTTTCAGACGAATTTTTGTTACCCAAGGACCGGAGGATTCCCAGCGGAGGAGCCCCACGGGTCGCCAGGGCGACTCTTGTGGCCGGCGTCGCAGTTTTGCCGGCGCTCCAGTGTGGCGGTTCTTGGTGCAGAGTAAACGGGACCGATCGATGTTTGGAGCTCCAGGAAGGCAGAGTCGCCCATTTACCTGATTGAAGAAGGAACTCAAGAGGGAAGCCAGACTGGAGATTCCAGGGCAGAAAAGCACCACCAATCTTAACGCCGCTGTTTTGGCCGGTGCAGTGGGTTGCTCAGATTTCGGCGCTGGGAATCAACAAGTTGGACGTTCACTCAGAGACATAATTTCAAAGTCAGTAATCACAAAGACGACAGGTGGATAAATTTACAATGATGGGAAGAAACCAGCGTAAAAAGGCTGAGAATACCGAAGGTCAGAATGCCACTCCTTCTACAGGTGATCACAGTTCCTCATCAACAAGAGAACAAGGCCTGATGGAGAACGAGTGTATCCCAATAACAGATTTAGGCTTCAGAAAGTGGATAATAAGGAACTTTAGTGAGCTAAAAGAACATGTTCTAGCCCAATGTAAAGAAACTAAGAACCTTGAAAAAAGGTTTGATGAAATCCTAACGAGAATAGACAATTTAGAGAGGAATATAAGTGCATTAATGGAACTGAAAAATATAATACGAGAACTCCACGGAGTATGCACAGGTTTTAACAGTCGAATTGATCAAGCAGAAGAAAGGATATCAGAGGTCAAAGACCAACTTAATGAAATGAAATGAGAAGACAAGATTAGAGAAGAAAGAGTAAAAAGGAATGAGCAAAGTCTCCAAGAAATATGGGACTATGTGAAAAGACCTAATTTACGTTTGATAGGTGTACCTGAATGTCATGAAGAGAATGGATCCATTCATTCTCTTCCATTTACATAGAAATATGTAAATTACCAAATAGGTTTAATAAGAGGTAAAAAACCTGAGTGGCAGCCAGGCATGGTGGCTCACTCCTGTAATCCTAGCACTTTGGGAGGCCGAGGTGGGTGGATCACCTGAGGTCAGGAGTTCTTGATCAAAAAAAAAAGAAAGAAAGAAAAACACCCTGAGTAGCCCAGTGACCACAGAAGAAATAGAAAAGGATTCAGGTTCTACCAACCAAAACACACAAATATCTAGATGACTGAAGGCAAAATCTGACAATTTTTTTTTTTTTTTTTTTGAGACGGAGTCTCCCTCTGTCACCCGGGCTGGAGTGCAGTGGTGAAGTCTCAGGTCACTGCAGCCTCCACCTCCCGAGTTCAAGCCATTCTCCTGCCTCAGCCTCCCCAGTAGCTGGGATTACAGGTGCCTGCCACCAAGCCTGGCTAATTTTCTGTATTTGTAGAAGAGATGGGGTTTCACCATGTTGGCCAGTCTGGTCTCGAACTCCTGACCTTGTGATCTGCCCACCGTGGCCTCCCAAAGCACTGAGATTACAGGCATGAGCCACTGCACCCAGCCTGACAAACTTTCAAGACACTGATAATCTTATTAAACTATGTAGGACATAAAGATGGAAAGACACTCTTTGGCAAGTCTGGCATACCAAAATCTGATACACAAAACATGCATTGGAATTACAGTTCCAAGCAGGAAGGCTGGTGCACACACTGCCACTGTTGCGGCTGAAAGCACCAAGGGGTGTTCCCTGGAGCACATGGGTGGCCTGTCACCCAAACACAGCTGTGGGGATATTTCACCTACTGTGGTCCTGTCCTCCTCTCACTCAAACCGCACTCCACATCTACGGCTTCACAGGTGTTCCTTTCAGCCAGTTGACAGAGGAGGATAATCAAGTAGAGTTTACCCCAACTGATCCAGCTGAAGTGTTACTCTCCCACTCAGGAGTGGCCCCAAAAGACAGCATGGAGGAGAAATCCTCTCAGGAGTGGAATTTAGAGCACGACATCTTGAACACTTTCCCCGAAGGCCAGATGGCCTGAGACATAGATCTCTGTCGGCTCATGGGCAGTAGTGGTTTTGCTAGATAGCCGGGGACTCCAGAACAAGATGGGAGATTGGAGACAGGGTGTTCTGGGGAAGAGAATGTGCATGCATCGCTCAGACCTGACCCAGAGGCAATGACTATTTGTGTACCACGTGGATTCTCTCCAAAATGTCATCACTATGGAGCAAGTTCTCAATAGTCAGGTGGACAAGATGACCCACCCAGTGGATGAGTAAATGCATGTGAGACTCTTTCCTCAGTCATCCTTGTACCCACTCAGGAATAAAGTAGTTTTGGAGGCATTATTCAGGCCATCTATCCAAGTAAGGGCCTAATGGCCTCTCCAAAGCTGAAGCAGCCACTGCCACCGATGAGGGTCTACCTTCCAGCAGTAAACGCCAGTTTACTGCAAATCTGATATTATACCACAGTGAGGAGGACCAGTTAGCTACTCGATGGGAAGTTAGTTTTACTGGGGCTCTTTCCATCGTGGAGAGGCAGGGACTTGACATCGGCAGAATAACTATTTATATTGAAGTTGAATATACATCCTCCGTTTATCATGTTTCCATCCACACCACCATCGGTGGCCTGAATAATGTCCTCCTCTCCATCACAGCAACCCATACGGCACTGTTTCTGCCCAAGGATCAGCTGTACAGTCAAAGAACTAAAGCGACGGGTTGAAAGTCATGGGATTCACTGGTCTTTCACACATGCAGGAGCAGCTGGCCCTATAAAAGGGTAGACTGGACTGTTAAAGGATCAGTCCGGGCCAGCGTGGTGGTTCACACCGGTAATCATAATACTTTGAGAGGCTGAGGTGGGTGGATTGCCTGAGCTCTGGAGTTTGAGACCAACCTGGGCAACATGGCGAAACCCCATCTCTACTAAAAATACAATTAGCCAGGTGTGGTGGCGTGCACCTGTAATCCCAGCTACTTGGGAGGCTGAGGCACAGGAATCGCTTGAACCAGGAGGCGGAGGTTGCAGTGAACTGAGATCATACCACTGCACTCCAGCCTGGGTGGCAGAGCGAAACTCTGTCTCAAAGAAAAAAAAGGATCAGTCCCAGCACCCTGGTAGACAACATCTTGTGAATTTGGGACACTGTCCTCCAGCATTTGGTATGTGAGCTCAACCAGCAACCAGTTTAGAGTGATCACAGCAATTTTGGCACCAAAGCATGGATGTGGGAATGGTGCCCTTCACTATTAGGCCAAATAACCCCCTTTCAGTAAATGCGCTTCTTGTTTCCGCAACTCTGCACTTGCTGGTTTCAAGGTTTTGATATCCAAAGCAGTGAAGCTTCGATGTGAGTACGACATGATGGCTGCCTACACAGGAAGTGAATACTGACAGCCCGCTGCTATGCACTCTCCATGGTGCTGGACGAACAGGCCCAAAGGGAGGTCCCAGCTTTGGCTTCAGTGATTGATTTAGACCCTTGCTGTCAATACTGTGGCCACTAGCTTCACGTGGCTATTGTATTTAAATTAGCTTGAATTAAACAAAATTAGAAGTTTAGTTCCTCAGACACACGAGCCACCTTTCAAGTGATCTGTATCTTCATGTGGCTCCTGGCTGCCATATTAGCCAGAGCAGCTATGGAACATTTCCATCCGTGCAGAAAGTTCTATGGGACAGCACTGATTTAGACTATCAAAGGTAATGGGGAGGTCACTGCGATGGGGACATGAAGAAATGAGGTTGATCTCCGGGGACCCTCTGTCTTGCCTGCTTGTCCTGCTGTGGTCAACATGGGAGAAGGTCCAACAAATCTATTTAGGCAAGGGCACCAGGGCTTAGTCCCCTCAGGAATGATGGTCTAGGTCACCCCACCAGTAAAGGACGCCTGCCACCCAGGGTGTGGGTGGAGGGCAAAGGATGGAATTAATGAGGCCCTGTCTACTATAAATACAAACATTAGTCGGGCGTGGTGGCCTGCGCCTGTAATCCCAGCTACTTGCAAGGCTGAGGCAGGAGAATAGCTGGAATTCGGGAGGCGAAGGTTGCAGTGAGCCGAGATCATATCATTGTACTCCAGTCTTAACGACAAGATCGAAACTGTCTCAAAAAAGGGAAAAAAAACCTATTTCCAATGTAAAATAAAACCAGACCCAGAAGGGCCTTAAATGCCCAACTGTTTTGTCCTGGAGGAACTGAGCAGCTAGAGAAGGTGTGAGAGCAGCGAGGCCAGTGTTACGAAGCCTGGTTGCAGGAGTGTGTGTGAGGGTGGGGCCTCCTAGGACCAGGGGGAGGTGCCTGCTGCTGTCTGCGGCACAGGGGCCTGGGGCTGGGCATGGCTCAGATCCATGGCAATGCCAGCTGCAGTGCACTCTGGTGAGAGATGGGGGTGTCTCACCCGCAGGAGCCAAAGGAGAGAGCAGGAGGGCCTGGGGTATTGGCAGGATCTTTTGCAGAGTGTGTATCAGTGCAGCCCCTCAGCAGATGCAAGTTTTGTGGGCCCTAAGCTTGTGCAGTTTGGAGGCCTGCCTTATGGAAAATAATAAAAATCTTAAAGACAAAATTAGGAGCTGGGTGCAGTGGCTCACGCCTGTAATCCCAACACTTTGGGAAGTCAAGGCAGGTGAATGGCTTCAGGCCAGGCATTCGAGACCAGCCTGGGCAACATGGTGAAACCCTGTCTCTACTAAAAATACAAAAATTAGGTGGGCATGATGACGTGTTCCTGTAATCCCAGCTACTCAGAAGACTGAGGCACGAGAATTGCTCTTGACCCCTGGGAAAATGAGGTTGCAGTGAGCTGAGACGCACCACTGCGCTCCAGCCTGGGCGACAGAGCGAGACCCTGTCTTAAAAAAAAAAAAACAGACAAAATTAGGTACAAACATGAATAGTTACTTGGAATGAGAAAATAAGAGAAAATGAAACAGCCTGCAAATAAGAAAATTTGAAACTACAAATACTGTAAAATCCCCCCATAGCAGTGTATTTCTTATTCAGTGCTTAATAGACATTTGTAATACCTTTTTTCCTTCATTTTTGGCTACATGTCATTTAGCTGCTTTTTCATATGACAGTACTTTGGGCTGCCATTTTCTTTCTTTCTTTTTTTTTTTTGAGATGAAGTCTCACTTTGTCGCCCAGGCTGGAGTGCAGTGGCGCAATCCCGGCTCACTGCAACCTCCACCTCCCGGGTTCAAGTGATTCTCCTGAGTCAGTCTCCTGAGTAGCTGGGACTACAGGTGCCCGCCACGACACCCAGCTAATTTTTATATTTTAAGTAGAAATGGGGTTTCACTATGTTGGCCAGGCTGATCTTGAACTCCTAGCCTCATGATCCACCTGCCTTGGCCTCCCAAAGTGCTGGGATTACAGGCGTGAGTCACCCATCTCTTTCTAAGGGTATAGATGACTGACTCAGGTTAAACGTGAGTCACCGAATCCGGACTTGGCTGCCATTTTCTATAAAGAGAATAGAAAGATAATTCACTGCTTGCCGTGGCGTGGTTGACTAATTTGTTATTTTATTAGTGATAGTTTACAAAAATCTATTTTGGTTTCATGACTTACTGGTAAAGTTGTATAAATTTTTAGGATTGTTGTCAAATTAGGGGAAACCTTTATCAAATTTCTTTTCTAAGTGAGCTGTAAGATTTCAGGGTTTTCAAGTTTTCTTGCACTGAGGACCAATCTTAAATACTCTGAATTGATGGTGCTCGTTAAGGAGAGCAATTCAGATGCATTCTTAAATTGCCACTGCATTGCTTTGAGCTACATAATTGTGTAATAAAATTACTCTTATGTTCCATCCACCGTACTTATTGATGAGCTCATGTGGGAGTTTGGTGGCAGGAACGCTTGTTTCTTCAGGCTGTCTTGCTGTGTTGGTGACAATTTCATGTGCCATTTCATCCGGAACTGCCAGACCTTATTAGGACAAGATGCATCAGTTATACCACGATGTGATTCCATAGACTGGGGTGCATAAAGCATCCAGCTTCACACACGAAAGTACTTGGTGCTTGTAGAACTGCTGTAACACTCAAGCACTCACTATAAGCAGTGATTTTTTTTTTTTTTTTTTTTGGACAGGCTCTCTCTCTCTGTTGTCCAGACTGGAGTGCAGTGGCTCAATGATGGCTCACTGCAGCCTTGACTCTCAGGCTCAAGCGATCCTCTACCTCAGCTTCCCAGATAGCTGGGACTACAGGCACACACCCTCCACAGCTGGCTAATTTTTGTATTTTTTGTGGAGAGAGCGTTTCACCATGTTGCCCAAGCTGGTCTCAAACTCCTGGGCTCAAGTGATGCTCCCACCTCAGTCCCCCAAAGTGCTGGGATAACGGGCATGAGCCACTGTGCCTGGCCTAACAATGGAATTCTGATCAATTTTATTTTGCATGAATCTCATCAAAGAGAAGCAAATGTGTGGCGCGCGTGTCACGGTATGCGCTGCATTACTGCATATATTCCCGACAAGAGGGAGCTTTCATTTTGACTGGGCGTGCGTGAGAAACGAGTCCCATATTCTGATGGCGTAAGAATTTTTTACAGACTAGCTTCAGGCTTTGTACAAACTTTGTTTCTCTTCCACAAACTGCCAGTGGCAGGAGTGACATTCATATTTCAATATGGCGTCTGGCCCTGCATCATCACGTCACAATGACAGGTGAGTCAGCATGGTGAGTACTGGTGGATAGGAGGAGCATTCCTGGAAACCATTCCTAAACCAGAATGGCTAGTAATAAGTGTACACTGTAAGCTTCATAAATAGATCCCATTAAGCCAGATAAATATGTCTTTGACTCAACTTCCCTTTAACCAGATCCCCAAAATGCCCATGGCCATCCCAAACCATCCGACATGTGTGGAAATATGACACAGAAGTTGGCGTGGAAGAGACAGTGATCTTCACAGACTGTAGTTGAAACGTTTTACTCCCACAGGTTTTACAGAAACATTAGGACCGTGTAAATACATTGCTAGTACCACCCCTGGGGCTTTGGAGGGGGATGTCATTAAGCTTAATTCACATCACACTTCATCCTCCTTTGGCTTGGGCTGCCGGAGCGGGAGCTGGGGAACCAGGGAATGGTCCCATTCACCATCCTCTCACCACAAAGCACTCCACAGTTCACACAGCAACGCTCACCCTCGCCTTCTCATTTCCTCGGGCAGGCCTTGTCGTTCCCACTCCACAGAGAAAAGTGGAGGCCCGGAGAGGAAGAATCCTAGGCCAGGGTCACACAGTTGGCAAGTGACAGAGCCCAGCTTTCTGGGGTCCCAGTCCGGCGTTCAATCCCTGCACCAGGGTCCTACTGCCTCATCTGAGCCCATCGTCATCCTGACAGGGGGCAGGGAAGGAATCACGTCCCCGTCTCATAGAAGTGGTGGCCTTTATATTCACCCATCTACACCCACAGGACAGCAGAGGGGACACTTGGTGCAGAGTAGTTTATTTAACTCTCATGGCAGTGTGCAGGGAGTGTTACCCTCATGTTCTGGTGGAGGAAACTGAGGCTCACGTAGGTCACATGGTCTGATTAGGAGTCGGGGAAGAGGCACCTGAAGCCAGGTCTCTGGACTCCTAGTTCAATGCTCTTTTGCTGATCTTTGCTTCTTCCCCTTTAGAGATGGACGGGACCTCGGAGTATCATCCAGCCCAATCCCCTTTCCACAAATGAGAAACCGAGGCCAAAAGGAGAAGCCGGGTCCTACAACGAGTCGGGATGGATGTCTGACTCAGCGGTCTGGTTTGCCTCTCTCCTTCAGGCCCCCGAGAACCTTCGATCTGCTCCCTCATGTCTAGGGATCCCCATTGCAGGCTGGACCTTTGCTCTGACCTTTGAGTGACCCATCCAGCAACAGCCCGGACCAACCGAGCCTATGACTGTCCTTCCGTCCAAACTCTTCTACCTTGAAACGGTCTCCACCCACAGCCCAGGAAGAGGGAGACGAGTGCCTGGCAGCCCGAGAGCGCAGAGTCACCACGCCCTCATGGCCACAGCTGATTGGGTGACACCTGAATCGGGAGAGCCAATCCAGTCTGAGCAAAGCCTGGCAGCCCGAGAGCGCAGAGTCACCATGCCCTCATGGCCGCAGCTGATTGGGTGACACCCAATCTGGGAGGGCCAATCCAGTCTGAGCAAAGCCTGGCAGCCCGAGAGCGCAGAGTCACCATGCCCTCATGGCCGCAGCTGATTGGGTGACACCCGATCTGGGAGGGCCAATCCAGTCTGAGCAAAGCCGACTGAGTAGGTGGCAAGCCGGAGTGATGAGAGAGAAGCTGGACGGATGCAAATGCAGAGCCCGCTGGCAGAGGCGCAGAGGCACCCACCGGAGCGAGGAGGCCCCCAGAGACAGCCGCCGCCCTGTAAGTTTCCCACGCCCATGAGCCTTAGCAGTCCCTGTGTCTGTTAACACACTCGCCTACCGAGTCGCAGGAGAGGGTTTGTGTGCCCTGCAATTTAGACATTATAGAACTAATTTATTTTTATTTCAGAATAATGGTTAATATTTATATGGTTCACTAATCAAAGCCAAATGAAAAGGAATACCTTAGGAAGTCTCATTCCCACTCACCCTATTCTTTAGTCCCCACTCACCTCATTCCCACTCACTCTATTCCCAGACATACTATTCTTTAGTCCCCAGTCCCCACTTTTATTCATTTCTGGTCTATGTTTTCCAGTATTTCTTGGTGCAGATATAAGCAAATACCAATATTTTTTTTCTCTCTCTCTCTTTTTTTTTTCGTGAGATAGAGTCTCGCTCTGTCACCCAGGCTGCAGTGCAGTGGCACAATCTCACCTCACTGCAACCTCCACCCTCCCGGATTCAAGTGATTCTCCTGCCTCAACCTCCCTACTTACTAGCTGGGCTTACAGGCACATGCCACCATGCCTGGCTTTTTATATTTTTAGTAGAGACGGGGTTTCACCATGTTGGCCAGGCTGGTCTTGAACTCTCGACCTCAAGTGATCCTTCTGCCTCGGCCTCCCAAAGTGCTGGGATTACAGGCACGGACCACCAAGCCCAGCCCCAATGTATTTTCTCACTCTACCTTCCTTACCCAAAGGAGCATTTATTTGTGTTCCTTGAAAAGGAAACATCCATTGTGCCTTGCATTGTTTCACTTAACAATTCTAGAGACCTTTCCATATCATGAAATGATGTACTTTGGTTTCATTTTGTAGAGATAGGGTATGGTCTTGAACTCCTGCCCTCAAGCAATCTTCCCACCTGGGCCTCCCAAAGTGCTGGGAGTCAGAGTTGTAAGCCACCATGCCTGGCTCTGAAATGATGCATTTTAAATTCCACTGAAATCATGACACCCCGGGCTCCCTGCAATAGAGATACCATAGGCTCAAGAGAAATTTTCTTGGGGAATTTCAGTATTTCCGAAATTCCAAAAGTCTTCTTTTCCTCTCAGCAGCAATGCTTGGAGGTGTCCAGTCTAGTCTATGTAAGTCACATGAGGGAGTGGGGGAGCAGGCGCTCTCCAGGAGCTGGGAGATGAGAGAGAGACAGGAGTGAGAGAAGTGTGCGCTGACGCTCAGACAGGAGCGAAAAGCAGCTGCAAGGGGCTGTACCAACCCTGGGGATTGAAACTCGAGAAAGAGAAGATCCTACATTGTATATACCCTACGTAAGCAAGGTGGGAACCCAAGGCAGGAGACTGTCTCTCTGGGAACCCTTGAGCCAAAAGGTCAATTCATTGGAAACCAGTTGACCCCCCCAAAGGGTGAGATGAGCCCCAGAGACTTCATGTGAGACGGAAGTGCAGCACTATACGGAGCTGTTTCTGGTCTGTCTGCTGGTGGGGAGAACTGGGTCGAGGAGGCTTCAACCGGGGTCTGCAGGAGTCAGGAGGCGCCTGGCCTAGGGTTCGGTAATGGCAGGGATAAAAGCCCATCACCGGTATGTTCTACAAGGCCTACTGGCCTGGGCACTTCCTCGGCTTTCCCCCATCTTCCCTGTGAAGTTCAGAAATAGATTTCTCAACCAGCTCAGTTTGCTCGGCTTATTTTTCTCTCACCCAGCAATTGCTCCCCCACCCCAAGTTGGCAGTTGTGAAAACATAAAAGTTGTCAAAACCTTCCCTTGCACCTCCCCCATCTCTACCTGTCCCCAGCACTGCTGGGCCCACCTCTGTTCCCTGCTCCAGAGGGTCCCCCCTC
This sequence comes from Aotus nancymaae, assembly GCF_030222135.1. Taxonomy (NCBI): domain Eukaryota; kingdom Metazoa; phylum Chordata; class Mammalia; order Primates; family Aotidae; genus Aotus; species Aotus nancymaae. The sequence goes on from NW_026988414.1 coordinate 74,998,471, forward strand.
ACCCATGGCCTCCGTCCGTGCAGCACCCAGGGCTATGGGCCCAGGACAGGCAGCTTCCATTTCCCTTGGCCCATCCCTCGCCATGGAGGAGGCCCAGTTCAGCTCCCTCCCTGGCTCCAGTGGACTCTCAGCACCTCAAGGAGCCCCATCTGGATTCCTAGACCCTGATACAATCACTAGCAATTGGTGATGTGGGGAAAGGGTCTTTACCCACTGCCTCTGTCTCCACCCCAAACTTCAGGCTTCCCTAGCCCCTGGGCAGTGTCCTTCACACCCCTGCCCCTACTCGATCCCCAATGCCCAGTGGATTCGTGCCCCACCTTGGCCATTAGGGCTCCCTGGGCCTCCTTCTTGGAATCACACTTCCCACCTACTCTTTTCTCCTTTTTCCACATTTCTTTTTCTTTTTCAAGACCATCTTGCTTTGTTGCCCGGGCTGGAGTGCAGTGGTGGTGTCTCAGCTCACTGCAACCTCTGCCTCCCGGGTTCAAGCAATTCTCCTGCCTCAGCCTCCCTAGTAGCTGGGACTACAGGCACGCGCCACCCTGCCCAGCTAATTTTTGTATTTTTAGTAGAACAGGGTTTCACCATGTTGGCCAGGATGGTCTCGATCTCTTGACCTCCTGATCCGCCTGCCTCGGCCTCCACAGTGCTGGGATTACAGGCGTGAGCCACCGCGCCCGGCACACATTTCTTTATTCTATTCTGCAAACCGCTTTTGTAATTCTGTTCCTGCTCCGAAACTCACCTCCTCTGCAATGGCTTTTCTTGACTTTCCAGCCTGGCTCCAGCATCCACATTTTACTACTGGGCACTTCCTCTTTTAAGGGACCCCAAAGTGCCTTTCTTTTCTCTCCCTTCTCCCCGTTTTTTGTCTTAGGTACATTGTTTAGGTTACAGGGCCGTTCATTAGGGTCGGGTGGTCTTTCTACAGAAGATGCTTTGCTTTGGTAGGCAGTTCAGCTGAGATGCTGTGGGACACGTCTATGTGCCTGCGAGGAGGGACTATTTTATGTGAATCCACATGGACCCTCTTCCCCATCAGAGTAGCAGGAGGCGAAAACCCATTCACCAATCATTCCCTCAGTCAGTAAACACTCCCTGCAGCCTCCTGTCTGTGAGCCCTAGGCTGGGCCCTGGGGACACTTATAAGAATAGGACATCACTGCTGCCCTCCCGGATCCCCCAGAGTGCTGTGGAGGGCAAGTTATGACCAATGATAGTTTAGGACAACCAGTTACATTTGTTGTGAAATTTTAGCCCCTTTAGTAATTGTTAAGAATTTTTTGAACAAGTATGATATGTCAGGATTGTGCTGGTACTTCATTTGCATTGCATCATTTCATCCTCACAACTACCTTGCAAGTTACAGATTGTTAACTTCACTTTACAGATGAAAAAATGGAGGCACAGAGAGGTTGAGTAATATGCACAAGGTCACATAGCAGGTACAGGGCCAGGATGTGATTCCAGGATAATTTGACCACAAGCCCAGGCTCCTTCCACTGATGGGTATGGCCTTCTCATCTCCAGGAGCATAAAAGAGTAGCTCTTGGCCGGGCGCGGTGGTTCTCACCTGTAATCCCAGCACTTTGGGAGGCCGAGGCAGGTGCATCACGTCAGGTCAGGAGTTCGAGACCAGCCTGGCCATCATAGTGAAACCCCGTCTCTACTAAAAATACAAAAATTAGCTGGGTGTGGTGGTGGGTGCCTGTAATCCCATCTACTCAGGAGGCTGAGGTGGGAGAATGGCTTGAACCTGGGAGGCGGAGGTTGCAGTGAGCTGAGATCGCATCACGGCACTCCAGCCTGGCGACAGAGCAAGATTCCATCTCAAAAAAGAAAAAAGAGCAGCTCCTATATGGGGTCCTTAGCCTGCCTCTCTGCTACCCTCAATGCACCAGGCTGGTGGTGCTGGACGCTGGACAGAGCTGGGCCCCAATGATGGAAGAGAGCAATTGGCCTGCACAGGGTAAGGGGCAGGAAGCAAAGCTTATCTATTTGTCTGCACCCGTACATGAGGGTACAGCTGCTGGGGACTGCAGTCCTATGGGAGTCACTGAGGCTGTCCTTGCTTTTCAGTGCACCAGCACCTTCATAAGTGTGGAGGCCTTAATACCACCTGAATCCCGTCAGTTGGAGCCCTTGGTCTGGAGGGAGCCACATTTTTCAATCAACAAACCATTACAAAGGCCCTGCCATGAACTGGGCACAGGGTAAAAGATGCATGAGAAACAGCTCTTCCTCTAAATAGTCTAAGAACTGCAAACAATTGGCTGGGCGCGGTGGCTCATGCCTGTAATCCCAGTACTTTGGGAGGCCGAGGCAGGCAGATCACCTGAGGTTGGGAGGCTGAGACCAGCCTGACCAAAATGGAGAAAACTTGTCTCTACTAAAAATACAAAATTAGCTGGGCATGGTGGTGCATGTCTGTAATCCCAGATACCCAGGAGGCAGGAGGCTGAGGCAGGAGAATTGCTCGAACCCGGCAGGTGGAGGTTGCAGTGAGCCAAGATCGCGCCATTGCACTCCAGCCTGGGCAACAAAAGCGAAACTCCATCTCAAAAAAAAAAAAAAAAAAAAACTGCAAAGAATCCAAATGTCCCTCCGCTATAAAATACATACATTCTTTGTGCTATCATTACACAACTGAATATATGAATAGTCACAAGAAATGAATACACCTCTTCATGCAGCAACATACACGAATCCCATAAATATAATGTGGAGTGAAAGATACTAAACACAGAAGATCATGACTCTTCATGATTCATGTATATGGAAGATTTTATTCATAAAAAGTTCAAAAGCAGATAAAATGGATCTGGTGTTAGGAGTCAGGATAGTGGAGAGTCGTGCTGGGGAGTAAGGACAGCAAGGGACCGTGAGAGCTTTCTGGGGGGCTGGCCACCCGCTGTTTCTTCATCTGGGTGGTGGTTCCACAGCTGCTCGCGCTTTGTAACAGTAAAGCCATGTACTTACTGTTTGTGTACTTTTCTGTTTTTCTTTTTAATTCAGTAAAATTTTTAATTACAAAGTGTAGGAAGTGGCAAATTTCGATATAAAGGACTTCTAAGGCGTCTCACACCCAGTGACCTGGCTGCCATTTGTGTCACGTGCTGCTGAGCAGTAGCGCTGAGCCCTGTGTTTGTTTTCCGTGGTATCCTCTGGGATTAAATGCACTCTGTGAAATCCGTATTATTCTTATCACCACACCCATTTTGAAGACAGTACAGCAGTCTCCTCGGATGCGCAGTTGCACTTTCCATGGTTTCAGAAACCCACTGTAAACTATGGGCTGAATATGGCAAATGGAAAATTCCAGAAGTAAACACTTAATACGTTTTAAATGTTGTATCATTCAGAGTAGCATGATTAAATCTCTCGCCATCCTGCCCGGGATGGGAATCCACCCTTTGTCCAGTGTACCCAGCCACTGGGTGGTGTATGCAGTGAGGGTACACTGGACACTCAGTAGCCCTCTTGGTAACTGGATGAAGCAGCACAGTGGACATAGGGCTCCGTACTGTCCTTGGCCTCAGGCACCCAATGAGGGGCTTGGAACCTATCCCCTGAGGACAAGGGGGACTGCTATACTAGCATATATATATATATATATATATATATATATATATATAGTGTGTGTGTGTGTGTGTGTGTGTGTGTGTGTGTTTTCTTTTTTTGAGACAGAGTTTCACTCTTGTCACCCAGGTTGGAGTGCAGTGGCACCATCTCAGCTCACTGCAACCTCTGCCTCCCGGGTTCAAGTGATTCTCCTGCTTCAGCCTCCTGAGTAGCTGGGATTATAGGCATGCACCACCACACCCAGCTAATTTCTTGTATTTTTAGTAGAGATGGGGTTTCACCATGTTGGTCAGGCTGGTCTCAAACTCCTGACCTCAGGTGATCCACCCACCTCGGCCTCCCAAAGTGCTGGGATTACAGGGGTGAGCCACCGCATCTGTCCTATACTAGCAAATATTATTCCTTATTTTACAGATGAGGAAACTGAGTCCCAGAGAGTTTAAAGTAACTTGGCTAAGGTCACCTGAGGAGTAAGAACCAAGAGTCACATCTCAGCAGTTGGTCCTGGGACCCATGCTGTTTGCCACCCCACTGACTCAGCGTGTCAGCTGTGTATCTGTTCTACTCCTTTCCCGGTTCCTGGAAAAGTGTTTCCCAGCTACGTAATTCATCCCGCAATTCATGTGGCATCTTTGCTATGTTTGATGACACGAAAAACAATAATGGCTCCTATTGTGTTCCAGCACTTGCCAATAATAGACAGACTTTTAAAGAGCTTGGGACAGTGCCAGGAAAATAGCTGAACAAAAGGTCTTCTGTATTTTGTCAGTAGAAGCAGAGTCGTGAGGGGCAGCACAATGTGCATTTTCACTGCCAAGAAACTTGCATAATGATTTTCTGCCTCTTTAAAGGCCTGAATCTATTAAGGCTTTTTAATTGGTAAAGAGCAATACACGACGCGAATGGAAAGTATTATCCATCCTCAGCACCCCTTGTGTCCTCTTTTATCTCGGAACTGCTAAAATGTCTCAGTTAACTAGGCATAAGAATTCAGAGTAATCAGTGTATTACTCTGTAGCTAAAAATGCAGAGGCAAGTTTTAGGGAAACACACCAGATTATTAATAATAGTTATCTCTGGGTTGTTCTTGTAGACTCAAATTTTCTATAATGAATATATGCCAGCTTTTAAAGCAGACAATAATTTTTCAATCAGGTTAGAGTACATAAAGTTTTATAAAATACATAACTACAATTATATTAAAATGTGTACATGGCAGAAACTGTTAATAGTTTTTTTTTTTTTTTCCAGATGTAGAGAAATGAACTTCTTTCTTTCTTCTACTTTTTGGAATTTTCCAATTTTTCTGTAACAGTCATTGTATTCGTCAGCATTCTTGATGATAAATGACAGAAATAGACTCCAGCTACCTCGAACAGGAGAGGATTTATTGTAAGAACATTAGGTAGTTCCAGCATCCTTTGGAATGCTGGAGGCTAAGGAAGGTTTAGCAGGAGGGAGCTCAGCCAAGCTCAAACTGCAGGGATGGTGTGGTTAGGAGGCTGCTGCTGGCACTGCCACCTGGGACACACGGCCACAGCCAGCGCTGCCACCCGGGACGCATGGCCACAGCCGGCGCTGCCACCGGGGACGCACGGCCACAGCTGGCACTGCCACCCCGGCACACACGGCCACAGCCGGCACTGCTGCCAGACTCAATGCCTGCACTGCCACTGTAAACATTCTCTTTCACCGTCCCTGTGCCTTTGCGTCACTCTCTCAAGGTCCAGATTCCTGGGCAGGATCATCTGACTTGCCAGCATTCATCACACGGTCATGTTCTAGCTGCCTGAGTGCAGGCAGAAAGACCGTCAGGCTCCAGACTGGGTGCCCCCAAAATTCATACAGTGGGGATCTTCCCCAACAGGTAGGGTGATCCAATGCAGGATGGCACAAAAAAAGACAAATGCCACAAGCAGGTATTGTGATTATTATTTATTATTTACAATGGCCCAAATCATACTGCAGAGCTGGTCTAAGAAAGGCACAAACCGCCGCACGCAGGCATTGCTTTTACAGTGGAAAAAAAATGAATGAACCTTTTCTTCTTTGGTAAAAGATAGACTCTTTGTGTCATAAAACATGGATCAGAGTGGATTTAACTTCACACTGTATGGGTTGAAGAACACAGTTTACTGGGGCAAGTTATAAGCCAGGGGTCAGTAAGCGAAGGCCCAGGTGCTGCATCCTCCCATCGTCCCTAGACAGGTGTGCCTCGGTCAGATGCAGTGAAACAGAGGGGGTCTGTGTTTTGTTGGGAGGGACTTTATGCCCTCAGTTGCTCTCTTTCTTATAGGAGCAACTTTGTCAGTGGAGGTAAAATCAGACTTCTCGAGTATGGGGCAGTAGGAATTTGGAGTTCCAAGAGTTACCCAGGAAGGCTAATTTTCCAGTAAGTGGGAGGATCCTCTTGGTGGGTAGAAGGGGTCAGTGAGGGAGCCTGTGGGTCATAATACCCAAGTCTTGGCCCAGGTAAGAGGATGGGTGTGCTATTCAGGGAGCTAAGGAACACAGGGAGAGGAGAGGCAGGTTGAGGGGGAATGCTGAGTTCAGTTTGGGGCCTGCCAGGTCTGGCGCACGTATAAGTTAACCCCATGCATGGTTAAGATATGGTCCCTGTTATAAACTCTCACGGCAGCCTGAGGGTCTCCTTTGTATTGCTTATCCCAACGCCAATTAGATCAGTAATTTCATAATCAGTGTTGAATCTCTGCTCTGGATTACAAGCTCCCTGGGGCCATCGCACACCCCGAGTCTAACCACTTTGCTGCTAAAACCCCACCCAGCACCTGGCATAGGGTCAGGCACAGAGCAGGTAACCAATAAACGTGTTGAATCAGTAAGTGAATCCACCTGGAGCAACACAGCAGGCAGCTGGATATACGGATAGGAAATTGAGAGAAACCTGGACTGAAGCTGTAGGTTCAGGAAAGTCCTGCGTGTGGATAGCAGCGGAATCCAGGGCTCTGGGTGAGCTGGCCCAGGTGAGTTGAGAAAATAGAAAGACCTAAGCTTGAACTCTGGGAAACACCAGCATCCAGTGGGTGCAAGAAACAAGTGCTGCTGGAGAGGCAGACAGTGAACTAAGGGACAAAGGTGTTACAGAAGCTAAGGGAAGGGAGAGTTCTGGGTACGAGGAAGTCAATGGAACCAAACCCTGCTAGGTCTCGGAATAATACACTCTGAGGATGATGAAGCATCTGTGTGCTGGGTACTTTTCTGACAGCTCTATGTGTATGAACGAACTTAATTCTCACCACATGATAATTAAGGAAGTAATGTCATCATCACTTTCTTCCTATGATGAGGATACTGAGGCACAGAGAGAGGACCCAGCTAGGCTACCTGGTCCCTGAGCCTGTGCTCTTAACTATGATGTATGCCACCTCAGAGAAGGGGTAGCAGGTAAGTCACTGGTAACACTGGCAAGAGCAATCTTGGTGGCACTGTGGGGGTGATGCCACATGGAGTTTGAGCATTGAGATGCCAAAGCAAAAGAGTCAAGGGTGGAAGTCCAGCCCTTTGCTACCAAGAGGGGTCCAGCTGCAGCACCACTACCCGGACTCTGCATCTTCGGGTGATGTGTGTGCGTGGCAAAGTCTGAGCAGCACTGGATGAGATGATTCGTTTAGGAACTTTGGCTGAGAGGAAAAAGAAAATGCAAAATATGGTGTTTAAGTGAGAGGCTTTTCTTTTTAGGATAGGAGAGGCATGACCATGCTTGTAAGCTCAGAACTGTGGTTTGCAGCCTCAACAGCATATTCAAATCACCTGGGGAGTTTTTGAAAAACAACTGATTCCCTGAGGCTCACCGCCAGAGAATCTGATGGAGTTTGGGTGGCCCAGAAGATTCTAATGTGGGGTGGGGTGGTCTGAGACACACTCAAGGAGAAGGCACAAGTAAAGGACAGGATGAGACCTCCGCAGGGAAACGAGAAGGGATGTCACAAGGACGAGGAAATGAACAGGAAATGTTTTGGAAAAGGAGGAAAAGCAGTCAGAGCAGAGAGAGAAATGTACAGAGGGTAGGGGCGTCAAGAAGATAGAAGTTCAAAGGGAATCATATTTGAGAGCCGTGATTTTCCTTTCTTAACAGTTTTAACTAGGACCTACATGGTTTGGCAAGAATAGCACTTGAAACACTTAATCAAGACGGTGTTACTGGTGTGCTCAAAGCCTTGCGCCGGGCTTAGTCGGCTGCTGGTGATCTGGCCCTGCTGACCTCCAGCACGCCCGGCTCTCGTGTTCCCCTTCCTGCAGCACAGTGATCATGTTCCTGCCTCGGGGCCTTTGGCCCTGCTGTTCCCATCACTGGGCTGTTCCCCTCACCTCCCTTGGGTCCCCTCCAGTGCCCTCTCCTCAGAGAGGATTCCTCTCATCACTCCATTCCTTTCCTCTGAATTGTTTTCTAACACTACCGCATGTCATATACCAACTCGCCTGTTTATGGTCCGCCTCCTCTGCCGGAGCATAAGCCGTAGGAGGAAGGATGTCTCTTGCTCACAGCGGATTATCCGCCACCCACAACAATGAGGCACAGAGGTGACACTCGCGGCAAGTTTGATGAGTGAATCAGTGGCCGTTGCTGCTGCTCGGTGTAAATGCACAGGATGCTGAGATGAACAGGTACTTCTGAGAGTGCCTGGGGAAAGTGATGAGTGGGGGAGATTGAATGAGAGCGAGCTGATTAAAGACAAGTAAATGCGTATCCTTAAGGGCCCAATCAAGGAGGGGGTGCAGGATTATAATGGCAGGAGAGACAGCAAACAGAGGCAGTTTATCGTGTGACTGATGATGTGGTTTTTGCACTAGACCACTTACTACGCGTGGCTCCGGGCGAGCTTCTTAACCTTTCTAAGCCTCAATTACCTGATCAGTAAAGTGAGGCTGATAGTGCCTTCCATCTAGGGTTGTGATGGGGGTTAAATGCACTAATGGAGCCTGGCACCGGGTAAGCACCCAATCATTAATTGCGATGATGGAGTCAAGGTTGGGGGAAGAGTGTGAAACGTTGCAGTGCAAAGAGATGTAATCTCTGCGAATCTTGGTCCAAAACGTGTCACCCTGGAATAGACCTCCCTCCCAACCACTCACCCACACAAACATGTCTCTGCCTTGCCAACGCCATCACCAGCCTTTTCTCCTTTCTGACTCTTCCGAGAGCTAGCCCAGCGCCTGCCACAACACGTTTCTCCATAAGCATTTGTGGTTGCTCACTGCACTTCTCACAAACAGTGCTGCCAAGATTTTAACCTGGTCAGGAAAATCTCGATGTGGACTGGGAGAGATTAGTGTCTCCGAGCTTCCCAGGGGAAGTGGGCTAGGTAGAAAGATAGCGCTCAGAGGGCTCTGAATCATGTATAAGGCTGGAATAGTAAATGTAAGTCATAGGAGGAGAGCGGGTTTGATCTACCAGAACCTCCCTAGGGAGCCATCTGCATCCAAGGGCGGCCAGATTCCAGGAAAAGGCGTGAGGCGTTGTCTCCTTTAAGAGGCGTGGCCTCACTGCAGCCTCCGCAGAGGTGATTGGCTGAAGCGGCCGGCCGCGCGGGGCGGAACCCGGTTGCCAGGGAGCGGCGCGGGAGCCGTGAGGGGACTGCGGCGGCTGCGCGGAGGAGCGAGGCGCCTGCTGGGGTCGGGGCGGCGCGACGGCGCAGGGGCTGCGGGAAGCGCCGCGCAGGCAGTGCAGTTTCCAGCGCGGAGGCGCCGCCGCCATTGCCGCTCTCTCGGGGCGCAGCCCCGCTCGCCGGGCCGGGCCTGCGCGGGCCACCGGCGCCATGGGCCAGTGCGGCATCACCTCCTCCAAGACCGTGCTGGTCTTTCTCAACCTCATCTTCTGGGTGAGCGGGGCCGGGCAGGGCGAGGGGCCGGCGGCGGGGCCGGGCGAGGCCGCGGCGGAGGCGCCTGTGGGGCCGGGCCCGGGCCTGGACCTGGACGGGCGCTGCGGGGGCGGCGCTCAGGCCCTCAGGCGGCTGAGGCGAGGGGAGGGCCGGGTCCGAGGCCGCTTCGCGAGGTCCCCGCCGGTCCGAGCCGGGAGCCCGGGAGCGGAGGACGGCGAAGGGGGTGGCCTCGGGGACTCCGGGGCCTCCAGCCGGCGCCTCCGCGCTCGGCCCACGCGGGCTGGCTCCGCGCCAGGGGCCCCCGTCGCCCCCTGGAGTCGCCGGCTGGACGGAGGGCGCTCTTTTTAGACTCTTCCAGGACAACTGGCTTGAAATAGGATCTTCCCCGAAGGCTCAGGGTCCGCGCTCTCTGTCGGGGCCCGCAGTCGAGGGGCCGTCCCGAGGAGGGCGGAGCCGCGGGGAGGCCGCGGAGCCGGGGCGGGGGTTCCCCTTAGCGCCCTTTGTGTGTGGAGAATCGGCTGGCTCTCACCAGCCCAGAAAATGAAGGGTTTCAACGCGAGGAGCCAAATAATCCACTGACCAAGATCATCGGTCTGTTTGTTTTGGTCGTGGGGATGACCAAACCCTTGGTTAAATACATGATTGAGATGTCACAAGATTTTAAAAGTGGTGAGTTCACTTTCAATAAAAGGAGGCTTATGAAGTTTTAGGGGGCACGCCCCCGGAGAAAAGAATGTTTATAACTATGTCATCTTAGTTCGCGTTCTTATCTCATAAGGGACTTTTATAGTAAGTAACCTATGCTGTTCCTATCCATCTCTCCACCCTCTAGTCCATTTGGACTTTGCACCCGGATAACTTTTTAAAACGTTTCCTCCATCACACCACTTTATCTAAAAATAAGGAAAACAGAAGCTTCAGGTGTGGAATCAGGTTCAGCTGCTTCACCTGGTCTTGCAGCTGAAGTCCTCAGTCTGGTCCCTAATCACCTTGCCTCTCTGAATCTGTCATTTCCTTAAACACTTGAGTGCCCTGGGCAGGTTGCTCGGTCCACAGTCCCCACAGCACTCCTTGAACATTCCCGTTAGCCTTACTCTGTGCCGTCTCCTCCTCCTCCCCCCCATCGTCACTGGTCCTCATTCAGCTCTTCCGTCCCACGCATACACACACCTGTTCTGGAAAGAATCCTTTCCTCCTCCCTGCAGCCCCCAACAAGGGATAAAACTTCATATCCTAACAGCTGTCCCATAAAAGGATGCTTATGTATTAAAAAGCACTTACTACGCACTTGTATTGCCAGAATCCTTCAGGGCATTTGTGTGTGAAGAAGAATCCTGACTGGGAGGTAGGACCTGTTTGCAACCACCCAGGCGACATTGGGACTTCTGTGATTTCTTCTTTTCCAATTAGAGCGGTGTTTCTTATACTTTAGTTTGAGTTACAGGCTTTTTTATTTTATTTTTCAGTTTCATGAATTTATTGTGCAGAATGAAATGCACATACAGAACCAGTTCCATTAAGCAAAAGTCAAGTCTTTGAAGATGTGGCATGATTTGTGAATCTGACCATTATAACTGCATCTCTTGCTAATTTAATACATATCTATATACCTGCTGCTACTTTTGCATCCGTAACATTTTTTATTCCATAAAGAAAAATATCTTCTACGATGATTAAGTCACTAACTCTGATAGCATCTTGTTATAAACCAGGAGTCAGCAGTCTCCGACCCAGGAGCACAAAACGGTTAGCTACCTGTTTTTCTACAAAAACAGGTATTCTCTGAGAGCTGAGAATAGCATTTACATTTTTAAATGACTGAAATAGTATTCTTCTTTTTATTTGTTTCGTAACTGAAATAGTATTACATTTTTAAATGACTGAAAACAATTGAAAAGAATACTATTTCTTGACATGTAGAAATTATATGACATTTTCCTGGGATCCAGTAATCCCACTACTGAGTAGATACCCAAAGAAATAGAAATCATTCTGTTATAAAGATGCATGCACACATATATTCACTGCGGCACCATTCACAATAGCAAAACATAGAACCATCCCAAATGTCCATCAGTGGTAGACTGGACAAAGAAAATGTGACACATACACATCATGGAACACCATGCAGCCAGAGAAAAAGAACGAGATCATGTCTTTTGCATGGACATGGATGGAGCTGGAAGCCATCATCCTCAGCAAACTAATGCAGGAACAGAAAACCAAGCACCATGTTTTTTTAGTTACAGGCTCTTTTTTAAAGGAAAAATAATTTTCAGGAGTCCCCAAATGAGAAGAAACACTTTGTTAGCTAGTAAGCTACTTAAGAGGCAGAGATGTGGCTTTGTACTCTTTACAGTTCCTTGTGAATTTATGGCCATAACTCTTTGATTTTGAAGAATATTAGGCGACTTCTAGGTTATTCAAGCTCAGGGACTAGAATTGTTCATGTAACAAAATACTGGAAATACGGTAACCATTTTCTTTAGATTTTAAAATAACTCTAAAATACAGTAATTTAAAAATTACTCTAACAGTTCTAAGTGATTGCTTTGAATCTTTGGATAGTATGTAAATATATGTACTATTATTCCAGTGAAGAAAGTTATTTTGAACTTCAGTGGTGCTTTTTATTGTGGGTTATTGCCAAAATTGAAGTCGTACTGTTTAGTAACAATACCATTTATCTTGGTTAGTAGGGTAGTAAAGCTTTTGTGAGCTTTCATAAGGAAGTTAAGCAGATATGCCGGGGACAAATGTGGCATAGTGCAATGTAACTAATGAGGAAACAGCATTAGGTATGTCTCCCAACAAAGTATTAGTTTATGGACTGACTGTGGGAATCTGATGACGATGGGTAATGACAATTAACATTTGAGTGCTTACTACACCCCAGACATTGTGCTAAGCACATTACATGGTGTATCCTAGCAGCATTCCCATCTGGCAGGGAATATTATGTGTATTTTACAGATGAGAACTTTAAGGTTGACTGAACTTAGCACACCCAAGGTGTGGTAGAGCCTGCGTTCAAACCCAGGTTGTCCCATACTCTAGAGACTGTGGTGTTAGGACAGTGTGATTTCAGCAGATTTGTAAAGAGAAGAAACTTGTTAGAATCACTTCTCTAAAGCATACTGATTTTAACATTGCTAAAATTAGAAATTGCACCAGTATTTATATGACTATTCGTGTTGAATTAAGTCATTATGAGGAAGTATATTAAAAAATATTAAAACTCTTCCTGGGAGTTTGTAATGCATTCTTCAGTTCTAATAAGTATATTCCTATATAGGGCCCCTCCCTCCTCTTAATGCCTTGAGATGTGTAAGTGGAAGAATAAACATTCTCTCCATAGAGCATATCAGAAGTTTACCTAGGTTCCCTTGGGCAACTGTTGGCAATAAAAACTTTAACTGTGTTGTGCTGGCTCTTCACTGTCCGATGGTAATGACTGATTGTTAACAAGTGTCAAAGTTTAATTGCTTTGGGAAGACCTTTACACCTTCTTATATCTTGATATCCTGATTCAGCTGGCAGTTTGTTCACTGAGCTGTGATGTGGAGATAGATATATACCTGAAATACTCAGGCTCTAAATGATCTGACAGCTAAAATCGTTATTGTTGATTTGGTGTAGATAAGTTTGGAACAATGCTGTAAGAATGTTACTGTGGAAAGCACGAACCAAAAGTGGAAACAATCATTTCGAAAATCCTGAAGTTTGTCCTAATGGAAATAGGAAATTCCTGCTATGGTTAGCATGTTTGTCGTTTCTAAACTCATGTTGAAACTTAATCCGCAGTGTGGCAGTTTTGAGAGGTGGGGCCTTTCAGAGGTTATTGGGTCATGAGGGCTCTACCCTATTAATGGGTTTTCATGGGAATGGGACTGGTGGCTTTATAAGAAGAGGCAGAGAGACCTGAGACAGCATGCTCAGCCCCCCTCACCATGTGGTGTTCTGGGCCACCTCAGGACTCTACAGGAGCCCCTCACCAGATACGGCTCCCTTGACCTTGAACTTCTCAGCCTCCATGTATGTAAAAAATGCCTTAAATTACCCAGTTTCTGGTTTTCTGTTCTAAGCAACAGAAAACAGACCAAGACAGTTTCTCACCAAATTCTAGAATATTAGGATTTGTAGCTTGAAAGATAATCTTGGACAAGTGAGAGGACGTACAACTTGGATCTCTGTTTTTATGGAGTGATGTAGCTTTAAGTATAAGTGTATTCATGCTAGACTCATGAGGATTTTTTGAAGAAGCTTAGAAGTGTTTGGGATAAATGACTAAATTTTAACGGCTATTGTATTAAAAAGTCATTAGCCCATGCTGTAAACTGTACCCTTGTACCAAGGTCAGACAGGATTTTTAATTTGGTAGGTCATATCTGACCTAAGAGGGTGCATCTAAGACAAGTTTAAATCAGTACTTCCTAATAGTAAGTTTTTATTCTGATAAATTATTGATTAGTTAATCAAGTCCTGTGTTGACAAATTATCTTTTTTTTTTTTTTTTTTTTACCGTATGAGAAAAACTAGTTGGCTAATACTTATTTTGCTCATACTTATCTTAGGCATTTACAGGGACTGTAACAGAAAACTTTGTTCATGCTTATATAATTTACAATCTTAAATATCTATTTAGGTTGCTGTTTTTCATGAGAGGTGATAGTATAACACTGAGACGCCTGTGGAGTGGGGGAAGTACCACAAAAAAGTCAAACACCTTTTAAATAAATGCCTTTAGAAATAGCTTTGGAACACCTTCACTAACCATCATTCAGTCATATGAAATACTTTATACATACAAATTGTATTTGAAAGCCATATATAACCTTTAAAACTTATCCTGCTTTAAAAAATAAAACTTACTACAGACTTATATGTCTGTGAATTATAATTAAGGAACATTTGCTTTGTTAAACAAATATAACACTAATATTTGAGCCCCTACTTTGTGCTTATATTGCTGATAAATGATGAAAAGACAGTGAAAAATCCCTGTTCTTATAGAACTTACTTTCTGGTGAAGCAAGACACACAATTAAAAATAAACAAGAAGAATAATCAGAGTGATGTGTTATGCAGAGAATTAAAGGGTGATGTGATAAAGTGATTGGGTAGTGCTTTATCTTGGGAAGAAAATCTGGAGTATAAGAAGTTGCTGGTTGGGGTGATTTGGAAGAGATTGGGAGATTGAGGGGATTCAGAACTGAAGGAGCAGGCTATAGGCTGTAAGGCAAAAATATGCTTGCTATGTTCAAATTGCCAAGAGGTTTATACCGTCATGCTTTTGTTTAAAAAATAAAATTTCATTATGAGGTATTTCAAGTGTGGCTCCCCCTTGTCACAAATCTTTTTGTACATACTTTGTGTTTTCCAGCATTCTACACATTCAAGGTGGTAATAAGATACTTTTAAACCGGATGCTGCATCTGATATCCTGAAATTTGTTTCTCTACTTCCTGTATTTCTCCTATCATGAATGACTGCTCTGACAAAGAATATGTAATCGGAACACACCTTCAGCTAACTTTTCTTTTTCATACTTGTTTTCAATTCAGTAGAAGAAAATCTAGCTTGTCAGGAAGCAAGTACATTCTAGGAAGTGTATGTCTTAATTTGTCTTCAAC
Source organism: Aotus nancymaae (assembly GCF_030222135.1). Taxonomy (NCBI): domain Eukaryota; kingdom Metazoa; phylum Chordata; class Mammalia; order Primates; family Aotidae; genus Aotus; species Aotus nancymaae. The sequence goes on from NW_026988414.1 coordinate 75,013,529, forward strand.
AATCAAGAAAATGAATGTTTCCACTCTTACTACACTCTTTAGTCAATTGTCTGCTGACCAAGGGCCTTGTGTCCCTGAGTAATCATTTAGAACTTGGAATCAGCGGGAGCACTCCCTAGTTACAGTTTAAGGAATGAGTTACTAGCTTTCTAGGATATTTATAATGCTTTGAAATAATTTAATGAGTTTTATTCCATAAGATCCAATTCAGGTTAGACTTGCTTGATTTTTTTCAGAAAATGTATTCCATAAAATTTGTATTTAGACCAAACAGGTGTACTAAGAATCATTCATGAGTAAATGCATGTTGAATATCTACCCTTGACCTATTTTTGAGAAATAGAGTAATCATACATTCCCTGTTGTCTGACAGCTAATGGGGAGAGAGGGCAGACTTTTCATCGAATTAAATTTCTAGGTACACCTTTCCCCTAGAAATCTTACTCACAGATGGTCTCAAGTCTTTATTGAAAAATATTAACATATCTTCTTCCTCCTCCTTTTCCTCACCCTCTTCCTTTTTGTAGTTAGGCAGAGTTAATAGACTTTTTTTTTTTTTTTTGAGACGGAGTTTCGCTCTTGTTACCCAGGCTGGAGTGCAATGGCACGATCTCGGCTCACCACAACCTCCACCTCCGGGGTTCAAGCACTTTCCTGCCTCAGCCTCCAGAGTAGCTGGGATTACAGGTGCACACCACCATGCTCAGCTAATTCTTTTTTTTTTTTTTTTTTTAAAGTGAAGACCGGGTTTAACCATGTTGACCAGGATGGTCTTGATCTCTTGACCTTGTGATCCACCCGCCTTGGCCTCCCAAAGTGCTGGGATTATAGGCGTGAGCCACCGTGCCTGGCTTCAAGAGGTGCCTGTTTTATATTGGTTGGTTAAGGACACATTTAGGAATTAATTCATTGGTGAGAGAACAGCAAAGCCTCAATTTCAGACATTATTTTAACTATTATTCTGATTATGCAGGTGATATGTTTTCTCTTAAGACACTAAAAAGTATTTTAAAAAGCAAACTGATAACACCCATAGTTCTACCACCCAGAGACAACCAATATTAACATTTTGGTTTGTTTCTAATATGTGAGATGTGTGTTTTCCCCATCATACCCAGAAGCATATTACTAAAATATACTTTAAGAAAATATTTCAGGGCTGAATGCACATGTACCTCTGAATACCAGGGCTTTTTCATTTTCATTTTTGCATCCACAATTTCGTTATAACATCCCAATGAATTACCTTCTACACAAATCTGTGTTTCTGACTAACTTTCTTTTTTTTTTTTTTTTTTCTTGAGACCGAGTTTTGCTCTTGTTACCCAGGCTGGAGTGCAATGGCACGATCTCGGCTCACCGCAACCTCCGCCTCCTGGGTTCAGGCAATTCTCCTGCCTCAGCCTCCTGAGTAGCTGGGATTACAGGCACGCGCCACCATGCCCAGCTAATTTTTTGTATTTTTAGTAGAGATGGGGTTTCACCATGTTGACCAGGATGGTCTCAATCTCCTGACCTCGTGATCCACCCGCCTCGGCCTCCCAAAGTGCTGGGATTACAGGCTTGAGCCACCGCGCCCGGCCCGGACTAACTTTCTTAAGGATAGATTCCTGGAAGTGGAATGAGTAGGTATAAAGGCATTAATGCTGAGGCAGATACATATTGCCAGATTGCTTTCCAAAAAGATGATTCTGTTAGTTTGTGCTTCCTCCCATCTGAGGCCCCTTCTCTCTGCACCCTCACACATCTTTGAAATACTCCTTAACTTTATTGTTGACCAGTTTGTTAGGTAGAAAATGATACTATTTAATAGCTTCAGAAATTCTTGGTAAGAGTAGCTTTAATTTCCAAAAGAGGATTTGGAGTCTTTGGAATGGCCTTTTTTTCCCTTGAGAATTGGTAGGAGAGTAAATGAAATATGCAGGTCGTGGACTTACATAGGAAGTAATTGTGTTTAGTGACATAAACTATTCTATCACATTAGGTCAGAGTTGAAATAAAGCATGGTTGAATTAGAGAATATACATTATGGCAAGTAGAATGCTAAATGATTTAAGATGATTTTAAGACACCTGTAATGGCATAAGGGTGGAGTTTGGGGCTTTCAGAAATCCACTGTATGGAATTACCAGTGATTCTTCCCAGAAGAGAAATGAGATACATGAAAAACTAATATGACAGTACAGGAAACTCTGGATTAAATGTTAAAAGATAAACGCATACGATGGACTTCTGCCAATTTATTCCCTCTGCTTTTAAAACCTGCTTTCTTATGAAGTTGAGTACAGCATTTTTTGCTCAGTCTTTTACTTCTTGACTTTTTTTCCTTTCTCTCAATACTCCACTCACTTCTACTTTACTAATTGATTCTTTGGCAAAAATCACTCCAAAGGAGCAATTCACACAGGCAAGCAAGAATTTGTCAGGCACTGTGCTTTTAGCTGAATCAAGTCCAGATGGTGCCTTGTCTACATTGTCTTGATTCTTGCCAGTTCTAGATGTGAGTCATCATCAATGTCTACTACATACCATTGCAAGAAAATAACTTCTGTTCTTTTCTTCAGCTTCGCCCAGAATGTTCTGTGGGATGCTTTCACCTTCACATTTCTAAATCTCCTTATAGGTATACTTCTGACCACAGAGATAAAGTAGCTCTGTTGTTTCATTTTTAGTAGTGCCACATTCCAATGGCAAGTTACCATAGTTGATGAAAATGAAAGAATTTAGTAGTCTTACAGATTTTAACATTTTATTCATTTGTCTGTTTCATAGAATATTTGAAAATTACTCAAAAACTAGTTTCTAAGCTGTGGAAAATGCAATCTCATCTAAGAATGAAGTGTCTTTAAGAGATTTCACACTTGCACCTATGTAGACGAAGGGCAAAGCATAAAATGAAGTATCATACTTTTAAATAAGATGGCTTTATTTTTTAGAGAAACAGCTTCATGGACAAGCACTGGCTCTCCTAAAGTTTTAAAATTCTTAAGAGTATAGGCTTATTAAAAGCTATTATTCTTTCTGTATTTCAAACCTCAGCCTTTCGCCTAAATTTCCTTTCACTTCTTTGTAAAAAGGATGACTATTTTTAGTTCACTGTCCTGGCACAAATCCTCCTTATAGACTCAGATTTTCTCAGTGGTGACTAAAGCAGTTCAGCTGCTTCCAAGTTCTACATTTCATATCCTCTTCGGTTGCACCTCCCTCCTCTCCACCTGACTCCTTTGCAGCTGCTTTGTTGGCAAAGCTCAGATCCTTTGACAGATCTCAATCCCATCATAGCCCTTCAAAAGAAGAATTTAAGCTCACCTTTTTATAGCTTTTCTGATAGCCACAAACTTCTACATTAAAAAGCTGACGACAAAGTCCCTATGCATACTAGTTAGGAATTTCTTATAACCCTTTGTCATTTACCATACAAACTCTACTGTTTTCCATGTTCTTTTGGGTGTTTTTCATACTAATGGTTGAATATCATTACAGCAATTACTTTTGGCTGTTTTTAGGTCTTCAGTCGCTACTGGGATACCTCTTCTGTATTTTCAGAGTAACTGGTGTCATTTCATGAAGATATAAGCACCATATACAGATTTCAGTAAAAGAAGCAAAATTTGAAGCTGTTTTCAATTTAGGAAACACATCCTCTAATAAGCAATTTGATGTGTATGGTTTCATATCAGCAATCAGTGCAGTTTCCTCTTTGGTGTGTGCAACTAGTAAGTTCTTTTCACTATATGTTGCCAAATAGAGCTTTATTATACGCTCATCTTGTTGTGTGACTTGAATGTTGACTGGTTGCAGCCTGAGAAAAGAAACTGTTCTAGAGTCTATCAGAAAAGAAGAGGCAGTTTTACAAATGGCATCTCCCCACAGCCCTCCATTCCATCTGCTTTATGTGTGGTTGTCTCTGTTGTTGGTTTTTCTGCTTTCAGAAAAACAAACCAAGTCTCAGTTTCAGGTGAGTGCCCCTTTTAGGGGGAGTGGCAGCAGCAGCAGGGGAAACGTTTCCCTTGGCACATCTCCAGGCAGCACTGAGTGTGATTCTCATAGCAATCTCTTTAGATTGAAAACTCATTTTATATCTAAAATGCAAGTAGTTCTTCAGTGAACTACGTTTCAGGTTAATTGTTAAGTACATGAGTCCTTCTCTTACTTTCATTTAAATATACATAGGCTAAAACTTATCAAAAGCTCAGAAATGGAATTCATTCTTATTCAAACCTTTTAAGAAATAAATATTGCTTTTTGGATTAAAAAAAGGTTCAACATTAAAGGATAGAGAAATGCCTAGTGAAAACAAATGACGAAATTTGATTAATTTACACTTTGGATTGCTTCTAATTTAACTTGAGGACTGATACTATTTAGCAAAATATGTGTGCATATATATCACACAAGTGGTCAGTAAAAAGGGGTATTTGGTAAGATGGTTAAGTAGTTAAGTAGTGGGCATATTTCTGTAACAAATGCACCCAAATTAAAATTAAGCTGTTTCTCTCCTTTTCCCCCCACTTTTTTGCTCACCTTCATTCTCTAGTACTATGCCCCAAAAGCAAGTATGTCAGTGAACTCCGAGAACCTTTGAACAAGCAGTTTGCTATAAGTACAACATTTATATTTATGACAGATATTTATGATAAATTAATATATTCCAGTTGTAATAGCCATCAGAATTCAGCCAGCTGGATTAAGTTGCCAAATATTTGAATAGTGAACTAAAAGTATAAGCATTGAACTGAAGAGAAACCAGATACAAACCAAATACAAATACAAACCAACACAAATACACACCAAAGCTTATGATAGACATGGGAGGGTGATTTCAAGGGAAGCAGTAAGATGAGGTGTACTCAATAAATTTTAACTGATACCTGCTGTGTGCCAAGCACTGTTCTAGGTGATACAAGGCTGAAAGACAGATGGGTACAATTTGTGCTCTCAAGGTGTGTTGAGACAGGAATAGCTATAATTGCAACCATTTTGATAAATATTCTATTAGAGCCATGCACTAGGAGATGTGTATGTCCTCCAAGGTAGCTAATCCAGCCTGAAATGGTCAAGAATGGCTTCCAAAAGGAAGATGTGACATTTAAGCTTCATCTTAATAAGTGACAAGGAGTTCCCAGGCATTTGAAGAGAGAGCATTCTAGACAGAACAGCAGAGGCAAAGAAATGAGAGAATATGCGGTCCATTTGAGTATAACAGTTTTATATTGTTCACAGTGCATGAGGGGTAATGGGATCTGAGGCTGAGAAGGAAGAACAGCTTGGTTCATCATGGGACTCACTTGTCTCATCCTGATTTTAAGTGAGGGGGATAAGACAGGGCCCAAATTAAGACAAAGCACTGCAGTGGGATTGAAGAGGAATTGAGGTCCTCAAATAACGTTTTGGAAGTAAACTTGAAGTTTTGTGATTAATGGGCTATAGAGGTAGGGCAAGGAAAGAGTTAATACTCAGATGTTTGACCAGAAAAATTAGCTGTCTGGTACCTTTTGCTATGATAGGAATGTAAGGGAAGATTAGATAGGCTGGGCAGGAAGGCAGGAAGGGTTTAAGATGGGTCGACGTTGACGTGTCTCTGGAACTTGCAGGTGGAAATGTGTAGGTCTGAGATGATAGCTCAGGTAGTGAGCTACGATGACTAGTGAAGCCATGGCTTCTATAGCCCACGGAGAGCCCAGAGAATGACTAAAGAATAAGGCTGAAGACAGAACCCTGGAGATTACTCACGTCTCACAGTCCATGAAGAGAATCAAAACATGAGCAGCTGGGGAAGGAGGAAGAAAACCAGCAGTGGGGCCTCTTGGAAGCCAGAGGAAGAGAGTTTTAAAACAGTGTTTTTAAAAATTGCCCTCATTATTCTAGTTGTCTTCTCATTTTTAAAAGTTCATGTTACATTTTTAAAAAATCAAATTACTTTCCCAAATTTACATAAGTGGAGTCTTTTTCTTCCTCATCTGACAGTGATCCTAATGACCTGGTGTAAGAAAGTATACTGATGATGCCCAAGCTTACTAAATGTCATAAACTTAAGTGACTGGGTTTTCAGGTTCAGAGAAGTTAATGATATTTCCAGTACCATTGTGGCAGCTATTTCTAGTTTGAAGATGATTTATATGTTAAATTTTAAAGGATGATGAAATACTTCTTGTGAAAGTTTCAAAGTGCTCTACAAATGATAGTTCATTAGACCAAATGTTTTCAGTTACTCGGACACTGCATTTGCTTGTTTGCATATAAGCCAGTGGCACTGGGCTGCCAGCACAGAGCAGGTATCCAAAGATAGCAAAATTGACAATAGCAGAGAAAGTAAGACTGCAGCTGGAGAGGGATGCCTGGAGCAGCAGCTGAAATAAGGCACACCTATCACATGCCTTTGTGTGCTCACCTTCCCTTTAGGTCTTTAATACCCTGTTACTGGAAATGTGCTCCGAGAAGAAGCTGCCCCAGCATCACCTGGGGACTTGTTAGAAATGCACACTGTCAGGATCCACCCTCCTGAACCAGTCTGCATTTTATTCAGATCCTCAGGCAGTTCCTATTCACTTGAAAGTTTGAGAACCACCATTCTAAAGAATAATAGAGGGTTTGTAATGTTCTTCAGTGACTGAGCCCGCTAGCTTTGCCATTTCGCTGTTTCTAGGACAGCAAGATTTTTTGGAAGTGGGGTGTAGGTATCATGCTTACTAGTTGGTATATTTTCTTTCCCCTGAGGTGGGGTAGGTAGTGATTAGAACTACAGATTCTGGAGTCAGATTTCCTGAGTTCAAATCCTAGCTCTGTCATTTCTACCAAATTTCCCCACTTACTGAGGGCAACTGCAGTGAGCAAGGATCCCCCTGACACCATACTAACCCGTCTGGGATGTAGAATCGAGCTACAGTAAGCCTTTAGGGATGTGTAGGTGTGTCTTGCCATCATTGTTATTTCTTGGTTATGGTTTCTTGGTCCTAGCTGAAACATTAATTAGAAAAGTAGGTGAAGTGTGGACAACTTTTTAACTTTATCTAGGATGGAAATGCTCTTAATAAGGAATCATAGAAGATTTTTCAGCTTTACTGAAAAAAGTCTGTAACAGTTAGGGTAACTCATTAAATTATACCATACTAAGCAATATAGGAAATTTTTACCAGCAGTGCTTAGAGACCAGTACTGACTTTGTTTTCTACAGGGGGCAGCTGGCATTTTATGCTATGTGGGAGCCTATGTCTTCATCACTTACGACGACTATGACCACTTCTTTGAAGATGTGTACACTCTCATCCCTGCTGTAGTGATCATAGCCGTAGGAGCCCTGCTTTTCATCATTGGGCTCATTGGCTGCTGTGCCACGATCCGGGAAAGTCGCTGCGGACTTGCCACGGTAAGGTGTCATCAGAACATGCAGGAGTATAGTCTATAATACTCTCTTCTTGAACATGAGACTCCTTGACTCTCACAGTTGGAACAGAGTTAGCATTTAAACTTCCAGCAGTGATCTCTGATAATTGTTTTTATAATCAAGAGTGTATTTAAAGTTATTTCTTCATTTGTATATAATTTTAAACAATCTTTTCTTACAGTTTGTCATCATTCTGCTCTTGGTTTTTGTCACAGAAGTTGTTGTTGTGGTTTTGGGATACGTTTACAGAGCAAAGGTATGTTGTCTATTGTAATTCTCATAATGCCTTAAAAGTGGTTAAAGTTTCTCAAGTAAAATAGAACACATTCATTTTATCAGAGTAAACATTTTCTTTTGCTTTACTTGTTTAATCTGTATTTTAAATATCTAAAGTTAATTGGCAAATATTTACATAGCAAGACTCCTGACCTCATTTAATATAGCAGAGTATTATATAGGTATTGTTCTTGATTATAGCTATTTATAGCTGCAAATGAAAAATCAGCTGAGAAGTTTGTTCAGGTTTCCTCAGCACATAGATTGCCTATATGAGGGAGGGGCATAATTTTCTGATTTCTGCTTTAGAAGAACCAAACCTAAGATTTCATTTTCCATTGTCTCTTTAAAAAATACTTTGGTCCTGAACATAGAAAAGGATGTCATGAGTTATGATCCTACCTTCCACCCCTGTCCTGAGGAACAAGGGGTCCTGCCAACTTAGAACACGAAGGCAGCTGTTGCCAGCACTCCTTTCTTGCCTTTCATTCTTTTTAGTCATTCCTTCCTTTTATTTCACTGTTCCTTCCTTTCTATTTTGCCTGATTTTGCTGTCTACCTCTAGAACCACTTAAGGCTAAACAGGCTGCTTTAAATCAATTAATATGGGTATAATTTTAGAGGCATGGTAAAGACATAATAGACTCATTCTCATTATAACTTAATGGTTTTGAGTCAAGGGCATAATATGCCAAGTTAGTTTTCAGACCATTGATATGTAAGGTACTATACAACTGTGCTAAAAAAAAAATGCGATGGATTATGTCCCTACCTATGATCTGGTTGTCAATTTTATGGACTTCTTATATCAGTGTTAAAATTACTAGATAGGTCCAATCCTCAGAGGGATAAGGAGAATCCGGTACAAGCAAACTTCACTAAATTACACTTGCTTGCCACTTTAGTAATTGGCAGCAATAAGCTATGAAGCTTGTTTCCTGTCTTCTCTTTGCAATACATTGAACAGCAGCTGTTTCAGAAAGTACCACTTCTAAGGACTGATTTTTTTTTTTAATCTGCTGATTACTTTTGCACATTTAGCCAACTCTAAATGTTGAATAAATAAAATGAACATAATGTTGGCATTTGTCCTAAAAGTATCTTATAAGAGCTTCAGAGTTGTTTTATTTTGCCTCCTTTAGGAAAGGAAAATGAGTAGTCTTCTAAGAGCACACTGAACTTATTTGTAAAAGGAAGGCATCCGTTTATAATTCAGGACATCTATCCCAAGCCTGAACTTTTCTCCCTTTTGAATGCATTGTTAGCCTGCCATCTTGCACACAGTCTTCTCTTTGAACACTTTAATCTATGTGGTATATGTCTGAATTTTTGCCTGTCACTTTTCTCCTTCCTGCCTTCATCTATATATGAAGATGAAGGCAAGAAGGGAGAAAACTTTACAAGGAATCCATAGAGATCTGGCAACTTGTAAACATTGCATTTAAGGATATTAGCAGGACCTTTGGCTAATGTTACTTTTACTAGTATTTTTGAGGGACTGAATTCTTTGTTCTGATTCAGGTGGAAAATGAGGTTGATCGCAGCATTCAGAAAGTGTATAAGACCTACAATGGAACCAACCCTGATGCTGCTAGCCGGGCTATTGATTATGTACAGAGACAGGTGAGCTTTCAATCACTATTGGGTCAACTTTAATCTCACTGCTATTTCTATGTAAATTAGTCATGTCTCTTCACATCCATGGCTATCCTGATGTGACCAATATTTTTCCCCAGGCTTCACCCTTGAAAAGTTTATTTCATCACCTGGCTAGATAAGAAACATCTTGAACTTTTTTTTTTTTTAATCATCTGACTTTCCCTTCCCTGACCCCAGTGTGTACTCTCCCAAAGTACTTAGCAAAGGGGTGATAATGGAAGAGCGAGGTCTGTGTCCAGATAGACTCCAGGGCAGGTGGGAGGTCTCTATATCCTTTAGAAAACGAGATCAGAAAAGGCAACAGACAGACTGCCAAAAAAATTGTTATGGACAGTTTGACATACACAAAGGTAGAAAGAATAGTATAATAGATGCTTGCACCCCAACGTTGCCTCACAAATTATCAACTTTTTGTCAGTCCTTAATTACCCCCACTTATTTTTTGCTTCATTGTCTTAAAGCAAATCTCATGCTTTTCAAAGTATTTTAAACACTTTGTCATTGGAAATAATATTTAACTTGGAACCAGATATTTAACATGTAAGACATGAAGTTTTTTCTTAGTTAGAAACTGCCGTTTTTAGGCAATATACTTTTTTTTTTTTTTTTGAGACGGAGTTTCGCTCTTCTTGCCCAGGCTGGAGTGCAATGGCGCAATCTCCACTCACTGCAGTCTCCGCCTCCTGTGTTTAAGTGATTCTCCTGCTTCAGCCTCCTGAGTAACTGGGATTAAAAGCATGTACCACCACGCCCGGCTAATTTTGTATTTTTAGTAGAGACAGGGTTTCACCATGTTGGTCAGGCTGGTCTCGAATTCCTAACCTCAGGTGATCCACCTGCCTTGGCCTCCCAAAGTGCTGGGATTACAGACCATGAGCCACTGTGCATGGCCTGGCAATGTACTTTTCAAATGGAAGTTCTAGAGCTACTAGCCATGTCTCACTGTTTACATGAAATTTTAAAATGCAATTCTTTAGTCACACTGGCCACAATTTAAGTGCTAAATAGAACTTCATGTGGTTAGTGGCTACTATATTGGACCATGGAGACTTTCCATTATTATAGAAGGTTACATTGGACATCAGTGGTCTAGAGTAGCTTATTTTAAAGCTCCATAGTACATGGAACTTCAGATATTTGGGTTTTGTAAGGAATATACCTATTCTCTTCTTTTCTAGCTGCATTGTTGTGGAATTCACAACTACTCAGACTGGGAAAATACAGATTGGTTCAAAGAAACCAAAAACCAGAGTGTCCCTCTTAGCTGCTGCAGGGAGACTGCCAGCAATTGTAATGGCAGCCTGGCCCACCCTTCCGACCTCTATGCTGAGGTGAGTCTCTTGGCCAAGACTTGAGTTAACCTGATTAACCTATTTTTCACCACGTCTTATCACCATCTGGAACTTCTTTTCTCCCACCTTTTGCTTGTCTTTAATGTCATTTTGTTTTACTGTAAATTATTATAAAATGCATTGTCTTTTGCTTCAATTACGTGTCTGTAAATCTTAGCAATCATGGAATCTTTTCCCTCTTTCAGTTTCTGTCATTTTCCTTTCTGTCATTAACCTGTGAATCTGCAGCTTTCACTTTTAAAGAAGACTTCTAATGAGGATGACTGTGTTTGTTACAGGGGTGTGAGGCTCTAGTTGTGAAGAAGCTACAAGAAATCATGATGCATGTGATCTGGGCCGCACTGGCATTTGCAGCTATTCAGGTAAGCACAGCTTGCCAAGGAGCTGGTATCAGAGTGAGTTGGTTCTTTGATGTCAACCCTGAATGGTTTTCATCCCCATTACAGCGAATCTTTGTGTATGTAGGTAATGTGGAAGTGACTGAGGTACTGGCCTCCGGTTCCCCACATTTTCCGTTTCTTATCTATACACTTAGACCTAGAATAGTCTAATGAAACCAGGAATCTGGATGGGGAGGGAACTGTTTGCCTTACTGTCTTTCTTGATTAGTGAGTGGCCTGTTCAAAATATAAACAAACTCTTGTCATAGTATATTCTTTGAAGGTATTTTAATAGAATATCACATTTTTACAAAGTATATTTCTTTCAATTTGGAAATACAAGCTTTATTCAGTCTTTTCGTATGCTAGTTCTCCTTTTAGTTCTTGTTTTTCTGTCCTCACTGGTTTTATCTATTTATATACCTAAATCAAGAACTGATACTACAACTCTGGTCTCTTGCACTAAAATTTTTAAAAATAGAGACAAGGTCTCGCTCTGTCACCCAGGCTTGAGTGCAGTGACGTGATAATAGCTCACTGTAACCGTGTACTCCTGGGCTCAAGCAGTCCTCCTGCTTCAACCTCTCAAGTAGCTGGGACTACAAACATGGACCACCACACCCAACTAATTTTTATTTTTATTTTTGCAGAAATGGGGTCTCATTATGTTGCCCAAGCTGGTCTCAAACTCCTGGCCTCAAGCAATCCTCCTGTCTTGGCCTCCTAAAGTGCTGGGATTTACAGGCGTGAGCCACTGCACCCAGCATATGCTTTCTTTTTTTTTGAGACAGAGTTTTGCTGTTGTCGCCCAGGCTAGAGTAGTGCAATGACGTGATCTCAGCTCACTGCAACCTCTGCCTCCTGGGTTCAAGCAATTCTCCTGCCTCAGCCTCCCAAGTAGCTGGGATTACAGGCGCCCACTACCATGCCCAACTAATTTTTGTATTTTTAGTAGAGACAGAGTTTTACCATGTTGGCCAGGGTGGGCTTGAACTCCTGACCTCAGGTGATCCACCCACCTTGGCCTCCCAAAGTGCTGGGATTACAGGTGTGAGCCACGGTGCCCAGCCTCAGCTTACGCTTTCTTAAGCCTGAAGCTTATTTCAAGAGCTAAAAGAGCCAGGTATGATAGCTTACACCTGTAATCCCAGCACTTTGGGAGATGGAGGCAGTAGGATCCCATGAGGTCAGGAGTTCGAGACCACCTGGGCAATGAGACGCCATTTCTACCAAAAACAAAAAAAATATTTTTTAAGGAAAGTGTAGACATCTTTTAATTGTTAGATAAAACCAGTGTAATTGCTAGTTTAAATGTAAGTTGCTTGGATTGCTTGCTCTTTGTATATTTGAACAGAAGCTAGTGTAGGAAAGGCCTTTTAAAATGGCAAAAGGACGATTGTTTACTTTGCTGATATTCAAGCAGCCCTGAAATGATTCATTAAAAAGCCTACCTCTTTATTTGCCATGGTCTTTGCCCTTCTAAGCATTTACCTTGCAGCTCAGCATAGCAGTAATCTGATGATCAGCAGGGATTTATTTCATATTTTGATTATTTATGCAAACACATTCATTTAGCTAAAAATAATGAAATATGCAAGAGGTCTTTTTTCCCTAGTAGAATTCTAAACTGTGCATTCTTAATGATTTTACGTTCAATAATAAAGCTGCATTTATTAGTATGCAGCAAAAAAGCTATATAACATGAAATATGTAACATGTATATAGAAGACTAATAAAAATAAGCACTTTAGCTATGTCCCTCATCTAGTTAAGCGGCTTAGCCTGGCAGATATTTCTTTATTAAATATTTTTCAATAGGGGCTAATACATATTTTAACTAGTCTCTTAATTTAAATACGACTGTCATATGTGTTTTATACTTAAGTCACCCTGACTTAAGTAATAGCTGATAGAGCTTGATATTTTCAGTTCAGCAAGGCTGCTCAAGTTTAGGGATTCAGAGCTTTCACACACTCAAAACCTAGTGGTTTTGAAAATTTTAAAAACTTAAGGGGAGAAAATTCATCTGAAATAATAAAAGAATTTTCTCTCTTTTTTTTTTTTGAGACGGAATCTCACTCTGTCACCCAGGCTGGAGTGCAGTGGCACGATCTCAGCTCACCACAACCTCCGCCTCCCAGGTTCAAGCGATTTTCCTGCCTCAGCCTCCCGAGTAGCTGGGACTACAGGAGTATGCCACCACGCCTGGCTAATTTTTGTATATTTTAGTAGAAACAGGGTTTCATCATATTGGACATATTGGTCTCGAACTCCTGACCTCATGATCTGCCCACCTCAGCCTCCCAAAGTGCTGGGATTACAAGCATGAGCCACCCCGCTGGCCCCCTAATTGTTATTAAGAGTACCTATAAACGTCTAAGCTTTGGGTATTCAAAATCTGTTAGATTAGTGCCCTGGATATGGAACACCTGAACAAAGGCAGAAATAACTCAAAGATCAGTGAGCTTTTGTGCTTGTACACTGATCCTAATATAGAAATTTAAGGCTGAAGAGGATGCTTTGGAGATTCACCAGTTGCCGTCTTCTTCGTTTTGCCACAAAATTTAGGGCGAGCAAGGATAGTATGACATGACTGTCACACAGAGAGTGGCAACACTAAAGCTTGACCCCTGCCTCTGTTTGTACTCTGCCTCCAGTTACAAGTATAAGATTCTCAGAAGATTAAATTCCTAAATGTTGTCAGGAAACCTGACAATTAATTGACACTTCAGCTGGTTAAAATACAGAGGTAAAATGGTAGAGTTGAATAGTTATAGCAGAGTCTGATTTTTGTCTTGGTTTGCAAAACCTAAAATATTTATGATATGGTTCTTTAAGAAAATGTTTGGTGACTGTTGCTCTAGTTCATTAAATAATCTAGATTTGGGTAGGACCAAAATGAGCAAGAAAGAAAAACCTGAAAAATACCAGATAATTATTATAACAGGATTTTTTAATATAAAAGAATTAGGTTTTTTAATTTTTTTTTTTTTTTTTTTTTTTTTTTTGAGCCAGAGTCTCGCTCTGTCGCCCAGGCTGGAGTGCAGTGGTGCAATCTTGGCTCACTACAAACCTCCACCTCCCCGGTACAAGCGATTCTTCTGGCTCAGCCTCCTGAGTAGCAGGGACCACAGGTGCATGCCACCACTCCTGGCTGATTTTTGTATTTTTAGTAGAGACGGGGTCTCACTGTATTGGTCAGGCTGGTCTTGAACTCCTGACCTTGTGGTGTGGTGGCTCATGCCTGTAATTCACAGCACTTTGGGAGGGCAAGGCCAGCAAATCACCTGAGGTCAGCAGATCACCAGAAGGCGGAGGTTGCGGTGAGCTGAGATTGAGCCATTGCATTCCAGCCTGGGCAACAAGAGCGAGACTCCATCTCAAAAAAAAAAAAAAAATTGTATATACCCCTTATTAATCAGCAGGATATTTCACTTCTTTGAGAATAGCCACCCTCTTAAATTAACTCATGATCAGTTATGAATTTTATATTTAAAGAGTCTGGTCATAATAATTGACAAAAATCTAAGTTTTGATTTGTCAAGCTCCTGAGTATCTGCTGTGAGTAAGGTTTTCTACAAAGGCAATATGGGGAAAATGGGAATCGTGTCTTTACTTTAGGGTCTCATGAAACTGGCATGTCCTCAAGATAGAATGATCAAGAGCAGACTTCATAGAGAACTGTTTCCCAAGGCATTGTTGCTTTTTTCCTGGTCTCTATGCCATGTGTGAAGCCAGTGGAGACTGCTCTTTCCTCCTCCTCCTCCTCAATTACCAGTTATTCATTAAAATGAGTAACTTCCTCTTCCTTCCCCTCACACCTTGGCAACATTGCAAAATATTATATAAATGGACTCATACAGTTTGCAACCTTTTGTACCTTCTTAAAAACAAATTAGTGCGTTTTGGATATAGATCTGCTTTTTTAATTTCATGGCTGCATAGTATTCCATTTTATGGACATACTTTGATCAACATTAATGGACTGTTTATAGCAAAAGTTTATAACCATGAAATTACAGGATCAGAATGTATGAATGAATTTTGATAGGTATTTCCAATTTTTTTCAGCAGAGTGTTTCTAACGTGTAAGAATTATCATTTTTTGTGTAAGAATGCCTATTTCCCCATACCACCACCTACATAGTATATCATAGAACATTTTACTTTGGCAGTCAGTTTTTTTAATCACCACTTGTCATTTGTTTTGCAATTTTTGCAGTTGCTGGGTGTTACATTTGGGCTAAGTGAAGTTTAGTTCTTATGCCTTGAATATTGCAATAGAGCATTTCATTGCAAGAAATAATGTTGGAGCTAAAATATTTGTGTAATATTTCCAAGTCTGTTGTTGGAAAATTTCAAAAATCAATGAAATTTCAGTATAGCAGGCCTTTGGAAATGAGCCTGTAATACTTAATGGTGAGGATGAGAAATTATTGTATAGAGCTTAATGTTCTTAAGCAGACTGATTTCCAAGCATGAGTAGAATTTTATCAAGCTTATTTAATTGTTTTAAGATCAATACAAGTTGACTTCATTGAAATAAACAAATCAGGAAAGAAATACTTATTTCAGACCTCATTTTCAAAATGCTTACTCCTCCAATAGAAGTTAACCAATTGAAAGGAATGTGGGGAGGTGGGGGCGGGAAGAGAGGTTTTTTCCCCCTAGCAAGTCAGTGATTTCTGAGCTTAGCATTTTTATTGCTCAGTTTAACATTGCCTATGAACATAATTGTGTTTGAGTTTATAGCTGTTCTAACAGTGTTTTGATGTACAGAGAACAGAAATGTATTTCTCTAGGAATTAGGTACTACATCGGTCTAGAATTGACTGAAATTATTTAGTAAACTTTAAACAATATTCACCTCTTAAGTGTGTTTAAGGTGCTTTGCACTAGTAAGCACTCAGCAAGTAGTGAAACTGATGGATTTGAGCAGCGAATGTATATTCCAAATGGGCAGAATATAGGTTAATGTGAGGGTAGAATTGGAGTGGGTGACTTTATGCCATGGAGAATTCAGATTGAGGGCATCATCGTGTGTATGTGTGTCTTATTAGTAGTTAATCTTCCACTTCAAACTTCGAGAGTCTGTTTATGAATTGGGTACATTTTGCTGAAATTAGATTGACCCCTATATGTATAGAGGGTCCTGTCTTTTAAAATCAAATAACTGAGACTTTTCTCCATCAATGAGAAGTTAGAACAGCAAATTAACTTTGTATTATTTAGTCCTTTGGTTACTGTTTATATTTTGTGAGAAGGTAGGTCAAGAATTCTAGAATCATTTTCTCTTTAATCCAGCTTTATCCTTTTGCTTATCCAAAATAACATGGCATGACTTTATTACTATTCCAATATGCTACCACAGAAGGAATAGGACTTATTAAAATAAAATGATGAAGGAAGAGTGACCTTTCAAAAGTAATATGTATGTAATACCACAAAACCATGAATTTCAAAAACAATAAATGTGAAGGAAACAGAAACTTTCCAACTGCTTTTTTTTTGGCCTCAGAGTTGGTTTTCTACCATAGGGCTATTCACATACTGAATTTTGTGGATTGCTATAAAGCCCGTTTCTCCAAAAACCAAAAGGCCTGAAAAGACCATTAAACACACACATTCTTGCTCATTCTACTCCCCAGACCTTTGCTATCCAGATGGTAACCACTAGCCACATGTGTCTACATATACATTAATTTAAATAAAAAAGAAAATGCAGCTCCTTAGTTGCAGTAGCTACATTTCAGGTTCAGTAGCCACATGACGCTAGTGGCTACCAAATTTGACAGTGCAGACGTGGAATGTCTCCATCGCTGCAGAAAGTTCTTTTGGACAGCACTCAAGAGACTGGTAGTGGGGATGCCAAATAAGAGAGACTTGATTCCCTGCTTTCACAAAGAGTTCCTGGGAGGGAAGCTGAAGCTTAAGACTTAGTTCCTTAAATAATGTACTCATAAGAAATTTCTTGTATCACTATTGTTATTGCCTTTTTGATGATTTGAAGTCATTGAACTTTGAAACAGCTCTATTACCAACAAAGAAATACACACCTGCCATGAGAGGGTTTTCAGCCTTTCTTCTCCATTGTTTTCTTTCAACAGCTACTGGGCATGCTGTGTGCCTGCATCGTGTTGTGCAGAAGGAGTAGAGATCCTGCTTATGAGCTCCTCATCACTGGCGGAACCTATGCATAGTTCACAACTCCAGCCTGAGCTTTTTGGTCTTGTTCTGATTTGGAAGGTGAATTGAGCAGGTTTGCCGCTGCTGGCCTCCGGAGTTCATTTAATTAAAGCACATGTACACTGGTGTTGGACAGAGCAGCTTGGCTTTTCATGTGCCCACCTACTTACCTACCCACCTGTGACTTTTTTTCCCTTGTTCCAGCTGACTCTTCATGCCCCTAAGATTTTAAGTACAATGGTGAACGTTCTAATTTCAGAACCAGTTGTGAGTCATGTAGTGTGGTAGAATTAAAGGAGGACACGAGACTGCTTCTGTTACCTCCAAGTGGTAGCAGGACTGATGCTGAAATGTCACCAGGTCCTTTCAGTCTTCACAGTGGAGAACTCTTGGCCAAAGGTTTTTTGGGTGGAGAAGGAGGAAGCCAGCTATCTGGTTAAGGGTAACACCAGATGGTGCCCCTCATCAGTGTCCTCTTAAAAAATATTTACTGTAGTCCAATAAGATAGCAGCTGTACAAAATGACTAAAATAGATTTTAGGATCATATGGTGTATATCTTGGTTCATCTTCAAAATCAGAGACTGACCTTTGAAACTAGTGGTTTTTAATCAAAGCTGGCTTTATAGGAGGAGTGTAATGTATGCACTACTGTTTTAAAAGAATTAGTGTGAGTGTGTTTTTGTATGAATGAGCCCATTCATGGTAAGTCTTAAGCTTCTTAGAAATGATGTACCCATGTAGACTAGCAAAATAGTAAGTAGATGTGATCTCAGTTGTAAATAGAAAAATCTAATTCAATAAACTCTGTATCAGCCCCCAACACGTCATTTTTCATTATTTGGGGGATATTTCGATTCCAGAGCAGCAGTGTAATGTTTGCTTTGTTGGTGCTGTCTGTAGTTCAGCATGATTTGCATGTGTTTTCATTACAGCTGTTGCCGATTCTAAAGGCCTTGATATTCAAAAAAATAAGTGCTTTCAGTTCAGTACAGTATATCCTAGAAATATGGAGCTCTGCATTGTGCAAGGCACTGGGTGAGACTGTCCTTGTCTTCAAGGAGTTCGGAGTCCTCGTATAGGAGACATACACAGGAACAGATCATTTTCACACTGCAGTGATTGTACTAATAGAAGGGGCAGCCCCGAGAGGTCAGGGGTGATGCCCAAGTGTGGAGGCTGGATAGGCTTTGTTGAAAGATGGTACACAGGTTGTGTGCAGGGAGCTTAAAATACAGGCTGGGGAAAGAAGTTGGAGAAGAGGAAAGCCCAAGTCCTCTAGCGTCTTACAGGACATCGTGTGGAGGTGAGCCATGACTTGTAGGTGCAAGCAGCTCTTCAGAGGTTTGATTTGGAAGGTGAACTGAGAAGAAGGTGGTGATGCAAGCCAGCCGCGCCGCAGCCAGGATGAATTGGAGAGGCGTGACTGGGTTTCAGTTAGGCTGGCGTAGCAGTTGAGGAGAGAGCTTGGCAGCGGGCAGCAGGGCACTGTTGGGGACAGTGGTGAGTGGTGGACTCGGGCTGTTTGGAGGCAGAATAGTGGCGGCATTTGATCACTGATTGGATGTAGGACGGAGAAGAAGGGAGGAATCTAGGATGAGTCCCAGGTTTCTGGCTCAGTCAACTGGGGAAACAAAGTCACAGAGATAGGGAGTAGTTAGAGAACACATCTGGGGGTGTGAGCTCACAGTCAGTTTTGGGCTTGTCAATTTTGAGATGCCCAAATATGCAAATCTGTCCCTACTGAAAATGGAGAAGACACGGGAAAGGAGAGGAGTAAAGACTAACTCCTCTTCACAAAGTGGAAGGTACCAGAACATTTGTGATTTCAGAGGCCCAGGGGGATTTATCATGTGGCTACTGACGCATCCCACCTTTTGCCCCTGCCTGTTGCACAGTAGGCAAGAAGGTTTGTGACTTTTCACTACCCGCACCTCCCCCCAGCACGGTCCTCCCAGTTTTCCATGTGAACCATCCTGTGGCTACCCTGTCACAGGCTGGCCCTGAGGTGAGCAGTATTTGGACTGTGATGTTGCTTGCCCTCCACTTTTCTGCAGGACAGAGCGGGACCTCTAGAGTGGGAAACGTGCCAAGCAGTAGCCTTGTTCTTGAACTTACGCGAGAGGATAATTCCCCACACCCTTCCTGTACTCAGTCCTCAGTTTGCCTGGTGAGAGAGCAGCCTCCTCCCCTGTGCTCTGCCAGCTGGACCCAAACTGGCCACATCAGTGGTGAGACCAAAAAGATGGTGGTGGGGAGGTGGCTCTGAGGCCCGGGAAACCATTCCAGCTCCTGCCAGCTTTAAATTGTGTTTAATTCCCAGCACAGTGGTCCTGGAAATGCCTTTTTCTCATGCCTGGGAACCACTAGAAGGGGAATGTGGTCTGTGTTGGCCAGGGCCATAAAATTCAACTTCTCCCTGCCTCACATCTCGTTTCTGCCCTTCCTCATGGAGCTGAGGCTAGGCGTTCACATTCCCCAGAGACCCTGTTCCCCAGTGCTTGTTCTTCATGTCTGAAATTCAGTGAATGAGCTCGCCTGCTAGGCCTGTGTGGCCCGCCCATGGCTACACATTGGAAGCACCATGGCACTTTGAGAGCTACAGATGCCTGGGTCCCAGAGCTACTGAGGTGGTCTAGGGTGTGTCCAGGGCACAGCCCCGGTGGAGGACCACTGCTATATCGCATTGCCTCTTTTAAAAAAAATTAATCTTACTTGGAAATGATTTCAAACCTATAGAAAAGTTGGAAGAATAAGAACTGTACACATGAGGCTCAAATACCTTTTGCCCAGATAAACCTATTAACATTTCTTCCCATTTGATTCATCACGTGTGTCTCAAATGTATGTGCGCTGTCTCTCCCTCGCCCTAACCCCCCCATCTCTTCCTCTCCCTCCCTCCCCCTCGCTCCATACCCACCAAGGCCTTTTATCCCTAATACCTCAGTGGGTACCTACCAAGAAGATTTCCTCTGACAACTGCAGTACCATTGTCAAACTCAGTCCATGTAACACTGATGAAATACCTCACTACTCATATTCCCGTTGGCCGAGTCACATCTAGCATTTTTCCCTCTGCGGGGCTGGATCCAGTCTGGATTAGGTATTCTGTTGAGCTGTCATGTCTCCCAGGCCACCTTTAATCTGGATCATTTTCATAGCTTTGTCTCTGATGACAGGAACAGTTTGTGTTAGATGGTGCTGCTTATCTGCGTTTGTCTGCGATTTCCTTGTGATTAGATTTGGTTTTGCATTCCGGGTGGCTGAACCACTACCTGCGTCACGTGGCCTCTCAGGGCACCCCATCTCGAGGCACGCAGTGTCCATCTGCCCCTCAATGGGGATGTTCGTTTTGATTGTCTAGTCCGAGGAGAAGGAAATGTGAACAGGAAGATTTTAATATAAATGTTAACTGTGTAGAAGGTATTTAACTACTAAAAGGGATTAAAAACAAACAACTCTAAAGCAGCTTAGCAGAGAACAGCCATCACCCCTAGGTCTGAGGAAAGAGAGAACAGGGAAGGAACTCAGAAACTCAGAGGAGGTTCCCCAAGATGGAGAGACCTCCGAGGGGCAGCTGTGGCTGCCTGGGACACGCTTCCTGTCCTGTGCTGGAGAAAACTGCCCAGAGATGCCCACCACCAGGCCACAGGAGCAGAGAGCTACCACTGCAGGGAATGCTACTGGGACCCGTGCCAGAACAAAGGAGACAGAAGAAAAAGGCCGTCTTCCTCCTCTAGCCCTGTGGGCCCCTTCAGAGCCCACTGTGGGCCAGGCTGGCCAAGGATAAAGGGGTTTGCAGAGTCCCCTCTTCAGTGTGACAAGGAAGGGCAAGGTCAGGGGAGTTCGGAGCTAAGAGGCAATAAATGAATACCTGACACACCTGGTGGAGGTGTGTCCACTTTCTCCATAGCATAGTTACTGTTTTTTTCTTTCCAACTAATAAGAAATATCTGGAGACACACCATCTCCATGTACATACCCTGCTCGTCATCAGACTTGCCCCAGGTTCATCAAATGTTGCCGATTCTGGCCCGATTTCATCTTTATGATGATTGCCAAGTGATGTTTTTGCAGTCCAGCACTCCTTCCTCATTTGCCTGTCATCCCTTCCTTCTCGCTCACTTATTTTTATATATCCACTATGGATTCCCATTTTTCCAACGGTCTACTTCATCATTGACCTTTGGGGGTGGGGGAGGAGTTCCTCAGATAGTTCCAGACTTGGTGAGTGGGGGCCCCTTCAGGTTGCCTCCTGTATCCCAGCATTTTTGGAAGCACTCCCCTAATTCTGGTCTAACAAGGTGTCCCGGGCCCCTGGGCACCAGCTCTGGATCAGTGTTTCTCCCGGGAGCCTTGGTCCCCAGCACTAGGTGTGCTTATTGTAGCCGGGGTGTCTTCACTTCTTGTTCTACAGATTGACAGAGCTTGTCTTACTGCCTTTTTTAAGTGTATTTTTTTTAAACAAAAGTAACTAGTGCTTTTAAAAATGTAAATAATACAGATATCTGTAAAGAACAAAGTTCCCACAGGGAAGCAAGTTCAGACTCTACAGACACAGAGAGTCAGTGGTGGGTTTTGGTTTGCTTCTTGCTAATAGGAATTTCATCCTACAAGGTCCTGTCTGTCTTCACAACACAGTCTGATGCTTTTCCCATGTCAGACAGCAGGATGTCTTTCCACTGTGTTAGCTGCCTGGGTACGCTAGTACCCTGCTTAACCGAGGTATAAAGGACAGGCCAGCAGGCTGCCTCCAGTGCCTCTGCTACTCACCACAGTGACCATCTCTGTACACACTGCAGTCATTTACAAATTTTTTAAATTAAAACAATTTTTATTGCGATGAAATTCACACGGCATAAAATTAACGATTTTAAAGGAAGCAAGTGGCCTTGAGTACATCCACTATGCCGTGTAACCACCACCTCTAGTTTCAAAGCACTTTCATCACCCTGTGTTACGTATTTTTGCATGAACTTCAGGGGTGGATTCTTGGATAGCTGGATTTACTCTGGATCGAAAGTCACATTTGGCCGGGCACAGTGGCTCATGCCTAGCACTTTGGGAGGCTGAGGTGGCCGGATCACTTGAGGTCAGGAGTTCAAAACCAGCCCTGCCAACATGGTGAAGCCCTGTCTCTACTAAAAATACAAAAAATTAGCAGGGCATGGTGGCGTCCTACATACTCGGGAGGCTGAGACAGCATAATTGCTTGAACTTGGAGGCAGAGGTTGCAGTTAGCCAAGATTGTGATACTGCACTCCAGCCTGGGTGACAGAGCAAGACTCTGTCTCAAAAAAAAAAAGTATGTTTAAACATTTTCATGGATACATCTGGTTGCTCTCCAGAAAGATTATATCAATTTAGATTCCCACCAGCAGTGTATGAAATGTGCATTTCTTTTTTTTCTTTTTTGAGATAAAGTCTCACTCTGTTGCCCAGGCTGGAGTGCAGTAGCGTGATCTTGGCTCATTGCAACCTCTGCCTCCTAGGTTTAAATGATTCTAATGCCTCAGCCTCCCGAGTAGCTAGGATTACAGGCGCCTGCCACCACCCCCGGCTAAGTTTTGTGTTTTAGTAGAGATAGACTTTCACCATGTTGGCCAGGCTAGTCTCAAACTCCTGACCTCTGGTGATCTACCCACCTCGGCCTCCCAAAGTGCTGGAATTACAGGTGTGAGCCACCGCGCCCAGCCTGAAATGTGCATTTCTTTATATCCTTGTCGACACTTTTGGTATGATGAGACTTGTGAGAGTGAAAATATGTATTTATTTGACCGTTAGCTAGGGCCAGGATGCTTCCAAAGGTGTGTCAGCCATTTGTGTCTTCTGAATGTTGTCTGTCCTCTGCCCAGTTTGCCTGATTGTTGGGTTTTTTTTCTTTCAGATCTTAACAGAATTTACTCAGGAGACGTTTAATGTCTGTTGCTATTGCAAGTGAAATGGTTTTCCTGACTTATTTCCTAGCTGGTTGGTGGCAGTGTGTAACAACAGTTGCTTTTTGGGTGCATCCTTGCAGTTCTTGAAAATAACGTGTGTGTTGCCCGTGGCTTTTTATTGCGGTGCCTGTGAGGCCTCCTGAGGGTACCACTGACCTGGCAGAAACCTCCTATCTCCTGAGTACCTTTTTGGATGGTGCTGCTGCATTGCTAGTTGTGACGAGGTTGAGTCATACACATATCCTGCTCTCCTGAGTTTATCCAGTGAAGACAGTAGGACAGATATAGAAATTATAGGGTAGAAAAGAGACCTGCTCTGTCACCCAGGCTGGAGTGCAGTGGCGTAATCTCGGTTCACTGCAACCTCCACCCACCAGGTTCAAGCAATTCTCCTGCCTCAGCCTCCCAAGTAGCTGGGATTACAGGTGTGCACCACCACACCTGGCTAATTTTTGTATTTTTAGTAGAGACAGGGTTTCACCCTGTTGGCCAGGCTGGTCTCAAACTCCCAGAGTGCTGGGATTACAGGCATGAGCCGCTGCGCCCAGCCTGCTTACTGATCTTTGTTATTTCCAGCATCTGGCAAGTAGTGGGCACTGTGGTCTGAGATAAGTCACTATGGTACCATAAGTGTTTTCCAAACTTTTTTAAATGTTTAGCTGAAGATCCTATTAGCCCGGGGTTTCTCAGCTCCAGCTGCATACCAGAATCACAGGAAGAATGTTTCAAATATTTCTGCGCAAGCTCAGTTTGCAGGGATTTGGTTTTCGTTTGTCTGAGGTGGGACCCAAACATCAGCATTTTGAAAGCGGCTCGAGCAGCCAGGCTGAGAACCACTGCTCATGCAATCTGTGTAGGGGTGCCCCTTTCTCCTCCCTTTGGGTTCTAAGTGGGCTCTACTGAGCACAGTTTGATCATCCCGTGAGGGTGCTGAGGGCAGCGAGCCCACTTGCTGATGTGACCTCGTCCTGGGCCAGTGCTGGCTCAAATGCTGGGATGGAGAAACAGGCAGACACCCAGGTTCAGCCAGACCACGGCAAGCCGGTGACCTTATGCTGAGGTTTCTTGGCCTAGGAAACGCTGTGACAGAGTGGGTGGAATTAGGTGTTGGACGGACACCGGTGGTGCGTGCTTCCAATTTGGCCAAATGTGAGTTGCTTCTGTTCATCGTCATTGCGAAGGATTCACTGCCATAACCACAGCTGTCCCAGAGATGGGCGTGCTGAGCGAGGGTGCTTATGCCATGCTCAAAGCTGCTGTTGCGTGTAGCCGAGATTCAGAGGTTGTGGGCCTTTTCCTTAAAAGTGGTATCCCTTGCTTTGAAGTAGCACCTAACCATGTCTGATTTGAACCTTAGGTGATAGCAATCGTGCACCCATCTGACTGATGCTGAAACAGGCCCAGAGAAATTGTGACTTGCCTAAGATTGCCCAAGGAAGCGTGCAGGCCCTGATGCCCCGATTCAGAGAGCTTGCCTCTCCTCCTGCTCTGTGCTGCCTGTGAGTGGCCCTCTGTCAGGAAGAGGCCGCAGTTATTTATACACCCAATTACACGCTAACTCCCTCTTTATCTGGCACCGTCTCTGCTGGGAAGCCCATCCATCTGTGCAGTGGGCTGCCGGCAGCTGAGGTGGTGACCCGGTGCTGGAAGAAGGGAGAAAGCTGCACAGCAGTGAACCTGACTCGGATTCATTTGTGGGCATTCTCCCCCTGGCATAAACTGTGACCCAAGAGTTGCTTTCAGTTCTGTGCTCTGGCCGCCGGAATGACTGGAGAATAGGCTCGTTATCTAACTCTCGTTACCCATCACCCTCTGGGGCCCACAGACACAGCGGCACCTGTCAGAGATGATGATAAATATCTAGGCCAAAGGTTTTTAAAAAATCTTTGCAGTGGAATGGAATGTTCAATCAAGATGACAAGGCATCTTCAAGGAGTAAGTATTGATACCTAACTTTCTACTCTTTCCGTTCCCTGCCCTGCCCACACACAGCCTGACCCAGTGGTAGTTGTCCTGCCTCTCCCAGCCCTGGCCCAGGCTTTGTTCCCGCCCCGCTCCCCCTCCAGCTCCTCCACTGGGGGAGGAGCCTATCTTCAAGTCACTCCTCACCTCCCTTTCCTGTCTTCCCACCCCTGTCTCCCATTCCCTAAGTCTCCAAATTCCATCCATCTGCTTTCTGAGTTCTCCCAGAATTGCTCTCCAGCCCAGTCACCACTTCCCAGACAAGCCACCCTCCCTTGCTGGATGGCCTGCAGCGGCCCCCCAGGGCCACTCACCCTGCTCACTGCCTCACATCTTGGCTTAGAGGGCGCCTGTCTGCCCTCCTGGGCTGAGTGAGCTCTTTGAGGGCCCCTTTATCTTAGCACCATGCACCCATCATTAGGTACAGCGTGGGTCACACAGAAGTCATCCGAATATCCTGGTTGAATTACTCGGACCACCTGACATCTGGAACCCGGCTGAACCTGGTGCGGCTTGAGATGTGTGTCCTGGGCAATGTTTTTGGCCCAGGCAAGCATTTTCACAGCCAAGGCTTTATCCACAGACTTCTCTCTCCTGCAGGAGAGTATAAGACCAAGCACCCGACGACATTTTTCTCTCCAAATGTCTCTATTGGGAAACCTCAGATGGCTCAGGAGTGGGCGTCTGGTCAGCTCTCGAAGGATGGCTTTAGGAGGGAAAATGACATTTCAGGAAGGATTTAGGCATCACTGTATTTTTTCAGAGAACCAAAGCCTTTTCCCACCCTGTCTGCCACACACCCTCTGGTGGAAAGCAGTGATGGGTGACACCCAGCAGACGGCTAGCCTGTCCCCAGCTCCAGAGCCCCACTTGCAGGGTCCTGCAAGCACCTGCACCCTGGGGGCTGCCTGACCACAAGAACAGCCCCCTCTTTGCCCAGGGCCAGCCTGCCTGGGCTCTGGAGCCCTGCTCAGCTGGGGCTGCCATATTAAGGGGAGTGTCACGGGCAGCAGCGGCTTCCCCAGGCCCCAATTGCACGTCTGCCTGGCCCTAGCACGAACAACACTTGGGCGGTGGAACAGCCCTCTCACTGCACTGCAGACTCGAAAGGTGCCCACACACCTAAGATGGCGACCCAAGGACACCTTCCCTCCCCCGCCTTCACCAGGTCTCATCCTTGCTGAACTCAACCCACTTTTTTGCTCAAGTGAAGATGAAGGTGTAAAGATGGCCATTTATGTTAAACGCCAGAGCAGCCCCCTTTCTGCCAGCCCCTCCTTGCTCTCTTCTTAGAGCAGAGCTTGGCGAAAAGCCTCATTTTTGCCATAGTGGCATCTGACAGTGGCCTGGGCACGTGGGAGGGCCTCTGTATGCCAGCTGGCTGCCAGCCTGGCAAAGCCAGGACTAGTGGGGAAGCCGCAGGTCTACCCTGGGCTTCTGCGGGGCATGAGAGCTCCCTGTCACTGGAGATGTTGAAGCCGGCTAGGACGCCCATCCCCCGGGGGTGGCGAGGCAGGCATTGTGCAGGAGGTGCCACAAGATTCTCCCCGAGTCTCAGCTTGTCCCCAGTCCTGGGGAATGTCAGGGGCAAGCTCACTTCCTTCTCTCTGTCACACACAGGAAACGTCCGGTGCCTCCTCCTTCCCCAGCTACGCCCTCCACTATCGCCCTCTGCAGGTCATCTCTGCACCTGCTCCCTGCAGCGCCCCTTGCTGGAGCTACCAGCGGCAGGAAGGAGCAGAAGGGAGTCCCCCCATCTCCTTTGCATGTTTGGGGCCACCTCTTCCCAGAAACCTTGGTGACATCTCTGTGCACTGGGACATTTCCTGTAGCGTTCTTCAACTTTCTGGGCTTTCAAGAGTTCCTTGGATGGAGGAGACTGAGGCTTTGCTCCTCTGAGTTGGGGGCAAAGCCGGCCCTCCCTAGGCCTGGCACAGAGCCATGTCTGTAGAGAGCAGTCCCCAAAGGGTGTGGATGAGGAGAGGCCAAACAGTTCGCAGTCCAGATAAAGATGGTCCGCAGGGAACAGCAGGGCCCTGCAGCAGCTCGTCAGCGTGGTCCCAGTGGAGAAGGACCACTGTGTCCCCTGTCCGGCCCCTTATAGTCCTGGGCCTGCCTGGTCGCGGGGCGGGGATCCCAGGCACATGTGGGGTGGGCCAGCTTGGCCACTGCCAGGACTGAGGAGCGATCAGTGGCCAGGGGCCCTCTCCCCCATACCCACTCGCAATGCCTTAGGCAAGGATGAAGCCTATTGGTTGAAGCAGGGCTTGGCCAGTGGTGGAAGTTATGTTCCTGGGACCAAAAAGAGAAAAGGCTGGAGGCCATCAAGACCAGCCCCCTCTGTGCCCAGGGCCAGCCTGCCTGGGCTCTGGAGCCCTGCTCGGCTCAGGCTGCCATATTGAGGGTAGTGTCACGGGCAGCAGTAGCTTCCCCAGGCCCCAGTTGCACCCATAAGCCGCAAACCTGTCTTCCTGGGCTCCCACCACAGCCTCTCCAACAGATCCATCAGCAGCTTCCTGTTTCTAAACTGAGTCCTCAGAATATTCCTGGGTGTACCCCCAATCTCACCTGTGCCCACCCACGCACTTGCTCTGACCTGGCCTCTGCTGCCCGGTCGTGGCCCTGCTCAACCCTCCGCCCCCAGGAAGCCTGCTCTCCCCATCACAGCCCTCCCGAGCCCCTTTTGCCACATCCTCCTGCACCCCTGTAGCCTCTGTTTGCCCAGGTATGAATGTCTCCCTGGCAGTCTGGGAGCTGCTAGCAACTGGGGCCAGGCCTCTTCTCCTCCGACTATAGCTGAAGCCTTGGCTGAGGGGGGAGCTCCGCCCCCAGCCTCCTTCCCTTGTTCCTTTCCCTCCTCTGAACTGAACACTCGGACAATGGAGCAGGAGAAAGAGAGAAAGGGACTGCAGCGCACCAAGCAGAACAGAATGCACTCCTTCTTTATTCCCTGGGAGACAGGCTGCCGCTCAGGGCTCGGGGATGCTCGGCTCTGGGCCCCAGCGAGGCCGGGACAGTGTGGGGCACTGCTGGCTCCACCAGCAGGGCAGGTCCGAGGGGGCTTCTGCCCCTTCCTCAAAGCTTCTCCAGGTAGGAACCAGGGACGAAGCCACGCTGCCCGTTCCGCTCCACGGTCCACCAGCCATCCTCCCCTTCCAGGATCACCTCCAGGATGTCACCCGCAGAGAGGTCCAGCTCATCTGGGTTCTGGCCAAGAGATTGAAAGCGCATGACTCTGGAAGGGCCTGTGGGGAGGGGCCTGGCTGACGTTCCCCCACCCAGCAGTAAATGTGGCATGTCTACCAAGGGCAGCCCATTGGAGACATAGGATGCGGGTGCCCCAAGGGACCTGGCCTCCCATCCCCTCAGTTTGTCATCGTAGGCCTCCCCCCACCTGGGTTTTTTCCCCAGCCTCACCTCCCCTCTCGCACTCTGGAGAGACACAGTGACTGGAGCACGTCAGGGGTCAGGGCTGCTCATCACGCCCCAAGCCCAGGGCACACTCAGGCCCAAGCTCACCACGCAGCCTCCCCTCTGTGGTCCCCAGTCCCAGCTAGCCGCTGCCATCTGAGCACCCTGTCACTCTCCTGGCCTGGCTTCCCTGCCTCCCAGAGCCTTGACCTGGTCAGCAGAGCCCACCCACACCCAGCCTGCCTGGCCATGCATGGCAGGGGGTGCTTGACCTCAGTCCAGCTGGATCTGAGGTCTGGCTATGCACCCCTCCCCTCAAGCAGGGAGCAGAGTGGACCCTCTCTCAGAGCTGCCCTGTGGCTGCCTTAACGCATCCTCGCCGCATGGACATCAGAAAATCAATCCTGGCACGAACGCAAGACTCATTCTGGTCAGTTTTCCGCACCCATGGCCAGGGAGGACGGCCCTGACCCAAAGGTGCAGAGCCTGGCCCTCAAGCTATGACCTACAGGCAGCCCCAGGCTCTGCCAGCACCCCACCTGTGCACCTGTGCAGCACGCAGTGCCCAGCCTGTGTGGATGGCACAGGCACGTATGCTCCACGTGTGTGCTGTGTGCAGGCCGAGCAGACGCAGGCCTGCTGCTGCCAGTTTCCATTCAGCACATGCGCTCAGAGGCCCTCCAAGCCCGGGAGCTGTTAGAGCCCACACTGAGCACACTCCCAGGTGCCCTTGCTAGTGTGGACGCACCCTCGGGCACACGTGCCCTCCTGAGCAGGAGAGGACGCTCGAAGATAACTGAAACCACCAGGAGAGACGAGGCTATGAGGCACTGAGTGGGACAGGGAGCTCTCAGGTGTGGGGAGGCGGCACAGGTGGCTTGGGGCGTGGCAGCCTCACCTGCGCTGTGTAGTCGTAGAGTGCGCGGTACTCCTGGGCTGGCGAGGCCGAGTTTCCCTGCGTCTCCTGCACTGCGATGGCTGCGTAGACACCCTCATTCTGCTCGGGGGTGGGGGTCAGGGTCTCTGTGGAGGCTGAGAGCAGGGTGATGCATGAACCCTTCCGCTTTCTGCGGCCCCTGGAGGTCCTGCTGGGACGGGGTTTCTCCATGCTCTCTACATTATTTCCCTCTGCTCTCCACATTTGCTGTTGGGGGGCATGCCCTTCCCCTTGAGGGGCCTCAGTGACCCCATCTGTGCTATGTGGGAGACCTTCCCCTGGGATCAGTGTGTTTGGGGGTCCCCTCCTGATCACCTTTACCAGCAGAAGCTGCCAACGAGGTGGTCTTGGGACTTCCGTGCAGCAGTCCAGAGAACCTGGGGACAAGCGGAGGAAAGAGGGTGAGTGCCCCCCCCACACACTCAGGGCCCCACCGGGAGGGAGGGTTCGGCGGGGAGAGTTCTCAGAGCTGCTCGCTCTTCCAGGGCTGGGGCTGCCCCGAGCCTCCAGGCATGGATGTGATTAATGAGGTGTTCCTGGGGCAGGAGGGTTCCCCAAAACGTGGTCCCGGGGGCTCCTCCCTCCCCAGCTATGCCTTCCACTGGTGCCGTCTGCAGGCCATGTCTGCACCTGCTCCCTGCAGCGCCCCTTGCTGGAGCTTCAGGGGAAGACCCCCAGCACCCTTCGGGGATTCTAGGACCTCCGTGCTGAGGCCTCAGCCTCCGGGCCCTGCCCCAGGTCGCCCTAGCAGCCTCCCCAACGGGGGTAGGGGGGTGCACTGCTGCACGAAGCCGGCTCACACGTGCCCTGCTGGGGCCTCCACTGCCTGGGCCGAGCCAGCCCTCCTCCCCGCTGGCCCCGGGGATCGGGTCAGCTCTGCCACCCTGTGCACAGGAGTTCCCAGACGGTGCTGGGCGACTTTACCCCTGCGCCTGCGCCAGGCTTAGGCCTGGACTGAGCTGGGGTCGTGAAGGTTTACTGAATAAAGGAAAATAAAACAGAAGAAGCGCGAGACTGATGCCGGGGACACCCCCTGAAGCGGGCAGCAGTGAGGGCTCAGAGGACAGGCTGACACTGCCTCCGAGACGGGAAGGCTTCTTGGTGGGCTGGGGCTGAGTCTTCAGAGGTGAGCCTTTTACTAGGCGAGAAGGGGGAGCGAGGCACTGCTGGTGACTGGGAGGGGAGCACGCAGGTGCAGGGGAGGAGGCGTGGGCAGGCGGAGGTCTGTGGAGTGGATGGACCAGTTTGGGTATGTGGGGGACGGGACTGAAATCGGGACCGGAGCAGACGCTGAGGGACCTTGAATGCAGGTGAGGGGCTAAGCCGTGACTCAGGGGCCTGTGGGAGGCTGCCCTGCAATTCAAGGTGGCATGTGGGGTCCTTTCCCACATGAAGGGCTGAGGGCGGAGGCCTAGGAGTGCACACACATTTGCAGGGTGGACACACATGGCCCAGCACGTGAGAGGGCCTGACACTCACACAGGCGGTGCAGACACACGCGGCAGGGCCCCGCAGCAAAGGACAGGGTGAGAGCGCGGTGGGGCTGGGGGTGCAGGGCTTGTTGAGCCATTGTGCTGCCCGCCCCACACCTCTTTTCCCCAGACTGTCTACACTTCCATCTCTCAGCCACTGACCCCTGCCTCTCCCCAACCCTGCCTGGTTTCTAGCTGCCCCATCCAGAGGCCTGAGCAGCCCCCTTCAGCAGCCAGGGAGCACCCCCCTCCCTCCGCCCTGCAGGACACCTCTCTCTCTCTCTCTCTCTCTCCCTTCCTCTCTCCCTCCCTCCCTGTCTCTGTCTTTCTCTCATCCTCTCTGGGGCATCCCTTTCTGCCCCTTCCTGACACTGCCTCAGGTGAGCTCTTTGTCCAGTTGCATGAATGACCACCTTTCCTGGGATCCAGGTCCTCACCAGGTGCAGGGAGGCCCGAGTCCCCCAGCTTTTGTAGGGTGCGAGGCTGCAGATGTGCTGCCTCCTGGGGTACTGCTTTCACGAGATTCTCAAAGGGGTGTGTGCACCCCCCTCTGTGAGCACGGGTGGCTCCCATGAACCTCTGCCTCCCAGGAGTAGGAGGCTCCAGAGGCTCCTGAGGCCCTGGAATGAGCTGGTCCTTGCGAAGGGCCGGGAATTGCATCAGCTCCTCCCCGCGGTCTGCTACCTCCCAGAGGCAGCACCTTCTTGGTTGAGGGTTGGCTGGAGAGAGGAGGGTGGCATGGTACTGGGGGCACAGGCACCACATGAAACCCACGGACCCTTGTGGATGCTCACAGACAGGGCACGTGGCCCCTCAAAGGCCTGGCTATGAGGGCTCCCT
The DNA here is from genome assembly GCF_030222135.1 of Aotus nancymaae. Lineage (NCBI taxonomy): Eukaryota > Metazoa > Chordata > Mammalia > Primates > Aotidae > Aotus > Aotus nancymaae. The sequence goes on from NW_026988414.1 coordinate 75,045,326, forward strand.
GAGCTGCCTGGTGCTCCCAATGGGCTGTCACCATCATCACTCAAGGCCTGCACCAGGAGGGGTCCTTAGGTTCTCAATCTGACCCCAAAACCTAGGACCCTGGCCCTAGAGAGTGTGAGTGATTTGCCCAGGTCACACACTGAGGCCCGGCACTAGGACCGTGGCACATGACTGCAGCCAGGCTGGGGAAGGGGCCCTGGAAGAGTCTGGAGAATTCTCCAGATGCCCCAGTCCTGCCCCAGCCAGAGAGCATTGCCACTGCAGGCTGACAGGGCACCAGGCTCTCATGGGGACACCAGGGACAAGGAAGCCAGCACAGGGGCCTCCCCAGAGCTTGGAACACAGCCCCTGGTGAATAAGGTGAATAACTGGGGTGTGATTATTCACTTAATGTCGCGTCCCTTGGGCTGAGGGTCCCATAGGCTGAACCAAGCCTATCTTGTCTCCAGAGAGTGCCCAGCACCCAAACTAGTCACCAGATTCATAGAAGGTGCTCAGTGAACCAGGAAGGGCCAGGCACAGCAGAAGGGCTCGGCCTACTTCCTGGCCCAGGCTCGAGCCCTGCCTCCGTCTGCTGGGGCCTCACCTCTTTATCATGCCGCAGGACGGCTGGATGCCGGGGCTGCCGGTCAGCGGGGTAACCTCCCGGTCATAGTAGTTCTGGTAGAGCACCGGAGCTGCAGACAGCAAGCCGTGAGGCCCAGGGCAGCCCCCAACACCCCATTCTGGCACTGCCAGAGACCCAACTGGGGCCCCACATTCCCAATCTGGCCCTGGCCCATCCTGGTGCCTGGGGAGGTGCCTGTCCCGCTCCCCTGAGAGACTCCACCGTAGGGACCACCAAGACCTAATATTCTGGACCCATGATTCAGTGAAACCAAACAGGCGGCGAGTGGGGCCGTGGGAGCTCCTCCCCTCAGTCCCCACCCCCAGCTCTTCCTCTGAGTGCCATCATGCCCTTAGCTTTGCCTGAGAGGAGGCAGCAGGCCCAGGACCCAGCCCGAGACTGCACTGTCTCCAAACCCCCACAGCCCCTGGTCCAGCTAGGGCTGCTCTGCCCGGAGGGGAGCTGTGAGCTACCCCAGCCCTGTCCTGGCACGACGCTCAGAGGCTCTGGGCCAGGCATTCCACAGGGCTCAGTGCGCCCAGAGGCTGCGCTGTCTGCAGGCGGCGCCTCACCCGGAGGCTCGGTGCCAGTGCTCTTGGCCTGGATGAAGCCGTCGATGTCAGCGTCTATGCTGCAACCTTCCAGCGTCAGCCGCACTTCCTCGTAGAGCTGGGGCGGGAGAGAGCAGAGGCTGCAGCCCGATGCCCGCTCTGCCCCTCTGCGGGTCTGAACTCTGGCCGGCGGCCCCCACCCCACCGGCCTCCTCACAGGCCTTTGTGCACAGCTCGGGGTCTTTGATCCTGAGGAGTCACAGCCCTGGCTGACAGCTTCGTTTCCTGAACACCTTCTGTGCGCAAGGCCTTGTGCAAGGGACGTAACTCACACCTGTCCTCTGAAGTAGACACCTTTTTCCATTGGATGGAGGAGGAAACTCAGAGAGGGAGAGTGACTGGCCCAAGGTCACAGAGCGAGAATGCAGCACAGCCAGGCCTTGGGGCCAACGAGAGTCGGTCCTGAGCTCATGCCTTCCACCCCGAGGAGGCAAGGAGGGGGCAGGGGGCAAAAACAGCAAAATCAACCCCCCAGCCCTGGGCAGGAGCATCAGGCAGGAAACACAGCAGGCACGGGGGCCGGGGCTGCCTGGGAAAGCCTGCTCTGGGCTTCCTCAGCAGTGCTCAGGACCCCTGGTGGGGGCGGCCGCTCTCTGCTGGGGAGGACCCACCCAGTAGGTCGGGCTCAGTAAGGGGAACCAGCACACCCTGGAGATGTGGGGAGCAGAGGGAGGACTGCGCCTGCCTCCTGCAAACACCAGGCCTAGAGCAGAGCAGCCAGCGTCCTCCGGCCTCTGCCAACCCCTGAGAGCTGTGTCCACCTCCCCTCCCAGCCCCGGCAGAGGGAGCAGAGGAGGAGACGGCAGATGCCAGGGGAACCATAGAGTCGCCGTCTTCGAGGCAGAGACACCGTGGCCCTGTGTGGTACTGAGCTCCTGTCCTGGGGTTCTGGGGGTGAAGGCTGAGCTGCTGAGGCCTGAGACCCCTGAGGCCAGGCTCGGACCACAGAGGACCAGGTGCTTGTTGACTGGCTCAGATGGACCTCGGCATGTTGTCGCCTGGAGGCTGCCCTCCGTCACCCCACCCCAAGGCCCTCAGCCCCTACCTCATCGTCCTTGACGCACTGCATGGAGAGCTGGTTGCTGTGTACCCAAAGGGCGTTGCGGAGAATGGTCAGCCGGTCAAACTCTTGCAGCTGGAAGGCCTGGGGGAGTGGGAGCAGGTGAGCATTGGGAGGAGGGGCCGCAGGGCCAGGCCAGGCCAGGCTGGGCCCCACTCACAGCTCAGCTGGAGCTGACCAGGCTGGCGCCCTCTGCTGGAAGCCCAATCCAGAGGCGAGAGCGCCCTGGGGTCCCTATCCCCACTCTGGACCAGCCCTGAGGCTGCAGGAAGGTGGAGCTGCTGGGGTGGGGTGGGGGGGTCCCTGCCCCAGTCTCCCTTGAGGCCACACCACACTGAAGCAGAGGGGTAGTGAGAGGAACCCTGGACGGGAGTCCTGAGCCTTGTTCCCCAGGCCCTGGCCATTGGCAGTGCCCAGAGAGGCTGTGGGTTTTGTCCAAGTCTCAGTTTTGGCTTCAACAAAAAGGGTGGAAGATTGCCTGCCTGCAATGAAGGGGCCCAGGACTGAGGCCAGGCGGAAGCACCCAGGCCAGGGCCCTGCCCAGAGCCTGTGAGCAGGAGGCTGAATGAGTGAGTTACCATACCTTTCCCCACTGCCTCGCGTGGGCCCGGTGAAGCGGCTCAAGCAGGGATGGGTGTCTCCCACTTCCTGGCTGGGGAAAGCGAGGCTCCACGTGGGCCACTCACCTCACAGGTAGTCCGGTGCTCCTGCTCCCACTCGGCCCTCACCTTCTCCAGCTGCGCAATGCTCTGCCTGTACACCCGCTCTGCAAGTGCAGGCAGCCTCAGGGAGGGCCCAGACATGAGCTCCTCCACCCTGTGCTCCTTCAGGGTCCCCTTCTGGAGGCCGCCTCCCCGTGGGACCTGCCCTGGCAGCTGGCGGGACCTCTTCTGAACACATTGCCAGGGCCACCCATGCTGGTACCGCTCCCCCACTGTGCTCTGAGCTGCTCGAGGGCTGGAGTGGAGCCTCATATATGCAAGTCCAGAGTCCCGGCCTCTGGCCATCTCTGGGCACCCCACCTCACTTTCCAGAAGGGAAACTGAGGCACAGGGAGAGCAGCTAGGCGCTGGAGGAGGGGTGGAGGGGTGGAGTCCTGCAGGCTTGGGTCACAACTTGTGCCCAGATCTCTGGAGTCACCTGTCCCCCAACCAAGAGAGTAGCTGGGTCCCGGGAGAGGCAGAGCACGAGGGAGAAGCCTTCCCAGGGGAAGGGAGGAGGGTGGGCTCTGGGTCTGGTGAGTGGGGCACCAGCAGGGACAAGGCTGTTGGTAGGATTTGGGCATGAAGTGAAGGACAGAGGCCCACAGAAGTCTGTGTGCACACGTGCATGTGCCCGAGTTAAGAGTGTGTGTGCACGTGCATGTAGGATGGGATGAGTGGCTCTGTGTCCTGGGGCTGTGCCCGTGCGTGTGGCTCTGAAGCCCGAAGGCCTGGGTCCAAACGCAGTCCCCACCACTTACTGGCTGTAACCTTGGGCAAGTACTGGACCTTTTAGTGCCTCTGTTTTCTCATCTGTTAAGAAAGGGAATCATAACAGCAGCCACCTCAGAGGGCAGCTGTGAGGACTGAACACGTGAAGCACTGAGAATGGCCAGCGAATGGGAGCGCATAGCGTTTAACTTTGATTTCAGGCATCTGGACTGAGGGTGCCGCGCCTGCGACTGTGCAGCCAGGTGGAGTGTGTGTGTGTCCCCAGGATAAGGAGGTGTGTGTGGGGAGGATCGCCCATCCTCTGCCTGGTCAGACGAGGCAGTCTGGGCCCACGTACCTGCCTCGGCGGCTGAGTCCCTGCACTGCTTGGCTTTGTTCTGGCTCTGAGGAAACAGGGGGAGCAATGCTGAGCCCCTGCCCCAGGAGCCAGGGCCCACCCCAGCCGCTCGGAAGTGACTATCACGCCCTCCCCGGCCACCCTGGAGGGGACACTCAGGAGCCAACTGTGGGCAGATGCTATCATCCACCAGCAACCTCCCCCTATAAAGGACCACAGGCTGGCTGGCTGCATGGAAAGGGAGTGAAGACAGGAAGCCCAGCCCAGGAGGAGGCCCATGGAGGAGGCCCATGAACATGGAGAGTGAGACCTCAACCCACAGGAGAGATGTGACCGCTGCTCAGGCCCCTGGCTGGGACTTGGGCTCTGGCCCCTGACTGACCCCAGCTCACCCTTGGGACACTTCCCTCTCTGAGCCTCAGCCTTCCTGTCTGTGCAATGGGTAACATGTTTTCTGGGCCCTGGGAGCTCTGACACCCCCTCTCTGGCCTGGGGCCACAGCATCAGGAGCATGGGCTCTAGACCCCCTGAGTTGGGGTCCCTTCTCTGCTGCTTCCTGGCTCTGAGATCCTAGACAAGTCACTTCCTGTGAGCCTCAGTTTCCTCTCTGTGACATGGGCCTGCTGAGCCCTTCTCCCAGGTTGTGTGAGGGCTGGGTCTGCTCTCATCGCCCCATGAGCCTCAGTGGGCCTGCTCCGAGCAATGGGCCCCTGAGTGCCGCCTGACGGTGTCAAAGGGGATCCAGCGGACCTACCTGCCCAGGCCCTGAGACTCTGTCTTGGAAACCCGTTTCACAGAAGGGGAGACTGGGGGCCAGAGAGGGCTGAGCAGCTAGCGTGTCCCAGATACAGACCTTGCCTGGGGTGTCTACTGCACGCCTCTCCCACCGCCCCCAGCCCTGGCCACGCCCCCACACGTCCCGGCGGCCCAGCGCACCTTCTCCACCTGCTTCTGGTGGCCGTTGGCGCTAATACGCTCGAAGGTCTGCTCGGCGTCGTCCGCGTCCCGGCACTTCTGCTCGTATGTCTTCTTGGACTGGGGGTGCGGAGGGACGTGACTTGGGGGCTGCACAGCGCTGCTCTGTTGTACCCGGGAGTGAAGCTCCCTGAGCCCCGCCTCCCCTTTTCCCTGGTGGGGGCTGTGGGTGGAGTGGGAGCATCCTCACCAGGGACAGGGATCTGGGAGTCCGGAAGGAGATGGAGAAGGCGTGGGGGCTGCTGGCAGTCCTGCTCCCAGGCCCTCGCGACCGAGGAGGGCGGGGCCTGCCCAGGGCTCCGCCTCCTAGGCACGCGCTCCTCGGCGATGCCACGCCCCTGGCCACGCCCCAGCCACGCCGGCCCCTCCTTGGAGCCCCTCCCGCTTCCTGCCCAATGTCTTGCAGGATCCAGCTCAGGGGTCCCTCCTTCCTCCACCCTGGAGTCCCCAGCTGGCTTCATCTGTCCAGTCACGAGCTCCCCAAGGGACGGGCCAGGGCCCATCCTCACGGGCCATGACGCCCAGCGCAGGCCCAAGCGCCCCGCAGGCCGGTGCGCGCCACAGGGCAGAGGCCGAGGCCAGCCTGTTCCAAATGCCCCGCCCGGTGCCACGGCCCAGGATCGCACCCTGAGCCCTGCGCTGCGCCCCCTGGCGCTCACCTCCATGGCCTTCTTGTAGAGGGACAGCTTGCTCTTCTGGACCCGGTCCATGACGGCCTCATACTGCAGGGGACACGAGGTTCTGAGCCGAGGGCCGCGGCCTCGGGACGCTCCCCTAGGCCAAGAGGACGGGGTGTCCCTGGGATGAGGCACAGCACCTCTCCTGGCTCTGGAGAGGGGTGACAGGCTGCCCTCCCTCCCCCAGAGCCTGCTGCTTCACAGCGACCCTCACCACGGAAGGCGACAGAGAAGCCCAAGGCATGGGTGTGCTGTGAGGTCCTTGCTGCAGACCTTGCCAGAGCTTGGTCTACAGCTGAGGAGTCCCCACCGCCACACACGTGCGCACACAGTCCTTCATCCTGCGTCACCGAGCCTCTGCAGGCACGGCAGTCGCTCGCACGTGTCTGCACACTCTTGACACACGCATGCAGAGTTCCACACGAACTCGGAGGCACACAGGCCCCCATCCCCAGCTGCCCACACGCATGCTCACCGGCCTTCCTGTGCATGCCCACAGACGCCACTCACAAGTCTACTCACAGTCACCCACACGCAACCACAGGCCACATGCGGGCACAGTGGCCGCTGGGCCCCTGTGCCAAGGGCTTCCTCTTCTGATAGAGAAGGAAACACAGCCAGGACAGAGAGACTGGGTTATGAGGCAGGAGGAGAGCTGAGCCAGTTTGTGCCTGGGGTCTCAGGGGAGGGGTTCTGTGCCAGCTGGGAGACCAGCGAGGCACGAGCATGCACGCGCGCACGCACACACACACACACACACCCCAAAACACCCAAGTGCACAGGGCTGGACGAGGACACATGCTCGCAGCCCTATGCAGGGGAGGACGGGCACGTGCATACACTCCTGTGAGCATGTGTCCTTGCTCTGCAGTGCGAGCACACACACACACACACACACACACAGGCTCAGACACGCATGTTACACACTACAACACAGCGCTCTGCCTGCGGAGCCCTGGCCACCTGGAGAAGGAGTGCTCTGTCCAAAACAGCTTGCAGCCACTGCAGCTCCTCTGACCACAGGAGGGCCCAAAATAGCCTGGTCGGGGTCCCTCCGTCACAGCAAGCTCTCTGCAGGCTCTGCCGGCAGGTCCCAGCTCAGAGAGTGTGCCTGCTCCAGCATCTCAAGCCTGGACTGGCTTCTGGGGACCCACTGTCTACTCAGAACCCCATATTTAGAATCTGGAAAGCCCAGCTGGTGGATGGGCAGGTGGTGTGGGCAACCCCTTTCCATTTCTGCCAGCAGAGCCGCTAACCAGAGCTGCAGCCCTGTCCATGAAGACTGAGGGGCGCATGGCTTGGGCTGAGCTCCCAGCACTTGGGAGGTAGACATATGTGTCCCATCGTGAGAGGGAAACTGAGGCACAGAGATGGGAAGTGGCTGGCCAAGGACACCCAGCCCAGCCAGGCCCCAGCCTCAGGTACAGCTTCTTCCCCTTCCAGGCTCAGTTGTGACTTTCCATTTTCAGTTTTACAATGATCCTTTGTCTCCAAGCAAGCAGCGGGTCTGTGTGCTGCCCTCCCACCCTATGCCGGGCACCACCCTCATCACTAAGGCCCTGAGAGGCCGAGCCCCCATCCCCACAGGCCCAAGCCCAGCCTCCAGGCCAGCCTGCGTCCTGCCTGCCCTCCAGGGAACCCATCCCCAACCCCAGCCCTGCAGCTTCCCTGACAAGGATCTGCCAGCCTCTGCTTACACACCTCCCATGATGGGGACCTCACTTCCACACAGCCACTCTGTCTCAGGATAGCCATGCCCTACGTATGGGTGAGAAGTACCTTCGGATGCTAAGCAATGCCACACAACTCCCCCACCCCTGTCTGTGTCTGACTCCTCCGCCTTGGGCAGTCCTGCAGGGTGACTGGCTGCAAGTCTTTCTCCAGGACAATCAGCCCTGCTCCTTGGACTCAAGCCAGTTTCCAGCGATCCCCTACAACTCAGACTGCCTTGGCTGGACACCCCCAAGTTGCCACAGACTCTCCGTAGTCTGCAGTAGTAGGATATTCCCAGGCGTGAGGCAGCTTGGCGGGAAGGACCCTCCATGGGGCCCTGGGACTGGGAGCTGGTCTTGGTGCCAGCGGCCAGGCCTCTGCCCTCCCCACCCACTTCAGATCACCCTCAAGCCCCAAAGCCTGGGGTACTGTCCCACCTCCATCTCCCTGCCACCCTCCACTGGCTCTGCGGGGAGGGTCAGCCCCCCACCCGCACAGCAACTGAGAGGCTGGCGATGGGCAGTTGCTCCCCTGCCCCCTGCCCCCACCTCACCTTCTTCCTCTGCTCCTTCTGTCTCTCCCGAAACTCCTCGAGACTCCGCAGCTCCTCGCGCAGGGTCAGGGCCAGCTGGATGTGTGAGCTGCCCACATTCTCCATTTCTGGGGGCAGAGCATGGACACTGGTCCCCAGTATCAGACCTGATGGGCCTCAGCCAGCCACAACCCACCTGTCTGGCCCAGCGCAGCGCCAGCCCAACACCTCATTTTCTGTTCCCCCAAACCCTCCACCAGCCTCAATGCCCCTAAAGATCCTATCACCCCAGGGTAGGGTACTTACGCTGCTTCAAGGAGTCAAAGGAGGCCCTCAGGGAGCTGCAAAACAGACAGGTCCAGGTCAGGAGGAGGAGAGCACAGTGGGAACCTGAAGTCCAGGCTGGCCCAGGGGGGACTTTTATTTTGGTGGGAAGACCCTGGGTCACTCTAGAACCAAGGGACCCTTTAGCCAGATGGTGACCATACACTGGGGCCCCAAACTGTGATTTCTGGAAGGCAAAGCTCTCCGCAAATTAAAGCAATCAAACTCCCGCAATGTGGTAGAAGAAGAAATTACCAATGCCCACGCCCCCCCCATCTGTGCTCCTGGCTGCATTCTTAGAGAAGAGGGGGCTGTCTTTAGGACCCTCCCCCCTCCCCTGAACCCACAGTCGCAGCCCTCTTTCCTCTGCAGGTACCAAATGGCCCCAGGGTGAGGCTGCAGGGGAGAGGACAGTGTTCAGATGGGCTCTCAGCAGGTGGCCCAGGGGATGTTTGCAGGGGCTGGATGGCCGTAGGAGAGGTTAGCAGGGCAGGGCACCGGAGGTGAGAGGTGGGCACTGTCTGCCAGGGAGGAAGGGAGGGAGGGAAGGCCCAGCACCGGGCATGGAAGGGAATGATGGGCAGGGGCGAGGGCTGCCGAATGAGCACATAAAACACAGGACACCAGTGCAATGTGAATCTCAGATGAACGAGCACTTTTTGAGTTTAGTATGCCCCTTGTCGTATTTAAATCGTATTTTTATTTTTTATTTTTTTATTTTTTTGAGACGGAGTCTCGGTCTGTCACCAGGCTGGAGTGCAATGGCACCATCTCAGCTCACTGCAATCCCCGCCTCGAGGGTATAAGCAGTTCTCCTGCCTCAGCCTCCCGAGTAGCTGAGACTACAGGTGCCCACCACCACACCCAGCTAATTTTTGTATTTTTAGTAGAGACGGGGTTTCACCATATTGGCCAGGATGGTTTGAATCTCCTGACCTCGTGATCCTCCCGCCTCAGCCTCCGACAGTGCTGGGATTACAGGTGTGAGCCACAGCGCCCGGCCTAAAACCTACTTTTTTTTTTTCCTCTTGTAACTGCCATTTATCATATATATTGTATATACAGATCAAATACATTTTGGTCATTTACATTTTATGGTTTCTTTATTATTTTATTTATTTTTTAAATAATTTATTTATTTTACTTTAGGTGCATACTATATATCTGGCATTTCTCCCCATGTTATCCCTCCCCACCCTCCCCTCCCTTCCCACCCGCCATTGTCTCTACAGCCAAGACAATCCTAAGCAAAAAGAACAAAGCCGGAGGCATCACACTGCCAGACCTACTTTTGTTTTTAAAGAATTCGCTGTTTATCTGAAATTCACATTCACCTGGGCATCCAGTATTTTATCTGGCTCTCCCTGCAGCTTCTCTGTGGAGCAGCTTGCCCGCCCCCGGCAGCCATATGGCCTCATGACTCCCACCAGACAGCCCTGGGTGGCGAAGGCAGCGCACCAGGCAGGCTTCTCAGGGGGCTTCTCCTCTCGATAGACACCTGGGGAAGCAGAGGCCAAGGAGGAGCAGCAACCTGGCAGGAGCCCAGGGGGTCCAGGCCTGAGGGAGCTCTGTGGGGGCCAGGCCCCTCACCCTAAACTCGTGGATCCCAAAGTGAGGTCCACAGGCCAGCAGCAGCAGCATCCGCGGAGCCTGTTAGAAATACAGATTCTCAGGCTTCTCCCCGTGCTCCTGAGGCTGAGGCTTCGAGGTGTGGCCCGGCCCCAAGCGCTGCTGATGCCCATCCAGACGTGAGACCTGCTGGCCTGAGAGATGAGACCTCACAACTCTGCCAGCCCTTCATTACCCCATTGCACAGATGAGAAGCCAAGGGTCAGAGGGATGAAGATGCTGCACCGTGGCCACCCTGCGGAAGGAGGCGGAACCCAGGGAGAGGAAGGAGGAGGGTGGCAGTGTGGTGACCCCACCTTCCCTTGTGGGGCTCAGGACTGACCCCTCACCAGCCGTGACACCTCCAATCCCTCTGCTTCCTGTCAGTGCACCCCTCGGCTCAGTGCCCCCCATTCACAGAGGCCTCCAGGAGCAGCGTGGTGCCCCGTGCCCCCAGCCAGCCCTCACGCACGCCACCCTCGGTCCCCCCTCCTTCATGACACAGCATCCCCAGACTTACTGCCCGGCCCTCACCTTTGGGGTCTCACATCTGACAGATACCTGAAATTCAGCTGTCCAAAACCAGACTCAGCACCTGCCCTACAAAGCTCTCCTCCTGCCGGGCTCCCCACTCAGCAAAGATTCCCCTGTCCACCAGCTGTACACACCAGAAACCCAGGAGTCACCCCCAGCTCTGTCCCTTCCCTTCCTTGCCGCCACCTTCTATTTTATCTCGTAAATCACGTGCCTGTCCCATGCTCGCTGCCACCACACTGCAGCCCCTGCCTCCTACCTTCACCTCCCACCTGTCAGCCCTGCTCTCTGCCCTCCCCCTGTTCCTTCCAGGTGCCAGGTTCCATCTTGCCTCAGGGCCTTTGCACATGAACATCTCCGTTGCAGCGTCTTTGCCTGGCATCCTCTCCTGTCCTTTCTGAGCACTGATGTCACCGTGGGCTAACCCAGTCCATGTCTGCACCCACTAAACCACGAGCCCTTGAGGACAGGGGCAATGCCTGGCTCTCCTCCTCCTTGTCCCCAGGCTCATAGCCTAGACTTTCTCAACCCCAAAGCCACCTATGGGCCACCCTGGCCCATGGTCTCAGGCTGGGGGGTACTGTAAGGAATCACAGGTTCTGGGTGCTGCTGGCCCTTTACCCAGCCCTCCACCTGGAAGCTGGGAGCCTGCCTGAACCCACAGCACTGCCAGGTGGATGTTCAGCCTCTGTCCCCGCCCTAGGACAGTCTTGACAGTGACAGTCAGTGTTCGCCTTGAACTCGCGTTTGCCCCCATGACCTGGCTGGGCTTTGGGGGCTGCATAGATACTGGTGCTGCCTCTGCCTGAGGCAGGGCACCTGGGCAGGCTCTGGCCCCTCCAGGGCCCCTCTGCTGTCCCCTGGGCTGCAGGCCTTCCTGCTGCAGGTCCCCTGTCCCCACTGCTGGAACCATCAGGCTATCCTAGTTCTGCTCACACAACAAGGCCCAGGACACTCACTCCTTCTCCCTTTCTTGGGCCCAGACTTTCAAGGAGGCAGCCTCGGCTCTGTGCATGAGGGAGGAGCCCAGCTTTGCCCCAGAGCTCCCAAGGTGAACGGCCTTGAGCTCTGATCTTTCAGAGGATTTGGGAGCCCCCGTAAAGTTGTTCTCTGCCCTATGAAATTCCCACTTCCTCCCCCGCCCCCCTACTGTGCCCCCCTCGCCCCCCGCCACCACTGCACAGAGAAACTGTCAAGATGTCCCTGAGCGCCTCTACTGTGTCTCGATCACATGTCAAGGACAGGGTCCCTGCATAGGCCTCTACCTCCTGCCATCTGTCTCCAGTGCCTTCACGTGTAACTTATCCCATTGTCCTTTTTGGCTGGGCTCTCAGGAAGCTCAGTCTGAAATTCTGTGCTCAAACACAGTCTAGATTTCCAGTGTGTTTCCTGCTCTGTCTCCACTGCAGCCTGCCCGGCAGCTGACAGGAGTAGCCCTCTCGATTCCCTGTGCTGAGGCTGTGCCCACAGTGAGCCAGCGTCAGGGGACACCTGACAGGAGCAGGGCCCAGCTCGCTCTCACCAATATCCTCAGCGAAGTCATCATTCTCTCTGAGTTCAGAGGAAGAGACACCATGAAAAAAATCTCTCTGACAGGAAAACCACAGCATTTTTGGTTTGCGACAAGTGGGGGTGAGGCAGGGACGTGAGGATTCAAACTTGCACCCCTTGGTGGCTGCCCTGCTCACCAGTAACCACAGAGGGGCTACAGGAAGCTCGCTCAGCCCTGCCTGCCTCAATTTTCCTTTGTCTTCTGAAACCCTGCCCTGTGCAGCTTCGGGGGGCATATGGCACCCCCAGCACCTTACCTGAGACAGGAGGAGCAACAGGGGGTGGGGGCGACAGCTTTCTGGGGGAGGTGGCATTTCAGGCAGGACTTGAGGGATGGGTGGGGCTGGGCAGGGGAGGAACAGGGAACAGGCAGGAGCAAAGGCCCAGAGGCTAGAAGGGAGTCAGGCGCAATCTCTGCAGGGCTGGACACGTGATGTTAGCAGTATCGGTAAGCCCCCTGCTAATACCAGCTGGTTCTGTTTGTTTGCTTGTTTGTTTTTGAGACGAAGTCTCACTCTGCAGCCCAGTGGAGCGATCTGGGTTCACTGCAACCCCCGCCTCCTGGGTTGAAGCGATTCTTCTGTTTCAGCCTCCTGAGTAGCTGGGACTACAGGCTCACGCCACCATGCCCAGCTAATTTTTGTATTTTTGATAGAGATGGGGTTTCACCATGTTGCTCAGGCTGATCTTGAACTCATGACCTCAGGTCGGCCTCCCAAAGTGCTCGGATTACAGGTGTGAGGCACCTCGCCCGGCCTAATGCTGTCTTTAAAAGGCGCTGAAAGCACTGGTGGGGATCCCTAGAGTTTGGGGACTGGGTCTCACTTGTCCATCCTCCATTGCCACTGCCACATGGATATTTGCTGAGTTAACATGTGAAGGAGGTACATGTCAAAAATCACCTAAGATGTAACTTTCAGGGGCCTGAGCCTTCAGGCCTGAGGGTTGCTCCTGGCTGGTTTGAGGTCAGGGGATGTGCAGAAATGCAGCACCTTCAGGCAGCGGGGCTGGGGACTCCGGCCAGTTCCACCCTCAGTGCTGACTAGGCTATTTATGGGGCCACGTAACCACCTGGCTTTTGTCCTCGTTCTGCACCCTGTCCCCAGCCTTCCCATCCCCCCAGCCCATGCCTGTTCTTTAAGGGGTATCCTACAGATCTGGGGGGCAACTGGGGCCTCAGGGAAGCCAGGGGCTTCATGTCCTCAGGGATGGGCCACCAGCCCCACGCTGAGCAGCCAGGCCACCTTTCCTGAGGGCCAACATACACACCCCCAGAAGTCCAAGATGAGGAACAAGTCCCCGGCCACTGCTCATACTTTCCCACCAAAAGCCCTTCAGGTTGGCATGGGAAGAGGTAACCTGGTCTAAGCCAAGACTGTAACAGTGAGGCAAGGCAGGGTGTCTGGGAGGGCTTCCTGGAAGAGGTGGGGCATAAGAGGGCTCTGATGCAATGGACTAGGAAGGAGAAGGAAGTCACCCTCAGTGTGCTGGACTCCGTCTAAGGAATGGCAAAGCCTTTTATTTTGTTTTATTTTAAATTAATGAATCCTCCCGATGCATCCAGGGCATGACACATAGTAGGTCCTCAATTAAATAGTGACTAAATGGATGGAGGGTGGATGCTTGGCCTACACTGGAAAGAACAGCTGCATGGTCTCAGCATCACTGCTTCATGCCACGTGGGTCAACAGCAACACTTTCGGAGCCCCACTGTGTGCAGTGACCCAGCCCTGTGCAGCAGGTGAGCGGGGGTGGGCTCAACTCCCCTCCTCCACCAGTCCCTTCCCTCTCCCCGTCCCAGGAGGCCCCCCAGTCCACTGCAGCGGCTCTTCCCTGCTCCTCTGGCCGCCCAGCCTGACGGGGAGCTCAGGCTCTGCAGCTTTCTCCTGTGCCACTTCCCTGCCTGCCCTGGGAAGCTCTGTGTCTGGGTTGGCTGAGCCTCGGGGCCTGGTACTCCTCACCGCAGCTCAGTTCCCCCGGCAGGCACAAGGCCAGCTCTGACAGCGCTCCCAGCACTGGTCTGCGGCTCCCCTTCCAGGGACTCCCAGCCTCTAGCTGCCTAGGGGGTTTTCCCAAGAGCCTGTGGTTCTGGGCCAGGGAGGGGCTGGGTCCCAAAGGAAATGGTCTAGGCTGCCAGGTCAGGCCTCTCAGCCCCAGACTGAGCAGGGGACTACAACCAATCTGATGTCTGGAGGGCTGGAGCTGCGGGGGGCTATAGGGCCTGTGGGGCCTGCTCCTTGTGACTGCCCAGAACACCTCTCCAAGTGACCAACCCCTTCCACAGGTACAGACCCTGGATTCAGACAGGGAGGACCATCCGGGGCCACACAGGGGATTTGCCCCACCTGGCCTCGCATAACCACGGTGCACTGGGGGCTGCCCAGAGCCTCCACCCGGCCCCTTCCGAGTTACACAAATGGAGCAAGATGTTGCCCACCCACTCCTTCCCGCAGCCCACCCTGCTCCCCACCCCCTCTGCATTCTCCCCGTGGGTAGCTTCTCCTTCCTTGCTGTAAATCCCCTGTGACTCACAACCCCCTGAGCCTGCGTCACACACACTCCAGTCTGGCTCCTGTCGTGCCTTGCCACGGGCTGTCCTCTCCCCCTCTCCTGAGTCTCTGAGTTCTCCCCATGAGGTACCCTCTTTCTGGGAAAGTACTCTTACAGCTGGCCTGGAGGCTGGGCGGGGCTCCCCCAGTCATGCTGCCAGGCCCGCACAGCCGCCCCTCCCCTGCCTGAGAGCTCTGGGCACTGCTTCCTGCAGAAGGCACCTCCCCACGGATGCCCATTCACTCCTCACCATGTCCTGAGCCCTCCTCTGTGCCCAGCCTGCACCCGGCCCTCAGCGCTTCCCTTGGGAGGCCCTCAGAGTTGATCTGCACAGCAGCTCACTGGAGTGGGAGATGAGAAACCAACTTGGAGAGGCTAAGCGACTTGCCCACAGACCACAGATCCCAGTGGCTGGGCCGGGACCAGAGCTCCGAGGGATCCTTAGAGCGCTCGTCCTCCCAGGGCTGTGTACACACTTTCTGGCCTCACACACACAACCTTCCGGCATTGCACGTGGATCTCCCCGGCTCACGCCATGTGGAAGCCTTCCTGCGATCGCTCCTGGCTAGAAGCAGGAGCCACCAGGTGCCCAGTGTCTTTAAGGGACCTTCAGAGTATGGCACATTCAGTCCCTCTCCCGGGGAGCAGGCAGGAGGGGAAGGGGGTCCGCAGCAGCTGCAGGTCAGGCCTCAGGGCCCCTCAGCAGGGCGACTCTGCAGAGCCCTTTCAAGAACTTGGAGGCCAGCAGTCTGTCTGCCCCTCGGCCTGGCTCTGTCCTCACCCAGGGGGCAGTCTGGGCCTTCTCAGAGCAGCCCCTGCACGCCACTGTTACGGTGGCTCTGTCCTGACCTCAGCCTCCTCTCCTCCTCTCTCTTCCAGCCTCAGCGGTCTGCGCGCAGAGACGTGCAGGGCTGGAGACCCCCTGCTTCATCAGAGCCATTCCCCTGATGGCCTCCCCTACAGCCAGGCCTCAGCTAAGTCCCCGGGGCCCACTTCCTCCTTTGAGGAGGGCTGCGTGATTATCCCATCACTGATGAAGAAATGGAGGCACGGCGTGTGTCAGCAGCAGCCCATGGCCAGACAACTGCAGGGTAAGGAGCTGGCGTTGAACCTGGGTGTGTCCCCTCCCGGCCCCGGCCCTGGCTACATGTCCATCCTTGAAGCCCAGGCTGAGCCAGTGCTGCAGGGGGCTTGCCTGCCAGTGGAGAAGCCTGTCACCTGCCCCTCAGGACTTCAGTGGAGGCCACCCAGGCTGGTGCAGGCTGCGATGCAAATGACAGAGGATGGATGGCATCCTGCCTCCCCTGCCCAGACCCTTTCCAGCACTCAGACCCTCGGGTTTTCTCCCACACAGAACCTGGCCTTACTCTGAATACCCAATAACCCAGTACCAAGGAGGGGTCCCAGTGCCTCCTGAGCAATCCGAACCTTCCCTGGTTCTGCCCAGCCTGCCCCATGCCAGGAAGCCCTAAACCTCCTCTCAAGGCCCAGAAACTGCCAGCAGAGGAGAGGAGTGAGCCCAGGGCCCAGGAGCTCTTACTTGATCTCCGTCTGGCCGCCTGCCTTCCGTGCGATCTGCACCAGCTCCTTCCCGTACCGCTCCTCCGCCTGGGCCCTGCACAGACAGCGCATTTGAAACTCATCAGTGACTTGCCCCCTTGCGGGAGGCCCAGGTTTGAGGGAACACAGGAGAGTCGTACTCCTGACTTTTTAAAGCAGGGATGTTCTGACAGGGCTGGGCTGGGCTGGGGGCCCAGGCCACTGCCGGAGGAGCCAGGTGGAGGGCACCTGCCTCCTGCCCTGCGTTCCCCGTGGCCTGCCTGGCAGCTCACCTCTGCCTCAGCAGCTCCTCCATGTCCTTGCACATCTTCCTGCCATCCAGCAGCCGCTGCAACAGCACCTCGTAGCCTGTGTGGGCTGTGAAGTCCCTGCACTGCGACACAGGACAGAAGGACGCATGAGGGCCACGGCCACGGCACTAGGCACAGCCCTGGGGGCCCTCCTACCACCTTCGTGAACAGCCTCTCCTGCCTCCATCTCCCCTGCTCAGGGCAAGCTCTTGGGATTCCAGACCTGGCCTCACGAAGGAAGGCACACAGGAGGTCCCCTCACATCTGCAGAGGCCACAGGTGCATAAGTGAGCCCCACCCAGCTGACAGGGCCGGGGGTGCCTGGCCTGGCATCAGAGCTCGAAGGCTGGGACACATTAGCATGAAAGCGATGGGAAGGGCCACCCATAAGTCCCCCGATGACAGCCAGCCCCGAAATTCACTCAGTCATGGTGCCACCTTCCCAATATCCCTAACTCAGCTAAGTGGGGAAACTGAGGTGCAGAGGGGTGACATTCGACCTCATCCAGAGTAGCCCAGCTGGAAGGTGGCTGGCCTGGCCTTGAACCCCAGGCTGTCTGGCGCGAGTCCCTGCCTCTCACCCCAGCACTGTGCAGTCTCCGTGACCATCACGGCAACTGCAGTTTCTTGGGCACCAGTCATATGCCAGACGCTGTGCTGGGCTCTCTGTGGGCTCCAGAACCCCTCACACAGATCCAGGGAGGTGGGCAGGGAGGGTGACTTCCGTCAAGGCCAGAGCACACACAAGCACACCTCACATTCACCTCTGGACTTAGGTGGGGTGGGGGCCTCAGAGAACTCTCCAGGGACAGCTACCCTCTGCTGCCTGGCACTTGCCCAGCTCGCCCTGGCGATCATTCCTGGCCCACGCAATCTCCTTCCTCCCCATGCGGTAAATTTCAGGCGTGTGTCTGAGCCGCCGGTGTGGGAAGATGGATGTGGGAAGTTGGGGAGGGAGGTTGTCTTTAAGGACTATGAGGGAACGAGGTCTCCCAGGACATCCCCAGGCCTGGGGTCCCAAAGCCAGGCTCCCCCTCAACTCCCTCAGCTCTCCCAGGCCCTGCGCGCAGGCCTACTCCAGGGGAGCTCGAGGGGCGCTGGGGGAGGCAGCGCTTTTGCCACCAACTTCACCTGATGTGTCAGGGCGGGCCTGCCACTCCGCTCCTAGTCTGTCTTCCTTTCTATCCCTGAAGACCCCCAAAGCCTCAGGGACTGGGGAAGAAGAGCCAGCTCCCCTGACCACACACTCACCCTCCAAGGTCACACACTCCAAGGTCACACACACACAGCACTCCAGGGTCACACACACTTCACTCGACTCAGGCAAAGCCTGGTGCTCCTTCCCCTGACCTATGTCTCCCCTCAAATGCCACCTTAGGGGTGTGTGGAGAGCAGGGGTGGAGTCCAAATCAAGGAGAGCTCTCTGCAGGAAGAGCCATTTGAGTCAGGTGTTGGAGGGAGAAGGTATTCTCCAAGGTCTAAGGAGAATCAGAAGTAGCAGCGAGGGGTAGCAATGGCGTAAATTGTCCTAACAGGCGCCGCCCCCCACCGACTCCAGCCCACCCTCAGCAGACTCAGAAGGGTGGACTCTCCTGGCCTGTAGGACACTTAGGACCCCAAGCTCCTACCCTCTCTGTAAGCATCCCTAGAAATTCCTGAGGAGAGCTTGGCCCAGGCTCAGCTGTCCACAGAGCAACAAGCAAGTGTCTGGCCTGGAAGACCCCCCAGTCTCAGGTCAGGCATCCACCCCCATATCCAAGCTGGTGTCACTGGGCTGGCCTGGCCCAGGCTTCCATTTCCGTGGCTTTGGCGGCAGCTGCTTCAAGCCAGCAGGCCTCCCCTTCCCACCCCGCAGCCTCTGCCCTGGCTCCAGACCCTCAGGTCAGAGCTCGTGGCAGCTGGGAAGAAGAGCAAATCTGGAGCCTCAGCCTCCTGCCTCTGCCCGGGAGGTCATGCTGAGCGGGACACCAGCATTCAGGTCAGAATGCCACAGACCGCCCCCAGAACTGGGAAGCACCTTGTGCAGCTCCCCTCGCTCTTGGGGAAACTGAGGCCAGAGAAGGAAATGGCTTGCCTGAGGCTGCAGAGTCAGGATGAGAATCTAACTCTCAGGGGACCTGTCATTCCTTCCTGACACCTGTGGGAGAGGCCACCTGGAGCCCAGCCCATCCCCAGCCCTGACATCAAGGGAACCCTTCTTCTGTCCCTACAGAGGCCCCCAGAGTGGAAAGAGATGCAAACAGAACCTACGTTGGCCATTCCGGAGGCGTCAGGAGGCAGCAAGAGGCCCTGCAGGCTGTGTCCCCCGTGCTCAAGTCCCCAGAGGCTGCAGGCTCTAGGATCCCACCTGGTCCCCCGCTCAGAGCTTCAGGCTGCTGGCAGGAGTTGTGGCCGAGTGAGCTACTGTCACAAGGACCAGGCTGTTCCGAGGAAGTGACTGACACTCCAGGGGCTGCTCATGATGCCTCCCAGCCCTGCATCCTTTCCCCCAAGCTGCGCCCTCCTCCTTCACCCCCACCCCCGCCACCTCCTCAAGAGCATGGGTCTGACTCAGTGCTCTGAGCTGGGAGAGTCAGGCTCAGGATGCTGTAAAGGAAATGAATGAACCAATCATCCCATAAATTAATCAGTCTTGTGGGTCCGCCCAGCACCAGTGTCACCCCCAGGGGGCCTACCCTAGCTGTCCCCCACTCTTCTTCCCTCCCTCTTCCCTCCCCCGTCCGCCCTCTGTCACCTGATGCTGCCTGTGGCCCTGGCCGTTGTGAATCTCTGTTTATCAAGTCCACTTGCCACACACGGCACCAGGAGCAGCATGGCGTTATCTTCCTGACCACAATGCCGATCCCGGGAGGGAACAATGGGGACGGGAGGCCCAAACAGGGAAAGAGACTGCCCAAAGCCACTCAGTGGGTGAAGGGCAGAATTTGGGATCTGAACCCAGGTAAACCTGTCCCCAAAGCCGTATACCCATATCAGCCATTCAGTAAACAGCCCAGGAACCATATTCTATTTTGGAACACCCAAATATTATTTGAAAAAAGAACTCTTGAAAATGATTACTCAAATTCTCCCCACCTCCAATCAAAGCTGTATTTTGGGGTATAATTCGGTTACTGTGGATTCAGAGGCTAGCCAGGTGCCCAGGCTGGGTCAGAGGAGCACTGCCCTGGAAAGCCAGTGAACACCCAGTGGCCACGGCCCAGCCACGTGGCACCCAGGACAACCCCTCCTGGACTAGGGGTGCCAAGTGGGGAGCAGGCACTGTCCCTTCCTCTGGGAGGCTCACTCGAACCAAATGTGGGATCCAGCCCTTATTGTCCGTGGTGTGTGGTCATCGGCTCCAGGCTGCAGCCCAGAACTCCAGGAGGAGGCTCCCGGAGGAAACATATTCCTGCCTCCGCCTCGAGGCAGTGCCGCAAAGGCCTGGGTGCCCTGTTCTGTCCAGGGACAGCCCACCAGCTTCATTCTCTGGCGGGTGTTGGTGAGCCATGGCGAGGCCTGTGAGCTGGCCAGGGCCCCTCCGCGCCCCACTGGTTCAGTGGAGCAGCAACCTCAGAACCTACCGCCACTTCCCCCTTTTCCTGCCCATAACCTCTTGATGGCTGCAGGGGTGAGACCACAGACACCAGGGCCTAAAGCAAGTCGTTTTACCTGTCAGGACCTGGTTTCCTCACTGGGGAAGCGGGGACAGGAGGCTAACCCCTTTTTCGGGCCCTGATAGCCCACCCCTCTAGGGCACAGTGCCGCCTGTGTGGGCTGCAGGTCAGAGAGGACACTCGGGCCTGTTTGAGAGTCTGGGAAAGGTCTAACCGACTTGATGTGGGTTCACACCTGCCATGACCCTGGCCCTTCTCAGCTCGTTTCCTTCTCTGTGAAAATGGGCTCATAGTGTCACCACATAGAGGTGACCTGAGAAGCAAGTGAAATCGTACACACAGGGGTGAACAGTGGACTCAGGATTGGGGCTCGCCACAAGGTGGATACTGGGCTAAGGATGACGACTCCCATTTCACAGATGAGGAAAAGGCAACCCAGAGAGGCTACCCAACCTGCCCAGGGACCTGCAGGGCACAGCCTGGATATAACCCAGAGAGCCCGAGCCGCGATCTTGGCTGTTAACCTCCCATTACTTCCCCTCTCTGCAAGCCCCACACTCAGGGCCTGTCACCCAGCGACAGTTCAGCGAACAGCAGCTCCCTGAGCCCTCCCACCTGCCTGCCACCTCCCCCGCCAGACACAGCCTTCCTCAGTGGGGGCCAGGCTGGAAGAAATGAGTCACTTCGTCACCTCCCTCGCCCTACACACCTTCCTCCACCAGAGGGTTGGTTTAAAGGGGAGCAAAACCTTTTTCTAATGCTCCCTTGACTGGCACTGCAGAATACAGCATCTATCGAAGGACAGCCAAGCCTCCAACCTTGGAGGGAGATGCCTGGGTTTTCATCCCAGTTCCCATCTGCTATGTCCAAGAATTGGCACTGAAATCTTACCTGGGAACCAACTGGGGGCCGTGGAAGGTAGCCAGAAAGAGCTGCCTGGTCACTCTGTCCATTAGAACAGCCTGACAGGGAGAGAGGGTCCCCAAGCAGAAGCTGTGTGGAGCAGACTGCTGGGTGCAGCGGGAGGGGTCGGAAGTGGAAGGGTGTAGGGAATGGAGTGGTCAGGGACTCCAGGGGGCATGGTCACCAAAGAACGTGCCCAGGTGCCAGGGAAAGAAAGAGCTGATCTGTGTGCGTTCGCTGTCACCAGTTACAACAGTACCAGGGCAGTGAGGTATTTCTTCCCACTACAGTAACGACCCCATGCCCCACCCCACCCATGGAGACCCCAGAGGCAGCTGGCAGTGGGGTGTGGGTATCCCAAGGCCAGGGAGGAAACCGACCCTGTTCTCTTTTCCCCATCAGAGGTTTCCAGTGAAAGTCGGGGGACTGGGGTGCTTTGAATGGAATGATAGAGTGACGTTGTGATACAAGGTTGGACTGGATTGGGGTACACCTGAAGATGACTGGAAAAGCTCCAGTGTGGACCCATGGGTGGGGAAGCAAGACCTAGCAGAGGCCTTGAAGGTAGAGGAAAGAAAAGTGTCTGCCTGCCCGCTACCAAGTTCAAAACCACCTTGTAAAAGGCTTCCCAGTCTTGTTGAAAATCTTTCTAATGGCTGACACGTTCTTGGGTTGATAGGTTCTTCCCTTTCTGAAAACCTTTTAAAAAGATCATCTTTTATTGGTGGGTGAAGAAACGGAATAGGGAGTGTAGATTCCCTGCCTGTCATCTCAGAGGCCTCGGGAGCCACGGCCGGCTGTGTCGGATGACAGTCGTGGAGCCACGTGTGCTGCTGCTGGCTTCCCTCACACCAGCAGGGACTTCTGCAGCCGGGATAGCTGACACTGTGGGTTTGCTAACACCTAGTTTCCTGAAAACCTGGGGTAGGAAGGGCCAAGCTCCATGGAGGCAGAGGGGGGTCTTTCATGTTCCCCACTGGATCCTGGCACCCGGTGCCTGCACACAGCCCTGCTCACAGACACGCTGTGAAGGGCTGGAGAAGTGCCTCGGTGAGGCCCTCTAGAGGACAAGGCTCTATGACTGCTGGTTCCTGAGGTGCCCTATGGAGGGGACCAGATCGTCTGCTTGCAGATTCAGTGACCCATTCCACAGCACCTTTAAAGAAGCCAGACAAACTGGTCCCCTCTACTTCTTATAACAGTCCTCTGAGGCAGGTATTATCATCCCCATTGTATAGATAGGGAAACTGAGGCATGGGAAGGATAAGTCAATGGGTAGCAGCCAGGCTCCTTCCACTGCCCTACAGTCAGTACCTCACAATGGGACTCCTCTCCACCATTACTGGTTGGCAAATTGAGGCAGGCAAAGGACCAAACACTCAGGTACAATTTGGATGGATGGATGGATGGATGGATGGGGGCATGGATGGATGGATGGGTGGATGGAAGGATGGATAAATGGGTGGGTGGGTGGGTGGATGGGTAGATGGGTGGGTGGATGGGTGGACTGCTGGATGGGTGGACAAATGGAGGGATAGGTAGATGGGTGAATGGATGGATGGGTAGATTGGTGAATGGGTGGATGAATGGAGGGATGGGCACATGGGTGGATGGGTAGATGGGTGGGTGGAGGGATGGATGGATGGATGGATGGATGGATGGATGGATGGATGAGTGGGTAAGTGGATGGATGGATGTATGGGTAGACTGGTGAATGGGTGGATGAATGGAGGGATGGGTGGATGGGTGGATGGGTAGATGGGTGAGTGGGTGGATGGGTGGATGGGTAGATGGGTGGGTGGAGGGATAGATGGATGGATGGATGGATGGATGAGTGGGTAAGTGGATGGATGGATGGATGGATGGGTAGATTGGTGAATGGGTGGATGAATTGAGGGATGAGTGGATGGGTGGATGGGTAGATGGGTGAGTGGGTGGATGGGTGGACAGGTAGATGAGTGAGTGGGTGGGTGGATGGATGGATGGCCAGAGCCCTCAGTAAACAAGGCAGTTGCTTACCCAGAGAATCTGGGAGGAGGTGATGGGAGGGAAGGGAGTGTTCCAAGCCAAAGCTGTGGAGAAACTGCTGAGGAACAGTCTCACCGGCAGATCTCTGGGAGGTGATCAGGAGCAGAGGGAGCATTAGAGGCTGGAATTTCCCAAACCAGGCCAGGACTCATGGGGGCAGAGACAGGGAGGCCAACTCCAGATCAATGCGAGGAAGGGCTTCCCAGGAGCCTGAGCGGCGGCACGTATAGAAAGAGGGCGGGGTGCTTTGACAGGTAAGGAGTGCCCATCACTGTGGTCTAAGCAGATTAGGTTCCACAGAGAGGACTCAAGCCTCTGCTGGCCTGTTAAACTAGGGACTTGGTGTCTAGGAGCCCCTAACCCAAGTACTGTGGGGGTCTGTGTGTAGGCAGATAAATATGGGATGAGGATGACTTACAGCTTTCTGAGATGGCCCAGGGTAAGTGTTGAACAGAGAGGGTCAAGAAGGCAAAGACAAACTTTTGGTTTTTAGAGAACAAATACACACTAATGTTGTCAGATGAGCTGCTCCGTGTTCACCTGGGTCAACTGGACCTTGAGATTAGAAATGAGTTTCCAGAGTGCCACAGCTCTCTGCCGAGTCCCAGTCTGATGGCCTGTGCCGGGCCTTACAGGGCCCCTCACCTGAGCAGCCCAGCTGGCCGGGCCCCCCAGATGCCTGGGCTGGGCTCCATTGTGCTGGAATTTCCCAAACCAGGCCAGGACTCATGGGGGCATAGACAGGGAGACCAACTCCAGGTCAATGCAAGGAAGGGCTTCCCAGGAGCCTGAGTGGCGGCACGTATGGAAAGAGGGCGGGGTCAGGCCCGGGGCTGACAGGGGCCCCATCAGCGCCCTGTGAGCTTCCAGGGACTCCCAGGGGTCCCACTGAGTGGGCAACACAAGCCCTGGACAAGGCCACACTGCACATGAGCTTGGCACCTGCCCTCAGCAACACTGACCACGAGGTAGCTACTGCCTGTCAAGAGGATGAAGAAGGTGAGGATGAGAGAGGTGACTCTCTCTAATGCTGTGGGGCATCTGGCTTTTGACCAATGTCTTCCTGGCTTGAAAACTTTGTTCTTTTAGATAGGCCTTCTCAATGATGAGGCAGGGAAGGTCCCACTACCTCCGTTCCCCTGCCCACTTCCCCTCCTGCGCTTTCATGGGGCCAGCACGGTTCCCACTTCTTTCTCCTGGGTCATGAAACCAAAACATGCAGAAAAGTGAGAGAGGGCCGGGGCAGGGGCTCACACCTGAAGTCCCAGCACTGTGGGAGGCTGAGGCGTGTGAATCACTTGAGCTGAGGAGTTTGAGACCAGCCTGGCCAACGTGGTAAAACCCTGTCTCTACTAAAAATATAAAATTAGCCAGGCATGGTGGTGGGCACCTGTAATCCCAGCTACTCGGGAGGCTGAGGCGGGAGAATTGTTAAACCCGGGAGGCAGAGGTTGCAGTGAGCTGAGATTGCACCACTGCACTCCAGCCTGGGTGACAGATGAAGACTCTGTCTCAAAAAAAAAAAAAAAAAAAAAAAGGCACGTTTAAAAATTTTAACAGATACCCTCCAGAAAGATTATATCAATTTAGATTCCCACCAGCAGTGTATGAAATGTGCATTTCTTTTTTTTCTTTTTTGAGACAAAGTCTCACTCTGTTGCCCAGACTGGAGTGCAGTGGCGTGATCTCAGCTCACTGCAACCTCTGCCTCTGGGGTTCAAATGATTCTCGTGCCTCAGCCTCCTGAGTAGCTAGGATTACAGGCACCCATCACCACGCCCAGCTAATTTTTGTATTTTAGTAGAGACAAACTTTCACCATGTTGGCCAGGCTGGTCTCAAACTCCTGACCCCTGGTGATCCACCCGCCTCGGCCTCTCAAAGTGCTGGGATTACAGGCGTGAGCCACCACACCCGGCCTGAAACGTGCATTTCTTTATATCCTTGTCGACACTTCTGGCAACAAAAGAAAAAGTGGACACGCTGAATTCATCAAAATGAAAAACTTTTGTGCATCAAAAGACAATATCAAAGGAGGGAAAATGTGGCATATACACACCATGAAATACTATGGAGCCATCAAAAACGACGAGTTCCTGTCCTTTGTAGGGACATGGATGAACCTGGAAACCATCATTCTCAGCAAACTGACACAAGAACAGAAAATCAAACACTGCATGTTCTCACTCATAGGCAGGTGTTGAACAATGAGAACACATGGACACAGGGAGGGGAGCATCACACACTGGGGTCTGTAGGGGGAAATAGGGGAGGGATAGTGGAGGGTGGGGAGTTGGGGAGAGATAGCATGGGGAGAAATGCCAGATATAGGTGATGGGAAGGAAGGCAGCAAACCACATTGCCATGTGTGTACCTACGCAACAATCTTACATGTTCTTCACATGTACCCCAAAACCTAAAATGCAATAAAAATAAAATAAAATAAAATAGAGTGAAAAGACTCCAGAATTGACCGGGTGCGGTGGCTCACACTCTGGGTGACAGAGTGAGACCCTGTCTCAAAAGAAAAAGAAAAGAAAAGTGAGAGAGGAGGCAAGGAGCAAACAGCAGGCGGCCAGAGGTAGAGGGAGCCACGCCCCTCGGGCTCGGCTGCCTGGAAGCCCAGTGCTGGCGCTGCTCCTGTGCAAGCCTGCCTCAAGGCAGCAGGGACAGGTGTGGGGAGACGGAACAGGTGTCTGTAAAGGTGGCCTGAGGCCAGACAGAGGAGAGCCAAGTCACGCAGAGTAAGGGGCAGGACCTTCCCAGGAGGTCACAGGAAACAGGGCCAGGTTCCAGGTGCAGGGGAAGGGATTGAGTGGGTGGGGTGCCTGGTGGGGCTCTCGGGCATGACCCCCTCCGATCCTCAGGAAACCCCGCCAAGTCAGTACTGTGCTGTCACTGTCCCATGTTATAGGCAGGCGAGGAACTGAGGCTAACAGTGACTGGCCCAGCTCACACAGCTCTGTACCACTCCTGCCAAGCTGATTTGGCAGTCAGGGGCTCACTAGGATCCAGCAGTGGGCGAGGAAGATGGCAGTGGCTGAGGGCAAAGGCAAGTGAGGAAGGGAGGCCGGGGGCCCTTGGGAGTGACTGACACAGGGGAGGATGGAGCTGAGCCACCCCAGACACCGAGCCCTGGAGGAGACGCTGACCCTGTAGCCAACCAGGAAGGGTCCAGCTGTCTTCACAGGAAGAGCAGGGCTCCCTGCTGCATGGGCTCCCTGTCTGTGAGTGACCAGCCAGGTGGTGATGCAGGCACTGTCCTGGCACATCCCCGTCCCAAGCATTGCCCTCCTGCACCACCTATGCCTGCAGGGAGGTCCCAGGGGAGCAAGGCCCGCCGCTAGTGCAGGCAGTGGGGCATGGTTAGGGCTCAGGCACTGGTTCCAGTTCTGGTTCTGGCCAGTCCCACACAGTCTGCACGAGCCACAAACCTCCTGAGCGCAGACTCCTCCTCTGTGAGACCAGGACCAGCGCATCACCCGCTGCCAGGGGCTCTGAGGACTAAGAGGACAACACCCGCAGGAGCCTCACACCGGGCACCTGGCACTTGCTGGGCTCCTGGAAGGGCAGCCGAGAGGATTAGTGCCTGTGACCTCAGAGGAGCCCCGGGAAGGGGCGTTGACAAGGAGAACTGGGTTTGATCCTAGCTGGGACACTTCTCTAGGCTAGTGGCTCCCACTCTCTGGCCTCCATTTTGTCATCTGTAAATTAGGCAGAATACCTGGCCCCCTAAGCCCTTATAGGGCTGTTATGCTTTGCGGCTGTGAATTGCTGCAGGTGTGACGGCTGGCAGGCTCCCCTGGGCTTGGGGCTTGCTCAAGAGACAGAAGGCCGGGCGTGGCGGCTCACGCCTATAATCCAAGCACTTTGGAGGCCAAGGCGGGCGGATCACCTGAGGTCAGGAGTTCAAGACCAGCCTGACCAACATGGTGAAACCCTGTCTTTAAAATAAAAATTAAAAAAGAAAAGAAAAGAAAAAAGAGGCAGAGATGGGCCCCCAGAGCTTCAGGGGAGCCCCGCTCCTATGCCCATGCCCTTCCCTGAAGGCAGGGACAGACCCAGGCAGCCTCTGGAGGCCCTTGGGCCCCCTCTGCCGGCCTCAGCAGGTCCTGGGCCGGGAAGCTGAGCCTGGGGGCCTCCCACGCCTGGAGCTGATTGG
Source organism: Aotus nancymaae (assembly GCF_030222135.1). Classification (NCBI taxonomy): domain Eukaryota; kingdom Metazoa; phylum Chordata; class Mammalia; order Primates; family Aotidae; genus Aotus; species Aotus nancymaae. The sequence goes on from NW_026988414.1 coordinate 75,072,376, forward strand.
ACTCTGCACCTGCCGGGGTGTGCAGGGCTGCTTATCCTTGCTCGGCCATTAACATGCGTTTCTGCACTCTCCATCCTCTAACCACCAAAGTGGGTTTAATACTACGATGCTTACTGACAAAGAACCAGAGGCTCAGAGAGGTGAGGGCTCCCCAGGACACCTGGGAGTGTAGTAGGATCAAAGCGGGCCGCTGGGCTCTAGGGCCAGAGTGACAGACAAAGGTGATGCCCACCAAGTAAAGGTTTCTGCGTGGGAGCCTGGGAAATTGCTCTGCTCTGCCCAGTGCAGCCAGTGTGCATGTCGCCCAGGGCCACGCTGTGGAAAAGCAGGGCTCCAAGTAGAGTCAGATGCTCCCCTGCCCTGAGGCCGGGGGAGCTGGGCTGTGTGAGGAGGTTCTCTGGGACCCTTCATTGTTTAACGTTTCACTCAGCCTGCACAGAGGCAGGCCTCAACAAGACTACGTGGTGGCTCACGCCTGTAACCCCAGCACTCTGGGAGGCCAAGGCGGGGGGATCACTTGGCCTATCCCAAGTAATAGGCCAATAGAAGCCCAGCCTGGCCAACATGGTGAAACCCCATCTCTACTAAAAATACAAAATTAGCCAGGTGTGATGGCGCACGCCTGTAATCCCAGCTACTCGGGAGGCTGAGGCAGGAGAATTGCTTGAGCTCAGGAGACAGAGTTTGCAGTGAGCTAAGATCAGGTCACTGCACTCCATCCTGGGCAACAGAGCAAGACTCTGTCTCAAAAAACAAACAAACAAACAAGACTGCCAGACCCTGAGTGAAAGCTCCTTCCCTTGAGGACTGGGAGTTATCTGAGGACTGGGATGAAATTCCCACAGCTTCATAGCAGCTCCTGCTCTGACCCTAGACCCAGGCTCAGCCGCTGGTCTTCCCCTGTCCCTGGCACCAGCCACACCTGTTTCTTTGGTTCCAGGGTCAATTTCCATCCTGTTCTGCATCAGAGTGAGAATCCTTACAGATACCCTCAAACACCCCACCCACTCACTGTGCTTCCTGTTCTGTGCAGACGTCACACCTGGCTGTGTTTAGTATTCACTGCAGCTCCAGGGCACCAATTCTGACTTCCATGCTGATCTGCCCTCCACCCCCAGCCCTGCTTGCCTGAACCATCCTCAGCTGTTCCAGGTCTTCCTACCACCTGTAGTCCGGGGGCCTGACGCCTGGGAGAGTGGGCTGAGAGCTGGCCCAGGCCAATGGGCAGTTGTTCAGGAGATGACTGAGAAGGGAATCCTTTCTACTTCAGTGGCTGTGGTGCTCAAAGTTTTCTATTTCCCAGGCTGGAGTGAAGGGGCGTGATTAGAGCTCACTGCAGCCTCGACCTCCTGGGCTCAAGTGATCCTCCCACCTCAGCTTCGCAGGTAGCTGCGACCACAAGTGTGCACCACTACGCCCCTGCTATTTTTTTTATTTTTTGTAGGGATTGGGTTTTGCCGTGTTGCCCAGGCTAGTCTTGAACTCCTGGGCTCAAGCAATCCACCTTCCTTGACCTCTCAAATTGCTGGAATTACAGGCATGAGCCACTGCACCGGGCCAGAAGTCCTGATTTTTAAAGGCCCCTCAGGTCCAAGCAAGCCAAGGCCAGGATCTCCTCTTAATCCACTAAGGAAGTTGGTGACCCAGCCCCAGACCTTCCCTCCAGACCCTCCTTGAAGAAGAGAGAGCTGGTGGGGCCTCAAGGAAGCCAGGAAGTCATGGATGGACCTTCTTGGGGAGCTGGAAGGCAGGGCAATCACAGGGAGGAGCCCACAACCCCACAACCCAGAGGTCCCCTAAAGCAAGTGTCTCCCTATGTGTGCCCTGGGTGGGAGTATGATGAGGAGTTTGTCCAAGCCTCAGTCTCCTCACCTATAAAATGGGAACAACAAAAGCAGCTCTACTCGGGCCCCTGAAGAGCCGAAACAATCTTGAAAAAGAAGAGTAAGGACTCACACTTCTTGATTTCAAAGCTTACTACAAAGCTACAGTAATTGAAGTAGTATGGTACTATCCTAAGGATAGACATTTAACCAACAGAATAGAATAGTGAGCTCAGAAATAAACCCTAATATGGTCAATTGATTTTTGACAAGGGTGCCAAGACCATTCATTGAACAAAGGAAATGTCTTCAACAAATGGTGCTGGGAAAACCAGATAGCCACAGGCAAAAGAATGAACCTGGACCCTTACTCTATTCCATATGCAAAAATTAACTCAAGATGAATCGAACACCTAAATGTAAGACCTAAAGCTACAAAACTTTAAAAGGAAAACATAGGAAAAAGCTTCATGATATTTGATTTAGCGGTTATTTCTTGGATATGGTATTAAAATCAGGCAACAAAACAAAAAGGAGACACATTGAATTCATCAAAATGAAAAACTTTTGTGCATCAAAAGGCAATAACAAAAGAGGGAAAAGACACTCCAGAGTGGGAGAAAATAGTTGCAAATTATATATCTGAAAAAGGATGAGTATCCAGCATATATAAAGAACTCCTACAACTCAACAATAAAAAGACAACCAATTCAAAAGTGGGCAAAGGTCTTAATTACACGTTTATCCAAAGAAGGTATACAAATGGCCGATAAACACATGAAAAGATGCTCAACATCCTTAATTACTAGAGATATGCAAATCAAACCCATGATGAGATCCTACTTCATGCCTCCTAGGGTGGCTATGATTTAAAAAAAAGAAGAAATTAACAAGAGTTGGCAAAGATATGAAGAAATTGGAACCCTTCTGCATTGCTGATGGGAACGTAAAACTCCTTGGCAGTTACTCAAAAAGTTAAACATAGGATTACCATATGATCCAGCAATTCCACTCCTAGGTATATCTAAGAGAATTGAAAGCAGGGTTTCAAACAGGTACTTGTACACCAGTATACAAGTAAACCAACGAAAGGAATATTATTTTGTCATAAAGAGGAAGAAAATTCTGACACATGCTACAACATGGATGAGCCTTGAAGAAATTATGTCAACTGAAATAAGCCAGACACAAAAGGACAAATATTATCTGATTCTATTTATAGGAGATGAATAGAATAGGCAAATCCATAGAGATAGAAGTAGAATCGAGGTAGAGCAAGGTATGCGGTGAAGGGGTGGGGAGTTATCATTTAGTGGGTACAATTTCTGTTCAGGACGATGAAGCAATTGAGGAAATGCTGAATGTTCTTAATGCCTCTGAATCATACACTTAAAAATGGTTAAAATGGTTGATTTTATGTTACATATAATTACCGCAACTCTCAAAACTTCTAACCTCTGTTCACTCAGGTGAATCGAACAAGGTCATGAAAACGGTGTATGCCCATTGTCAGTAATGGTAATTTTTGTTTTGTTTTGTTTTGAGATGGAGTTTTCACTCTTGTTGTCCAAGCTGACGTGCAGTGTCACCATCTCAGCTCACTGCAATCTCTGCCTCCAGGTTCAAGCGATTCTCCTGCCTCTGCCTCCTGAATAGCTGGGATTATAGGCATGCGCCACCATGCCCAGCTAATTTTTTTGTATTTTTAGTGGAGACAGGATTTTACCACATTGGCGAGGCTGGTCTTGAACTCCTGATCTCAGGTGATCTGCCCACTTTGGCCTCCCAAAGTGCTGGGATTACAGGCATGAGCCACCACCCTCGGCCAGCAATGGTAATTAATTACCACGATATCTATGTTGATGCCTCTCAACGTCAAGTTTTACATGGAGGCACTGGGGAACTTTGAAAAATATGGATGTCCAGGTCCTACCCCCAGAAATTAGGATATAATTGACCTGGGGTGTAGCCTAGGCATTGGGAATTTTTTAGAATGACAGTCCTACAAGATCTGGCTCTCTGTTGCCCAGGCTGGAGTGCAGTGGTGCAATCATGCAGTCAGTACAGTCTCTAGCTCCTGGGTTCAAGTGACCCTTCCACTCCAGCCTCCCAAGTAGCTGAGACTACAGGTGTGCACCACAGGCCTAGCTAATTTTTGGTTTTGTTTTTGCTTTGTTTTGTTTTTTAAGAGAAGGTGTTTTACCATGTTGCCCAGACTGGTCTTGAACTCCTGGGTTCAAGTGATCTTCCCATCTCAGCCTCCCAAAGTGCTGGGATTACAGGCGTGAGCCACCACATCCGGCCCCTGTTCTATTTCTGACCTTATCTTCAGCTACTCTGCACCTTGGTCACTCTCTCCCGCTACGTGGGCATGTTCTTGCCTCAGCCCATCACCCCCTCACTTCCCCCGCAGTGTGGCTGTTTCCCGTTCCTGTTTCCACAGCTGGGAAACCCTGAGTTCCATCTGGCCACCGCATCCCCACACTGGCTGCTGGTCTCCAGGGCTCCGGCTGGCACTTCCTGTTGCCCAATGGTGGTCGGCCTGTCAACACCAGCGGAAGGAGCTGTCACTCTCCTGCCTGCTCCATCGCCCATTGCTCAGGGTGCCGGGCCTCGGCAAACCACCACGCCCTCCCATTTACTGCAAAGGGCTCTCCGACACAGGCCTGGGCAGGTGGCATCCAGGCCTGGCCCAGCCCGAAAGCCCATCTTTGTGGCATCCCCCAGGCCCACATCCCTTCCATGAGGCTCCGTTTCCTCTCTGTAAAACAGGAATAAGAATACTGACCTCACAGGACTATGGGGACTATTGCTGGAATTAAGCGAGATAACATAGATCATCTTGTTACTTGAAGCCAAAGGAACGGTTCTCTAATGGTGGAGAATAATATGCAATGGTGAACACAGTGGAGGAGTCATTCTGGAAACAGCAAGATCTATATACAAGGCTCGCCCACTAGGTGCATATCCAATTATACATCTGCGTGCACTGACCTGTTCCTGGTCTGCTGCCCCACTACCGTGAGCAGGAGGAGGTGGTCCCTCAGCACTGCCCTGAGCTACCCCATCCTCAAAGCCCTTATCTTAAGTGAGCATGACTCTGACATCCTACAGATGAGGAAACTGAGGTTCAGAAAGGGAAAATGATTCTCCAAGGCCATCCAGCAAGCGTGGGTAAGGGCTGGGTGAGGCTTTGAAGAAGCCCGCTTCCTTCCTTTTTTTTTTTTTTGAGACAGAGTTTCGTTCTTGTTGCGGAGGCTGGAGTGCAATGGTGCAACCTCGGCTCACTGCAACCTCCACCTCCCAGGTTCAAGCGGTTCTCCTGCCTCAGCCTCCTGAGTAGCTGGGATTGCAGGCACGTGCACCACGCCTGGCTAATTTTTTGTATTTTTAGTAAAGACAGGGCTTTACCATGCTGGCCAGAAAGGTCTCGAACACCGGCCTCAGCCTCCCAGGAAGCCTGCTTCCTTCTAAACCTGGGAGGATGGGGCACGACTGAGTCTGTCAGGGAGAAAGCTTCCGGAGCCAATCCAGAGAGGAGTCCTGGTGTGGGCGGCCCAAGGCCGAGGGCATCATTCTCTCTAGCTGGAAGCAGAGGGAGTCTCGGTTTCCACCCCAAGTTCCCTCCATTGTGTGGTTTGCAGCGTCAGCCAGGCTCTGGGTGAGGAGGAAGGGCATCCCTCTCACAGCCCGCAGACTCTGTGCTCTTTTGCATGAGAGGAAACAGCCACCGCCAGAGAGGGTGCAAAGAGGCAGAAGACAGTGTCTCTGGCACCACTTAGGGCAGAGACCTTTCACAACCCAGCTCACGCCTTCCCTTCCTACCAGTCACCTTGCACAATGCTCCGGGCCAGAAGACTGTATTCCAAACCCCCTTCCGTACCTTTGCCCATGCCGTACCTCCCACCTTGAGAGCCATTTGTCCTCCTGACATCTCCCAAAGCCCAAAGCAAGGCCCTCCTTCACCATCTCAGGGGCTGTCCTAGCTCTGTGTAGACACCAGGAACAGCCAGGAAAAGCACGTGAGTTCCTGGGGACTGGAGCACAGAGCAGATTATCAAGAAGCGGTTCTTGTTTCCATCGAGAATAAATTTCAATTCAGAATTCAGAACACCGAATCGACCAGAATGCTGCAGCCAGCAAATCCTGGCAGTGACCATCTGCAGGCATCACAAAAGCAGGGCGAGCATGACCACAGACCTCTGCGATCTTCTAACACCCGAGACGGCCAGCCGCGGCCGTGGAATGGGCACAGATGAACCAAGCTCTTGGTCCCCAGGGCCCAAGTAGCATAAAGTATGCACAGAGTGTGTGGAAGAACTCATGCTAGCAAACCACACATTTGGCCTAGAAACACCAACTCAGTCTTGAAAGCAGGAATTGCTTCGTTTTCTTTTTAAGTATTTTCTTTTTAATGACACAGGTACTCTGTATGGACTTGCAGAAAATTAGCTGGGGAATGCAAAGAATCCTACTTACAAATCCGTGGACACCAGTGTTAACATGTGGGGGGCCATCCTTGCATCCTACTCAAATTAAAATAGAACCAAGAACAAACTCTCTAGCATTCAGGGGCAGAGGGCAATGGAGTCCAACAGACTGGGGTAGGAGTCCCTGCCCTACCCTGCATGTGACCCTGGTATGGTCCTAGACCTGCTGTGCCTTAGGTCCCATCGCAGAGTCAGGAAAACACTGGTGATGGGTTTGGGGCCGTGTGGAGTGAATGGCACCATGCCTGGCACGGAACAGGCACTCAGCAAATGGGCAGCATTGCTGCTCCTCTGGGGGTGATGTAAGTAGCTGGGATTCAGGGAAAAAGTCTTCATGGGGCTTGAAATAAATGTCCTCTTTTCCATTTTTAGTTGCTTGATTTAATTTTTGAATAACTGATACATTCATATGGTTAAAAAATCAAACAGTATAAAAGCATCAATCCTGAAAACGTTCACAGCCGCCCAACCTCATCCGTCATCCATCTCTTTTCTTTCATTCTCCCAGCAGGTAACCACTGTAATTAGCTCTCTGTGCCTACATCCACAGATTCTTGTTGTTGATACAACACGCCTGTGCCAGTATAAATGCTCATTTCCCCACTTTTCACAACAGGTTGCCGATCAGACGCACTGCTAGGCTCTCTGCTTTTCACACGGAACGCCAGGTCTTAAAGCGCTTTCCCAATCAGGACCGAGAGCGCCTCCGTCCTCATTCCTTCTGACAGATGCAGCCAGGCAGCTGCCGGGAAGGGACTGACTTGGTGGCAACAAAGGCAGGAGGGCCAGGGCCCCTCTCTCCCACCTCCTGCACTGCCTGCAAGCCCTGGGTACACCAGAGAACCACTCCTCAGCCACTGGCCTCCTCAGCCTCAAGGCCACAGCAGCTTGTCAGGATGCAAGTCTTTCCACAGAGTCAGAGCAGGCTCTGGTTTCCACAGCACCCCACCCACAGGCCCTGCCCCTTCTGAGTTCCCTCCTTCCGGTGTGAAAAAGCTCCTGCCCAACCAGAGGACTATGGGGGATCGATCCCAAAGTGGCTGCTAGTACCCATGGCTAGAGAACTGGCCCCACACTGTCACCCAGAAACGCCTCCTCCCCTGGGAAGGAGTCATTAGCCTCCTCTGCCGAAAGAAATAATCCCCAAGTGAAAAACCTTTATAGTCAAAGATCTACCTACGCTGTCACCGTCCAGAATAATAAATAATTCGCAGTAACCTAAGTGCTCAGCGATGGGGGATTGGGCTAATAATCACAGCATGGTCACCAAATTCACAAGCTAGAGAACTGTGCAGCCATGAACAGTGGTGCCGTGGGAGATGAGGAAGCCACGTCCACACCCACACGTGTTCCCGATGGAGTGAGTTACGCTAAAAAAAATGGGAGGCTTGCAAAGCGTGAACATACCCGAACCATACAGCAAAAAACAATTAAGATGGTAAATTTGATGTTATGTGTGTATTTCACTACAATTTAAAATAATGCTAGAAATAGAAGGAGGGAGGGCCGTGCATGGTGGCTCATGCCTCTGGAAGCCAAGGCAGGAGGATTGCTTGAGCCCAGGAGTTTGAGACCAGCCTGGACAACATGGGGAGGCTGCATCTCTACAAAAACAAAACATTTTTAACAGGGAGGGGAAATACAAAATTGTGTACATAATATGTTCGCACCTGAGTAGCTGGGATTACAGGCACCTGCCACCACACCTGACTAATTTTTGCATTTTTAGTAGAGACAGGGTTTCGCTATGTTGGTCAGGCTGGTCTTGAACTCCTGACCTCAAGTGATCTGCCCGCCTCAGCCTCCTAGAGTGCTGGGATTACAGGCATGAGCCGCCACGCCCAGCCTAAAACCAGTCATTTCTAAACAGCGTGCTGCCAGGCTGCAGCGTTTAATGACAGTGCCTTGGGCTGGGGGGGGGGCAGGCATGGACAAGAGCCAAGGTGGCTGGGCTGTTCCTAACATAAGCCCTGCGGTCAGAGTAGTGTGCCTTTTCTGTTTTACAGATTTGTCTACAAATAGAGCTTCAAAACACTGTTCTAGCCACCTTGTCTGATCTTCTTACCCCTCTGGGAGCTAAGAGGATTTCTTCTTTACCCTGAAGCCAAAAGATCCAGTGATAGGTCAGGTAGAGAGAGGGATCCTGCAACCACACAGGCGCTGGAGCCTGCCTGCCGGGGGTTTAATTCCAGCTGTGTGACCTTGAGCCAGTCTCTTATTGTCTCTGTGCCTCAGTTTCCTCATCTGAATGGAAGAGATAACAGTAGCATCTGTTTTGAGGATTGAATGAGTGACTATGCAGACATCTTTGTAAGGCCAGTTGCCTCGCTGGGAACTCGGACGCACACCCCCCCAACTTTTTGTCCAAAAGCTCGGACATGCTCGGGCATGTTCCCTTCTCCCCTTCACGCACAGCCTGGCTTTCCCTTAAAGAACCCAGTATGCAAGCAGGGTCTTGTGATTCTAGCCAATAGCAGCCAAGTCTTTCTAGCCAATAGCAGCCGAGTCTTTCTAGCCAATAGCAGCTGAGTAATTCTAACCAATAGCAGCCAAGTCCTGTATGCAAACAAAGGCTTGTAACCTTACCCAATAGTCCTGCTCTCCCACAACCAATCGAGCTCCTTCACTCCCTATAAAACCCCACGTCTGAGAGGAGTCCATGCGACTTCTCCGGCCCTTCCTGTCGGACTACAGAACCTTGCCCGGGAGCCTGAATTAAACCCTTCATATTGGATCTTCTTGTGTTGGCCTCAGTTTCTTCCTTTTAAACTCAGCAAGAACCCAAGAACAAACCTTACAATCTTGAGAACAGTGCCTGGCACATCTTTCATGCTCAGCAAATGTTAGTTGTTCTTGTGCACTGGGATGGGCTGAACATCAGGAGGTGTTAGAATCCAGAGCCCTGGGCCAGGTGGTGCCTACGATGACCATTTAGGGCATCCGCCCAGACTCAATGTGAGAGGTTCCCACTGGCAACTTCTCACCCCTTCCTGCTGTGGCCTTCCCTAGGGAAACCGTGTGCCTGCCCCAGACCCAGGGAGCCAGCCACAGAGGAGGGCAGGCAGTCGGAGGCCAGGAAGCCCAGAGGTGCGATGAGCGCAGAGTGTGGGCAGGACACCGCCCAGGAAGCTCCACAGGGGCTGGTTGCTTGCTTTTGCTGCTGCCGCCACACCCTGCTCCATTATATGCCACCCCTACCTGTGCCAGACTCTGCCATTGAGGCTGCTCCTTGCCCAGCTCTGCCCTAGGGAAGGCAGGCCCAGGGGCTCTGGGCCTGGACAGAGGTCTCAGTGATAAAATAGGGAGTCCTGGACTGCCTAGGGCTACAGAGTGGCCTGGGTTTCCACCTACCCCTTCCCCCAACTTTGCACACCAAGGCAGGGCAGCGATGTGGTGACTCTCACCCCCCTCCCACGAGGGCTGCGGCTGCCAGCTTGGGCCCTGAGCATCCTGGTGCCTGGTCCTCCCAAGGGGCTGAGGCGGCTCTGCTTCCATTGGCTTCTCTGGGCTGGCCCACTCTCTCTTGTAGAGATGGAGAAACCAAGGCCCAGAAAGGCACAAGGCGCCCTCTCCATGGGGAGTCCTTTGCCTACTGTGCAGTCAGTGCAGAGGAAGCAGAACACTCACACGCTGGCCACAGGCCCCAAATGGAGCTGGCCGGAAGGGAAGGAAGGCCTGGCTCTGCAGCTCTTATCCTCCTGGCCATAGCCCCAGGAAAGGGCCCAGGGAGGGCCAGGCTGTCGGCCGGGGATCAGCCGGCTAAGCCGAGGGCCAGAGCGTCCTCGTCGGGGTTGGAGGCAGCACCCCAGGACACGCACATTCCCCAGCTCCAACCAGAGAGGTCTCAGCTTTTCCCCAGAGCTCTGGGCACAGCCAGAGCTAAGGGGCAGAGGGGTGGGTGAAGGACAGCTGGAAAAATGCTGAGATGATCCGGGGCTCCAAGCTGGGCTGCAGGCTACGTCGCCTGGGCCAAGCCACTTCACCTCTGCCACTGGCTGGGCGCCCTTATTTCATGGGGGAAATGACTTGACGTAAGCCCGTGTTGACTTTAAGAAAATAAGCAAGCAATTCCCGCCTGGGTGCCTCCTGGAAGGACCCCTAAGGTCTGCAAGGTACAAGGGGCTGGATGAGGGGACAAGAATTACCATTTGCTTGATCCAATGCTTTAGTTGATGTGTTGATAACTATCCCCATTATATAGATGGAGAGACTGAGGCTCAGAAAAAGAAATGTCTCACCCAGCCTGTAAGTAACAGAGCCAAGACCTGAACCCAAGTTTCTCTGGTCCCTAAATCTGCATCCTCTCCTTTGCTACCCCACACATGCTCTTCAAGCCTGCACCCATGTGTTAGCCTCTCCTAAGGGGCTCCTGTTTCTGCATCCCCTCCTTTGCTACCCCACACACACTCTTCAAGCCCGCAGCCATGTGTCAGCCTCTCCTAAGGGGCTCCTGCTGTGGGGAGAGGTCTTTCAGAGGAGAAAACAGCCGGGGCAGCAGAGAGGAGGCCCCTCATTCACGGAGTCCGCTTGCCTTCCAACCCAGAGTGGGTGGGGGCCCCAGCCACCTCTACAACGATTAAGACCAAGAATCAACCAGCATTTAACGAGAAAGCTCCCCTCTTGGAGCCGCATCCCATGGCCCCACGGAATTTCAGCCTCGCTCTGCCTTCTCCACTTGTCCAGTGCCCCGAGCCATCCTCACTTACCCAAAAGGCATCTTTGAACTGCAGCTGGGGCATCATCCTCAGGCGTCTGCCGCGGCAAAGCTCGCTCTCCTGCCACAGGCTGGCCTGATGGAGGGCCGGGCGCCAGGAGCACCGTCCCAGTCCTGGCAGGGCTGGCCCAGGCCCCCCTTCCCGGCCGGCGCCGTCTGCAGCACTCAGAAGGCAGCCACCAGCCAGGAGGAGCTGCCGAGGGGAGGAAAAGGCTCAACCTGTTTTGTTTGGGGCTAGAATCGGCAGCAAAATGAGGAAGGAGCGGAGCTCAGTGATGGGAGGGCGGGACCTGGTGTCCAGCTCAGCCCCTCGCCGACCCTGCGGAGATGGAGGTCACAGTGTGGGACCCAGGTCAGGGAGCAGGGATGCCAGCCCCGGGGGGAGGCAGTGGCCAGTGGAAGAGGCAGGCTGGAGCGCGGGCCAGGCGGGCCGGCAGCCCAAGGCCTGCGTAGGAAGGTTTGTGCAACCTCCCCCGGGGGCAGGCGCGGGCCGTCACCCACAGGAAGTGGAGCTGGGGCGCTCCCCTGTGCAGCCCCGCCTGCCACCTGCCACCCTGCTCCTGCCTCTGCCTGCCCCCTCCCGAGGCACGGGCTCACTTTATTCCAGAGGCCACGAGCTAAGGGAGCTTAGGCCCACTGACAGTGTGACCAGGAGGGGCCCAGGAGCCCCAGGTGTGTCACCCTCCAGCCCAGCACTCCTCCAGACTGGTCCCAGAGACACTAGACTCCACCCCTCACCAGCAGCCCATTCCGGAGGGGCTCGCCCAGGCCTAGGACGTTCCTCAGAATCTGGCTGCTCCTCGGGACCAGGCCCTGCCCTCAACGAGCTCACGGTCTGGAGGCAGACACAGCTGTGCTCTGGGGGCTGTGAACACACAGAGACAGGTGAGAGACGGCAAGATGAGGGAGAACAGCCTGAAGCCCCGGCACTGCCCCGCCCCCCACTGCCACCACCGCACGTCTCCAGATTAGACGCCCTTTGGAGCAGAGAGCCTGCCTCTGAAGATGGAGTCTTCAGGCTCAGTGAGTGGGAACGGATGGAGAGAGAAACAGGATTATCAAGGCACAGAATGTGGGGTGTTTGGAGACCCAGGCTGAGACCCAGGTTTTGTTAGTTTTGACCCCACCTTTCAGGGGCTGAGGGACCTTAAAAGACCCTCCAACTCATGGAGCCTCAGTTTCCCCATCTGCCACCCCCAGTCTTTGGAAAGGAGATGGTGTCGAGAACATTTCTGGAATCTCCAGTTTGGCAGGCAGTTGCTGGGGGCACTGTGTGGTACCACCTTAGGAGGAGCCCTGGGCCAGACCCCAGCCCAGCCCTGAGGCGCCAGGCCCTGCCTGCTCAGCAGAAGACGCAGCAAGAAGTCCTGAGCCCGGGGCAGGCTGGCAGAACGGGGTGAGTCAGGGATTGTCCACAAATTACCACCCTCACTGATGTCTGCCTCACAGCTGAGGGGCGATAAGACAGATGAGCGTGGCAGCAGATGAAATAGCTGAGCTCGCAAGTGCCCATTATGCATGCCCAGGGTTTAGAGAGAGGGGGCACACCCAGGCTCTGAAATAACCACCCAAGAGGAAACACTTCCGGGAGAACTGCAGAGCGATGGGACTGCCCCCAGAAGGCCCTCACCTCCAGAAACCTTGGACTTGAGCTAATAAACGCCTTTAACCTTAAGGCTCCCCAGTCAGGGTTTTTGTTACTTGTAGCTGAAGACAACTAATGGTGTAAAAATCCCCTTGAACTTAGTGGGCCGTAAAGTGAGGCAGGCGGCCCCTCCCCTCCCAACGGCACCACCTCCTCGGACAGCACTGGTTCAGCCCCCCTGAGCTCACCATCTCCATCCACCCAATGGATGATGCCTCTCGGTCTGGAGCCGACTAGGGACCCTCTGTTAATAGAAGTCTCCTGCCTTCTTATTGGCAGAACGTTTCACAGCTGGGCTCCCTGCCCTGCCTCTCCAGGTGTCCTTCCCATCACCTCCTACAGACTTCCGCTCCAGCCAGGCCACTTCCCTCTCCCCAGAGGCACCCTTCCCACTCCTACCTGCTCTGTTCCCAGCCTCCCTCCTGGCTTGCCTTCCTTGATCTTCCTCACCTGGGCAAATCCTACCACCCCCTCCAAGCCAACCTCAAGGCTCCCACACATGAGGCCTTCCTTTCCCAACCGCACTTGTCCAGACAGGGCAGCCCCGGATGCAGGGCCATGCTGGTGATGGGCTGGAAGGAAGTGATGGGGGGAACCTCCGGAGAGACTGCAGCGCCTCCTCCCCTCCCCTCCCCACCCCCTTACCTGTTGCAGCTCCCCAGGCTGGGCGACCAGACACGTCATTCCGCTTTTCACACGGACCGCCTCACTTATGCTGTCATTATCCCCACTTTACAGATGAGCAAACCAGTGATTAAAGGGTGTAAGTAACGCACCCAAGTAACAGCCAGTAAGCGGAGGGCTGGGCTTTGGTCCTAGATCTGTCTGATGCCGGAGCACACCCTCTTAACTTCCACAGTTGTCTTTTACCAACAGCCCTCTATTTAAAAAGGGTTTCATTGTTCCTTGTTCCAGCTCTGCCTCGAGACCCTCTCACCCAAGTCCATAGATGAAAAAACGGTCTAGGGAAGCCACCAGGCTGATGGCGCTCTTGGGATGAGAGGCCAGCCTTTAGCACGTGCTGTTCTGCAGTGGCTGTGTCATTTGCATCAGTTGAGGATGCTTTTGGCTGCAAGGAGCATAAACTGGAGGGTCCGACACAGAGGACGTGTGCTGTCACCCACACAAGGGGGCCAGAGGCAGCGTAGCCTCCAGCTGTGGTACAAGAGGCTTCAGCTCAGTCTCTGAGTTTCTCCTGCATTTACGATCTTCCTCCTTGGGCTGGAGGCCAAGGAGCTGCAGCAGCTCTAGTCTACAACTACCAGACAGTCACAGGCAGAGAAAGAAAAGGACCCCTGCCCCCGTGTCTCCTTTTCTCCAAAGCCCCTGCACCTTCCCTTCTGCCCAGCCCCCCAGGAGACTCCTGTGTCTCCTTGGCCCAAAGTGGGGCATATGCTCATACTTCCCCATGGTTGACCTTGCGAATGGGCAGCCGTGGACGCTGAAAGCCAACCACGTGCCCACCACAACCTTCTCCTCAGCCCAGCACACAGCACCGCTGGGCACACAAGCAGGCACACCAACTCCTGCAGGGTCCTGCTGGGACCCGGGCCTCAAGGGGAGGCAGACTTGGTTTTTGCCCTGAGGGGCCCAGAAACTGACTGACAGGTTCCAGGAAGTCCTTTCTCCATGAGGAGTGGCTCAAAGCCGGGAGACCAGAAGACGTTGTGATGACTCAGACAGGAATGAGGTCTGGTTGGGGCAGGTGGGTGGGATTTAGGTGGATGGCTGGGATGTCAGGGAGGTGGAGGAGCAAGACTGAGGCCCCTCAAAAAAGAGTCCTGTCCTCGGGGCCCCTACTTCACACCAGCCCCACCGACACCCAGGCTGAGGCCCCTGGGGAGAGGAATCCAGTCCTGAAAATCCCCGCTTTTTAGTGACTGTTCCAGCTGCTTCAGAACATAATTTGCCTTGAGGTCTGAGCGGCTGTGCCTCGGGCTGAGCTGTGGGGGCATCCCCCTCCCAGGCAGAGCCCCCGCCTGTTTTGCATGGTATTTGAACACATCTGCTTGAAGAATTCAAGAAGCAGTAGCTCCAATGATTGAGAATAAAATGAAAAAAATCACTTTTTATGACTGTGAGGTTTGTTCTTGCCGGGTTTAAAAAGGAAAGAAACTGAGGCCAACACAAGAAGATCCAATATGAAGGAATTTATTCAGGCTCCCAGGCGAGGTTCTGCAGCCCGGCAGGAGAGGCCGGAGAAGCCGCACAGACGCCTCTCGGACGTGGGGTTTTATAGGGAGTGAAGGAGCTCGATTGGTTGTGGGAGAGCAGGACTACTATTGGGTAAGGTTACAAGCCTTTGTTTGCATACAGGACTTGGCTGCTATTGGTTAGAATTACTCAGCTGCTATTAGCTAGAAAGACTCGGCTGCTATTGGCTAGAAAGACTTGGCTGCTATTGGCTAGAAAAACTCGGCTGCTATTGGCTAAAATCACAAGACCCTGCTTGCATACTGGGTTCTTTAAGGGACAGCCAGGCTGTGCGAGAAGGGGAAAAGGGAACAACCCGAGCATGTCCAAGCTTTCGGAAAAAAGGAGGGGGGCGGGGAGTGTGCGTCTGAGCTCCTGGCGAGGCAATCGGCATTACAATGACATTTATTGTGACAGCCCCCCTGACTGGCAGGACTCAGCTCCTGAAGCCACTTCATCCATCCCTCTGAGTCACATAAACAACGAAACCAGTAACACCAGCTGCCACAGAAAGAGGATCAATATTTACCGGACCTCCATCAATTTCACTGCCTGGGCAGCTACATAATTTGTGGGGCCAGTGCAAATACAAATGTGAGACCTCTTAGAAAGCAGGGACAAAATTGCCATTAAAGATACTAATATATAAAACTTTCTTGGGCATGGGAATATCTGTGGGACAACCCACCCCACCCCACCCTCTGACTTGACTCAGTTCTGTGTGAAATTCACCAGTTGCTGGAGTTCTTCTCCTGCCAGCCACCACGCTGACCTGCGTTCTGGTTCCCCAGCTGGGATTGGGGAAGGCAAGCCAGGCATTGCCATTTCCTGAGGACCTGCCTCCCCAGCCCACAGTGGACAGGCAGTCCCCAGGGGTGTTGCAAAGTCCAGGCCTGGATGCACTAGGAACCTGGGTCAGAGTAAGTGAGAAGCTTAGCCCCCGAGTCACCTGCTGAACTTACCATGGTGTTGCCAGCCTAGGGCAGGGGGCACACTGCCATGGCCAATCCTCAGATGCTACCAGGTGTGCCCTTGACCCTGACTCTCTCCACGCCTGCACTCAGGTCTCTGCTGGGGGCAGAGGGTGGCAGTGGTTGCTAGGCAGAAGTGGAGAGGGAGACTGAGAACCAGTCCAGGGGAAGCAGTCAAAGGCAGGACCACAGGAGCCAAGGCTCCAAGCCCTTGATGTGTGCTTCATTGTCCCACCAGACGGTACTTAAGAAATGCAAATTCAAAAATAATATGGTGAAGAATTCCAAGATGGCAGTCTCAGAGCTTTGGGCCCTAAGTGCAGTTATCTTACACGAGTTGAGCATCTATGGCCAAGCCTGCTCATGCCTGTCTGCTCTGCACACAGCAGAGTGACATTTTCAGACCCACATTTGGTCACGTCCACGTCCTGCTGTC
The DNA here is from genome assembly GCF_030222135.1 of Aotus nancymaae. NCBI lineage: Eukaryota > Metazoa > Chordata > Mammalia > Primates > Aotidae > Aotus > Aotus nancymaae. The sequence continues at coordinate 75,088,648 of NW_026988414.1, forward strand.
ACCTTGCCACGATTTCCCATTCTTCTCAGGACAATGGCCATTGCCCTTACATGCCCTACAGACCCTGCATAATTTGGTCCCAGCCAACTCTTCAAAACTGCAACTCACTATGCCTCCCTCAATTCCTGGTACTGCTTCCTGGACCTTCTTTCAATTCCTCCATTCTGCCTCATTCTCTTCTACGCTGGTCCTTCACACATGATCTCCCCTCCACCTGGAAGCTTCTTCCTACTCCGTCCTAGACCCTAACTTGGCCCAGCTAACTATTCCTCATCCCTTGGCCCTCTTATCAAATGTCACCTTTTCAGGAAAGTCCTCCCTGATCAATAAATGGATAGACGAATGGACAAAATGCAGGCAAGATGGAAAGCAAATAAGCTTTTCCTTTTCCCTCCCCTCCCCTCCCCTTCCTTTCCTTTCCTTTCCTTTTTTGAGACAGAGTCTGACTCTATTACCCAGGCTGGGGTGCAGTGGTGCAATCTCGACTCACTGCAAACTCCGCCCCCTGGGTTCAAGCAATTCTCCCTGCCTCAGCCTCCCGAGTAGCTGGGATTACAGGCACGCACCACCATGTCTGGCTAATTTTTATATTTTTAGTAAAGACAGGGTTTCACCATGTTGGCCAGACTGGTCTCAAACTCCTGGCCTCAAGTGATCCTCCCGCCTCAGCCTCCCAAAGTGCTGGGAGTACAGGTGTGAGCCGCTGCGCCTGGCTGAATAAGCACCATTTTGAAGGAACTTCAGCCAAGTTCTCAGGGGCTGGAAGAGAAGACATGGAGGGGGGAATAGCCTTCAGAGGAGAGGCGGGTACCAAGCCAGAGGGTGGGGCTGCACTCTGAGGGTCCTAAGATTGTGAGAGCTTCGAGCCTTCTGAAGAGGGGAGGGGGCTGGAAAGACGAGGGAGAGAAGGAGGGTCTGAAAGCTCTTTGGTGACATTCGAAGAACCAGGAGGCCCTTGCCATGAATTTCATTTGGAGACAGCATTGCCACTGGTCCAACGGGTAGGGCAAGTGACGCCCGCTTTTCCCTTCTGCAGTGGAGCATCTGTCCTGCAGGAGTGACCCTCAATCTGCTGTCAGCTTATGGCCAGAAGGGCATTCATGAGTCGGCCATTTAGAGCTCGGTGGGGGCACTGCCATGACGCTGCCCATGACTGTCGGGCTGCCCACCCACCTCAAGGCTGAAGTGGGATGTTCCAGCCCCTGGCCATGATGGTTCACTGTTGCTGGTGCAGGGTCCCTCCAGGTAGCCATAGACACATGTCCACTGTGCTGGGCACCCACTGTCCACCCCACCTGCCCTGTTCCAGAATGGAACGAGCTCCACTGAAGCACGACGGCCAGCATTTTCCGAGCCTTCCTGTCTGGGAACGTGGAAATGAACAAGGCTCGCGCCCTGCCAGTCCGGTGATGGCGGCAGCCTGGGAAGGGAAATGTGCCGAGCGCAGGCATCAGAGAGAGGCTGTTGAGGAGCCTGGCCTGGGAAGTCCTCCCACAGGAGGGGAGCTGGGTCTTGATTAATGGGAAAGGGCTCACCTGTGAGGCAGGACGGGCGTTCCAATAATGCTAATAGCCTACTAGGGCCGGGCTGCATCAGGCTCCGGTGTAAGGACTTCTCGTGCCTTATGTATCACTGAATCTTCCCAACAGCAGTGTGAGGCATTGTAGTACTTTCTGGTATATTACAGTACTATTCAACAGATCAGGAACCTGAGGCTCAGAGAGGTCAGTTGACTTTTCAGAGTCCCATCTGCTAATTAGGGTCTTTCCTCCCCAGAGTGTGGGGCTGGCAGTGAAGGGCCAGGGCCTGGGGCAGAAACAGGGTGGGGAAGAAGGGAAAAGCAAGTCCGCGCTGAGGAGGAAGTACAGAGCCCCTGCTGGGTGGGGGTGTGGCCCTCAGATGGAGGCTCCTCGCCTCTGACTCTGGGAAACATCCTTGCCCCAGAGTCCTCCACTGGGGCTGAGGGTGTGGCCTTCGGCCTTCAGGATGTGATAGAGTCTGTTTTTCAGTTTGCCCCAGGGACAGCAGTTGCAAAAACTAAGGTTTCTTCCTGCTCACACAGCCCTTCTGAGTTGATGAGGAGCTTTCAGATTGACTAATTTGCAGCCACAAGAGTGTGACTCTGAGTTTCCAGGCATTAGCAGTTGCCAGAAGCTGAGTGCTGGTCAGGATTCTTGAAAGACAGCAAAGGGGTGCAGAGTGGCCTTTCGGGAGGTGGCCCGGGAACTGGTGGGCATGGGGAAGGCGCCTCGGTGAGTCCTGGGAATCCACTGACACCCGCTCACTGGTCAGAGGGTGGAGGCCTGCAGCGACGGAAATGCCCGCAGAGGCCATCTGGAGGTGCTCAAACAGCATGAAGGGCACCTATCAGAAACAGGACTTTGTTAAAAAAAAAAAAAAAAGATTACATCGCAGCTTGGCCACTGACTGGGTGAGGCCAGGGAGCCCGCATCGATTTCAGGTTTCATAAGCGAGTTGGACACACACCTTGGAGCAGAATTCCTGCTACTGCCTTACTGTCCCATTTTACAAATGGGAAAACGGAGGCCCAATAAGTTGGGGGAGGAGCAGGGCCCAGAGGGGGACCAGTAGAATGATCTCACTGACAGGGAAGGAAAGGCAAAACCATCTCCCAGCCCTCACCCCCTTTTCTGGCTTGTGTTGTTTTTTCCCATTATGGCGGCTGTCTCTCAAAACAACTTCAAAACCTGTTTCTAGCATCCTCTCCCCCGCTGGGTTGGTTTTAATTCAGGTGGAAAATGACTTGTTCGCAGTAAGGCAGAGCTTGATTTCAGCGCAGCTGGTGTTTAATTATCCATGAGAACCTAGGATTCAGAGGCAGGAGACCCCAACTTCAGGCTTGGCTGGGCCATAAAATCAATAGAGACGCGGTGGCGGCTGTGTGCCGGTAAAGGAGCAGCATGTTCTGACGCTCAGAGCAGGACGCCCCAGCCTGTTCGAGGAGTGGAACTTAGTGGGGGTTGGGGGGGCGGATGACCCCTGGAAGAGCATCAGCCTCACCTCACTGTGGCTCACTTACCTCATCTGGAAAACAGAAATGATGAGCCTACATATTTAAGCAGGTTACTCTAAAACTTAAACAAGATTCTGGCCAGGCGTGGTGGCTCACGCTTGTAATCCCAGCACTTTGGGAGGCCGAGGTGGGCGGGTCGCTTGAGCTCAGGGGTTCGAGACCAGCCTGGATGACAAAGCAAGACCCTGTCTCTACAAAAAAAAAAAAAAAACGTAGCTGGGCATGGTGACATGTGCCTGTAGTCCCAGCTACCTGGGAGGCAGAGGCGAAGGGATCACTTGGGCCTAGGAGGCTGTGGTCACAGTGAGCTATGTATAATTGTGCCACCATACTCTAGCCTGGGTAACAGAGACCCTGTCTCAAAAAAAAAAAAAAAAAGGAAGATACCTAACACACCAGGGTTTGATAACATGAAAAGGCACCTCGCCAGGTTCCCCCACAGTAGGCTCACAGCCAGGGTGATGGCTGTACCCTTAGACCTGACAGTGTTGCTGTTGACAGCTTTGTCTGCCCAGGCTCAGCTGGAAAAGCCTCATTCCCAGGACTTCAAATCATAGAACCAAGCTGAGGAGCGGCTGGAAGCCAGAATAGCAAACAGACTTCCAGGCCCACAAGAGCCCCCGTCCCCAGGCACCCATTCTCTGGCTGCCTCCCGAGCCCCGCCCTCAGAGCACCCCCTTGGGTCATCTAGAAGAGGCAGGCTTTCTCATATTTCCTTTTTTTGTTTTTGTAAACTTTTATTTTTGTATAATTTTAAATTTAGAGAAAAGAGTACAAAACATCCCTGTCCATTTTACCCAGATTCATCAGATTGTTTACATTTTACCTCAATTGCTTTATTACTGTCTCCCTATTTTATATATATGCATTTTTTTTTCTGTTAGTTGGGTAAGTTGCAGATATAATATCCCTTAAATTCTTCAAGTGTTTATTTCCTAAGAACAAGGAAATTCTCTTATATAACCACAGTACAATTTCTTAAATTAAGAAATTTATCACTGGCCAGGCACGATGGCTCACACTTGTAATCCCAACACTTTGAGAGGCAAAGCGGACAGATCACTCGTGCTCGGGAGTTCAAGACCAGCCTGGGCAACATAGCAAAACCCTATCACCACAAGAAATTGGCCGGGGGTGGTGGCATGCACCTGAAGTCCCAGCTACTCTGGAGGCTGAGGTGGTAGGATTGCTTGAGCTGGGGAGGTGGAAGGTGCAGTGAGCTTTGATCATGCCGCTGCACTCCAGCCTGGGTGACAGAGTGAGACCCTGACTCAAAAAACAAAAAAAACAGAAGAAGAAACTTAACATCAATACAATGCTATTGTTTAATTTGCACTCCATATTCAAATTTAATTTCATGAATTGTAATGTCCTTTACAGTTTTTTTTTTTTCTTTCTCTTAGTCTCCTTAATTCGGTGACATTTCCCCAGTCTTTCCTTGACTTTCATGATTTTGACACTTCGGAAGATTGCAGGCCAGTTGTTTTATAGAATGCCTCTCAATTTGGGCTTGTGTCAAGTGCTCTCCTCATGACTAGACGCAGATGATGTGTTTTTGGCAACAGATACCACATATGTGATGCTGTGTCTTTCTCAGTGCACGATATCGGGAGGCCTGTGATGTCGATTTGTCTTATTATTGGTGGTGTTAACTCTGATCACTTAAGGTAGTGTCCACCAATTTTCTTCACCTTAAAGTTCCTGCTTTTCCCTTTGTCATCTGTAAGTGTCTTGTGGGAAAATCCTTTGAGACTCCGGATCACGGTTCTCTTCGCATCTTTGCCCACTGGTTTTAGCATCCATTGGTGATTTTCCAGCTCCTTCATTCCACCTACATTTATTACACTGCAAGGAAGAATTTTCCCTTCTCCCATTTACTTATCCACTTAATTATATTAGTGTGGGCTTGGTAAGTTCTATTTCATCCAATGAGTTATAGTCTGTTACTATTATTATCTATTTATTTATTTTTTTTTTTGTGACGGAGTCTCCCTCCGTTGCCAGGTGCCAGGCTGGAGTACAGTGGTGCAATCTCGGCTCACTGCAACCTCTGCCTCCTGGGTTCAAGCAATTCTCCTGCCTCAGCCTCCTGAGTAGTGGGGACTACAGGCACACGCCACCACGCCCAGCTAATTGTTGTATTTTAGTAGAGACAGGGTTTCACCATGTTGGCCAGGATGGTCTCGATCTCTTGACCTTGTGATCCGCCCGCCTCGGCCTCCCAACGTGCTGGGATTACAGGCGTGAGCCACCGCGCCCGGCCACTGTTATTATTTATTACGATGCTCAAATCATCCCAGATTTGGCCATTGTAAGCCCCTTAGGGTGGCTTCCGTTTCTTTATGTTATGGCCCCATCATTTACTGAGCACTTCTTTACTTTCTGGCACAAGTTTTCAGGTTCATCTTGTAAGTTACCTGCCTCCCGCTCTCAAATCAACCTTTCTCCAAGGATTCCTTGCTCCTTTCAGTGGTGAGTCCAGAGCTCTGGCTCTTAACTCATTATTCTTTACCTCTTATCTCCTGGAAATTGTTTGAAGTAGACTTTGAGGACACAGTTGAGAATTTTTGTTTGTTTGTTTGTTTGAGAAGGAGTCTCACTCTGTAGCCAGGCTAGAGTGCAATGGTGCGATCTCGGCTTACTGCAACCTCCGCGTCCTGGGTTCAAGCAATTCTCCTGCCTCAGCCTTGCAAGTAGCCGATACTACAAGTGTGCACCACTGCCCGGCTAATTTTCGTGGTTTTGGTAGAGACAGGATTTCACCATGTTGGCTAGGCTGGTCTCGAACTCTTGACCTCAGGTGATCTACCTGTCTCGGCCTCCCAAAGTGCTGGGATTACAGGTGTGATGTAAGTGTCACCGTGCCTAGCTGACACTTGAGGTTTGGTGTGAGCAGATGAGCCAAGTAACTTTAGCTTATTCCTGGTACTGAGCCCCTCTGCATGCCCATGGTTTGGCGGAGACCAGAGAAACATGCACCCTTTTATTATTAACTATTTATTATCACTATAAACAGGAATAAGCATTTTTCCTCAATCTTACTCACTGACCCCCGCTCTGTGCCAGGCTGGGGGGAGGCAGCCCAGCTCATCAGGCACTTCATGCCAGGCCGAGAGACTGGATTTGAAGCTAAGGGCGCTAGCAGGGCACTGAAGGCCTTGAAGCCACATGCACCCTCCTCTTGAGGACTGAGGTTCCAGAACTTTCGGGCTGCCTCCTTACTCCTGACTTCAAGGCCTCATGGCCAAATCTCACAGAAATAGGAAAAGAAGGGAAACGAAGCTCTTTGCTTTAAACAGAACTAAAGAATCACGTGGCCGCTTCATCCAGCAGAAAGCATATTACCAGGCCCGGGAGCTAGCACAGCGGGAGGGGAGGGAAGTGGTGAGATATGACAAGCCAGACATTTCAAAACTGCCAGGCCAGAAAATCAGGAAGCAGTGGACCGAGAGAATCTGACCCTCCTAACTGGGACTCCTTTAGTACAAACACAGCGACTTTTATTTTCCCAATCCACATTTATCAAAGCATCTGTCCAAGGCACAGGTTTGTAATCGCTAAAGTTTCTCTCTTACAGGACTGCCATGTACAGTTGAGCAGGTAGTTCACTGCTTAAAATGTGATGGGCATGGAGATGTGCAGCCCAGATTCCCCCTTCAAGGAAGGATCTGCTGCTCAGCTGCAGGGAGAGAGGTCATCAGACAGTCCCAGCTTTCAGTTCCCGCAGAGCCTGCCTCCACTGAGGTTATGCAGTTTCTGGGGTTGCCGACATCTGGTGACTGATGGCGGCAGGAGTGTAGAGGCCCATCCACTTAGGTCTGATGCTGGACGACTTTGAACACCGCCGGGTTAGCTGAGACTTTGCTGAGCTGCAGCACAGGTCAACTTCCCTCTGCCCAAGCCTGCTTCCCCCTCCTTTCATAGGTGTTGACTGCTAATAAATGTCATGTGCCCCAAATTCCATCTCAGTGTCAGCTTCTACAAAACCCAACCTGAAACACAAAGGTATCCAGCCAAGGGGATGAGTGAGGTCTGAAAACCATACCTCATTCTTCTAGGCAAGCGATATAAACATGACACTTCAACAGCCAAAGCAGGTGACATTTTCTAATCTTCATTAAGGGACGGTGTGAATGGCAGGGAGCCCAAGACAATCCTTGCCCTGCCTTGAGGCTCCCCACTGGGCACCTCCCACCCTGGCACTCCTCTCACCCCTGCTCCCTCTATCCACCCTCCGCCTCCCTCCCCCCCCACCCTCTCCCCTACAACCCTGCTGTGCTCCGGCTGTGGTCACTCTCTTTAAGCAAGACTCCTCCCCCTGGATTTTCTTCCAATAATCCTCCTGAAGGGTTTCCCATTGCTCCAGGAGACTCAGCTACACCAGCGCTTGTCCCCTGTCTCCTGCAGGAGAACTATGTCGTGAGGGTTTTGAACTTATGTGGAGGCCCAGCTGGAGTGTCATCAGTCTGTTCGGGACACTGCCAGGCCAGAGGATGTCCGAGAAGGAAGGACACCCAGGAACTTCTGCAAATGGGTAGATCAGCGCACACCAACATGAGGCTCTTGTTCAGGGTCACACAGTGAGCTAGTCACACAACCAGGCAGTGGGTGTCGGAACTTCCTGGGACCCATTCCTGCCCATTCCTCTGGCCACCTTATGTCCTAGTATGGAACCAACCCTTCCCTTTGGATCTCAGCCTCTGGTCTTGAGCTTCCCTGTCCACTCCTCCTCCCCGCACCAAGCTGTCTCCCTCCCACTCCTTCCCGGTCCCCTTTATCCTGCTCCCCGGCAGCCTGGCAGTCACTTGCCCACTCTGCCCTTTGCTCACCTTCTCTGGTCTCGGACCTTGGTGCTGGCTTTTGCTTTCTGCCCATCTGTCTGAAGGGATCCTGGGGCCCTGCTGGATCAGTGTAGGGACACATATACCTGGCTTGCGGGGTCTCACTCTGCAGCATCAGCTTCCAGAAGCCAAGCGTTTATGCCAGTCCCACCCAAGGAGACGCCATGCTGTCACGGCTGTCACGATAAACAATTGCCGTTCTCCTACTGCGCTCCAGGCCCTGCGCTGTGTGCCGCATTCACGGGTCTTGGTCCTCACAAAACTGCTTGAGGGAATTATCACCTCTATCACACAGACAGGAAATGAGGCTCAGGAGGGTGAGGCCACGTGATCAGTAAGAACCCCAGAGCCGTGTGACTGAAACCACTCCAAGCCCACCTTCTCTTCTCCTGTAACTCCCGTTTCTCCACACAGACGCAAGGACAAGGCCATCACTGCGACCGGCCACACCAGAAAGCCATCTCAGAAAGACACTCAGGCCATAAGAATCAAGGGATTATTGAGAGATTTTAAAATGCTCATACGCTGTGTCCAGAATTTCCTTGACTACAAATCTACCCCAAGGTAATAAGAATCATAGGAAACAATTCTGTACAAAGATACTTGTAACAATATTATTTACCAAAGAAAAATCCTGAAAACTACCTGAATGTCCAAGACTACTTCTCACGCCTGTAATCCCAGCACTTTGAGAGGCTGAGGCAGGCAGATCATCTGAGCCCAGGAGTTTGAGACCAGCCTGCCCAATATAGCAAGACCTTGTCTCAAAAAAAAAAAAAAATCAGAAAAATGAGCTGGATGTGTTGCTGTATACCTGTGGTCCCAGCTACTCGGGAGGTTGAGGTGGGAGGATCACTTGAGCCCAGGAGGTCAAGGTTTCAGTGAACCATGATCACACCACTACACTCCAGCCTGGGTGATAGAACAAGACATCCCTCTAAAAAAAAATCGAAAACCAAAAAACTATGGCATCGCTTTACTGAAAATACATCACAACCATTGAAAATGTTTATCAAGAGTTTTATGATGTTATAGGGCAAACGTTTATTGCCAAACAAAAATAGCGGGTTAGGCTGGGTGTGGTGACTCACACCTGTAACCCAGCAATTTAGGGGGCTGAGGCAGGCTTATTGCTTGAGCCCAGGAGTTCAAGACTAGCCTAGGCAACATGGAAGACCGAGTCCTCTACGAAAAATACAAAAATTAGCCAGGTGTGGTGGCACACCTTGGCTCCCCACTGGGCACCTGTAGACCCAGCTACTTGGGAGGTGGAGGTGGGCAGATTGCTTAAGCACAGGGTAGAGGCGGGTGGCAGGGGGGTGGAGTCTACAGAGACCCTATCTATAACAACAACAACAAAAAAAAAGCAGGTTAACAAGGACTCTGAATAGCCAAAGAAATCCTGAGGAAAAAGGATAAAGCTGGAGGCATCACACTTCCAGCTTTACCTGACTCAAAATTTACTATAAAGCTATTATAACCAAAACAGCATGGTACTGTCATAAAAACAGTCACATAGACCAAAGGAACAGAATAGACAACCCAGAAATAAATTCACTTATTTACAGTCAACTGATTTTTAACAAAGGTGCCAAGAATGCCCTTTGGGGAAAGGACAGTCTCTTTAATAAATGAGTGTGGGGAAAACTGGGTATCTATATGGAGAAAAATGAAACTAGATTCTTATCTCTCATCATTTAAAACATTAAATCAAAATTGATGAAAAACTCAAATATAAGACCCCAAACTAGAAAACTACTAGAAGAGACCTGGAAGCAGCTTCTCTGCTCCTTCTTGAATCTCCGCCTGGTTCAGCCTGCCTGCCTCCACTCCAGCCTCCACCGTGTCCATCAGGATGACCCAGAAGTCCTACAAGGTGCCCATCTCTGGCCCGCAGGCTGTCAGCAGCCGCTCCTACAAGAGTGGGCCCAGTGCCCTCATCAGCTCCTCCAGCTTCTCCCGAATGGGAAGAAGCTTCCGGGGTGGCCTAGGTGGAGGCTATGGCGGGGCCAGCGGCATGGGCATGGGCAGCATCACTGCCATCACGGTCAACCAGAGCCTGCCGAGGCCCCTTAACCTGGAGGTGGACCCCAGCATCCAGGCTGTGCGCACCCAGGAGAAGGAGCAGATCAAGACCCTCAACAACAAGTTTGCCTCCTTCATCGACAAGGTGCTGTTCCTGGAGCAGCGGAACAAGGCGCTGGAGACCAAGTGGAGCCTCCTGCCGCAGCAGAAGACGGCTCAGAGCAACGCGGACAACACGCTAGAGAGCTACATCAGCAACCTTCGCGGCAGCTGGAGACTCTGGGCCAGGGAAGCTGAGGCTGGAGGCCGGGCTTGGCAACAGGCAGGCGCCAGTGGGGAGCTTAGGAACAAGTAGGAGGATGAGGTCAATAAGCGAACGGAGATGGAGAATGGGCAAATAAGCTGAAGAGACATCTCTCAAAGACCTACAAACGGCCAACAGATATATGAAAAAATGGGTGACATCACTTATCATCAGGAAAATGGAAATCAAAACTATGATGAGATATCATCCCATCCCAGTTAGAATGACTACCATAAAAATGATAAAAAATGACAAATGCTGAGGATGTGGAGAAAGGAGAAGTCATATGCCATTCAGGGAAATGTGAATTAGTACAGCCATTATGAAAACCAGTGTAAAGTTTCCTCACGAATCTAAAACAGAACTACCAGATGATCTCACAGTCTCACTACTGGGTATACAACCAAAGGAAAGGAGATCAGTATATTGAAGAGATTTCTGCACTCCCATGTTTATTACAGCACTATTCACAACAGCAAAGATACGAACTCAATCTAAGTGTCTATTAATGGAGGACTGGATAAAGAAAATCTGGTATACATACACAATGGACTGCTATTCAGCCAGAAAAAAGAATGAAATTTTACATTCGCAGCAATACAGTTGAGCATGGAGGTTATATTAAGTGAAATACGCCAACAACAGGAAGAAAAATACCACACGTTCTCACTCATACCTGGGAGCTAGAAGAGTTGAGTGCATAGAAGTAGACAGTAGAATAGCGGTCACTAAAGCCTGGGAAGGGTGGGGGATAGAGAGAGGTTAACGGATACAAAATTACAACTAGAACAGGAGGAATAAGCTGTCACGTTCTATAACACCCTAGGATGACTATAATCAACAATTTACCATATATTTAAAAAATGCTAGAAGAGTGGGTTTAAATGTTCTCAACACAAATAAATGATAAATGGGCTGGATGCCGGTTCACGTCGGTAATCCCAGCACTTTGGGAAGCTGAGGTGGGCGGATCACAAGGTCAGGAGTTCCAGACCAGCGGACCAACGTGGTGAAGCCCCGTCTCTACTAAAAAAATACAAAAATTTGCCCGGTGTGGGGGCAGGTGCCTGTAATCCCAGCTACTCAGGAGGCTGAGGCAGGAGAATCGCTTGAACCCAAGAGGCAGAGGTTGCAGTGAGCCGAGATCGTGCCATTGCACTCCAGTCTGGGTGACAGAGCAAGACTCTGTCTCAAAAATAAATAAATAAATAAAATAATAATAATAGCTGGATGCAGTGGCACGTGCCTGTAGTTCCAGCTACTTGGGAGGCTGAGGCAGGAGGATCGCTTGAGTCCAGGAGTTCTGGGCTGTAGTGTGCTGTGCTGATTGGCTCTCTGCACTGAGTCTGTCATCAGTAAGGTGACCTCCCAGGAGCACGGGACCACCAGGTTGCCCAAGGAGGAGTGAACCGGCCCAGATCCGAAATGGAGCAGGTCAGAACTCCCATGCTGATCAGTGGGATCACGTCTGTGAATAGCCACTGAACTCCGGCCTGGGCAACATAGTGAGACCTGGTTTCTAAAAAATTTTAAAGAAGAAGAAGAAACAGGACATTATAAAACTATACAGAAAGGTAGTTCTCAATTATTGAAAAAAAAAAGTGCTCTGCAGTTAAAAAAGAAAAGAAAAGGAAGCGTGACTCTTCAGCAGCTCCCCTTCTCAGGGTTCCTCCTGCATCATGGACACACCTCCGACAGCTATTTCACAGTTTCTCTTTGCCTTGTCTCTCTCTCTCGCCACTGGACTGTGAGCAGTTAGGGTCCTAGTTCTCTTTGATAGAGCAGCATCCGGGACAGAATCTGGGCCTGGGTAGATGCTCAGTCCACATCTGTGGAATGCATGAGCAGATGAATGGAAGGAAAGGATGGGAAGGCTGGGCCAGACCCCAAGCCACCGACTTCCTTGAAATCAGAGTCTCCCTCACCCACACTCTGCTAGGATTCTCTCCTAAAGCTTTTGGCAGCTTTGTTGCCTGAGAAGCAGGAGGGTCCTTCCCCTGAGCAGTTCCCCCATCACCCTATGCCTGGGGACGGGGGGCTGGAGGCCTGAATAGCCACTCGGGAGTAGGCTCTTCAGACATCATTTCCTCTCATCCTCACAGCAACCAAATATCAGAATTGTGATTCCTCATTAACATTTGCAGAAACTAAGTCTCGGGGGTTGATATTTGCTCAAGCTCTTATAGCAGTAAGTGGCAGCATTCAAATCTCCCCGTCTCAAAATCCATGCTCTTACCTTAGACACAAGACTGCAGAAGCAACCTTGGACGAGCCCCTTCTCCTATGTGAGCCTTGGTGTCTCCTCTGGGCAATGAGGCTGCTGGTCCTCAGAGGGCTCAGCGATCCATTTCCACTCAGTCCACAATAATAAAATGTCCCAACTCATTCCTCCCCAGCCTCCTTGAGCTACCGGAAGCAGCCTGGAACCCATCAGAATGTAGGACTGCAAGCTAGCCGAGCGAGGCCATGTTCACCTGGCAGGAGAAGAGCGCCTGTTCCTCCTCAACACTGGCAGAAAGCCCTGGGAACATAAGAGCCCCTCATCCGCAGCCCACATAAACAGGCGTGCATGCGGTTGCTGGCCATTGCCTCACATCCCCCTGCCTAACCCCCTGGGTTGTCATCTGAGGGTTGTGGAGGCGCTTCATGCTGGCTTTGCTCAGGTCTTCTGGCCAAGAGGTGCCAAGAAACACAATATCTCCCTCTGCCCCAGTACACACCCCATCCACAGGGAAAACCCTCCTAATAACAGCCCGCACCTGCACAGGCTCCCACCTTACCAGGACACGGATGGCAGCCCCATGTAATAGCTGGGGATCCTGGGGCCCAGAAAAAGACGGCAGTGTTCCAGAGACCACCCAGCAGTTAAGTGGCAGAGCTGAGGCGGAGTTCCAGCCCCCAGGCCAGTATTTAGCGCTTTCCTTCCAGACCCCATGTTTGTCCAGGTCATGTAGCACATTTATTGAGCCCTGCCACAGTCAGGGAACCATGAGGCCATGGAATGGGCAGGATGCAGCCTCTGCCCTTGAAGCGTTACTGTTCAGAGGAGCAGAAGGATAAGGCCTCATGCAGGAGCTAATAAATGAAGATTAGGCTGGGCACAGTGGCTCACGCCTATAACCCCAGCACTTTGGGAGGTCGAGGCGGGCTGACTGCCTTAGGTCAGGAGTTCAAGACCAACCTGGCCAACATGGTAACCCCGTCTACACTAAAAATACAAAAATTAGCCAGGTGTGGTGGTGGGCACCTGTAATCCCAGCTACTCAGGAGGCTGAGGCAGGAGGATCACTTGAACCCAGGAGGCATTGGTTGCAGTGAGCCGAGATCGTGCCATTGCACTCCAGCCTGGGTAACAAGAGCGAAACTCCGTCTCAAAAATAAATAAATAAATAAATAAATAAAGATGAATAAGTTGACAGAACAAGTGGATGACATGTCAGAGCAGGGGGCGGTCCGAGTGCTGCCCGGGAATGACGGGCACGTAGTGGGAGCCTGCAGAGCCTGCTGAGCTGTTTCATTATCCAGAGGGAGGCAGGAGGGCGGGGGCTTTGAGGGACAGAAAGAGATGTGGCAGAGGGATGAATGCCCACAGTTTGACATACATGCAGGGTGCACTTCTGAAAGGAGAAATCAAGCTGTAAAAATTCAGTAAGCCCACATTTTTGAACCACTTTAAATGCCAGGCCACATAGTTTCAGAGATCTTCCACAGATGAAGGCTGCTGTTATCAAATATGGTTTCGAAGCATTAATTTGGCAGCAAAACAGTAAATAGAGAAATAACAGCAGTCCCTGGTGATACGTGGACAGGGTGAGCTGGAGGCAGGGAGGCAGATGAGGATGCTGCAGAGGGACTGGGCCAGGGCCAGCCGGGGACAATGGGAAGGGAAGAGCTGTTGGGTGACAAGGGCTGGCTTCTGACATCGCCTTCCTCTGATCCAATAGCTCGGCCTCCCTGATGGCCAGCCTCAGCCTCACCCCATCAGGGGGTCAGTCCTGACCGGAGAGAAGAATAAGCAGGCAGCCAGCAGCCAGTGTCACAAGCCTTGCTGGGGTCGGCTTCCTCTCTGGATGAAGCACACTAACACGGTGAAGTGTGTGGCAAGCCCCTGGCATACAGGTCCACTCAGCCTCTAGTCCCAGGCTTACATCTTTCAGACCCGTTAGTGCCACTTCTTCTGGATGTGGGACTCTTCCTCCAGCCGGCCAGAGCTGGAGTTAGGATCCTGAACCCCAAGCCAAGTTACACATGGCCCCGATGCCAGGAGCCACCCAGCTCTCCATGTGGGCCTGTGTCTGCCCCCTCGTGCTTACTGCAAATAACAACGCTGCGTTTGCTTACTTGCTGGTTGTCTCTGATACTCACCAATGTCAGCTCTTTGACACTAAGACCCACACATCACTTGTTCACAATTGTATCCTGCAACTAGCATGATACCTGATGCATACAGATCTCAAAAATGGTTGTGGGATGAATGAGTGGTTGTTACCCTCATAGTGGGTGCCCTTACCCAGCCAGGGGGCCATACTTATTTCCTAAGGGTCTGCCACCCCCTCCACCTTCACTCTAGGTTGCCCCAGAGGCATTCACACCCCCATGGGCTCCTACTCACCTCCCCACTCTCCTACCCTAATCTCACTGGACTTGTCCCAGGCTGTCCTTAACCATCAGAGTCATGCCATGGGTTAAGGGCCTAGGGGACAAATAAAAGTCCTTCCCCCCCCCATCCTCCCACTACTTACTGTGTGGTGGTGTCTATTATACAGAGAAGTCATGGCTCTGTCTTTCTGAGATAGGGCCATCCTGGCGGCCATCAAGGAAGGCCCCTGCTCCCCTGCTAGGCGGAGATAGGAAATGGAAGTTCTGGGCCAGGCAAGGTTGGGGAGAGCTCAGTCCCTCTTGTCTGCATTTGGAAAATCTGGATGAATGGGAGGAACTCCTGGAGTCAGGGGAGAAAGATGGCACTGGGGTCAAGGCAGGATGCACCCAAGCTGTGCCCCCAAAGGAGTTTTCCAGGTTTGGGTGCTGCCTGGAACAATTTCCATTGTTCTTCCTCATGCCTTTATCTGAACGGTCTTTACCAGCCCCACCCCTCGCTGAGTTGTCACCTGGCAGCTGCCCTTGCTTCAGGCTGCGATGCTAGGGGAACAGCGCCCCCTAGAGGCCAAGAAGGTGGGGCAGCAGAAGTCAGCACGAGCCCCCTAGACCCCAGGTCAGGGCTTGAAAAGCCTGGTGTCAGCCAGCTTGGGTGTTTCTGAATTTTATTTAGCCCAAGAAGCCTGAGCTTCCTATGGCCGCTTCAGTCTAACAGTTAGTGACACTGCACCCACCCCGGGTCCAGGGGCAGGTGCAGAGGTCAAGGAGGCGCCACCTCATCCCAGGGTGTCCCTGCTCAAGTCTTCTGCCTGCCCCGCCCTGCCCTGCCCTGCCCCAGGCCTCCTCAGCCTTGGGACAAGAGGTGGCTGCTCCCTACCGCAAGCTGTGCAGAAGGGGCAAGCTCGGGGTGCAGGACTCTCCAGCAAGTCCTTCTCAGTTGCTGGGGCGCTTGACTGAACCTCGGGGATACCTTCTCCCAGAGCAGAGGGGTGGGGACTCGCGGATCTCAGCTGTAACCTCCCTACCCCAAATCCTGTTGTTTTGAGAATTAATTCTGGCGCTACAGGGAGGATGGGAGGCATTACTGCTCTTCAGACCTCCAGAAGGTCTCTTTCAGGCACAGGAAAGGGGTTTTGGCACCTGCCGTGCGAGCGGTTTTCCAGACTGAAACTTCCGTATCATCAGTCTTAGGACTCAGAAATTCTGTTCCCGTGCCTGTGATGAGGAGGGGCCACCTGCCCGGCTGATGCGCCAGAGGTACACGGATTACGGAAATAATGAATACATCTTAAAACCAAAGTGTTTAGTGAGAAAAGTAGGGAGCAAGGTGAGATTTTTATAACATAATGCCATTCCTGGATGTTAAAAATAGACACGTGCTAATTTGTAGCATTGTGTTATTGCCTCTGGTGTTAATAAAACGAACACATGAGTCTCTGGCACCTGTATGGAAAAAGACTTAAAATACTTATTTTTAGGATATGAGGTGAATATGTTTTTATCTAAAATCTGGACATTAACTTCACAGGCAAATATGATTACATAACATCTCTCTTACGTTAGGGACTTATTAACTGGAACTTTTGCATAGTCACATAGTTGGAAGGTATTTCGGTGGTATTTTCAACAATTCAGCACACTTTTAAAAATGTGCTTGAAAATTCTATAAATTGACTTAGGAATACTATACTTAACCGGGACTGTAAATATGCATGCTATATTTATATATATATATATCTATCCACAATATATTTTGCTTCCTAAATTATTTTTCATCTTCACATTGCCTTGGACCTGAGTTTGAAATAACAACAAGCTTATTCTAAGCAGAGAGGAAACTGGTGAAGGAGGATTATTTTGAAGAGAGTATTGAGAAGTACTTATGTTTCTTCTCCCTTTAATCTCTTGAAAATAATTATAGCCACGACATCACCTAAAAACAATTAACAATAATTTTAATATCATCAAATATCCAGCCAGTGTTCAAATTTCTAATTGGCTTTTAAACATCACCAAAAATTTTTTTCATTTTGTTTAGATTGTTTGAATCTTGATCTAAATAAGTTTCACAGGTTGTGATTCTTTTAACGATCAGTTTCCTTTACATTTCTGTTTGTTTTTCTTTACAGTCTATTTGTTTAAGAAACTAGATAATTAGGCCTGATGAGGTGGCTCACACTGTAATCCCAGCACTTTGGCAGGCCGAGGAGAGTGGATCACTTGAGCCCGGGAGTTCGAGACCAGCCTGGGCCACATAGCAAAACCCTGTCTCTGCCAAAAAACAAAGCCAAAAATTAGCCAGGCATGGTGATGTGCACCTGTAGTCCCAGCTCCTCAGGGAGGCTGAGGCGGGAGGATCACTTGAGTCTGGGAGGTCAAGGCTGCAGTGAGCTGTGATCGTGCCACTGCACTCCAGCATGGGTGACAGAAAAGACCCTGTCAAAAAAAAAAAAAAAAAGAGAGAGAGAAAAGAAAGAAAGAAGAAACGAGATCATTTATCCTGTAGCGCTTCCCACAGTATAGATGGACTGATTGCATACCCATTGTGTCCTTTAATATTTTCTTCTGTCTCCTGTATGTCACGTAAATTGCCATTTGAATCTAGATTTAGGTCCAATTTTTTGGCAAGAATACTTCATAAGAGGCCTATGGTGTCTGGTTGTCTCAATTTGCGATATTAGCAGATATTGCTGATCACTATCCATTAATTAGGGGTTGCCACATGGTGATATTCAGATTCTACCATTTCTTCTTTGCATTACTTTTATAAAGAGAAACCTCTCCTTATCTACTGTTTGGTTACCCAGTAATAGTTTGTACAGTACAGGCAGGATAAATGCTCAATTATTTCTCTTTATCAGTTTATGAACCATTGAATACTCCAGTTATGTTAAGTTCTGTGTTTTGTTTTTTCTTTCTTTTTTTTTTTTTTTTTTTCAGATAGAGTCTTGCTCTGTCACCAGGTGCCAGGCTGGAGTGGTGTAACCTGGAGGTGTAATCTGCCAGGCTGGAGTGGTGTAATTACAGTGGTGTAATCTCAGCTCACTGCAATCTCTGCTTCCTGGGTTCAAGCAATTCTCCTGCCTCAGCCTCCCTAGTAGGTGGGACTACAGGCATGCGCCACCACGCCCAGCTAATTTTTGTATTTTTTTAGTAGAGACGGGGTTTCACCATGTTGGCCAGGATGGTCTCGATCTCTTGACCTCGTGATCCACCCGCCTCGGCCTCCCAAAGTGCTGGGATTACAGGCGTGAGCCACCGTACCCGGCCATGAACCATGTTTTAGTATCATTATGAACTCATGGAGGTAAACATATTTGATGTGCTTCAATCCATTGCAATTTTTACCTTTATTGATGCAAAAATGGTCCCATCTTTGGCCAGAGGGGGCCTCTTCAGGCTGACTCCTGAGTCCTTTGGACACCATCCTGGGTGTCTTAGAGAACTTTCCTGCCATCTGATACAGCCAATGTCCCAGGCCCCTGTTGTCCATTTTCTGTCTCAGACCTGGAATCAATCACTTTTTCAGGGAACACTAGTTCTTTCACTGTGTATATTTCAAGAAAATCTAGGCATTGGGGTGCTCATAGCTACTGAAATGCTGATTGTTCTTAGGTCTTTTCTAAGGTCAGAAATAGGAAATAACATTTTTTTTCTCATCATAAATATAAGGCACCTCATAAGTTCATATTGATACTTTCAATTAAATTTAGGTCGATAGGGTGTTTGCACAACTTCTTCCTTCTTCCATCTGCATCTCCTTTCTCCCATGTCCAGAATCTCATTTCTCAAAAACACCAGGAATTTCAGAATGAGGATTTCTCATAATGTCCCATTTGCTTCATTCCGCATTGCACACGCAGTCTCAGAACACCGATACCGAGTCTCCCATCAGCCAAGTGACTGCTGAAAACAATTTGAGATTTTCGTTTGTGCACCTGCAGTTCTTTTTGTCTGCAGGCTGTATCCTTTGGGGGTCGTACAGACTGTGTTTAGAACAGTTCATCTGTGCGCGGACTCCACCAACTAGATGCACAGTAGGTTTATTTGCTTCTTTTGGGGGGATTCCTTTTTGTGTAATTTTTTTTACTTTTATGAAATACTCAGTTCCAAAGTCACATGTACAAAACAAGCTATCTTCAAATAAGTCCAGCTTCCATCCCTGTCTTCCGCTCAGCTCCCTGCCTCCTCCTACAGGCAGCCACTCTTCATTGCTTTATCTTTCCGTTGCTTGCGTGTTTTAAATATAAGCAGATACATTTACACGTTTATATAGTTGCATCCCTGCCTTCCTTAGAGAAATATGAAACACACATTCCTTTTCTTAATAATATATTCTGTATGAAAACACTCTTCACTCCTTTCTCCAGCTGCCTAGTACTTCTTTGCACACTGTACCATAGTTTATTCAACCAGCCTATTGATAGACATTTGGGCCCTTTCTCATTACAAATAGTCCTGCAACTCATTGCCTCTTTTTTGTTTTATGTTTTGTTATGTTTTGGGACACAGTCTTGCTCTGTCTCCCGGGCCGGAGTGCAGTGGCATGATCTCAGCTCACTGCAACCTCCGCCTCCCAGGTTCAAGCAATTCTCCTGCTTCAGCCTCCCAAGTAGCTGGGACTACAGGCACGCACCACCATACCCAGCTAATTTTTGTATTTTTTTAGTAGAGACGGGGTTTCACCATGTTGGCCAGGCAGGTCTCCAATTCCTGGCCTCAAGTGATCTGCCTGCCTGAGCCTCCCAAGGCACTGGGATTACAGGTGTGAGCCGCACAGGTGACTTGCCTGCCTTTTGTATTTTGATCCAAGTTCATTTAGATGCAAATCCTCTACATCATTATCATTTCACAGAGTTTTTCCGTATTACCAATGTGGCCAAGTCTCTCCCCTGCTTAAAACCCAGCAATGGGTTCTGATCACTCATAGGATAAAGTCCAAACTCAGCTCAACAGACAGTACCCATCAGATCCCGCCTGGCCCCTTGTATTGGTCTACCTTCTGGTCAGAGGCATGAGAACCAGAGCGACTCCATCTTGAGTGCGGGCTAGGAAAATGAGGGTGGGACTTGCTGGGCTGCGTTCTCAGAAGGTCAGGCATTTCTAGCCTCTAGATGTTTATAGTTAAGGGAACAAATTAATACTGTTTACTAAACAGACCCAGACTTGGGAGTCTCCAGATATCCCGATATCTGGAGAAAAATTTTGCTTTAAAGATAATAATATAGATTCTTGCAAAATATAATAATTAAGAAAATTAATTCTTTATCACAAACCTTTGCAGCAGAGCACATCTCTCCATGTATACAAGCGCTGTGCGTAGGGCGGACGCGTTCCTCTCTTACTGTTGGGAACGTCCTACTCCGTCTATGGAGTAGCTGTTCTCTCACCACTTCACTTTCTTTTCTTTTCTTTTTTTTTTGAATATGGAACGCTTCACGAATTTGCGTGTCATCCTTGCGCAGGGGCCATGCTAATCTTCTCTGTATCGTTCCAATTTTAGTATATGTGGTGCCGGAGCGAGCACCACCACTTCACTTTCTTAACAAACTTGCTTTTACTTTGCACTGCAAATTCGCCCCGAATTATTTCTTGTGCGAAATCCAAGAAACCTCTCTTGGGGTCTGGATGGGGACCCTTTCCTGTAACGTGCTGGCCCTCTCCACCCAGTACCTCTCACGCCCGTCTCCACTCAGGAGGAAGCCCACGCTGCCCTGACTCTGAGCTGGGCTGCCCACACATGCTCTACTTTTGTTTTTTGTTTGTTTGTTTGTTTGTTTGTTTCTTGAGACAGAGTTTCGCTCTTTTGCCAGACTGGAATGCAGTGATGTGACCTCAGTTCACTGAAACCTCGCCTCCTGGATTCAAGCAATTCTCCTGCCTCAGCCTCCCAAGTAGCTGGGATTACAGGCATGCGCCACCCTGCCCGGCTAATTTTTTTGTATTTTTAGTAGAGACAGGGTTTCACCAAGTTAGCCAGGATGGTCTCCATCTCCTGACCCCGTGATCCACACACATCGGCCTCCCAAAGTGCTGGGATTACAGGCGTGAGCCACCGCGCCCAGTCTCTCTGCTTAGAAGGCTTGATGTTCTCTTCTTCACCTGGCTAACTGTATAGTAGCCTGTGTAAACTTATCAGTGTCAATTCCAGGCTGTGATTTTCTTTCTTTCTTTCTTTTTCTTTCTTCCTTTCTTTCTTTCTCTCTCTTTTTTTTTTTTTTAGAAGATGAGGCCTTTAGAACCTGGGCTGTGATTTTCTTGTGTCCATCTCCTCCTCGTTGATGGCACCTCCAGAGCTGGGGCTGACTTAATATGCCCAGTGTCTGGACACAGTGACTCATGCCTATAATCACAGTGCTTTGGAAGGCCCAGGCAGGAGAACCACTTGAGCTCAAGAGTTTGAGATTAGCCTGGGTGACACAGCAAAACCCCATCTCCACAAAAAAATTAAAAAATTAGCCAGGTGTGGTAGCTGCTCCTATAGTTCCAGTTACTTGGGAGGCTGAGGTGGAAAGATCTCTTGAGCTCAGGAGTTCAGGGTTGCAGTGAACTAAGATGGCATCACTGCACTCCAGCCTGGGCAACAAAGCAAGACCCTGTTTTCTGTATTTTACATATATATACATATATGTATATCTATATGTAAACATATTTTATATATATACACGTATATAATATATATTTACATATGTATATTACACACACACACACACACACACACACACCCAGTGACCAGCAAAAGCTCACTGGCTCTGTGGGCTCAGTCAATGTTTGTGGAATGAATGAACACTTGTCTTGCCTTTCCTTTCAAATAAACAAAAACGGCTCCAGGTCACAGCCGCACCTCTTGCCA
This sequence comes from Aotus nancymaae, assembly GCF_030222135.1. Taxonomy (NCBI): domain Eukaryota; kingdom Metazoa; phylum Chordata; class Mammalia; order Primates; family Aotidae; genus Aotus; species Aotus nancymaae. The sequence continues at coordinate 75,110,301 of NW_026988414.1, forward strand.
AGCAGAGAGGCAGCTGCGCTGTAATGAAATCTCCTTGGTGCTATTCTTTTTGTTATCCTTCTGAAGGGAAAACATTTTACTCTTATTAGATGTTTCTGAGAAAGACTGGAGCTATCATCATTGTGGGAGGGAAAAAGACTTTCTAATCCAGAAACCCAAGGAGTCCAAGAATTTTATGACAAAGTTCTGGTTCTGTTGGAAAAAACAGACTCAGAACCAGCAAGTATTGGGCAGACAAAGGAGGGCCCTGGCTGGCGGCCCTCCTCTCTGTGGCACATCCATGGGCCTTCTCACATTTGGCCCCTTTAGAGTCCGGGAAGTCCCCCAAGTTTCACCTCTGAGACCCCACCAGGGCAGGCTCTGACAGTCTCCTAGGCTACCTTCAAGACAGGTTTCCCCCAGCATGGCAAAACCAATTCTACCCACGCCCTTCCCATTGACCCAGGCTCTGGGCTGCCTGCCTTTCCCCCCGTCTGCACCAAAAGTGGTGAAAGGCTCGGTGAAACCCAAATTGCAGCCTCTGCCATCTCCTGCTCCCACTGCGATCTTTGACCCCAGCATGGAAAGCCCTCACTGTGCGCCATCCCCGGAGAGGGACACGCGGGGCGTGTGGCTGCAGCGGCACAAAGCCCTCACTGTGCGCCATCCCCGGAGAGGGACACGCGGGGCGTGTGGCTGCAGCGGCACAAAGCCCTCACTGTGCGCCATCCCCGGAGAGGGACACGCGGGGCGTGTGGCTGCAGCGGCACAAAGCCCTCCTCACTGTGTGCCATCCCAGGAGAGGGACATGCGGGCGTGTGGCTGCAGCGGCACTCACTCACGTTTCTCCCCTTCCCCGTAAACATCACCACCTTGGTGACACCACATCCAAGGAAGTGTGTGGGCAGCTCAGGGAAAGCCTGGGAGGGGAGCAGAAGTTCCAGGTGGGAAAGGTGTCGAAGAACCATAGACTCAAAGGAGCTCCTGTAGGAAAGGACTTGATACTCACCCAGGATACTCCAAAGGGGTGTCCACAGGGGAGGGCCCCAGATCCCTATCCCAGGGCTAACCAAAGAGGCCCTGCTTTGACTGTTTTATAAATTGTGGTACCACGGTGTATTATCTCATCTGAAGAAAGAGTTCTGCTTTAAAACATGTTTTTAAGGTCTATAAAATATTGACCCTGGTACAGTTTCCTGCCTGATACAAGAATTGCCTTTCCTACGGCATCTCCATCACGTGACCATCCAGACTTACATACTTCCAGTACCAGGAGCTCCTTTTTACCCCTGAGATGCCATCCTATTGTTGGGTAGCCCTGTTCAGCAAAAGGAGCCCCTGACTGTTTTCCATGGTTCACTGCAAGCCTCCTGCTCCTGGTCCTCTTCCACATAACAGGGACGGAGCCCACATCTTTCCCTCTCCCCACCTCATCCCTTCTCCATATTAAATGTCCTCAGGTCTTTGGTCTGCTCCTTTGATATTTAACAGACCATTACCTGCCCTAAAGGGACTCTCTTGTCAGAAGTAAAAATGTTTTATGGCCATCACCTCAATTTGCTCTGCCACTGTCTCCAAATAGCAGATGCTTTTCTCTTTAGAGTAAATGTTGTTTTTGTCCCTTTTAAAGGTGTGAAGATTGAAGGCTGGCCCCTGAAGGTTTCAGGTTTTCTCCCTATGCTTTTGCAGCGCTCTCCCCTCCACCCTCCCCTGTGGTCACAGTTGTTGCTGACACAACCTTAGAATGAGGCTACTTCAGGTGCACAGAATCAAAGCCAAGAATAAGGACTCAACTACAAGAAAAGCCATTTGATGAACCACCCAATAGAAACATGTTGAAATTGATGGTTCTGACCATGCGTGAGAGTCCCCCAGAGGACTTGTTAAAACACAGATTTCTGGGCTCGACCGAGAGTTTCTGATTCCAGAGGTCTGGGTGGGGCCTGGGTATTTGCATTCCTACTCATTCCCAGGTGATGCTACTGGTCATGGAACTGCAGTTTGAGAGCCACTGGACTGCATGGCTGTATTAGCCCATTTTCATACTGCTATGAAGAAATACCAGAGACTGGGTAATTTATAAAGAAAAAGAGGTTTAGTGGATTGACAGTTCCACTTGGCTGGGGAGGCCTCACAATCATGGTGGAAGGCGAAGGAGGAACAAAGGCACGCCTTACATGGCATCAGGCAAGAGAGCCTGTGCAGGGGAACCACCTTTTATAATACCATCTCGTGAGACTTATTCGCTATCACTAGGACAGCAGGGGAAAAACCCACCCCCATGATTCAATTACCTCCCACTAAGTTCCTTCCTCTGCAAGTGGGGATTATGGGAGCTACAATTCAAGATGAGATTTGGGCAGAAACGCAGCCAAACCTTATCAACGGCCATGGAGATATACCCCCCAAAAAAAGCAAGATTGCAAGGCACAGAAGCGTTTCTAAGTGCCCAGTAGGAAAGCGTGTGCCTGGGTCTGCCACTCCACAGCTGCCTGGGCTTACCTGGGCTTCTTCCTGAGGTGGTTCCTCCCCGACCAGCAGCACCTCCCCACAAATCGAGTCTCACAGAGCTGCACACAGAGCAGCTGACACATCTAACCTTGCCCTGCTGAGCATTCTATCTCAGAGAGCAAAGGAAACTTTTCCTTTGGACCCAATTTTGGCCACTAAGAAAGAATTGACAAGAAAACAGCCATTCTCGTCTTGGGGATGGCAATAGCTAAGCGTAGCCATGCCCTCGTCATGCGTTTTAAACAGCCGGGTGTATTAAATGCCTGCAGACATTTCCTAGAGACCTTAAAAAGGCAAATTTCGGCCTGGCGCGGTGGCTCAAGCCTGTAATCCCAGCACTTTGGGAGGCCGAGGCGGGTGGATCACGAGGTCAAGAGATCGAGACCATCCTGGTCAATATGGTGAAACCCCGTCTCTACTAATACAAAAAATTAGCTGGGCACGGTGGCGCGTGCCTGTAATCCCAGCTACTCAGGAGGCTGAGGCAGGAGAATTGCCTGAACCCAGGAGGCGGAGGTTGCGGTGAGCCGAGATCGCGCCATTGCACTCCAGCCTGGGTAACAAGAGCGAAACTCCGTCTCAAAAAAAAAAAAAAAAAAAAGGCAAATTTCAAAATTCTGAGAACACAGGTTTTCAGGATATGTGACATCCAATGGATGAGAACTACTTTAAAGTAACAATGACAACCACAGCTCTGGAGAAAGAGAAGCCAGATCTCGGCTGACACCGCCCGCAAAAAGATGTTAGAATTTGGAGGTTTCTGTTGGATTAAAAATATTTAACAACACCTGAGCATCAAAGACTGACAACAAACTGTGAAATTTCCCACACCAAGAGGGAAGGCAATTATGTTCAAGGGGCAGAGCTGTCAATTGGTGGCGAATATGTGCAGACCAGAAGCCTTCAAGCCTTCATCTTCGGCATCTTAACTCCAGCTGCCGAGTTCAACTCACCTTGCAGCCTTATCAAAGCTTTGCCTCCCTACCCCACCCAGCTTCTTTTTTTTTTTTTTTTGCTTAGAAAGTCACTTTACCGAGATCCTGAAATCCCAACGTTTTCAAACCATCATCACCTCTTACGAGAACTTAGATGGGCTTTAATCAAAATGTGTGTTTCCTGCTGTAACCTTTAAGAAAAGCTGTGCTAGTACCTGCTGAGGTTTGATGAGGACTGTTTTATGACAGTGGGTTCCAGAACTTTCCTTTGCGTCGTGTTTTGGCTCTGCTTGCCTCATCCTTCTGTTATTACCTAGCAAGGAAAGAATTTCCTTCTTTTTTTTTTTCTGGTCTAAACATTCTCCCAGGAGAAAAACTGTCAGCTTCTCTATTGACTAATAAGCCCAAAGAGCCTGTTAATAAAAATTACAGTTCATTTAGAAATTCATGGTAGGTATAAACCAATATCATTCATATTCATCATATTTTTGCCACCTGATAGAGCATAAAAAGCGGATCAGCTTCCTAAGCTTGCACCAAAGGAGCGAATACAGGGTTTGCTTTTTAATGGAGCATATCAGGCTGGTCCTGTTGATGGTTCTGCCACCAAAATGTCTCCACTCTCTGCTCCCAGGACAGTTGCCCTACCCAAAGGCCCGTTATTCCCTTCCCAGAGGAGTCTACACCCTCCTGACTGACCTCCCCACCTACTAACAATCCGTTCTCCACACACTTTCCTCAAAATGCAGGTCTGGGCACCAGTTCCTCTCTCATAGCCCACAGGATTAAGTCCAAACTCCTTCTCAGGGGCGCCACAGAGCCTCCATCCCGGCCTTAAATGCCTTCCCAGCTTTGCTTTGCCCAGGCTCCCAGCTCAGCACACCTGACCTGCTTTTCCAGCCCCAGGCAGGCAGGCCTCATTCAGTCATTGGTTCCTTCCCTCAGCACACATCAAGCCCCCATTCTGTCCCTGGGCAACAGCTTTAAGAACAACAATAATAGAGGCAGGAGCAGTGGAGCTGGTCTCCAGTCCCAGCTACTCTGGAGGCTGAGGTGGGTGGATCACTACTGGTGGCCAGAAGTTCGAGTTCAGCCTGGGTAACATAGTGGAAACCCTCCTCCCCGCCTCTAAACACTTTTTTAAAAATTAGGTTGGTGAACTAATTTACACTCCCACCAACAGTATAAAAGTGTTCCTACTTCTCCACATCAAAGACAGTGTGGCAATTCCTCAAGGATCTAGAAATAGAAGTACCATTTGACCCAGCAATCCCATTACTGGGTATATACCCAAAGGATTATAAATCATTCTATTATAAAGACACATGCACACGTATGTTTATTGTGGCACTGTTTACAATAGCAAAGACTTGGAACCAACCCAAATGCCCATCAATGATAGACTGAATAAAGAAAATGTGGCACATCTACACCATGGAATACTATGCAGCCATAAAAAAGGATAAGTTTATGTCCTTTGCAGGGACATGGATGAATCTGGAAATCATCATTCTCAGCAAACTGACGTAAGAACAGAAAACCAAACACCACATGTTCTCACTCATAGGTGGGTGTTGAACAATGAGAACAGATGGGCACAGGGAGGGGAAGATCATACCCCGGGGCCTGTCAGTGGGTGGGGGGCTAGGGAAGGGATAGCAGGGGGAATTGGGGCGGGATAACATTAGGAGAAATACCTAACGTAGATGACTGGGTGATGGATGCAGCAAACAACTATGGCACGTTTGTTACAAACCTGCACGTTCAGCACATGTACCCCAGAACTGAAGTATATAATAAAAAATAAATAAATAAAATAAATTATGTTGATGCAAAAGAATCATGATCTCTGCCATTACTTTTAAATGGCAGAATCTGCCATTACTTTTGCACCAACCTAATAATTTAAAAAACAGTCATAACAGCTAACATTTACTGAGGACTTTGTGTGCCAGTCACTGTTCTTCAGGTGAGAACTCATTTAATCCACACAATGACCCTATTAGGTAAATTCAGGAATTTATCGACCCCACTCAGCAGTAATTAAAATAGAGACCCAGAGAAACTAAGGAGCTTGCCCAAGGTCAGACTTCACAGTTTACGGGAGAGGCAGAAGATCCATAAGTGTGGTGGTGAAAGCGTGAAATTGTAGTGGGAGACCGGGGGGCTTCCACCATTCATTCAGTCCTCCATCCACTCATTCACTAAGTGCTTTTTGGATCAGCTGTTATGTTCCAGGAACTGTTCTAGGTGCTTAGAAATGTGAAAGAAGAAAACCAAGAACCCTGCCCCCAGGATCTTTTTACGTTCTAGTGGAAGGAAACAGACATTATAAATTATGTAGCGTGTTTGAAGGTGGCAAGTGCTATGAGGAAAAAATAAGGGCAGGCGTAGGGGACGGGGAGTCAGTATGTGGGCAGCAGTTTGCAGTATTAAATAGAGTGGTAAAGAGCAGCTGCATGGAGGAGGTGACGTTCACCAAGAGCTGAGTGATGTAACGAAGTCACCCTCCAGCTATCTGGGAGGAATCTTCTTGGGAGAGGGAACAGCTCATGCATAAGTCCTGAGGCAGGAGCCTGGTGTGTTTGAGTCTCTACAACGGTGTCCGGTGTGAAGGGAGAGGAGTAAATGAGGGGAAAACAGTAGAGAGATGATCCTGTAGGGCCTCGTAGTTACTGTAAGGACTTCAGCTCTTACCCTGAGTGAAATGGGGAAGGACGGCAGGTGTTCTATGCTCTGGTGCCCTGTAGAGAGTGAATAATGGAGAAGGGGGTGGAGAGCAGGAAGGAGGCAATCATGTTAAGGCAGCCAAGAGATGACCCAGGCAGTGGCAGTGGGGATGGCGAGAAGTGGCTGGATCAGAAATGAAGCGAAAAAGGGGAGTCTACTGGGCACGGTGGCTCACGCCCAGCACTTTGGGAGGCCGAGGCAGGTGGATCACAAGGCCAGGAGTTCAAGACCAGCCTGGCCAAGATGGTGAAACCCCATCTCTACTAATATACAAAAAATTAGCCAGGCGTGGTGGCAGTTGCCTGTAATCCCAGCTACTTGGGAGGCTGAGGGAGGGAACTGCTTGAACCCAGGAGGTGGAGGTTGCAGTGAGCCGAGATCGAGCCACTGCCCTCTAGTGTGGGTGACCGAGCAAGACTCTGTCTCAAAAAAAAAAAAAAAAAAAAAATAGAGGAGTCAAAGACTCCAAGGTTTCTGGTGGGGGAGAGTGAGGAAGGCTTCACTGGGACTATCTTAGGAGGTCTTAGGGACTCTATCCTGTCTCTTTAACAGGTAGTTGTATATAGATCTGTTCCTCTGATTTGATATTAGCTATTAAAGGGCAAGGCCCCCATGACAGCCATTTTTGTTTCAGGACCGCTATTTGCACCACTCCAGGGTGCTCCATTCACAGCATGGCCCGTGGGCAACGCGCTGCCGGCCATCGTGTTTCACTTGTGAACAGCGCCATACGCAACGCTGAAGGACGAAAGGCAGGCAGGCAAGCGGGCGTCTCTTTGCATTATCACAGATTCATTTGAAGTCACACACCCCAAACTGGAAATCGCTCATTTAAATTCACTAAATACTAGCATTATATTTTTAAAAAAATAACATCTACATTTTTAAATTCCTACATTTTTTTGTCTTTGAAAGTTAAATTGTTAAATTCATCATCTCCACTTTTAAATCCCTCTCATAAAAAAAGGCAGTGTTTCTTCCTGTCTGTTTAAATCATATTCCACACTGAAATTGGTTATGTAACTTAGGAATGAAAACAATGTCATGCCTTACTTTTAGTTTGTCCGCTGGGAGGTTGGGCATGGGGGAGGGTGTACAAGAAACTTACTGAGGTAGAGGTGGGAAATCAATAAAGTCACAGTCGTAAAGCAATTTAATTAATTCATTCTTAATTAACTGGGAAACACAACATTCTTTTCAATAAAGGTTTCAAATGTAAAATACACTCCAATTCCAACTGGTTGCTAGGGAAGAGCAGGCAGAGAGAAAAAGTCAGAGCTGGAAGGAAATGGAAAGATAGACTAGTTGGACCTCTTCCTTAGTCCTCTGCTAAGGAAGCAGACCCAGGGAAGGCGGGAGAGCTACCCAGCAACTTTTTTTTTTTTTTGAGACAAAGTCTTGCTTTGTCTCCAGGCACCAGGCTGGAGTGCAATGGTATGATCTCGGCTCACTGCAACCTCCGCCTTCTAGGTTCAAGCAATTCTCCTGCCTCAGCCTCCCGAGTAGCTGGGACTACAGGTGCGCGCCACCACGCCCAGCTAATTTTTGTATTTTTTTAGTAGAGACGGGTAACGTTGAACGCCCCGCTACTGAATAGTGGTGAGAACTGACATCAACCCAGCGCTTTTCCCAGACACGGTTCCGCAGCTTCCTGGGAAGGCAGACGCAGAAAACGACGACAGGCTTTCAAAGCCAGTCACTTAAAGCAACTCAGAGCAACTAGGCCGATGGTTCTAAATAGGGGGTGAATTTGCACCCCCAGGGACACTTGGGCAATGTCGGGAGACACTGTTGTCTGGCACACCTTGGCCCGGGGAGGGTGGTACTAGCATCTCATGAGTAGAAGCCAGGGATGCTAAGATCCTTCTAAGCACAAGACAGCCCTCCCCGCCCCCAGTGAAGAATCATTCTGCACAAAATCTCAACAGTGCCACCACCGAGAAACACGAGCTAGACCGAGCTTTCAATCCGAGCCGAGTATTAGAATCACCTGGGCCACCTCCGATCATCTGAATCAGCATCTCCAGGGAGGGAAGCCAGGCATCGATATGTTTGAAAAGCTCTCCAGCTGTTCTTAATGTGCCCCAAGTTTGAGAATCACGGATTAAACCTCCACAAATTGGAAAATGAACAAACAATCAAAGCAAAGAAGACGTTTAGCCCCTATTACATGTCTGGCAGAAACTGAAGGAAACAAAAAGAAGTCAGTCACACAGTCCCTGCCTCAGGGAGCTTACAGCAGGGATGAGAAACAAACCGAGATCTGTCATTCACTGCGGGTGAGTCAGGCGGCGGACCAAGAGCAAGGGTAGGAAGTGCGACGGGAAAGCGGGCAGCACACCGCAGCAGCGTGAAACCAGGAACCCAGTGGTCATTGCCAAAGCTAAGCCTATTTGGTGGAGACCGCCTCATTCGTTTGGCATCTTGTCTTACCCTCACTTCCATGATCAGAAAAAGAATCATTTTCTCAGTCTGCTAGACCCGGATTCACCACTTAAGTTTTCTTTCTCCTAAAATTATAATTGTTCGTAACTTAATAATATTAAATATAATGTATTCTATGAGTAAATTCTTGTTGCATTATTATTTTTCTTTAATATTATACAAGCTATTTTGTGTAATTGATACATTTAAAAAAATAATTGTCCCCCAACCTTGATTAAGTGAAACCCATCTTTCCCAGTGGGAGGGGGGTTCCTTAAGGATATCTTGGTCAGATTCCTTCACCTGCCTGTCATTTTTGTGACTATAGCTCTCTCATTTCACTTTTTAAGACATGGTATTTAAGACACAGTCTTTTTCATTTTTAACGGGTCTCTATTCAAAACTGGTTTCCCTTAGAGGCGCTGGTGGTTCTAGGCAGTGATTGTCAATCCTAAAGAGATTCAGTTCTCCCTTGCTATAAATATGTAGTAGCATTTGCTTTACAATCTTGAAATGAAATTCATAGGTAGTCTAACTAACTTATCTGCAAATAAAAATTTAAAAAGATCAATATGTACTGATTACCTCTCTTCCCCCATCTGTTCTGTATCGTCCTATGGCCTGGCCTGTGATTATCCCCACAGATTGCCTCGGCCCGCTTCCCTAGCTCTGTGGGTTATGGTGCAGCAGTCCAGCAGAAGGCACAGATGGGAGATGCAACAGAGGAGAAAGAGATGAGGGCATGTATTCCCTGCCCCACCAAGATACCTACAGTACAGGCCTACCTCTCTGGTCACAGCTCATGGAGACAGAGGGAGGAGGGGCTGGGCTTCACCGACATTGTACCTGTCCCAGGACCCTTCAGGCCAAGGGGCAGCAAGGCCCTTCTGCTGTTGCTTATCCCAGGGTGCCTCACTAAGCCCAGTTGGTTCCCTTAAACCCACCCTCTACTCTGCAAATATTGAGCCCTCTATTTCCTGTTGCAGCAGGTGGTGGGAGTGGGGGGCTTACTGATACACAGTGTAATGCTCTAACTAGAATAGGAAGGAGGAAAAAAAGGAAAGTAATTTTTATTAAAGAAGTATTATTTCAATATGTAAATACTTGGACATGACTTTACCAGAGACATATTGAAGTACTGCGGTCAGACGTTTGCACCGCAAATGAGCTAAGGACAAATGCAGGCAGTGGCGACGTCACTTGTGACTTAGTTTCCTAAACTCTTGAGAACGTTCTGAATAAAATGAAGCATCACGTTCCTTTGATTTACATGGTAGCTGAATTTCTGGAAATGCTATGTCCATGGAAGCTATACAAAAATAGTTTAAAATAGAGTTTGATTCTAGGCTCAGATGATCACAAGCAGGCCTTTCATCGACATCTGGGGTCCGAAACCCCTGGGCCACAGACAAGTACCGGTTCATGGCCTGTTAGGAGCCAGGCTGCACAGCAGGAGCTGAGTGGTGGGAGGGCGAGGGACTCACGCTGCATCTGTATTTACAGCGGCTCCCCATCACTCCCATTATGGCCTGAGCTTCGCCTCCTGTCAGAACAGTGAGGGCATTAGATTCTCACAGGATTCAAACCCTACTGTGAACTGCGCATGCAAAGCACCTAGGTTGCACTCTCCTTTTGAGAATTAATGCCTGATGATCTGTCACCATTTCCCAACACCTCCAGATGGGACCATCTAGTTGCAGGAAAACAAGTTCAGGGCTCCCACTGATTCTACATTATGGTAAGTTGTATTAATATAATTATTTTATTATATATGACAATGTAATAATAATAGAAATAAAGGGCACAATAAATGTAATGCATTTGAATCATCCTGAAACCATCCCCCAACACTGGGTCCATGGAAGAATTGTCTTCCATGAGACCCATCCCTGGTGCCAAAAAGGTTGGGGACCACTGATCTACATGAATGTCCACTGGGATGTTCTAAAACCATGAAAGACAGAGGATGATTAGTTCTTGTACACGACTGTCTCATAAATTGCAGCATCCTAGGATTTCTGGCCCTGCTTTTTTTTTTTTCCTTTTTTTTTTTTTTTTTTGTGATGGAGTCTCGTCCTGTAGCCCTGGCTGGAATACAATGGCGTGATCTCAACTCATTGCAACCTTTGTCTCCTGGGTTCAAGCGATTCTCCTGCCTCAGCCTCGGAGTAGCTGGGATTACAGGCACCCGCTACCACGCCCAGCTAAGTTTTGTATTTTTAGTAGAGACAGGGTTTCACCATATTGGCCAGGCTGGTCTCGAACTCATGACCTCAGGTGATCCACCTGCCTTGGCCTCCCAAAGTCCTGGGATTACAGGTGTGAGCCACCACTCCTGGCCGAGCCTGCTCTTTAAATGCTTTCAAAATGTCTCCAAGGGTACTCCCATTGAGCACTAAATTTCAGGGATTGCGTTGGGGTGGGGTAGGTATGTAGTCTGCTGTGGGGCAGGTGGAGCCAGGTTGGGGGTTGGTAACCATCTCTGGGTAGATACGCTTCTCTCTCAGGTGGTTATCACTATACTTAGCTCACACTGATTAGTGAAGCCTTCTGAGGAGCAGCTTTCTGGTGGGAAAGTCATGTGCATTATGTTTTTTCTTTTTGAAATGGGCTTATGATAATATAATTTACATGCCATAAAATTCACCCATTTAAAGTGCCCAATTTGAATACAAAAAAGATAGAATGATTAAGACCTATTATTTGAGAGCATGACAGGGTTGACTATAGTCAATAATAACTTAATTGTACATTTTTAAATAACTTGAAACACGTAAGGAGTGTAAGTGTATTATTTGTAACTTAAAGGACAAACGTTTGAGGGGATGGATACCCCATTCTCCATTAAGTGCTTATTTCTCATTGCATGACTGTATCAAAACATCTCCTGTACCCTATAAACATATATACTTAGTATGTACCCACAAAAATTAAAAACTAAAAAAATTAAAAAATAAAGTGCACAATCCAGTGGTTTTTGGTATATTCAGAGTATTGTGCAACTATCACCATAATCTAATTTTAGAACATTTTCATCACCCCAAAAAGAAATCAAGTAGTTATTAGCCAACACGCCATACCCCCATCCTTAGCCCTAGGCAAACATTAATCTGCCTTGTCTCTATACATTTCACATAAATGGAATTATACAACATGTGGACTTTTATGATTGGCTACTTTCACCTAATGATTTACGGTTCGTTCATGTTGTAGCACATATCAGTACTTTATTCCTTTTTATGGCTGAATAATATTCCATTGTATAGATATACACCACATTTTATTTTGTCCATTTATCACTTGATGAAAGTATAGATTGGTTCCATTTTGGGGACTAGTATGAACAGTGCTGCTATGAACATTCTTGTACAAGTTTTTGTGTGGATATGTTTTCATTTCCCTTGGGTATATACCTGAGAGTGGAATTGCTTGGTCATGTGGTAACTATATTTAACTTTTTGAGTAACACCAGACTGTGTTTTCCAACGCAGATGGATCATTTTACATTCCCACCAGCAGTGCATGAGGATTCGTTTCTCCATATCCTCTCCAACACTTGTTGCTGTCTGCCTTTTCATTACACACACAGGTTTAAATGAATCCGAAGTGGTATTTCACTATGGTTTGTATTTGTATTTCCCTAATGAGCATCTTTTCATGTGTTGATTGGCCATTTGTATATCTTCTTTGGGTACATATCTATTCAGATAATTTGCCCATATTTTAATTAGGTGATTTGTTTTGTTTCTTAGTTATTAAGTTATAAGAATTCTTTATATATTCTAGATATATAAACCACTTAGCAAGTATATGATTTACAAATATTTTCTCATTCTATTCTACAGGTTATCTTCTCACTTTCTCAATTTCTCTTTGAAGCACAAAATTTTTAATTTTGATGAAGTCCAATTGATCTATATTTTTGTTTTGTCACTTGTGCTTTTGGTGTCATATCTAAGAATGCTTTGCCTAACCCAAGGTCACAAAGATTTGCTCCAGTATTTTCTCCTAAGAGTTTTACAGCTCTTACATTTAGGTTTATGATACATTTCGAGTAAATGGTTGTGTATGGTTTGAAGAAAGTGTCTAAGTTTATTCTTTTGCATGTAGCTATCCAGCTGTTCCAGCATCGTTTGTTGAAGAGGCTGTTCTTTCCCCATTGCATTGTCTTGATACCCTCCTCTATAAACGTGAGATTTTGTTGTTGAACTCTCCATTTGATTCCATTGATTGCTGAACTCTCCGTTTGATTCCATTGATCTATATGCCTATCCTTATGCCACTATCACACCACACTGTCTTAACTACTGTACCCACATAGGTTTTCTAATGGGGTTAAAGCCCTTACAAGGGCTTCCCCCACTTCATACTTCTTCTCACATGGGGAATCCGGCTCCTGCTCAGCCGGTCCAGAACTGACAAAACCCATGGGGCTTAATAAAGAGGCAAATTGGAAATCATGCTGCATAAGGACACTTCCACAGTCTTGGATACGCCCGACTCCCATGAAAACAGCTCATTAAGATGCAGTCAATCAAAGTGTGCAAACCACATAGGAGTCAGTGAACTAACAGATGGGACCTCCACTAGAATTAACAGAATAATCTCAAAGTATTTTAAAATAAATATATTTAAATATCCGAAGAGATAACTAATATAAAGATCACAAGAGCAGACTAAGAGACATTAAAAAATACAGTCACTGAAATAAACTCATACTGTGTCAGCTCTCTGTCATCTTGTATCATTCCATTATGCAATGACTAGTATTTCCATTAGTAAATTTATTCAATGACTAATCACATACTGGGCAGGGGAGATACAGTGATGAAAGAAACAGTTGCAGCCCTCAAGGAGCTTGCTTTTTCTTATTTTTCTTTCTGAGACAGGGTCTTACTCTGTTATCCAGGCTGGAGTGCAGTGGTGTCATCACAGCTCGCTGCAGCCTCGAACTCCTGGGCTCAAGTAATCCTCCTGACTCAGCCTCCTGAGTAGCTGGGACTACAGACACATGCCACCATGTCTCGCTATTTTTAAAATTTTTTTATAGAGATGAGGTCTCCCTGTGTTACCCAGGCTGGTCTTGAACTCCTATCTTCAAGCAATTCTCCCGCCTCAGCCTCCCAAAGTGCTAGGATTGTAGGCATGAGTCACTGTGCCTGGCCTTTTTCACTTTAATGAAGGACAATTGATTTCTAGATAAATTTTTTACCTTTTCTTTTTCCTACATGAAATCTTATAAATTAGATGTTTCTCATGTCTTTAAATTTAGCAGAAGGAAGGTGGCATCAAAGTAAATCATTCTTGCCTCTTTCCTTCTCTAAGCTCCCAGAAACAGTTGTTTTGCTTTGGTGGGCTGTTTGGGAGTTTAGGAGAGTTTTGCCTAGTCATTTGGGATTATAAAGTGGAACGGCTGAAAACTAATTGCTATATGACAGCAAGATAAAGTTACTATAAAGTAGCTTAGTCATAGCTCAGCCTCAGCCTAGCCTCCTTACCACCATGAAGGCAGTCCACAATTAACTTCAATCAAGTTTTTCATTACAGAGTACTCTTACAAAATAAATCACTTGCATGACATCATTTGTTGTAGACGGAACAACAAAGCATTAATTCAGACAGGCCAGCAGCTGGCACAAAAAGACCTTAGTTTATGCTTTTAGTGTGTCTTGTAATGGAACAATCTCTCTACTTAGGTTACCAATCATTGCTAATGGTGCAATACTGAGCAAAATGGTGATGCCTTCTGCTCATTGGAACCTGCTCTCAGAAGAAAAACATCTCTGTGGAACAGAAAGCAAAAGCAGAGTGTTTTTCTTTAAGGTATGAAAAATCATGATTAAAAGCTATGAAATTTTTTTTTAATCCCTTTAATCACTTTCAAATAGTTTTATAAGCTCAAATACTTTCCATTCTACAGCTCAGGAACTAACTGATTAATTTGAGATAAAGATAAGGCAAACACCAGGTATTTAGCAGTACTTGTTTTTTTCTGTGCTTGGATTCATCCCCCCACTCCCTGCCCCCAAATAAAATAGACACGTTTTAGTAGCTGCACTGGAGGCCCTTAGGTCATTGGTTACTAGTTGTAAAAAATTTTATAGCAGGCAGGAAATCTGGCCAAATATTTATTCGACAAAAATTCAATGTTGAAATGCAGCAAATTAGTTGTTACGGTTGTTTAAAAACTTTTACTCTAGGTGGCTTTCCTAAATCATCTTCCTAAGTGGAAAAGATCTTTTAAGTTTTGAGCTGAAATTTCTCACTCAAAAGGAGGTATTATAAGACAGAAACATCTGAGAAACAATAGCATAAATTTATCCTCACATTTAAATTGTAAAGGAATGATATTCTGGAACAGGCAAAACTGTAGAGACAGAACCATTAGGGAAATGCAAATCAAAGCCACAATGAGATACCACTTCTCACCCATTAGGATGGCTACTATATTAAAAAAAACCCCACAGAAAATAACAAGTGTTGGCAAAGATGTGGAGACAGTGGAACCCTTGTGGACTATTGGTAGAAATGCAAAATGGCACAGATGCTGTGGAAAACACTATGGCAGTTCCTCAAAATATTAAAAATAGAGTTATTATATGATCCAGCAATCCCACTTCTATGTATGATATATACCCAAAAGAATTAAAAGCAGGGTCTCAAAGAAATATTTGTACACCCATATTCATAGCATTATTCACAATAAAAAATGGAGGCAACTTGTCCATCAAAGGATGAATGGATAAGCAAAATGTGGTATATGCATACAATAAAATGTTATTCACCTGAAAAAGGAGGAAATTCTGGTAATAATATGGGTGAACCTTGGGGACATTATGCTAAGTGAAGCCAGTCACAAAAAAACAAATGCTATATGAGTTTATTTTAATAGAGACAAAAACTAGAATGGGAGGCTGGGCATGGTGGCTCATGCCTGTAATCCCAGTACTTGGAGAGGCTGAGGCTGTTGGATCACCTGAGATCAGGATTTTGAGACCAGCCTGACCAACATGGTGAAACCCCATCTCTACTAAATACAAAAAATTAGCCAGGTGTGGTGGTGCACGCCTGTAATCCCAGCTAGTCAGGAGGCTGAGTCAGGAGAATCACCTGAACCTGGGAGGCAGAGTTTACAGTGAGCTGAGATCGTGCCATTGCATTCCAGCCTGGGCAACAAGGGCAAGACTCCATCTCAAACAAACAAACAAAAACCCAAAAAACTAGAATGTTGTTTGCCAGGTGCTGAAGGGAAGAGGAAAGGGGGAGTTATCATTTAATGGGTATAAATTTGTTTTACAAAATGAAGTTCACGGAGATGGAAGGTGGTAACAGTTTCACGACATCTGAATGTATTTAATACCACTCCACTGAACTGTACAATTAAAAATGGTTAAGATGAATTTTGTTATTACTACAATTTAAAAAATTATGAACAGCAAAAAGAGCAGTATTGCTAAGGGTTACAAGGAAGGGAAGGATGAAAGGTGGAGCAGAGAAGACTAGAGGGCATTGGAAATACTCTGACACTACAATGGTAGGAATATGTAATCATACATTTGTCCAAACCTAGAGCATGTGCAGCACCAAGAGCGAACCCTAATGTAAACTGTGGCCTTTGGGTGATAATATGTTAATATAGTTTCATCGATTTTAACAAATGTACCACTCCGGTGTGGGATGTAGGATAGTGGGGGAGGCTGTGTATATGTATGTGGGGCAGGGGACATAAGGGAACTTTCTGTACTACTTTTTGCTCAATTTTGCTGTGAACATAAAACTGCACTAAAAAATAAAGCCTATTTTTAAAACTGCAAAGGAAAAAACTAAGAAAACATGGTATGTTGGTTTTTCCTCTGAATGTCCTGGCTTCCTTTAAATCTATATCATAATCTAGACAATCATTTTCTGTCCTGTAAATTGGCCCAATCAGAACTACATGAGCCAACATGTGCGTATCCCATCAACTTTTCCACTTTGAAGTTGTACCTGAAGTCAAATAATGGAAGTGATTTCCTTCAGGCAGAATCAGCCAATGATTCAGAGTCTCAAACTATTTTTACTCTCATGCTCAAGAACAAATTCAAATTATCCTAATTATATTAAAACCAAAATAAAAGCTTTATTTTTAAAAAGTCTTATTTAAAATTCAAATCCAAAAAAAAGCCTTAAAAAGAAAGTTTTCTATTTTGACTCAGCAGTAGATATAGCATCTCTGTTGAAGCAGATGATTCTTTTTCTCTGCATGCTTATAAAAAGCCAATTGTTAAATGCGAAATCTTCACTCAGTCACGGCAGGATAGGCTCTGCTGTGGTTAAAAACAAAAAAGCACAACCAAATCTCAGTGGCTTAACATAATAAAAGCTTGTTTTTTGATCATACAAAGCCCACTATGGATCTAGCTGACCTCCATAGACTCAAGATCAAAGCCACTTTGATCTTGTGGCTCCACCATTTCAGCTGAGGCCTCCTGCACAGTGCTGTGACAGAAGAAAGGGGTTTGTCATGAGATAGTCTGACAGTGACACACACTACTGCCACCCATGTTTAACTGGTCAGAACTGGCCATCGCCTACCTGAGAGGGCTGGGAAGTGTAGTTTTCTGTATGCTAGGAAGGAAAGTAGTACAGATGTTGCATTTCTGCAAAGGATTGAAATGGAATCCATGTCTGATGATCTAACTATTCTGGCACCGATTTTGGAGAAGCTAGAGAGAAAAACAAATAGTTAACATACTAGTCAAACTGGTGATTTCAATATGCCAGCTTCAGTGAGGCTGACAAGTGACAAAGGAGTGACAGTGGTAAATCTGTAATTTTTCAACTGCTATCACCAGACAGCTATTGTAGGTTAAAATGTAAGTCAGGTACTTTAGACACCTGAGGAAGCAAGCACTCATTAGGTGTGAAAGCTTACAATCTGCAAGCGCACCTCACATCAGCAAAGATTCGGCAGTAGAGAGGCGTATAGGTGCAGTCGATTGTATCAGAAAAGAATGTCTTCTCAAATAGTCACAAGTCCTTGCTGAGCCCCCAGAATGCAATGTGTGCTATATGAAAGACAACTTTAGCCTGGAAAGTGATTAAGAGAATGCATAGCTGACTTCTTCATCCACAAATAAAAGTGATTTAAAGAATGAAAAACTATCTCTTTGGGTCAGAACTAGAAAAAAATTAATTCCTCCTCCTTCACTTTTCCCTACCCCACCTCCACCAAAGGTAAATAAATTGGCCTGCTGAATTAGGTTAAAATTGATTATCATGCTTATCAAGTATGATTTTAATTTCAGTAAAATTGATATTGAGCTCTACTGCTGCTATCTGACCAACTCTACTGGTAATTCCAACCTGCATAACTCAAGATTCTTTCTAGCCCCAAAGAGCGAAACCACATTTGCTACAAGACCAATTAAACTGTGTCAGGTGCACATTCAATTATATTATGATTCTTTTATTTAAAAAAAAAAATAAGAAAATGCAGCAAGAATAATTTGACAGTTTTGGAAACTACCCAAATAAAGGAATGGATGAGGCAAGATAACATATAATACAACAAAACCTGTGCTAAATTCAAGAGTTATCTGAAAAATTAAAGAAAAGCAAACAAACATATAAAAAGATAGGACATTTCATTTTTAATTGCTCAAAAATGAAAAAGGTTTGGACAATGTCAAATTCCACTCACCATAATGCTATAGTTATACATTAAATATAATTACTATCTATACATATGCAAAAATATAAAGTTCTATTTCATACAATAAAACCCTTTATAGAAACCATTTCAAAATTAAGCAGAACTTCTCAACATTAATATGTGAGGTCTAAGTCCTTCTAAAGGTTCCTTTAAAGGTTTTTAAACAAAATGCTAAACCTACAAACATTGTCCTGTCAGTTCTCAAATTAAATCTACTTAGAACACACACAAAAATTGATAGCTCAATCACATACTACTTAAATAATATTGTTCAGGCATCTCTAAAATCCTCCATTTCTTCAAGTATGGAAATAGAACTCAAATATTCCACAATACAGTACTAAACAGATGGAGTATTTAGGAAAGACTTTGTTGTCATATGGCACAATATTAATGTTTTGTTTCTTCAATAGATTTTGAAATAAATATCAGGTTTTTGTTTGTTTGTTTTTTTCCTAAAAGACCAAAATTATAATCTACATTAAGGTAATTCTGACTGTGGTAAGACTCAAGAGTGTAAAATACAACATCAATATTTTATCACAAAAGTAAAGCTGGTAACAAATTATGAAAGGATCCAGTACTCTACTGAGACGGACTTGGAGATTAAAGCTCATCATGATAGAAATAGTCATCATGGAGCTGTCTGCCATAATCTGTGGCTTCACTGGTAAGAAACAAGTCCTGGTCTTCCAGAATCTCTTCTTCAGAGAGCTTTTTGTCACCATTCAAATCCATTTCATCAATCAGATGAAGAGCCTTCAAACAAAACAAAAAGGTGTCAAGCATAATAAGTATTTTCAGCAAGATGTTCACAATTTAATGTGATTTGACTTGTCAAAATCATGCAGGTATACAAGTACTCATTATTGTTTAAGTATCTTAAAATGTTACACATTGTAACCAGGTCTGTCTGCTGCTTTTCCCATTATCTCTTGTCTTCATTTTTGCTGGGTTCTGCCTCTCTCCACTCAAATCCAATCCAGGATATATCAAGGCAAGGCAAAATTATTATAACCTACTTTGAGTCCCTGTAGGTGAATACAAACTATTATTCTATTCACTGTACTACCAAATTAATTAATACATGACATAATCTTAACTTTCTTGTCTCCCTGATAATCTAAAATAGTTCATAAATTTAAAACATAGCAATGCGTCAATCCCAATAACTCCATTACTTCTTTCTTTGGCTTAAGATTTTGAACTTCTTTTCCTATCAACAGCACCAAATTCAGGGGGAGAAGGTGGAGAGAAACAGTTGTTCTGTAACACTTACCTCCTCTTGTGCAATGCCCTGATTGTTAGGTACTACCCAAGATAACAGCTCTTGGGGATCAAGCCTGCCATCGTTATCTTTGTCATAATCATTCACAAATCTGTCTTTCTCAACAAGTATCCATTCTGGATCTTCATTTGCAGCTTAATATAAAAAAACACAAATATACACACACAAGAATATCACATGTATCCAATAAGAAGTTTGGTATATCCCTAGAATAAAGGAAGTGAATTTAAAGTTTACTACATAAAGGAACCCCAATAAAACAGAGCTACTTAACTGAAAAGTCCTGATATACAAATATAATATTCAAAAATGACACAAGTCTAAATAACTCATAGTTTTAAAATCATTGGATGTTATCACAAACTGCTAATTTTGTTAACTGCTGCTATTTGTTCTGATATCTAGTTCCCAAATGTGAATTGGGTAATGTTTTACTGTATATCATGTGACTATACAAAGTTTCTTACATGTTCTCACAAAGCAATGCCATGTGTAATTTTAAAGTGACAATCAGAATAAGTAAAACTGGTGATCAATTTAAAAATGGCAGAAGAGTCCAGTTTGAGCCTATAGTGAGCTATTATTGTTTAAGCAACAATTCTGAAAAAACAGCTGCTAATATAAAAGCAAACTCTTAATTTCAAACACTTATTCACCTTCTACTAAGTTTCTAATAGTGTGTTTACGCCAGTATTTATAGTGTTCTATGTTTTTATCTCTTTTAAGATCCACCTGCAACAGGACAGGATTTTGTTTAAAAATATCTACCTTACTTCCTTTCCCATTTGAATTAACATTAGATTTGTTTGAAAAGAAAGAAAAATGTTTGAATCTAGACACGGAAGTAAAAGTAACCAAGAAAATGTTCTCAGATAAGCTATAAATCCATTTGTTGAACTTGTATTACAGTTAACTTAATGAAACAAGCAGGATCAGGCACAGATCCTCGTTACATTTCCTGTCAACAAGAGCTTTCTTTCGAAGAGAGCTTTCAATGAGCAAGGCTGTCTTTCAACATCTTTCTTCCATTCTTTTTCTCCTTTCACATTCTCCCAGGTGACTTACTTGGATCCCGCCTGTAATCACCAAGAAATTCTTCCAAACTAACAAATCCATCACCATTTTTGTCATGTTCTTCTAAAGCTTCTTGAATGACAAATTCCTATTCCATGTTAAAAAAAAAAAAAAAAAAAAAAGTTACATAATGTTCAATCCCACCACCATCTGATTCAATCCTACTACAGAACCCTTTAGAAATAAATAATTTTTGGAGCTCCAGTGGTGTAATCAGCTAGTGAGGTACTTTACAGGAAAAATCATTTTGGTTGTCCATACCTTCAAGACAATCAATCCTTCTAAGCACTGGAATTTAGAAGCAAGAATAAAACCTGAAGTATTAAGTAGCTTTAAATTCAACATCCTTAAACTCTTGATATCGTGAAGAACTCCACTTTCACTCTCATAAACCACCTCAGCATTAAACTCATGCTATTTTCTGCATCTCTCCGTCTCAAGAACGACATCTTGTACTACCCTTGTATTTAACTCCATTTGCCCTCCAATCCATGAACAACGCTGAAAGAGCCCTTACCTTAGAAGTGCTGTTCTGCCTTCAGATCTAAAATGTGCCAGCCCCCCATTAAACCTCACCTCCTTGCTTCCCCTTCACCAAACCTAGCCCTATCTATCCTAAACCACTCCTAAATCTGTTCCTCCCTCTTATCAAAGCTTCTTATCAAACAACCAATCCTCTTCCCTTAAGATGACCTGTTCAATGTCCAGCTGTTTCAGTACTTTCCTCGGTATCTTCCTATCTCTTTTCTTTTTTTTTTAAGATGGAGTCTTGCTCTGTTGCCCAGGCTGGAGTGCAATGGTGCGATCTCAGCTTGCTGCAACCTCCACCTCTCTGGTTCAAGCAATTCTCCTGCCTCAGCTTCCCAAGAAGCTGGGACTACAGGCACATGCCACCACACCCAGCTACTTTTCACATTTTTAGCAGAGATGGGGTTCGCCATGTTGGCCAGGCTCATCTCATCTCGAACTCCTAACCTCAGATGATCTGCTGGTCTTGGCCTCCCAAAGCGCTGGGATTGTAGGTGTGAGCCTCCGCTCCCGGCCCTGTCTTTTTTTTTTTTTCTTCTTCAAAGACAGGATCTCATTCTGTCACCCAGGCTAGAGAACGGTGGCACAATAATAGCTCACTATAGGCTCAAACTGGACTCAAGCGATCCTTTCACCTCAGTCTCCCAAGTAGCAAGGACCACAAGTATGTGACACCACAACTGGCTAACATAAAAAAATTTTTTTTTGTACACACAAGGTCTGCTGTGTTGTCTAGGCTGGGCTTGAACTCCTAGCCTCAAGCAATCCTCCTGCCTTAGCCTTCCAAAGTGCTGGGATTACAGGTCTGAGCCACCATGCCTGGCCCATCTCTGACTCTTACCTTCCCTTAACACTTATTTAGTAAGTCAACATTCCTGTGTATGCTTTCTTCAAAATGTTGCCTAAATCTATTTCATTCCATTGCCAGATAGCCCTCCGGACCATATCACATAATGTCTAAATTACTTTATTGCTTTTATTGGTAATTCCCCTCTTTCATCTTCAATTGTTCCTTATTCTCCAGAGAATTAAGATCTAGCATCCTTTGCCTGTCATTCTCGGGCTTAATTAGCTTGTCCCAACTTAATTTTGGCACTTAAATTACACCCAGCACTGTTCTTAAACTGGGTCATGTATTCTGTGCCAATGAGAAATTGAAAGCTTCACAATGGCAAAAGAAGTGGTATTAATGGCAGTGTCTTACCACTGAGCTATGGAGAAAAATGTATCTGCAGCCTTGTTATTCAAGGTAGCAGGGTCTACCAGGACACATTAAACAAAAAGCTGTATCTTCCCTCCTTGAAATATCCAGGGAATCAAGCCACATGGCTGGAGGCTGATGTCATACAACAGACTTCAATATAAATGTTTAGTCTCTTTTTTAAAAAAGCTATTTGTTACATTAGTCTTTATTCCCCAATGTGATGGTTTATGCTTTCAAGCTTGGACAAGTCATAATAGGGACTCAATTAATGTTTGTTGAGTTAAACTTACAATTCAACAAAAGTTTTGAAAAACTGGTACTTCTTTTAAATACTAAAGGGATGGGAGGACTCATTATGCTTAAAACTGCAAAAAACATTACTAGTCATTAGCGGCTGCACCCCCACCAACCCTATGAAGAAGAATCCAAACATGATGTTTTCCCAGACCAAAAGCTTTCGTAAGTGATGTAAATTAAACAGAAGTCTAGTGTTACTAACATTGAAAAACCAAAGAAAAGTCTGAAAGCTACAAAAGGATAAGGAAGGCACTGAAGGTAACATAGTTATGAAAGAGAAAATAGCCAGAGGAAGCCTACTGCTCATATATAGTACAGAGATGTAAAAACTCAGTCCTTCACCTTCTCCCTCCCAATAAGCAACTTTGCCACCACCGAAAGCCTCCTTACTACTCCTAATTTTAAGTGGGGAGAATTCGGATCATTTTACATCTGTGTGTCTCTTAAAATTCTAGTTATACGATTCTTCTTTTTTATTATTATTTATTTTTATAGAGACAGGGTTTCACCATGTTGGCCAGGATGATCTCGATCTCCTGACCTTGTGATCCGCCTGTCTTGGTCTCCCAAAGTGCTGGGATTACAGGCGTGAGCCACCGTACCTGGCCTTTTTATTAAAAAAAAATTTTTTTAAAAAATATGATTCATTTTAACAACTTAATGAATAGGTTTTAAAGTTTTGGTCACTTGGGAATGTAAATTCGTACAACCACTATGGAGAACAGTTTGGAGGTTCCTCGAAAAACTAAAAATCGAGCTATCATACAATCCAGCAATCCTTCAGCTGGGTATATACCCAAAATCAAGGAAATCAGTATATCAAAGAGATATCTGCACTCCTATGTGTGTTGCAGCACTGTTCACAAAAGCCAAGATTTGGAAGCAACCCAAGTGTCCATCAACAGATGAATGGATAAAGAAAATGTACATATACACAATGGAGTACTGTTCAGTCATAACAAACAGAGATCCTGCAACAACATGTTGATCCACACAACAACATGGATGGCACTGGAGATCATGTTAAGTGAAATAAGCCAGGCACAGAAAGACAAACATCACATGTTCTTACTCATTTGTGGGATCTAAAAATCAAAACAATTGAACTCATGGACAGAGAGTAGAAGGATGGTTACCAGAGCCTGGGAAGTGTTGAGGGAACAGAGGACAGTCAATGGACAAAAAAAAAAAAAAAAGTAAGAATGAATAAGATCTATTATTGGATAGCAAAACAGGGTGACTATAGTCTATAATAACTTAATTATACATTCAAAAATAACTAAAAGAGTGTTAGCTGGATTGTTAGTAACACAAAGGATAAATGTTTGAGGGGATGGATACCTCATTGTCTGTGATGTGATTATTTCACATTGCATGTCTGTATCAAAACATCTCATGTATCACATAAACATATACACCTACCATGTACCCACAAAAATTTTTTAAATATTTTTTTTAAGTTTTGGTCACTCAATAATTATTTTAAAAACTTTTCGTTCTTACCGTCATATAATCAACTTCTTCAGGATGCTCAAAAGCAATAAATTCTTCAAGACTCAAACCGGGACCTAAATCCTGGTTAGCTTTTTCAAATCGCTTCTTGTCCTTTAAGTGAAGCTTTGAAAATTAAAAATTTTTTCAATGTCTCATTAGTACACCACATCATCTTAAATACTTTGAAAAATATAAACTATGTAAAATTTAAAGTTTTTAAATTTTACATTTTAACATTCCCATCCATTATCTCATTTATTCGTCACATCGTCCTTTGAAGGTAAACTAGGCAAATATATTAAAGGCAGGATAGACTCACAAGCTCTAGAATCATATAGACTCAGACCTGAATTCCAGCAGTGCCACTTACTAGCTGTGGTCTCATTGCAAGCTGCTTAACCCCTCTAGTTTCCTCATCTGCAAAACTGGGATAAAAATTTCGAATAAGCAATTGGGATAAGAATCCCTACCACACAATTAATAAAGCTTAAGTATTTAGTGTTACATACTATTATTATTGATAGAAAAACAGATTAAATGATTTGATAAAAGTCAGAAATACAGCTAAAAAATATTGAGCATGGCATAGTGGTGCATGCCTATAGTTCCAGCGACTTGGGAGGACTGCTTGAGCCCAGAAGTTCAAGGCCAGCCTTGGCACCACAGCAAGACTCTGACTCAAAAAACAAAACTACTGAACTTGGATCCTCCCTATTCTTTCTACAATACTATACAGTCTACTTTAACAATTAATCTCAATACTGTTTGAATGCCCAAAAGTCAATAAATTTATACCATGTATTAAATCTTGGTAGGGCTTTTAAAAATTGTTTCTGGTCCTCTAAGTGACTTTTCAAAAATACATTATTATGTTTCAGAAAAAAAGTATTCTTATGTTGAGAATCTCATAATATTAGTATATGTACCTAATATGTGGAAGTCTTTTCTTTTTTGGGGGGTGGGGGATGGGGTCTCACTCCATCATCCAGGTTGGAGTGCAGTGATGTGATCTGAACTCACTGAAACCTCCACCTCCCAGGTTCAAGCGATCCTATCGCCCCAGCCTCCCAAGTAGCAGGGACCAGAGGCATGTGCCACCACACCCAGCTAATTTTTTGCATTTTCAACAAGAGATGGGGTTTCACCATGTTGTCCAGGCTGGTCTCAAACTCCTGAGCTCAGGCGATCCATCTGCCTTAGCCTCCCAAAGTGCTGGGACTACAGGCATGAGTCACCATTCTTAGCCTGGAAGTCCAGTCTTAGTAGGTTCTTGATAGTGTTAATTCTGTATATTCAGATATAAATACATCAAAAGTTTAAATGGATCCCATTTTGAGGTTAAATAAACACAGATCCTTTTCTACTTTCTCTCCCATCTTCCCCTCCTTTTTCTAAATGATTCAGCACCTATCAGGGACAAGGCTGCTTTTGATAAAATTTTCAATGGTAATTCTGTAACCAAGAGCCTTGGAGGGCAATAATGCTATATTGCTAATCCTGCATAATTTCTGTTTTGAGAATTTCTGGGAATAGCTTTCCTTCTTATAAACCGATATGTGTTAAACTGTGCATTTTTCAAAAGCACAATTTCAAATATTTTAGAAGCTTTTAAGTGTTTCACTACTGAATAAAAATGTTCTTTTCAGTTTTCTAGAATAGAGGTCAGGGGGCAGTCATTTACCTAAACACTAGTTCTTTTACAATTACTGATTTACAGTGGAGAGGCTCACCTCTTTCCCCAAATAATTTGTTTCATTAACATCTAGACTCTACAAGCCAAGTTACATTCACCCAATCATGACAGAAAAGAAAAAATAATAACCTGTTTCCAAATAGCTCCTTTTAACTTAATGTTTCATAATTTTAAAAAACTAGACCAAATAATTTGCATTTTATGTTCAAGTTTAACATGGAAAAAGCAGACAAATAGGAATTTGAGGTACTTTGTTGAGTCAATCAAGTTCTTTTTGAATAAACCACTATTCAAACTACCAAGTGCTTAGATTTCTTATGAAAGAACCCTTCAATTTGGAGCAAAAAGGTCCATGTTTCAGGAGAAGAGCTAAATTTGGCCAAATTTGCCTATGGAAAGAAAGGATCTCTTTCAACAAGCAGAGATTTCTTAAAAAAAAAAAAAAAGGCGGGAGGGGAGAGGAGGGGGTAGGGTTTTCTGGTTCACATTTCATGGCCATTTGAAGAACACAAAATATGAATAGCTCATATAAAGTCGAAGAAGCCAAAAACAGAAAGACTTTTTTCAAACTGACAAATTCCTAAAACACACACACACACACACACACACACACACACACACACGATGGTCAGTTTCATAAAACCTCAGCACTCTTTTTTCTTCTATATAAAAACCTTGTATTCTAGTAGAGGGTAAAAAGTGTTATGTACTGTAATAAAAAAGCTACCATAATCATTTTTATTTTTAGATTGCAACAGAAACTTGTGAGGAACAAAAGTGCCATCTTTTGGTAGACTAATGATTCTACATGAGGAAATATATAAAGTGTGATTCTAGAACAAGCATCTAGGTCTTAAAAATTCACATGCAAAGTTATATCTTACATAAATAAATACTGCTTATACATGCACATTCAGTAGCTGACTTTAGAAGTTAGAACACTTCAACTTTTGCCAGATAGGTCCCCAAATTTTAATTATCCTGTGTTGACAACAACTGTTCTTTATATTATAAAGAAATGCTTCTTCAGGCATTTCGCAGCCTGAAAGGGTTATTTTTATTCTCTATATGAAAACTTATTAAATATAAGATAAAATTCAGACCAGGCATGGTGGTTCACACCTGCAATCTCAGCACTTTGTAGGCCAAGGCAGGCAGATCACTTGAGGTCAGGAGTTTGAGCCCAGGCTGGCCAACATAGTGAAACTCAGTCTCTACTAAAAAAAAAATACAAAAATTAGCCAGGCGAGG
The DNA here is from genome assembly GCF_030222135.1 of Aotus nancymaae. NCBI lineage: Eukaryota > Metazoa > Chordata > Mammalia > Primates > Aotidae > Aotus > Aotus nancymaae. The sequence continues at coordinate 75,137,403 of NW_026988414.1, forward strand.
TGGCACATGCCTGTAGTTCCAGCTACTCAGGAAGCTTAGGCAGGAGAACTGCTTGAACCCGGGAGGCTAAGATTATAGTGAGTCAAAATCACGCCACTGCACTCCAGCCTGGGTGACACAGTGAGACTCCATCTCAAAAAAAAAAAAAAGGTAAAATTCAGACATCAAGTTGGCCTTTGTTTTTAATAGACTTTCATATAGAAAAATTTATTTATTCACATATCCAATTACTTTTCTTTCTTTTTTTTTTTTGAGACAGAGTTTCACTCTTGTCCAAGCTGAAGTGCAATGGTGTGACCTCGGCTCACTGCAACCTCTGCCTCCTGGGTTTGAGCGATTCTCCTGCCTCAGCCTCCCCAGTAGCTGGGATTATAGGCAAGTGCCACCATGCCTGGCTAATTTTTTGTAATTTTAGTAGAGACAGGGTTTCACCATGTGAGCCAGGCTGGTATCAAACTCCTGACCTCAGGTGATCCACCCACCTCAGCCTCCTAAAGTGCTAGGATTACAGGTATGAGCCACTGTGCCCAGCCCCAATTACTTTCTATGGTTATTTTATTTATGGTATAGTGTTTAGTCTATAACTTTGAGACTGATTCATTCTTCATCCTTTATTTTTTGTTTTGAAGAATAATGCATATGGTTTCTGGGTTCATCTTTACACTCCACATCAATTTTTAGGAGGTTATTATTTTTTTTAAAAAAGGCGAGGTTTCACTACATTGTCTAGACTGGCCTCAAATTCCTAGGCTCAAGCAATCCTCCTGCTTCAGCCTCCTGAGCAGCTGGGACTACAGATATATACAGGAAGTTAGTTATAGTAAATTCTAAAAACATATGATTAGAACTTCATAAAGATAGAGACATATTCCTAGGCTGTCAAAAAAAAAAAAACCCAAAATGACTTCCATTGAAGTGTTCATTTTAGGGATCGATCAATTCCTTCAGGCTGTTAAGATTCATCTAATTCACCCTTTAAAAGTAGAGTGTTATAATCAACATGTTCTAAGTAGCCGGTGGGGAACACAGAAACAGAACCAGATACGTTTTAAAAGAACTGTTCATAAACAAGTTATATTAATGAGTCATGTATCTCTTCAAAGTGAACATTTTCTTCTCAGCACCATCTATTATATCACCCCCTTCCAAGAATACAGGAATATACACTTCTTATTTTTTAATGGGATAGTAATTAAGTCCTTTGAGTAACAAAAAAATAAAAATAGAAAACACAATTAGCATCTAATTCCAGCAAGATTTTAAAATACTGTATTTAACTTCTCTGTCGTTCCTAGGAAGAGAAGTCATACCATACCATGCTTTAGTTTTAGATAAGATAAGCTGGTTTAAGATAAGTTAATTCCTATAGTAAATGAGGATACTTAAAAGACAGATGATCCCAAATCTCATTATCACCACTTGTTTTTCCTTTGTTATTTACAAGTAGTAAAAAGACTAATTTTTACTCTCTTTGGTCCATTATAGAATGAAGACCCAAATAAAAGGAAAACAAAAGATACATTTTCCCCTTAAAAATTAAAATCCTAACTAATCTAAAGCTGATATAGTTAATAAATGCCAAACATTTTTTATAAGTTGATTAAATATAAATGTATATAAATGTTTTCTTCAGCAATAGTCTTTTAAATCAAAACAGAACTGCTTACCCCTCCAACTGCTACCATTTATTACCATTTCTTCACACTATTATAATCCTAAAGTGGGAATATTTATTTTTTATTATTTTTTCAGAAACGGGGTCTCTCTGTTGCCCAGGCTGCAGTGTAGTGGCATAAATATGGCTCACTGCAGCCTTGACTGCCTGGGCTCGAGCAATCTTCCCGCCTCAGCCTCCCAAATAGCTGGGACCACAGGCAAACACCATCATGTCCATCTAATGTTTAAATTTTGTTTAGGCATTTGTTAACTATACAGCTTTAGTTAGGATTTAATTTTTAAGGGGAAAATGTATCCATAGAGACGGGGTCTTGCCACACCGCCCAGCTATTCTCGAACTCCTGGGCTCAAGTGATCCTCCCACCTTGGCTTAGGTGCTGGGATTACAGGTGTGAGCCACCACGCCTGGCCTGAATGGGAATTATTATCCCCATTTTTGGAGACAAGGAAACTGAAGCACATGAAAGTTTAATAACTTACCCAAAGTTACACAACTGTGAAGTGCTGGAGCTAAATGTGAAGCTAGGCAGACTGGCTCTGAGGATGGAGCCCCAAACCTCCACATTGGTGGTATAGTTATTAGCAGAGAATTAACCAACTTAGAGTTAGTGGTGGCTTACAGAGTTCAAGGAGCCAATATGATTCTAAATAAACAGCACATTTAGAAAGCATTTACCAAGGGAATGGGGTGTTATTGTTTAACGCATACAGTTTTAGCTTTGCAAGATGAAAAAGAGTTCCGGGGATTAGTTGCACAACACTGTGAATGTACTTAACACTACTGAATGGTATACTTTAAAATGGTGACAATAAGTAAACTTGTTATATACTCAATCCCTCCATATTTGTGAAATATTGGTTCCAGAACCTCCCTAGGATCCCAAAACCCAAGGATGCTCAACTGCCTGATATAAAGTGGTACAGTATTTGCATATAACCTACACATATCTTCCTGAATATTTTAAATTATCTCTAGATTACTTATAATGCAAATTACAATTTAAATGAGTAAATAATTGTCATACTGTATTGTTTAATATAAATTATGGCCACAATAAAAAATTAAAAGGTATATACCAAAACAGGTTAAAAAACAGAAGAGCCTTGAATATTTTCCAAGTACCCCTGACTAATGTTTTGGGATGGTTTGCAACAGCATGTTTGAGTTTATTTTTATTTTTTTCTACACATTAAAAGCTATCTTAAAAAGAGTTCTTGGTGATAGACACTCTAATTACTCTGATCTGATCATTATACCTTATATGTTTGTGTGATATGAAAATATCACATGTACTCCATAAGTATGTATAATAAAATATCATATACCTGTAAAAGGATTTTAATTCTTTAAAATTAGCTTTGAAATACAAAAGTATTTGATACAGCAATTTCTCAAGCTCACAGTCATTTCTGTTGATATACTTTCAGTTTAACAGACTTCCTAGAAGTCTTGAAAAGTTCCTACTAATTCCTAAGTAAAATTAGTTTTCTTCAGCTCTGCTTAACTAAGAAGGATGTATTTCAACAAATTAAACCATGAGACATATTAGAACTCATAATGATACTAAATTTTCAAAAAATCAATAATTTGGGGCCAGGTATGGTGGCTCACACCTGAAATCCTAGCACTTTGGGAGGCTGAGGTGGGTAGATTGCTTGACCTCAGGAGTTTGAGACTAGCATGGGCAAGATGATGAAACCCCATCTATACAAATAATACAAAAATTAGATGGGCATGGTGGCTTGAGACTTAACTCTCAGCTACTTGGAGGTTGTGTTGGGAGGACTGCTTGAGCCCAGGAGGCGGAGGTTGCAGTGAGCTGAGATCACACCAGTGCACTTCAGCCTGGGCAACAGAGTGAGATCCTGCCTCAAGAAGAAAAAAAAAAAAGAGTTATTTTTAAAGGGTGTACTCACCATGGAAAATGGTACTGTGGTTTCTCAAAAAATTAAAAATAGAATTACCATATGATCCAACAATCTCACTTCTGGGTATATACCCAAAAGAATTGAAAGCAAGATCCCCCAGAGATTCACAAATCCCAAATCCAAGATGCTTCAATGAGCATTTCTTTTGAGTGTCATGTCAATGCTCCAAAAGTTTCATATTTAGGAGTATTTTGATTTTGGATTTTGGGATTAGGGATACCTAACCTGTACATACTTTGCCTTAAAAATATTACTTTGCCTTAAAAAGGAAGAAAATTCTGATGCAGGCTACAAAATGGAAGAAACTTGAGGACACTATGTTAAGTCAAATAAGCCAGTTCCAAAAAGAAAAATACTGTGTGATTCTACTTAGCTGAGGTACCTAGAGTAGCCAAATTCAGACAGAAAGTACAATGGTGGTTGCCAGGAGCTAGTGGGAGGAGGGAATGAGGAGTTATTGTTTAATGGGTAGAGAGTTTCAGCTCTGCAAGATGAAAAGAGTTGGGGAAATTGGTTGCACAACACCATGAATGGACTTAACACTACTCAACTGTACACTTTTAAATGGTTACAATGGTCAATTTGTTACACAGTCCTCCCACACACATTCATGGGAAATTGGTTCCAAGACCTCCCTAGGACATCAAATCTGAGAATGCTCAAGTCCCTGATATAAAATGGTACCGTAGTTGCACACAGTGTACATACATCTTCCTGAATACTTTAAATCTGGGATCCCCAATCCCTGGGCCACGGATGGGTACGGGTCTGTGGCCTGTTAGGAACCGAGCGACACAGCAGGAGGTGAGCTGTGGCATTACCATCTAACCCCTGCTCTGCCTCCTATCAGATCAGGAGTGGCATTAGATTTTCATAGGAGCGCAAACCCTATTGTGAACTGCACACATGGGGGATCTAGGTTGCATGCTCCTTATGAGAACCTAATGCCTGATGATCTGAGGTGGAATAGTTTCATCCTAAAACCATTCCCCAACCCCTATACCACATACTGTCCGGTGGAAAAATTGTCTTCCATGAAACTGGTCCCTGGTGCCAAAAAGGCTGGGGACTTCTGCTTTAAATCATCTCTAGATGACTTATAATACAAATTACAACTTAAATGAGAAGTAAATCATTGTTATACTATATTGTTTAAGGAATAACCAAGAGAAATAAGTCTGTATATGTTGAGTAGAGACACAGGTTTTTTTTGGAAGGCTTACTTTTTTGGATACTTACAATTCTCAGTTGTTTGAATCCAAAGATGTGGAACCCATAGTTTCTTTTTAAGTGAGTATATAAACTATGTGCTTAAAATGGGAATGGGCCATAATAGCCTTCTTAATAAAGATAAAACTGATTGTTTAATGATACTAAAATATTGAGGTACATATTCAAAACACATTTTACAAGGAACTCTGGAAATGAGGACAATTAAATGATGTAGCTGAGAAAAAGATACAAGGATCATGTACGTAATCTAGAATAAGAGCCTCAAATCTGGCCAGAAAGGAAACCATCAAAATGACTGCTGAAGTGGAACAGGTGATTTCCTAGAGAACAAGACAATCCAGTCTACGACCTCAGGCCCTCTTGTGCTCATTCATTTGGGAAGGTAAAGTGAACTGATATGATCAAAAGGAACAGCTTGTGCACATGAACTCACCTGCCTAAAGGACTCCTCTTCTGCATCATCCAGAGCCGTGTTCTCATCAAAGTCAATCACACGATCATACATCTGAATGTTGTATTCATCCCATGTAACAGTACCATCGTTGTTTTTATCATATTCAACAAACTGTTGTTTTGCTTCTTGCATAGCATAATGCTTAAAAGACATCTGAATCCATGAACTGAGTTCACCTGTGAGAATTTCCCAGAACACAATGCATGTGACGTTAATTCTGATACTTAAGAGCAAGGATTTCTAAACCTTCTCTGAAAAGGCAAAATCATTGATGTTTGCAAATACTGAGAATTGGCCTAGTTGTATTAATAGAAATAGGGTAGGAGGTGGGAAACGCTGTTTGGAAGAGCTCATGGAGCTTCTTTTTTTTTTTTGGAAACAGAGTCTGGTTCTGTTGCCCAGGTCGGAGTGCAGTGGTGCTATATTGGCTCACTGCAACCTCTGCCTCCTGGGTTCAACCTCTGCCTTCAAGCGATTCTCCTGCCTCAGCCTCCTGAGTAGCTATGACTACAAGCACACGCCAACATGCCAGGGTAATTTTTTGTATTTTTGGTAGAAACAGGGTTTCACCATATTGGCCAGTCTGGTTTCAAACTCCTGACCTTGTGATACACCTGCCTCAGCCTCCCAAAGTGCTGGGATTACAGGCATGAGCCACTGCACTCAGCTGGAGCTTCTATACTATAACATATGATCCTATATAGAATATAAGCTCCATGAAAGTTTGGGTATGTTCTGTTTACTGATGTATATCAAATTCCTGGAAAGCTCCTGGCTCTGTAAGTATTTGTCGAATGAATTATCAACTGGCCAAAATAGCATCTTACTTTTTAAAAATATTATCCAAAAAATTGCAGAAAATCTTTGCTAACTACCACAGATCTCTCAGGAAACATAAATATTTGGATAACTATTTATTTTAAAATGTATTAGAAAAAATAGTTTTTTATTTATGAAGGTGATATAAAGCTTTCCTTTAAAATAAATTTTATGTGAGTTGAATTAAAACTACATTAAGAAAATAATAGATGGTTAAGTAGATATGGCCTAAATTGTGAAAAGGTATTCAAGTGACTGAAAATACTGCTTCAGTATATTACCTTTAAACATGTTGTAAAACATACAGAGGAAATTTTAATGAAGTTATGGGTAGCAATTTATGCCCTTCCTGCAACAGCTATCTGTCTTAACTTGGTACCTGAAGGTATAGGAAGAGAGTTTCTATGTCCAGTTTTGAATCAACTTTAAAAAAATCTATTTGGCTGGACGCAGTGGTTCACGCCTATAACCCCAGCACTCTGGGAGGCTGAGGCAGGCAGATCACCTGAGGTCAGGAGTTCAAGACCAGCCTGGTCAACATGGTGAAACTCTGCCTCTACTAAAAATATGAAAATTAGCCGAGTGTGATGGCGAGTGCCTGTAATCCCACTACTCGAGAGGCTGAGACACGAGAATCGCTTGAACCCAGGCGGTAGAGGTTGCATTGTGCCAAGATCACACCACTGCACTCCAGTCAGGCCACAAGAGCAAGACGCGGCCTCAAAAAAAAGAAAGGCCAGGTGCCTGTAATCCCAGCACTTTGGGAGGCCAAGATGGGTGGATCACAAGGCCAAGCGATGGAGACCATCCAGGCAAACATTGTGAAACCCAGTCTCTACTAAAAATACAAAAACGAACTGGGCATGGTGGCATGCGCCTATAGTCCCAGCTACTTGGGAGGCTGAGGCAGGAAAATCACTTGAACCAGAGAGGCAGAGGTTGCAGTGAGCCGAGATTGCACCACTGCACTCCAGCCTGGCAACAGAGTGAGACTCCATCTAAAAAAAAAAAAGCCTATTAATAGAAATATTTACTATACTACATTAAAGGAAACAAAGGGAGGGAAGAACACGAATATTTATGAGGACAGTATGAGTACTATTTATCAGGTCCCTCTATATATGCTGCCTCTAATCTTCAAAACAATGTGATTATAATCATCACTATAATACAACTGAGGGAAACTGAGGTTCAGAAAAGTCCAAGCCTTCACAACTAATAAATAGCAGAGTCCAGATTCAAACCTGTTTGGCTTCGAAGCCTAAGCACCTACTGAGTTTTGCTACCTCTTAACATCTGATTCCAGACCTGGCCCTCAGAGTGCAAATTGCCAAAATTCTCTTAAGGGTCCTCAAGTAGAATGAAGGCTTTTGTAAGTATCATGAGTCTTTCTTCTAGTTTATTTAAAGAGATCATCATGGCATAGTAGAAAACAGAATGGAACAGGGATCAGAAACATGGGTTCACACTTCAGTTTTGCCATCAGGGGGTAATTTACCATCTCAAGCTTTTTTTCTCATCTGTCTAATGAAGATTTGGACTAAAATTTTTCTAACTTTAAACTTCTTAAAACCTTACCATTAAATATTTGAACATATCTAGGTCTTGACAGACAGGTGCCACACAGTCTTCCAAATCAACACGTTGTGTTCTTTGGTTACTCTAGTATAATCAAAGATTGACTTATTCTCAGATTGGATAATCAGAGATCAAAGGTTTTGTTATTATTGTCTAAGTAGAAGAAAAAGAATCTTCCAGAGGGTTCCAATGTGAATATGTCATTGACAGCACATCTTAAATTTACCAGTTTATAATTTTCTCCAGCAACTTCATTCCTTGATGGTGAACAGCATTTAAATGAGAGTTACAGAAAAACAGCTAACAAGAGTCACAGTATTAACCTGAATTTTTCTGAAGACCCACTTGGAATGCTGACAGGGTACATCACTTGAACTGAACAATGGGGAGAGACAGTTGCACAGCAATTTATTTAGAACATTCTTTTAATAGTCTGTGCATTTCATTTCTGACTAGACAATTTACCTGAGAGCACTCAGATTTCTTTTTTTAAATGAAGGATATTAAAACCTGAATTAAAGGCGAGATACCTGGATTCTAGTCCTAGCTTTGCCACTTATTTGTAAAAGGCACTTATCCCTATGAACTTCATTTCTTCATCTCTAAAGAGATGTAGACAAGATGATCCCAAGGCCCCTACCAGCTCTAACATTTTGGTATAATGTTGTAATAAACGTAATTCACACACAACAGGTCTTTTTCTGTTTGTTTACAAAAAGAAGCAAATTCCTAAAATTTAAATGAAGCACATACCAAAAGAGCGATAAATCATCTACTGCCTTAGTTTTGGGGCATATTTCTCTAAAATCAATCGTATTGTTGACACTAACAAAAGTCATGTGAGCGAGGGTGTCTCAAGGCATGACTTGCCTATAGAGTACAGGGTCAGTGATGGTTATAGAGAACCGGAGAAAGCACTGAGTTTCACTTGGTTCTCAGCGTCTAACGATCTGAAGGTATGAAACCTATTCTCCACGTCCTTCTTTCCTCCTCACAGGACTTCCAATTTGCGACACTAGCAATCTCCATTCAGCAGACACCCTGCTTAACATGTCTGTGCTTGTCTCCATTGTCAGTTGCGTGGGACAGTCCTTACTTTCAGTGAGAAAGCCATCTGAGTCCAAGTCGATTTTCTTTATGATCGCCTGCAGTCTTTTTTGCTGCTCTTCGTGGCCGAGTTTAACATATTCATCCACATCTTCCTTTGGGGGGAAGCGACACACAGGAGGGCCAAGCATTACTATCAGCGGGGCAAAATGGTGGAGAAAAAGCTACTAGAAGACCCCGTTGCCTAGGGGTTTCGGGGTGACCCGCACCTGCACGTCAAGGCCCCTACCCGCTACACACCCTCCATGATTCTGCCCCCAGTCCTGAAGGTAGAGAGGATCCAGCTCTTGGGCCCCGCCATCTCCTCAGGCTTTCCAGGCCCCGGGACCCCCAGAGAGCGAGCACCGCGCCGCCCGGCCCCCATTGTCAGGCCGCCCCGGCCGGGCCTCGCTCGGCCGCCCCCCTTTGTCCCGGGACAAAGCCCGCGGCGGCGGCGGCGGCGGCGGTGCGAGGCCCGGCCCTCCCAGCCCCGGGCTGGCCGCCTCACCTGGACGCCCAGCAGCGCCTCACGGTCGTAGTCGCTGCGGTGCTCGCCCTGCGGGTAGTGCAGCTCCTCGGCCTCGCTGGCGCCGGCCGCCGCGGCGCACAGCAGCAGCAGCCCCAGCGCCGCGGGCCTCGGGCCCAGCCGCATCGCGCCGGCCCGCGGAGGACACTGAGGGACGCTAGGAGGGAGGCGGGCGAGGGCCCGGGCCGGCTGCGACGCTCCGCGGGCGGCTACAGAGAGGTGGCGCGGTGTACGCCGAGGGCGGAGGGGACGGAAGGCGGAACCCGCGGTAACGGCCACAACGCCCACGGGCAGGCCGGGGGCGGGTCCTCCACTGCGGTGCGGAGGCGCTCCGGGAGGAGGCCTATATGGCCGGCGCGGAGTGGCGGGGCACCAGGCCGCGCCGCTGATTGGACAGCGCGGCGCTGGGGGCGGGCCGCCGCGATCTCCGGGTCAGCAGCGGCCCAGAGAGCTCCGGGAGTCACTCGGGGGCTGCAGACGGTGGACGCCCCCAGGACCCGCTACACCCTTCGAAAAGCACGCCCCCACCCCACCCCACCCCTGCCCTGTCTTCCAGTCAGCCTCGTTCCTGCCAGAAACTCCAGGTCCGCTCCATGTTTCCCTCCGACCGTCCATCAATAAGACAGGCTGGAGGTTTCAGTGACAATATAATATCGAAAAAATGTTTGCCTGGCCGGGCGCGGTGGCTCAAGCCTGTAATCCCAGCACTTTGGGAGGCCGAGGCGGGTGGATCACGAGGTCAAGAGATCGAGACCGTCCTGGTCAACATGGTGAAACCCCGTCTCTACTAATACAAAAAATTAGCTGGGCATGGTGGCGCGTGCCTGTAATCCCAGCTACTCAGGAGGCTGAGGCAGGAGAATTCCCTGAACCCAGGAGGTAGAGTTTGCAGTGAGCCGAGATCGCGCCATTGCACTCCAGCCTGGGTAACAAGAGCGAAACTCCATCTCAAAAAAAAAAAAAAAAAAGTTTGCCTGAGGAATCGACCAACATTATTCATTTCCCAGTCCTATATACCTCTACTTATTTATTTAATCAGAGTAGGACGTTAAGACTCAGGAAATGTAGCCAGATGCTTGTATCTGATGCTCAATTTCGTGATTTACAAGTTACGTGACCTTACGTCAAATTTCCTGGCCCCTAAAAACTTGTTTGCTCACCTATAAACTGAGCATAGTAATAAGACTACCCTAAAGAATTGTCGTGAAGATTAAATTAAATAATGTAATGTGTTTAGAACAATAGCCGGCACACATGATGAAGCGTTCAGTGAATGTAAGCTTTCATCCATGCAAGTAGAAAAGCAAAAGATGATTGCGCAGAAAGAATAGCTTAGTAAGTACCTAGCAAAACCATTAGGGACAGGATGCATATACACATGACTTCTACTCCATGTCTGTTCACAGGTTTGTGTGATTTCTCCACCTCATCCTGAACACATTAAACCCTGAGAAATTTGTAGGCTGCAGCTTGAGCCCTTTTCTTTATTGATTGCTCCACTTAGGATCAGGCCTTTCACACAGAAGCAAAGGCTTTCTGGGTCCTCTTTCATGTCTCTCGGTCTCCGTTTGGATTGGGAGCAAGAATTCTGTTCCAAACTGAGTGGGCACAAGTTGCAGAAATTTCCTGGGTTGGGTTGAAATTTATTGTTTGGTCAAAGACCATTGAAAGATTTACAGAGCAAAGAGTAAGTTCAATCTTTCCAATGTTATAAAGATCGACAAAGAACAAAGTTTTCAATTTCAGAGTATAAATATAAGCAAATTTTAGAGTTGATTTCATTAAACTAAAAAGAAAAGAAACCTCTTTATTACTGGATCATTTTAATTTTCACTTCCATTCTAGGTTTTGAGGAAAAAAAGAGAAAAATGTCCCAATTTAATTAATATAAGAAACTCAGCTTTGTATCTGTTATTCTCCAATAAGTAAAAGGCAAACTTTGACCAGCTTCCGGAGTGACTCCAATTACAAAAGGTAGGATACAAGGAACTGTGGAAGTTCTTCTAAACTCAGGGGATCTACAGATGGAGTTTTTGGGGACAAGGGGATCTCATGGTATCTAAGGAGACAACGGAGTAAACAGTATCAGAAGGCTGGGTTCTGTCTTCAGCCCCTAAACAGGCTGTTTTCTCTCCCTGGGTCTATTTTCATCTGGAGGAAAAGGATTGGGTTATCTCAGTGGATTTTAATTTGAGATCTTTGGGTTCCTAAGTGGGTCCCTGTGTGGGTTTCAGTGTTGTGTTTATCCCAAAATCCTTGTGCACCTGTATATTTCCAGGGAGGAAGTCTATAGCTTTGCTTTTATCAGAGTTTCAAAGGATCCATGTGGCAGAAAAAGTGAAGAGCCCCTGAAGAAGGCTCTGAGCATCTTTTTGACTCTTAAAATCCACAATTTTTTTTTGTGTTTGGAAGCAGATTACATTAAAGGCCTATGCTTAAAAGAGTCATGACTGATCCAATGTCATTACTTATAAATAATCCATTTTACTCAGGGAAAAATAAGTATCTAAAACAAGTAACCTGTTTTAAAAAATGGGTTATGAGAATCCAAAGATCAATTTTCTTGACCGATAAAAGCTCATAGTACATAGCAAATTTGTTTTCATTTATATTTTTATTGAAGTATAATTTACATAAAGTATGCAAATGTTAAGTATAGAGTTCAATCATTTTTTTAGATTTGTTTGCTGTGAGACCCTTGCGGTAAGGAACTGTGTGATTTCTCCTAGTTCAGCTACAATGAAGAGGAAGTAAATAAATGTTTGTGGAATGTATACATTCTGCTATTTTGACATTCTTTTAGAAGTATGTATTATGTGTAATAGAGTTAACTTTGAAACTATTGAAAGAAAGATTTGTAGATTTCTTAACTTTTTGAGCTTGTTAAGATGTGTGTTACAATGAGCAGTGACTTAAAAAACAAAGCGGTACTTAACATACATGGGTGCGGACCCTTGTGTTACAGGCTGATTTCTACCAGAATGAATGAGATTTGTCACAATAAACAACTTAAGTGGGAAAGCCAAAAAACTCAATGAGATTGCAGCTTTGCACAGATGGAAAACACAGGACAAAAGAACAGACCATAAGGCAGTGAATGGGAGAACAACTTAGACTGAATGATCACGCAATTAGGGGATTTTGTTGGCTGTTTAATCTTTTGTCAGTCTTTTGAGGGGAGAAGGAAACGTGAGAATTCCAGGGTTATGGTAGGGTCTTAGAAGGTGACAGAAAATGTGTAGGTGAGTGGGTGTATTATAATACCTAGAAAATCTTTTCATTTCCAAGGAATATCTGAATATGTAAGTAGTCACAAAACCTTTATAACCTGTTAGAAGTACTTTCAAGAAATTCAATGTAACTGTTTTTCACTGAATAAGATTTCCCTAAATTAAAGATGGATCTGTCCCAATGATCAAATGTAATGATAGCTCCAACCTCAAATAGAAGCCATCCTCTACTTCCGGCAATTCACATTTATGGCCCTTGGCAAGTTATACTGGTGCATCTTTTGCCCTAAAGGTAGCCCAAGTGGACAGATATTAGAGTGCCTTCCCTGACTTGCTCCCTATACACATAGGGTGAACATACATCCTGGTCGACCTGACATGATTATTAATCGTGACTCTTTCGCACTCAAAAGGATACCAGAATGGGGTGATAAATTATATGGTCACCTTACCTTTGGGTCTCACATTCAAACTGTCCGTCCCCCTCCCTGTACTCCTCCCTAAGCCCCAGGCTTTATTATGCCTCAAAACCTTTTCCCACACTCTTTTCCCCAGGTTTTCAACAATAGGTCCTTGAAGTCTTAGTTAAACACATTAGTAGTAAAAATAAAGAACACTAAGAAAGAGGGCATGAAAAGAGGACTAGACTGTGGCTTAAGCAAGCGTTTCTTATGAATTACAATGAAATTGATTTACTTTGGCATTACTAAACCAGCTCTGAAGACAATTCATGGAGGAAATCAAAAACTGAAACAAGCAGAGTGACTTTGAAAGACAGCACTGCTTGAGTTTATAAGTTCTTGAGTGTTTGTAGAAAGAAAACTGAGGCATGGCTTTCTAATCACACCATGCATTTAAGTCTTAGGTATTCACAGATCCCACTGAAGAGGAGAAAATGCGGTTGCTCTGATTGCAACTCCATCACAAGATGGTGTTCAGCAAACTGTGCTTGATTCGGTCTTCGGTTTTTTGATTCAGGATCAAACTCAAGTCTATGGGATTTTGAGGTTAATTTCTGTTTAAAAAATAAAACTAAAAATTGGCCAGATGCTGTGGCTCATCCCTGTAATCCCAGCACTTTGGGAGGCTGAGACAGGCAGATAGCTTGAGCCTCGGAGTTCAAGACCAGTCTGGGAAACATGGAAAAATCCCAGATCTATAAACACAAAATACCAAAAAGAAAATTAGCCAGGTCTAGTAGCATGTGCCTGTAGTCCCAGCTGCTCAAGAGTCTGGGGTGGGAGGATGGCTTGAGCCTGGGGGGCAGAGGATGCAGTGAGCCAAGATCACGCCACTGTACTCCAGCCTGGGCAACAGCATAGAAATAAAAGAGTTATACAAGTTGTGCATGCTTGCTTGTTTATTTTGGGAAAATCAGTGTACACAAATAAGAAAAAAGGAAAAGAGATCCCAAATCACATTCTCATAAGGAACTGCTATTAACATTGGTGTACAACTTTCCAAAGGTTTTCTGTGCGTAGTATATATACTTCTAAAGGTGGTGTTCTAGTCCATTTGTACTTCCATAACAAAATACCTGAGACTGGATGATTTATAAAGAACAAAAATTTATTTCTTACAGCTTTGGAAGCTGGAAAGTCCAAGATCAAGGCGTGGGAAGGATTCGTGTCTGGCAAAGATTACTCTCTGCTTCCGAGATGGGACCTTGTTGCTGGATCCTCCGGAGGGGAAAAATACTGTGTCCTCACATGGCAGAAGGAATGGAAGGGCAAAAAAGGCTAACTCCCTCTATCAAGCTCTTTTATATAAGGGAATCTGGTCCTCTTCATGAAGGCGCGGAATCAATCACTGCCTAAAGATCGCACCTCTTAATACTGTTACATTAGGAATTCTGTTTCAGTGTGAATTGTAGAGGGGCCAAAAACATTCAAACCATAGCAGGCAGATACACCTTTTGCAAAAATAGGATACAAAGGAAGCTACTACTGTGAATGAAATAGCCCAGAAAAGCAGAGAAACAGTCCAGAATGACCTAGAAGGCCTGGGAATCCTTTTAAAATCCTCAGCAAATGCATACATTTTATCTCAGGAGTGTCTCTGTATCAATTAACTGTTGTCTGACATGCTTTTCCTTATCTTTTACCTCTTTGGTGGCATTTTTTAGCTCTTACCACAAATAGTGCTTCCTCCGGATTCATCTGAACTCTGGGAACCTGCAATCTATTTTGGAATTGAGGATAGCAAGCTAGACCTTGAGTCCCCTCTAAAATATAACTCCTGGTCTCTACTCGCACAGTCTAGTCATTATACCCAAAGTGAGAGGTATCCCATATCCTCTGGCTAAACAAACCCCCACCTGGCCCTTATTTAATAGCGGAATTAGGATGCGAATGTACAGGGGGCATGGAAACATGTATTTATTGTATCTGTTATTTATTCTACTAGAGAGGTCAGACCTCAGACTTCTGTTACCTGTGCCTTCTTTGAAAGAGTTCCCACCCATGTGCAATGAGGGAAAACATCTATATTCTGAAGTTGTTGTTTATGGTTTTCTGTATGTGTCAATTAGTAACATTTGTTAACTGTGCAGTATAGATCTTCACTATACTGATATTTTGTCTGTTTGTCATTATCACTTACTGAGAGATGTTTTTATAATCTCCTGCCCTGATTGTATATTTTTCTACTTCTTTAAGTTTTGTCAATCTTTGTTATATGTATTTTGAGACTATGTTATTCAGGACTCACATATTTATAATTGTTTTCTCTTCCCTGTGGCCTGTGGTTTAATCATTGCAAAGTATTTTCTTATCTTTAGTAGAGTTTTTGTTGTAAACTCTGCCTTGTTTGATGTTATTATTGCCCAGAAGATTTTATTATTATTTCATACAATTAAAATTTATGTAGTTTCCTTTTTCTTTTCTTTCTCTTCTTTTTTTTTTTTGGAGATGGAGTCTCACTCTGTCACCCAGGCTGGAGTGCAGTGGCGCGATCTCGGCTCACTGTAACCTCCACTTCCCCGGCTCAAGCAATTCTCTTGCCTCAGCCTCCCAAGTAGCTAGGACCACAGGCACCTGCCACCACGCCTGGCTAATTATTGTATTTTTAGTAGAGACAGGGTTTTACAATGTTGGCCAGGATGGTCTCAAACTCCTGACCTCAGATGATTCGCCTGCCTTGGCCTCCCAAAGTGCTGGGATTATAGGCATGAGCCACTGCGCCCAGCCACTTTCTTAATCTGAGAAAAAATATCTACAAATTGATTATACCTAAAGTTAAACTATTGAATGCTTCCCCACTAGAACAAGTAAAGAGACTAACATGCTCACTATTTTCTCTTCTAGTCAATATTATACTAAAGATACAATTCTTGCTAGTGCAAGAAGATAATAAAAGGAAATAAAAGGTGTAAGTGTTGGAAAGAAAGAAATAAACTGGTAGTATTTGCAAATGACATTGTTTTGTAAGCCAGAAAATCCAAAGGAATCCGTAAATAATCTATCATAACTAAATAAGTAAACTTACCAGTATTACTAGTACAAGGTCAATCAATTTAATTCTATATTCCAGAAATCTAAGTTAGAAAGTAAAATTTTAAAACAATACTCTTCATAATAGTCTTTTTAAAAATCAAATATGTTCCATTAAGTATAATGAAAGCAGTTCAAGTTATCTACATAGAAGGTTTTAAATGATTTTGAGAGTTAGTGTTTTATATTTAAGGCACTTTGCCTGCCAGGCTACGAAGATATTCTCCTAAGTTATATTTTGAAAGAGAAATGAAAGAAGACATTTAAAACCCCAAAGCATATACTATGTTCAAGGATTAGAAGATTCAATGTTGTGAAGATGTGAATTCTCCGCAAATTGATATATATAGTAAATGTAATCCCTTTCAAAGTTCCAGCAGTTTTGTTTTGTGGAATTGATGATGGATTCTAAAACTCACCTGGAAATGAAAAGGACCAAAAATAGCCAGCTCAATCTTGAAGAAGAGAAAGAATGTGGGAGGATTTATGCAACTGTATATTAGACTCATTACACAGTTACTGTAATTAAAACAGTGTGGGATCAGCACTGCATAGTATCAAGAAACAAACCCACACATATAGGCCCACTGGATTTATGATAAAGTCGGAACTCCAGAAGAGAGTGCTAAAGACAGTATTTCCAGTAAACGTTACTAGGTCAATTAGATGACCATACGGGAAAAAACAAAAACGAAGACAAAACTTTGATCCCTACTTTACACACATAAATTCCAGGTGATTTGTAGATCTAAATGTATCATTAGAATAATAAAACTTCTAGAAGTCAACATAGAAAAATATCTTTATGGCTTTGAGGTAGGCAAAGTTTTGTTTTTTGTTTTTTTTTAAGACAGAGTTTCGCTCTTGTTGCCCAAGCTGGAGTGCAATGGAGGGATCTTGGCTCACAGCATCCTCCACCTCCCAGGTTCAAGCAATTCTCCTGCCTCAGCCTCCCCAGTAACTGGAATTACAGGTGCCCATCACCATACCTGGCTGATTTTTTGTATTTTTAGTAGAAACAGGGTTTCACCATGTTAGCCAGACTGGTCTTGAACTCCTGACTTCAGGCGATCTGCCCGCCTCAGCCTCCCAAAGTGCTGGGATTACAGGTGTGAGCCACCACATCCAGCCTCAAAGATTGTTAAACAAGACACCAAAAGTACTAACACAAAGAAAAGAATTCACAAATTTGTGCTCGCTTCGGCAGCACATATACTAAAATTGGAACAATACAGAGAAAATTATCATGGCCCCTGCGCGAGAATGACACGCAAATTCGTGAAGTGTTCCATATTTTTGTACCAAAACAGAGATATAGACCAGTGGAGCATAACAGAGGCCTCAGAAGCAATGCCACATGTCTACAACCATTTGATCTTTGACAAACCAGACAAAAGCAACAGGGAAGTGATTCCCTGTTTAATAAATGGTGTTGAAAAAACTGGCTAGCCATGTTCAGAAAGCTGAAACTGGACCCCTACCTTACACCTTACATTAAAATTAACTCCAGATGGATTAAAGATTTAAACATAAGACCTAATGCCATAAAAACCCTAGAAGAAAACCTAGGCAATACCATTTAGGACATAGGCATAGGCAAGGACTTCATGACTAAAACACCAAAAGCAATGGCAACAAAAACCAAAATAGACAAATGGGATCTAATTAAACTTAAGAGTTTCTGCACACCAAGAGAAACAATCATTAGAGTGAACCAGTAACCAACAGAATGGGAAAAAATTTTTGCAATCTACCCATCTGACAAAGGGCTGATATCCAGAATCTACAAAGAACCAAAGAAGATTTACAAGAAAAAAACAAACAAACCCATTCAAAAGTGGGCAAAGGATATGAACAGACACTTTTCAAAATAAGACATTTATAAGGCCAACAAACATATGAAAAAATGCTCATTATCACTGGTCATTAGAGAAATGCAAATCAAAACCACATTGAGATACTATCTCACGCCAGTTAGAATGGTGATGATTAAAAAATCTGGAGACAACAGATGCTGGAGAGGATGTGGAGAAATAGGAACACCCTTACACTGTTGGTGGGAGTGTAAACTAGTTCAAACATTGTGGAAAACAGTGTGGCAATTCCTCAAGGACCTAGAAATAGAAATTCCATTTGACCCAGCAATCCCATTACTGGATATATACCCAAAGGATTATAAATCGTTCTATTATAAAGACACATGCACACATATGTTCATTGTGGCACTGTTTACAATAGCATAGACCTGGAACCAACCCAAATGCCCATCAATGATAGACTGGATAAAGAAAACATGGCACATCTACATCATGGAATACTATGCAGCCATAAAAAAGGGGATGAGTTCATGTCCTTTGTAGGGATATGGATGAATCTGGAAACCATCATTCTCAGCAAACTGACACAAGAACAGAAAACCAAACACTGCACATTCTGACTCATAGGCTAGTGTTGAACAATGAGAACACATGGGCACAGGGAGGGGAACATCACACACTGGGATCTGTTAGGGGGTGGAGGGTTAGGGGATGGACAGGAGGGGGCAGGGGAGTTGGAGAGGGATAACACTGGGAGAAATGCCTGATGTAGGTGATGGGGGGATGGAGACAGCAAACCACTATGGCATGTGTGTACCTATGCAACAATCCTGCAAGATCTGCACATGTACCCCAGAACTTCAAGTACAATTTTTAAAAAAAAGAATTCACAAATTGACAATATAAAAATTAGAAATGTCTGTCAAAACACACTAGAGGGAAAAGGTTGCCAAGAATCCAGAGAGGATATTTGCAATACATATGATTGACAAAAGACTCAATCAGAATATACATTGAACTTCTACAAATCAACTATAAGAATAGACAGTACCCTTCAGAAGACTTTCAAATGTCCAATAAGCATACGAAAAGGTGCTTAGCCTCATTAGTCAAAGGGAAAATGCAAATTAAAGGTCTAATGAGATACCACTAGTAATCACCAGAATGGCTAAACTTTAAAAGACCAAGATATCAAGTGCATTTGAGCAATAAGAACTCTCATACATGCTCATGAGAAGAGTAGGGGAGATTAGTACCAACCGCAGAGATTTAAAGGATACGGAGGTTGTTGTCCCTAACATATAGACTCTTACTATTCTGGCTTTTACTAAAGTCCATTGGATCGACAGTAGTCAAGACAATGTGTCACTGGCATAAGAATAGACATATAGGTCAATAGACTAGAATTGAGAGTCCAGAAATAAATCCATATCTTTATGCTTAATTGATTTTTTGACAAAGCTGCCAAGACCACTTAATGGGGAAAAGATAGTATTTTTGGCAAATAATGCTGAGACAAGCAGATACCACATGAATGAATCAGTCCAAAAGAATGAATTTGCATCTCCAGACCATGCCATATGCAAAAATTAACTCAAAATGGATTAAAGACCTAAATGTAAGAGCTAAACCTATAAAACTCTGAAAAAATAGGTGAAATTATTGTGACCTTGGATTAGGCAACAGTTTCTTAGATATAACACCAAAGCACAGGCAACCAAAGGAAAAAAAGATAAATGTGATTTCATCAAAATTTAAAATTGTTGTAATTCAAAGAACGTTGTCTAGAAATTAAAACGACAACTCAGAATAGGAGAAAATATATGCAAATCATTTATCTTATAAGGGATTAGTAATCAGTATGTATAAAGAATTCCTACAACTCAGCAACAAAGAAACCAAAATCACCAGATTCAAAAATGAGCAAAGAATCCAAATAGACATTTCTCCAAAGAAGATATACTTCTTTAGAGAAGAATTGAGAAGCTCAATATCGCTACTTATCATTATGAAAATGCAAAACTACAATGAGATATCATTTCACACTCAGTAAAATGGTTATTTTATATATATATATATATATATATATAAATAAAGATTAAGTGTGGGTAAGGATATGGAGAAATTGGAACTCTTTTGCATTGCTGGTGGGAATGGAAAATGGTACAACCACTATGGAAAATAGTTTGACAGTTTCTTAAAAAGTTGAATGTAGAGTTACCACATGATCCAGTGACTCTTCTTCTAAATATACACCCCGAAGAATTAAAAGCAGAGATCTAAACAGATAACTTGTACACAAATATTCACAGCAGTATTATTCATAATAGCTAAAAGGTGGAAGCAACCCAAATGTCCATCAACAGATGAATGGATAAACAAAATGTAGTATATATATATATATACACACACACATACATATATACACAAAGGAATATTATTCAGCCTTAAAAACAAGGAACAGTCTGATACATGCCACAACATGGATGAGCCTTGAAGACATTTTTGTTGTTGTTGTTGTTGTTGTTTTTATTTTTTAGAGACAGGGTTTCTTCATTTTGGTCAGGCTGGTCTCGAACTCCTGACCTCAGATGATCCACCCGCCTCGGCCTCCCAAAATGCTGGGATTACAAGCGTGAGCCACCATGCCCAGCCCGAGCCTTGAAGACATTATACTAAGAGAAATAAGCCAGACACAAATAGACAAAACATTATATGGTTCCACTTATATGAGGTGCCTAGAATATTAAAATTCATAGAGACAGAAAGCAGAAGTAGGCTAAGGCTGGGAGACGAGTGATGGGTAGTTATTATTTATCGGGTACAGAGTTTCTGTCTGGATGATGAAAAGCTTTGGAAATGGAAGTGGTACTGTGACACAACAATGGGAACATGCTTAATGACACCAAATTGTTCACTTAAAAAATGGCTAAAATAGTAAATGTTATGTTACATATATTTTACCAATATAAGAAGAATAAACCGGCCGGGCATGGTGGCTCACACCTGTAATCCCAACACTTTGGGAGGCCGAGGTGGGTGGATCATCTGAAGTCAGGAGATCAAGAACAGCCTGGCCAACATGGCAAAACCCCATCTCTACTAAAAATACAAAAATTAGCCAGGCGTGGTGGCGGGTACCTGTAGTCCCAGCTACTCGGGAGGCTGAGCCAGGAGAATTGTTTGAACCCAGGAGGCAGAGGTTGCGGTGAGCCGAGATGGCACCATTGCACTTCAGCCTGGGTGACAGAGCGAGACTCTGTCTCAAAAAAAAAAATAGAAAAATAAACGTTTTTAAAATTTAAAAATGGTTACTTTTATGGTATATGAACTATATCTCACAAAAAAAATTTTAACTCAGTGGATCATGGTGGATGACAGTAGACTACTGCAAACTTAATCAAGTAGTAGTCCCAATTGCAGATGTTGTGCTAGATGTGCTAGCTTTACTAGAATAAATTAATATGGTTGCTGGTGTATGATATGAAGCTATTGATTTGGTGAATGCATTATTTTAACCACCCATTACAAATGGGGATCAGAAGCAGTTCTTTCATGTGGGATGGAGGACAGTATACAGTATACACTCACAGTGTTGCTCTAATCTGAAGGGACCCAAATCATATGGACATTCCCTGGAACATCACATTGGACCACTATACTGGTGATATCATGTTGACCATACGGGACAGATAATAAATGGTATCTACTTTGGATACCTTGGTAAGACAATCCAGTCCAGAGTGTGGAAGATAAATCCTATAAAAATACAAGAGCCTGACACATCTAAAAAGTTTTTAGGAGTCCAGTGGACTGAGACAATCTATCCAAGGTAAAAGACAAGTTTTCGTATCTTGCACCATCTACCAGTAGGAAAGAAACACCCACTAAGAAAAAATAAACATAATACTTGGAAGGCCTTTTCAGGTTTTGGAGGCAGCATATTCCACCCTTGGGGATGCTGCTCCAACACATCTATCAGGAGATGCAGAAAGTTGCCAGTTTTGACTGGGGTCTAGAATCAGAGTTCAATAAGCAGTCCTGCCATTTAAGACCATAGAACCCGGAAGATCCTGCAGTATTAGAGTTTCTGTGATAGAAAAAAGACGCCACCTGGAATATCTGGCAAGTCCCATAGGAAAGTCGTTGCATGGACCATTTGGGATATAGAGCAAGCCACGACATCTGTAGCAGAGAACTCTATACCATTTGAAAAGCATCTCCTGGCATGCTGTTTTGCCCTGGTGAAGAATGAACATCTGTCTATGGTGACATGCTGTGGGGATAGGTCACTATCTTTCTTTATCCTTAAACCAACAGTCACTGTATGGTGCTGCCTTTCCAAGTCAGTGCAACACATGAGTCTGAGAATCAGAATGGAGTGGGGGTGGCCCCTCTCCCCATCACTCTTGGAGACCCAGAATTTGTTCGGCCTGTCCTCACAATTTTAAGTCTTGTGGTGGCGGAGATTGTGATTTTGGGAAAGGATACACTTCTACCAATCGACAGAGGGTCCCACTAAACTTAATACTACAACTGCTTCCTTGACACTTTGGGTTCCTTGTGCTAGTGGAAAGGTGTTACCATCTGCAGAGAAACTGACTCTGATAATCATGAGGGGTAGGGCTGCTGCTGTGTAAGAGGTGCAGGCAGAAGAAATATATTTGGCATTTGGATGATCCACTATCTTGGTACTCCCATGCCTAGTTTTAACTGTACATGGAAAAATTCAGCAACCAGAGTCTGATAATGGCATGGTAATCAGGAGCTCAGGCTCCTCAGAGGTAAGGGTCTGAGGCAACCCATCCGACAAGCCACACAGATGGGCAGAAGTACTACCCGAGGGTGAGGAGGAGAGAGGTGATAAATACCAGTGATGGCCTTGGGTCCAGCTGCAGCAGCAGGGTTTGTAGCTCATCCCACAAACTTTCCTGTCTTAGGTTTTTCCAGAAACTATAACTAACCAGAATCGCAGAGAAGCCGTGACAGGGTGGAGTAAACCTGATGTGAAAAGCGCACGGACCTGAATGATGCAATAGGTGAACCTTTGCGGACACTGTTGGTGCCTTGCCCAGATCTTCTGGATTCCCCTCTTTCCCCAGTCTGGTTCTCGGTTGTTTATTTCGTTTGTTTGTTTTTGAGATGGAGTCTCACTCTGTCACCCAGATTGGAGTGCAGTGGCACAATCCCAGCTTACTGCAACTTCTGCCTCCCGGGTTCAAGCGATTCTCCTGCCTCAGCCTCGTGAGTAGCTGGGATTAGATGTGCGCGCCACCACACCCAGCTAATTTTGTCTATTTAGTAGAGACGGGATTTCACCATGTTAACCAGGCTGATCTCGAACTCCTGACCTCTGGTGATCCACCCGCCTTGGCCATCCAAAGTTCTGGGATTACAGGCGTGAGCCACCACACCCGGCCTGGTTCTTGTTTTTAATGCCCACCTGCCACAGATATCTTGGGTAATGGGTCATACCCGCAACTTTCTCTAGATGATTTTCCATGTATGTCTGAAGTCTCTGGGGCTAGAGATTCCTGGGAACAATGCTAACCTCTCATTTCACAGACCATGAACTGGGGCAGGATAAGAAAAATTCCACTCCTTTTTCCAGTGCAAGATGGGCTCTGCCATTCACTTTATACTCCAGAGCTTCCTGTGAGGTGTGGTTGAAGCCAGAATTCACCTCGAACCTCATTCTTGCACACGTTGTTTCCTTTCCTGCTTCGCTCCCTTTTGCCTGTCTCTCCCGAATGCACCCTCGATAAATCACAAGCACATAAATCCCCATCTCACACTGTTTCTGAAACCTACTTAAGACACCTACCAAATAAACTACTCACACCCAAGTTCCTCTCCAAAGCAAGAAAGAGGTTATTCACCCAATGGATTTGTAAAGGTGAGAGACCACAAGACCCTAAGTTATTGTATGAAACAGTTCCTGGACTTCAACTGTTATACAATCATGAACATCAGATCATAGCATATCTTGGTATACATAACTATATTTATACTTTTAAGGCATTTCAATAGATTGTGAGTTACTTTTTTTTTTTTTTAAACGGAGTCTTGCTCTGTTGCCAGGCTGGAGCTGCGATCTTGGCTCACTGCAACTTCTGCCTCCCTGGTTCAAGCGATTCCCCTGAGTCAGCCTCCTGAGTAGCTGGGACTACAGGCGTGCGCCACCATACCCAGCTAATTTTTTGTATTTCAGTAGAGACGGGGTTACAGCACGTTGTCCAGGATGGTCTTGATCTCCTGACCTTGTGATCTGCCCACCTCAGTCTCCTAAAGCGCTGGGAATATTGGCGTGAGCCACCGTGCCCAGCCGAGTCATTTTCTATGTAGAAGATTGTGTTTGCAGGAACTTCATTAATAATGAAATGTAAAAGACTTCAAGATTTGAAATTACTGTCAAGGTATAAGTTACAGTGAGAAAAAATTCCATTGAACACAAATAACTTGTAGCCATCAGAGTGGCCTCAGGTTAGGTTGAATTTCCTGTCATCTTAGATTTCTGGACACAAGCTGGATGCTCACTTGGTGAAGACTAAACAGAGGGCGCTTCAGACATCAAGAGGATTGGACTGGTATCTAGAAACTTAAGTACGGCTGGTCACCTGTAACTCCAGCACTTTGGGAGGCCAAGGCACGCAGATCACTTGAAGTCAGGAGTCCCAGACCAGCCTGGCCAACATGGTGAAACCTTATCTCTACCAGAAATACAAAAATTAACCGAGCAGGGTGGCTTACACCTGTAATCCCAGCTACTCGGCAGGATGAAGCAGGAGAATCCCTTGAACTTAAGAGGAGGAGATCGCAGTGAGGCGAGATCGTGCCACTGCACTGTAGCCTGGGTGACAAAGTGAGACTCCATCTCAAACAAAAAACAAAACAAAACAAAATAATTAAATTTAAATATGGTATTTTAAACATCTTTAGTTGGAGGAATTACTGAAAAATCATTTCCAGTAATTTACTTTATATATGTGTTTTTTCTTTCTAGCACCCAGTACTAAATTAATCTTTTGTTTTGTACACATTTTCCTTTTTGTTTTTTTTTTTTGAGATGGAGTCTTGCTCTGTCGCCAGGCTGGAGTGCAGTGGCGCCATCTCAGCTCACGGCAACCTGCGCCTCCTGGGTTCAAACGATTCTTCCGCCTCAGCCTCCCGAGTAGCTGGGACCACAGGCGTGTACCATCACGCCTGGCTAATTTTTGGATTTTTGGTAGAGACGGGGTTTCACCATGTTGACCAGGATGGTCTCGATCTCTTGACCTCGTGATCCACCCGCCTCGGCCTCCCAAAGTGCTGGGATTACAGGCCTGAGCCACTGGGCCCAGCTACACATTTTTCTTTAAGCAAATCTGATGATGGCAACAACTGTTGCTCAGTAACACAACCCATACACTAGCCTGTGGGAGGCTTTACTGAATTGTGTTGGGCAGTGTCTCTTACTGATGCTGTGAACGGAAAACCATGAACTTCCTACACCTGTAGGTGGCTAAAAACTCAATTTAAAATGGACCCTGTGGGTTGCTGAATTTAGGCATTTAATGAACTCACAGCCATTCTCTCTTTTTTTTTTGAGATGGAGTCTTGCTCTGTCGCCCAGGTTGGAGTGCAGTGGCATGATTTTGGCTCGCTGCATCCTTCGCCTCCTGGGTTCAAGCGATTCTTCTGCCTCAGCCTCCTGAAGAGCTGGGACTACAGGTACATGCCACCATGCCAGTCTAATTTTTGTATTTTTTTAGTAGAAACGGGGTGTCACCATATTGGCCAGGCTGGTCCCGAACTCCTGACCTTGTGATCCGCCCACCTCGGCCTCCCAGAGTGCTAGGATTATAGGCGTGAGCCACCGCGCCTGGCCTACAGCCATTCTCTTACATGAAAATGAGGGCATCAGAGTGTAGGATGCCTAGAATTAAAGTGGGATATAGTGGAGTGTTTGGGTGGTTGCTATCTGATGGCAGCATTCAGTATCCCTGCCCACCATGCCCCTGAAACAACACCATCCGTCACCCTTAAATATCTCGCACACCATCAGGGTATTCCATGTAACATTGCTTCTAACAAAGAACACACACTTTATGGTGAAAGAATTAAGGTAATGAATGATGCCTGTGGAATTGACTGGCCTTATCGTTTACCCCATCACTCAGAAACACGTGGTCATATAGAGAAGCAGGATGGTTTATTGAAGCTGGGGAATAATGTTAGCAGGGAAACTTTTCCATGTTGGGGTGCCATTCTAAGATATGTTATCTGCGCTAAGTCAGCAACGAATATGTGGTCTTTTTTTCTTCATTGCAAAAATATAGGATACGGCCGGGCATGGTGGCTCACACCTGTAATCCCAGCACTTTGGGAGGCTGAGGCGGGCAGACCACCAGGTCAGGAGTTCGAGACCAGCCTGGCCAATATGGTGAAACCCCGTATCTACTAAAAATACAAAAATTAGCTGGGCGTGGTGGCACACACCTGTAGTCCTAGTTACTCAGGATGCTGAGGCAGAACAATTGCTTGAACCTGGTAGGCAGAAGTTGCAGTGAGCCAAGATGGCGCCACTGCACTCCAGCCTGGTGACAAAGCAAAACTCCATCACACACACACACACACACACACACACACACACACACACGGATCCAAGACGGAAGTAGAAAATATGCTTTCTACACATAGCACAAACTTGCAAATTTTTTGTTTTCCATCCACAAAACTCTTTAATGTGCTCATTTAGAGGTCTTAGTATGTGTGGGAGGAATCCTCCTGCTAGGGAACACAACTATAGTCCCACTGAATTGGAAATTAAGAATCCCACTTGGATAATTAAAGTTCCTCATGTCGCCAGGAAAACATGCCAAAAATGGTGCTTGCTGAGATGATTAATCCTCACTATGAAGAGGAGATAGGGAGCCAGGTGTGGTGGCTCACGCCTGTAATCCCAGCACTTTGGGAGGCCAAGGCTGGCAGATCACCTTGGTCATGAGTTTGAGACTAGCCTGGCCAACATGACGAAACCCTGTCTCTACTAAAAATACAAAAATTAGCCAGGCGTGGTGGCATGCACCTGTAATCCCAGCTACTCAGGAGGCTGAGACAAGAGAATCTCTTGAACCTGGGGGGAGGAGGTTACAGTGAGCTCAGATCACAGCACTGCACTCCAGCCTGGGCAACAGAGCACGATTCAGTCTCAAAAAAAAAAAAAAAAAAAAAGAGGAGATAAGGTTGCTGATAAATAGCAGAGGCTAAAAGGTCTACCACTGGGACTCACAGATCTCCTTGGGTGACTCCTGGTACTGCCAAGTTCTGGTGGTAAAATTCTCTAGTAATAACCATCTTACGTGGACAAGACAATCAAGGGATGAGATCCTTTAGGAATGAAAGTTTGGGTCATTGTGTCAGATAATAAAGCCTGCCCAGTTGCTCTGGGCAAAGAGAACATGAAATGGCTGGTGGAGGAAGGCAGTTAGAAATGCCAATTACAATCTTATGACTACTTGCAGAAATAAAGATTAAAGCTTCTCTCATTTTCTCCCTTGTTCAGTCAGTATTATATTTAACTAATTTTTCTTTCCTTTTCTGTCCCTTTTCTTCATGGTATGCTGCTGGTGGTTAATTTTTACAATTTCATTTATGTGTTACAGACTCCTGAGATGGGATCATAATGGAACCAGGAGAGGACTGAGTGTCGCCCAGAGATTCTGTATAAGCTGGATGTAGCTGCCAATGAGGTTATCACCCTTTTAGAGAAGGGATGAGCACATTTTGCTTTCATAAGAATAGTAGCATTATGATAATTGGCAATAATTTTTCTTTCCTATGGGAAGAGGGTTTTATGTTAATGTTGAGTTTGCATAGTAAAGAACTAAACTCTGGTGAATATTGCCAAATTCTGTTCCATCTTGCATCTGTTTTCTTTTTGATTTGAAGAACTCCCCACCTTGAAGTATGCCTCCCACTCTAGAAGCTGAAGATGGCACATACTCTCTCTCCTAACCTTTCTTATAGCTGGAGTACATGATCTAGGACCCACCACTAACCAAATACAGTCTCCCAATTCTCTGAATCAGAGTTAGACACGAGAGGTCTGCGAGGAGCTCTCAGATGGCACCAACATCACGGAAGGATCAAATTCCCACATCAGTGCTGCCTTCCAGTACCAATTCTGGTGTGGGAGTTTGGGGTATGGTTTCTGGCTGAATTGTCCTGAGCTCACTGAGGCTGAATCTCCAGCCCTTCTAGCAATTCTGGGGTCACAGGACCCTTGGGGTGTCACTTAGCCAGCTGGAAACCTCTGTGGCTGGCAGTGCGTTTCTGCCTATTGCTTGCTCCTGCTGGGCTTGTTCCACTCACTTGGCCTGGCAGGCTGCACTTGGTTCACACTACCAGGCCGGATCCCACACCTGCCTAGTGTGAGCCAGGGGCGGAGCAAGAAGGGGTGCATGTGGGTGAGCACGCACGGGTCCAGCCACTGAACACAGCCAGGCACACTGGCTGCAGCGGTGCAGGCAGCTCCAGGTGCCAGTACAGGTGCCGCCTCCATGCTATGTTGGAGCTAGACCAGAAGTACTGCATGTGGCTTCTGCTGCAGGCACTCATATTTGGGTGAGACGAACACGGTGGCACCCAGAAGCTTGGAGACACCAGGAACTACAGAACTCCAAAGGGGGTGTCACAGCCCTGGCTCCCCACAGAGCCAAAGCTCTTCTCGCCTTCACGACAAGACGAGTAGGGGGGCATGTTTCAGCCCTGTTTGTGTTACATCTCTTTCTTTCAGTTCCACCATTTAGTAGGTCCCGAGTTCTTGTCCCACATCCATGGACCTCATGGACTACCTCATGCACGGAGAGGAGCTTCACTGAAAGCAGAGAGGCAACAGAACACTTCTCAGAACACCCAAAGCGGGCAGCTCCTTTCCTTTCCTTTCCCCAGGCAGGTCTGGGTCATCCTGACGAGTGTCCAGCCCTCAGCGGTGAGAAGACCTGCAGTGGGTAGCTTCCAGCAGAGAAAAGATGAGTGTCCAGCTTGGGGGTAGCTCCCAGCAGAGAGAAAACGACTGTTCAGCCCTCAGTAGGCAGAAGACCCGCGGTGGGTAACTCCCAGTAACTCCAATTCGCAGGCAGGCCATCCCATCATCTCTACAGCCCTCAGCAGAGAGGAGACCTGGAGAGGGGAGCTCTTATCTGCAGGCAGGTTGTCCTGTCCTCTGCCCCCGAGTCTGGCTGACTTAGAGGCTTTTATGGGCTGCAGAGAGGAAGTGTGTGCTGATTGGTCCATGGTGTCCATGGGCAGCCGAAAAAAGCACAGTAAGTTCTCACCCCATCTGCAGAACTGTCAGCCTGGCCCCCAGGCTTCAGGCCATCCCTGGCTTGAAGGTGGGGCTTCATCAGGACAGCCTCTTCCCCCACTCCCCGCTCCCCGGAGCCTGTCTGCTTCCTGCCACCATCAGCCTGCTGTCCATGGTGTCCATGGTGTCCATGGCGCCCACGGCGCCCAGGCTGTTCGTGCCAAGGGGGGGCCTGCAGGCCTGCGCTGAGCTGCCCTCGGCCTCCCTCCTGTGCTCCTCTGTGCCCAACGTTCAGAGGGGGCCGAGGCGGCAGGAGGCTGGTGTGTTAGTGCCGCCCCAAACGTGTGCACACCCAGCCAGGTCGCGACAGCGCCTGGGCCCAACCTCAGCTTTGCTCTGAAAGTGGAGTTGGCGCTGCCAGCGGGAGAGGCCAGCCAGCAGGAGCAGGCACTTCCAAGCCTGTCGGGGAAAGGGAGCTTCCCGGGCCCTGATTGTGCAGAGATGCCCCAGTCGGCAGCTGCAGACAGTAGGGCTGCAGCTGCGCCTGGGAGGATAGGGCTCTTGTCCCTCCAACTTGGAAGGGGTCGGGGCTCCCACCTGCTCAGGGCTCGGCCAGCTGCTTGGAGCGCACAGCCCGACTTTCAGCAGCGGCCGCTTCAGATGTGCGGCTGTTGCCATCACCGGGAATTACATTTTTGTTTGTTTCTTTACAACTTTTAATTTTGATATAATTTCATACTTGACAGCAAAGTTACAAGAATAGTTAAGGAATCACATATACAAGGAACCATATAGAGAGAATATGTAAAGAAAATTTGGGCAAAGTGTAAACAACTGGCTCATCTAAATAAAGGGAATATGCGAATTCCTTAATTGTTCTTGCAATACCCACACACAGACACGTTTTTTTTCTGATTCATTTGAGAGTAACTTGCAACGTTGTAGTTCCATACCTCTAAATATATCATAAGAACAAAGATATTTTCTTACATAACCACCATACAATTATCTACATTAGGAAACGTAACTTTGATATAATACTATTACCTATCTAATCTACACTCCATATTCAAACTACTATAACATTTAAACAAATTCATTTACTTCTTTAATGAATCAGAATTAGCTTCTATAAACTCCAATTCAAAGTCTCAAATCTCACTCCCTCCAGACCTGCTTTTGGGCCCTAACTCTGGGTTAGACAGTTCTGTGATATACCATTAGAACATGGAGTACTCTGTCTACAAGTGTATTTTAACTCTCTATTCCTGATTATTTATGTGTGTCTGACTCTCCTATTTGAGTTAAGCCAACTAAGGGCAGATATGTCTCTTTTTCACTGGTCTTTCTTCACTGACTAGCATAGTGTCTAACACATAGTAGATACTCACTAAATATTTGTTGAGCAACTGGATCTGCACACTTCAGTGGCAATTTAAATAAAATACATTTTAAGTTGAACTTGTCATACTCCTTATTTCAACTGAAGGCAGTGTCAGTCAAGGTTCAATGCAGAAAGCAGAAACCACTCCAGGAATTTTTTGCAGGAATAGATTTATTGCGGGAAATTGATGCTTAGAAAGGCTAGCACAGCAAGATCGAGGCTGGACCACTAGAAATGATTCTCAGAAAAATACAGAACTGGATTAATCAGAAACATTCCTATTTCCAAGGTTGTTATTTGAACCATTCAAGACACACCACCATGGCTCTGATCCTGAGGTCAGGAAACTAATCAAGAAGTAGCTGCTACTGATACGATGGATGCTGGCACTGCCTTTCGACACTCAGAAAGCAGGAAAATGGCCACTGGAGTCCCCCTGCAGAAAAGAAACCTCACATTTTCATATATTTTCTAGACAGTAAAAAGTATTTAAAAATGCGTTTTTCCAGGCCAGGCGCAGTGGCTCACGCCTGTAATCCCAGCACTTTGGGAGGCCGAGGCGGGTGGATCACAAGGTCAAGAGATCGAGACCATCCTGGTCAACATGGTGAAACCTCGTCTCTACTAAAAATGCAAAAAATTAGCTGGGCATGGTGGCCCATGCCTGTAATCCCAGCTACTCAGGAGGCTGAGGCAGGAGAATTGCCTGAACCCAGGAGGCGGAGGTTGCGGTGAGCCGAAATCGCGCCATTGCACTCCAGCCTGGGTAACAAGAGCAAAACTCCGTCTCAAAAAAAAAAAAAATGCCTTTTTCCAGGCCAGGCACGGTGGCTCATACTTATAATCCCAGCATTTTGGGAGGCCAAGGCTGGCAGATCACCTGAAGTCAGGAGTTCGAGACCAGCCTGACTAACATGATGAAACCCTGTCTCTACTAAAAATACAAAAATTAGCTGGGCATACTGGTGGGCACCTGTAATGTCAGCTACTCGGGAGGCTGAGGAAGGAGAATCACTTGAACCCGGGAGGCGGAGGTGGCAGTGAGCCAAGATCGCACCATGGCACTCCAGTGTGGGTACAGAGCAAGATTGTCTCAAAAAAATAAAAAAGGGTTTTTCCTTCACCTCACTTCTGCCTGTCAAATTTCAGTTCATCACATTATCAGAGACTAACATTCAGAAACTTAGTTGCAAAGAATTCCAGAATGTGTACTTTTCAACTCTCTAGTCTTCAGCGCAGGAAGACACCTCGTGGTTTGGAAGTGGAGTTAATCCACATTATATACCACAATGACATCTCTGTTCATGAAGCTGCTGAAGCTAGACACTGGCGTGCAGTTCTCGACTTTTATCTAACACCAAGATGCTCCCCTTGGATGGAGGTGGTTGCATCCTTTCTCCTTCAGATTAAACCTAGAGGATACTTAGTTTGTCAGTGCTTCCAGTGAATGGGATGAAGTGCGCCTTGTTCCAGTGCTCCAGAATCACCGATCCTTTGAGAATTTTTCTGCCTGAGAAAATGGAAGTCACATAGCCAGTTTATACATTTTCACCTCTGGAAGTGGCAGTAACATACTGACTCATTTGACAGGTACCTCAGTGACTTCTAGGGTTAGAGCAATGGGAAAAAAGTGTGGTAACCAAGGACCGGAGAGATGAGGGGACGTGCAACATAACGGAAAGAACATGGGCTTTGTAGTCACGTGGATTTGAGTCTGGGTTCTGCCCTGTGCTAAATATAACACCTGGAGCAAGTTCCTTGGTATCTTTATATCTTGGTTTTCTTGTCTCCAAAATACCTACTTCATAGTGTCATTAGGAGGATGAAATTAGGTAACACTTGTATAGTACAGGTACATAAAGTGCAAAGAGAAATGTTGGTTCTTTTATTAGTTTCATATGGCTACTGTAACAAATTACGACAAACTTAGTGGCTTAAAACAACATACATTTACGTTCTTATAGTTCTGGATGTCAGAAGTATGAAATCAGTTTCACTGGGCTGAAATCGAAGCGTTGGCCAGGCTGCACCCTCTCTGGAAGCTCCAGGGAAGAGTCTGTTTCTTGCCTTTTCCACTTCCAGGGTTGTATTTCCTGTGTGCCTTGGTTAGAGCCCCTTCTGTCACATCTGAAGCCTGCTCCAGTCCTCACACTGTCTTCTTTCTCAAATCTCCCTCTGCCTCTTGCTTGTGATTGACAATTAAGGCCCACCTGGCTAATTCAGAATTACCCTCATCCCAAGAGTCTTAACTTAATCACACCTGCAAATTTCTTGTTCTACTATAAGGTAGCATTCACAAGTTTCAGAGATATGCATATATTTTAGGGCCATTATTCAGCCAACCACAATTTCTTTCATCACCAATCTTTACTACCATTTTAGGCCAGTTGGCATCAAAGGAGTACAGTCTGGTAGAATTATAACGTGAGCCACATATGTAATTTTAATTATTCTAGTAGCCACATTAAAAAAGTAAAAAGAGGCTGGAGGTAGTGGCACATGCTTATAATCCCAGCACTTTGAGAAGCTGAGGCGGGCAGATCACAAGGTCAAGAGATCGAGACCATCCTGGCCAACATGGTGAAACCCCATCTCTACTAAAAATACGAAAATTAGCCAGACATGGTGGCATGCACCTGTAATCCAGCTACTCAGGAGGCTGAGGCAGGAGAATTGCTTGAACCCAGGAGGCAGATGTTGCAGTGAGCCAAGATTGTGTCACTGCACTCCAGCCTGGTGACAGAGAGAGAGTCTCCGTTTTGGAAAAAAAAAAGTAAAAAGAAACAGGTGAAATTCATTTTAATGATATGGTTTATTTAACCTAATATGCCCAAAATATCATCAACATGTCATCAATGTGAAAATTATTAATGTAATATTTTCCGTTTTTCATACTCAGTGTTTTTTTTTAGATAGAGTCTCACTCTGTCACCAAGGCTGGAGTGCAGTGGCAGAATCTCGAGTCACTGCAACCTCCACCTCCCAGGTTCAAGCAATTATCCTGCCTCAGCCTTCCGAGTAGCTGGGACTACAGGCATGTGCCATCACGCCCGGATGATTTGTGTAGTTTTTGTAGAAACAGGGTTTCACCATGTTGGCCACGATAGTCTCGAACTCCTGACCTCAAGTGATCCACCACCTTGGCCTCCCAAAGTGCTGGAATTACAGGTGTGAGCCACTGTGTCTGGCTCATACTCAGTCTTTGAAATCTGAAGTGTAATTTACACCTAGTGCAAATCTCAATTCAGATGAACCATGTTTCAGCTGCTTGGTAGCCACACATGGTTAGTGCTCAGTGTAGGATAGTGCAGGTCTAGAAGGTTGTGAAATTAAAAGGGCTAAGGGTAGCTTGGACCATGTGCTCTTCACATCCAACCCATAGCTGTAGCTTTCACCTCTGGTATTTTATTTTCTGCCTACATTCACCACTGAGATGATGACTACAGCTCAGACCCTTGTCACTATGCCAAGTCTGCCACCAGTAGATCATAATCACCCACAGGGAACCAGACGGGGCATGGGATTAACATTAGGTTATGTATCAGTTAGGTTTATCAAGAAAACATAACCCACCCTAGATCTGAAAAGCAGAGGGATTTTAGTTCAGGGTTTTACTTATACAAGTTGATGGGAGGGTTGAAAAGTCAAATAGTAGACAATGAGAAAAACCACACATTAGCAACATTACACAGCTGCCACCGATTCTAGTGATAGAGGGACAACAGGAGGAGGTAGCGTTACCAGAGGCTGAAACATGCTGCCCATGAGCTAGATCATGGCAAAGTGCTTGGATCATGCAGGAAGGAACTGTTTAGTGAGAGCTGGAGACACAGAGGAAACATAGCCGCTGCTGCACATGCTGCTTGAGGAAGGAGTGAAAGAAATGCCTTGATGCTCCTTATTTCCATACTCTGGTGCTCTGTCAGGGTCTTCCATTGGCCAAACGTACCTGGAAGCCATTTGTCAAGGGATCCTGGGAAATGTAGTTCCTTGAAAATTAGACCCAGCATAGGGGAAGATCAGGGAAGGGATCCAAGAACTAACAGGCAAATAAGTGTCACAGTTCACATCTTTTTTTTTTTTTTTAAATTTTGAGACAGGGTCTCACTCTGCTGCCCAGGCTGGAATGCAGTGGCACCCCCTTGGCTCACTGCAATCTCTACACCTGGGCTCAAGCAATTCTCCCTCCTCAGCCTCCTGAGTAGCTGGGATTACAGGCATGTGCCACCATGCCCCATTTAATTTTTGTACTTTTAGTAGAGACGGGATTTCACCATGTTGTCTGGGCTGGTCTCAAACTCCTGGGCTCAAGCAATCCGCCTGCTGTGGCTCCCAAGTGCTGGGACAACAGGTGTGAACCACTGAGCACAGCCAGTCCACACCTTTACTATTTTTCTATATTTACCTTCAATCTTAAAACAATTTCATGTTTCTGTCTAACACAATCTAATTATACTTTACATGAATGAAGATGTCCTCATGGTCTCCTCAACATGGGGAGATTAGTCATCATTGCCATCATACAGTCCAAGATGTTTAGTGAATTTACAGTTTTCTCCATCAAACTGTGGCTTTTCATGGTCTGCTAATATCTGAACTAACTGGCAAGATTAAATACCATTGACCTTTTTGCACAAAATAGTAAGAAGGAGAAAAATTATTGGTTAATATTAATATATACATAACAAGTATATGCAGTCATTTCCGTAACTGGTCCTAAGGGTACAGTTGATACTTACCAGTTCCTTCTTCACTGCTCATTCCATGCTCCCACTGCTCTTAGTTAACACTTTGGCTGGTTGTGGTCCTTCACCTGGGTAGTGACCCAAACCCTTGTTCTTAAAGGATTTGAGTTCTTAGTGGTCTTTCCTTTATTGAGTCTTGCCTTTAGTGGGTCTTGTCTTTATTGAGTTCGTCTTTTAACATTTTCTACTGGAAACAGAAGAATAAAATGGTGCCCCAGTGGTTCCCACTGGGTTCTAGACAGGGTCTTTCCTGCCCTCATTGTGTAGCGGCAACCCAAATTTCCCTTGTTAATGGGAACGTATCACTTCATCCATTATAACTCCTCATTTCGCTGTTGGTTCAGTGGCATGAGGACCCCAAAATAGTCAGATGGCAGTTTCAACTTCTCACTCAATGCGACCATTATTTAGTACCCCGAAGATGAGAGCATACCTCCCTTGGGAGCTATATCAGCGGAGGCAGATGTCTCTCTCCATGTCCCCTTGGACCACCTGAGTTCACTGGCAGCTGTGATAGTTTCCTAAACAATGACAGCTTTTCCTCATTTCTCCTCTCTTCATATGGGCTTTCTCTGGTACTCTGCCAAAGGAAAATGCATAGTACCCTGTGAATTGGAGTTGGTGGGTATAGGCTTTGCCTTCCCATCCTCTTAAAGGACAATTCTAAAGCTGATTCCACACTATTTTTTCAGAGAGTTATTGGTGAGAAGAAACTTTGGTTGCCCTCATCAGTCACCTGCTCATCATTACACACCTTATTGGATTTTCTCCCTTCTCTGACTCATTTTCCTCTTTTCCTGCTTGTGCTTAGTGGGATCACATCCCAGATAAGCTATTTACACCCAACAGCTTGTCTTAGGACAAGAACCCAAACTAAGACAGGAAGCAAGACCTATAAAACCAGAAGAGTCTCTAGGTGTGGAGACAGGAAAATACACTTTGCCAGTGAGTTATAAGGTATAATCAGTTCCAGAACCTGGGTATTTGGACTGTAAGAGAAATAGCACCATCTGTTGGTCACTGGTCCAAAGCATATACTCTATCCTGTAGGACAGCACTTGGTCTCACAGGGTGTTATCTCTCAGGCAGTGCTCTAATTATGGCTTCAGTAGGCCAATCCACCAACCTAGCAGGTTACCTGTTCTCAGATGATGAGTATGTGGTAAGATTAGTGAATTCCAAGAACATAAGCCTGTTTCTCTTGCTTTCAACAGTGTATAGGATATCATGAAAATGAATCATACCATCATAATGTTCCATAAGACCACAGATGGTGATTCTGGCAGAACCATTTTGAATAGGGAAAGTTTTAAAAAATGTCTATTCCAGAGAGGACAAATCTCTGTCTGTCCATGATAGAAGAGGCCCAACATAATCAACATGTCCCCTGAGTCCCAAGGAATGGTGCATCCAGGAGCTCACTGATGGCTTCTGTTTTTGGCAGGCTGTGTTTTCTGCCTTGGAGAGGCAGATCATGTTGCTGATCCCATGGATGGCCCCATCCCTGCTGCCATGGTTAGTAACATATGGGTCCACTGAACAATACTGGCATGGCTGAATAAAGAAGCTGACCGACATCCACAGAATGAGTCTTCTTGCCCATCTGATCATTGAGAGCCTATTCAATGGATGCCCTTTGGTAAGCATTCATATGGGTCACAAAATCCTCATACAAAAATTCTGCCTCCTTCCAGGTAAAGTGGACATCCTGATATATACTCAAAGGTTTCCCCACTGAGAGGACTGCCTTTCATCATTTTTTCAGAGACACTTCTCAACAGAATGGTAATACTGCAGTTGTCCACTTCCAGCTGATGCCAACATATTGTACAGACCCATCTTTAAATCAGGCTTAAGTTTTTTTTCCCCTCTGAAAACCATTTATAGGAAATTCCTTTTGAGGCCCTAGAGTCTGAGCCACCTGCCCATGCAACTTACTTGTGTCCTCCTGATCTTCTAAAGCCTGACCTTTTATATACCACTTTTAATTGATGATGGATTGTTGCTGTGTATGCACACCCAATCTTATGGCAGTTCACCGTGGGCAACTCAGAGCCTATTGATCTTGATGTCATCAAGACCTAGCCTTTACTAGAATCCAGTGCCCTTTCAGCAGAAAAAAGCACAGCATTGTGTCAAATCTCTGGGATTCTGTGCTTTGGGCCCTTATTGGGGCCCATACAGCAGGATGCACGCAGCATCCTTACTTGCCATAGACACTTTGGGTTTTCTGAATTATTAAGCTTGAGTAGCAAGATAGCTTGCATAGCACCCTGGACCTGCTACGAAGCCTTTTAATTTTCTGGGAGAAAATGGTGCTCAGTAAGTTAATCAGAGAAATACACCCAAATGTAGCGTATGTGCCTCTTTCTTAGTGTTAGGATGTGCAAGGTGCAGAAAGTTGTCTCTCACTATAAGCTATAGTAGGGATTCTTGATCTCAATCTTGTTATCTTGGGCTTGATAATTCCTAGTCGTGAGGAGCTATCCTGCGCACTGCGAGATGTTTATCAGCATCCTTGGCACCTACCTGCAAGATGCCAGTAGCCACTAACTTGCCACCCTCAGTTGTGACAACCAAAAATGTTTCTATACATTTCCTGCAAAATGTCCCCTAGTGGATAAAATCACCTGGTTGAAAAACACCGCTATACAGGGATATGCCAACATTCCTTTCACTGAATTTTTATGTCTCTGACATGCATGTGCCTTACTAAGGCATCTAGAATATTTGCTACCTTTCGTTCACCAAGCTAATTAGCATGATGTTTTCAATGTGGTGGATCACAGTGATGGTATTCTGTGGGATGTCTAGATGACCAAGGTCTCTGTGCACTAGAGTGCTACAGAGTGGGAAAGCCGGCATAGCCCTGTAAGACCGTGAAGGTGTATTGCTGTTTCTGACAGGTAAAAATTTGCTGCCTTCTAATTTTTCCTGCTAATCGATGGGAAGGGACATGATTTTCCAGATAAATAGTTGCATACTAGATGGCAGGACCATGTTGATTTGTTCCAGCAACAATACCACGTCTAATATGGAAGCTGCAGGTAGAGTCGCCATCTAGTTTTGTCACTTGTCAAACAGGAATTATGCAGACGTATGATGAGAATCCTCACTCTTGAATCTATCAAATCTTTAAGGGTGGCACGAGGTAATGTCTGCAATTCCCACAGGGATGTGGTATTGTTTTTGGCTTACCCTTTAGTTAGAGAAGAGCAGTTCCAGTGGCTTCTACTTGGCTCTACCTAACCATGAGTCCTGTCTTTATGGGTCAGGGAGCCTGTGCAGGTATTTTGCCAGTTGACAAGTATGGCTAGTCCAAATAACTTCAGAGTGGGTCTGCAGAACCTACTGAGCCCTCTGAGTGATGAACTTGATTATAAATTTCATTTTTTACCTGACCACCCAAAGCTCTCAATTTATCCAGGGATCCTCAAGGATTAGCATAAACTCAGAGTAGTGTGTAATAATCCTTCAAAGTCTAGGTATGCCCCTTTCCTCAGTGCACACGCATCCTGATAATAGCCACAGGTCCTTTCAGAAAATGTTTGGAGAAATATTTATGGTATATCGTTGTGACAATGTTGTAGGGTCTTTCCTCAAGGGGACCCAGTTTCTGCTTCAATCCCTGGGTCCCACGTATGTGAAGCAGTTTAAGTTTGGGAACTAAATGAGAAGCTATGATTTCCTTTCATGGCAACTCAAGACAGGTTGCTGCTCACGTGACCTATAGTTTTGCCAGTTGCATATATCAAGCAATACTTCAGCAGGCTAACCATCTATTTTATTCCTAGGGATGCTGTTATCAGTTAGCACCCCCACAGATCTCTCAATTTTAAAACTTTCTGACTGCCTGCTGCCCATTATGGTAATTGTGCCTCCTTGTCTCTGTTGGTTAAATATTACTACGTGGCCCCTGCCATGATGCCAACATTCTCATTGAAATCAGATAACCGTTTCAATCTTCCTTAGTCTAGAGAGGACAGCCACTGCAGAACTTTTTTTTTTTTTAACTTTTTTTTTTTTATAAAGACGGGGTTTCACCATGTTGGTCAGGCTGGTCTTGAACTCCCGACCTCAGGTGATCCACCTGCCTTAGCCTCCAAAGTGCTTGGATTACAGGCATGAGCCACCGCGCCTGGCCCACTGCAGAACTTTTGAGGATGACTATGCTTCTCTGACTAATGTTTTCTCAATGCCTTAGTGCCCTCTGGGTCCTTTCAGGAAACACAATCAGGAAGTGGGTGAACAGGTTACACATCATTCCGACCTTCTCATAACCTTGACCCTTTTGTATATGACACTGTAGTTAGACTTCTTTATTTTTAAATAAAACCCTTTGCTTTTCCCACACTATATGAGATGTTCTGGCATGTCAGCTCAGCTTCATTGAATGTAGGTCACCACTGACTCCTAGTTTTGGTCAGTCAACCAAGAAAACCATTAGAGATGCTTCCAGTTGCGCTATTTATTTATTTATTTTTAAATTAATTAATTAATTAATTAATTTTGAGATGGAGTCTCACTCTGTCACCCAGGCTATATAGTACAGTGGTGCAATCTTGGCTAACTGCAACCTCTGCCTCCTGGGTTCAAGCAATTCTCCTGACTCAGCCTCCTGAGTAGCTGGGATTACAGGCATGTGCCACACTTGGCTAAGTTTTGTATTTTTAGTAGACATGGAATTTCACCAGGCTGGTCTTCAACTCCTGACCTCAGGTGATCCAGCCACCTCAGCCTCCCAAAATGCTGAGATTACAGGGGTGAGCCACCGTGCTCAGCCCAGTTGCTCAATTTAGCACATTAAAATGAGAATCTCAGGTAAGGACATTCATATCGTAAGTTTAGCCTGGCCTGTTATCCTATTCTATCTTTTCCTATATAATGCCTGTAGAATCTACTCCCTTAAATGTTTTTCAGGTTACTGCTGATGACAATACATACATTATCGCAGTGGTTTTGGTGTATAAATTTCTACTTCTTGGAATAGACCTTACGTTTCTCTCCTAAGTCACTAGATTTGACTTTAGAAGTGGGTCTGAGGCTGGTCATGGCATAGTAAATAGTTGAGTGGATTCTTGTTCCTTGCTTTCAAAGAATTCTAACTATTGAAGTTCATACAAAGTGCTTTGGAAGCCCAGAGGAAGGAGCACCAGGCCTGCTGCCAAAGTGCAGGAAAGGATATCTGGGGACGTCCTAGAGGCAGGTGGGAGTTTATCAGGTAGCAAAAAGGAGCAGGGGCATTCTGGAGAGACTCGTGTGTGGAAGTCAGGAGGTGGGAAAAGACGGGGCAGCTGAAGAAAAGGGGAGAGTTGTATAGTAGTACCCACTTCATGTGTTTGTTGTGAGATTAGAAGACAAAAGAATCATTATAGTTGGCATAATTTGGCCTCTTTCTCTATGCTAAACTGTTCTAAGTGCTTTCTAAAAATTGATTCATTAATACTCACAAAACCCTTTGAGGTGTACTTTATTGCTCCATTT
The DNA here is from genome assembly GCF_030222135.1 of Aotus nancymaae. Classification (NCBI taxonomy): domain Eukaryota; kingdom Metazoa; phylum Chordata; class Mammalia; order Primates; family Aotidae; genus Aotus; species Aotus nancymaae. The sequence goes on from NW_026988414.1 coordinate 75,178,143, forward strand.
GACAGACGATGAATGTGAAGTTTACAGGGTTTTAGTAATTTGCTCAAGGTCACATATTATGTTATCTATCTCCAAAGTCAGGGTCTTAAATTGCTGTGGGATACCACTATTCTATACTTTGAGTGCATGGATTTCTTTATGTATGTTAAATATAATCCATGAAAAGTCCATGCTAATATCCATTTAGCATAATGTCTGCCACATAGTAAATGCTTAATAAAATTCAACTACCTCCAGCTCTTAGTATATATAACATAATGACTCAAAGAAGGGCTTTGGAATCAAATAGATCTAGGTCCAAATTCTGGCCCCACTCCTTCCTAGCTCCAGGAAAAATAAATCTAGGGGCTTTGTTGATTTGTAAAATAGGATATGGTACCTAATTCTCAGGGTTGTTGTCAGACTAAATATATGTATGTCAAACCAAATGTACATACACACATACATACACACACACACACACACACATATATATTTTATCTGACAACAATGCACAAGAATATGTGTGTGTGCATATGTACGCACACACGTCTTGTGCATAGAAAATATTTATGCAAAGATAGCTATTAATATTATATTAGTCCAGTAATAAGGAATACTAAAAGGCCCAGGTTGGGGGGGCGGGGAGAAAGAGAGAAGAAGTAAATTCCAGGGCCTGAATGTATTTTATTTTGTATGGAGGAAGGGCGATTGAGGGAATGGCCTAAAAATGAGGCTGTACACGTCAACAAGCCTGATATTCAGGGCTTTATAGGTCTCGATATCCTGACTTTGTGATCTGCCCGCCTTTGTCTCCCAAAGTGCTGGGATAACAGGCATCAGCCACTGCATCCGGCCTTTATTGATTTTTATTGATTCAAGTGGAGATGATCAGTAGGCAGTTAATTACGTGGCCTGGATCCCAGGAGCAGGAATCAGGGCTGGAGATATATATTGGGAAATCCAGAGCATAAAGATGCTAACCAAAGTTATGTAAAATGCAGTGGTCATGTATAGAGTGTGTGCAGTGGAAAAGAGTGAGCGCTTACATCTATTCCTGTGGGATACCAATGTGTAAAGGCTGGGAGAAATAAGAGTGATTTTAAAAGAGATGGAGAGGGAGTGGTTAGAGATGGAGAAGTGCTACCAAAAGAGTAAAAATGGAAGGCAAGGAAAGAAAATGTTTCCAGAAGGAAAGTGTCATGAAGAGAAATTAAGTTAGGTCATGATGATAATGTCCATAAAATATACAGTGGGGAAATCTCTAGCGACTTTTTTTTTTTTTGGCAGTCTTGCTCTGTCATCCAGGCTGGAGTGCAGTGACATGATCTCGGCTCACTGCAACCTCTGTCTCCTGGGTTCAAGCAATTCTCCTGCCTCAGTCTCCTGAGTAGCTGGGATTACAGGCACACACCACCACACCCAACTAATTTTTGTATTTTTAGTAGAAACCGGGTTTCACCATGTTGGCCAGGATGCTCTCCATCTCCTGACCACCTGATCTGCACGACTTAAGTGCTGGGATTACAGGCATGAGCCACTGCGCTTGGCCCAGCTTTTTTTTTTTTTCTTTCTTTCTTTCTTTTTTTAATTGAGACTGAGTGTGGCTCTGTTACCCAGTCTGGAGTGCAGTGGTGTGATCTCAGCTCACTGAAACCTCTGCTACCTGGGTTCAAGGGATTCTCATGCCTCAGTCTCTCAGGTAACTGGGCCTACAGGTGTGTGCCACCACACCTGGCTAATTTTTTTGTATTTTTAGTAAAGACGGGGTTTTGCCACGTTGGCTAGGCTGGTCTTGAACTCCTGACCTCAGGTGATCTGCCCGCCTCAGCCTCCCAATGTGCTGGGATTACAGACGTGAGCCACAGTGGCTGGCCCCTAGTGACTCTAGAAAGAATGGCTTCAGTGGGGTGGTGGGGCAGAAACCAGAGTGCAGCAAGTCCAGACTTGAGCAGTGGTTGAGGAATTGCAGGCACGCTTGTTTAGATAATTGGAGAAATGTATAATAGGAAAGAAAGCAGAGGTCGAAGTGGAGTCTGGTAGGTTGGGTGGGAGATTTCAAGATGGAAGAGACTTCAGGTTGTTTATATGCTTATGGATACGAAACGAAGAGGGGGTAACTAACAAATTAGGCCCTGAGCATCCTTTATGAAATTGTAGTATGTTCCCTATTCCATCCCCCTTATCCTACTCATTTTGTTTACTGTAGTGCTTATCATCTTACGTAATTTACTTATTTATTGTGTTTACTATTTCTTGTGTTAAAAGCAAAACCTTAGTCAAAGTAAACAGAGTTTAACTGAGCAAAGAACGATTCCCGAATCAGGCAGCCTCCTGAGCCAAAGTAGGTCCACACATGGTGGAAAAACGTTTATAGACAGAGAAAGGAAGGTGAGGCAGGGAAGCAGCCGGATTGCTTATAGCTAGACGTTTACCTTATTTGAACATGGTTTGAAAAATTGGCCGCCTTTGGCCAAAATTTGGTGATTGGCCCAAGAGTAGGTTGCAGTGTTTATACCTCCATCTGGGTTATACTTCACTATTTACGGAGAAACCTTCAGGCTGAACTTAAAATACGTAAGGACACAGCTTTTGGCTAAACTTGATGATGATGATTATTTGAATTATTATTATTATTATTTGAGAGAGAGTCTCGCTGTGTCGCCAGGCTGGAGTGCAGTGATGCAATCTCGCTCACTGCAAACTCCGCCTCCCGGGTTCCAGCAATTCTCCCGCCTCGGCCTCCGGAGTAGCTGGGACTACAGGCGCACATCACCACGCCCAGCTAATCTTTGTATTTTTAGTAGAGACGGGGTTTCACCATGTCGGCCAGGATGGTCTGGATCTCTTGACTTCGTGATCCGCCCGCCTCGGCCTCCCAAAGTGCTGGGATTACAGGCGTGAGCCACCGCACCCGGCCTAAACTTGATTATCTAACACTTGCCTGGTTTCACCCTGCTCCAAGAAGTCGGAGGTTTTTTAGAGATTGCTGTTTATTTTGCTCACTCCAAGCATCTAGAATACCGTCTGATATATAGTATGTGCTCAATAAACGTTTGCCGAATGAATGAAACAGCGAATTTTCTAAGAAGGCGAGAGAGGAGGGGAGCCAGAATTTAGCCAACCCTATGGTTCCCGCCCTAGCAGCGCTTGTGAGTCCAGGACTTCCGCCTACTGTGAGTGAGGAGGGAGAGGGAAGGGAAGGAGCTGTTTCCCAGCTGGATGAAAAGGGACGGGGAATATTCGATTGATAATTATGGTCTGCACTGAATCTCTTTTCTATTTTGTTCAGACTGATTTAAATGTTAAAGTATTTAATTCATCACGTGTTTGTCTTTGAAGTCGATGAAACGTATTCGTTAGGTCTCTGTACTTCGACCTTCCAAGAATGGCACGCAGGAGGTCCCGATAAAGCTTCTCGGAGGCCTAGCTGCGCTCGGCGCCGCCGGGCGTGCTCCCGTCCAGTGCTTTCACCAGCACAGATTTCCGTGAGGCGCGTCTTAAGTCCTTAATCTCTGGAATGACTGTGGCGATAAGGCCGGCGGAGGGAAGAGATTGAGTACGAGAAGGACCTGTGTGGCTAAAAGCGGCGGTGTGAGCTTAACCTAGGAAAAGAAACAGCTTCGGAGAAGACGAACCAAATCAACCCTCCGACCTCCCGCCTGGGCACCCCGGCGGCGCGAACCCGGGTGCGCCTGCGCGTGGGCGACACGGAGCTTGCAGCCGGGAGCCGCGCGGCAGCGGTTGAGTCACGTGGTGCGCCGTGAAGCCGCCCCGCCTCTCCGAGGCCGCCCCGCCCCGCCCCGCCCCTTTCCCGCCGGGACGCTCTGAGCCGCCCCGAACTGCACAGGGCGGCCGCGGGTGAGTGTCCGCGAGGGGCGTGCGTCGCGCAGACCCGGGCGGGTCCGGGCTGGGGCGCGGGCCGTCTTAATGCCTGCGGGGACCAGGGGACAAAATGGCGGCGGGGTACGCCCTTTCACCCCCCTCCCCTCACCTGGGAGTGCGGGCGGAGCGGGGCAGGGATCGTTGCTGGGGGAGGGGAGCCGCAGTCGCCTCGGGAGGGCTGGGGCGGGGGTGAGCAGCGTCAGGGCCTGCGCTGAGGGCTCAGTAGGGGTGTGAGGGACGTGGGACCCCGCACACTAAGCGGTCCGAGGGGCGAGTGCGGGGCTGCCCCGGCCGCGGGTGACGAGGCTTCTGGAATGTTTAAATGCGAGGGGCTCCCGGGGGAGCCTCCCTTCGTTTGACAGGTGATTGCCATCGTCATCTCTCAATCCCGGTAGGGTTTACCATGCTTTCCCTGCACCGAGACTCTGCTCTTAGCTCTGCGCAGGAAACAGGGCGGGAATGGCCTCTCCGTCTTCCAGGTGCTTGCGCTGAGGCCTGGAGGGATGAAGAGCCCTTCGCACCTGGGAGTGGTGGGACCCAGCCTCCTGCCTCTGTCACCGCTCTTTTTCCCGCACTTCCTTCGCGCCTTTCCCCTACACCGTTCTCTAGTCGCGTTCGTGGGAACGGCACCAGGGAGGAACGGATTGTTAGAAAGCTGGCAGAAAATTGGTCCTCTAAGCAACTGACAAGGGGCTCCCGCTGAGATGGAGCTGCCGGTTTGTGAGCAGCTTCCTGTTGCTGGTGGACTGCATTGCTTATTCTATTTGTGACAAGTTACTTTCCGTGAAAATAGCTATTCACTAGTAGTCACTTTACCGAACAGATACTAATTCCTTATATGAATTATAGTTTGTCTTAGTTTATGGATTAATTTCATCATTAACTTTTCATCTTCATAAACAATCTGTGGTAGAAGGATGGATGGGCTAGGAGTAATGCTTATTTTATGAATGGGGAAACCGGGACTCAAAAAGTTACTTGCTGTAGATCACCAGCTGGTGAGTGGTAGAACTGGGATTAAGTTTTCTGACCTAACGTTGATAGTCTGACCACTGTCCCACTGAGGCCTATACTGGTGTTCTGTCCCTTGTATTATTTCTCTTATCTATGACTTTTCCTCAAAGTTTGTTGGGTTCGAATTGATTTATGCCACTTATTGAAGAATGATATCCACTAAAGACTTAGTATTTTTAATCAATCGGAGTTAGTTTTTAATATGATTTGGAAGGTTGTCTTTGTGGGAGAAGTAATCAGCTTTGAAGGCACACTGATTTTAATTTAAATCTCAGCTCCACCCTTTGTTTTTGGCGAATTAATTTTTCTGAGCCTTTCTCATCTGTAAAATAGGAATAATATCCACCTCATAAATTTGTTGATAGTAATAAATTAGGTGTCTGTAAAGCATTTAGAACTGTTCCTGGCCCATGATATTCCCTCAACAAATGCTGTTTTCCTCCTTTCTCCCCACTCCCTTGAGCTGCATTAAAAATACTTTATGTGCCGGGCGTGGTGGCTCATGCCTGTAATCCCAGCACTTTGGGAGGCCGAGGCGGGTGAATCACGAGGTCAAGAGATCGAGACCATCCTGGCCTCTACCATTTAGTAGAAACCCCGTCTTTACTAAAAAAATACAAAAATTAGCTGGGCATGGTGGCACACGCCTGTAGTCCCAACTACTCGGGAGGCTGAGGCAGAAGAATTGCTTGAATCCAGGAGGCAAAGGTTGCCGTGAGCTGAGATCACTCCACTGCACTCCAGCCTGGCGCCTAGTTGGTTCCAGGTCTTTGCTATTGTAAAAGTGCTGCAATGAACATTTGTGTGCATGTGTCCTTATAGTAGAACGATTTATAATCTTTTGGATATATACCCAGTAATGGGATCGCTGGGTCAAATGGAATTTCTATTTCTAGGTCCTTGAGGAATCGCCACACTGTCTTCCACAATGGTTGAACTAATTACACTCCTACCAACAGTGTAAAAGTGTTCCTATTTCTCCACATCCTCTCCAGCATCTGTTGTCTCCAGATTTTTATTTATTTATTTATTTATTTATTTTATTGCATTTTAGGTTTTGGGGTACATGTGAAAAACATGCAAGATTGTTGCATAGGTGCATACGTGGCACTGTGATTTGCTGCCTTCCTCCCCTTCACCTATATGTGGCATTTCTCCCCATGCTATCTGTCCCCAACTCCTCACCCCCTGCTGTCCCCACCACTCCCCCCCAACAGACCCCAGTGTATAGTGCTCCCCTCCCTGTGTCCATGTGTTCCCATTGTTCAACACCCGTCTATGAGTGAGAACGTGCGATGTTTGATTTTATGTTCTTGTGTCAGTTTGCTGAGAATGATGGTTTCCAGGTTCATCCATGTCCCTACAAAGGACGCGAACTCATCGTTTTTGATGGCTGCATAATATTCCATGGTGTATATATGCCACATTTTTCCTGTCCAGTCTATCATCGATGGGCATTTGGGTTGGTTCCAGGTCTTTGCTATTGTAAACTGTGCTGCAGTGAACATTCGTGTGCATGTGTCCTTATAGTAGAACGATTTATAATCCTTTGGATATATACCCAGTAATGGGATTGCTGGGTCAAATGGAATTTCTATTTCTAGGTCCTTGAGGAATCGCCACACTGTCTTCCACAATGGTTGAACTAATTTACACTCCCACCAACAATGTAAAAGTGTTCCTATTTCTCCACATCCTCTCCAGCATCTGTTGTCTCCAGATTTTTTAATGATCGCCATTCTAACTGGCATGAGATGGTATCTCAATGTAGTTTTGATTTGCGTTTCTCTAATGACCAGTGATGATGAGCATTTTTTCATATGTATGTTGGCCTCATGTATATCTTCTTTTGTAAAGTGTCTATTCATATCCTTAGCCCACTTTTGAATGGGCTTGTTTGTTTTTTTCTTGTAAATCTGTTTTAATTCTTTGTAGATTCTGGATATCAGCCCTTTGTCAGATGGGTAGATTGCAAAAATTTTTTCCCATTCTGTTGGTTGCCAATTCACTCTAATGACTGTTTCTTTTGCTGTGCAGAAACTGTGGAGTTTGATTAGGTCTCCTTTGTCTATTTTGGCTTTTGTTGCCAGTGCTTTTGGTGTTTTAGTCATGAAGTCCTTGCCTGTGCCTATGTCCTGAATGGTTTTACCTAGATTTTCTTCTAGGGTTTTTATGGTGTTAGGTCTTATGTTTAAGTCTTTAATCTATCTGGAGTTAATTTTAGTGTAAAATGTCAGGAAGGTGACCAGTTTCTGCTTTCTGCACATGGCTAGCCAGTTTTCCCAACACCATTTATTAAACAGGGAATCCTTTCCCCATTGCTTGTTTTTGTCAGGTTTGTCAAAGATCAAATGGTTGTAGATGTGTGGTGTTGCCTCCAAGGCCTCTGTTCTGTTCCGTTGGTCTATATCTCTGTTTTAGTACCAGTACCATGCTGTTTTGATTACTGCAGCCTTGTAGTATAGTTTGAAATCCAGTAGTGTGATGCCTCCCGCTTTGTTCTTTTTGCTTAGAATTGACTTGGCTATGTGGGCTCTCTTTTCGTTCCATATGAAGTTTCAGGTAGTTTTTTCCAGTTCTGTGAAGAAGGTCATTGGTAGCTTGATGGGGATAGCGTTGAATCTGTAAATTACTTTGGGCAGTATAGCCATTTTCACGATATTGGTTCTTCCTAACCATGAGCATGGAATGTTTCTCCATCTGTTTGTGTCCTCTCCTATTTCGTTGAGCAGTGGTTTGTAGTTCTCCTTGAAGAGGTCCTTTACGTTCCTTATTAGTTGTATTCTTAGGTATTTTATTCTCTTTGTAGGAATTGTGAAAACAATTGTAGTTCGTTCTTGATTTGGTTCTCTTTAAGTCTGTTATTGGTGTATAGGAGTGCTTGTGATTTTTGCACATTGATTTTGTATCCTGAGACTTTGCTGAAGTTGCTTATCAGTTTCAGGAGATTTTGCGGTGAGATGATGGGGTCTTCTAAATATACAATTATGTCGTCTGCAAATAGAGACAATTTGACTTCCTCCTTTCCTATTTGAATACTCTTTATTTCTTTTTCTTGCCTGATTGCTCTGGCTAGAACTTCCAATACTATACTGAATAGGAGTGTTGAGACAGGGCATCCTTGTCTAGTGCCAGATTTCAAAGGGAATGCTTCCAGTTTTTGCCCATTCAGTATGATATTAGCTGTTGGTTTGTCATAAATAGTTTTTATTATTTTGAGATACATTCCATCAATACCTAGTTTATTGAGGGATTTTAGCATAAAGGGCTGTTGAATTTTGTCGAAGGCCTTCTTGCATCAATTGAGATAATCATGTGGTTTTTGTCTTTGGTTCTTTTTATGTGGTGAATTACGTTTATAGACTTGTATATGTTGAACCAGCCTTGCATCCCCAGGATGAATCCTACTTGATCATGGTGGATAAGCTTTTTGATGTGCTGTTACAATCAGTTTGCCAGTATTTTATTGAAGATTTTTTGCATGTATATTCATCATGGATATTGGCCTGAAGGTTTCTTTTCTTGCTGAGTCTCTGCCGGGTTTTGGTATCAGGATGATGTTGGTCTCATAAAATGATTTGGGAAGGATTCCCTCTTTTTGGATTGTTTGGAATAGTTTCAGAAGGAATGGTACCAGTTCCTCTTTGTATGTCTGGTAGAATTTGGCTGTGAACCCATCTGGACCTGGGCTCTTTTGGTTGGTAGGCTCTTAATTGCTGCTTCAACTTCTGCCCTTGTTATTGGTCTATTCAGGGTTTCGACTTCTTCCTGGTTCAGGCTTGGGAGGATGCAAGTGTCCAGGAATTTATCCATTTCTTCCAGGTTTACTAGTTTATGTGCATTGAGTTGTTTGTAATAATCTCTGATGATGGTTTGTATTTATGTGGAATCTGTGGTGATATCCCGTTTATTGTTTTTTATTGCATCTATTTGATTATTCTCTCTTTTCTTTTTTATTAATCTGGCTAGTGATCTATTTTATTGATCTTTTCAAAAAACCAGCTCTTGGATTTATTGATTTTTTGAAGGTTTTTTTCTTGTGTCTCTATCTCCTTCAGTTCTGCTCTGATCTTAGTTATTTCCTGTCTTCTGCTAGGTTTTGAGTTTTTTTGATCTTGCTCCTCTAGCTCTTTCAATTTTGACGATAGGGTGTCAATTTTAGATCTTTCCTTGCTTCTCATGTGGGCATTTATTGCTATGTATTTTCCTCTAGACACTGCTTTAAATGTATCCAAGTGATTCTGGTATGTTGTGTCTTCGTTCTCATTGGTTTTGAAGAACATCTTTATTTCTGCCTTCATTTCATTGTTTATCCAGTCAACATTCTAGAGCCAGTTGTTCAGTTTCCATGAAGCTGTGCAGTTCTGAGTTAGTTTCTGAATTCTGAATTCTGACTTGATTACATTGTTGTCTGAGAGACTGTTTGTTATGATTTCCATTCTTTTGCATTTACTGAGTTATTTCCAATTATGTGGTCAATTTTAGAGTAGGTGTGATGTGGTGCTGAGAAGAATGTATATTCTGTGGATTTGGGGTGGAGAGTTCTGTAAATGTCTATTAGGTTTGCTTGGTCCAGGCTTGAGTTCAATTCCTGGGTATCCTTGTTAATTTTCTGTCTCTTTGATCCGTCTAATATTGACAATGGGGTGTTAAAGTTTCCCACTATTATTGTGTGGGAGTCTAAGTCTCTTTGTAAGTCATTAAGAACTTGCTTTATGTATCTGAGTGCTCCTGTATTGGGTGTGTATATATTTAGGATCGTTAGCTCTTCTTGTTGCATTGATCCTTTTACCGTTATGCAATATCCTTTTTTGTCTCTTTTGGTCTTTGTTGGTTTAAAGTCTATTTTATCAGAGACTAGGATTGCAACTCCTGCTTTTTTTTGCTCTCCATTTGCTTGGTAAATCTTCCTCCATCCCTTTATTTTGAGCCTTTGTGTATCCTTGCATGTGAGATGGGTTTCCTGGATACAGCACACCAATGGTTTTGGCTTTTTATCCAATTTGCCAGTCTGTGTCTTTTGATTGGGGCATTTAGTCCATTTATATTTAGGGTTAATATTGTTATGTGTGAATTTGATCCTGCCATTTTGATGCTAGCTGGCTGTTTTGCCTGTTAGTTGATGCAGTTTCTTCATTGTGTCGATGCTCTTTACCATTTGGTATGTTTTTGGAGTGACTGGTACTGGTTGTTCCTTTCTATGTGTAGTGCCTCTTTCAGGAGCTCTTGTAAAGCAGGCCTGGTGGTGATGAAATCTCTGAGTACTTGCTGTTCATAAAGCATTTTATTTCTCCTTCACTTAAGGAGCTTAGTTTGGCTGGATATGAAATTCTGGGTTGAAAGTTCTTTTCTTTAAGGATGTTGAATATCGGCCCCCACTCTCTTCTGGCTTGTAGGGTTTCTGCTGAGAGATCTGCTGTGAGTCTAATGGGCTTCCCCTTTGTGGGTAACCTGACCTTTCTCTCTGGCTGCCCTTAGCATTTTCTCCTTCATTTCAACCCTGGTGAATCTGACAATTATGTGCCTTGGGGTTGCTCTTCTTGAGGAATATCTTTGTGGTGTTCTCTGTATTTCTTGGACTTGAATATTGGCCTGCCTTGCTAGGTTGGAGAAGTTTTCCTGGATAATATCCTGAAGAGTATTTTCCAGCTTGGATTCATTCTCTCAGTCACATTCAGGTACACCTGTCAAACGTAGATTAGGTCTTTTCACATAGTCCCATATTTCTTGGAGACTTTGTTCATTCCTTTTTACCCTTTTTTTCTCTAATCTTGCCTTCTCATTTTATTTCATTGAGTTGATCTTTGACCTCTGATATCCTTTCTTCTGCTTAGTCAATTCGGCTGTTGAAACTTGTGTATGCTTTGCGAAGTTCTCGTGTTGTGTTTTTCAGCTCCATCAATTCACTTATATTCCTCTGTAAGTTGTTAATACTCGTTAGCATTTTGTCAAATCTTTTTTCAACGTTCTTAGTTTCTTTGCATTGGGTTAGTACATGTTTTTTTAGCTCAGTGAAGTTTCTTATTACCCACCTTCTGAAGCCTGTTTCTGTTAATTCATCACACTCATTCTCCATCCAGCCTTGTTCCTTTGCTGGTGAGGAGTTGTGATCCCTTGTAGGAGGAGAGGCGTTCTGGTTTCGGGTGTTTTCATCCTTTTTGTGCTGGTTTCTTCCCATCTTTGTGGATTTATCCACCTGTCATCTTTGTAATTGTTGGCTTTCAGATTGGGTCTCTGATTGGATGTCCAGTTTGTTGATGATAAAGTTCTTTCTTTCTGTTTCTTAGTTTTCCTTCTAACAATCAGGCCTCTCTGCTGTAGGAGTGCTCAGGTCCACTCCAGGCCCTGCTTGCCTGGGGATCACCTGCAGTGGCTGCAGAACAGTGAGGGTTGCTGCCAGTTTCTTCTGCTTTGTCCCAGAAGGATACCCGCCTGATGTCAGTCTGAGCTCTCCTTTATGAGGTGACTCTTTGGATATACATGGGTCGGGGAGCTGCTTGAGGGGACAGTCTGTCCTTTATAGGAGCTCAAGCGCTGAGCTGTGAGCTCTGTTGTTCATTCAGAGCTGCTGGGCAGGTACGTTTAAATCTGCTGCAGCAGAATCATAAACCACCCCCCCTTTTTTTCCCCAGGTGCTCTGTCTCAGGCAGTTAGGGCTTTATTTATAAGTTTCTGTCATGCTGCTGCCTTTTTTCAGGGCTGCCCTGCCCAGTGAGGAGGCAGCCTTTTCACTGTCTGCCTGCAGAGGCTTTGCTGAGCTGCTGTGGGCTCCGCCAAGCTGCCGTGTGAACTTCCCTGCAGTCTTGTTTATACGAGTATAGTTAGAATTGCCTCCACGATGGTAGCCCACCTCTATAATGGCGGACTCTCTCTAATGGTGGGCTGCCTCAGCAATGGTGGACTACCTCCGTAGTGGTGGACTGCCTTGGTAATGGTGGATGCCCCTCCCCCACAGAGCTGGACCGTCTGGGGTTCAGCTGTGCTTGCTGTGAAACTCTCAATCCAGAGCATTTCATATTGCTGTTTTTTTGTGGGGGTGGGACCAGCTGATCACCTGGCTCTCTGCCTTAGACCTCCCCTTTTTTTTTTTCAGTTGAATGTGTGACTGTCTCCCAGGTGTTCCAGTTGCCTGTTGAAAAGGCGCCGGGATCTGTGTGATTTCCCGTGCAGTGACCCACCACGACTGAGATTCGTGGCATTTTTTTTGTCCGGGAATCTCCTGGCCTGGCTCCCTGTTTCAGTCCCCTTTTTTATCAGTTGAATGGGCGAGTCTGTCTCCCAGGAGCTCCAATCACCAGCTGAAATGGCGCCCGGACCCGTGTATTTTGTGCAGAGACCCGCCATGCCTGGGCGTCAGCCAAAACGGCCAGGCTGCCAGCCAAAACAGCCCCGCTGGCAACCCGTGGGGCTTCTCCGCCTGGGAATCTCCTGGTCTTTGGGCAATAAAAATCTGTCTGTAAATGCAGTGTCCACTCACCCTCTGCGCTTTCGCTGGGAGCTGCAATCCTGAGCTGCTCCTAATTGGCCATCTTGGATCCCCAGACTAGTTTTAAAGGAGAAACAGAACTTCTTTGGGAATTGCAAATAAATGTTCTTTAAACACTTAGAAAGTGGTGGTATTATATAGGGGGAAGTTTATTATAATTCTGTCTAATGGTGCAATCTGATATCCATTGTGGAATTGGTATTTCTGAAATTATAGAAGAGAAAACTGTAAATGGCTGGCATAACAAAAATCAAATCATTAATAAAATTCTGTTTGCAGTTTCTGTTGGATGATAACCTTTTTTTTTTAACAAAAAATCTAACTTTTATTATAAAGGGTACATGTGCAGATTTGTTACATGGGTAGATTGTTTGATGCTGATGCTTGGGGTCCCAACTTTCCCATCACAGAGGCCATAAGCATAGTATACAACAGGTGGTTTTTCAGCCCACGCCCCCCTCGGTCTAGTGATCTCCAATGTCTATGGTCTAGTGATCTCCAGTGTCTGTTGTTCACAACTTTACAATCATGTATTTGGTGTTTAACTCTCATTGCTTTTCTCATGTTAAGTCACTTGACAGTGGTCTCCAGCTCTATCCATGTTGCTGCAGAGGGCATGATTTTTTTTTTTTTTTTTTTTTTTATGGCTCCATAGTATTCCATGGTGCATTTGTAGATGACCTTTTTCACAAACATGTTTGGCTTTCACTTATTGGCTATAGGTCTTGTGAAATATAAAGAGTGAAAAGATCTGCAGTTCAGTGATGGAGCTAGCCTTAAAAATGATTAGAAATTATTTATGGAAAGGCTTTATCTTCTGTGACATAAAACACTAAAGATTTCATGAAGTTTTGCTCAAGTGATAACTTCTTAAAGTAATATGTTCATTTTATGTCGTTTTGAAACATATGAAAAAGAGAATAGTACGAACTGCTATGTATCAATTTAAAAAATTACCTATATGTAATACATGGGCAGTATTATTCCATAAAAATTACTTCCCCACTGAATTGTTTTGAAGCAAGTTTCAGACATCATATTTCATTTGTCAAATTTTAGTATGCATTAGCCCTACTTTTAATACAGTATTGGAAAAAAGAGAAAGTTTCGGTATTTTCAATGGAGCATGCCACATTCATGAGAGAAAATAAATGACTTAGTTGACATATTCATGGCAGTATATATAGAAGTAATCAGAATTGAAAATCTTAGTAAACAACTTAGAATTATAAAATGTCTATATTGCTCTTCAAACTACTCATTTTTACCATTATACACTTATTTTCCACTTAGCAAAGATGTGAGCAGTTACTGGTAGTTTTTGAGTATTCCTACAACAACATCAAAGTATCAGACAGAGAAAGGGAATACTCAGATTTTCTTAAAGTTTGGAAAAGGCAACAACATGGGTGATAGATTTTGTGAACCCTGGAGAGGAATGGTGATTGCAAACCTCATTTTTTTCTACAATTTATTGACCAATATGTGGATAATTCATAGATGTACTATCCTGGCTTCAGTTAGATGGGCCCCTATATTTTAGAGTAGTGCTACCAGCAGGCTTAGGTATATCACTACTTTGGGTCTGTCATTTACTCCTTGCCCTTCTACAACCTGTATACTCAAACTTGGATAAAGAAAAGAGAGAGGCCGGGCATGGTGGCTCACACCTGTAATCCCAGCACTTTGGGAGGCCAAGGCAGGTGGATCACGAGGTCAGGAGTTACAAGACCAGCCTGGCCAAGATGGTGAAACCTCATCTCTACTAAAAATACAAAAATTAGCCAGGCATGGTGGTGGGTGCTTATAATCCCAGCTATTCCGGAGGCTGAGGCAGAGAATTGCTTGAACTGGGAGGAGGTTGGAGTGAGCCAAGATGGTGCCACTGCACTCCAGCCTGGGTGAACAGAGTGGCACTCTGTCTCAAAAAAAAAAAAAAGAAGAGAAATTGAGCCCATCTTTACATTCCCATCTCTAGGATCCTTAGGCATCTCTATAGATACTTTGGGATTGCAGAGCAGAATAAGACAATTGAGACTTCAGTTCTGAACAAGGCAGGAACTTGTTTAGACACTTTGGGCTCAGCCAAACCTAGTGTTCTTTCCCTGTTTACCGACCTTTTTTTTTATTCCTTTTTTGGGTGCTCCACTTTCTGCGTGGCTACTGTTTTTTTTGCAGCCCCGAGTTTCTCAAATTTCATTTGAATATCACACCAATATTTGCCATAGCCAGATTTTTTTGTGTCTTAACATTTAAAATAGTATTACAGATAATTATGTAAATTATTATATAGGTGGTACTTAGTTATGGCAAATATCGTGAGGGTAGTAACCGAATGATTCCAATTTTGGACATTTTGGATTAGGACATAGCTTGCTTTCTTTTTTAATTTAAAGCTTTATTGAGATATATTTCACATACCATAAAATTGACCCATTTAAAATGTACACTTCAGTGATTTTAATGTATTCACAGAGTTGTACATCCATTACCACAATCAATTTAGAACATTTTCAATACCCCAATATGAAACCCCATAAGCATTAGCAGCCATTTCTCGTTCTGGCCTCCCTCCCCACTTTCCCATATTATCTCCAGCTCCAGCCACACAATAGTCTACTTTCTGTCTTTATGGATTTGCCTATTCAGGACATTTCACGTAAATGGAATTATATGAAATGTGACCTTTTGTGTCTGGCTTCTTCCATTTAACGTAATGTTTTTAAGATTCATCCATGTTATAGCACGTGTTAGCCCTTCATTTTTATGGATGAATAATACTCCATCATTTGGACATACCACGTTTTATTTATTCATTTATCGGTTCCTGAACATCTTGCATGGCTTCTGCTTTTTGACCATTGCTGCTGTGAACATTCCTGTAGAAGTTTTTGTGTGGACTTGTGTTTTCATTTCTCTTGAGTATAAACCTGGGAATGGAATTTCTGTGTTATATGGTAACTTATCTTTTACTTTTTGAGAAACTGCCACAGTGTTACCAAACCAGCTGTACTGTTTTACATTCCCACAGTAGTGTGTGAGGATTCCAGTTTCTTTACATCTTCTCCAACACTTGCTTTATCTGTCTTTTTGACTCTATACATCTTGGTGGGTATGAAGTTATGTCTCATTGTGACTTTGGTATGTATTTCCCTAATGACTAGTGATTTCAACATCTTTTCATATGTGTATTAGCCATTCATGTACATTTTTTGGAGAAATGAAAACATAACCCTTTTAACCTGATATAGTGGTGCTATTTAATCTGACATGGGTGCTTATTCTTCCTCTTGCTTGCTCTCTATTGGCTTTTTATTCATATAATTAAGTGAATTGCTCCCCAGAAGTCCTTTATGGTAGTCTACTGTGAAATATACATCTTCTACTTATGTTTATTATTGGATTGTAGTACCTGTTTACCTAAGAGCACCTGGAAATATCTGGAATTTATCTAAAAAAAAAAGTCATGCATCTTAAGTACTATTGACTCAGTTCACAGAAGAGACAATAATCTGTTAGGTGCCTAATTGAACAGTAGTGTACTTAACGCAGTGATGTAAGGATTTGAAGTTAATCAGTATCTGGTGGGACTAAAGAAATAACAACTCAGTCTTTTTTTTTTTTTTTTTTTTCCCAAGACAGAGTCTTGCTCTGTTGCCCAGGCTGGAGTGTAGTGGTATGATTTTGGCTCACTGAAACCTCTGCCGCCTGGGTTTAAGTAATTATCGTGCCTCCATCGTCCAAGTAGCTGGGACTTCAGGTGCACACCACCACACCCAGTTTTTTTTTGTATTTTTAGTAGTGATGGGTTTTTGCTGTGTTGGCCAGGCTGGTCTTGAATCCCTGAGCTCAGGCAGTCTGCCTGCCTCAGCCTCCCAAAGTGCTAGGATTATAGGTGTGAGCCACTGTGCCAGGCCAATAATTCAATCTTGAAATAACTTTTTTTTTTCCTCTTTGGAGGAAAAGGCCTGTAATTAGATTTTTGTGAACTCTGGACTGAAAAATTTTAAGTCACAGCCTAGTTTAATCTGTAATTTGGAAGTACTTTAAATTTAAATCATTACACGTTTTTAAAGTTGTAATTGCAGTGCAGTACAATCATATATCAGAAAATCAGAAAATAACAAAGAAAAAAATTGCCCATAATCCTTGTGGTGCACAGCTACCAAGTATTGAGTGCTGGTTGTTTTCCATCAAACATTTCTTCACATTTACTTTCTTTGATTTTGAAAATAACCCTACAAAGTAGATTTTTTTTTTTCTTTGAGACAGGGTCTTGCTCTGTTGCCCAGGCTGAATTGCAGTAGCTTGATCACAGCTTACTGCAACCTCTGCCGCCTAGGTTCAAGTGATTCTCCTGCCTCAGCCTCCCGAGTAGCTAGGATTACATGTACATGCCACCACTCCTGGATAATTTCTGCATTTTTAGTAGAGACGGGGTTTCACCATGTTGGCCAGGCTGGTCTTGAACTCCTGACCTCAGGTGATCTGCCCGCCTTGGCCTCCCAAACTTCTGGGATTACAGGTGTGAGCCATGGCGCCTGGCCCAAAGTAGCTATTTTTACTTTTATTTTATAGCTGTGTACCCTGAGGCTCAAAAATGTTAAAGAATTTACCTAAAGACTGTGTAGTTTGTAATTGACAGTCTTCGGATATGGATTTGCATCTAACTTCAGAACTTATTCTTTTTTTAAAAAAAATCAATAATTTTAGAGATGAGGTCTCACTCTGTCACCCAGGCTGGAGTGCAGTAGCACAATCATAGCTTACTGCAGCTTCTGTCTCCTGGGCTCAAGTGAGCTCCCCTCCTCAGCCTCCCAAGTAGCTGGGACTACAGGTGTGTGCTACCACCTGTAGTTTTTTTTGTACTTTTGGTGGAGATGGGGTTTCTCCATGTTACCCAGGCTGGTCTCAAACTTTGAGCTCAAGCGATCTGCCTGCCTTGGCCTCCCAAAGTGCTAGGATTATAGGATTACAGGCATGAGCCACTCTGCCAAGCCTAATATTGTTTTTTCTGTTTCTGTGAGAAACATCATGGAAATTTTGATAGGGATTATGTTGAATTTGTAGGTTGCTTTGGGTAGTATGGATGTTTTAACAATGTTAATTCTTCAGTTTATGAATATGGGATGTCTTTCTCTTTATTTGTGTTATTTGCGGTTTGTCGTCAATGTTTTATGGTTTTCAGTGCATAGATCTTTCTCTTTCTTGGTTAGATTTATTCCTAAGTATTTTATTATTGTTATTTTTGTTGTTGTTTTTAAGACAGGATGTCATTCTGTCACCCAGTCTGGAGTGCAGTGGTATGATCACAGGTCACTGCAGCCTTGACCTCCCCAGGCTCTGGTGATCCTCCCACCTTAGCCTCCTGAGTATCTGGGACTACAGGTGCACACCACTATGCCTGGCCAGTTTTTGTGTTTTTGGTAGAGACACAGTTTCGCCATGTTGCCCAGGGTGGTCTCGAACTCCTGGGTTCAAGTGAGCCGCCTGCCTTGGCCTCCCAAAATACTGGGATTACAGGTGTGAGCCACTGTGCCCAGCCTTTTATTGTCTTTTATGCTATTGTAAATGGGATTGTTTTCTTGATTTCTTTTTTGGATGGTTTATTGTTAGTGTTTAGAAAAGCTACTGATTTTTCTGTTTTGTATTTTGATTTTGTATACTACAACTTTACTGAATTTATTAGTTCTAACAGTTTTTGGTGGAGTCTTTAGGGTTTTCTGTGTATAAGATCATGTCATCTGCAAACAGACAATTTCACTTATTTTTTTCCTAACTTGGGTACCATTTCTTTCCTTGACTAATTGCCCTTGCTAGGACTTCCAGGACTGTATTGAATAGAACTGGATGAGATGGCATTCTTGTCTTGTTACTGGTCTTAGAGGAAAAGCTTTTCACTTTTCACTGTTGTGTATAATGTTAGCTGTGGGCTTGCCATCTGTGATCTTTATTACTACATTACTTATGTACCTAATTTGTTGGAAGTTTTTATCTTGAAAGGATGTTGAATTTTGTCAGATGCTTTTTCTGCATCTATTATAGATGATCATATGATTTTCATTCTTTGTTCTGTTAATGTGGTGTATCTTATGTGTTAATTTGCATATGTTGAGCCATTCTTGCACAAATAATTCCTACCTGATCATAATGTATGATACTTTCAATAAGCTGTTGGATTTGGTTTGCTGGTATTTTGTAGAGGATTTTTGAATCTGTATTCATCAGGGATATGGGCCTGTAATTTTCTTTTCTTCTGCTGTTTATGTCTGGCTTTGGTATTAGGGTAATGTTGGCCTTGTAAAATGAGTTTGGAAATATTTTCTTCTCTTCAGTTTTTGGGAAGAGTTTGAGAAGGATTGGTATTAATTCTTCATTAAATGTTCGATAGAATTCACCAGTGAAGCCATGAGGTCCTGGGCTCTTCTTTCTCGTGAGTTTTTAACTATAAATTCGGTCTTCTTACTGGTTATTGATCTGGTCACATTTTTTATTTCTTCATGATTCAGTCTTGATAGGTTGTCTATTTCTAGGAGTTTACTTATTTTTCTGAGTTATTCAATTTGTTGGCATGTAATTGTTCAAAGTAGTCTTTTTTGATCCCTTTATTTTTATGATACCAGTTGTAATATTTCCTTACATTTATAATTTTGTTTGAGTCTTTTTAATCTAGCTAAAAGTTTTTCAGTTTCATTTATCTTTATCCCTTTATTTTTATGATATCAGTTATAATGTTTCCTCTTACATTTATAATTTTGAGTCTTCTCTTTAGTCTAGCTAAAGGCTTTTCAGTTTCATTTCTCTTTTTCAAAAGCAACTCTTAGTTTCATTGATCTTTTCTGTTTCTCTACTCTCTATTTTGTTGATTTCTGCTCTGTTATTATTTCCTTATGCTGACTTTAAATTTAGTTTTTTTTAGTTCTTTGAGGTGTAAACTTAGGTTGTTTATCTCAGTTGTTTTGTCTTTCTATTTTTTTCCTTTCCATGGATGGGATCTTGCTGTGTTGCCCAGGCTAGAATATAGAGACTAGTCTCAGGCATGATAATAGCATGCTATAGCCTTGAACTCCTGGATTCAAGCAATCCTCCCACCTTAGTCTCCTGAGTAGCTGAGATTACAGGTGTTCACATCATGCCAGGCTGAGATCTGTCTGTCTTTTTTTTTTTTTTTTTGAGTTGAAGTCTCACTCTTCAGCTCAAGTGGTATGAGTGCTGTAGTGTGATCTCGGCTCACTGCAACCTCCACCTACTGGGTTCAAGTGATTCTCCTGCCTCAGCCTCCCCTCCCAAGTAGCTGGGGCTACAGGTGCATGCCACTGCATCCAGCTAATTTTTTGTATTTTTAGTAGAGACGGGGTTTCACCATGTTGGCCAGGCTGGTCTTGAACTCCTGACCTCAGGTGATCCTCCTGCCTCAGCTTCCCAAAGTGCTGGGATTACAGGCGTGAGCCACCACACTCAGCCTTGTCTTTATGTAGGCTTGATTTCCCTTTTGATTTTTTCTTTGACCAATTGATTGTTTAGGTATGTGTTGTTTAATTTCCACATATATGTGACTTTTTCAGTTTTCTTCTTGTTACTGATTTCTAGCTTTATACCATTGTGGTCAGAAAAGATACTTGGTATCATTTAAATCTTCTTGAATTTGTTAAGACTTACTTTGTTGCCTGACATATGATCTGTCCTAGAGAATATTGTGTGTGCTTGAAAATATTGTATATTCTGCTGCTGTTGGATGGAATGTTCTGCATATATCTGTTAGGTTCGTTTGGCCTATAGTATTGTTCAAGTTCACTGTTTTCATGTTGACTTTTTTGTCTGGATGATCTATCCCTTGTTGAAAGTGGGGCATTGAAGTCCCCTACTATTATCGTATTGCTGTCTATTTTTCCCTTCAGTGGTGTTAAAATTTTGGTGCTCCAGTGTTGGGTGCATATATATCTACAGTGGTTATATCCTTTTGATGAATTACCCCTTTATCATTATGTAATGACTTTCTTTTTAACTGTTACTTAAAGTTCAGGAGTACAAGTGCAGGTGTGTTATGTTGGTAAACTTGTATCATGGGAGTTTGTTGTACAGATTATTTCATCACCCGGGCATTAAACTTAGTGCTCATCAATTATCTTTCCTGATCCCCTCCCTCCCCCTCCCCACTCTCCAGAAGGCCCCAGTGTATGTTGTTCCCCTCTATGTGTCCATGTGTTCTCATCA
Source organism: Aotus nancymaae (assembly GCF_030222135.1). Lineage (NCBI taxonomy): Eukaryota > Metazoa > Chordata > Mammalia > Primates > Aotidae > Aotus > Aotus nancymaae. The sequence goes on from NW_026988414.1 coordinate 75,198,721, forward strand.
TTTAGTTCTCACATATAAGTGAGAACATGCAGTGTTTGGCTTTCCATTACTGTGTTAGTGCTAAGGATAGTGGCCTCTAGCTACATTAATGTCCTTGCAAAGGAAGTGATCTCATTCTTTTTTTATGGCTCCATAGTATTCCATGGTGTATATGTACCACATTTTCTTTATCCAGTCAATCATCAAGGGCATTTAGGTTGATTCTGTGTCTTTGCTATTGTGAATAGTACTGCAATGAACATATAGGTGTATGTGTCGTTATAATAGAATGATTTATGTTCCTTTGGGTATATGCCCAGTAATGGGATTGCTGGGTCGAATGATAGTGCTGTCTTTAGGTCTTTGAGGAATCACCACAGTATCTTTCACAGTGGTTGAACTTAATTTACACTCCCACCAACAGTGTGTAAGTATTCCTTTTTCTCCACAAGCTTGCCAACATCTGTTATGTTATATTATTTTATTTATTTATTTATTTAGAAACAGAGTCTCATTTGTTACCCAGCCCGGAGTGCAGTGGCATGATCTTGGCTTACTGCAATCTCTGCCTCCCAGGTTCAAGCGATTCTCCTGCAGCCTTCCAAGTAGCTGGTTGCCTGCCACCACATCTGGCTAATTTTTGTATTTTTAGTAGAGACAGGGTTTTACCATGTTGGCCAGGCTGGTCTCGAACTCCTGACCTCAAGTGATCCACCTGCCTTGGCCTCCCAAAGTGCTGAGATTACAGGCGTGAGCCACTGCACCTGGCTGCATCTGTTATATTTTTACTTTTTAATCATAGCCATTTTGTTTGGTATGAGATGGTATCTTATTGTGATTTTGATTTACATTTCTCTAATAATCAGTGATGTTGAGCTTTTTTTCCTTTTTTTTTTTCCCCCTTGAGACAGAGTCTTGCTCTGTCACCCAGGCTAGAGTGCAGTGATTCAGTCTCAGCTCACTGCAACCTCCACCTCCTGGGTTCAAGCAGTCCTCCCATATCAGCCTCCTGAGTAGCTGAGACTATAGGTGTACACCATCATGTCTGGCTAATTTTTGTATTTTTAGTGGAAATGGGGTTTCACCATGTTGGCCAGGCTGGTCTCGAACTCCTGATTTCAAGTGATCCACCTGCCTTGGCCTCCCAAAGTGCTGTGATGACAGGTGGTAGCCACTGCACCCGGCTGGCTTTTTTTCATGTGATTGTTGGTTGCATATATGTCTTTAGCAAAGTGTCTGTTTATGTCCTTTGCCCACGTTTTAATGGGGTTGTTTTTATCTTATACATAAAAATTTGTTTCTTATAGATGCCAGATATTAGACCTTTGCACAGTTTGCAAAAATTTTCTCCCATTCTGTAGGTCATGTGTTTACTCTGTTGTTAGTTTCTTTTGCTGTGCAGAAGCTCTTTAGTTTAATTAGATTCCATTTGTCAATTTTTACTTTGGTTTGTGATTGCTTTTGGCGTCATGATCATGAATCTTTGCCCGTGCTTATGTCCTGAATGGTATCGCCTAGGTTGTCTTCCATGGTTATTTTGGGTTTTACATTTAAATCTTTAATTCATCTTGAGTTAATTTTTGTACGTGGCATAAGGAAGGGGTCCAGTTTCAATCTTCTGCATATGGCCAGCCAGTTATTCTATCACTATTTGTTGAATAGGACATGCTTTTCCTATTGCCTGTTTTTGTCAGGTTAGTTGAAGATCAGATAGTTGTAGGTGTGCAGTATTTTTGCTGGGTTCTCTGTTCTTTTCCATTGGTATGTGTGTCTGTTTTTGTACCAGTATCCTGCTGTTTTGGTTACTGTAGCCCTGTAGTATAGTTTGAAGTTGGGTAGCATGATGCCTCTAACTTTGTTCTTTTTGATTTGGATTGCCTTGGGTATTAGAGCTCTTTTTTGGTTTCACATGAATTTTAAAACTTTTTTTTTTTTTTTTGCTTCTGTAAAGAATGTCAGTGATAGTTTAATAGGAATAGCATTGAATCTATAAATTGCTTTGGGCAGTATAATGATTTTTACAACATTGATTCTTCCTATCCATGAGCATGGAATTTTTTTTTTCCATTTGTTTGTGTCATATTCTGATTTCATTGAGCAGTGATTTGTAGTTTTCATTGTGGAGATCTTTCACCTCCCTGGTTAGCTGTATTCCTAGATATTTTATTCTTTTTGTGGTGATTGTGAATGAGAGTTTGTTCCTGATTTGGCTCTTGGTTTGACTATTGTTGATATATAGGAATGCTCGAGATTTTTTTGCACATTGATTTTGTATCCTGAGACTTTGCTGAAGTTGTTGATCAGCTTAAGAAGCTTTGGGCTAAGACTATGGGGTTTTCTAGATATAAGATCATGTTAATAACTTTCTTTGTTGTGACTTATTTTTATTTTTCTTATTTTAAGAAATAGGGTCTTACTGTGTTGCCCAGGCTAGCTTCAAACTCCTGGGCTCAAGTGATTCTTCCTCCTCAGCCTCCTGAGTAGCTGGGACTATAAGTGTGCGCCACCGTGCCTGGCTTGTTGTGACAGTTTTTGACTTAAAGTCTGCTTTGTCCGATACCTGAAACAGGGCAGGTGTAGCCATGCCTTCTCTGTTTTGGTTATCATTTGAGTGAAGTATCTTTTTCCATCTCTTTGCTTGCAGCTTACTTTCATGAAGCTAAGACGAGTCTCTTACAGCATATAGTTGCATCTTGTTTTTTAATCCATTTAGCCACTCTATGGCTTTTGATTGGAAAAATTAATCATTTACATTTAAAGTAATTATTGATAGGTAAGGACTTGCTACTACTATTTTGTCGTTTTCTGTTTTGTAGTTCCTTTGTCCCATTCTTCCTGTCTTCCTTTATGACTTGATTTTTTTTTGTAGTGATATGCTTTGATTTCTTTCTCTTTATTTGTTTTGTATGTACTACAGGTTTTTTACTTTGTGGTTATCACAGAGCTTACATAAAACATCTTATAGTTGTAATAGTTTGGTTTTTAAAAATTTTTTATTGTACTTTAGGTTCTGGGGTGCATGTGCAGATCATGCAGGATTGTTGCATAGGTATATACCTGGCAATGTGGTTTGTTGCCTCCATCCCCCCGTCACCTATATCTGGCATTTCTCCCCATGTTATCCTTCCCCAATCTCCCTACCCTCCCGCTGTCCCTCTCCTGGCTCCCCCTAACAGATCCCAGTGTGTGATGCTCCCTTCCCTGTGTCCATGTGTTCTCATTGTTCAACACCTGCCTATGAGTGAGAACATGTGGTGTTTTATTTTCTGTTCTTGTGTCAGTTTGCTGAGAATGATGGTTTCCAGCTTCATCCATGACCCTACAAAGGACACAAACTCATCATTTTTTATGGCTGCATAGTATTCGGTGGTGTATATGTGTCACATTTTCCTTGTTCACTCTATCATTGATGGGCATTTGGGTTGGTTCCGAGTCTTTGCTATTGTAAACAGTGCTGCAGTGAGCATATGTGTGCATGTGTCTTTATAATAGAATGATTTATAATCCTTTGGGTATATACCCAGTAATGGAATTGCTGGGTCAAGTGGAATTTCTATTTCTAGGTCCTGGAGGAATCGCCACACTGTCTTCCACAATGGTTGAACTAATTTACACTCCCACCAGCAGTGTAAAAGTTTTTATGTTTATCCACATCCTCTCCAGCATCTGTTGTCTCCAGATTTTTTAATGATCACCACTCTTAACTGGCATGAAGTGGTATTTCAGTGTGGTTTTGATTTGCATTTTTCTCATAACCAGTGATGATGAGCATTTTAAAAATATGTTTGTTGGCTTAATATATGTCTTTCTGAAGTGTCTGTTCATATCCTTTGCCCACTTTTGGATGGGTTTGTTTGTTTTTTTCCTTGTAAATCTGTTTTAGTTCCTTGTAGAGTCTGGATATTAGCCCTTTGTCAGATGGGTAGATTGCAAAATTTTTTTCCCATTCTGTTGGTTGCCAGTTCACTCTAATGATTGTTTCCTTTGCTGTATGGAAGCTCTGGAGTTTAATTAGGTCCAATTTGTCTATTTTGGCTTTTGTTGCCATTGCTTTTGGTGTTTTAGTCATGAAGTCCTTGCCTATATCCTGAATGGTTTTGCCCAGGTTTTCTTCTAGGGTTTTTATGGTAGTTTGTCTTATGTTTAAGTCCTTAATCCATCTGGAGTTAATTTTAGATTAAGGTATCAGGAAGGGGTCCAGTTTCAGCTTTCTGAACATGGCTAGCCTGTTTTCCCAACACCATTTATTAAACAGGGAATCATTTCCCCATTGCTTGTTTTTGTCAGGTTTGTCAGAGATCAGATGATTGTAGATAATGTGGTGTTGCCTCTGAGGCCTCTCTTTTATTCCATTGGTCTGTATTTCTGTTTTGGTACCAGTACCATGCTGTTGCCTTGTAGTATAGTTTGAAGTCAGGTAGCGTGATGCCTCCGGCTTTGTTGTTTTTGCTTAGGATTGTCTTGGCTATGCGGGCTCTCTTTTGGTTCCATATGAAATTTAAAGTGTTTTTTTCCAGTTTTGTGAAGAAGGTTGATGGTAGCTTGATGGGGATAGCATTGAATCTGTAAATTACTTTGGGCAGTATAGCCATTTTCACGATATTGATTCTTTCTATCCATGAGCATGGAATGTTTCTCCATCTGTTTGTGTCCTCTCTTATTTCCTTGAGTAGTGGTTTGTAGTTCTCCTTGAAGAGGTCCCTCACATCCTTTGTTAGTTGTATTCCTAGGTATTTTATTCTCTTTGTAACATTTGTGAATGGGAGCTCGCTCATGATTTGGCCCTCCATTGGTCTGTTATTGGTGTATAGGAATGCTTGTGATTTCTGCACATTGATTTTGTATCCTGAGACTTTTCTGAAGTTGCTTATCAGTTTAAGAATAGTCTGTTTTAAGGTAATAAGAACTTCGATGGCATATGAAAACTCCACGTTGTAACTTCTCCTTGCCGCGCATTTTATGTTATTGATGTTACAAATTACATGTCTTCTATTTACCCAAACTAAAATTTTGTAGTTGTAGTTATTATAGTTATTTATTTTTATTAGAATATATTTTTTAGATGGTGTCTTGCTCTGTTGCCAGGCTGCAGTGCAGTGGCACAATCTCAGCTCACTGCAACCTCTGCTTCCCGGGTTCAAGCTGTTCCCCCTGCCTCAGCCTCCCCAGTAGCTGGGACTACCGGCGCGTGCTACCATGCCTGGCCAGGATTTTGTATTTTTTAGTAGAGATGGGGTTTCACCATGCTGGCCAGGATGGTCTTGATCTCCTGGCCTTGTAATTGGCCCACCTCCACCTCCCGAATGGTGGGATTACAGGTGTGAGCCACCGTGCCTGGCCAATTTTTTTTTTTTTTTTTTTGAGACAGAGTCTCACTCTGTAGCCCAGGCAGGAGTGCAGTGAGGCAATCTCGGCTCACTACAATTGCTGCCTCCCAGGTTTAAGTAATTCTCATGCCTCAGCCTCCTGAGTAGCTGGGACTACAGATGTGTGCCAACACACCTGGCTAATTTTTCTATTTTTGGTAGAGATGGGGTTTCACCGTGTTGGCCAGGCTGGTCTTGAACTCCTGGTCTCAAGTGATCACCTATCTTGATCTCCCAAAGTGCTAGGATTACAGGTATGAGCCACTATGACCAGCCAGTTGTAGTTACTTTTAATACTTTTGCCTTTTTTTTTTTTTTTTTTGAGACAGAGTTTCGCTCTTGTCACCCAGACTAGAGTGCAGTGGCACGATCTCAGCTCACTGTAACCTCTGCCTCCTGGTTTCAAGTGATTCTCCTGCCTCAGCCTCCTGAGTAGCTGGGATTACAGGTGCCCACCACCACACCTAGCCAATTTTTGTATTTTAAGTAGAGACAGGGTTTTGCCATGTTGCCCAGGCTGGTCTTGAACTCCTAACCTCAGGTGATCCACCCATCTCAGCCTCCCAAAGTGCTGGGATTAGAGATATGAGCCACCGTGGCTGGCTGTGAGTTTTATTTTTATATATTTTCACATTGTTAGCATCCTTTAAAAAAATTTGTACAGATTTATGGGGTTCATGTCCAATTTTGTGGAAATGTGAATTATTACACCCTCTATGGAAAACAGTATGGACATGTCTTTAAAAACTACAAAATAGAATTACCATTTAATCCAACAATCTCACTACTGGGTATCTACGCAAAAGAAATCAATATACCAAAATGATACCTGCACCTATATGTTTATTGCAGCAGTATTCACAGTAGTAAAGATAATGAAATCAACCTGAGTCTATCAACAGATGAATGGTTAGTGTTCCTTTGTTTCAACTTAAAGAACTTCTTTTAGCCTTTTTGTAAGGTGGGATGAACTCCCACAGCTTTTCTTTGTCTGGTAGGGTTATGGTTTTAAATAGGGCCTGGTGTGCATGGTGGCTCATGCCTGTAATCTCAGCACTTTGGGAGGCCGAGATGCGTGGATTGCTTGAGCCCAGTAGTTCGAGACCAGCCTGGGTAACATGTGGAAACCCTGTCTCTCCCCAAAAATACAAAAGTTATCCAGGCATGGTGGTGTGCACCTGTAGTCCCAGCTACTCAGGAGGCTGAGGTGGGAAGATGGCTTGAGGTGGGAGGCAGAGTTTGCAGTGAGCCAAAATCACACCATTGCACTCCAGCCTGGGCAATAGAGCCAGACCCTGTCTCAATTGTGATCTGGTTAACAGACCACAATTGAGTGAGTGAATGAATGTTATATGGGAAGGCCTCATCGAGAGTGACATTTGTGCAAAGATAAGTGAATTGGGAGTGTTCCATATGGGAGGTCTAACAGGTATAAACCCCTAATGCTAGAATATGTCTGGCCTGCTGGGAAACATAGGGAGGCCAGTGTGATTGGAGTAGAATGAATGCTGGGGAGAAGGGGTATATGGAATTAGAAAATTTTGGACATGATAGGCCACTGTGAGGATTTCGGCTTTTACCCTGAGTGAGATGGAGAGACACTGGAGGTTTGTGAGCAGAGGTAGTATATTTAAAAAAAATAATAGCTTTCCTGGTAAATGATTCATATACCATATAATTTCCCCATTTAAAAATAGTTTTTAGTATATTCACAGAGTTTTGCAGCCATTACCATAATTAATTTTAGAACATTTTCATCACCTTCTAAAGAAACCCTGTACTTATTAGCAGTTACTCCTCATTTTCTCCTAACCCTCCAGTCTTCAGCAAACTGTTTTCTGACACTATGGCTTTGACTGTTATGGACATTTCACATATGTGGAATCATACAATATTCTTTTATAACTAGCTTCTTTTGCTTAGCATAATGTTTTTAAAGTTCATATTGTAGCATGTATCAGCACTTTCCTTTTTTTTGTCTTTTATCCATTATTATGTCCTTTAATTCATTGTGTGAATATACAACATTGTATTTATCCATTCATCAGTTGATGAGTATTTGGGTTGTTTCTACTTTTTAGCTGTTATGAATAATGCTGCTGTGAACATTTGTATATAAATTATTATCTGGACATATGTTTACATTTGAGGTACTGCATTTTAAAGGAGCAAATTTTCTTGACAGAGGATCAATGACCTAGGTTCTCTTCCAGAAGGAGGTTTGGTTCCAGTTGCTGCTTTCTTTTCTATGTTCACTGACTCTTCATACAGGGTTAGGTCATTTTTTTTTTAAAGCAATTTCCCTGTCACTTTGTGTTTTAATTTCTCTGATTTAGATGTCTTTGAGTAAAAGTTTGGCCACATTAAATAGGTTTTCTGAAAGGTACAGGCTGTTCTCTGTGTGTGTGTGTGGTTTGCACTATTTATTGCAGAAGTAAAATTAAAGGTATTTTCTGTATAATGGTTTAGTTCCTTTGAAACAGTAGGTAGCTAGTTAGGTATAAGCAGGGCAGGCAAGGGCCCCCCCAACCCCACACCTGGAGTGCTGGGAGATCATCAGGTGGTGGTCAGGCGGTTGTTAGCTGTTTCTCTAAAGTAATAATTGGTCACAGCTGGTGCTAGGAAAAGGTAGTCTCCTAATAGAAAACACCTGAAACTGATCAGTAGCTTCCCAGTAAGATCTCAGGAGTGGGAGAAGTAATGGAAGATCCCGGAAGTAGGCCAGTGTATAAAGCCCCGAGTTAAGAGGTCAGGCTGCACACTTGGTTTTTCAAGTCACCCACTTAGCTGTCTTCCAGGTTGTACTTTCCTTCTTTTCTTTCCTTTCCTTCCTGTTCTAAAGCTTTTTAATAAGCTTTCACTCTTGCTATGAAGTTTGCTGTGGTCTCTCCTCTGCTTTGAATTCTTGCTGTGGTCTCTGCCTCAGTTGAATTCTTTCTTCTGAGGAGGTGAGAGTTGAAGTTGATGCAGACCTGTATAGATTTGGGTACAGGCTGTTCTACTTAGAGCCTTATGTAATTATTAGTTAAGATATTCTGATAAAATCTCAGTTTATGAACGTTCTTGAGGAAAGTTACACAGGGTATTCTACTGTGAGTTGAGACTCATTAGTGAGTCATTTCAGTGAAAGCAGCATTTAAAAACTGAAATAGAATACAGAAGGAAATATTAGAGCACGTCTGTTACTTTATGAAACTTTTAATTCAGTTAAACATGTGTGAACTGGGTAAGATATAAAACGTGTATATGTTTATGGGTTGTAGTAAAAAAAGTTTGGAACCCCTATGGGTTAGGATGTCCATATAATTAATACTGTTTCTTTTCCATTTTATTTTTATTTTTTGTAGAGCATTGAGGTCTTGTTCAGTATGGAATATTTAAAGCATTATATATTGTACCCCAACAGGCAATATAAAGGAGAAGTTTTTGTTGTTGTTTAATGTAAGTGTGGGGATGAGATTTGTATCTTTTTATGAATAATTATGATTTTCTGGTAATATATTATAATTAAGTGTATTTTTTTTTTATTGTAGGAGTCATACTCCATGGGTTATGTGATAGATGATCTTCTTGGCATAGAAGACAATTTAAAGAATGATGGTAAGTGATGTCTTAAAGACTAGCCTTAGTTTTTTGGCCTTTCTGTTTTCTTCCTTTTACTTTTCATTTATTATCTTTTTAAATGTAATATTTGTTTCATTCAAGATACCCTATGGAACACACAGTGATAATGTGAGCAGCTATGAATGTGTTATTTAACTTTAGAGCCCAGAAATCCTGCTCCTCCACAGGATTGCCTCTAACACTTACGGTACCTAGGTTAGGAATACAAGTGGAAATCAACTTTTAAAATGTCTTAATATTGAATAGTTACAAATCAATGGATGCCAACAGCCTGACCTATCCTCCTACCCAGGGTCCAGCTGGCTCTTAAAGGAACCTACTATCCCTGGACCAGGTAGGGTAGAAGTTAGGTTGGGGTAGGTCTGGAATCTGGTATGAGGACTGATGTGAAATTCCCCAGACAGCCAGGGAAAACAGGTTTCTGTCACCCACAATTTACTTTTCTAACTCAAGATTTTTCAGACAATTCCAAATATCTTCTTAAACTACTCAGATTGAGGAGGAGGAAGGAATGCAGGTATACAGGGAGCCCAGTCTGCCTGGATACTTCCTTTGGGATAGGTGGGGTGACCAACCTTAATCAAAAGTAGATGTTTTTGCTCTGGTTTTTCCAGCACAGAGGCTGATTTGCCTTCTTCCTTCTCCTTTTATTGTCCGGCCCGGGGGGACCAAGTTTAGTTTGTGAGTCCCTCTCTCTTAATTTGTGTTCACTCAATTAGTTACTGATTACTTTTGGATTTCGATGTTTTTGATAGGTGCAACATCTAAAGTGTGGGGCTCAGGGCAGAGCCCCTTCTTCAGGTTGGAAGAGCAGGAGAGCATCTGTCTGTGTGCTCTTATCTCATCCCTCCCTGCTTCATACTCTTTCTCAGTTCTAAGGTTTTGATTTTTCATATCTGTCATTTGGAGTCATTTTCTTTTTGTCTGCTATATCCTGAGAATTTTCTACAGTGAGGAGAGGGTCTTTTGGTCATAAACTATGCTTTTGTTTGCCAGAAGATTTCCTTTTTTTTTAAATCTGCCCTAATTTTGGAAGATGGTCTTACAGAGGATAGAAGTCTAGGTTGACAGATTTTTTTCTCTTAATATCTTTTTTTTTTCTTCTTGAGACAGTCTCTCTGTCACTGAGGCTGGAGTGCAGTGGCACAATCATAGCTCACTTCAGCCTTGACCACCTGGGCTCATGCAATCCTTCCGCCTCAGTAGCTTGGGACTATAGGTGCATGCCACTACGCTTGGCTAATCTTTAATTTTTTTATAGTAGTATAGTCTTGCTTTGTTGCCCAGGCTGGTCTTGGATGCCTGACCTCAAGCGATTCTCTTGTCTTGGCCTTCCACAATGCTGGTATTACAGGCATGAGCCACTATTTCCTCTCTCTCTCTTTTTTTTTTTTTTAGATTTTAAAATTAAATTTAAATTAATTTTTTTATTATGGTAATATACATGACCTTTACAATCTGAAGCATTTTTAAGTGTACAGTTCAGTGGTAGTAAGTGTATTCATGTTGTTTTGCAGCTATCACTATTCATCTTCAGAACTCTTTGTCTTGCAAAATTGAAACTTAGTATACACTAAACAATAACCTCCTGTTTCCCCTCAACCCTTGCTCCTATACCACTTGCTGTCTCTGTGATTTTGACTACTCTATGTACCACATATAAATGAAATCATACAGTATGTGTCTTTTTGTGTTTGGCTTATTTCATTTAGCTAATATCTTCAAGGTTCATCCATGTTGTAGCATATGTCAGAATTTCCTTCTTCTTTAAGACTGGATAATATTTTATTGTCAGTGTATATTACATTTTACTTACCCGTTTATCAGACACTGGGCTGTTTTCCCTTTTGAGCTATCGTGAATGATGTTGCTGTGAACATGGGTATACAAATATCTCTTCAAGACTCTGTTTTCAGGCCAGATACAGTGGCTTATGCCTATAATCCTAGCACTTTGGGAGACCGAGGCAGGTGGATCACTTGAGGTCAGGAGTTTGAGACCAGCCTGGCCAACATGGCGAAACCCTGGCTCTACTGAAAATACAAAAAATTAGCTAGCATGGTGATATGTGCCTGTAGTCTCAGCTACATGAGAGGCTGAGGCTTGAGAATTGTTTGAACCCAGGAAGCGGAGGTTGCAGTGAGCCGCGATCATACCACTGCACTCTAGCCTGGGTGTCAGAGGAAGACTCTGTCTCCAAAAAAATAAATAAATAAATAGTAAGTAACCATTTTCAGTTATTTTGGGTACATAACCAGAAGTGGAACTTCTGGATAATATGGTAAATCTATTTTCAATTTTTTGAGGAACTTTCGTAGTGTTTTCTGCAGTGCCTGCACCATTTAAAATTCCCACCAATGGGAGAACCATCCCAGCAACCCCACCACGGCTGGTCTTCCCTGGACAGCATGAACCACACTGTCCAAACCTTCTTCACTCCTGCCAACACCAACCGTCCGCCCAACTATGAGATGTTGAAGGAGGAGCATGAGGTGGATGTGCTGGGGGCGCCCCACAACCCTGCTCCCCCGACATCCACCATGATCCACATCTGCAGCAAGACCTCTGTGCCCGACCATGTCGTCTGGTCCCTGTTCAACACCCTCTTCATGAACTACTGCTGCCTGGGCTTTATAGCATTCGCCTACTCCATGGCGTCTAGGGACAGGAAGATGGTTGCTGACTTGACCGGGGCCCAAGCCTACGCCTCTTCCGCCAAGTGCCAGAACATCTGGGCACTGATCGTGGGCATCATCATGACCATTCTGCTGATCATCATCCCAGTACTGATTTTGCAAGCCTATCAGTAGATCAAGAGGAATCATCCAGGCCAGGGGCTCTGCCTGTGACCTGTCTCCCACGTACTCCACCTTGCATTCCTCGTCCTGCCCCCAAGCTGAGACTGGTATCGGCCCTTTATCCTCACACACTTTTCTACAATGGCATTCAGTAAAGTACATGTGTTCCTGGTGAAAAAAAAAAATTCCCACCAATGGTGTACAAGAGTTCCAGTTTTTCCACATCCTTACCAACATTTGTTATTTTCTGTTTTTTTTTTATAGTAGCCATTTTAATGGGTGTGTGGGTAATCATTTTTATTAGTGTTTGATTTATCCTTTATATTTTCAAAAAGAAGAATATATATATTCATATGTATATATATGTGTTTTTCTTTCTTGAACCCAAAGGTAATACATTTTAGTATCTTGAGAGGTTTTTTTTTTTCACTTAGCAATATATCCTACGGTGTTAGAGATCTTCATTTCTTTTCATAGCTGCATAGTATTTCCTATTGATCTTTGTTTCGAAACTCTAGCAAGTAAGATAGAGTAAAGCTTTCCTTATCTGCCAATTGTGATTCTAAGAGGAATGTGACCAAAAACCTGAAAGTAAATGAAAAATGCCTGCGATCATAGACAACAGATAGTCCACACACTGAAAGTATATTCACTGTACTTGAAGAAATCTTGAGTTCCTTATTCAGAACTGTGATAGTACATTTCCCGTAAGCCTACCAAATAAGAATTGACAGCTGATATTCTGTTGGGGAAGAGGAGAAAATAATTAAGAATTAAGCTTTTGTGTTCTACTTAATCATTAGGAAGTAAAGAACTAAAAAATTTTTTAACACTTTTGTCTGTGCCCGTTTATTTTAGGACAACTATCTTTTTTATTTCCATAACTCCTGAGGCATAATTAAATTATAGTATCATACAGAAGTTGTTCATAGTGATAACCTGAAGTTATCAAGAAACAAGTAAGTTTCTTTAGTAGCCTCTGTTTCAGAGGTCAAGGAAATGTGTTCAGAGATTTTCATACAGAGTAATAAAACCAAAAAGAGTCTGTGCTCAGCAGGGCAAATTTTGGTTATCAGTTTATGTAGCACACCTCATTTCCCAATAATGTTCATTTATTCCTGCTTTTTTAAAAAATCTTAGCCGGGCGCGATGGCTCAGGCCTGTAATCCCAGCACTTTGGGAGGCCGAGGCGGGTGGATCACGAGGTCAAGAGATCGAGACCATCCTGGTCAACATGGTGAAACCCCGTCTCTACTAAAAATACAAAAAATTAGCTGGGCATGGTGGCGCGTGCCTGTAATCCCAGCTACTCAGGAGGCTGAGGCAGGAGAATTGCCTGAACCCAGGAGGCGGAGGTTGCGGTGAGCCGAGATCGCGCCATTGCACTCCAGCCTGGGTAACAAGAGCGAAACTCCGTCTCAGAAAAAAAAAAAAAAAAAAATCTTGCTGCCAGTCATTCATTTATTCACAACATATTTATGTGCCAGGCACCGTCCTAGACAGTGAAAATAGAGTAGTGAACAAAACCTAGTCCTTCAGAAACTTACTGTCTAATGGAAAGACAGAGTAAACACATTGTTTTATTATTTAAGATATAATTGTGGTAAGTGTTACAAAAGAGTACACATTGGTTTGAGTATATAAATGAGTCCGGGCCATGTCTGGGAGTTGAAGAAACCTTAGCCATAGGGAGTTACATTTAAGTTGGAATTTGAAAGATCATTAGGCTTTGGCTGGGCTAAGAGGAATATTCTCTTAGGATGCTTTAGGTAGCAAGTAGCGTTGGCTTCAGGTAAGAGTTGATCCAGTGGCTCAACAATGTCATCAAGAATTTGATTACTTTTCCTCCACTTACTCTGTCTTCTATCTTGTTGCCGTTATTTTAAGGCTTGTTGTCTTTATGATCCCTAGATGGTTAGCAGTAGTTTCCAAAGGTGTATATTCCCTAATATATGGCCAGTAGGAGAGTCTTTTCTCTAACATTCCAGTAAAAGATCTGAGATCCTCTCAGTTTTGATCACCTTAGGTCACATGCTAACCTCTGGATCACTTGTTGTGGCTAGGCAAGTAGATTGGCTTAGGCAAGGTCATGTGCTGCACCGTGGAGTTAGGGACTGCATGTGCTTGTCTAGAACCACAAGGGACCCCTCCAAAAATGGAATTGTTAGGAAAGGAGGATGTAGAGAATGAATGCTAGAGAAGAAGCCAATAAATGCATTACAGAGGGGCAGACTATCCCACATAGAAGAAAGAATTCTGTATAAATGTCCTGAGGTAGGATCGAGCTTGGTGCTTATGGGGAACTGAATGAAAGTCAGTGGTATTGGAGCTTGGCAAAGGAGGAAAAGAATAGTACAAGATAAGACTGGAGGCCAGGTCATATATTTGTAGATAATACCAGATTTCCAAAGTGGTGCTACCAGTTTCATTTCCTGTCAGTAGTGTATGGGAAGAGTTGCCCCAGATCACCAGTACACAGTATAATCATTTATTTATTAAAAAAATGTTTAAAAGTAATTTTGATGACTGATTCTTAGTACTTTTTCATTTTATTATTGGCCATTTAGATACCATTTGTGAAGTACCTGCTCAAGTTTCCTGCTCATTTTACTATTGACCCAGTAGACTTCTTTTTTCAGTCAGTGTCTGACTTTGTCTTCTTCCTCTTCTTTTTATTATTTTTTAATAGAGACAGGGTCTCACTATGCTGCCCAGCCTGGTCTCAAACTCCTGAGCTCAAATGATCCTCCTGTCTCAGCTTTCCAGAGTTCTGGGATTACAGGCATGAACTACCATGCCTGGCCTTGACTCAGTGGCTTTCTTTTTTTGCAATTGATGTAAGGAGTTTTTTACCTTGACTGTAATAACACCTTTGGCACTTTTATGCATTTGTCTTCTTCTAGTCTGTAGCTTGCTTTTTCATTTTCTAATACTGTCTTTTGAATAGGATCTGTTCTTAATTTTAATGAAGTTTGGTTAATTTTTCCTTTATGATTAGTGCTTTTTGTGTCTTAAGATACTTCTTTCTACATGAAAATATTCCCCTTTATCATTTTTGGTAACTTTTAATTTTGTTATAATGTCAAATTTAAGAAAGATTGTGAGAAGACTGAGGAATTCTCATACATTCTTTTGCCAGATTTACCAGTTGCTAATTTTGCCCCATTAGCTTTATTCTTTTCTTTCTCTCTTTGTGTGTATGAAACACACATATATCTATAAATATACATACATCCATATACACATACCTGCCTGCACACATATGTCAGTATATGCATATCACTTTTTTCCCTGAACCATTTGAGAGTATTTGAAGCCAACATACTCCTTTATCCTTAAATATTTTAATGTATATTTCCTAAGAATTAAGGGCATTCTTTTACATGACCACAATTCAGTGATCAAAATGTGGAAATTTAACATTTGTACAATATTACTATATAATCCACAGTGGATATTCAAAATTCGTTATTACCTGAATGATGTCTTTTATAGTTGTTTTCTTCTTGATCCATTTAGTTGCTGGGTCTGTTTGGTCTCCTTTAATCTAGAACAGTTCTTCAGCCTTTCTCTTGCTTGATTGCCATTTTTGAAGACTACAGAACAGTTATTTTGAAGAATATCTCCTCGACTTGGGTGATGTTTCATCATGATTAGATTCAGGTTTTGCATTTTGGTCAGAATATCACATGAATGATGATGTGTCCTTATCAGTACATCACATTAGGAGGTATATGATGTGAATTCGTCCTGCTTGTTAACTTTGATGACTTGGTTAATGTAGTGTAGTATCAAGCTTTTTACTTTAAAGTTTCTGTTTTCTCTTTTGATATTAGTAAGTAATTTGTGGAGAAGCACTTTGAGGCTTTGTAAATAGACAGTACCTTATCAAACTGTCACTAACTAGTTTTAGAATCCATTAATGATTAACTTATTAGTTAAAGATCTATGAGGAAGAGGCTTACATTCTCTTCAGTTATCTGTCTGGACTCTGATTTTTAATTTTATTTAATGTAATCTAATATCATTATTTATTTTGATACTAGATTGTCCCAGATTAGCCAGTGGGAGACTTTAAGCTGGCTCTTGGATTTTTTTTTTTCTTTTGAGACAAGGTCTCTGTTACCCAGGCAAGAGTGCACTGGCGAAATTACAGCCCACTGCCATCTTGACTTCCTGGGCTCAAGCGAGCCTCCTGCTCAGTCTCCTGAGTACCTGGGAACCTGGGCCAATTTTTAAAATATTTTTGTAGAGATGGGGGTCTCCCTATGTTTCCCAGGCTGGTCTTGAACTCCTGGACTCATTCAGTTCTCCTGCCTCTGCTTCCTGAAGTGGTGGGATTACAGGTGTGAGCCACTGTACCTAGCCAAGTCTATTTGGTACATCCATATTATTCTTTGAGCATTTCTATACTTCCTAGTGTAACAAGGTGCTCTAGGTTCATCTGGTAATTTCCCTGTTTTACTCTTTTTCTCATCTTATTACACAGGCTAGAACTTCCAGTATAATGTTGAATAGAAGTGGTGATAGTAGTTGGCATCCTTGTCTCTTTCAATTTTATACCGTTAAATATGATGTTTGCTATAGTTTGCTAAGAATTGAAAAGTTATAAACAAATATTAAATTTTATCACATGCTTTTCTTTCAATCGTTGCTGTGAATATAAGGCTTTTCTCCTTTATTCTGTTAATATTATATAATTCTGTGAATAAATTCATTAACAGATTAATAAATTCTGTGAATTACATTCATTGATTTGAAAATGTTAAATCAGACTAATATTCCTGAAATAAATCCAACTTGGTTGTGTTCTCTTATTTGAATTCAATTTGCAAGTATGTTTATGTGTGTGTATTCATACATGTATTAATGCGTGTGTGTATACATACGTGTGTGTATTTTTTTTTTTTTTTGCTTTTGTTTTGAGACAGAGGCTCACTCTGTCACCCAGGCTGGAGTGCAATGGCATGATCTTAGCTTACTGCAAACTTCGCCTCCTGGGTTCAAGCGATTCTCGTGCCTCAGCCTCCTGAGTAGCTGGAATTACAGGCACGTACTCCCACGCCCACTAATTTTTGTGTTTTTAGCAGAGATGGGTTTTGCCATATTGGCCAGGGTGGTCTCTTACTCCTGACCTCAAGTGATCTGCCCACTTCGGCCTACCAAAGTTTTGCTGGGATTACAGGCGTGAGCTACCATGCCTGGCCTACATGTATGTGCTTATACACATACATATATATGATTTTCACATCTTTTCTCTTAAAAGACACTGAATTTTAATTTACCTTTCTTGCATGGACCTATTAGGTTCTGATATCAGAGTTTTGCAGGCCTCATCAGATGAGTTTCTTTATTGTCTAGAAAATTTAGTGTAATTTGTTGCTTAAATGATTAGGAGAATTTACCAGTGAAACCTATCTGATCATGGATTTTCTTTTGTGGGATTCAATTTCTTCAGTAACTATTCAGATTTTCTATTTTCTTTTATGCCAAGGTTTGGTAAGTTGTGTTTTTCAAGGTATTTGTCTGTTTCATGGAGATTTACAAATTCATTGCTACAATGTTATTTAATTGTTATTATTATTATTTTGAGGCAGAGTCTCACCCTGTCACACCCAGACTGGAGTGCAGTGGCATGATCATAGCTCACTGAGACCTTGAACTCCCCGCCTTCAGGGATCCTCCTGCCTTAGTCTCCTGAGTAGCTGGGACTACAGGTGGTGCCACCATGCCTGGCTAATTTTTTTAAAATTTTGATTTTTTGTAGAGAGAGGTCTTGCTATGTTGTCCAGCCTGGTCTTGAACTCTTGGCCTCAAGCAGCAGTCCTCCTGTCTTGGCCTCCCAAAGTGCTGGGATTACAGGCATGAGCCTCAGTGATTGACCAGATACAGTTTTATTTATAATGTTCTTTTGTTACCTTTTTGGTGTTTGGAGGTTTCTAGGATCTGTAGTGACATTCTTTTTCAATTCCTGATACTATTTTTGCCTCGTCCTCTTTTTACTTGATTCCTCTTGACAAGGAGTGTACATTTCATTAGTGTTTTAAAATAATTCACTTTTGGTTTTGTTGATTTTTCTGTATCTCATATTAGTCTTGTATTATATTGATTTTTTGCTGTTTATTATTTCCTTTCTTTCTTGGGACTTAACATGCTGCTCTTTTACTAACTTCTTGAAATAGAGACTTAGATAATTTATTTTTAGTCTTTTTTCTTTCTTACATGTCCTTTAAAGCTATGAAGTTTCCTTCAAGCTGCATCTTGTATTAACCTGCCATCATTTTATTATCATTCAACTAAAAATACAATTTCCATTGTGATTTTTTTCTTTGATCCTCGAGTTATTCTGAAATGTATTGCTTGGTGTGGTGCTATAGCTCACACCTGTAATCCCAGCACTTTGGGAGGCTGAGGTGGGCGGATCACTTGATGCTAGGAGTTAAAGACCAGCCTGGCCAACATGGTGAAACCTGTCCCTACTAAAAATACAATAAATTAGCCAGACATGGTGGCAGGCGCCTGTAATCCCAGTTACTCAGGAGGCTGAAGCAGGAGAATCGCTGGAACCCAGAAGGCAGAGACCGCAGTGAGTCAAGATCGCACTTCTGTACTCCAGCCTCAGCAACAGAACGAGACTCCATCTCAAAAAATAATAATAATAAAAGAAATGTATTGTTTAACTTCCAAACACATGGGGATTATTCAGGTTATATCTCTTTGTACTTTCTGTACTTTGAAATTTAGTGAGACCTGAGTTATGACTAAGGATATTGACAGTTTGGAAAACATACACCTGGAAAAAATATATTTTTGCCATTGTTGAGTGCTGGGTTCTGGATATGTCAGATTGATCAACCTTGTTAATTATGTTGTTCAAGTCTTCTATATGGTTACTTAGCTTTTTTGTCTACTTGTTCTGCCAGCTTCTAAAAGAGTGTGTTAAAATCTTCCAAAATAATTGTGCTTTCTCTATTTCAATTTTGCTTGTACATTATTAGATATGTGCACATTTGACATTGTTATGTTTTCCTGGTTGATAAACCTTTTTCTAAAAGTATCATTATTTATATATACTCTAGCAATATATCTTTCTATTTCTTCCTATAAGCTGGTTATTTATATATTATTATTATTATTTTCAGTGTGCACCCTAGAGATTATAGCATTTCTCTTTTCTCTTTTCTCTCCCTCCCTCCTCCTCTTCCCCCTTCTCTCCCTCCCTCCTTCTTCCTCTTCCTCTCTCCCCCTTTTCCCTCCCTCCTCCTCCCCCTTCTCTCCCTCCCTCTTGTCTCCCTCCCTCTTCTTCCCTTCCCCCTCTCCCCCTTCCTCTCCCTCTGTTGCCCAGGCTAAGAGTGCAGTGGAGCCATCATAGCTCACTGTAGCTTCGAAATCCTGGTCTCAGGTGATCCTCTCACCTCAGCCTCCTGAGTAGCTGGGACTATGGGTGCCACTATGCCTGGCTTAAAAAAATTTTTTTTTTGTAGAGATAATTGCCTAGGCTGATCTTGAACTCTAAACCTTAAGTAATACTCCCACCTTAGTCTCCTAGAGTGTTGGGATTACGAATGTGAACTACTGTGCCTGGCCCAGCATTTCTTATTGACTTATTAGAGTCTATTATAAAATGTTACTTTTATCACTTCATGGAGAATGTAAAGGCCTTATTACACTTTAATTCTGTTTACTCCCCTTCTACCTTTTGTGAAATTGTCATATACTTTGTTTTTCATGTCTTTAAAATTTCATAAGATTATAGTACTTTCATATAGTTTGTGTTCATACTCTTTTATACATATTTTTACCCATTTTTGGTGTCTTCATTTGCATGCCAACCTAGATTATTATAGTGTATTAACATAGTATGATTGTATAATATAGTATATATAGTACATAATATGGTATAATAGTAGAATGTAGGTTTGCATGCAAATCTAGATTATTATACTATATTATACTATTATACTAGATTAGAATACTTTGTGTGTATGTGTGTTTAATAAGCATATTTTATTTAAATAAATCCTCCAATAGGAAATGGAGAATGTACTGCCTTTACTTAGAAGGCTTTTTATACTAGAAAACAATGATTTTCTTTGAGTACTTTAAAGGTGCTCCACTGTTTACTGACATTTATCATGTCTGTTTGTTGGAAAATCAGCTGAGGTTTATTGTCACTCCTTTGAAGGTAATGAGCTCTTATCCTCTTTGTACACTCTTAAGATTTTCTTTGTTTCAGGTTTTCATTAATTTTTCTGTGATATATTTATATTTGGTTTTCTTTGTATTTATCCTACTTAGGGGTTTGTAGAGCTTCTGGGAGAATATGACTAATACATTTTGTCAGTTTTAAAGCCATTCCCTTTCAAATTTTTTTCTGTTCCAGTTTCTCTTGTACCATGTAAGATTTTTTTCACTTTGACTCATGTATTTATTTTCTGTTCTGTATTCTTTTTTCCTCTGTGCTTTCATGTAGATATTTCCTACTGTCGTATTTTCCAGTTCACTTACCCTTTCTTCTGCTGTATCTAGTTTGTGGTTAAACACATTTATTGAGCTCATAACCTCAGTAATATTATTTTATTTCTCTTCTAGAACATCCATGTGAATTTCATTTTTGTTTTTCCTCGTTTATTTTTAATTTTCAAAATATGTATTTTTAATGAAAAGGTATATCATATAGCTTTTAAGAATCTGTGCAATATTTTGCTTATAAAAATGCAAATTGTGCTGGGTGTGGTGGCTCACACCTGTAATCCCAGCACTTTGGGAGACCAAGGTGGATGGATCACTTGAGGTCAGGTCAGGAGTTTGAGACCAGCTTGGCCACATGGTGAAACCCCATCTCTACTAAAAATACAAAAATTAGCTGGGCATGGTAGTGTGCACCTGTAGTCCCAGCTACTCGGGAGGCTGAGGGAGGAGAATTGCTTGAAGCTGGGAGGCGGAGGCTTCAGTGAGCCAAGATAGTGCCACTGCACTCCAGCTTGGGTGACAGAGCGAGACTCTAGCTTGGGTGACAGAGTGAGACTCCATCCCCCCCCCAAAAAAAAATGCAAATTGTAACACATAAAGCCAGCAGCTCCTTGGATTTGATAATTAGTCACCAATCCCCATTCATATCCCCTCTTGCCCTCATTCCCCAGGTGACTGTGTTCTTTTAAAAATTATTTTCATTTTTTATTAGTTTTTCAATGGATATTTTCACATATTTCTGCATGGCAGTTACTTACTTTTTTCACTTTGAAGGTATTATTTTATTGACTTGCATTTATTTCTTAAAGAAAGTCACTTGTAAATTTTATTCTTATTAATTTGAGGTTACTTGTGACTACTTCTAAGGTCTTTTTTTTTTTTTGGTCATCAGTGCTTTTTACCTTAATATGCCCATACTTTGTCTTATTATTTTACCTTCTTATTTAAAAAACTCACAGTTTTATTCGTAATGCCTATTGATTTGTGGTATGATCTGTTTTTGTTAATTTTGGAAAGTTCCCAGCCTTTATGTGCTCTAATCCCGTTTTCTGTTTCTCTTTTCCTTAGATTTCAGTTTTTGCTTCTGTGTTTGACCTTTTTAAAAATTTCTTGTTTCTTTTGCTCTTTTCTATTTTTTTCTGTTTTCATTCTTGATATTTTAGTCTAATTCACTAATTTCTTGTTAAATCCATTCATTGAGTTATTAATTTCAGTTTTTTTATTTTTCAGTTTTACAGTTTCTACTTGATTCTTTTAAGGAATCTAGTTTTCTGCAGAAAATTTCAATCCTTTTATTTTCAGGTCATATTAATTAGAGTTATTTTAAAATCGCTTTCTGATGACATTGCTTGGCTCATGTGTGGGTATATTCCTACTTTTTATATTTTTTCTTGGTTTTTAGTCTTTGGGCTTGTTTTCTAGTATCCCCAGTAATTATTTTATTTTGTTGCTGTATATGAGATGTACATAATTTTGGGGGCACATGTGATAATTGAATACAGTCATATAATTTGTTAAGATCAAATTAGTATACTTGGTTATATCATCAACCTGAATATATCTTTTTATACTGGAAACATTCAAATTATTCTCTTCTAGCCATTTTGAAATGTATAGTAAAGTATTACAACTATAGTCACCCCACTGATCTATCTAACACTGGGTCTTATTTTTTCTCTCCAACCATATATTTGTACCCATGAATCAATTCTTTTTATCCCCTCCCACTCCATCTCCACTACCTTTCCTGGCCTTGGGTAACTACCAGTCTACTCTCTATCTTTATGAGATCCACTTTTTTAGCTCCAACGTATGAGGGAGAACTTGTGATAGTTCTCTTTCTCTGCCTGGCTTATTTCACTTAACATAATGACCTCCAGTTCCATTTATGTTGTTGCAAATGACAGGATTTCATTCTTTTTCATGGCTGAATGATACTCAGTTTTGTATATCTAATACATTTTCTTTATTCATTTGTTGATGGACACTTAGGTTGATTCCATATATGTGAATAGTGATGCAATAAACATGGGGGTACAGATATCTTTTTGATATATTAGTTTCCTTTATTTTGGATATATACCCAGTAGTGAAATTACTGGATCATATGGTAGTTTTATTTTTGTTTTTTTTGAGGAACGTTGTACTGTTCTCTATAACGGCATACTAATTTTCATTTCCACCAATAGTGTACTAGGGTGCCCCTTTTC
The DNA here is from genome assembly GCF_030222135.1 of Aotus nancymaae. Lineage (NCBI taxonomy): Eukaryota > Metazoa > Chordata > Mammalia > Primates > Aotidae > Aotus > Aotus nancymaae. Next base: position 75,221,170 of record NW_026988414.1, read on the forward strand.
CCACATCCTTGGTAGCATATTATTGCCTGTCTTTTGATAAAAACCATTTTAACTGGGTGAGATGATAGTTCATTGTAGTTTTGATTTGCATTTCTGTGGTGATTAGCGATGTGTCTTTTTTCATATATCTGTTGGCCGTTTTGTATATCTTCCTTTGAGAAATGTCTATTTAGATCTTTTGCTCATCTTTAATTTGGATTATTTGTTTTTTGCTAGTGAGTTGTTGGAGCTCCTCATATGTTCTCGTTATTCATCTCTGATTTGATGGGTAGTTTCCAAATGTTTTATCCTGTTCTGTGGATTGTCTCTTTGTTGATCGTTTCCTTTTCTGTGCAGAAGTCTTTTAGTTACAATATAGTCCCGTTTGTGTGTTTTGTTCTTGTTGCCTGTGCTTTTGAGATCTTACACAAAAATTTTTTTACCAAAACCTGGAGCATTGCTCTTAAGTTTTGTTTTAGTAGTTTCATATCTCACATTGAAGTTTTTAATCCATTTTGATTTGATTTTTGTATGTGGTGAGAGAGAGGAATCTAGTTTTATTCTTTTGCATAAAGTTATCCAGTTTTCCCAGCAACATTTATTGAATAGGGTGTTCTTTCTCTGGTGTATGTTCCTGTCAACTTTGTCAAAGATTAGTTGGCTGTAATTGCATGAATTTACTTCTGGGTCTCTATTCTGTTCCATAGGTCTGTGTGTTTGTTTTTATGCCAGTACCATGCTGATTTTGTTACTGTAGTTAGGTACTGTGATGTCTCCAGCTTTATTCTTTTTGCTTAGGTTTGTTTTGGCTATTTGGAGTATTTTGTTGTTCCATATAAATTTTAGGATTTTTCTATTTCTGTAAAGAATGTCATTGGTATTTTGATAATGGATTACATTGAATCTGTAAATGGCTTTGGGTAGTATTGTTGTTTTTATAGTATTCTTCCATTTAATGAGCATGAAATATCTTTCCATTTTTTGTATCCTCCTCATTCTCTTTCATCAGTGTATTACAATTTTCCTTGTCTAGATCTTTCACTTGTTTGGTTAAATTGATTCCAAGATACTTTATATTCTTTGTAGCCATTGTAAATGGGATTGCTTTCTTGATTTTCTTTTTTGGCTTGTTCACTGTTGGTTTTTCCATGTTGATTTTGTATCCTGTACCTTTACTGAATTTGTTAATCAGTTCTAACAGATTTTGGTGAAGTCTTTAGGTTTTCTGGGTTTTTTTCTTTTTTCTTTTCTTTCTTTTTTTTTTTTTTTGTGCGTCCAGGTCTCACTCTGTCACCCAGGCTGGAGTGCGATGGTGGATCATAGCTCACTGCAGCCTTGAACTCCAAGACTCAAGTGATTCTCCTGCCTCTGCCTCTCAAAGTGCTAGGATTACAGGTGTAAGCCACCACACCTGGCTGTCTTTATCTTTTTCTAAATAAAAGATGTCATCTGCGAAGGAGGCTAATTGGACTTTTTCCTTTCCAATTTGGATGGCTTTTATGTTTCAATAACCAGAAGGGGTACCAACAGATTAGTAGCTTATTTGTTGTTCACTTAATAGTTCATTGTAGGTATTCAGCATGTGACCTTTCACATGTTGATGGGACTGAATTTATTGTTATCTTTTGACTCCATCATTCTTTAGAGAGTCCTGCCAGGTCCTGTTCATTTGGCCAGTAAGTGGGGAATTGAGGGAAAGAGCATGGTCAATGATACAGGAGACTTAAAAAAAAATAAACCAGGCCTGAAATTAGCTTATCTTATTTTCCCCTATATTCTAGCATGCAGAACTTAGTCACATGGCCATCTGTCTGCAAGAAAGACTGGAAGGTGTCTAGCTTTGTGACAGGAAAGAAAGCAGTAGTTTTGGTGCATATGGTAGTCTCTGTCATGGAGGCTGATACAGTATTAATAATTTAGGCTTGAGATGATGATAGCTTGGACTAGGGTGGTAGTAGTGGATTTACATTCTCCAGTTGTATTTAGGAGATAGACTCGATAAGACTTGATGTATTATTTAGGGTTTAGGCTAGTGAGCTATAACAGAGACTCCAGAACAGAGTAGCTCATGCAAGATAGAAGTTGTTTCCTCCTTATAATAGTTTAGCCATCCTTAGTTAATCTATGGTTTTACCTTTAGATGGTGTGAAATATCAGTAAAAACTGATAAAGTTATCATAAATGACTGAACAGGATTCCAGCTTATCTTTCTGTACTATTAGGGACATCGTACTAGTTACATGGTTTCTCAGGTAAGAATGAGTAATCTTGTGTTCGTACTACCCAAAGTATTAGGGGCTTTAGTAGTGGGAATTGAAGAGAAAGGTTCTTCTCTGAATTATTCAGAAAGCTGGAAAACATTGAAAAAAAAGATAAAGGAATTTCATTTTATGGGCAAGTAGTGGTATGAATGGATTTTGAAGAACTTGTATAAAGTAGAAAGTTTTGTGGAGGCAGATACATGGACATTTAGTAAATAGCACTTGTAACTTTTTCAAGATTGTGGGGAAAGTTGTTAAAATGGAAATTATTTAGATTTTTTAAACCTAAGAGAAGTTTCTTTGAGAGCAAGTCTTAGAAGTACCTAGCCTCTTTGGTGACTATTCTAAACACTTACCTTCTTAGATTATGTACTGTAAGATTTTAACATAAAAACCTTCACTCAGGACTCATATTGATAATTTTAATTGAAACATTAAGTATTTGAACAGGCCTCTGTAAAATCTCCATACAGCACTAGGTGGCACACTGTGACTTTGGATGAAAATACACATATTTTGTTGAAGACTCCTGTAAGAAAAGAACCTAGGTTAAAAAAAATACTGTTTGAAATAGACATTTATTTTATGAAGTATCTCAGAACCATTTATTGCATTTTAAACCGTGATATGGAGATTAAAATGCTTAAAACTATTTTATTTACATTACTACTAGCATTTTTATAAGAATCGGATTACTAAAAATCATTAGAATTTATGGGTTTTTACTGAAAGGGGTTCATTCAGCATATATTACAAAAAGCATCTGTGCTTTACAACGAAAACTGTTTTTCAATCAGATCTTGTAGTAAGATGAGTAGTTATAATGTTTTTGCTTATTAAGTATTGGAATTAAGAATAAAATCAAAGTCTTCAGCTAGTGGCTTTTTCTTTGAATGTGTGTCTACATATATATACTAAATACAAAAGAGCCAACTTGGTAAAATTTATAGTAGAGCCGAAATGTTTATGGAAGTAAAGAATATTAGATTTGAAGTTTTCTGGTCTAGTGTTAACAACATTGCTATTTTGTGATTATTCATTTTAGTGCTTAAAAACTCATTACTTTATGAAGACTCTTGACTTAGAATATAACATATGGCATAGTGAATTTTATGACCTGATACACACACACACACACACATACACACACACACACATGCACACACACTCTTATAGGATGTTCTGTGATTGTGTAAGGGAATTATCTGAAATAGAGCTGAAAAGTAGGCTATTTATACTTGTTCATTTGTCATGGAAGGAATAGTGGTACTCTTGGTTAAAACAGTGCTTAGGTAACCTAAATGATAGATGCCAGTATAAGTTAGATACAACTGACCAATACTTAATGGGAGATGTGCTTAAGTTAAAGGAGGAGGTTTTATGGTTTTACATTGATTGCAAAGCATGGGAATGAGTGGAAAAGTGACTTTTGCAAATCTAGAGGACACTGAATGGGGTTTGGACAGTGATCACAGACAAATGAGTTTCAGTGAAAGCTTAATAAGTCAGGTAAGTAGATGACACATGGATATTCAGGGTAAGGTCAGAGGAATGAGGGAATATGGGTACAGATGTTTATGTTAAAGATGTGAAAAGTGACAAGTTCTGGAGTGAAAAATTTGAGTTAAACTCTCATCACAGAGAATTAGAGTAGAAGAACATAGTCTTTGTTTTCCTAGTAGTTTGGATATTATTAGTTGGTTAGTTCATTCCTTTCTGTACTGAAACCTGATTCCTGTCACTCACAGATTTAGCACCTGTTGTCGTTCCCTCTTTCCTACCATAAAACAATTTCTCTCTCTACTGGATCATTCCCATCAGCATGAAAGTATGATATACTATCACTCATCTTTTTTTTTGAGGGAGTCTTGTCTTTTGCCAGGCTGGAGTGCAGTGGCACAATCTTGGCTCACTGCAACCTCTACTTACCAGTTTCCAGCGATTCCCCTGCCTCAGCCTCCTGTGTAGCTGGGACTACAGGCACGTGTCACCACGCCCAGCTAATTTTTTGTATTTTAGTAGAGACAGGATTTCACCATGTTGGCCAGGACGGTCTCCGTCTCCTGACCTCGTATCACTCATCTTAAAAATCCATTCTGTTTATTTTTTTGTTCTTTTTTATGGCAAAACTCAAAGTATCTTAATACTCACTATCTCCATTTTCTCATCATTCTGTTTTGAACCTTTTTCAGTCAGGATTTTGACCCCACTATTCCACTAAATAGACAATAACTTACCAATTTATTAGAGTTTATTATAAATTACTACTTTTATCGCTTTCTGGACAATGCAAGGCTATCAGTCTTATTGCTGTTGCTTTAAAGGTAATGAGTTGATTTTTCCCTCTCCTTTGTACTCTTAGGATTTTCCTCTTTGTTTCAGGGTGTCGTCAGTTTTTCTATGATATGCCTAAGTGAAGTTTTCTTTGTATTTATCCTCTTTGGAGTTTGTAGAGCTTCTGGGAGAATTGGGCTTATATCTTTTTCTCAACTTTATTTTATGCTGTCAAAGACATTAATGGGACAATTGGTGAAATTTAAATGCTGTAATTTAAATAATAATTCTGTATCAGTGATAATTTCCTGATTTTGCTAGTTGTGGTATAGCTATTTAAGAGAGTGTCCTTAAAACATAAAATACATAGTGAAGTATTTACTGGCAAGGGAGTATAACTGCAGATTATTCTCAAATGCTTCAGGAAAAAATGTGTGATGGTATGCTTGATATTCTTTGTGTTAATTTATAACTTTTAAATCATTTGAATTTATTTCAGAATAACAAGTAGTGTGTATCTGTTTATCTCACAGTTGGCTTATTTGTTTACATATTGACTATGGCTGCTTCACAGAAAATGGCAAAACTGAGTAGTTGTTACAGAGATGTTATGGCCTGCAAAGCCTATGATAAAAAAATATTTTTTATCTGACCCTTTGTAGTAAATTTTTGTTGACCCTTGCTCTAGAGAATACTATAGTGACTTTTTTTTCTTTCTCTGAAGTCATGCTACTCATTAATTTCCTTCATTTGAGAATAATGTGTTGTTTTTTCTTTACATATTTCCCAAAAGGATAAAAATCAGCCAGTAGGTGGGGAGAATCCAAAATGGAAGGCAAATAGTAACATCTCCCAGGTAAAAATGAGAACTAATTACATGTACCAACAGTACTTTGGCTATTGTAAGGCTAAAGATAAGAACTGTATATAAATACTGTAATGTAGTTAATAAATGTGTTTCTCTTAGGAGTATGGGTTAGCAAGTCTGAAATTGAACAGATAATAGATTGTAGATAATGAGAACTGGGGTTCTTATGTTAGAAAAAGAAGTTTCAAACAAGCAAAGAGAAGGGCTGAAGTGAACCCTGTGGCATAGGATTGAAATCAATCAGTATAAACGCATGATTTTTAATATCTGTATACAAATAGATCCAGATGTGTGTATTGTGGGTTAGGGTGCATTCATATAAGTTCCTATTATCTTTCTGTGAGTTGACTAGATGGTTTTTGTGATGTGATGTTGCTGGGGTACTGGCATGGTAGCAGTTTTTCAGGGGCTCAGCTGGACTGGAATGCCCCAAATGGCTCACTCACACAGTGGGCAGAGGATTCTGTCTGTCTTCTGGTAGTTCAGCTAGGCCCTGTCAACCAGAATGCTGCCTATGTGTGGTCTCTCTACTTGTGGCTTGGGTTTCTCTTAGCATGACAGCTGGATTTTAACAGTGACTATCCCAAGAAAGAGCATTCTAAGAGACTCAGGTGGAGGCTGCAAAGCTTCTGATGACCTAGTCTCAGAAGTTATGCAATGTCCTTTCTGCCTCATTTTATTGGTCAGAGAGCAAGTTACAGAGACATATTCAAGGGGAGTGGTTTACACTAGGGCATGAACATCAGCAGGTGTGGTTTACTGGGGTCAAGGGGGACATCTTTGGAGACTACCTACCATGCTTGTTAATTCATATCTTATTTTTTACTCTTACATGTTTGCTTCATTTACTTGGATTGTTAGCTCTTTGAGGACAAGCACAATACTTTGTATTTCTTTATATTCTCCTCAGTCTCTTATTTGATGCTTTTCACATAGTAATTGCCTCGTTAAATGTATTGTGCCTTAGGATTCCAGGAGTGCTAAAAGTCTAGGCTGGAAAGAACTATAAGAGGGCATGGAGGCACCTACTAATTGGACTGGGATTTTGGGCTGGCCCTGTGGTGAACTTGTTTCACAAAGAGGCAGGTTGCCCACACAGATTTAAAGTTTAGATAAGGAGGCTGTATCCTCATGTTTGTATGGGTGTTTTATGATCTCTTTCTTCTCATAGATACTTGGCTTATAAAAACAGATTATTTTGATATTCATTAGTGTGGAAGCAATTTCCTTTATTTTACTGGACCTGGCTCCTAGCTGGCACAGGGTCTTGGTGGGGCTGAACCTGTAGGCTAGTGTTTTTAGGCCAGGCAGGGTTGGAGCAAGCAAGAAATTACTCGTGTGTACAGTAGTTTGAGTTTTAAAAATTGTAATTTAAATCTATCTTTTAACAGCAGTTATTATTTGAATACTAATAACTTGGAGATAAAATTATATAGCTAACAACTAAATGTTGATTTACTTTAGCAAGATCTCTAGAGAATAAAAAAAGGATTTTCTGAAATATTTTATGCTAAAGAATCTTTTCGAGGAAATACATAGCATGTTTGTAAAAACTGGTCTCTTTTACACTTGGGCCTGTTGATAAGTAAGGGATGGTGCTGATACTAGTCCACAGCAGTGTCTGTGCTCTTTAGGCCACTTTTTCAAACCTTAGATTATATTTGTCATTGAAATAACTTATTTTTTAGAGTTGTAGAACTCAGTGTTTTTAGACCTAAAAAAGACTTGTGACTTTGTTTTCTCTGCTTAACTACCTACCAAATCCTAAATTAGTTTTAAATGTTTTCTATCTGAGAAAATGTGAGAAATAATGACTTTGTTAAATATATTATATATTTTGACTAATATCTAATAATCTAATAAGTACCATCTTTTCCATATATAGGCTTCATTCCAGCGCTCCAATAGTCATGACAAAGTAAGGAGAATAGTTGCAGAGGAGGGTCGTACAGCAAGAAACCTAATAGCTTGGAGTGTTCCACTAGAAAGCAAAGATGATGATGGTATGTATTTAAAAAATTAGTTTCATTTTTGTTGTAAGAAGGATGTACTTAGTTCTAAATAGATAGACTGAAAACTGTTTGTAATTAGACCTCTTGGGCTGATTAGTATATGTTAAGTAAGAAATAATTTTTTATTGCTTTTATACACACATGGCTTTATAAAAGCCTTATTGTTAGTTTTACTTTTTCAGATAGTAGTGAAATTTGAAATTGGGTTTGTTGTGTTATTATGACTGACAGATTAGGGCTTTTTAAAGTGATAAGAGATTTAGTGATATGATTAGGCTTTGTCTCCCTGACCCAAATCTCACCTTGAATTATAATCCCCATAATCCCTAGTGTCAAGGGAGAGATCAGGTGGAGGTAATTGGATCATGGGGTGGTTTCTCCCATGCTGTTCTCATGATAGTGAGTGAGTTCTCATGAGATCTGACGGTTTTAAAAGGGACTCTTTCCCCTTCACTTGGCACTTCTCCTTCATGCTGCCTTGTAAAGAAGGCACCTTGCTTGCCCTTCTCCTTCCACCATGATTGCAAGTTTCCTGAGGTCTCTGAACTATGAACTCTTTCCTTTATAAATTACCCGGTCTCAGGCAGTTCTTTATAAGCAGTGTGGAAATGGACTATTACATTTAGGTTTTTTCTTTTATTAAATTCTTATAAAAATAAGAAGAGGTTTTTTAAAAATCATATTTACCATAATTAGGTGCAATTTAATGTAATATTTTAAAAAATAGAAGTTTTTTTTAGTTCTCTTTATTATTATTTGAACTAGAAAAAAGAAATCTTCTCTCCCCTCTCTTTATTGGCTAGAGGCAGTGTGAGGCCCCTGTTTCTGGGGATGTTGAAGATTGGTTAGAGATACAGAGGACAGGAGGTCTTACTCATTTTGAAATTTGTTACAGGAGACCTCACTTTGAAGTTTTCTGAGGGCTTGTAGAATATTCCTCACAGTTGAGTTTGTCTGATGTCTTTTCATGACTAGATTCAGGTATGTGTTTTTAGTAGGAATTCTATAGAAATGATGTGTCCTTTTCAGTTATCAGAGGAGGTTCGTGATAACTGTCTCGTTACTAGTTAAGCTTAATCAGTTGCTTAAAGTGGTGTCTGCCAAATTTCTCTACTGTAAAGTAACTCATTTTTTCCTATGTAACTGATGAATAATTTGCAGTAAGATAGTTTGAAATTATGAAAATATCCTGTTTTTTTTGTTGTTGAAACAGTATACTCACTGCTTTTAGCTTCTATTGATAATCCTTGGTTATGTTATTCCTCTGGTGGTTGCAAAGTGGTGATTTGTTAACTCCATCATTCCTTCTGCATTTGTTAGCCTTCTAATGTGAGGAAGAGCTTTACTATCTCCTCTTTATTTTTATGTATGTATGTATTTATATTTTCAGTTTGTGTGGACTCATGGCTTCTTATGGTATTTAATGAGCTACAATTAGTCTATTTTGTTGCTCAAATTGTTCTCGATTTTTTAAGTGAGAGATGCTTTAACTTGGCTCTTGTTCCTTTTGACATGTTCTAATCATGTTTCCATTCTTTGAGAACATCTTTATACAAGGTGTTTCAAACTAAACAAGCATTCACCTATTTTTTTCTCTTAAATTTATATTTAAATTTTATTTTATTTAAAATTTTCTTAAAAATTTTGAAAAATCTTTATCTTCTTTACATTTGGTCCTCTGATCCATTTGTAGTCTATTCTTACATATAGTGTGTGGTGTGGATCTAATTTTATCTTTTTCCTTAGAGCTAACAAGTTGCCTCAGTATAACTTATTATAAAGCTTATCTTTGCCCCAGTTATTTCACATTCTACTTTTCTGTAGAGTGAATTTCCATATGTAATTGTATTCCATTCTACTAGTTTGTTTACCTAATTCATGAGTGAGTTCCTTACTATTTTAATTATGGAGGCATTATAGTATTTTAAAATGCCTGCTTGGACCTGTCTTCCTCTGTAGCTTTTCCTTCTCAGTTTTTCTAGCTATTTTTAGAGAGCAGTTACTTTGAATCACAAAAACTATCAAACAAAGGGGAAAATTGGATTTGTCTTTTGAAATTCAGCTTCTTAACAGCTAATCTTTCCACAAGGAGCTTACTATTACTTTATTTCTTTGATAAAAGTACATATCAACATGATTTATTGCAAAAGTAAAAACAAAAATATTTTGTGGTTGCTATGTATTATAAATATTTTTATATGAAATTGTATTCTCATTTTCTGTTGGTTATTCTGAACACAAAATAGTACAAAGGTGTTTCTATTAAAGTTGTTTCTATTCAAAAACCATAAAAGGAAAGAAAATATAATAAACATCTGTACATAACCTGATTTTTCATATAAGAACATAAATAATTGGCCAGTACAATTTTAAAACTTCATTTGTAACTACTGTAACATAATAAAACTTTAAACACAGGCCGGCATGATGGCTCACGCCTGTAATCCTAGCACTTTGGGAGGCTGAAGTGGGTGGATTGTCTGAGCTCAGGAGTTTGAGACCAGCCTGGACAACATGGTGAAACCCTATCTCTACTAAAATACAAAAAAAATTATCCGAGTGTGGTGGCGGGCGCCTGTAATCCCAGCTACTGGGGAGGCTGAGACAGGAGAATAGCTTGAACCTGGGAGGCAAAGGTTGCAGTGAGTTGAGATCATGCCACTGCACTCCAGCCTAGGTGACAGAGTGAGACTGTGTCTCGAAACAAACAAACAAAAAACCTGTAAGCACAATTAGAACTTTCTAAATATCTGTAGTTATGATGACAAAAGAAGAATGTTAACATTTATAATTTTTATGGATTATTTTATATTGTCAACACTTTGCCATATATAGGAAAAAAAGTTTTTAATAGCAACTTGTTCTTGTTTTATGACTACAATATATACTTAGGTGTTTCTGAGGATAATTCCACTTAAAAAAGTTCCCTGCTTCATATTATTTCTGTTTCTAAGCTGATTTTTCTGCTGGATATTCTAAAAGCCTGCTGGTACACTGCAGCTTGTGCTTATTCTAAGCTGGTTTTTCTGCTGGATAGTCTAAGAAAATGTGCTGGTACATTGTTCTATATAATAAAAGGATAAAGGATGTGGCTCTTTAGGTTAGTGTAGCGTTCTCTCCCTTTACCCCTGGTGGAACAGTCAGGGTATCCCACTTATGTCAGGTAAGTTGATAGTTAGGTACCTTTGTGTCATGGCTTGTGTAACTTATACTGCTTCAGGGGACCTGGCCCCAAAATTATTTTGCAGAAAGAAAAATTATTCTGTTATACATTATAGAATTTTATTCCTGTTTTGAGACGCTGGCGAGGTTGCAGAGAAAAAGGAACACTTACACACAGCTGGTGAGGATGTAAATTAGTTTGGCCATTGTGGAAAGCACTTTGGTGATTGCTCAAAGAGTTAAAAACAGAATGACCATTTGACCCAGCAATCTAATTATTGGGTATATTCTCAAAGAATATAAATTGTTCTACCATAAGGACACATGTATGTGTATGTTCATCAAGCATTACTTACAATAGCGAAAACATGGAATCAACCTAAACACCCATCAGCAGTAGACTAGATAAAGAAAATGTGGTACATATATACACCATACACCATGGACTACTATGTAGCCATAAAAAGAATGAATCATGTTCTTTGTAGCAACATGGATGGAGCTGGAGATCATTATCCTAAGTGAACTAACGCAAGAGCAGAAAACCAAATACTGTGTGTTCTCACTTATAAGTGGGAAGTAAACATTGAGTACATGCACAAGGACACAAAAAAGGGACCAAAGACACCAGGGCCTACTTAAGGGTAGAGGGTGGGAGAATGGTGAGGATTGAAAAACTACCTATGGCCAGGCGTGGTGGCTCACGCCTGTAATCCCAGCACTTTGGGAGGCCGAGGCAGGTGGATCACGAGGTCAAGAGATGGAGACCATCCTGGCCAACATGGTGAAACCCCGTCTCTACTAAAAAATTCAAAAATTAGCTGGGTGTGGTGGTGCACGCCTGTCATCCCAGCTACTCGGGAGGCTGAGGCAGGAGAATTGCTTGAACCTGGGAGGCAGAGGTTGCAGTGAGCTGAGATTGTGCCACTGCACTCCAGGTTGGCGCCTGGCGACAGAGCAAGACTCTATCTCAAAAAAAAAAAAAAAAAGAAAGAAAGAAAAACTACCTATTAGGTTCTTTTACGCGAATTACCTGGGTGATGAAATAATCTGTGCACCAAACCCCTGTGAAATGTAATTTGCCTGTATAACAAAGCTGCACATGTACCCCTGGACCTAAAGTAAAAGTTAAAAAAAAGAATTTTATTTCTATTTTGAATTGCTTTTGAGAATAGTAATTATGAAACAGTAAGTTGATATCTTTCTTACAAAGAAGAATGAGAAAAATACAAAGACTTGAAACCTCACTTTTCACAATGAAATTGTGCATTTCATATATCAGATAAACTAAAACAAAATATTGGGGTTTTATATGGCAAAACATATAATCGTCATTTTATTGTTGAAATAAAATTTGAACTTAAAGAACTATTTCCAGATTTGTATACAAGTTGAGGAGTACCAGTAACTGGACCTTGTTTTTAAGTTGTCAGAGTATCTGACTTCTTTAAGAAGTTGATTTACTCCTGTTCAGAGAAACGTATTTGATAATAGAAGTCTCTGGGACTTTGGAAATTTGTTGTTGTTTTAATTATATCGGTTTATATTAACCATGAACAGACTGTACTATACTGTGGTCTCTGGAAGGAGATTAAATGTTAGTATGCCTGAATGATTTGTGTAGTTTAGGTTTATATTATCTAATTACCTATAGTTCAATTTTGTGTTATCTATCATTCTGTATGTCTACATATTTATTTATTTTTTTTCTTGCCTTGAAGGAAAACCTAAATGTCAAACTGGTGGAAAATCTAAGAGGACAATTCAAGGCACTCATAAAACTACTAAACAGGTACGGTAAAAATATATAACATTTTTACTTACTTATTTTTAATTTCAATTTCTCAATGTATTATAAATTATGAAAATCTAATTTTGCAGGATTTGAATATTTAAATAAAAATTTAATATACTTTTAAAAAGAAATGTATATATAGTAATCAGTGTGACTTACTTGTACTAAATACTTTATAGATATTAATTTATTTGGTTCTCGTAAACTTCGATGTAAGCATTACAGTTATCCTCACAGTAAAGTTTTATTACAAAGAGAAACTGAGGCAGAGAGAGGGCATGTAACTGGCTAGTAAGTGACAGAGCCAGGGTTTGAACCCAGGCAGTTCATTTCTTTCTTTCTTTCTTTTTTTAAACTCTTTTTTTCTTTGAGACAGTGTCATCCTGTTTCCCAGGCTGGAGTACAGTGGTGTGATCTTGGCTCACTGAACCCTCTTCTTCCTGGGGTTCAAGCAGTTCTAGTGCCTCAGCCACCCCAGTAGCTGGGACTACAGGAATGTGCCACCACGCCCAGCTAATTTTTTTTTTTTTTTCTTCTTTTTTGAGACGGAGTTTCGCTCTTGTTACCCAGGCTGGAGTGCAATGACGCGATCTTGGCTCACCGCAGCCTCCGCCTCCTGGGTTCAGGCAATTCTCCTGCCTCAGCCTCCCGAGTAGCTGGGATTACAGGCACACACCACCATGCCCAGCTAATTTTTTGTATTTTTAGTACAGATGGGGTTTCACCATGTTGGCCAGGCTGATCCTGAACTCCTGGCCTACTGTGATCTGCCCGCCTTGGCCTCCCAATGTGCTGGGATTATAGGCATAAACCACTGCATCCAGCCCCAGGCACTTAATTTCCACAATTTATGCTCCTGACTCCTCTGCTACATCTTCCATGTTTGCCAGTTCTTTTATGATTTTCTTGATATAATGATACCTTTATGTTGTAGGCTAGTAAAAATGTTTTGACTCTAAAAATTTTAAATTGCTCTACTAAAATTTTAGAGAACACAAGCCTACTTTATTTTTTGAAAGTGTTTAGCATAATTATAGTTAGCTCTTTAATCATAGCTATTTTCTCTGAAATTTTCATCTGTGTTATTATTTTATTAATTTAATTTTTTGAGATAAGGTCTCACTGTTGCCCAGGCTGAATACAGTGGCATGATAACAGGTCACTGCAGCCTTGACCTCCTGGGCTCAAGTGATTCTCCCACCTCAGCCCTCCAGAGTGGCTGGGACCACAGGTGTGCACCATTGTGCCTGACTAATTTTTGATTTTTTGGACAATTATTTTGATATTTTAAGTATACTAGTATGTATTAGGTAAGATAAAACTTCATATGAGAAAAACATGGACTTCTAATCATGATATCACTGTGAGTTCACAAAGAATCCTCCACACACACAAAGGCATCAATGATTTTATATACATATATAATATATAATATATATTTTCTATATACTATATATAATAAAGGTTAAAAATATATACATATGTGTATGTTTTTAATAAATATACAGCTATAAAATATACATATATACTTATATATGCACATATATACACACACATATTTTCTTATATATGTATATGTATTTTAGGTTCAGGACTACATGTGCAGGCTTGTTATATAGGTAAACTTGTTTCACGGGGGTTCATTGTACAGGTTATTTTGTCACGCAGGTACTAAGCATAGTACCCAATAGTTATTTTTTCTATTCCTCTTTTTCCTCCCACCCTCAAGGAGGACCCACCGTTTGCCGTTCCCCTCTTTGTGTTCACGGGTTTTTATGATTTAGCTCTTATAAGTGAGAACATACAGTATTTGGTTTTCTGTTTCCGTGATAGTTTGCTAAGGATAATGGCCTCCAGCTCTATCTGTGTTCCAGCAAAATACATAATCTTGTTATTTTTTATGGCTATTCCATGGTATATATAGTATTCCATGGTATGTATGTACTAAATAGTACATGGTATATATGTATTCCATGGTGTATATGTACTAAATTTTCTTTATCCAATCTGTCATTGATGGGCATTTAGGTTGATTCCATGTCTTTGCTATTGTGAATAGTGCTGCAATGAACATTCGAGTGCATGTGTCTTTATGGTAGAATGCTCTGTATTCCTCTGGGTATATACCCTGTAATGGGATTGCTGAGTTGAATGGTATTTCTGTTTTTAGCTCTTTGAGGAATTGCCATGTTGCTTTCCATGATGGCTGAACTAATTTATACTCCCAGCAATAGTGTAGAAGTATTCTCTTATCTCCACAACCTCACCAAGATCTGTTATTTTTTGACTTTTTAATGGTAGCCATTCTGACTGGTATGAAATGGTATCTCATTGTGATTTTGATTTCCATTTCTCTATTGAACAGTGATAATGAGCTTTTTTTCATAAGCTTATTGCCAGCATGTATGACTTCTTTAGAAAAGTGTTCACATTCTTTGCCTACTTTTTAATAGGGTTGTTTATTTTTATCTTGTAAATTTATTTACATTTATTATAGATGCCAGATGTTGAACCTTTGTCAGATGCATAGTTTACAAAAATTTTCTCTCATTCTGTAAGTTGTTTACTTTTTTTTTTTTTTTTTTGCTGTGCAGAAGCTCTTAAGTTTAATTAGATCCCACATGTCAAATTTTGCTTTAGTGTCAATTGCTTTTGGTGTCTTTGTAAAGAAATTGTTGCATGTTCCTATGTCCAGGATGGTACTGCCGGTTGTCTTCCAGGGTTTTTATAGTTTTGGGTTTTACATTTAAGTCTTTAATCCATCTTGAGTTGATTTTTGTATATGATGTTTCAGTCTTCTGCATATGGCTTCCCATTTGCAGAAGGGAAAGCCATTTATTGAATAAAGTCCTTTCCCTATACCTTGTTTTTGTCAGCTTTGTCAAAGATCAGGTCGTTGTAGGGGTGTGGCCTTATTTCTGGGGTCTCTGTGTCTGTTTTTTGTATCTGTTTTTTGTACCAGTACCATGCTATTTTGGTTACTGTAGCCTTATAGTTTGACGTTGGGTAGTGTTGATGCCTCTAAGTTTTTTTTTTTTTTTTTTTCTTAACTTAGGATTGCCTTGGCTATTTGGGCTTTTTTTTTTTTTTGGTTCCACATGAATTTTAAATAGTTTTTTTATCGTTCTGTGAAGAATGTCATTGGTAGTTTGATAGGAATGGCATTAAATTGCTTTGGGCAGTATGGCCATTTTAATGATATTGATTCTTCCTATTTGTGAGCATGGGATGTTTTTTCATTTGTTTATGTCATCTCTGATTTCTTTGAGCAGTGTTTTGTAATTCTTCTTGTGGTGACGTTTCACCTCCCTGTTTAGCTGTATTTCTAGGTATTTTATTCTTTTTTGTCGCAATTTTGAGTTGGATTGAATTCCTGATTTGGCTCTTGGCTTGGCTGTTGTTGTGTATAAGAATGCTAATGATTTTTGTACAGTGATTTTGTATCCTGAAACTTTGCTGAAGTTCTTTATCAGCTAAAGGAACTTTTGTGCTGAGATTGTGGGTTTTCTAGATACATAGAATCAAGTAATCTGCAAAAGGATGTTTTGACTTCCTCCCTTCCTATTTGGATGCCCTTTATTTCTTTCACTTGCCTGATGGCTCTTGCCAGGACTTCCAATACTGTATTGAATAGGAGTGGTGAGAGAGGGCATCTTTGTCTTGGGCCAGTTTTCAAGGGGAATGCTTCCCGCTTTTCCCCATTCAGTATGGTGTTGGATGTTGCTTTGTCATAGATGACTCTTACTATTTTGAGGTATCTTCCTTTAGTACTTAATTTATTGAGAGTTTTTAACATGAAGATATGTTGAATTTTATTGAAAGCTTTTTCTGCATCCATTGAGATAACTATGTGTTTTTTTTCTTTAGTTCTGTTTATATGATGAATCATATTTCTTGATTTGCCTATGTTGAAGTAACCTTGCATCCCAGGGATGAAGCCTACTTGATTATGGTGGATTAGCTTTTTACTGTGCTGCTGAATTTGGTGTGCAAGTATTTTGTTGAGGAGTTTTGCGTCAATGTTGATCAAATATACTGGCCTGAAGTTTGTTTTTATGTTGTGTCTCTGCCAGATTTTGGTATCAGGATGATACTGGCTTCATAGAATGAGTTGGGGAGTTCTTTCTTCTCAATTTTTTGGAATAGTTTCGATAGGAATGGTACCAGCTTTTCTTTGTATATCTGGTAGAATTTGGCTGTGAATTCTTCTGGTACTAGACCTTTTTTGGTTGATAGGCTACTTATTAGTGATTCCATTTCAGAGCTTATTATTGGTCCATTTAGGGAATCAGTTTGTTCCTAGTTCAGTCTTGGGAGGGAGTATGTGTCCAGGAATTTATCCATATCTTCTAGGTTTTCTAGTTTGTATGCATAGAGGTGTTCATAGTGGTTTCTGATGGTTATTTTTATTTCTGCGGGGTCAGTGGTAATATCTCTTCTGTCATTTCTAATTGTGTTTATTTGGATATTCTCTCTTGTCTTCTTTATTAGTCTAGCTAGTGGCCTATCTTATTAATTTTTTTAAAGAACCAACTCCTGGATTTATTAATCTTTTGAATGATTTTTCATGTCTTGATTTCCTTTGGCTCATCTCTGATTTTGGTTATTATCATGTCTTCTGCTAGTTTTGGGGTTGATTTGCTCTTGCTTCTGTAATTCTCTTAGTTGTGATGTAAGATTGTTAATTTGAGATCTTACCAACTTTTTGGTGTGGGTGTTTAGTGCTATGAATTTCCCTCTTAACACTACCTTAGCTGCATCCCAGAGATTCTGGTATGTTGTGTCTTTGTTCTCATTAGTTTCAAAGAACTTCTTGATTTCTGCCTTCATTTCATTATTTACCCCAAATTATTTCAAGAGCATCTTGTTTAATTTCCATGTAATTGCATGGTTTTGAGTGATTTTCTTAGTTTTGACTTTTATTTTTATTACATTATGGTCTGAAAGTGTGTTTTGGGAAATAACTCTCTATTCAATAAATGGTGCTGAGATAACTGGATAGCCATATGTAGAAGATTGAAACTAGGTCCTTTCCTTACACCGTATACAAAAATCTACTCAAGATGGATTAAAGACTTAAATGTAAAACCCAAAGCTATACATAAATACATAGAATCAAGTCATCAGCAAATGGATATTTTGACTTCCTCTCTTCCTATTTGGATGCCTTTATTTCTTTCTGGTATTATGATTTTGGTTCTTTTTGCATCTGCTGAGGGTTGTTTTATGCCCAATTATGTAGTTGATTTTAGAGTATGTTCCATGTGGCAATGAGAATAATGTATATTCTGTTGTTTTTGGCTGGAGAGTTCTGTAGAGATCTGTCAGATCCATTTGGTACAATGTTGAGTTCAGGTCCTGAATAGCTTTGTTAATTTTCTGCCTTGATGATCTAATACTGCCAGTGGAGTATTGAGGTCTTCCACTCTTATTGTGTGGGAGTCTCTTTGTAGGTCTTTAAGAAGTTGCTTTATGAATCTGGGTGCTCCTGGGTTGGGTGCATATATATTTAGTATGGTTAGATCTTGTTGAATTGAATCATTTATCATTACATAATGTCCTTTTTTTGGTCTTTTTTGATCTTTGTTGGCTCAAAGTCTATTTTGTCTGAAGTTAGGATTGTAACCCTTCCTTTTTTTCTGATTTGCATTTGCTTGGTGAATTTCCTTCCATCCCTTTATTTTGAGCCTCTGGGTGTCTTTATGTGTGATATGGGTCTCTTGAAGACAACATACCATTAGGTCTTGCTTTTTTATTCAACTTGCCACTCTGTGCCTTTTAAGTGGGGCATTTAGCCCATTTCCATTCAAGGTTAGCGATATGTGTGGATTTGATACTATCATGTTGTTGTTAGGCAGTTATTATGCTGGCGTGTTTGTGCGGTCGCTTTACAGTGTCCGTGGTCTGTGTTTTTGAATTGGTTGGTAGCAGTTCTTCCTTTCTATATTTTGTGCTGCTTTCAAGATCTCTTGTAAGTCAGGACTGGTTGTCATAAACTCTCTCAACATTTGCTTATCTGAAAAGGATCTTATTTCTCCTTTGCTTAGGAAGCTTATTTTGACTGGATATGAAATTCTTGGTGGAAGATTTTTTTTTCTTTAAAAATGTTGAAGATAAATCTTCAATCTCTTCTGGCTTGTAGTTGAGAAGTCTGCTGTTAGCTTTATGAGGTTCCCTTTGTAGGTGACCTGCCCTTTCTCTCTGTTAAAGCTGCCTTCAACATTTTTTCTTTCATTTCAACCTTGGAAAGTCTGATGATTATATGTCTTGGGGGGATGATCTTCTTGTGTAGAATCTTGCAGGGGTTCTCTATATTTCCTGAATTTGACTGTTGGCCTCTCTATCAAGGTTGGGAAAGTTTTCATGGATACTATTCTGAAGTATTTTTTCAAGTTGTTTGTTTTCTCCCCATCCTTTTCAGGGATGCCAGTGATTAATAGATTTGACCTCTTTATGTAATCCCATATTTCTTAGAGGTTTGTTCATTTCTTTTTTTTTGTTATTGTTGGTCTTATTTCAGAAACTCAGTCTTCAAGTTCTGAGATTCTTTCCTCAGCTTGGTCTATTCTGTTAATACTTGTGATTACATTGTGAAATTCTTATAGTGTGTTATTTAGCCCTGTCATATCTGTTAGGTTCTTTCTTATACTGGCTATTTCATTTTTTAGTTCCTGTATTTTATTGTGATTCTTAGTTTCCTTGGATTGGGTTTTGTCCTTCTCCTGAATCTCAATGATCTTTGTTCCTATCCATATATATATATATATATATATATATATATATATATATATATATATATATATATATATTTTTTTTTTTTTTTTTGAGGCAGAGTCTTGCTCTTTCACCCAGGCTGGAATATAGTGGCGCAGTCTCTGCTCACTGCAACCTCCATCTCTTGGGTTCAAGCGATTCTCCCACCTCAACCTCCCAAGTAGCTGGGATTACAGGCCTACCCACCATCATGCCCAGCTAATTTTTGTATTTTTGTATTTTTGTAGAGATGAGGTTTCACTGTGTTGGCCAGGCTGATCTTGAACTCCTGACCTTGGATGACCCACCACCCTCGGCGTCCCAAAGTGCTGGGATTACAGGCTCCATTCATATTCTGAATTCTATTTCTGTCATTTCAGCCAGCTCAGCTTGGTTAAAAACCCTTATTAGAGAACTGATGTGATTTGAAGACATATGACGCTTTGGTCATTTGAGTTACTGGAGTTCTTGCATTGGTTCTTTTCTCTGAGTGTGGGCGTTTCTTTAACTGTAGTGTAGTTTGAGTAGAGTTAATAGACTTCTTTTCTGGGCGTTTTCACAGGACCGAAGCTTTGTGCAGGGTCTTTGTTGCTGACTTCTGCTGTTTGATTTCGTGGGGATGGGTATGTTAGCCATATGGTTTGGCTCTGTGTTTCCACCCAAATCTTACCTTGAATTGTAATCCCCATAATTCCCACCTGTCAAGGGCAGGACCGGGAGGAGGTGATTGGATGGTGGTGGTGGTTTCTCCCATGCTGTTCTTGTGATAGTGAGTGGGTCTCACGAGACCTGATGGGTTTATAAGCGTCTGGTGTTTCCCCTGCTGGCACTCACTCTGTCCTGCCACTCTGTGAAGAAGTTTCCTGTTTCTTCTTTGCCTTTGCGATGACTGTAAGTTTCCTGAGGTCTCTCCAGCCATGTGAAACTGTGAGTCAATTAAACCTCTTTCCTTTATAAGTATCCAGTCTTGGGTATTTCTTTGTAGCAGTGTGAGAACAGACTAATATGGGATTATGTTTTTGGTGTTGAAGCTTTGGGATGTGATCCAGTAGGTGGTGCATAACCTATCGGTCAGTCGATAGGTTCTTCCTTGGCCGGGTGGTTTCCTCACAGTTGTAACTGTGTTCCCTCTCAATGTTCTCAAAGTATGGGCTCCTCTCCCACTGCTTTAGACTGTGGCTTGACACTCCCAGGCTGCCCATTGCAGCTCTGGGGTGATCTCAAGGTTTATGTTTCCTCCCCAACTTGGAGCCAGGAGAGGAAGAGACTTTAGCAGTGGCATCACAGGATGAACGGTCTGTGCTGTGGGCCCAGGCTAGGAGTTCCCTGTCTGTTGATGAGCAGGGGGATGGGTGGGACCCATGGGAGACAGACTGGCCTTCTCTCCTTGTGTTGACTGCAGTTTGTTGAAGGGGTGGATAAGGCACTTTGGGTGTTTGTTCCTTTGTTAGTCTGAGGGTAGCAAGGACTGTTCCATGGCAGAGGTAGTGGCAGAGAGGCTTTTGGTTGCTCCCGGGGGCTCCACCTCCAAGAATTGTGGAGCCACTGTTACTGAGGGTGTTTAGCCAGTGGGATGGGGCAGCTGCACTGCTGGCATGACCTTGGGGTTCCACTTGTTGGGGAGCAGGGAGTTGAAGGCTCACAGGGAGGAGAGGTTGGTCTCTTCTCCCTATGGTGGCTGTGATGTACTACTGTTAGCTTGGGTGTAGCCCTCAGGCTCTTTTGTTTCTGTCCCAGACCAAGGGCAGCAGGGATAGCACTGTTAATGTGGCACTGGCAGAGGTGCTGTCGTATGGCTTTGGGAGCCTCTTCCCAGGGAAACTCCATGTCACTACCAGCGTGTATGCTCAGGTGTGACTGGGGTGACTGTTCTGCATTCATGAGCCGTGGGCCCTGACCAGTGAAGAGTGGGGGTGTGGGGGTCCTAGGGAAGAGGGGCTGCACTTCTCTCTGTATGGTGGCTGTGGTGTGCTAGAGGTGCCAGGTAGGCCCTTTTTTACCCCCCAGTTCAAGGGCTGTTGGGGCTGTACCACTCCAACTGTAGTGGCGGAGAGGTTGTGGCTTGACTCTGGGATTTCCACTTCGGAGAAATGCTGGGCTGTCTCTGCTTGCAGTAATCAGGTGGGGGCAGGGTGGTTGTGCTGGAGTCCCAGGTCAGGTGGCCCTGCCCCATGAGGAGAAGGGAGACCTGGGATCTGCATGAGCACTACAGCCGCCTTTCTGCGAGGTGGTTGCTCTGTGCTGGGGGTCTGGACCAGCCCCTGGTCTCCCACAGATTCTTTCGAGCCTGGAGATAGCAAGGGCAAGGGTTGCCACCTTCTTCACAAGGTGGCAGGAAGAACTGCTGAGCGAAGCAGGGAGGAGCACCTTAAAAAAACCATCAGATCTTGTGAGAACTCGCTATCATGAGAACAGGATGGGGAAAACCGCCTCCATGATTCAGTTACCACTTGGTCTCTCCCTTTACACGTGGGGATTATGGAGATTATAATTCAAGATGAGATTTGGGTGGGGACAGAAAGCCTAATCATATCAATCTCCCATGGATATTAAAATCTTTGGATGTTCAAGTCCCTTATATAAAATGGTGTAGTATTTGCATGTAACCTATGCATATCCTCCCATAGACTTTAAATCATCTTTAGATTGCTTATGATACCTACTGCAATGTAAAAGTTATGTAAATAGTTGTTATACTGTATTGTTTAGGGAATAATGACAGGAAAAAAGTCCATACATGTTCAGTACAGATGATGCTTCTTATTTCCGGAATAGTTTTGATTTGTAGTTGATTGAATCCATGGATATTGAACCCATGGATATGGTGGGCTGGCTGTATAGTTCTGTATATATTGTTATTATTGTCATAGTTATCAGCAAAAATAATGGAAGAAAGCTTTGCTTTGGAACAGATGCCAGTTGAAAGGGATTTCGAATTTGGTTTAGTCCAAGAAGGGAATATTTCCATGCTAATTAAATCATTTACCATTTAGTGCTGGAAAGACCTTGGAGAGCAATTGAGGTACAGGTTTTGTGGGCTGTTGAATGTATCTTTAAAGTTTATTGCTTTAGTGTTGACAAAGATGGCTTTTCCCATCTTCATTGATATTTGGGCCTGGATTTGCTATTTTTTATTTGCTGTATGTGCCAACAATAGTCTGGATGGGGAACTAGAGAGGGAGAGGGAGGATGAGCAGCTTCATCTGGAACTCGAGAGAGAGACAGAGAGAGAGAGAGAGAGAGAGAGAGAGAGAGAGAGAGAGAGAGAGAGAGAGAGTGTATTCTCTACTCTGGGGCTCTACTATTAAAAAGAAAAGAACAGAGAAGAAAAACCCAAACAAATGGTGTGAGATTGTTTGTTGGTCTAAGTGTAGTAGGTTAGCATTTCATTTCATTATTTATTTTATTTTATTATTTTAGTTTAAGTAACTACATAGCGATAAGCAGCTCCTTTGTATTTCTAGTGAGAAGGTTTAGGTTTGAGTTTTTAATTTAGGTCTTAATATCAGTAAATTGCATGCTCATGGTTTTGGTGGAATGATCCTGTGGTGCGTTCTGTAAAAGTATAGACTATAGTTCTCTACTTTCAAAGTCTGCCTCAGGAAGTGAAGAAATAATGGGTCATGAGAACACTAAAGTTATATTATTTGGTGAGTCTGCTCTGGCTGTAGCTGGAGCTTGGTTTTATTCTTTCTGTTTTCTTCTCTAGTAAGTTATTTCTTATCTATATGTTAAATTTTACACTTAGAGGAAAAATAGTTTAAGAAAATAAAATAACAACATAGCTATAATACATGGCATTTCTAGATGAAAACAATATATGCAATTGTTATTTGTGAATACATATAAATGTGCCATGCGTACATTCTAGTAAATCATGAATAACTGGAGTGTTCTAGTTTTGCTGACATTCTCTTCACTGTTAAAGTCATCCCAATCTTCATTAAGACATGTCTGAAATAAAAGTTGACTTCACAAATCTGTTCCTTTTAAGGTGAGAAACTTGTTTTGATGAACTCACATGTGATATAAGCAGAAAATAAGAATGTCTTATTTTTAAGTATTTATGTTAAAAATGTACTTTATATGAAAATCCAATCCACGGAAGTCCTTTTATTTATTTCTTTTCACGTTTTATTTTATTTCACCAGAGTACTGCAGTGGACTGTAAAATAACATCATCTACAGCTGGAGATAAACACTTTGATAAAAGTCCCACTAAAACAAGGCACCCTCGGAAAATCGATCTGAGAGCTCGATACTGGGCATTTCTTTTTGATAATCTTCGCCGAGCAGTAGATGAAATCTATGTAACTTGCGAATCAGATCAGAGTGTGGTTGAATGTAAGGTAAGGTTTGCTTTGAGGCCTTGTAATCCATTTGAACTCAGATTCTTGAATTTTTCCACTACATCTGACTTGATCTTTTTTTTTTTTCTTTGAGACAGAGTTTTGCTCTTTTGCCCAGGCTAGAGTGCAGTGGCGTGGTCTTGGCTCACTACAATCTCTGCCTCCCAAGTGATTCTCCTGCCTTAGTCTCCTGAATAGCTGGGGTTTCAGGCAGATGCCACCACACCTGGCTGATTTTTGTACTTGTAGTAGAGACGGGGTTTTGCTGTGTTGGCCAGGTTGGTCTCAAACTCCTGACCTTAAGTGATCCACCCACCTCGGCCTCCCAGAGTGCTGGGATTACAGGTGTGAGGCACCGTGCCTGGCCCTGACTGGATCATTTATTTCACTTTTTCTAGTTTTAATAAATTCTGTATGCTTTTCATTTCATTACCTCTTATGAAACACTGTTCTTTTGATCCATATGCTAACATCAGCATTATGCTTCAGGTTTTCTTGATTTTGAAGATTTTTTTTTGTATTAACTAATTATGTATTTTATATTCTGTGAAGGATTTGGTAGAAAGCTGTCTTGATACATAGTTTTGGACAGGGAATCAAAGGGTTGGTTACATACCCATTGTTTTAAAAATCCTTACCTGTATTCTTCATTGGTGCTGTAGATGGCACTAGTGAGGTTTCACATTCTTTGGTTTCATGTTTAATGTCTTTAATTGGACATTACTCCCTTTCCATTGAGATACTTATCACTCTCCTAATTCACTTTGGTCAGGGAAAAGTGAGATTGATGGCTAACCATAAACAATCCTGGGTGGGATTGGGATGTCATTGTAAGGTGCGTTTTCTAATTTTAGGTAATCTTGTGTTTGTAATAGGATATTAAACAGACACATGGTGTAGAGTGTCTCTAAAAAGCCTGGCCTTTTAGTAAGTAGAGACTGTATACCATATTATTTTTTACTGAATAAAACTAATTTGAGGAAAACCAGAGTGATACATGTTTATAGAACTATTAAAGAGATAACTTCTGTTTTTATGGTGAACATGGTTGAAAACCCTGGAATTCATTATTTGACCTTTGAAATATATGAGGGGTCAAAGACGAGTTACATGTTGAGACAGCAGCTATGTTTCCTCTTAAATTGGAAACAGTCAAAATAGGCTTTAGACTAGTTTTAAAATATTAGTTATTAAAAGCAGGTTTCAAAATGAACAGTAGTTGAAAACATCTAAATATATGTTATATGGTTGTTACACTTAAATATTGTTACTATCAGCATGTAAAAACTTTTTTTTTTTTTTTGAGACAGGGTCTTTTTCTGTCACCCAAGCTAGAGTGTGGTGGTACAAACATGGCTCACTGAAGCCTTGACCTTCTGGACTCAAGCAATCCTCCTGCCTCAGCCTCCTGAGTAGCTGGGACCACAGGCATACGCCACCATGCCTGGCTAATTTTTAAAATTTTTTTGTAGAGATGAGGCCTTGCCATGTTTCCCAGGCTTGTCTTGAATTCCTGGGGCTCAAGCAATCCTCCTACCTCAGCCTCCCAAAGTGCTGGGATTTTAGGTGTGAGCCGCCATGCCCAGCCACTTTTTATGTTTTAATAAAAACATTTTTAGGTAAAATCATATTCTTGGAGTATAATGAGTCAGTATGTCGTGGACATACTGGACTTAGTCCAGTAGGACACTAAGTCCAGAGGACACTACTGGACTTAGTTTTGTGTTACATTTCATAGACTGAGCATGTGGATCTAGAATATCTCTAGATTACCCCTAGAAATTAATCAAAGCAGCAGTTTCGTTGGTTTTGTGATTAAAAATGACAAATGACTGATTGATGAAACAAATTTGCTTAAAAATATACATTCTTCTTGAGAGGAAAGTGAGATTGACCAATTGCGATTACGTCTTTTTATGATGAGCAGAAACTCTTGCACCTATCTCTGACATGACTGTGCTTTAGAAAGCTAGAATTGGCTACAAGAAAGTGTGGCTTTTATTTCTAGTTCTGTCACTTATTCAAAGCTTTATAAAGGCTTAATAGCAATAGGATTTTTTTTTGTATAAGTTGTAGATTTAAAAGAATGGAGAAACTTTTGACAAAGTGAGAGGAATGGAGATGTGTTTTCCGTTCACTGTACTGTGCCAAGATGCTGCAAGGCTTATGCTGGGAAACCTAGCAGTTTAAAAGGTATTTTTATATTCTGCTCTTCCCCCATCCAGACTTACAGGTGGTGATGTGAAAAGACACAATTTAACACTTGGTCTAAGCACATGCTGGGTATCTACTAACTAGTTTTTTTCTTTTGTTTTGCTTTATACTCATTATCAAAGCCCTGCCATCCATGATCTCATTTGGTTAGTATCTTTACGAGATACATGACCCAATAATTTTTCCTCATTTTGTAAGTGGGTTCAACCGTTGTTTTGTTGATGCATTGAAGGATTTATTCCTATTTGTGATTTGTATGTTTTAGCCTTGGTTAGATAGCCACAGTTCAGTTCTCTGTCTTATGTGTAAAATGCAGTTAATAATATGTAATTCACATTGTAAGTATAGCATGATGTGAAAAGTATCTTTCCTGTTTGCCCAGATTTCTGACTAGATGGTAACTTCGTAATCAAAGGAAGCTTAATTCCCCATTTTTTGAGTTTGAAGATTGTGCCTGTTTATGACATCAGCTGCTTTACTACATAAATTGCTAAGAACTGGAAAACTCCGCTCTAAGCATCACCCCTACATTTCCCATGCTCTCTTACAAAGTAGTCTAGCGTGGGCTGGGGGAATTGTTTTTTGGAATGTACACAGTTAATGAAATGGTGGCCATCCCCTCATTTGTTCTCACAAAATTTTGAGGTAAGGGTTGAAAGAGTTGGTTGTGAAGTTTGTGGGTGTGGCTGCCGGAAGGGGAGATTGGCATCTTCTTCTCTGGTTGAATGTTTGCTTTGTGGACAGATTTTGGTGTCTCTGGAATGTACTGAACGAGTCTAGGGGAAAACGTGCTGGGAATACACTTTCCTTTCCTTTCCTTGTTTCCCATTTCAATCTGGAGGGAACGAGATGTGTGTCTCTGGAGGTGTGGGGGCACCTTTGGATACAGAGACTGGCACTTGCATCTGGCTTAGAGATTTCTTAGCACAATAGACTTGCTGGAGTAGTCTGTGCCAGCTGGGCTTGAAAGGACTCTCAGACAGTATGCCTTGAAAGAAGGTCTTGGTGATCAAGTAAAGAAGACCCGAGTGTATCTGATGATCTGTGTGAGGGAAGGAGCATAGGCATAAATGAAGATGTTAGAGTCATAGGAGCTTCCTCTGGGGACACTTAGCTAGGTGAGTATATGTAAAACTCTGATGGAGTTGGGCCCGTGTCTCTTATTCCCATGTGTGTTTCCATGTGTACTCAATCTTTAGCTCCCATTTATAACAGAGAACTTGGTATTTGGTTTTCTATTACTGCATTAGTTTGCTTAGGATAATGGCCTCCAGCTGCATCCGTGTTCCTACAAAGCACATGATCTTGTTTTTTCGATTCTTATGTCAACTTGATTGTATAGTTACTTTATAGTGTCAGTGGGCTCTTATGGTGGCAGGCATTGTTTTTTCATTTTCATGTTTAGCACTCCCTTAGAGACCTCTTTTAAGGCAGGTTTGATGGTAACAAATTCCCTTTGCTTGTGTCAAAAGGATTTTATTTCTCCTTTGCTTATGAAGCTTAGTTTGGCTGGATATGAAATTCTTGGTTGAAATTTATTTCTTTTCCTTTTTCCTTTTCCCTCTCCTTCCCCCCCCTTTCTCTCGCCTCCTTTCCTCTCTTCTCCCCTCCTTTCCTCTCCTTTCTCCCCTCCTTTCTTCCCTCCTCTCCTCTCCCTTCCCCTCCCTTTCCCTCCCCTCCCCTCCTCTTTTGTCACCCAGGCTAGAGTGCAATGGTGCAGTCTTGGCTCACCACAACCTCCGCCTCCTGGGTTCAAGTGATTCTCCTATCTCAGCCTCCTGACTAGCTGGGATTACAGGCATGTGCCACCATGCCCAGCTAATTTTGTATGTTGAGGAGAGTTGGGGTTTCTCCATGTTGGTCAGGCTGGCTTCAAACTCCCAACCTCGGGTGATCCACCTGCCTCAGCCTCCCAAAGTGCTGGGATTACAGGCATGAGCTACCACACCCCGCCCAGAATTTATTTTCTTTACAGATACTGAATATAAGCTCCCAATCTCTTCTGGCTCATAGGGTTTCTGCTGAAAGATCTGCTGTTAGCCTGATGAGTTTATCTTTGTAGGTAACCCGCCCCTTCTCTCTAGCTGCCTTTAAAGGTTTTTTTTGTTTTTGTTTTTGTCTTTTTTTTTTTTTCCCACTGACCTTGGAGAATCTGATAAATATATGTTGGAGGGATGGTTGACTTACAGTATTTTGCAGTTGTTCCCTGAATTTGCATGTTGATGTATCTAGTGAGGTTGGGGAAATTTTCATGGACAATTTCCATGTATTTCATTTGTACACTGCTATGAAGAAATACCTGAAACTAGGTAATTTATTATTATTATTATTATTATTTTTTATTGTACTTAAAGCTCTGGGGTACATGTGCACATCCCGCAGAGTTGTTGCATAGGTACTGACATGCCATGGTGGTTTGCAGTCTTCGTCCCCCTGTCGCCTACATCAGGCATTTCTCTCAGTGTTTTTCCTCCCCAGCTTTCCTCCCCCAACCCTGCTGTTTCTCCCCAGCCCCCCACCCCTCAACCTACCCCAATGTGTGATGTTCCCCTCCCTATGCCCATGTGTTCTCATTGTTCAACACCCGCCTATGAGTGAGAACATTCAGTGTTTGATTTTTGGTTCTTGTGTAAGTTTGTTGAGAATGATGGTTTCCAGATTCATCCATATTCCTACAAAGGACACGAACTTGTCGTTTTTTATGGCTGCATAGTATTCCATGCTGTATATGTGCCACGTTTTCCTTGTCCATTCTATCATTGATGGGCATTTGGATTGGTTCCAGGTCTTTGCTATTGTAAACAGTGCCACAGTGAACATACGTGTGCATGTGTCTTTATAATAGAACTATTTATAATTCTTTGTGTATGTACCCAGTAATGAGATTGCTGGGTCAAATGGTATTTCTATTTCTAGATCCTTGAGGAATCACCCCACTGTCTTCCACAATTGTTGAACTAGTTTACACTCCCACCAATAGTGTAAAAGTGTTCCTATTTCTCCACATCCTCTCCAGCATCTGTATCCAGATTTTTTAATGATCACCATTCTAACTGGCGTGAGATGGTATCTCAATGTGGTTTTGATTTGTTTTCTCTAATGACCAGTGATAATGAGCATTTTTTTTCATGTTTGTTGACTTCAAAAGTGTCTTCTTTTGAAAAGTTTCTGTTTGTATGTTTTGTTCACTTTTTGATGGGATTGTTTTTTTCTTGTACATTTGTTTTAGTTCTTTGTAGATTCTGGTTATTATTCCTTTGTCAGATAGGTAGCTTGCAAAAATTTTTCCCATTCTGTTGGCTGCTGGTTCACTTTAATGATTGTTTCTTTTGCTGTGCAGAAACTCTTAAGTTTAATTATATCTATTTTGACTTTTGTTGCCATTGCTTTTGGTGTTTTAGTCATGAAGTCATCGCCTATGCCTATGTCCTGAATGGTATTGCTTAGGTTTACTTCTAGGGTTTTTATGGTGTTAGGTTATGTTTAAATGTTTAATCCATCTGGAATTAATTTTTGTATAAGGTGTAAGGAATGGGTCTAGTTTCAGCTTTCTGCACATCATTAGCCAGTTTTCCCAACAGCATTTATTAAACAGAGAGTCCTTTCCTGCTTGCTTGTTTTTGTCAGGTTTGCTAAAGATCAGTTGGTTGTAGGTGTGTGGCATTACTTCTGAGGCCGCTGTTCTGTTCCATTGGTCTATATCTCTGTTTTGGTACCAGTACCATGCTGTTTTGATTACTGTAGCCTTATAGTATAGTTTGAAGTCAGGTAGCATGATGCCTCCAGCTTTGTTCTTTTTGCTTAGGATTGTGTTGGTTATGTGGGCACTTTTTTTGGTTCCATATGAAGTTTAAAGTGTTTTTTTTCCAGTTCTGTGAAGAAGGTCAATAGTAGCTTGATGGGGATAGCATTGAATCTGTAAATTACTTTGGGCAGTATGGCCATTTTCACGATATTGATCCTTTCTAACCATGAGCATGGGATGTTTTTTCATCTGTTTGTGTCCTCTCTTATTTACTTGAGCGGTTGTTTGTAGTTCTCCTTGAAGAGGTCTTTTACATCCTTTGTTAGTTGTATTCCTAGGTATTTTATTCTTTTTGTAACAATTGTAAATGGGAGTTCACTCATGATTTGGCTCTCTGTTTGTTATTGATGTATAGGAATGCTTGTGATTTCTGCACATTGATTTTGTATTCTGAGACTTTGCTGAAGATGTTTATCAGCTTAAGGAGATTTTGGGCTGAGACATTGTGGTCTCCTAAATATACGATTATGTCGTCTGCAAATAGAGACAATTTGACTTCCTCTTTTCCTAATTGAATACCCTTTATTTCTTTTTCCTGCCTAATTACTATATTGAATAGGAGTGGTGAAAGAGGGCATCCTTGTCTAGTGCCAGTTTTCAAAGGGAATACTTCAAGTTTTTGCCTGCTCAGTATGATATTGGCTGTGGGTTTGTGGTAAACAGCTTTTATTATTT
Organism: Aotus nancymaae; assembly: GCF_030222135.1. NCBI lineage: Eukaryota > Metazoa > Chordata > Mammalia > Primates > Aotidae > Aotus > Aotus nancymaae. The sequence continues at coordinate 75,251,317 of NW_026988414.1, forward strand.
AGAGATACGTTCCATCGATACCTAGTTTATTGAGAGTTTTTAGCATAAAGGACCGTTGAATTTTGTTGAAGACCTTCTCTGCATCTATTAATCATGTGGTTTTTATCTTTGGTTCTGTTTATGTGATGGATTACGTTTATAGATTTGGCTTATGTTGAACTGGCCTTGCATACCCAGGATGAAGCCTAATTGATTGTGATAGATAAGCTTTTTGATGAGCTGTTACATTTGGTTTGCCAGTATTTATTGAAGATTTTTGCATCGACGTTCATCATGGATATTGGCCTGAAGTTTTCTTTTTTAGTTGTGTCTCTGCCAGGTTTTGGTATCAGGATGAAGTTGGTCTCATAAAATGAGCAGGGAGGATTCTGTCTTCTTGTATTGTTTGGAATAATTTCAGAAAGAATAGTACCAGCTCCTTTTTGTATGTCTGGTAGAATTCAGCTGTGAACCTGTCTAGACCTGGACTTTTTTTGGTTGGTAGGCTATTAATCGATGCCTCAACTTCAGACCTTGTGTTGGTTTATTCAGGGTTTCAACTTCTTCCTGGTTTAGTGTTGAGAGGGTGTAAGTGTCCAGGAATTTATCCATTTCTTCGAGATGTACTGATTTATGTGCCTAGAGTTGTTTGTTGTGTTCCCTTATGGTGGTTTATATTTCTGTGGAATCAGTGGTGATAGCCCCTTTATCGTTTTTTGTTGCATCTATTCAATTCTTCTCTCTTTTCTTTTTTATTAGTCTTGATAGGCGTCTGTCTATTTTGTTGATCTTTTCAAAAAACCAGCTCCTGGGTTTATTGATTTTTTTGAAGGGTTTTTTGTGTCTCTGTCTCCTTCACTTCCTGTTCTGATCTTAGTTATTTCTTGTCTTCTGCTAGCTTTTAAATGTTTTTTGATCTTGCTCCTCTACCTCTTTCAATTTTGATGATAGGGTGTTGATTTTAGATCTTTCCTTGCTTCTCATGTGGGCATTTATTGCTATAAATTTCCCTCTAGACACTGCTTTAAATGTGTCCCAGAGATTCTGGTTTGTTATGTCTTCATTCTCATTGGTTTTGAATAACATCTTTATTTCTGCCTACATTTTGTTGATTATCTATTCGTCATTCAGGAGCAAGTTATTTGGTTTCCATGTAGTTGTATGGTTTTGAGTGAGTTTTTTTTTTTTTATTGCATTTTAGGTTTTGGGGTACATGTGAAAAACATGCAAGATTGTTGCATAGGTGCATACGTGGCAGTGTGATTTGCTGCCTTCCTCTCCTTCACCTATATGTGGCATTTCTCCCCTTGCTATCTCTCCCCAACTCCCCACCCCCCGCCGTACCTCCCCTATTTCCCCCCTAAAGACCCCAGTGTATAGTGCTCCCCTCCCTGTGTCCATGTGTTCTCATTGTTCAACACCCGCCTATGAGTGAGAACATGCGGTGTTTGATTTTGTGTTCTTGTGTCAGTTTGCTGAGAATGATGGTTTCCAGGTTCATCCATCTCCCTATAAAGGACACGAACTCATCATTTTTGATGGCTGCATAATATTCCATGGTGTATATGTGCCACATTTTCTCTGTCCAGTCTATCATCGATGGGCATTTGGGTTGGTTCCAGGTCTTTGTTATTGTAAACTGTGCTGCAATGAACATTCTTGTGCATGTGTCCTTATAGTAGAACGATTTATAATCCTTTGGATATATACCCAGTAATGGGATTGCTGGGTCAAATGGAATTTCTATTTCTAGGTCCTTGAGGAATCGCCACACTGTCTTCCACAATGGTTGAACTAATTTACACTCCCACCAACAGTGTAAAAGTGTTCCTATTTCTCCACATCCTCTCCAGCATCTGTTGTCTCCAGATGTTTTAATGATCGCCATTCTAACTGGTGTGAGATGGCATCTCAATGTAGTTTTGATTTGCATTTCTCTAATGACCAGTGATGATGAGCATTTTTTCATATGTTTGTTGGCCTCATGTATGTCTTCTTTTGTAAAGTATCTGTTCATATCCTTTGCCCACTTTTGAATGGGCTTGTTTGTTTTTTTCTTGTAAATCTGTTTTAGTTCGTTGTAAATTCTGGATATCAGCCCTTTGTCAGATGGGTAAGCTGCAGAAATTTTTTCCCATTCTGTTGGTTGCTGATTCACTCTAATGACTGTTTCTTTTGCCATGCAGAAGCTGTGGAGTTTGATTAGGTCCCATTTGTCTATTTTGGCTTTTGTTGCCAATGCTTTTGGTGTTTTGGTCATGAAGTCCTTGCCTGTGCCTATGTCCTGAATGGTTTTGCCTAGGTTTTCTTCTAGGGTTTTTATGGTGTTAGGTCTTATGTTTAAGTCTTTAATCCATCTGGAGTTCATTTTAGTGTAAGGTGTCAGGAAGGGGTCCAGTTTCTGCTTTCTACATTGGCTAGCCAGTTTTCCCAACACCACTTATTAAACAGAGAATCCTTTCCCCATTACTTGTTTTTGTGAGGTTTGTCAAAGATCCGATGGTTGTAGATATGTTGTGTTGCCTCTGAGGCCTCTGTTCTGTTCCATTGGTCTATATCTCTGTTTTAGTACCAGTACCATGCTGTTTTGATTACTGTAGCCTTGTAGTATAGTTTGATGTCCGGTAATGTGATGCCTCCCGCTTTGTTCTTTTTGCTTAAAATTGACTTGGCTATGCGGGCTCTCTTTTGGTTCCATATGAAGTTTCAGGTGGTTTTTTCCAGTTCTGTGAAGAAGGTCATTGGTAGCTCGATGGGGATAGCGTTGAGTCTGTAAATTACTTTGGGCAGTATGGCCATTTTCACGATATTGATTCTTCCTAACCATGAACATGGAATGTTTCTCCATCTGTTTGTGTCCTCTCTTATTTCGTTGAGCAGTGGTTTGTAGTTCTCCTTGAAGAGGTCCTTTACCTTCCTTGTTAGTTGTATTCCTAGGTATTTTATTCTCTTTGTAGCAATTGTGAATGGCAGTTCGTTCTTGATTTGGCTCTCTTTAAGTCTGTTATTGGTGTATAGGAATGCTTGTGATTTTTGCACATTGATTTTGTATCCTGAGACTTAGCTGAAGTTGCTTATCAGTTTCAGGAGATTTTGGGCTGAGACTTCTAGATATACAATCATATCATCTGCAAATAGGGACAATTTGACTTCCTCCTTTCCTAATTGAATACCCTTTATTTCTTTTTCTTGCCTGATTGCTCTGGCTAGAACTTCCAGTACTATATTGAATAGGAGTGGTGAGAGAGGGCATCCTTGTCTAGTGCCAGATTTCAAAGGGAGTGCTTCCAGTTTTTGCCCATTCAGTATGATATTGGCTGTTTGTTTGTCATAAATAGCTTTTATTATTTTGAGATACGTTCCGTCGATACCTAGTTTATTGAGAGTTTTTAGCATAAAGGGCTGCTGAATTTTGTCGAAGGCCTTCTCTGCATCAATTGAGATAATCATGTGGTTTTTGTCTTTGGTTCTATTTTTGTGGTGAATTGCATTTATAGACTTGCGTATATTGAACCAGCCTTGCGTCTCCGGGATGAATCCTACTTGATCATGGTGGATAAGCTTTTTGATGTGCTATTGCAGTCGGCTTGCCAGTATTTTATTGAAGATTTTTGCATCTATGTTTATCATGGATATTGGCCTGTAGTTTTCTTTTCTTGTTGAGTCTCTGCCAGGTTTTGGTATCAGGATGATGTTGGTCTCATAAAATGATTTGGGGAGGATTCCCTCTTTTTGGATTGTTTGGAATAGTTTCAGAAGGAATGGTACCAGTTCCTCTTTGTATGTCTGGTAGAATTCGGCTGTGAACCCATCTGGACCTGGGCTTTTTTTGGGTGGTAGGCTCTTAATTGCTGCCTCAACTTCAGACCTTGTTATTGGTTTATTCAGGGTTTCGACTCCTTCCTGGTTTAGGCTAGGGAGGAGGCAACTGTCCAGGAATTTATCCATTTCATCCAGGTTTTCTAGTTTGTGTGCATAGAGTTGTTTGTAATAATCTCTGATGATTGTTTGAATTTCTGTGGAATCTGTGGTGATATCCCGTTTATCATTTTTTATTGTATCTATTTGGTTATTCTCTTTTTTCTTTTTTATTAATCTGGCTAGTGGCTCTGTCTGTTTTGTTGATCTTTTTGAAAAACCAGCTCCTGGATTTGTTGATTTTTTTGATGGGTTTTTCGTGTCTCTGTCTCCTTCAGTTCTGCTTTTATCTTAGTTATTTCTTGTCTTCTGCTAGCTTTTGAGTTTTTTTGATCTTGCTCCTCTAGCTCTTTCAATTTTGATGATAGGGTGTCAATTTTAGATCTCTCCTTGCTTCTCATGTGGGCACTTATTGCTATATATTTTCCTCTAGAGACTGCTTTAAATGTGTCCCAGAGATTCTGGTATCTGGTGTCTTCATTCTCGTTGGTTTTGAAGAACATCTTTATTTCTGCCTTCATTTCATTGTTTATCCAGTCAACATTCAAGAGAAAGTTGTTCAGTTTCCACGAAGCTGTGCGGTTCTGGGTTGGTTTCTGAATTCTCAGTTCTAACTTGATTGCACTGTGGTCTGCGAGACTGTTTGTTATGGTTTCCGTTCTTTTGCATTTGCTGAGGAGTGATTTACTTCCAATTATGTGGTCAATTTTAGAGCAAGTGTGATGTGGTGCTGAGAAGAATGTATATTCTGTGGATTTGGGGTGGAGAGATCTGTAAATGTCTATTAGGTTTACTTGTTCTAGGTCTGAGTTCAAGTCCTGGATATCCTTATTAATTTTCTGTCTCGTTGATCTGTCTAATATTGACAATGGTGTGTTAAAGTCTCCCACTATTACTGTGTGGGAGTCTAAGTCTCTTTGTAAGTCATTAAGAACTTGCCTTATGTATCTGGGTGCTCCTGTATTAGGTGCATATATATTTAGGATCGTTAGCTCTTCTTGTTGCATTGATCCTTTTACCATTATGTAATGTCCTTCTTTGTCTCTTTTGATCTTTGTTGCTTTAAAGTCTATTTTATCAGAGATGAGAATTGCAACTCCTGCTTTTTTTTGCTCTCCATTTGCTTGGTAAATCTTCCTCCATCCCTTTATTTTGAGCCTATGTGTATCCTTGCATGTGAGATGGGTTTCCTGGATACAGTACACTGATGGGTTTTGGCTTCTTATCCAATTTGCCAGTCTGTGTCTTTTGATTGGGGCATTTAGTCCATTTACGTTTAGGGTTAATATTGTTATGTGTGGATTTGATACTGCCATTTTGATGCTAGCCAGCTGTTTTGCCCATTGGTTGATGCAGATTCTTCTTTGTGTTGATGCTCTTTACCATTTGGTATGTTTTTGGAATGGCTGGTACTGGTTGTTATTTTCTATGTATAGTGCCTCTTTGAGGAGCTCTTGTAAATCAGGTCTGGTGGTGATGAAATCTCTGAGTACTTGCTTGTTCACAAAGGATTTTATTTTTCCTTCACTTATGAAGCTTAGTTTGGCTGGATATGAAATTCTGGGTTGAAAGTTCTTTCCTTTAAGGATGTTGAATATCGGCCCCCACTCTCTTCTGGCTTGTAGGGTTTCTGCTGAGAGATCTGCTGTGAGTCTCATGGGCTTCCCTTTGTGGGTAACCCGACCTTTCTCTCTGGCTGCCCTTAGCGTTTTCTCCTTCATTTCAACCCTGGTGAATCTGACGATTATGTGCCTTGGGGTTTGTCTTCTTGAGGAATATCTTTGTGGTGTTCTCTGTATTTTCTGGACTTGAATATTGGCCTGCCTTGCTAGGTTGGAGAAGTTTTCCTGGATAATATCCTGAAGAGTATTTTCCAGCTTGGATTCATTCTCTTCGTCACATTCAGGTACACCTATCAAATGTAGATTAGGTCTTTTCACATAATCCCATATTTCTTGTTGACTTTGTTCATTCCTTTTTACCCTGTTTTCTCTAATCTTGCCTTCTCGTTTTATGTCATTGAATTGATCTTCAACCTCTGATATCCTTTCTTCTGCTTGGTCAATTCGGCTGTTGAAACTTGTACATGCTTCGCGAAGTTCTCGTGTTGCGTTTTTCAGCTCCATCAAATATATTCCTCTCTAAGTTGTCCATTCTCGTTAGCATTTTGTCAAATCTTTTTTCAAGGTTCTTAGTTTCTTTGCATTGGGTTAGAACATGTTCTTTTAGCTCACGGAAGTATCTTATTACCCACTTTCTGAAGGCTGATTCTGTCATTTCATCACACTCATTCTCCATCCAGTCTTGTTCCTTTGCTGGTGAGGAGTTGTGATCCCTTGTAGGAGGAGAGGTGTTCTGCTTTCGGGTGTTTTCATCCTTTTTGCACTGGTTTCTTCCCAGCTTTGTGGATTTATCCACCTGTCGACTTTGTAGTTGTTGACTTTCTGATTGGGTCTCTGAGTGGCCGTCCTGTTTGTTGATGATGAAGTTATTTCTGTTTCTTAGTTTTCCTTTTACCTGTCTGGCCTCTCTGCTGTAGGACTGCTGAGGTCCACTCCAGGCCCTGCTTACCGGGGATCACTTACAGCAGCTGCCGAACAGTAAAGGTTGCTACCAGTTTCTTCTTCTGCTTTGTCCCAGAAGGATACCTGCCAAATGTCAGTCTGAGCTCTCCTTTATGAGGTGACTCTTTGGATATACGGGGGTCAGGGAGCTGCTTGATGAAGCAGTCTGTCCGTTATAGTAGCTGAAGTGCTGAGCTGCAAACTCCGTTGTTCATTCAGAGCTGCTGGGCAGGTAAGTTTAAGTCTGCAGCAGTAGAACTCATAAACCCCTTTTTTTCCCCAGGTGTTCTGTCCCAGGGAGTTAGGGCTTTATGAATTTCCGCTGTGCTTTTTTTTTTTTTTTTTTTTTCTTCAGGGCTGCCCTGCCCACAAGGAGGCAGCCTAGTCACTCTCCACCTGCAGAGGCTTTGCTGAGCTGCTGTGGGCTCCGCCCAGCTGCTGTGTGAACTTCCCTGCAGTCCTGTTTATATGAGTGTAGTTAGATCTGCCTCGGCAGTGGTGGCCCGCCTCTGTAATGACGGACTGTCTCTGTAATGGCGGGTTGCCTCTGCAATGGCAGGCTGCCTTAGCAATGGCAGACTGACTCCGTAGTGGTGGAGTGCCTCGGTAATGGCGGACGCCCCTCCCTCACAGAGCTGGACCGTCCTGGGTTCAGCTGTGCTTGCTGTGAAACTCTCAACCCAGAGCGTTTCCAATTGCTGTTTTTTTGTTTTCGTTTTTGTTTTTGTGGGGGTGGGACCATCTGGGCCTGATCACCTGGCTCCCTGCCTCAGAGCCTTTTGTTTTTTAGTTGAACAGTTGGCTTTCTCCCAGGTGTCCTGATCACCTGTTGAATAGGTGCCAGGATCTGTGTGATTTCCCATGCGGTGACCCACTGTGCCGGCTGAAACCGCTGCTCTGAGATTCGTGGCGCTTTTTTGCCTGGGAATCTCCTGGCCTGGCTCCCTGTTTCACCTGCCCTTGCTGGCTAAGTGGGGATACAGTCCTGTTTACTCTGCACTGGGAACTGCTGCGCCAGGGCGCAGGCAAAACAGCCTCGCTGGCCAAAACAGCCGCACTGGTGACCCATGGGACTCCTCCGCCTGGGAATCTCCTGGTCTGTGGGCAGTAAAAATCTGTCTGGAAATGCGGCGTCCACTCACCCTCTGCGCTTTCACTGGGAGCTGCAATCCTTAGCTGCTCCTAACTGGCCATCTTGGATCTTCCTTCTGAGTGAGTTTCTTAATCCTGAGTTGTAATTGGATTGCACTGTGGTCTGAGAGACTGTTATTATTTCTGTTCTTTTGCATTTGCGGAGGAGTGATTTACTTCCAATTATGTGGTCAATTTTAGAGTAAGTGCAGTATGCTGAGAAGAATGTATATTCTTTGGACTTGGGATGGAGAGTTCTGTAGATGTCTGTTAGATCTGCTTCGTCCAGATCTCCGTTCACGTCCTGAATATCCTTTTGGATTTTCTATCTCATTGATCTGTCTAACATTGAGAGTGGAGTATTAAAGTCTCACACTATTATTGTATGGGAGTCTAAGTCTCTTTGTAGGTCATTAAGAACTTGCTTTATGTATCTTGGTGCTCCTGCATTGGGTGCATGTATATTTAGGATTGTTAGCTCTTCTTGTTGCATTGATCCTTTTACCATTATGTAATGTCCTTCTTTGTCTCTTTTGATCTTTGTTGGTTTAACATCCATTTTATCAGAGACTAGGATTGCAACCCCTGCTTTTTTTTTTTTTTTCCCCTCTCCATTTGCTTGATAAATCTTCCATCCCTTTGTTTTGAGTCTATGTGTGTCTTTGCATGTGAGATGGGTTTCCTGGATACAGCACACCAATGGGTCTTGACTTTTTATCTAGTTTGCCAGTCTGTGTCTTTTGATTGGGGCATTTAGGCCATTTACATTTAAGGTTAATATTGTTATATTTCAATTTGATCCTGCCATTTTGTTACTGATTGGTTGTTTTGCCCATTAGTTGATGCAGTTTCTTCATTGCCTTGTTTGTCTTTACCATTTGGTACGTTTTTGCAGTGACTGGTAATGGCTGTTCCTTTCCATGTTTAGTGCTTCCTTCAGGAGATCTTGTAGGGCAGGTCTGGTGGCAATGAAATCTCTCAGCAATTGCTTGTCCATAAAGGATTTTATTTTCCCTTCACTTATGAAGCTTAGTTTGGCTGGATATGAAATTCTGGGTTGAAAGTTCTTTTCTTTACAGATGTTTAATATTGGCCCCCAACTCTCTTCTGGCTTGTAGGGTTTCTGCCGAGAGATCTGCTGTGAGTCTGATGGGCTTCCCCTTTGTGGGTGACCCAACCTTTCTCTCTGGCTGCCGTTAGCATTTTTTCCTTAATTTCAACCCTGGTGAATCTGACAGTCATGTGCCTTGGGGTTGCTCTTCTTGAGGAGTATCTTTGTGGTGTTCTCTGTATTTCCTGCTTTTGGATGTTGGCCTGCCTTGCTAGTTTGGGAAGTTCTGGATAATATCCTGAAGAGTGTTTTCTAGTTTGGATTCATTCTTCGTGTCACATTCAGGCACACTGATCAAGCATATATTAGGTCTTCTCACATAATCCCATATTCCTTGGAGGCTTTTTCATTTCTTTTCACTCTTTTTTCTCTAATCTTGCCTTCTCATTTTATTTCATTGAGTTGATCTTCAGTCTCTGATATCCTTTCTTCTGCTTGATTAAATTGGCTGTTGAACCTTTATGCCTCATGAAGTTCTCGTGCTGTGTTTTTCAGCTGCATCAAGTCATTTATGTTATTCTCTAAGCTGGTTATTCTAGTTAGCATTTTGTCTAACCTTTTTTCAAGGTTTTTAGTTTCTTTGCATTGGGTTAGAACATGTTCCTTTAGCTCACAGAAGTTTGTTATTACCCCCCTTCTGAAGCCTGCTTTTGTCAATTTGTCAAACTCATTCTCCATCTTGTTTTGCTCCCTTGCTGGTGAGGACTTGTGGTCCCTTGGTGGGGAGCCGTTCTGATCTTTGATAATTTTGTCCTTTTTGTGCTGGTTTCTTCCCATCTTTGTGACTTTATCTACCTTTGATCTTTGAAGTTGGTGATTTTGGATGGGATCTCTGAGTAGACATCCTTTCTGTTGAAGTTGAAGCTATTTCTCCTGTTTGAGGTGTTTTTTTGGTTATGCAGTTGTCAGGAAGCCACTTGACAAGGCAGTCTGTCACTTGCCTGCCTGCAGAGGCGCTGCTGGGCTGCCTGAGGCTCAGCCCAGCTGCTGGGTAGTCTTTCTCCGGGTTTTGTTTACACACATGAGGTTAGACCCGCCCTACCAATGGTGGATGTACTTCCTCCCACTGAGCTCGATCGTCTGGAGTCGAGTTCAAACTGATGTACTGGCCGCAAAACTCTAGTGAGAGGGCTTCAGTTTGCTGGAGTTTGTGGGGGTTGGACCTGCCAAACCGTATCACCTGTTTCCTTGCTTTCAAGGCTCCCTCTTTCTGGGGGATGGGCAGTTCTGTCCAGCAAGCGTTGTTGGCATTAGCCAAAACTTCCACCCAAGTCTGTGCCTACAACTGGCAGCACTGTGCAGGCTGGAGCTGTCACTCAGATCTGTATTGATAGCTCATGCTTTTTAGTCCTGTGGAGTTCTCCTGTGCTGAGTTGCAGAGGGCATGGGGGAAGTGCAGTATCTGGACCGGAGTGCGGAGAGGGTATGGTCCCTGATCCTCTGGGCCAGTTGCCCTTCCCGGGTGGGGCAGTGCCCTGGCCTGCTTCAGTTAGCCCTCTTTGGGCTACTCCTGCCCTGCTTTGCTTTGCCCTTTTTGGGCTATTCCCACTGTCCGACCAGTCCCATTGAAATGAACCTGTTACCTTGTTTGGGAATATGGAGATCACTCACCTTCTGGGTGTCTCTCGCTGGGAACTGCTCTCTGGAGTTCTTCCTATTTGGCCATCTTGGCAGAAGTCCCTTGAGACTAGGTAATTTATAAAGAAAAGAGATTTAATTGGCTAATGGTTCCACAGACTGTACAGGAAGCATGGCAGCATCTGCTTCTGGGGTGGCCTCAGGGAGGTTTTACTCATGCAGAAGGTAAAAGGAGCAGCAGGCATCTTACATGGCAGGAGCAGGACCAAGAGAGAAGGGAAGGTGCCACACATTTTAAACAATCAGATCTCGTGAGACGTCTATCATGAGGATATTACCAAAGGAATGGTGCTAAGCCATTTATAAAGGATTCATTCTCGTGATTCAGTCACCTCCCACTAGGCCCTACCTCCAGCATTGGGGATTACAACTGAACTTGAGATTTGGGTGGAGACACCAATCCCACCATATAATTCCTGAAATAGGTTTTCCAAATTGCTTGCTTTATCTCTGACTCAGGAATGCCACTATGTTAGAGGTTTGGTGTTTTTACGTAATCACATATTTCTTAGAGGTTTTGTTGATTTTTAAAAATTCCTTTTTCTTTATATGCCTGCATTGATTTGAAAGAGCAGTCTTTGAGCTCTGATATTCTTTCCTAAGCTTCATGTATTCTCTTATTAATGCTTTTAATTGTATTGTGAAATTCCTTTAGTGAATTTCTCATTTCCAGATGTTCAGTTTCGTTCTTTGTTAAAATGGCTATGTTGTCTTTCAACTCTTGGATCATGTCACTGTTTACCTTGCACTGGCTTTCAGCCTTCTCCTATATCTTGTGGATTTTCCTTCCCATCCAGATTCTGGATTGTAGGTCTTTCATTTCAGCCATTTAAATCTGGTTAAGAGCCATTGCTGAGGAGCTAGTGTAGTTGTTTGGAGATAAGAAGATACTCTGGTTTTAGAGTTGCCAGAATTTTTGTACTGGCTCTTTCTCATCTATGTTTTCTGTTGTTCTTTTAATTTTTGAAGTTGCTGTTCTTTGGATAGGGCTTTTTGTTTTTATATTCTTTGATGCCCTTGAAAATTTAACTGTGGTATAATTTGGGTTTAGTCAGTTGGCTTCATTTCTGAATGCTTGCAGGCCACTAAGCCTCAGCAGAGCACTCCTGGGCTGCGTGTTGGCTGTTAGTAGGCCTGCAGCTTTGTTCTTTGGCCCCTAGAGGTCAAGCACCTGCTGCACTAGAGGGATTGACATGCTCCCAGCCAGCTGACAACCACATTCTGACAGGGATTGCTAGTCACAGAAAGGGTTGTTGGAAAATGTACTGTGGTTGGGGGCATTGTGGGGGAGTATGTACCAGTGTGGCAGTGGGGCAACCACAGGTGATCGCGCACCAGTGGGGTGGTGGGGGGTGCCATAGCTGAGTACTCACCAATGGAGTGGTTGAGGAGGAGGGGTTGGTGTACACCGACAGGACAGTGGGGGCCCTATGGGTGCGCACAGTGATGGTGGGTCCTCGTGCATGTGCATGCTGACAAGGGGATGTTGTGGGTATGTGTGTGCTGGCAGGGTTCTGTCTACAAATGCACTCCTATGGAAGGGTGAGGGTTGTGAAAAAGTTGTGGTGGAGGCCACTGACAAGCTTTTCAGTGGGGCCACTGTGGCCATATTGCAAATGGGTGTGGCCAGGAAGGGGCCCTGGAAGAAGCCAGCAAATGGGAGCATTTATATCAGACTGGCCCTGTACTGCAGGCAAGACAGCCCTGCTCTCTCCTTATCTGGCAGCTAAGAAAGGCTAAAGCCCTACCTGTGGGAGATGATTCTATGGTAAGCCTTGGGGAACGGAAGCCCTTGGCCATGCTCCATAATAGCTGTCCATGCCTAACCCTTTGGACTTCGTGCAGTTTGGAGTTCTGTCTCTGCCAACTCCCCGGGCAGTTCTCCATGCCGTCTCAGATGTCTTTGGAGGTCATGAGAGTCTCCTGCAGGTCCATGGTGAGGGTGGACTGCTCCATGCCTGTTTTACTCACCCCTTCCATAGGAGCCAGTTTGGTCCAGGAATGGGTCATGGAGCTTAGCAACCTGGTTCAGGGTTCCCAGCTTCCTTTCCCTTCAGCCCCAGAGTCTGTGTTCTCCCTCTATCCACTCTTAATGCTTTCTTTCCAAAGGTCTGCTTGGAGTGTGCCAGTCTACTTGATGTTTTGATCTCTCTTGGTGGGTGAAGCTCTTCTTCCTGGCTACGTCTAGTTGGCCATTTTGGCTCTTCTCCTCTCTCACAGCGTTTTAAACTGGTAAAAGTAAGTTCATGATCTCTCCTTCCCACCCCAAACCTGATGTGTTTCTCTCCTTGAATGGCACATACTACTTCCACCCCCAGGTGTTTGGTGCTTGAGACCTGGGAGACAACCTTGGTTCCTCCCTTCACCTCACAGAGCCACTCACTATCCAATGGATTAATTTCTTTCAGAATTACCTTCTCAGTCTTTCCAGTCCATTCACATCTCACTCTACTGCTACCATCCTAATCCACGCTGTCATAAAATGCTTAGATTACAAGTGAAGGCTTCTAACAGGACTTCCTGCATTCTTCTAATCTGTTCTCCACACTGCAGGCAGATTGATACTTAAAAAATGACAAATATGTCTCTCTCATTGCTTTGATTATAGTTGTTCAAAGGTTTTCCTTTATTCTGAGCATCAAAATTTTTAACGTCACCTTCCAATCTTGAGTGACTTGATCCATGAATTCTTCATTTCACACCGCTTTTGTATCCTCCCTTCTGCCACATGTAAAAGCCTGCCTTTAGTTCCTTAACCGTATCATGTCCTTACATGTTTCCTGGTCTTTCTAATTTTTCTGCCCAGAACACTCTTTCCTCCTCCTCCTTGCCCAACACCTTCTCACCTCCTTCATTTCTTTTAATTAACTCCTATTCATTATTTACATTTCAGCCTAAGTGTCACGTTCTCAGTGGAGCCTAACTTATGTTTCAGACTATGACACATTTTTGCAGTATATATGCTTCTCTTTGGAAACGTATATCACATTTGAAATGAAATAATTGTATATTTAATTGTTTATATCTGTTTCCCTTTCTAGATGCTAAGCTCCACTGTATTGTTTACCCCTCCGTCTTCAGTGCTTGTACTAGCACTGGATCATAGAAAATGCCCAGTAAATAGGTGTTGAACTGGTGTGTGTAGCCATGAGACTACATGCACAGTTGCACTGACATTAGTCTTCATAGTTATGTGATTCTTAATTCCCCCAGTGATCCTTAGCAGCCAGTCATATGCTAAAAAGGCACAAAGATGGTGGGTACATGGATTAGTCTTGAGCTAGTATTCTTTAAACAGATGCATTGGAATTTCAATAGAGTAAAAGGAGTTGAAGAGGGTAGGAGAGTAGTTGGAGTAATGGGCCATGGAACCTGAGCTGGTGGGGAAGGAAAGATTATAAGAGAAGCCTGATAGTGATGCTAAGTATTTAGAAATACACCTTGGACATGGAGGAGTGAGTAAGATGGATTCTCTGTAGATAGAAAGTGTTAGGTTTATATTTTTGAAGTTAATATTTAGATCCTCCAAATACTTACCAGTTTTTTAAAAATCTCCTTGATCTATCAGATAGTGTGTATAGTCTTTTATCTCTTGCGCCCCCTCCCACCTTTCCTGAGTCCCCAAAGTCCATTATATCTATTATATCATTCTTATGCTTTTGCATCCTCATAGCTTAGCTCTCACTTAAAAGTGAGAATATAAAATACTTGGTTTTCCATTCCTGAGTTACTTCACTTAGAATAATAGCCTCCAATCCCATCCACATTGCTGCAAAGGTCATTATTTCATTCTGTTTTATGGCTGAGTAGTATTTCATGGTGTATATATACCACATTTTTTTTTTTTTTTTTTTGTCCACTTGTTGGTTGATGGACATTTAGGTTGGTTTCATATTTTTACAATTGTGAATTGTGCTTCTATAAACATGTGTTTGCATGTGTCTTTTTCATATAAGGACTTCATTTCCTTTAGGTAAATACCCAGTAATGGGATTGCTGGATCATTTGATCCAGCCTGGCCCTTTAATGCTTTTCATTGTGAATTCTATTTTGTCTGAGTTATAATCTTTTTGTTTTGATTTGCCTGTTATGCTCTAGCTCAGGAATTGAAATTTGTTACAGAGAACACGAGATTCAGCACAAGAATAGAAGGCTAAGAATTCACTTGTGCATTTATGGGAGTTGGCTTCTGTTACCTCACCACTGTCTTAGATTAATAGTCATCTTTTCTTCTATCTATATCTGTATCTTTTCTTCTTAGCCTTATTCTGCATATTCCCTGTTGTGTTTCATGCATTATAGTCTTCACAGTAAAAGTTTACTGTTTGATTGGTTAAAGAATTAATTACTCCTGTGTATGTAACATTTACTAAAGCATTGTTTTATGATAGCTGTCATTTTTTAGTCTGTTTAACATGACACTTAGTTGATGATTTCTGGTTTGACTAATCTTTATTCCTTATATCTGGTTTTCATATACATTATCATCAATATGATAGAGCATTGATTTTTTTTCCTTTTGGGTATTTTGAATAATGGAGTAACTTGAGGCTGTAATTACCATGTCATAACTACTGTTGGGTTAGTCAAATTTGACCTGTCTGGTTGTCTCACTCTGTTTACTATTGCTTATAACAGAATACTAGAAACTGGATAATTTATAAAAACAAGGAATATATTTCTCATAGTTACAGAGAGGCTGAGAAGTCCAAGGTTGAGGGGCTTTATCCGGTTTGGGCCTTCTTGCTGATGGGGACTCTGCAGAGTCCCAAGACAACATAGGGGACTGAGCTTATCTTAGTAGCTCAGACCTCTCTTCCTCTTCTTGTAAATGTGCCAGTCTGATTCCCTTGCTAACTCATTAATTAATCCATTAGCCCATTAAACCATTCATGAGTACAGAGCCCTCAAGGCACAATTGTCTCTTTAGGGCCCCACCTCTCAATACTGCCACAATTGAGGATTAAATTTTAACATGAGTTTTAAAGGAAACAAATATTCAGACCATCATGGACTGGGATAAGTTCCTAGTTATATTAGCCTAGTTTTTAGAAATAGTTATCATACCATTGTATATCATACTTTCATTTTTCAACGATTTCTTCCTGATTTATTTTTTGTTGCTGTTACCACCAGTCTCGTTGTCACCTGCGTTCTGTTTTTTGTTGACTGCCAAGTTCCTATCCATTCATCTTTTGCATTGTTTTTTTTTTTTCCATTCACAAATTACTTCCCTCTTTCCTAGTGTCAAGATACTGCTTTTTGAAGACCCTTTTACTCTCCAGTGAAGTGTTATCTTTTTGGTATGTCCTCCTCTAGTTTTTTTTTTTTTTTTTTTTTTTGTATTAATTCTGCCTCTGTAGCCTTTGGAATCCACAACAGATTAATCATTTTGGCCTTTTTTTTTTTTTTTTTTTGAGACAGAGTTTCGCTCTTGTTGCCCAGGCTGGAGTACAATGGCACGATCTTGGCTCACCGCAACCTCCGCCTCCTGGGTTCAGGCAATTCTCCTGCCTCCGCCTCCTGAGTAGCTGGGATTACAGGCACGCGCCACCATGCCCAACTAATTTTTTTGTGTGTTTTTAGTAGAGACAGGGTTTCACCATGTTGACCAGGATGGTCTCGATCTCTTGACCTTGTGATCCACCCGCCTCGGCCTCCCAAAGTGCTGGGATTACAGGCGTGAGCCACTGCGCCCGGCCATTTTGGCTTTTAAAACCTCCTACTGTATGGGCTTAGTTGACTTTTCCAGTTATGTTATAATCAGTGCTAAGCTGCCTGTATACTCACAACAGAAGAGCTTGGGAAAGCTGAGTCCTCAGGACCGAGTCCACAGGCTTTGAGATTCCAAGTGGAGATGTATTTTTAAAAAACGAATTAGTGTCTCTCATTTGGGAACTGGTGTAATGCAACAGGATGAGATAACCTCAGCCCTGAGACTTTGTTGGACTTAATCTCAGTGGCAGCCATCTGTAGCTTTTAGACAAAGAGAGGAAATGGAAAGAAAGAGAAATGGAATATTGGGAAGTGGACATTTGTTCAAGTCAGTTCGGTGGAAGAATAGTAATTGAGGGTGAAATCCACTGCCACCTTACTTTTTTTTTGTCTAATTCATTATGATTTAGACAGATTACAACTTAACTTTGTCAGAAAAAAGAATGAAAATCATGCATGTGATTGGTAATAGAAACCAGAATAGTGCAGAACATGAAGCTGAATAATAAATCATGAGATCTGAATGTGATCTTAGAAATTATATAATCTAGCCATTTTATCTTACTGATGGGAAACTGTAAAACTAAATGATGTGTCAGAAATTGCATAACGAGTTACCCTTAGAGCTAAGGACTGGAACTCAAGTGTACTTATATTTCATTCAACCACATTTAATGAATATTACAACATGCACTGTTTTGGGTGAAATGTAACAAAAATGCTTTATATAAAACACATTATGTTGATTTAAATGCCACAGTTTTTTTCTTTTATAACTTATTTAAAGGCTTTCTTTTAGGAGGGAACATCCATGCTGCTTCTTCTGTGGATGTCACCTTGGGCTATTTATACTTTTTATTGAGAGATTCTATTTTTTGTTAAAAATTATTTTTTTACTATTACTTTGAAATGATAGAAATTTATCAGAGAATGACTGCAACATAGAAAATAGATTTTTTGTGGCCGGGCATGGTGGCTTACGCTTGTAAGCCCAGGACTTTGGGAGGCCGAGGTGGGCAGGAGTTAGAGACCAGCCTGACCAATGTGGTAAAGCCTTGTCTTTACTACAAATACAAAAATTAGCTGGGCGTGGTGGCGTGTGCCTATAGTCCCAGCTACTCAGGAGGCTGAGACAGGAGAGTTGCTTGAACCCGGGAGGTGGAGGTTGCAGTGAGCCGAGATCGTGCCACTGCACTTCAGCCTGGGCAAGAGAGTGAGACTACATCTCAAAAAAGAAAAAAAAAAAAGAAAGAAAACAGATCTTCTTGGTGCCCAGACCACTAGGTGTAGTAGGAAAGATTATAATTTTGTTGTTTTATTTTTCTGGGTTATTGAAGGGATTTGAGATTTGATCACTGTGGAGAAAAGAGTCAATTTATGATTTTGGAATAAATTTTGCTCCTCTATGCATGTTGCCTGAATGAAGGTAACTATTTTAAGAAAATAGGGTTTTTTTTTTTTTTTTTTGGACTAATAACTTAGAAAGTGAGATGTGTTAATATGGACAAATATGGTTTGAAAGAGAAAGGACTTTCATTTTTATAGCACTTATGAGCTTGACTATGAATTGACATTAGTCATTATACTTGATGTGGCCCATAGGAGGAGAGGTAACTTCATGGGATCATAGAAGAGTTTCTGTATGTGGTGTTTGTGCAGGCCCTTAAAGGGAGAATAGGAGCTATCATTGGTTAATAGTCATTTTAATGTGTCCTCTAAGCTAGTTGTGCGATTTTGGAAAAAATCACCAGATTGTATTCAACCTTTGTGTTCATAAATGAAGAGGTTGGACTAGATGAGGGCTGAAGATACTTCAGGCTGAACAAAAGCATGTAATTGGTATTGGGAGAATATTCTAGGCAAAAGGAAGGCCTTGAAGCGGTTGTTTGGAGGTAACTGTGCAGGCATCTGTGACGGATTTGAATTTGTTGATTTTGAGCCTTATCATTTAGCATTTTTGTCTATTTATTCTTATTGTTAGTAGCGCTCTAATTTTTCTTAGTGGGAAATACTATTAGAGGCATCTAGTCAGACCAACTTGCAAGTGAGTTCAGGTAAAAATTGGTTAGCAGTTGCAGTAAAACATTTGTATGATTACCCCGGCAAATACAGATTTTATTTACCCACAGAGATGCATATAAGGATTAAATGATAAGGGAGAATGGCTTCCATTAGCAGATTTTAATTGTTAAGTTTTTGGTTGGTGAAGATATTAAGTATTCTTTTTCCAGATGAATTATATGAAATTTAGGAAAGATATTAAAAAAATGAACGATTGAGAACTGACGATGGTTGTGAATGATGTTAGTTGACAGTTTTGCAAATGGTTTACTTGATGTTTTGCTTTAAGGTGATTTCCCTGTTAAACTATTTATTACAGTAGTAGCGTTCAAAAAACCAGATAAGATGTTCTTTAAAAATAATGTGCTAAAAAGCTTGTTTTCGTTTTGATAAAGCTCGTTTTTTTTCACGAAGATTCCCTTTTGTCACCGACTTCTCATGCAGTGCATGTTTCTAGCCCTTCATCACTATGGGAGTATTCCACTGTGCTAATTCCTGTAGCTGAATTGGAGGGCTGTATTGATGTCCTGGGCCCAAGGGCCTGTGCACTAGTATTGTGTGTCAGGAGGACAAAGGGATGGCGCCAACCTTCCTGCTCTGTGCGCCAGTAACTAGAATTAATTACAAACCAATCGAATCCGTTGCAGCCAATTGGTAAACTAATTGGTAATTTTAGCTGTACATCTATTTGGAGTTATCTGAATGCCTATAACATTACTTTCAGAGCCACTTTTGTTCTGTTTCATCCTGCTTGACAAAATGGCCTTCATAACTTTGAGGAGAAAGATGTGCATCAGTGACTGTGAGGTTGCTCCAGCTGCTTGTCTTGTTTGTATTCCCTTGTTCGTAAAACATGACTCGGATTACAGCTGCGTGGTACTACTCTGATCATTTTTGATAACGTTGAGTTAAACATTCCTTAAGATAGGCTGTGTAAGCTACCAAATGTACTTTCTCTTTGCCAACAAGTTTCAGAAGTATAACTGCTTATATTCTTGCTCTTTAGAGTTTTTTTTTTAGCAAAAAGAGAAATCAGTAGGAAACTTCTGAAATAAATTGTTCCGAGTTGTCTTTTTTACCTTAATGTAGGTGATTTAAGTGAAATTAATTTGATTAAACAATTTGAATTATATAAGAATAGAGGAAAGGAAGCCAACTAAAATTAAAATTTGTCCTTTTCCTGCTTGTAGAAGACTTTTTTACCAGCTATTTGGCACCAAGGATTACTTTTGAAAGGAAATAAACAATACTTCTTTGTTCAGAAGGGTATTTTAAAGTAGAATATAACTTTTATGACCAAGGTAAGGGTGGTACCGTATTCATTTGTGAATAATTTGGCATATATTTATTATTAGTCTTGGGTCTGATTTCTAAAGTATTTATCTGTGTTTAGATGTTATGTTATGTTATTGGTTTTTTGGAGATGGCATTTTCACTCTTGTTGCCCAGGCCGGAGTGCAATGGCGTGATCTCGGCTTACTGCAACCTGTGGGTTCAAGGGATTCTCCTGCATCAGCCTCCTAGGTAGCTGGGATTACAGGGGCCTACCACCATGCCCAACTAATTTTTTGTATTTTTTTTTTTTTTTTTTTTGAGACGCAGTTTCGCTCGTTACCCAGGCTGGAGTGCAATGGCGCGATCTCGGCTCACCGCAACCTCCGCCTCCTGGGTTCAGGCAATTCTCCTGCCTCAGCCTCCTGAGTAGCTGGGATTACAGGCACGCGCCACCATGCCCAGCTAATTTTTTTGTATTAGTAGAGACGGAGTTTCACCATGTTGACCAGGATGGTCTCGATCTCTTGACCTCGTGATCCACCCGCCTCGGCCTCCCAAAGTGCTGGGATTACAGGCTTGAGCCACCGCGCCCGGCCAATTTTTTGTATTTTTAATAGAGATGGTGTTTCACCATCTTGGCCAGGCTGGTCTTGAACTCCTGTACTCAGGTGATACACCCACCTCGGCCTCCCAAAGTGCTGGGATTACAGACATGAGCCACTGTGCCTGGCCCAAAGTATATCTATGTTTAAAAACACTTATAAGTGAAAAATATTTTTGAGGTATTTGAGCATGACTGATACTACAAAGTCAGATTAAGCTATAGAAAAATAATGTATTTATAGTACAAATGATCATTTTTGTAGCTGGTTGACATTTTCTGATTGTCGTTTTCTGAGAGTATTGGTAAAGTTGTCTTTATAGTAAGGTGAGACTGGTATATCTTTATGGCAAAGTGAGAATGGTATGAGACTGGTAAAGCAAATATGTTTTAAAGTTCTTTAAATGCGATTAAATGACAGCTTTGGCTGATGTACCAATACATACACACACAGTCACATTTGCTCTCAGTTTCTTCTTCCTGAGGAATGGAGTGATTAAATTTTAGTGGTCTATGCTTTTACAGTCCTTTCTTCCATAAAATTTTAATTTCCATTTAGATGCATAAGTGATCAGTACCAAAAAATTGCCTTTGCCAAGTGTGTAGAGTGTATTGTCACAATAATATAATTTAGTGTTATTTAAAGGACACAATTAGCAGCAGTGGTAATCACGAATGGTGCAGTAGGCACAGATGATTTATATGTCTTAGTTAAGCTGCTTTGAAGATGATCTTCTGTCAGATCCAGACAATTTAAAATTTGTCTTTGGAAGTTCAGTGTCAGTGGAAATGTTACATTTGGTAACAGAAGGCAGATAACCCATCATATGATTGAAAACTGGTTTTAAATCATGCAGAGTTGCCTTTATATATTTAGCTTTGTATTAGCTGCTTAAGAAATGTTGGTAAAATTTTAAACATTTATTTTTTCAAACGTTTTCTTCTTTTTCTTTCCTTGTTTTTGACTATTTTTTTAAGACTAGTTTTAGGTTCACAACAAAATTAAGAGGAAGATAGAAATTTTTCATATATTCCCTACCCCCGTACATGCATAGCCTCCTCCATTATCAATATCATACACCTGAGTGGTATATTTGTTATACAGTTGATGAGCCTATGTTGACAAATCATTATCACTTCAAGTTCGTAGTTTACATTTGTGTTTGCTCTTGGTCTTATACATTCTATGATTTTAGACCAATGTATGACGAAATGCATTTGTTATTATAATAATATACAGAGTAGTTTCATTGCCCTAAAAATCCTCTGTGCCTGTTAATTCATCCCCAGTCCCCTACCACTAACCCCAGCAACCACTGATCTTTTCATTCTTTTCATAGTTTTGCCTTTTTTAGAACGTTGTATAGTTGGAATCATACAGTATGTAACCTTTACTTTTATTTATTTATTACTTATTTTTAGAGATGAGGTCTCACTGTGTTGCCCAAGCTGGCTTCAAATTCCTGGGTTCAAGAAATTCTCCCACCTTACCCTCCTGAGTAGCTAGGACTACAGTCATGCATCACCATGCCTGACTAATTTTTAAACAATTTTTAGTAGAGATGAAGTCTCACTGTGTTGCCCAGGCTGGTCTTCAACTCCTGGGCTCAGGCAGTTCTGCTACCTCAGCCTCCCAAAGTGCTGTGATTACAGGCGATAGCCACTGTGCCCAGCCCCACTGTAGTGTTTTGTTTTGTTTTGTTTTGTTTTGTTTTGTTTTGTTTTGAGAGAGGGTCTCACTCTGTCACACAGGCTGGAGTGTGGTAGCTTAATCAGAGCTCACTGCAGCCTCAACCTCCCAGGCTCAAGTGATTCTTCTACCTCAGCCTCTCTAGTAGCTGGGACTACAGGCATGCACCACTATGCCTGGCTAATTTTTTGTATTTTTTGTAGAGTTGGGGTTTTATCATGTTGCCCAGGCTTGTCTCAAACTCCTGTGCTCAAGTGATCTCTCCACCCTGACCTCCCAGAGTGCTGGGATTACAGGCGTGAGCCACTTTACCTGGCCCCCGCTGTGTTTTAAAATACTTTGCTAGAGCATTCTTTTTAGCTGTGAACAATATTTCATTTTCTGGATGTACCACACTTTGTTTATTCATTCACCTACTGAAGAACATCTTGGTGGCCTCCAAGTTTTGTCAATTATGAATAAAGCTACTATACACATCTGTGTGCAGCTTTTTGTGTGGATGTAAGTTTTTAAATGCCTTTGGGTATTTACTAGGAGTGCAGTTGCTGGATCACATGGTAAGAGAAGGTTTAGTTTTGTAAGAAACTGCCAGACTGTCTTCCAAAGTAGCTGTACCACTATGCATTCCCACTAGCAATAAATGAGGGTTCCTGTTGCTCTGCATCCTCATCAGCATTTACTGTTGTCAGTTTTCTGGATTTTGGTAATTCTAATAGGAGTGTAATAATATCTCATTGTTTGTGCATTTTCCTGATGACATACGATGTGGAGCATATTTTCATATGTTTATTTTCCGTTTGTATATCTTCTTTGGTGAAGTGTCTGTTAAGGACTTTGGCTCATTATTTAATCAGATTCTTTTTCTTATTGTTGAGTTTTAAGAGTTCTTTGTATGTTTTAGATAGCAGTGTATCTTATATATCTTTTTTTTTTTTTTTTTGAGACGGAGTTTTGCTCTTGTTACCCAGGCTGGAGTGCAATGGCGCGATCTCGGCTCACCGCAAACTCTGCCTCCCGGGTTCAGGCAGTTCTCCTGCCTCAGCCTCCTGAGTAGCTGGGATTACAGGCACGCGCCACCATGCCCAGCTAATTTTTTTTTTTTTGTATTAGTAGAGACGGGGTTTCACCATGTTGACCAGGATGGTCTCGATCTCTTGACCTTGTGATCCACCCGCGTCGGCCTCCCAAAGTGCTGGGATTACAGGCTTGAGCCACCGCGCCTGGCCATCTTATATATCTTTTACAAAAGTTTCTTACAGTCTCTGGCTTGTCTTCTTATTCTCTTGATATTGTCTTTTGCAGAGCAGAAGTTTTGATTTTAATCAAGTCCAGCTTATCAATTTTTTCTTTCATGGATTGTGCCTTTAGTGTTGTATTTAACAGTTCATTGTTGCACCCAAGATCATTTAGGTTTTTTGCCTGTGGGTTATACTTTAGGAGTTGTATAGTTTAGTATTTTACATTTTGGTCTAGGATCCATTTTGAATTAATTTTTGTGAAGGTTGTAAGGTCTGTGTCTAGATTCATTTTTTTTTTTACGTGTGATGTACCATTTATTCTAGCATCATGTGTTGAAAAACAATCTTTATTCCCTTATATTGTCTTTGTACATTTGTCAAAGATCATTTGTTGAAAAACCAATCTTTTGTTCTTGTTATTGTCCTTGTACTTGAGTCACAGATCAGTTGATTATATTTATGTGAGTCTAGTTCTGAATTCTTTGTTCTGTTCCATTGACCTATTGGTCTTTTACCTTAGTACCACCCTGTCTTGATTACTATAGGTTTTTAGTAAAGCTTCACATTGGGTAGTGTTAGTCTACCAACTTTGTTCTTCAAAATTGTCTAGGCTCTACTGAGTCTTTTGCTTCTCCATATAAAATTTAGAATCAGGTTAACTTGCTGGGATTTTGATTGAGATTGCATTGAATCTATAAATCAGGTTGGAAAGAAGTGACTGACAAGTTGACAATATTGAGTCTTCCTATCCATGAACATGGAATATCTTTCCATTTATGTAGTTCTTTAATTTTTTTGATCAGTTTTGTTGTTTTCCTAATATAGATGTTATACATATTTTGTTAGATTTATACCTAAGTATTTCATATTTTGGGGTGTTAATGTAAATGATATTCTGTTTATTTACATATATATTTGTTATATATATTTGAGGTTTATAACTTTTTTTAACTTTTAAATTTTTTAAAATTATACTTTATGTTCTGGGGTACATGTGCAGATCTTGAAGGATTGTTGCATAGGTACACACAGGCCATGGTTGGTTTGCTGTCTCCATCCCCCTGTCACCTACATCAAGCATTTCTCCCAGTGTTATCCCTACCCTACCTCCCTAAGCCCCTGCTGTCCCTCTCCTAGCCCCCCACCCCCAACAGACCCCAGTGTGTGATGTTCCCCTCTCTGCCCATGTGTTTTCATTGTTCAACACCTGCCTATGAGTAAGAAAATGCCGTGTTTGGTTTTCTGTTCTTGTGTCAGTTTGCTGAGAATGATGGTTTCCAGAGTCATCCATGTCCTTACAAATGACACAAGCGCATCATTTTTTATGGCTGCATAGTATTCCATGGTGTATATGTGTCACAGTTTCTTTGTCCAGTCTATCATTGATGGGCATTTGGGTTGGTTTCAGGTCATTGCTATTGTAAACAGTGCTGCAATGAACATACGTGTGTGTGTGTCTTTATAATACAACGATTTATAATCCTTTGGGTATATACCCAGTAATGGGATTGCTGAGTCAAATGGAATTTCTATTTCTTGATCCTTGAGGAATCGCCACACTATCTTCCACAATGGTTGAACTAGTTTACACTCCCACCAACAGTGTAAAAGTGTTCCTATTTCTCCATATTCTCTCCAGCATCTGTTGTCTCCAGATTTTTTAATGATCGCCATTCTAACTGGTGTGAGATGGTATCTCAATGTGATTTTTATTTGCATTTCTCTAAAGACCAGTGATGATGAGAATTTTTTCATTTATTTGTTGACCTCATAAATGTCTTCTTTTGAAAAGTGTCTGTTCATATCCTTTGCCCACTTTTGAATGGGTTTGTTTGTTTTTTCCCCTTGTAAATCTGCTTCAGTTCTTTTTATATTCTGGATATTAGCCCCTCAGATGGGTAGATTGCAAAAATTTTTTCCCATTCTGTTGGTTGCCGGTTCACTCTAATGATTGTTTCTTTTGCTGTGCAGAAACTCTTAAGCTTGATTAGATCCCATTTGTCTATTTTGACTTTCGTTGACATTGCTTTTGGTGTTTTAGTCATGAAGTCCTTGCCTATGCCTACGTCCTAAATGGTATTGCCTAGGTTTACTCCTAGGGTTTTTATGGTGTTAGGTCTTATGTTTAAATCTTTAATCCATATGGAGTTAATTTTTGTATAAGATGTAAGGAATGGGTCCAGTTTCAGCTTTCTGCACATTGCTAGCCAGTTTTCCCAACACTATTTATTAAACAGGGAATCCTTTCCTCATTGCTTGCATTTGTCAGGTTTGTTAAAGATCAGATAGTTGTAGGTGTGTGGCATTACTTCCGAGGCCTCTGTTCTGTTCCGTTGGTCTATGTCTCTATTTTGGTACCAGTACCATGCTGTTTTGATTACTGTAGACTTGTAGTATAGTTTGATGTCAGGTAGCATGATGCCCCCAGTCTTGTTCCTTTTGCTTAGGATTGTGTTGGCTATGCGGGCTCTCTTTTGTTTCTATATGAAGTTTAGTGGTTTTTTCCGGTTCTGTGAAGATGGTTGATGGTAGCTTGATAGGGATAGTGATTAATCTGTAAATTACTTTGGGCAGTATTCATGATACTGATCCTTTCTAACTATCAGCATGGGATGTTTTCACGATATTGGCCATTTTGATGACATTGATCCCTTCTAACCATGAGTATGGAATGTTTTTCCATCTGTTGGTGTCCTCTCTTTTTTACTTGAGCACTGGTTTGTAGTTCTCCTTGAAGGGGTCTTTTACATCCTTTGTTAGTTGTATTCCTAGGTATTTTATTCTCTTTGTAGCAATTGTGAATGGGAGTTCACTCATGATTTGGCTCTCTGTTTGTCTGTTATTGGTGTATAGGAATGCTTGTGCTTTCTGCACATTTTGTATTTTGTATCCTGAGACATTGCTGAAGTTGGTTATCATTTTAAGGAGATTTTGGGCTGAGATGATGGGGTCTTCTAAATATATGATCATGTCGTCTGCAAATAGAGACAATTTGGCTTCCTCTTTTCCTAATTGTATACGCTTTATTTCTTTTTCTTGCCTTATTGCTCTGGCTAGAACTTCCAATACTATATTGAATAGGAGTGGTGAGAGAGGGCATCCTTGTCTAGTGCCAGTTTTCAAAGGGAATGTTTTGAGTGTTTGCCTGATCAGTATGATATTGGCTGTGGGTTTGTCATAGATAGCTTTTATCATTTACAGATACCTTCCATCAATACCTAGTTTATTTAGGATTTTTAGCATAAAGGGCTGTTGAATTTTGTTGAAGGCCTTCTCTGCATCTATTGAGATGATCATGTTGTTTTTGTCTTTGGTTCTGTTTATGTGATGGATTATGTTTATAGATTTATATATGTTGAACCAGCCTTGCATCCCCAGGATGAAGCCTAGTTGATCGTGATGGGTAAGCTTTTTGATGAGCTGTTGTATTCGGTTTGCCAGTATTTTATTGAAGATTTTTGCATCAATGTTCATCATGGACATTGGCCTGAAGTTTTCTTTTTTAGTTGTCTCTGCCAGGTTTTGGTATCAGGATGATGATGGTCTCATAAAATAAGTTAGGGAGGATTCCCTCTTTTTGTATTGTTTGGAATAGTTTCAGAAGGAATGGAACTAGCTCCTCTTTGTACATTTGGTATAATTCAGCTGTGAACCCATCTGGACCTGGACTTTTTTGGTTGGTAGGCTATTAGTTGCTGTCTCTACTTCAGACCTTGTTGTTGGTCTATTCAGGGTTTCAACTTCTTCCTGGTTTAGTCTTGGGAGGGTGTAAGTGTCCAGGAATTTATCCATTTCTTCCCTCATTTAGTCTTGGGAGGGTGCAACTGTCCAGGAATTTATCCATTTCTTCCAGATTTACTGAGTTATGTGCATAGAACTGTTTGAAGTAATCTCCAATGGTAGTTTGTATTTCTGTGGAATTGGTAGTATAACCCCTTAATTGTTTTTTATTGCATCTATTCGATTCTTCTCTTTTTTTTTTTTTTTTTTTTTAAATAGTCTGGCTAGCAGTCTGTTTATTTTGTTGATCTTTTCAAAAACCAGCTCCTGGATTTATTGATTTTTGAAGAGTTTTTTGTGTCTCTGTCTCCTTCACTTCTGCTCTGATCTTAGTTATTTCTTGTCTTCTGCTAGCTTTTGAATTTTTTTGATCTTGCTCCTCTAGCTCTTTCAATTTTGACAATAGGGTGTCAATTTTAAATCTTTCCTTGCTTCCCATGTGGGCATTTATTGCTATGAATTTCCCTCTAGACACTGCTTTAAATGTTTCCCAGAGATTCTGGTACGTTGTGTCTTCATTCTCATTGGTTTTAAAGAACATCTTCATTTCTGCCTTCATTTCATTGTTTATCCAGTCATCATCCAGGAGCAAGTTGTTCAGTTTCCATGTAGTTGTATGGTTTTGAGTTAATTTCTTAATTCTGAGTTCTAATTTGATTGCACTGTGGTCTGAGAGAGAGTTTTTTTATTATTTCCATTCTTTTGCATTTGCTGAGGAGTGATTTACTTCCAATTATGTGGTCAATTTTGGAGTAGGTGTGATGTGGTGCTGAGAAGAATGGATATTCTATGGATTTGGGGTGTAGATTTCTGTAAATGTGTATTAGGTCCACTTGGTCAGATCTGCGTACAAGTCCTGGATATCTTTGTTGATTTTCTGTCTCATTGATCTGTCTAACATTGACAGTGGAGTGTTAAAATCTCCCACTATTATTGTGTGGGAGTCTAAGTCTCTTTGTGGGTTGTTAAGAACTTGCTTTATGTATCTGGGTGCTCCTGTATTGGGTGCATATATTTTTAGGATAGTTAGCTCTTCTTGTTACATTAATCCTTTTACCATTATGTAATGCCCTTCTTTTTCTCTTTTGATCTTTGTTGGTTTAACGTCCATTTTATCAGAGACTAGGACTGCAACCCCTGCTTTTTTTTAGCTCTCCACTTGCTTGGTAAATCTTCTTCCATCCCTTTGTTTTGAGTCTATGTGTGTCTTTTCACGTGAGATGGATCTGCTGAATACAGCACACTGATGTATTCAGTTTGCCAGCCTGTTTCTTTTGATTGAGACATTTAGGCTGTTTACATTTAACATTAATATTGTTATGTGTGAATTTGTTCCTGCCATTTTGTTACTGGCTGGTTGTTTTGCCCATTAGTTGATGCAGTTTCTTCATTGCATCATAGGTCTTTACAATTTGGTACATTTTTGCAGTGAGTGGTACTGGTTGTTCCTTTCCATGTTTAGTACTTCCTTTTGGAGCTCTTGTAAGGCAGGGCTGAAGGCAGCAAAATCTCTCTGCATTTGCTTGTCCATATTATTTCTCCTTCACTTATGAAGCTTAGTTTGGCTGGATATAAAATTCTGGGTTGAAAGTTCTTTTCTTTAAGGATGTTGACTATTACCCCCGCTCTCTTCTGGCTTGTAGGGATTCTGTCGAGAGATCAGCTGTGATGGGCTTCCCTTTGTGGGTGACCCAACCTTTCTCTCTGGCTGCCCTTAGTATTTTTTTCCTTCATTTCAACCCTGGTGAATCTGATGATCATATGCCTTGGGGTTGCTCTTCTTGAGGAGTATCTTTGTGGTGTTCTCTGTATTTCCTGTATTTAAATGTTGGCCTGCCTTGCTAGGTTGGGGAAGTTCTCATGGATAATATCCTGAAGAGTGTTTTCTGGCTTGGATTCATTCTCCTCGTCACATTCCAAGTACACTGATTAAATGTAGATTTGGTCTTTTCACATAATCCCATATTTCTTGGAGGCTCTGTTCATTTCTTTTCACTCTCTTTTTCTCTAATCTTGCCTTCTCATTTTATTTCATTGAGTTGATCTTCAGTCTCTGATATCCTTTCTTCTGCTTGGTCAATTCAGCTATTGAAACTTGTGTAAGCCTCACGAAGTTCTTGTGCTGTGTTTTTCAGCTCCATCAAGTCATTTTATGTTCTTCTCTAAGATGGTTATTCTAATTAGCATTTCGTTTAACTTTTTTTCAAGATTTTTAGTTTCTTTGCATTGGGTTAAAACGTGTTCCCTTAGCTCAGAGAAGTTTATTACCCACCTTCTGAAGCCTGATTCTGTTATTTCATCAAACTAATTCTCCATCCTATTTTGTTCCCTTGCTGGTGAGGCGTTGTGATCCCTTGGAGGAGGAGAGGCACTCTGGTCTTTGATGATTTCATGCTTTTTGTGGTGGTTTCTTCCCATATTCATGGATTTATCTACCTTTGATCTTTGAAATTGGTGATTTTGAATGTGATCTCTGAGTGGACATCCTGTTTGTTGATGTTGAAGCTATTTCTTTTTGGTTTTTAGTTTTCCTTCTAAGAGTCAGGTCTCTTTGCCATAGGACTGCTGGAGGTCCACTCCAGGCCTTTCTTTCCTGGGAATCCCCGGTGGGGGCTGCAGAGCAGCGAGTATTGCTGTCTGATCTTTCCTCTGGTAGCTTTGCACCAGAAGCGCACCCACCAGGTTCAGCCAGAGCTCTCCTGTGTGAGGCATTTTTTTTGGTTATACAGGGGTCAGGGAGCTGCTGAAGAAGGCAGTCTCTTGTCTGCCTGCAGAGGCGCTGCTGGGCTGTCTTGGACTCAGCCCCGGGTCTGTGTAGGCTTCCTCTGTCTTTTGTTTACACAGGTGAGATTAGACTCACCTTTGCAATGGCGGACACCCTTCACCCCACCGAGCTCAGTCGTCCCAGGTCAAGCTCAATCTGGTGTGCTGGCTGCGAAACTCTCAAGTGAGAGGGCTTCAGTTTGCTGGTCTTTGTGGGAATGGGACCTGCTAAGCTGTGTCACCTGTCTTCCTGCTTTCAGCTCTCCCTCTTTCTTGGGTGTGGGTAGATCCATCCCCTAGGCGTTCAGTCAAAAATTCCGTCCAGATCTGTGTGGACAACTTGTGGCGTGGGGCTGGCAGGAGCTGGTCGGTCAGATCTGTGTTGGTAACTTGCGGCGCTTTTCACCCTGGCTGCGTTCTCCTGGACTGTGGGTTGCAAAGGCCATGGGAGAAGCGCAGTATCTGAACCAGAGTTCTGAGGATGTAAAGTCCCCGATCCTCTGGCCAGTTACACTTCCCAAGTAGGGCAACGCCACAACCTGCCTTGGTTTGCCCTCCTTGGGCTACACCCACTATCCAACCAGTCCCATTGAAATCAACCTGGTACCTTGGTTGGAAATGCAGAGATGACTTGCCTTCTGCATGTCTCTCACTGGGAACTGCGCTCTGGAGCTGTTCATATTCAGCCATCTTGGCAGGAGTGCCCCATAAAGTGTTTTGACATACAAGTATGTAGTAAAATGATTACTGCAGCCAAGCAAATGAACATATCTATCACCTCACAGTCGTCTTTTTTTTGTGTGTGTGTTAAGAGTACCAAAACTACTCTTTTGGTGAATTATTGTATACGAACTTTGTAGACCTGTTCATCCTACATAATTAAAAGTTTGTATCCTTTAATCTACATCTCCCAATTTCCTTCTTCCCTGTGACCTTGTTAACCAACCACTGATCTTCCTCTCTTTCTATGTATTTGACTTTGTTTATATTATGTACATATAAATAAGATCATACACTATTTTTCTTTCTAGGTCTGGCTTATTTCACTTAGCATGATGTCCTTGAGGCTTATTCATGTTGTTGCAAATGTCAGGATCTCCTTTTTAAATGTGGAATAATATTTTATTGTGTGGTCATGTGCTGCATAACAATGTTTCAGTCAACAGCAGACCACATACAATGGTGGTTTCATAAGATTTTAATGGACCTGAAAGATTCTTGTTACCTAGTGATATGATAGCTGTCATAATGTTGTAGCACAATATATTACTCAGTGTTTGTGATGATGCTGATGGAAACAAGGCTTTCGTGATACCATTCATATGAAAGTATAGCACATACAGTTATGTACAGTACCCAGTACTTGATGATTATAGTAAATTATGTTACTGGCATATGTATTTTATACTATTTATTGTTTTTTAGAATTTATTCCTTCTATTTACAAAAAGAAAGTTAACTATAAAACAGCCTGTGGCAGGTCCTTAGGTGGTATTCCAGGATAAAGCATTGTTATCAGGAGATGATAGCTCCATACATGTTATTTTCTTGCAGTGGGACAGTATGTGAAGGTGGAAGATCATGATCCTGTGTAGGCCTAGGCTAATGTGTGTGTTCATATCTTTATTTTTAACAAAAAAGGTTAAAAAGGAAAAAAAGTTAGATAGAAAAAAAGCTTATAAAATGAGGTTATAAAGATATTTTTGTACAATTGTACAATGTGTTTGTGTTTTAAGCTAAGTCAGGGTTTAAAAAAGACTAAAAGGTTTATAAAGTAAAAAGATTGTAATAAGCTAAGTTTAATTTATTAGGAAGACAAAATATTTGAGTGAATTTTGTGTAGTCTAAATGTACAGTTTATGAAGTCTACAGCAGCATACAGTAATGTCTTAGGCCTTCACTCACCACTGTCTCCCTTACTCCCTTCCTCTCCGTCCCTTACCCCGAGCAACATTTAGTCCTGTAAACTCCATTCATGGGAAGGGCTACAGGTGTATCATTTAAAAAATATTTTATAACATATTTTTACTATACATTTTCTGTGTTTGGATGTACAAATACTTCGTATTGTGTTACTCTTGCCTGTAGTATTCAGTATAGTAACATGCTGTACAGCAGTGGTCTCCAACCTTTTTGGCACCAGGGACCGGTTTTGTGGAAGACAATGTTTCAACAGATTGGGATCGGGGTAGTTTCAGGATGAAACTGTTCCACCTCAGATCATCAGGCATTAGATTCTCATAAGGAGCATTCAACCTAGATCCTTCACATGTGCAGTTCACAACAGAGTTTGTGCTCCTATGGGAATCTGATGCTGCTCCTGATCTGACAGGAGGTGGAGCTCAGGTGGTAATGCTCACTGGCCCACTGCTCACCTCCTGTTGTGTGGGTCAGGTTTCTGCTATACAGGTTTGTAGCCTAGGAGCAATAGGCCATACATACAGCTTAGGTGTATAGTAGGCTATACCATCTAGGTTTTTGTAAATATACTCTGATGTTCCCACAATGATGAAATTGACTAGCAATGCATTTCTCAGTATATCTCTGTTGTTAAGTGATACTTGACTGTATGTATGTGTGTGTATATATACACCACAATGTCTTTATTTTTTTATTTTTATTTTTATTTTACTTAGGAGAATACTATATCTGGCATTTCTCCCCATGTTATCCCTCCCCACCCTCCCTACCCCCCACTGTCTCTCCCCTATGCCCCCCAACTGCCCCCAGTGTGTGATGCTCCTCTCCTTATTGTTCAACACCCACTTATGAGTGAGAACATGCGTACACCATAATTTCTTTACCCATTTATCCATTGATGGACACCTAAGGATGTTTCCATATCTTGGCTATTGTGAATAATGCTGCAAATAAACAAAGAAGTACAGATGTCTCTATGAGGTGCTGGTTTCATTTTCTTTGGATATATACTCAGAAGAGGGATTTTTTTGGGTCATATGTTAGTCATATTTTTAATTTTTTAAGAAACTTTCATACTGTTTTCCATAATAGTTGTACCAATTTACATTTCCACAAATAGCATACAAGGGTTTTCTCCACACCCTGGCCAACAGTTGTTATCTTTTATCTATTGGATAATAGTGGTTCTAACAGATGTGAGGTGGTATCTTATTATAGTTTTAATTTGCATTTTCATGATGATTAGTGATGTTAAGCACGTTTTCTTATGCTTATTGGCCGTTTTTATGTTTTTTTTTTGTTTTTTTTTTTTAAAAAGCCTCTTCAGGGTCTTTGCCCATTCTTAAATCAGTTATTTGTTTTCTTGTTATTGAGTTGTGTGAGTTCCTTATGTAATTTGGATATTAACTGCTTACCATATACAGGGTTTGCAAATATTTTTCTCAGTCTGTAGTCTGCTTTTTCATTC
This sequence comes from Aotus nancymaae, assembly GCF_030222135.1. Lineage (NCBI taxonomy): Eukaryota > Metazoa > Chordata > Mammalia > Primates > Aotidae > Aotus > Aotus nancymaae. The sequence goes on from NW_026988414.1 coordinate 75,284,169, forward strand.
TGTTGAATGTTTTCTTTTTATTTTTAGGAACGTTTTTATTTTGATGTAGTCTCACCTGGATATTTTTCTTTTAGTTGCATGAGTTTTTGGTGCGATATCTAAAAAATTATTGCTTGAGATCACTATTAAGGAACTTTTGCTTTTGTTTTCTTCTAGAAGTTTTATAGTTTCAGGTCTCATGTTTACGTCTTTAATCCATTTTGAGTTTGTTTTTGTATATGGTTTCAGATAAGGGTCCAGTTTCCTTCTTTTACATGTGGTTATTCAGTTTTCCCAACATTATCGAAGAGTTTAGCCTTTTCTCATTGTGTTTTCTTGGTGGCGTTGTTGAAAATTAGTTGACCATATATGCTTGGGTTTTTTCTGGGCTTTCTGTTGTGTTTCATTGTTCTGTTGATCCTCATGTCTGTCTGTATGCCTGTTATTACAGTTTAGATTACTATTGCTTTGTAATGTAATTTACAGTCAGGAAGTGTGATGCCTCCAATTTAATTTTTCTTTCTCCAGATTGCTTTGGCTATTTAAAGGTTTTTGTAGTTCCATCCAAATTTAGAATTTTTTTTTCTATTTCTGTGAAAAATTCTAGCGATTGCATTGAGCATGTCACTTTGGATAGTATGAATGTTTTGACAGTATTAATTTTTACAACCCAAAAACATGGAATAGCTTTCTATTTATTTGCATCTTCTTCAGTTTCTTTAATCAGTGTTTTATAGTTTTCAGCATATAGATCTTTCACTTTCTTTGTTATATTTATTCCTAAGTATTCTTTTGATGCTATCATAAATAGGATTTTGAAAATTTCGTTTTAACACAGATTGTTATTGATGTGAAGAATGCAACGGGTTTTTGAATGCTGATTTTTGTATCCTGCTACTTTTCAAGGATGTGGAACAAGGAGAGCTCATATGCACTGCTGATGGGAAAGGCAACCACTTTTGGAAAACAATTTGGCGTTCATGCTAAAGTGGAACATATGCTTACTCTGTGACTTAGCAGTTTCACTCATGGGCTTATACTTACCAGTAATTTACATAAATGTGCAGAAGACCTACACATGAATAACAGCATATAATCTGTAGTTTCCAAAAATTGGAAATCACTCCAATGTTTATCAACAGCAGATTAGATAGATATTCAAATAAATAAATACAAATATCATTCAATAAACATACACAGTAGATTGGATAAATATGCAACAGAATACAGTTCAGCAAGGACTTCGGACAATGATAAATGAATTGTAGGTATACTTTTCAGTATTGGTGAACCTAGTAAACAGAGGTACAAATAAGCAGACAAATAATAGATGCTGTAAGAGTTCATTTCTGTGCATTTCAAAAACAGGTAAAAATAAATGATTAGACATCAAGGCAATGGTTAACTTGGTGGAGGGATGGAAATAGTGATTGGGAGTGGACACCAGGGAAATTTTAGATTGGCATTGTTATATTTTTTGTCATGGATGATGGTTACATGGGTCTTTGCTTTGCAGTAACTTGTCTGTAGATTTATGTTTGTGTACTTTGTGGTGTTTACAAGGGTCTTTTCTTTATGATAATTTATTTGTACATTTATGTTTATACTTTTCTGTATATTAAAATTCATAATAAAAAGGTTGAAAGGATGGCTGTTGGGGGAGGTTTTGAGAAGAAACATCAATATCATTTCTTGGTATTTAGACTTTTAACTGATTATATTTTTTATTATCTTACCAAGCAGAATGAAAAAGCAAAAACTATATCAGTAAGTTATGCAGCTTTTACATTGAAGAGTATAATGTAAAAACAATTAATTCTTAAGTTGTTCACTCTGTTTTTTTTCTTCAAAGTTGTTAGTCTCAGAAGGGAATTTAATGTTTTTTTGTTTGTTTTAGGAGGTGCTAATGATGCTGGATAACTATGTAAGAGATTTCAAAGCATTGATTGACTGGATTCAGCTTCAGGAAAAGCTAGAGAAGACAGATGCTCAAAGCAGGTAATGAGTTCTCTGGTCTCAATATTTCTATCATACAGCAGTTTTCAATAGCAGTCATTAAAAATGACAATGGACTTAACCTCATATTGACTTGAAACTTGTAAAAATCTAAAAATCAGGTGCTGCATTTTTTATTTAATTAAGTAACAAATATTCGGTATTTATCAGTGGATATTAATTGGTTATTACTTTATTCAGTACAGAAATTTAATTGTTGAATGTGACACATTTACTTTCATGGAATTTTGAGCCTAAGCGTGATTGAAAATAGAACTAAGTATAAAAAACTATTATGGCTCTTCAGAGAAGGACAAATCTCTCTTGGAGGGTAGATCAGGGAAGATTTCCGGAGGATGCAGAAGAAGTGTTTCAAGGATGGGATGGATTTTACCAACTGATTGGCCATTTCGGTGAAGGGAGTAAATTCAAACAGCTATGTAAGTGTAGGACATGTGCGAAGTCAAAGTAATGTAGGGAAAGATATAGTATTTCTTTTTAATGTATTAGGCAATGAGGAAAATTGATGATTTTTGATTAGGGGAATAATATGAGATGAAAGCTTCTTTAGAAAGATTCATTTGGAATCAGCACACAATATCTGAATGCTGTGTGCCAAGCTCTAGGACTGTTGTGGTGAAGAGGACAGATGCAGTCCTTCCCTCATAAAGTATATAGTGCATGTTGTGGTCTGAATGTGCCTTCCCAAAATTCATATGTTGAAATTTAATCACCAATGTGATAGTATTAAGAGGTGGGGCCTTTAGGAGGTAGTTAAATTGAGAAGGTGGAGCCCTCATGAATAGGAGTAGTGACATACAAAAGAAGTGGGAGCTGTTACCCCTTCCACCTTGTGAGGACACAGCTAAAAGATAATCTTTGTAAGGAACAGGGCCTGTTTCAGACGTCGAATCTGCTGGCATTTGATCTTGTACTTCCCAGCATCCAGAACTATAGAAATACATTTCTTATTGTTGTTGACAAATTACCAGTTGTAAGGTATGTTGTTGTAGCAGCCTGAATGGACCAAATGCATTTCTAACAGGAAAGGTTGATGTTAAATAAGTATGAATGTGCCAAGTGTCATCAAGAAGAAATACAGTTTACTCTGGGAGTATAAGAAAAAGCACCTTTGACCAGTTTGCTAAGTCCAGGAAGGCTTCCCTGAGGAGGTGACATTTAAGTTGAGACACAATTGTTAAGTAGGAGTTAGACAAAGAGAAAAGAGTAATTTGAGATAATGCTAACAGTATGTGTGATGTCTTTGAAGTGGAAAGGAGCACAGTGTAATCAAGGAATTTGGAATTTAGTAGGGCGGGAGTGAAAAGAACAATGGAAAAGTAGCATGAGATGAGCCTAGAGAGCTAGTCTAGGACCATGTTGTGTAGAACTCTGTAGAAATGATAAGGGATTTAGATTTGACTTTGAGCCAATAAAGCATTTTAAAGTAAGAAAGTGACATATCAGATTTATGTTTTTAAAAGATCATTTTGGCTGCCATGTGGGAAGGTTGAGATACGGCAATGTAGTTTAGAGATGATGACTACTCAGATTAAGGAAGTAACGGTAGGGAGAATGAGCTATTCCAGAGATAGATTATCTAATGGACTCAGGATTATTTTGGTTATGTACAAAGGCAAAAGAGCAGTTTAGTTTAGACATGTAAGTAATTCCTAAACTCTGGCAAACTTGCTAAGTCACTTGGAGCTACAAGGCTGCTCCTCCACCCTGACCAGAGCCAACAGGCCTCTCCTGCCTCTTTGCCTTGGATTTAATCTTGGTTCAATCTTACTGGGTGGAACTATCCAGTAGAGAAGACATCTTTTGTCTCATACTGATGTGTCAGCCCTATGGGCAGGCAGAACCAGTAGGGTAAAGGAATTCCAGGAGAAAAATCCAGAAGGGCTGGATTCCTGGGAAACCAAATCCAAGGAAACTAAGATAGGTTGATCCTTTTAACAGTTTTGTTTTTCACAGTAGAATTTTTGATATATTTTTTAGTGCCTACTTCATTCACAGTCCCTAGGTGGGTGAGCATAAAAGTCTTTGTTTGTACTAAGTAATTTTACCCTTACCCCTTGGTAATAGGTGATTGGATCTGTGGTTTTATTCTTTCACTGGGTTGAACCAAGCTCAGAGATCATCATGCTGATTTGGGACTTGTGGCTATATCTCCCTTGTGACAATAAGCAGAGTAAAGCAGGTTGGAAAAGAAATGGAATAGATTTACAGAGAGAAACAGAACTTATGTGGCCTCTGAGAGCCTATACTGTGTCTAATCCTCGTGAGCCCTGATTCTAGTCACCCCCAACTTTTCGATGTCTTTGTACAGTTTATATCCTTATAAACTGTACAAAAAATTTTATTGTAAGGATATAAACTGACCTTGTACAGTTTATATCCTTACAATAAATTTTTATTTTCTTTTCATTTTTTTATTTAACTTGAGTTTCTATTTGTTGTATCCAAAAAAGGTCTATAATGTAATCACCAATGCATTAAAAAATAGATTCTTTTTTTGTGCCTGCAAAATTCAATCACCTATTGGCTGTGTTGAGGATTGTATTGAGAAACATATAGAAGCCAAACCCAAGCTTAACAGAATGATTACCATTCCTCTCTTGGCACTATGGTTCAGAAATATACCTGAGGCATAGCCCCTCCCCCCCTTTTTTTTGGAGACAGAGTCTCACTCTGTAACCCAGGCTGGAGTGCAGTGGTGCCATCTTGGCTCACTACAATCTCCACCTCCCACTTTTAAGCAATTCTCCTGCCTCAGCCTCCTGAGTAGCTGGGATTACAGGTGCCTGCCACCATGCCCAGCTGATTTTTGCATTTTTAGTAGAGACAGGTTTTCACCATGTTGGCCAGGCTGGTCTCAAACTCCTGACCTGGAGTGATCTGCCCACCTTGGCCACCCAAAGTGCTGGGATTACAGGAATGAGCCACCATGCCCGGCCGAGGCATCCCTTTTACTTTTGCCAGTTATCAGCATTTCTCTTCTTTGTCTCATGAGACAGCTCCTAGATATGGAAAGCAGTCTTAAATGCTTTATAGATGGCGTTATCCATCTGGCATTCTTCAAATCATGCATCAAAATTTATTTTGGCTAGCCTTGAGATTTAAATGTAAAAACTGAAGTTGTATGTGTTTAACGAAGAAAATATAGATAAATACTGATATATTTGTTTTACATCTGAGGACTTTGTAAGACAAAGGCAGACACCACAAAGAAAAATTTTGAATACCCTTGATTGAATGGGAAGAAAACAAATGTTTCCAAATAAAAAGGAAAAATTAAAGGCAAAATAGTTGTATCACCAATGCAAATGGATTTTTAGTAGTAGTAAGCTATTTCAAATTAATCAGAAAATGGCGCAAATCCCAGTGGAAGAAATGAGGTAAAGATACCAACATGTACATCCCAAATGAAGAAATTCAGATGGTTGGTTAAAAAGTTTATTTTCATTAGTAATTATAATAAACATATAATTTACAAAACAAAGACAATTGAATACCATTCTGCCAATGAAATTTTTAAAAGCAGATACTAACAGATGGCAAGATTGAAGGGAAATGGAGAGTAAGACACAGGGATACCCATGGGATTTATGGGGATTGGAGTGAGGGCATGTTACACATCCTGTCAACTGATTGGTTGTGGGGCCAGTGAAGGAGGAGGAGTAGACATTAAGTTACATTTCTTTGCTTTCCCAGCAAAGATCAGTGAAATCTTTATATTCCTGCTCTCATGAGTGATTAAGAGGTAGAGGAAGGACACTTTATATTTTCCTACTCATCATTTAACCTTTAGCATATTCTTTCTCTTGATACCTGTTTCACAAACTTCTCCAGGGTATCAGAGACAGTAGATTGAAGTAGTATCATTGCATTTTTAATATTTTTTAAGCTGGGTGTATGGAAGCTTATAAATAATAAGTAGTGTATCTCATATCCCTGCAACCCCAGAACCTTTTTGAGGTAATTGGAGTAGTGTTGCTATGCTGCAGTCATTAGAAAACCCTGAATCATTTATCAATTATGATTTCTCACTGGTAGTATGGTAACTTTCTGGTAATCAATGCTCTAGGGAAAATTTTGCACGTCTTGTGATTTTTTTTTTCGGTTGAAAAGTAGGATTATTTTTTCACCCACTGGAAGCCAAGAGAAAAGATTATTTGTTTCTCCCTTTTCCCTGTTAATTTAATCTGGTTTGTATATTGAATTGGCAGACCAACATCATTGGCATGGGAAGTAAAGAAGATGTCTCCAGGACGTCATGTGATTCCAAGTCCATCAACAGATAGAGTAAATGTAACGTCAAATGCTCGACGAAGCTTAAATTTTGGGTGAGACAAACTAAGATGAAACTACTAGGAGTTGCATTACAGTGAATTTTTTTTTAGATGTTATAGTATTATGAATCTGATATTCTACTATAAAAATGTCCATGCATAATATTATGCAGAATTCTGTATACAGGTTCCAGCACTTAGGAGGGGAACACTGTGTGTTGGTTAGCAATCCCAGGGGAGGACTCTAAACATTTCATCAAATCAATTTCTGCTAAGGTTCCTAGATTTGGTGGAAGGTTTTGCATAAACCCAGTTGCCAGAGGAGGAGTTTGGTGAGTCATATACTGACTTGCACAAGTCAGGTAAAGCAATGTTGTTACTCACAGGTAGCCAGCAAGAATCAACAGAAGCCTAGCATCCATGGCTAGATTGTCCCTCAGGACTCAGGAAAGCTAACCAAGGGAATGGAGTTTCATTTATGTGAGTTCCACTTACTACCACAGCCAAAAGACCCCAGAAACACCCTGCTCTGGGTTTTAAACACTGATGTCACTCAGATTACGGAGTGCAAGCATTGGAGGACATTCTCTTTTATGGGGATAAGGACAAAGCCTGGGCCGTTGCAAGTAGTTCCTTCTTATTTCAAGATGTTGCATTCTTGGTATATTTTGCCTGAAAATTGCAAGCCAGAGGGGGAAGAGCTGCATTTACCAAGTCTTCCTGCATTGTGGATATGTTTGAAATTGTCTAAATAAAAAGACCGGTAATCCTAGCACTTTGGGAAGCCAAGGTGGGCGGATCACTTGAGGTCAGGAGTTCGAGACCAGCCTGTTCAATGTGGTGAAACCCCATCTCTACTAAAAATACAAAAATTAGCTGGGTGTTGTGGCACACGCTTGTAATCCCAGCTACTTGATGGGGGCATAGGTTGCAGTGAGCCAAGATCACACCACTGCACTCCAGCTTGGGCAACAGAATGAGACTCTGTCTCAAAAAAAAAAAAAAAGTTAAAATCCAGGAGATTAAAGTTTAGCTTTTAGGATATGTAATATATTCAAACATAAATAGTAATTCAGAGATTAAAATTCACATATTTCATTCCAAATATTTTATAACACGAATTAGCAATTTCCTTTGCAACAGATCTAAATATTAATATATATCATACGTTGTGTTATTGTCATACAAATTACGTGATTTATACATTACAAGCTCATCACAGTTTTAAAATTACTGTTTTACACAGCTGTATCTCTTTAATCAGATAGGAGAAGAAAAGAGTTACAAACAAAAACTACATTTATGTAGTCTACCTGTATAGTTTCCTTTTCTAGTCCTTTACTGGAGTCTTCTTTTCTTCGTATGGATTCAGATTACTATCTTTTGTCCTTTCATTTCAGCCTGGACTCCCTTTAGTGTTTCTTATTGGGCAGGTCTGTTAGTAACAGATTTTCTCAGTGTCTTCATTTATCTCTCAGTTTTTGAAGGGTAGTTTTGCAGCATGTAGACTTCTTGGTTAACAGTCCTTTCTTTCAGCATTTTGTTTCCTGACTGCCTTCTGAATGCTATGGTTTCTTATGAGGAATCAGCTGTTATTGAGGATCCTTGACTGTGATCCATCACTTATCTCTTGATTCTTTCAAGATTGTCTGTCTTTGGCTTTTGTTCCTCTAACTATGATATCACTATGTGTGGATCTCTGAGATTATCATACTTGGAGTTTGTTCAGTCTCTTGGATATGTATTTAATGTTTTTAATCAAATTTGGGAAGGTTTTGCCCATTATTCCTTCAGATGTTTTTTCTGCCCCTTTTACTCTTCTCTCCACTGAAAATTCCACTATGCACATGTTCGTACTCTTGATGCGATGCTGTCCCATAGGTCTTTAAGGATCTGTTCATTTTTGTTTTTCTTTTCTTTTTTTCTTTCTTTTCTTTCTTTCTTTTTTTTTTTTTTTTTGGGGACAGAGTTTCGCTTAATTACCCAGGCTGGAGTAGAGTGACGCAATCTCGGCTCACTGCAATGTCTGCCTCCTGGGTTCAAGCTATTCTTGTGCCTCAGCCTCCTGAGTAGCTTGATTTATAGGCGTGTGCCACCATGCCTAGCTAATTTTTGTATTTTTAGTAGGGACAGGGTTTCACCATGTTGTCCAGGCTGGTCTTGAACTCATGAGCTCAAGTGATCTGCTTGCCTCGGCCTCCCAAAGTGCTGCAATTACAGGTGTGAGCCAACACACCCAGCCCTCTGTTCATTTTTCTTCATTCTTTTTTCTTTCTGTTCCATAGACTAAATAATTTTTTTTCTTTTTTTCGAGATGGAGTCTCACTCTGTCGCCCAGGGTGGAGGGCAGTGGCGCGATCTTGGCTCACTGCAACCTCCACCTCCCAGGTTCAAGTGATTCCTGAGTAGCTGGGACTACAGGTGACCACTACGATGCCCAACTATTTGTTTGTATTTTTAATAGAGACAGGGTTTCACCATGTTAGCCAGGCTGATCTCGAACTACCGACCTCATGATCCTCCTGACTTGGCCTCCCAAGTTGCTGGGATTACTTAATTTACCTTTTACATTTCATGAAACATTATTCTGCCAGTTCAATTCTGCCATTGAGTCCCTCTGGTGAATTTTTTATTTCATTTATTACACTTTTCAACTCTGGAATGTCTCTGTGGTTACTTTTTACATTTACTCTCTCCTTATTGATATTTTGTATTTGGTGAAATTTTATTTCTTTCCTTTAGTTGTTTAAACATGGTTTCCTTTTGTTCTTTGATGTTTGTTGTTTTATTTTTTCTTCTTCTTTTTCTGAGAAAGAATTACTCTGTCGTCCAGGCTGGAGTGCAGTGGTGAGATATTGGCTCACTGCAACCTCCACCTTCCAGGTTCAAGTGATTCTCATGCATCAGCCTCCCAAGTAGCTGCCTGAGCCACCACGCCTAGCTAATTTTTGTATTTTTAGTAGAGACAGGGTTTCACTGTGTTGGCTAGGCTGATTTCAAATTCCTGGCCTCAGGTGATCCACCCTCCTTGGCCTCCCAGTGTGCTGGGATTACAGGTACAAGCCGCTGAACCTGGCCACTTGGATGTTCTTTAAATGTAATTAATAGCTGATTTTAAGTCTTTGTCTAGAAAGTCCAATGTCTGGGCTTCCTGTCACTGTTCTTCTTGTGAATGGGCCATACGTTCCTGTTTATTTGCACGTCTTCTGACTTTTGTTGTTGTTGTTGAAAAGTAGGTGTTTTAAATAATAAAATGTGACAGCTTTGCAGATCAGATAGCTACCCTCCAGGATTGTAACTGTTGTTGTTATTGTTAGTTTAGTGCTACACTTAACTCATTCTGTGATGTCTGTATACATTGTTGTATGGCTGCATGCAAGATGGCTGTATGTTGATGTATGTTGTATGTGGCTGTACAACAAAGTATATCTTGTTAACATCAACTAATGATTTGACAGGTTTCCTTACATACCTTGAGCCAATAAATCTCTTAGTTCTCACCTAGGCCTGTGTGTCTGTTGGGGCATACTTTGAATGCTGTGGCAGATTATAAATGCCTTTGCTTGTCAGTTCCTCCTTTCTTAAAGCCTCAAGACAAGTCATAGGTGAGACATTAGGGTCCTCTCAAACTGTTGCTAGATATGCACACAACCTGCATATGTGTATGGCCTTCTTGATTTTTAGGAATTTGCCAGAAGTTTTCAAATTCCCCCATGGATAGCTTATTCTCAAGCTTTTCCTTTTAAGTTTTTTGGTTAGCCGTTTGTTTGCCTCAAATGGTATTTCAGCCTCTGGTAGTTGTGCTATTTCTGATGAACATTGATGTGAAAATCCTCAATAAAATACTGGCAAACCAAATCTAGCAGCATATCAGAAAGCTTATCTACCACGATCAAGTCAGCTTCATTCCTGGGTTGCAAGACTGGTTCAACAAATGCAAATCAGTACACATAATCCATCACATAAACAGAACCAATGACAAAAACCACATGATTATCTCTTCAATAGATGCAGAAATAGCCTTCGATATAAAATTCAACATTCCTTTGTGCTGAAAACTTCCAATAAACTACGTATTGATGTAATGTATCTCAAAATCACAGGAGCTATTTATGACACACCCATAGCCAATATCATACTGAATGGGCAAAAACTGGAAGCATTTCCTTTGAAAACAGGCACAAGACAAGGATGCCCTCTCTCACCACTCCTATTCATCATAGTATTGGAAGTTCTGACCAGGGCAATCAGGCAAGAGAAAGAAATAAAGGATATTCAGATAGAAAGAGAGGAAGTCAAATTGTCTCTGCATGCAGATGACATGATTGTCTATTTAGAAAACCCCATTGACTCAGCCCCAAATCTCCTTAAGCTGATAAGCAATTTCAGGAAAGGCTCAGTATACAAAATCAACATGCAAAAGTCAGGCATTTCTGTACAACAATAACAAACAGAGAGCCAAATCATGAGTGAACTCCCATTCACAATTGCTACAAAGAGAATTAAATACCTAGGAATACAGCTTACAAGGGATGTGAAGTACCTCTTCAAGGAGAACTACAAACCACTGCTCAAGGAAATAAGAGAAGACACAAACAAATGGAGAAGCATTCCATGCTCATGGATAGGAAGAATCAATATTGTGAAAATGGCCATACTGCCCAAAGTAATTTATAGTCAATGCTATCCCCATCAAGCTACCATTGACTTTATTCACACAATTAGAAAAAGCTACTTTAAATTTCATACGGAACCAAAAAAGAGCCCATATAGCCAAGACTGTCCTAAGCAAAAAAAGCTGGAGGCATCGTGCTACCTGACTTCAAACTATACTACAAGGCTATGGTAACCAAAACAGCATGGTACTGGTACCAAAACAGATATATAAACCAATGGAACAGAACAGAGGCCTCAGAAAGAATGCCTCGCATCTACAACCATCTGCTCTTTGACAAACCTGACAAAAACAAGCAATGGGGAAAGGATTTCCCATTTAATAAATGGTGTTGGGAAAACTGGCTAGACATATGTAGAAAACTGGACCCCTTCCTTACACCTTATACAAAAATTAACTCAAGATGGATTAAAAACTTAAACATAAGACCTAAAGCCATAAAAACCCTAGAAGAAAACCTAGTTAATACCATTCAGGACATAGGCATGGGCAAAGACTTCATGACTAAAACACCAAAAGCAATGGCAACAAAAGCCAAAATTGACAAATGGGATCTAATTAAACTAAAGAGCTTCTGCACAGTGAAAGAAGCTATAATCAGAGTGAACAAGCAATCTACAGAATGGGAGAAAATTTTTGCAATCTGTCCAACTGACAAAGGGCTAATATCCAGAATCTACAAGGAACTTAAATTTACAAGAGAAAAACAACCCCATCAAAATGTGGGTGAAGGATATGAACAGACACTTCTCAAAAGAAGACATTTATGTGGCCAACAAAGATATGAAAAAAGGCTCTTCATTACTGGTCATTAGGGAAATGCAAATGAAAACCACAATGAGATACCATCTCACATCAGTTAGAATGGGGATCATTATTAAGTCAGGAAACAACAGATACTGGAGAGGATGTGGAGAAATAGGAATGCTTTTACACTGTTGGTGAGAGTATGAATTAATTCAACTACTGTGGAAGACAGTGTGGAGATTCCTCAAGGATCTAGAACCAGAAATACCATTTGACCCAGCAATCCCATTACTGGGTTTATACCCAAAGGATTATTAATCATTCTATTATAAAGACACATGCACACATATGTTTATTGCAGCACTATTCACAATAGCAAAGACTTGTAACCAACCCAAGTGTACATCAATAATAGACTGGATAAAGAAAATGTGGCATATATACACCATGGAATACTATGCAGCCATAAAGAAGGATGAATTAATGTACTTTACAGGGACATGGATGAAGCTGGAAACCATCATTCTCAGCAAACTAACACAGGAACAGAAAACCAAACACCACATGTTCTCATTCATAAGTGGGAGTTGAACAATGAGAACACATGGACACCGGGAGGGGAGTATCACACACTGGGGCCCGTTGCGGGGGCTGGGTCTAGGGGAAGGTTAGCATTAGGAGAAATACCTAATGTAGATGAACAGGTTGCTAGGTACAGCAAATCGCCATGGCACATGAATACCTATATATACAAACCTGCATGTTCTGCACATGTATCCCAGAACTTAAAGTATAATAAATAAAAAATTGTCACATTTGTTTTTCACAAACAAAAAAATTGCTTTTAAGGCTAAGTTGTTTTGGATTCTATTTATTTAGAGTGAGTGTTGACATCTGATGTGTAATGGAAGGATTGGTAAGTAGTCTGCTTGGTCAGTTTTCTTTTCTCTGTTAAAACCTGACTTTTCTTGATTGCTTTTTATCTTCCAACTTCATGTCACAGTTAATTGCTTTCACCTCTTGTTACTGCTCAACCTTGGATGCAGTTTTATTGTTACATTTGCAATGTCTTATGCTTTTTCTTTTAATGTCTATTTTTTTTTGCATTTATACTAGGACCTTATTTGAGGCAAGATTATTGTCATATCTCTTTATTCTCAGTACCTAGCACTGTACGGCACTTAGTAAAAGTTGATGAAGTGTTTCATAGAATCAAACTTTTGCTTTCAAGTTCCTTTATGGAGTTATTTGATAGTATTGCCTTTAAAGGTTGATGGGCTTTGGGACCATTTAATAATTGAACCATAGTGGAGTGGGGAAAAGATACATATGCAAATGAAAACAAATATTTGTATGTCCATGCACCATTTTAAGGAAACTTGCCCTCTAATGCATTTCACTGGTATGTGGTTCAGAATGTTATATAGTGTATGGTTTAACACTCAACGTTGTTAATTCATGTGTGGTGAAAGTTCTGATATTGATCTCCACGTAACTGTGTCATTTTAATTCAGTCTTCATTATCATTGTAGAACATGCTGTTTCTTTCAGTTTGAGGAGCGTTTTGCCTCATAGGCTACGTTTTGTATATTTACTCACTTCTGCTCTTGCTGGTTGAGTGATATATTTACTTCAAATGTGGTGTTACCAAACTTGGCTTATGTGAATTGTTTTCATTATTTTAACTCATAATTTAAATACTAAGTAAACTATTAAAATATGAGTGTAAAAAGAGTCATTGTTTTCGTGAAAACTGTGATAAATTTTTGTGAAGCTTTGATAAAGGGAACTGTTGCTGTTAAATGAGTAGTAGATAGACAACTATAAAAGTTTGGGGAAAATATTAAGGTTAAGGAGAATTGTGCATTAAGTTATATAATAGACATCACTGAATTTTAGTCCACTGTAAAGGAACCAAATTTAGATATTGTCAGTGAAGCATCGTGCTTGTGGCTCGTATAAGAAATGTACACAAAGAAAAAGCCTGTTTAATAGTGTCTGTATCAAGATTGACAAATTAATGCATACTTATATCTTTTTCTTTCTTTCTTTCTTTCTTTTTTTAATTGAGATGGAGTTACCCAGGCTGGAGTGCAGTGGTGTGATCTTGGATCACTACAACCTCTGCCTCCTGGGTTCAAGCAGTTCTCATGCCTCAGCCTCTTGAGTAGCTGGGATTACAGGTGCACACCACCATGCCCAGCTAATTTTTATATTTTTAGTAGAGATGGGGTTTCACCATGTTGGTCAGGTTGGTATCGAACTCTTGGCCTCAAGTGATCTTCCCGCCTTCGCCTCCCAGGGTGCTGGGATCACAGGCATGAGCCACTGCGCCTGGCCCATATTTGTATCATTAAAACACATAAGTGAAAATAAAAACTTTAAGGTACCTATGCATGATTTTTTAAAAGCTTCCTCATTTAAGTGAATTTTTCTTTGAAACAACTGAGGGCTTTAATCCTTATTCTCTTCTGTTTATTTCCATATGTTATAATATGTTATACTATGTAAAATTAATGAAGTATTACATCAAGATAAATTTATGAATATACTTGCCTTAAATTGCGATGGCAAATTATTATTCTGTGTATGTGGATATTCATACACATAATTAATTTAAATTTTAAATATATCTAGCATCTATTCAGAAGTTTTTCTTTTATACTTAATTTATTAAATGTGTTTATTTTTCTCCATAGAGGTTCAACTGGCACAGTGCCAGCTCCTCGTCTGGCTCCCACAGGTGTCAGTTGGGCTGACAAGGTAAAGGCTCATCATACAGTCTCTACTGCTTCTTCAGACATAGCATCCGCCCAGTCTTGCCCACCAATGACAGTGCAGAAGCCTTCACGCAGAAATGGCAAGTGACTTTGAATTAGCCATTTTGTGTAGTAAACAGGTGGATATATAGAGATACTTATTTTGTTTAAAATTGGTCCTATTTTTCTTTTTTGTACACTATTTGTGATATTAATTTACCATAGTTACAACATAAAATTATCTTGAAAGCTGAGCAAAACTACTTTTCAGCACTGTAGATAGCTTATGGAGATCATTCTAGTTTCAGGTTTGCCGCGTGTAAACTCGACAAAAGAGTATGATGTCTTTTGTCAACTCATTATAAGCTCCTTTAGAATTCTTTTTTTTTTTCTTTTTCTTTTTTTGAGATGGAGTCTCCCTCTGTTTTGCCAAAGCTGGAGGGCAGTGGCATGATCTTGGCTCACTGCAACCTTCATCTCCTGGGTTCAAGCCATTCTCCTGCCCCAGCCTCCTGAGTAGCTGGGACTATAGGGGCCCACCGCCACCACGCCTGGCTAATTTTTTGTATTTTTAGAAGAGGCAGGGTTTCACTATGTTGGTCAGGCTGTTCTCAAACTCCTGACCTCAGGTAATCTGCCTGCCTCAGCCTCCAAAAGTGCTGGAATTACAGGTGTGAGCCGCTATGCCCGTCTCACTAGAATTCTTTCGACTTCATTTAGGAACAAAAAAGGCTAGTTATCTCTAGTCTAGGCAGAAGTCACTTTTAAGTAGCATGTTACTACTTCAGCTGTTTAATACCTGATTGTTATTTTGTACTGCAAAATAATATTCTGTGTTTATCTTTGCTCACACATCCATTTTCTATACCATCAGAATAACTAAGGAATACACATAATTAGAAGAGGGATTATTTTGGGGGCCCACCTGGAACAATTTTATCCCATAAGAATTATATAGATGTTTTATATAAACATCTTTTTTTTTTTTTTTTTGAGACGGAGTTTCGCTCTTGTTACCCAGGCTGGAGTGCAATGGCGCGATCTTAGCTCACCGCAACCTCCGCCTCCTGGGTTCAGGCAATTCTCCTGCCTCAGCCTCCTGAGCAACTGGGATTACAGGCACGTGCCACCATGCCCAGCTAATTTTTTGTACTTTTAGTAGAGACGGGGTTTCACCATGTTGACCAGGATGGTCTCGATCTCTTGACCTCGTGATCCACCCGCCTTGGCCTCCCAAAGTGCTGGGATTACAGGCGTGAGCCACCGCGCCTGGCCTAAACATCTTTTTTATATAGAAGTCATGAGTGGATTTTTAGACATCCAAAGGGCTGGGATTTTAGAATGATAATAGGTAATAATGAGTTTTGTGTCATGAATTCAAGAGAACTTCAGACACTGCTGCTTGTTTTCTTCAGTGGAAGATGCCATTAGAGCTTTTTGGTTCAGAAAGAAATGTTTCATTGCACATAACAAAAGACATTGCTATCTGTGTGTTACGAATGTGTTTTATGTTTTTTCACTTTTCTCAGTCAGTTGTATTGGCTTCAGTATATTGCTCCTCTTTCTTTGTATTGACTGAGTAGTAGATAATTGACTATAGGCAAGGGATCTTTTAGGAAAAGGTAGGAAAATGTAAAATCAGAAAACTTAGTTTCTGTCTCTTGAAAGATTCTAAGAAAAATGTGGTGTAAAACCAAAATTGCAAAAAACTTAAAGGAATCATGATGTTAGTACAGATCTTAGTTTTGTTCAAAGCAGTCTACTTCAGATTATTCATGAGTAACTCACCTAGTTGAGATTAAATAATAGAACTTGATTATATCTATGCTTAAGGAAACTCTTACTAATGTATTGGGAAATTTTGTTTTGGACCAGTTTTATCTTCAATTTTGGGGTTTCAATGTAGTGTTATACACAGCGAGTTATGGCATTCTGTGGGAAAAGAAAACTGTTTTTCCTCTGCTCTCATGCCACAATAATCAACACAAATGACTTTTGTGACCTCTGATCACCATGAAGTATGTGGGGATTTCTCCCCACCAACAACCAATCAATCAGTTCTGCAGCAGACACCAGCTGGTCATCCTCTAATTCAATTTAATTCTGACACTGTGGAGCTGTAGATAGTGTCAAATACCACAGGTTGAGGGCTCAACTCCCAAGACTGCCTCCCACTTCTGATGCTAGTAACAAGCCCCGGGTTATTTTACCTGTGCTCTGACCAACTAGCTATAAATTAAGATTCCTTGCCTTTGATTAGTTTGCTAGAGTAGCTCACAGAAGTCAGGGAAACACATTTACAAGTTTATTGTAAAGGATATTACTAAGGATACAAATGAAGAGATGCATAGGGCAAGCTAATGGAAAGGGATGAAGAGCTTCCGTGCCTTCTCCAGGCACACCACCCGCTAGGAACCTTCAAGTGTTTAGCTATCCAGATGTTCTCTGACCCTGTTTTTTTTTTCTTTTTTCTTCTTCTTCTTTTTAAAAATTTTTTATTGCATTTTAGGTTTTGGGGTACATGTGAAGAAGATGCAAGATTGTTGCATAGGTACACACGTGGCAGTGTGATTTGCTGCCTTCCTCCCCTTCACCTATATCTGGCATTTCTCCCCATGCTATCTCTCCCCACCTCCCCACCCCCCGCTGTCCCTCCCCTATTCCCCCCTAAAGACCCCAGTGTGTAGTGCTCCCCTCCCTGTGTCCATGTGTTCTCATTGTTCAACACCCACCTATGAGTGAGAACATGCAGTGTTTGATTTTCTGTTCTTGTGTCAGTTTGCTGAGAATGATGGTTTCCAGGTTCATCCATGTCCCTACAAAGGACACAAACTCATCGTTTTTGATGGCTGCATGATATTCCGTGGTGTATATGTGTCACATTTTCCCTGTCCAGTCTGTCATCGATGGGCATTTGGGTTGGTTCCAGGTCTTTGCTATTGTAAACTGTGCTGCAATGAACATTCATGTGCATGTGTCCTTATAGTAGAACGATTTATAATCCTTTGGATATATACCCAGTAATGGGATTGCTGGGTCAAATGGAATTTCTATTTCTAGGTCCGTGAGGAATTGCCATACTGTCTTCCACAATGGTTGAACCAATTTACATTCCCAACAACAGTGTAAAAGTGTTCCTATTTCTCCACATGCCGTCCAGCATCTGTTGTCTCCAGATTTTTTAATGATCGCCATTCTAACTGGTGTGAGATGGTATCTCAATGTAGTTTTGATTTGCATTTCTCTAATGACCAGTGATGGTGAGCATTTTTTCATATGTTTGTTGGCCTCATGTATGTCTTCTTTTGTAAAGTGTCTGTTCATATCCTTCACCCACTTTTGAATGGGCTTGTTTTTTTCTTGTAAATCTGTTTTAGTTCTTTGTAGATTCTGGATATCAGCCCTTTGTCATATGGGTAGACTGCAAAATTTTTTTTCCCATTCTGTTGGTTGCCGATTCACTCTAATGACGGTTTCTTTTGCTGTGCAGAAGCTGTGGAGTTTGATTAAGTCCCATTTATCTGTTTTGACTTTTGTTGCCAATGCTTTTGGAGTTTTGGTCATGAAGTCCCTGTTTTTAAAAAAGGTTTCTATAGAAACTTCATTAGGCATGGTTAATTAAACCATTAGTGAGC
This sequence comes from Aotus nancymaae, assembly GCF_030222135.1. Classification (NCBI taxonomy): domain Eukaryota; kingdom Metazoa; phylum Chordata; class Mammalia; order Primates; family Aotidae; genus Aotus; species Aotus nancymaae. Next base: position 75,302,254 of record NW_026988414.1, read on the forward strand.
AACCTAACCTTCAACTCCTTTCCTCTCTCTCCTCCCTGAAGGCTGGGGAGGTTTGGGGCTGGAAGTTCCAATGTTTTAATACTGCCTTGCTTTTTCCAGTGACCAGCTCCCATCCTGAAGCTACCTAGGGGCTGCCAGCTACTAGTCAACTCATTAGCATACAAAAAGACACATCACTCTGAGGGTTCCAAAGAGTTTAGGAGTTGCATGCCAGGAGACTGAGATGAAGACCAAATATGTATTTTGCAATATCACAGGTGTATACTTCAAGTAATATATAATAACAGTAGCTATAAGAACTGAAGTTTGTAATTTTGTGCTATAAAAAATACAGTTAAAGATGACAGTAACCACATGCATTTAATGTATTCTTCCCCAAACCCACCTAAAATGATTTAGAAATTGAACTTAAAGAAAAAAAGACAGGAGAAGAGATGATATGAACAAATTTTTGGAAGTTAAAAAGGAGAAAGATTACTGGTAACTGACGAACATACTGAGTGAGGTAGCTGAATCCTGTGCTAGAAAGAGGAGGGACAACTGAAAAGCAGTCCAATTTGTTCCATGAAACTCTCATAAACTTCAGAAATTGCCAGGAGCAGGTATCTCTAGAAGTGAGGATAAAGATAGAGGTAGTACTTTCAGAAGCATTTAGTCTTCCAATTCCTCTCCTTCTCCCTCTTGTTCAACTGTGAATGGTAGCATGGTTCTACCTCCCTCACCCAGAATATTGGAGGTTTATTATGTAGAGTAGGTTAAAAAAGATGGTGTGTGATCTGAGGGATACCAGACACATTGGAAAGGTGGGAGTAGTATATTGAAAACAAAGGATTAAGTGAAAGACTCTAAAAAGGTATTATTGAGGCCTTTCATACTCACTTCTTCCTCTAGCTCTCTTCTCCCTCCAGCTCTCTTGGAAGCTTGAACTTCCAAGCTTCCAGATTAAGAAAATTCACACTAAAGGAACACTTTCAGATCTGATATAGATCGTGAGATACTGGTCCACAAGGCTGATATTATAATTGGGTGAGTCATTGGGAGACTTTGGCAATGTAAAGTTAGATTGTGGACGCTGGTGGATTGTTCACAAAGATGGGTGCCGTCAGTTTCTCCCATCCCAGTGCTTACATGCCACTCCCACTGTCAAGTGGTGGAGACTGTTCACCCTCCCCTTGAATCTCTGGTTGGCCCTGTGACTTCATATGATCAGTTGAATATGAGAACTGATGTTTTATAACTTCCCAACTGAGGCCTTAGAAGCCTTGCAGCTTTCATTTTCTCCTTGTTGGAAGCCAGATGACAGTTAAAGAAGCCCGGGAGAGATCACTGAGTAATGAGAGACTATGTGAAGAGAAAGAGGCTATAAGAAGAACTTAGGTGTCTTAGCTAAAGCCAGTACCGAGGCTCCAATCATGTAATGAAATCATGTTGGATACTTTGGTTTCAGCTCAACTTTCATAGCTGACACCATATGGACAAGAAATGAGCCACTCCACTGAGCATTGCTAAGATTTCTGACTCAAACCATTATGTGGAAATAAAATGGTAACTGTTTTAAGTAGGTAAGTTTTGGGCTGGCTACATAGAAATAGATAATGGGAATATTCAGTATTTGTATAACATATGTTAGAGATTGAGAGGTAAAGGAGAAATCATGAAAGAGATAATTTGAGGAAATTTCCTATAACAGAAGGATATAGGTTTCTAGCCAAATAGGCCCATTAAGTGCCCAGAACAATGGATGAAAACAGATTGACAGCAAAACATGTTGGGAAATTTCTGAATACTACAGAAGATGAGAGATTTTAAATGATTAGAAAGTAATCAGTTTGTATATAAATGACAAAGAATAAGAATGGCATGTGCTTTTGCATAAATACCTCTAGGAGCAACAAGAAAATTGTGCAGTCTTCAAAATTCTGAAGGAAAATACTTTCTAGTCTAAAATTCTATGTCCAGCAAACTGATCCATTATAAGTGAGAGTAGATTAAAGATATTTTCAAACATGCAAGATCTCAAAAGTGTTTTTTTTAAACTTCCCATGGACTCAATCACTACTCGAGGGAACCAGCACAGAAGAAAGGCAAAGTTAATAACTCTTTGATTATGATCCCAGGGGAGTGGTAGCTGTGATTAGGTAGAGAGAGCAACAAATCTAGATTTCTGATGATCACAGTGCTCTGAAAGATTCAGGAAAATGAATTTCTTAAAACCTTTGTTTGCATATATTGAGATTTGAAATTTAGAACAGTTAGGGGTTGATTCTGAGTACAGTAGAAAATATTGAGACTAAATCATGGAGAAAAAAGAGGTAGGCAAATGGGGAGAATGTAAGAGCCACACCTGTAAATGAAGTCCACGAAAGGGTGAAATGAATGGTGCAAAAGCAATATTAGAAAAGATTGTCTCTGAGAATTTCCTCAAACTGTCAAAAAACATATAGTCTCAGATTCAAGAAGTACTCTAAACCCCAAGCAGGCAGAATATGAAACAAAGCTCATCTAGATAAAATATAATGAAAATGCTGAATATGAAAGAAAGAACATCAGAGGGGGGAGAAAACAAACAAGCCCATTCAAAAGTGGGTGAAGGATATGAACAGACACTTTACAAATGAAGATATACATGAGGCCAACAAACATGAAAAAATGCTCACCATCACTGGTCATTAGGGAAATGCAAATCAAAACTACATTGAGATGCCATCTCACGCCAGTTAGAACGGTGATCATTAAAAAATCTGGAGACAACAGATGCTGGACGGGATGTGGAGAAATAGGAACACTTTTACACTGTTGGTGGGAGCGTAAATTGGTTCAACCATTGTGGAAGACAGTGTGACGATTCCTCAAGGACCTAGAAATAGAAATTCCATTTGACCCAGCAATCCCATTACTGGGTATATATCCAAAGGATTATAAATCGTTCTACTATAAGGACACATGCACATGAATGTTCATTGCAGCACAATTTACAATAGCAAAGACCTGGAACCAACCCAAATGCCCATCGATGATAGACTGGACAGGGAAAATATGGCACATATACACCATGGAATATCATGCAGCCATCAAAAACGTTGAGTTCGTGTCCTTTGTAGGGACATGGATGAACCTGGAAACCGTCATTCTCAGCAAACTGACACAAGAACAGAAAATCAAACACTGCATGTTCTCAGTCATAGGTGGGTGTTGAACAATGAGAACACATGGACACAGGGAGGGGAGCACTACACACTGGGGTCTGTTGGGGGGAAGTAGGGGAGGGACAGTGGGGGATGGGGAGGTGGGGAGAGATAGCATGGGGAGAAATGCCAGATATAGGTGAAGGGGAGGAAGGCAGCAAATCACACTGCCACGTGTGTACCTATGCAACAATCTTGCATCTTCTTCACATGTACCCCAAAACCTAAAATACAATTTAAAAAATCTAAAAAAAACCCCACTATTTCCAAAGGAGCAAGAGTAAACTCATAGCTGACTTAGCAATAGAAACTACAGAAGTTAGATGACTATGGAATGACAACTTTAAGGCCCTGAAAGAAAATAAATGACAAGCTGGACTTAAGTATTCAGCAAAAATATCCTTAAATATTAAGGTGAATTTAAGACAATTCCAGCCTAGTGAAAGATGAGAAAATTTGTAATCAGCAGACCTGCACTAAAAAAAAACACTACTGAGAGTTTTTTGGGTAGAAGGAAAATGTTTTTAGATGAAAACCCACAAATGCATGAAGGAATGAACACCTTGAGTAAACATGTGGGTGACATTAAATGTTTATTGACAGTGTGAAACATGTTTTGTGGGACTTGAAATATATGTAGAATGAAAATTTATGAAAGTAATACAAAAGATAGAGGAATAGATGGAGTTTATATCTTCTAGGGTCCAACAATTTTCTGGGAGTTTACTAAAGTATTTGTATTTGATGATAAATCAAGGAGGTATATTGTAAACTCTAGGAAACCACTAAGAAGAGCAAAATACCGTATAATAGTATATAGAGGGGATGATAGATTAATAAAACTATTTGATTAATCCAAAAGAGAAAACAAACATAAAACAGATGAGACAAATAAAAAACAAGTTATGTGATGATAGAAGTAAATGCAAATATGTCCATCTCTACATTACATGTAAATTGTCTAGGTATTTAATCATGAAAGCAAAGATTATAAGACTGCATTAAAAGTAAAGCTCAACTGTATTTAGCTTACAACACATGCACCTTCAGTATGAAGACAGAAGAGTCAAAAGCATGGGAAAAGATATTTTCTGCATATCCTGTTCAAAGCTGGAGCTCTAATATCAGACAAAATAGACAAAGCAGGCAAAAAACATTCTAAAGGGAGATGTTCTTAATGATTAAAGAGTCAGCTCAAGAGGAAGAATTTGTAAAGGGTCCGTTCAAGAGAAAGATACAATAATTCTAAATTTATACATACCTAAAACAACTTCAAAACATAAAGCAAAAATGGACAGAACTGAAAGGAAAAATTGATAAATCTACACTCATTCTGGGAAACTTTAACATAACCATCTCAACAACTGGCAGTACAAGCAGACAAAATTCAGTAAAGATACAGAATATGTGAATAACATGATTAATGAACTTGACATAATTGACATGTCTAACAAATAATGGGTATTCTTTTCCTTTTTTTTTTTTTGACACTTCAATCTGGATACTCTTTACTGATGTGAATTCTGGTCCATTAATCCTCTGTTTTGTATGTCTAATATGCTATTAAGCCTGTATGTTAAATTCATAATTTATATTCTTTATAAATTCTAGAATTTTAATTTGTTCATTAAAAAAATAGTTTCCTGTAGCTACTGGTGTTCTTCATCTTTCTATATGTTCTCGAATATACTTATCATAGCTATCTTAAAACATCTGTGCCTTAAAACATCTGAATTACCTATGGATGTACATTAAAATCTTTTTTGAAGTTTTACAATTATTTGACCCTTTTTTTTTTAAAGCATCACTCATAGTCTTAACACTGTGTATTAAATAGTATAGAGCCTCCAGCTAAAATGATTGTTTTTTTGTCTGGCAAGATGATAGAGAACAAGCAGATTGCCCAAGTCCCCTCCCAAAGGAGGGAGTGAGCTGCCTGTTCACTATCATCTTGCCAGACAAAAAAACCAATCTTTTGTTTTCTGTCTCCCTTTGAGAGAGGACATGAGTGACCTTTGATTTGGTTTGAGAGTTTATTAAGTTTGATTTGTTTTAATTTGTCCTTACTCCTTTTTGGGTCTCCGTGAAAAGCTAGGGTGTTTGCCAAGTTCACTGCGTTCCTGAATTTGAACATTTTTTTCTCAGCACTATACAGTTGCTACAGTATCAGCTTAGCTCATTAGCTTCCCGGTTGCTGCTTTCTGTTAGGTTTCTTGGAGTCTGCAAAGTTTAGCAGTTGTCAAACTTCTTAAGGAGAGATTAAATGAAGATTTTTTGACTCATTTTCCCTGCAGTACTTTCCCACCCCCTCTAAGATTTTTGCCCCTTAAGTTCCAGTTGCTTTAGTATCTATTTCAGCTTGTTGGGGATGCTGGCTTCTGCCAGGATTCACTTCCTTGCATTCTGAATTCCAAGTGGTTTTGGAGAAAATGCTATGGTGAATGTGGATCTGATCTTGTTGTGTTCTCTCTTCCTAGGAATTGTAGTTCCTTTAAACTTGCCACATTGGCTACTTTCCAATGCCATGAAATTTTGTCTAGTTTTTATAGTTGTTTTTGGCAGAAAGAGGGCCAGTTTTAACACAGGCTGTTTTGCCATGGCTATAACTGTAAGTCCAAATACATAATCAAGCACATATGGAACATTTATCAAAATTGAAACATGCGGGGTCATTAGACATGTCTTAATAAATTGCAGGTGATTTAAGTGATTGTTACTGATCACAGTGAGATTAAATTAGAAATCAATTACAAAGAATATAGCTATATAATTCTCAAATTTTTGGAATTTTGGAATGTGCTTTTAAATAACTTATTGAGTCAGAGAAGATATCACAGTGAAAATGAGAAAAAGTGAACTGAATGAAAATGAGCATTTAAAAACTAGCCTCAATTGTACACATTAGAAAAGAAGAGAAGCTAAAATTCACTCTTTGTTCATCTGATGAAGTTAGGAAAGCAAGTTAAATCCAAGGAATTATAGAACAAAATAAACTGTATAGGTGAGAATAGAGAAAATAAAAGAAGACAAAATGTGGTTCTTTAAAAGAGACGAATAGAATTAACAGACCTCTAGTTATATAGTACTGCACTTGATCTTAGCCAAAAGACCAAGTAGTGATTGTTACACAGTATTGATCAAGAAGAAGAAGACGAAAGGCATAATACCAGGAATGAAATAGAGGATGTTGCTAGAGATCCCACAAATATTAAAAAGATAAGAGGATTTTTATGAGCAGTATTAAACACTAAATTTAGAAATACAGAAGAATTGACATTCCTTGAAAAACAAGGTAAAATTTGCATTGTAAGAAATATAAAAACTTGAAGAGACTTAAAAGTATTTTTAGAAAGTGTGAGTTTGTAACTAAAAAATTTTTCATGGAGAACATTCCAGGTCAAGATGGTTTCACGTGTTACTTCTTCCAAAGTTTTAAATAGCATGAATCTTAAGAAAACTCTTCCAGAGGATAAAAAAGGATCATGTTTTAATGTTGCCAATGTAACCTTAATGTCAAAATCTAACCAGGAGTTAAAATAAAACATCTCTTGAACATTGATGTGAATATTTTAAATAAAATATTAGTGAATTAAATACAGTGATAAAAATAGTATTTCACAGTAAGATTGAGATTATTCCAGGTGCACATCAGTTCCTGGTTGTGTTGACTTGAATTTAGTGCAACTTTCTTAATAACATTTGTAAAATTTAAAAAATCCTACAAGTATAAAAACTATGAAATGAAATGTAATTTTTAGTTTTGTGTACTCTCTCCTAACCTTCTAAGTATTTAGAAGTTCTCTGACAGTTTAATTGCATGATTCGCTGTTCTTAAACTTTATTATGGGAATAATTTTTTAATATAGTTTGCACTGAAGGTTTATTAAAAATATAATTTGTCTATAACTAATTTCTCAGTTTTAAAGAGACCTAAGTTATAGTTCCTAGTTTGATATATTTCTCTCTTGACTGCTTTAAATATTGTTTCAATTAAAAAAATTATATGATAGTGTTTGTGTTGGCAATTTTATTGGTTAAAGGATTAGGTCCACGTTTTAAGCAATATTTCTTTCTGTAAGGAAGCTTTCAAAGAAGGGTGTTTTTCTTTCCTTTAAAAAGTAAAATGAGTAAGCATAGTGCTTCTAAGGCTGAGCCAGTTATCTGAAAACTAAGATCTTTTGTTAAGCTTTCTTAATTTTATAATATATTTTTTTCCTCTTGGTGTGTGTGGTTTTTATATGATTCATCTTATGATTTTAATTTTAATTTACATTATATATATTTAAAGGATAAAGCATAAATGCATAATATGTGCTGAATTTTAATAATGAACAGATGAAAATTGAACATGGACTAGATATATGATTTAATGTTTAATGGATTTTTTTGAGTATCATAATATTGTTATTTTTAAAGAAAATGCCTATTTATATTCTTATAAAGATACATACTAAATATTTACCAGAGAAATGTATTTGCTTTAAATTATTTCAGAAAAGATAATGGGGAAGGGGAATGGATTGAAAATAGAATGGCAGAAACTGGGCTGGGGGGCTGTAGTTCGGTAGTCCCCGATACTCAGAAGATTTAGGCTGAAGGATTGCTTGAGCCTATGGGTATGAGCCTGGGCAACATAGCAAGACCAGTCTCAAGAAAAAAAAGCGACAAAATGTTGGTAATTGTTGAAGTTGGATTATTGGAACATGGGATTCATTATATTATTTTCTCTATATTGTATATTTGAGAACTTTCATAATGAAGAACTTCAAAAATCTACAAAACAGATGTAAACATACTTTTTCTTAGAGATTTCAAAGTCCAGATCTATGAAGTAAAATATTACAGTTTCTGTCTAATATTTATTTTAAAATAAATATAACATATAACAATATGAACATACAGTTTTATATTTTAAAAAATAAGATAATGAATTAATATACCAGTTACAGGAATGAGCATTTTGGGTTTTGTTTTCTCCTGGAAATAATTTTTTTTTACCTTTAGTGAATTGTGTGATGGTGTGACATGGTATGACACACTGTCCTGTGATATACAGATTTATTTTGTTTTCGTAGTAATGTAGATTTTCAGTTTTGTAAAAATAAACCTCAGAAATTGGCTTACTTTTTTCTGTTCAGTTTTATACCAGCTTTATGAGATATAATTCACATACCATATAGTTTACCCATTTAAAGTATATAGTTCATTGGTCTTTAGTATATTCACACATAATGTACAACTGTCACCCCAGCAAATTGTATAACATTTTCTTCACCCACAAAGAAATTCCATACACTCTTACCTGTCACTCTCATAACCCCACATCCTCCACAGCTCTGTGGTGTTTTGGTGTTATCACAGAATTTTGTTTTAGCTATTTTGATACATGCATTGTGGTTTTAATTTGCATTACTTTAATGACTAATGATGATGGTGAACATGGTGGGCTTATTTTCCCTTTGTATATCTTCTTTAGTGAAATGTTTGTTCATGTCTTTTGCCCATTTTCTACTTGAACTGTTTGTAATAATACAGTTCAGTTTTTAGATTTCTCTGTGTATTCTAGACACTAGTGTTGTGTTGAATATTTTCTACCAGTCTGTCTTTCGCTTCACAGGGTGTTTTGCCCATCAAAAGCTTCAATTTTGATGAAGTATGACTGATTAGTTTTTTTAATAGATCATACTATTGTTATCAAGTCAGAACTCATTGCCTACCCATAGGTTCTGAAGGTTTTTCTCTTATGTTGCCTGAAAGTTTTATAGTTTAAAATTTTGTTTTTAAATGATAAAATCTGTGATCCATTTTGAGTTAATTTTTGTATTAAATGTGCATTTTAAGTCAAGGTTTATTTTTTGCCTATGAATATTCATTTACTCCACCAGTTTGTTGAAAATTCTTGGCCAGGCCTGGTGGCTCACCTGTAATCCCAGAAGTTTGGGAGGCCAAGACGGGAGGATCGCTTGAGCCTAGAGGTTTGCGTCCAGCCTGGGCAACATAGTGAAACCTTGCCTCTACTAAAAATAAAAAATTAACTGGGTGTAGTGGCACCTGCTTGTGGTCCCAGCTGCTCTGGAAGATCGCCACATTCCTGCCTGGGGGATGGAGTGAGACCTTGTCAAATAAATAAATAAATGGAAAATTCTTTTCTTTCTCTGTTGAATTGCATTTGCAATTTCAAAAAAAAATTAACTGGCCCTATTAATGTGGGTATATTTCTGGGTCCGTCTTCTGTTTCATTGACTATATGTTTGTTTTTCTATCAATTGTATACTGTCTTAACTTTGTAGTAAGCCTTAATATTGGGTAGAGTGATTGCTTCCTCTTTTTCAAAATTGTTTTTAGCTATTTTAGGTCCTTTGTATTTCTATATACATTTTAGAATAAACTTATTTACATCAAAAATGTTGCTGGAGGTTTTAGAGAACAGTTACAGCTATAGATCAATTTAGGGAGAATTGGTATCTTTACTGTGCTGAATCTTGCAGTCTATGAACATGGTTTGTCCCTCCATTTCTTTAGGCCTTCTTCTGTTTCTTTCATTAGCATTTTGTAATTTTCAAGATAGACATTCTGTACTTTTTTGTTGGACTTATAACTATTTCATTTTCTTTTTGTGATTATAAGTTTTTAATTTTAGTTTCCACACATTTATTATTAGTATATAGAAATGAAATGGACATTTAGAGTGTTAGTTTTGTATCCTGCAACTTTACTGAACCCATATAATTCTAATGTATATTCTCTAGGATTTTCTATTATGTCATCTGAAAATAGGGACAGTTTTCTTTCTTTCCTGTCTGTCTTTTTTCCTCTGTGTGTGTGTGTATGTGTGTGTGTGTGTGTGTGTGTTTTGTGGCACTGTCTATAACGTTCAGTACTATATTGAACAAGCTATTGAATAAGCTTGGTGATAGGTGACATCTTTCTCTTGTTTTAGATCTGGGGGGAAAGCAGTTTTGCACCACTAAGTATTATGTTAGCTGTAGGTACTTTTGTGGATGTTCTTTATCAAGTTGAGGAAGTTACCTTCTATTAAGATTTAATGCAAATTTTTATTATGAGTGGATGTTGGATTTTGTGAATTGCTTGTCCTATATCAGTTGATACGATCACATGATTTCTCTTGTTTAGCCTATTGACAATGGTGAATTACACCGACTGGTTTTTGAATGGTGAACTGGGATGGCATACCTGGAATAAATTTCACTTGGTCATAGCTTATAATTCTTTATATATATTGGTATATTTGATATACTAATATTTTGCTGAAATTTTTTGCATCTAAGTTCATGTGATTTTTCTTTGTCTTTAGTCTGTGATTTTTCTTTATCTGTTTCACTAAACTTAGAAATTTTTCAGCCATTATTTTTTCAATACTTTTTTAGTATTGAAAAGTATTTCCTTTTCCTGTACTCTTTTTCTTGGACTATGGTGACAAAATTATTGTCTCATAGGTCCTGAGATTGTTCTTGGTCTTGTGACACCTTTGCAGCAAAAGTAGCAAACCAACTTGCATCCCTTCCTTTCCTCCTTCTGGTTTTGTAAGCTCACCCACCTTCTTGGCCACATTGACACTAAGGAGGGGAGAGGTGGAAGCAGAACTGACTGATATCACCTTGTTGCTGTAGGTTGGGGTGGGATCCTAGCTCCCTGCTGGGCCCTGCTGGGCTCTGCTGATATAAGGAAAGGGGGAATCTCAGTGCCAAACAAATCTGCCTCCCACTACTTTTTCTGCCTCGTTGTGCTTTGTCTTGGCAGAATAGGCATTTCTTGATGCCTGTTCTGTCTGTCTATGCCTGTTTATGTTTTGGAGACTTCTGCAGCATCCTGTCTGGAATACGTAGGAGGCAGTAAGGAAACCCAGGGAACTCACTTCTGTGCTGCTTTTCAAGTCCCGGAAATCCAAGGCAGTCTACTGTTGTCTGTCTCTCAGAGTCTTCCTAAGTTTGATGTGTTTTATCTAGGGTTTTTAATTATAAGATGGAGGGCCCGAAATGACGGAACGGTTACTTCATTTTGGCCAGAACTGGAATTCTTTATATTAGTTTTGGAAAACTGTAATTAGCTAATAAGAGTTTTAAATTGGGGCTATAAGCACCACTGTACATGTAAATACCTCCACATTGTCATATTTTACAGAAAGATTCTTATTTATTTTAGGCTATTTTGGTGTGTGGTTTTGAACATAGGCCCTTAGTTTCCAGTACATGTGATGAAATATTGGACTAGATCTTCTGGGGTGCTATCAATATCCTATAATTTTATGATCCTAAAAATAGTTTAAGTCAAGGTATGCTGTTGGTGCTGGGATAGAGGAAAGAACTTGGACTTTGGAGGTAGATGTGTGGATTCTGAAAGATGAAGAGACCGTTTTTATATAGCCATTAGGATAGACACCAGAACCAGTGTACCTAGACTAGCATTTTGGCATTACCTTCACTCTGTGTGTGATCTGGGACAAATTACTTAATTTCTCTTTGTCTCAGTTGATTAAATGGGTATGATAATACTGATCTTATAGGATTGTTGTGAAGATTAAGAGATATTATATATAAAGCACTTTAAACAGTGCTCGCACGTAGTATACACTGTTTAAATATTTATTATTACTCACTGACTAGATAGTCTAAGATAAGCCTTAATCTGAATTTCAGTTTTGTCATTTGTAAAGTAGGAATAATTATACATACATTTATTTAAATATGTATATACAAATATACAGTTTGTACAGTAGTTACCGCCATGTTTGTATATTAGTTGTATTTGTTGGGAATTAAATTGGAAAATGTTTTTATTCTATGGGTTTCCAAATACTTTTATCATCTAAAGAAATTTTAATTTTTTACTTGAATTTCATAGAACGGAAAGATGCTGAAGGATGGGAGACTGTTCAGCGAGGAAGGCCTATTCGTTCTCGATCAACAGCAGTGATGCCAAAAGTTTCATTGGCAGCAGAAGCTGCAAGATCAAAGGATGACAGTGATAAAGAAAATGTATGTCTTTTATCTAATGAAAGCACACGAAAAGGTGAATTTGTTGGAGATGGATCTTCTGATACTATAGAATCTCATCCCAAAGACTCATTACACTCTTGTGACCATCCTCTTGCTGAAAAAACCCAGGTAGTACATTCTGAAAATCCTTTTACTGTCTTTTTTAAAGGGGTGTGTGTATGTGTGTACTGGAATGTCTTAGTCTAGTGTTCATTTTTTAACTTATTGTGAAAAGTTTCAGGTCTACAGAAAAGTGGCAAGAATAGAACAATGAACTCCTCCCACACTGTTCACATACATTCACAAGTTAACATTTGCCACAGGTTTTCTTTTCTCTTATTACATGTTACACATACATTAAATGCTTACTATTTGAGAGTAATGTGCAAACATCATAAGCATTCACCTTTAAATCCTAGAGCAGGGATCTCTAAAGAACAAAGAGATTTATTTATATAACCACATTACAATTATAAAATTCAGAGAATTTGACATATATATGTATTATTTAATTCATAGTCTATATTTAAATTTTTTTAGTTTTCCCAATGATTTTTTAAAATAGAATTTCCTCCAGGATCCAATGTGTAATTACACAGTTCATTTGGTATGTTTCTTTAATATCTTTCACTGGATACAGTTCCTCAGCCTTTCTTTATCTTTAATTACATTCATAGTTTTGAAGAATACATTGTAAGGGTTGTTTTTTTGTACATTGTCCTTGGTTCATTGTCTAGAATTCAATTCAGCTTATGCATATTTGATAGGAATAAAGTGATTGTCCTTAGTGTCACATCTAGAGGCATATGATATCAATTTGGCTAGGTTTGTTATTAACTTAAGGTGGGGTCTTTGTGCCTCATTTGCAGTGTTAAAATTTGAACTTGTTCTACTTACTGAAAATTGAGTATAATTTGCCAATATTTAATATTCCTTAAAGTTAATATTCTCAATATTTCTTCTGTTAGTTGAGTTGATGTTTATTTTACTTATTTGATAAACTATACTTTCAGGTATTTGTTTATATAAAGGTTTATGTTCAGTTGGTCTAATTTTGTGTAAAATGACTAATGAAATACAGGAACTTTTTTATATCGTACTATAGGAACTAAATAGATCAGTTGTAAAATGGTTGTAATATCTTTGGTCTAGAATAGTATCTGCTTTTTAAAACTCTCTCTCTTTTTACCTGTGGGATCTTTTTTCAACTGGAAATGCTTCTTAAATCCCTTATCTTCCTTTACTGATGAGAATGGCTCTTAACATTGTTTCTGATCTATAAACTCTTTAATGTGTATTTGTTTTATGCCTGTGTGAGATTGCATATTCCTTCTGGGCAGTATTTTATGTTGCTTTTTAATTTCCCACAATATGGAAGAGTCCTAAACGTATAGGAAGTAATTGGTGTATATTTGTTGGCTGTAACTTTAAGAAAATCTTTAGTGTATGTAAGCTACATTAGAGATATTTAGTGAATAAACTACTTTTTATATTACTTAACAGCTATCATTTTTGCTGTTTCAGTTAAAAATATAACTTAGTATAAACATTATGCAGTTGTGTGTAGTGAATAAATCTATATGCTATTGAGATTTCAGGAATAATATGTACATAGAACTTTTGAACAATTAAACTATTGCTAAAATTTTTCAGTATAAAAGTTCACTGCTGATGGCAGCCAAGCTGATGCTTGTTTTCTCCACTGTCATTCTAAAGATGGAATTAACATATTAAGGTCTTTATAGTTTAGCTTTGATTTTGTTATATAAATGATACTGAGTTTTTTAATAAGTGGGATTGAGTATTGTACACGTAAGTAATGCTAATGTAAATATTGCCAAGAAGATTATAAACCATAGTGACTGTCATAGAAATAATGTTGATAGCAATATAAACAACGTTATATAATTTAAATAATGCTTATGCTAAAATCAACACTTTGGGACACTTTAAGTTTTGACCAATAGTAGAATTTTTAAAGTAGTTTATGAGACTTAGCCAAGTTTGATATTTGTATAAATAATTAATCAAACTGGGGTGGGGGGAGGTGGTTTATGGCCACTGCAATGTTTATCTAATGTTTATTTAAGAAGTGATGTGAGTTTCAAATTCACAGTTTTAGATTTTATTTCTTCAACTTGGAGTATCATTGGAAAACACAGTACCATTCTTTCTCCACTGTTAGAAAGTAAAAATAAAGACTTGACTCTACTATATTGAAAAGTTTTCTAAAAATGGGTATGTATTTAGCCTAAGCCAGTGTTCATTTTTTAATATTGTATTTATATTTCTCTTGGTTTGGTATTAAATATTCCTAAAGGGGAATAGGGAAGATAGCTGAATCTAAAGTGTATGACTCTCATAATGAGACACTGCATGCTTTTGGTCTTCACCCTTAGATCATACTTTTCTCTTTCAGATCTGAGAGTTGGTATCGTGTACCATATGAATTTTTGTCAAAGATACTTTGAGATCATGTTAGTATTTGAAGAGAAAAGTTTTACATTTTTGTGTGAAATGCCCTCCAAATATATTTTGGGTAAAAATTGGTTTTAGGATTTTTTCAAAAGTGCTGAATGTCCTCATTTGGTATTAGACAGTTTTTGCAGAAGACCATGTGAATACTTCTGGTTGTATAACACAATGAATGCCTCATACTTGCGACTAGATTTCATTCGTGAGGGGATGCAAAATATTGATCACAAATTGGCCTACAAGAAAATTACCATGTAAATTGCTTAATTTCTTAGAATATTTTGGACAGTGCCCAGTACATAGTAGGCATACAAGTAAATTGTGCTTAATGATCCCTGTCCTTTTGTTACACTTAAAACATACAAAAAGGATGAGTAAATTTTGTCATCCAGTCAAGTACCTCTTCACAGTTAATAGGTTAAGCAAAATATCTCTTCTAGAGTAGAATAGTTGGTATTTTTTATTATCTCTGATTCATTCTATAAATATGTTTTGTTAGTTCACAGTGAGTACATTGGATGATGTGAAGAATTCTGGCAGTATTCAAGACAGTTATGTACGAACTTCTGAAATATCTACTGTCCACGTTGATACAGAGTGTGTTTCAGTTATGCAGCAAGCTAGTACACCTCCTTTGCAAGTAAATGAAGAAAAATTTCCAGCAGAGAAAGCAAGGATAGAAAATGAAATGGACCCTTCAGATATTTCAAATGTGAGTGCTGCTAACTTGGTAAGAACAACTTATCAGAATTCTGAGTAAATCTGTTTAAGAGGCATAAAGCCCAATAATAATAACTTTTCAAAGCATTTTTATATATGTTATTTATTTTCAACATTTTATTCTTATGGTAATCTTTTCATATAGTTGAGATTCTTGTTTTTTAGAGGAAGAAAGTGAGACTGTGAGAGTTAAGTGACTTGTTCAAAATCATTGTTTGTATGTGATTTGATCAAATGACCTTTAGCCAAGAATCAAGAATCTAAACCAGTAACAATAAAGTCTTCCATGCTACATATAGCATTCTGACAGATGGGAAATGGTGTCTGCTAGACTTAGTTTTAAAAACTTTCTTAACAGAGTACTTTAGACAGCTGCTTTCATTTGCTTGGAGTTGGTCTTTAAGATGAGATTTATTTACCATCCCTATTCCAGAATCTCTAAAAATGCATTGATTTGTGATTATTTATAAGTTTATGATTTTTAGACGACAACGTATTTCTACCCATCTCTTCCTATTGCTCATTTTAGTATGAAGATACTTGACTAGGGGATAATCCAGAATAAATCATGCTAACTTTGTTTAAAAACTAACTTTCCAAAGAAATAGGCACATATAAAAAGCTGTGAAAAATTACTTAATTAGTTTCTTCTAAAATTTAATGCCTTATGCTGAAAGATCTTAACAGCAGATGGTATTAGGTAAAATTATACATTTTATAGAGATAAGAATAGAAATGAAACTTGATATGGGTTAAGTGTAAAAAGAAAAATAAAGATATAAAAAACAAATGATTAAATTATTTTAATAAGGTAGAACAATTGTTATTCATCTTGTGTCTTTTAGTAATGAACATTTTTAAATGTTGAACATAATTATGGTCAAACAAGTAGTAAGCTTATTGTACGGGGTGGAATTTGCTAATTTTTTTTTTTTTTTTGGTAGCTGGATATCAAATTGTATATTTTGCAGTTTGATTCTGTGAGAATCAAATTTTAAAAGAGGAAAAGTATCCCATACTTAAATAAGCATGAAATAATTAAAAATTCTTACCTCCATAGGTGATGGGAGATGGAGGCAGCAAACCACCAGGGCATGTGTATACCTGTGTAATAATCCTGCAGGATCTGCACATGTACCCCAGAACTTAAAGTATAATAAAAAAAAAGTTCTTAACCTCATTACTTTTATTTTCATCACATATATAAAATAAAATTGCAGAATCATAAAACTTTTTGGTTATTTTGAGGAATTTGCGTACTTGAAAGAAAGTAAGTTCTGCTTTAAATGTGAATATTAGTGTATTCTTAGAGGTCTAAAGAATACTTTTTGGGCTGGGCACAGTGGCTCACGCCTGTAATCCCAGCACTTTGGGAGGCCGAGGCAGGTGGATCACGAGGTCAGGAGATCGAGACCATCCTGGTCAACATGGTGAAACCCCATCTCTACTAAAAATACAAAAAGTTAGCTGGGCATGGTGGCACATGCCTGTAATCCCAGCTACTCAGGAGGCTGAGGCAGGAGAATTGCCTGAATCCAGGAGGCGGAGGTTGCGGTGAGCCGAGATCGCGCCATTGCACTCCAGCCTGGGTAACAAGAGCGAAACTCTGTCTCAAAAAAAAAAAAAAGAATACTTTTTGCTTTGTTTTGGCAGAAACATTTCTATGGGTTGCTCTAGATAAGCACCTTAATGTTTAGTTTCCAAGTGGAGAATTACAGAGAATTCCTGTAGTGATGAGACAACTGTTTTTTCTATTCTTTCTCAGTACAGTGTTGTCACATAGCTGTTTAAAGTTATCTGCCATTTGCTTATTTAATAGAAACTTTTGCAAAAAACAATCACAGTGAGATCTTTCTACCTAAGGTCAACTTTTGCCACCATTATAAATGTGTACTGTTATAAAACCCAGCTTGCATTGGATTTACTAACATTTTCAATATTTATTGAAAATTTAGAAAATTTCTAAATAATGATATATGCAGATATTTTATTTGTATTTCACCATGTGAAAATAGTTAAAGTTGTAAATGATTAATTGAATCACTATTTTACTTGTAAACTCTTCTACAAGGTTAGAATATTTTCAGGTCTTCAGATGTTAACTAAACAGAAATGTTACGGCCTGGGGAAAGATAAAATTGAGACAGGAAACAGAGAAGGTTCATGTGAGAGCTTACTGTCTGCAAACTTACATGTATTCAACTCTAATATTTAGATTTTAATTATTGTTACCTTATAGAGTTTTATGGCACATTAACAATAGTTAATTGCTATAGTGCTTTTGAGTTTATAGAGAAGAGCTTATAATGCACAGAAATAGTCTCTCCTCTAAACTTCTCCATCCCATTCTGTTACCTAGGGACAATCTGTGTGTTTTAGGGCAGGGAGCATGGTAGAGAGGGGGAAAGGAAGCCTTAAAAGATACCAATGCCTAGGCTTTAGGCCAGAGCACATATATAAACTGAGGCTGAAGCATTTATATTTTTAATACTTTTATTGAGGTTATAATTGATTTTTAGCAAACTTTACATATTTAAAGTGTGTAAATGGATAAATCTTGACATGTATTTACATCTATGAAACCATCACTATAATCAAGATAATAAACATAATGATTACCACCAAAGGTTTTCCCCTTCTCCTTTATAATTCTTGTATCTTGCCCTTCCCTTTACCTCCTTTCTAGGCAAACACTGTTCTTCTTTATTTTAGTATGTATTAGTGTGCATTTTCAGAATTTTATATCAATTGAATTGTGTCGGCTTTGCTTGGCTTCTTTCAACATGTTTATTTTGAGATTTATCCATGTAGCTATGTGTATTAATATTTCATTCTGTTCATTGACATTACTAGTATTCTGTTATATGCATGTAACACAGTGTTTATTCATTCACTTGCCCAGAGACATTTGAGTTATGTCTTTTTTTAATGAATAAAGATGCCATTAATGTTTTTGTATGCATCTTTGGGTGAACACGTTTTTATTTCTTTTGAGAAAATACCTAGATCAATTTTATTGATAGTATTGTTCAGGTCTTCTATATCCTTACTAGTTTTTTGTTTACTTTTTCTGTCAGCTGAGAGAGGGGTACTGAAATCACTGAATGTAACTGTGAATCTATTTTTCTTTTTTTTTTAACAACTTTATTGAGATAATAATTTATATATAGTACAATCCATCTGTTTCAAGTTTACTGTTGTTTTTTAGTATATGCACAGAGTTATACAACCATCACCATAATCAGCTTTGGAATTCTTTCATCACTCTAAGAAGGAAACCCAGTGCCCATTAGCAGTTACTCCCTTTCACTCCATGCACACCCGCCATAGATAACCACTACAATGCTTTTTGCCTGTTTTAGGCATTTCATAGAAATTGAATACAATATGTGATTATTTGTGATTGGCTTCTTTTACTTAGCATGTTTTAGAGGTTCATTCATGTCTTAGTTTGTCTCAGTACTTTGTTCCTTTTTATGATCAAGTAATATAGTCCACTGAATATACCACATTTTATTTATTCATCAGTTGATGGGCATTTAGGTTGTTCCTACTGTGCTATTATGAATAGCACTGCTTTAAGTATTTGCATACAAGTTTTTGTATGGGCACATTTTTGTTTCTCCTGGATATATATCTAGGAGTGGAATTGTTGGGTTATATGAACTCTATGTTTAACCATTTGAGCAACTGTCAGACAGTTTTCCAATCATTTTACATTCTCATTAGGTTTATTTATTTTTGCATTTCTATAAGATTTTGCCTTATATATTTTGAAGTTCTGTTAGGTCTGTAAACATTTAGGATTGTTTTGACCTCTTGATGTGTTGACTCTTTTATTATTATAAAATGATCTTCTTTATTCCTGGTGGTATTTTTTGCTCTGAAATCTGTGTCTGATGTTAATACTTCAGCTTTCTTTTAGTTATCATAGATCTTTTACTTGTGATCCATTTTTTTTCTTATAGGAAGCATGTAATTCAATCCAATTTTTTATTCAGTTTGATAATTTTTGCCTATTACATGTTATATTTACATGTAATATAATTATTGATATAATTTGTTTAAATCCACCGTTTTACTATTTGTTTTCTCTTCGAATCGTGTTCTTCCTTCCCTTTTTAATTTTTTCATAATTTCATTTTATCTCCTTTGATGGCTTATTAACCACACATAATTGTTTTGTTATTTCAGTGTTGGATTTAGGATTTATAGTATACATCTTTAGCTTCTCATGAGGATTTATTAATTAATGATTCTCCTGCATATTATTACTTATAATGCATTTTTAAAAGTTAGGTGTATATATGTTCAGAAATCATCATACCAGTATGGCATATATTCTTTCCATGTTCCCATTATAGTGTACTATTTTGGTTTTATATTTAATGAGTATATTCAATCTAATTGTTTTGATTTTTGGTACTCAAATGAAATTCACACTTTGTCATTAATAATACCTGTTATTTATATAACTTCCAGTTTCTCATACATAACTGTCTGGTAAATAAGGTAAGTCATTGATTATTGTTCCATTTGGTGGAATACCAAGTAGGTTCTTGGTTTTTTAGAAGCTTCTAAGGCACACAGCTAGTAAGTGGATGAGCCTATATAGAACTCCAGGTTTTTTGATTCTAGATCAATACTATTCTATGTATACTGTTGAGTTCATGATTAGAACATAAAAAATGATCACTTTCTGGTCAAGTGATGATTTTCCTTTTTGTTTATGTGTTTTTAACTTTATAGTCCATGGCAGAAGTCCTTGCTAAAAAAGAAGAGCTAGCAGATCGTCTAGAAAAGGCCAATGAAGAAGCCATTGCTAGTGCTATTGCTGAAGAAGAACAGTTAACTAGAGAAATTGAAGCTGAAGAAAACAATGATATTAACATTGAAACGGACAATGACAGTGATTTTTCTGTGAGCTTTAAGACTTTTTAACGTAACTATTCAAAATTTATTTTTAGAAACAAAATTATCCAGAATGACTTGGAGTCCATCTAGTCCTATTTAAAATTATTTATTTAAAAATCAAATTCAGTGATAATAACTATTATTCGTAGGGTGATTTAGACTTATGCAATAAACAATAGCAAATCTTTTGTTAGCACTTTACTGTTACTAAGCATTTTCGTGCATGATACAGTTGACAAGTTAGAAGTTGTTATTCTTATTTTACAAGTCTAGAATTTGAGTCTGGGCTGGTTGTGGTGCCACATGCCTGTAATCTCAGCACTTTGGGAGGCTAAGACAGTAAGATTGCTTGAGGACAGGAGTTCGAGACCAGCCTGGGCAACATTGTGAAACCCCCATCTCTGTTAAAAAAAAAAAAAAAATTAAAAATTGAGTCTGACTTAAAGTAAAAACTCATCATTACTCAGATTATAATTTGTAGAGAGTGAAGAGGAATCTAAGGTATTTTACTTTTGTAGTCTATTAACAAAAAAGCAAATGATACTCTGCCTTCTGTTACTAAGTGCTTAGGATATATATGTTAATGATGGGAATTTATTAAAGAATAAAAACAACTAAATGTACATATTCATTTATTAAACTTTAATTCTTCAGTATTTGCTTTGTATATGTTAGCATTTACATAGTAATAGGATAAGGCCAGTATATTTCTTAAATTTACTTCATTTGTTTCTGCTGTTAATGGTTGCTAGGCTCTTAAAATTTATAGGCTGTTGGTAGTTACTATGATTGTCCTGGTAGTTACCTTTTTTCTGATTTTCAGCTGTTGGTTAAATGAAATATATTAACAATAGGTAGGACATTTTCATGTATAGTTCATTTTCTAAAGTTATAATTGTGTTCAAAGATTTTTTTTTCAACTTCCCTTCTTATATTTTAGGCCAGCATGGGCAGTGGGAGTGTATCTTTCTGTGGTATATCCATGGACTGGAATGATGTCCTTGCAGATTATGAAGGTATTGTGTATATGTATATTGGATGTGTAGTACAGGGTTTAAAAGTTTGTTCTCAAATGTTCTTTCGACCTATGTGGTTAAACAATAATAGTTATTTTTTTTTCTTTCCAAACAGCTCGTGAGTCTTGGCGCCAAAATACATCCTGGGGGGACATTGTAGAAGAAGAACCTGCTAGACCTCCAGGACATGGAATTCACATGCATGAAAAACTTTCTTCACCCTCTCGTAAAAGGTCTGGCATTTGAAACTTAATTTGAAATGGTTCACAGGAAGGAAACCAGCCACTCTTGGCTGTTAAATAAAATTGCTACATGGCATTTTTGGGCATATTACTTTAGGACAGTTTCAGATCCATTGGAAAGTAACAAAGCTTTCCTGAAATGTTGGGCCAAATTAGATCTGCATACTTGAAGAACTATGAAGTCTAAAGAACCCTCTTTCTGGCCTTATCATGTAAACATTTCATGTTCCTTGTCCGTTTGTTTGTATTAATAGAACAATTGCAGAATCTAAGAAGAAACATGAAGAAAAACAAATGAAAGCGCAGCAGCTAAGGGAAAAATTACGTGAAGAGAAAACATTAAAGCTTCAGAAATTGTTAGAAAGGGTGAGTTTTTATTTTTTTAGGAAATAATGATAGTCTGAAGTTGGTGGGCCTAATTTCAACTGCACTTCTGGTCTGAGAGAAGCTAAAACAACCATAAAAATAATTAGATTTTCTAGGAAATAAAGACATTTTAATCTATTGATCCAAGAAGGTTAGCTATAAAAAATTGTCATTTTGAAATTATCTAGTAAATCGATATTTTGCAGGGTTAGCATGGATTATTGAACCTGTACTTGTCTTTTGCCATTTTCATCAGAGGGTTTCCTTGGGGAGATTTGTCTGAAGTGTAGAATGGCTTGATAGGACAAGTTTGGAGCCTAAGACTATCAGTTTGTAGTGTGTTTTCCCATGGTCAGCCCTGGTCCTTGCTCTTGGCTCTGATTTTTACTTCTGTTTATGTATCTTCGGCCAACCCCTTCAGCTATAGGAATGCAAGCTACCGCCCTGTCCCACAGTTGTCAGTGCATGTCCATATGCAGCTGGCCAAATAGCCATGCACACACATGGCCACAGCTGGCCATGGCCCCCATTGCCACATGTATGCCTGCAACCAAACTCCACCTGCCCTCTGCCATCATCTGCCTTGGCTCCCAGCCAACCAGGGGTGCTCACTTCTTAACACAGAGGTGCTGCTTGCAGCCACTGCTTATACCCTGTAGCTGCCACACCAGTGCATACACACACACCAAGAGTTGTTGTACTTCCCCACACTTTGGCACTCTGTGTGCCAGTAGGCTTAGTGCAACTGTATGCTCCTTCATTTCCCCCAAGTCAGTGCTCCCATCTGAGCAATTGACTATCCTTTCTGAAGCCAATTCATAAAGAGCGGAGAAGATGACTGCTTCTTTAAGTGCATAGACAGCAATGCAAGGATATAAGGAACATGAAAAATCAGGAAAACTTGACACCACCAAGGGAACACAATAAATATCCAGCAAGCAACCCAAACAAATGAAGATCCAGGAATAACTGTTGATGGTCAGTGAACTGTAAGAGAACACAGATAAGTAATGTAACAAAATCAGGAAAACAACACAAAAAACGAAAAGGGGATTATCAAGAAACTTATAAATAAAGCCTCCACCTTCCTGGGACAGAGCACCTGGGAAAAGGGTTGTGGGCACAGCTTCGGCACACTTAAATGTCCCTGCCTGGCAGCTCTGAAGGGAGCAACAGATCTCCTAGCACAGCACTCAAGATCTGATAAGGGACAGACTGCCTCCTCAAGTAGCTCCCTGGCCCCCGTGTATCCTGACTGGAAGGCACCTCCCAGCAGGGGCCGACAGACTCCTCATACAGGAGAGCTCTGGCTGGCATCTGGTGGGTACCCTTCTGGGACGAAGCTACCAGAGGAAGGAAGAGGCAGCAATCTTTGCTTTTCTGCAGCCCCCCGTCCCTGCCCCCTGATGCTTCCCAGGCAAGTAGTATCTGGAGTGGACCTCCAGGAAACTCCAGCAGACCTGCAGCAGGGGCCTGACTGTTAGAAGGAAAACTAACAAACAGAAAGATATAGTTTCAACGTCAACAGAGAGGACATCTACTCAGAGACCCCATCCAAAGGTCATCAGCTTCAAAGACCCAAGGTAGATAAATCCACGAAGATGGGAAGAAACCAGCACAAAAAGGCTGAAAACTCCGAAACCAGAATGCCTCTTCTCCTCCAAGAGATCACAATTAAAAAAAAAAAAGAAAAAGGAAATCAATAAGGAAATAGCTGACTTACAACACTGTACACTAAATGTGCCTAAGAAATATATATAAGATTTTCTACCCCCAAATCAGCAGAATACTCATTCTTCTCAAGTGCACATGCAACATTCTCCAGAACAGATCACGTGTAAGGTCACAACACAAGTCTTCAGAAATTTAAGAAGATGGAAATCATACCAATATCTTTTAGACCACAGTGGAATGAACCTAGAAATCAATAACAGAAAATAGGAAAATTAGCAAAAATGTGAAAACTAAACATTATATGGTTGAACAACTATTTGGTAAAAGAGGAAATAAAGGGAAATTTAAGTAATACCTTAACAAATGAAAACAAATATAACTCACTAAAATTTGTGGGATGTGGCAAAAGCAAGACTCTGAGGGAAGTTTATAGTAATAGATACCTGCATTAGAAGAGAAGAAAGATCTCAAACAACCTAGTTTTCTAACTCACAGAACTAGAAAAAGAAGAAACAAACTAACCCCAAAATTACTATATGGAAAGAAATGATGATTAGAGCAGAAATAATTGAAATGCGAAAGAGAAAAATGATAAGAAAAAAATCAACAAAACAGTTTTTTTTTGGGAAGATAAAAAATATCAACGAACTCTTAGTCTAAGAAAAAACGTAAATACATTAGAAATGAAGTAGAGTCGTTATAATGGATAACACAAATAAAAAGGATCATAAAGAACTATTACAAATAATTATATGTTGCTAAATTGGATAACCTTAGAAGTGGATAAATTCTTAGAAATATATGACCCACTATGACTGAATCAAGAAGAAATAAAAAGCCTAAGTAGACCAATAACAAATAAAGAGATTGAATCAGTAATTAGAAACCGACAAAAAAAAGGCCCGGACCAAATGGCTTCACTGATGAATTCTATGAAACATTTAAGGAGAAGTAGTACCAACTTTTCTTGAACTCTTCTGAAAAATTAAAGAAGAGGGAACATTTATATGAAATACGAAATATTCTACTGGTCTCTGCCTCTGGTTCCTGACATAGAGCTCCTAAAACTCTGGTAGATAGAAGCAGCAGGAGAATTTTTTTGTTCAATATTTGTTCTCTGAGCCTGATTCCCACAGATAACTTCTATGATCTTTGTAATTTCCTGGGTGGTAAGAAAACAGTACATCTGAAACAGAGTTTCTAAATACCTTGGGCTTTGCTGAGTGATAGGGGCATCTTTTGTTGTAATGAGGCTACTCTTGGTGGTGTCCCTGATAGCCTCAGAATTGGTGCTGGTTACCAGAACTTTGACCTCTTGGTTCAGATGATGGCTAAAGCCAGTGATTTAATAAATCATGCCTCTGTAATGAAGTATCCGTTAAATACCCCAAGAACAGAGTTTGGGGAGCTTCTGGGTTGTTAAACATGTGGAAGTGCCTGGAAGGTGGCACACTTGGAGAGGGCATGGAAGTTTCATGTTCTTTCTTCACACTTTGCCCTAGGCATCTTTTCCATCTGGCTGTTTATCTGTATCATTTAAGAGTTCCTTTGTAATAAATTGTCAATAATAAGTAAAGTTTTTCCTTGAGTTATGTGAACCACTCTACCAAATTAATCAAACTTGAGGAGACAGTTGTGAGAGCGCCAGATTTATAGCTGGTTTGTCAGAAGTATGGGTCAGAACTTGGGACTTGTGATTAGCGTCTGAAGTTGTGGGGGCAGTCTTGTGGGAGAGAGCCCTTAGTCTGTGGGAACAGGTAGAAAATGTCAGAATTAGATTGAATTATAAGACAGCTAGCTGGTGTCAGAGAAGTGGTCAGTGTGAGAAAAACCCCCCTAAAAATCTTGGTGAACAGAATTGTTACTGTATTGTAGGTGAGAGTAGGAAAAACAGTTTAGTTTTTCCTGTCTCTTATGACCCCAAACTTGTATTATAAGGCCAGCATCACTCTGATTCCAAATCTAGACAGAGATAACCCAAGAAAGGGGAGAACTACAGGCCAATATTCCAGACGGATATAGATGTGAAAATCCTCTTTAAAATACTAGCAAACCAAATTCAAGAGTACATTAACAATCATACCATGATTGAGTGGGATTTATCTCTGGAATGTAATGTAAGTATGGTGAAATATACTAAAATCTATAAATGCAATATGCTACATTAATACAAGTAAAGGCAAAAAATGTATGAGTGTCTCAATAGATGTAGGATAAACTCTTGACAAAGTTCAACGTTCTTTCATGAAAAAAACCCTTAATAGGTATAGAAGGAACTTTTCTCAACACAATAAAGGAAGATGCTGTTGTTTTAATGTTTGTCCCCTCCAAAACACATATAGAAGTTTAATTGCTATTGTAACAATATTAAGAGGTGGTCTGTTAAGAGGGGATTAGGTTATGTTGGCTCTGCTCTTAGGAATGGATTGATACCTTGTTGTGGAAGTGGGTCCTGATTTCGGGAGTGGTTGCCTTATAAAAGGTTGGATTCAGCTCCTTTTAGTGCCCCTGCTCCCCTTTGCCCTCTCTTGCTCTCTTGCTTTCCTCCAGGGTTGATTTAGTAAGAAGGCCCTTATCAGATGCCAGCACCTTGATACTGGACTTCCTGTCTCCAGAATGATTATATGATAAATAAATTTCTTTTCTTTATACATTACCTAGTTTCTGATATTCTGTTATAGCAGCACAAAACAGATTAAGACAGCCCGTATATAAACAACCCATAGTTAACATCGTAATTGGGAAAAACTGAAAGCTTTTTCTCTATGATCTAGTAAAAGGCAAGTATGCCTACTTTTACTAACATTTCTCTCCCACATGGTGCTGGAAATACATGGAAAAGCAGTCAGGCAAGAAGAAGAAATGAATGCATTATATGGGAAGGGAAAGAATTAAGATTATCTATTTGTACATAACATCATAAACATAGAAAATCTTAAAGATTCCACAAAACTTTGAGAAATAGTATATGAATTCAGTAACGTTTCAAGATACAGAATCAACAGCTTAGAAATCAGGTTTCCATACACTATGAACTGTGTGAAAGTGAAAGTAAGGAAACAGTTTTCTTTTTATTAGCAACCAAAGGAATAAAATATTTAGGAATTATCTTAAGCAGAGAGGTAAAATACTTATATAGTGAAAATTATAAACTTATGAAAGAAAATTTAAAACAGCAAGTAAATAGATATTTGTGTTCATGTATTAGAAGAATTAATGTTATTACAATGTACATATAGCCCTAAGTGATCTACAGTTTCGGTGCAATCTCTATCAAAATCCCAACCATTTTGTTTTAGAGAAATAGAAAACAGTCCTAAAATTCATATGGAACTCCAAAAGACCCCAAAGATCGAAAGTAATTTTGAGCAAGAACAAAGGCTATAGTCATAACACTTTCTACAAATGTTATTCTAAAAGTGTAGTAATCAAAACAATTTGGCACTGGCATACAAGCATGCACACAGACCAATGGAACTTAATGGAAAACCCAGAAATAAACCCATGCAATTATGGGAAAGTGGTCTTTGACAAGGGTGCTGAGAACATACAATGGGGAAAGCATAATTTTTTCAACAAAGGGTATTCGGAATACTGGATATCCACATACAAAAGAATGAAATTGGATGCTTATCTTACACCATATACAAAAATCAACTCAAAATGGATTAAAGCCTATTTCGTTACCTTCTGTTACTAGAAAGGAGTGTAAATACGCATAGGTTGAGCATATTATTTGGATTACTTTTAGTGTGTAGTTTAAATTTGGGAGAAATAGTTGGACCATATAACCTGAATATTTATGTAAATGCATTAGGTAACGCAGGATTCTCTTGTACTGCAGTAAAGTTGACTAGGACTGTAAGAAAATTTTGTGATTTTTTTTTTTTCTTTTTACTTGACTCAAGAATTTGTCATGTAGATGAAGAAATTAGATATGAAAAGCAGTGTCTTGTGGGGTTCTACAGGAGTCAGTGTTTTGTTTTAATTTTAGCTTAAGAGAAGTGCTCTAACACATAACAATTCTCTTACTGTGCTTCTTAATAACAGCAAAATTACAGCATATTTTCTTATATCTAAATATGATCACTGAGTATTCATGCAAGAAAATCATAGATTAATGAAAGTATACAAGAGTTCAGATGTTTTCTGGTTATTTTCTCATCAGTGTAGGTATCCCTTTAATTAATTTTAATGGCAAATTTCATCTTCCATTTGTATGATGGATTATTGTTTTCAACACTGTTTCACATGAGTGATGTCATCTGATCACCACAATAAATGTGATGTACACAGGGCAGGTATCAACCCTCATTTTATAGTGATAAAAAAAATCTAGCAGAGGCTAAGTGTTGTTTCCAATGTTACACAACCAATAATTTGCAGAGCTAAGGCTTTAAGGACATGTCATCTGGCTCTTAGTATAGTGCTATTTTTGTATCATACTTTTTTGGATGGTTCAACACATTATTTAGAGAAAAAATTCAATTAAAATGTTAGTTTTTCCCACTCATATTGATCCAATTTCTGATTTTCTGTAATTTATTTTCATTGATGAAATCTTATTTCATTGGTGAATCTTATTTCCTGGAGCACAGCAACCTTTTGTTTATTCTATTTGAGGTTGTTTCAAGGAATTAAAATTTTAAGGAGTTAATTTCCTTTTTTTTTTTTTTTTGAGAGGAGTTTCGCTCTTGTTACCCTGGCTGGAGTGCAATGGCACGATCTCGGCTCACCGCAACCACTGCCTCCTGGGTTCAGGCAATTCTCCTGCCTCAGCCTCCTGAGTAGCTGGGATTACAGGCACGCGCCACCGTGCCCAGCTAATTTTTTGTATTTTTAGTAGAGACGGGGTTTCACCATGTTGACCAGGATGGTCTCGATCTCTTGACCTCGTGATCCACCCGCCTCGGCCTCCCAAAGTGCTGGGATTACAGGCGTGAGCCACTGCGCCCGGCTAAGGAGTTAATTTCTTAAAACAACATTAAATAACAATTATTATATCTATCTTTATTTTGTAGGTGAAACCCACTCTAATCCTTTAGAGAATGTTTCTTATGCAAATAATGTGATTTGTTAGATGTCATTTTTTAGTTTCTGGGGTGAAATTACTTATTTTTCTTGAATGCGGGTTACATCATAGAGATGTTAAAGCTTATAAGGATAAGCAATATACACTATATTCATTTTAAACATACTCATTGTAACAGTGCAAGAATAATAGCAAATATTTCTGTAGAGGCATGTGTAAGCCTCTGTTCTGAGAGTTTTCCATACGTTAACTCAATCTTCAAATAACCCTGTGAATTAGATACTATTATTATTCAGACAAGGAGACTGAGACATAGGCTACAAAAGTTGTCTAAATTATGCAGCTAGTAAGTGGCCAGTGTAGATTATGAATTCAGGTTGTTTAGCTTCATAGTCTGTGTCCTTAATTGTTAGGTATGCTCCTGCACATTTTCCCAGGCTTTATAAGCCATTTACTTATTTGTACTTCTTTTAAATGATTGTGTATATTGAAATTAATGATGTGATAATTCACTATATGTAGGAGAAGGATGTCCGGAAGTGGAAGGAAGAATTACTAGATCAGCGACGCCGGATGATGGAAGAAAAATTACTTCATGCTGAATTTAAGCGAGAAGTGCAATTACAAGCAATTGTGAAAAAAGCACAAGAAGAAGAAGCTAAGGTATATCATAGGAGGTTTAAATGTTGACTTCATTACCTGAGGACTTTTTTCGATTGTTATATAATAGTGATAGAAGATAATGTTTTTCAAATGTTTATTCTGTTCTAGAATAACAGCATTTTACAGGTTCATTTAAAACTTACTAGGTGTAATATTTTATCCCTTTGATAATTTTATGAGCCATCTATTATTTTTACAACTCTATAAAGGTATAATTGATAAGAAGCACATATGTAAAGTATTCTGTTTGATGAGTTTTGACATTCATATGTCCCTGAAACTATCAGTACCATGAACATAATACACAATTCTCTTTGTAATTAATTCCTTCATTCAGCTGCTTTCTATCAGTATAGATGTTTGCATTTTCTGGAACTTTTTTGTGCATGGAATCATAGTATCTACTCCTTCCTCTGGCTTTCCCTCATAATAGTTAACTTTGAACTTCTTCCATCCTGTTGTGTGTGTCAATAGTTCCTTGCTTTTTATTCCTTCCATATGAAAATACCATAATTTGTTAACCCAGTCACTTGTTGATAGACATGTTTTCTTTCCAATTTTTGTCTATTACAAGTAGAGCTGCTGTGGCAATACATGTATATATCTTTGTGCAGATGCATACTTTCATTTTTATTTTATGAAAACCTAGGATTGGATTGGTGTAGCATCTGAAAATAGATTCATGTTTAATCTTTACACACGGTTTTTCATATTGGTTGCATATTTTACATTCCTACCAGCCATGAATGAGAGTTCCAGTTATGCCATATTCTGACCAGTACTTGACACAGTTACCCATTTTAATTTCAGTCATTTAAAAAAAAAATGTGTATAGAGTCTCATTTTTTTTCCAACTTTTTTTTATTATGGGAAAAACATATAAAATTTGTCATCTGAATCATTGTTAAGTATACGGTTCAGTGGTTTTAATAGTAGTAGTGTACCATTATACATTCCCACCAGTAGTGCACAAGGGTTCCAGTTATTCTATATCCTAACTCTCATCATTTTGTTTTTGTGATAGTGGTCATTGTAGTGTGTGTTACGTGGTATCTCGTTGTAGTTTTGATTTGCATTTCTCTAGTGATTAGTGATGTTGAGCATCTTTTCATGTGCTTATTGGCCGTTTGTTTATCTTCTTTGGAGAAATGTCTTTTCAAGTCCTTTGCCCATTTTTGAATTGAGCTGTTTGTTTTTTATTGTTGTTGCTGAGTTTTAGGAGTTCTGTATGTATTCTTGATATCAATTTGTTTTTCAATCAAATATATGATTTGCAAATGTTTTCTCCCATTCTGTGGGTTGCATTTTTACTTTGGCAGTAGTGTCTTTTGACATGCAAAATGTTTTAATTTTCACAAAGTCCAGTGTGTCTGTTTTTTTCTTTTGCTGACCGTGACTTTGGAGTCATATCCAATAAGTCATTGCAAAATCCAGTGTCATGACACTTTTATCCTGTGTTTTCTTCTAAGAGTTTTATAGCTTTAGATCTTACATTTAGGTAATTGACCCATTTTGAGTTAATTTCATTATATGGTGTTAGGTAAAAGTTTAGCTTCATTCTTTTGCATGTGGCTGTCGAGTTTTCCCATTACCATTTGTTGAAAAGACTGTTCTTTGTTCATTAAATTGTCTTGGTACCCTTGTCAAAAATCATTTGACCATATCCGAGGGTCTGTTTCTTAGCCCTCTGTTCTCTTTCACAGATCTATGTCTGTTTTAGTGCTAGTACTATACTGTTTTGATTATTGTTCTAAGTTTTGAAATCACGAAGTGTGAGTTACCCAATTTTGTTGTTCTTTTCAAGATTGTTTTGGTTATTTGGGGTCCCTTGAGATTCCGAATGAATTTTAGGGTGGACTTTTCTGTTTCTGCAGTCATCATTGAGATTTTGATAGAGGTTGCATTGAATCTGTAGATCACTTGGTGTATTGCTGATATCTTAACAATATTAAGTGTTCTCGTTCATGATCACGGGATAATTTTTCATTTATTTGTCTCATCTTTAAATTTTCAACAATGTTTTGTAGTTTTTATTGTACAAGTCTTTTGCCTCCTTGGCTAATTACTAAGTATTTTATTATTTTGATGCTGTTGTTAATGGAATTATTTTCATAATCTCTTTTTCAGATTGTTCCTTGTTAGTGTATAGAAATGCAATTGATTTTTGTATGTTGACTTGTATCCTGCTACTTTGCTGAAGTTTTATTAGTTCTAACAATGTTCTGGTGGAATCTGTGTTTTCTACATATAGGTTCATATAATCTGTGAACAAAGATAATCTTACTACTTTCTAAATTTGGACACTATTTCTTTTACTTGCCTAATTTTTCTGGCTTGAACTTTTAGTGCTACCTTAAATAGAAGTGGTGAAAGCAGATATTCTTTATCTTGTTCCTGATATGAGAGTAAAAGTTCTCAGTCTTTTACCATTGCTTTGTTTTTGGTGCTAAGAAATAATTGTCAAATCCAAGATCATGAAGATTTACCTCTTTATTTTCTTCTGAGGTTTTGTGGTTTTAGATGTTTATATTTAAGTCATAAAGACATTTTGAGTTAATTTTTGTGTATGATCTGAGGTAGAGGTTGCATAAGAATATCCATATTTCCCAGCACCGTTTGTTGAAGAGACAAACCCTCCCATTGGTCTGTCTCAGCCCATTTGTGTTGCTATAAAGGAATACTTGAGGCTGGGTAATTTTAAAGAAAAGAGGTTTATTTAGCTCACAATTCTGTAGGCTGTACAAAGAGCATGGCAACATCATCTACTTCTGGTGAGGGCCTTAGGCTGACTCCACTGATGGCAGAAGGTGAAGGAGCCAGGATGTACAGATCACATGGTGAAAGAAGAGGCAGTAAGAGAGGAGGGAGGTGCCCGACTTCTGTAAACAACCAGCTTTTGAGGGAACTTTTTGTAGGAGCTAATATAGCAGAACTCACCCCTCTCCCCTGAGGGCATTAATCTATTCATGAGAGATCTGTTCCCATGATCCAAACACCTCCCGTTAGGCCTCTACCTCTAACATTGGCAATTGTTTCACATATTGATCACATATTTCTTTTTTTTTTTTCCTTGAGACGAAGTCTCGCTCTGTCTCCAGGCTGGCTCACTGCAACCTCTGCCTCTTGGGTTCAAGCAGTTCTCCTGCCTCAGCCTCCCGAGTAGCTGGGACTACAGGTGTGTGCCACCATGCCCAGCAAATTTTTGTATTTTTAGTGGAGACGAGGTTTCACCATGTTGTCCAGGATAGTCTCGATCTCTTGACCTCATGAGCCACCCGCCTCAGCCTCCCAAAGGCTGGGATTATAGGCGTGAGCCACCGCGCCCGGCCAGATCACATATTTCAACGTGTGCTTTGAGAGGACAGACAGCTAAACCATAGCAGTCTATATGTCTATCCTTATGCCAGTGTTGCACTGTTTTGATTACTGTGCTTTTTAGTAGTCTTTGAAATGGGAGCAGTGAGTCCTCCAACTTCGTTATCCCTGTCCCCACCAAACATGATGTAGCAACATAGTGTACCCTGCAATTCCGTGAGAATTGAGGTTTGGTTTTTCATATCTGCAAAAAAGCCCATTGGCATTTTGTTATGGATTACATATCTTTATATCCCTTTGATTAGTATTACCATCTTAACAATATTAGTCTTCCAGTTTATGAATGTGGACTTTCCTTCTATTTATTTGTCTTGTTTAATTTCTTTCAGCATTGTTGTGTTTTCATTATACAAGTATTTCACTGCTTTGTTTAGATTTATTCCTATATATTCTTTTGGATGTGATTATAAATGCTATTGTTACCTTAACTTCATTTTTGATTATTTATTGGTAGTGTACAGACATACAATCAATTTTTATATATTGATCTTATGTCTTGTAGTCTTGTTTGAACTCCTTCATTAGTTTTAATAGCTTTTTAGTGAATTCTCTAGGATTTCTCATAAACAAGGTCACATAATCTGCAAATATAGTTTGTTTTGCTTTTGCTTTCCAGTTGGATGTCTTTGATTTCTTTCCCTTGTTTAATTGCTCTGGCTAGAACCTATAGTATGTTGTTGAATAGAAGTGGTGAGAGTGCACCTCCGTATGTTATTCTTGATCTTCCTAGATATATTTAATCTCTCATCAAGTATGATGTTAAACATAGAGTTTTCATGTACAGTCGATCCTTGGCATCTGTGGGTTCTGCATTTGCAGATTCAACCACCTGCAGATCGATCAGCAGGTGTTCGAATCCGTGAATGCAGAGGGTCAACTGTAAGGGACTTCATCATCTGTGGACTTTGATATCCGTGGTGGATCCTGGAATCAATCCCCCATGGGTACTGAGGGACAACTATATGTCCTTTATCAGGTCAAGGAAGTTCATTTTTATTCATTGTTTGTTGAGCGTTTTTATTATTAGGGGATATTGGATTTGTCAAATGCTTTTTCTCAATCTATTGCTGTTAAACTGTATTTTTTGTCCTTGTTCTATTGATCTGGTATATTATATTAATTGAATCTTAGATATTTTGTATATTTGTCCAATTTGGTTATTTGTTTAAGTATCAAGGGTAAATTTCATCCTGTTACTTATGGCTGGAAGTGGAACTTCTGATCTGTGTATTATTATTATTATTTTTATCTTTTTATTTTTGAGGGACAGTCTAAAGGTATATTATTGATGATCATAGAGGCAGAATTCAAATCCAGATCTTTCTGGTTCCCAAGGCTCTGATTTTGCCACTGTATTTACTGCTTTAGTGTTCTTATTTTGTGATATTTTATCATATGACTTATGTACATTTTGACTTGTCTAATTGCTTAATATACTCACTTTCATTATGATTTTATTAAACCAAAGTGACTCTTATAAGCACATTAACCTAATTATTTATCATAGTTTAAATAATTTACATAGAGATGGACGGTTAACTCCTGGATATCTTTACACAAGAATATCAGCTACCTTTTATAATTATTTTAATTCTTTTTCTTAAAATTCCAACTTTTATTTTAGATACAGGGGATATAGCTGCAGGTTTGTTACATGGATATATTGTACCTAAGTAATGAGCATAGTACTCAATAGGCAGGGTTTTCTTTTTCTTTTTTTTGAGACGGAGTCTTGCTTTGTTGCACAGGCTGTAGTGTGGTGGTGCGATCTCAGATCACTGACAGGGCTGCCTCCCGGGTTCAATCGTGTCTCCCACCTCAGCCTCCTGAGTTGCTCGGACTACAGGCATATGCCACCACACCCGGCTAATTTTTTAAATTTCAGTAGGGGCGAGGTTTCATTGTTTTGGCCAGACTGGTCTCAAACTCCTGACCTCAGGGGATCCACTGCCTCAGACTCCGAAATTGCTGGGATTACAGGTCACTAGGTAGTTTTTAATCCTCTCTCCCTTCCCTGTCCACCTCTAGTAGTCTGCGGTATCCATTGTCCCCGTGATTATGTCCCTGTGTGCTCATTGTTTAGCTCCCACTTATAAATGAGACGATTGTCTTTTGGTTTACTGTTCCTGCATTAATTCACTTAAGATTATGGCCTTGAGTTCCATCCATGTTGCTGCAAAGGACACAATTTCATTCTTTTTTTGGCTGCATAGTGTGTTCCATGGTGTATATGTACCACATTTTTTTAAATCCAGTCTGTTGATGGGCTCCTGGGTTGATTCCATGTCTTTGCTATTGTAAATAGCACAGCAATGAACATACAACTGCATGTGTCTTTTTGGTATAATGATCTGTTTTCTGTTGGGAATATCCCTAGTAATGGAATTGCTGGGTCGAATGGTAGTTGTGTTTAAAATTCTTTGAGAAATTGCCACACTGCTTTCCACAATGACTGAACTAATTTACATTCCCACCAACAGTGTATAAACATTCCCTTTTCACTGTAGCCTTGCCAGCATCTATGGTTTTTTTGACTTTTTAAATACGAATCAAAACCAACATACACAAAAAAACAAAAAAAAATTTTGTATTTAAAAAGTCAAAAACCAATAGCATCTGTTGTTTCTCTGATGCTTAGTGATGCTGAGAATTTTTTCATGTTAGTTGGAAACTTTTATGTCTTTTGAGAAATGTCAGTTCATGTCTTTTGCTCATTTTAAAAAATGGGGTCTTTTTTTTGCTTGTTGATTGAAGTTTCTTATAGATCCTAGATATTAGACTTTTGTTAGATGCATTGTTTGCAAATATTTTCTCTCATTCTGTAGGTTGTCTGTTTACTCTGTCGATAGTTTCTTTGGCTGTGCAGAAGATCTTTAGCTTAATTAGGTCCCACTTGTCAACTTTTGTTTTTGTTGCAATTACTTTTGAAGACATAGCCAAAAATGCCTTGTCAAGGCAGATGGCAAGAAGGGTATTTCCTAGGTTTTCTTCTAGGATTTTTATAGTTTGAGGCCTTACATTTAAATCTTTAAGCCATCTTGAGTCAATTTTTGTATGTAGTTAAAGGTAAGGGTCTAGTTTTGTTGTTCTGCATAGAGTTAGCCAGTTATCCTAGTGCCATTTATTGAAGGAGTCCTTTTCCTATTGCTTGTTTTTGTTGGCCTTTTCGAAGATCAAATGGTTGCAGCTTTATTTCTGAGTTTTCTGTTCTGTTCCATTGACCTGTGTGTCTGTTTTGTACCAGTGCCATGCTGTCTTGGTTACTGTAGCCTTGTAGCATAGTTTGAAGTTGTGTGATGCTTCAAGCTTTTTTCCTTTTGTTTAGGATTGCTTTGGCTATTGGGGCTTTTTTTTGGTTCCATATGAATTTTAGAATAGTTTTTTCTAATTTTGTGAAGAATGCCATTCGTAGTTTGATAGGAATAGCATTGAATCTGTAAATTGCTTATGGCCATTTAAATGATATTAATTCTTATAATCCATGCTCATGGGATGCCTTTCTGTTTGTGTGTCATCTCTGATTTTTTTCAGCAGTGTTTTGTCATTCTTCTTGTTGAGTTCTTTCCCCTCCTTGGTTAGCTGTATTTTCCTAGGTATTCCATTTTCTTTGGCTTATTTTATTTTTATTTTTTATTATACTTTAAGTTCTGGGGTACATGTGCTGATCATGCAGGATTGTTACATAGGTATACACAGGCCATGGTGGTTTGCTGCATCAATTCCCCCATCATCTGCATTAGGTATTTCTCCTAATGTTATTGCTCCCTAATTCCCCACCCCCTGCTATCCCTCCCCTAGCTCTCCCACCCGCTAACAGGTCCCAGTGTGTGATGTTCCTCTCCCTGTGTCCAAGTGTTCTCATTGTTCAACACCCACTTATGAGTGAGAATATGCGGTGTTTGGTTTTCTGTTCTTGTGTCAGTTTGCTGAGAATGATGGTTTCCATCTTCATCCATGTCCCTGCAAAGAACATGAACTCATCCTTTTTTATGGCTGCATAGTATTCCATGGTATGTATGTGCCACATTTTCTTTATCCAGTCTATCATTGATGGGCATTTGGGTTGGTTCCAAGTCTTTGCTATTGCAAATAGTGCTGCAGTGAGCATACATGTGCATGTTTCTTTATAATGGAATGATTTTATGATACTAACATTATCCTGATACCAAAACCTGGCAGAGACACAACTAAAAAAGAAAATTTCAGACCAATATCCATGATGAACATTGATGGGAAAATCTTCATTAAAATACTGGCAAACCAAATCCAATACCACATCGAAAAGCTTATCCATTGTAATCAGGTTGCCTTCATCCCAGGGATGCAAGGCTGGTTCAACATATGCAAATCTATAAATATAATCCATGACAAAAACCACATGATTATCTCAATAAATGCAGAGAAGGCCTTCAGCAGAATTCAACAGCCCTTTATGCTAAACTCTGAATAGACTAGGTATCAATGGAATGTATCTCTAAATAATAAAAGCTATTTATGATAAACCCACAGCCAATATCATACTGAATGGACAAAAACTGGAAGCATTCCTATTGAAAACTGGCACAAGACAAGGGTGCCCTCTCTCACCACTCCTATTCAGCATAGTATTGGCAGTTCTGGCCAGAGCAATCAGGCAAGAAAAAGAAATAAAGGGTATTCAGTTAGAAAAAGAGGAAATCAAATTGTCTTCTCTATTTGCAGACGACATGATTATATATTTAAAAGACCCCATCATCTCAGCCCAAAATCTCCTTAAGCTGATAAGCAACTTCAGCAAAGTCTCAGATACAAAATCAGTGTGCAAAAATCTCAGACATTCCTATACACCAATAACAGACAAACAGTCAAATTATGAGAGAACTCCCATTCACAATTGCTACAAAAAGAATAAAATACCTAGGAATACAACTAACAAAGGACATGGAGGACCTTTCAAGGAGAACTACAAACCAGTGCTCAAGGAAATAAGAGAGGACACAAGCAGATGGAAAAAACATTCCATGCTTATGGTTAGGAAGAATCACTATCATAAAAATGGCCATACTGCCCAAAGTAATTTATAGATTCAATGCTATCCCCATCAAGCTACCATTGACCTTCTTCACCGAACTGGGAAAAACCACCTTAAACTTCACATGGAACTAAAAAAAGTGCCCGCATAGCCAAGACAATCCTAAGCAAAAAGAACAAAGCTGGAGGCATCATGCTACCTGACTTCAAACTATCCTACAAGGCTACAGTAATCAAAACAGCATGGTACTGGTACCAAAACAAGAGATATAGACCAATGGAACAGAACAGAGGCCTTGGAAGTAACACTACACATCTACAACCATCTGATCTTTGACAAACCTGACAAAAACAAGCAATAAGGAAAGGATTCCCTGTTTAATAAATGGTGTTGGGAAAACTGGCTAGCCATGTGCAGAAAGCAGAAACTGGACCCCTTCCTGACATCTTATACAAAAATCAACTCCAGATGGATTAAAGATTTAAACGTAAGACCTAACATCATAAAAACCCTAGAAGAAAACCTAGGCAATACCATTTAGGATGTAGGCATAGACAAGGACTTCATGACTAAAACAATGGTCTCATTGACTCATTTTCAGTTGCAACATGTCTAGTAATAATTGCCGTTTATTTCTTTTTTTTTTTTTTTTGAGGAAAAGACACCTTTTTCTTATTCCTTGTGCTGTGGGTCCTATTTATGTCTTTCTTGTTGCTCTTGGAATTGCTTTTTTTTTTTTTTTCCCCCAATCAGTTATTTTCTTGTGCCTGCTCCTTTACTTTCTTCTTCTAGACTACCTACTTTTGTACTCCTGTTATACAGATTACCGGTTTTGTACTTTTAAAATACCCAAATTTCTCAGAAATAATTGTCTGAGCTTGTTTCTACTACCTCATCACCCATGTCTTCTTTAATTCCTTATATCATTTTCCCCTTTCTGCTATTGTATTTGCCTTTGAGAATATTTCTGTTTTCACTAAGTTAAAATGACTTTCTGAATCACTTCATATGAACACCATCAGGCCCCTTTTTCTAGAATACTTTCTTCTGCACTATCTTGATTTTCCCTCTACTCTCTAACCAATCCTTTACTCTCTTCCCTTCTTTCTTTTGTTGGTTAAATGTAACTGCAAAATCAAGTTTCACTTCACTTACTCTTTTTTAGTATCACACTTACTACCACTCCTTCAATTGTCTTCTCTGCAGTGATTTCTAAATCTGAATCTTTAGCTCTACCTTCAAGTGAGCTCTAGACTCAATTTCCTGTTGTTTGGTGCTTGTGTCCAGTGGAACTCATCAGCTCATCATTGCCTTCATTCCAAACCAAGTGCTTTATACTGAAGTCCATATTTCAGATGATGATGATAATGACTAGTCACCTATGAACCTAGATTTGAAAAACTTGTATTCATTTACTTCATTTCATTGTTCTTCTTAATCTCTTTTTGATTATGTATTGTGTAATCAGGAAGATAATTTTTTCTGACATTTTCTTTGGAGTCCCATGTATACATTCACCTGCAGTACTATAACTCTGAAGGCACCTATGTGTTTTCCGTTGCAGCTACCATCGGGGTATTTTTACCTCCCTCCTAAATATTGACAGTTGATATTCTTCCCTTTTGTTTCTCCTCCCTCCAAATTAATCTTTCTGGAGGGCATTATCGTAATGCCTCTCAGCCCAAAAATCTTCAGGGACTTTTACTCTAGATTTGTTTAATATTATTTTGTATTTAAAATAGTGGCCATATTTTTATTTTAAAAGTGACTACTTTTTATTTTGAAGACTTTAAGCAATATGTACACCCGCCTAGCCAACCAGATCAGCTGAATTAACCCTGGGATCAATGGGGTAACAGATGTTGCAGCCAGATTGCCCTCACATCCAAGTTACTAATTATGAATGAGCAAATAATGTGGTTTCTTGAGATGGAATCTTCCTGGTGAAGATACTGTGAACATTGTTGAAATAACAAATTATTTAGAATATTCCATAAAATCAACTGATAAAGCAGTAGCAGGTTTTGAGAGCATTGACTCCAATTTTGAAAGAAGCTCTACTATGGGTAAAATGCTATCAAACAGCATCACATGCTACAGAGAAATCTTTGAGGAAAGAAAGAGTCCATAAATGTGGCAAACTTCATTGTTGTCTAGAAATTGCCACAGCTACTTCAGCCTTCAACAGCCACCACCCTGATCAGTCAGTAACCATCAACATCAAGGTAAGACTCTCCAGCAGAAAAAAAGATTGTAACTTGCGGCTTAGATGTTCATTAGCATTTTTGAGAAAAAGTGTTTTAGAATTAAGGTGTGTATAGTATTTAGACATAATGCTGTTGCACAATTAATAGGCCATAGTATTGTATAAAAATAACTTTTATATGCACTGGGACATTTGATAATTTGTGTGACTTCCTTTATTGTGATACTTGGTTTATTGTGGTGGGCTGTAACCAAACTTATAATATCTTTGAGGTATACCTGTACATGTTCAGTACAAACACAATCACCCATTAAAAAAATTTTTTTGGTCTATGGTTGGTTGAATCCATGGATGCAGAACCCCATGGCTATGGAGGGCTGCCTATATAGGTACTGTCCATGATTTCAGGCATCCACTGGGGGTCTTGGAATGTATTCCCTGTGGATAAGGAGGGACTACTGTATGTTGTTTTATCATCTTTTCTTTGCTTCTTTAAATTCATGTTTTTGTCAAATTCTTCAGTGTTGTCAAGTTTGTCTAATGAATTTTCTGCTGTTTCTTAGGTTGTCGTTATTATTATTTTTTGAGATGGAGTCTTGCTCTGTCACCCAGGCTGGGGTGTAGTGGCACAGTCTCCGCTCACTGCAACCTCTGCATCCCAAGTTCAAGCGATTCTTCCGCTTCAGCTTCCCAAGTAGCTGAGATTATAGGTGCATGCTGCTATGCCTGGCTAAGTTTTTTTTTTTTTTTTTTGTATTTTAGTAGAGAAGGGGTTTCACTATGTTACCCAGACTGGTCTCCTGGGCCAGGTTGAATTCCTGAGCTCAGGCAGTCTGCCTGCCTCAGCCTCCAAAGCGTTGGGATTACAGGCATGAGCCCCTATGTCCAGTCATAGGTTATTATTCGCTTCCAAATTGTTGCTGTTGTTTTAAATGAGATAGGGTCTCGCTCTGTTGCCCAAGCTGGAGTGTAGAGGCACAGTCACGGCTCGCTGCAGCCTCCAACTCCTGGGTTCAAGCAATCCTCCCATTTCAGCCTCCCAAGTAACTAGGATTGTAGTTGCACGTCACCACACCTGGCTAAAATTGTATACATTTAATAGAGACAGTCGTTCTATGTTGCTCAGGCTGATCTTGAACTCCTGGGCACCAACGATCCTCCTATCCTGCCCTGCCCTCCTAAAGTGCTGGGATTACAGGCATGCACCTCTGCACCCTGCCAAGATTGAGTTGTTTAATCTGTTTTTGCATACTCTCTCCCTTCTGAGTTTTATTTTATTGTAAAAATTTGCTTAGTGTATTAGGTCCCATTACTCTTTATTTCATCTTGATTATGTTTAATATGTGTGCCCTGATATAGTCTGAACAAATTTTCCTTGAACATACTTGTTTATCTTGTATTTTTTGTTTTTATATATTTTTTGAGACAGAGTCTCACACTGTCGCCCAGGCTGGAAGCAGTGGCACAATCTTGGCTCACTGCAACCTCCGTCTCCTGGGTTCAAGCAGTTCTCTTCCTCAGCCTCCCGAGTAGCTGGGACTACAGGTGCCCACCACCACACCCGGCTAAGTTTTGTATTTTTAGTAGAAACAGGGTTTCACCATCTTGGCCAGGCTGGTCTTGAACTCCTAACCTCGTGAGCCACCCACCTTGGCCTCCCAAAGTGCTGGGATTACAGGTGTAGCCACTGCACCCAGCCTGTCTTGTGTTTTGAGTACTTTCAGTACATGTTGAAGGATGTTTCTGTGATTTAATCTACTTATTAAAGTGCTTATAAAAGTGATATCATGGCATGGAGATTGGGAAAGCTTAGTTGGATCTGTATTCAGACTTGTCTGAGATTTATGAAATATCTGAACATAGGTTTTACTCCATCCAGCATGGATTTCTGCAGTCTGTGGCTGTCAAAGAGAGTTGTCTGTAGTGTTCACTTCCCTACTTCACTCTACTATTTTAACTGTAGCCTACCCTCCCTCTGGCTTTCAGGAATAAGAGGTTTGATCCCACCCGATTTTTTTAGCTTTGTCATTAGCTATTCTTTACTCAGAAAATCTGTACTTTCTAGCGAAACTTGACTGCCAAGAATCAATATATGTGGACATAAGTATGCAATGTATAGTTTAGTACTTTGTACCTAATTGTCACTCATTCAATATATGTTGAAGAAAAATAATTTGTTGTTTATTTTACATTTTGTCCTTTCCAACTCATTAGAATAACGTGAGCTTATCTGTTTAAATGTTTGTGTAATTTGTATAGTTGCAAATTACAATGTTATTAAGCAGACCTTTATAAGATGGTCTCTATAAAAATTAAAAATTGTTTCTTCACTTAAAAATATTTTCAGTGGCAGACCTCTAAATCACTTTCTAAGGCCTGTGGATTTTTTATACACACTGGATAATTATCCGTTTTGAGGTAAATATTGAAAGAAAAAAACCATAATTCCTTCATTTTTTTTGGTTCCACGCATTACCACTGGTTCATGTTATTATATAAAGACTGTTGTTAGATTTCTTATTTTTGTAATGTGCCCTAGAATTAACTTCATCTGAACCTTACCTTCTTTGTTTTTTAAAGGTAAATGAAATTGCCTTTATCAATACCCTTGAAGCCCAGAACAAACGCCATGATGTGTTATCAAAATTGAAGGAATATGAACAGAGGCTGAATGAGCTACAGGAAGAGCGTCAGAGAAGGCAGGAAGAAAAGCAAGCGCGTGACGAAGCTGTGCAGGTAGAATTTCATTTAGCAGCGTTGATTGAGCACCTGTCATAGACTTAAAGCCACTTGCTGAGGACCCAAAATAGAGTAACCTAGTGTTTGTTCCCAAAGGTGCATGGTTTAATATAACACTCTAGAAACATAAAGTCTGATTTCTAAGAGAGAGTGTGTTCTCCTTCAGTTACGGCAGTCAGTTCTTTAATCAGTAGACTGTAGTCACAGCAGTAGAATAGTTAGCTTCAACCAGGTGGAGGACTAAATTGCTCTGGATAGGTTATTATCTATTATTTTCTAATTGGGCTGATCAAGAATATGGTCCTCTCCCAACAATGAAAACAAACGTTGTTTTTGAATCAGTATATATAGCCTCAGTGTTTTTGCCTATGATGAGGCAAATTTAGGGTAATTTTTATGCCTACGATAGGGGGCATCTGATATTTTTAGACAGTATCATCAGATACCATAATTAGATTTTAACCTCTACAGCAAACCCTACCTTTGCAACCATTTTCAAGATGAGGAAAAGGTTAATGCATAAACTGTACTGCTATTTATAATCTATTTTAGATCTCCCTCAGTAAAATGCCTTGACCATAGAGTCTTTAAAGACCTGGCATATTTTTTGATGTAGAGAACAAATTTTGCAGTATTTAAATATAAATTCACACATGCTGTATTTATTGTTTATTTGTTCCTTCAGTGATCATTTCATTGAGTTACTGCAAGTAATATGTTAGGCTCAAAGATATGAAAAATATACCTCTGTGTTCTCAATGGGGAGAGGTATATGTACATAAAGAAGTTTAGGAAAAATGCTGTGCTAAACACAAAGGACAACACCTTATTTATATAGAGAGTAGAGGGAACATGAAAAAAGTCAAGAAAAGTTACTGGGTAGAGATGACATTTTTACTAAGTTTTCAAAAATGAAACATACAAGTGATAAGTTGTGGTATGGGAGGGCATTTCATGCAGAAGGAGATAGGAGGAAGCAGTGTATGTAGAGTTAGGGTGCAGCAGGTCATGAAAAGCTTTGTAGGTATGTTAAAAATTGTGAGTATTGTATTTCATGTGTCTTGTTATCAGTGATTTTAGTAAATTAAAATATTAACACATTTTAAGTTTGTTGATCACCTTTTGCTATTTGTGGGCATTAACAGGCATTCCCATATTCATCCTGATCGCTATTTGATTTGAGTCCAGTGTACTATTTTAATGAATGCAAAGCTGACTTCATGTTTAAAAACACAGAATGCTCCTATTAGAGACACTAGTTTTTCCACTCCAAGAAGCAGTAAAAATTTTCATTTTTATCATTTATAAGCTATTTATTAACTTGTATTCTTAAATGGGTAAAAAAAAATGTTTAATTTGAATCTTCTATTTAGCATTATTTCTGTTTTTTATAGGATAAATGATATGTCTGTAGAGAAACAGAAATACAGATAAAAATAATTATGGTTTGTAAATTATGTGTTACTTAATAATTTAGTGATATAAATAAGACAGTTTTGCCTTTATAGTAAATAATAAATTACAGTTTAATGTGAAAGAGTGTAATTAGAGTATATACAAGGTAAAAAGGTACTGCAGAGGAGGGAATAATTAGCTTGATTGGTAGAAGTAGAATTCCAGGGAAGGTTCTCTGGAAAAGGTAACTTCCTAGCTGGCTTTTTTTTTTTTTTTTTTTGGTGGAGGATATGTGAGTAGTATTGTGTATTTTTAAATAGACATCTTTGGTGCCTTTCTGTGCCTTTTGCAGATTTGAAATACAACAGTT
Source organism: Aotus nancymaae (assembly GCF_030222135.1). NCBI lineage: Eukaryota > Metazoa > Chordata > Mammalia > Primates > Aotidae > Aotus > Aotus nancymaae. The sequence continues at coordinate 75,346,633 of NW_026988414.1, forward strand.
ATCTTTCGTTTAAAAATGATGACTCTCCACAGTTTGTAATATTCATTAAAACTTAAAGGAAAGCAGTTTACTTATCTAGTAAGGAATTTCCTCTACCAACCAACACTTTAAGAACCGTTTTGGCTCTTGAATTATTTTTGTTTTTAAAAGTGCTGAAATTTCCTATGGATTTAATTTCAATGAAAAATTTTAAACCTGTCTACATATGCTTGAGATACACTGAGATAGATAATTAGAAGAATCCACTGGTAGATAACATATGTAATATTAAAATTTTAAAAATGTGTGGTCATTACATGCTGTATGACATTACAGGCACTGATGCCAAGTATTCTGTAAATACAATAATAGTAAGATCCTAACCTAATAAAGAATTTCAGAGACCCTCCATCCATTTTATTCTTACTCTTTATTCTTTATTGATTAATTATAAGCTCTTTTTTTTTTTTTTTTTTTTTTTTTACATATCCTGCTTTGTCCTTTTGTCCTAATCATTTGAATTGTAGTCATAAAGAGGAGCTACAGAATCCTTTCTTAGGCTGCCTTAAACACGTCCCTGGTTAGGATCTGTGGGGGTCTGAGAGTTTCTTCTGTAGGCTTAAGAATTAGATTTTTAATTCCTTTGCTGTAGGTTTTAATTCTTTCCTTGTGGGCATATAGATTCATAATGTATGTTATTTTATAAAGTTGTGCTTCATTTATTAAACAGATATTTAGGAATTCCTACCCTTTGCAAGGTGCTTTGTGGCGTACAGTTTCCTGTCTTTTGGGGATTTAAATTTCAGATTAGGAAATAGTAGCTGAATTTTACTAATTTTGTTAGCTGTATGGTTACCAATTCTCTTTTCAAAGTTACTGAAAGTGGAAATTAATAGATTGGGTAACTTTTTACATCCAATTATCTCTTTTTGTACAGTGTTGGAGTTGGTCTTATATCCATTAAAGCAATCAGCAAGTTGACATTATGTTTACAAGTCTACACTTGGCTACACTGCACATACCTGAAGTAATATTTTTACATAGTATATATTTTATAAGCTCAATTTAGGATTTTAAAAATTACATTCCTCAAGCCTTTGGTCTTATATTAAAATATGAAATGCAAAGTTCTGTTTTAATTATTTATATTAATAAAGTATGAAATGAAAAGTTGTTTTAATTCTTTATATTTAATGCCTAAGCCCTTTGTATTTTGTTATGAAGCATGAGTTTTCATATAATATGGAATTTTTTAAATGTTAGATAAATTGGACTATAAGAGGAATTTTTTTGTTCACATTTTTTTAATGGAGGAAATTTTTTGTGCCAGATTTGATTGTTTTTAGTCCTAAACAAGTTTTCATATATTATTTTTGATGAGTAATGAGAAATAGCTACAACTATGTTTATGTATAGTATGCCAGACAGTAAAGGATATATTTAAATTCTAAATGCATGCCTCTAGCAATCTGCAGTGTGCCTGTTATGTCCTCCTGAAATCAGAGCATTCCCCCCAATTCACAGTCTACCGTCTTCCTAATACCACCCATCCCCCTCAAGAAAAAGAAAGAAATAGAGATCCTTTCAGCTCTTTTTAAAAGACTTTTTTTCCCTGGGGCACATAGAGCTTGTTGTGGAGATGAAGTTACTGTTGTGAGCTCAGTTAAGTATTAGAAATGTTCAAATCTCTCTTCTGTGTTCCCCGAACAGAAATTGTTTTTGTTTTTTTTTCCTACTATCTTTTACTGAGCCCTTACTATGGCTAAAGTCTATGCTGAGAACTTACCTATAATTAGTAATTTACATCTCAAAATCAACTGAGAGTCTCTTTAAGGTGAAGTGCCTTGTCCAAGGTTATATAAGTAGTAGGTACTAGAGCCTAGATCAATGTATTCCATTAATTATAGAGGAGGGGCCATCGAGAGATTGTGTGTGCTATCTGGGGAGTGGGTATGGATTCAGAGAAACATTAATAACATGAGGAACATGTTAGTGACAAATATTTCATGTTAAAGTTACCCAGTTTTGATAATTTATCTTCTGGCTTGATGATGGTGATGATGATGATAATTACTGAGAATTTTCTATATGCCAGGCCCTGTGGTAAGTGCTTTTCATATATTAACTCATCTGTTCTTTATAATATCCTAAGAAATACATATTATTATTTATCTTCTAGAAAACTAAGGCACAGAGAATGTGACTAAGTAGCCTAGCATCACTGTGAATAATGGAGTCAGGAAACAAAACCAGGGAATCGGACACAATTTCCATTGTTACACCCACTATGCTATATTACATTACCTCTTTTTCCTTCTCACAAGCTATCTTCACTTAATTCCATCATGAAAACTTAGTTTAGAAATAAAAACTGTTAACTGTGGTTTTTCATCATATTCAGGTATTTCTATAATCATATTTAACATATATTAACACAAGGTTTTAGAAGTGATTAATCAGAAAATATAAAGTTCTGTATTAGGGTTCTCTAGAGGTACAGGACTAATAGGATATATATGTAGTGTGTGTTTGTGTGTGTGTGTGTGTGTGTGTGTACACTAATAGGATATAAGCATAGATATAAAGGGAAGTTAATTATTAAGTATTAACTCACACAATCACAAGGTCCCATAACAGGCTGACTGCAAGCTGAGGAGGAAGGAGAGCCAGTCTGAGTCCCAAAACGGAAAAGCTTGGAGTCTGACGTTTGAGGGCAGGAAACATCCAGCAGGGGAGACAGATGTAGGGTGGAAGGCTAGGCCTTTCCACATTTTCCTGCCTGCTTTATATTCTAACTTTGCTGGTAGCTGATTAGATTGTGCCCACCCAGATTAAGGGTGGGTCTCCCTTTCCCAGCCCATTGACTCAAGTGTTCATCTCCTTTGGCAACACTCTCACAGACACACCCAGAATCAATACTTTGTATCCTTCAATTCAATCAAGTTGACACTCGATATTAACCATCACAAGTTCCCACAGAACAAATATAACATGGTGTTTGCTTTAAAAAGCAATTATTTTCTTAATTATGTGTAACACTGGTAAATGGCTTTCAAAAACCAGACATCATTGATATTTGATATTTGTTTAAACTTTAAGAACCAATGTACCTAGTGGCAAGCACAGGGTTCTACTTGGCTTAAACAAGTTAAGTTTGGTGAAAGGTATATTACCTTGAATCATTTTTATTTTACACATAGTTCTAATATTTAAAAATATATATATTTCTAACATTAGGAACGCAAGAGAGCTCTAGAGGCAGAACGGCAGGCCCGGGTGGAAGAATTGTTGATGAAGAGGAAAGAACAAGAAGCTCGAATTGAACAACAGAGGCAAGAAAAAGAAAAAGCCCGTGAGGATGCAGCCCGGGAAAGAGCTAGGTATCTCATTTGCTGTCTTAATTTTGATCTTGGTGAACATTTTGCACTGAGTGAATATTCAAGTTGTGGTCTTAAAGCCATTCACTGTCATGGAAATTTTTTTGTTTATTTTGAGATGAGGTTTTGCGATGTTGCCCAGGTTGTCCTTGAACTCCCTGATTCAAGTGATCCTCCTTCCTCACCCTCCTGAGTAGCTTGGAATACAGGTGTGTACCACCACACTCAGATACAAAAACTTAGAATATGATTCTGGCTAGCTTCAGAAAAAGGGAATTTTTGGGAAGATATCAAGGGCGTAAGTAATAGCAGGTTAGAGGACCAGACTTGGAAATGCTCTGTCAGTCGTCAAAGGCTAGATCACAAGAACCCCAGCAGTGGATTTTTTTTTTTTTAATGGAAATAGTCTGGTCAGCATCTTTTTAAGTGCTTTTTAAATTTGTATGTTGCTGGTGTTTAGAAATACTGTTAATTTTGCTTCTAGCCACCTTGTTAAATTCTGTTAACAATTCTAATAATTAATCTTAGTTTTTTTTAGCATTTTCTACATAAATAAACATATTATCTACCAATATATAGTTTGAGTTTTTTTTTAAATTTATGCCTTTTGTTTTGTTGGTGGGCATCTTATTTATAAGGGATGCTTTCCACAATTAACCATTAAATATATCTGCCTTAGCATTTTAGAAAAATGGTGTTTATTTGTTGTTTATTTAAGGTATACATCATGATGTTGTAGGATACATACAGACGGTAAAAGGGTTACTGTAGTGAAGCGAATTAACATAGCCGTCTTCTCACCTAGTTACCCATTTTACTTGTTTTAGTGGCAAGGGCAGCTAAAATCTCATTTATCACAAATCCCAATGCTGTACAATTTTATTACCTGTAGTCCTCCTGTTGTACATTAGATCTCTAGATTTGTTAATCTTACATGTCTGTGGTTTTGTATCCTCTGATCTACATCTCCCCATTTCTGCCCTCTCCCTCTTATGCACACCCCCAATAACCAATACCTTGTTTTCTATCTCTGTATAATTGAAATTTTTTTCAAGATTTCACATATAAGTGAAACCATGCAATATTAGTCTTTCTGTATCCTGGCTCATTTCACTTAGGATAATGTTCTCTAGGATGGGTCCTAGCCTTTCGTCAGATGAGTAGATTGCAAAAAATTTTTCCTGTTCTGTTGGTTGCCAGTTCACTCTATTGATAGTTTCTTTTGCTTTGCAGAAGCTCTTTAGTTTAATTAGATCCCATTTGTCTATTTTGGCTTTCGTTGCCATTGCTTTTGGTGTTTTAGTCATAAAGTCCTTGTCTATGCCTATGTCCTGAATGGTATTGCCTAGGTTTTCTTCTAGAGTTTTTATGGTGTTAGGTCTCACGTTTAAACCTTTAATCCATCTAGAGTTAATTTTTGTATAAGGTGTAGGGAAGGGATCCAGTTTCAGCTTTCTGCATATGGCTAGCCAGTTATCCTAACATCATTTATTAGATAGGGAATCCTCCCAAAGTGCTGGGATTACAGGCATAAACCACCATGCTTGGCCTAGTTGTTTATATGTTTTGGATATTAGCCCCTTATTAGATATATGGATTGTAAATATTTTTCCCCAGTCCTGAGGCTGATGTTCTACTGATTTTTTTCTTTGCTATGTAGAAGCTATAAACTTCCCTCTTAGAACTGCTTTTGCTACAACCCATAGATTTGGCTATGTTGCATTTCTATTGTTGTTTGTCCCGAGATATTTTTAAATTTTCCTTTTGATTTCTTCTTTAACTCATTACTTATTGAGGAGCATGTTATTTAACTGCCATGTATTTGTGAAATTTTCAGGATTCCTTTTTTAATTGATTTCTAGTTTTAAATCATAGTGATTTGAAACAACAGTAGATGTGATTTAAATCTTAAATTTGTTAAGGTGACTTGTTTTGTGGTTTAACATGTGGTCTATCCTGGACAACGATCCATGTGCACTAGAAAAAAATGTATTGCTTTTGTTGGAATGTTTTGCCTACATATGTTAGGTCCATTTGGTCAAAGTATAATTCAAGTCTGGCATTTATTTTCTGTCTAGTTTATCTATTGTTGACAGTTGGGTATTGAAGTCCCCTACTATTATTATATTGGTATCTGTTTCTCCCTTAATATTTGCTTTATAGTTTTAGTGCTCCAATGTTAGGTGTGTATATATTTATAATTGTTACTTCCCATTGATGAACTGGCCCCTTTATCATTAAATAATGATCTCTTACTGGCCAACGTGATGAAACCCTGACTCTACTAAAAAATACAAAAATTAGCTGGGCATGGTGGCACGTGCTTTTAGTCCCAGTTACTTGGGAGGCTGAGGCAGGAGAATCCTTTGAACTTAAGAGGCAGAGATTGCAGCGAGCCGAGATCACACCACTGCACTCCAGCCTGGTGACAGAGCGAGACTCCGTCTGAAAAAAAAAAAAATCTCTTTATCATTTGTATATTTGCCATAGTTTTTTGTTTTGTAGTTACTATAAGGCTTATGCAAAACATCTTATAATTAACTGTTATAAGTTGATAACAACTTAATTTCTGGCACATACAAAAACTATACTTTTACTCTCCACCCCACAAGTTATGTTTTTTATGTCACAATAATCACCTTCTTATGTTATGTGTTCCTTAACTTATTGTAGCTTTTGTTATTTTTGACTATTTTGACTTTTAACCTTCAGAGTTGAGATATGCATGGTTTACATACCACACTTAACAGTTTTGAAGTATTCTAATTTGACTAAACATTTATCTCTACCAGTGAGTTTTATACTTTACATGTATTTATGGTGGTACTTATCATTTTCTTTCTGCTTGAAGAAGCATTTCATGTAACACACAGGTCTAGTGTCAGTGAATTCCTTCAACTTTTATTTGTCGGGGAAAGACTTTATTTCTCCTTCATTTCTGAAGGATAGTTTTCCTGGGTACAGTATTCTTAGCTGGCATATTTTTTTCCCCCCTTTCTACATTTTGAATATGTCATCCCATTTTCCAGGTTTGCAAGGTTTCTGCAGAAAAGTCCAATGATACTCTGATGGCTATTCCCTTGTAAGTGACTTGACACTTTTCTCTTGCTGCTTTTAGAATTCTTTCATTGTCTTTTGACTTTTGACAGTTTGATTATAATGTACCTTAGAGAGAACCTTCTAAAGTTTACCTGAGGATCTTTGAGCTTCATTGATTTGTATGTTCATCTCTCTCTCTTCCTAAGTCCCAAAAGTTTTTAGCAATTATTTTATTTATATGAGCGTTTTCTGTTTCTTCACCTTTTGGAATTCCTACAATGTGAATATTTGTTTGCTTAATGGTGTCCCATAGGTTCTCTTCATTCTTTTTCATTCTTTTTTTCTTTTTCTTCTCTTCTGAGTCATTTCAGAAGCCTTCAAGATTCACTCTTCTGTTTGATCTAGTCTGCTGTTAACCTTCTGTGGTATTTTTTCTTTCATTGAATTCTTCAGCCTAAGATTTCTATTTAGATTTTTTTCATATCTCTTTTATTGAATTTCTCATTCAGATCATGAATTATTTTTCTAATTTCATTGAATGGTCTGTTTTTATTCTTTTTTTTCCTTCTTTTTTAAAGATGGAATCTTGCTCTGTTACTCAGGCTGGAGTACAGTGGCAAGATCTTGGGTGATGCAACCTCCGCCTCCTGGGTGCAAGAGATTCTCCTGGCTCAGCCTCCTGCGTAGCTGGGGCTACAGGCGCCGACCACCATGCCTGGCTAATTTTTGTGTTTTCAGTAGAGACAGAATTTCTCTATGTTGATCAGGCTGCTCTTGAACTCCTGACCTTGTGATCCACCTGCCTTGGCCTCCCAAAGTTATGGGATTAAAGGCATGACCCACCACACTCTTAGTTTCCTTAGTTCATTATTTTGAATTCCTTTTGAGACAATTTGTAGATTTATGTTACTTTGGGGTCAGTTACTGGAGAATTATTGTGTTCTTTCTAATAGTGTCATATATCCTTGCTTTTTCATGTTTCTTATGACCCTGCCTTGATGTTTGTACATCTGATAGTGTAGTCATGTCTTTCCAGTTTCACGGAGTGTGAAAGAGAAGGCTTTCCCCTGAAGATGGGCCTGAGGGTACTGCTTGGGCAGGACACAGTGGCTCTGCTTACTTGTAGATGCAGTGTTGTAGTTGTCATGCAGCTTCTTAGTTGTGATCAATGTCAGTGAAGAATGTGAGTGCCTCAGTGGTCTGGCTGTAGGGGTCTGTGTCAGTGGTGGTGGCTACTGAGGTTATTGGTGCAAGGGTTTTAGGGGTCTTCCTGTTCCTGTGCTTGTCTTCTCCAAAGTAGGGAATCTTCATTGAGGGGATCTCTTTTGGTATCAGGTCTGACATTGCTCACAGGCAGCCACAGCAGCTCTGGGTTCCAGGGCACAGTGGCTCAGAGCAGCTGTGGAGCCAAGTTCCTGGGCCTAGGGTCTTGTGAAACTACTATAGCACCTGGGACTTCAGGCATAGGTTCACTTTCCAAGGCATGAGTGGATTCATTTCTCCTACTACACAGGGTTTGTTGTTGTGGGCCATACCCCAGCAGCTTGGGCCCAGGGGGCTGCTTGGGGTATGCTGCACTTGGGTGGCAGACTGAGGCACTGGCATGATTCTGGGGAAGAAGGAGTCTCTGGAGACTCAGTCTCTGGGGAGCAGAGAATAGTTGTCATTTGGGACCCACTGGGTAACATGGTAGCTTAGGCTCTGGGTGATAAGGGGCATACAGTGGTCACTTTGGACCCTGGCTTGGTACAATAGCCCAGGCTCTATGAGGCTGGGTTCAGTGGCAACAAGAACCCAGGAATGGCAAGATACAGCTGTATCTTGTGCCCTGTGGGGTAGGAAACAGTGCAGCAATGACCACTCCTTGGAGAGGTAGGGTGCCTCAATATATTGGAATGTAGGGGAGCTAGTCCAGTTCTAGGTAGGTGGGGCACTGTGTCTCTTTGGCCTAGAACACAGGGTATCACAGCTCAGCCAAGGTTATGAATCCCTAGAATGCACGTTGCCACATCTGCTCAGCCTAGAAAGCATAACTACTTGGGTTAGTAGAGCCTTTGGATCCCTAGGGGGTGTGGTACTGCATCAGCTGTGTTGGTGGGCTGCAGCTGCTTTGGTGTGCCACAGGCTTAGAGCTCCTGGAAGTGTTAGGTGCTGCCTCACAGTGGTATTGGCGAGAGTGTATGTGGGCTAGGGGAGATGTCATCTGTTTCTGTGTACCAGAGGCCTGAGGTCTCCAACGGGTGGGATGCCACTTCAGCTCAGTTTTAAGGGGAGGATGCACTGGCAACTAGAATTCAACACCTCTGCAGTAGCTTGGCCCTATGTGGTAGGGTGTAGCAGCAGTTCAACTGGGAGATGTCATGCTGCTGGCTGGATGTTGAGTTTTTCAAGTTTTTTAAAATATTTTTTTATATCGAAATAATTCTGTAAAATTTCTCCTTTAATCTCTTAATGTAATTAGTAGTTTGATTTTTCTAATATTAAATCAGACTTACATTTCTGGAATAAGGTTAACTTAGATTTGCTGTATTATTGCAATTTACCGATATAAATTATTGTTGGATATGGTTAACTAATTTTCAAGGTTTTTAGCCTGCGGAGTAAGATAACCATATATTTTTAAAATAATTTTTATTTAAAAAATTATTTATAAATAATTTTTATGATTCATAACAAAAATACACAAATGTGTAAGTGTACATCTTGATGAATTATCAACTCACCCATGTAACTACCTGGTCAAGAAATAGAACATCAACTCCCCAACAGCCCCCCTTATGTCCCTCCAAATCACTACTACTACAACAAGATAATCATATTTTTAACACTGTAGTCTAGTACATGCCTAGGAATGGAATTGCTGGGGCCCAGGACATGCAAATATTTAACGTGAGAGTATACACCATCAAATTGTTTAGTAATATAGTTGTACTAATTTGTATTTCTAATGATTTCTGTATTCAGATGCTCCATACCCTTGCTAGAAATTGAAATTGACAGTTAAAATTTTTAAATTTACTTGTTAGTAAAGTGTACAATTTGGTGAGTTTTCATATGTGTAACCATTGTAAAACCATCTGCACAATCAAGATAATATATCCATCACCCATCCCGCCGAAATTTTCCATGCTGCTTGGTAATCAATTTCTCTTCTTCTCTATCCTCAGCCCAACACAGCCACTGATTTACTTTCTCGTCTGCCATCTTTTACTCTGTCTTTTTATTTTTTGCCACTCCTACTTGTTATATGTATTTGTGGCTTGCTCTTCTTTTTTTTAATTGCTGAGTAGTATTTGTATATATGTCATGCAAATTACAATCCATTTACCTCTTTTAGACATTTGGATTATCTCCAGTTTTTTGGCTGTTACAGATAAAGCTGATATGGGCCGGGCGCGGGGGCTTACGCCTGTAATCCCAGCACTTTGGGAGGCTGAGGCGGGTGGATCACGAGGTCAAGAGATCGAGACCATCCCGGTCAACATGGTGAAACCCCGCCTCTACTAAAAATGCAAAAAATTAGCTGGGCATGGTGGCGCGTGCCTGTGATCCCAGCTACTCAGGAGGCTGAGGCAGGAGAATTGCCTGAACCCAGGAGGCGGAGTTTGCGGTGAGCCGAGATCGCGCCATTGCACTGCAGCCTGGGTAACAAGAGCGAAACTCCGTCTCAAAAAAAAAAAAAAAGCTGATATGGATGTTTGCATATGGGTCTTTGTGTGGGCATTCACTTTTGTTTCTCTTGAGTAAATAGAGGAATGGCTGGGTTGTAGAGTAGATTTGTATTAAATTTGTTTAGAAACTTCAAACAGTTTTGTCAGAGTGTTTGTTCTATTTTACATACCCACCAGCAGCAAATGAGAGTTTGAGTTCCTTCACAACGCTTGACAGCTTTTGGTGGATCAGTTTTTTAAATATGGAAGTTTTTTCTTGTTGGTGTGTGGTGGTATTTCATTATTTTAATTTTCATTTCTCTGATGACTGGCGCTATTCAGCGTGTTGTCAGTGTGCGTTTCTATAGTGAAATGTCAAAGCTTGTGCTCATTTTTCAGGTGGTCATTTTGTTATTGAGTTGTAAGAATTCTTTATATATTCTGGATGAACATTCTTTGTGAAGTGTATGACTTACAATCTATGCTTATCTTTTCAGATTTTAAATAGTGTCTTTGAAGAACACGGGTTTTTAATTTTGATGATGTCTAATATATCAAATTTTTATGTATAACAGTTTTCATATCTAAGAAATTGTTGCCTAACCCCAAATCACAAAAATTTCTTCTGTGTTTACTTGAGAAATGTTTCAGTTTGAGCACTTAGCATTTAGTTCTGTAATTCCTTTTGACTTTGTAAATTTATTTGTTTGCATATAGATATTTGGTTGTTAGGGCACTGTTTGTTGAAAAGGCTATCCTTTCTCCATTGACTTGCCTTACCAACTGTTAAAGATCAAATGATCATTGATGTAATGGTATATTCCATACTCCATTCTGTTATATTGATATCTGTATCTGTTCTTGTGCCAGTACTATAGTTTTAATTACTGTAGTTTTATAGCATATTTTGAAATTAGTATAAGTTCTCCAACTTTGTTGTTCTTTTTGAAAGGTGCATTTCCATATAAATTTTAGGGTCAGCTTATCAGTTTCTGCAAGATAGCCTGCAGGATTTTGATAGGAAGTGCATTTAATCTATAGGTCAGTTTAGGGAGATTGACATCTTTACAATATTGTGTATTACAATCCGCGAATATGATGTTTCCTCTCTGTTTAGATCTTTTTAAATTTCTGACAACGTTTTGTAGTTTTTTGCATATAGGCCCTGCAATTCTTTTTAAAATTTATTCCTAAGTACTCTTTAAAGCTGTTGTAAATGGAATTGGTTTTCTTTGGTTCAGTTTTGGATTTTTCTTGCTAGTATGTAGAAATACAGTAGATTTTAATTTATTTCATCCTACAACTGTGCTTTTTATGACCTTGTTAAATTTGCTTACAGACATTCCTTGACTTATGTTGGAGTTAAGTCCTTATAAACGCATCATAAAATCAAAAAGCCATAAGTTGAATGACTGTAAGTTGGGGACTGTCTGTATTAGTTTGTAGGTTTTTTTATTTTTTTGGTTCATTAGTACTTTTTATACATAAAGGCTCATGGCATCTGTGAATAAAGTTTATTTTACTTATTTCTTTCTAATGTTGATGTCTTTAATTTCTTTTCTTTTTTTTTTTTTTTTTTTTGCCCTCTTGTACTGGCACTCTCCTACATAATGTTCAATGGAAGTTGTGATGTTGGATATCCTTGTTTTGTTCTCAATCTTAGTGGGAAAGCATTCAGTCTTTCACCTCTATGTATGATCTTTGCTGTAGATTTTTGATAAATTCTCTTTATTAGATTGAGGAAATTTTCTTCTATTTCTAGTTTGTTGAGAGTTTTTAACGTGGACTTTGAATTTGGTGAAATTCTTCTTTTTAAGTGCGTCCATTAAGATGACTGGTTTTATTCTTTATTTTATTAATATGGTATATTACATTAATTTTTGGATATTAAAATAACCTTTGATTCCTGGGTTAATTCCTGATTTGTCATGATATGTAATAGCTTTTATATGTTGATGGCTTCTTGCCAAGGGCATGTTCATGAGGGCTATTTATCTGTAGTTTTCTTGTGATATTTTCATCTGGCTTTTGTGTTATGGCGATTCTGACCTTACAGAATGTGAGAAGTATTCTTTCCTGCTCTATTTGAGAAAACATTTGCATAGGATTGGTATTATTTCTTTCTAAATGTTTGGGCGAATTTACCAGTGAAGACATCAGGGCTTGGGTTTTTCTTCGTGGGAAGATTTTAAATTACCAATTAAGTTTTTTATTTCCCTTGTTTTTGGTCTATTGAGATTTTTCTGTCTCTTCTAGAGTCGGCTATGATAATTTGTGTCTTCCTAGGAATTTGTCTTTTTCGTCTTAAGTGAGCTAACTTATTATTATAAATTTGTTTGTAGTTGTTTTATAAGTATTTTGAGTGTGATTTATAGTAGTATCCCACTTTCTTCTTTTTTTTTGAGACAGAGTCTCATTCTGTTGCCCAGGCTGGAGTACAGTGGCACCATCTTGGCTCACTGCAACCTCCGTCTTTCAGGTTCAAGTGATTCTCATGCCTCGGCCTTCCAAGCTACTTCCAAGTAGCTGGGACTGCAGGCATGTGTGCCACCACACCTAGCTGATTTTTGTATTTTTAGTAGAGACAGGGTTTTACCATGTTGGCCCAGTCTGGTCTTGAGCTCCTAACCTGAAGTCATCTGCCCTCCTCAGCCTCCCAAAGTGTTGGGATTGCAGGCATGAGCCACCGCTCCAGGCCAGCCTCCTCTTTCATTCTTAATTTTGGTAATTTATGTCACTTCTCTTTTTTATTAGTCTAGCTAAAGGTTTATGTATTTTGTCAATCTTTCCAAATAACTAACTTTAGGTTTTATTGCATTTCTATATTGTGTTTCTGTTTTTTGCTTCATTGACTTCTGCTTTGATGTTTATTATTTATTTCCTTCTGCTTACTTTGGGTTTGATTAGCTTTGCCTTCTTTTCTTTATGAGGTTGAAGCTTAGTTGATTGATTTTAAAATACTTTTACATTTATGTATTTAATATCTTTTTCTTTTTTGTGTTTTTTCTTTTTTTTCCCACCGCACCCTCCCTGCATTTCTAATATAAACATTTAAAGGTATACAATTTTTTTAAGCATATCTTTAAGTACATCTCATCAATTTTGATATACTGTTTTTTTATTTCCATTCAAGATACAGTTGTCTTTCTGTATCTGGAGGTTCTGCATGTGGATTCAATCAACCATGGGTCAAGAATATTTGGGAAGGCAACCTCCTAAAAATGAAAGAATAATACAAATACAAAAATACAGTATAATAACTATGTATATAACATTCATATTGTATTAGGTATTATAAGTAATCTAGGTATGATTTAAAATATGTGGGAGAATGTTCATAGGTTATATGCAAATACTACACCATTTTTTATAAGGGACTTGAACATCCTCAGATTTTGGTATTCGGGGTAGGAGGATGTCTTGGAACCAATCGCCTTTGGATACTGAGGGACAACTGTATTTTGTAATATTTCTTACTTGATTCATGGGTTATTTAGAAGCATGTTACTTGTTCCTGTTGTTAATCTATAATGCAATCGCTTGTGATTGGAGACTATACTTTGTATGATTTCATTGCTTTTACATTTATTGAGATATACTTTATGTCTTTGGATGTGGGCATTACTAGAGAATGTTCCTTATGTTCTTGGAAAGTGTGTGCGTTCTGCTGTTGTTGGATGGAATGTTCTCTAAATGTCAAGTTAGGTAAAAGTAATGGATACCATTGTCTGGTCTTCTGTATGCTGACTTATTTTCTCTGTAGTTCTGTAAATTCTTGAGACAGGATTATCAGAATCTCCAAGTATAATTTGAACTGTGTATTTCTTTTTTTTAGTTGTGACATTTTGGCTTCATGTATTTTGGTGTACTGTTAGTTGCATATAGTTTATAATTGTTCTGCCTTACTGAGGTACTGATTCACTAAAAAATGTTCTTTTTTAGCTTTTAAAAAATATTTCTTGTCTTAATGTCAATTGCCTCTGTTGTAAATATAGTCATATGTACTGTTTACATGGTATATCTTCTGTTCTTATACTTTCATACTTTTTGTGTTTTTGTATCTCAGATCTGTCTCTTTTAGGCTATTGTATATAGTTGGGTTTTGCTTTTCTATCTGGCTTGCTAATTCCTGCCTTTTGATTGGAATATTTAGTCCATTCTCATTTGATGTAATTATTGATATGACTGAATTTATGTCCACCATTTTGATATTTGTTTTCTATATGTCTCAAGTCTTTTTTGTTCTCCTTTACCATTTTTTAAATTAAACCAACACTTTTTGTTGTATTATTTTATTTTCTTCATTGCTTTTTTGAAACTATATCATTTTAGTTACTTGTTCAATAGTTGCTTTTTGGATTATAGTATTTATCTTGACTTACATTCTACTTCAGAATAAAACTAAATCAGTTTTGTTAAAATAGAACAACTTTGTACCAAAGTTCTATGTCCTCTTCCCCTTGTGTTACTATTTTCACATACCTTACATATATATGTCATAAATGAAACAATGCAGTCTTATAATTATTTTATACAGTCCTATATTTTTTAAAGATCTAGGAGAATAAAAGAGAAAATATATTTATTACATTTTGTGTGTGTGTGTACCAACAGTTTGTTTCTTTTAAAACATTTTTTTTTTACTTTTTAAAAATTTATTATACTTTAAGTTCTGGCATACATGAAGGGAGCAGTATGTAAAACTGGCCATGCATACTGTATGAGTTTGTGTTGAACAGTGAGCACACATGGGCACAGGGAGGGGAACATAACACACGGGTATTTTGGGGAGCGAGGGGCTAGGGGAGGGACAGCGGGGAGCGGGGAGGTTCAGGAGGGATAACACTGGGAGAAATGGCTGATGTAGGTGATGGTGGGGGATGGAGACAGCAAACCACCATGGCATGTGTGTACCAATACAACAATCCTGCAAGATCTACATATGTACCCCAGAACTTAAAGTACAATAATAAAAAAAAAAGTTGAAGGATGCTACTTGTCTCATCATTTCAGTATGTAGATTTTCACTTAAACTTTCTGTTTTCAGTATATTATCTCACCTCCAATTTGCCTTCTGTCTTGAATGTAGGTCTTTTTGTTTAGCCCCTCTAGGGTGTAATCTCTTCACCTTCTGCCAGAGGGGTTGATTTGGAGACTTGCTGTTTTTTAAGGCTTTCCCAGTCTGGCTATTTTTATCGTCAACCTTTATCCCTTCCTTTATAAGTGAATAGTTTATTCAGTTTCTGAGCTTTTATGGAATTTTGCTAGTAGAATTACCTTGCACATTGGTTTCCCTCTGAAAGCTTAGATCTCAGTTTTCTTGGGATTGCTTCTTAGTTTTAGAAATATTGATGTTCATTTTCTGTGATTATTTCCTCTTCTACTTTAATTGTCTTTGTGAGTTTATGCCTTTTCTATTCCTTTCTTGTGTTTTTAATTGAGTTTTTGGAAGGGAATAGAGATAAATATAGTTTTCAACATGCCATCTTTAAATGATAGTTTTTGAGCTAATATTTAAACCCATTTCATAACTGATAATCTCTATTGTTTCCCAGACTTTTAATTAGCAATGTATCTAAGACTTAGTAGGCACTTTTAAATATATATATATATATGTGTGTGTGTATATATATGTATGGTTTTTTTTTTAAATAACCTTTTTGACTGTATAAGCCTATGTGTCCTAACTGTATTTTTGAACCTCATGAAATTTGTTACTTTAAGCAGTTGAGTTTATAATTTTTACTGTCTTCTTACAGAGACAGGGAAGAACGATTGGCAGCACTCACAGCCGCTCAACAAGAAGCTATGGAAGAGTTACAGAAAAAAATTCAACTCAAGGTAAGGATATTATGTATTTTTAATTTGAAATTTTAGAGCTTACAGTGGAGCATGAGATCAAAATTTTATAGAACAAAAATGGAATTAATTTGTATTCTTAATCTTTGCACAACAAAGCTTATATGATTTTCATATGACCATTTCTAATTCAATATCTGGAAACTAAGTTTACTTTGATATGGTAGAGCCATGGAGAAAAAAAAATTAAAGGAAATTTAATATTTCCTATTCTCACTAAGCAATTTATTAATGACTTGTAGGCATTAATGGTAGGCCTTTTATATTCATAGATTTTATATTCACTCAATATAACATAGGTTATATTCACTCAAAAGTAATTAAAAGATGTTTCTTATAATTTGCTTCACTTGATTTCAGTGCTTTTGAATTGCGTAATTGTAGCTTGGGAGGTTGTGATAAACTGATATTTTCTAGAAAATTTTTAGCATTACTACAACCTGTAGGGAGTTTCTAATAGTATGAATGTTTTATATTATATCACAGTTATTTACATGCTGTCTCCTCACAGGGATAGTAAAAGCCTTAAGGTAGAAGACCGTATTTTACTATTTGTATAGTCCTAGAAATTTATCATTCACTTAAATTTATTGTAGCAAATATTTATTGAGCCTTGTGGTAGGCAGGGGAATGCACAGATAAGTTAAGGCATGGCTCTGAATTTTAAGAAACTCTTCATTTAGTTGAGATTCAG
This sequence comes from Aotus nancymaae, assembly GCF_030222135.1. Taxonomy (NCBI): domain Eukaryota; kingdom Metazoa; phylum Chordata; class Mammalia; order Primates; family Aotidae; genus Aotus; species Aotus nancymaae. The sequence goes on from NW_026988414.1 coordinate 75,363,231, forward strand.
TTGCTAAGTACATAACCTCCACAAAGATAGAGGCATACATGAAATGCTGTGGAAGCACAGAAGAGGACACTTAAAACATGAGGAGTGTCAGAGGTTAGGGAAGTGATTTTAAAGAACAGTTCCTGAGCTAGATCTTGAAAGGAGGTTGAGTAAAATGGATAGGTAGGTGGGATGCCATCCTAGCCATATGAAGTAGGTGAGCCTAAGGACAAAGGTCTGAAATAGTGTTTTTTCCCCCAGGATTGTCACTGAAGGTATAAAAATGGAGTAGGTTTATAGTTTTGGTCATGATGGGCTTTGCCTGCTATGTGGATAAGCATGTGATTTACCTATAGGTTAATATTTCCCATGGTAGGTTCCAGGACGTGGTTCTCAAAAATACGTTGTTGGCAAATAATTTGTAAGGTGATGCTTACTAAAAGCTAGGTGTATTGAGTCATGATCACAGTGACAAACTGGAGGCTCTGTAAAGTTCTGTGTTAAAAACCTATTTAGCTTTAGCTTATTGTTTTCCAAATTTATTTGACCATGGAACCTGTTCTGCAAAACACCTATTAATATCTCCTGGAGCACACTTTAATAAACATTACTGTTCATGTGGGTGATATTAAAGGGCTTTGTGTAAAGCTTTGTCTACAGTGTGTAAGTTGACATAGAAACGGCACTCTCCTATTATTTTTGAAGTTTTAATGGAAATATTATTTTTCTGAGTTCTCACCATAATTTGAATAATTTTTGAAATTCTTGCACTTTGACTTCATCTACAGCATGATGAAAGTATTCGAAGGCATATGGAACAGATTGAACAAAGAAAAGAAAAAGCTGCTGAGCTAAGCAGTGGGCGACATGCAAATACTGATTATGCCCCCAAACTGACCCCATATGAAAGAAAGAAGCAGTGTTCTCTCTGCAATGTCCTGGTAGGTTGTTATTATCAATATGATAATGATATAATTTACTACTATAAAGTTTATGAAACCATGGAAATTTATTCTTCCAGTCTTTTAAAACTCATGCTAAGGCAGGCCAGGTGTGTCAGCTCATGGCTGTAATCTCAGCACTTTGGGAGACCGAGGTGGGCAGATCAGTTGAGGCTAGGCGTTCAAAACCAGCCTCGCCAACATGACGAAACCCCGTCTCTTCTAAAAGTACAAAAAAATTAGCTGGGCATGGTAGCGCATGCCTGTAATCTCAGCTACTCAGGAGACTGAGGCATGAGAATCCTTTTAACCCCGGAGGCAGAGGTTGCAGTGAACCAAGATTGCACCACTGCACTCCAGCCTGGGTGACAAAGCAAGACTCTGTTTCAAAAAAATAAAATGAAACTCAATCTAAGGCATCTGCTGAGTGACATGGATTTCTTTCATTATTCTGAATGAAAAGTGGTACAAATAACAGCATTTCGAAATAGCACTACAATGTGCTAAAGAATGCAGTTACTATTAAAATGGATGATTATTTGCTTAATGTGATAGCCCAAGTCAGTATTTTTGGGGCACTAGATCTAAAAAAAAAAAAAGAAAGTAACATTTTTACTGCTGAGACTTGAACCTTCAAACTTAGAGGAAATAATTTCCTATTAGGGTGGCTATAACATGCCTTTTTTTAAAAAAAAAAACAACAACCATTTGTCTTCTAGGGGATTCTCAGAATTATGTTCTGAGAAAACTATTTTTAAGACTAATATGTAAATGCTAGAGTGATTTCAACTCACATATATTGGATTGAATGTGTAGTATTTACAATTCATGTAATGTTAAATTGATTACATTGCTTTGATTTTATGCTTTTAGATCTCTTCAGAGGTATATCTTTTTAGCCATATTAAAGGGAGAAAACACCAGCAAGCTGTGAGAGAGAATAGCAGCATCCAGGGGCGTGAACTTTCAGATGAAGAAGTGGTAAACTTTATTTTTGTTCATTTACAGTTATTTATTGAGTACTCAATATGTGCTGTTTTATTATAAAGAATTCCATGTTTTTATTTATTTCTATGATTATTTAAAACTATATTTAGCACTTAAAGTTACTACAATATAGTCTACAAATGTCTTATTATTTTAGTATACATATTAATTTAACAAGAAGCATAGAAACAAGAATTTAATACTGTTATTTACATAATTTCAATTTAAGAAAAGGTTATGGTATATTGATATTTTAGTAATGCAGGAAAATAATTACTCAATGGCATACCGGATTTCTTGAAAACAGTTAACCATGTAAATTTCACTTAAGAGGATAATTTTGGATCAGTATACCATTTATAAGCTTTTGGAAATTCATTATTCCTTCTCACATAATCATTGTCAACATGGAATTTAGATTTGTATAAATATGTCTATGCATATTTTTCATTTAACTTTTTTTAAAACTTGATGACATGGCTAGATAATCTACTAATTTGTTGTCCTATTTATTATAGTAGATTTCCAAGACTACTCAAGAATAGGAAATTTGTATTTTTGCATCATCATTTAGTCTTGCCTGTTCTTGAATTTCATGTAAGTGGTATTATACAGTATGTGCTCTTTTGTGTCTGACTTCTTGCATTCATGCTTAAGTCTGTGAAACTGACACCTATTATTTATATGAAGCTGTACTTATTTTTCCTAGTGTTATGTCAGTGCCCTCCTATGTACCATCATAAGAACACATCTGTAGTTGAGTAATATTTGGTTTAGTGACTTGTTAAAAGAAGGGGAAACAGGAAGAGCCAAGATGGCTGACCAGATGCAGCCAGGAAGAACGTCTCCCACCGAGATACCAGACCATGAAGAAGGCTGGCACACTCCGAGCAGATCTTCCTAAGGAAGGCATTGAGAGTAGAGGGAGGGAGGGCACACCCTGGGCTGAAGCTGGAGGAGAAAGCTGGTAACCCTGTCTGGCTTTGCAGAGCACCAGGACTCTCCTGAGGAAGAGGTAGTTAACTAAGCGAGGAGTGGCCCACTTTCACCACAGACCTCTGGAATCCTAGCTGCAGGAGACCCCATGACCCCCATGGACATTTGAGCTGACAGGGAGAATTGCTTAGAGAGGTGGCAGGGATGGGACTCAGCTTGTGAAGAGCCCATAAGGTTTGACACAGGAAGAGCTGCTGTGGCGGGCAGCCAGAGATGTCCAATCCCCAAGTCTCACTGTGTTCCTCTAGGTGGCTTTGGCCATTGTTGTCTGTCAGACCTGCATGCAGCAGGGCTATCTTGACAGTAGGACAGAGCTGGTATAATCTGAGCACCCTGATCTGATCTCCCAGGGTCCCTGCCTGGCTGTGCCTTCTTGCAGTGCAGCCTTGGATGCCCAAACTTGGTGCTTCCAGGCAGTTGCCACTATGGCTCCTGCCCCAGGAGACCCTGCCTGACCATTGGAGAGCTTCTGCAGATGGGCCCCTGCTGACACGCAACTACCCACAGCCTCTCCCTACCACTTTCTGGCAGCTGCATGGACTTTGCCACCCTGCTTCTAACTGGTGCTGGTGCAGGTGTGGACTGTGTTGCCACTCCCCTGCCACCACTGGTTGAATACATGTTGTCACACTCTGCCAGCTGCAACTGCATGCACATGGAACCTGCCATGCTAGCCTGTGCATTTGGACCTGTTACCACTGTACCGATGAAGTGATTTTGCCAGCACCTGCCATTGAAGTGTTGCTGCTAATGGACCAGGAACACCTTAGCCACTCCAGTGCAGCAAGTGCTTAACCTTGAGGTGCCAAAGAAGAAAGCCGTGAACTTGGTCTCAGCCCCCAAGGGCATGTAGCCCAGCACTGCTGAAATCATCCAGAAACAACACCAGTCCACTGAACGCAGTGTATGGTGTATGCTGCAGTCAAACCCTCAAAGGCATCAAAGAATATAAAAACAAAATGCCCCATCCAAAGGACAGCAATTTCGAAGATGAAAGGAACATCCCTTCATGTTAAAAACCCTCAGGAAACTAGGAATTGAAGGAACATAGCTGAAAATAATAAGAGCCATCTATGACAAACCCATAGCCAACATCATACTGGAGGGGCAAAAGCTAGAAGCATTCCTCTTGAGAACTGGAACGAGACGAGGATGCCCACTCTCACCACTCCTATTCAGCATAGTACTGCAAGACCTAGCCAGAGTAGTCAGGCAGGAGAAAGGATCAGAGGCATCCAGATAGGAAGAGAGAAAGTGAAACTATCTCTCTTTGCAGATTATATAATTCTATACCTGGAAACCCCCAAAAGGTCTGCTGAAAATCTCCTAGATCTGAGAAACAAGTTCAGTAAAGTTTCAGGACACAAAATGAATGTATAAAAATCAGTAGCGTTTCTACACAGCAACAATGTCAAAGCTGAGAGCCAAGTCAAGAACTCAGTCCCATTCAAAATAGCTACAAAAAGAATAAAACACCTAGGAATACAGCTAAACAGGGAGGTGGAAGATCACTATAGATGAGAATTACAAAACTGCTCAAAGATATCAGAGATAACACAAATGCAACTATGTTCCACCCTCATGGATAGGAAGAGTCAATATTGTTAACACAACCATATGGCCTAAAGCAATGTACAGATTCAATGCTGTTCCTATCAAACTACCAATGACATTCTTCTCAGAATTAGAAAAAAACTATTCTAAAATTCATATGGAACAACAATAGCAACAAAATAGCCCCAGTAGCCATAGCAATCCTAAGCAAAAAGAAGAAAGCTGAGATGCATCACATTATCCAACTTCAAACTATACTACAGGGCTACAGTAACTAAAACGGCATGGTACTGGTACAAAGACAGACATATAGACCAGTAGAACAAGTTAGAGAACACAGAAATAAAACCACAAAACCACCTGATTTTCAACAAAGTTGACAACAATAAGCAATGAGTAAAGGATTTCCTATTCAGTTAATTGTGCTAAGATAACTTGCTGGCCATATGCAGAAGATTGAAACTGGACCCCTCCTTTCACCATACACGAAAGTCAACTCAAAATGGATTGAAGACTTCAATGTAAAACTTCAAAGTATAAAAACCCTGGAAGATAACCTAGGAAATACCATTCTGGAAATAGGAGCTGGCAAAGATTTCATGATGAAGATGCCAAAAGCAATTGCATCAAAACCAAAAATTGACAGATGGGACCTAATTAAACTAAAGAACTTCTGCACAATGAAAGAAAGTATCATTAGAGCAAAGAGGCAACCTTCAGAGTGGGAAAAAATTTTTGCCATCCACCTATCTGACAAAGGACTAATATCCAGAATCTATAAGGAACTTAAATTTATAAGAAAAAAACCCAGCACCCCCATTAAAAAGTGGGCAAAGGACAAGAACAAGCACTTCTCAAAAAAAGCCATACAGGTGGCCAACAATCATATGAAAAAATGCTCAACATCACTAATCATTAGAAAAATGCAAATGAAAACCACAATGAGATATTATCTCATACCAGTCAGAATGGCTTATTAAAAAGTGAAAAATGACCAGATGTTGGTGAGATTGCAGAAAAAAAGGAATGCTTCTGTTGGGAATGTGAATTAATTCCATCACTGTAGAAAGCAGTTTGGAGATTTCTCAACTTAAAATGGAACTACCTTTGGACCCAACAGTCCCTTTATGGGTATATACCCTAAAGAATATAATCTTTCTGCCAAAAAGACACATGCACTCCTGTGTTGATTGCAGCACTATCCACAACAGCATAGACATGGAATCAACCTAGATACCCATTAGCAGTGGATTGGATAAATAAAATGTGGTACATGTATACCATGGGATACTATAGTCATGAAAAGAATAAAATCATGTCCTTTGCAGCAGCATGGTTGGAACTTGAGGCCATTATGCTAGGTGAATTAATTCAGAAACAAAACACCAAATACTGTATGTCCTCACTTATAAATGGGATCTAAACATTGACTACACATGGACACAAGGGAACAAGAGACACTGCAGCCTACTTGTGGGTGAGGGCAGCGGAAGGAAGCCTTGAAAAACTACCTATAGGGTACTATGCTCATTACCTGGGTGACGATGTAATCTGTGTACCAAATCCCTGTGACATGCAGTTTACCCATGTAACAAATCTGCACATGTAACCCCTGAACCTAAGAGTTGGAAAGAAAAAAAAAAGGAAACACACACCATGAGGAGTTGTGGAACTTTTCAGTAAGAATGTGTTTGAAAGGATTCATAGTATTTGGCTTGTGCCAAATGCCCAGTGATTTTGGAGAAAGTTGAAGGAGTTGAGGCTTTGGTATGGATTGGATACTGTCAGGAAGGAAGATGTATTGGGCTCTTCTTGCATTGCTATAAAATACCTGAGACCGGGTAATTTCTGAGAAAAGAGATTTAATTGGCTTATGGTTCTGCAAGCTGTAGAGGAAGCATAGTAGCATCTACTTTTGGGGAGGCCTCAGGAAGCTTCCAGTCATGATGGAAGGCAAAGGGGAAGCAGATGTGTCACACGGTGAAAGCAGGGGCAAGAGAGCAGAGGGAAGGAGGTGCCACATACTTTCAAATGACCAGATCTTGCAAGAACTCATTCACTATCATGAGGACAGCATCACGTGGATGGTGCTAAACCATTCATGAGAAACCCACCCCTGATTCAGTCACCTCCTACCAGACCCACCTTTTACACTGGCGATTACATTTCATTATGAGATTTGGGCAGGGACAAATATTCAAACTATATCAAAGGGAAATTCTGTGGTTTGTTTCCTAATAAATTTTATCTAAGCAGGAGGAATTGAAGCAGCTGTTTTCACCTGGATTTCTGGATATTACCACTGTTCGGGTGGGGAGGTAAATTGCACACCTTTATTTGAGCTCACTTTTTGTTTTTTGTTTTTTTGAGGCAGAGTCTTACTCTGTCACCCATTCTTACTCTGTCACCCTACAGTGGCATGATTTTGGCTCACTGCAGCCTCTACCTCTCGGGTTCAAGTGATTCTTAGGCCTCAGCCTCCCGAGTAACTATGACCATAGGTGCATACCACCATGCCTCGCTAATTTTTTGTGTTTTTAGTAGAGATGACGTCTCACCATGTTGGTCTCAAACTCCTGAGCTCAGGTGATCCTCCTACCTCGACTTCCCAAAGTGCTAGGATTACAGGTATGAACCACCATGTCCAGTCTGAGCTCACTTTTCTGTGATTTTTTTTTTTCTTGGAAGAATTTTGCCCCTCGAGTTTTAACCACTTTGATGCCTCTAAACTCCGAATTGTGTCTCCTCAGCTCACTAAGACTGCTACTTTCTGATTGCACTATTCTCCCATGCCAAAAGTTGGCATAAACTCTGAAGGAAGTATCCAGAATGAATGTATGGCTAATTTTATGTGCTTCCCTTTTTTTAGGCATCATAGTCTTTCAAGTCCTGTGTGTGTTGGCTTTTGTTCCATCAAATAGTTGCTTTGTGTATTTTGTGCAACTTTTGGCATTTAGAAGATTAGTCCAGTACAAGCCAGTTCACGGTAGCTAGAATTAAATGTCTTCAGGGTTTGAGCCCTGTATGTTGATGTTTGATATAATGCTTGACATACAGTTAAGGTTATTTATAAATGCCCATTTAGTTGAATTGAAATGAAAAGTTTATACAGAGTGGCTTGAAGGCATCATTAGAGTAGACCTCTTAATTTTACCTTTGTAAATTCTAGGTACTTTTAATACAAGCGAAATGAACATGGAACTAATAATCTAGTTTACCTCAAATAATTTTCTGCCTTTTACTCATATTGTATGAATATTTTAAGATTGAATAGTATGGAGTTTTTTATTACTTAAATCTTTCATGATTACCCCCCGTTTTCTACTTGAGTTTCCTGTTTAGAACTATAGTCATGTATTTGTGTATTCTACTTTGAAAAAAATCCTTAATTGCCTCAATTACTTGTAATAATTTACATTGTAAAGGATATTCTTTCCTTTATAAAAATTATTTGTGGCCAGGCACGGTGGCTCATGCCTGTAATCCCAGCACTTTGGCAGGTCGAGGCGAGTGGATCACCTGTTGGCCAGTATACCACTCTGGCTGACATGGTGAAACCCCGTCTCTACTAAAAATACAAAAATTAGCTGGATGTGGTGGTGTGCACCTGTAATCTGAGCTACTTGCAGGGCTGAGGCAGGAGAATTGCTGAACCTTGGAGGCGGAGGTTGCAGTGAGCTGAGGTTGTGCCATTGCACTCCAGCATGGGCGATAAGAGCAAAACTCTGTCTCACACACACACACACACAAATCATTTGTAATTAATTCCCCTTAATAAAACAGCTAAAATATTATTTATAGCAAAATACTTAATTTTTTGGTAATATGGTATTATGTGCACTAAAATATAAATTTCACCCATTTTTATTTCAATGAGAAAAGATTAGAAGGAAATAATAGGATTCATGCACTTTGGAAGAAAAATGTGCAATATTGTCTGATTTTTGTAGCCATCATAGCAGTCTGATGTTTAGGCATTATGGCTTGAGATTTGATTGATGTGTTCATTTTGCATACTGTTTCAGTTTGAAGGAATTAAATTTTCTTAAAGTTCTTACTTAATTCATGTTGTTATTCTTGGTTATAGCCTCTTCGTCCTGAAAACAAGTGTATAATATAGCATATGAATTATGTGATATGGAAAGGCTATTTTCTGTTATTCTCATGGAAGTTTCATTTTTAATCAATGGAGGGTATCTGTAGTAAACATACTTGTTCTACTTAAAGTTATTACTTGTCACCTATGATGTCTTTATATTATATACACCTTGTCTGTGACCTTTCTGCTTTGACATATAAGATTTTATTTATATTACCTCTGACCTAATAAAATTGTACCTTTGACCTTATGAACTTAGCATCTCAGATAACTTACTATTGATCTTTGACACATTTTGTTTTAAGCCCGTTAAACATAATAGGTAGCTGCTGAGTAAGAAAGGTTTATTGTTTTGTGTTTTTATTGTAATTTGACTGGGCACTTTTTCTAGTGTTTCTTGAGACTTAACAAAAGGAACTATATTTGAAGTTTATGTTTGATTTTTTTTTCCCTCATTCATCTTAGAATTCAAACGATTAAAAAAGTGGTTTTTAAAGGTCAAAAATGGGTACTAATTTTAAATATATTCTAAAATTTAACTTTTTACCTGCATTGCTAAAGAAATCAATGAAGTATTATTTTTAGTACTTGAAATTTTTGTGGTCCTGTTTTCAGACTAAAGAAGCTGATAGTATTTTTGGTAGAAGTTGCTTGAAGTACATGTAATTGTGTATGTAGAATGAATTTAAAAAGTTGGGTTTTTTTTTCATTTTAAATCAATGTATTTCAGCGTTTGTGAGATTCATTAGCTTTAAAAGCATGTAAATTGTATAAGCTCTGTCTGTTACCCTGTATACTTAAAGAAAAAAATAATAGTTAATTTTCATTTGATTCCTGAAAGGTATGAATAGGGCCTTCATGAAGGATCTTAAGTTAACTATAATTTATTGGATGTTTATAGCCACATGTGATTTTATAAATAACATTATTAGCTTCCATGGGCAATATAGTCCAATTAGGTGATTGAAGAGGAAATAAATTTTAAATCAGGAATATAAAGAAATTTTAAATTAGCAAAATCATAAAGACATCACTGTATTTAATAAAATGTAAGCAGACTGTTTTGGCCAGAGTGTGCCTGGCATTGAGACAGAAAGAAGAAGTGGCGAGATGGTTCCCAGAATTGTGATAGTCTGGGAAAATAAAAGATAATTCCTTATTGACTCATTTATTTCCTCACCTTGGTTGCCTTTGTAGAATAAATATTCACTGTCTTTTTATAATCATATTATAAAACATCTTATTTGCCTTTCAACAGGAAATCAAGTCAAATTTACAAACTAGAAATAATTTAAAATAAATCCTCAGTTTTTTTTTACCGTCTAATACCTCAGTAGGGTTAGTAAGTTTAAGACAATTTGAGAAATGATTTTAAAACATATTACCCTTTCTTTTAAGGCATAGCTTCCATTGACTTGATTTTCTCCTCAATAGTATGAGAAAAATTGTGTGTGTGTTTGTGTGTCTGTGTGTGTGTGTAAATGTATATGCATTCAGTATATAATGTACACACATAGATGGCTGATTATATATATTCTAAGTTTTCACACAGTAACTTGGATGTGCAGAGAATATGTGGCTCTATATCTGTGGCTGATTTGTTGATCTTTATTTAGTTCAAGGAAAATTTTTAGCTTCCACTTATTAGTTCAAGGAAAAAGATTTAAACAGTTTTTGTTTTGTTTTGTTTTGTTTTTGAGATGAAGTCTTGCTCTGTCACCCTGGCTGGAGTTCAATGGTACAATGTCAGCTCACTGCAGCCTCCTCCCGGGTTCAAGCAATTCTCCTGTCTCAGCCTCCCAAGTAGCTGGGACTACAGGTGCCTGCCACCATGCCTGGCTAATTTTTGTATTTTTTAGTAGAGACAAGGTTTCATTTTGTTGGTCAGGCTGGTCTTGAACTCCTTACCTCAGGTGATCCATCCACCTTGGCCTCTCAAAGTGCTAGGATTTCAAGCATGAGCTGCCTCACCCGGCCAACAGTTTTGTTTTTGTTTTTGTTTTAAAACCTTAGTTTGATCCAGTGATTTAAACAGTTTTCTTTAGTTAGAACCCAGCCTCTTTTGAATAAAAATGTTCATTCTTATGGTGCTGAATGTGTCCTCTCAAAATTTATATGTTGAAGCCTGGATTCCAGATGTAATCATATTTGGAAATGAGGACTTTGGGAGGTAATTAGGTCATAAGGGTGAAGCCCTCAGGATCAGATTAGTGCCTTTATAAGAAAGCCACCAGAGAGCTTGCTCTTTTTCTCTTGTTCCCTGCCATGTGAGGATGTGACAAGAAGGCATCCACGTGAGGAAAAGAGGAAAAGGGCCCTCACCAGAAACCAGCTGTGCTAGCACCCTGATCTCAGACATTCAGTCTCATCAGAACTGTGAGAAATAAATGTTTGTTGTTTAAGCTACCTCATCTGTGGTATTATGTTATAGCTGCCCAAGCTGACCAAAAGAATTGCATCCCTTGCTTAGTCCTTAAGGTAGAATGTGGCTTACATCAGACTGGTACCTGCCTATGGCCAGTTAGAAACTGGGCTGCACAGCAGGAGGTTGGCAGTGGGCAAGTGAGCATACCACCTGAGTTCCACCTCCTATCAGGTCAGTGGCAGCATTCGATTTTCTTACAGGTGTGCAAACTCTGTTGTGAACTGTGCATGCAAGGTATCTAGGTTGCACACTCCTTATGAGAATCTCATGCCTTATGACGTCAGGTGGAAGTGGAACAGTTTCATCCTGAAACCATCCCCGCTAACCTCCTGACCATCTGTGGAAAAATTGTCTTCCACAAAACTGGTTCTGGGTGCCAAAAATGTTGAGGACCACTGGTCTTACATGACCCCACAACAAGTAGGAAAATTGAGGATCTTGCTATGTCTTCTGTATTTTCTGATCTTCGGTGTGAATCCCTTGTTTACTCCTCATTACTCTGTTTACATATCTCAGAGTTTTTTCCATAACCTTCATTTTTGGCCCCTGATGGGCCTCCTCGCTTTTCACGGGGTCCATGTCACTTAGGAACTGAGAGCATCTTGGAAGAGCTGAACCAAAGGGCCCCTTCCTCACTGCAGAGCACGACACCCCATAAGGTGCTAAGGAGTGCTCGAGAGATAGTCTCTTTTGGCATTATTCTCACTTAGTTTACATACTTCTCTCTCTTGCTGTATTAGTCAATTCTCACACTGCTATAAAGAACCACCTTGGACTGGATAATTTATGAAAAAAAGAGGTTTAGTCAACTCACAGTTCTGCAAGCTGTTGCAGGAAGCATGGCTGGGAGGCCTCAGGAAACTTACAATCATGTTGGTAGGGGAAGAGGAAACAAGCACATCTTACTGTGTGGAGCAGGAGAGAGAGTGAAGGGGGATGTGCTACTCACTTTTAAACAATCAGATCTCATGAAAACTCACTATCATGAGAACAGCAAGGGGAAAATCCACCCCCACGATCCAATCACCTCCCACCAGGTCCCTCCCTGAACATTGGGAATTACAATTCGACATAGATTTGGGTGGGGACGCAGAGCCAAGCCATGTCAGGACACAACTTATGTTTTTACTTTTCTCCTTCCGTCACCAGAGGTTTTTGGTGGGAAAGAAAGAAAATTTACTTTAATATCTTTTCTCCTTACTCTTAACAAGTAACCAAGCCTTAATTAAGTTTGGAAAAGGTAACATTTCTCACCCCCTACTCTGTGGAACTAAATTTTTTGTCCTCCGTACCATGGAGTAAATGCTTTAATTTGAATCCTCCAGCCTTGATCACTGATGTGCTAGAGGACAAGATAGATACATTTAAGTCTCAGGATATTAATTTATGAGGCTTGGTTTATAAGTTTTGTTGGATATATCTGTTTTACATATCTAAAAGTTGATTATTTTAGCATGCTTTTTACCTAGTATTTATAATTTGAAATACTCAGTTATATTTATCCATCATGCTGCTTCAATGCTATATGACCTTTTCACTTTTGCTGCTAATAATTACAGTCATTTTTCCATTTTTTTTTTTTCTTTACATTCAGTTTTGGAGATATTACTAATCAGTGATTTAGGATCAGAAACAAATTCAAATTTCTTATGGTTTTTGCAGTTCGTAGGCAGGTTGGCAAATTACAGCTATATGAAGTTTCTTTCTATGAATCTTAAACAGTTGCTTAAAGTGCTAAAATAGGTAATAAATACAACTTAGGAACTTAAAGTAGTTCAAACTTCTTTTCTTGACTCCTAGACAGCTCTCATAATACTGTTAAACTAATACAAATATGAAAAGCTATTTCAACCATGTTTTTCTGCACACATCCTTGGAGCGTATATACTACAATATGCTGTTTTTTTAGTCTGCATTACTGTGGTTGCCTAATTTTATAGTGTACTTATAATAAAGTCAATTTTTCCTCTTTCGGTATCTATTTGAGGACTAGAATGGAGTGTTTCTAGCTGATAGTTTAAGTGTTGAAAGTTATAATCTGTTGTTGCTAGTTATTTGTAGCTTACCTGTTGCCTTTAAGAAGTTAACTATATACGTAAACACTATTGCTTTATAAAATACGTAAACCCTTACTCTCTTATTCCAGTTCCTGTTAACTTGGAATGAGTAGAACTGTGGCTGCTTTTTACATCCACAGAGTACAAGTTGATACTTTCTCATCTGACTTTTATGTCAGTTGTGAGGACTTGCAGAATTTTGTCCATGGGTGTGGTATTAAAAACTGGAGCAATGATGATGGTAATTTCCCAGCTCCTCTCTTTCAGTTGGATGATCAAAGATCAGAAACAAGGTTATGAGGAGGCGAATTTATACAACTCAAAGCTGCCTCTACTTGAATATGCTTTCAAAGTTTTGTAATATATACTTTTTATATAGAAATTTTATATGTACATAGTTTTGAAATTCATAATATGGTAGTTTCATGTGTGGAAAATAATGGAAATGAAAGATTTATTGATAGGAGTTTGAGTGGGAATACTTTTGTCTTGACAATGAGGATAAATTACAGTTTGGCATTTTACCTGCCTAATTTAGATCATTCTCTTAATTTTGCTTAAGAAACAATTGATTATAAATGTTCTTTAAGGCTTTATTCTTTATTTGAAGTTCAGTGGCTAGTATGTAAACTTCCAACTAGACATTTATAGATGACCACAGAATGCCTATTCCTGATCAGAGTTACTAAGTTTTAGTAATGATAATTTTGTCACCTTGGCTTCTCTTGTTATTGGCAGAGAAGGCATGTCTTTTCTCAGGAAAATCAGAAAGTTTATTCAAACAGCATTTTCACAATTCTGCAATTTAGTTTTCTCTCTCAAAATAATATTTTTAGGTTACGAAGTGTATCAGCATTAGAAATCAGTATAGTAAACCCAGTATTCCTGCCACTTAGATAACACTTTTTTCCCCCATATTGGGAAGGATGCAAAGATAAAATGTTTGATAGTGGGGCCAGGTGCAGGGAATAGAGCTAAATCTTTAGGTTTTATGGTCAATTGATAATCCTAAAACTGAAAACAAATGAAGTAACAATACAAATCTGTACTAAGGAACATAGGAAAAAAAGGTAAAATGATCAGCTCAATTTGTTGCCTCTGGATTGGGGAAAGAAGTGATGAGAGTAGTAGAAGTGAAGAGAACAACGGAGATGGTGTCTCTGTTGCTCAGGAGTCTTCTTCGTCCTGTGCATTGTTCTCTGATCTAGGTTAAAACTGGATAAATGAGTTCATCTGCGTCATAAAAGACCATCGTAGCAAAGTTGGATATTTTGACTAATTACATCCTAATTTTAAAACTGTTCCAATGTTTTTTGATGCCAGTTTAAGAGACAAATCCTGGATTCTATTTAGGGCTGCTTTGATGAGATTTGTTCTGGTAGGTGCATATACTCTTAATTTCAAGCTTGCTTTTTAGAGTTTTAGAATTAACTCAAAACAGAAGAATTAAGGTAGAGACAGTTGACTCTTAACAGGTTTGTAGCTGTGTTAGTCAAGGTGTAAAATTCAGAGTGCAAAGTGACCTTAGAACTACACTAGTAGCTAGTTTAGTAACTTGGCATTTTAAGATGAATGAAGTTAAGACTTTGTTTTACCCCATTACTTTCTAATTTACAGTTTTAATTTAATCAATTTAAAGGTTTTTATAAATATCTTTTATATTAAAGAAGGTCCTTTCTATCTCTAATTTTGTAAGATCTTAAAAATAATAGATCGTTATTAATTTGTGTTGAACTTCTTCCTCATCTTATTGCTTTTCTCCTTTAATTGCTTTAATTACAGCAAAAAGTGATTTTTGGGCAAAATTGCAAAAATTTTTTCAATTTGTTTATGTGATATATTACATTAATGGCTCATCTAATATTAATATTTAACTTATTTGGTCATGATTTTTAAAAACATAGTTAAATTTGTTTTGTACATATTTAAGATTTTTCTTTCTCAAGATTGTATCATCTTCATATATAAACTGACTAGATTTTCCTGTTTTATTTTTATTCCTGGGAACATGTTGCATAAAATAGAAATTGTCTCTTCCTTAAAGGTTTTGTTTAATGTGTCTATAAAATTGTATGTTCCTGGTATGTGTTTTTTGGGATTTCTCCCCCCATTTTTTGTGGTAAAATACACATAACTTAAAATTTGCCATCCTAACCATTTTTCCAACCTTATTGAGGTATAGTTGACAAATAAAAATTGTATGTATTCAATTATATACATCTGATGTATACAACATAATGATTTGCTTATTAATGCATACACTGTAGTGATACCATAGTTAGTTTTGTTTCTATACACTAACAATGAACCTTCTGAAAAAGAAATTAATAAAATTATCTCATTCATAATAGCATCAAAAAGAGTAGAATATTTTGGAATAAATTTAACCAAGGTGATAAAAAATCTTTTCACTGAACACTAGTAAGACATTGATGAAAGAAGTTGAATAATGTATTATTCTACACATAAATGAAGATATCCTGTATTCATGGATTGGAAGAATTAATATTGTTAAAGTGTCCATACTCTCCAAAGCAATCTATAGATTCAGTGTAATCTCCATCAAAATTTCAATGATGTTTTTAATAGAAATAGAAAAAAACTCCTAAAATTTGCATGGAACCACAAAAAAACCTGAGTAGCCAAAGCAGTCCTGAGAAAGAACAAAGCTGGAGGCATCACACTTCCTGATTTCAATGTAAAATACAAAGCGATAGTTACCATCTTAACCCCTTTTAAATATGTATTATAGTTTAGTGGCATTCAGTTCACACTTTGTTATGCTACCATCACCACTGTTAATCCACAGAACTCTTCATCTTGCACATCTGAAACTCTGTACCCATTAAACATTAACTTTCTATTCCCTCCTCCCTCCAGACCCTGGCAATCGCTCTTCTAACTTCTGTCTCTATGAGTGTTATGTAAGTGGACTCCTACAGTATTTGTCATGTTTGTGACTGGCTTATTTCACTTAGTTTAATGTTCTCAAGATTCATTCGTGTTTATGTATCAGAATTTCTTTTTTATTTGAAGGGCTGAATAATATTCCATTATATTTAATCATATTCTGTTGTGTATACTCTATTTTGTGTAGCTATTCATCTGCTGGTACCCACATAGGCCACTTTCAGCTTTTGGTTATTACAGAAAACAGTGCTATGAACATGGGTATACAAATATTTGTTTGAGTCCTTGCTTTCAGTTCTTTTAGGTATATACCCAGAAGTGGATTTCTGCAGCTGATTCTGTGTTTAATTTTTTGAGGAATGCTATACAATTTTCCACAGCTAATATATTATTTACATATCTACCAGCAATGTACAAGGATTCTGATTTCTCCACATCCTTACCAACATTTGTTGTTTTTAGTTTTTTAATAGTAGCCATCCAAATAGGTTGGTCTTACTTTAAATTAGCAATTCATTTCTTTCAGTGTATTTAAATTTTCTGTGATTTACTATGTGTGTTTGGGTAAATTTTCATTTCCTAGGAAAGGATCTAGTTGTTTTTTTCTTAGGTTTCTAAATGTCTTGGCAAAACCTTTTTGTGGTATTTTTTTAGATATTTAAAGCCATCTCAGTTTTTAATGTAATTGTCTTTTTTCATTTCTAAAATTGTTGATTTATACCTTAATTTTTTTCTTGAACATTCTTGTCAAAGTTTTTATTTCCAAAAATTTGAATTTTGGTTTTATGGGTTCTATTGCTTCTTTATTTTTTATTTTATTAATCTCACTTCTTAATTTTATTTTTTCCTTTTTACCTCTTTCTTGGAATTAATTTTGATGTTATTTCTCTTCCCTCTCCTTCCCTCTCCTCCCCTCTCCTCTCCTCTCCTCTCCTCCCCTCTCCTCCCCTCCCCTCTCCTTCCCTCTCCTCCTCTCTCCTTGCCTCACCTCACCTCTCCTCTCCTTGCTTCTCCTCCTCTCCCCTCCCCTCACTTTGCCTCTTCTTGCCTCTCCTCCCCTCCTCTCCCCTCCTCTCCACTCCCCTCTCCTCCCTTCCTCTCTACTCCCCTCTCTTCCTCTTCTCGTATCCTCTCTCCCCTCCCCTCCCTTCCCCTGTCCCCTCTTCCCTTTCCCCTGTCCCCTCTTCCCTTTCCCCTCCCCTCCTTTCTCCCCTCTCCCCTCTTCCCTTTTTTCTTTTTTCAAGACAGAATCTTGCTCTGCTGCCTGGGCTGGGGTACTGTGATGCAATCTTGGCTCACTGCAACCCCTTCCTCCTGGATTCAAGCTATTCTCATGCTTTAACCTCCCAAGTAGCTAGAATTACAGAAATGCACCACCACATTCAGCTGATTTTTGTATTTTTGATAGAGATGAGATTTCACCACTTTGGCCAGGCTGGTCTCAAACTTCTGGCCTCCTGTGATCCACCAGCCTCAGCCTCCCAAAGTACTGGGATTATAGGCAAGAGCCACCACGCCCAGCCTTCATGTCACTTTTCTAACTCCTTATGGTGAATACTTGTTGGCTCATTAACTTTCGTATTTAATGTAAGTACTTGAAAATATTAATTTCTAATTATTCTGTTTGGTACAAAGTATTTTCATTATTCACTTCTAATCATTTTCTAATTTATTTCATAATGTTTTTGATCCATGAGTTGCTTAGAAGGTTGATTTAAAATTTCCAAATTTGGAGTTTTGTCTTTCAATTTCTAACTAAATTGCAATAAGATTAGATTATGTGGTTTTTGTAGTCTCACATAACACATGGTTAGATTTTGTAAATGTTCTATATGCCTTAAGAGAATGTATTTTTTCGAGTTATTCATTCTATCAAGCCAATTAACTATACCATTGCAGTATTCTATACCTGTGCTGAGTTTTGTCTACTGTTTCTTTCAATTATTGATTGAGAGGGTTACAAATTTCCCAGTATGATAGATTTATCTCTTCTTGTTGCTCTGTCAATTTTTGCTACATTTATTTTAAGGCTATGTTATTAACAGCATGCAAGTATAGAATTGTGTATCTTCCCAATGTCCAGTCTTTTACTATGGCAAGTGACTCTTTTTACTATGTGAAATGCATTAGATGAATAGTTTTTTCTTTTTTCTGCTGTCGCTTTCTGGTTTTAAAATCAAGCTCATAATCCATTCATAAAACCAATTGGGAGATATCTAACTTCAAAAAGTTTTCTTAAAGTCTATTTTGTTTGACAGTAATATAGACAAACTGGGTTTCATTTATTTAGTATCTGTTTGCTATGTCTTTTATACTTTCAAGAGTTTTGGTGGCATTCATCATGTGTACAGAAGAGTGCCTAGGATGTATATAAACTTTTCATAGAATAATAATAAACAAATATCTTTGTACCCATCATTTGGGTTAGTGAAAATCTCCTGGTGGGGAAATTCGACTTTTGCTTGTCTAAAATTTTGCTTTTATTTGCTAATGGGGTTTTCACTGGGTATAGAATTATAGCTTGACAACTATATTCTCCAAGAATTGATCAAGTAGATATTATTCCCCATCTTCTTTCTTCCATTCCTAATACAATAAGTTCATTCCTCTTTATTCTTTTTCAAAATTGCCTAATTTCTACATTTTTCAATTTTTGTATAACCTTTGCAATAACTTTTTCAGTTCAAAAATAACTGTTTGAATTTTGATTGAGATTGTTTTAAAATCATAAATTATCCTTAAGAGTAGATATTATTTAAATATTGATTCTTTCCTTCCAGAGACTTGAATGTTTGTCTCGTCATGTCTTGCAGTTGTGTGTATGTATCATTGAGTAAAGTTTATAGTTTTCTTCATTTAAGTTTTGAAAATTTCTTTAATAATTCACTAATTTTTTAAATACTTTTTTTTCAATTATATAGTCTTATTTGGTTTCTGCTGGTATATAGTAAATCTATACATTTCTTGGCATTGATTTTGTATCTGTCCACTGAGCATTTTTATTCTCTTAGATTTTTTTGGCTGATTTACTAATTATTTGGTGTGAAAACAGTGACAGTTTGTAAGGCATGTTCTAATATTTTTACTTTTTTAAATACATGCTTTTGTTTTTATTGCATTGGCTAGGACTTCATTGCAATGTTGAAAAGGAGTAGTAGAAACAAGATCAAGAGCTCCCTTTGAATATTATTTTTGGTATTAATATTGCAAACCTAGTTTTGGTTAATGTTGCTTGATAGATCCTCTTTCCTCTTGTCTTGTTCATAATTTGTATTTTGACTTTTTTTGCATGTAGGTCTATTCCTAAAATGTATACTTTTATTTTGGTTGTTTATTGCTTTACAAAAAGAATACCTTGCTGTACGTAATATTTATGGACCTGTTCCTTTTCATTCAATATTATAATGCTTAAATTTATCCAGATTACTGTGAAGAGCTTTATTTAGTTTATTGGTTTTGGTTGCTGTACTCTGTTTTGTGATTATTCATGATGTATCTACTATCCTGTTGATTGGTGTTTATGTTGTTTTTAAGTTTTTGCTGTTGTAAGTAGTGTTCGTGTTAACATTCCTATTTATACCACTTGTACATGTATAACAGTTGTTTTTTTGAATATATATCTAGGGATGGAATGCTGAGTAGTATGGTATATAAATGTTTAGTTTTAGAGATGATCCCATGCTGTTTTTTTAATTGGTTGCACCAATTTGCACTCTTACCAGTGACATATAAGAGATGTAGATTTATATTCTCCACAGTTCTTAGAATTATATGGGTTTTTAACAATCGCTGGTCAAGTAAGCATAAAGTGGTATTTCATTATAGGCTTGATTTCTAAGTATGTGCTTATTAATGATACAAAGCATTTCGTCATGTGTTAGGGAACTATTTCCTCTTCTGTAAAGTGTCTGTGGCTGCCCTTCTCCTTTTCTGTTGGTTCTATTGGGTTGTTAACTTTTCCTTTTTAGTTTTAGGGTTTTTTCATAAATTTGTTACTAATTTTTTATTAGTTATGTATTTTTTGAAGTATCACAGTTTTTAACTTAGATTTTTATATTCTTGTATCTATTATCAAAAAATCTTAATTTCAGCATTCAAATTTATCAATGTTGTCTTGTATAGATAGTACTTTTTGTGTTCTGCTTCAAAAATCTTCTCTCTCTTACATTGTAAAAGCAGGTCACCTATATTTTTCATTAAATGTTTTGAAGTTTTGTTTTTGACATTTAAATCTCAATCCACTTAGAGTTTTTTTTTTTTTTTTTTTTTTTTTTTTGAGATGGAGTTTCGCTCGTTACCCAGGCTGGAGTGCAATGGCGCGATCTCGGCTCACCGCAACCTCCTCCTCCTGGGTTCAGGCAATTCTCCTGCCTCAGCCTCCTGAGTAGCTGGGATTACAGGCACGCGCCACCATGCCCAGCTAATTTTTTGTATTAGTAGAGACGGGGTTTCACCATGTTGACCAGGATGGTCTCGATCTCTTGACCTCGTGATCCATCCGCCTCGGCCTCCCAAAGTGCTGGGATTACAGGCTTGAGCCACCGCGCCCGGCCTAGAGTTATTTTTTAAAGCTCCTCTTATTGGACTCTTCTTTCACCATCTCAAATGTCACCTCTGTTTTATGCTACATTTCATGCATACATGGACTGTTTCTGGGTTTCCTGTGCTCTTTTGTCTGCCCCACCATCGTGTTATCTTACTTAATAAGCTTGTTCTCCTACATTGGAGAGCAAGATCTTTCTTGTGGCTTCTTGTCCTTTTACTCATCCTTATACATTTTAGAATTAAATTGTCAAGTTCTATCGAAAACTGTTGAGAATTTTTAAAAATCAGATCATTTGGGAAAGAATTCACATCTTCCTGATATTCTTCTTATTTGTGAATACCATATTATTACATTTCAATTAGGCCTTTAAGAATATTTTTTAATAGGTAAGGTTTTATAATTCTCCATAGTGGTATTTTTTCAC
The DNA here is from genome assembly GCF_030222135.1 of Aotus nancymaae. Taxonomy (NCBI): domain Eukaryota; kingdom Metazoa; phylum Chordata; class Mammalia; order Primates; family Aotidae; genus Aotus; species Aotus nancymaae. The sequence continues at coordinate 75,384,149 of NW_026988414.1, forward strand.
CTGTCCGTTAGTTTGTTGCTCTATAGAAATGCAAGTGATTTTGACTGGGCGCAGTGGCTCATGCCTGTAATCCCAGCACTTTGAGAGGCCGAGAACGGCAGATCACCTGAGGTTGGGATTTGGAGACCAGCCTGACCAACATTGAGAAACCTCCGCTTTACTAAAAATACAAAATTAGCCAGGTGTGCTCATGCATGCTTGTAATCTCAACTACTCAGGAGGCTGAGGCAGGAGAATTACTTGAACCTGGGAGGCGGAGGTTGCTGTGAGCCGAGATCATGCCATTGCATTCCAACCTGGGCAACAAGAGCAAAATTCTGTCTCAAAAAAAAAAAAAGGAAGAAAGAGAAGGAGAGAAATGCAAGTGATTTTGTATATCAAGCTCATATTTAGCTCTCTTGTTAAACTCTTGTCATTTCTAGTAACTTGTCTGTAGATTGAGAGGTTTCTATGTAAATAATCATACTGCAAATAATAAGGTTGCATTGCGCATTTCCATTGTTTATAATTCAAATTTACTTTTTTTTAAAATCACACTGGCACATATGTGTAGTACAACGGTTAACACATGTAGTGGTGGCATTCTGTCTCATATCTGATTTCAAAGAGTATGATTTTAAAGTTTTCTCACTTAAAATGATGTTTGCTTTAGGTGTTCAATAACTAGATGGGGAAACTTCCTTAACTGAAAAGGAAGTTTCCCTATCTAATTTCCAAATATTGGGTTATTTGTTGTTTAATCTTTTAGTATAGTGATTTATATTTATTTTCTAATATTAAACTGTTTTGTTCCTAAGCTGGGATAACCCTAATTCATTACTGGTATATTGTTTTTTTAATACATTCTTTGCTAATATTTTGTTCACTACTATTACATATAAATTTATGAGTGATAGAGTTGTATGATTTTTCCTTTTTTGCATCATCTTTGGTTTTGTTACCAGGATTATGCTCATACAATAAGTTAGGAACTTTTTTTTTCTGTTTTCCGGAAGATTTGTACAAGCTTGTGATTATGCATGATGTACAATACAATGATGTACAAAAGACAATACAATTGTCTTTTTGAAATTTTGAAAGAAATTTCTTGTAAAACTCATCTGGTCCTGGTCCTTTCTTGGTGGGAAGATTCTTTTATTTTATTTTATTTTAATATACTTTAGGTTCTGGGGTGCATGTGCAGATCATGCAGGATTGTTGTATAGGTACACACATGGCAATGTGCTTTGCTGCCTCCATCCCCCCGTCACCTACATCTGGCATTTATCCCCATGTTTTCCCTCCCTGACCTCCCCACCCCCCTCAACTGTCCCTCCCTTGGCTGCCCCCCAGCAGACCCCAGTGTGTGATGCTCCCCTCCCTGTGTCCACGTGTTCTCATTGTTCAACACCTGCTTATGAGTGAGAGCATGTGGTGTTTGATTTTCTGTTCTTGTGTCAGTTTGCTGAGAATGATGGTTTCCAGATTCATCCATGTCCCTACAAAGGAAACAAACTCATCGTTTTTTATGGCTGCATAGTATTCCATGGTGTATATGTGCCACATTTTCCCTGTCCAGTCTGTCATCAATGGGCATTTAGGTGGGAAGATTCTGAAACATCACTTTAGTATTATTAATAATGACTAGTCTATTTAAATATTTTATTTCCCTTTGAGTCCCTTCTGCAAAGTTAAGAGTTTTCTAGAAATTTATTTTTTTTACCATTTTAAAAATATTTTCATGTAGTTATTGACAGTGTTCTTGTATCTTTCAATTCCCTACTTCATTTATAGTTATACCCCTTTCTTAGTCAATACTGTTCGGGTATTTTTTCATTTTTAGTCTTCCCTTAGTTTTTTTTTTCATTTTTAATATTTTAAAATTTATTTAATTTTTAGTTAAATTGAGCTTATGGGTATCATTGCATATGAGATGGGTCCTTGAAGATAGCATGTAATTGAGTCTTGCTTTTTTATCCAGCTTGCCACTGTGTGCCTTTTAATTGGGGCATTTGTGCCATTTACATTCAAGTTTAATATTGGTATGTGCGAATTTGATCCTGTCATCATGGTGTTAGTTGGTTATTATGCAGACTTGATCATGTGACTACTTTAGTGTCAGTGTTCTATGTACTTAAGTGTGTTTTTGTAGAGGCTGGTAACCATCTTTCCTATTCATATTCAGCACTCCTTTAAGGACCTCTTATAAGGCAGGTCTTTGGTAATGAATTTCCTTAGCATTTGTTTGTCTGAAAAGGATCTTATTTCTCCTTTGCTTTTGAAGCTTAGTTGGGCTGCATGTGAAATTCTTTTTAATTTTTTAATTTTTGAAACACAGTCTTGCTCCATTACAAGGATGAACTCAAACTCCTTGTCTCCTGAGTTGCTAGAATTACAGGTGTGAACCACCTCACCCTACTCTTCAATATGAAATTCTTGGTTGGAATTTGTTTTTCAAGAATGCTGAATGTAGACCCCCAAAGTCTTCTGTCTGATAAGGTTTCTGCTATACAGTTTGCTGTTAGCTTGATAGGGGTTCCTTTTGTAAGTGACCTGTGCCTTCTTTCTAGCTCCCTTTAACATTTCTTTCATTTTAACCTTGGAGAACTTGATGACTGTATGTCTTGGGGATGGCCATCTTGTATAGTATTGTGCAGGGTTCTCTGTGTTTCCTGAATTTGAATGTTGGCCTTTCTAGCATGGTGAGAGAAATTTTCATGGATGATACTCTCAGATATGTTTTCCTTATTGCTTGCTTTTTCTCCTTGTCTTTCAGGGATGCCAAGGCATCGTAGATTTGGTCTTGTTATATAATCCCATAGTTCTCAGAGGTTTTGGTCATTCTTCTTTATTCTTTTTTCTTTATTTGACTAAGTTAATTTGGAGAACCAGTCTTTGTGATCTGAGATTCCTTCCTTGGCTTGGTCAATTCTGCTGTTAATACTTGTGATTGTATTATGAGATTCTCGAAGTGAGTTTTTCAGCTCTATCAGATCAGTTTGGTTTTTTCATAAAATGAGCATTTCATTTTTCAACTCCTGTGTTGTTTCATCGTGTTTCTTAGATACCTTGGGTTGGGTTTCGACTTTCTCCTGAATCTCCATGATCTTTGCTCCTATCCATTTTCTGAATTCTTTGTCATTTCAGCCATTTCAGCCTGGTTAAGAACCATTCCTGGCTGAGGAACTAATATGATAATTTTGAGGTAAGAAGACATTCTTGCTTTTTGAGTTGCCACAGATCTTGTGCTGATTCTTTCTCATGTATGTGGGCTGATGCTCCTTCAGTCTTTGAAGTTGCTGTGCTTTGGATGGGGTCATTTTGTTTTTAATCTTATTTGGTGTCCTTGGGGTTTCATTGTGTTATAAGGTGGGCTCAGTTGGCTGACTTCATTTTTGGAAAATTTTTGGGGGCCAAAACTCAAATCAGCACTGCTAGGTTGTGTGCTCTAACTCTGGGGGGCTAGTATCCAGCCTTCTGCTTTGTTTTTTGGCCTCTTGAGGTTAGGAACCTGCTTTCCTGGAGGGGCTAAAGTGTTTCTGGTCTACTGGCCACAACACTGTGATGGGTGGTGCCAGCCAAAGTGCCTTTTGAAGGTGGTGCCTTGGGAACCATGCCCACTTGTATGTGTCAGCAAATGCCATAGTGTTTTCGGGTATGCTCATGTTAGCTAGGGTGAGGTAGCAGCAGGAGCTGGACTGTGGCTTTCCTGCCTATGCTTGTACCAGCAAGGGTGGGGCAGGGTTTTCAGCATTTGTGTTTGTGCTAGCACTTGCAGTGGCAGGGTGTTGATGGGCGTGGGGCCACCAATGTCTGTGTGCACATTCATACTGGGGTGGCACAACTGAGTGCCTCTGTGTCAGCTGAGGGCATCATTGGGGTATGCTGGTGCCAGCAGCAGTGGCACAGTGCTCTGCATGCTCGCATGTGCACTGACGGGGAAAGGGAGGTAGTTCTGTCCATGTGCATGCACCATCACAGCTGTGGGTGTGTGGCTGTGGGCTTGTGCATGCTGGCAAAGTGCCTGGGGAAGGTTGTGGGTAGGCTGGTACATTTAAGCAGGGGCCAGTCTAATGGAACTCTCTGATGGTCAGGTGCAGTGTCGGCAAAGAACATACGAAGAGCCCTAGTGGCACCCTGGTTGGGCATCTGAGGCAGAACTCCAAGTGGCACAGCCATGCTGGGGCTGCAGGAGAGGCTAGCATACAGGGCGGTGCTCGGGTCAGAGTGGCTGTCTCATGGGCAAAACCACCCTGCTCTGTCCAAGTCTGACAGTCACCCTATGGCTAAAGTCTCCTAGAGGAGCACGGTGAGCCTTGAGGGATGGTCATTCATTGCCAGGCTCTACTGCAGACATTCCCACACCAAACTCTCTGGGCTTCACACAGGCTAGAGTCCTGCCCCTACCGCTCCTCTAAGCAGCTCTCCCTGCTAGCGTAAGTGTCTGTTGGGGGGTGCGCTGTCTCCTGCTGCTAGGATTCCTGGGATCTGTGGAGAGAAAAGGCCACTGCTCGCCTATTCAACTCACCTCTTCCCCAGAATTTTTTGGGAGCCAAGAACTAGTCCTGGTTCTCGGTATCCACATGCGGTGTTTCTGGCTTCCTCCTGCTTCGGCCCAACATCTGCGTCCTGCTTTGTTCACTCTCGCTGCTTCCCCTGGATAGTCTTCTGAGTGTGCGAGTCACCTCCATGTCCCAGTCACTCGGTGATAAATGTTCCTCTGACTCCCTCTAGTTGGCCATCTTGGCTGTTATACTGTTTTATATCACCTTTGGTTTTAGATGGGTCTCTTTTTTTTTTTTTTTTTTTTTTTTTGAGACGGAGTCTCGCTCTTGTTACCCAGGCTGGAGTGCAATGGCGCGATCTCGGCTCACCGCAACCTCCGCCTCCTGGATTCAGGCAATCCTCCTGCCTCAGCCTCCTGAGTAGCTGGGATTACAGGCACGCGCCACCATGCCCAGCTAATTTTTTGTATTTTTTAGTAGAGACGGGGTTTCACCATGTTGACCAGGATGGTCTCGATCTCTCGACCTCGTGATCCACCCGCCTCGGCCTCCCAAAGTGCTGGGATTACAGGCTTGAGCCACCGCGCCCGGCCTTAGATGGGTCTCTTACAAATAGCTTGTGCCTAGATTTTCTTCTTTTAAACTAGTCTTACAGTATTTGTCTTTTAGTTGAGGATTTGTTTTTAAGTGGACACAGTATTTAATAGTATTGTAGTACATAATGCATAATTATTATTTATTTTACAATGTGTCTTACTGTAGGAAATTCGAAAATTGGGTAAGTTCTCCTTTCATTTATAGGGTTAGGAATAGATTTTTCTTAGAAATGTGTAGTTACAGTTGATAGCTTTGAGTTATAACTGTCAAACGTTTCTTACCCTGATTTTTAAGGGTATAATTTAATAAATTTTGGCATATGCATAATACTATGGAACCATCACCATGATCAAGATAGTGATCATGTTCATCCCCTCAAAAGTTTCCTCATCTACTGTATCCTTGCTGATTGTCTCTTGTCTCACCAGTTTTTGCGAGGGGATATTGAAATCTCTGATTTTAATTGTGGGTTTGTCTTCATGTGGTTTGAGGTTGTTTTGTTAGCTATATCATGTCTTAGTCTGTTTTTGCGTTGCTTCAGAAGAACACCTAAGGCTGGTTAATTTATAAAGAAAAGACATCTCTTTAGCTCATGGTTCTGCTAGCTGTAAGGTTTCAGATTGGGCACGTGGTGAGGTCCTCAAGCTGCTTCCACTAATGGCAGGAAGTGAAGAGCTGGTACATGCAGAGGTCACATGGTGAGGGAGGAAGCAAGAGAGTGAGGAGGGAGGTTCTAGGCTCTTTTTAACCAGCAGCTCTCACGGGAACTAGTAGAGTAAGGACTCACGGCTTCATCAACGAGGGGCCTTTATCTAATCATAAGGCATCCACCCCCATGACCCAGTAACCTCCCAGTATGTCCCACCTTCAACATTAGTGATCAAATTTTAGTATGGAATTTGGAGTGGACAAACATCCAAGGTATAGCAAAGGCTAAGGATTGTTAGGTTTTCTTAATTGCCCCCTGTATTATTATTATTACGAAATGACCTACTTTATCCCTGTACATATTCTTTGCTGTGCAGTTTACCTTGTCTAATATTAATATAGCCATTTCAGCTGTCTTTAGTGTTAGCATGGTAAATAATTTTCTGTCATTGTATACATTTCTGTCATCCTATGTATTGTATATTTGTATTTTTTTTTGTCAGTATCTAGAAGTTAACAGCACTGTGATGAAGCTGCTGACACCCTCAAGCCCTTGTCACCTATGGCTGTGGAAGCTACTAGAAACTAAGGCCTTCTGGCTTAAGCATTATCTTCCCTTTGATCTTGGTTTGAAAGATTGATGTTATTTGTGATATATGGTATTACTGTTACTCTATTACTAAAATGTTTTCTAAGGATGAAGACTGATACTAGTCAAGTTGCTGTATTTGAAATCTGAGAATTCTGAGAAAACACCTTTCATTACAAGGCACAGTTCAGTACAACTGAATCATTCCTTGTTGCAATATTGAGCTCAGACCTTTCTCAGTCTTCACAGCATGATAAATTAATAACCTTGTTGAACTGTGGGCTTTCCTTTAAGTCATCTGTTAAACCTCAGATTAGATCAGAAAGGAACATCAGAATCTGCAAAAGGAGACTTTCCCTCATTCATCATTGCCACCTACCAGATAACTGATTGTAACTGAGTGGTGGGGGGACAGATGGTAAACTGTCATCCTTATCAGCGGATGGCTTTTTCTCTTTTGCATGGTGTCTGTTTCACAATATTTCATTAGCTTTATTTTTCTCATCTGTCACTTTAAACAATATAATAAATAAATTGTAACTGATAAAAATATAAGGATATCCTACATCTATGGAAAGGGACCTTAGCAGAGTTGAATCTTTTGTATAATTAAAATGACCTCTCTATTTTCAAAAGTTGTCATTGCCATGTATGTTTAAAATGATGCAGTCACAAATGATGCATAAATGATGAAAAGGCATTGCATTTCCAGTTTTCAAATTTTATCAAATTTACTCTTTGACAGAACTTCAAAGTTTAATGTAATGGAACTGTCAGTCTTTTTCTTTTATTTTTTTAAAGCATTTCTTGAGCACTTGCTTGTGTAATCTCTATTAGGCCAGGTGCCAGGGAAACAGGTAAATGATAGCATATGAGCCTACCTCTGACAAATTTCATAGTTTCTTGAATCTCTAAACACACTCATTTTAATATGAATTAAGTGATTTTTCTATATTGTTTTAATTTTTGAATAGTCTTTGGATAATATCCATGGATATTTTATTTGATATGGTTAATGCCATCCAAGAATTTAATAATTACAAATCAACTTTAAATAGAGTTCCTCTGTGTTCTTTCTGGCACATAATCTGTTGGAATGTTTTTTTGGACGAGTGGTCATCTATGAAAAGAACAGTTTACTACAGATTGCTTTGGTCTTAGTCTGAATAAAACTCTGACCCCCCAGAGAATTGTTCCTCTTTAACTTAAGCAGTTAGCATTAAGTCCTCGATACATAGTAGGTGTTGAATTAAATGTTAGTGAATTGCGCTAAAACCCTAACTTATTATCTTCAGTATGCTATATCTGTGAGGGTGCTATACAAAATATATGATAAAGTGCTGTCTAAAAATGCCATGTGTTTTTAGTTAAGTGTTCCTTTATTTTTCACTTCTTTCATCTGTTTCTCTCTTGTTCTCCCTATTTTCTTTTTTCCCTCCTTTCTGTTCCAGATATGTTGATCTCCTTCCTGCCCTCCTGTACCTTCCTCACCTTTTACTTCTGTCACCCTCTTCATCATCCAGAGAAATAAAAAATAAAATTTTAACCCTTCAGTCCCCCACCCCTTCCCAGTTTGGGAAGAAGGCAGTGAGGGAATACTATAAATGCTTCCTGTTTATCTTATTTGTTGTCATGCTAGGCAGGCTTAAAACAGTGGTGTACTTAATAATATTTTTTAAATGTGAGGAAAAATGGATTTTTCAATAAACTGATATTACTGGACTTTAGATTCCAAAGTTGATAAAATGTAGGCTGAGACTGAGAGGAAAATACTGTTTTTCCAAACAACATGTGAAAACCATTGCACTAATTTTTTATGTATTAGATTTGTAATTTTGTTTCCACCCTGGTCTTGAAAATAAACTTTAAAGAAATAAGCCTCTTAAGCAAGACATTGAATTTTTATTGAAAAAACAGTTCTGATTTTCTAATAAAAAATTTTGTATTATTGTAATTAAGCTTTGGATCCTTTTTTTCAAAGCATACATTTAAATCCTTTTGATCTAGGAAGAAAAATATCTTTGAATAGTCTAAATTCTGTTATATTTTAAAATAATGGGAAGGAGATTATTTACTTCATTTTGCCACATTTTATGGATTGTGTTTGAGACAACACTTGACAGAGCTCTATAAATGGCAGCTTAATAAAATTCTATGTTATGTCATTTATATATATTCCTGCCTATTCTATTTTTAGAACTTTTATATTCTTTTCCAAAGATCATGAACCTATTGGTCAGTTTTTTTCACATGTCTCTTTAAAAATAAGGAAATATGGGAACCTTTAGGAGGAGTCTGATAGACTATCAAGGTCATAAACCTGAGTATGAATTATTTCATAGAATATAGTAAATTATGTTAGGAAAACCAGAGCTTTAGTCTAGTATGCCATAAAAAGTAATTAGAAGAGTAAGAAGGGTGTAAACTTTGATGAGATCATGTCTGCATAGGTATTAGTTTCTTTATGTACATTATTAGTATTTTAAACTATGGCAGTGTTGTTTAAAATTTCACAGTTATGACTTAAAAACTAGACTTAAAATTTTATTGTGTGTGTGAAATTAGCCACCATTAATTAGCTTTTGGGCTTGTTACATTGATTTTTAGAACATTAGGGAAGGGGGACTTTAGAATGTATTATCCCAGAGAAATAGTCATGAGCTGCAGACTTTATCTTGGTGTGGATCTCTTGACTCACAGTTTATTTCTGCTTCTACTGCATCAAGCTCTTTCCTGTACCTAAAATGAAAACAAGTCTCTGTTAAGGCTTAAGTATAATTAACAGTATGAAAGCTGGTCAACTAACACTAATTTCTGTTTCTCTTAGTAGGAGATAGGAATTGTATTATGCAAGACTCAGTAAGGCTAGAAGTTGCATTTTAAAAATTAAATTAGGAAGGAAGGAGATCCAGACACCTTTTGGGAAGATTTTTACCGTGATTTACATTTTGAAAATGAGTAAGTAAATCTTAGCTACTATGTCTCACAGGGTATATCTTTGTTTTTTCTTGTGCCTGTGACATAATTATTAGAATTGAGAGTAGATACAAAAAGATGAGTGATGTCTACACAACAGATACTGTACGACAACTATAACCTTATGCAAATTGACCCTCTCAACTTGAAAGATACTTTTTCTTCCATTTCCTTAATAATATTAATTTTATAATAAAGTACATAGTAATATATATTTTAGAAAATTAAAATGAAAACAAAGTAATGCCTGCTGTATTAACATTTTGATCTAATTATTTTCTGCTCTTTGTGCCCAAATATGCAAAACGCACACATTTGTATATAAACTGCATTGCACAGATTTGAATCCAGAATTTTTATTTAACATTATACAATGAAGATTTTAATACAATTAAATCTATGTAGTATCATCTCAATGCATGTGCCGTAATTTATGTAATCAGTTTCCTACTGCTATTTTGTTGTGAATCTCACTGCAGTGAATATAGAGAAATCTTTTTGTACATCTCTATTTAATTATGGTAACCTTTCAGAAATAAAATTTAAAGTGCCTTTTAATGACTGAGCACTTACTAAATATTAAGTAGACTGGGATGTAAGATTAGTTGACTGTCGAGCAAGGTAGATTGTTATGAAATGTGACAGTATAGAACAGGGGCAGGTATACCAGTATCCAAAGGGCTCCATCTTTTTGATGACTAGAGCTATAGATGACTTGAAGTGAACAGCATTTGAAATAAAGGAGGTAAAATTTCTATACTTTTCTGATCCCAGTGGGGTGTTAAGAAAGGATGCCATCGCCGGGCATGGTGGCCCACACCTGTAAATCCAGCACTTTGAGAGGCCGAGGTGGGCAGATCACCTGAGGTCAGTAGTTCGAGCTCAGCCTGGCCAACATGGTGAAACCCCATCTTTACTAAAAATACTAAAATTAGCTTGGTGTGGTGGTGGGCACCTGTAATCCCAGCTACTCTCAAGGCTGAGGTAGGAGAATCACTTGAACTCAGGAGGCAGAGGTTGTAGTGAGCCTAGATCTGGCCACTGCACTCCAGCCTGGGTGACAGAGTGAGACTCCACTCAAAAAAAAAAAAAAAAGAAACCCAGTTTCATGGAATGCACTACCCAGCCCTGAGGATAGAGTGAAGAGTGCTGCATATCTGAGTACGTAGGCTCTCAAGTATATTGGATTCTGGACCTAGAGCAGCAAGAGTAATTTCAGAACCTACAAGTTAGTCTATGGATCCTGCTAGTGTACTTCCTGTCATGGCAGATTTGGCTGTGAAATAGGTGAAGCTCATTAGAACCTTCATTTCAAAGCAGCTCCAGGAATCAGAGCCTGACTCTTTTTTATCAGCATGTTACTTAGAAGGTTCAGCTTCTGCGTCATTCTGTAATTGCCAGTTAATTTTGTCGTGTTCCAAAGTCTCAGACATAAGAGGACCAGGCAATGGAAGTGACTAAATTGATACAAATATATCACCTCTTCTTTCAGTAAAGCATGTCTTTATTAATTTTATTTTTCTGCAAAAGATTGTTTTCTCCTATCCTTATAACACATTTCAAACTTGCAGTATAGTATATGCTTTCAGCACTTGAAGGTGCACAAATGTGTTAATTTCATTTTAAGTTCACATTGTTAGATGCTTGAGAGATATAAATATTATAATTTTCTTTACTTATTTGGCAAGCCAATGTACAAAATGACTATTTTGTAAATTATTATGGTGAGTTAAAAACCTACGTAACAGTGGACAGAATAGTATGATAAACCTCCACTTACTCATCATATAACCTTGCAGTGATAAACTTGTAAATCCTGCCTCATTGACATTCCATCCTCTCTCCGTAAGTACTATTTTGAAGTCAATTCCAGATAACATTTCATTATGGCTATTTTTTATGGACATTTTCTTTCTGCTTCTGAAAGTAATACATGCTTATTATAAAAGAGGAAATTAAAAACTTGTCACAATCATCTAGTGAGAAATTTTAATTTTTGCTTTTTCTTATATTTATGCATATCAGTGTATACATATAAATATACACAAAATATATATTATGTGTAAAAATTTTCTGCATAATTGTATTAGGGAAAGGACTAAGCTGCTATAAAAGCACCAAAAATACAATGGTTTTAAGAATATAGAAATGTATTTTTTACAGTACAGTTCTGAGGTAAGCAGACTAGGTTTCAGAGTTGCTTTATGTGACATGTTTTTTCAGGGACCCATTTTCTGTCTTTACCATCTCCTCAGGTATGCCCTCCCTTCATGATTAGAGCTGTTGTTACAGGCTCTTTTGTGTTGCAGTTTGCAGAAGGGGAGGAGTAGATGAACCTTAAAACACCAAGTATGTGTTCATTTTCCAATTAGGCATACTCAGTCACATGGTCATCTCAAGCCACAAGAGGAACTGGGAAATTCAGTTCCTAGTGAAAGACTTATGTGACTTGCTATAAAGCTCTGTTACTATGGAGTCTGGTTCAGTGCAGTATTTTCTTTGTCCTCTTTATTTCCTCCCTTAAAGACACATGAACCTAGTGTCTTGGTCAGACTCAGATTTGATCCATTTGGTAAGACTATAATTGGTATTGAGTTCTTTCATCAAGATGAACATAATTTATGGTGTTTTCTTTTTGTGGTATTGACATATCAATAATTGACACTTAGTACCTAGATCCACTAATTCATAGATATGGGGATATTCCAATTCTGCATTTCATTTTCATTTATTATTTATACATTTATAAAGAGATGGTTCCCTCATCTACTATTTGGCTACTGAGTACAGCTTGTGTGTGTGAAAGTCAGTACACATTTTTTATTTACCAGTTTTCAAAATAATGAACTGGTTTCTTATTATCTTCCATTTGATTGGGGTGTGTGTGTGTGTGTGTGTGTGTGTGTATGTGTGTGTGTTGTGTGTAAAGATAGATAAATTATGAACTATTATGAACTGATGGATTTAAATATTTTTAATGGGTTTCAGTCATTTGTAGTTTTCCTTTTTGAATCTCAAATTATGCCATCTTTTGTTCAATGGGAGTCTGTTAGAGTTTGTTTTCAAGTCCTTTTGACATGAGCCCAGTCGAATTTGATAGTTGCCTTTCTACCCAGTTTGACAAGGTGTTAGACTTATGATCATACATTTTGGTAAGAAACTCTGATTACTTTTACTGGGAAATTGTATTTTAAGACCATAATCAGAAATGCTCATTGCTACTGGATTGATCATTGTGAACAGAATTACAAAATGAAGAAATGAAATATGTGTATATGTGTGTGCACTCGGCCTCTTCTGTATTGTATCCTGTGTATCTTTTCCTCCATACCAAATATTCAGTTCTCAAGGACACAGGAGATGATAGAATTATAATATAGTGGCATTACTCTGTCCTGCCTAACACACACAGCAGTCTTAGAATAACATTACTAATAGTACCACCATCAGTGTAATTACTGAGAACAGTTTAAAATTCTTTTCATACGTTTTCCCCATTTTCCCCATCTTTTAAAAATAGTATCACAGTGAAATATCTGAGACACCAGCATTATATACTGGATTCTTTAGCTTTTTATCCCTAATTTAGTCTCAGTTCTATAAGTATACACGTAATGTTCACCGGTAGTCCTTATGTCTATGTCTCTCTAGTCATTTTTCTTTTCTGAGGCATGTTCTCTAGTAGATTCCTCAGGAAGGTTTATGAGAATATTCTCTAGGTTCTTGAAATGTTGATAATAGTTTATTTGTGCTTTTTTTTTGCTTGAAAGTTAATTTTAATAGATAGAAAATCCTTAGCTTCTATTCTATTTCTTTCTTGAAAATATTAAATACATTATTTTCTTTTGGCATAAAATGTTACTGTCAAAAGGCTGATGATAATTTAATTTTTTTCCTTGTAAGTCACATGTTTTTTTTTTTCCCCTAAATGCTGAAATAAATTTTTTTATTTAAGGCTGAGAAATTTTAATAAGATATGTCAATATTAGTCTCTCTAGGTCAGTATTTTCGAGTGTATGGTATACTTTTTCAATATTTATACTGTTGAAAGTTTTATTGGATTAAAGTTTTTAATATTTGATGTATTCTCTTGCTTTGATTTACTTTTTCAAGAACTCCTATTATCTGGATCTCATCTTTGCCTATCTTCAGTATTTTCACTTACTTTCAAATCGTTTTTATTTTTTTATTTAAAAAATGTTATCCTTTTTACATTTTATTTGAGGCATTATTTGTTGTGTTTATTTACTCTTTTTTTTTTTTTTTTGAGACGGAGTTTCGCTCTTGATACCCAGGCTGGAGTGCAATGGCGCGATCTCGGCTCACCGCAACCTCCGCCTCCTGGGTTCAGGCAATTCTCCTGCCTCAGCCTCCTGAGTAGCTGGGATTACAGGCACGCGCCACCGTGCCCAGCTAATTTTTTGTATTAGTAGAGACGGGGTTTCACCATGTTGACCAGATGGTCTCGATCTCTTGACCTCGTGATCCACCCGCCTCGGCCTCCCAAAGTGCTGGGATTACAGGCTTGAGCCATATTTACTCTTATACATCTTCTGTTTTGTTTTTATTTCTTAAACTATTTCTTACGTTGCAATCTTTTTTTGAGTTTTATGACCTAATTATTGAGTTTTTAAGATAGTGATTTCTGTTGTTTTCTCATGCCTTATATATATTTTGTGTGTGTGTGTATATTTCAGCTTATTTTGAAATAGAAAGTTACATTTTGCCCTGTGCATACATTTTTTTTGGTGTTTTGTTGTTGTTGTTGTTTGTAAGGTTGCTATTCTATTTATTTGTTTTCTTCTGATAACTTTGGCATTTGGCTTTGATACTTTTCTGTTGCTAATTTTTACATGGAATTAGATTTATGAAACTTGGAATGTGTTTATAGAACACTGGACAAAAGAAACATCCTAAGTCAAAGAAAACAAAATGCAGACAAATAGTCAAGCATACCTAATACCAGTTTTTCAGTAAACGAATCGACGGATTTACAAAAAAAACAGGGACATTACATACTGGCAAACCACTTGTAGGGACATATATTAATTCCCATTTTGGTTGTTCAGTTTGGGAATACTTATCAAAAATCTTAAAAATATGTGTAATCTGTGGCCCAGGTTTTTTATTTCTGTGATTTGATCATAAAGGAAGGAATAATTGACTATTTGTTTAAATTTGAACTGTAGGAATATTTTGTTGCACTATTTATGACATTGAAAAATTAAATATTATCCAGATGTCTGACAACAAGGCATTAGTCAAAGTAGGTATTTTCATGAAATGGAGTAGCTTACATCTGTTAGCTTATGTTGTAGAATATTTAATGGTGGGAATATATATCAAATATAGCAGATTTTAAATTTTATAAATGGGATAACCTATTTTTATAAAACTTTATGTGCAAAGAAAAATGTCTGGAAGAATATACTTCAAATATTAGTTTTTTCTAGGTATCAGAAATATTTTAATCTTAATTTTTATTTATATATATTTTCTATAATTAACACATTTTGTGTTAAAAAATTTACTATTAACTCAAACAAAAACATATGCTCATTTGTGTCTGGTTTTGAGATTTTGAAAACATTAATATGAATGACTGATGTATGTGGTTTTGTATGTGAGTATGAGTGTAAAGGCGTTGTCTATGACAAAGGTGTGATTCTTGATAGTTCTGGATAGAGTCCAAGTTTCTTTGTATAGTGACTGCATTTGTGTATAAGTTTCCTCAATGGTTTCTGTTAGATATGTAAATAACATTTATATACAACTGAAAAATATCATAATTTGGACCTTTCACAAAACTGAAGATATCATTTAGAATATTTCTTTTCCTTAGTACAGTGATCAAATTACATGTCAGAGACTAGCCTGCATGAGCAGCATGGCAGGAGGGAATGTGGAGTAGGAAAAAAGCATGATCTATTAAAGTCAGCAAGTTGTGATCTTGAGCTTTGATCTTCAGCTTTGTAACCATGGGCATCATACCAAACCTCTTTGAAGTTTGCATCTGTAAGCATTTGTGTTTGTTAAGCATCTGTTAAATGTAAACATACCATCTAACGTGCTTTATGGGATTGTGAAGATGATAGGAAATAATGTAATTGATCCAGTCCTTTGCTTATCACATAATACGTGTTCAGTAAATGATAGTATGGATGGTGATTTCACATATGACTTGCTTTGTTCCATATATCTTTGGGAGATAATGGGAAGAGGGTTTGCTCCTCCTGACACTCACCCTGTTCTTTCTTTGAAAAGAAAGACCTGGGTTATTTTTTTTAAGTTGTATTTATATGTGTGTACTTACAACTTAAATCATTACTTTAGGTTAGTGCCACCATGTAAAGGGATAGTATACCATAGGCCTAGTTTATCAAAGAAAATAAGAGAAAGAAATCAAATTTGCTAATCAAAGAAAAAGAAAAGAGAATATTTTCTTCATTTGACTGTGGGGTTTTTGATTTTTTGTTGCTTGTTTTTTGTTGGTAGGTTCATAATTTGGAAAGTGAGCACAATTCTATAACTCAAACGTATTTTCAGCCGTATCTTTAAGGTAGTCGTCAAGAATGTGGATTCCCTAATCATCTGTCTGGGTTTAAATTTGGGCTCTCTTGCTTTACTAGCTGCAAAGTCACTCAGTCATGGTTTTGGTTTTCTAACTTTAAAAAAATTAGTTAACTTTATGTTCAAGTTTTCTCATAGTTAAAATGAGGATAATAAAAATATGTACCTTCTAAGTATGTTCTAAGCATAGTTGTAAGGACGAGATGAGTGATAATATTTAAAGTTCTTAGCTGAATGTATCTTGTATAATAAGCCCTCATAAATATTGTTATTAGCTGTTATTACATTGACTCTTTGTATTCATTTATCTAATACATACATACTAAGTGCTTGCACAGGCACAGGTACAGACATAGAAACATCAGTGAACAAAACAAAGTCATTGCCCTTCGGAAACTTGTGTTTGAGGTAGGACATTGCAAATTAATATATAATGTTAGGCAGTGATGTGAAACAAGTCCTATGAAGAAACATAAAGAGAGTAAGGAGATAGCAAATAATGGAGGGTGTTATTTAAGACGGCATTCATTTTGGCTGAGACCACGCAAATACCCGAGAGAATATTCTTGGCTAAGGGAACAACATATATAGAGTCCTGAAGCAGTAACGTTTCTGATGAATGTGGGGAACAACAAGAGGACCGCTGTGGGTGTAGTTTTAGTGAAGAAAGAAGAGAGTGGTAGATGAGACCAGAGAGGTCGGTGACTCAGCCTTATAGGCCACGGGGAAGAATTTGGATTTACTCTAAGTGTGATGAGAATGTAAGTTTTGATAAAAGGAATAATGTGACTTGACTGTATAAAAAAAAATTTGGCAGCTTTTATAGAGAAAAGACCTAGGAATCAAGTTAGAAACTGAGAGATGAGTTAAGAGGCTATTGCAGTAATATAAATGAATGCTGATGGTCACTTAGAGTAGGTGATGGTGCTAGGGAGAAGTGGTTGAATTGGGGATATATGTGAAAGGAGAACTGATAGGATTTGCTCATGTATTGGACATAAGCAATTATGTGAATAATGGTATGATTTACTGAAATAGAGGACACTCTTGGAAGAACAACTTGATGTACACAAGGAACATAAGAGTTTTGTTGTAGACATGTTATTTTTGAAATGCTGTTTGTGGAAATGCTCCACCTAACTGGAGATTTTGAGGATACCTTTTTTTTTTTTTAAAGACAGTCTTGCTTTGTTGCCCAGGCTGGAGTGCAGTGGCACAATCTCAGCTCACTGCAACCTCCGCCTCCTGGGTTCAAGAGATTCTTCTGCCTCAGCTTCCCCGGTAGCTGGGATTACAGGTGTGTACAGACATATACCACCATGCCTTACTAATTTTTGTAACTTTAATAGAGATGGGATTTTACCATGTTGGCCAGGCTGGTCTCAAACGTCTGCCCTCAAATGATCCTCCCACCTTGGCCTCCCAAAATGCTGGGATTACAGGTGTGAGTCACTGCGCCTGGCTGGGGAGACATTTTTACCCAGCTGAATGCAGTTCAGGAGAGAGGTGAGAACTAGAGATAAAATTTTGAGAATGTTCTGTGTATGAATATTTCGAGGTACTGTACTAGATGAGTGAGTGTGGATAGAGAAGAAAGCTCTGAGGATAGCTCTGGGGTGCTCCAACATTTAGAGATCAAGAAGAGGAAAAGAACCCAGCAAAGAAAACTTAGAAGGAGCAGCCAGTGAGTTAAAAGGACAATGTGATGTTAGGAAACCAAGTGAAGGAGGAGTCTCTAGTGAGAGGAAATGATTTGTAGGACTAAGGTTGCAAGAAACAGATAAGAACTGAACATTGGCCACTGGCATTGTTGACCTTGACCACGAAAATTTGTAGATTGGTAAGGGTGGTAAGGGCCAAAGCTGGACTAAAATGAGTTTGGGAGACAATGAGAGCTAAGGAAATAGAGGCAAAATACACTTTCTTTCAACAAATTAGGTACAAAAGGGTAGCAGCTGGAGGGGGACATACAAACAAGGATCCTTTTGAGATGATTTAAGTAGAAACAGGAAAACTGATGATGCAGGTAAGAGGAGAAATAACCATAAAATGTGAGACAAGGAATGGGATCCAGTGTATATTTGGAGGACTTGATCTTAGAAAGGAACGTGTGTTCATATATTATAACAGGAGGGAAGAGAGTGTATGGTCACATATGCAAATTGTTTGCTACATTTGGCTATGGGAGTGTGTGGAAGCTCTCTCCTGAATAATGCTGTTTTCCTCAAATGTGGTCATGAACTGAGAGATGGGGTTAGGAGATGAGGGATATTGGAGATTTAAGGATAGAGTCTAAAATTTTTAGCAAAGTGAGTGTGTAGATTAACTAATGTAGGGTTGTTTGACTGCCTGGGAATACTAGAGGCCACTTGAGGTGTAATTTCACAGATTTAAAGTTTGTAATTATGGCCACATTAATCTGCTTCAGACGCAGGCTCCAAATAGGGAGAGAGTTGGATTTAGGGTTGGGATTTTGCCATGCAAATATGAAAGAAGAAAGGAGGAAAAGAGTTGAGTGCATGCAACAGAATGATCAGAGTCATAGGCCATGAAATCTAAGATGGATAAGGAAGGAAATGGCGCCAAACACTGTGTGCTGTCGTCGAACCAAAGCTTTGCTGCTGATACCCACGTTCCACTTTCTCATCTCTAGAATGTGTTTTCTGAGATGACATTCTTTTCCCTTCCTGCAACGTTACCCCACTCCCAGCCCAGACACACATACTTACCTAATATCCATATGTTCACATTTTATCCTTTCTTCAAGGGATAGCAAATATGGTGCTTTCTTCCTGAATTTTCTCCCCCTTCCCCCTAGTTAACAGTGATCTTGTTTCCCTCTTTGAGTTCTTACAGCACTCTAAATCTCTCATTGACTTGGTATTGTAGGTAGTATTATGGTTTCGTATATATATTTTACCTTTCCTACTCTACTCGTGTGATATGGTAGGGATTGTGTCCTTGTATCCTTAGCATGAGGCACAGTTGATATGCAATGAAGTGAATTCAGTGATGTAAAAACCTTAATTAAAACAGTTTCTTCAGCGTTTTCCAAAACAATTGTAGAAACTAGTGTATCACAGAGATTACTTGTAGTTTTATCAAATATCTTATACTCACTGTAGTCTGTAGCAATCCTATATTACATTTAAATAATCATCCTCATTATTATTATTTTATTTGTTTTTCTTGCAGGAGCATCTTTCCTTGAAGAAGTATATTATTGACATTGTGGTTGAAAGTACAGCTCCAGCAGAGGCTTTGAAAGATGGAGAAGAACGGCAAAAAAATAAAAAAAAAGCCAAAAAGATAAAAGCCCGGATGAACTCCAGGTACCTTAAATACTCTTAAAAACAAAAGAAAAACTCTTATAATGTATCTTTTCATGTAAATCCAAGGAAGACAAAAGAAAGTTTAAAGTTGTTTGCTTCATGAAAGCCTTGGAAATAACACTGATGAGCCTAATTTATAGCCACTTTCCTTGATTGAGAAGGAAAACTGCGTATCGATCTAAAGCCCTTGCTTTCACCTGTTAAGAGCTCTTCTTATAATTGGATGCCAAAGCTCTGCCAAACTTGTGCCTCCTTCAGCATACAATAGTATGTTTAAGTATGTGTAAACCAAACCTATTTTTCTTTCCAACTATTGATTTTTAAATGAAGTATCAAAGAAAATCAATAGCAATCAACAAATAGAAGTCTACTGGCTGTAGTGTCAAATCCCATGACTAGATTTAATCAATTTGGTTGCCTGTCACAACAAGAAAAAGTTCAAGAAATATCTTAAAATGGAAAGTGAGTTGTCAGACCTGTAGTTTATCATCAGCCTCCAAAGTGTCATCTGAAGTTCAGACAGCTGTGTAGTACATCATTACCTCACAAGCTTTGAGTGTCATCTGATGACGGATGAGTCCTGTTGGAGGACACAAAGATAGTTCTTCTTTAGTAGCTAATCTATTGCTGTTTGAGGGAAACTATTCTGAATATGCCCTTACACTTTTATTACTAAGTGTCTCAAAGATGGAGAAACTTGACCTATGGGATTATAGAAATAAAGAACTTACAAAATGGTGAATAGTGCAGTATGAGTTTTTAAATAGTTTTTTCTAATTCTGTTAATGTCATTGGTAGTTTGATAGGAATAGCATTCAATCTATAAATGGCTTTGAGTAGTATAGCCATGTTTAACAATAGATTCTTTCCTCCATGAGCATGGAGTATTTTTGCCTTTGTTTATATCATCTCTGATTTCTTCGAGCAGTGTTTTGTAATTCTTATTGTAGACATCTTTTACCTCCATGGTTCGCTGTATTTCTAGGTATTTCTTTTTTTGTGGCTATTGTGTGAATGGGATTGCGTTGCTGAATTGTCCCTCAGTACAAAAATGCCACTGATTTTTGTACATTGATTTTATATCCTGAAATGGTGCTTAAGTTGTTTATCAGATCTAGGAATTTTGGGGCAGAAACTATGGGGTTTTCTAGGTATACAATCATATCTTCTGCAAACAGAGATAGTTTGACTTCCTCTCTTCCTATCTGGATGCCTTTTATTCATTCTCTTGCCTGATTGCTCTGGCTAGGACCTCCAGTATTATGCTGAATAGGAGTGGTGATAGTGGGAATCCTGTCTTGTTCCTTTTCTCAATGGGAATGCTTCCAGCTTTTGCCTGTTCATTATGATGTTGGCTCTGTGTTTGCCATATACAGTTCTAATTATTTTGAGACATATTCCTTTACTGCCTATTTTGTTGAGGATTTTTAACATGAAGGGATGTTGAATTTTATTGAAAACCTTTCTTGCATCTGTTTAGATGATCTTATGTTTTTTTGTTTTGGGTATGGATAAATCCTATTTATTGATTTGTGTTTGTTGACCAACCATGCACCCTAGGGATAAAGCCTATTTGATCATGGTGGGTTAGCTTTTTGATATGCTGCTGGGTTTGGTTTGCTAGTATTTTCTTGAGGATTTTTTTTTTTCATCATGGATAATGGCCTGTGTTCTTTTTTCTTTCTTTTTTTTTTTGTTGTGTCTCTGCTAGATTTTGATATCAGAATGATGCTTGGCATATAGAATGAGTTAAAGAATCCCTCCTCCTCAATGTCCTGGAATAGTTTCAGTAAGAATGGTACCAGCTCTTCTTTATACATTTGGTGGAATCTGGCTTGGAATCTGGTCCTGGGCTCTTTCTGGGTGATAGGCTTTTTATTACTGATTCAGTTTCAATCTTAGTTATTAGGCTGTTTAGCATTACAATTTCTTCCTCATTCAATCTCGAAAGGTTGTTTGTTTCCAGGAATTTATCACTTTTTTCTAGATTTTCTAGTTCGTGTGCAGAGAGGTGTTTGTAATCATCTCTGAGGGTTGTTTTTACATTTCTGTACAACTGGTAGTAATGTTACCCTTGACGTTTCTGATTGTGCTTATTTGGATCTTATGTCTTTTTTTCTTTATTAGCCTAGCTAATGGTCTATTCGTCTTTGTCAAAAAAATCAGCTCTTGGATTTGTTGGTCGTTTGCATGTTTTTTCTCATTACAGTTTTCTTCAGTTGAGCTCTGATTTTGGTTATTTCTTGTCTCCCACTAGCTTTGAGGTTGCGTTCCTCTTTCTCTAGTTCATTTGGGTATGATGTTAGGCTGTTAATTTGAGATCTTTTTAACATTTTGATGTGGTAGTTTAGCACTGTAAACTTCCCGCTTAACACTGCTTTAGCTGTGTCCCAGAGATTCTAGTATGTCGTATCTTTTTTCTCATTAGTTTCAAAGAATTTCTTGATTTCTGCTTTAATTTTATTGTTTACTCCAAAGTCATTTTGGAACAGGTTGTTTAATTTCCATTTCATTATATGGTTTTAAGCACGCTTCTTAGAATTGATATTTATTTTTGTGGTGCTGTGGTCTGAGATCATAGTATGGTTTTGTGTTTCTGAATTTGCTGAGAATTGTATTGTGGCTCACTGTGTGGGTGATTTTAGACCATGTGCCTTGTGCAGATGAGAAGAATGTATATTATGTTGTTTTGGGTTGGAGAGTTCTCTAGATGTCATTAGTCCATTTAGTGAAGTGTCATGTTCAGATCCTGAATATCATTGTTAGTTTTCTGCCTCAGTAGTCTGTTTAATGCTGTCAGGGGGGGTATTGAAGTCTCCCACTATTATTGTGTGTTTATCTAAGTCTTTTCATAGGTTTCTAAGAACTTGTTTTACGAATCTGTGTGTTCCTGTGTTTGGTGCCTACATATTTAGTATAGTTAGGTCTTCTTGTTTTACTGAACCCTTTACTATTATGTAATGTTCTTTGTCTTTTTTGCTTTTTATGGATTTAAAATCTGCTTTTTTTTCTCTCTCCCTTTACTTTGAACCTGTGACTATCACTGCTTGTGAGATGGGTCTGTTGAAGACAGCATAAGATTGGGTCTTGTTTCTTTATCTACCTTTTAATTGGGGGCATTATTCTCATTGACATTTAAAGTTATTATTGATATTAAGTTTGATAGAAATAGCATTAAATCTATAAATTGCTTTGGGTTGTACAGCTATTTTTACCATATTAACTTTTCCATTCCATGAGCATGGAACCTTTTTCCATTTGTTTGTGTAATTTGTAATTTTTTCAGCAGTTTTGTAGTTGTTCTTTTAGAAGTCTTTCTCCTCCTTGGTCAGCTGTATTCTTAGGTATTTCATTTTTGTGTGTGGCTATAGTGAATGGGATTCTGTTCTTGATTTGACACTCAGCCTGGATGTTGTTGGTATATAGCAATGCTATCGATTTCTGTTCATTGATTTTGTATTCTGAAACTTTATTAATGTCATTTATCAATTCTAGGAGCCTTTTGGCAGAGTCTTTATGATTTCCTAGGTGTAGAATGATACTGTCAGTGAAGAGAAATAGTTCTCTTTCTTTTCCTATTTGGATGCCTTTTATTTCTTTCTCTTTCCTGATTTCTCTGGCTAGGACTTCTAGTTCTGTGTTGAATAGGAGTGGTGAGAGTGGGCATCCTTGTCTTGTTCCAGATCCAAGCAGAATGGATTTTGTCCCTTCAGTATGATGTTGGCTGTGGGTTTGTCATAGAAGGCTCTTGTTATTATCATTATTATTTTAATATATTTTTTGAGACAGAATCTCGCTCTGTCATCCAGGCTGGAGTGCAGTGGCATGATCGTGGCTCACTGAAACCTCTGCCTTCCAGGTTCACATGATTCTGCTGTCTCAGCCTCCCAAGTAAAAAATAAAAAATTTTAAAAAAATTTAAAAATTGTCAAACATGGTGGCAATTGTATTAATTTTTAAATTTTTTTTTTTTTTTTAGCAGAGACAGTTTCACCAGTTGGCTAGGCTGATCTCAAACTCCTGACCTCAAGTAATCTGCCTGCCTCAGCCTTCCAAAGTGCTGTGATTATAGGCTCACATGAGCCATCGTGCCGTCCTTATTTTTAGTTGTTTCTTTGATGCCTAATCTTTTGAAAGTTTTCATCATGAAGGGATGTTGAATTTTATCAAAAGCTTCCTCTGCATCTATTTAGATGGTTATATTGATTTTGCTTTTGATTTTGTTTATGTGGTGAATCACATTTATTGATTGGCTGGTTGAACCAGCCTCACATCTCAGGAATAAAGCTTACTTGATTTGTGGTGTATTAACTTTTTAATGTGCTGCTGGACTTTATTTGCTAGGATTTTGTTGAGGATTTTTACATCTGTGTTCATGAGGGATGTATGTCTAAAGTTTGTTTTTCATTGTATCTCTGCCAGATTCTCGTGTCAGTCTGATGGTGGCTTCATAGAATGAGTTAGGGAGAAGTCCCTCATCTCTAGCTTTTTTGAAATACTTTCTGTAGGATTGGTATCATTTCTTCTTTGTGTGTATGGTGAATCTATCTGGTCCAGGTTTTTTTTTTGTTTTTTTTTTGTAGTTTCTTTATTACTAATTCAATTTCTACATTGAACTGCTTTATTCATGATTTCAATCTTTTCCCGATTCAGTCTTATGCTTGCATTGAATTAGGAAGATTGTTTCGTTGCACTGAAAACATTCACTTTTAAAACATGGCAAGTATGCCCACTCTCACCACTCCTATTCCACACAGTACTAGAAGTCCTAGCCAGAGGAATCAGGAAAGAAGAATAATTCAGTCTTGTGCTTGCATTGAATTAGAAAGATTGTGTGCTCTTGCATTGAATAAAATTTCCTTATTTTTCTTTTAATTCCTGTATAAATTTTAGTGACATAATCTCTTTCATTATTGAAATTTTAATTTCTTTTTCTTTGTTCCCCCCGATCTCTGGCCAAGAATTTATCAATTTTGTTAATCTTTTGAAATAATGAATTTTTGCTCTATTTGATTTTTGTTGATTTTATTTCATTTGTGTTCTTTATTTTTTACTTGTATTTACTTCATATTTATTTTTTCCTGATTTCTTAAGTTGGCCTCTGACAGTATTGATTTGAAAGCTCTCTTTTTATAATATATGTAATTATAGCTATCACTTTCCCTCTAATACCTACTTAACCTATGTTCAACATATTTTAATGTTGTATTTTTATTTTTATATAGTTTCAAATATTTCTTTTTTTTTAATTGCATTTTAGATTTTGGGGTACATGTGAAGAACATGCAAGATTGTTGCATAGGTACACATGTGGCAGTGTGATTTGCTGCCTTTCTCCCCATCACCTGTATCTGGCATTTCTCCCCATGCTATCTCTCCCCAACTCCCCACCCACCGCTGTCCCTCCCCTATTTCCCTCCCACAGACCCCAGTCTGTAATGCTCCCCTCCCTGTGTCCATGTATTCTCATTGTTCATCACCCACCTATGAGTGAGAACATGTGGTGTTTGATTTTCTGTTCTTGTGTCAGTTTGCTGAGAATGATGGTTTCCAGATTCATCCATGTCCCTACAAAGGATGCGAACTCATCATTTTCGATGCCTGCATAATATTCCATGGTGTATATGTGCCACATTTTCCCTGTCCAGTCTATCATTGATGGGCATTTGAGTTGGTTCCAGGTCTTTGCTATTGTAAAGAGTGCTGCAGTGAACATTCGTGTGCATGTGTCCTTATAGTAGAGCAATTTATAATCCTTTGGATATATACCCAGTAATGGGATTGCTGGGTCAAATGGAATTTCTATTTCTTTTTTTTTTTTTTTTTTTTTTTTTTTGAGATGGAGTTTCGCTCTTGATACCCAGGCTGGAGCGCAGTGGCGCAATCTCGGCTCACCGCAATCTCCGCCTCCTGGGTTCAGGCAATTCTCCTGCCTCAGCCTCCTTGGAATTTCTATTTCTATGTCCTTGAGGAATCGCCATACTGTCTTCCACAATGGTTGAACTAATTTACACTCCTACCAACAGTGTAAAAGTGTTCCTATTTCTTCACATCCTCTCCAGCATCTGTTGTCTCCAGATTTTTTAATGATCGCCGTTCTAACTGGAGTGAGATGGTATCTCAATGTAGTTTTGATTTTCATTTCTCTAATGACCAGTGATGATGAGCATTTTTTCATATGTATGTTGGCCTCATGTATGTCTTCTTTTGTAAAGTGTCTGTTCATATCCTTAGCCCACTTTTGAATGGGCTTGTTTGTTTTTTTCTTGTAAATCTGTTTTAGTTCTTTGTGGATTCTGGATATCAGCCCTTTGTCAGATGGGTAGACTGCAAAAAAATTTTTCCTATTCTGTTGGTTGCCGATTCACTCTAATGACGTTTCTTTTGCCGTGCAGAAACTGTGGAGTTTGATTAGGTCTCCTTTGTCTATTTTGGCTTTTGTTGCCAATGCTTTTGGTGTTTTGGTCATGAAGTCCTTGCCTATGCCTATGTCCTGAATGGTTTTGCCTAGGTTTTCTTCTAGGCATTTTATGGTGTTAGGTCTTATGTTTGAGTCTTTAATCCATCTGGAGTTAATTTTAGTGTAAGGTGTCAGGAAGGGGTCCAGTTTCTGCTTTCTGTACATGGCTAGCCAGTTTTCCCAACACCATTTATTAAACAGGGAATCCTTTCCCCATTGCTTGTTTTTGTGAGGTTTGTCAAAGATCAAATGGTCGTAGATGTGTTGTGTTGCCTCCGAGGCCTCTGTTCTGTTCCATTGGTCTATATCTCTGTTTTGGTACCAGTACCATGCTGTTTTGATTACTGTAGCCTTGTAGTATAGTTTGAAGTCTGGTAGTGTGATGCCTCCTGCTTTGTTCTTTTTGCTTAGAATTGACTTGGCTATGCGGGCTCTCTTTTGGTTCCATATGCTTATCTATGCCTGCAGCTTAATTTGTCAGGCTGCTTTTTCATTAAAAGGAAACCTTACTGAGGACTTTCTTATCCCTACTATCTGTTTCTACCTCCTGTATCATTGTATTGCCCAGGCAGGTCAGGAACTCTTCTTGGTATGGTTTTCTTTGTGTTTATCCTGCTTGATATTCATTTAGTTTCTTGAATCTTTGAGTTTATGTTTTCCCCCAAATTTGGAAAAATTTTGGCCATTGCTTCTTCGAAAAGTTTTTTCTGCCTCAGTCTATTTCTCTTCTATTTTCTGATTCCAGTTGTACTTAATACAGAACATTTTCTATTGTTCCATAGCTTAGTCTTTTTTCTCTCTAGTTTGGATAGTTCTGTGTCCTGTGGGATCTTTTTTCTACTGTATTTGATTTGCTTTAAAAATCATCCAGTGATGTTTTTATTTCATGTGTTATATTTGTCATTTCTAGGAGTCCTATTTGATTGGTTTTACAGTTTCAGTTTCTTGTTGTTTTTTAAATTATGTTCATGTTTTCATTTTTTTGATTTAATATGTTTATGAATTGTCTTGACATCCATTATATCTATCATTCCATTTCCTGCTTTTTGGCTGATTTTTCTCCTTTGTATGGCTTATATTTTCTGCTTTTCATGCTTAGTAATTTTGTTATTAGTATTTTTTTCCATATATTGGACAATATCAGTGCTACATTGCTCTATGTGTTTTATTGTTT
Organism: Aotus nancymaae; assembly: GCF_030222135.1. NCBI lineage: Eukaryota > Metazoa > Chordata > Mammalia > Primates > Aotidae > Aotus > Aotus nancymaae. The sequence goes on from NW_026988414.1 coordinate 75,410,979, forward strand.
TCTTTAAGAGAATGTAGAATTTAATTCTGTAATGCATTATTTAAACTTGTAGGTCTGCTTTTTTTTTTTTTTTTTTTTTTTTTTTTTTTTTTGAGACGGAGTTTCGCTCTCATTACCCAGGCTGGAGTGCAATGGCGCGATCTCGGCTCACCGCAACCTCCGCCTCCTGGGTTCAGGCAATTCTCCTGCCTCAGCTTCCTGAGTAGCTTGGATTACAGGCACGCGCCACCATGCCCAGCTAATTTTTTTGTATTAGTAGAGACGGGGTTTCACAATGTTGACCAGGATGGTCTCGATCTCTTGACCTCGTGATCCACCCGCCTCGGCCTCCCAAAGTGCTGGGATTACAGGCTTGAGCCACCGCGCCCGGCCTTGTAGGTCTGCTTTTGTCTTTGAAAATGTGGTTTTAAACTTCGTTAGTTTGATGTAGAGTAACCTTTAATCCTAGGGCTCCGTCATTCGTCCTTCTGAGGTATGTCCTTTGTGAACTCTACAGAATGACTAGGATGTTCAGTAAGTCTTCTCAAATATAACAGTTGAAGTGCAAACAGTTTCCAGCTTTATGAAAGCTCCAGTACTTGTTCAGCTTACAGTTCCTTGATAGTTATTTTTTCCTCAGTTTTGGAGGTTCTTGCCTGCTCATTCAGCAGATTGATATGGCCAGAGACTCAGTGGGGCCTCTCTGAAGATTTGTAGACCTTCTCTGCATACATCTTTTCACTTTGCTACTCTGCCCCACTAATTCTGACTTTTTCTTAGCTCAGACTTACACTGTTTTGGCTACTTCCCTCCCCTCCATATGTTGCTATCTGGAAAGTGCCTTCAGGTACAAAGGGTGAGACAGTCATAGGACTTATTTCACTTGCTTTCTTTTTTTTAGGGATTTCAGTCCTGTGCTGAAAGTTGTCTATATATGAAAAAATTCATATATTTAAAAATTTCTAAGTTGCTTGTAACAGAAAGGATGATACTAGTTACTCAATTGTGGCTGGAAGCAAAAATTGTCAAGGCCTTAATAAAATAATAACCTCCACTTCAACCTTCTCTTTTCCCAACTTAATTTTTTACCGATGCACTTAACCATCATCTAAAGTACTGTATATTTCAACTGTTCATATGTTTACACATTATCTTTCTCCTACTAGAAAATAAATTTAACGAGGATTTTTGTTTTTAGTTTTCTGCACATGGTAGGTGTCCAGTAAAAATTTGTGGAAGAATTAAATGAGATTGGATTGTGAGCTTTGTGGTTCTTATCACTAAGATTTCTTTGGCCTTTTAAAAAGGGAGAAACAAATTGCGTATTACTATCATAAATTGGAATTCAGGCTCAAGGCATGATGGTTTGCCCCAGGTTTCATAATACAGATGGTGAAGATAATGCTTTTAGGACCTGACTCAAGGTGAATTAAAACTAAAGATACTTGATTTTTCTCCAAGCATTGGGATGAGGGAAACTTCCTACAGGCAAAGCCAGAACTATTTTAAACTGTGGATACGTGTTCTCAAATTAATTAGTAGGGTTCTGTATAACCTATATATGATGAAGAACTGTGAGAGTACATGTGGTTGCTTGAACGTTTTGACAGGCAGATTTACTTTGGAAAAGGAGTCGCTATGAGTCAGAACTTTGCTGCTGCAATTTGGGTGGAAAGAGTCCATAGTTTGGCAAAGAGGACTAAGAAAAGCAAGATAGGCAATAAAGTTCTAATCATTGGACTGGATTTTTGTGCAGAGGGATGAAGAGAAAGGAATTAGATTTGTGGAATAGATTGTCGTTGAGCTGCAGTTTGTGTGGGGGTAGGAATAGGAGAGGAGAGAGCACTGAAAGAGCAACATGGGAACTCAGTTTTTCATTGTACATAGCTGGACCTCTGTCTGCAGTATTAGCAGCTTCAATATCAGCTTGGACATCAGCTTCAGTGTCCAGTGATAATCAGTCGTGGCTAACAGACTTCCTATCTTTAACAGTAATTGACCATCAAGAAGATATTCTCAAATGGAACAGGGAGAGGAATGAGAGGATGAGGGGGATGTGTGTGTGTTGGTGTATCTACAGTCAGAATCAGCCCTCCGTATCTATGGGTTCCACATGCAGAGCCTGCAGATAGGGAGGGTCAAGTGTACTATGCCTTTTTACTTCAGGGACTTGAGCACTTGCAGATTTAGGTATCTATGGGGATCCTGGAACCAGTCCTTCATGAATATTTATATATAAATTTAGATATAGATAAAAAACACACAGGTGTATGTTAAATTTACATTGGTACAAGAATTGACATAGAGTAAATTTTTGTGTTAGAATTGACAGAGGGTCTGACCCTGGATAGGAGTCCTAAGTTGAACAGAGGAGAGACAGGGAAAGACATAAGTTTTAACAAATGTTACAGGATTCTGACAAAACTTTGAGGTGAAATCTAATGTTAAATCTAGTTTTTCAATACTTTGAACACCCATTCATGTGTTGTGAAAAAAATATTTGGTTATTTGTGATCTTAAGGAATTCATTCAACACATTTAAATACTTATCAGCATACAAAAGTGTATAGAACATAATTTCTAACCTTCTCAAGTATACAATATATTAAGAGCGGTAAATGATATATATAAATAATCGTTTCCTGAGGCAGTGTGCGAAGTAGCAAAAGAAAGGTACAAATAAGTATTAGGTAAATTCCAGGGAGGATAAACTTAAGTATGACTGGGGCAGTCTGGAAAGACTGCTTATAATAATGATGATAGTAAAAATAAAACAAAAAAGGCCAATCTTTACTGAGCTCTTATTGTGCCTTGGGTGCTGTGCTAAGGCAGAATTTTTATGATTATGAGCAAAATTAAAGTAGTCTATGAGTGTTCATTGTATCGGTATTCATAAGAGCAAAAACTAGGATAAAAGTTCAGGTAACTGGCTGGACACAGTGGCTCATGCCTGTAATCCCAGCACTTTGGGAGGCCGAGGCAAGTGGATCACCTGAGGTAAGGAGTTTGAGACCAGCCTGGCCAACCTGGTGAAACTCCGTCTCTACTAAAAATACAAAAATTGCTGGACGTGGTGGCTCACGCCTATAATCCCAGTACTTTGGGAGGCGGAGGTGGGTGGATCATGAGGGCAAGAGATCGAGACCATCCTGACAAACATAGTGAAACCCTGTCTCTACTAAAAAATACAAAAATTAGCTGGGTATGGTGGTGTGCACCTGTAATCCCAGCTACTCAGGAGGCTGAGGCAGGAGAATTGCTTGAAACCGGGAGGCGGAGGTTGCGGCAAGCTGAGATCACGCCACTGCACTCCAGCCTGGCGCCTGGTGAAAGAGACTCTGTCTCAAAAAAAAAAAAAATAGCTGAGAGTGGGGGCGGGCACCTGTAATCTCAGCTACTCGGGAGGCTGAGGCAGGAGAATCACTTGAACCCGGGCGACAGAGGTTGCAGTGAGCCGAGATTGCACCATTGCACTCCAGCCTGGGCAACAGAGTGAGACTCCTTCTCAAAAAAAAAAAAAATCAGGTAACTAAAAATGAGATGATTAAGTAAATTATGACACATAATATTTTCAGAAGAATATGTAAAATGGGCATATGCTTATGATGTATAAAGTGAAAATGGATAAATCACACATTTTGTATATAGTCATCCCTCATAGGGTTCTAGGAACCCCTGCAGATACCAAAATCCAGGGATGTTCAAGTCCCTGATAAAAAATGATGCAGTATTTGCATGTAATCTATACACATCTCCCATATATTTTGAATTGTCTCTAGATTACTTATAATATGTAATGCAATGCATATGTTATGTAAGGTTGTTACACTATATTGTTTAGGGAATAATGACAAGGAACAAAATGTATGTTTTCAATAGACACAATACTCTATGTTTTTTCCACAAATATTTTTGATCCACAGTTGATTGACTACATGGATGCTGAACCCATGGTTACAGAGGGTGACTATATAGAGTAACTAAAGATACTCTTAAAAATTCACATCGTGTACAGAGAATAAGACTAAAAGAAGACACAGAAGCATGAGTATGTGTCTGGGAGAGTATATTTGGCAATGGAATTAGGAAAATATTTTTCTTTGGTTTATATATTTGCATATTTTGCTTTAATGGAGCTGTGATATCGTTGGCTAAAAAAATAAAGTAGAGCAAGGCAATTTCAAAAATTTTAAAGTAGGACTGTGCTCAGATACGTGTAAGTAGTTTAGGTTTTGTACTGGGGACTGGGGGAATTGTTGAAGCTCTTGAGACAGGCTTTGATGACATGTGTAAAGCAATTCTCAGATTTTTTTTTTTGTTTTTATGGTCATAAAAGTTAGTGAGGACTCCAGAGTGTACTGTTAGTATGAAAGCAGTTCTCAGACTTTTAGGTTTTTACATTTGTAAAAGTTATTGAGGACCTCAAATATCCTTTTGTTATTTGGATATATTTATTAACATTTATCATGTTAGAAATGAAAAGTAACAAATTCTTTAGAAAATGTATCAAACATTTAGAAATAATATAAAATTATTATTTGTTCACATGAATAACATATTTTTATATAAACAACTTTTCCAAAACAAAAAATTAGTGAAAAGAGTCACATTATTTTACCTTTTTGCAAATTAATGTCCAGCTTAATAAAGAGAGCTGAATTCTCACATCTGCTTCTGTATTCAGTCTGTTTTAATATTACATGTCATGTAGCCTCAGCTGTACTGTGTGCTTGTAAGAGAATGGGAATGAAAAAGTTTTGATCTTGAATACCTTCTAAAGACACTCTCTGACCCCCGGGGCCAGATCATACTCTAAAACCTGCTGGCTTTAGTCCATGAGAAAGAACTCAAAGAATACTAATTATTGTTTGAGTTGATAATAATTATTGTCTTAACGTGAATCAAATCATAAAACATGGTAGTGCTTTTCAAACTGTAGTTCTTCATCAGATCAGATCCTGCATCAGAATTATTTGGAATCATTTTCAAAAGGTAGATTCGTGGTCCTTCAGCCTATTGAGTCTGATTCACTTGGTTTTAGGGGAAGAATTTACATTTCAGTAAGCTCTTACCTAACAATTTGATTTGCCTATTGTTTATAGGAATTTAATATCATGAAATCTTATAGTTAGAAGACCCTAAAAGTTTAGCTGCTTTTTATTCCCTCATCTTACAAATGAGGATAACTTAGGCTAACGAAGAATGATGATAAGATCCACACTTCCTCACATGAAGTAAGTTATTCATGTGAGGTAGTTCAACAGTAGTTGAATTGTAGTTCAAGTTTGATCTTTATTGAACAACGTTCAATATTGGCATGTATTGAAGGAGATGGATTGGAGAAACTAATCTGAAATAAATTCTGTGGATGTCCTGATGTGAGGGAGGGAGACAGGAAGAAATTGATGGTGACCCTAACCCTAGAGCATGTAGCATGTATGCAGATGTCCTTGACTGAAATAGGGAGCAGATAGAGGTGATGTGTCTGTGGCTGTAGTAAGTCAGTTCGAGCTCTCCAGGGGATATCCTAGCGCAAATAGTAGATAGTATGTCCATTTGTAAACTTGTTCAGTGTCTCCTTATCTTTTTTAGTTGAAACCTGTTTTTGTAAAAGAAATAGTTTCCTCTTAACTCTACCTTCTGACTATGTACTGGTGTTAATCAAGCTCTACTACCCCCTAGTGGCAGTACCCTAAATGGTGAAAATGTCTCAAAAACCTTAGGAAAGAAAAAAAATCTCAAAATGTCTCTAACTGGAGTCTAAAAGTCCAAATGTATACAATATAGATGATGATGTCAAAGAATGTAAAGTTGAAAAAGTATAAAAGGGTCAAAATAAGGAGTCTTGAATGCTGGTTAGCTAGTTACAAGATCCCTTGGAAAGAAATCAGTGTACTGTAAAAGGAATAACATCGGAAAATTGGTCGTTTGGAAAAATTTGCCATCTGTGCATTGCTAGTAATATTAGAAGGTTGAGAGCATGGTGAATAGCAGGTTATTTTACTGATCCAGGCATGAGGTAATAAAGGCTTACATTACGGTGTACTGTAGATGAAATTATGAGGAAAAAAGTAATCGCTATATTTTAATGTAATATTAATATTCTGATGCTATATTGATTATTCCAAAAATAAAATGAAGAATACAAAACAAAAGTTGTACTTTTAACTTTCTGCTAGTTCTGAACTACTGAGTAATCCTTCCTAGTTGCTAAATATTATGTGTAATGTAGCTGCCTTGAAGTATATGGAAAAAGCAGTATCAGTAAGCTTTTAAAATAATCATTATTAACAGTCAAAAAATAAAGTGTAGGAAAATTTAGGATAGATTAGAAAATAAAGAAAGAATGTCGATAATCAAGGTATCAAGTATAATTGTCTTGGTACATTTACATCTGAATATAGATTGTATTTGGGCCTTTATAACATTTCAGCAGTAAAGAGAACTAACATTCATTTGATTTTTGTCTGAGTAACATGTTTTTCAACCATTTTCTCATTGATTGCTTATAATTGGGAGGTTAACATCATCCTGCTTATTTTAGAGATGACAAAACTAAGGTTCAGAGAACTAACCTGACTAAAACTTCATAGCTATTAATTGGTAGAATTCAAATGAACTCTGTGTCTCCAGTGTCCATATTCAGTGACAACATGTTCTTCATTTAGACAAAGTCATTTAAAAGTATTGATGATGATAGTGATGGTGATCAACTCAAAAAAGACTGTCCATTTTCCTTGTACTTCTTTCTTGCCTAACTCTCCAGTTTTATCATGCTACATCTTATTCTGTATGATGTTACCAAAATGCAAATATTGTTTTATGCTGTGTGATAATTACTTTGACCCCCAGTGTGTCCTTTTCTTGTTCCTGCTGGGTGAGCAAGTAGCCAAGTCCTGTTTATGTTAAGAGGAGTAGTTAAGCAAGAATTTGAAAATAATTTATATTCAGATACTTCGGGTATAGGTTTGACTCAATTCTTTTAAAAGTGAAATTTCAGCGTGTGATCAGTCTCTTTATTCTAGCATATAAAATGTCTATTTCTATCAAAAGAACCCTGTTTTTCTCCTATTTACCTTCCTTTTTGTTTTTAAGAACAAGACAGACATTTTCTATTAGACTCTAGATCTAAATACACCAGGTTTGTATTCATCTATGTCCTGTAACCTTGAGTAAGCTTCTTAACCTGTTAATGTCTCAGTTTCCACATCTGTAAAATGGTTACCTAACTTGCAGGTTTATTATGAAAATTAAATAAATTCATGTAAAGTGCTTATCACATATTAAATGCTGTATGAGAATTTGAAACCGCACTAAGAATATTTTTAAAGGAAATAGCCAAATACATAAGTGTTCCTGTTTTTAAAATATAGCAATGACCAATATTTTGTCATTCTCGGCATAGTTTATCTCCTTGCAGAAAATCCTATTTTATAATTATTGAAACATAAGATTGGTTATTTGAAAATGAATCAGTATAATTAACCACATTAATAGAAAATTTTTATGAAGAAAAATTCTAATACTCTGAATAGACTTAGAAAAAAACCATACATCTGTCCAATAGAAAAACCTCTTTAACAGAGTAAGATTATTGAGGGAAACCTGCTCAATCTGGTAAAAGATATCAACCCAAACTTTAGAGAACATATCATACTTAGTGATTAACTATTGAAAGCACTCCCTTTTGGGACAGAATATATCTGTCACTACCATTTCTATTTTATATTAAACTGGATATTGTCAATTTTGTAAGATTGAGGGGGAAATAGAATCACAAAGGGAAAAATAAAAATGTCATTATTTATGGTTGTTAAAATTGTGAGCTGTTGGTTGAGAGCAACTTAAAACATCATAAAAGATTTCATCAATAAATGAAATTAAAAAGAAAAAAAGACTTTGCTGGACAGAAATTATAAAATGGTAAGCAACAAAAACATAAATTGGATTAAATCGAAATTAAAATTGTGTGCTTCAAAAGATCTCATCAAGAAAGTGAAAAGCTAACCTACTAATGAAGGATTTATATCCAGAATATATAAAGAATTCTTACATCCCAATAATAAAAATACAGCTCAGTGACAAAGGGAGAAAGGAATAGACATTTCTCCAAAGAAGGAATACAGATGAGCAGTATGTTCTTAAAAAGACAATCTAATTAGTCTTCATGGAAATCTAAATCAAGTCCATAATGGGATTCTGCTTTACAACAACTAGGATGAGTGGAATACACACACACACACACACACACACACACACACACACACACCCCACACACATGTATATGTATATACACATCAGGGAAATCTAAATCAAGTCCATAATGGGATTCTGCTTTACAACAACTAGGATGAGTGGAATACACACACACACACACAAATACACATGTGTGTGTATGTGCATATGGCACATATATATTGTAGAGGTAGGGTTTCACTCTGTTAGCCAGGCTGGAGTGCAGTGTTGCCATCATAGTTCACTGTAATCTCAAACTTGGCTTAAGCAATCCACCTGCCTCAGCCTCCCAAGAAGCTAGGACTACAGGCATGTACCACCATACCTGGCTAACTGAAAAAAAAAAAAAAAAAAAAAAAAAAATTGTGTATAGAGATTGGGGATCTCACTGTTTTGCCCAAGCTGGTCTCAAACTGCTGGACTCAAGCAATCTTTCCTTCTTGGCTGCCCAAAGTGTTAACATTACAGGTATGAGCCCTGGCGCCCAGCTGGATGAGTATATTTAAAAAGACAGTAACTAGAATGTGGAGAAATTGGAAACTTCGTATTTTGATAGTGGGAATGTAAAGTGGTGCATCTTCTTGGGAAAACAGTTTGACAGTTCCTCAAAAAGTTAAACATAGGATATTCGTATGATCCAGTAATTCTACTCCTGGGTATATACCCTCAAGAATTGAACACACATTCAAACAAAAACTTTATAGAGGTAGTGGATTAGTGGTGTGTAGAGATGGGATCAGAAGGAATGGAGTCAGGATTGACTGTAAATGGGTACAGGGTTTTATTCAGGAGGAGAAAAATGTTCTAAAGTTAGGTAGCGGTAGCTCCATAGCCTTGTGTATATACTCAAAAACATTATACATTTTAGACGGATGGATTATGTGGTATATGAATTCTATCTCAAAGCTGTTTTTTAAAATAAAATGGCAGGAATAATGCTAAATTTATTATTGACTATAATTATAAAGATTTCTTATTGATAAAACAGAAATTCTAAATCATGTCAATTAAAATTGTATGGTAGGGAACCACCAAAGTTCATACTTCTACAATATAGTTAATGGCAAAAACTGTGAGAACCAGCTTTTTGAGAACTTTGGAAAGTAATCAAAAGGCCACTTAAATCAAGGAAATGCTTAATCAAGTAAAATTAACTGAATATCAGTAAGAGAGTTTTGTGGCATTTTGACTTATCTTGGCCTCATCCCCTACTCTCCACCTCAACAGCAGCCTTGAAGACAACAGCCTGTATTCCTGGTACAGATACCTAATTCTGGAGGCAGCAGAACAGACCATATACTCAAAGAATTGTAATTGTCTGTTGTGCCCTGTCTGATGGCTCCCTGAAGGACTGAGTCAGATGATTTGTTTTTACTTTTTTATTTGTTTTTTCTCATTGGGGCTATTATAATTTGCATCTTCTCACTGTTTTAGGTAGGAGTGTTGTTTTTCACCTGTCGTTGCTCTCTAGATTGTTTTATGTTGTGGGTAATTTTTTCATAGATCACTGGATGAATTCTTTGACACCAGGACCCTTTGGATGAGCAGTTAACATTTAAATTGGCATTTTCCTCCTTTTTTTCTCCAAAAAGAGAAATGTACAAAATAAGTCAACATTAACGGGTTGCTATAGTGAGAACTATCGTAGATCAGTGACCAGCTTGATGACTGTCACCTACTAGTTTAGGCAAGCTGGAGCCTAGTTAGAAAGTGACAGAGAAGTATCCTAAATTTCAAAACAAATCTTTGAGGGTCTGGTCAAGTTATTTCCCCTGTCTTTTTAATTACTTCTAAAATTAAATAATCAGTTTTTTGGTACTATTCTTTACCTCTGTTTATCTTTTCATTGTGTAACTCTTGAGATACATAGGTAGTCAGACACTTCAATCACCAAATTTAATAGACTGAGTGTTACATTTAATAGGGGAAAAATACAGCCAACATTTTGGTTTATTATAAAAATTAGCAGTGAAATAACTGTTAAAACTTTTTTTCTCTTTAGGGCTAAGGAGTATGAGAGTTTAATGGAAACCCAAACTTTTGGCTCTGATTCACCTTATAAAGCAAAGTGAGTATTCCACATTTTAGTTATCCCTTTCTCCAGTCTCTGCTTGTAACAAAAGTATATCTCAACCATCATGTTTCATCTGTAATGAGGTGTTTTTTTCTGATTTCTAGAACAGCATTCTCTTAACACAGTGGTATCCAGTTAGAGGAGAGTTTGCTGAGGATATTTGGCCATGTCTGGGCACAGTTCTTGTGAGCACAACTTGGGGCTGCTAGCATCAAGTGGGTGGAGGCCAAGGATTCTGCTACACATGATTCAATGTACAAGACAACCCTCACAGAGAGACTATCTCATCCAAAATGTTAAGAGAAGCAAAATGATGATGCCTTGTTTACCTAGCTGTTGTTTAATTACATTTACACCTCAGTGGTGAAGTCTAAATTCTCATCTAAAACCTCATGAAAATTAGCAATAGAGAATTCTGTTTCTCTTTATGGACTGGCCCTAGGAACAATCGTTAAAGAGATCTCCTCAGAGCAAGCACCAGCACGGCCTTGCTTTGCCAGAACCTGATCTGTTAGAATAGGGATTCTCAACCTTGGCACTATTAACAAAAATACTGTCAGTAGAGCTGCAGTGAGAAAACTACTCACATACACTATTGAAGGGAGTACAGACTAGTATGGTCTTGTTGAAAAGCAGTGTGCATTAGAAAGTCCTGTTCAGACCTAAGCCTGCTCAGTGAAATAGCATGAAATGTGCTCAGATTATTTATAAACATGAATGACTCTTAAAAAAGTTTTTTTTTTTTTTAATTTTAAGTTCTGGGGTACATGTGCAGGATGTGCAGGTTTTTTACATAGGTAAACATGTGCCATGGTGATTTGCTACACCCGTCAACCCATCACGTAGATATTAAGCCCAGCATGCATTAGCTATTTGTCCTGATGCTCCCCCTCCACTCTCCTCCCCACCCCCACAGGCCTTGGTGTGTGGTGTTCCCCTCCCTCTGTTTATGTGTTCTCATTGTTCAGCTCCCCCTTATAAATGAGAACGTGAGATGTTTGGTTTTCGATTCTTGCATTAATTTTGCATGGATGACTCTTTTACTGGTACTTTTAACAGTGAAAAAGTCAAGAAACAATTTAAGTGCCCAAATTGAGGAATATCCGTAACCATTTGTTGGTGTAGCTATGCTATAGAATGTTAATGTAGCCATTATTTGCATTTGCAGTAGAAATATTCTTGCCTGTAAAAGGTACTCATCAGCTTACTACTTTTATTTATTATTGTTCTGAAAGTATTAGGCATTGCAATTTAAAGGTAAATACACATAAAACATTTAAAAAGTAAAAAAATTATCAAGGTTATGAAGATACTATATATCACAAAGCCCAGGAGAATGGAGTAAAAACTAGTAGAAGCAACAAGATAAATCAGTTCAGTAGGATGGTGGAGTACCAAATTAATATAACAACAACAATAGGTAACTTCTACTGAGCCATTACCTTATGCTAGACTCTATGTGTGCTAACTCATTCCTGACAACAATTCTATGAGGTTAATTAGGAAAACTAAGCTCTAGAGAGTGTTCTGAAGCTACACAACAGCATATCTAGCATACAAAAATTAATAGCTTTTTTTGTGATAACCAGTTAGAAAATATATTTACAATAGCAATAAAAAGAAGTAAAATATTTAAGAGAGAACGTGTGTGTGTGTGTGTGTTTGTGTGTGTGTAAGACAGAGTCTTCGCTCTGTTGCCCAGTCTGAAGGGCAGTGGCGTGATCTCAGCTCACTGCAGCCTCCACCTCCCAGGTTCAAGCAATTCTTGTGCCTCAGTCTCCCACATAGCCAGGACTACAGGCATGTGCCACCATGCCCAGCTAATGTTTTGTATTTTAGTAGAGACGGGGTTTCACCTTCTTGCCCAGGCTGGTCTCAAATTCCTGTGCTCAGGCAATCCGCTCGCCTCAGCCTCCCAAAGTACTAGGATTACAGGTGTGAGCCACCATGCCCAACCTGTAAGAGGAAATGTGAAGGATCTATTAAAAGAAAATCTTAGAAAGCTAACAAGAGATATAAAAGACTTTTATAAATGGAAAGACAAATCATAATCTTGGATAAAAGTTACAGGACTGTAAATATTCCTACAAATGTAATTCCTGTAAAATAGCAATCTTTTTTTTCATAGATCTGAAATCATTCTAAAGAGAATATAGAAAAGTCTGAGAATTTCTAGGAAGAATTTTTGAAAGAAGGAATATGAGATACAACTCAGCTAATAGATATTTAATAAAAATTTTAAAGCTGCACTCACTGACACAATAAAAATACAAATTGTTGGAAGATTTTTTTTTTTTTTTTTTGAGACAGAGTGTCACTCTATCACCCAGGCTGGAGTATAGTGGCACGATCTCAGCTCACTGCAACCTCTGCCTCTCGGGTTCTAGTAATTCTTGTGCCTCAGCCTGCCGAGTAGCTGGGATTACAGGCACCTGCCACCACACCTGACTAATTTTTGTATTTTTAGTAGAGAAGAGGTTTCACCCATGTTGGCCAGACTGGTGGTCTAGAACTCTTGACCTCAAGTTATCCGCCCACCTTAGTGTCCCAAAGTTCTGGGATTATAGATGTGAGCCACCGCACCCAGCTGGAAGAGATTTTTTAAAACAGTCTAGAAATACTTCTAAATACTTGAGGTAATTTAATATATGACTGTGGTATAGTATTTCAAAGATGGGCAGGAGAATTTGAGCCATTTCTGAATACATGCCCCTTTGCAGTATAACTTTGCTGTTTCTCCCATCAAGAAGTGGACTCTGTTTCCCTTCCTCTTGAACTTCTGAACCTGTGACTTGTTTTGGTCCATTGAAAGCTGTAGAAGTGACATGTGACTTCCAAGCCTTAGCCTCATGGGTCTGTGGCTTCTGTTCTCAACTGCATGTTCTTATTTTTTTGTAACTGCCATGTAAGGAAGCCTGGGTCAGCCTCCTTGTGAGTGAGAAATCACATGAAGGGACAGCTCAGTTATCCCAGCTGTCCCTTCTGAACACCCTAGGCAAGGGAGTAAGGCCATCCAGAACCAGTTAGTACCTAGCCAATCTACCAAATTACTGTGCTTCCCCACATAGGTTACCTTAGGTGAAACCAGAAGAGTTACCTAGCTGAGCCCAGATCAAACCGCAGGAAGCAAATAGATAGTTGTTTTAAGACACTGAGTTTTGAGGCAGTTTGTTTCACAGCAAGTAATTACTGATACAGTGACAAAAGTGGAATTCCAGGTCATTAGTGAAAGGATAGATTAGCCAGTAAATGTTGCTGAATACTCGTTTCACTCTTACTCTAGCAGTTAAATTGCTGATTAATCATTGACTGTATCAAAGTGAAAACTTCATGCTTGGGCAAATACCATAAAGAAAAAAGAGGGGTGGAAATATTTACAACAAAAATGATAAAGAGCTCATATTATATACCAATACTTTGCATAAATGAATGTGAGCAAGATCAGTCAGTGGTAGGAAGAAATATTGGGTATGATCAGGTAATACAAGGAAAAATAAATTTAAAGGGCCCAATTTGTTTTACTTTTGAAATTCCAAACTACTTAATTGGATTTTTAAAAATTATATATATAGACATTGTAATGCTGTGAGGAAATGCTTATGATGATTGAAAAACTTTTAATTTTGATACAGTATGAGTTTTATACATTAGAATGATAGATGCCCTAAAGGGTAGTAATGCTACTTAAATTCAAATTTCCATACACATCTTCCTAAAAACTCTATATATCAACAAGGAAAGCAAATTAAGTGATTGATACTTCATATCTATACTGTATCTAGGAGACATAGATGGCTACCAATGTACTTTTTTTAAATTTTTTAAAATGGTGATGAAATACACATAACACAAAATTTACTATCTTACTCATTATTAATACAGTACATTCATATTGTTGTGTAGCTATTGCATCATCCATCTCCAGAACTATTTTCATCTTGCAAAACTGAAACTATACCCATTAAACAATAATTTCCCATACCTCCTGCCCCTAGCACTTGGCAACCACCATTCTACTTTCTATCATTATGATTTTGACCAATCTGGGTAATTCATATAAGTATAAACATACAGTATTTGTCTTTTTGTGATGGGCTTATTTCATTTATCATGATATCCATGTTGCACCAAGGATAAGAATATTTGTCCTTTTTAGGGCTGAATATTACTCCACTGTATGTGTTGCTTATCCATTAATCTGTCATTAGACATTTGGATTGCTTCCACTGTTTAGCAATTATTAATAATGCTGCTGTGAACATGGGTGTACAAATATCTCTATGAGTCCCTGCTTTTAATTCCTTTCTGTATATTCCCAGAAGTGGAATTGCTAGATCATATCGCAAATCTATTTTGAATATTAATACACTGAGGAACCAGCATACTGTTTTCCTCAGTAGCTGTACCATTTTTTACATTCTTACCGACTGTGCACAAGAGTAACAGTATTTCAGCGTCCTCGGCAGTACTTGTTATTTTCTGCTTTTTTGTTTTTTTTTGGATACTAGCCATCCATTTAGTTGAGATAGTATCTCATTTTAGTTTTGGATTGTATTTGCCTGACAATTAGTGATATTGGACATCTTTTCATGTGCTTTTTGGACTTTTTTTTTTTTTAGATGGAGTCTCACTCTGTCACCTGCTTGAGTGCAATAGCGGGATTTTGGCTCACTGCAATCTCCCCCTTCCAGGTTCAAGTGATTTTCCTGCCTCAGCCTCCTGAGTAGCTGGGATAACAGGTGTGTCCCACCATGCCTGGCTAATCATTTGTATTTTTAATAGAGACAGGGTTTCACCATGTTAGCCAGGATAGTCTTGACCTCGTGACCTTGTGACCTGCTCATCTCGGCCTCCCAAAGTGCTGGGATTACAGGTGTGAGCTGTTGCGCCTGGTCTCATTTGAATATTCTTTAGAGAAATATCTATTCAAGTCCTTTGCTAATTTTTGAATAGGTTTTTTTTATACTTGTTGAGTTTTAGGAATTCTGTATATATTCTCTATATTAACCTCTTACTGGATATACAATTTGCAGCATTTTCTCCTAATCTTTTTAATTTTGCTTTTTTATTTTGTTAATAGTGTCTTTTAATGCACAACATTGTTAAATGTTTATGAAGTCCAATTTATGTATTTTTCGTTGGCTGTGCTTTTGGTCATATCCAATAAATTATTGCTGAATCCATTGTTGTAAAGCCTTTACCATACGTTTTTATCTGAGTTTTATGTCATTAGGTCTTACATCCATTTTTGAGTTAATTTTTGTATATGGTGATAGGTAAGGGTCCACCTACATTCTGTATGTGAATAAACAGTTTTTTCATCACCATTTGCTGAAAAGACTTCCCTTTCTCCATGTAGTATCTTGGCATTCTTATCAAAAGTCATTTGATTATATATGCAAGGGTTGTTGGGGGTGGGGAGGCCTTAGTCTATTCCACTGGTCTCTATGTCTGTCTTTATGCCAGTCCCATACAGTTTTGTAGTAAATTTTGAAATCAGAAAGTGTGAGTTTTCCAGTTTAGTTCTTTTTCAAGATTGTTTTGACTGTTCAGGAATCCCTTTAGATTCCATATGAACTTTAGGATGTTTTTTTTTATTTATACGGAAAACATCATTGGGATTTTGATAGTGATTGCATTGAATGTATAGATCACTTTGGGCAATATGGACATTGTAACAATATTAAGTCTTTCAATCCATGAAAATGGGATGTATTTTCATTTGCTTATGTCTTTAATCTCTTTCAGCAATATTTTGTTATTTTTATTGTACAAGTCTGTCACCTCCTTGGTTAATACCTAATATTTTATTCTCTTTGATGCTATTGTTAGTAGAATTGTTTTCTTAATTTTCTTTTCAGATAGTTCATTGTTAGTATATAGAAATGCAATTTATTTTTCGTCTTGACTGTGTCCTGCTACTTTGCTGAATTTGTTTTTTTTTTTAGCTGCAACACTTTTTTTTTAGATTCTTTAGCATTTTCTACATATAGCATCATATTATCTGTGAACAGAAATAATTTCCCTTTTTCCTTTCCAGTTTTGATGCCTTTTATTATTTTTTTTTCTTGTCTAATTTCTCTGGCTAGAATTTCCAGAATTATGTTGAATAGAAGTGGTGAAAGCAGGCATCTTGCCTTGTTCCTGATCTTAGAGGAAAATTAGTCTTTCACAGTTGAGTGTGATGTTCATTGTGGGTTTTTCATGTGTGGTTTTTATTATGTTGTTGTTTGTGGGTAGTTTTCTTCTATTCCTAGTTTGTTGAGTGTTTTTTATCATGAAAGGGTGTTGAATTTTATCAGATGCTTTTTCTGCATTAGTTGAGATGATCATGTGGTTTTTTTCCCATTTAATTCTTAAGATGATCATATGGATTTTCCCCTGAATTATGTCAATGTACTGTATTACATTCATTTATTTTCATATATTGAACCATCCTTGAATTTGAGTAATAAATCCCACTTGATCATGGTATATAATTCTTTTAATATGCTGTTGAGTTCTGGAAGTATTTTCTTGAGGATTTTCATATTAGTGTTCACAAGAGATACTAGTATGTGGTTTTATTTTCTATGTTTTACTGACTTTGATAATGTTAGTCTCAAAAATGTTAGGAAGTGTTCCCTTCTCTTTAATATTTTAGAAAAGTATGAGAATGATTGGTATCACTTTTTTCTTTTTTTAACAGGGTCTCACTCTCTCACCCCAGTTAGAGTGTAGTGGCACGATCTTGGTTCACTGCAACCTTCACCTACTGGGCTCAAGGGATCCTCCCACTTTGGCCTCCTGAATAGCTGGGACTGTTATTTTTTCACTTTTAAATCATAGCTATTTTAACTGGTGTGACATGGTATCTCATTATGGTTTTGATTTGCATTTCTCTAGTGACCACTGATGTGGAGCTTTTTTTCATGTGATTGTTGGCCATATGTATGTCTTCTTTAGAAAAGTATCTGTTCATGTCCTTTGCCTACTTTTCAATGGGGTTGTTCTTTTCTCGTAAATTTGTTTAAATTCCCTATAGATGCTGGATGTTAGATCTTTGTTGGATGCATAGTTTTCAAAAATTTTCTTCCATTCTGTTGTTTGTTTATCCTGTTGATAGTTTCTTTTGCTGTTCAGAAGCCCTTTAGTTTAATTAGATCCCATTTGTCAGTGTTCGCTTTTGTTGCAAGTGCTTTTGGTGTCTTCATCACGAAATATTTGCCCATGCCTGTGTCCTGAATGGTATTGCCTAGGTTGGCTTCTAGGGTTTTTATAGTTTTGGGTTTTACATTTAAGTCTTTAATCCATCTTGATTTAATTTTTGTATATGGTATAAGGAAAAGATCCAAGTTTTAATCTTCTGCATATGGCTAGCCAGTTATCACCACACCATTTATCGAATAGGGAATCCTTTCCCATTGCTTGCTTCTTTCAGGTTTGTCAAAGATCAGATAGTTGTAGGTGTGTGGCCTTATTTCTAGGCTCTCAATTCTGTTCCGTTGGTCTACATGTCTGTTGTTGTACCAGTACCATGCTGTTTTGGTTACTGTAGCCCCATAATATAGTTTGAAGTCCAGTAGTATGATGCCTCCAACTTTATTCTTTTTGCTTAGGATTGTTTTGGCTATTTGGGCTCTTTTTTGGTTCCATATGAGTTTAAAAAGATTTTTTTTCTAGTTCTGTGAAGAAGATCAATGGTAGTTTAATGGGAATAATTGAATCTAATAAATTGCTTTGAGCATTATGGCCATTTTAATGCTATTGAGTCTTCCTATGCATGAGTATAGAGTGTTTTTCCATTTGCTTGTGTTATCTATCATTTCTTTGAGCAGTGTTTTGTAGTTCTCCTTGTAGAGATCTGTTACCTCCCTAGTTAGCTGTATTTTTGGGTATTTTATTCTTTTTGTGGCTGATTTGGCTCTCAGCTTGACTGTTGGTGTATAGGGAGGCCAGTGATTTTTCACACTGATTTTGTATCCTGAGACTTTGCTGCAGCTGTTTTACAGCACAAGAAACTTTTGGAGGGCTGGGCACAGTGGCTCACGCCTGTAATCACAACACTCTGGGAGGCCACGACAGGTGGATTGCTTGAGTTCAGTTCAAGACCAGCCTGAGCAGTATAGTAAAACCCTATCTCTACTAAAAATACAAAAAATCAGCCAGACGTGGTGGCTTGCACCTGTAATCCCAGCTACTCGGGAGGCTGAAGTGGGAGAATCACCTGAGCCTGAGAAGTCGAGGATGCAGTGAGCTGAGATTGCACTACTGCACTCCAGCCTGGGCAACCAGAGTGAGACCCTGTCTTAAAAAAAAAAAAAAAAAAGCTTTTTGGGTGGAGTCTGGGATTTTCTAAATATAGAATCATGTCATCTGCAAACAGGGATAGTTTGAGTTTCTCCTCTCTTCATATTTGAATATTCTTTCTTTCTTTCTCTTGCCTGATTGCCCTAGCCAGAACTTCTAATACTATGCTGAATAGGAGTGGTGAGAGAGGGCATCCTTGTCTTGTGCCAGTTTTCAAGGGATATGCTTCCTGGTTTTGCCGATTTAGTATAACGTTGGCTGTGAGCTTGTCATAGATGGTTCTTTTTATTTTGAGGTATGTTCCTTTAATACGTATTTATTGAGAGATTTTAACATGAATGGATGTTAAATTTTATCCAAAGCCTTTTCTGCATCTTTTGAGATAATCATGTGATTTTTGTCTTTAGTTCTGTTTATGTGATGAATCACATTTATTGATTTGCTTTGTTGAACCAACCCTGCATCCAGGGGGTTGAAGCCTACTTGATCATAGTGGATAAACTTTTCAATGTCCTACTGACTTTGGTTTACCAGTATTTCATTTTGGATTTTTGCATCAATGTTAATCGAGGATGTTTGCCTGAAGTTTTATTTTTTTGTTATATCTGCCAGATTTTGGCATCAAGATGATGCTGGCCTTACACAATATGTTAAGGTGCAGTCCCTCCTCCTCAGTTTTTTGCTAGAGTTTCAGTAGGAATACTACCAGCTTTTCTTTGTATATCTGGTAGACTTGAGCTGTGAATCCTCCTGTCCTGGGCTTTTTTTTACATGGTAGGCTATTACTGCCTCAATTTCAGAACTCATTATTGGTTTGTTCAGGGATTCAATTTCTTTCTTGTTCAGTCTTGGGAAGGTGTATGTGTCCAGGAATTTATCATTTTCTTTTCCATTTTTTTCTTAGGTTTTCTTCTAAGGGTTTTATAGTTTTGAGTCTTACTTTTTTTTTTTAATCTGTTTTGAGGTTTTTTGTGTATTGTATGAGACGTGTTCAATTTCATTTTTTTGCATAAGGATACTCCATTTTCCTAGCACCATTTTTTGAAGAGACTTTTCTGTCTCCATTGCATGTTCTTGTTGCACTTGTCAAAGGTCTGTTGACTCTGAATTTGTGGGCTTATTTATGGATTCTCTATTCTATTCTATTTGTCTATAGATCTATTTTTATGCCACTATCATACTGTTTTGATTACTGTAGTTTTGTAATATAATATCAGGAAGTGTGATACCTCCAGTTTTGTTCTTTTTACTCAAGATTGCTTTAGCTATTTGGGAACTGTTGTTGTTCCATTTGTATTTTAGGATTGTTATTTGTGTTTCTGTAGAAATGCTTTTGGAATTTTGATAGGGGTTGCACTGAATATGTAGATCACTTTGGGTATTATAATCAGTTTAACAGTATTAATTCCTACAATCTATGACCATGGGGTATCTATCCATTTATTTATGTCTTTTAAAATTTTCTTAATTAGTGTTTTATAATTTTCAGTGTACAAATCTTTCACCTTTTTAGTTAATTACTAAGTGATTTTTTTGTTTTTCTTGTTAATATAAATGGAATTGTTTTCCCAATTTCCCTTTTAGATGGTTTGTTGTTTGTATATAGATATACTAGTCAGTTTTGTATGTTGATTTTGTAGTCTACAACTTTACTGAATTTGTGTATTATACTATCAGGACTTTTTTGTAGAATCTTTAGGGCTTTCTTTGTGTGATTTTATTTCTTCTGTCATTTTACTTCTTTTCCAAATTGGATGCATTTTATTTACTTTTCATGCTTAATTGCTCTGGGTAGGAGTTCCAGAACTGTGCTTAGTAGCAGTGGCAATAGTAGGCATCTTTGCCTTGTTCCTAATCTTGGAGGAAAACTTTCTGTTTTGCCTGAGGTCTGGGGCTGATTGTGGACTCATGTGCGATAGTCATGCTGGGTTTCTTGAGGGGCATGCATGGTGGTGCTGGCTGGAGTGACATTAGGGTGTACAGGATGGTGGGTGATTCACACAGCTGGGGTTTAGGAAGACATAAGCTGTGGGGTCATTGATGTTGAAAGCTAGGAGTGGGAGCACAGTGCTATGCTGGCACTTGGTTTTCTCAGTTGCAGAGGCTGCTGGGGTCCTCTATAGAGTAGGCTGCTGGGCACCACAGTGGCATCATGGGAGGGGGAAAGTAATTATTTTGAAATATGTCAGAGCATTCCATTCTTACAAGGCCTACCCTCAGGAAAGAAAAACTGTTTCTCCAGGGCCTAACTTTCTGGGGTTTTATCATAGCCTGTTCTAACTGGTGAAATGGGAAAACCTAACTTCTCTATGTTCTTCAGCCATGCTGTTCCACATAAGGGGAAAAAATGAGAAGTATTGGTAAAAGTCACAGTCCAGCTGCACAGGCTCACCAATAGAGTGAGACCTAATCATAGAACTATAGAACATTTACCCTCCTTTCACCTCTTATCATGATTTTACTAAAGGCTTATTTACTACCATAGTTCTGTTTACCCAGTACATCACGTCCATCTTTAAAAAAAAACTGACAGAATATACTAAAAGGCAAAAAATGCAATTTGAGGAGACTGGATTAGCATCAGATCCAGAATCAGATACAGCAGAAATGTTGGAATTACCAGATCAAAAATTTAAACAACTATGAAAAATACACTAGGGCATTAATGGGAAAAGTGGACAATGTGTGATGACAGATGGATGATACAAGCTGGGAAGTTAAAATTATTTTTTTTTTTAGTGAGACCTTTTAATCAAATGTCTCATTCTGATGCCAAGGCTGAAGTGCAGTGGCATGATCATAGCTCACTGTAACCTCAACCACCTGGGCTCAGGTGACTCCCAGCTCAGCCTCCCGAGTAGTTAGGACTACAGGCACACACCACCACCCCCAGCTATTTTTTTTGGGGGGGACAAGATCTCACTATAATGTTGCCCAGGCTGATCTTGAGCTCCTGGCTTCAAGCAATCCTTTTGCCTCAGCCTCCCAAGACACTAGGATTTTAGGCCAGAGCCATTGTGCCCAGCCCCAAATTTAAGAAAGAATAAAAAGAAATGCCAGAATTTAAAAGCACAATAACAGAAGTGAACAGTGCTATTGACAGGCTCATTAGTAGATCAGATAGCTGAGGAAATAATCTCAGCTTGAGGATATGACAATAGTAACTTTCAAAATTGAAAAGCAATTTAAAGAAGATTGGGGGAAAAGTGAACAGAATATCTGAAACTTTGAGACAACTACAAAAAGGCATAACATACATGTAGTTGGGATACCAGAAAGGAAAAGAAAGTGAGGAGGAACAAAAGCAGTATTTGAAACAATGATGACTGACAATTTCCCTCAAATTAGTGACAGACACCAAATCATAGATCTAGGAAGTTTAGAGAATAAGAGAACACCAAGCAAGATAAATGCTTCCCCTAAAAAACAAAAACAAAATATTCTACCTGCTTTTTTTTGGTAAATATTTCTCTGTCCCTTTATTTTGAGCCCATGTGTGTCTTTGCATGTGAGATGGGTCTCCTGAATACAGCCACCCATGGGTCTTGACTCTATCCAATTTGTCAGTCTCTGTCTTTTGATTGGGGCATTTAGCCCATTTACATTTAAGATTAATATTGTTATGTATGAATCTGATCTTTCCATTAAGATGCTAGCTGGTTATTTTGCCCATTAGGTGATGCAGTTTTTTTCATAGCATTGATGGCCTTTACAATTTGGTATATTTTTGCAGTGGCTGGTATCAGTTGTTCCTTTCCATGTTTACTGCTTCCTTCAGGACTGTTATAAGGCAGGCCTGGTGGTGACAGAATCTCTCAGCATTTGCTGGTCTGTAAAGGATTTTGTTTCTCCTTTGCTTCTGAAGCTTAGTTTGGCTGGATATGAAATTCTGGGTTGAAAATTCTTTCTTTTCTCTAAGAATGTTGAATATTGGCCCTCACTCTATTCTGGCTTGTAGGGTTTCTGCTGAGAGATCCACTGTTAGTCTCGTGAGCTACTTTTTGTGGGTAGGTAACGCGACCTTTTTCTCTGGCTGCCCTTAACATTTTTCCTTCATTTCAACCTTGGTGAATCTTTGTCTTGGGGTTACTCTTCTCGAGGAGTATCTTTGTGGTGTTCTCTGTATTTCCCAAATTTGCATGTTGCCCTGTCTTGTTAGTTGGGGAAGTTCTCTTGGGTAATACTCTGAAGGGTGTTTTCCAACTGAGAATCCCTGTCACTTTCAGGTACACCAGTTACACGTAGGGTTTGTCTTTTCTCATAGTCCCACAGTTCTTGGAGGCTTTGTTCGTTCCTTTTCATTCTTTTTTCTGTACTCTTGTCTTTACGCTATATTTCACTAAGTCGATCTTTGATCTCTGATATCCTTTCTTCTGCTTGATTGATTTGGCTGTTAATACTTGTGTATGCTTCACGAAGTTCTCATGCTGTGTTTGTCAGCTCCATCAGGTCACTTACATTCTTCTCTAAACTGGTTATTCTAGTTAGCACTTTGACTAACCTTTTCTCAAGGTTCTTAGCTTCCTTGCATTGGGTTAGAACATTCTCCTTTAGCTTGGAGGAGTTTGTTATTACCTACCTTCTGAGGCCTACTTCTGTCAATTCATCAAACTCATTCTCTGTCCAGTTTTGTTCCCTTGCTGGTAAGGAGTTGTGATCCTTTGGAGGAGAAGAGGTATTCTGGTTTTTGGAATTTTCAGCCTTTTTGCGCTGGTTTCTCCTCATCTTCATGGATTTATCTACCTTTGGTCTTTGATGCTGGTGATCTTCTGATAAGGGTTTCTGTGTGGATGTACTTTTTGTTGACATTGATGCTATTTCTTTCTGTTTGTTAGTTTTCCTTCTAACTGTCAGGCCCCTTTCTGCAAGTCTGCTGGAGTTTCCTGGAGGTCTACTCCAGACCCTGTTTGCCTGGGTATCACCAGCAGAGGCTGCAGAACAGCAAAGATTGCTGCCTGTTTCTTCTTCTGGAAGGTTCATCCCAGAGGGGCACCTGCCAGATGCCAGTGGAACTTTCCTGTATGAGGTGTCTGTCAACCCCTGCTGGGAGTTGTCTCCCAGTCAGGAGGCACAGGAGTCAGGGACCCACTTGAGGAGGCAGTCTGTCCCTTAGCGGAGCTCGAGCACTGTGCTGGGAGATCCACTGCTCTCTTTGGAGCCGGTAGACAGGAATGTTTAAGACTGCTGAAGTTGCACCCATAGCCACCCCTTTCCCCAGGTACTCTGTCTCAGGGAGATGGGAATTTTATCTATAAGCCCTTGACTGGGGCTGCTGCCTTTCTTTCAGACATGCCCTTGCCCAGAGAGGAGGAATCTAGAGAGGCAGTCTGGCTATAGTGGCTTTGCTGAGCTGTGGTGGGCTCCACCCAGTTTGAACTTCCCAGTGGCTTTGTTTATGCTGTGAGGGGAAAACTGCCTACTGAAGCCTCCGTAATGGCAGACACCCCTCTCCTCATGATGCCCTTGTGTCTCAGGTCAACTTCAGACTGCTGTGTTGGCAGTGAGAATTTCAAGCCAGTGGATCTTAGCTTGCTGACCTCTGTGGGAATGGGATCTGCTGAGCAACACCACTTGACTCCCTGGCTTCAGCCCCCTTTCCAGGGGAGTGAACAGTTCTGTCTTGTTGGTGTTCCAGGTGCCACTAGGGTAAACATCCAGCTAGCTGCAGGAGATTTAAAAAAGAAAATCTTCTGCAGCTAGCTCGGTGTCTGCCCAAACGGCCACCCCGTTTTGTACTTGAAACTCAGGGCTCTGGTGATGTAGGCACCTGAGGTAATCTCCTGGTCTTTGGGTTGCAAAGACCACTGGAAAGTGTAGTGTCTGGGCCGGAGTGCACTATTCCTCATGGTACACGCCCCCACCTGATGATCCTTACCTACTCACCCTGGTAACTGAAGACAAAGGTCATACTCTGTTAGCTATTCCTGGGCCCCACCCCACCACCAGATTCTCCCCTGTACTACCACAACTGATGCTCTCTTGAAAATACCACCTCCCGGCCAGCAACCAATCCACATAAAACTAGTGTATTATGCAACTACACCTAAGGACCCTCACAGAGACCACTTCACTCCCTTGCCATCTCCACCAGAGCAGGTGCTGGTATCCATGGCTGAGAGATCTGAAGACAGTTAACATCACAGATATCTGTGCACATAGCCCCCAGTACCAGCCCGGAGCCTGATAGTCCTGCTGTGTTGTTAGATCCAGAAGAGAACAGTCACTACAGTTCAGCTCTCAGGAAGCCACATCACTAGGAAAAGGGGGAGAGTACTAAATCAAGGGAATACCCCATAGGACAAAAGAATCTGAACAGCAACCTTGAGCCCCAGATCCTCCCTCTGATGTAGCCTACCCAAATGAAAAGGAACCAGAAAAACAATTCTGGTAATATGGCAAAACAGTTTTTTAAACATCCCCTAAAAAATCGCACTAGCTCACCAGCAATGGATCCAAACCAAGAAGAAATCCTTGATTTGCCTGAAAAAGAATTCAGAAAGTCGATTATTAAGCTAATCAAGGAGGCACCTGAGAAAGGTGAACTCCAACTTAAGGAAATCAAAAAAATGATACAAGATATGAGGAGAAAAATCTTCCATGAAATAGCACAGATAGAAACCAGTTACAACTTTAGGAAATAAAGGACACACTTAGAGAAATGCAAAACGTACTGGAAAGTCTCAGCAATAGAATCGAACAAGCAGAAGAAAGAACTTCAGAACTTGAAAACAAGGTTTTCAAATTAACCCAATCCAACAAAGACAAAGAAAAAAGAATTTTAAAAAATAAACAAAGCCTCCAAGAAATTTGGGATTATGTTAAATGACCAAACCTAAGAAAAATTGTCATTCTGAGGAAGACCAGAAATCTGTTTGGAAGACATATTTGGGAAAATAATCGATGAAAACTTCCCCAGACTTGCTAGGGAGCTAGATATCCAAATACAAGAAGCTCAAAAAACACCTGTGAAATTCAACACAAAAAGTTCATTGCCTAGGCACATTATTATCAGGTTAACTAAAGTCAAGACGTAGAAACGAATCTTAATTGCTATGAGGCAAAAGCACCAGGTAAACTATCATTTTAACAGCAGATTTTTCAGTAGAAACCCTGCGAGCTAGAAGGGACTGGGGCCCTATTTTCAGCTTCCTTAAACAAAACAGTTATCAGCCCAGAATTTTGTGTCCAATGAAACTAAGCTTCATAAATGAGTCCTTTTCAGACAAACATGCTGAGAGGATTTGCCACTACCAAGCCAGCACTACTTAAAAGAGCTTTAAATCTTGAAACAAATCCTGGAAACACATCAAAACAGTACCTCTTTAAAGCATAAAGCTCACAGGATCTATAAAACAAAAATAGAATTTAAAGAAAAAACAAGGTATACAGGCAACAAACATCATGACGAATGGAATAGTACCTCACATCTCAATACTCACGTTAAATATAACTGGTCTAAATGCTCCACTTAAAAGACAGAATTGCAGAGGCTGGGCACGGTGGCTCACACCTGTAATCCCAGCACTTTAGGAGGCCAAGGCAGGTGGATCACGAGGTTAGGAATTCAAGACCAGCCTGGCCAATATGGTGAAACTCTGTCTCTACTAAAAATACAAAAATTAGCTGTGTGTGGTGGCACACACCTGTAGTCCCAGCTGCTTGGGAGGCTGAGGCAGGAGAATCGTTTGAACTCAGGAGGCAGTGGTTGCAGTGAGTGAGATCTGCACTCCAGCCTAGGTGACAGAGCAAGACTTCATCTCAAAAAAAAAAAAAAAAAAAGAGATACAGAATTGCAGAATGGGTAAGAATTCACTAAGCAAGTATCTGCTGCCTTTAAGAGACTCACCTAACTCATAAGGACTCACAGAAATTTTAAAGGGGTAGAAAAAGATATTTCATGCAAATGGACACCAAAGCGAGCAGGAATAGCTAGCTATTCTTATATCAGACAAAACAAACTTCAACAGCAGTTAAAAAAGACAAAGAGGGGCATTATATAATGATGAAAGACCTTGTCCAACAGGAAAATATCACAATCCTAAACACATATGCACCTAACACTGGAGGTCCCAAGTTTATAAAACAATTACTGCTACCTAAGAAATGAGAGAGAGAGCATCACAATAATGGTGGGAGGACTTCAGTACTCCACTGAGAGCACTAGACAGGTCATCAAGACAGAAAGTCAACAAAGAAGCCATAGATTTAAATTATACCCTAGAACAAATGGACATCACAGATATTTACAGAACATTCTACCCAACAGCCACAGAATATACATTCTATTGATCAGTTGCATGGAACATTCTCCAAGGTAGACCATATGATAGGCCACAAAACAAGTCTCAATAAATTTAAGAAAATTGAAATTGTTTCAAGTACTCTTTCAGACCATAGTGGAATAAAAATTAGAAATCAACTCAAAAAGGAATCTTCAAAACCATGCAAATACATGGAAATTAAATAACCTGCTCCTGTATGATCATCGGGTCAGCAATGAAATCAATATAGAAATTAAAATATTCTTTGAACTGAACAATAACAGTGTCACAAGCTATCCAAACCTCTGGGATACAGCAAAGATGGTGCAAAGAGGGAAGCCCATAGCCTTAAGTGCTTCATCAAAAAGAAAGAGCGCAAGTCGACAATCTAAGATCATACCTCTATGAACTAGAGAAACAAGAAGAAACCAAACCCAAACCGAGCAGAAGAAAAGAAAAAACCAAGACCAGAGCACAACTAAATGAAATTGAAACAAACAAAAAAACACAACAGATAAATGAAACAGAAAGCTGGTTCTTTCAAAAGATAAATACAATTAATTGGCAAGATTAACCGAGAAAAGAGAGAAGATCCAAATAAGCTCAATTACAAAACGGGAGATATTACAACTGACACCACAGAAATACAAAAGTCATTCAGGGGTACTATGAACACCGTTGCCTACATAAACTAGGAAACCTAGAGGAGATGGATACATTTCTGAAAAGATACAACCCTCCTAGCTTAAATCAGGAAGAATTAGAAACCCTGAACAGACCAATAAAAAGCAGCAATATTGAAATGGTAATTAAAAAATTACCAACAAAAAAAAAGTCCAGGATCAGACAGATTCACAGACATTCAAGAAGAATTAGTACCAATCCTACTGACACTATTCCACAAGATAAAGAGGGAATCCTCCTTAAATCATTCTATGAAGCCAATATCACCTTAATACCAAAACCAGGAAAGACCATAACAAAAAAAGGAAGCTATAGACCAATATCCCTGATATTTAATAGACTTGAGCATCTGTGGATTTTTGTCTCCATTGGGGATAGTGAAATCATTCCCAAACAGATACCAAGGGGGTGACTGCATATGTAATACACATACACATTTATACACATATATATACGTATGCATGTGTATACACACACATACATTTATTTTCTAACTCTTCATTGAAAAGGTGTGAAAAGAATGCCCAACTCAGTAGCAATGAGCATCTCTAGTGCTCATTGATTTGGGGCTTGAAATATCTTTTCTCGATAAAAGAAACAAGAGCTTCTTGGGATAATGGCTAATTCCAGATCTGAATGTTTAAATATAGCCCTAAATTTATTAATTCTAAATATGCATGTCTAAAAATAGCCCAAAATTTAGACCATGTACCTTCCAAATAGAGGAGATGAACGGTTAATGAACTTATGTCTTCCTATCCATTGTGCTAAAGAACAATGTTAGTTCCTAAATGGACCAAGTATCTTTTCTTACACTTTACAAAATCTTCTAAATGATCCTAGTGGACCATCCCACCACCCCAAGCAAACTTAACTGTGATAAAAGTTAGGAATTCTTGGAGAGATACTTTCACATTTCACATTTGCCAATGACTGACTTGAGCTTAGAATTGCTGAAATTTGTTCCAGTTTTAAGAAGGAAGTATTTGATCTTACAATATTATTCACAAAGTCATTTACCTGACAGATACTTCTCATATTCCTAGGCTGGGAGTTACGCCTTCACTTTTTCTTTTCGTGCTAGAAAAATTATCTGCCAGCAGGAATCCAAATAATAACTTCTGCTTAGGGAGGGCAGTTAAAAACTGCCCTCCCTAAGCAGCTCCTGTTTTTGCACTTTGAGGAAAATATAGTTTTCAGAGCTTGACTTCTCTGACATTCTACAATTATTTATAGTATGAATTAAAATCTAGTGCTTTTTTTCTTGACGGGCTATTTTATTTGTGGTACTTCTGTGAAGGCAGAGAATGAGACAGGGGTTTAGCTCATATTACCAAAGCATCCCCTTGATTTGGCATTCTTCCTTGAAGGATAGGTTCAGAATTGATTTACCTCAGGGTGAAATACGAGCCTCTTGTATTCTGTGAATTAAAATGGTCCTTGTGCCTCCCTCAGTACTCCTGATTTTCAGTCAAATGTCAGCATTCTTGGTAAGAATAGTGCTAGATTCATATGCATCTGTTGCTATGGCTGAATATTTAGTTACATGGTATGCAGACATTAGCCAAAAGCTGAAGTGGCTACTTACCTATCACACAGCGAAGTTCATTGCCAATAATCTTCCATGCGATAAGGTCAGTGGATGTGACTCTAGCCCATATTTGATTAGAAGGTAAAAGAAGTATGCTGCTATTATTCGATTTTTTTATTTTTAATATTGTTTTTCCTTTTGTTAAATTGAGACATACTGTCAGCGCATAGTAATAATAGTTGACTATTGATTGAATGTCTACTTTAGTGTGTGACGTTAGGATTATTATAGTAATCATTTCTAACCTCCCAAAGCTCTGAAAGGAAATATATATTATCCTGACTTTTAAGATTAAAAAAAAAAACTGAGAATCAGAGAAGTTAAATAACCTCCCAAGGGTTTATACACGTGATATGTGCTGGAGCCAGAATTCAAGCATAGGTACTTCTAATTTTAGAGTTTCTATTTCTATTCTTTGACTATCAAAGTAAACTTCATGTAAATAGCTGAGGCTTAAACTGAAGTTCACCAGTGCCTTTTGAGTGGCATTTGCTGTTGTATCCTTTGAAAAATTTTTAACTTTTACATAAATTTTTAGATGAAATTGTATTCTAGGCAATTCTTTTGTGAATAGAACTCTCTTATTTAAATTGAGGCCAGGCATGGTGGGCTCACACCTGTAATCCCTGTGCTTTGGGAGGCTGAGGCCAGTGGGTCACTTGAGCCCAGGAGTTCAAGACCAGTGTGGGCAACATAGCGAGACCCTGTCTTTCCAAAAAGAAAAAGATTAAAAATTCAATTAAATGGACTAATATGGTATGAAGGCAAAAGCAAAAGAGTTGAAGATTAAAGGCTTAGGTTACAAGTTACATAATACTTTTTACCAACTGTGTGATCTTGTGAAGTTCACCCAATTTTCTTGAGCCTTAAATTTTGCATTTTTTTTTTATTTTTAATTTTTGTGGGTACATAGTAGGTGTATATGTTTATGGGTGCATGAGATATTTGATACAGGTGTATAATGCATAATAATCACATCAGGGTAAATGAGATATCCATCACCTGAAGCATTTATCCTTTCTTTGTGTCACAGATAATCCAGTTATACTCTTTTAGTTATTTAAAAATGTACAATAAGTTGTTGTTGACCGTAGTCACTCTGTTATGGTATCAAATATTAGATCTTATTCATTCTAACTAACTGTATTTTTATACTTATTAATGACTCCCACTTCCCCACTACCCTTCCCAGCCTCTGGTAACCATCGATCTACTCTCTATCTCCCTGAATTCGTTTTAATTTTTAGCTCCCAAGTGTAAGTGAAAACATGCAAAGTTTGTCTTACTTCACCTGGTTTATTTCACTTAACATAATGACCTCCCATTCCGTCTGTGTTGTGGTAGATGACAAGATCTCATTCCTTTTTATTGCTGAATATACTCCATTCTGTACATATACCACGTTTTCTTTATCTGTTCATCTCTTGATGGACACTTAGGTTACTTCCAAATCTTGGCTATTATGAATAATGCTGCAGTAAACATGGGAGGAGATCAGATACCTCTTTGACATACTGATTTCTTTTCTTTTGGGTATATACCCACCAGTGGGATTGCTGGATCATATGGTAGCTCTGTTTTTAGTTTTTTGAGGAACCTCCAAACTGTCCTTCGTAGTGGTTTTACTAATTTATAATACATTCCCATCAACAGTGCATGAGGGTTCCCTTTTCTGCACATCCTCACCAACATTTGTTATTGCCTTTTGAATAAAAACCATTTTAACTGGGGTCAGATGATGTCTCATTGTAGTTTTGATTTGTATTTTTCTGATGTCAGTGATGTTGAACACCTTTTCATATACTTGTGTGCTATTTGTATGTCTTCTCTTGAGAAATTTATATTCAGATCTTTTGCCCACTTTTAAATGGGATTATTAGATTTTTTTTTCCTAAGGAGTTCTTTGAGCTCGTGTATATTCTAGTTGTTAAACCGTTGTCAGATGAATAGTTTGTAAATATTTTCTCCCATTCTGTGGGTTGTTTCTTCACTTTGTTGATTCTTTTCTTTGCTATGCAGAAGTCTTTTACTTGATGTGATCTTATTTGTCTATTTTTTGCTTTGGTTGCCCATGCTTATGGGATTACACTCAAAAAAAATTTTTTTTTTTTAAGATGGGAGTCTTGCTCTGTTACCCAGGCTGGAGTGCAGTGGCACGATCTTGGCTTACCACAATCTCTGCCTTTCAGCTTCAAGCGATTTTCCTGCCCACTGCAGTGTTTTCTTGTAGTAGTTTCATAGTTTAAGGTCTTAGATTTAAGTCTTTAATTCACTTTGATTTGATTTTTGTATATGACAAGAGATAGGGGACTAGTTTCATTCTTTTGAATATGGATATCCAATTTTCTCAGCACCATTTATTGAAGAGACTGTCTTGAGACTGTATTTTCCTCAATGTATGTTCTTGATAGCATTATCAAAAATGAGTTCACTGTAGATGTAAGGATTTGTTTCTAGATTCTCTATTCTGTTCCATTGGACTATGCGTCTGTCTTTATGTCAGTACCATGCTGTTTTGATTACTATAGCTTTGTAGTATACTTTGAAGTCAGATAGTGTGATTCCTTCTCTTTCGTTCTTTTTGCTCAGGATAGCTTTGGCTATTTTGGGCCTTTTGTACTTCCATAAAAAAATTTAGGGTTGCTTTTTTGATTTATGTAAAATAGAAAAATAGCTATTTCATTGGTATTTTGATAGTGATTGCATTGAAACTGTAGATTACTTTGGATAACATAGACATTTTAACAATACTCATTTTTTCATTTCATGAGCATAGAATATCTTTCCATTTATTTGTGTCCTCTTCAGTTTCTTAATCAGTGAATCAGTGTTTTATAGTTTTCATTGTAGAGATCATTTATTTGGCTAATATCTAGGTATTTTATTTTATTTGAAGCTATTGTAAAAACGATTACTTTCTTGACTTCTTTTTCAGATTGTTTGCTATTGACCTGTAGAAATGCTAGTGATTTTCATATGTTGATTTTGTATCCTAAAAATTTACTGAATTTGTTTATTAGTTCTAATAGTTTTTTGGTGGAGTCTTTAGATTTTTCCAAACATAAGATCATATCATCTGCAAAGAAGGATAATTTGACTTTTTATTTTTCAGTTTAGATGCCCTTCATTTCTTTCTCTTGTCCAGTTGCTCTAGGTAGGACTTCCAGTACTATGTTAAATAACAGTGGTGAAAGTGGCATCCTTGTTTTGTTTCAGTTCTTAGAGGAGAGGCTTTCAGTGTTTCTCTGTTCAGTATACTAGCTCTGGTTGTGTCATAAATGTATTTTATTGTGTTGAGGTATGTTCCTTCTATACGCAGTTTTTGAGGGTTTTTATCATGAATGAATGTTGAATTTTATCAAATGCTTTTTCAGGCTGGGCGTGGTGGCTCAAAGCTGTAATCCTGGCACTTTGGGAGGCTGAGGCAGGCAGACTGCCTGAGCTCAGGAGTTTGAGACCAGCCTGGGCAACATGGTGAAAACTCATCTCTACTGAAATACAAAAAATTAGCTGGGCATGATGATGTGCACCTGTAGTTTGAGCTGGAAGCTGAGGCACAAAAATGGTTTGAACCCGGGAGGCAGAGGTTGCAGTGAGCCGAGATTGCACCATGGCACTCCAGCCTGGGTGACAGAGTGAGATTCTGTCTCCAAACAAACAAAAACAAAAATAATTGCTTTTTCAGTGTCCATTGAAATGATCATATCATTTTTGACCTTCACTCTGTTGATATGATGTATCACATTGTTTGCTTTAGGTATGTCAAATCATCCTTGCATCCCTGGGATAAATCTCATTTGGTCATGATGAATGATTTTTTTAATGTGTTGTTGAATTCCATTTGCTTGTATTTTGTTGAAGATTTTTATATCAGTGTTCATCAGGGATATTGACCTATAGTTTTCTTTTTGTGTGTGTCTTTGTCTGGTTTTGGAATCAAGATAATACTGACCTCCTAGAATGACTTTGAAAATATTTACTCCTCCTCCACTTTTCAGAATAGTTTGAGCAGGATTGACATTACTTGTTTAAATATCTGGTTAAACTCAGCAGTGAAGCCATCAGGTCTTGGACTTTTTTTTGCTGGGAGACTATTTATTATGGCTTCAGTCTCATTAGTTGTTATTGGTCTTTTCAGATTTTGGATTTCTTTGTAGTTCAGTCTTGGTAGGTTGTGTATGTGTAGGAATTTACTTATTTCTGCTAGGCTTTCCAATTAATTTGCATATAGTTGCTCCTGGTAGCCTCTAATGATCCTTTGAATTTCTGTGGTATTGGTTGTAATGTCTCCTTTTTCATCTCTGATTTTATTTATTTGGGTATTTTTCTTCTTAGTCTGACTAAAGGATTTGTTGATTTTGCTTATCTTTTCAAAAAACCAACTTTTCACTGATCTTTTGTATTATTTTCTTTCAATTTCATTCATTTCTGTTCTGATCATTATTATTTCTTTTCTTCTACTAATTTGGAGTTTGGATTGCTCTTGCCTTTCTAGTTCTTTAAGGTGTAGCTATAGGTTTTTTATTTGAAGTTTTTCTACTTTTATGATATAAATGCTTATAGATATAAACTTTTCTCTTAGTACTGCTTTCACTGTATCCTATAGGTCTTGATATGTTATATTTCCATTATAATATTTTTCGAGAATTTTTTTACGTGTGGAGATGGGGGTCTTGTTTTCCTGTCCAGGCTAGCATCGAATTCCTGGATTCAAGGGATCCTTCCATCTCAGCCTCCCAAAGCACTAGGATTACAGGCATGAGCCACCACACACAGCTGTTTTAAGAAAATTATTAATTTTTTTCTCAACATCTTCGTTAACCCACTGGTTATTCAGGACCATGTGGTTTAATTTCCATGTGTTCGTATAGTTTCCAAAATTCCTCTTATTATTGATTTCTAGTTTTATTCTTGTTTTGTCAGAGAAGACTATTGATATAATTTTATATTTTTTGATTATTTTAAGACTTATTTTTTGGTCTAACACATTGTTTGTCCATGAGAATGATCCACGTGCTAAGGAGAGGAATGTGTATTCTTCAGCCATTAGATGAAATGTTCTGTAAATACATATTAGGTCCATTTAGTCTATGGTGTAGATTAAATCCAGTGTTTCTTTGTTGATATTCTGTCTGGATGATCTGTCCAGTGCTAAAAATGGGATGCTAAAGTCTCTAGCTGTTACTGTATTGGGGTCTGTCTCTCTCTTTAGTTCTAGTAATATTTGCTTTACATATCCCGGTGCTCCAGTATTGGGTGCATATGTCTTTATAATTGTTACATTGTCTTACTGAATTGACCATTTTACTATTGTATAATGACATTATTTGTCTCTTTTTATAGTTTTGTCTTGAAATGTATTTTGTCTGATGTGAGTATAGCTACTTGTACTCTTGTTTGGTTTCCATTTTCATGTAATATCTTTTTCCATTCCTTTATTTTCAGTCTGTTTGTGTGTCTTTATAGGAGAAGCATGTTTCTTGTAGACAACAAATAGTTGGATCTTCTTTTTTCAATCCATTCAGCCATTACATGTCTTTTGATTGGAGAGCTTATTCCATTTACATCCAGTTATTAATAAATAAGGACTTACTCATGTCATTTTGTTATTTGTTTTCTGGTTATTTTGAGGTCTTTTTTTTCACTTCTTTTCTTCCTGTCTTTCTCATAGTGTTTTAATTTCTTGCTTTTTATTTTTTATGTGTCTATTATGTGGCTTTTGGTTGGAGGTTACCACAAGGCTTGAAATTAATATTTTATAACCCATTATTTTAAACTAATAACAACTTAACACTAATTGCATAAACAAACTAAATAACAAACAAGCAAAACGAAAACTGATAAAAACTCTGCACTTTAACTTTATCCCTCTGCTTTATTACTTTTTGTTGTTTCTATTCATATCTTGTACTATGTCTTAAAACGTTGTTGTAGTTACTATTTTTGATTGGTTCATCCTTTAGTCTTTGTACTCACAATATAAAGTTTGCATACCACAATTACAGTGCTATAATAGTATTTTTCTGTGTGCTTACTATTACCAGTGAGTTTTGTACCTTCAGATGATTTTATATTGCTCATTAACATCCTTTTCTTTGACATTGAAGAATTCTTTAACATTTCATATAGGAAAGGTCCTGTGTTGATGAAATCCCTCAGCGTCTGTTTTTCTGGGGAAGTCTTCTTTCCACTTCATGTTTGACGGATATTTTTGCTGGATATAGTATTCTCAAATAAAAGGTTTTTTCCTCCAGCACATTAAATAAATAATAAAATGCCACTCTCTCCTGGCCTTTAATGTTTCCACTGAAAAGTCTGTTGCCACAGACATATTGTGGCTCTGTTTTATGTTATTTTTTTCTTCTTGCTTTAAGAATCCTATTTTATTTTATTTGAGATAGAGCCTCACTTTGTCTCCCAAGCTGGCATGCAGTGGCATAATCCTGGCTCACTGCAACGTCTGCCTCCCAGATTCAAGAAATTCTCATGCCTCAGCTCCCCGAGTAGCTGGGATTACAGGTGTGCACCACCATGCTCAGCTAATTTTTGTAGTTTTAGTAGAGACGAGGTTTTGCCATGTTGGCCAGGCTGGTCTCAAACTCCTGGCCTTAGGTGATCCACCCATCTCGACTTTCCAATGCACTGGAATTACAGGCATGAGTCACTGTGCCTGGCCTCTATAGAATGCTTTTTTAAAACCTTGACCTTTGTGAGTTTGAGTATTAAATGCCTTGGGATAGTCTTATTTGGGTTAATTCTGCTTGGTGTTCTATAATTGTTTTGTACTTGATTATTACTATCTTTTTCTAGGTTTCTCGAGTACTATTATTATCCCTTTGAGTAAAGTTTCTGTCTGGTCTTTCTCTCTGCCTTCTCTTTGTCTCCACTGTTTTCAAATAGCCTGTCTTCAAACTCACTAATCCTTTCATCTGCTTGATCATTTCTGCTGGTAAGAGACTCTGATACATTCTTCAGTAGGTCAACCGCATTTTTCAACTCCAGAAATTCTGCTTGATTATTTTTAATTGTTTTCATCTCTTTGTTAAATTTATCTGATTGAATTCTGAATTCCTTCTCTGTGTTGTCTTGAATTCTCTGCCTGAAAGGTCACATATCTGTGTTTCTCCAAGATTGGTCCCTGGTGCCTTATTTAGCTCATTAGATGATGATGTGTTGGGTGTTTGTAGGTGTCTGGGCATTAAAGAGTTAGGTATTTATTGTAGCCTTCACAGTGTGGGCTTGTTTGTACCTGTCCTTCTCAGGAATGCTTTCCAGGTATCCAAAGAGACTTGGATGTTGAAGCCTAAAGTATTGGTTACTGTAGCTATATCTGCATTGGGGGTAACCCCAAGCCCAGTAACACTGTGGCTCCTGTAGACTCATAGAGGTGCTGCCTTGGTGGTCTTGGCTAAGATCCAGAAGAATCTTCTGGACAACCAGCAGAGATTCTTGTTCTCTTATTTTCTCCCAGACAAACGGAGTGTCTCTCTCTGTGCTGAGCTGCTTACAGCTGGATGAGGTTGGACACAAGCACCCCTGTAGCCACCACCATTGGCCTGTGCTAGGTCGGACCTGAAGTGCAGAGTACTGTGTCTTGCCCAGGGCCCGCGGTAACCACTGCCTGGCTACCACCTTTGTTTGTTCAAGTCCCCCTAGTGCTCCACAGTCAGCAGGTGGCAGAGCCAGCCAGGCTTAAGTCTTTCCATTCAGTGCAGCAAGTTCTGCCTGGCCCAAGCAGGTCCAGATATGCCATCCAAGGAGCCAGGGCCTACAGTCAGAAACCTTAGGAATCAGCCTGGTGCCCTGTTCTACTGTGGTTGAGCTGACACCCAAACCACAAGACAAAGTCCCTCCCACTCTTGCCTCCCCTTTCTATAGTCAGAGAAGTCTCTTCGTGTGGCCACCACCACCCCAGGCCCATGGTGAGTACTGCCTGGCTACTACCAGTGTTCACTCAAGGCCCAAGGGCTCTTCGTTCAGCTTGTGGCGAATGCTGCCTGGCCTGGGCCTCTCCATTCAGGACAGTGGCTCCCCTATGACCCAGGGCAGGTGTAGAAATACCATCCAAAAGCCAAGGCCTGGAATCAAGAACCCACTGGGTACTCTACCCGACTGGGCAAGTAAGCTGTAAAATGAAGTTCCCCTGCTCTTGCTTTCCTTTTTCTCAAGCAGAAGGAATCTCTCCCCATAGCCACCACAGCAGGGAATGTGCTATATCCCATCTGAAGCCGGCACGTCTCAGTCTCACCCAAGGCCCTTGGTGAGTGCTTCCTGGGTACCACTGCTAACTGTTCAGGGCCCAAGGACTATTTCATCAGCAGATGACAAATCCTTCCAGGACTGGGTCTTTCCCTTTCAGGTAGTCCATTCCCTTTTTGCCCAGGATATGTCTAAAAATGTCATCCAGGAGCTAGGGCCTGGAATGGGAGCCTCAGGATTCTGCCCAGTTATTCTGTCCTACTATGGCTTAGCTGGTTTCCAAGTTGGAAGACTAAGTCTTCTTCTTAAAAAACATTTTTTTGAGACAGGGTCTTGCTCTTTCACCCAGGCTAGAGTGCAGTGGCATGATCATAGCTCACTGCAGCCTTGACCTTTAAGACTCAATCCATTCTGCCTCCTCAGCCTCCCAAGTAGGTGGGAGTACAAGTGTGTGGCACCATACACCATACCCAGCTAATTTTTGTATTTTGGGGGCTTTCACCATGTTGCCCAGGCTAGTCTCAGTCTCCTGGGCTCAAGAAATCCTCCTGCCTCAGCATCCCAAAGCACTGGGATTATATGTCTGAGCCACTGTGCCTGGCACAGAGTCTTCTTTACTCTTCCCTGTCCTCAAGCATAGGGAAGCAGTCTGTACCAGAGTTGTGAGCTGCCTGGGGTTGAGGGGAGGGGTGGTGCAAACACTCCCTTGGCTGCCCTGGCTGGTCTAGTAGGTCCCGTTCTTTCACAAGTCCACTGGCTCCGAGCCCAGCACAACACCAGGACTTGCCCAGGAATTGCAGTTCTTGTGGCTTAAACCACCTTTCGAGTTTATTTCGGTCCCCAGAACACTTTAACCTGAAGTAACAAGGCTTGCTGGAACTCAGGTTCCAACTGCTGGGATGGGCAATTCCCCTCTCTCTAAGGCTGGTCTAAATGCTCTCTCTGTGGGTGCCAGCTGAATTCTGTCCTCTTCCTTTCCCCTGTGACCAGCTAGAGCTGATTTCCAATGCAAAGTCCCAGTGTCACTGTCACTGTTCTCCCTCTCTCCCAAGTGCATAGATTCTCTCTCTGTACCACAGGGTGGTTGCTGGGGGATGGCGGAGGCGTGGCATCAGCATTGCAAGACTGTCTTTCCTGCCCTCTTCAGTGCCTCTTTCAGTGATATTAAGTTAAAACCAGGTACTGTGGTGATTCACGTGACTTTCGGTTCTTATTAAAGTACTTTTTATGTGACTAGTTGTTCAATTTGGTGTTCCTGCAGGAAGGACAATCTGTGAAGGCTATTTGGTCACCTTGCTCTGCCTCAGTTTTTGCATTTTTTCAAGTAGGGATAATACTAATGGACAGTGTTGTTAAGAGGATTGAATAAGATCATGTACATGAAAGTATTTTGTAATCTATTAAGTTATTTATATATTTTTTGGAGATGGGGGTCTCACTCTCTTGCCTGGGCTAGAGTGCAGTGGTGTAATAATAGCCCACTGCAGTTTGGAACTCCATGGCTTAGACAGTCCTCCCACCTCAGCCTCCTGAGCAGCTAGGACTGCAGGTGCACGCCACCATTGCCAGGTAAGTTTTTTAATTTTTTTTTTATATTTTGTAGAGACTGGGTCTCACTTCATTAACCAGGCTGATCTAAGATTCCTGGCTTCAAGTGAGCCTCCTGCCTTGAACTCCTAAAGTGTTGGGATTACAAGCATGAGCCACCATCCCTGGTCTAGATATTGTTAAAATTAATGGAAAGAAGCAATTTTCTCTGTAGGACGTTAATTCATTAACTATCTAATGAGTGTATTTCTGTATAAGTAGCATGTTACATGATAAGGATAGTGAACAGATAGACAGCCACCTCTCTCATGAAGTTAATACTCTGCTTCTGCACTGTTCAGTACAATAGCTTCTAGCCACCATGTTGGACAGTGCAAATACAGAACATTTCTGTCACTTCAGGAAATTCCCTTGTAAAGCTTTGCATGGGAGAAGCACACATTAAACAGTTCAATAAGTATTTTTAATTCTCTTGTGATGAGTGCTTTAAAGAAATAGTCAAATCAGAGCAAGTATTGTTTGTGCTAAGAGCTGAGGGATAAATAGTAATGTTCTAGGTAATGTGAGAGTGAAGGAAGCATTTCAGAAGGAAAAGATGAAGAACATTTGCAGAAAGCCCTGAAACAGGAAGAAGAGAGAGCTGGTTTTTTCTAGAGATCTAGATCTCTAGATCTAGAAAGAACTCATGCATACATCCTGTGTGGTGAGATCAGTCCTGCCTGGAAGGAATGACTGTAATAAAAGGAGCAAAGAAGAGCTTGTTGGGTGAAATGCAGAGAAGTTTGTAGATTTTATGGCTGAAAGTGAAAATTTTCTTGTTCCAATAACTTCTGTTTTCTCTGTGAAATATAGGATCATCTTATGAAAGCAAGAGAGA
This sequence comes from Aotus nancymaae, assembly GCF_030222135.1. Taxonomy (NCBI): domain Eukaryota; kingdom Metazoa; phylum Chordata; class Mammalia; order Primates; family Aotidae; genus Aotus; species Aotus nancymaae. Next base: position 75,450,716 of record NW_026988414.1, read on the forward strand.
GAAAGGAAAGGGTGGAGTTTTGAAGAGAGTAGGGAATGTATGAAGCAAATCTTTGTGGACAGTGGGAGAATGAGCACCCTAGAGAGATTTAGTAAGATCTTGAATCGTAGTCCTACCAGTTTTTTGCATGGTCTTACTTTTCCCCCTGCCCAGGTTCAGAAATGGAAAAGTCTGGCAGTTGTTTTCATCAAACCAGCTAAAGAAATTAATGCATGCAAGACACTGAGAGTGGTGCCTGGCCCACAGTAAGAGCTAAACAAACATTATTAACCACTGCTGGGGTTTGTCTAAGCAGAGTAAATAACAGAACAACAGAGGAAATGGAGGACATTTGCAAGAAAATGATTATAATGATGTACTTTGGAATCTACCACAGATAAAAATTTAAATAAGGCACTGGGGATGATCTATAGGGGGAAAGTGGGGAGATCCGCTGAGCATCTGTTAGTGGACTCTCCAGCAGGTAAGTGGAAAGCAGAGGAGAGTTGCCCCAAGAGTGAGGTGCATGAAACCACGTAGGGGCCACAAAGAAGGATTGCACACGGTGATCTGAATAAAGACTCTTACAGGCCGGGTATAATGTGGTATTTCTTGGTGAAAAGCAAATAAGTGTTCTGTTTTCTAAGTAAATGACATGAGCAGTAGCAGATAATCCCCAAACCGCCTGTAAACAAACATTTAGAAGTTCAACATTCTGAGAGTTTATAAAGCTAATAATATCCAAACCTATTTGAAGATTTAAATCAAAATGTAAAAACCTGCTCAGGTTGGTATACTGATTTCCTCTGCTGTCATCCTCTCACCTTCTCTCCATTCCTAATTCTGTTCCAGTTTAGGAATTATACAGAAACTAATGGCATCAATTGCTCCAGCTAATCCTGTAGATTGATAATACTGCCCTCTAGGTCCGTTTTGTGCCATGAAGAGAGGATTGGTGGTCATGAATATAAAATAACACCAGCTTTATTAGTTGTCTAGTCTTTTCTTCCCTCAGGTACTCTGTGAAGCATTTTCAAATACAATACTGAAAGTAACTTGTGTTTCAAAATGTTTTGGAAAATGAAGTATTATAGTCTAATTCATTAATGTCATTCTTTCCTTTCATTTGGTATTAAAGGCTTCAGCGATTAGCCAAAGATCTTCTAAAACAACTACAAATACAAGACAGTGGCTCATGGGCAAACAATAAAGTGTCTGCTTTGGATCGGACCCTAGGAGAGATCACTAGAATACTGGAAAAAGAGGTGTGTAACTAATCTCTGGCTTTTGAACCTCAATCTGTGTAATCCTTTCTCACTATGATAGTACGTAGAACTATAAGGCGGACTCGGTGTAGGCCTTTCCTCTGTGTTTTCTAAAGCGGGTCAATAATAGATGATTATTTTTTATTTTTGTTCTTTTCAGTTGTTTAATTGAATCTGTTTTCAGGTTTTTTTAATTGAGGTCCTCTTTAGGTCATGGTTTCCTCAGTCATGTTTTCCCCACACAAACACACTGAAATTATTTTGTCAGGAATCACAATAATAAAGATGTATGACTTTATGACAGAAAATGGAATACTTTGAATTATAAAACCTCGTAAATCACAACCAGATTTCTACAAAAACACCAATATCCTGATTCCAATAGATTTGGCAGTTTTCTTTAATGACTTAGAACTATTAAATATCTCAGTTATAGTTTAAACATCCTCAGTGATTTTTAAAGTATTTATTATTCACTGTAGAAAAATGTTAAATGTACAAAGAAGAAAGAAAACTCCCTGTAATATCAACTGATAACACTTTATCGTATTTTCTTCTGAACCTTTTATTGGAATTTTTTTACATTATTTTATCTGGCTAATTTTATTATAAATACTTTATCATGTCTTTACAAATCTTTAATGGAATGAACATACCACATTTTACATATTGTATAACATTTAGGTGGTTTCTAATTTTCTATTTAAAGTAATGGCCACTTTCATTTATTAGCTATAGTTCCCCGCCCCTGTTTTCTGGGTTTAAAGGTTATTATGTAAGATTTGGTATATACAAAAGAAATAGTAATAAAAAATAATGCTAATACAGTGAACAGCTGTGAACTTACCACGCAGTTTAGGAGTAAGATTGTTACCACTACATTTATGGTTCCCAGTATGATCCTTTCTCGCCCCATCCATGATTCCTCTAAAGGAAATACTGTATAGAATTAAAGGTATATTATTGTTTTATAGAAATAGCTTTATTGGTTTATCACTTACATATATCGTCAAATAATGTTACTTGGTTTTGACCTTCATAAAATACCATTACCATAGACCTCTACAATTAATTTTTTCAGTCATAATTATGGTTCTAAGTTTTGTTTAGCCTTATAAATATAGCTGTTTTTCATTGCTTTTCTCTGCTGTAGAGTGAGTCCTTCATTGTGTTAATACTACAATTTATAAACTATTCTCCTGACAATGAACATTTCAGAATGTGTGTGTTTGTGTGTGAGTGTGTGAGTGTGAAAGAGAGTGAGAACACGCAAGCATGGGCAAACAGTGCTGCGCAAACATTCTTGTATCAGAGTAAATAAACAAGAATTTCTGTAAAGCTGAGAGTCTCAGGCTTTTGCTTCCATCAGAATTGTCTAGAGGACTTGTTAAAACACAGATTGCTGGGCCTCGCCCCCTGGATTTCTGACTAAGTAGGTTTAGGGTGGGTCCGAAAAATTTGTATTTCTAACGATTCCTAAGTCGTATTGATGTTGCTAGTCCAAGGACCATATTTGAGAATTACTACTCTAGTATAGGGCATATGCCTCAATGGTGGAATTGTGCGGTTATCAGGCATAGGAATGACCAACTTTACAAGATAGTGCTCAACTACATTGGAGGAATCGAAAGCAGCATATTCAGTGTGGCATTGTGGCAGAGCTGTAAAGTCAGTTCTTGTGTGTAACACATCCCTTTCAGGGTGTCAGAGGTTCAGAAACTGGTAGTTGTCACACATTTGCTGAATGAAGTATTTAAAGATTTCATGTGCCTTGATTATTTTTGTAAAGACAGAGTACTTTGAATTAAAAGGCAATTGCTTGAAGACACTGCTACATGTATCTTATCTCATGAATATTATTTTAGATTAAAGTAATAGAACTTTTGAGGAAAAGGCAAAATGATCTGTATAAGAAAAGTATTCAGTATGAAAATGTAACTAAAGTTATTTAATTCACAAAGGGGCAATTTACTGAAATACCACTGATTTCTTATAATTTGGGGAATAAAAATGTTGTCTGGCTCCCAGTCTAAATGGTCTGTGTCAGGAACCTTGCTGTAAAGCTGTCCTCAGAGTATACACTGCAGGACCACCTAAGAGTTTAGACTTACCTACAATAAGATCCTTTTGCTACTTTTATAACTAAAATCCTTTTTTCCTAGCCAAGACACACTTACTTTATGAAGATTCAGTAGAGTAATACTGACATTTTAGTGTAATTCAGCAGGTCATATTTATGATTTCAGTCTAGGAATTGTAAATAACCATTCCTTTTGTTTGGAAAACTGCCTGGAGTAACAAACTCATTAGAGCCAAAGCCAAGTACCCAGTGAAGGATATTTGAAGACAGTGTAGAAGAGACAAGGTAGGACTGGAAGAACTTGGGCAAATGGTGAGAGATGAATCTGGAGGTCTTTATTTGCTTATTTTAGACCTCAAAACACAGATGCTTTCTACTAATACTTGATACAATGTTTCTTTAGATAATTTTTCTCAAGTTTTGAGAACTATTTTAGACCTAACGGCTTAGACTTGTGATGTATAGAAACACTCTTGTCATGGAAGGGGTCAGGAAACCGAGGAGACCTGGGTTTTGCAGCATTTATTGCACATTTTAGGTCCCTTCTGGTTTTTTGGGTTTTCTGACTTCATTCAGAAATTAAATCTGTAAGCTTTTTTAATGTGTTATGCTTTTAAAAAAATCTAAAGCTACTTCTGTTTATTAACATACTTCGGTCTAGGGTACTGGTACCACCACTCCCAAGAAAAACATCTGAAAATACTGGGTGGGAAAGAAAGCAGTTTTCTTGAAATCATCAAAGAGCTAGGAAGAAATTAAAGTATTCCCAGTCCAAAGAAAAAGTAAGAATTTAGAAAGTTGTGCTTATTCCTGAATTACCCCAAAAAGCATGTGCCAGATTGGCAAATGTGGGTTGTGGTTTATAAGCGTCATCGTGTAAGGTGATAAAAATAAAAGTTCTTAGGGCTGCCTAGGGCATGAGGTCAAATAGGAGTTTTTGCTTTCATAAAGATAAGACCACATCAGCCTACTCCTTCACTTAATCATGAACCTTCTCATCCCTCCCTCAGGACTATGAAGAAAGCACCTTGGTACAATGCAGAATTTATACCCATATTCCAGCCCCTGGTATAGATTTGCTGCTCAAATTCACATCATCTGTATTATTTCAAATGGTGAATTGAGTTTAAAGTTGTCCTAGATTGATTTGTGGTGTCCTTAGGAACCAAGCAGAGGAGAATACAAATCCTCATTGGAAGAAGACACCTTCATTCTAGTCCTCAGATAATTTCTGTTAAATAATTTTACAAGGACACATAGCCATGGTGCAAAGATAAGCCCAAAAGTCAGTCAGTCATGATGAGCAAGCAGAAACTAGAACTGCAAGCCTCTGTTATTACTAGTAACCTTATAAAACTATGCTTGCTGTCTTCTGAGGAAGTAAAAGTCAAACTTGAAAATTTCTATAGAATAGATTTGGCAATAGTGACAGTAGATAATTCAGGACTATCCTCCCACTGATGACAAAACAAAAATATGAAAGAAAGCTGAAATACAAACGGGGTAATGAATATTTACTGGGCCAAGATCCAGCAATTTGGCATTTTGGGACTAGGTACCATTGATGATCCAAAAGAAGTGGACATGAGTTTCATTAGTACTTTTGACATTATTTGCAGGACTGGTGAGAAAATAAATGTGGCTTCTAAGATAATTGATAGTAGGGACTTTGGCAAAAAACTCACGTTTTGGTTTGAGATCTTAAAGGACTGTACAAGGAAAGAGGGTAGACAGGAAGTATGCCAGTCACTACACAGACAGCCCAATTTCAAATCATGGAGGTGGCTGGGAAAATCCAAATTGCTGAAAAAAAGATTTAAATGATCCTAAATTGCTAATACCCCATGTGGCTAACAGAAGCAATTGGAAAATTTATTTTGGAGAAAAATAATAGCAACTTAAGTCTCAAATTATCTCAACAAAATAAATTTCAAATGCATTATTTGGCACAGTAAGGTGATTAAGCATACAGAGGGACAAGAAAACATGCATAAAGTCCAATAAAAACAGAACTACAGAGGCTTCAGAACTATGCTTACTATGATCAAAAATATAATTATTAATTATTTTTTAAAGATATCTAGCACATTTGAGGAAACAGAATTCGAGAACTGAACATTTTAGTAATAAAAATTACAAAAATTATAGATGAGGTAACAGTAGAATAAACCATACACTGGAAGATAAATCATAAGAAAGAATCCAGGCTGAGCATGGAGAGAAAAAGATATAGAAAATAAAGGGACGACTATAAGAAGGATATGTCTACAAAAAACTGAAACAAATTTACAAGAAAAAAAAAACCCCATCAAAAAGTGGGTGAAGGATATGAACAGACACTTTTCCAAAGAAGACATTTACATGGCCAACGAACATATGAAATAAAGCTCCTCATCACTGGTCATTAGAGAAATACAAATCAAAACCACATTGAGATACCATCTCATGCCAGTTAGAATGGCGATCACTAAAAAATCAGGAGATAACAGATGCTAGAGAAGATGTGGAAAAATAGGAATGCTTTTACACTGTTGATGGGAGTGTAAATTAGTTCAACCATTGTGGAAGACAGTGTGGTGATTCCTCAAGGACCTGGAAATAGAAATTCCATTTGACCCAGCAATCCCATTACTGGGTATATACCCAAAGGATTATAAAATGTTCTGTTATAAAGACACATGCACACATATGTTAATTGTGGCACTGTTTACATTTGCAAAGACCTGGAACCAACCCAAATGCCCATCAGTGATAGACTGGATAAAGAAAATATGGCACATATACACCATGGAATACTATGCAGCCATGAAAAAGGATGAGTTCATGTCCTTTGCAGGGACATGGAGGAAGCTGGAAACCATCATTGTCAGTAAACTGACACAACAGAAAACCAAACACTGCATATTCTCACTCATAAGTGGGTGTTGAACAATGAGAACACATGGAGACATGGAGGAGAATGTCACACACCGGAGCCTGCTGGGGAGTGGGGAGGGTAGGGGAGGGATAGCAGGGGGTAGGGGAATTGGGGAGGGATAACATTAGGAGAAATGCCTAATGTGGAATGCAGGGGGAAGGATGCAGCAAACCACTATGGCATATGTATACCTGTGTAACAATCCTGCACAATCTGCACATGTACCCCAGAACTTATTTTTTTAAATAATAAAAAAATAAAAAGAAGGATATACACTTTGGAAAATTGTGATCTATTGTATGAACAGAAGAAAAACAATCTCAAAAGATGCAACAAAAGCATTTGGTAAGTTCAGCATCAATTAACGATAAAGATTCATAGTAAACCTGGAATAGAATGGAATTTCCTTAATCTGACAAATTGAATCTACCAAAAAAAATTATAGCAAAACAATATTTACTGGTGAAATGTTGAAAATTTTCCCTTTGAAATTGTGTACAAAAGTAGAATACCTGCTGCCAACACTTACGCTTAAAATTGAGGTTCTAACTAGTGGAAAAATAAATAACAAAACTTGTAAGATTTGAGAGAAAAAGTGAAATATTCATTGTTAGCAAATAATATGTTATATATAGAAAATTTAAAATAATTTACAGATAAATATTAGCACAAATAGATTAACAAGGCTACTAAACTAAGGGTAGCATATAAAAATCAATTATATTTATATATAATCAAAATATTAAATAGGAGTAAATCTATAATGTTTATGGATTGGAAAACTCACTGTGGTATATTTTTCTTTTCTGGCCACACTTATTTGTAGATTCGGTGAAATCTTATTTAAAATTCCAACACTTTCCAATATTTAGGTGCAGATTCTAAAATATAGAATTTTAAAGACCTAATGAAAGTGTCCCAAACACTGTTGAAAAAGAACAATATGACCAGCACTTTGGGAGGCAGAGGCGGATGGATCACTTGAGAACAGGAGTTTAAGACCAGCCTGGCCAACATGGTGAAACCCTGTCTCTACTAAACATACAAAAATTAGCCAGGTGTGGTTGTGCTTACTCACCCCAACTACCTGGGAGGCTGAGGCAGGAGAGTCACTCAAACCCAGGAGGCAGAAGTTGCAGTGAGCCAAGATCACGCCACTGCACTCCATCCTGGGCGACAGAGCAAGACTTGTGTGGGGGTGGGGGAGAACAATATGGGAAGATTTGCTCTACCAAGTATAAACACTTTTTATAAAGCCTTAGTAATTAGGATAGTGTACTATTGGAGATAAGATGGAGAAAAAGAAGAATGGAACATAATTGAATTCATAAACAGTCCCATTTGTATATATATGCTTGATTCAGACATGTGAGGCACTTATCTATGCACATATGGAAAAAAAAGGAGCATCACAACGCATTGTGGGAAAGTATGCTCTATTTAGCAAATAACACTATAATGATTGAATATCCTTGTTTTTTAAAAATATGTAACTTTTATCTCACATCATAAACAAAAAATTAATTCCAGATGGATCTAAGTATAAAAAGAAAAACCTAATTTTTAGAAGATAATATAGACTAATCTCTTCTTTACCTCAGAGTTTTGCCTGGACAAGAAAAGGACACAAGATAAATTAACAATAAAGGGAAACTTGATAAATTGGGCTGCATTGAAAATAAGAACTTTTGCTCATCAAAAGACACCAAGAAGAGAGTAACAAGACAAGCATTAGAAGGGAGGAATATTTTTTATACCTATAATCAACATAAGAGTGGCATCCAGAGTATATAAGGAATTCCTACAAATTAATGAGACATAAACACAAACAAAACCAGTAGGATAATGGGCATTCTGAAAGAAGTCCAGATAGCTAAAAAAGAAATGTGAAGATAGTCAACTCTTTAGGAATCTGGACAATTCAAATTAAAAATTCAACGTGATAATGTGATTCACTTATCAGCATGACAAAAATTGGATTGAAAATACCAAGTAGTGGCAAAGATCTAGAGCAATGGGAACACACACACTGTTTGTGATAACATAAGTTGACCCTACCATATAGCAAACAGTCTGCTATTCTCTACTAAATTTGTAGACGTGTTATCGTAGTTCACTTTTAGGTATATACTCTGGAAAACAATGCATATATGCACCAGGCAAAATGTACACAATTATTCAGTGGCAGCATTGTTTGTAATCACCACATATGGAGAATAGCCCAAGAATCCATCAGCAGCTGGAGATACAAATTACGGTACGTTCATGTAATGGACTATTATTCAACAATAAAAATGAGTCAACTACATCTATGGATAACAATATGGATGTATCTCACAAACTCTTTAGTGAAACAAGTCACCAAAAAATATATTTGCTACTAATTCCAGTCATATAAAGTTCAACAAAAGACAAAAGGACCTATATTGTTTTGGGATATACACATAGGTGGTAAAACTATAAAGAAAATAGAACAAGAAATTTCCTAAAAATCAGGATGGTGATTGTTCAGAGAGAAGGGTGGGATGTGTGATCAGAAAAAAGTCATATAGGTGGCTTCTTTAGTGCTTCTAATTTTCTTTTCCTTGACTGGATACTGGTTACACAGTGTTCAAATTAAAATTGTTCTTTAATTTGTTCATACACATTTGCTAATTTTTCTGACTTTTCTGTATGTTCATGTTTAATAATAAAATAAATTTTTAGAATTTAGGATAAAATAAATTGCTCCAAATAAAAGATCCTTTTGTTGAAGAAATGTTCAATTATTTCAAATAAGAGTTTAAAAACTCTTACATATGCAAAAGCATTTTCCTTGTTCTTACCATTGTATTAAATTTCGTCCAAGTGAACATGATCTGTATTTGCATTGACTTTTCTCATTACTTTGTGATGATAAACATTACATTTAAGTTTGGATAGTAACAGCATCCCAGAAGCTTTCTGTGGTTTATCAGTAACATGAGACATGTGTATGCTGTTACCATAAGTAAACAGTTTAAGCAGATGGATTGGACATGGAGTTTGTCCAATTGCTTTTCCTGACTTTATAGAATCCTGCCAAATTTAAATAGAGATTCAGCTGTAACTCTTTTGAACCTGAATAAGCAAACCACATAGCTGGCAGCATTCATGATTTGAAGTGAATTGAGAGATGTGAAATCACAGTTTATGTTGTAATACCTATAGCAAACTATGCCATCCTTTGGTATTTTCAAAATTCATCTTGTAAAATTCATTCACAGATACCTGTACAAGGTAGAAAAGTAGAAACTCTTCCCTACCATTTTCCTCTATTTGCAAACTGTTTTAGCTATGTAACGCATGCCTAGGCTCAGAGAGTATAAATCACTAAGCCTTTAGAGCTTTTTCAACCTAATTATATTCAGAAAACTGTGTTCGGGTCTTGCTAGACACTGCCTATCTTCCAAACCCCATGGTTCTGCTTCTCTTATTCTCAGCTGGAAGTCTTCAGCTGAAGAAATGGGAAGCATTCAATACTAGGAATCCCTTCTTTTCATCCCTTTACTATGTTCTCAGCTTGCATAGTTGTTTCCTCATTGCAACTGATACATAACTGAATGTAGCTTGTATGACACCCATAACAAGTATATAGCCCAAAGTAAAATGAAAATGTTTTTCAGATGTTTCTCAGCTAGCTTCCCTTGGGAGACTCATATAAAGAAAAATTGAATTGTTATTTCATGAATATGACAGCTTTAACTTATAAATCGTTCATATTTTTTAAAAAGAAACGGTGTTAAGGGAAGGAGAATTTACTGAAAATGGGCATAAGGAAATTTCTAGGGTGATTAAAAAGTGTTCTGTATTTTGTTTTAGGTGGTGGTTACATAGTTGTGTGCAGTCGTCAAACTTCATCAAACTGAGTACTTATATCTTTATTGCATTTTAATTATACCTCAGTTTTAAAAAATACAGTTTGTCAATAATGATTTCAAAATTACATTATTTTTCAGATTTATAAAGTGAGGCTTGCCTTGATAAAAACACACGATTTTAGTCATCTCTTCTGGACTCACTTATTGTGGCTTCCTTGTGAAAATTACTCTTATTTTTATTGTATTTATTTATTTATCTTGGTAGAAGTGGGGGGTCTCACTATGTTGCCCAGGCTGGTCTTGAACTCCTGGCCTCAAGTTATCCTTTCACCTTGGCCTCCCAAGGATCTGGAATTAACACCATGAGCTACCATACAGGCCAGAAAATTACTTTTTTAAAGGCAAATAAATTTATGATAAAAACTCAATGAGGATTGGGAGGCTGAGGCAGGTGGATCACAAGGTCAAGAGATTGAGACCGTCCTGGTCAACATGGTGAAACCCCATCTCTACTAAAAATACAAAAATTAGCTGGGCATCGTGGCGTGCGCCTGTAGTCCCAGCTACTCGGGAGGTTGAGGCAGGAGAATTGCTTGAACCCAGGAGGCAGAGGTTGCGGTGAGCCGAGATCGTGCCATTGCACCCCAGCCTGGGTAACAAGAGCGAAACTCCATCTCAAAAAAAAAAAAAAACTCAAAGAGGAGTATTAATGGTGCTGGTTTTGTTTTCAGGTTTTTTTTTTAGAGTTAGGATCTGACTCCATTACCCAGGTTGGAATGCGGTGGTGCAATCATAGCTTACGGCAGCCTGGAACTCTAGGGCTCACGCAGTTCCTCCTGCTTCAGTCTCCCTAGTAGCTGGGATTACAGGTGTGAGCTACCACACCTGGCTAATTTTAAAATTTTTTTGTGGATACCAGGTCTTGCTATGTTGCCCAGGCTGGTGGTGAACTCCTAGTCTCAAATTATTTTCCCAACTTGGCCTCCCAAAGTTTGGCTCACAGGCATGAACCACCACATCCAGCCTGATGGTGCTAATTTATAGGAACATTTTTCACACAAGTTGTGGTATTTTTTTTAACTTTTAAGTTCAGGGGTACAAGTGCAGATTTGTTACATAGGTGAACTTGTGTCATGAGGGTTTGTTGTACAGATTATTTCATCACCCAGGTGTTAAGCCCAGTACCCATTAGTTATTTTTCCTGATCCTCTCTATCCTGCTACCCTCCACCATCCAAAAGGCCCCAGTGTGTGTTGTTTTCCTCTGTGGGTCCATGTGTTCTCGTCATTTAGCTCCCACTTATAAGTAAGAACATGTAGTATTTGGTTTTCTGTTCCTGTGTTAGTTTTGCTAAGGATAATGGCCTCCATCTCCATCCACGTCCCTGCATACTATATGATCTTGTTCTTTTTTGTGGCTGCATAGCATTCCATGATATATATGTACCACATTTTCTTTATCCAGCTTATCACTGATGGGCTTTTAAGTAAATTCCATGACTTTGCTATTGTGAATAGTGCTGCAGTGAACTTACACGTGCATGTGGCTTTATAATAGAATGATTTATATTCCTTTAGATATATATTCAGTGTATTAGTGTATTCTCACACTGCTGTGAAGAAATACCTGAGATGGGTAATTTATAAGGCAAAGAAGTTTAATTTACTCATAGTTCTGCATTGCCGAGGAGGCCTCAGGAAACTTACAATTGTGGGAGAAGGCAAAGGAGAAGCAGACACCTTCTTCACAGGGCAGCAGGATGGAGTGAGTGTCAACAGGGGAAATGCCAGACACTTAGAAAACCATCCAATTTTGTGAGACTCACTATTAGAAGAACAGCCTGGGGGAAATTGCTGTTTACCTGTTATTTCCACCTGGTCCTGCCCTTGACACACAGGGATTAGGGGGTTTATAATTCAAGATTCGATTTTGGGCAGGGACACAGCCAAACCATATCATCTAGAAATGGAATTCCTGGGTCGAGTGGTATTTCTGTCTTTAGGTCTTTGAGGAATAACCACACTGTCTTCCACAATGGCTGAACTAATATACACTCCCACCAACAGTGTTTAAGCATTCCTTTTTCTCCACAACCTCACCAGCATCTGTTATTTTTTGACATTTTAATCATAGCCATTCTGACTTTGTGAGATGGTCTTATTGTGGCTTTGATTTGCATTTCTCTAATCAGTGATGTTGAGCTTTTTGTAAAATGATTGTTGGCTGCCTGTATATCTTCTTTAGAAAGGTGTCTGTTCATGTCCTTTGCCTACTTTTTAACGGGGTTGTTGGTTTTTATCTTGTATATTTGTTTAAGTTCCTTAGAGGTGCCGGATATTAGACATTTTTAGGGTGCATAGTTTGCAAAAGCTTTCTCCCATTCTGTAGGTTGTCTGTTTACTCTCTTAATAGTTTCTTTTTCTGTGTAAAAGCTCTTTAGTTTAATCAGATATCATTTGTCAGTTTTTGCTTTTGTTGCAATTGCTTTTGGTGTCTTTGTCATAAAAATCTTTGCCTGTGCTTGTATCCTAAATGGTATTGCCTAGGTTGTCTTCCAGGGTTTTTATAGTTTTGGGTTTTACATTTAAGTCTTTAATCCATCTTGAGTTAATTTTTGTACATGGTATAAGAAAGGTGTCTAGTTTCAATCTTCTGTATATGGCTAGCCAGTTATTCCATCGCCATTCATTCAATAGGGAATCTTTTCCCCATTGCTTGTTTTTGTCAGGTTAATAAAAAATCAGATAGTTATAGGTGTGTGGCCTTATTTCTGGGCTCTCTGTTCTGTTCTGTTGGTCTGTGTGTCTTTTTGTACCAGTACCATGCTGTTTTGGTTATCGTAGTCCTGTAATATTGTTTGAAGTTGGACAATGTGATGCCTCCAGCTTTCTTCTTTTTGTTTAGGATTGCCTTAGCTATTTAAGCTCTTTTCTGGTTCAACATGAATTTTTAAATAGTTTTTTTTTTTCTAGCTCTGTGAAGAGTATCAATGGTAGTTTAATGGGAATGCATTGAATCTAATAAATTTCTTTGGGCAGTTTGGCCATTTTAATGATATTTAGTCGTCTTATCCATGAGCTTGGAGTATTTTTCCATTTTTTATCATCTCTGATTTCTTTGAGCAGTGATTTGTAGTTCTCCTTGTAGAGACCTTTTCCCTCCCTCATTAGCTATATTCCTAGGTATTTTATTCTTTTTGTGGTGACATGGAATGGGAATTTATTCCTGATTTGGCTCTCAGCTTGACTGTTGTTGGTGTATAGGAATGCTAGTGATTTTTGCATGTTGATTTTTTATTCTGAGACTTTGCTAAAGTTGTTTATTAGCTTAAGCTTTTGGACTGAGACGGTGGGGTTTTCCAGATACAGGATCATGTCATCTGCAAACAAGGATAGTTTGGCTTCCTCTCTTTCTATTTATATGTACTTTATTTCTTTCTCTCGCCTGATTGCCCTGGCCAGGACTTCCAATACTATGTTGAATAGGAGTGGTGAGGAAAGGCATCCTTGTCTTGTGCCAGCTTTCAAAGATAATGTTTCCAGCTGTTGCCTGTTTAGTATGATGTTGGCTGTGGGTTTGTCATAGATGGCTCTTATTATTTTGAGGTACGTTCTTTCAATACCTAGTTTATGAATGGATGCTGAATTTTCTCAAAAGCCTTCTCTGCATCTATTGAGATAAGCATGTGGTTTTTGTCTTTAGTTTGATTATGTGATGAATCACATTTATTGATTTGTGTATGTTGAACCAACCTTCCATCCCAGAGATGAGACCTACTTGATCATGGTGGATAAGGTTTTTGATATGCTGCTAAATTTGGATTGCCAGTATTTTGTTGAGAATTTTGCGTTGATGTTCTTCAAGGATATTGGCCTGAAGTTTTCTTTCTTTCTTGTATCTCTGCCAGGTTTTGGTATCAGGATAATGCTGACCTCATAGAATGAGTTATGGGGGAGTCCCTCCTCCTCAATTTTTTGGAATAGTTTCAATAGGAGTAGTACCAACTCTTCTTTGTATATCTGGTAGACTTAACTGTGAATCCTTCTGATCCTGGGCTTTTGTTGTTATTTGGTTGGTTAGCTATTTATTGCTGCCTCAATTTCAGAGCTCATTGTTCAGGATTCAGTGTCTTCCTGGTTCAGTCTTGGGAGGGTGTATGTGTCCAGGAATTTATCCACTTCTAGATTTTCTAATTGATGTGCATAGAGGTATTCATAACATTCTCCAATGGTTGCTTGTATTTCTGTGGGGTCAGTGGTATTTTCTATTATGATTATGTAAACTATTTTTGGACTATTTAAAAATGTATCTTCAAAACCCCTTGCCTTAAGTAATACAGTACACAGATACTTACTTACACAGAATAATGAAAACTATACTGGCAAAAACTTTAGTGATTACTAATTGAGAAATAGGACATTGTTAGCATCCCAGAACCCTTTTGTCTGCTACTGTTTATTTTGCTAATCACACTCCTTCCTCTGAATTTTATGATAAACTATTAATTTGACTTTTTAGAAGTGATTTCCTTTTCTTTATGGTTTTATCACTTAAGGGTCTGTTTCTAAACACTGTGTGTTAAACATGTCTGGTTTTGAACTTCATGTAAATGGAATCCTGCTGTCAGTATTTTGGTGACTTGCTTCTATTAAAATTATATTTTGGGGAATTTGTATTGTAGAGTTATTTTCGCATTACTGTATAGTGTGCCATTGTATGATTTTTTCACAATGATATTTATCCATTCCACTATTGATGGACTTTTGGATTATTTTTATGAAAAATGTACCTGTAAGCCTGTATCCTAGCAGAAATTTCTCTATCAAGCAGAATTCCTGGGTCATAACATATGCCTGTCTTTATTTTTTCTTGTTGATACTAAATAGTTTTGCAAAGAAAATGTACCAGTTTGCATTTCTACCAGTAGTATATAAAAGTCCTGTTGCTTCCTTTTTTTCCAGCACTTGTTATTGTCAGACATTTTGATGTTTGCTACTCTTGTAGGTAGACAGTGGTATCTTGCTGAGATTTTAATGTACATTTGTCTTTTGGCACATAGGCTCAGGCACCTTTTTATATTTATTGGCCATTTGGGTTTCTTCTTTTGTGACATGTCTGTTCAAATCTTTTGCACATTTTTCTCCTGATTGTTGGAATTTTCTGTGTGTTCTGGACACTAGTCCTACGTTGTTCAAATATATTAAACATATCTACTCCTGTTATTTAACTGTGTTTTTATTGTCTTTTGGTTATTTTAATGAACAAAAGTTCTTAGTATAGTATGTCTTTTATAGATTTATCAACATTGTCTTTCATAAAGGTTAATTGTTTTTGCTCTCCTTTAAAAATATCCCATCCCAAACTTAAGAAGATCTTCTCCTCTGAGGTTTTCCTTTTGGTCTCTTGTCCGTTTGGTACTATTATTATTATTATTATTTCTCAGAACAAAGCTTCACGCTTGTTGCCCAGGCTCAGTGCAATGGTGCAATCTCAGTTCGCTGAAACCTCCATCTCCTGGGTTCAAGCAATTCTTCAGCCTTAGCCTCCAAGGTATCTGGGATTATAGGCACCTGCCACCACACCTGGCTAATTTTTTGTATTTTTAGTAGAGACGGGGTTTCATCATGTTGGCCAGGCACGTTTTGAACTCCTGACCTCAGATGAGCCACCCACCTCAGTCTCCCAAAGTGTCAGGATTACAGGCGCGAACTACCACACCCAGCCTTTGCCTCATATTTAAAAAAATTACTAATGCTAGGAGGTGAAGGTTGCAGTGATCTGAGATTGCACCACTGCACTCCAGCCTAGGCAAAAAAAAAGCAGAACTCCTTCTCAAAAAAAAAAAAAAAAAAAAAAAAAAACTGAGGCCGAGAATTCATTTTGTTTTCTTGCCCTCGTAGATTCATAATTTCTTGAGCATTGTTTATTGAAAAGACCAGTTTTCCCCACTGTTTTTCAGTATCTCCTATATCATAAATCAAAGGTTTGTAAATACTCATACAAGATTTCTAGTTTCTCTTTTTTCCTATTTGTCCGATTTCCCTTTCCTTTAACCAGTATTTAGATGCTTTTTATTTTGTAATTATAATTGTATAATAAGTCCTGATTACTTCTGATTTATTAATTGTCTCTTCACTTGTCTTCGATATACTCAAAATATCTCTCTAGTTGTCTCTAGTATACTCTTAAAATAATCCATTACATTCTTAATTTTAATCACAGTATTTTATTTTCCATGTTTAGAAAGCCTATTTACTCTTTTTCAAATCTCCTGTGGCCTGTTTTATAATTTCTTGTCCTTTACAGATTTTCAAGCTTCCTCTTTATTTATTTATACATAGAAAATACTTTATGGCCTGTGTCTGATACCTTCAGTATCTCATGTCTTGGACTGTGTATTTACAGTGTTGTTTTTGCAAATTCTCTCTTACACTGTATTTTTAACCTGTTTAACTTCATGCTTGTTATTTTATTTGTTGAGAATGTTTGCATCTGTGTTCATAAGAGATACTAGTCTTTAGTTGTTTGGCGTTAGTATCAGGATAATAACAGCCTCATAAAATAGGAAGTATTCCTTCCTCTTCTATTTTGGAAGAAGTTGAGAAGAACTGTTATGCATTGTTCTTGAAGTGTTGGATGGGATTCACCAGTGAGAACCTCTGGTCCTGGAATTTTATTTGTCAGGAGGTTTTCTATTACTGATTTTGTTGCTTGTTATAGGTCTACTCAGGGTTTTTATTTGTTCTTAAGTCACTTTTGACAATGTATATATATCTAGGGATTTGTTTATTTCAACTAGATTACTTAATTTGTTGGCATATACTTGATCATTATATATATAATAATATATATATATATTTTAGATGGAGTCTCACTCTGTCTCCAGGCTGGAGTGCGGTGGCACAATCTCGGCTCACTGCAACCTCTAATTCCCTGGTTCAAGTGATTCTCCTGCCTCAGGCTCTTGAGTAGCTGGGACTACAGACACACACCACCACGCTCAGCTAATTTTTTGTATTTTTAGTAGAGATGGGGTTTCACCATGTTGGCCAGGATGGTCTTGATCTCCTGACCTCATGATCCGCCCGCCTCGGCCTCCCAAAGTGTTGGGATTATAGGCGTGAGCCACCGTTCCTAGCCTTTTCTACTCCTTTTTATTTCCTTAAAGGTGGTAGTAATGTCCATACTTTCATTTCTGATTTTAGCAATTTATATCTTCTCTTTTTTCCTTAGTCATTCTAGCTAAAGATTTTCATTGATCTGTTTAAAAAACCAACTTTTGGTTTCATTGATTTTCTGAATTCTTCTACTCTCTCTTTTTTCTGTCTCCACTCTAATATTATTTCCTTCCTTCTACTAGCTTTACGTTTAGTATAACTGGAGTTATTTAGCTTTAGTATAACTGGAGGTGTTTACAGCTATAAAATTTCCCCTGAGCACTGCTTTTGCTGCATTTCGTAAGTTTTGTTATATTGTGTTTTCATTATAATGTATCTCGAAGTATTTCCTAATCTCCTTTGTGATTTCTTTGACCCATTGGTTGTTTAAGAATATGTTGTTTAATTTCCACATATTGGTGAATTTTCCAGATTTCTTTTTCTTATTGATTTCTAATTTCATTCTTTTATGGTCAAAGAAGATAATTTGTATGATTTCATTCTTATTTTTTTTCCTGGTTACCACATTTCTTTATTTGAAGGAATGGTACAAAGAGCTTAAGCGGATGTTTTAGTACAACTTATAGAAAGGGTAAAGGAAACCCCAACATGCTTTGGTGACCAGGGAAGGCTATGGGGAATTAAAATTTAGTGAGACTTGTTTTGTGATTATTGCATTTGAACAATTTTTAAAATAATTTGAGACAATATAATGTTACCTTCCTTTGGAAATATTTTTATTTACTTTTGTTAGGTACTAAGACTACTACTATTTCTGAAACCATCTTAATACAATTACGAGGTATAGGATTCCCTAGATGACTTGGGTATCCTGAGTACAGGCTGTAAATATGTAGATTGGCTAACTTCCTTCCATGTCATGCTTATTGTGAGGGTGAAACTTTTCAGTGTTGGTTGGAATGGTTTACCTTATATCATTTTTGTGTTTTAAATATTTCTTACAGATCAGCAAAAGCAGCCTTAAGAGCTGTATGTCTGTCTCTGGATTTTCACCTTCTCTTGGATTTTTGACTTATTTTCTTTGACAGCATTGGTTTTTAAGAATATTAGAAAAATATTTTATTGAGCTTTTTAGTTTTTTTTTTTCAGCAGGAGGTTTATCCTGATCACCTAATGTTTCATTGAATAAGAGGGTCCTTTTAATGAATTTTAAACCATTTTAATGAGTTTTAAAAATAAATTAATATGACAGGGTGGAAGAACATTAAAGTCTATAACATCAGAATTTTAGCAAATGGCTGTTCGAATTTAGCCATTTGTGTAACTGAGGATCAACCTATTTCATATCAAGTCATGTTGTAAGTCTTGGAAAACAGTGATTGCTATCTTCTCCTTAGAAAAGTACCACATGTAGAGGGATTCATTGAAAAAACAGTGAGGTCTGTCTTGGCTAACTGAGCCTAGTTCAGGTCCTCATTCAGAAAACTATCCCAATTGACTAGAAATATAGACTATTAGACTGGTGTTCACTAAATTTTAACCACACACATTTTTTGGTGGCTATTTGTTTCTTTCTTAGAGAATCTAGGCATGACAAATCAAATTAGACTTACCAGGTAGGTGAATGCCTATACACTGTGATTAACCACCCTTCCCTAAAACAGTTCATGAGAAGTTACTCAAAGCTAATGAAATAGCACACTTCCCTGAAGTATCAGTTTTATTCAAACTATAGGGGACAAATACATTAAAAAATTTTTAGTTTTGTCCATATTTGTGCAAAAAATTTTTAAAAATAATATCTCTTGAAGAAAGGTTAGTATATAAAATACTTTGTGGTAAAATAATTTTTAAAGAAAATTTCAGCTAGGTATGTCAATTATTACAATAGGTAAGAAATATTATGAAAATGATATTTGAGAGCCAGAAGTAGGACCATTAATTATTAATCTTAATTTTAAGTAAATAAATTATAAGAGGTTCTTTTGGCCCAACATGTGACATTGAGTGATTTTATTTCTCGGTAAGCAGATGTGCTTATTGAGGTTTTTGCTTATAGCAGCCTGATAGAATTCCATCATGCTACCTCTCTGGGTACATTCTACTCTAAGCTCACCTTAGTGATTGATTGCCTCATGCAGTGAGTAAATGCTTACTGTTTTTAACCGTATTTATATAAGTCTGGGTTCTCGGAAATAATGACACTAAAAAAATGGGAGAAAAATTGCTCATGTCTGGATCTTGATGCTAGTAATCTTGAGTTCAGCTCAGTTCTTTTAAATTAGTAGACTCCATGACAGATACCCTGTATATTAACTAACACAGGTAGAAAATTTTTATCTCTTTAATGTAAGACATTATTTTCTAGTTATGGTAAACATGGGCCACATTGAAAAAAATTGAAACATTTTATTTATTTGAAATAATGCTCATGAAGTCTCGAAGGTATTTCTTTCTATTGCTAAGTGTATATACCCCAGCCCTGCATTGTGGGAATTCACGTTTCTCTGACATTACAGAGTCTTCAATAGATACTTAGAGAACTGTGCTGTAAATTAAATCATCTAGCTTATTTTCTATTCCATTCCCAGGAATTATGAAGAAAGAGGATTGTTGAAAGTGATGATGTGGGTTAGATTTGGATGATCATTGGGAAGGTATTTAAGGAAGCAGTTAAGAGCAATGTTAAAAGCATGGACCTAGAACTTACTGTTTTGTTATTGTATGACCCTGGACAAGTTAATTAATTTCTCTGGGTGTCAGTTTCCTTATCAGTAAAATGTAAGATTTTGATACATCCCAAACAGTTGTTTGGCTATTAAATGAAATATTGCATGTTAAGCCCCTAGCAATCAGTAGGCAGTCAGCAAGTGTTGAAACAATGTAATGCAGCTGTTAAGAGCACAGGCTTTGTAGTGATGGGCCTGAATTCAAATTCCAGATAGATCATGTATTAGCTCTGTGAGTTCACTCAGGTTTTATTAACCTTTTAAGCTTCAGTTTCCTCCTTTGAGTAGGATAGGATTACTCCCTTCAAAGTCCTTCATAAGGGTACTAATTCCATTCCCAAGATCAGAGACCTCCTAAATTAATCAGTTACCCAAAGGGCCCACACCCAATGCTCTCACACTGGGGATTAAGTTTCTACATAACATTTGGAGAGGGGAACACAAACATAAAGCTAATAAGAAAAAATACTCAGTGGGAATGACACCGTAAATATTCTTGTGGGGATTTGATGTTTCTATCAAAATCCTGTGACTGGGTAACTCTTTACAAAGTAGTACACACACACACACACACACACACACATTCATATATACATATTCGGTTTTATTTTTCTTTAGTTTTACAGGCATATATGCAGGTTTGTTTCATAGGTAAATTGTGTGTCATGGGGATTTGGTGTACAAATTATTTCATTACCCAAGTAATAAGCATAGTACCCAGTAGGTAGTTTTTCAGTCCTCAAGCTTCTCGCAAGGTCCACCCTCAGGTAGGCCTTGGTATCTATTGCTCTCTTCTTTGTGTTCATGTTTACTCATATTTAGCTCCCACTTACAAAGGAGAACATGTGATACTGGGTTTTCTTTTCCTGCATTAGTTCACTTAGGATAATGGCTTCCAGCTCCATTCATGTTATTGTGAAGGACATTGTATTAGTCTGTTTCATACAGACATAAAGAACTGCCTGATATTGGGCAATTTATAAAAGAAAGAGGAGGCCTTTTCTCACATGGCTGGGGAGGCCTCAGGAAACTTACAGTCATGGCAGAAGGCAAAGAGGAAGCAAAGCACCTTCTTTATAAGGTTGCAGGAAAGAGAAGTGTTTAGCGAAGGGGAAAGAGCCCTTTATAAAACCATCGGATCTCGGCCAGGTGCAGTGGCTCACTCCTGTAATCCCAGCACTTTTGGAGGCCGAGGTGGGTGGATCACTAGAGGTCAGGAGTTCGAGACCAGACTGGCCAACATGATGAAACCCCGTCTCTACTAAAATACAAAAAAAATTAGCCAGGCCTGGCAGCAGGCACTTATAATCTCAGCTACTCAGCAGGGTGAGGCAGGAGAATTGCTTGAACCTGGGAGCCAGAGGTTAAAGTAAGCCATGACTGTACCACTGCACTCCAGCCTGGGCTACAGAGCGAGACTTCATCTCAAAAAAAAAAAAAATCAGATCTCATGAGAACTTACTCACTATCACAAGAACAGCTTGGGATAAACTGCCTCCATGATTCAGTTACCTCCACCTGGCCTCTCCTTTTGACGTGAGGATTATGGGTATTACAATTCAAGGTGAGATTTGGGTGGGGAGATACCTGTATCTCACATTTTCTTTATCCAACCCACCATGAAAGGGCACCTGGATTGAGTCCATGTCTTTGCTATTGTGAATAGTGTTGCAGTGAACATACACGTGCATGTATCTTTACGGTAGAATAATTTCTATTCCTTTGGGTGTGTACCCAATAATGGGATTGCTGTGTCAAATGGTAGTTCTGAGTTCTTTGAAAAAGCATCACAACTGCTTTCCACAGTGGCTGAACTAACTTACTTTCCCACCAAATAGTATATAAGCATTCCCTTTTCTCTATAGCCTCACCAGCATCTGTTCATTTTTGACTTTTTAATAACAGCCAATCTTACTATTATGAGATGGTATCTCATATATCTCATTGATTTGGATTTCTCTCATGATTAGTGGTGTTAAGTATTTTTCACATGCTGGCTGTCCACGTTTGTGTTGTCTTTTTAGAGGTGTCTGTCCATGTCCTTTGCCCATTTTTTCTTTGTTTTTTTGTTAATTTGTTAAGTTCCTTATAGATCCTGGATATTAGACTTTTGTTAGATGCATACTGTGAAAACATTATCTCCCATTCTGTGGGTGGTCTTTTTGTTCTGTTCATAGTTTCTTTTGCTGTGCAGAAGCTCCTTAATTTAATTAGGTCTCATTTGTTCATTTTTGTTTTTGTTGCAACTGATTTTGTGGTCTTAGTCATGAAATCTTTGCCAGGGTCTGTGTCCAGAAGAGTATGTCCTAGGTTTTCTTCTAGGGTTTTTATAGTTTGAGGTTGTATATTTAAGTCTTTAATCCATCTTGAGTTGATTTTTTTAATATGGTGTAAGAAAGGGGTCCAGTTTCAGTCTTCTGCATGTGGCTAGCCAGTTGTCACAGCACCATTTATTGCACAGGGAATCCTTTACCCATTGTTTGTTATTGTTGATTTTGTCAAAGATTAGATGGCTATAGGTGAGCAGCTTTATTTCTGGGCTCTCTATTCTGTTCCATTGGTCTATGTATCTGTTGTTTTTGTACAAGTACCATGCTGTTTTGGTTATGCTATTAGTCTGTTCTCATATTGCTATAAAGAAATACCTGAGACTGGGTAACTGGTAAGGAAAAGAGGTTTAATTGGAAGCATGATTCTGTCATCTGCCCAGCTTCTAGGGAGGCCTCAGGAAACTTACAGTCATAGTGGAAGGCATACAGGGAGCAGGCACTTCACATGGCCAGAGCAGGAGCAAGAGAGAGAGTGCCACACAGTTTTAAACAACCAGGTCTCATAAGAACTCACTATCGCAAAGACAGCATCAAGAAGCTTGGGACTAAACCATTCATAAGATGCCCACATGATCCTGTCACCTTCCACCAGGCCCCACCTCCAGCACTGGGAATTAAAATTGAACATGAGATTTGCTGGGGACACAGAGCCTCACTGTGTCAGTTACTATAGCCTTGGAATCCTTGGAATGTAGTTTGAAGTTGGGTAATGTGGTATCCAGCTTAGTTCTTTTTGCTTAGCATTGTTTTGGCTATTGGGGCTCTTTTTTGGTTCCATATGAATTTTAAAATAGTTTTATTCTAATTCTGAGAATGTCGTTGGTACTTTGATAGGAATAGCATTGAATCTGTAAATTGCTTTGGGCAGTATGGCCATGTTAATATTGATTCATCCTATGGATGAGCATGGAATGTTTTTCCATTGTTTGTGTCATTTCTGATTTCTTTCAGCAGTGTTTTGTAATTTTCTTTGTAGAAATCTTTCACCTCCCTATGTAGCTATATTCCTAGGTTCTTTATATGTTTTGTGGCTATTGTGAATGGATTACACTCTTGATTTGGCTCTTAGCTTGGGTGTTGTTGGTATATAGAAATGCCACTGATTTGTATACATTGCTTTTTTAATCCTGACACTTCCTTGAAGGTGTTTATCAGATGGAGCTTTTGGGCAGAAACTGGGATTTTCTAGATATAGAAGCATATTGGGTGCAAACAGAGATAATTTGACCTCCACTCTTCCTATTTAGATGCCTTTTATTTCGTTCTCATGCCTGATTGTTCTGGCTAGCTCTTTCACTACGGTGTTGAATAGGAGTGGTAAGAGTGGACATTCTTGTCTTAATTCCAGTTCTTGAGTATGCTTCCAGCTTTTGCCCATTCAGGTTGATGTGTTTATCATCAGTGACTCTTGCTGTTTTGAGATATGTTCCTTGAATGACTTGAGTTGTTGAGGGTTTTTAACATCAAGTGATGTTGAATTTCATCAGAAGCCTTTTCTGCATCTATTGAGATGATCATGTGGTTTTTAGTTTTAGTTATGTTTATGTGATAAATCACATTTGTTGATTTGCATCTGTCAAACCAAGGATAAAACCTACTTGATTGTGGTAGATTAGCTTTTGATGTGCTGCTGGATTTTGTTTGCTAGTATTTTGTTGAGAATTTTTCATCAATGTTCATCAAGGATAGTGGCCTGAATTTTATTTTTGTGTTGTTGTCTTTGCCATGTTTTGATATCAGAGTGATGCTGGGCTCGTAGAATGAGTTAGGGAGTCCCTTGTCATCAATTTTTTGGAATAGTTGCAGAAGGAATGGTACTATCTCTTCTATATATGTCTGGTAGAATTTGGCTATTAATCCATCTGTTCTAGGCTTTTTCTTGTTTGTAGGCTTATTACTGATTCAATTTCAGAACTCATTATTGGTCTGTTCAGTCTTTTAGTTTCTTCCTGGTTCATCTTGGGAGGTTACATGTTGTCAAGAATTTATCTGTTTCTTCTAGGTTTCCCAGTATGTGTGCATAGAAGCTAGTTTGTATGCATAGAGGTGTTCATAATAATTTCTGAGGGTTTTTTGCACATCTGTGGGTTGGTGATAATGTCCCCATTGCCATTTCAGACTGCATTTGTTTGGATCATCTATTTTTCTTTTATTAGTCTAGCTAGCGATCTATCAATTGTATTAATTCTTTTAAAGAACCCGCTTCTGAATTTACTGATCTTGTGTATGGTTTTTCACATTTCAGTTTCATTTAGTTCAGGTTTGATTTTGTTATTTCTTGTCTTCTCCTAGCTTTGGGGTTGGTTTGTTCTTATTTTTCTAGTTCATTTGGGTGTGGTGTTAGGTTAACACTATAAACTTCTCTCTTAACACTGCTTTAACTGTGTTGCACTGATTCTGGTATGTTGTGTCTTTGTTCTCATTAGTTTCAAAGAATTTCATTTCATCTTATTTTCATTGTTTACCCAGAAGTTGTTCAGGAGCAGGTTGTTTAATTTCCATGTAATTATATGGTTTTCAGTGCTCTCTTCGGCAGCTCATATACTATATATATGGTTTTCATATATATAGTACCTTCCTATAATTAATTTCTCTTTTTATTGCACTGTGGTCTGAGAGTGTGGTCAGTATGATTTTGGGATTTTTTAATTTGCTGAGAATTGTTTTATGGCTGATTGTATGATCAGTTTTTGAATATGTATCGTGCAAATGAGACAAATGTATATTCCATTATTTGGGTGAGGAGAGTTCTATTCATATCTATTAGAGTCAGTTGGTCAAATGTGGAGTTCAGGTCCCAAACATCTTTGTTAGTTTTCTGCCTTAATGATCTGTCTTGTCTAATACTGGTAGTGCAGTGTGTTGAAGTCTCCCACTATTATTATGTAAGTTTCTTTATAGGTTCCTAAGAACTTGTTTCATGAATCTGGGTGCTCCTGTGTTGGGTGCATATATATTTAGGATAGTTAAGTCTTCTTGTTCAATTTAATCATTTGCTGTTATATATGCCCTTCTCTGTCTTTTTTGATCATTGTGCTTTAAACTCTGCTTCGTCTGAAATTAGAAAGCAACCCCTGCTTTTTTTGTTTTCTGTTTGCTTGGTAGATTTTTCTTCATTCCTTTTCTTTGAGGCTATGGGTGTCACTGCATGTTAGATGAGTCTCTTGTAGACAGCATACAGTTGGGTCGCACTTCTTTATCCAACTTACCACTCTGTGCCTGTTAATTGGGATATTTAGCCTGTCTCCATTCAAGGTTAATATTGATGTGGGCAGATTTTATCCTGTCATCTTGTTAGCTAGTTGTCATGCATACTCAATTGTGGAGTTGCTTTGTAGTGGCAGTGGTCTATGTACTTAAGTGTGTTTTTGTGGTGGCTGGTAATGGTCTTTCTATATTTAGCAATCCCTTAAGGATCTTTTGTAAGGCAGTTCTGCTGGTAATGAATTCCCTTAGAATTTGCTTGTCTAAAAAGGGTGTTATTTCTCTTTAGCTTATGAAGCTTAGTTTGGCTGGATATGAAATTCTTCACTGGCATTTTTTTTAAGAATGTTGAATATATATGGCCAGGCGTGGTGGCTCACACCTGTAATCCTAGCACTTTGGGAGGCCAAGGCAGGTGGATCATTTGAGGTCAGGAGTTTGAGACCAGCCTGACCAACATGGCAAAACCCCATCTGTACTAAAAATACAAAAATTAGCCAGGTGTGTTGGCACACACCTGTAATCCCATCTACTCAGGAGACTGAGACAGGAGAATTGCTTGAACCCTTTAGGCAGAGGTTGCAGTGAGCCAAGATCACGCTACTGCACTCCAGCCTGGGCAACTCCTCAACAACAACAAAAAAGAATGCTGAATATAGGCCCCTAATCTATCTGTCTTGTAGGATTTCTGCTGAAAAGTTCACTGTTAGCCTGATGTGGTTCTCTTTGTAAGTGACCTACCCCTTCTCTCTAGCTGCCTTTTCTGTTTCTTTTCTTTCTTTTTTTTTTAAGGTCGACCTTGGAGACATAAAAAATAGCCAAAGCAATGATAAGCAAAAAGAACTAAGCTGGAGGTATCATACTACCCTTGGAGAATCTGATGACTGAGTGTCTTGAAAGATGGTCATCTTGTATACTGTCTCATAGTGGTTCTCAGCATTTCCTGAACTTGAATTTTATTCTTATCTAGAGATTTTGGGGAAATTTTCCTGGATTATATTCTCAAATATGTTTTCCAGGTTGCTTGCTTTCTCTTCCTCTCTTTCAAGGATGTCAGTGAGTTGTAGACTTAGTCTTTTTATGTAATCCCATATTTCTCAGAGGTTTTGTTCATTCTATAATGGTTTTTCTTTATTTTTGTCTCCAAGCGCTGCGATTTCTTCCTCGGCTTAATTGATTCTTCTGTTAATATTTGGTGATTATCTTATGAAACTCTTGTGTGTTTTTCAGCTCTATCAGATCAGTTTGGTTCTTTCTTAAAATGGCCATTTCATCTATCCCCTGTATTGTTTTATTGTATTCCTTAGATTCCATGGATTGGATTTTGCCTTTTTCCTGAATCTTGATGATGATCTTCATTTCTGTCTACATTCTGAATTCTATGTCTATCATTTCAGCCATTTGAGCCTAGTCAAAAAAACATTGCTAGGGAACTGGTGTAGTCATTTGCAGTTAAGAAGTCACTCTGGCTTTTTGAGTTGCCAGAATTCTTGCACTAGTTCTTTCTTATCTGTGTGGGCTGACATTCCTTTAATCTTTGAAGTTGCTCCTTTGGATGGGGTTTGTTTTACATCATTTTTGATGATCTTGGGTTTGGCTGTGGCATAATGTGGGTTATTTTGATTCTAGAAGATTTCAGAGCGCCAAGGCTTAGCTCAGGACTCCTTGGCTGTGTGCTCTTACTCTCGGTGGCTGAAACTGGGCCCTTGGCTTTGTTCTCTATCCCCTTGAAGTTATGAATCTGCTGTGCTGGAGGGGCCTAGGTATTCCTAGTCTCCTGGCCCAAGTACTCCAACGGGTTGTGCTAGCCAAAGTGCTTTGTAAGGGCAATGGCATCGAGATCTGTGCTTGTTCTTGTGTGCCAGCAACTGGTGGCACAGCAAGATGCATGTGCATCAGCTGTGGGGAACATCTGCGGGAGTGGGGCAGAAACATCCATGCATGCATTCCCACCATCTGTGGTGACACTGTGGGGTGTCCACATGTTGGCCGTGTGGTGACAGGGGTGCTGGCATCTATGCATGCACTTGTGCTGGCAGGGGCAGAGGTACTGGTGTCCACACACACTCTGGTGGTGCAGGTGGAGCACCAGCAGGAGCTGGGTTCTGGCATCTGCACAGATCCAGCTGAGGAACGGGTAGCCTACCATGTAGAGCAACACAGCAGCATGCTCTACGTGGTGGGCTACCTCTGCCTCAGCTGAGCTGGACAGGGTAGGGGAGGAGTGTGTGCATATATGGGCACCATCGAGGGAGGGAGACAGGGTCCACCCACACCCATAGCCAGCAAAACACTGCTGGGTGAGGGGTGCTGTTGGCAAGTGCATGCCAACAAAGTGGCAGAGGGGACGTTTTGAGGGGAGGGAGACTGTGAGTGGACTGAGGACCTATCTGCTGGAGCTCTCCAACTGGTAAGCATGGTCTTCCAGCAAAGGAGCTATGATGAGGGTCCCTGGGAAGCACTCTGGTTGAACAGTGGAAGTTGCCCAGTAACCCCAGGCATGGCCAGACTGGGGTTCCTGGAGAGGCCAGCAGGTAGGGGGCACTATGATCGGACAAGTCTGATCATAGTGGGCAAGTCTGCCCTGCTCTGTTCAGATTTAACAGTCTCCCAAAGGCTAAAGCCATCTAGCAGAGCTTGGCATTCCTGGCTGGGGGTTGGAGTGGCCGGCATGGGCATCTCTCACCATGCTGCACTGCATCAGTTCCTGCACCAAACCCCTAGGCTGTGTACGGGCTGGAGTCCTCTCTGCTACTTTTCTGTGCAGTTGTTCCTGCCAGCTCAGGTGTCCATGGGAGTCATGAGTTCTCCTGCAGCTAGGATTCTGAAGGTCCATGGCAAGAGGGGGCCAGTGCTCACCTGTTCAACTCACCTTTTCCTGGGAGCCAGAGGGATCCAGAAGCCTGTCCCAGTGTTTGGCCAACCATGCACAGGATTCTCAGCTTCATCCCCCTTCAGTCCAGTGTCCACATCCTCCCTCCATCCACTCTTAATGCCTTCCCTCTGATGATCTGCTTGGAGTGTGCCAGTTTTGCAGATATCCCAGTCCCTTTCTTGTTTTATTCTGTTTTGTTTGTTTTGAGATAGGGTCTTGTTCTCTTGCCCAGGTGGGAGTGCAATGACACAATCAGCTCACTGCAACCTCAAACTCCTGAGCTCAAGGGATCTTCCTGCCTCAGCTCACCTGATAGCTGGGACTACAGGCATATGCTACCATGCTTGGTTCATTTTTAAATTTCTTTGTAGAAATAGGGTCTTGTTTTGTTGCCGAGACTGGTCCTGAACTCCTGAGCTAAAATAATCTTCTCATCTCAGCCTCCCAAACTACTGGGGTTACAGGCATAAGCCACCGTTCCCAGATTCCCTCTCCTGTTCTTTACAGCCTGCAGGTCACATGGCTATGGAGGCTACAGGAGAACCATCTAGGCCTCCCAGACCAAAGAGAAAAGAGCAATGGAAACTGACCAAGCAACAAATATGTAGGGATGAGAGACAAAGTCCAGCTGAAGTTGTATTTTCTATATAATTGACTCATAATAATGGTGCATATTTATGGGGTACAGTGTGATATTTTAATACATGTATATATTGTGTACTGATCAAATCAGTAGTAGTTAGCATGTCCATCACCTCAAACATTTCTTGTTTCTCTATGATGAGAGCAATCAAAATCTTCTACTAATTTTGAAATACAGAGTATTATTAGCTAGTCACCCTACTATGTAATAGAACACCAGAACTTATTTCTCCTATCTAACTGTAGTTTTGTAACCATTGACCAATCTTTTCTCATCCCCTCCTCTCTGCCACCCTCCCCAGTAACCAGTATTCTACTCTGTACATATGTGAAATCTGGTTTTTTAGATTCCACAAATGAGTGAGGTCATGCAGTATTTGTCTTTCTGTGCTTGGCATATTTCACTTAACATAATGTCCTCCAAATGTATCCATGTTGTCGTAAATAACAGGATTTCATTCTTTTTTATGGCTGAATAGTATTCCATTATGTATATACACCTCATTTTTTTTTTTTACTCATCCATTCACTGATGGACACTTAGGTCGATTCCATATCTTGGCTATTGTGAAGAGTGCTGTAATAAACATAGGAACACAAATATTTCTTTGACATACTGATTTTATTTCCTTTGGATAAATAGCCACTAACAGGATTGTTGGGTCATATGGTAGTTCTATTTTTACTTTTTTGAAGAACCTCCATACTAATTTTCATAATGGCTCTACTAATTTACATTCCCACCAACAGTATGAAAGTGTTTTCATTGCTCTACATCTATGCTAGTATTTGTTATTTTTTTGCATTTCTGATAATAGCCATTCTAAATGGGCTGAGAGGATATATCTCCTTGTAGTTTTCACTTGCATTTCCTTGATGATTAGTGACATTGAGAATTTTTTTATATATACCTGTTGACCATTTGTGTGTCATCTTCTGAGAAATGTCACATCTCATGACAGTCAGAATGGCAATTATTAAAAAGTCAAGAAACAATAGATGCTGTAGAGAAATAGGAATGCTTTTACACTGTTGGTGGAAATGTAAATTAGTTCTACCATTTTGGAAGACAGTGTTGCAATTCCTCAAAGATCTAGAACCAGAAATACCATTCGACCCAGCAATCCTGTTACTGGGAATATACCCAAAGCAATATGAATCATTCTGTTACAAAGATAACATGCACATGTATGTTCATTGCAGCATTATTCACAATAAAAAAAAGACATGGAATCAACCCAAATGCCCATCAGTGACAGACTGGATAAAGAAAATGTGGTACATATACACCATGGAATACTATGCCGCCATAAAAAGGAACAAGATCATGTCCTTTGCAGGGACATGTATGGAACTGGAAGCCATCATCCTCAGCAAACTAACACAGGCACAGAAAACCAAACACAGCATGTTCTCACTTATAAGTGGAAGCTGAACAATGAGAACACATGGATACATGAAGGAGAACAGTACACACTGGGCCTGTCAGGGGTCAGAGGGAGGGGGGAGCATCAGGATAAATAGCTAATGCATGCTGGCTTAATACCTAGGTGAGGAGTTGGTAAGTGCAGGAAACCACCAGGGTACACGTGTACCTATGTAATAGACCTGCATGTCCTGCACGTGTGTCCTGGAACTTAAAATAAATTTTTATTTAAAAAAAGAAATGCCCGTTCAGGTCTTTTGATCTTTTGTCCATTTTTAAATTGGGTTATTTGGGTTGTTTTGTTGTTGTTTACTGTTGGGTTGAGTTCCTTATACATTCTGGTTATTAACTCCACGTCAGAAGCATAGTTTGCAACTATTTTCTTTCATTCTCTAGGTTGTTACTTTATTAACTGTTTGCTTTGTTATGCAGAAGTTATTTTAGCTTGATGTCTGTTTTTTAGCTTGATGTCCATTTGTCTGTTTTTGCTTTTTTACTTGTGTTTTGAGATAGTTTTCAAAAAAATTCTTACTTACATTAATGTCATGAAGGATTTCACCTATGTTTCCTAGTAGTTTTATAGTTTCAGGTCTTATATTTAAATCTTAAATCCATTTTGAGTTGATTTTTTTATATGATGAGAGATAGGGGTCTGGTTTCCTTATCGTCATCCTTAATAGCAACAAAATCTATGCCTAGGAATAAATCTTTTAACCCTTTTTCCATTTGCCCTGAGAATACTCACCAGTGGCACTTACAGATACAGCATTTACCCCAAGATAACTTTGCCATGAAATGTCTCACTTTTATTATTGTTTTCACATTGCTCTAGTATATTGACTTTGGAAACAAGATGCCATTCTATTTATAGTATTCTCTTTTACGTAGTGGTATTTCCATCTACAAAATACAGTAATTCTTAATCTCTGAAAATGTCAAATCTTAGAAAACATAGCATTCCTAATGTGTGATGGTAACATCATTCTCAGACAGTTGTTGGCTGAAGATTAATTTGATAAAGCTGATTTTTCTAAAATAGACAATTCTGATTATTCGATTCTAATGTTAGTTCTGTTTAGAAATAACTCCAAAAACAGTTTTTGTATTTTATTTTCACCTTGAAAATCAGTTCAGTTTGCCTTAGCCTCAAAGAGCGTGTTTATGTAAAATTAAATAAGTGCTTGCAGCAAGTTGCACTTCTTTTTTTTAAATCAGGAAAACGGCTAAAAGAAATAAGTAAGATTTTGTGAATAATAAAATTCTATTGAAAGAATAATTAAAGAAATGGAGATCCAGGATGCTCATAGTTTGGTGAACTCAATACAATAAAGGTGTCAAGTCCCCATAAATTAAACCATAAATAAAATTCAATCAAAACAGCCATAGACATTTTCATGGAATATTACAAAGTGATTCCAAAAGTGCAAAACAAATAAATGAGTGAGAATAACCAAACCAACAAACAAGATTTTTTAAAGCTTTAGTAATTAAAAGTTTCTTATTAGTACAAATAAATAAATAGATTGGTGGAAAATATTAGCTCAGAAATGGTTTGACATAGGTATGTATATGTGTATATATACAACATACATGACCCTTCAATAAATGGGACTGAGACAGTTATTTTTTCTCGTCAGTCGATCAATGAGTGGATGTATGGATAGAGTGAGCGAGCGAATGAACAGCCACACCACACACAAAAATTACCTTCAGAGCGAGTTAAAGACCTAGATGTGAAAATCAGAACTTTTAAAAGTTATAAGAAATGTATTTCATGATACCAGGTAGAAGAGAATTTGAGACCCCAAAATCACTATTAATTAAGGTAATGTGATTGATCATATTAAACTAAAAGACTTCTTCAGGAAGTAATACAGCATAAACAAAGTTGGATGTCAAAGAATATAACGAAGATATTTACAACACATAAACTGGCAAATGGGTTAGTATAACTATATTAAAAAGTATCCTACAAATCTTTAAGTCAGCTCATCAGAAAACAGAAAAGTCATAGAAAAAGAAATCCAGATGGCTAATAAGTATTTGGATAGATGATCAATCTCATTAATAATCAGAGGTCTGTAAATTTAAATAAAATAACAATTTACTCTTTCTTCTTTGTCAAAAATTGAAAGTTCAAAATACCAAATATGGTAAAGCATATGGGGAAAGAGAACCCTGTACACTGCTAGTGAGAATGTAAATCAAAACCCTCTTTGAAGAGCGAGTTCTGGTAAAGTTGAAGCTGTGCATTCCCTATTCAACCCCAAAATTTCCATTTCTAGGCTTATGCTTTGGAGAAAATTTTGTAGTTGAGTGTGGTGAGATCTATACAAGGATGTGTGTTGCATCATCATTTTAATAGCAGATATCTGAAAACAACCTAAATGTTCATCAGTGGAAAAATGGCAGTATGGAAGAGGATAAGTTTGTAGCATTGGCATAGAATAGAATACCATCGAATGGGTCATTGACTCTTTTATTTAAAAAACATTAATGAGCTATCCACTTTATGCCAGGTACTTTTCTAGATACTGCGGATATGATGATAAACAAGACAAATAATACTTTTAAGTCATAAAACTTAAGTTCTAGAGGTCTATATACACTAAGCTACCATTGTGTAACACTTGCAAATACTTAAGGAAATACTGTAGTTCTTAGCAGAGAGAGAACTACGTGTATGTGTGTAAGATAGAGAAAGAGAGAGAAAGAGAGATAGAAGTATAAAAGCATCAAAAAGAAAAAATACCAATTTAGGATAGTCTTTACCCCTGAGAAGAGTAGGAAATTGGGTGGGGGCAGGGAGGTTAATCCTATTCTGTTTTGTTTCTTTTTTGAAAACACTAAAGCATGGCTGGGCATGGTGGCTAATGCGTGTAATCTGAGCACTTTGGGAGGCCAAGGTGGGAGGACTGTTTGAGCCTAGGAGTTTGAGACCAGCCTGTGCAACATAGAGAGACCCCATCTCTAAAGAATAAATTTTTTTTAAAAAGCAGAGTTGAAAAACTTACATTTTTAGATGTAGACAGTAGATACATAAATTTTGGTTATGTTATTATGTTTTTTGTATATTTGAAGTATCTCCTAATTAATACTTTTAATTTAAAAAGGAGTGGTAGTCAATAACATAAAACATCTTGGTCTTTCTTTTATTTTCATCATTTGTACTTTATACTTCCACTACCCTGGGGTGTATCTTGTTTTTTTCCTGGGAAGGGTATTAAACCTGCTGGTAAGCAGTACTCTACCGTTTAGGGACTTGTTTTGAAATTTTACTCTA
Source organism: Aotus nancymaae (assembly GCF_030222135.1). Classification (NCBI taxonomy): domain Eukaryota; kingdom Metazoa; phylum Chordata; class Mammalia; order Primates; family Aotidae; genus Aotus; species Aotus nancymaae. The sequence goes on from NW_026988414.1 coordinate 75,484,403, forward strand.
GGCCTAGTTTCGTCCTACTATCAAGGTATAGCTATTTTGGGGTTTCTTCTGTGTGTCCTGGATGTTGACCTAGGACTTTCCCCTAGCTGATCAGGACTCCAGTTTTTCCCTGCCCTGTGTGAGCTCTGGGAATTTCCTTTTAGGGGATGGGAGATGTCATTTTTTAATGTCAGTTTTTTGCCTTGTCTTATGAAGTTTCATCCACACATGCATGACTTAATATTCAGCAACAGAGTTAAAAAGAACCCCAGGCAAATTTCTGTAGTTAATTTATTTGTGTTGCTCCATCTTTTCTGGCAGTTTGTCCCACATATTCCATCTAACTTCATCTTCCTGAACTCATTTCCTTCTCCTCAACGTAGTGAAACCAATGTCCTTTATACCTCCTTCCCTTCACGGTAGTCTTCAAAAAGCCAGGGTGATTATGAAGCTCATGTCATTTATTTTCCTTCTCCTAGGCATCACAGTGCTGAGATACCTATTATCTCAATGTCTGAAAATAGTTGTTTCACATATTTTATCCAGGATTCTCATTGTTGACATCAGGAAGCTTAGCCTGGTCCCAGTTACTCTCTCAATGGCCAGGGGTGGAATTGATGATATATTTTTCTCTTCTAAAAAAAGTATGTTTTCTAATCATGTACACTGTAACAGCATCAAAGACACCTTCATAAGACAACCCAGTAGCAATATTGTGGTCCCTAAATATTCCTAAAAAAGAACCAAGGTCATTGGAGAAATAGTTGCATCTCTAGCACAGAATGTTCATGATGAGCCTGAGGTATTTGCTTGTGCCAGTTAATAAGGAAGTTAAGAAGCACTGAGTTCTTGTCAAAAGAACACAAGAGCTACCCTCAAGGGGTTGTTGCCATTCCCCACAATAACCATTAGAGCGTCCAGAATAATGACTGTGGTTTTATACCAAAAACATTAAAAATCCATGAATTCATAATGATAATTTAAGAGGAAAAAAATCTCATTGGCCCCCTTTGAAGTTTAGTAGGGTACTAAGTCGTTATTCTGAAAATTGGTAAATTAAGGGAAGAAACCAAGTATATATCCTGCCTTGCTTATATAAATTGTATTTCAGGGTAGCCAAGTAATTGATGTTAATCAATTCAGAAAGACTGATAAAGATATGAAACCACTATTTTGTAAATCCTCTAATGAAGTAATGAACCCAGGTAACAACTCTCAGTGTATACAAAAACAGTTGAGTATTTGGCTAGTTGGGATCTTCCATATATCAAACTTAAAGAGACTTAATTCAAATGCTATGCAAGTTACCTACTTAAAATATCCAATTAATGTTTTTTGGTATATTCAAAGAGTTGTGCAACCATCAGCACAATCAGTTTTAGAAGATTTTCATCACCCCAGAAAGAAACCTCATACCTATTGCCAGTTACGCCCCATTTCCCAATAACCTCCCCATCCTGGGCAAACATGAACTACTTTCTGTCTGTATAGACTTGTGTATTCTGCACATTTTATGTAAAACCATTCCATATGTGGGCTTTTGTGACTGACTTCTTTCACACTGCATACATTTCAAGACTCAGCTACATTATAGCTTATATCAGTATTCTCTTTTTATTGCTGAATACTAGCTCACTGTATGTATACGGTAGTATTCCATTGTATAGGATATTTTATTTTGTTGATAGATATTTGAGCTGTTTCTATTTTTGGCTATTAATAATGCTGCCATAAATACTCATGTACAAATTTTTATATGAACAGATGTCTTCTTCAGGGCACATTTCTAGGAATGGAATTGCTAAGTTGTATGGTAATTCTTTAGTAAACTTTTGAGAAACTGACAAATTTTTCCAAAGTGGCTGTATCATTTTACATTTTCATTAGCAATGAATGAATATTTACAGTTTTTTATGTCCTTGTTATGTCTTTTTAAATATAGCCATCCTAGTGGGTATGAAATGGTATCTCATAGTTTTCATTTACATTTCCCTAATGACTGATGATATTGAGTATCTTTTCAAATGCATTTCAACCATTTATGTATCTTCTTTGGAAAAAATCTCTATTCAAATCTTTTACCCATTTTTAAACTAGGTCTTTTTTTAATTGTACTTTAGGTTCTGGGGTACATGTGAAGATCATGCAGGATTGTTGCATAGGTACATACATGGCAAGGTGGTTTGCTGCCTCCATCCCCCCGTCACCTATATCTGGCATTTCTCCCCATGTTACCCCTCCCCAGCCTCCCAACCCCAGGCAACCCCTGACAAACTGCCAGGATATGAAAAGTGTCTGTTCATATCCTTTGCCCACTTTTGAATGGATTTGTTTGGTTTTTGTTGTAAATCTGTTTTAGTTCTTTGTAGATGCTGGATATTAGCACTTTGTCAGATGGGTAGATTGCAAAAATTTTTTCCCATTCTCTTGGTTGCTGGTTCACTCTCATGATTGTTTCTTTTGCTGTATAGATGCTCTGAAGTTTAATTAGATCTTATTTGTCTATTTTGGCTTTTGTTGCCATTGCTTTTGGTGTTTTAGTCATGAAGTCCTTGCCTATACCTATTTCCTGAATGGTTTTGCTAGATTTTCTTCTAGGGTTTTTATGGTGTTAGGTCTTATGTTTAAATCTTTAATCAATCTGGAGTTAATTTTAGTGGAAGTTGTCAGGAAGAGGTCCAGTTGCAGCTTTCTGCACTTGGCTAGCCAGTTTTCCCAACACCATGTATTAAACAGGGAATCCTTTCCCCATTGCTTGTTTTTGTCAGGTTTGTCAAAGATCAGATGGTTGTGGATGTGTGGTGTTGCATCTGAGGCTTCTCTTCTATTCTATTGGTCTATGTCTCTGTTTTGGTACCAGTACCATGCTGTTTTAATTACTGTAGCCTTGTAGTATAGTTTGAAGTCAGGCAGCATGATGCTTCCAGCTTTGTTCTTTTTGCTTAGGATTGTCTTGGGTATGCAGCTCTCTTTTTGGTTCCATATGAAGTTTAAAGTGGTTTTTTCCAGTTCTGTGAAGATCACTAGTAGCTTGATGGCAATAGCGTTGAATGTATACATTACTTTGGGCAGTATGGCCATTTTCATGATATTGATTCTTCCTAACCATGAGCATGGAATGTTTTTCCATCTGTAAGTGTCCTCTCTTATTTCCTTGAGCATTGGTTTGTAGTTCTCCTTGAAGAGGTCCTTTACATCCTTTGTTAGTTGTATTCCTAGGTATTTTATTCTCTTTGTAGCAATTGTGAATGGTAGTTCATTTTTGATTTGGCTCTCTTTCAGTCTGTTATTGGTGTATAGGAATGCTTGTGATTTCTGCACATTGATTTTCTATCCTGAAACTTTGCTGAAGTTGCTTATCAGTTTAAGGAGGTTTTGGGCTGAGATGATGGGTCTTCTAAATATGCAATCATGTCATCTGCAAATAGAGACAATCTGACTTCCTCTTTTCCTAATTGAATACCCTTTATTTCTTTTTCTTGCCTGATTTTTCTGGCTAGAATTTTCAATACTATGTTGGATAGGAATGGTGAGAGAGGGCATGCTTGTCTAGTACCAGTTTTCAAAGGGAATGCTTCGAGTGTTTGCCCAATCAGTATGATATTGGCTGTGGGTTTGTCATAGATAGCTTTTATCATTTACAGATACCTTCCATCAATACCTAGTTTATTGAGGGTTTTTAGCATGAAGGGCTGTTGAATTTTGTCTTAGGCCTTCTCTACATCTATTGAGATAAGCATGTGGTTTTTGTCTGGTTCTGTTTACGTGATGGATTACATTTATAAACTAGGTTTTTTAAAAAAATTTTGAGTTGTAGGTGCCCTTTATGTGTGCTGGATATATAAGTCCCTTAGAAATGTTATCTGCAAATGTTTTCTCCTGTTTTCTCAGTTGTCTTTTCACTTTCTTGATGATGTCTTTGAAGCATATAAGTGTTAATTTTGATAAAGGTCAGTTTATCTGTGTTTTGTTTTGCTTGCTTATGGCTTTGTGTCGTATCTAAGAAATCATTGCCTGAGCCACGGTCATGAGTTGGAGGTCACAGCATTCATAGGATTTAGGATATTCCCTATCTTGCAGCTATGGCACAGGCATATGATATAGGTTCTTCCACTTTGAAGCATCCATGCCAGATTTTGTATTAGAGTCTAGGGAGGTAAGGAAGAAAGGCACTGCAAGAATTCCATTTTGGTAAGGGTAGCAGATACATCTACTTTCCAAATTTCACCATTGGCAGGAGTTAGGGGTAACATGCAGCTTCTGTCCACAGTGCAAACCACAGTGCTATGCCCACCAGTTGCCAGCATGGAGTGTACACTGGAAATCTTTTTCTTACCGTAAGTAATTCATTCTGAAATGAATCCATTCTGTATGAGAATACTAATTGGGAGTCTACTTCCTGTTATTTTAAATGAGAAAAAAATGCATTACATGTCAACCTTAAACCCACAACCAATTTCCTAAACTGTACTAAAACACAGTAAAATGCATATATAAGTAATAAGCATGCATATTAGAATATAAAATGCTTAAAGCATCAAAATAATTCATGACTGGTTTGCTTTATATGCAGTAACATGTTATACCTCCCCTTTGTTGACACTCAGTGAGTTTTTCAAAATGTCTACATGTGATTCTGACATTCTAAAAACTCTATTATGTTTAAAAGCTATGGAGATGTACAACTATTATATACCCATAATTATTTTTCAAAATTTAAAAAAGTACTGAGTTTGGGGTATATATTTTTTTTCTGTATAGTAAACAACTGAAAAACTTTGTATTGAGAACTAAGTATGTTCTATCAAGTTTTGGTATTAAAAACCAAGAGGCATTCTATGAGGAAAATATTAAGCATGGAAACTTTCTGCAGAGGTATGCCTGAATTAATCGAGCACCTGTAGCAGACATGGCACCATACAAAGGGTGACATGATGTCTGTTAAGTCCGTGTTTTCAGTAAAACACAGTGGTGTTTCATGACCATGACTTAGATACCCCAAGACTTATATAAAGAGTGAAAGAAGCAAAATTCTTTTTTATATATTCTTCCTTTAACCAGCTAAGCTATACCTACACCTCTCTCTTTAAGGAAGGTTGTAAAATCATGTCATCCCAAAACTTGTCTAGGAGTTGTGGATTTTTTTTTCTTTTTTTTCTTTTTTTTTTTTTTTTTTTTTTGAGACAGAGATGGAGTCTCACTCTTGTTGCCCAGGCTGGAGTTCAATGGCGTGATCTTGGCTCATTGCAACCTCTGCCTCCCGGATTCAAGCGATTCCCCTGCCTCAGCCTCCCAAGTAGCTGGGATTACAGATGCCTGCCATCACACTTGGCTAATTTTTGTATTTTTAGTAGAGATGGAGTTTCGCCATGTTGACCATGCTGGTCTGGAATTCCTGACCTCAAATGATCTGCCCACCTGAGCTTCCCAAAAAGTGCTGAGATTACAGGCATGAGCCACCACGCCCAGCCAGAGTTGTGAATTCTAATCCCAGCCCTGATAACACTTGGCAAGTCATTTCCCTTCTCTGTACTACAATTTATCTATAATATTAGATATAGATTGAGTTAGATTTAGGGTTCTAATTTAAAAATTATTTGATGTTGTACTTTAAAATATGGTCAGTTTTCAGCGCTTCTCCTTTTAGAATGTCCAAATGTTTCCTAAATAGCTTTTATCTTATATTCTCAGAAAAACTGAGGTTCCCCTCATTTAGAAATTATATCCTGATATGACATTAGAAGATCAAAAATTGTTTTCAAACCGATTTATTTTGTTAATTTAAAAAATGTTACAAGCAAGTATTTTTTAGAAGCACATGATCTACAAAATTGATTATTAACTTTTTATCACATATGTTTCTAGGTGAATGTCTGTAATAGGAAAAGGGCCATGGGAAGATAAATTTGGCAGTGTTAATAGGCAAGCCCTCATTGGAGTATTTTTTTCTTTTTCTAGGCATTACTCTGCCACCAGTGAAGTCTCATTATTTCTAAGTGTCCTAATCAATAAGGTCATGAAAGATTGATTTCAGGAGCTGTCGCTGTGTTTATGACAAGAAGCATATAGAGTCATTTATAGAAGTGGGCAGTAATTTTCCTGTTAACTAGCAAGTCAAGGAATCAGTAAGCCCATCTTACATGTCTTTGAGTGGTGAGGAGAATCTTGATGGTGTCCATCACTGACAGAGTAAGAGACTAATATTGTTAATTGAATTTCCCTAAAGAGAACAAAAATATACCATCGTGTAGGGGGAAGGGCAGAAGGGACAAATCCATACAGGTCCCCAGTATGTGTAAGTTGGTTGCATTGATTTTGCTCTGCTAATGGCCTAGGATAGATACTGAATTGTCCTCAGAAAATATAAAGTTGATTAGAGCAGCTCATTTCCACTTAAGACTTTTTAAATTGCTACTACAAATATTTCAAAGATAGTGTGCACATTTAGATATATAGAATTTTAAAATAAAACATTTTTTTCCATTAGTATGTGTTATACCATGTGTAACTTATAAACATTTCCTCATTATTCCTAACAAACATGATTTTAAGGACCACATGATATTCTGTCATATAGGGTACTATAATTTATTTGACTAATCCTGTGTTTTACATTTAGATGTACAAGGCCTTTTGAAAAGAATCATAATTATTATTACTGTAATACATGCTCATTGTAAAAAAAAAACTGGACAATACAGAAATATATAAATAGAATAAGTTTAAAAAATCCTTTCATTTTTCTCTATTCAGACAGAACAGTTGAACAGTTTAGAATGTATTCTTCCAGATTTTTTCTATGTATATAGACATATATTTTTTCTTATTAAAACAATAAAAATATAAGTATGTATATATAGTTTTTTCTTTTCATTAAGCGGTATATATGAACATTATTTCATGTCAACACATGAAGATCTACCTAATTCTTTTTTGATTAGCTGGAGTGTTTTTAAAAATTATTTTTTTACACACAGGATCTTGCTCTGCCCCCCAGGTTGGAGCACAGTGGTACAATCATACCTCACTGCATCCTTGAACTCCTGGGCTCAAGCAATTCTCCTGCCTCGGCCTCCTGAGTAGCTAGGACTACAGGCATCCATCACCACAACCATCTAATATTTTTATGTTTCTCTAGAGACAGGGTCTTGCTGTGTTGCCAAGGCTGGTCTTGAACACCTAGCTTCAAGCAATCCTCCCACTTCAGTATTTTTTTTTTTAACTTAAAAAAAATGGCTACACGTTTTTTTGTCTTTTTTTTTTTTTTTTTACAAAAAATTAAACTATCCAAAAGAGAATGCAGTGAAAAAGAAATTTCTCTTTTACTTTATCCTGGGAGTTATTTTTAAAGACTGCATGGTATTCCGTGGAATAGTTGTTCCAATAACTTATTTAATTGTTTCCCTGTTGATTGACATCTGTTTGAATTGTTTTTAGAGATTTTGCTGTTTCAAACAATGTTTCAGTGGACATCCCTGTACATATACCATTAGGGACTTGGACTTATTTTCCAGATTAGATTTACTGAATGTGAAATGGAAATTTTGATTCTAAGAAACTTCAGACGTGTTAAAAAGTAGACAAAATAATTTGGATCAGTAGTTTGTCAGTTAAGCCCAAACACTCAAACCAAAGTAAATCATAATAAATGATAACTAAATGCCTGAAGTGTTTTAACTTTAAACATTTTAAGTGTAGATTTCTTCACCAATATTCTGATGTAAGAGCCATGCTTTTCTTTGTAAATGATTCTCTTCTTGGGAGTTCCATTTAGGTTTTCTTGCATAAAACTGTACCTATAATACATTGTCTACCAATTCCACTTTGAGGTTTTTGTAAGTGAAGCAAGCACATAAAATAATCTAGTTTGTTATCGATCCTCTAGAATTTTAAATTTTCCCCTTAGTCCTTTTACTTGTTTTATCTACACCTAATTTGCTAGCATTTTTGTGTAGCAATTGCTATTACTGAGTCTTTCAAAAGCATTCATCTTAGTTTTTTGGTTGAAACTTTTTTTTTTTACTTACAGCAGTTTACTTCGCATTTAGTTAAGTTATATAATTATGGTAGAGCTGATTCATATAAACTTGTTTGGGAACAGATAGGACCTACTCACAATTAACATAAAATTTAGAGGCAAGCACCAGCATGCAGGCATCAGTCTTCAGGTTTTACAGATGAATGGAAAGTATCCTTTAATTCAACATTTTGGCTAAGTGGAAATCAGCTAAAAGAACTTTCTACTATACCATTGTATATGCTCATCATAATTTGCCAGGTTCCATTTCTGTGTATCCTTGCTAAAACTAGGCATGATCGATAAAGCATTTTAAAGCTGGAAAATGTTTTATCAGCGAACAATAACCAAAAAATCCCTAGCCTTTATTCTCTTGTAACACTTTATAATATAGTCTCATTAACTCATTGCCATTAACTCTATAATGCTATCCTCATTTTTAAAATAGGAACAGTGAGACACAGAGAGATTAACTTTACCAAGGTCACACGCAAGTGATAGAGCTGAGATTCAAAAGGTTTTTTTTTTTTTAATTGTACTTTAAGTTCTGGGATACATGTGCAGATCATGCAGGATTGTTGCATAGGTACATACAGGGCAATGTGGGTTGCTGCCTCCATCCCCCTGTCACCTATATCTGGGATTTCTCCCCATGTTATCCCTCCCCAACCTCCCCATCCCCCCCATCCCTCCCGTAGCCCCACACCAAACAGACCCCAGTGTGTGATGCTCCCCTCCCTGTGTCCATGTGTTCTCATTGTTCAATACCCGCCTATAAGTGAGAACATGTGGTGTTTGATTTTCTGTTCTTGTATCAGTTTGCTGAGAAAGATGGTGTCCAGATTCATCCATGCCCCTATAAAAACATAAACTCATCGTTTTTTATGGCTGCATAGTATTCCATGGTATATATGTGCCTCATTTTCCTTGTCCAGTCTATCATCAATGAGCATTTGGGTTGGTTCCAGGTCTTTGCTGTTGTAAACAGTGCCACAATGAACATACGTGTGCATGTGTCTTTATAATAGAAAGATTTATAATCCTTTGGGTATATACCTGGTAATGGGATTGCAGGGTCAAGTGGAATTTCTGTTTCTAGGTCCTTGAGGAATCGCCACACTGTCTTCCCCAATGGTTGAACTAATTTACACTCCCACCAACAGTGTAAAAGTATTTCTATTTCTCCACATCCTCTCCAGCATCTGTTGTCTCCAGATTTTTTAATGATCACCATCCTAACTGGCGTGAGATGGTATCTCAATGTGGTTTTGATTTGCATTTCTCTAATGACCAGTGATGAGCTTTTTTTCATGTTTGTTGACCTCATATATGTCTTCTTTTGCAAAGTGTCTGTTCATATCCTTCATCACTTTTGAATGGGTTTGTTTGGGTTTCTTTGTAAATCTGTTTTAGTTCTTTGTAGATTCTAGATATTAGCCCTTTGTCAGATGGGTAGATTTGCAAAAATTTTTTCCCATTCTGTTGGTTGCCAGTTCACTCTAATGATTGTTTCTTTTGCTGTACAGAAGCTCTGAGTTTAATGAGATTCCATTTGTCTATTTTGGCTTTTGTTGCAATGCTTTTGGTGTTTTTTTAAAATCAATTTTTATTATTTTAATGCTGGGGTCTTTTTTTTGAAAGAAAGGGTCTCACTAGGTTGCCCAGACTGGTTGCAAACTCCTGAGCTCAAGTGAGCCCCCTGCCTCAGCCTCCTAAGTAGCTGAGTGGCACACACCACTGTGCTTGGCCAAAAATATTTTTAAGCATTTTTATTGGACATTGTAAGTTTATTGCATGAATGAGATATTCAGTATTTCAGTGTCACATATTCACACAAGAAGTTAAAATACTCTTGCAAAATATAGAAGTAGTCTTTGTAGTATATGAAATGTATTTATCTTTCAAGACATATGCTTTCAGAATAGTTTTAAAATTTTACTCAGTAAGTGTATGTTGAGCCTACAAATTACTGGAAGAAAACCATAGAATGTTAAAAGTTAAGTAACATAAAGAGTGATTAAGCCAGCTCTCTCATTTAAGCAAATGGGGTAATAGAGGCCCACAGAGTTGGAGTGGCCTTTCTAAGACCCTATGACTACTGAGACCAGAACCCAGGTCTCGACTCTTCTGTCATACTTTTATTGAGATGATTCATAAGCTGATAGCCACATTATACGTAACTGATCTAACTTAACAAGGCTCCTTCAGCCCATGTGGACTCTCCAGAGCCTAGAGCCTGAATGAAAAGATTTCATTCGTGAAATCTTGGTGCACTTCTGTAGGCCAGCAATACCTGTAGATTAGAGACTAGTCCAGGCACATAAATCTTCCATCAGTGTTTGTGGAATATATGAATGAACTGTGCTGATGCTTCACATTTGCAAGGGTATTTACGGTAAAGATTAAAATTAGAATTTCTTATACTTTTAGGAGAGGATGATAATGTGTCATGGGCATGAAAAATTATCAATCTGTAATCATAAATGTTAAATTCATTTCTACAGACCCACAGAATGTGTCTAACTCCTGCATGTTTTTGTGGCCCAGGTTAAGACCCGTGTTTCTGTATACATTAAGCTATATATTTGTTTTGGACTCTGATTTCTAATAGATTTATTACCATGTCTTGCAATGACATCCATTCCATTTCTAAACATTTTTTAATATGTTTAGAAATAAAAATGTATTTATTCTTCATGTTAAACGTTATTAAGCTCTGAGTACAGTTAGTCTAGGAATAAAGATGTAGGAATTTTAAATATTTATAAACTAACATAAACAATCAGCAATATTATAACCTTATAACTTATAAATATGATTTAATTCAACCTTATAATTTGTAATTATAATAGACTTTGATTTGCAGTGTCATCTTAATTTAAAAGATAACTTGAAGTCTTCAAGAGAACTATTCATCCCATTGGACTTGTATAACTTTTCAGAAAAGCTGTACAAAGGAGTAATAGCAATTATGTTTCATAGAGTGGAAGAAATGAAAGAATGGGATTCATTACATTTTTTAGAAAGTTAGAATTACAATTTTATTCCATGCCTTTTCACTTAAAAATCACTGAAAAACCAGAAACTAAAGTTAACAGATTTTTAAGTTATGCTCTGATTTAAAACTGTCCTTTAGAGAGAAAATGTTACCCTTTTTCTACTGGCTTCTAATCGTTTTGCCTCTCATATTACTTACTCTTGCCTCAACTAAATTGTGACAGTATCTTTGGTGCATATTTTTTGAAGACTGATGACAGCACTTATGACCTCCCAAAGCTGCTCCCTTGGTGACCACTAATGGTTTATCTAGTGTCAAACAAGATCTTTGTTTTCTTGATTTTAGATAAATTTGCAGCCCACTGCTTCACCAGTCATGATGTCAGTTGTTTACATTTCAGCACAATGTTTGTCGTAACTTTCAAATACAGGGGAACTGTAGACAGACGGTGTTTATCACGTTGTAGAGACTGTCAGAAATGGCTGGCCTCAACATAACTGAGTCAAGCCCAGTGTTTACATTTTAATCTGCAAACTGTCAGGCCTGCTCACTATAGTGACCGGTTGCATCATGAGAAGATGAATAGCATAGAAATTTTATACTAGTTGCTATATATTGTTCTGAATTAATCTTTTTTAAATATGTATGTTACAATCATAGTGGCTGAATGGAAGTGGTAATATTACTGATTAGGTTAATAATCCTCTTCTGGAAGTGAAATGTGGAAACTCACATGTAGAATGTGTTTTCTGTGGAGATATTCTTCCCTAGCTCTTCTGACTTACGTCAGAAAAGTGTGCTGACAGGTAGACAGAGGAGGAGTGGCCCTTTACTTGCACAGTGGTCATGTCAACTGTGTCACCCACTTAAAGACTGTTCTCAATTTCAGGCATTTACTCAGTTATTTACTGAGCAAGGGTGAAGGAAATGTGTAATAATTTTAATATTGCTTAAGAGATGTCCTTACATCATACATATGTACACTCATGCATTGCTTACCAATAGGGAGACATTCTGAGAAGTGTCCTTAGGCAGTGTCATCGTTGTGCAAACATCATAGCGTGTACTCACACAGACCTAGTTAGTATAGCCTGCCACACATGAAGGCTATATGGTATACCCTATTGCTCCTAGGGTACACACCTGCACAACATGTTACTGTACTGAATGCAGGCATTTGTAGCACAACAGTAAGTATTCATGTATTTAAACATATCTAAACATAGAAAAGATACAGGAAAAACATAGTAGTATAATTTTATGGGACCACAGTTGTATATGCTGCCAATTGTTGACCGAAACATCATGATGCGGCACGAGTGTATGTAAATATTGACGTATTTGATTTTTAACAGTGCATTCTTTCCTGACTGCCTACATGCCATTTCCTCCTCTGAAATACCTACTCCCCAAAGCCAACTCCTACTTACTCTTCAAAACTAATCTCAGTAATCTCTATCTGTAGGCAGCCTTTTCCTAGTTCACTGTTAAACATTTGCCCAGCTACATCATTGCTGCATAATTGATCATTTCCACCTCATAATATAATTACTTATTTTATTTTCTTTTTTTTTTGAGATGGCGTTTCGCTCTTGTTACCCAGGCTGGAGTGCAATGGCGCAATCTCGGCTCACCGCAACCTCCATCTCCTGGGTTCTGGCAATTCTCCTGCCTCAGCCTCCTGAGTAGCTGGGATTACAGGCACGCGCCACCGTGCCCAGCTAATTTTTTTTTGTATTTTTAGTAGAGACGGGGTTTCACCATGTTTACCAGGATGGTCTCGATCTCCTGACCTCGTGATCCACCCGCCTCAGCCTCCCAAAGTGCTGGGATTACAGACGTGAGCCACCGCGCCCGGCCCAATTACTTATTTTCTTGATTGTTTTGCCTTCTAAACTGTAGTTTCTAAAAGGTAAGGACTGTTTTATTTAACCGTGTGTCACTAGTGCGAAGCAGAGTATTGTGCATATAGTATGATTAAATAAGTGCTGACTCATTTAACTGGGGACATCTTTCTCCTGCTGTAGAACCCTAGCATTCCTGGTCCTCTTTTGCTGCTTCTTGCACTTCCCACCTCCCAAAGGCATCATCACTTGTTAATCAAAGCAGCATCTTCTGCACTGTGCCTGTGCCATCCATCATTTCTGTATTTTCCTGTGATGTTACTTCTGTAATAGTCCCTCATTTCCTCTGCTTATCTGTGCAGAAGAAATTTTCAAGACCACATTTTCAAGACCACATTTAAGGTGGATTTTCTTCAGAAAATTTATGGTTAATTTAATCCTTAATGCCATAGAGACTTCAGTGAGAAATATAGGCCCTCAGATTCCTTTCTGAAAAAAAAAATGAATGAGTGATAGAAAAATTGATGAGTGAAAAGTCAGCATTAGCCTGCAGACTTGAAAGAGAGAAAATAATGATAAAGAAAGAAGAAAGTAGGCTGGGTGTGGTGGTTCATGCCTGTAATCCCAGCACTTTGGGAGGCTGAGGTAGGAGGATCATTTGAGCTCAGGAGTTTGAGACCAGCCTGGACAATGTAGCAAGACCTTGTCTCTATTTAAAGAAAGAAGGAAAGAGGAAAGTAAGTGATGGGAAAAATAATGTTAAAGGAGTTTGAATATTAATTATATATTTATTCTTTGTCATCTCTGTGATGAGGGAGAGCATTGCCACAGAAATGATAAGCCTCAGCTTCTTGCCCCAGATGTGCCTGCATGTATGCCCTGGGGAATGACAAAACTATTCAACCTCAATTTCATTATCTGTGAAGCAGTAGGCCCTTCCAGATCTCTAATCTTGGACTGTTACAGATAGGTGACAGTGGCAAAATTCATTTGTTAGTGAAACTGTTTAGAAGACTGACTTAATGTGTGTTGTCATATGGTAGTTTCTGAAACCACACTATGGAAGTTCCTGCTGAAAGAGGTGTACAGTCACAGCAGATGGGGAGTTTTAAGTTATTATTTGATGAAAGAAGAGAAGCACTGTATGATTTCAAGGCAGAGATTACACATTCAAGTAGAATTTAATGGTTTTTTTTTTCCTCTCCAGAATCAGAAGTTGGTGGAATCTAAGAATAGATGCATCATTTCTCCAGCTCTATAATATTAATGATAGTAATACTTACGCTTGCAGAATACATCATGGTTTCCAAATAATCTTTTTCACCCGATTTTTCATATGAGCAGATTTTCTTGCAGAAGTTAAACCAAAGCTCATGGGCCAGTAAGCATTGAGATGATCAATACCTGTGGAAAGAAGGGGAAAAATATATACAGTCTAACATTTTAAAATTAAAAAAAAAAGTTGAGATGAGGACAAGGAAACCACGATGCCTGTTGGGGAGTAGGAGAGACCTTATATTCTAATCATCTCTATCAGAAAAGACATGTATTATTGCTAGAGCAGGATTCTGATGATATGTGCTTCTTTCCAAGCCCTGATGCCAAAGGGACAAGGAATCTGCTGAGTGAAAGAGCTTGGACACAACCCAGTCGACAACTCACTGACTTTTCTAAACACTGGGCAATAGACCACCAGCTCTCTGTGGGATGCTCAAGGCCACCTTTACTCACAGTCAGAAGACACTGGGAAATGAAATAGCTCTGGGCAATTTCATTAAATAGGTGCAGGCTGATTATCATAATTAACAGTGTGTGCCAGGTACCATCCTTTTTTTTTAACATAGATTTACACATTTAATCCTCACATCATTCCTTTTGCTTTTCTTACCCTTATTTTACAAATGAGGAAACTGAGGCACACGTCCGCAATCCCACAGCAAATATAAGTGGTAAACCATGATTTGAAAACGGATAGCTTGTCACCAGTTAATTACTATGCCATACCAACTAAAGCAAGTTGGTATTTTCTCTTGCTGCCTCTTCCTTGAGCAGGCATCCGGATGTAACTGTCCCCAGGATCTTCAGGAGAGAGCACTAGGACTGTCTTCACACATTCCCATAAGCCACAACCAGGAGTCATGTTTCAGTCTCAGCTTTTTGTAGGGAATGTTTTTCCAGGCCAGTAAAGAAAACATGCATCTCTTCCCAAGTGGTTTGATTTTCTGATTTCCTCTTCCAGCTTTACGAGATTCTTATAGCAGGTTTTACTTCACAACCTTTATGTCCTCAACTTTTGCTAATATATATTCATAAGAAGTACCAGAACGCTTTTTTTTTCTTTTTTCTTTTTTTCTTTCTTTTTCTTTCTTTTTTTTTTTTTTGAGATGGAGTCTCGCTCTGTCGCCCAGGCTGGAGTGCAGTGGTGCAATCTCGGCTCACTGCAACCTCTGCCTCCCAGGTTCAAGCAATTCTCCTGCCTCAGCCTCTCAGGTAGCTGGGACGACAGGTGCCCACCACCACACCTGACTAATTTTTGTATTTTTAGTAGAGACAGGGTTTCACCATATTAGCCAGGATGGTCTTGATCTCCTGACCTCATGATCTGCCTGCCTCGGCCTCCCAAATGCTGGAATTAGAGGCATGAGCCACTGTGCCCAGCCTTTTTTTTTGAGATGGAGTCTTGCACTGTTGCCGGGGCAGGAGTGTAGTGCTGCGATCTTGGCTCACTGCAATCTCTGCCTCTCAGGTTGAAACAATTCTCCTGCCTCAGCCTCTTGAGTAGCTGGAATTACAAGCATCCGCCTCCACGCCCAGCTAATTTTTTGTATTTTTAGTACAGATGGGGTTTCACTCTGTTGGCCAAGCTGGTCTCAAACTCCTGAGCTCGCAATCCGCCTACCTTGGCCTCCCAAAGTGCCGGGCCAGTATTCTTGAAGGTTAACTGATTTATAACCAACGTTTTTATTCTGAGATTCACAAACTTGCCCAAATTTTTGTTATATTTAATTAAATAATTTTTTAATCCATATAATACAGAACTATTTTTTTTAACTTACTTTTAATCTCTTTATGGTTTGGATTAAATAAATGTATACATCTATATATGTACACACAAGCCTGACTTTAAAGTTCTTTGATTATAAGAAATATGTCTTGGGGATTTTTTTTTATTATTATACTTTAAGTACTGGAGTACATGTGCAGATCTTGCAGGATTGTTGTATAGGTACACACCTGCCATGGTGGTTTGCTGCCCCAACCCCATCACCTACCTCAGGCATATCTTCCAATGTTATCCCTCTCCAACCTCCCTACCTCCCCAACCCCCAACAGATCCCAGTGTGGGATGTTCCCCTCCCTGTATCCATGTGTTCTCATTATTCATCACCCACCTATGAGTGAGAACATGCAGTGTTTCATTTTCTGTTCTTGTGTCAGTTTGCTGAGAATGATGGTTTCCAGATCCTTGTCCCTACAAAGGACATGAACACATCTTTTTTTATGGCTGCATAGTATTCCATGGTGTACATGTGCCACATTTTCTTTATCCAGTCTATCACTGATGGTCATTTGGGTTGGTTCCAGGTCTTTGCTATTGAAAACAGTGCCTCAGTGAACATATGTGTGCTTGTGTCTTTATAACAGAACGATTTATAATCCTTTGGGTATATGGGTAAAATGGGATTACTGGGTGTAATTGGATTGCTGGGTCAAATGGTATTTCTATTTCTAGATCCTTGAGGAATCCCACACTGTCTTCCACAGTGGTTGAACTAATTTACACTCCCACCAAGAGTATAAAAGTGTTTTATACTATTTCTCCACATCCTCTCCAGCATCTGTTGTCTCCAGATTTTTTAATGATCGCCATTCTAACTGGTATGAGATGGTATCTCAATGTGGTTTTGATTTGCATTTCTCTAATGACCAGTGATAATGAGCATTTTTTCATATGTTTGTTGGCCGCATAAATGTCCTCTTTTGAAAACTGCCTGTTCATATCCTTTGCCCACTTTTTTGATGAGGTTGTTTGTATTTTTCTTGTAAATCTGCTGTAGTTCCTTGTAGATTCTGGTTATTAGCCCTTTGTCAGATGGGTAGATTGCAAACATTTTTTCCCATTCCATTGGTTGCCGATTCACTCTCATGATTGTTTCTTTTGCTGTACAGAAGCTCTGGAGTTTAATTAGATCCCATTTGTCTATTTTGGCTTTTGTTGCCATTGCTTTTGGTGTTTTAGTCATGAAGTCCTTGCCTATGCTTATGTCCTGAATGGTATTGCCTAGGTTTTCTTCTAGGGTTTTTATGGTTTTAGGTCTTATGTGTAAATCTTTGATCCATGTGGAGTTAACTTTAGTGTAACATGAAAGGAAGGGGTCCAGTTTCTGCTTTCTGCACATGGCTAGCCAGTTTTCCCAACACCATTTATTAAACAGGGAATACTTTCCTCATTGCTTGTTTTTGTCTGGTTTGTCAAAGATCAGATGGTTGTAGATGTGTGGCATTACTTCCGAGGCCTCTGTTCTGTTCCATTGGTCTATATCTCTGTTTTGGTACCAGTACCATGCTGTTTTCATTACTGTAGCCTTCTAGTATAGTTTGAAGTCAGGTATTGTGATGACTCCAGCTTTATTTATTTTTGTTTTGTTTTGTTTTGCTTAGGATTTTCTTGGCTCTGCAGGCTCTTTTTTGGTTCCATATAAAGTTAAAGGTAGTTTTTTCCATTCTTCGAAGAAGGTGAGTGATAGCTTGATGGGGATAGCATTGAATCTATAAATTACTTTGGGCAATATGGCCATTTTCATGATACTGATTCTTTCTAACCATGAGCATGGAATGTTTTTCCATCTGTTTGTGTCCTCTCTTATTTACTTGAGCAGTGGTTTGTAGTTCTCCTTGAAGAGGTCCTTCACATCCTTTGTTAGTTGTATTCCTAGGTATTTTATTCTCTTTGTGACAATTGTGAATGGAGTTCGCTCATGATTTCGCTCTCTGTTTGTCTGTTATTGGTGTATAGGAATGTTTGTGATTTTTGCACATTGATTTTGTATCCTGAGACTTTGCTGAAGTTGCTTATCATCTTACGGAGATTTGGGGCTGAGGCAATGGGATCTTCCAAATATACAATCATGTCATCTGCAAGCAGAGACAATTTGACTTCCTCCTTTCTTAATTGAGTACCCTTTATTTCTTTTTCTTGCCTGATTGCTCTGGCTAGAACTTCCAATGCTATACTGAATAGGAGTGGTGAGAGAGGGCATGCTTGTCTAGTGCCAGTTTTCAAAGGGAATGCTTCCAGTTTTTGCCCATTCAGTATGATACTGGCTATGGGTTTGTCATAAATAGCTTTTATTATTTTGAGATACGTTCCATCGGTACCTAGTTTATTGAGACTTTTTAGCGTGAAGGCTGTTAAATTTTGTCGAAGGTCTTCTCCGCATCTATTGAGATGATCATGTGGTTTTTGTCTTTGGTTCTTTTTATGTGATGGATTACATTTATAGATTTGCATATGTTGAACCAGCCTTGTATCCCTGGGATGAAGACTACTTGATCGTGATGAATAAGCTTTCTGATGTGCTATTGCATTCAGTTTGCCAGTATTTTACTGAAGATTTTTGCATTAGTGTTCATCATGAATATTGGACTGAAGTTTTCTTTTTCAGTTGCATCTCTGCCAGGTTTTAGTATCAGGATGATGTTGGTCTCATAAAAATGAGTTTTGGAGGATTCCCTCTTTTTGTATTGTTTGGAATACTTTCAGAAGGAATGGTACCACCTCCTCTTTGTACGTCTGGTAGAATTCAGCTGTGAACCTGTCTGGACCTGGACTTTTTTTGGTTGGTAGGGTATTAATTGCTGCCTCAACTTCAGACCTTGTTATTGGTCTATTCAGGGTTTCAACTTCTTCCTGGTTTAGTCTTGGGAGGGTGTGTCCAGGAATTTATAAATCTTCTAGATTTACTGGTTTATGTACATAGAGTTGTTTGTAGTCATCTCTGACGGTAGTTTGTATTTCTGTGGAATCAGTGATGATATCCCCTTTATCATTTTTTATTGCATCTATTTGATTCTTCTCTCTTTTTTTAATTAGTCTGGCTAGCAGTTCATCTATTTTGTTGATCTTTTCAGAAAACCAGCTCCTCAATTTACTGATTTTTTTGAAAGGTTTTTTGTGTCTCTATCTCTTCACTTCTGCTCTGATCTTAGTTATTTCTTGTCTTTTGCTAGCTTTTGAATTTGTTTGATCTTGCTCCTCTAGCTCTTTCAATTTTGACCATAGGGTGTCGATTTTAGATCTTCCTTGCTTCTCATGTGGGCATTTGATGCTACAAATTTTCCTCAAGATACTGCTGTAAATGTGTCCCAGAGATTCTTGTATATTGTGTCTTCATTCTCATTGGTTTCAAAGAACATCTTTTATTTCTGTCTTCATTTCATTGATTATCTAGTTATCATTCAGGAGCAGGTTGTTCAGTTTCCATGTAGTTGTGCAGTTTTGAGTGAGTTTCCTAATCCTGAATTCTAATTTGATTGCACTGTGGTCTGAGAGATTGTTTGTTATGATTTTTGTTCTTTTGCATTTGCTGAGGAGTGATTTACTTCCAGTTATGTGGTCAATTTTAGCATAGATGTGATGTGGTTCTGGGAAGAATGTATATTCTGTGGATTTGGGTGGAGAGTTCTATAAGATGTCTGTTAGGTGCACTTGGTCCAGATCTGCATTCAAGCCCTGGATATCCTTGTGGATTTTCTCTCATTGATCGAATATTGAAAATGTAGTATTAAAGTCTCCCACTATTATTGTGTGGGAGTCTAAGTCTCTTTGTAGGTCATTAAGAACTTGTTTTATATATCTGGGTGCTCCTGTATTGGGTGCATATGTATTTAGGATCATTAGCTCTTGTTGCATTGATGCTTTTACCATTATGTAATGCCCTTCTTTGTCTCTTTGATCTTTGTTGATTTGAGATCCATTTTATCAGAAACTAGGATTGCAACCCCTGCTTTTATTTTTTTGCTTTTTTTTTTTTTTTTTTGCTTTCCATTGCTTGATAAATTTCCTCCATCCCTTTATTTTCCATCTATATGTGTCTTTGCACGAGAGATGGGTCTCCTGAATCCAGCACTCTGACGAGTCGACTTTTTATCCAATTTGCCAGTCTGTGTCTTTTGATTGGGGCATTTAGCCCACTTACATTTAAGGTTAATATTGTTATGTGTGAACTTGATCCTGCCATTTTGATGCTAGCTGGTTGTTTTGCCCGTTAGTTGATGCAGTTTCTTCATTGTGTCATTGGTCTTTACCATTTGGTACGTTTTTGCAGTGGCTGGTACTGTTTGTTCCTTTCCATGTTTAGTGTTTCATGAGCTCTTGTAAGGCAGGTCTGGTGCTGACAAAATCTCTCAGTAATTGCTTGTCCATAAAGGATTTTATTTCTCCTTCATTTATAAAGCTTAGTTTCACTGGATGTGAAATTCTAGGTTGAAAGTTCTTTTCTTTAAGGATGTTGAATATTGGTCCCCACTCTCTTCTGGCTTGTAGAATTTCTGCCGAGAGATCTGCTGTGAGTCTGATGGGCTTCCCTTTGTGGGTAACCCAACCTTTCTCTCTGGCTGCCCTTAGCATTTTCTCCTTCATTTCAACCCTGGTGAATCTGACAATTATGTTCCTTGGGGTTGCTCTTCTTGAGGAATAGCTTTGTGGTGTTCTCTGTATTTCCTGGATTTGAATGTTGGCTTGTCTTGCTAGATTGGGGAAGTTCTCCTGGATAATATCCTGAACAGTGTTCATGTATGCTTAATGAAGTTATCGTGCTGTATTTTTCAGCTCCATCAAGTCGTTTATGTTCTTCTCTAAGCTTGTTATTCTAGTTAGCATTTTGCCTAACCTTTTTTCAGCGTTATTTGTTTCTTTGCATTGGGTTAGAACATGTTCCTTTAGCTCAGAGAAGTTCGTTATTACCAACCTTCTGAAGCCTGCTCTTTCAGTTAGTCTAACTCATTCTCCATCCTGTTTTGTTCCCTTGCTGGTGAGGAATTGTAATCCCTTGGAGGAGGAGAAGCGTGTGGTCTTTGGTGATTTCATCCTTTTTGCACTGGTTTCTTCCCATCTTTGTGGATTAGTATACGTTGGTCTTTGAAGTTGGTGATTTCAGATGGGGTCTCTGAGTGGATGTCCTTTCTGTTGATTTTGAAGCTATTTCTTTCTGTTTTTTAGTTTTCCTTCTAGCAGTCATGCCCCTCTGCTGCAGGACTGCTGGAGGTCCACTTGAGACTCTGCTTGCCTGGGAATCACCCACGGGAGCTGCAGAACAGTAAGGATTGCTGCCTGTTCTTTCCTCTGGTAGCTTCATCCCAGAAGGGTACCCGCTAGACGTCAGCCAGAGCTCTCCTGTATGAGGTGTCTTTTTGGTTATATGGGGGTCAGGGAGCCACTTGAGGAGGCAGTCTGTCCCTTATTGGAGCTCAAGTACTGTGCTGGGAGCTCCGTTGCTCCCTTTAGGGCTGTTGGGCAGGGACGCTTAAGTCTGCTGCAGCAGAACTCACAACGTCCCCTTTTCCCAGGTCCTCTGTCCCGGGAAAGTGGGCTTTTATTTACAAATCCCTGACGTGCTGCTGCCTTTTTTTCGGAGATGTCCTGCCCAACAAGAAGGAAGTCTAGTCACAGTCTGCCTGCAGAGGCACTGCTGGGCTGCCACGGGCTCAGTCCAGCTGCTGTATGAGCTTCCTCTGGCTTTTGTTTACACAGGTAAGATTAGAACCACCTCGGCAATGGCAGACACTCTTCCCCACACCGAGCTCTATTGTCCTTAGTGGAGCTTGAACTGATGTACTGGCTGCAAGACTCTCAAGCCAGAGGATTTTAGTTTGCCGGTCTTTGTGGGGGTGGGACCCGCCAAGCCGTATCACTTGGCTCCCTGATTTCAGCCCACCCTCCTTCTGGGGAGTGGTAAACTCTTGTCTCCCAGTCGCTCCAGGCACCAGCCAAATCGTCTGCCGATTTGTGCTGACAGGCTGCAGTGCCATCCAGAGCGCCTACTCAGATCTGTGCTGGTAACTCACAGCACTTGTCAGTCTGGTGGGGATCTCCTGATCTGTGGTTGTAAAGACTTTGTGAGAAGTGCAGTATCTGAACTGGAGTGCCAGGGGGGAAAAGTCCCCAATGGCCTTTGTTCAGTAGGAGGGGAGTCCTCCGGCTAGTTGCACTTCCAGGGTGAGGCGGCACCCCTCCCTGCCTTGGTTTGCCCTCCTTGGGCTATACCCACTGTCCAGCTAGTCCCATTGAGATGAACCTGGTACCTTGGTTGGAAGTGTGGAGATCACTCACCTTCTGCGTGGCTCTCGCTGGGAACTGTGCTCTGCAGCTGTTCCTATTCGGCCATCTTGGAGGAAGTCCTGTCTTGGGGATTTTTTTAAGTCTCTACATACTTCCCCCGCTCTGTCTCTCCCTTTCTTCCTTTCCTTTCCCTGTTTCCTTTTCAGCACTGTCAATTGTTTTGTAAATCATGGTGCTGTACATGAATAATATATGATGGTGATAATTTTGAGAGACATAGCTCATTCACAGGAAGCAGATGCTCTCTCCTTTCCCTGGTGCAAACTCAGAAACCATGTGCAGGTACACACTTATCAAATTCAGTTGTTTGGAAAAGCCATAGGAAGAACAAGACTGTCCTAAGTATGACCACAAACAGGTTAATACATTTCCCATAGTGCATCTGGAACAGATGTTTGGGACAGTGGAGGCCAGTACATGATGCCTTTAATTTTTTTCTCATTCTCAGACCACATGTAGATAATTTAGGCTTGAAAGGTTCAGAACATGGTTTACAGGGTGACTGTGCACACTGCTCTTTCGAAAGGGTATAATAATCAAAAAGTAAATTGGATACCTGAGAGCTGGATTCATCTGCTCATTGAAAACCAAGGAATCACAGGGTCATTAAAAGATAAGGATAAGTTATAACAAATAGATAATTTAGTTGATGGGTGAATATTTTATTGTGATATATTTTGCCTGTTATCAATACTTTGGAAGGATATTTCATCTCTCCACTAAAAGGCATAACAATATTATATGCTATCTTCTTATTAGAGCACATTCCTGCATTCCTGAAAACCATGTTCAAAACAGAACTTAGGAAGTAGATCATTCTTTCACCAATATGAATGCCTAAACTTTGTGTCAGACCCTGCTCATGAGACACTTTAATCTAAAAGCTGGCTTCAGTCAAGTAAAGAGGTGGTTAAGATACAGTAAGTTGTACAGTAACAGGTCTTCTTGCTTCCGTCCTTGCTACTTTCAATGTGCTGTCTGTACAACCTGCAGAGATCCCTAAGTCACGTCACACCACTTCCATACTCAGTACCCTCCAGTGACTCCGCAGCATATTCAGAGTAAAGCTAAAGTACTCAAAATCACCTAGAAAGCTCTAGATTTGCCCCACTCTGCATCTCTGAGCTCTTCTCTCACTACTTTCTTTCCTCATTAGCTCTGCTCCAGCCCCATGGCCCTTGCTATTTTTCACTTACGTCAGCTTTCTTCTGCTTCAGGCTCTTGGCACTTACTCTTCCCGCTGCCTGAAAGTGCTTCCTGAAGATAGTTGCGTGGCTTTTTCCTCACTTCCTTCAGGTCTATACTCAAATGACCACTTCTTCAGAAGGCCTTCTCTTACCACCTTATTTAAAATTGTATCTTCCTCTACCTCCGCAGCTGAGACCCTCTTCTCTATTTTTCTTTGTGGTCTTTATGGTGATAAGAACTACATCTGACTGTCTAACATACTAGCATATTGCTAATGACTTTCTCCCCCAACTAGAATATTCCTAGAAGTAGAGATTTTTGTCTGTTCTCAAACATCTGTTGAATCAATCAGTGAATAAAAGTTAAATACAAAGTTCTGGTGGGAAGCAGTGGCTCACACGTGTAACTCCTATCGCTTTGGGAGGTGGAGGAGGGCGGATTACTTGAGGCCAGGAGTTGGAGATCAGCCTGGGAAACATGGCAAAACCCTGTGTCTACTAAACATGCCGAAAAATTAGCCAGGTGTGGTGGCACAAGCCTGTGATCCCAGCTACTCAGAAGGCTGAGGCACAAATATTGTTTGAACCTAGGAGGCAGAGGTAGCAGTGAGCCAAGATCGCACCACTGTACTCCAGCCTGGGTGACAGAGCAAGACCCTGCCTTAAACAACAACCACAGCAAAGTTCTATAAGAGCACATAAATCCAATAACGAATATCAAAGATGATTTTTAAGTTAAAATGAAGCTAAGATTTGGCAGATATGAGTAGAATGTTTTTAATAGAGTGTTTCAATCAGAGAGAATGAGACTTGCTTAGACCCAGAGAAGCACAGAAGAAAGTGTGGTACTTCAGTCATTCATAATGGCTGGAGCATAGCCAGGCTGGGAATGGTAAATGATGACACTAGAGAGATAAGCAGGGACTGGTTAGTGATGAGTCAGATAAAGACAGTGGGAGCCACTGAAGGAAGAGCGAAATGATTAAGTTTGCATTTTGGAAAGATCTTTCAGGTTGCAATGTGGTGAGTAGATTGGAGGAAGGCAAAGCCTCTAAGGAGCTATTTTGGATATTCAAGGAGATGGTGGCAGCCTGAAGTAAGCTGACAATGATAGGGATTGTTTGAACCTGGAGAAATGCATTTGAAAAGTGTTTAAGAGATAGAATCAATGTTGGCTGTGAAGAGTAAGGAAAAGGAAGAAGCTAAAAATGGAGTATGAATGGTGGTGCCATTCAGGATCAGGTTTAATTACTTATAAGAAAAATAATAAAATGTTGATGTGCTTGTGGGACATCCAAATGGTAGTAAGATACCTAGTAGAAATTTATCTGTAAAAGTATGGATTTTAAAAGAGGGATCTGGACCTGGACTGGAGAACAGGCTTGGGGTCATCAGCTTAGATGTAGTAAAGGAAACAGTAGAAATGGATGATAATCTATAGAGTCAAGAAGATAGGACAAAAAAAGAAAAACATACGGAATATTATTATTTAAGACGGAGACTGGCAAACTACAGCCCATGGACCAAATCTGGCCTACTGCCTGTTTTTAGTGGTCCACCAACCAAGAATGGCTTTTACATTTATGAGGGGTTACATTTTATCTAAAGTTCTTCATTTTGCCACTTGGCCTACAAAACTTGTACTATTTACTATCTGGTCCTTTAAGAAAAAGTTTGTTGACCCCCGATTTAAAGGCAAAAAGAGAGGCTTCCAAAGACAAAGATAAATGTTAGAGTGGTGGGGAAAATCAGAGTGCAGTGTCATGTAAGACAATGGGAAAGACAAGGTTTCCAGACAGTTGGGGGAAGTTTTGGATTGTCTTCCCACAGTAGTTTATACATGAAACACCCTTCTGCTCCAAATACATAAAAAACAATAATTAAAAAATTTTAAAGAGAATTAAGAGGATAAAAACAAAACTGGGATTTCTATGGACTAGAAATAGAGTGAATATAAACACAAGACAGTGAAATTAGCAGAAGCCATTCATAATTCTGTTGTGCTCCTGGTCCAGAGGCAGACTGTGGTGACTAGGATTGGGCTTCTGTGGACTAAACGGTGGCTGAATGCCCCATACAACAACTGTGTTCGCAACCTAAGGTCAGAGCTTGGGTCTTTTCTTCTCCCAGAAGGAGGTTGAATAAAAACTGCTACTGATTACAGCAGCTTATTAGGAAGCTTTAAGCCTAGGGGAGAAGAGAGAGCACACAGCTTCACAACCAAAAATTGAACCAGGCCACCTGCCAGCTCATTAACTACATCTGCAGTATCTCCAGTATCAGTGCTGGAACTCCAACCACTGAATTGCCATTTATATGACCTGGAGCCCTAGATGCCCAGGAAAAGCAACTGTGAAGCTGCTAAATAATAGAGGAAGAGACAGAATAAGACAAAAAGCCTCTCACTTGAAATGCAACTGCAAACCAAAACTACAGACATGAGTAAATCAAATATTAAGAAAGCCATGAAATAATTTTCAAAAATGGAACAAGAATTTATAACAGATAAAATTGCAGGTGAAATTAATTTTATAGAACTCTCTGAAAAAGATTTTTGAGGAAATATGTTTAGTATTCTTAAAGAGATAAATGAAAGTATTCATTTAAAAACAACAGGTAAGTATGAAAAAAGAGGCAAAAATGAAATCATAGGTGATTTAAAAAGTGAAATGTAGGAAGTAAAAATATAGTTTTTGAAATTAAAAAACTTGACAGGAAAAAATCTAGACTGGGAGTAGAATTAATAGCTTGGGTCATAATATACATATTAAGGAATATATCTTGAAAATAGCAGAAGAACAGATAAAGAATGTGAAAGAATGGTTCAGAATGATAGAGTGTAAAGTGTGGGGCTCCATTGATGTTTATTTGGAGTTCTGGAAGAAGAAAATTGAAGGAAAAGAAGAATTAGCACTATTTGACATGAAATACCCGACGATTTTTAAGAATTGAATAAAGATATGAATTCACATCATAGTCAAACTGCAGAAGATCAAAGAGAAGAAAAAAATACACTATCAGAGTAGAGACAGATTATGTAAAATGTACAGTTAGACTGGTAGCAAACTTCCTCTGAGCAATAAGAACTGCCAAAAACCAATACAGCAGTAGGTTCAAAATGCATAACTATCACATAGAATTCAATGCACAGTAAAATACTGAAGAATGAAGGCAGATGAAGCTATTTTCAGACATTCAAAGATCAGGAAATCTAAGTACCATAGGTCATCACTAAAAGAATAATTAAAAGGTATGCAATACGAAAAAAATGAGTACAGAAGGAAGGAATGGGATATATAAAAATTATGAGCCTAGAAATTGTAAAAAATACATTAGTGTATTTTATTAATTATTGACAGTGTTCAACTACTTTTTTAATTCAAAAAAACCACAGATGCTGGCAAGGCTGAGAGAAAATGGAATGCTTCTACTCTGTTGGTAGGAATGTAAATTAGTCCAACCACCATGGAAAGCAGTCTGGAGATTTCTTGAAGAACTTAAAACAGAACTACCATTTGACCCAACAATCCCATTATTGGGTATAAACCCAAAAGAAAATAAATCATTCTACCAAAAAGACACATGCACTCTTATGTTCACCACTGTGCTATTCACAATAATAAAGACATGGAATCAACCCAGGTGCCCATCCATGGTGGACTGAGTAACTATCACATAGAATTTTATGAAGAATGAAGGCAAAATGAAGCAATTTTCAGACATTCAAAGATGAGGAAATCTAAGTACCACAGGTCATTACTAAAAGAATAATTAAAAGATATACTTCAATAAGAAGAAAATGAGTTCAGAGGGAAGGAATGGGATATATAAAAATGAGTAAATAAAATAAAAAATATATCACACACACACACATACACCATTGAATGCTGCACAGCCAAAAGAAAGAATGAAATCTTGTCCTTTGCAATAATATGAAGGCCATAATCCTAAGCAAACTAATGCAGGCACAGAAAACCAAATACCACATGTTCTCACTGATAAGTAGAAGCTAAGCATTGAGCACACGTGGACATAGATGGGAACAGTGGACAGTGGGGACTACTAGAAGGGGAGGAAAGGGGAGCAAGCTGAAAAACTACGTGTTGGGTACTGTGCTCACTACCTGGGTGATGGGCTTAACCTCAGCATCATGCAGTATTCCTATGTAACCCACACATGTACCCCCTGTGTCTAAAATAAAAGCTGAAATTTTAAAAATAAAATTACTTGTTATTTAAGAGAGAAAGAAGACATTTTTATACTGTAGTCCACGATCATAACATAGTAGGATGGCATATAATAGGGAGTTAAAGTATGCTAAGGACCTTATGATAGACATGGTAAAATATGAATTTAGGAGAATAAAGATTTTCAATAGGTTACTAATCCTGTGAATCAAAATTACTATGCAGGAATAACATCATAATTGTAAGTTTGTGTTCTAGACCAAGGATTCAACCTCAGTTAAATCATAAGATCAGGCTAATTATGTCGTAAAGGCAAAGATAAAATTACTTGATTTACCCCTAAAAATCTTTAACGGGATAAAATTCTAACAGTGGCTAATTAAAATAGGTACCCAGACAAAGGAATGCCTATATATTTTTTAAGTATACATAGAGGAAATCCAGCTTTACCAAAAAATAAATTATACCTAACAATCATTTATTAGTTTAGTCTGTTTTAATATGGTTAGTAATTATGTTTAATTTTTCACATTTTGAGGGATATGTGATGGATTATTTGAATGGTTGGGTCAGTTAGATCTTCCTTGTATGTAAACCTACCATCCATATTTATTCCCTATATCTTTCAAAATTAGGTTGCAATTCTTGTTTCCTTTTATGCATACACTCTTATGTATTGGTAAGTCTTTACATGAATGGTAAAAAAATCAAAAAATTATAACTCCAGAAGCTGTAACAGCTATCTTAAACATCTTAAAGTACAGAATGAACTTTTCTAAGTAGAATCTGGACTGTCCTTATTTTCTATTTCTGAATGTCATAAAAATATGCAGTAAGATATAAATATTAAGTAAATATATTTAAAGATATTCACTTAGATATATGTTGATCTTGTTTCTGTTAGAATCATTCATAAACGTTTAGTAATTTAAATGAATATCTTTTCCCAGAAATAATGATCTTCTCTTTTTTGAACCCTGAAACACTTTGCACTTTCCTTCAGACACCTACCAGATTTTGCTTTATCTTGTAGCTACTTATTATCACTTTTGTCTCATCATATAAACATTGGTCTCCTCAAGGTCTTCTACCATGGCTCTCAGTTCTCCACAGGGTAGACCAGTACCATCTATACAGAGCATAAAAATGTGGCATGCATGGCTGGTTCATATATCTGAATTTTTGTTTTTATTTTGTTTTTACTCTAAGAGGAAAGCATTTTATAGTATGTTACTGCTGCATGTTGTCTTGCAAAGCTATGGAATTTTTTACAAATTTGCTGGTGAAGTATTTGAGTAATCAGGCCGTCATGATAAGGAAGATTCGTGTAAAGCTAAGTGTGTTGATGAAGAAACTTTAAACCATAGTTTAACGTAAGAGTCTTATTTCAGTACTGACAGTTATTTCAGTCTTATGAAAGTCAGGAATTGATGGTGTGCGTGAAAAAACTAAGATAGGAGAGGTTAAGTGAAGTCACCAAAGTTACACGCAACAGTTGGGATTTGTTGTTGATTTATGCACTTTTTTTTACTGACTGGGACATTGAAGTGGAAAGTCTATCATCCTCTCTAAGCACACGTGGAAACATGCTGCAATAGTTATTTTTTATATATAAAGTATATATTTTCTTCAAAAAAAGTAAACCATAATTACTCTTCTCTGCTCTCTGAGCCCTCTGATTTTACTCCTGTTACAACATGTACTATGGAATTATGGTTAATTGTTTAACTGTCTTCCTAACACAGACCCACCTAGGTATTTGGCAGTGGGTGGATGCCCAAATACGTTTATTGAATGAATAAATGATTCCATGGAAGTAATTTAATTACCTTTGAAATTTGGATCCTAAAGGTTGTTTATATTATTACTCATTTTTCTGAAGCAAATAGATTCTGAATCTCTTCGTTGGTTCTATCAGATTTCCATAAAGGATAGTCAGTGAAAGACCTGGGAACCAGTAGCTCCATACTTTTGTGGCCACAATATTGGAAATGTATTGGCTGCTTTGAGAAAGAAAAACATGGCAGTTTATATCTAAACCTAGAATCATGGAGTTTTGTCTGATTTCAAGTCTTCCTCATTTTATGCATATACATTTTTCTCATCTGTTATTTAAAACTTCATAACTCCAATTAGTTTAACTGAGTGTGAACCCTTTTATAAGGTGAAAAATATTTTTATAAAATCATCTTCTAATTAGAATTTTATGTATCGTGATTGCTTAAAGCAGTGTGCCACTTTTATTAAAGACATCGATACTTCATGAGAGTTAAGCTAGCCCGTTTTGGAATTATGGAAGGAATATATAGGAAACCAGTATATCAACAAGTTGTATTTTTAATTAGACCATTTTGTTAATATTTTTAACAGCTCTGTTTAGATATAATTTTATGCCATACAATTCACCCATTTAAATTAGTGGCTTTTAGTATAGTCACAGAGCTGTGCGACCATGACCACAATTTTAGAACACTTAATTACCCAAAAAGAAACTTTACACCACCTAGTCATCTCTCCCCTAATGTCCCCATCCCCCAACATTGTGTTAACATTTACACTCTATGGTTAAAATACTTATTTCCTACTCTGTCTTAATATTAAAACCTTAAGTTTGCATTTTGTACATGCATGTATGTATTTCAACCATCTCTTTCTGTACAGTCCTTATTTTCACATCTTGTGCTCTATGTGCAAATGAGCTTCAGAATTAGAATTTGAATATTTTAATTTTACTTTTTCCTCAAAATGTAAAAGTTAAAAATTACTTTATTATTTGAAGATGAACCATTGCTTTATTGATAGAATCGAAATCAGCAATCTTGTAACTGACTTCCTACTGGTGAATCAGTCATTGTGTAGTGACTGAAGAGGTATCCCTCCACCAGATTCAAATTGGAATAAATTATATTGGGGTCCTCGCTCTCTGTCTCATAATTTGACCTAAATTATTATTATTCATAATTTTTTACAATTTTTATAAAACTAATGTTAGTAACAATGCATTTTGAAGTTTTCAGAATAGAATTCCTTACATAAATGACAAATAATGTTATACACTAACAGTCTATTTTGATGAACAAAAATGTTGTATAAATCACTTGTCAGAAACATATTACATGATTTTTTATGTGTAATTTACACTAAATTCTTGTTGGCAAAAAGCATTCTTTGAATTAAATTCTCTGTAACGCAAGCGGTAAAATGTATAATGCATTTCTGAATAATGCATTAACTTCCTTATATTTAAGATCAGTGATAAACAAATGAATACCCTGGTGTCTGGGGACACAGTGCTGTAAGACTGCTGAGTTCATTTGTTGGAAGACTTTAGAGACTTGTCTGCTATCTTTGCATCCATTGCCATAGAAACAAATTTAATAGATTTTAAACATATTTAATAGATTTTTAAAACAAATTTAATAGATATATTTAAAGCAGTGTGCCACTTTTATTAAAGACATTAATACCTCACGAGGGTTAAGCTAAGCTGTTTTGGAATTATGGGAGGAATATATAGAAGACAGTATTTCAGTAAGTTGTGTTTTTTAATTAGTAGACCATTTTGTTAATATTTTTAACAGCTTTGTATTACTTTATATAAGGTATATCATTTATGTATTATTGTGATAACTAATCGTAACATCAGGGACACAAATGGATAACTGAAGTACAGCTATGAAGGGCTAACTCTTCTTATCACTTCAGTTTACTAACTAATGAAAATTGGACTTGGACTCCTGGCCTCATGAGATCCTCTCTCTCCAACCTCCCAAAGTGCTGGGACTACAGGCATGAGCCAGCACTCCTGGCCTAATTATTTGGGTTTGGGTTTTTTTTTTTTTTTTTTTTTGCTAACCTTAGATTTGGTCTTCTAAAGCACCAGCTATACATTTCTTATATATTCCAGATACTACAGAGTTTGCTGAATTGATATAACAAAACCTGTTTATATATGAATCCAAGACAGTAAGTTATAAAACATACCATAAAAAGCTAGTAAGACTGCAGATACCCAAAATGGCCATCCTAGTATATTCCAAGGCATATCTTTGTCTCATCTAATAGTATTTTATTTTCATAAATAAATGAGATAATTTTCAAGTCTCTTCCTAATCTAAAATTTCCAAATTCTGTACTTATTTTGTATCTTTTACCATTGATCCTTGGCTACTTGGATAATGACCCTTTTCTTTTCTTTTCTTTTTGAGACAGAGTCTCACTGTGTTGCCAGGCTGGAGTACAGTGGTGCAGTCTCGGCTCACTGCAGCCTCTGCCTCCGAGGTTCAAGCAATTCTCCTGCCTCAGCCTCCTGAGCAGCTGGGACTACAGGCGCATGCCACTACGCCCAGCTAATTTTTGTATTTTTAGTAGAGACGGGGTTTCAGCATGTTGGCCAGGATGGTCTTTATCTCCTGACCTCATGATCCGCCTGCCTCGGCCTCTGAAAGTGCTGGGATTACAGGTGTGAGCCACCGCGTCCGGCCAATAGTGACCCTTTTCAAAGCTTCAATAGCCTTTCTCTTAGGAGTAACATAGAGCCATCTCTGATCTAAACGTTTTTAGTTCATTATGTCTGTAGGACTATCATCTGTCTAGAAAAACTTCCCAACACTGACACTTTATATGATTGTATTCACTTTATAGACATTTTAGCTCAATTAAACAATTTTGTTTTTCATTGTATACCATGCACAGAGGCAATATAGTATGGTGTTCAAAAGCACAGATTCTAGAGTCAGACATATCTGGGTTTGATTTCCAGATCAGCACTTACTGTTTATATAATCGTAAGCCAACTACTTATTTTCTCTGAGCTCTAGTTTCCCCATGTAAATGGGAATAGTAATTGTATCAACCTTCTGCTCTTGTGATTTGAGACAGTTCTTATGAGGCAGCACTTAGGAGAGTACTTGGAGGGTGTGTGTGTGTGTGTGTGTGTGTGTGTGTGTGTGTGCATGCGTGTGTGTGTGTATGAGTTCAACAAATGTTAGTGATTTTTAAAAATGTAGCAAGCACATGGGAAACAGCAGTGATAAGACAGCTATAGGCTGGGTGCAGTGGCTCACGACTGTAATTCCAGGACTTTGGGAGGTCGAGGTGGGTGGATCACTTAAGTCCAGGAGTTTGAGACCAGCCTGAGCAATATGGCAAAACCTCATCTCTACTAAAAATACAAAAACTAGCTGAGTGTGGTGGCACATGCCTGTAGTCCAGCTACTGGAGAGGCTGAGGTGGGAGGGTCACTTAAGCCCAGGAGGTAGAGGCTGCAGTGACTTGAGATCACACCACTGCCACACCTGGGTGACAGAGTGAAACCTTGACTCAAAAAAAAAAAAAAAAAGGTAGCTATAGGCTCAGTCCTTCTAGACAAACAAATAATTACAGTAAAGAGTGATGACTATTACAGCTGAGAAAATACACAGTTGTTCATGGATATAGTAGGAAAACTAAACAGTCTAGAGGTAAGAGAAGGCCCCTTTGAGTAAGTACCATGAGTGAGTAGTTGACTCTTAGCTAAAATACAGGTATTATGAGAGAAATCATACTGTAATACAGCTTTAAGATATTACGAAGATCCCAGGATATGTCCATCAAGAACATTAAGGGGCTACTGTTATGAGTATCACTTAGCATTGGATGAAATAGAAATGAAATGTGAAGCCTAAGAAAAGCAAAAACTCTTCAGAGTAGAAACTAACATTTATTTCTTAAAAATGTATTAGGCACTTATTTAGCTAGAGAAGAGGAGTTTGAGGGGGCAGAATTTAAAGATGATCATCATGTATACAGATTATCCAGTCATCTAGACAAACACTTGAGATAGGAAGTATTAGCCCCGTTATATGAATAAGAACACAGAGGCGTCAAGAGGATAAGCAATTTGCCTGATGTTATGTGGCTAGTAAGAGGAGGCGTTAAGATCCAAACTCTGGTGGAATTATTTCATAAGTCATCCTCTTAGCCCCTGTTCTAGTAGCCTCTGAACAGTGGATACGCGGTCCATGCTCACGAGGTGCTCACAGTCTAGAGGACAGTAATTGTTCTGGCTACAGCTGCTAGGGCAAGACTTATTTTGAAATCACTTACATCACAAAGTTAGCAACCCTAAATGGTCTTTCTGCTTCACTCCCCTGATAAAATACATAATTTCTGCCTGTCTTTCTCAGATGCCTGCTTCTCCCTTTCCCTGTTAAAAAGGCCTCCTGGTGTTGTGTGCCATTTATTGTTTACAAATGAGTATTTTCAGAGGTAAGATATTTTTTAGGATCTTTACATTTCTTTTCTATACGATAGCTTTCCTTGCCTATGTAGTGAGGATATAAACTTGCCTGCTGACTTAAAGCTAAATATATTTTAAATTTCAGATTAAAAGCATTGTATAAATATAAACTGATCTTCAAATTTCTCTTTGAATGAACTTAAAAGTGCTCCTTGTGAAGGAGAAGGGATTTTATATTTGCCTTTTTATAAGAAAATAAAATTCTTTGATGGTCAGGTGTCCTCCAGGCTTAACGACTCCTCTGAGTTTTGTTTGCCTTAAATGAGCAGCCTTTTAAATGTTTCCATTCACCTTTAGTAAAGGTCTTATTCCCACTAGCTAAGAGTAGCAGCACAGAGTAGCTCTGAAGTTAGAATTCAGTGGGGCAATATTAACTCTTCAGTAAACATGTGATCATGTTTGCTTTAGCAAAATCAAGAAGAAAGACCAGATATTCTGAAAAAGCCTTTCACGCCGTTCTCTACATAAGATGTTATTATGTATGACGTTATAATGGAGAACAGCAGCTCGGCAATGTTAAACAGTGTTCATCCATGAGCAAAGTATAGATTAACATGGGTACCTTGAAGTCCCCATGCTGAAGGGCTGTTCATCTTTGCCTTCTTCCTTGCTGCATTTTGTATCAGATAGTCTGATAAGAACACATTTTGCAGTGCTTTTGTCTCCTATGTTTCTCCCAACCACCTTTTAGGTGCTAGAGAACAGGAGGATCTAAACCAGACAGCCGGCTCCAGATAATCCATCTGAGAAAACTCTGACCCTGCCTATCACTAGCTGTTTCCTTCCCTTCGTTTCCTTTTGACTAAATTAAGCAGACCCAGTGCTTGCTAACAGGATCACCTCTAAAATTAGCTGTGCTTGCCTTTCCTTTTGCCTCAGCTAAAGACCCCAGCTGCTTCTTGGAATGAAAAAAAAAAAAAATCTTGCAACAAATACCTTATCATGGCACAAGTGGAAAAGGCTTACTCTAAAGACTGTGAAGCAGTATCTGTGCTGAAGGTGGACACAGAGCCTGCAGAGGTGGCAGCTCCAGTTCTCTGACATCCAGGAAGGAAAGTGTTTTGAAAGATGCCCTGGCTGAGGAAGTACTGAAGGGTAGTTGGGGTTTGAGCTGCAGGGAGGCCATCTTGGGCCACCTGGAGTCTCTTCTAACCCTGGTCCCACATTTTCCCACATTTCCTCCAGCCTTACCCAAGGCCTGCTTCCCTCCTGCTGTGTGCACATTTCTTCCCATTTCCTGGCAATCTCAAGAACTGCACCACTGGTTAAAAGAACTACTCATATTTCAGTCCCTTAGAATCTAGTTAGCTCTTTCATTTCCTTTTTTATTTATTTGCGATAGTCAAACTTAACATTCCTTTACATTCTTTGAGTCTGGATTATTTCAAGGATTTTTTTCTTTAAGCTGCTAGTGAATGCTAATATAAGAGAGCTCAGAATCCCTCCTCTAATCCTAAAAGTAACTTTACTTATCTTTAAAATATTATTAAGCTAAATGCAGTATGGTATGCTAGATTCAATCCTGGAACAGAAAAAGGGTATCAATAGAAAAACTGAGAAAATCAAAGCAAAGGCTGTAGGTTAGTTAAAAGTGTAGTACCAGTATAATTTCTTAGTTTTGATAAACATAACATGGTTAGGTAAGATGTTAATATGAAAGAAAGCTAGACTAAGGCATACAAGCCCTCTCTACTATCCTTGTAGCCCTTCTATAAATCTAAAATTACTTGAAAATAAAAAGTTTTAAAAATATATTTCAATATATATATCCATATACACAGATAGATAGATTGATTGATTGATTTTGTTATATCCTGGGCTCTAAGTAGCCCAAGATTTTACAAATTTGGGCTATTTAGAGATAAGGGTGCCAAAAGCCAAACACATACTTACAGTTACATGCAAGATTTTCCCACAACATTCTTGGTGTAAACCCATTACACACTCAAAAGTCAGATAAACCTAGACTCAGTTCTCAACTCTGCTATCCCTACCTTTGTACATTTGAGCAAGTAACTGATTGTTGTAAGACTGATTTCCTTATCTGTATAATGGGGCTGATGAGTCCTATATCACAGGATTGTTGTGATGGCTTGTATGTGAGGGTAGCCCAGGGCCTGCCACATGGTAAGCCCTCAGAATGTTGCTCTCAGTAGCCCTCCAGGATGGTAATTTGAGAAAAGTAAAATCTGGGTTCCTGTTTCCTCCTTAAGTTTGTTTTGACTTCCAAGAATTGCTCCAAACCACCCCACCCCCACCCCCTGCCCCCCCCACCACCATCCCTCAGGATATAGAAAGTTCTGGGTCACTACTTTCCCTAAGAAAAGCGCAAAAAAACTGCTACCAAGATAAATAGGACAGGATGATTAAGAAAGGGCCTGTGGTTGGCCTTCACGAAGTCTCTGGTCTCTCCTTTCCCTCTTTCCCTTCAGGCAGGCCTACAACCAGGACCTGCCTTCTCTTGTCAGCACAGATAAAGACCAGTAACATTTTCCAAAGTTTCTAGCTTCCTTGTACCCTTACCTTGACTTTTCCAAGGCTGTGGGTTTCTAAGCGTTTTCTTTCTCATTGATGGGTTTTCTCTCCTCTTAAGGGAATTTCTGATGTCAGAGCCCCAGAAATTAAATTAATTGTAACTTTATTCTTTGAGTCAGCAAATATTTATTGAATACCTACTTTTTGCCAGACCCAATATAAACATAATCCCAGCTGTTAGAGAGCTCACAATCTAGTTTGTGATAAAGTAAATAGATACTGTAATCATGATGATTTAGTTTACAACCAAACAAATAGAAGAATCAGAAGTGTTATGATGGAGAGAACATAGACATTGCCACCTCTGAGAAGAGCCTCTGAGCTCTAAGGTCCTGCCCCCTTGAAACTGCTGGACCCAGTAGAGTTTGTCCGTGTTGCTGGCTCTTGTCCATGTAACCCATTTGCCCAAGGCAAATTGTATTTGCTCTCATAGTCCCAAATTTCTTTTAGCTTCAGACCTTAAAACATTCAGGAAAGAAGGTCAAGGAAAAAAGGAACTGCTGTGTTAAGACTCATAAGATTCTACTGTAAACCAGTGGGTAGACTTGGAAGTTGAGAATCATTGGAGTATCAAGAAGCTGTACAAGGAACCTCATATAGATATTCTTCACTTAGGTCCTTTGTCTTTTAATTTGAGAGCATAGTAGCTCAGAAAACTGTCCACGTTGACACCAGTTGTGTTCTAAAGAATTAGTCAAAGGAATCATTTCTTCTGTGTGCACCTTTTTATATCCCCTCATTATCATCTTTATCTCACTGTATTGCATTTATCTATTTATATGTCTACTGCTTACTAGACTATCAGTGCTGGTCCTGGCCCAGTGCCTGCCACTTGGCAGCTTTGGAGAACTTGAGGGTAAGGAAGATCAAAATAACTGTTGTGAGCTTTGTTGGATCGCGGTAATGAACTCTTCACACTAATCTTTGGTCATCTACTTCATAACAGCTTAAAAAGAAAGAGAAAGAGCACCGAGGTCTTGTGGTCTGCTTCTGCCCTTCAGTTACGGCACCCACCCCCTGACTCACTCTGCTCTTTCCTCCCTTAGTCCAGATGGGTCAGAAATGGCACAGTTCAGCTCCCTCAGGGCGTGCCTTCCAAAGGGTCCAACTTCTAATAAGCATCGCAAAGGAATTGTTCCTTTAATACTGAGAAAGCGTTTCTTGCCTCTCAGCCCCACTTACTATATCACCTAAACCTTCAAACTGTAGCTTATAATTTTACTCTTTTTGGCATCACATTCCCACAGTATATGGTTTTGTTCTTATGACATCCTTGACCCCAGAACCCGAGTGCTGTCCGTGTTAGTGCCGACAGCTGTAAAGCTGAGCGTAGAT
Source organism: Aotus nancymaae (assembly GCF_030222135.1). Taxonomy (NCBI): domain Eukaryota; kingdom Metazoa; phylum Chordata; class Mammalia; order Primates; family Aotidae; genus Aotus; species Aotus nancymaae. The sequence goes on from NW_026988414.1 coordinate 75,522,105, forward strand.
ATTTATGTAGATCATGGGAATATGAAGAAGCCAGAAGTTAGAAAGCTTGTAAGGGAAAAACAGAACAAGGAGCGTCATCTCATTATGCTTGCTTCTTTTAAACTAATATTAACAGATAAGAATAGTCGAAAAGTGAAAATGATGTCTTTTAAGTGTTAGTAAAGTTCTCCATATTGGGAAAAACAACCTTAAAAATTTTCACTTCAGGATCTTCTCATCTCTATAAATTAGGCTACTGAGTTCTAAATTTATGGACTTGCCAAAATCTACTTGTATTATCTCTAAACAGGTCTTAAGGTGCCACAGATGCTCAGAGCAAATTTAGCCTATACTGCTAATGAACACGCAAACAGTTTTCCCCATCTGCCACCTCTGTCTAAAAAGCTTTGAAGGCCTTCCTCCCTGATCACAAAGAACATAATTATTGTCTACAGAAAAGTCAAGTACAAAGGCCACTAGCCTTTGCAGGCCGCCAAAGATTAACAGCTGCCTCTTCTTTGATTGGGAGAGGTAATAACAGTTACTCTAGTTAATAATTGGATGGATTCCCTGGCTGTGTAATTCAGATTGAGACTGTCATTTTTTGCTGGCCTTTAGCTAAGTGGGGTTATTAGAATGGAGCCACTAATCCTATTAGTCAGTTGTCAGTCTCACAGCGGGTGAGAGCAGGGGAAGGCAGAGCTTTTAAGGTACATAAGGGAAGTCACACATTTTATCTTTAAAGGTATGTTTTTCTCAATCAAATCAGAATTATAAAGCTCTTGATAAAAGTTTTTTCCAGTTTCATATGTCTGAATGCAGAGAATTAGAAAAGGGGTAAAGGGAGTTCACCTTTCTAGAATGAAATGTTTTCAATCACTGAAAAAACTTGGCTTGATACCTACAGTGTATGCATCATGTGCTTGGCCCTGGATAGGAACACAGGCATAGGAGAGTTTAGGCTTTACAGTCTAGTACATGGACACAAATAACTTTATATAAAGTAGAAAGTGGGGAGGGCCACACAAAAAAATACAGGTAAATTAACAAAGAGCTTTGATTTCAGTTGAGGGGATCTGAGTGACTTAACGGAAGACGCAACATTTGATCTTGGTCTTAAGGGATTGGGGGAGCATTTGAACATTACAAGTTGGAAAGGTGGCAGTTTGGATGGAGAAGATAATTATGGTTAAGCATTTTTAGTGTACTTTTCTCGATTCTAGAGGGATTGGGACAAGCAAAAATGGTATATCTGAAGAGCGTTCAGTGTTATGGCATTAAGGCGTCCAGAAATAGAATAGGGGCACTGTATAAGGAGTGCCAAGTGATTGGCATAGGAAGTTGGTGTGGCATAAAAAGAGAAACAAGAGATTGGGAAGCTTTCTGTGTCCTTTAAGTCTACCTGTATTTGTATGAAGATTATTTCCCCCTTTTTTTTTTTTTTAGAGATGGAGTTTTGCTCTTGTTGCCCAGGCTGGAGTGCAGTGGTGCAGTCTTGGCTCACTGCAACCACCACTTCCCAGGTTCAAGCAATTCTCCTGCCTTAGCCTCCCAAATCGCTAGGATTACAGGCATACACCACCAGGCCCAGCTAATTTTGTATTTTTAATAGAGGTAGGGTTTCTCCATGTTGGTCAGGCTGGTCTAGATCTCCTGACCTCAGGTGATCCGCCTACTTCGGCCTCCCAAAGTGTTGGGATTACAGGCATGAGCCACTGCGCCTGGCCAATTATTTCCTTTTTTGATTTGCATATAAGGTATTTAACACCACATGCTTGGGAAGGTTTTTTTTCCTCTCTTAGTTTTAACATTTGGTTGGCTCATCACTGAGACATCTTGATTGTCCCTTTCTGTCCCCATGAGATGAGGAAGTCATCTCTAATTTCACAGGATTGTTTCATCCGTATTTATGTATAAACTGTTAGGAATGGGATTCAGTGAGTGGTATTTCTCCTTCTTATAATAACATGCCTCTATATTGTGTTAATCTATTATATCTCACAGGACATTTTTAGTATGTGAAATAAATCCTTTCATTGGTTCATTCTTTTGTTCCATCACTTGTCTATCAGGTATTTACCATTTCTGCTCTGTGCCAGGACTTGGGCTGCAAAGATGAGTCAGATGCCACCCTTGAGGAGCTTGCAGACAGAGAGAATGGGACCATGAGGTAGGGCAGAGGTGATGGGATGAATAGGGGTTGATGTGGGACATGAGGAACTTAGGCAGATGCTGAGCAGTGTTTCTATCTGGCCATGCTCCATGGAAGAGTTCAGAGGTGGCCTATTGCATCTCTAATCCAGAAGTACACATAACCAGAATCTTCCTTAACTCCAGGGGGTGATTTGGGAGATATCACAGTTGATTTTGTTTTTTGGTTTCTGAAAAGCTGCAAATAATAAACTAAAACTTCAGTTTTCAATTGTACATTAGTAAAAAGTTGGCTCTGAATGGCCTGTATCTTCCTGAAATTGGCTTATTTGGTCCTGTTTAATATCTGTTAGAGCTTGTGTCTTAAGTTTTTCAAGAGGTCACATCCATGTTGTTGGCATTGCAGAAAAGACTTTGAGGGTTTTTCAGAGGTTTTTTTTTAAGACATAGATGTATACATTAAAATGATCTGCTTTTACTCACTCCTTTTCCCCTCCACTTCTGCATTGGTGGTGCAGTTACCTCCCGTTGTGGAGGGGTCTGCAGGAACAGCAGTGGTGCTGCTCGGTTTCCCTGTGGACAGATTGATCTGCTGGTGCCTCTGCTTGGCTTAAAGTACTCTGTACCCTGTTTTCGAATTGAGAGATGTCAATACATAAAGGCTTTACACTAAAATGGAATATGATAGGAGAGTTTAGTTCCTTCCTTGATGGTTGTTAAGGAAGTTCAGGGTGAACATGTCCTTCATTCTTGGAAAATGGAATCTCATTCTTTGGTCATGAAGCTCATTTCCAGTGAAAAACTATTCTGTGAGGCAAACATAATAACCAGAATGGAGGATTTCATCCTGCAATCACACCAGATAAATTATTGTTTGTGTTTTTGCAGTTAAAACCATGTATAATGTAAGAGAATCTTTGTCAGCCTTCCTTCTCATTCAGCAGCCATTGCTGAGCATTACTGAGTGCAGTCCCCTGTGCTAAGTTTTTGGGATGTGATGATGAAATAGACATGATCTCTAACATAGCAAGCTCAGAGTTTAGTGAGGATACAAAGATGAAAACGAGAGGATTTTCCTTCCTGAAAAGGAACAGTTTATGCAAAAGCACAGAGGCATGAAAAGGTAGGGGTCATATGTTTGGTTGCGAGAGAGGCCAGGGTCCTGGCAGGGAAGGAGGCTATTGGAGAGGGGTCAGATTCTGAAGAATCATTCTAAGGTGCATGGATCTTGTTCTGTGAAGAAGTCATCCCTGGAGTGTTTGAAGCAAAGAGTGACATAATGACATTTACTCTTCAGAGTATTTCTTCATTGTGTATCCAGGGCAGGACTACTCAAATGGAGTCCATAAGCCAGTGCCAGGCCACTGTTACCAAAATGAGATAAATACACAAGAGCAAATTTTGCAAGTTGACAGAGTAATTTTATGTCTGTTGCATCTACCATTTTATCTATTTTTATTTCCGTAGGTTTTTGGGGAACAGGTGGTATTTGGCTACATGAGTAAGTTCTTTAACGATGATTTGTGAGATTTTGATGCACCCATCTCCCAAGCAGTATACCCAATGTGTAGTCTTTTTTTTTTTTTTCCGAGACAGAGTTTCGCTCTTGTTAGCCAGGCTGGAGTGCAATGGCGCGATCTCGGCTTACCACAACCTCCGCCACCTGGGTTCAGGCAATTTGCCTCAGCCTCCTGAGTAGCTGGGATTACAGGCACGCGCCACCACGCCCAGCTAATTTTTTGTATTTTTAGTAGAGACGGGGTTTCACCATGTTGACCAGGATGGTCTCGATCTCTTGACCTCGTGATCCACCCGCCTCGGCCTCCCAAAGTGCTGGGATTACAGGCGTGAGCCACCGCGCCCGGCGAATGTGTAGTCTTTTATCCCTCACCCTTTCCTCCTGAGTCTCCAGAGTCCATTGTGGGGTTTTGTTTGTTTGTTTGTTTTTGTGATGGAGTCTTGCTCTGTCACTCAGTCTGGAGTGCAGTAGTGCGATCTCGGCTCACTGCAACCTCCGCCTCTGGGTTCAAGCGATTCTTCTGCCTCAGCCTTCCGAGTAGCTGGGCTTTTAGGCATGTACCACCAAGCCTGGCTAATTTTCGTATTTTTAGTAGAGATGGGGTTTCACCATGTTGACCAGGCTGGTCTCCAACTCCTGACCTCAAGTGATCCACGCACCTTGGCCTCTCAGAGTGCTGGGATTACAGGCATGAACCACCGCGCCCAGCCCATTGTGTCATTCTTTTTTTTTTTTTTTAATTGCATTTTAGGTTTTGGGGTACATGTGAAAAACATGCAAGTTTGTTGCATAGGTGCATACGTGGCAGTGTGATTTGCTGCCTTCCTTCCCTTCACCTATATCTGGCATTTCTCCCCATGCTTTCTCTCCCCAACTCCCCACCCACCGCTGTCTCCCCGACTCCCCCTCAACAGACCCCAGTGTATAATGCTCCCCTCCCTGTGTCCATGTGTTCCCATTGTTCAATACCCGTCTATGAGTGAGAACGTGTGATGTTTGATTTTGTGTGCTTGTGTCAGTTTGCTGAGAATGATGGTTTCCATCATTCTTATGCCTTTGCATCTTCATACTTAGCTCCCACTTGTGAGTGAGATCACACAATGTTTGCTTTTCCACTCTTGAGTTACTTCACTTAAAATAATAGTCTCCAATCCCATCCAGGTTGCTGCAAATGCCATTAATTCATTTCTTTTAATGACTGAGTATTCCCTCATATGTGTGTGTGTGTGTGTGTGTGTGTGTATATAATGTGTAGATATGTGTGTATATATGCATATATCTATACACACACACACACACACACACACACACACACATCCCCCCCCACAGTGTCTATCCACTCACTAACTGATGGGCATTTGGGTTAGTTCCACATTTTTGCAGTCACAAACTGTGCTGCTATAAACATGCATGAGCAAGTATCTTTTTTGCATATTGACTTCTTTTCTTCTGGGTAGATACCAGTAGTGAAATTGCTGGATCAAATACTTCTGCTTTTAGTTCTTTAAGGAATATCCACGCTGTTTTCCATAGTGGCTATACTAGTTTACATTCCCACCAGCAGTGTAGAAGTGTTCCCTTTAAACTGCATCCACATCAATATCTATTTTTTTTATTATTAGCCATTCTTGCAGGAGTAAGGCGTTATCACATTGTGGTTTTGATTTGCGTCTCCCTGATCATTAGTGATGTTGAACATTTTTTCGTACGTTTGTTGGCCATTTGTATATGTCCTTTTGAGAATTGTCTATTCATGTCCTCAGCCCAGTTTATGATGGGATTGTTTGTTTTTTTCTTGCTAATTGTTTTGATGGGATTGTTTGCTAATTTTTCTCACTAATTTGAGTTCCTTGTAGATTCTGGATATTAGTTATTTGTTGGATGTATAGATTGTGAAGATTTTCTCCCATTCTGTGGGTTGTCTGTTTACTTTTCTGACTGTTCCTTTTGCCGTGCAAAAGCTCTTTAGTTTAATTAAGTTACAGCTACTTATCTTTGTTTTTATTGCATTGCTTTTGGGTTCGTGGTCATGAAATCCTTGCCTAAACCAATGTCTAGAAGGGTTTTTCCAATGTTATCTTCTAGAATTTTTATAGTGTCAGGTCTTAGATTTAAGTCCTTGATCCATCTTGAGTTGATTTTTGTATAAGGTGAGAGGCGAGGATCCAGTTTCATTCTCCTATGTGTGGCTAGCCAGTTATCCCAACACCATTTGTTGGATAGGGTGCCCTTTCCTCACTTTATGTTTTTGTTTGCTTTGTCGAACATCAGTTGGCTGTTAAGTATTTGGGTTTATTTCTGGGTTCTCTATTCTGTTCCATTGGTCTATGTGCCCATTTTTATACCAGTACCATGCTGTTTTGGTGACTGTGGCCTTATAGTATAGTTTGAAATCAAGTAATGTGATACTTCCAGATTTGTTCTTTTTGCGTAGTTTGCTTTGGCTATGCAGTCTCTTTTTTGGTTCCATATGAATTTTAGGAACGTTTTTTCTAGTTCTGTGAAGAATGATGGTGGTATTTTGATAGGAATTGCATTGAATTTGTAGATTGCTTTTGGCAGTATGGTCGTTCTCACACTATTTTAAAATGTGGCCTTCTACTTAGTACATTTTTTCCCATTTGTTAAGTACTTCATCTGTATTGTATTTGACTAAAGTGTTATTCTATAATGGAGTAAAAAATTTAAAAACAAAAAATTGGCTTTTATTCAATAGAGTTTGGGAAGCAGTGTTCTAGAGAATGGACTGGTTAGGGTAAGCTTGGACCCAAAGATACTAATTAGGAGGTTGCTACAATACCTCAAACAAGATACCATGAGATCCTAACTAGACATGGTACTGACATGGAAATTAACAGTGGCCATGGATAGAAGAGGCAGGAACTATAACAGAAGCAGAATTTTCAGAATTTGGAGGCTGAATCAGTGTGAAAGCTGAGGAAGAGGGGATAGTCTAGAGGAGCAAATGTTCTTTTGAGAATCTCCTAAAAATTGGACCCTTCCCCTATGCATTACTATGAGCTTCTCCATCCCTGTTTTACAGAAATGTTTCATTTAATTTCTAATATGGTTATGATTTGTAATGTTTTAAAATATTTTATCTTGAATCCTTATTTGTTTCACATTTAAGAAAGGAGGTGTGTGTATGTGTTTACATCCCCATCTTGACCCTCCACCATTTTCCCTACACTTGAGGTGTTTCCATAGTTCCCTGGGCTTGTTTTAAAACTACTGGTAGAATAACCAATCCCTACCAAATTAAATCCAGAAAATATTTATACGTACTATATGGTCTCATTTATAGGAAAATCTATGATAGTTGGGCCGGGCGCGGTGGCTCACACCTGTAATCCCACCACTTAAGGAGGCCGAGGGGGACGGATCACCTAAGGTCAGGAAACTAACCTGACCAACATGGAGGAAACCCCATCTCTACTGAAAATAGAAAATTAGCCAGGCGTCATTGCAGGCTCCTGTAATCCCAGCTACTCAGGAAGTTGAGGCAGGAAAATCGCTTGAACCCGGTAGACAAAGGTTTCGGTGAGCCGAGATCATGCCATTGCACTGCAGCCTGGGCAACAAAAGTGAAACTCCATCTCAAAAAGAAAAAAGAAAAGAAAGTCTGTGATAGTCAAAACTATGAAACGAATCAGTGGTTGCTTCAGGGAGGAGGGATTGACCATGGAAGGAGCACAAGGGGACTTTCTGGGGTGATAGAAATGGGTGTGTCTTGATAAGCATTTGTCATTTGATTGAACAGTATATTTAGGATCTGAGCCTTTCACCCAATTATAAAATATACCTAAATTAAATTTTTAAAACACGTACAGCCAATAAGCATAAGATGTTCCCCTGGTCATCAGGAAACAGCAAATAAAAACCTCAGTATAATGCCAGTGCATACTTATTACAATGACTAAAGTTAAAAAGACTGGTAAAACCAAGTTTGCGTGAGCATGTGCAATAACTGAAATTAGCACTATACTGCAGATACTATTTCAAATATTTTAGAAAACTGTTTGGCCATAGCTACTAAAACTGAACCTAATGCATACTCTGTAACGCAGCAGTTCTACTCCTAGCCTGTCCAACATAGCTGCATATCACATTGCCAAATACATGTGCACAAATGTTTAAAGTAGTGTTGTCCAAAGCGTCAATCAGCAGTGAAACATTTCAATAAGTGGATATAGAGGGTGAGGCAAAGGAATAATAGACAGCAAGGAAAATGAATGAACTACTGCTATAGGCAGCAACATGGATGAATTTAGAAATAAACAGTCAACCAATAAAAAGCTAGATGTAGTTGGATAAAGTGTGACAAAGATATGAAAAGAAGGCAAAATGAATTCATGAGTTTAAAAGTCAGAATAACCTTTACATTTTGGGACAAGGGAGAGATAGTGAATAGGATGGGCACAAAGGATACCATGTCATGCTGTAAAGCTTTGTATTTTAATTTTGAAGTTGTTACACAGTGTGTTTGATTTGTTTTAACTCATGTAGCTGTACAATTATGATTAGTGCAGTTTTCTCTATGTATATTATATGATAATACAGAGATTATTACTGTTTTCCGAATACATTGACATCCTAGCATAAGAAGAGGGAGTAACAACAGCATTACAGCATTAAATAAATTATTAAGTACCTGGATTTTGCAGTTTTTGATTGTTAGTTTCATTGCAAAGAAATATTTTTCCATTAATAACAAAATTATTAATTTTTAATCTTAAGTATATGAGTCTTGTCTAGCTTTCACAATGAACTTGTTGTCACAAAATGTATTTTATTATGCACAAAGAGAGCAATTGAATGATTAAGATAAGCATTTGATTACACTGCTAAACTCTAGACATGTACTGGCGACAGTAATTGATACATTATTAATGCTCAGAACATCAGAAGAATCAGGCAAATATGTTTGACAGAGCTTATGTATACTCATATCTTCTCCCCATTCCCTTTTCAAAAAACCTCAGTATTTCAAAGTTTCAAGGCTGTGGAATGTATTAGAAGAAATGTAAGGTGGGGATGTAATAGAGGGGTTGTATTAGTTTGCTTGGGGCTGCCATAACAAAGTGCCACAGACTGGTTTGCTTAAACAACGGAAATTGATTTTCCCTCAGTTATAGATGCTGGAAGTCCAAGATCAAGGTGTCCACAGGTTTGCTTGCTCCTGATGCCTCTCTCCTTGGCTCACGGATGGCCACCTCTTGCTGTGTCCTTATGTGGCTTCTTGATTGCACAGGTGTAACCCTCATGTCTCTTTCTCCTCTTATAAGAACACCAGTCATATTGGACCAGAGCCTACTCTAAGAGTCTCACTTTTAACTTAGTTACCTCTTTAAAGATCTTCTCTTCAAAAACAGTTACATTCCGAAGTACTGGGAGTTGGGGCGTCCACATATGAATTTTGAGCGGGACACAGTTCAAGTCACAATAGGTTGTCTTATTTTTTATATATATGTTGCAGCGATTCTGCCTATGCTTAAAAACATACAGCGTAGCATAGAATTACTCTTCTCTTCCCCATGCCAAAATAATGCAAAGAACTTGGAAGTGTTATTTCCCACAAGAATTAGATGCAATTCATAAATTGTATGAAATAATCATAGGTTTTGGTTACTTAATGTTCCTCCAAAATAGCTGAAATGGTATTTTTAAAAAAGGATACAGCTAAAATGGTTAGATACTAGATTATCTTCTATTGCTGAAGACAAATACTCTAGTAGAGGGAATCTTTGTTGAAGTCTATATTGTTAGGTGGTAATTAAGATTACAATCTGATAAAACTGACTTTTAGAGGAGTATTGCAAAAATTTACATATAAATGTTTTCCTTTGCCTGGAATGCTTTTTCTCTTCCCCCTTTCTTTGGCTTGTCTTAAAACCTCAATTTTCTCAGAGAAGCCTATCCTGACCCTTTCCCCATCATATAGTTGATTCCTCCTTTATTCTCATAGAGAACATTTTATCTTTCAAGGTACTTATAATTAAAATCACCTTATTTATAAATATCTGATTGGTGTTGGTCCTATCCACTCATATTTTTTTTAATTTTTAATTATTGTGGGTATATAGTTTGTATATATGTTTATGGTTTACATGAGATATTTTGATATAGGCATACAATGCTTAATAATCACATCAGAGTAAATGGGGTATCCATCATCTAAAGCATTCACCTTTCTGTTACAAACAATCCAGCTGTATTCTTTTAGTTATTTTTAAATGTACAATTAAGTTATTATTGATTATACTCACCCTTGTTGCGCTATCAAGTACTAGGTCTTATTCTTTCTGACTGTTGTTTTGTACTGACCATCCTCACTTCCTCCCCTATTAGCACCCTCCCCCATACCAATACCCTTCTCAGACTCTGGTACCTAGCCTTCCACTCTCTATCACCATGAGTTCAGTTGTTTTAATGTTTAGCTCCCACAAATAAATGAGCACGTGTGAAGTTTGTCTTACTTCGCCTGGCTCATTTCACTTAACATAAAGACCTCCACTTCCAGCCATGTTGTTGCAGATGACAGGGTCTCATTCTTTTTATGGCTGATTAGTACTCCATTCTGTGTATGTCCTACATTTTCTTTATCCACTCATCTCCTGATGGACACTTAGGTTGCTTCCAGTTCTTGGCTATATCGTGAATGGTGCTGAAGTAAATATGGGAGAGCAGATACCTCTTAGAAACATGGATCTCCTTTCTTTTGGGCATATTCCTACCAGTGGACTTGCTGGGTCATATGGTAGCTCTGTGTTTAGTTTTTTGAGGAACCTCCAAATTGTTCTCCATAGTGATTGTAATAATTTACATTCCCACCAACAGTGTACAAGGGTTCCCTTCTCTCTGCATCCTCGCCAGCATTTGTTATTACCTATTTTTGGATAAAAGCCATTCTAACTGGGGTGAGATAATATCTCGTTGTAGTTTTGATTTGAATTTTCTGATGATCAGTGATGTTGAGCACCTTTTCGTATGCCTGTTTGCCATTTGTGTGTCTTCTTTTGAGAAATGTCTATTCAGATTTTTAGCCCGTTTTAAAACTGGATTATTAGAGTTTTTCCTACAGAGTTGTTTGAATTCTTATATATTCTGGCTGTTAATCCCTAGTCAGATAGATAGTTTGTAAATATTTCCTCCCATTCTGTGGACTGTCTCTTCGCTTGGTTGACTGTTTCCTTTGCTGTGCAGAAGCTTTTTAACTTGATGTGATCCCACTTGTCCGTTTTTGCTTTGGTTGCCCGTGCTTGCCATCCACCAAATTGTAAGCTTCATGGAGGACAGCAGCCATGTCTTTATGCTCACTCCTGTTGATCTATATTTCCTAGTACTGGAACAATAGCAGTGAGTAGCATTCAACAAACATTTATAGAATAATATTTATAGAATAATTGAACCATCAGAATGTTTCAGACTATGTATATCATTTGGTTATGGTTTTATTCCTGGGAAACTGGGCTAACTTCTGTTTGTATTTCTGTCTAGAACGTGACAGATCAGATTGCATTTCAAGCTGCTGGTGGATTAACAGCCCTTGAACACATCCTTCAAGTAGTAGTCCCAGCCACAAATGTGAACACAGTTTTAAGAATTCCTCCCAAGTAAGTATAGTTTCTTAATCTATTTTTTACGTTTCATTTGTGAGTCATTTCTGCCCTATGGTTTCCATATGGAGAACCATAAGAAAATTGTGTGTGTATTCAGGGTTGAATACCAAAAGCTTACACTCCCCATTAGGGAGAAAAACAGAGGTGCTCAACGTCAGTTGCAAAACTCAAATGGAGCCTTAAAAGCCTTATAAAGGAAATCTTTTTAGTCTGTGACCTGCTCTAATCTGAAATCAAGAATTGATGAACCCCTGAGCAATTTTAACTGCTTCCAAAAGTTGAGCACAAATAAATAATGATAACAAAGCTAACTTATAGTGTTACCTGTGAGAAAAAAAATGGTCAGTACATTAACAAAGGTCTGAGCTGTGAAATTTCAAGAAGTTCTTACCATACAGGAAGAGCAGTCAGAGGCAAAGAGTGCCATAGTCTAGAGTCCCAGCCAAATTGCTGGGAACTGAATTGTACTTTAGTCTTTAACGGTAAATTGCTTTCCTCTTCTCTTAAGTCCCCCTTTAGTCCCTGGCCAGCTGAGGTACAGCAGCAGTGTTATTTCAGAAGTATTGTGTTCCTGGGTTGTAACATACGCAGTTTCTGGGTATTTTGTGGAGACTCTGATTTACAGAGTTTAAATGAGAGGTTTTAATAAAAGGTCATTTAAGCAGGGCACAGTGGCTGACATCTATAATCCTAGCACTTTGGGAGGTCAAGACAGGAGGATCACTTGAGGCCAGGAGTTCGAGACTAGCCTGGGCAATGTAGCGAGACTCCGTCTCTACAAAACATTAACAAATTTACCCAGGCATAATGGCACACACCTGTAGTCCTAGCTACTCAGGAGGGTAAGAAGAGAGGATCACTTTAGCCCAGGACGTCAAGGCTGCAGTGAACCATGATTGCATCACTGCATTCCAGTCTGGGCAACAGAGCAAGACCCTATCTCAGAAAAAAAAAAAAGCGAAAGCTTCGTTTGTCCATTGGATATAATAGGGAAAGAAAAATTCCAAGAGTATATTCTCTTTTTTTTCTGAGAGACATTTGTATTAAAAAGAAATAGCATTGGCTTTGAAGTCAGACAAACCGGGGCTCTAGTTTCACCTCTGCCAGGCTACTAGCTAAGAGAATTCGAGTGAGTGCCTTTATTTCATTTCATCTGTTTCCTTATTTGGAAAAATAAATGTAATCGTATCGTATTAACCTCATGGTGCTACTGTGAGATCAGTTGAAATAATGTATATGAGAGCTCTTTGTAAACTGCTAAGTGTTTATTATAATGTATATTTGTATATTATTGTAATGTAAAGTTACTTTGTAAATGTTAAGTGAGAGTTTATAAAATAGTCTTGCTTAGTTTTAGACAGTGCTAGCTACCTGATGTGAGATATTTTTGAGTACAAGCTTTTGACATTAAAGTTAATTTGGATTCCTTTGCTGTACTAACAAAGATTAACGAAGAATGGTATAGTTATTCTTTAAGTCAGGAAATCTTTCTGTGGAGCAGAAAGCTCCCCATCAGGCAAGTTATAGCATGCATAGTGGTTTTTGTAACCCACAAGAGTTGCTGTTCCTTATCAGAATGGACTTCATTTATAGGGTGTTGCTGGGTGGGTTGTCTTCATTTATTGTATTTTAATTGTCAGGGAGAAAAGTAGAAAGGAATGAAACCAATAAATATTTGAAATAAGAAAGGAAATGATATTGACTCCTTGGGAGAGTGCTTTGATAACTGTTAACAATTCATATTGTTCATCTTAAATTCACTTAGAGGTGTTTGTTTCGTTTTGTTTTCTAGTAGGCTTCAACATGCATGACACTAAGCTCTCTGGCTGGTAACCTAGAATAAATGCCTATTTCCCAAAAGCTACTACTGTCATTGTGACAGAGTATGTTGTTCTGGTGCTTATCTCTGCCTCTTGTTGAGGAAATGGAACAGATGACCACAGTTCCTTAAAAGACATAAGCAAGAACCAGCACACTCCCCTTGCAAAGGAGCTGTAGAATCTTGAGAGTCCGGAGCAGTGCCCCGCAACTGGTCAGCACTAGCTGACCCATAGGGTCAGGATTAACAGCTTGTTCCTTATTCTCACTTTAGGCCAATAGAATTGTGTTTTCAGCTAAGTGCTGTTTATTGAGTGAGTCTAGCACCCAGAGCTATGGGCATCCAGCATTGAATATAAGATTCTTCTATCCTGAGCACAGTCTCAGTATCATAACTCTACTTTAAAACCAGCTTCAGTTCTCAAGAATAAAGCCATGAGAGTGTTATGCTGTTTACTCAGAGAACAGCAAGAGGAATTTTGCAACCACTTCAAATTTAAATGCAGAATAAGGGCATACTGGTGGACATGAGTCAGTGGCTTACTTCAAAAAATATTTTTTCTCATTTTCATTCCAACTGCTCTCATGCAGAAATCCCTTCCCAGGCCTTGGGCTTGCCACAGTCCCTGGGCACTCCGTTTGTTCTCAGCCTGTCCAGACTCTCCATCCCTAATGGGTTCCCGTCGCTCAACTCCATGAATCTTTTGCCACCTTAGCTCATGCCGTTTCCTGCCTCCTGTGGCATTTCATGGCTGTTACCTAAAGAGGCTAGTTTAGAATATCCTGTTTAATTTTTCTCAGTGATAAACAGCAAGGATTTGATAAGTTTAAGCCACTGTCTCATAACAGTTACCCTGTTGAAACCTGGAGTCCTATGGCCATAAACCTTGTGTGTCACTGCTTCTGAAGCCCTGAGCTCTTTGTTAGTGGATAAAACAGCTTTCTGTTCCTCTCTTCTTACCGTCCTGTTCCTATCTCTTTTTACTCCGCGTAGTACCTCAGTAGTTGCATGTCTTGCGCTGTCCTATAATTATTGCTAAGCAACTTCCTATGAATGAATATTTGCTTCCAGAAGCTTCTTTTTATGTGAAATTGAGAATTATACCTGCTTCTGGAAATGTAACTGTTTGAAACCGTTTCTGAGTCTGCAGTGGGTTGTTTTGTTCTTCTCAGAACCAGGGAAAGGCCATAAAACTGCTTTAATTATTTTCAAGTTATCATGGAAAGGGCTTAGGTCAGGATATGTTACTACAGAATCAATCATTTAAACAAATGTGCTCCAATAAAATTGTTTTCAGTGCCTAGAAAGATCACCCTAAAACAAGACTAATGTTATTCTGCCTGCAAAGTTTAAAAAAAAAAAAAAAAAAAGGTCTCACTCTGTCACCCAGGCTGAAGTGCAGTGGTGCAATCTCCGCTCACTGCAACCTCCACCTCCTGGGTTCAAGTGATTCTCATGCCTCAGCCTCTTGAGTAGCTGAGAGTACAAGTGTGCACCACCATGCCCAGCTCATTTTTTTGTATTTTTAGTGGAGACGGTGTCGTCCAGGCTGGTCTCAAACTCCTGACCTCAAATGATCCGCCCACCTCAGCCTCCCAAATCTACGAACTTTTAATTGCAGAAAACAAGTACAGACAAATGAATGACCTCTTCTAACCTTTTTAAAACTTCAGACTAATAGCGGTTCATCATAGCTTTTTAATATTTGAAAATACATGGGAGTTTTCACTTTTTTTTAAGCATAATGTCCCATGTTGTATAAATAAGAAGATGAATCTGCTGTGACTAGAAGCAGCTGTACCAAAACTTTGTGTTGTCTTTTTATAGTGTGTGTGTGTGTGTGTGTGTGTGTGTGTGTGTGTGTGTGTGTATATGAGCAATGATAACTGAAGTGAGAGGTGATACTAAACTGGCACTCCACATCTCTAAGCCCTTTCCAGGCAGCAGTAGATGTTTCATAATTTACAAGGCAACCAGCAAACCTCTTGGGCCACCAAAAAGAGTCTTCCCAGGTTGCCTTTTACTTACTTAATATTAGTAATTTCTGATAGTAACACAGGGACAAGGGCCAAGTAGTAAACTCCGTGAGCTACTTTAGGTTGTTCTGTTGGGGAGCTATCCAGGCGCCTATTTCTTCTCCGTCAGCCTTGCTTATCTCTTCATCGTCCCTGTGGCACACAGTTTTTCATATAGAAGTACACTGATCGACACAGAGCAAAGCAGACAGCATGATATAGTGTAAAATGTGCAGGCTGTAGAGTCAGATCCAGGCTTAACTCTGCTTTTTACTGATTAGCTGTATGACCTTGGCCCAAACTACTTATTATAACAGAGCCTCAATTAAATGGTAAGACTAACACCTACCTTATGGAGCTGTTATGAGGATTAAAAGTATATGTGTTTAAGTGCCTGCACAAAGAAACCACTTAGTTATTTTCAGTGTGTTTTGTTGTAG
The DNA here is from genome assembly GCF_030222135.1 of Aotus nancymaae. NCBI lineage: Eukaryota > Metazoa > Chordata > Mammalia > Primates > Aotidae > Aotus > Aotus nancymaae. The sequence continues at coordinate 75,537,647 of NW_026988414.1, forward strand.
TTATTGTTTGACTCTGTATTATACTGAGTCATTAATATCCTAATTACTGAGATTTACATCCCTAAGTCTTTGTCACTTTGGCTTCTAAGAAGTCGTAATCTATTAATATTACTTGGGTATTTGTTTTTTCACCCTAAATTCAAACTTCATCCTGGTAAATTTTAGCCCAGTATGTCAAGATCCTGATTTGGCCTCTAATTCAGTTTCATTTTCCTTACTTTGTGTCAGCCCTAAAGTTAGTGTGTAGAACATTTGTGTCTTCATCTTATCATTGAAAATAAAATCAAACAGGTTGTAGAGTAGTTTCGTTTTGCACTTTATGACATCCTGGGTTGCCAAGTACTCCATTTGCTGTACTGTCACCTCCCCAACTAGATTCTAAGTCCTTAGGATCATGAGACATAGTAAATACGTTATTTGTAAATCATGTGTCATCATAGTTAATACTGTATGAATATATGAATGAATTCTTTCTCCAACAGATGAAAACAGTACAAGGGCATACTGCATCAAATACTGGACTCTGTAGACTTACAGTATGATCTCATTTTCACCAAATATGGCCCTTCTGATTTTGACCACTGTTAGACGGATTTTAGGCGATGACTTTTTTAGTATGTCTTTAAACTTCCATGAGTTTTTGAGTGTCCTGTATTTGTGACTGTTGCTTACTCAAAAGGCCAAAGAGTATCTAGAACTGTATTCTTAAGGTCGTTGTCGTTATCACAGTTTTAGAATAAGAGCACATCAATAGGTATAAGACGGCCCCATTTTAATCTAACAGGAAAAATCATTCTTTTTTTGTAAAGTGTGCCTAGTTATTCATTTCAAATAGATTAGTAAAGTTGCTTTCTATTTCTTTATAAGCATTTATCTGCCTATTGTAAATCAGTCCTACTCACACCAAGCAATACTCATCAAATATAATTTTTAAGAATTTAGAATGATGTGAAATGGAACTTTGTTCACTAGGAAGATCATTTACAACAAGATATCACAAATTTATTCTTCAAAGTAAAATAAAGTAAAACTTGGCAATACTGCATTCACCTGATCCTTTGAGTTGGTAAGGAGATACAAACTAACATTTATTTATCCTTGGTACCAAGCACTGTGCTAGATGCTCTGCACGTATTACCTTGTTTATTCCTCACAGTCACCAGCAACCGTGTATGTGGCTCACTGCCAGATGAGTGTTGGAAGCAGTCGCATTTGGGGTATGACCATTTAACCTGACAGAGCTATGGTGCCCCTTTGAAAGAGTGTTTAAGAGAATGTTCAGAATTGCTCTCCCATGATTTATTGAGGTTTTGTCCCCAAAGGCTTCTGTTTTTCTCTCTTGGTGTTCTGTAGAGGCTGATGCAATTCCTCTCATAGAAAAGGGATATCTCATTGTGCTCCAGAACCAGGTACATAATCTAGGGCTTCCAGTCCTTAACGCCCAGGAAACTATTTTCTAGCATTTCCCTTCTTTGGATCACTTGTGGCCATGGGAATAGGATTGCCATACCTAGGAACCATTTGAAATAGACCCAGTCCTCAGGGAACTTACAGTCATGGAAAATGAGATATATTAAACTCTAAATATTACTAGTAGTAGCCTACTGTGTTACCTTTGTGGAACAGCCACCCTGGTAGTATACACAAGACTCTTCATAAAATGAACGTCTTGTTACATATGCCAGTATCTGTCAACTTAGTTTCCTGAGATGCTGGGCCTCATGTGCTTACTTCTTATTCCAGTCTCTTGACTCATTTGGCTGTTCTCTTTGGGACTCATCTACTATTAAGTCTTTACGTTTGTCTTCGGTTTGCAACACCATTCAGACTCTCACAGTTTTTACTGTGAGTTTCCTTCCTTGTTACCTTTTCTTCTGTCTTGTTGGCGTGCCATCATCACCTGCTCCCTTCCTATTTGTTGTGTCCTTTTTTTCAGGGTTTTATGAATACTGCTTATTCTAGGCATTATATCCATGCCTAGTCAGCTGTATTTTATGCCATCCATGTGGTGCTTCCCTCAATGGCCATAGCTGCCTAAACTCTAAAGAGAAGACATTTGACTCAACAGCAACCAATCTACAGACCAGACAGCAAGATAGGATTTATAATCCATTACAAAAAGTTGAACTGGCCCAGTTGAGTTTCTCTCTTGGGAATTTGCAGTTGGGAAGTTGCAAAACTTCAAGTCATTTTTTTCTTGGGTATTTGAATTTGAGTAATTATGTAGAGTCACTTCTGGGATGGCCATTACACAGTTATGTGCTTTCCAAGTTTAGCAGGACTAAGGAAGGCCATTTTGGGAAAAAGTAGACCAAAACTGCTTCGTGGGACAGAAGGGGGCTGGAAATGAAAGCAGTCTAGTCCACAGAGCTATCATTGTTCCTGCTCTCTTGAGATAGGGTTTTTCATTTTCTCCTGGACTCAAGTGAAAGTTCCCAATAGCCTTACAATAAATGGTTCTTTTTACTTGAAATATTTTGAGTAAATTTTTGTTCCTTCTAACCAAATGAACCTGATACTTTCAAATACAAATATTAAGGATTATTTTAACACTAGATTGGCTTGAAAATATTTGACTTTGCTATAGAGCTTTCCTTGTGACCTCCTAGTTGTTTTTCAAAATTCTTCACATCAAGAAAGAATGAATGCCCACCGTTTAAAGTAGGAATGAAGAGAGAAAGTATACTCTACAAGCTCTCTAGGGTACATTTCTGTATGTACATTAAATGCCGTTACTACAAGCTGGGACTGGCTGAACTTTACTTTTTTTCTATTGTCCTCGGTTTGGATAATCTATACAGAAAATGATGTTCATTAAACTTACTGTCCCTACATCCTATATAGTAAACACACTTAAAAGTAACATACCTACAGTGAAGAGCTTATCTTCAGAATCAACGATAAGAAAATAGATTATGTATAGTTCTTTAAGAAAAATAAAAGTTCTGTAAGAACAAATAACAGTACTACTCATATTCTTTATAACTCTCAAATGTTAGTTTCTAGGAGGACTTAGTGTCCCAGACTGGGTATCTTGTCATTAACTTTATAATGATCACTGAGTTTGAAACCCAAGAGCATAGTCTTATATTTACAGACAACCAAAAAGTGTATTTCTTTAGGCCCTGCTCTCTCAGACTTGATTATAATGGGCTATAGTCCAGCTTTTTAGTAAAAAATATGGTCGTTATTGAGAAATGTAATCATTTCACCAATTATTTTTCTGAAATTAGAAGCCAGTTGCCTATTTTGAAAGTGAGGTTAAGGTGTTCAGAAGGCATGAGATTATAAGAGCATACCCACATAGACCTCTTTTTCCGCCTTCTCTCTCTCCCTTCCCCCCTCCACCGCCTTTCATCTCTCTCTCATTCTCTTTCTCTGTGTCTCTCTCTTTTGCTCTTTCTCTCTCTCCCTCTCAAATCCTGGCAGCATAATAAAGCTCAGAACTTTAATCCTACAGCTACAAGATAAAGCTTTACTGTATTATGCCTTTATTATTTATGCTTAACAGTGCAGTTTCAACTGCTAAGAGGAAAAAACAGCATTTGAAAAATATCAATGATCTTTTCTTAGTCATTTTACAGTGCTTAACAGAATGAAGAAAATCATTAGTTTATATCATTTCAAGCCTATTTTGGAATTACAGTTTTGTTCCTCTCTGGGAAACCAAGAAGTATCTCCATATTATTCATCTACCCTGAAGAATGATATTCTCAAGTACCGATGCACGTTTTCAAAGCATTGCATAGTCCCTTTTTTTTGAGGCGAAGTCTTGCTCTGTGGGCCAGGCTGGAGTGCAATGGCACAATCTCAGCTCACTGCAACCTCCGCCTCCCAGCTTCAAGTGATTCTCCTGCCTCAGCCTCCCGGGAAGCTAGGGTTTCAGGCGCATGCCACCACACCTGGCTAATTTTTGTATTTTTAGTAGAGACAGGGTTTCACCATGTTAACTAGGCTGATTTCGAACTCCTGACCTCCACTCCCAGCTAATTTTTCTATTTTTAGTAGAGACAAGGTTTCGCCATGTTGACCAGACTGGTTTCGAACTTCTGACCTCAGGTGATCCACCTGCCTTGCCCTCCCAACGTGCTGGGATTACAGGTGCGAGCCACTGCACCCGGCCTGCATTATCTCTTATTTCTCTCTCTCTCTCCAATGAGAAATGCAAAACATTATTCCAGATAAATAAAGGGTTGTTGTTTTACCAGTGCCAATACTACTACTAAACAGTGAACTTAAATAAGAAGAAAAAATTTCAGTGGTAAGTGTTGGGTTCATATTTTCTGATAAAAGCAGCAGTGTTGAGATTTTTTTTCTTTATTGTAATCTCGTTTATGGTAAATGTAGAGCTGTCAGGTATATACATTTATTTAACAATCAGAGTATTTGGCATGTTTTCATCATTATCACACTATATAAATGAAGAAACTAAACACTTTAAAGACTGAATGATTTACCTTCCATCATTACCTGAGCTAAGTCTGCGCATCCTGTTCTGGTGTTCTTCCTTCTGTACCTTATTGCCTGCATGCTATCATCAGAGAGAAATATTATCAGTCTGCAAGTATTTGTTGAATTTCTTCTGTGCTGTGTATGAGTTTTGCCTTCAAAGAGCTTACATCACGGTTGAGAAGAGACCAATCAATTAGATATTCTGTACTACACAACAAAACAAAATTAAATTATTTAAGGGTAAAAAGAAAGTACTATTTAGTTCAAAGCTCGCATCAATGAGGGTTCTTGGTTGGATCTCTTATGAAGTTAGTGTTTGCAGGGTAATGATAGCTGTACTTTTGTTTCTGATTTGTGAACATAAAACTTTCACTATTTTAATAAAAGTAAAATATTTCATTGATGTAAAAAATACTGTTATTCCTGTGAGTTGCTGGAGGGTTGTTATTTTATTTGTTTCATTTTTTACATTTTGATGGAATAGATATTGTTTAGTTGATTGGTTTTGGATTTTTGGCTTGGGATTTTTTTGTCCTGGTTTATTGTTGTGGTTATAGGAAATTATCTGTGGAATCATCTTTGCCACCTAGCTGACTAGGGACCAGAGAGGAACTGACCTAACAGAAATTGAGAAAGGTGAACCAAAACCCACTTGTAGCTGTTTGTATGTATGAGACATAATGTTCACGTGAGATCCAACAATGAAGTCTAAAAATGAAATACAGCATTTCTGTGTGCTATAAACACCCTTTCAGGCTCAAGTCAGCTGGCAAATATGGAGTAAACTTCTCATAGGATTTACTTCTTCTAAATAATGAAGACACGGAATTGGAACCTATGTGTCACCTTCTGGGTCTACTGCATCATAGACCCCCAGTAAGCACTAATTGTATTTGCCAGTTACAGTGAAATTTAGACTCCAATCCATTGTTAATAAATACTGATTTCTAGTCGGGATTATTGTAATATAATTTTAACTGTCTATCTTTAGATAAAGGTTTACTAAAAGTGAATAATTATCCCCAATAGACAACAAAAGTAAAAAATTACTTTGCAAGCTAATTAGCAACAGTGATTGATAAATACTGTTCTCCATTTGACATACTGAGGCATTTTGTTTATGTCTCAAAAGGCTTTATAGAGATGGTTACAGTTGACAGCTGTTGTACCACTAATAAGATTAAAGAAATTAGTTGTGTCAACTTTAATCTGCTATTTAACACTGCAAACCACCTGGGGTCTTCTCCAGAGGCAACGTGTTTAATTGTGAATTTAAAATTACATAACCAGATCCTACTTAAGAACATGTCTACAGACTTACTAATCATAGTTGTTTTGTTATTAACAAATTCATGTTAACAGGAAAAATAATGATCTAGCATTAGAGTTTAAAATTAATGAACTAATTTGATGCTCACACTACTTTTTTAAATGTATTATTGTAATCTTTGAAACATAACACTTTCTCAGTCATAGGCTAATTTGAGGAAATACAGAAAGTCTAATTAGGTTGATGTTTTAAATAAATATGATTTCCTTTCTAAAGTTAGAATGTCTCTGTGGAATAATTAAATTGCCTATTCTATTTGTACCAAATTCACCAATTAAATAAAAGCCCTTGAAATAGCACATCTAGTTGAAGATTTCATACTCCTTACTCTGAAGCATCAATATAATTAGGAAAATAGTTTAATTTCAACATTAATTTAGGTGTTATTAAAATGTTGTATTTTGTGATATGAAATGCAGAGAAATAATCATTTGTGATTGTTATATTGACTTGATACAAACTCAAGTTTATGATGCATATAATTTCTATCCCCACAGTGAAGATTAATTGTCAGAAAGTATTATTAGCATCCCTTAAAGACCCCCGTCTGGAACTGGTTTGCTATTGCAGCATAGTGGTTCTCCCCACTATCCCCACCTACTCTAAGTGTTCCAGCCAAGAGACAGGGAAGGCAGTGTAGGTAGTGGAGGTTTACACTAGTCATCACAGTGCCAGTAGGAGAAGTTTTCCCCCTTCAGCCACATCTCACACTCTGATCCAAATATCCATCCCATTGTCTGCTGCAAAAAAACCACTCTCAGATTGTGTTACAAGTCTGACTTCTCTATGGTCATGAAAATGCCAAAAGTGAATAATCTCTCCAGTTTTAAAGAGATTTTAAATCTTTCTTTACATTTTAAAATTTTCTGTCCCCAGATTTTTTGCTGAGAGGACATTTTCTTATTATCTGTCCCAAAGTTTCTTGCTGAGAGGACATTTTCTTATTAACCAATACTTACTCATCTAATTGCACTAATTTAATATCTTTAGATAATTAAATATATCACTAGATTTATTATTGAAACAATAACATTAAAAGTGTTTCCATATATGCAAGTCCACACGTAGGACTTCTAACAAATACATTCTTCATGTCAAATACTATTTTTCTCTATTTCTGTTTAATATATTTTATTCTGATCATTACTATATATTTAAAATACGTTTGGTACAACAGACCGAATGAGCATAACTAAAATGAGACGCCTTTGGAAAAATTTTCACCCTTACCACAATAAATAAATTTATAAACATCATTAAATAGCAATTTTTTTCTCTTTATAAGCACTCCATGTTATTTTGTAATTTAAAATTCATTGTTTTGATAATATATATATTTACTAGTAATTCTACTTTCTGTGGAGATGAACTAGGACATATGCCTGGTATATCATTTGTTCTTGAAAATGAGATCTGGTTTTGCTCATTTTAAAATTTTAAAAATCATAAACCTCTGCATGTTTTCTAAGCTGAGAAGTGTGATTTCTTTACTTCTTTGGGGAGTGGAAGAAGGTATTATAGTCATTAATTCCATCAATCAGGGTATATTTTTATGTTGCTGCTGCAAATACATCACACAATAAAACAGTTAATAAATGTGCAAAAGATTTCAGTAGGCACTTCACCAAATGAGATACAAAGATGCCGAGTAAGCACATGAAGAGATTCTCAACATCATTAGGAAATGCACATTAAAACTGCAGTGAGATACTTCAACATGTCAATTAGAATTGCTTAAAAAACAGAAAAAGCCAGGCACGGTGGCTAATGCCTGTAATCCCAGCACTTTGGGAGCCTGAGACAGGTGCATAACTTGAGGCCAAGAGTTCGAGAGCATCCTGGCCAATGCAGTGAAACCCTATCTCTACTAAAAATGCAAAAATTAGCCGGGTGTGGAGGCACGTGCCTGTAATCCCAGCTACTTGCGTGGCTGAGGCACGAGAATTGCTTGAACCCGGGAGGCAGAGGTCGCAGTGAGCCAAGATCACACCACTGCACTCCAGCCTGGGCAACAGAACGAGACTGTCTCAAAAAAAAAAAAAATTAAAAAAAGAACAATAATACCAAGTGCTGGAGAGCATACGCAGAGAGTTGAAATTACATATACTACTTGTGGGAATGCAAAATGATATAGCCACTTTGGAAGCAGTATGTAAATTTCTCAAAAAGTTAAACATATACTTAGTGTACAGTCCAGCAATCCCACTCCTAGGTAGCTACCTCAAAGAAATAAAAGTGTATGTTTTCACATATATTTTTATATGTATGTATTTATATCATTTATAAATATAAATGAATTTTATGGATGTTTTATGCATAATTACCGAAAAGTGGAAATGATCCAAATATTCTTCAACTGGTGAATGAATATACAAACTGTGGTACATCTATGCAGTGACATACTATTTGGCAATAAATGTAATAGCAATCTTGAGAATGAAAAACAAAGCTGGAGTCATAACAGTTCCTGATTTCAAAATATACAAAGCTACAGTAATTAAAACAGTATTGTACTGGCCTAAAGACAGGCATATGGACCAATGGAACAGAACAGAGAGTCCAGAAATCTGTGTATATACAGTCAACTGATATATTTTTTAACTAGAAATTATTCTTTATTGATTAAATCACCAGAAATTTTCTGATTTAAGATTTAGCATCTTAATGACCACCAAGGCCGAGGCTCTAAGGCTCTGTCTGCCTCTTCCAGTCCTTAATGGAGTTTAAAGGGAGAGACATCATTAACAGAGACCAACTCAGATGGAGTCAACTGATCTTTGATAAGATGAATACACAACACAGAGGGGATAGTCTTCAACAAATGGTGCTGAGAAAACTGGATAGTCATATGCAAAAGAATGAAATTGAACCCTTATCTTATACCACAACAAAAGAATCAACTGAAAATGATTGAAGACTCAAACATAAGACCTGAAATTCTAAAATTCATGAAAGAAGACTTAGGGGAAAACCTTCATAATATTGATCTTGATAATGAATTCATAGATAGTACACCAAACACAGACAACAAAAGCAAAAACAAACAGTGGGTCTACATTAAACTAAAAAGCTTTGGCACCTCAAAGGAAACAATCAATCGAGTGAAAAGGCAGTCTACAGAATGGGAAACTACTTGCAAACCATATGTCAGAGAAGGGGTTAAGTTCAAAATATGTAAGAGATTTTTACAACTCAATAACAAAAATATTAACAACTTAATTAAAAAATAGAGAAAGGACTTAAATAGACATTTCTTCAAAGAAGACATACAAATGGCCAACAGGTATATGAAAAGGTGCTAAATGTCCCTAACTGTCAGAGGAATGCAATTCAAAACCACAGTGAAATAGCACCTCACACCCGTTAGGGTGGTCATTATCAAATCAACAAAAGATGACGTGGAAAAATTGGAACCCTTGTACACTCTTGGCTGGAATGCATAATGGTACGGCCACTATGGAAAACGGTATAGAGGTTCCTCAGAAAACTAGAAATAGAGCTACTGTATGATCCAGCAGTCCCACTTCTGGGTATTTATCCAAAAGAATTAAAATCAGAATCTCAAAGAGATATTAGCACTTCTGTATTTATTGCAGCACTATTTTCAGTAGTGAAGAGGTGGAAACAACCTGTCTATTGACATTGAGATGAGTAGACAAAGAAAATGTATATACATACTATGGAATATTACTTAGCCTTAAAGGAGAAGGAAATCCTGCAATATGTGACATAGTGGTTGAACCATGAAGACAGTATGCCGAGTGAAAAAAGCCAGTCACATAAGGACAAATACTGCATGATTTTGTTTATATGAGGTATTTGAAGTATTTAAATTCACAGAAGCAGAGAGCAGAACTATATGGTTGGCAGGAGCAGGAGACAGGGGAAAACAGGGAGTTGCTGATCACCAGGCGTAAAGTTTCAGTAATGAAAGATGAATAAATGCTAGAGACATGTTCTACAACATTTTGCCTAAAGTTAACAATACTGCATTATACACTTAAAAATCTGCTGTGGGTAGATCTCATATTAAGCGTTTTTACCACAGTAAAATAAATATAAAATTTTAAAAAGAGGGACAAACAACTGATGCATGCAGCAACATGGATGCATCTCAAATGTATTGTGCTAAGTGAGAGAAGCCAGACCTGAAGGCTGCATGTGGCACGGTTCCATGTATATGACATTCTGAAAAGGGCAAAACTGCAGGAATAGAAAACAAGGGTTGGGAGAGGAGTTAACTAGAAAGAAGACAGCAAGGGGAATTTAGGGAGGCGATAGATCTGCTGTATCTTTATTGTAGTGGTGGTTTCACAACTGAATGCATTTGTTCAAACTCTTTAAGAAAAGGGTGAATGTTAATTGTGTATAAATTGTACTTAAATTTTTTTAATTACATAAAAAGCAAAAATAGTATTAGGTTGGTGCAAAAATAATTGCAGTTTTTTTCTTTTAATGGCAGAACTGCAATTACTTTTGCACCAATCTCATGCATGATTTATAAAGGAAAGAATTAATGTAATATCAGATTTTTTAATAATGCTTTATTTCACAAGAAGAGTAACTTTTTAATACACCCTCAAAAAGAATATATGTGCCAAGAATTTCATATCCAACAAAACTGACCCTCTTTTATAAAAGGCAAGATGTACTGTTATCAGGATGCAACACGTGAGAACTGAGGGAATATCGGTTCCACAAGCCCTTCCTAAGGAACGTACTAGAGAGAACAAGCTTCAGACAAGCAAATGACTGCAGATACATTGACATAAGTACTTGTAGTGAGTGCAAAACGGGTATATTTAAGTTCTAAAACTAAAGAAGATTGAAGGAGAAAGTATAGTCTGAAATGACATGTTCTGACAATGTAACTAGTATAATGACAAAAAACTAGGAGTGGAGACTGAGTATGACATATGCCAGAACATTTCCAACTGTTTTCCGTAATCATTATTGTAGTGGTACTGTTAATACTGTCATCATGAAACTGTTACGTATTGTAATGTAGCATAAAGCAAATTAAATATTCTATATAATTGTAGGTATTCAAATGTTATCATCCTGTGTGCCCTTGAGCACCAAGATTCTCCATGTGAAAGAAAAGAGAGAGAGCTGTTATATAAAAGATATTAAAGAAAAAAATTCCTTAGTCTAGAGTTTGAATCTGAAATTTTATTTATTTATTTATTTATTTATTTATTTATTTATTTATTTATTTATTTATTTATTTTTGAGATGGAGTTTCGCTCTTGTTACCCAGGCTGGAGTGCAATGGCACGATCTCCACTCACCGCAACCTCCGCCTCCTGGGTTCGGGCAATTCTCCTGCCTCAGCCTCCTGAGTAGCTGGGATTACAGGCACAGCCACCATGCCCAGCTAATTTTTTGTATTTTTAGTAGAGACAGGGTTTCACCATGTTGACCAGGATGGTCTCTATCTCTTGACCTCGTGATCCACCCGCCTCGGCCTTCCAAATTGCTGGGATTACAGGCGTGAGCCACCGCGCCCGGCCCTTGAATCTGAAATATTATTAAAAATTCAGAAGTTATTTTATCTTGGGGGTGGGAGAATGGGAATGGGGAGAAGTTCCTAGATCTATTCATTCTAAAGGTCTAGAAACAGTGACCACCCCAGTAGTATTGAGAATCTGTAGGGCAAGATTATAGATTTGATGTATTATTTCCCTTCATATTAAATCAGGATTACAGGCTGATTACATATGCGGGGCAGGAAATGACCCTCAAACCTCTTATCATTCCAACTAGATCAAAGTTCTCAAAGACTAGTAGAATTCAGTCAAAGGATAAAGATACCAAGGACCTAAAATGGAACAAAAAAATCTCTGATATGAAAAAGAATTGCAGGAGATTAAAACCTATCAAATACATCGAAATCCTCGAGTTTTTTTTTTTTTTTTTTAATTAACAGACTTTAAGTAGTTTTAGATTTATAGAAAAATTGAGCAGAAAGTACAGAGTTCCCATGTATTTCCTCTTCCCATCCTGTCCTCGGTTTATCCTGTTCTTGAAGTCTTGCATTGGTGTTGTATACTTTGGGTTGATAAACCAATATTGATATGTTGTTACTAACTGAGGTCCATAGTTTACATTAGGGTTCACTCTGCCTTTTACAGTTCTTTGGGGTTGACAAATGCATAATGTTGTGTATCTACCAATTTAATATCGTTCAGAACAGTTTTACTACCCCAAAACTTCATTGTGCTCCACATATTCATTCCTCCCCACCCACGCAACACCTGGAAACCACTGATTGTTTTTTAAACTTTTAAGTTCAGGGGTACATGTGTGGGTTTGTTACATAGGTAAATATGTGTCATGGGGGTTTGTAGTACAAATTATTTTATCATGCAGGTATTAGGCCTAGTCCCCATTCATTTTCTTTTCCTGAACCTCTTCCTCCTCTCAACCTCCACCCTCCAATGGGCCCCAGTGTGCGTTGTTCCCCTCTATGTGTCCATGTGTTCTCATTAATTAGCTTCCACTTATAAGTGAGAATATGTGGTATTTAGTTTTCTGTTCCTATGCTACTTTGCTAAGGTAATGGCCTCCAGCTCCAGCCATATCCCTGCAAAGGACATGATCTTGTTCTTTTTAATGGCTGCATAGTATTCCATGATGTATATGTACCAAATTTTCTTTATTCAGTCAATCATGGATGGGCATTTAGATTGATTCCATGTCTTTGCTATTGTAAACACTACTGCAGTGAACATTTGCATGCATGTGTCTTTCTAATAGACCAATTTATATTCCTTTGGGTATATATCCAGTAGTGGGAATGCTGGGTTGGATGTTATTTCTGTCTTTAGGTCTTTGAGGAATCGCCACATTATCTTCTGCAATGGCTGAACTAATTTACAGTCCCACCAAGAGTGTATAGGCATTGCATTTTCTCCAAAACCTTGCCAGGCTCTGTTATATTTTGGCTTTTTAATCATAGCCATTCTGACTGGTATAAGATAGTATCTCATTGTGGTTTGATTTGATCAGTAATATGGAGCTTTCTTTCATGATTGTTGGCCGCATGTATGTCATCTTTAGAAAAGGGTCTGTTATGTTCTTTGCCCACTTTGTAATGTTTTTTTCCTTGTAAATTTGTTTAAGTTCCTTATAGATGGACGTTAGACCTTTTCAGATGCATGGTTTGCAAAAATTTTCTCCCATTCTGTAGGTTATCCGTTTACTCTATTGAGTTTTTTTTGCTGTGCAGAAGCTCTCTAGTTTGATTAGATGCCATTTGTCAGTTTTTGCTCTTGCTGCAATTGCTTTTGGCATCTTTGTCATGAAATCTTTGCCCATGCCTATGTCCTGAATGGTATTGCCTAGGTTGTCTTCCAGGGTTTATTTTTTAATAGTTTTTGGTTTTACATTTAAGTCTTTAATCCATCTTCAGTTAATTTTTGCATATGATATAAGGAAAGGGTCCAGTTTCAGTCTTAAGCATATGGCTAACCAGTTACCCCAGCACCATTTATTGAATAGGGGCCCTTTTCCTCATTGCTTATTTTTGTCATGTATGTCAAAGATTAGATGGTTGTAGTTATGCTGTCTTACATCCAGGCTTTTTATTGTGTACCATTGGTTTATGTATCTGTTTTTGTACCAACACCATGCTGTTTTGGCTACTGTAGCCCTGTAACATAGTTTAAAGTCAAATAGCATGATGCCTCCACCTTTGTTCCCATTGCTTAGGATTGCCTTGGCTACTCAGACTTTTTTTTTGTTTTTGTTCCATATGAATTTTAAAATAGGTTTTTCTAGTTCTGTGAAGAATGTCAGTGGTAATAGGAATAGTATTGAATCCATAAATTGCTTTGGGAAGTATGACCATTTTAACAATATTGAGTCTTCCTATCCATGAGCATAGAATATTTTTCCATTTATTAGAATCATCTCTGATTTCTTTAAGCAGTGTTTTGTAGTTCTCCTTGTAGAGATCTTTTACCTCCCTAGTTAGCTGTATTCTTCAGTATTTTATTATTTTTGTGGTAATTGTGAATGGGAGTATGTTCCTGATTTGGCTCTCAGATTGACTGCTGTTGGTGATGTTTGCACATTGATTTTATATCCTGAGACTTCGCTGAAGTTGTCAGCTCAAGAAGTTTTTGGGGTAAGACTGTGGGATTTTCCAGATATAGGATCATGTCATCTGCAAACAGATAGTTGAACATCCTCGTTTCCGATTTGAATGCACTTTACTTCTCTCTCTTGCCTGATTACCTGGCCAGCACTTCCAATTCTATGTTGATAGGAGTGGCAATAGAGGGCATCCTTGTCTTGTGGCAGTTTTCAAGGGAAATGCTTCTGGCTTTTGCCCATTTAGTATGATGGCTGTGGGTTTGTCATAGATGGCTCTTATGATTTTGGGGTATGTTTCCTAAGTACCTAGCTTATTGAGAGTTTTTAACATGAATGGATGTTGAATTTTGTCAAAAGCCTTTTTTGCATCTATGTAGGTAATCATGTGGTTTTTGTCTTTCGTTCTGTTTATGTGATGAATCACATTTATTGATTTGCGTATGTTGAACCAACCTTGCATCCTGGGGATGAGGCCTACTTGATTGTGGTGGATAAGCTTTTTGATGTGCTGCTGGATTCGATTTGCCAGTATTTTGTTGAGGATTTTTGCATCAATGTTTATCAGGGATATTGGCCTGAAGTTTTCTTTCTTAATTGTATCTCTCACAGATTTTGGTATCAGGATGTTGCTAGCCTCATAGAACAAGTTAGTGCCTCCTCAAATGTTTGGAATAGTTTCAATAGGAATAGTGCCAGCTCTTCTTTGTACATCTGGTAGAATTCAGCTGTGCCTCCATCTGGTCCTGGGCATGTATACACCATGGAATACTATGCAGCCATAAAAAGGATGAGTTCATGTCCTTTGCAGGGACATGGATGAAGCTGGAAACCATCATTCTCAGCAAACTGACACAACAGAAAACCAAACACCACATGTTCTCACTCATAAGTGGGTGTTGAACAATGAGAACACATGGATACAGGGAGGGGAACATCATACACCGGGGCCTGTCAGGGGGTGAGGGGTAGGCAGAGGGTTAGCAAGGGGGAGGGGGAATAGGGAGGGATAGCATTAGGAGAAATACCTAATGTTGATGACAGGGTGATGGAAGTTGCAAACCACCATGGCACATGTATACCTGTGTAACAAACCTGCACTTTCTGCACATGTAACCCAGAACTTAAAGTATAATAAAAATAAAAAATAAATAAATAAAAATAAAATAAATTTATCAGTATCAACAGAGTAACTAGCTTGAATTTTGATCGAGACTGCATTGATCAAGTCAGGAAGAACTGACATCTTAACATTATTGAGTCTTCCTATCCATGAATATGGAATAGCTTTCCATTTATTTAGATCTTTAATTTCTTCCACCAGAGTTTTATGGTTTCCCTTATATAAAATAATGAGGGTATGTACATATTTGTTAGATTTATACTTAAGTATTTCTTTTTTTGGTGCTAATTTAAATGGTACCATGTTTTTAATTTCAAATTCGAATTCATCGTTGCTGTTACATAAGAAAGCAGTTGACTTTTATCAGGGTTGTGTCCTACAACTTTGCTTTAATTGCTTATTGGTTCCAGGAGGCTTTTTGTCGAATCTTTGGAACTTTCTACATAGACAATCATATCGTCTTCAAATAAGTAAAGTTTTACTTCTTTCTTCCCAGTCCGTGTACCTTTTATTTCTTTTTCTTATCTTACTGTACATAAGAGTGGTGAGAGAGGACATACTTAACCTTGTCTCAAAAAGATCTAGTTTTTCACCATTAAATATGATGATAGCTTTAGTTTCTTACAGATGCTCTTTAATAATTCACGAGTTTTTATGATATTTAAAATAAAACTTAAAAACTAACTTGTTACTTTCTAAGTATGACAGGGAACCAATTATGTTCATAACTGGAAAAATAAAAGGAAAATCTTGAACAATTATGTGGAACTACACCACTAGGCAATCAAATAAATGAAGGGACGTGTCTCCTTATAAATTATTTCATCTAACAAATTGAAACAAAATAAAAGAATTTGAATATCACAGTTTTGTACCCATTGAAGAATGAATCCTTGATGAATTAATGGCTCTAGGCATTGATCATCAGTGACTGCTAACCTGAAAAAAAGGAGTGACATTCAGATACTATGTGACTCCTGATTAAAGAACTCCACCACCTATAGTCTTGCCAAAAGAGGTCAAACCTGAATCTGATCAAGCCTCCAATCCAGCTTCCACTTTTCAGGAAATGCTGAAGAAAAAGGAACATTTGGCCGGGCGCGGTGGCTCACGCCTGTAATCCCAGCACTTTGGGAGGCCGAGGTGAGTGGATCACGAGGTCAAGAGATCGAGACCATCCTGGTCAACAAGGTGAAACCCCGTCTCTACTAAAAATACAGAAATTAGCTGGGTATGGTGGTGCGTGCCTGTAGTCCCAGCTACTCGGGAGGCTGAGGCAGGAGAATTGCCCGAACCCAGGAGGCGGAGGTTGCGGTGAGCTGAGATCGTGCCATTGCAGTCCAGTCTGGGTAACAACAGCGAAACTCCGTCTCAAAAAAAAAAAAAAGAAAAAGGAACATTTGAACTTCACCATGTGTATGCGGGCAGCAAAATTGTAAAGAAAACAGAGGAACTGGGGGGAACTTCACAAATTAAAAGAGCTGTAAAAGACATATCCAGACATATTTTTTGGCTAGGCGTGGCTCACGCCTGTAATCCCAGCACTTTGGGAGACTGAGGCACACGGATCACAAGGTCAGGAGATCGAGACCATCCTGGCCAACATGGTGAAACCCCGTCTCTACTAAAATACAAAAAATTAGCCAGACGTGGTGGCTTGTGCCTGTAGTCCCAGCTACTCTGGAGGCTGAGGCAGGGGAATCACTTGAACCCGGGAGGCAGAGATTGCAGTGAGCCAAGATCACTCCACTGCACTCCAGCATGACAACAGACTGAGACTCCATCTCAAAAAAAAGGGACATATCCAGGCATATTTTTAAAGGCTTTGTAAAAAGTAGGTAAGACTAACCATGGATACACAGTGTGGGAGATACACACTTAGGTGATAAAAGCATGATAAAATGCAAGGAAGTAATCACTGTAAATGTCAGAATTGCAACTACTTTGCAGAGAAGGAGAGGCTATAATTGGAATGAGGAAAAATGTGTGTGGGACTTCTTAGTAACAAAATTCTGGACCTGAGTGGTGATTTTAAGGGTGTTTTCCTTATAACAATTAACTAAGCTATACTTTTGTTTTGTGTAATTTTCTGTATCCATGTTTTATTTCATTAAAAATTTTTTTAACAAAAAAAGATTATATATGCATATATGCAGCTTGAGGTCAGGCCAGGTAGCTAATTATTTTCATTGTTTCCTGTTGCACTTAGCATAGTGCCTAGACATAAATAGTTGCTCAGTAAACAGTAGTTGAATGAATAGTCATATAATCCCATCATAATTCAGCTCTCCTTTACACAGAATCAGTAAATTATGTCTCTGCTCAAAACTGCTTACAGTGAAAAGCTTAATAAAATAACTTTTATAAGTTTTAATCTTGCCTTCCAGCATATTTATAAAGCAGTTTAGCCATAATCTAATTTTTGAAGTTCTGAAATAATTTTCCTTCTTTATAAATCCACTTCAAAACTTTTAGATACTTCACAGTTTTTTCTGCTGGGTCCAAAAGTTATTCCTGATAGCTACAAAAAATAAAACATTTCTCTGGTGCTGAGAATAAACTAGATTGACTGAGAATAAATGTTCATGATTAAATGAGCACTAAAAAGTAGAACAGTGGAGAATGAGATTAATTAATGTATCTGCAGTTGTATGTTCTTGTATGTTTGAAACAAGGACAGTTGTCCCTCCCTTAGATGTCTGTGTGCCCAGCCAAACTCTGTGCTGCACAGTATGAAGGCTCCAGACAGAATGAATTAGACAAAGATCTTGCCTAGAAGCAACTTAGGCTGGCTTTGTAACAGAATACAGTTTTCAGTGGTTTGACCCAAGACTCACTTTCAGCCTCTTAAATTGGCATGTGCTTTCAGGTGGGGCACTCCTGCAGGGCCAGGCCTAGATGGCACATCTCATTCTGTGAGAAGACCACTCACTTAGTGGGTTCACTTAAGGCATTAGACTTCTAAGCACAGTTAGATCTCCCTAGTTTCACATAATTCTTTTTAATTAAATCTAATGAAATTAGTTTGGAGCTTTATAAAATAAAGCATAATTTGAGAGTGACTAGATACATATAAACTGTATGCTATTTATTAAATCCTTAGTGCAAACCAAAGGTATTCAGTGAATTACGTATGCACTGGGGCTCGGGTGTTAACATTTGTCTCTCCCTTTCCTAAGGAATTGGAAGCCTCGGGGTCTGGGTGTTCTGGTCCAATCTAGATAGTTTTCCTCAATCTAATGCTGTATCAGCTGCTAATCGTCTTCTTTGTTTTGCGAGGCTCTGTCCTTTTACATTATCTGCATCAGGCCAATTCCTTTCTCACTTGAGGGCAAAACGATAATTGATAAAAACACCAAGTTTCTGTTTGCAGCCATATTTATGTGATCCTAGCACTTGCTCTCCCTACTTGGCACAGAATTTTATTGTGCCAGAACTTAAAGCCATTCTCTCTCCCCCATGTGGATTTTGTGAAATTGCCTTTGGCAGTTGTTTAAAAATGGTTGCTCTCTTGACCCAGGTGTATGACAATGGATTTTGGTGAACAGCGTTTTTGTTTTTTTTCAAAGTCTTAATCACTGCAAACTGCACAAGAATATAAACTGTGAACTTTCTCAGTTATATTATTAAACCTTCCTACATGGCAACTACCTGGAGCTTTTCTGTTTAACTATTTATGATGTCTTAGGTGTGTACTAGACTTGTATTCTATTACTGTCCTTTTTCTGTGTCCTGCACTTACTGTCAAAAGACCCAATTTTATGATGCTTTTCCTGTTCTCTGTTTTTTCAGCGGAAACATTTTCAGTGAGAAAACTTACTTACACAAAAATTCACTCACATATTCATGATTTTTTTGGAGCAGAAAGCCTTTATCTCAAACCCCTCAACCACAGTGTACTTTTGACAGGATGGACAATAAGATTTTAATGTCTTCTCAAAAGTTACTTTGAAAATCTGGTGCTTTCTGTTTGATGTTAAAAAGTGCTTCTAGTCATTTGAGTTTAAAATTACAGGGAAAGCTGCTTGGGTAGACCACCCAGGCTGGGTTCAAAGAAGTGATCTTTCCAAGACAGGTACTCTTCAAATAGAGGTTGTCTTTCAAACAAGTTTTACTGAATGGACAAGTTTTTCCTGACCCGGAGTTTTTCGGTCTCCTCCTCCTTTTTTTTTCTCATCAGAAAGTGGTTTCTTTGTGAAAGTTTCTTGGGAGAGTTTTGTGAGCATAAGACTGTGTAGATACACATTCCACACTTTACTAGTAAATGATTTTTCTATAAAATGTAAAGCACAGAGGGCGTTAGGACATTAGTCCCATACTGTGTGTGTTGTTTATGCCTCGTGATAATCCACAAAGGATTTGAAGCAAGTACTAGGAATTACATTGAGTAAAACAAATAGAAACTAAAAGTAAAGGTCATATAAATATAGTTCAAAAGCAAAGGGAAAATAGGATAAACTGTAGAGTTGTAATATTCCACACGTTATTCTTAATACCCCCACATATTTGTAAAAGCCTTTAGAGATCTGCAATTTTATATATTAACCTGACTATAAAGCCACAATACACAAAACTGTGAAACAGACACAAAGAAAGATAGTTATCAATTAGAGTATGATAAAGATGGCATTTCAAACCAGTGGAGAAAGGAGGGTTTATTTAATACTTCCTCATGGGAAAAATTAATTCAGGCTCCAGTCTCACACAACACATCAAAATAAATTCTAAATGAATCAACAGTGAATTAGAAAACCAGAAAATTAGCATGCACAGTGATAATTCAAGAAAAATAAATACAAATGGCTAGGAGGTGATACAAATGAATAATTACCTCATCTCATAGTGAGAGTGAGAAAGAATTCTTAAAACATAAAAGAAAAAGCAGGAAAAAGAAAACCACAAAAATTGTTAGACTACCTAGAATTGTTTAGTCTTAATACATTAAAAAAAAACTTTAAAATAGCATAAGCAAAATAAAAGAAAAAAGTTAAGCTAGAAAAATATTAACACTATGTATTAACTATTTGTCATATTTATAATGAGATAATCTTCATAAATTATTTTTAAAAGATGAAAACTTCCTCCACAAATTTTAAAATAGCAAACTAGAACAATTAACAAAAAGATAACAATAAATAGCAACTTTATTCTGAAGAAAAA
Source organism: Aotus nancymaae (assembly GCF_030222135.1). Lineage (NCBI taxonomy): Eukaryota > Metazoa > Chordata > Mammalia > Primates > Aotidae > Aotus > Aotus nancymaae. The sequence goes on from NW_026988414.1 coordinate 75,557,809, forward strand.
TAATAAAGTAAATGTCTGCCTTTTCCCTTATCCCCAAATCAAGTTTATATTGTGAATTTAAATGCAAAGTTCATAAAGGTACTAGAAGTAAATTTAAAAGAATATTTTTATAATATTGAAGTGGAATGGGCTTTCTAAGTCTGACAGAAATCTCAGATGTCCTAAAGGAAAAGTTTGGCAGATTGTATAAAATAAAAATCTGAAAGTTCTTTATGACAAAAAAAAATTAAGATAGCAATTAACTGGAAAAGTTATTTTTAAAATATGACCAAATGGGTTAACATCTATATTATCAGCAAAGAGCCTTCTAAATAAATTTTTAAAAACACACCCCAATAGAAAATAGGTAGAAAGCACACGTGATAATGCAAGAAAATATAAATAGACACGGCAAATGAACACTGGAAAAAAATCCTACTGATAATAAAAGAAATGCAACCTCTAAAACACCAATTCATTTAGCTGTCAAATTGGTAAATATTTGCTTTAACGAGATTATGTAATGTTGGTGAAAGCATGGAAAAAAATCTTTTTCTGGGGGTATAAATCGATTTATACTTTGTTGGGGGAGCGCTTTAAATTTGATAATGTCTATCAAAAGCCTTCAAAAAATGGTCATATTCTTTGGCTCAGATTATCATTATTGAAAATTTATCCTAGGGAAGCAGGCAGAGTGGTACAGAATGATTTGCTCAGCAGCTGTGGTAAACATGGGTTGTGCTGTTAACCTGCACGGCGTATCAACCATCGCCCTATGTTTGCAGAATTCCCAAGCATGTAAGGTGGCTCTCCCACTATAGAACCTGAGAATGCCAAGTATTTGCTTCCCAGCCTTTATTGTGTCTAAGACACAGGAATGTGACTAAGGTCTTACAGTCCAACATACCCACACCAGACTTTTACTCTGAAGGCAATGAAGTAAAGAAGCAAAGACATCTCAAACTGTGTTCTTTGGAGAGTTTTAGGCAGCTGTATCTAGTGTTCAATCACAATGTTAGTTCAGTCTGTCTCATATGGTGCCCAGCAATTTTTTTTGTTTTTTTCAGCAGACCAGTTTGGTGTTGTGTTCTTTGGATATTAGTTCCGGAAGTATAACTTCTATACCTAAGTTTTCCAAATTCTATTATATACACAGTAGCCTGTCAATTAATTTTCTTTCTATTTAAATCAACCTGAACTTCCCCCACCCAACACTGTGGCTTGCAGCTAAGAATTCTGGCTGTATTAAAACAGCTTTATTTATAACTTTGAAAATTGGACAGAAGAGTAAGAGATAATTGAAGTAAATTTTTATATCCATAGGATGAGACACTGTTTAGCTTCTAAAGACCACGCAGTATTTCTCAGTTTAAGTATTTTAATCAGAAAAAGAACTTAGTAGAAGACATTAGGTACTTAGAGAGTTCTTGGAAGGCTGGGTGTGTTGGCTAATGCCTATAATCCCAACGCTTTGGGAAGCCTAGGTGGAAGGAAAGATCACATGAGGCTAGGAGGTCAAGACCAGCATGGGCAACATAGTGAGACCCTATCTCTACCAAAAAAAAAAAAAAATAGCTGGGTGTGGTGGTGTGCACCTGTAGACCCAGCTACTCTGGAGGCTGAAGTGGGAGGATCACTTGAGCCTAGGAGTTTGAGGCTGTGGTGAACTATGATCATGCCACTGCCACTGTGCTCCAGCCTGAGTAACAGAACAAGACCCCATCTCAAAAGAAAAAAAAAAAGAAAAAAGAAAAGAAAAATTGTTGTAAGATTTCTAGATTGACTCCTAAAACAATAGCAAACAAACTCACAGGGGTGCTGTTCCCCCTGAGGCCAACACAAATTAGGGAGGAAAGAAGCTAATGCCACACAAACAACTATTTACACCCAAGAAACCACAGAACGTGTACCTGAAGCTACAGATGAGAAATTAGCACAACTTATCCCACTGATTTTTGACACCCAGGAAGCTAGAAAATGGACCCTGGAATGCTGCTACAGGAAAGCCTCATATTTCCAAACCTTGCTAATAAGAGCTAATAACACTCAGGTTCAACCTCCAATTTTATAGGATACTGTTTGCATAGGGGAGGATAAAACGCTTGCATATGCACAGATTGTCTCTGGAAGGATATGTAAACCAGTAACCAGGATGATTTCTAAGATGAGGCTGGGGGACGTGAGTAAGAGGGAGAAGCTTTTCATAGTACACCTTTTTTTGTTTTTGTTTGTTTGTTTGCTTTTTGAGCAAATATCCTGGGAAGTTTATTTGGCTTTTTGTTTGTTTGTTTAAGGACTTCAACTTTTTAGAGTAGTTTGAGGTTCACAGAAAAACTGAATGGAAAGTAGAGAGATTTCCCACATACCTTCACCCCAACACATGTAGAGCCTCCTCCATCATCAACATCCCTACCAGACTGGTACATTTGTTACAGTTGATGAGCCTACATTGGCACATCATTTCCACCCGTAGTTTACACCAGGGTGTCGTACATCCCATGGGTCTTAACAAATGTATAGTAACACGTATCCCTCATTATAGTGTCGTAAGAGTAGTAGTTTCACTGCCCAAAAAAGTCCTCTGTGCTCTGCTTATTCATCCTTTTTTCTCCCAAACCATTGATCTCTTTACTGTCTCCATAGTTTTGCCTTTTTTAGAATGTCATGTAGTTAGAATCATACAGTATGTAGCCTTTTAAAATTGGCTTCACTTAGTAATAAACAATTAAGTTTCTTCCATGTCTTTTCTTTTTTTAATTTTTTATTATTTAAGTTCTGGGGTACATGTGCAGATCATGCAGGATTGTTACATGGATATACACATGCCATGAGCTTTGCTGCAACCATTCCCCCTGTCATCTGCATTAGGTATTTCTCCTATTGTTATTCCTCCCCAATTCCCCCACCCCCTGCTATCCTTTTCCTAGCTCCCTGACCGCCAACAGACCCGGGTGTGTGATGTTCCCCTCCCCTGTGTCCATGTGTTCTCATTGTTCAACACCCATTTATGAGTGAGAACATGTGGAGTATACCCTTTTTTGGGGAGTTGGAGCGTATATTGTACTGTGGTTATCATCACCTATTCAAAAAGTTAGCAAGTTAAATTTTACCTGTTTCTTAGCTCAGTAGTTTTCACTATATTACAAGGGAACACACCCCCAGTCCTCTAAGGAAGCTTTCAAGGGTCTTCGAAAGGGGAGAGCAGGGTAGGTCGCTGGGTATTGAACTTCTGCTTCAGCCAGAGCAACTCTGATTCTTATCTGATCTTTGGTTCAAGCTTCTGAGTAAGATTAAGTTTGAAGAAGGTGTTTTCCTGCTCTTCTTAAAAATTAAGAGCTGGCTGGGTGTGGTGGCTCATGCCTGTAATCCCAGCACTTTGGGAGGCCAAGGCAGGTGTATCACCTGAGGTCAGGAGTTCAAGACCAGACTGGCCAATATTGCGATAAAAATGCAATAATTAGCCAGGTGTGGTGGTGTGCACCTGTAATCCCAGCTACTCGGGAGGCTGAGGCAGAAGAATCACTTTAACCTGAGAGGCGGAGGTTGCAGTGAGCCAAGATTATGCCACTGCACTCCAGACTGGGCAATGGAGTGAGACTCTGCCTTAAAAAAAAAATTAAAAGCTAGTGTTATAGAAGAATATTAGATGTCATGGAGAACTGTTCATTATTATATATTAAATGGGAAATGGGATAAAAAATAAATGTAAATTTATTTACAAGAATAGGAAAAAGATTAGAAGTACAAATGCCAAATTTAATTTTGATAGTATTTTACTATTTCTTTGTGGTTCTCTTTCCCAAATTTATGACAGTTATTTTTTAAATTATTTTTTATCAGCATAAATACACATTATTTTTTAATGAAATAGAAAAATACTCTTGAAAATTTAGACACGTTATCAAATAAATGAAATGCTGCTGGTTGACATCTGTGAAGAATTTGCTAGATGAAACCTCCAACTGATATTTCGGAAATGTGTTAGATGTGAGTCAAAGTATTTTTTTTTCATTACTCAGGGAAATTCGATGAGGCTGGAAACAGGTGAGTCTCCTTCTGGCTCCCATCAGCTTAGTCCTTTCAGTATTTATGTCAGTATACCATGAAAAAATTTGGGAAGAACTGTGTTTTACTAACATGGAAATAAGCATCTGTAGCATGCTTTCCTTATTCATAAAGAATGATAATATTAATAACCCAAACAGTAGCCTAATATCCTTAATAAGGGCTACCATTTATTAAGTACTTATGTGCCAGGCACTGTCCTAAGTACTATTATTTCAGTTCTCTTGACAGCCATATGAAGTTTACATACTCCAGTTTTATAGGTGAAAAATGGATGTGATTATGTGAAATTAGTGACATGCTACAATCTTGAATGGTAGAAATAGGATTCTAACCTAAGTATATCTTACTCCAGTGTCTCTAGTCTCAACCAGTATGGTGTACTGTACCCTTTTTTCCGGAACCTATCAATTATGTGAAGCAGTATACAGCTATATCACATGATTACAAGTATGACAAGGGCTGTCTTCACCATCTCTCTCCCACTAGAGCATCAGTTCCATAAGGACAGAGAACTTGTCTGTCTTACTCACCTAGCACAATATCTGGAACATCATAGGAACTTAGATATTTGTTGAATGAACAAATAACTCTGGCTGCACATCAAAATTACCCATAAAGATTTTGAAACATTCAGATGTCGGGAGCCTACCTCATCTCCCAACTAGCATCACCAAGGGAAGAAGCATATGTTTTTAAAGATCTACAGGTATCAGGCGTGATGGCTCACACCTGTAATCTCAGCACTTTGGGAGGCTGAGGTGGGTGGATCACATGAGGCCAGGAGTTCGACACCAGCCTGGTGGCCAACATGAAGAAACCCATATCTACTAAAAATATAAAAATTTTATGGGCGTGGTGGCACACGCCTGTAATCCCAGCTCCTCAGGAGGTTGAGCTGGGAGAATAGCTTGAACCCAGGAGGCAGAGGCTGCAGTAAGCCCAGATTGTTGTACTTCACTCCAGCTGGGATAACAGAGTGAGAACCTGTCTGAAAAAAAGAAGAAGAAGAAGGAAACTACAGATGATTCTAATGCTTAGGCAAGATACAGAAACCCCTATCCTAGAGCAGTGGTTCTCTAACTTTAATATGTGGCAGAATTACCTGCAGAACTTGTTAAAATTCCCAGAGCTTCTATTTACCTGGTCTGGGGTAGAGCTTGAGAATTTGCATTTCTTACAAGTTCCCAGGTGGTACTGATACTGCTGGTCTGTGAATAACATGTGTAAGAACTACTGTTCTAGAGACTTGGTTGTACGGGACTAAATCAGAACATTTTTACCTAGAACTTTAAGCAGGAGATTTAGTCAGACAAGCCAAAATAAACATTGGTCACTCAAGCAATGCAGGTTTTAGTCACAGTATTCAAAACATCCAGGAATCTGTCGTGCCCATTGAGCATGTTGCTCTAAAAGTTTCTTTGAACAATTGTGTATCATTTTTTTCCAAGCCAAACTATCCAGCTTTATTAAAGATACTTTCCATTAATAATCCGGGTATTTCAGGCAGAACATGGGCAGATAATAGTTAACAGTATACAACAACTTTCAAACTCCCTTCTTCAATGGACTACCAAAATTAGCCACTATAAAACCCAGTTAAGTCTTCATTTGATGCTCTGAATAGGGAAAGTTTAGAGTGAGGGTTGACATTTCACGTTTAGCATGTTGTTTAACAGCTTTTTCATGAGCTGACCCTGACTTCCAAGAAATGAAATAAAAATGGCAGAATTTATCTGAAAATCCACAATCTAGAAATGGAACCTCTACTCTTTTGGGGGGCTTCATCTCAGTAGCACCACTGGAAAGTCTGATTGCCTGACACACTGGTAACCAATTACTGGGGGAGGTCAAGGCCCAACAGGTGTCTGGGTTTGAGAGTTAAGTCTATGTTGAAGATGGCAGGGGAGAAGAGGACATAACAACAAATTTGTTTTCTCATGCCACAAGGGATTTGTGCCTAGGTGGCAACATGTGTCAAAGTCATGGAATCCCTCCTCCTTTGAGTCAAGAGGAAATCTCTCAAAATGGGAAGGGAAAGATGTTTTCCCCACATCAATCCAGTGTCAGAGACATTCTATTAGGGACCTATGACCCTTCCCCACAATACAACAATAAAGTGTTCTGTGTGCTAACAACATAGCTTAAAAAAAAAGTAAAACAAGGCTAGGAATGGTGGCTCATGCCTGTAATCCCAGCACTTTGGGAGGCCAAAGCGGGTGGATCACTTGAGGTCAGGAGCTCCAAGACCAGCCTGGCCAACATGGTAAAACTCTCCCTCTACTAAAAATACAACAGATTAGCCAGACATGGTGGCAGACACCTGTAATCCTAGCTACTGGGGAGGCCAAGTCAGGAGAACCGCTTGAACTCAGGAGGCAGAGGTTGCAGTGAGCCAAGATAGTGCCATTGCACTCCAGCCTGGGCAACAAGAGCAAAAACTCCATCTCAAAAAAAAAAAAAAAAAAAAAGTAAAACAAATTCTGCATTTTTATAAAACTTGATAAAAATAGTATTTCAAACTGTATAGTCACCAGAAATGCACAGTTAGCAAAAATGCACACATTTCACTTGGCATCTCCAGCACCTTCAGCTTTCTGTTCCTGGTCTGTTTGGGCATCTCCATTTTCTGCAGGGTTATTTCCCTCCCTGCCAGTGTCAGCTTTTTCCTTTCTTCCTTTGGGTCCCTCCTCTCTCTCTCCTTTGCTGGGGCCTTTTTAGGGTTGGGCTCTGGCTTTGGAGGGGCAGGTTTAGGAGACAACCTTGCGGATCTTCTCTGGTTTGTTCTTCACCTTGGCTCTACCTCCCGTAGCATCCCTTCAGCTTTTTCTTGGGCGTGGCGGTGATGGGGCGGGCCATAGACAATGGATGCAGGAATGCAGCAGCATGCAGACTTTGGTTGGCATAGACGACGGATGCAGGAGTGCAGCAGCATGCGGACTTTGGTTGGCATAGACGACGGATGCAGGAGCGCAGCAGCATGCGGACTTTGGTTGGCATAGACGACGGATGCAGGAATGCAGCAGCATGCAGACTTTGGTTGGCATAGACGACGGATGCAGGAGTGCAGCAGCATGCGGACTTTGGTTGGCATAGACGGAGTGCAGCAGCATGCGGACTTTGGTTGGCATAGACGACGGATGCAGGAATGCAGCAGCATGCGGACTTTGGTTGGCATAGACGACGGGTGCAGGAGTGCAGCAGCATGCGGACTTTGGTTGGCATAGACGGAGCGCAGCAGCATGCGGACTTTGGTTGGCATAGACGACGGATGCAGGAGCGCAGCAGCATGCGGACTTTGGTTGGCATAGACGACGGATGCAGGAATGCAGCAGCATGCAGACTTTGGTTGGCATAGATGACAGGTGCAGGAGTGCAGCAGCATGCGGACTTTGGTTGACATAGACGGAGTGCAGCAGCATGCGAACTTTGGTTGGCATAGATGACGGATGCAGGAGTGCAGCAGCATGCGGACTTTGGTTGGCATAGACGACGGGTGCAGGAGTGCAGCAGCATGCGGACTTTGGTTGGCATAGATGACGGATGCAGGAGTGCAGCAGCATGCGGACTTTGGTTGGCATAGACGACGGGTGCAGGAGTGCAGCAGCATGCGGACTTTGGTTGGCATAGACGGAGTGCAGCAGCATGCGGACTTTGGTTGGCATAGACGACGGATGCAGGAATGCAGCAGCATGCGGACTTTGGTTGGCATAGACGACGGATGCAGGAATGCAGCAGCATGCGGACTTTGGTTGGCATAGACGACAGATGCAGGAGTGCAGCAGCATGCGGACTTTGGTTGGCATAGACGGAGTGCAGCAGCATGCGGACTTTGGTTGGCATAGACGACGGATGCAGGAGCGCAGCAGCATGCGGACTTTGGTTGGCATAGACGACGGGTGCAGGAGTGCAGCAGCATGCGGACTTTGGTTGGCATAGACGACGGATGCAGGAATGCAGCAGCATGCGGACTTTGGTTGGCATAGACGGAGTGCAGCAGCATGCAGACTTTGGTTGGCATAGACGACGGGTGCAGGAGTGCAGCAGCATGCGGACTTTGGTTGGCATAGATGACGGATGCAGGAGTGCAGCAGCATGCGGACTTTGGTTGGCATAGACGGAGTGCAGCAGCATGCGGACTTTGGTTGGCATAGACGACGGGTGCAGGAGTGCAGCAGCATGCGGACTTTGGTTGGCATAGACGATGGATGCAGGAGCGCAGCAGCATGCGGACTTTGGTTGGGCTGCGGTTGCTCTTGCCCCTTCTTCACATTGCTCAGGCTCTTGGGGCTTTATAGGTTTTTCAGCATATTTTTTAACACCCTAGAGAAAAACATTTCTTTGATCAGTTCAACCTTAAACTGTTTGGGCCCGCACAGGCCAGTTTTTACACTCTGGAAAAGATATCCTTATCTGCTCAGGCACTCTTATCCATATCCCACCTCCAAGCAGTGTGGTGTCCACTCCCTAGAACTCCGTGGGTCTTGTCTTACGTGGGCAGCCCCCGGTTTCTCCTCATGGTGCTCTCTTCTTCCATGATCGTCCTTATCCTGGACCAGGAGATCTGGCAACAGGAGCTTTGATAGAGCCTTTTTCCTTTTTTTCCTGGTTATTATTTCAAGAACCAAAGTTCCTGGATGATACCTAGTCTTAGGGTATTAAGAAACTATTATAGACTAGTAAATATGTTTCCATTATCTGCAACTGCAACTAATGGAAATTAGAAAGAGTTATTAGGTACCAGTGGACACTGGGCTTTGGGTGAAAATTTAAGCTTCTATATCTAGCCAATGGGCCTTATAACTAATAGTATTTGGCTTGGTTTTTAGATGACTTCCATCTCATGCCTGTTGCTTTTGTACCATTCATTTTATGTATTTTTAATTGTTTAAAGAAGAGCTGCTCGAGTTTTATAAATGGTGTTTTTCTCCTTCTGTTAGGTCTCTCTGCAATGCAATCAATGTTTACAACCTCACCTGCAATAACTGTTCAGAAAACTGCACTGATGTTCTGTTTAGTAACAAGATTACCTTCTTAATGGACCTCCTGATACACCAGTTGATGGTATGTAATATTATTGCTTTGAGTTAGAAGCAGTTAAGGTTAGAGAAATAGTCCCTGTGGAGAAAACTAAAAGAATTCAACTTATTTACTCTCCAGATTAAAAAAAATGAAAGTGAAGATGACTATGAGAATAAAATAGAGACTGGCAGACAAACTTACTAATAATTTGAAATTTTTGTACTAGATTCTTTTAAGTTCTAATATTTAATGGATAATAGGCTTGTAACACTTGCTAAGGTTACAAATTTACACAGTTAGATTTAGGCTTTGGAATCAGTTGGATGTAAAGCCAAACCTCTAAATCCACAGGAATAAGTACTGTGGAAGGGAAGAACGTTAAGAAAGCCTCAAAACCTCTCTTCCCAGGTTAAGTTAAAAGGGTCAGTTTAAGAGGACTTTTTGATGGATATTTAGATTATTTTAGAAAAGAAACTCCTCTGTTAGAAAGGGGGAAACTTGTTATATTGTTGAAATGGGAACAAGCAGCCAATTGTCACCTTAAATTTTACTTCAGTTCACAGATGTTGAAAGAGGTAAGCTCAATATAATAGCCAAAGGTTTAAGTATGTCAACTGCAGTCACCAGGAGTTTCCTGGTGAAGTTTCTAAGCCCCTGAGGTATTGGCACAAAATAGCTCTCAAGCTGCAAGTTTATAACAGGAGATTTATTTTTCAGAACTGATTTACTTGTATTCAGCAGATAGTCTAATAACTCTTCCTTAAACTACAAGCTTCGCCTCTATCTGGTTAATTCCTGTGCATTTTGCAATCCTTAACCAAGGCTTAATGGTATCTTTTTCATGAAATCTTCCCAGCCTGACTCTTTCCCCAATCCAGGTTAAGTATACTTCTTATGTGATCTTAGGCATTATTTTCTAATAGACTTGATCACATTAAACTGTATTTAACTATTTTCTTGTCAATTTCCCCAACTAGCCATAAAATCGATGAGGACAGGAAGTAAGTTATCACTATCTCTAAGATTCTAACACAGGACCTGGCACTTAGTAGATTCAGTACACCATTGTATGCATGTGTGAGTGAATAAAGGAATTTTAATACGTCGCAAGCTGAAAATCAGAAATTGAATTATGAAGCCCTTACAGTCAGATATATTGACATTAAGAGGAAATAACAATAAGGGAAAGCAAACAAAAATACAGATCTGGAACTGTTGCACAGTTCAACAATGGCTTTTTATAGTGAGTCATCAGTCAAAGGCTACATTATATATGATTCTGTCTAAAAAATAAAGCATTAAAATATTAGTAACATATTTTAGCAAAATAAATTCTATCAGAAATATTTGAAAGGCAGCACAAGGAGAAAAGATAACGTTTGTTGTGTGGCCTTATATCCCAGGCATTTTAGTATGTATTGCTTCATTTAATTTTGAAAACAGCTTCTTAAAGTCATTATTACTATTCCATTTCATGGATGAGGAAACTTAAATCCCAGAGAGGCTGACTTGCCCAAAGCTACATAAATATTAAGTCAGAAAGCTAAGAATCAGACCTAGGTGTGTGAAACCCAAGTTGGGGGACATTCTGCACAATAACTGACTAATATTTTTCAAAACTGTCAATGTCATGAAAGACAAGGAAAAAGTGAGGAACTGTCACAGAATGGAGGAGACTAAGGAGGCATAACAATTAAATGTCAGGTATGAACCTGGACCAGAAAAAGGACATCCATAGGAAAACTGGGAAATTCAAATAAGATTATAAAATAGTCTGTTTTATCAGCTCAATGTTAATTTCTTCCTCTCAATTATCATACTATGTTTTTGTAAGATGTTAACAGTAAGAGACACTGGATTAAGAAATGCTCTAGTTTCGCAACATATTTGTTTACTTAAAATTATTTCAAAAGAAGAATGAAAAAGCAACTTCATACTCCCCTATCATTCCACACTGCATCATCTGGAAGAATTTGCTCTGTGAAGCTTATTCTGTGTTGGTGGTGGAAGAAGAGACATCACTTTGAACAGAACAAGTAATGAAAGAGAATGGCATTTGAAATGTGAGGGAATGAACAAGAAGACTTAAAGAATCTTGGCTCTGCTTATGCTATACATGTCATATGTCATAATATAGATTACATATTGTCTTAGTCCAGGCTGCTATTAAAAAATACCATAGACTGGGGGGCTTATAAACAACAAAAATTTATTTCTCACATTCTGTAGTCTGGAAGTTCAAGATCAGGGTACCAACAGGTTATGGTGAGGGCCCTCTTCCAGGTTTCAAACTGCTGACTTCTCACTTTATCCTCAGATGGTGCAAAGAGAGCCAGCTAATTCTCTGGCCTTCTTTTATAAGGGTGCTAATCTCATTCATGAGGATTCCACCCTTATGACCAAATTACCTCCCACAGGCCCCATCTCCAGATATCATCACATTAAGCATTCTATTTCAACATTTTAAGTTGGGAGGGACACACATTCAGACCCTAGTACATATAGCAAACGATAGGATGGCAGCCTGTATAGAGTTCTGTGGGAGCACAGAGAAGGATACTCAGTAATCCTGCCTGGGACATCACAAAGGAGGGACATTTGAGTTAGTTCTCAGCTCCTCATACTAGCTATTGTTAAGTACTAACCATGTGCCAGGAGCTGGTAAGTACCTTGATCCTCTTCTTCTTCTTTGAAAGCCCTAGTTCCCTTTGAATCTTGCTTGTAACCCAAGGTTTCCTGACCTCAGAAAAGCTTTTAATCTCAATGGAGTTGACCACATGCTGTGTTTATTATTCCCATGAATTTTGCTCAGTTTGGAACTGGGATCCTGGGACATTAGTTTGCCAAACACGGTTTATCCTTTTTATCCTTACACATGGCGCTTTCTGGGTTTTAAATTCCTTTTGGGCTCTTTATTGTAGCGCCATCAATTCTTACTGTCACTGTGACTGGGTTTGTGGCAGTGAGTAAAGGAGGATGTGTTTCCTGGTTTGGGGTGGTTGGTGACGGTGATTTTTATGTTTCCGAAAATCACTTGAGTATATTTTCATTTTTCTTGCTAACTGGTTTTAATGTACATGTAACTGAAATATGGACCACTAGCTTGTTAGTTTCCTTTAAATAAGGGATTAAAAAATAGTTGTCAACACATTTGCAAACAAGAATAGAAAAAAGCGTAAAAGAAGCTAATTAGTTATTTACAAGACAACTGATTATCATCAGGTTCTTCCGTCTTTCTGGTTGTTTAGGAAACCCAGATGGCTTAGGAGACATTTTTCTTCTAGCCGCTTGGAGTGTGTTTTGGTACTCTTGTATTTCATTCTAATTACTATTTGCAAAGCATTATACAGATGCCTGGGTTACGGGGGTGAATTGGACACAGTTCTGTGACTCTAGAAGCCCACACTTAAGGAAGGAAGAAATTGCATACACAAATATTAATGACTATAAGAAGCTATGAGAAGTTCTGTAATGTTATCAGAGCTACAAAGTAGCCTAGACAACCTAGTAGTGTACCTAGCACGTAATAGGTGCTTGTTCAATATTTAATGAACGAATGAATAAATTCTAACTTGGGGAATTGGGAAGATTTGGGGGAAGAAGTCTAATTTGATTATATATACCTTGAGTACTTTGAACCCAAGAGTTCAAAGCTAGAGTGGACCATGATTGTGCCACTTCACTTCAGGCTGGGCCACAGAGTGACATCCTGTCTTTTAAAAAAAAAAAAAGACACCCAATTCTCAGCTTCTCTGGGAGGGAGAGAGATGAGTGTAGCATGTATACAATATCCCAGCTTTTTGGAAGGCTGCCTGAGAGACTGCTATCTGTCTTGCCTGACCCGGGTGCTGATAGGAGGCTAGCATACTTTGGATGCTGCTGAGAACAACAGAGAGCAGGGAGGCTTGCTGCCGTAAAACTAGAGAACATGCAATGTGTATTAGTCTGTTCTCGCACTGCTACAAAGAACTACCTGAGACTGGGTAATTTATAGAGAAAAGAGGTTTAATTGAATCACAGTTCTACAGGCTGTACAGGAAGCATGGTCGGGGGGCCTTGAGAAACTTAGAATCATGGCAGAAGACAAAAGGGAAGCAGGCACATCTTACACGGCTGGAGAAGGAGGAAGAGAGTGAAGGAGGAGACACTGCACACTTTTAAAAAAACAAGATCTTGTGAAAACTCACTGTCACAAGAACAGCAAGGGAGAAATCTCCCCCTATGACCCAATCACCTCCCACTAGGCCCTCCTCCATCATTGAAGGTTTCAATTCAACATGACCTTTGGGCAGGACACAAATCCAAACCATAGCACAGTGCTAAAGGCAGATACCAGAGGAAGGGAGAGAATGTGATCACTTGAATAACAAAGCACCAAGGATCTCAGGTTGAGAAATTGCATACATAAGTTGTATTTATCAGCAGAAACACTGCAAGCCAGAAGGGAGTGGAGGGATATATTCAAAGTGCCAATCAACTGATCTTTGACAAGATTGCCAGGAATACACAGCAGGAAAAGGATAGTCTTCAATAAACTGTATTGGGAAAACTGGATATCCACATGCATACATATGATATTGGACCCTTATTTTACACCATACACAAAAATAAACTCAAAACTGATTAAACACTTAAATGTAAGACTTGATTTAAAAAAAAACCCAAATTAAAACATAGGGGAAAAACCTTCATAACATTGATCTTGACAGTAATTTATTGGATATGACACCAAAGCAGGGCAGCAAAAGCCAAAAATAGATCAAAGAGACTACGTTCAAATAAAAAGCTTCTGCATCAGAGGAAACCATCAGCAGTGCAAAAAGGCAGCCTACAGAATGAAAGTGAATATTATCAAACCATATGTCTGATAAAGGGGTGCTACGGGCTGAATGTTTGTGTCCCCAGAATTCATATGTTGAACTCTAATCACCACTGCGATGGAATTAGGAGGAGGAATCTTTGAAAGGTGATTTGATCATGAGGGCAGATCACTCATGAATAAGTTTAGAACGCTTATAAAAGATGTCCCAGAGAGCTGCCTTACACCTTCTCTCAGGAGGGGACACAGCTGGAAAGTGCCTTCTACGAACCAGAAAGCAGACCCTTAACAGACACCACTTCTGCCAGCATCTTGATCTCAGGACTTTCTAACTTCCTAAACTGTGAGAAATAAATTCCTGTCTGTTGCTTATAACAGTATTTTGTTATAGCAGCTCAAATGGACTAAGTCATAAGTTAATATCCAAAATATGTAAATAACTACAACTAAATAGCAAAAATATGTGATCAATTTAAAATGAGCAAAGGACTTAGACATTTCTTCAAAGAAATATACAGATGAACAATACACAGATAAACAACAGGTATATGAAAAGATAACCAAAATCACTAATCACTGTGAAAATGCAAATCAAAACCACAATGAAATATCACCTCATACCTGTCAGGATGGCTGTTACAAAACAAATCAAAAAATCAGTATTGGTGGAAGTGTGGTGAAATTGGAAACTTTGTACACTTTGGGTGCAGCCACTAAGGAAAAAAAGTATGGAAGTTCCTCAAAAAAATAAAACTACCAGCCAGGCGCAGTGGCTCACGCCTGTAATCCCAGCACTTTGGGAGGCCGAGGCAGGTGGATCACGAGGTCAAGAGATCGAGACCATCCTGGTCAACATGGTGAAATCCTGTCTCTACTAAAAAAAAAAAATACAAAAAATTAGCTGGGCATGGTGGCGTGTGCCTGTAATCCCAGCTACTCAGGAGTCTGAGGCAGGAGAATTGCCTGAACTCAGGAGGCGGAGATTGCAGTGAGCCGAGATCACACCATTGCACTCCAGCCTGGGTAACAAGAGCGAAACTCTGTCTCAAAAAAAATAAAAATAAAAAAATAAAATAAAACTACCATATGATTTACCAATCCTACTTCTGGATATTTATTCAAAATAATTATAATTGGGATCTTGAATAGATATCTGCACTGCCATGTTCACTTCAGCATTATTCACAAGAACCAAGAGGTGGAAATACCTATATTCATCAACAGATGAGTGGATAAAGAAAATGTGGTCTATACAGTTTACCTTTAAATAACACAAGTTTGAACTGCAAGTCTATTTATACATAGATTTTTTTTCAACCAAACATGGATCAAAAATATGCAGTATTCATGGGGTACAAAACCCACACATATGGAAGACTGACTTTTCATATATGCAGCTTCCACAGAGCCAACTGCAGGACTTGAGAATATGCAGATTTGGGTATACACAGGGAGTGCTGAACCAATCCCCTGTGTATACTGAGGGACAGCTGTACAAACAATGGAATATTAATCAGCCTTAGGGAATTCTGTCATATGCTGTAATGTATAAACCTTGATGACATCATAAGTGAAATAAGCCAGTTACAAAAAGAGAAATACTGCATAATTATACTTATGTAAGATATCTAAAAGAATCAACCTTATAGAAACCAAGTAGAATGGTGGTTGCCAGGGACCAAGGGGAGGGGGGAAAACAGAGTTGTTTAGTAGGTATAGAGTTTCAGTCATGTGAGATGAGAAAGTTCTAGAGATCCATTTTACAACAATGTGCATATAGTTACCAATATTGTAATATGTACCTAAAAATTGATAAAATTGATGTTATATGTCTTTTTACCAAAAAAAAAAAAGCTAGTGAAAGTACTGAGTGCTGTGAAAATAGATGAGTAAGCTTTTAATGTTAGACAAGATCTAAACAGTCCAATATACTGAGTAGCAAATTGAGATGTGAAAAAGGGATCACAGAGCTACCTAGTGGCAGAACCATGACCTGGACTCTGGTCTCCTGAGTCCCTGACCAGGACTTTCCTTCCTGTAAGCTAAGATGTATCCTCACTTTATTAAGTTGACAGATGAAACAAAGCAACAGTTTTGTGACTAATTTTATAAGTTTAATAGTATTACTTTCGTAAGATATACTAAAGCACTTAATGAAAAGATTTATAATTTCTTGATGTTTCATTGCTTTTTAAAAGGCATTAAATGTTTTATTAGCAGTCTTATTTTTAATTCATAGTGACCTGTTCTTTATGAAATATTTAAAGAATATGCTGATAAACTGTGTGTATTTATTTTTGGGAGCCAAGGAGATTGTTAATTGAAAAGTGATGTACTAACCTTAAATAATTGATATGATACTGTTGAATCAGAGAGGCCGCTGGTGAGCTCTTCAGAAGGTGACAAGAAAGCCCTGGATACACAGAAAGGAAATCTAAGTGCAACCTTACAGCAAGGGGATTGTTTTTCACTTAGTCATGTACAGAGTCATCCAGGTGCCTGTTGAATTTCATTACAGCAGCAAGGCCTGGAACTCTCCATTCGTCACATTGTTTCTTTATATTGAGGAGCCAGAACATAGACTCCATAGTTAATTACATGGGAGCAAAAATCTCTCAACACTACAGGTAACAAACAGGACCCTTCCAGTTGCATCTCGTTTCCTTCTTTCCTCACCGTAGAGTATGGCACTTGCTCAGCATGTCTAGGACACATTGCCTTTTCCTTCAGCAAAAGTGTGAACTCTGTTTATATCTACTGTGCCATATGTCTTATTGACACAGAATTTCAAAACTGGAGAGGAGGCCTTCATAGTGTGTAGTCTATTTCAGTCCACTCGTTTTATAGATGAGGCTAATAGACTTCAAAAGAGAAGAGGGACGGGAGATATATTGCCCAAATTCTACAGCCTGTTACTAATGTAACGGGGATGCAAAT
Source organism: Aotus nancymaae (assembly GCF_030222135.1). Lineage (NCBI taxonomy): Eukaryota > Metazoa > Chordata > Mammalia > Primates > Aotidae > Aotus > Aotus nancymaae. Next base: position 75,574,631 of record NW_026988414.1, read on the forward strand.
TCAGGTCTCCTAAATCCTAACCTAACTTTCTATTATTTTACTTAACGGACTGCTTATTTAAAGTTGGTAGGAATAGTTAAGGGATGTTGTGTGTATGGAGTTTTACTCTCAAAGCTACATTCAGAATTCGGCTGTTAAAAGAATATGGGTTGAATTTTTAAATCAGATTGCCTTTCTACTACATTCATATGAAATAGGATCCTCACCACCATTATCACTATCACCTAAAATAATTAAATGACTTCTTGAGGAAGAAGCTGACACGTGTACCTTCATCAATGTGAAAGATTTGTCACACTGTTTACAAATAGTGATAAAGCATACAGAGGCCAGGTGTGGTGGCTCATGCCTGTAGTCTCAGCACTTTGGGAGGCTGAAGCAGGTGGATCACAAGGTCAGGAGTTCAAGACTAGCCTGGCCAAGATGCTGAAACCCCATCTCTCCTAAAAATACAAATATTAGCTGGGCATGGTGCCAGGCACCTGTAATCCCAGCTACATGGGAGGCTGAGGCAGAGAGTTGCTTGAACCCGGGAGACAGAGGTTGCAGTGAGCCGAGATCACGCCACTGCACTCCAGCCTGGACAACAAAGCGAGACTCCGTCTCAAAAAAAAAAAAAAAAAAAAAAAAATGCAAACAAAATTATTAAGGATGTAAAAGGTTTCAATAAAACTATTAACAGTTTAATGCACATAGACTCCTATGTGCAACATTAGAGAATATATATTCTTTATAAGCACATATGGAAAATTTATAAGAATTGATTACTCACTAAGCCATAAAGCAAGTATTATTAAATTTGAAAGAATCAGCATCATAGAAGATGACCCAGTTCTGCTTCGGTTATGGGCAAATAAGCTCCTTTCAGACTGATCGTCTTGCAGACAACAAATATAAATGCTGGATAAAGTATGTGAAAACAAATACCTGAAAGGTACTAAAGACCAACGAAAAGCAGACAGATTCTGATGGGAATAGTCACTTGGAAGAAAGGAACAACTTTGGGTAAGTTTCCTGGTTGTGTGGCTTTCAGCATGAGGGCAGGCTACAGTTAGCTAGAACTCTGCAATAGAAAATCCATAATATTTTTATCCTGAAGAACCAGAGGGTAGAATTCAGGGCAAAGACAAGTGCTAGAATGTTAGGAGGATATTCAGGAGGAGAAAGACACAAAGGGGTATCCCCTAAGTTTTACAGATATCTGCATGATTCTGAATATGCTGTACATGCATGAGACAGACTCCACATAACTTAGCTGAAGACAAAAGATCTGAACTGGGATTTGAGCCGCTATTCACTAGCAGAGTTTTGCAGTTTGAGTCCAACAAAGTCAAATAAATATCAACACCTGTAAGAGAAATATAGCAGAATCCAGATTCTTCATGACATAGCATTCGCAGCGTTTGGATTTCTTGACCTAAAGAAAAAGAAGATGTGCACTATTTTCAAGAGTTAAGGCGATTAACAGAGGCCAACCCTGAGATGACACAGATGTTAGAAATAGCAAACAAGGATATTAAAACAACTTTATGACTCAATAACAGGAAGAAAAATATGCTGATAATGAAACATGAAATATCACAGAAGAAAAAGCATAATCAAGAACGAAATAGAAATTTTAAAACTGGAAAATACAATACCTGAAATAAAAAACTTACTTTATGAATTAATAAATGAGAAAGAATAATGAAAAACATTAAAAAACACCATTAGGCAAAAACCAAAGTAGTAAATATTGCAGGAGAGAATAATCAGTGGATGCAAAAATTAGTGGCCATGTGTATGATGAGAAAGAGGATATTTGCATAATCTTAATTCCCCACAAGATAATCGTTTTTGGAAAAAAAAGGGAGGAGGTGGGAGATAGTAACTTCACAGTGAAAACCTTGGTAGACATCACTTTAACCAAGTTATCAAAACTAACATCACTACTACTGATGTTGATACATCAACATCAGTACCCTCTGATAATAATATATGTTTACAAGCTCACAGCATCACTTCTGTGATATTCTTACCAAAAATGCATAACCACCATCAAATTATGAGAAAATATCAGACCGAAATTGAGGGGCATTCTACAAAATAACTAACCAAAGCTATTTCAAATATAAAGACTGAAAAACAGATTATAGGAGATTAAAGAGGTACGGTAACTAAATTCACTGTGGGATCTTGGATTGGATCCTGGACTGAAAAAAAAAAACATTAGTGGGGAAACTGACAAAATTCTTAGAAGGTTGTGGATAAGTCCATTGTTTTGTGCCAGTGTTAATTTTCTTATTTTAGTAATTGTGCTGTAGTTCTGTAGGATATTAACATTTAGGAACACTAGGAGAAGCCTAAAATTGCTTACAAAAGTTTTAAATTTTTAAAAGTTTACTAGATGGGTTTAACAGCAGCTTGGAGATAACAGAGGGAAGGTCATTAAACTTGAAGTTATATCAGTAGGAATTAATGTAGTCTGAAGAATGGAAAGAAAATTTAAAAGAGAACAGAGCCTCAGAGATTTAAGAGACAGTGTTAAACAGTATAACACACATGTCACTGGATATCCAAAAGAAGAAGAGGAAGAGAATGAGATGTGAACTTTTTTTTTTTTGGTAGAAAATAATGACTAAAATACTTTCCAGATTTAGTGAAAGACATAAATATGCAGATTCAAGAAGCTCAGAAAAGGAAGTTAAATTGTCCCCATTTGCAGATGCCATGATCATATATTTAGAAATATCCAGACTTCACCAAAAAACTCTTAGATCTGATAAATGAATTCAGTAAAGTTGCAGAATACAAAATCAACTTATAAAAATCAGTAGCATTTCTAAATAGCACTGATTAAATAGCTAAAAAATTAATAAGGCAATCCCATCTATAATAGCTATAAAAATAAAATTCTTAGGAATAAATTTAGCCAAAAAAGCTGAAAGACCTCTGCAAGGAAAACTACAAAACACTGTGTTCTGTTCACAACAGTGGCCCATGGAGAAAGAGGCTCTTTTTTTTTTTTTTTGAGACGGAGTTTCGCTCGTTACCCAGGCTGGAGTGCAATGGCGCAATCTCGGCTCACCGCAACCTCTGCCTCCTGGGTTCAGGCAATTCTCCTGCCTCAGCCTCCTGAGTAGCTGGGATTACAGGCACGCGCCACCATGCCCAGCTAATTTTTTGTATTAGTAGAGACGGGGTTTGGTCTTGATCTCTTGACCTCGTGATCCACCCGCCTCGGCCTCCCAAAGTGCTGGGATTACAGGCTTGAGCCACCGCACCCAGCCGAAAGAGGCTCTTATTAAACTCACATGAAAGAGCTACTTCATTGTCAGGGTATTTCCTAATTTCAGTTCAAGGAATATCCTAAAATTTAGCCTTGTCCAGAATTTACTGCACATAAAAGCGAGTATTTCATTCAGAATAGGTCACTTATTGAAGCAGTGCTGCTAACATCCATTCCCTTTCACACCACCATTTCCATTCTGTTTCTTCCCCTACTCCAGTTCTTTGGAAATTTATGATCGGGGGATCTTATTTGCTTATTTGTTTTGACTCTTTTCTTGTGTGCGGTGGGCACTAGAGTAGAGATTTCTGGAAAAAAAAAAAAAAAAAACAGTTTATTTCTTCTTGCCTTTCGTGTTGAGTTATTTTTAATATTTTCCTGTAGATATTTTGTAGTATTTTACTTGTAATGAAATGGATCACAGTGTCATTTCCTAATACAAGGCAGTATATGTGGGAATAAAATGTACAATTATTTGGTTAAAATTATTTCCCACTGACCTAAACTTTGAGTGATTCATGGGAAAAATAAATAAATGTTCTACACTTAAAAAAAAAAAATGAAAAAGAAATTGAAGATGGACTGGGCGCGGTGGCTCACGCCTATAATCCCAGCACTTTGGGAGGCCGAGGCGGGTGAATCACGAGGTCAAGAGATCTAAACCATCCTAGTCAACATGGTGAAACCCTGTCTCTACTGAAAATACAAAAATTAGCTGGTCATGGTGACGCACACCTGTAGTCCCAGCTACTTGGGAGGCTGAGGCAGGAGTATTGCTTGAACCCAGGAGGCAGAGGTTGCGGTGAGCCGAGATCACGCCATTGCACTCCAGCCTGGGTAACAAGAGCGAAACTCTGTCTCAAAAAAAATAAAAAAAGAAATTGAAGACGCCCCAGGAAAGATATCTATGCTCACGGATCAGAATAATGAATGTAATAAAATGACTATACTACCTAACGAAATCTACAGATTCAGTGATATCCCTATCAAAACACCAATTTCATTTTTCATAGAAACAGAAAATCATATATTACAAGGCTATAGTAACCAAAACAGCATAATGTTGATACAAAAACAACCATAATCGATGGAACAGAAAAGAAAAACCCGAAATAAATCCACTTCTTTACAACCAACTGTTTTTTGACAAAGATGCCAAGAACACACATGGGGAACGTACACCCTCTTTAATAAATGGTGGTGGGAAAACTGGATAACCGCATGCAGAAGAATGAAACTAGACCACTTTCTCTCACCAAATACAAAAATCAACTCAAAATGGATTACAGACCTAAACAAAAGACTGAAATTATATAACTGCTAGAAGAAAACATAGGGTAAACTCTGCTGGATGTGAGTCTAGGCAAAGATTGTATAGCTAAAACCTCAAAAGTACAGGCAACAAAAATAGAGAAATGGAGTATATTAAACTAAAAACCTTCTACACAGCAACAGAAATGATCAACAGGGTGAAGAGACAAACTGTTGAATGGGAGAAAATATTTGCAAACTATCCAACAAGCAACTAATATCCAGAGTATACAACAGCAAAAACAGAAACAAAAACAAAACCCTAATAATTCAATTTAAAAGTGAGCAAAAGACGTAAACAGACATTTCTAATAGACATGCAGATAGCCAATAAGCATATGAAAAAGTGCTGAACATCACTAATTATCAGGAGAATGCAACTCAAAACCACAATGAGATGTCATCTTACTCCAGTTTGAAAATATTTAGGAAAAAAAAAAAATATATATATATATATATATGCGCACACACATAGTGGAATACTATTTAGCCATAGAAAAGAATGAAATTCTGTCATTTGCAAAAATATAGATGTAACTGGAGGTCATTATATCAAGTGAAATAAGCCAAGCACAGAAAGACAAATATCACATGTTCTGACTCATGTGGGAGCTAAAAAAAAGTTGAGCTCAGCCAGGCACAGTGGCTCATTCCTGTAATCCCAGCAATTTGGAAGGCCGAGACAGGAGGGTCACCTGAACCCAGGAGTTTGAGACCAGCCTGGGCAACATAGTGAAACTTCATCTCTACAAAAAAATAGAAAATAATTTGCCAGGCATGGTGGCACATGCCTGTAGTCCCAGCTGTCTGGGAGGGTGAGATGAGAGGATTGCTTGAGCCTAGGAGGTCAGCCTTGATTATACCACTGCATACATGCCAGCTTGGGCAACAGAGTGAGACCTTGTCTCAAAAAAAAAAAAAATTGATTCTATGGAGATAGAGAGTAGAAAGATAGTTATTATTAGAGGCCTGGAAGGGTGTGTGGTGGGGCAGGGGCAGATAAAGAGAGATTGGTTAATGGGTACAAACACAAAGTTAAATAGAAGGAATAAGTTCCAGTGTTCAATAACAGAGTAGGGTGACTGTAGTTTACAACACTATATTGTATATTTCAAACTGGCTAGAAGACAGGACTTGAAATGTTCCCAGCACCAAGAAATGATAAGTACTTGAGTTGATTTTTGTATATGGTGAGAGATAGGGGTCTAGTCTCATTCTTCTGCATGTGATTATTCAGTTTTCCCAGCACCATTTATTAAAGAGGGCGTCCATTCCCCATGTGTGTTCTTAGCATCTTTGTCAAATGATAAATACTATACAAAATAGCTGGAAGACAGGACTTGAAATGTTCCCAGCACCTAGAAATGATGAATACCTGACTTGATCATTACACATCACCAAAATACCACATGTACTCCATAAAATGTACAAATATTATATATATGTATATATTTAAAACCAGAAACAAAAGAGAAGCTCAGAAACTCCAAAAAGGCTAAATACAAGAAAATCAAGCCTAGGCAAATCATAGTCAAACTGCTAAAAGTATGTGTACTTATGTATGTATGTATGTGTGAGTGTATGTATGTGTGAGTATATATATGTGTGTGTATATATACACTTTCAAGATATTATATATATATATACACACACACACGTATTCTCTCTATACACACACACATGCAGAGAGTGGAGTATGTGGAATCTGTATGTGTGGGTGGGTGGGTGTGTGTATGTACACTTCCAAGACATACTTTCTATATATAATTTTCTCTATGCACACATATGTATTTTTTCTCTATATCTATAAGGAGAATATATAGTGAGAGAATATATAGAGAAGATATCTTTAAAGTAGTCCATATAGGTAAATAATTCAAGTAATGTCTTTTTTAAATTTATTTTTATTTATTTATTTTTTCCTTTTTTTTTTTTTAATTGTACTTTAGGTTCTAGGGTACATGTGCAGATCATGCAGGGTCGTTGCATAGGTATATACATGGCAAGGTGGTTTACTGCCTCCATTCCCCCATCATCTACATTTGGTATTTCTCCCCACTTTATCCCTCCCCACCCTTCCCACCCCCCACTGTCCCTCCCCTAGCTCCCCTCAACTGACCCCAGTGTGTGATGCTCCCCTCCCTGTGTCTATGTGTTCTCATTGTTCAACACCCGCCTATGAATGAGAACATGCGGTGTTTGGTTTTCTGTTCTTGTGTCAGTTTGCTGAGAATGATGGCTTTCAGATTCATCCAAGTCCCTACAAAGGACACGAACTCATCATTTTTATGGCTGCATAGTGTTCCATGGTGTATATGTGCCATATTTTCTTTGTCCAGTCTATCATCAATGGGCATTTGAGTCAGTTCCAGGTCTTTGCTATTGTGGACAGTGCCATGATGAACATACATATGCATGTGTCTTTATAGTAGAACCATTTATAATCCTATGGGTATATACCCAGTAATGGGATTGCTGGGTCAAATGGAATTTCTATTTCTAGATCCTTGAGGAATCACCATACTGTCTTCCACAATGGTTGAACTAATTCACACTCCCACCAACAGTGTCAAAGTGTTCCTATTTCTTCACATCCTCTCCAGCATCTGTTGTCTCCATATTTTTTAAAAAATCACCATCCTAACTGGCATGAGATGGTATCTCAGTGTGGTTTTGATTTGCATTTCTCTAATGACCAGTGATGGTGAGCATTTTTTCATGTGTTTGTTGGCCTCATGTATGTCTTCTTTTGTAAAGTGCCTGTTCATATCCTTCACCCACTTTTGAATGGGCTTGTTTGTTTTTTTCTTGTAAATCTGTTTTAGTTCTTTGTAGATTCTGGATATTAGCCCTTTGTCAGATGGGTAGATTGCAAACATTTTTTCCCATTCTGTTGGTTGCCGGTTCGCTCTAATGATTGTTTCTTTTGCTGTACAGAAGCTCTGAAGTTTAATTAGATTCCATTTGTCTGTTTTAGCTTTTGTCGCCATTGCTTTTGGTGTTTTAGTCGTGAAGTTCTTGCCTTTGTCTATGTCCTGGATGGTTTGCCTAGATTTTCTTCTAGGGTTTTTATGATGTTAATTCTTCTGTTTAAATCTTTAATCTAACTAGAGTTAATTTTACTGAAAGGTGACAGGAAGGGGTCCAGTTTCTGCTTTCTGCACTTTGCTAGCCAGTTATCCCAACACCATTTATTAAACAGAATCCTTTTCCCATTGCTTGTTTTTGTCAAGTTTGTCAAAGATCAGGTGGTTGTAGATGTGTGATGTTGCTTCCAAGGCCCCTGTTCTGTACCATTGGTCTATGTCTCTGTTTTAGTACCAGTACCATGCTGTTTTGATTACTGTAGCCTTGTAGTATAGTTTGAAGTCAGGCAGCGTGATGCTTTCAGCTTTGTTCTTTTTGCTTAGGATTTTCTTGGCTATATGGGCTCTCTTTTGGTTCCAACTTCATATGGAACCAAAAGAGAGCCCACATAGCCAAGAGTGGTTTTCTCCAGTTCTTTCAAGAAGGTCATTGGTAGCTTGATGGGAATAGCGTTGAATCTACAAATTACTTTGGACAGTATGGCCATTTTCACAATATTGATTCTTCCTAACCATGAGCATGGAATGTTTTTCCGTCTGTTTGTGTCCTCTCTTATTTCCTTGAGCAGCGTTTGTAGTTTTCCTTGAAGAGGTCCTTTACATCTTTCGTTACTTGTATTCCTTAGTTGTAGCAATTGTGAATGGGAGTTCGCTCTTGATTTGGCTCTCTGTCTGTTATTGGTGTATAGGAATGCTTGTGATTTCTGCACATTGATTTTGTATCCTGAGATTTTGCTGAAGTTGCTTATCAGTTTAAGGAGATTTTGGACTGAGACAATGGGATCTTCCAAATATACAATCATGTCATCTGCAAATAGAGACAATTTGACTTCCTCCTTTCCTAATTGAATACCCTTTATTTCTTTTTCTTGCCTGATTGCTCTGGCTAGAACTTCCAATATTATATTGAATAAGAGTGGTGAGAGAGGGCATCCTTGTCTAGTGCCTGATTTCAAAGGGAATGTTTCCAGTTTTTTCCCATTCAGTATGATATTGGCTGTGGGTTTGTCGTAAATAGCTTTTATTATTTTGTGATACGTGTCATTGATGCCTAGTTTATTGAGTTTTTATCATAAAGCGCAGTTGAATTTTGTCGAAGGCCTTCTCTGCATCTATTGAGATAATCATGTAGTTTTTGTCTTTGGTTCTGTTTATGTGATGAATTACATTTATGGACTTCCATATGTTGAACCAGCCTTGCATCCCCAGGATGAAGCCTACTTGATCATGATGAAGAAGCTTTTTGATGTGCTGTTGCATTCGGTTTGCCAGTATTTTATTTAAGATTTTTGTGTCGATGTTCATCATGGATATTGTCCTGAAGTTTTCTTTTTTAGTTGTGTCTCTGCCAAGTTTTGGTATCAGGATGATGTTGGTCTCATAAAATGAGTTGAGGATTCCATCTTTCTTTTTGTATGTTTGTAATAGTTTCAGAAGGAGTGGTACCAGCTCTTCTTTGTATGTCTGGTAGAATTCAGCAGTAAACCCTTCTGAACCTGGATTTTTATAGTTGGTAGGCTATTAATTGGTGCCTCAACTTCAGACCTTGTTATTGGTCTATTCAGAGTTTCAACTTCTTCCTGGTTTAGTCTTGGGAGAGTGCAAGTGTCCAGGAATTTATCCATTTTTTCCAGGTTTACTGGTTTATGTGCATAGAGTTGTTTATAGTAATCTCTGATGGTAGTTTGTATTTCTGTGGAATCAGTGGTGATAACCCGTTTATTGTTTTTTATTGCATCTATTTGATTCTTCTCTCTTTTCTTTTTTATTAATCTGGCTAGTGGTCTGTCTGTTTTGTTGCTTTTCGAAAAACCAGCTCCTGGATTTATTGATTTTTTTGAAGGGTTTTTTTGTGTCTCTATCTCCTTCAGTTCTGCTCTGATCTTAGTTATGTCTTGTCTTCTGCTAGCTTTTGAGTTTTTTTGATCTTGCTCCCCTAGCTCTTTCAATTTTGATGATAGGGTATTGATTTTAGATCTTTCCTTGTTTCTCATGTGGGCATTTATTGCTTTAAATTTTCCTCTAGACACTACTTTAAATGTTCCAGAGATTCTGGTACATTGTATCTTCCATTCTCATTGGTTTTGAAGAAATCTTTATTTCGGCACTCATTTCATTGTTTATCCAGTCAACACTCAGAAGCAAGTTGTTCAGTTTCCATGTAGTTGTGCGGTTTAGAGTGAGTTTCTTAATCCTGAGTTCTAATTTGATTGCACTGTGGTCTGATAGACTGTTCGATATGATTTCTGTTCCTTTGCATTTGCTGAGGAGTGATTTACTTCCAATTATGTGGTCAATTTTAGAGTAAGTGCAGCGTGATGCTGAGAAGAATGTATATTCTGTGAACCTGGGGTGAAGAGTTCTGTAGATGTCTATTAGGTCCGCTTGGTCCGGATCTGCGTTCAAGTCCTGGATGTCCTTGTTAATTTTCTGTCTCGTTGATCTGTGTAATATTGACAGTGGAGTGTTGAAGTCTCCCACTATTATTGTGTGGGAGTCTAAATCTCCTTTTAGGGCATTAAGAACTTGCTTTATGTATCTGGGTGCTCCTGCATTGGGTGCATATATATTTAGGATCATTAGCTCTTCTTGTTGCATTGATCCTTTTACCATTATGTAATTGCCTTCTTTGTCTCTTTTGGTCTTTGTTGGTTTAAAGTCAATTTTATCAGAGACTGGGATTGCCACCTCTGCTTTTTTTTGTTCTCCATTTGCTTGGTAAATATTCTTCCATCCCTTTATTTTGAGTCTATCTATGTCTTTGCACATGAGATGGGTCTCCTGAATACAGCCCACTGATGGGTCTTGACTTTTTATCTAGTTTGCCAGTCTGTGTCTTTTGATTGGGACATTTAGGCCGTTTACATTCAATGTTAATATTGCTATGTGTGAATTTGATCCTGCCATTTTGTTACTGGCTGGGATTTTTTGCCTGTTAGTTGACTTGGTTTCTTCATTGCATTATTGGTCATTGCCATTTGGTACGTTTTTGCATTGGCTGGTACTGGTTGTTCCTTTCCATGTTTAGTGTTTCTTTCATGAGCTCTTGTAAGGCAGGCCTGGTGGAGACGAAATTTCTCAGTAATTGCTTGTGCATAAAGGATTTTATTTCTCCTTCACTTACGAAGCTTAGTTTGGCTGGATATGAGTTTCTGGATTGAGAGTTCTTTTCTTTAAGAATATTGAACATTGGCACCCACTCTCTTCTGACTTGTAGGGTTTCTGCTGAGAGATCTGCTGTGAGTCTGTTGGACTTCCCTTTGTGGGTGACTCGACCTTTCTCTCTGTCTGCCCTTAGCATTTTTTCCTTCACTTCAACCCTGATGAATCTGATGATTATGTTCCTTGGGGTTGCTCTTCTTGGGGAATATCTTTGTGGAGTTCTCTGTATTTCTTGGATTTGGATGTTGGCCTGCCTTGCTAGACTGAGGAAGTTCTCCTGGATAATATCCTGGAGAGTGTTTGCCAGTTTGGCAAAGAGGCCAGAAGACAGTGAGCATCTTTAGAATGCTTAAAGAAGAAACAAATATCAATCTGAAATTCTATATCCATCAAAATATCCTTCAAAAATTAATGTGAAATAAATACATTTTCATGTTAAATATATATACACCTCAGAGAATTTGTTGACAACAGACTTGCACTACCAGAAATGCTAAAGGAAGTTCTTCAGGCTGAAAGGAAATGATATCCAGTGAAAATGTCTGTCTTCAGGAAACGATGAAGAGCAGTGGAAATGGACTCTATTTTAAAATTTTGAAAAATACATGTGATGGTTTAAAGTAAAATCTTTTATATTGTTCTGTGAGGTTATGACATATGTAAACTTTACTGCGTATAATAGCAATAATATAGAGAATGGGTTGGACGGAAAATGAATCCATGAGCTCACAAGCTTTCTACGTTCTACGCACAGTGCCACAATACCAGCTTAAGGAGACTGTGGGAAGTTAAGGTTCTGCATTGTAATTCCTTCAAGCAACCATTAGCAAAATAACTTTGAAGCCAATGTTAAATTAAAATGAGATTCTAAAATATATCCAAGTATTCCAAAAGAAGGAAGGAAAAGAGAAATTAGAGAATAAAACACAGAGGGGACAAACAGAAAAGAAGTAATAAAACAGTAGACCTAAACCCAGTGTGTCAATAATAGTTAAATGTGTAAAGACCTCTGGTTACAGGCAGAAATTGTTGGAATGGATAAAAAGACCTAACCGTGTGCTCTGTCTGCATGAAATGGATTTAAAATATAAAGACGGAACCCATATACATATAGGTTGAAAGTGGATAAAAAGACGTGTATGGTAAGCATAAGAAGACAAGTAGCTATATTAATATCAAAGTAGAATTTAATATCACTGTATTAGTAGATGCAAAGAGAGGCATTGCCTATTGATGGAAAAATCAACAGGAAGATGGAACAGTCATACATGTGTATACTACAAAAAGCATGAAGCAAAAATTGACAGAATTAAAGGGAGAAAGAAACAATTTCCATAGGAGAATTTCCATTCTCAGAGATGGATATTTTAACAGACCTCTTTCATGATCGAATTGATATTTATAGATCACTGCACCCAGCAACTGTAGAATGCACACATTTTTTATTAACATACTGAGGATGTTCAGGATAGACTATATGCTGGACCATAAGACAGTTTTAGTACATTTAAGGAGCTTGAAATCATGGAAAATATGTTCTCTGAAGACAGTGGATTGAAGTTAGAACATCATATTATGTATCTACAAATTCACAAAGATATTAGAAAATATTTTGAACTGAAAAATATTTTCAATGAAAATATAGCATCAGGAAACAACAGATGCTGGAGAGGATGTGGAGAAATAGGAATGCTTTTACACTGTTGGTGGGAGTGTAAATTAGTTCAACCATTGTCGAAGACAGTATGGCAATTCCTCAAGGATCTAGAACCAGAAATAGTGTTTGACCCAGTAATCCCATTACTGGGTATATACCCAAAGGATTATACATCATTCTGCTCTAAAGACACACACACACGTGTGTTTACTGCAGCACTGTTCACAATAGCAAAGACTTGGAACCAACCCAGATGCCCATCAGTGATAAACTAGATAAAGAAAATATGGCACATATATACCATGGAATACTATACAGCCATGAAACAAAATGAGTTCATGTCCTTTGCAGGGACATGGATGAAGCTGGAAACCATCAACCTCAGCAAACTAACACAAGAACAGAAAACTAAACACGGCATATTCTCGTTCATAAGTGGGAGTTGAACAATGAGATTACGTGGACACAAGGAGGGGAACATCACACACGGGACCCTCTTGGGGATTGTGGGGAAAGGGGAGGGAGAGCATTAGGACAAATACCTAATGCATGCAGGGCTTAAAACCTCGATGACAGGTTGATAGCTACAGCAAACCATCATGGCACATGTATACCTATGTAACAAACCTGCATGTTCGGCACATGTATCCCAGAACTTAAGATAAAATAAACATAAATAAAATTTAAAAAATTTTAAAAACACTAGGTGTAGTGGTGTACACCTATAGTTCCAGCTACTCAGAAAGCTGAGGCAGAATTGCTTGAGCCCAAGAGTTCAAAGCTGTAGTACATTGTGATAACACGTGTGAATAGCCACTGCTTTCTAGCCTGGGCAACATAGCAAGACCCCAGCTCTCTAAAATATACAGTGCCTAGAGGAAGGTTTATAGCTTTGAATTTTACAATCATTGTGTTCTGAATATAATGCAGTTAAGATAGAAACCAGTGAAGGTAAAGATCCATATACATTTAGAAATTTAGAGATGCCTGTAATCAACTCAAGAGTGATAAGGTAAATCACAAGTGTTTAAAACTTAAAGCGGAAAAATTGTGAAATTAAAATGTCGAGTTGTATACCTGAAGTGTCTACAATTTTTATTTGTCAATTATACCCCATTAAAGCTGGAGGAAGGGAAATAACAACAGTGAGAATACTGCATATCAGAGTGTTAGGGATGTAGTTAAAGCAAAACCATAAAAAAGGGAGTAAGCTTAAATACTTAGGCTTCGTCAATTAGAATTGATCAAAGAAATTGGGTCAATTTGCTTGATCAAGAACAAAGAGGCACAAATAATGAATAAAAATGGAAATTTAACTACAAGTTGAGGAAAAATTGAAAAGTTAAGAAAATACTTTCAACAACTTTATACCAGTGCATTTGAAAGCTGTAATGAATTTAAATTCCTAGAAAAATATAACTCACCAGACTAACTCAAGAAGAAATAGAAAGCCTGAATAATTTGGTAACCACTAAATAAATTAGTTATTTAAAATCTATCTATGAAAAAAGCACAAGGCCTAGATAATTTTACAACCAATTTCTAGCAAACATTCCAGGAATAAGATCATTTCAATCTTAAACTATGCCAGGCAGAAAAAACATGTGATTTCTTTGCAGTTCATTTTTTTGAGACTACTGTAACCTTGGTAACAAAAACAAGGATGATACAAGAAAAAAATTAAAGGCCAATTTTTCTCATGAACGAACCAGCATGTCAGAGTTCTAAAATTATTAGTAAATTCAATGAATTATAAAAATGAGATATTTATACAAAGTGTGAAAGCAAGCAAAATTAAACGCTATATTCTTTAGGGACACATTTATGTAATAAAATCTTTGCTTAAGCAAGGGAATGATAAACACAAAATCATGATAGTGGTAACTAGGTAGTGAGATGGGGAATGAGATAGTAGAAGAGCCAAAAATAGATTAAATGTATCGATATTATTCTCATTAAATTATTTAAATTTTACTTAAAAAATTAAAGTTACAGTTGTAGTCTTCTTGGAATTTATGATCAGTGAATAGCTCAAACAAGTGGTCAAATACAATATATCTTAAGGATCTTAAGGATTATAATGAGTCAAGACAGGGTGCTGATTTTCAGGGGTCAGAGAAAAGTTCCTAGAGAAAGTGCCTAATATCTAAACTGAGACCTGAAGGATAAGTAGTGATGTGATCATCTAGGAAAACAATGAGAAAAAAAAGTCATCCTTAGCAAAGTTTATAACCCAAGTCAAAGGAAGGGGGATGAATGCTAAATGGTGAGAGCTCTAGCTGGAGGCATGACTGGGGACGCACTCGTGAAGGGTACTAAGTTAGTGGTAATGGGACACAGCCTGAGCTCTTGCGCTGTGATGCTCGCTTGTCTCTCAGGTTTCAAATATGAGGAAAGAATGTACTTACTGTACTACTGCATTCTGGAAAATAATGCCCTATATTTTAAATAGATACAAATGATAATTGATCTGTCAGTTTAAGCAGGAAGACCTGTATCTCAGATCATCCTCCAAGTATCCCTTTGCCATTTTTTACCAGTGAGAGAGAGATATTTATTTTGTTTATGAAATACTTATGCCATACCCATTTCCCAAGAAGAATGAAAGTTTGTTGAGAAACAGGATATTTGCCTAATTTCAAAGTATAGTATATTCCTATAAAATTGTTATTAATTGCAAAGCAAAAGAGAAACTTTGTAGTGAAAAAACCTGGCACACACTGCCTTACCAAATGATCGAAGTTAACAGTATCAGTTATGCACAAATCAGAACTGTCTGCTACCTGATAGGCTGCAATGAAAAGAACACAGCATTGCTTCTGTAATATTTCTGCCAAAGAGAATATAATCTGAATCTAATTATGAGGAAACATCCAACATACCCAAATTTTAGGACATTCTTCAAATAACCTGTAATCTTCAAAAGTCTAAAAATCATGAAAGTTCAAAGAGTCACTGAGGAGTTTTCTAGACTGATAGTAATAAGAGACATAACAACCAATTAGAACACGATTCTGAACCATATCCTTTTGCTATAGGAGACATTAATGGGACAACTGGCAAATTTGGAATGGGTTCTAAGGTTTAGATAGTGACAAACAATCAGTGTTAATTTCCTGACTGATGAGTATGTTGTAAAGTAGGAGAATGTCCGTTCATTGCAAATACACAAAATTATTCAGTGGTGATGGGGCATCATGTGAGTATCCTCACAAAGTTCAGGGAAAAAGTTTCTCTTAGCTGGGTTCAGTAGCTCTCACCTGTAATCTCAGCAACTCAGGAGGCTGAGGCAGGAGGATCGCTGGAGGCCAGCAGTTTGAGATCAGCCTGGGCAACATAGCAAGACCCCATTGCTACAAAAATTTTAAAAAATTTAGCTGGGTGTGGTGGCAGCAGGCTGAGGTAGAAGGATCACTTGAGCCCAAGAGTTCAAGGTTGCAGTAGGCTATAATTGCACCAATGCATTCAAGTCTGGGCAACTCTGTCTCTAAAAAAAAAAGTTCTTTGAACTATACTTGCAGTTATTCACATGTTTGAGGCTCTATGAACACAAAAACACACGTAGATATTTTAACAAAGTACACAAATGAAAGTTATGGAAACCTGGAATGAGTTGATAAGAGTTTTGTGGTTTCCATCAGCTACATGCATTGACCTCAGTAGCTGAAACATGGAATAACTTAAAACCAGGGCTTATTTATTGAGCTGAAATACAGCCTTCAACTTAAAAAGGTTTCCTTATTGGGAAAATGATTGTTCTTATGAGAGGAAAATGAAGCTTTCATAGTAGACTGTTTATTGCTATATCACTGAAACACATTTAAAATCCTTATGGAGGAATTTTTAAAACACCCAACTCACACTATGAAAGTTCCTCAAAGGGAATGACAGCTATTCAGTGTATACTTTGTGGCAATTTGAACACAACACTGATTTCATTTAATATGGAGATTTAGGAAAATGGACAATTCCAGTATGCAGTTGGGAAACCCATCCTATCCCAGGTATCTTGTATAGAATGTTCACAGTATAGCTGCAGGGAAAAGACTACTACAGCTGAAAGGCACAGAGGCCAGGATCAGCAATGCAAGGGAATAGTTCTGTTCCTTTACGTCTAACAAGCCTGGAAATACAGGACTTGGTAACTGCCGTTTGGAAAGACCGAGAACAGAATCTTGAAACTCAGAAACCTAACAAGTCATACAATATACATGTGTACATATACTCAGAAAGCAGAGAGAGGAGAGACTATGGAACAGTGAGAGTAAAAGGAAGTCGAGTAGGACCTAGACGAAGAATGAGACAGAGAGAAGAGGAAGATGAAGGAACGAGATAAAATGGAGAGGAAAAGAGAATAGAAGTGGATCAGGTGTGGGCATATGTGTAAAAATTAGAATGGCAAATACAGAGAAACCCTGTTTAGACCTTTCCCAATACCCTATAATAATGCAGTTTCTACCTGCCTTCTTTAAGCTTACATCCCATTGTTGTCATGTTTGTATTTAGATACAGCAAGGCATGAAGCAGTAAGTCTTCTGTCTTTTCCAGTAAATGAGAGAAAATAGTAATATCAAACACTCTAAGGTCATACACACGGCTGAGTTCCTGCTTCTGTGCCCTTTCCCACTCCTCTTGGGGTTTTATGAGATGTGGGAAATGGACTAAAAGCATTCTTTATGGTCGGCCTCTGCTCCTGTTGAGTTCATTCTTACCTGTTAAAGCAGTCTGTTTAGAGAGGAAACAGCAGCAATATTAGGTCTCATTAATGCCTCTGACTGTGGCAAAAGTCTTAACATAGACCACACTTCAGTATGTAGTTGTATTTATTGAAAGATAACTTGCTTTCTCTTAAACCTTGACAATATAGTTTAACAAACTCCTGTGTTTTATAAAGTGTGCTTTCAGTTTGGCAGTTTCTTATAAACATACACTTACCCTACATCCCAGTAATCCCAACCCTAGCTATTTCTCCAAGAAAAATGAAAACATTTCTCCACAAAAAGATTAGTACAGGAATGATCTTAACATCCTTATTCATAAGGATGATCCCTAAATAACACACATGTCCACAAGCAGGTGAATTGATACATGAGGTATATTCACAGTGGAATATTTAGCAATAAAAAGGAATGAACTATTGATACAACATGGATGAATTATTCAGAATTCGTGGAAACCTTACTCATAGTTCAGGAAGCCAGATTCAAAAATCCACCTACTGTATGATTGAAGTTATTTGAGATTCTAGAAAATCCACAGTAATTTATAATGATGCAAAGCAGATCACTGATTGCCTATTGCCACAGGGGTGAAAGGGAACATTGACTTCAAAGGGGCACAGGGAAACTTTTGGAGATGATAGAAGTGTTCTGTATCTTGATTATGATGGTTCTTACATAGATGTATACATTTGTCAAAAGTAATTGAAGTGTACACTTCAAATGGGTGCATTTTACAATTAAAAAAAAGATTTGTTGAGACAGAGTCTTACTCTGTCTTCTAGGCTAGAGTGCAATGGCACGATCTCAGCTCACTGCAGTCTCCGTCTCCTGGGTTCAAGGTATTCTCCGACCTCAGCCTCCCAAGTAGCTGAGATTGCAGGCGTGTGCCACCATGCCCGGCTAATTTTTGTAATTTTAGTAGAGACAGGGTTTCACCGTGTTGGCCAGTCTGGTCTTGAACTCCTGACCTCAGGTGATCCACCTGCCTTGGCCTCCCAAATTGCTGGGATTGCAGGCATGAGCCACCATGTCCAGCCAAATTTTTTTTTTCAAATTTTTTAAATACGTTTTTACAGACCAGGCGCAGTGACTCACACCTGTAATCCCAATAGTTTGGGAGGCCAAGGTGGGTGGATCGCTGAGCCCAGGAGTTCGAGACCAGCCTGGGCAATGTAGCAAAACGCTGTCTCTACTAAAAATACAAAAAATTAGCCAAGCATGGGGCACACACCTGTAATCCCAGCTACTCAGAAGGCTGAGGCAAGAGAATCGGTTGGACCAGGGAAGCAGAGGTTGTGGTGAGCTGAGATTGCGCTACCCTACTCCATCCTGGGCAACAGAGCAAGACTCAGTCTCAAAAAATATATATATGTCCTTTCACAAATGTGGCAAAATGTTATCAGTTAGTGAGTCTTAAGGCTATATTTCATCTTATACTTCATTGTACTAGATTTAGAAGGGGAAAAATACTTCTCCCGAAAGGCAGCAATGTAAAGATCATCATTGAATTATTGAGGGGAATAGATAAGCCAGAGAGCTTAGGGAATACACCATCTTCATAGAATTTTGTATCTGTTCTTTCAAACTACACTGCTACCTTCTTAATTCAGTGTCTTGATATGTATAGCATCAAGAAAAAAGTTATTGATTTGCTTTCCTTATATTTTAAGTGAACATAGTTTATTCAGTTTATTCTGAAAAGGCCATTTTGAATGCCCTTTTCAGACAAGAATATGCTATAGTAGATATCACAGGGAATGCAGAGAAAATGCAGTGTAGAGCTTGCTCTCAGGAAATGTACAGTGTAGCACAGGGGTTATCAAATTCAGGCCAAACCACCACCTGTTTATAAATAAAGCTGTATTAAAATAGAGCATTTGTTTACATATGACTGCTTGCTTCTTACAGGAGTAGAACTGATTCATGATGGAGGCTGTATAATCTGAAAAGTATAAAATATTTACTGTCTGGCCCTTGACAGAAAAACTAAATCACCAAATTCTGGTCTAATGGAATAGATAAGACAGGGATATTAAAAACAGAGTGTCATAAGCAAAGTAAAGATCAGGTGTTCTAAGAGGTCAGAGGAGGAAGAGATTCCTTTAAAAGGAAAGTTGGAGAACGTTTCATTGGGGAAGTGGTATTGGTAGCCAAACCTAAGTAGGATTTAGGCAGAGGGAGGTTTGAGGAAAACAGGTCAGAAAGTGCTGGGGCAGGAGGCATGGAAAAAAACTTTTACACATACCCTTGAAAATCACCAAATAAAGGAAAATAAGGGCTAATAAGCAACCCTGGACTCACTTGTCATAGAATCATAGAATATCAAGAGCTGTAAGCCTTAAAGATTCTCTCATACAATTATTTCAAGTTACAGTTGAGAAAATAGTCATAAAGAGATTAAATTATTCATACAAGGCCACATACAAAGTTAGTGGAGAAGCCATGCTAAAATTCAGCATTTATGTTTCCATACCTTAAGCCAACATTTACTGAATTAAACTGAATTGCTTCCCCAGAGAGACTTTCTAGGGCAAAGACTCTCATCTAAGGTGTGGAATACAGATCAAAATTTGTAGAATACATTTTTTAAATAACATGTACTCTTTCCTCCTTTGAGATTTGCTACATGAAATGAGAAATGTCAGTTATGGATAGGTTCCCCCAAATGAATATTGTGGAAGAGTAAGACCAAAACTTTTTCTAAGATTATATATTTCATGCATAGTTTAGTAGATATTTGATAGGCCTTTATAGAAAAATAAGTGATACTATTTTGAAGACCATTTATTGCTGCCTATGAATAACTTGGTAATATCTGGATTCTATGTTGGATCACATTGCCCCTCCCAAGACTATCACTTTTGTATTTTTCATTCCTGTGTGTGTTTCTGTACAAACTTTGCCAAAAATTATGCCATCATTTGTCAAGTGTCAGCATTATCAAGCTTTGTTGTGTTACTGTCACCAGGTGCTGTCCAGTAGAAGAGATATGACAGCTCACTGGCCTCTGTTCTTTCTTATCACCCCTTCCTGTCACAACAAGCACCTGAAAGAGCTGTCTGCATCCATTCTTTTCACTTCCACACTACAGATTCACTATCCACCCACTCAGTGTGAAAGAACTCAGAGTTCTTTCCACAAGATCACCAGTGGATTCCAGGTTGAAAGTCTCCCCTCCTTTGGTTTGTAGAAAATCTCCCTCTGGACTTTCCTCCCACTGGGCCATTTTGCAAATGTTGATATTTCTCAGAATACCTTTTTAGTTTTCTTCCTCCCCTTCTCCTACCAAACTGTATAATCTTAATAAACAGGGTTTCTTTTTTTGTTTCAACTGTTGCCCATACACGGATGGTCCCAAGTCAGCGTCTTCATACCAGTACCTGAAACTTAGCATGCCAAAAACTGGGCGTGTACTTCCCTCAAAATTGGCTTCCCCTCCTGTGTT
The DNA here is from genome assembly GCF_030222135.1 of Aotus nancymaae. Taxonomy (NCBI): domain Eukaryota; kingdom Metazoa; phylum Chordata; class Mammalia; order Primates; family Aotidae; genus Aotus; species Aotus nancymaae. Next base: position 75,595,281 of record NW_026988414.1, read on the forward strand.
ACCTATCCTGGTAAACAGCTCTACTGAATAAGCCAGAAACCTAGGAGGATTAAAACCATCCCTCCCTTCACTCCTCTTTCGCCCCATTCCCTAAATATGCAGTTAATTTGATTGTTCTCCATTTCCCATCATCTTTCGTTTGTAAGCAGTATAACAGCCTCCTTCCCTGCTGTTAGTTGTAACCCTTCCCATAGCAGCCTACATATTACATATTGCAATGAGTCATCTTTCAAAAAATGAAAACTCTTCATGTCACTTCTAGAATCCTTCACTGTCTTACCCCTCATGTTCAGAATTGAGAGCTAAACCCCTTAGCATAGCAGGCCCTGTGTGATCTGACTGTCTCATACGCCACTAGTCCAGCTATCTCAGCAGCCTGCAGCTTTCTGAACACACACATTCTCTTCTGCCTTCTTTCATGCTGTTTCATCTTGTGTCTTCTTCACTACCCCACATCACCACCATCCCAGCAGGCTAAGTTTTTCCTTTTCCTGTGAGACTCAGCTCAGAGATTACCTCCCCCAGGCACTGCACCTTGCACCTGTCCTCATAAAACCGTGAGTTTACTTATCAGCTGGAATTAATTACGTTTTGCTTGCCTCTGAACTCTGGAAGGCAAGACTGTCTTTCATCTTCGCCTGTTTATCACAGAGTCGAGGACATAGTATTCAAAACATGTTCTATGAATGAAATTGTTGTCAACTAATGTGTTTTGTCATTCAGAGAGTTATATTATCATCTCAGAGATAGGTATCTGAGAATACAGGAATAACAAACTCAGTTTCACCTATACTTTTACAACACAAAATGAGTCTGTGGCCTCAGATGTTTAAGAGTTTTCTCCCCCACACACCCAGCCAAATAGTCCTTCAGCAGCAGACAGGAGCTGAGAGCCTCTAATTCAATCCAATTCTGACTACTTGAGGGTAGCATCATACCCACAGGTTTAGAGCTCAGTCCCACAAGACTGTCCCCAACTTCAGATGCCGATCACAAGTCTCAGATTGTTTTACCTGTGCTTCTGACCAACTGACTATAAATCAGAATTCCCATGACCCTTTCCTTGAGTTCAGTGAATTTACTAGAGTGGCTTACAGAACTCAAGGAAACACTTATATTTACCAGTTTATTACAAAGGATATTACAAAGGATGCGGATGAAGAATTCATAGGATGAGGGATGAAGGAAAGAGGCGTGGAACTTCCGTACTCTCTCCAGGTGCATCTCCTTCCAAAAACTTCCATATATTTCATGCTCCTGAAGCTTTTCAAACCCTATCCTAGTGGTTTTTGGGTTTTCTGTTTGGTTGGTTGGTTGGTTGGTTGGTTTTTTTTCTGAGATGGAGTTTCACTGTTGTTGCCCAGGCTGGAGTGCAGTGGCATGATCTCAGCTCACTGCAACCTCCACCTCCTGGTTTCAAGCAGTTCTCCTGCCTCAGCCTCCTGAGTAGCTGGGATTACAGGCACCTGCCACCATGCTCAGCTAATTTTTTGTATTTTTAGTAGAGACAGGGTTTTGCCATGTTGGCCAGGCTGGTCTCGAACCCCTGGCCTCAGGTGATCCGCCCACCTCAGCCTCCCAAAGTGCTGGGATTACAAGTTGGGTTTTTATGGAGGCTTCATTACATAGGCATGATCAGTTACATCATTAGCCATTGGTGATCAGCTTAACCTTCAGCCTTTAATACATCAGACCTAACAAACACCACAGCTTAGCCTAGTCCACCTTAAATGTGCTCAAAACACTGACATTAGCTTATAGTTGGGCAGAATTATCTAACACAGAGCCTGTTGTACAATGAAGTGTTGAATGTCTCGTGTGATGTATTGACTCATATACTGAAAGTGAAACAGGGAATGGTTGTATAGGTACTCAAAGTATGGTTTCTATTGAGCGCATATCTCTTTTGCACCATCATAAAATCAAAAAATCGTAAGTTGAACCATGGCAAGTTGAGAACTGTCTGTATATATTTCACAATATTATGAGATTATGAATGACGTACATTTCTTTTTTATATGAGTTTGTCTGCTTTGTGATATTCACATAACTGCTTCTTCAAACTGTAGGGGGTTCTCTAGAATGTTAATCTCCATTCTGTAGAGTGGATTATCCATAACACATCTGTCCTCATGAGTTTCTACTGAACTTGCCTGATGAGATTAAAGGAAATTTCCGTTACCTATATGTGCAAAAACAACCTGTGAGAAAAGAATAGATACTTGTATTTCTATGAAGTTCTACCTCTAAAACTTTCCAAGGTTCTTCTGCAGCTTTTGCTGATTATGAAACATGTGCTTGGGGTAGCTATTGCAATGAGAAACAGTTTTTAAGTGATTCATTAGCACCGGATGCAGCCTGGGTTTTCATTTATCTAATCATGATCACTTGTTGAAGTGTCCTGGAAATGGTAATAAAACTTCCCTCACACTTGTTTAGTGCTTTATAATTTTTGAGCACTTTCACATGTCACCCTGATTAATTTTCAGTATAGTATGCTACAGTACTTAAAGACTCAGGCTCAGAAGTGAGACAGCCTGGATTGAAATCCTGACCCTTATGTAATTTAACCTCTCCGAACCCTGGTTTTCTTGTATGAAATAGGAATAACAATACTTCTGATCTATGGGAGTGTTGTGTAGGTTAAGTAAGATGATCCAGATGAGCTGTTAGCGTGGCACCTCACATTAAGTGCCCACTAAATATTAGCTGCTATTACTGTTATCACTACTATCCTTTCCACCACTACTTTTTCTACAAGAAAATTCCCTGTGCAGTAAGAGCGGGTATTACTCTCTGGAAGAATCAGAGGCTCTTAGAAAGGGTTAAGCACTCATGCAACACTCCCTCTCCCCGTCACTTGGTGGTATTAGAGAAGGCTGAGTGGGAAATCGAGATCTTACTCCTCATCCAGCAGTAATGATGTGCCTCCACCCAGGGTCCATGGAGACTGTATTGGAAGACTGAATTTTTACCCCTACTCAGAGATAGTGAGCTTCTCCTCCCCCACTCACCAGTATGGTGCCAGAAGGGGCCAAGTGAGATGCCAGGACTCACCACCTTCCTGTGGTAACAAGCCCTATCCCTTCCTGTGGAAGCCATGTGAGGAACAGTAACATACCATCTCCAGTTGGCTAAGTCAGCAGCCTGAATTCCTGCCCCTACATGATAATGAGGCAGGCTTCACCCCCACCTGACAATAATGAGGTGATACTCCCTGCCCCCTCACCAGAACACTGTCAGAGGAAGTTTTCTAAAACAATATTTAAATAAGATACAGTCTTATCACACACAAAATTGCCAGAATATAATTTCAAAATCACTCATCATAGAAAGAACCAGGAAAATCTCAACCTGAATGAGAAAAGACAGTCAACAGATGTTTCAATTCTTATAAGGATTTTCAAGCAGCAACCATAAAAATGCTTCAACATGCAATTACAAATATGCTTAAAGCAAATGAAAAAATAGTCTCAGCAAAGAAATAGAAGATATATGTTCTCACTTAGAAGTGGAAACTAAGCTATGCGTATGCAGAGGCATACAGAGTGGTATGATGGACATTGGAGACTCAGAAGGAGAAAGGGTAAGAATACGGTAAAGGATGAAAACCTACCTATTGGGTACAGTGTACCCTACTCAGGTGACAGCTGTACTAAAATCCCAGACTTCAACACTATACAGTTCATCCATGTGACCAAAAACCACTTCTACCCCTAAAGCTATTGAAATAAAATAAATAGAAGATATAAAGAATAACAAAGTGAAATGCTATAATTGAAAACTATAATAATCCAAAATTTCAAAAGTCAGTGAATGTGCTCCAGCGACTGAATGGAGATAAAGGATGAAAGAATCAATGAATTTGAGTTGGAACAATGAAATAAAGAACAACAGAGAAAATAGACCAAAATGTTTTAAATGACCAGGACCTAAGGACTGATGGAGCTGTAACAAGAGATCTAACATTCATGTCATCAGACTCATAGAAGTAGAAAAAGGACAGTGATGAAAAAGTATTTGAAGAAATAGCTAAAATGGTCCCAAATTTGGCAAAAGATGTAAATGTGCGGTTTCAAGAAATTGAGCAGACAACAAACAGAATAAACAAAATGTAAATTGTTGGCCTTAAACCCTAACACATCAATAATTAAACATAAACGGTTCCAAAATAACAAAATGTTATTTAAAGATGGGAAAGATTAGTTTATAGCACTGAGGGGAGAGGGAAAATCTGTGGAAAAACTGAATTACATAATGAACATTAAAAAAATCAACTTCATTATTTTTTAACTTAAGTCCCATCAAGTTCAAGACACTTTTGTAAGTGATACTACCAGCCACTTAAGTCATCCCTAAAAATCTAAGGGTCCTGGAAATTTACCCATGGCAGTGCAATCTTCTTTACATAATTAACTGAAGAAAAATAGTTGCCCTTTACAGATTTTTTAAGATTGGGAAATAAAAAGAAGTCAGAAGGAGACAAATCAGGACTGAAAGGTGGATGCCAAATGTTTTCCCATCAAAACTCTTGAAAAATTGCCTACATTTGATGAGGAGAATAAGCAGGAGTATTGCTGTGGTGGAAAAGGACCCTCCAGTGAAGATTTCCCAGGTGGTGTTCTGTTCATGCTCCGGCTAACTTTCTCAAAACACACGCATAATGGGCAGATGTTATCATTCTTTCAGCCTCCAGAAAATCAAAAAGCAAAATGCTTTGAGAATCTCAACATGTTGCCATGATATTTGCTCTTGACCGATCCACATTTGCTTTGACTGGGCCACTTCTACCTCTTGGTAGCCATTGCTTTGATGGTGCTTTGTCTTCAGAATCATACTGGTAAAGCCGGGTTTCATCTCCTGTTGTAGTTCTTCCAAGAAATGCTTCAGGATCTTAATCCCCCTTGTATAAAATTTCCATTGAAAGCCATGCTCTTGTCTGCAGCTGATCTGGACACAATGGTTTTGGCACTCATCAGGTGGAAAGTTTGCACAACTTTAATTTTTCAGTCAGAATTGTGTAAGTTACCAGTTGAGAAGTCTGTGGCGGTAGTTACTGGTTCTGCTGTTAATTATTAGTCATCTCCGATTAGGACACAAGCAGAATGAATTCTTTCCTTGTAAATTGATGTGGATGGTCTGTTGCTGCTGGTTTCATCTTCAACATCATGTTGTCCCTTCTTAAAACAAGTTATCCATTTGTAAACCACTGATTTCCTTGGGCCATTGTCCCCATAAACTTTTTGTAAAACAACAGTGATTTCACAATTCTTCCACCCAAGCTTCACCATAAATTTGATGTTTGTTCTTGCTTCAATATTAGCAGAATTCATGTTGCTCTTATAGGGTATCTTTTCAAATTGATGTCTTGTCCTTCTTTGTGCCTCAAACTAGAATCTCTTCAGACATGTTATCACAAGTTAGTATGAGTTTATTTTGGTGCAAAAACAAGTTGAAATCCATGCATAGTTTTTTCCAAATACACTTTATCCACAACCTTTTCGAAGACCTCTTCTATTAAGGAACCCCTGTACTGTTTGGGAGGGTGAACTAGATAATCACCTTGGGGCTTTCCAAGTCTGAGAGTCACTGATTTTCTCAGTTCCTCAAGGTCCTCCATCTAGCATTGTGATTACATGGCAGTTCCCTCAGTAGTGGTGTTATTTTTACCCCAACTTTCACTGTTCACCTTTCCCATTTGCATCAATACACATGCCCCCACCACCTTTTACATTGGTTTTTAAAATTATTTCCTGGTTTTTGCCTATATTTTAGATAGGTGAGATTACTTGAATAACTTCATGATGATAAATAAAGACCTGCAGAATCGTAGAATCTGAGCTTAAAAGAGGTCTCAGAGATTAACGAGTCCATCCTTATACCAGAAAAGATACAATGATGTTAGGGTATGTCACCTAACATGGAATCAGATGTGTTGAATTCGAGAAGCTGCTCCATTATTTGCTGACTTCAAGATCTTGTATAAGTTGCTTAGCCTTTCTGAGCCTCTGTTTTCTCATTTGCATAATGGGCATAATAATAGATACATTAGAGGGTAGCTATAAACATTTAATGAGATAAATATATATAAAGGGACCTAGCTTGCCATCTTACAGTGAACTGTCAGTAAATATTAGGTAAGGATGAATGTCCTCATTTTATACATAAGTAACTAGGTACACACAAGTCATGCAGGTAGCAGTGGCTGAGATAGAATGGGAGAGACTCAGGTCTCCCAGGACAGTGCTTCTGACACACCAAAGCTCCTTTGTAAATGCCTCTAAAACCTACTCATTCTTTCACTGGACAAATATTTAGGCACTGGAAATACAGAGACAAATTGCAGTTCACGGTCTAGTAGGAAAAACCAGTAAGAGACTTTTAAAATGTAGTGCAGTGAGTGCTGCACTAAAGCGCAGCTTGTACAAGGTGTTTGGGAATTACAGTGACGCACACAACTTCTTTTGCGAGGTGGGGAAAAGAAAAGATGCATTTCATAGCCTAACTGAAAGAAGAGTAAGAGGTGAGCACATAGGATATTGCAGAGAGAAGGGGGTTGCATGTAGAATTCCTTTCGTCCTTTAATTCACTTTACAGCTTTGCCCAGGATGACTAAATACTATATATTTGTATTTTTAATGCTGGTTTTATCTTTAACCTGGGCCTTCTAAATGTCACAATTATTGGTTTGGTGAATTTTTTTAGTGAAAATCAGTGTCTACTCATGCATTTAATAAATATTTATTGAACACCTCCTACATGTCTGATGTTGTTCTAGGCACTGGGATTGTAGCAGTGATCAAGACAAAGTTTTGCCCTCGTGTTGCTTATATTCTGATTGAGAGAGAGAGAGAGGAAATAATGTACAGTATGTCAGGAGGTAACTATTGCACTGGAAGAAAAATAAAGTTGAGTAAGCAAGAAAGGGAAGGTAGGTTTGGGGAAAGAAATGTTACTTTAAATAAGATACTCTGGCACAGCTTATGGATAAGATGACATTTGAGTAGAGACCTAGAGGAAGTAGAGAAATTAATCATGAGGTTACCTGGGGAAGGGCATTCCAGCAGAGGAAATATCAGAATGAGAGCAAGAGACAGACTGACTTAGTATATTGATTTGGAAAGGTAATGGAGGTAGAAGATAGATCAGAAGCACTTCCTTGGGCATCATGAGGTTTGGAGCATTTAGTTTGCAGGAAGTGAGATACCAGGGGATGCGCTGAGCAGAGGAAGTATATGATTCAACATGTGTACCAAAGAGTTTTGCAAGTATCATGACCACTAAGGCACACACTCTATAAAGTTTGCTGACATTTTATTTTGTTAGGATATTGGCTGCATAAACTATAGGCTCAAAGGCATAAATATGTTAGAAAGGGTAGTGATATTTAAGATTAATTGCAATGTCTTCTTTAATATTGTCATAACATTATTTGTGGCATAAAAAGAAGGAGAATAATTTTAAATGATAATAGTGAAAAACTACTGGCCATCCCTGTGTAATTTCCTTATATTTTCAAGCCAAGTAAATCATTGAGGTAAATACCTTTCTTTCGTCAGTTCTGTTTTATGCATAAGATAACATGGGCATACATGGTTTACAAATATCAGCAGCAAAAAGACTGTTGCATGCTTAATGACTGTTTGGTATAAGAAATGAGGCCAACAGTGTAAGAAGTTCTGTCTGCTGCTGGAGCCCTGCCACATTTTTTGCCTTCTTTTTTGTCTATACTCTGACACTGTTGTGACAGTTTTCTAAACAATCTCTTATTGGTTCTCAGTTAAACTAATTCATATTCTGACCATTCTGTATACACTGCACAGCATGAAAATATGTAAACCTATCTTCAGAACACTAAAAATTAGTTGTACAGAATTACCAGTAATTACTAACTTAATTTTCTCTTTCATGGAATCACATTACAGAACAATAGATTTATATTACTAATGAAAGCATCTTTCTATATTGCAAACAAGAACGTTGAAAGTATTTGAAACCACTTTGGCAATGGGAAAAAGAATACATGCTTGGCTTTTAAAAGTGATAATGACTTTTAATTTAACTTTGCTGAAAACATTTTGATTCAGGGCTTGGTCCTATAAACATTGAGTTTCATTTTGGAGTAAGTTTAGAGAATCAGTACCAGTATTTATTCCAGCCATGATGATTTCTATATCCTCAAGGAAGTCTCTTTCTCCTCTGGATTTTGGTTTCTCCAAAGATAAAATGAAAAGATTTCATTCTAAGATTTTTTCGCTATCTTAAACTGTATGAAATATCAATAAATTTTTAAAAGGTCAAATATCTTTTGAGGGGAAGGGGAAATGTTGTAATAAGATTATGTACATGAAATCACTGTATAATAAACTGCTATTATAAGAGTAAGATAATGACCACTCTAGTGTATTCTAAAGAAATGTTCTAAAGGAAATCTCTTTCATCCATTTGAATAGAAAGCTTGGTTTTAGATTTCTGCCTGAGGGGTGACGGGTTCAGAAGGACCAAAAGCTACCTAGCTCTCTTTTCCCAGGCCAAGCTTGATACATACCAGCAGGTGGTAGTTACAAGCACTGCTGCATGCTGGGAAGGTAACCTTCCCCTGCCCTCCACAGACCACCCACCCCAGGATGGAATGTGTTCCCGACTCAGGTAAATCAGGTGTGTAATAGAGCAGAGTGGGGGAAGGGAGGAGACTGCTTGCACGCCTTGCCCAAAGGACAGGCCCTTGGCCCAGCAGCTGTGCTGGGTAAGTTCAAACTCAAGTATTGCTCTATAAGCAGATATCAGAACTCACATAAGTATGTATTTCATGTATTAAATGTGTCCCAAAAGAACAGGCTGCTCACAAGTGAGCTATTTTACCTCTGGCAAGTAACAGTGATACCCAACTAGATGAAAGACAGCAGTGCAGTATACTGCTTTGAATAAAATCATGTACAGTATAGATACCTTCTCCTTAAAGTTTCTTTTTGTCAAATCTCATTTTAAAGACTAAAAAGTGTTTGGGAGGCTGAAGTGAGTGGATTGCTTGAGGCCAGGAGTTTGAGACCAGCCTGGGAAACATAATGAAACCCCATCTCTACTAAAATACAAAAACTAGCCAGGCCTGCTGGCACACACCTGTAATCCCAGCTTCTTGGGAGGCTGAGGCATGAGAACTGCTTGAACTGGGAAGGCAGAGAATACAGTGAGCCAAGATCACACCACTGCACTCCGGCCTGGATGATAGAGCAAGACTCTGTCTTTAAAAAAAAAAATTCATTTTGTCTCACTGAAGATAAGCCCTTCTTACCTTAATCCTGGAAATTTTAAAATTCTTTTCTAGATAAAGCATTGGTTTTCTATTAAAACATTGCTGTAAAATAAACCCAGTGAAAGAAAAGTCTATACAAAGACACAAGGAGAATTTCTGGGACCATTTGAATAAAATGTCCCCTGAGACAGACCAAAAACTATGTTACCAAAGGTTGCAAGCAAAAAACACTATTTTTAACAATGAAAGAGCCAATCTAAATGAAAAAATAAATTTTCTGTGAAAAAATTTGATGAGGTGCTTGAACTGGATATGAGGCTCATTGAGACTGTTGGGAAATAGGAGATCATGGTAAGAAAGTAGGACTGTTCAACAGAGTAAAGGCCTTTAGACCTGGGCCTGAGACCCTAGGATTTGGCCCAGCAAGCCTGACAAAGGGAGATTTGCCTCCTGCGGGGCCACAAGGATTCTTTGTGTAACTACCAGATTGTTACAGAAGTTTCTTCATTTGTGTTTACTTTATGAGCAGCTGACAAAATGGTGTTTATAAAATCAGGCACATAGCCCCTAGTGAGACAGAAAATCAAAAGTTGTCAGTCAGCAACAGGCAGAGAATATAAGAATAATGTAAAAATATTTTTCTGATTTTCTTTACATTGAGCTGATTTTCTTGGGGCAGATGAGGAGGTAACATTTGGTCTCCAAAACACATTTACAGTTTCTGAATATATTTCACCCAGAATTACCCCAACAGCCCTTAAATATATTCTTAGTCTTTTGGCCAAGACTGAAGCTCCTGTGGAACCCCTAATTTTTTAATGGAAGAGACATCAGTAAGGCAGTATTTTAGCCGTGACCCATTTTCACATCCTCCACCAGACACACAGCTTCTCCACAACCCTCCACAACCAGTAAAGAGACGCCCACTGGGAGGGAGTCACTGTAGAGTAAGGGAAAGAATCTTAGCAGACTGGCTTCAAGTCCCAACTCTTCCATTAACAACTTGGACACGTTGCTTGATGTCTCTGAACTTTGATTCCTAGTCTGTAAAAATTAAATGAGATAATATAAGGAAAATGATTAAGAACCTGGCATGGTAGAAAACTCTAGTAAACATTAGTTTTCATTCTTCCCCCCAAACAACACCCATAAGTGTGGCTCCTATTTTAACCTTTTCTTAACCTCTTAAGGGTGTTATTTTGAAAATTAACAGTTAACACTGATTTTAAGAATTAGCAGTTAATACCATGAAATTAGTAAATCCTAATTTCATAGGAAGTAAAGATGATTGAGTCTGATTGTCCCCAGATCACAATGCTTTTGCATTATTGTATCTGTCTTGCTTCCAAAGCTAGTATCACATTTTGCTACTGCCTGCCTGTAAAATGGTCACCATTTTTCTCTTTTATATTATTCCTTCTCTTTCTATAAACCAAGAAACCACAGCTTGTTACAGTTTTGTAAAATTAGAGTCTTTAGGGTCTGGATGAAAGCATCACTCTGCTTCCTTGGTTATGTAAGTGTTAGGTACTCAAATGTTAGATGAGCAAGCGATTAAATAAATGACATCAATTTTAGTATCTCAGGAGTCTTTAATTTCCTGTTGACTCTCAACTGTATTTTTAAAAGATCCAATTACTGGATAAAAAAGCTTCCAGATAAATGAAAGATTTCTAAGTACAACACATATATATAGTGTTTTATTTGAAATACTTTATGATAAAAAACAGTACAAGGTTGTTGGAAAAAAAGGAATATGAAAATTGGTGATGAATCAAGAACCCTGACATTACCTAGAAATGTATTACTCATATTCTTTCTGTAGTGTGTAAAAGAAAAAGAAAGTTGTATTTTAGAGGATTTATTGAGTTAATTTTAGAATGTGTCCAGTTTAACACATAAATTACATTCTCTCTGATGAGAGACCCTACTAATATTCTAGTAAATAAATGAAAGTCATTAACCCTCAAAGAGCACAGAAAAGAAAGGAAAGCAAATATATATATTTTTCAATCTGGAAAGCACATGATTGAAAGATAGTTGCCTAAACTATCAAAATACCAGAAGGAAATTTGTGCCACAGAATCCCAGCAGGGCCCAAGAATTTGAGTTAATGGCTATCTCAGAAAACGAGGGTGCAAGTGGGACTGCAAAGAGAAGAATTGGTTGAAAGTCTAAATTAAGGCAGTTTAGGTGCCCTGCGTGCCTCAGAGCCCATCTACTGTATGTCTAGCCAAGTGGCTGCCCCTGCCCAACCCTCAGAGAAGACCCTAGTTTCAATCAAAGTTACATAGAACATATGAACACCCGGCACAGCCATACAAAAACACAGTGATTTAGTGAAAACCTCTTCTCACAACAGTGAGACACTGAGCCCTCTTCTCCAGTGAACCTCTGAAAATGGGCACCATATTACATACTTCAGGTTTGTGAAGGATATAAGGTTTCCTTCTATATAGTGAAATTAACTGTCCCAGGAGAACAGACTTATAAATATTGAGAGCTGGGATCCCCCAGTGGAAAAGTGTGATCTCAACCTAATCACCCAAATTGAAACCGCTCACACAGAAGTTTGTGTTCAGCTTCTGATTGATTAGATCCAGACTGTGATACACTGATGTATTCGTTCATCAATCATAAATATGAACAAAAAAGCCAAGGTAACAACATACTTGAGGAAAGCCTCCAACCTGAAATACATAAAAAAAAACTCAAGCAAAACAGAGACCATGTAAGAACAAAAGAAAATCTTTCAGAAAGTATAATTTCACAAAGATGGGAAGATACTGCATCCATGAAATAAAAAACAATATACTACCAAAACATACAGAGAGCCAAAAATAGCCTTGAAATTTTAAAATGTAATTGATGAAACAAAAAACTAGTAGGACCAGAAAATAAGTTAAGGAAGTCTCCAAAGAAGTAGGAAAAAAAACACAAAAAGGTGAAAAGCAAGAAACAAAATTTTTCAAAATTAGAAGCTCAGTCCAGGTTCAAAATCCATCCAAAAGCCAGGCATAGTGGCTCACGCCTGCAATCTCAGCACTTGGGGAGGCCAAGGTGGGCAAATCACCTGAAGTCGGGAGTTCGAGACTAGCCGGGCCAGCATGCTGAAACGCTGTCTCTACTAAAAATACAAAAATTAGCCAGGTGTAGTGGCACACACCTGTAATTTCAGCTGCTCAGGAGACTGAGGCAGGAGAATCGCTTGAACCCGGGAGGCAGAGATTACGGAAAGCTGAGATCGCAGAAAGCTGAGATCGCACCACTGCACTCCAGCCTGGGCAAGAGAGTGAGATTCTGTCTCCAAAACAACAAAACAAAACAAAAAATCTAACCAAAAATGAATAGGAGGAAATTAGCAAAGAAATAATGAAAGAAATTTTCCCAGAAATGAAACATAAAACTTTCAAGTTAAAAAGACCACTTGAGTTTTCACACAATAAATAAAAGAAGATCTATACCAAGGCACAGGCAATTAGCCATAAGGAGATCCTAAGTTTCTGGAGTTTCAAGATTCTAAGTTTCTACAGGGTATGCACTAAAATAGTAGGAATTAGAGACTTCTCAACAGCCATGCTGAAGCATAAAACAATGGAGCAATCAAACTTAAAGGATATGGATTTTAACCAAAAATCCTATATCCAGCCAAACTATCAATAAAATGTAAATATAGAATAAAGATACTTTTAAACGTGCAGATTCTCAAAATGTTTCTTCCCATGCACTCTTAGGAAATTGCTAGAATAGATCCTACACCAAAATGAGAGAATTATATGGAAAGAAAAGGAAGACATGAGATCCAAGAAATAAGAGCATCTAACCTAGAGCTGTGTAGTAGGCCTAGAGAGCAGCCAGTCTAGATTAGAGGAGGAGGGTGGCAGATTTCAGGAAGCATGTCTACTTTGGACAAAGAAAAAGAATCAACAATCCCTGATGTATATGAACTTAAGAAGAAATTTCATTTTGACTAGAAAGAAAAACAATGAAGTAGTGATACATAAATAGTAAATTCAACATATTGGGAAAAATGGTTATCTCAGTGAAACCAAAAATTTTGGACAGAAGGGTAAATATCATTAAGTAGATTAGCTGTGAATATTTGCATAGTCATCATAGAAAAAACAATATTACTATGCAGTCAATCGTCCTCTGTACCAGATGTTCTGATTCTTTCGCTCTTTCCAAGTACATGATAGGATGTCATTTCCTGGCTCCCTTGTGGTTGGGTGGACTGTGTGACTAGTTCTGGCCAATAAGTTGCTTGTTTTTTCTAAAGATCCTCCTTTTGGATCCAAGTGATCATTTATTCCTCTATCTTTGGTAGAACTGGTACAGATAAACAGTGAAAATGAGGCAAAGGCTGGTTGTCGCTAAGTAAGTACGTTTGTGGAATTTAATATTTTACCAAATATTTTCCCATTCATCTTCACTGAACTTCAGAGTTGTCTTGGAAGCTAGGGAGATAAAGAAAGTAAGGAACTTGTCTCAGATCATATACTGCAGAGGCAAGGTCCAAGCTCCAGCATTTAACAACCACGTTACTTCTTGTAAAGTATACACAAAGAGAGCTGAGTGTGACATTGTGTACTATGAAAAGAACTATTTTGCCATTTAGTAGTAGGAAATGCAAATTTCATCTTGATAGAGGAATTCAGATTAGTTTTTTTTAATTCATCATAATAAGAAATAGTGCTATCATTTTATCAATTGTTTTCTGAGTTCATTTAAATTTTTAATATAATTTATTCAATTAAATAAGTATTTATTGAATACTTGCTATATACCTGTGTATGTTCTAAGCATTTTTTATTTATTAGCTTATTTAGTAATCACAAAAATTTTATGATACAGGTACTCTCATTATCCTTGTTTCATAGATGAGAAATTGCAATTTTGAAATAGTAACCTTATCCGGGGACACCAGGTAGTGAGGGGAAACTTCAGATTTGAACTTGCAGTCTGACTTTAGAGCCAACACTCTTGAACATTTTAGATTGTCAAAACTACTTATGATTACAGAAATATTCTAAACCATCTTTGCCCATTTTTGGTGGTTTTATTGAAACATATTTACTGTACTTTTTTTTCATCTAGGTTTATGTTCCAGATGAAAATAATACTATTTTGGGAAGAAATACAAATAAACAAGTTTTTGAAGGCTTGACAACTGGACTTCTCAAAGTTGGTGCTGTGGTTTTGGGCTGCCTGATTGCCAATCGACCAGATGGAAACCACCAGCCAGCTTCACCAAAAATGCCAACACAGGAAGTGAAAAACAAACCCTCACAAGGTGATGCTTTTAACAGTCGAGTTCAGGACCTTATCAGGTAAAATTGCTACATTTTTTTAAATGTTGTTCTTTGTTTAAAAATAACTATATTAATGTAAATCTCAAAGCCCATGTCATGGCAGTGGTTCTCACAATGCCATTCATAAATTTCTGGTAGATAATACCAAGAATACCTTGTAAATATTTCTCAGATTTATCACCTCACTCCATTGCTGCTATTAATATTTTACTTCAGATGTTCAGGCTCTTTTGCAGTAGCAGACAGTGTGTCTGTCTCTCTCTCCCCCGCTTTTTAAAAATAAGTCTTTTTCCTAATTATAAAAGGAATACACGCTCAATGATAAACACAATTTGAAAAACACAGAAAAGCACAATGGATTTTTTAAGGCAGTTTTGTAGAGAGAAAGAAAATTCTTTTATTTTTAAAAATATATATATTTTATTGCAGTTTAGGTTCAGATCATGCAGGATTGTTGCATAGTTACATACATGGCAATGTGGTTTGCTGCCTCCATCCCCCCATCACCTATATCTGGCATTTCTCCCCATGTTATCCCTCCCCAACCTCCCTACACCCCCGTCCCTCCCCTGTTTCCCTGCAACAGACCCCAGTCTGTGATGCTCCCCTCCCTGTGTCCATGTGTTCTCATTGTTCAACACCCACCTATGAGTGAGAACATGCAGTGTTTGATTTTCTGTTCTTGTGTCAGTTTGCTGAGAATGATGATTTCCAGATTCATCCATGTCCCTACAAAGGACATGAACTCACCATTTTTTATGGCTACATAGTATTCCATAGTGTATATGTGCCACATTCTCCTTGTCCAGTCTATCATCAATGGGCATTTGGGTTGGTTCCAGGTCTTTGCTATTGTAAACAGTGTCACAATGAACATATGTGTGCATGTGTCTTTATACTAGAACCATTTATAATCCTATGGGTATATACCCAGTAATGGGATTGCTGGGTCAAATGGAATTTCCCCATTGCTTGTTTTTGTTAGATTTGTCAAAGATCAGATGGTTGTAGATGTGTGGCATTGCCTCCGAGGCCTCTATTCTGTTCCATTGGTCTATATCTCTGTTTTGGTAGCAGTACCATGCTGTTTTGATTACTGTAGCCTTGTAGTATAGTTTGAAGTCAGGTAGCATGATGCCTCCAGCCCTGTTCTTTTTGCTTAGAATTTACTTGGCTATGCGGGCTCTCTTTTGGTTCCACATGAAGTTTAAGGTGCTTTTTTCCAGTTCTATGAAGAGGGTCATAGCTTGATGGTGATAACGTTGAATCTGTAAATTACTTTGGGCAGTATGGCCATTTTCACAGTATTGATTCTTCCTAACCATGAGCATGGAATGTTTTCAGTCTGTTGATGTCCTCTCTTATTTCCTTGGGCAGTGGTTTGTAGTCTTTCTTGAGGAGGTCCTTCACATCCTTTGTTAGTTGTATTTCTAGGTATTTTATTCTCTTTGTAGCAATTGTGAATGGCAGTTTGTTCTTGATTTGGCTCTCTGTTTGTCTGCTATTTGTGTATAGGAATGCTTGTGATTTCTGCACATTGATTTTGTATCCATAGACTGCTGAAGTTGCTTATCAGTTTCAGGAGATTTTGGGCTGAGACGATGGGATCTTCTAAATATACAATCATGTCATCTGCAAATAGAGACAATTTGACTTCCTCCTTTCCTAATTGAATACCCCTTATTTATATTTCTTGCCTGATTGCTCTGGCTAGAACTTCCAATACTGTATTGAATAGGAGTGGTGAGAGAGGGCATCCTTGTCTTGTGCCAGATTTCAAAGGGAATGCTTCTAGTTTTTGCCCATTCAGTATGATATTGGCTGTGGGTTTGTCATAAATAACTTTTATTATTTTGAGATACATTCTGTCAATACCGAGTTTATTGAGATGTTTTAGCATAAAGCGTTGTTGAATTTTGTCGAAGGCCTTCTCTGCATCTATTGAGATAATCATGTGGTTTTTGTCTTTGGTTCTATTTATGTGGTGAATTACATCTATAGACTTGCGTATGTTGAACCAGCCTTGCATCCCTGGGATGAAGCCTACTTGATCGTGATGGATAAGCTTTTTGATGTGCTGTTGCAATCAGCTTGCCAGTATTTTATTGAATATTTTTGCATCTACATTCATCATGGATATTGGCCTGTAGTTTTCTTTTTTTTCTTGTTGAATCTCTGCTGGGTTTTGGTATCAGGATGATGTTAGTCTCATAAAATGATTTGGGAAGGATTCCTTCTTTTTGGATTGTTGGGAAGAGTTTCAGAAGGAGTGGTACCAGCTCCTCTTTGTATGTCTGGTAGAATTTGACTGTGAACCCATCTGGACCTGGGCTTTTTTTGGTTGGTAGACTATTAATTGCTGCATCAACTTCAGATCTTGTTACTTGTCTATTCAGAGTTTCAGCTTCTTCCTGGTTTAGTCTTGGGAGGATGCAAGTGTCCAGGAATTTATCCATGTCTTCCAGGTTTACTGGTTTATGTGCATAGAGTTGTTTGTAGTAATCTCTGATGGTAGTTTGTATTTCTGTGGAATCTGTGGTGATATCCCCTTTAATGTATTTTATTGCATCTATTTAATTCTTCTTTCTTTTCTTTTTTATTAATATGGCTAGCAGTCTATTTTGTTGATCTTTTCAAAATACCAGCTCCTGGATTTATTGATTTCTGAAGGTTTTTTTGTGTCTCCATCTCCTTCAGTTCTGCTCTGATCTTAGTTATGTCTTGTCTTCTGCTAGGTTTTGAGTTTTTTTGGTCTTGCTCCTCTAGCTCTTTCAATTTTGATGGTAGGGTGTCGATTTTAGATCTTTCCTTGCTTCTCATGTGGTCATTTATTGCTATAAATTTTCCTCTAGACACTACTTTAAATGTGTCCCAGAGATTCTGGTATGTTGTGTCTTTGTTCTAGTTGGTTTCAAAGAACATCTTTATTTGTGCCTTCATTTCATTGTTTATCTAGTCAACAGTCAAGAGCCAGTTGTTCAGTTTCCATGAAGCTGTGTGGTTCTGAGTGAGTTTCTTAATCCCAAATTCTAATTTGATTGCACTGTGGTCTGAGAGACAGTTTTTTATGATTTCCTTTCTCTTGCATTTGCTGAGGAGTGATTTACTTCCAATTATGTGGTCAATTTTAGAGTAGGTGTGATGTGGTGCTGAGAAGAATGTATATTCTGTGGATTTGGGGTGGAGAGTTCTGTAAATGTCTATCAGGTTTGCCTGGTCCAGATCTGTGTTCATTTCCTGGATATCCTTGCTAATTTTCTGTCTCGTTGATCTATCTAATATTGACAGTGGAATGTTAAAGACTCCCACTATTATTGTACAGGAGTCTGAGTCTCTTTGTAGGTCATTAAGAACTTGTTTTATATATCTGGGTGCTCCTGTATTGGGTATGTATATATTTAGGGTCATTAGCTCTTCTTGTTGCATTGATCCTTTTACCATTATGTAATGTCCTTCTTTGTGTCTTTTGATCTTTGTTGGTTTAAAGTCTATTTTATCAGAGACTAGGATTGCAACTTTTACTTTTTTTTGCTCTCCATTTGCTTGATAAATCTTCCTTCATCCCTTTATTTTGAGCCTATGTGTGTCCTTGCATGTGAGATGGGTTTCCTGGATACAGCACACCGACAGGATTTGACTTTTTATCCAATTTGCCAGGCTGTGTCTTTTGATTGGGACATTTAGCCCATTTACATTTAAGATTAATATTATGTGTGAATTCGATCCTGCCATTTTGATGCTAGCTGGTTGTTTTGCCCATTAGTTAATGCAGTTTCTTCATTGTGTCAATGCTCTTTACCATTTGGTACGTTTTTAAAGTGGCTGGTACTGCTTGTTCCTTTCTATGTTTAGTGCTTCTTTCAGTAGCTCTTGTAAGGCAGGCTTCGTGGTGACGAAATCTCTCAGCAGTTGCTTGTTTGTAAAGGATTTTATTTCTCCTTCACTTACAAAGCTTAGTTTGACTGGATATGAAATTCCAGGTTGAAAGTTCTGTTCTTTAAGGATGTTGAATATTGGCCCCCAGTCTATTCTGGCTTGTAGGGTTTCTGCCAAGAGATCTGCTGTGAGTCTGATGGGCTTCCCTTTGTGGGTAACCCTACCTTTCTCTCTGGCTGCCCTTAGCATTTTCTCCTTCATTTCAACCCTGGTGAATCTGACGATTATGTGCCTTGGGGTTGCTCTTCTTGAGAAATATCTTTGTGGTGGTCTCTGTATTTCCTGGACTTGAATATTGGCCTGCCTTGCTAGGTTGGGGAAGTTCTCCTGGATAATATCCTGGAGAGTGTTTTCCAGCTTGAGTTCATTCTCTCCGTAATATTCAAGTACACTGATCAAACGTAGATTAGGTCTTTTTACATAATCCCATATTTCTTGGAGGCTTTGTTCATTTCTTTTCACTCTTTTTTCTTTAATCTTGCCTTCTTGTTTTATTTCATTGAGTTGATCTTCAATCTCTGATAACCTTTCTTCTGCTTGGTCAGTTCAGCTATTGGAAACTTGTGTGTGCTTCGCGAAGGTCTCGTGTTGTGTTTTTCAACTCCATTAAGTCATTTATATTCTTCTACAAGCTGTTTATTCTCATTAGCAATTTGTCAAACCTTTTTTCAAGGTTCTTCGTTTCTTTGCATTGGATTAGAACATGTTCTTTTAGCTCAGAGAAGTTTGTTATTACCTACCTTCTGAAGCCTGTTTCTGTCAATTCATCAGATTCTTTCTCCATCCAGCTTTGTTCCTTTGCTGGTGATGAGTTGTGATCCCTTGGAGGAGAGGCATTCTGGTCTTGGGTGTTTTAATCCTTTTGCACTGTTTTTTTTCCATCTTTGTGGATTTATCTACCTGTGGTCTTTGTAGTTGGTGACTTTTGGATGGGATCTCTGACTAGATGTCCTTTTTGTTGATGATGAAGTTATTTCTTTCTGTTTCTTAGTTTTCCTTCTAACAGTCAGGCCACTCTGCTGTAGGACTGCTGGAGGTCCACTCCAGACCCTGCTTGCCTGGGGATCACCTGCGGTGGCTGCAGAACAGTAAGGGTTGTAGGGCTGAGGGCCCCACAGGGTCGTGGGGTGTGCCTTATGCTGTGCTGAGGCGCAGGATCCGAGAAATAAAGAGACAGGACACAGAAGTACAAGGAAAACACAGCTGGGCTCGAGGGGCCACGCCACCTATAAGCGGAGTCAGGCGAGGCCCCGAATGTCCAGAAGCATGAGTATTTGTGTATAGGTTGGGGGCAGGGCAGTGAGTGAAATCATCTTTAAGGATAGTGATAGGGTCATGAGCAATAAAACATGGGGTCCACCCCCATTAGGTCACCTAGGCTAGGAGGTGGACAGTGCACAGCAAGGGGCCCATTCCCATGAAGGCAAGGGCTGTGTGCAGTAAGGGGTCTACCCCCATTAGATCACCGAGGCTTGAAGGTGGGCCGTGCACGGTGAAGAGGGTGCAGTGTACAATACTTCTATCTGCGGGCAAACTACTTCTAAGAAGATTTGTAGGAGGGTGCTTTAAGTCACATAGCAGTGACAGAGCTGTCAAGGGTTACCGCCACCTTCTGGCAGCTTCCAATGGGTTCTATGGGAAGATACTTTTCAAGCAGCACAGTAGCAAGAGCTGATAAAGTTCACAGTCACCAAGGTGGATTGCCATTCTGAGGGCAGCCTTCCACAAGAACTGGAGCAAGGTCCTACAACTCCTTTATCAGGAGGAGTGACTCTTGCCCCAAGTCTGCCATACAGCGATATCTTTACGATACTAAACGCTGCTGCCTGGGCCATGGATTCTTGTCCTGGTGTAACTGTTTTCCCTTAAATCATGCTCTGCACTGTGTCTGCTCTAGGCATTCCTCCGATTATAAGCTGCTTATTCCTTAATTCATGCTCTGTACTGTGTCCACTCTAGGCGTTCTTCCGATTATGAACTAAGATATTATTATAGGTATATATATAGGGAAATCTTCTTTAGGCACTCATACTATCAACTATTCTTTGATTATATATAGAGGATTATATAAAGGGATTATTCAAGCCCTAATTCTATAAACTAATACATGATTATGTAAAGGATTATATAAAAGGAAATAGCTGAGTAGTAACACTATAAAGTGAGATATTCTTCAAGCCCTAACTGTGCCAGGGTTCTGCTTAGCTCTCATTCCTCGGTGCCTATATGGGGGATTACCCACAAGGGTTGCTGCCAGTTTCTTCTTCTGTTATCTTTGTCCCAGAAGGATACCCGCCAGATGTCAGCCTGAGCTCTCCTTTATAAGGTGACTCTTTGGATATACAGGGGTCAGAAAGCTGCTTAAGGAGACAGTCTGTCCCTTATAGGAATTCAAGTGCTGAGCTGTGAGCTCCATTGTTCTGTTCAGAGCTTCTGGGCAGGTATGGTTAAGCCTGCTGCAGCGGAACTCATAACCACCTTTTTTCCCAGATGCTGTGTTCTGGGAAGGTGGGGCTTTATTTATAAGTTCCTGATGTGCTGCTGCCTTTTTTCAGAGCTGCCATGCCCAGCAAGTAGGTAGCCTAGTCACAGTCTGCCAGCAGAGGCATTGCTGAGCTGCCGTGGGCTCTGCCCAGCCGCTGTGTGAACTTTCTTGCAGTTTTGTTTATAGAGGTATAGTTAGACCTGCCTTAGTAATGATGGACCACCTCAGTAGTGGTGGACTGCCCCTGTAATGGCAGACTGCCTTGGTAGTAGCGTACTGCCTCGGTAATGGTGGACGCCCTTCCCTTCACAGAGCTGGACTGTCCCGGGTCCAGCTGCGCTTGCTGCTAAACTCTATCCAGAGTGTTTCAGATTGCTGGTCTTTGTGGGGGTGGGACCTGCTGAGCCAGATCACCTGGCTCCCTGTTTCAGCCTCCTTTTTTTCAGTTGAATAGGCAGGTCTGTCTCCTGGGCGTTCCAGGCGCCAGTTGAAACAGCCACCCAGATTTGTGTGAGTTTTTGTGTGGAGACCCGCTGCACCGGCTGAAACAGCCATGCTGGATACTCATGGCGTTTTTCATCCTGAGAATCTCCTGGTCTGTGGACAGTTATAACTTGTTTGGAAACGCAGATCACTCACCTCTGCGTTGTTCTCGCTAGGAACTGCCAGAAAATTCTTTTAATGAAAAGCAGTATAGTTAGAGCTCAGCTGTCATTCTTGTTTTTGTTTTGTTTTGTTTTGTTTTGTTTCTTGTCACTCAGGCTGGAGTAGTGCAGTCTCAGCTCACCGCAGCCTTTGCCTCCTGGGTTCAAGTGATTCTCCTACTCAGCCTCCTGAGTAGCTGGGATTACAGGCATGCCCACCACCGGGCCTGGATAATTTTTATATTTTTAGTAGAGAGAAGGTTTCACCATGTTTGCCAGGCTGTTCTCAAACTCCTGACCTGAAGTGACCTGCCCACCTCAGTCTCCCAAAGTGCTGGGATTACAGGTGTGAGCCACTGAATCTGGCCTTCCTTAACATTTAGGTTTGTAATGTTAGAATATGTTCTGTTAGAGCTTTTGCATCTTTCTTGATTCAACATTTTCCAATTGAAGGAATTTCTGAGAATTCCCCTATCTCTGGTTATAAATTCAGTTCAGACTTAAAATATCAATTATCCTCATCTCTGGTTATAAATTCAGTTCAGACTTAAAACAACAATAATAGCTACCTTTTATAAAGCACCCATTATAGTACAATACCTTACATTTAACAGGATTGCCCTTATAGGGTTATACCTATAGTAAAGTATAGCAACCCTAGAAGGTTACTCTAAGTGTAAAGTGTTGTAGTAGAGGCTTTGCAGCCCTGGAAGTGTAAGATTTCTAACTCAAACTTTGTAGGTGAGGAAATTGCTCAGAGAAGTTAAGTACTTAGCCCAAGACTCTATAATAAATAAGATTAAAAGTATGTAGGAGATCTAAGACTGGAACTCATGTCTAGCTGGACTCCCAACACCTGTATGCTTTCACAACACAAATGTGGCAATTTTTGACACCTGTTCAAGGTCAGCCCTGTTTCCTTCTAATGTCACCTTCTTTCCAAGGAAATTACTCCTACTTTGTCATCTAAACTCATTTACCCTCTGGAACTTTTTATTTCCCAACAGAGTTTCATCTGGTGTTAATCAATCACCTGTTCCACCTATCAGCACCTCTTCTGTGATCTGCACTGATCTCTGGCTCCCCAAAACCATGCAATTTGTTGCTCTCTGAAGCTTATGGTTGGTTAACAGGAGAACAAGAATGCACTCCTCTGCATTTCCTTCTTTCACAGTTCATAAATTTCTTCTGCTTTCTTGTAGTGCTTTCTCGGGAACAGTTATTTCATTCAGTAGCTTCCTTACCCTTGATTACTTTGTTCACTTACCCCTTCCATCTGCCTGTCCTCTTTCCCCAAGTATATTTATTGCTGGAGAGCACCAGGCCCTTTGGGTCCATAACCATTTATCTTACAGCACTTGACTTTTACCCTCCCTGGCCTTTCTCTTAGTTGCTTGATCCCATTCAATTCCCCATGTCCTTTTGGTGGTTGTAGAGCTTAGCCCTCTCTGCTGACAAATGTCATTCTGTCCCTGCATTCTCCCTTGGGCTACCCTGTGATGCAGCAGCCCTGCATTCTTGTCATCCAGACAACTTAGCTGCATGCCTCGGCTGTGATGAAGCGGAAGACCTATTCAGATGCTTCATTGCAATTCCAGTGGGCCTTCCAGGGAAAATACATACATTTTCACATATATTATTGTAATTACCAAATCCTTCTTTTAATACCTTCCTTTAGGAGGTATTTTTCCCTTAATACCTTCCTCCTTCCTTCTTTAGGAAGGAGCTGTGGTAATAGCAGTGGTAATCTGCCAAACCAAATAACTCATGTGACTTAAAAAGGATGATTGACAACCATACTGCTTCAAAAAATCCCGTGCCAATCTTTCTCTGATTTGAACCCACTATTGGTGAATATTACTTTCTTACAGATAACACATTGTTAGTTGGCTTGATGATGGCTGTATGTAAAACCACAAACCATATTTTACATCAGCCTAGTGTAGCAAACAAAGCTTTTTTTTTTTCCTAATCATTTTCATACTTGCCTTCTCACCTTCCCGGATATAAACTGACAAGAAATCTCACTCCAGTCCCTGTTACAATCTGGGCATTTTTGTCAGTTGTGAAATTGCATAGAAAGGGCTCCAGTACAGTCTTTGGAGCTGTTCTCTGGCTGTATCCCTGAAGTAGAGCAGGAGCAGATTCTGACATCTGTCCCTTTCTTCTCCTTATCTGGCATAGGAGAGGTGGGAAGGTATCTAAGAGACATGAAATCATTGCAATATTTGTTCTTATTCTTTTACATGATTCAGTCAAGTTTTTGTATCTAAGCCATTCTTGGAAATATTTTTCAATTCAAAGTATGGTCAACCATACTAATTTTGTGCCAGACACTGCAGAAGGCCATATCAAAAATTTAAAAAGACTTTTACACCTTATCCAGCTAATTTTATTTTACTATTAAATATCGGAATTTCTTTTACTTTTTAATTTTTTTAATTGATACATTTGTAACTGTATTAGTCTGCTTTCACACTACCAAGACTGAGAAGAAAAGAGCATTTCACATGGTTTGGGAGGCCTCACAATCATGGCAGAATGCAAGGAGGAGTAAGTTCATGTCTTACATGGATGGTAGCAGCAAAGAGAAAGCTTGTGCAGGGGAACTCTTCTTTGTAAAACCATCGTATCTTGTGAGATTTATTCACTATCACAAGAACAGCATGGCAAAGACCCGCCCCCATGATTCAGTTACCTCCCACCAGGTCCCTCCCACAGCACATGGGAATTCAAGATGAGATTTGGGTGGGGATGCAGCCAAATCGTATCATTCCACCCCAGACCATCCCAAATCTCTTGTCTTCACATTTCAAAACCAATCATGCCTTCCCAACAGTTCCCCAGAGTCTTAACTCGTTTCAGCATTAACTCAAAACTCCATAGTCCAACATCTCATCTGAAACAAGTCAAGTCCCTTCTGCCTATGAGCCTGTAAAATCAAAAGCAAGTTAGTTACTTCCTAGATACAGTGGGGGTATAGGCACTGGGTAAATATACCCATTCCAAATAGGGGAAATTGGCCAAAACAAAGGGGCTACAGGCCCCATGCAAGTCCAGAATCCAGCAGGGCAGTCAGATCTTAAAGCTCCAAAATGATCTCCTTTTACTCCATGTCTCACATCCAGGTCACGTTGGTGGGTTCCCATCATCTCAGGCAGTTCCGTCCATGTGGCTTTGCAGGGTATACCCCCTCTCTTGGCTGCTTTCACAGGCTGGCATTGAGTGTCTGCAGTTTTTCCAGGCATGCAGTGTAAGCTGTCAGTGGATCTACCATTCTGGGATCTGGAGGACGGTGGCCCTCTTCTCACAGCTCCACTATGCGGTACCCCAGTAGGGACTCTGTGTGGGGACTCTGACCCTACATTTCCTTTCCACACTGCCCTAGCAGAGGTTCTCCATGACAGCCCCTCCCTTGCAGCAAACTTCTGCCTGGACATCCAGGCATTTCCATACATCCTCTAAGATCTAGGTGAAGGTTCTTAAACTTCATTTCTTGACTTCCTTGCACCTGCAGGCTGAACACCACATGGAAGCTGCCAAGGCTTGAGACTTCTACCCTCTGAAGCAACAACCCAAGCCATATCGTGGTCCCTTTTAGCCATGGCCAGAGTGGCTGGAAGTCAGGGTATCAGGTCCCTATGCTGCACAGAGTAGGGTGGCCCTGGGCCTGCCCCACAAAACCATCTTTTCCTCCTGTGTCTCTGGGCCTGTGATGGGAGGGGCTGCTGCAAAGACCTCTGATGTGGCCTGGAGACATTTTCCCCATTGTCTTGCAGATTAACATTCAGTTCCTTTTTACTTATGTGAATTTCTGCAGCCAACTTGAATATCTCCTCAGAAAATGGGATTTTCTTTCCTATCACAGAGTCAGGCTGCAAATTTTCCTAACTTTTATATTCTGTTTCCCTTTTAAAACTGAATGCTTTTAACAGCACCCAAGTCACCTCTTGAATGCTTTGCTGCTCAGAAATTTCTTCTGCCGGATATCCTAAATCATCTCCCTCAAGTTCAAAGTTTCACACATCTCTAAGGCAAGAGAAAATGCCACCGATCTCTTTGCTAAAACATAGCAAGAATCACCTTTACTCCAGTTCTCAACAATTTCCTTATCTCCATCTGAGACCAGCTCAGCCTAGATTTCATTGTCCTTATCATTATCAGCATTTTTGGTCAAAGCCATTCAATAAGTCTCTAAGAAGTTCCAAGCTTTCCCACATTTTCCTGTCTTCTTCTGAGCCCTCCAAACTGTTCCAACCTCTGCTTGTTACCCAGTTCCAAAGTTGCTTCCAACATTTTCAGGTTATCTTTTTAGCAGAGCCCTACTCTACTGGTACCAATGTACCTTATTAGTCCATGTTCACACTGCTGATAAAGACATAACTGAGACTGGAAAGAAAAAGATGTTTAATGGACTTATAGTTCCACATGACTGGGGAGGCCTCACAATCATGGCAGGAGACAAGGAGGAGCAAGTCACAACTTACATGGATGATGGCAGGCAAAGAGAGAACTTGTTCAAGAGAATGCCTCTTTATAAAAACATCAGATCTCGTGAGACTTATTCACTATCATGAGAACAGCATGGGAAAGAAAGACCTGCCCCCATGATTCAGTTGCCTCCCACCAGGTCCCTCCCATAGTATGTGGGAATTCAGGATGAGATTTGGGTGGGGACACAGCCAAACCATATCACTAACTATACAGACTTACTGAGTACATTTTGATATGTGTATCTGTGTGTGTGTGTGTGTGTGTGTGTGTGTGTGTGTAGTATAATGATCCAATCAAGATAGCTAATATGTCCATAACCTCATACATTTGTCATTTGTTTGTGGTGAGAACATTCAGAAGCCTCTCTTCTAGCTATTTTGTAATATACAACACTTTACAAATTAAAAATTTTTAAATTAAGTTTTAGTCACCCTACTATGCAATAGAACACTAGGATTTATTCCTCCTATCTAATTGTAACCTTGTACTCATTGACTACTCTCTCTTCCTCCTCCCTTCTTCCCCCACCCTTTCCTCAGCCTCTGGTAACCACTGGTGTACTCTCAGTTTCTGTGATACCAACTTCAACTTCTCTTTTTAGATTCCACATTTGAGTAAGATCATGCTATATTTGTCCTTCTATGCCTGGCATATTTCACTTAACATAAAAACCTCCAGGTCCATCCAAATTGTAAAAAAGAAATATTCTTTTTTATGGCTAAGTAGTGTTTCATTATGTGAGTATACCATACTTTATCCTTTAATCCACTGAAGAACACTTAGGTCGACTCCTTATCTTGGCTATAATAAATAGTGCTGCAATAAACATGGGAGTGTAGATACCTCTTTGATACGCTGATTTCATTTCTTTGGATTTATAACCAATAGTAGTATTGCTGGATCATACCATAGTTTTATTTCCATACTTTCTGCATGTTGGCTATTTTACAATCCCACCAACAGTGTTTTTGTGTTTCCTTTTCTCTGCATCCTCACCAATGTTTGTTTTGTCTTTTTTATTTTGTTTTGTTTTTTCGAGATAGGGTCTCACTGTATTGCCCAGGCTGGAGTGCAGTGGCTCAATTGTGGCTCACTTCAGCCTCAAGCTCCCAGGGTCAAGCAGTCCTCCCATATTAGCCTCTCAAGTAGATGAGACTACAGGTGCACATTGCCACATCCAGCTAATTTTTTTTTTTTTTTTTGAGATGGAGTTTTGCTCTTGTCACCCAGGCTGGAGTGCAGTGGTGTGATCTCAGCTCACTGCAACCTCTGCCCCCTGGGTTCAACCGATTCTCCTGCCTCAGCCTCCCAAATAGCTGGGATTACAGGTGCTTGCCACCACACCTGGCTGATTTTTGTATTTTTAGTAGAGACGGGGTTTCACCATGTTGGCAGGCTTGTCTCAAACTCCTGACCTCAGGTGATCCACCAGCTAATTTTTGATTTTTTTTTTTATAGAGACAAGGTCTCACTGTGTTGTCCAGGCTGGTCTTGGACTCCTGGGCTCAAGCAGTCCTCCCACCTCAGCCTCCCAAAGTGCTAGGATTACAAGCATGTGGGACTGTACCTAGCATTTCTTTTGTCTTTTTGATAATAACTATTCTAACTGGAGTGGGCTGGTATCTCATTGTGGTTCTGATTTGCATTTCCTTGAGGATTAGTGATGTTGAATATTTTTTCATATACCTGTTGACCATTTGTATGTCTTCTGAGAAAAGTCTGTTAATATCTTTCCCCATTTTTGGATTGGATTATTTCATTTTTTACTCTTGAGTTATTTAAGTTTTGTATATATTCTAGATATTAACCCATTACCAGATGTATAGTTTGCAGATATTTTCTCTCATTCTGCAGGTTTTCTTTTCACTCTGTTAGTTAACTTCGCTGTGTAGAAGCATTTTAGTTTGATATAATCCCATTTGTCTGTTTTTGCTGTGCTTTTTGTGGTTTTGAGATCTTGTTTTTAAAATCCTTGCCTTACTCAATCTTGTGAAACAGTTCCTCTGTGTTTTCTTCTAGTACATTCATACTTTCAGGTTTCACATTTACATTTTTAACTTGTTTTGGGTTGATTTTTGTATGTGGTGAGAAGTAGGGTTCTAGTCTCATTCTTCTGCATGTAGATATTCCAGTTATCCCAGCATGATTTATTGAAGAGACTCTCATTTCCCTATTGTGTATTCTTGGCAACTTTACCAAAAATAAGTCAATTGTCAGTGCGTGAATTTATTTCTGGACTGTTTATTTTGTTGCATTGGTCTATGTATCTCTTTTCATGCCAGTATGATGGTGTTTTGGTAACCATAGTTATGTGGTATATTTTGAAGTTGATTAATGTGATGCCTCCAGCTTTGTTCTTTTTGCTCAGGATTGCTTTGGCTATTCAGGCTTTGATTTGGTTCTCTATGAATTTTAGGATTATTTTTTGTTTCTGTAAAGAATGTCATTGGTATTATGACAAGGATTACACTGAATCTGTAGACTGCTTTGGGTAGTATGGCCATTTTAACAATATTAATTATTTCAGTCCATGAACACAGGATATTTTTCCATTTATTTGTGTCTTCTTTCTTTTTATAAAAATTATTTTTATAATTTACAATGTAGAGATGTTTTATGTTGTTAAGTTTATTCTTAGATATCTTATTTTCATTATTGCTATTTAAATAGAATTGCTCCCTTGATTCTTTTTCAGGTCATTCACTATTAATGTATGGACATACCACTGATTTTTGTATGTTGAGTTTTGTATCCTGCTAATTTGCTGAATTCATTTATTCTAAGAGTGTTTTGGTGGAGTCTTTAGGGTTTTCTTTATGAACATTTTTTCATATACTTGTATACAAATTCATATACGGAATTTGTTGAGAGTTTTTACAATGAAGAAATGTTGAGTTTTGTCGAATGGTTTTCCTGTGTCTCTTGAAATGATCATAGGTTTTTATCTTTCTTTCTGTTAATGCAGTATATCACATTTATTGATTTGCATATGTTAAACCATCCTTGCATTCCTGGAATGAGCCCCACTAATCACAGTGAATGATCTTTTTAATGTGCTATTGAATTAAGTTTGTCAGTATCTTATTGAGAATTTTTGCATCTGTGTTCAAGCTTATTGGTTTGTAATTTACTTTTGTTACATATTTGCCCAGTTTTAAAATCAGAAGTGCTGGCCTCATAAAATAAGTTCCTTCCTCTTTAATTTTGAGAGGTTTGGTTTGAGAATTGGTATTAGTTCTTTAAATATTTGGTAGAATTCAACAGTGAAAATATCAAGATCCTGTGTTTTTCTTTGATGGAATATTTTTTTATGCCTGATTTCATTTTCTCCCTCATTCTTGGTTTGTTTAGATTTTCTATTTCTTAATAATAGATCTTGGTATGTTGCATGTGTGCAGGAATTTCTTCGTTCTGTTGTCAAATGTGTTGGCACATGGTTGTTCATAATAGTCTCTTATGATCCTTTATATTTATGTGGTATCAGTGATAATGTCTCCTTTTTCATTTCTGATTTTGTTTGGGTTTTCTCTCATTTATTCTTAGTCTAGCTAAAAGTTTGTCAATTTTGTTTACCTTTTAAAAAGAACGGCTCTTCATTCTGTGGAACTTTTTGAATTATTTTTAATCTCTATTTCTTTGCTTCTGCTCTGAACTTTATTATTTCCTTCCACCAATTTTTTGTTTAGTTCCTTCTTGTTTTTTTAGTGCTTGAAGTCTATCATCAGATTAGTAGAGGTTTATCTTGTTTTTTGATACAGGCATTATTGCTGTAAACTTCCCTCTTAGGACTGCTTTTGCTGTGTCCCATAGGTTTCGGTATGATGTGTTTGCATTCTCATTAGTCTCAAGGAATTTTTTAAATTTCCCTTTTGATTTCTTCTTTGACCCATTGGTTATTTAGGAGTATATTATTTAATTTCTATATATTTGTAAATTTCTGAAAGTTTTTTTTTTTGTTTTGGGTTTCTAGTTTTATAAAATAATGGTCACTCGATGTGATCATTATCTTCTTAAATTTGTTAAGACTTGTAACCTAACATATGCTGTTCTTCCTCTCTTGTTTACCTCTATAATTTTGTGGCTTTCTATGGTGCTAAGCTCTGTTTCCTTTCTCTTTTTCATTTGTATATCTGCTGTAATTTCTTCCTTTGTTGTTATAACAAGGCTACCATAAAGAGTCTTATCGTTATAATATACTTTCTTAAGCTGATAGCAATTTACCATTTGTTACATAATAATACATTTTCCCCCCTCCTGACAATTTATATTTTGCTATTTTAATTTACTTCTTTTCTGTTTTGTGTTTCTTAGCTTTTAATTATAGTTGGTTTTGTTTTTAACAATTTTTTACATGTCTTCATGGTAGTAATTATTGTCCTTTCATTTCTGGTTGTAGCAGTTCTTTAAGCATTTCTTACAAGGCTGGTCCAGTGGTCATGAAATCCCTTAGGTTTTGTTTGTCTGCAAGGGTCTTTATTTCTCTGTCATGTCTAAAAGATAGCTTTGCTGAATAAAGTATCCTTTGGGCTGACAGTTCTTGTTTTTGTTTTCCATTCAGCACTTTGAATCTGTCCTTCTGTTACCTCCTGATCTGCAAGATTTGTTGAGCTTCTCATTCATATCATGAATTATTTTCTTGATATTATTAAATTGTTTGTGTTCTCTTACATTTCACTGAGTCTCCTTAAGATCATTATTTCAAATCTCTCTTTAGACATTTTGTCAGTATCCTTTGCTTTTGGGTACATTATTGAAGACTTACTGTATTCATTTGGAGGTGTCATATTTCCTTGCTTTTTCATGTTTTTGTGTCTACATTGATATATGAACATCAAATGGAATAGTCACTTTTTCCTATGTCCTATGTTTTCCATCCCTTCATTTTCAGTCTATGTTTATCTTTAATGACATGGTGAATCTCTTGTAGGCAGCTTATAATTGGGTCCTTTTTAATCCTTTGAACTACTCTAAATCTTTTAATTAGAGTATTTAATCCATTTGCATTCAGAGTTATTATTGATAGGTAAGGACTTATTTCTGCCATAAGTTTCATATGGTGAAAGCTTTTCTTGTAGGCTTGATGCTTCTGGGTTTTTTGAATAGATCCTCCAGCACCTATTGATTCTGCCTTGTAAATATTTCTCAAAACTCTCACCATCATTCTATTGCTGCTACTTTACTTCAGGTGTTCAAGCTGTTTTGCAGCAGCAGATGGTGCGTCTGTCTCTCTACTCCCATCTTTTAAAATAAGTCCTAGGGTGTTGGTTGGGTATAGTGTGTTGGCTTTGGTTCTGGGTGGACTTAATAGCATGGTGTCCGTACAGTTTCTTCAACTGTAATTCTCGTCAGCAAGGTCTGTGATTGCCTCAGTAGCCTAGGCTGCAGGAATTTGAAACAACACAGACATTGTAGCCTAGGGGCAGTGGTACTGAGCTGGTTGTTGGGCCAGGTGCGTGTTTGTGCAGAGGCTGAGACATTATATCTGGCAGACTCTCCAGGAAGGCAGCAACCACCACCATGCTGGCTTCAAGGCCTGGTTCAGGCATGTGCAGATGTGGCCAGCTATGTGGGTATGCAGTAATCTCTCTCGGGAGGCAGGGTCACCACTGGTCCAGCTCTCAGGCCAGATACAGGAACAGCAGACCAGCCAGCTGTTCAGTGGCTTCACCGCAGTGCAGGTTTGCCTGTTCCCTTGGTGGGTGCGATGCCATTGGCATCAGTAATTTTGTCTGGCCTAGGCTCCAGGCAGCTACAGTTAGAGTGATGCAAGCACCCATGTGAACATGATGAAATGATGGCAGGGCCTCAGAGAAGGAGAGAGTCAGTTGCTACTGTTCCCCAGGGCAAGGACATACTCTACCAGTGGGTCTGGTTTCAAGATGAGCTGTGCTGTGACAGCTTAGGTTACAGGGGTGGGGAGTGCTCAACATGGGCTCCTACTCTGAGAGAGTTCAGCTTTGCAAATTCCCAGCTACTCTCGAAACTAGATTTGGAGCCTGTGAGTACTGGGAGATTCTCCTGCAGCAAGATTTGGTGGCAATGAGGACTGCTGAGAATCTCCAGCTTACTTTTCCCCTGTACGAAGTCCTCCCTGACTCAGAGCTAATCCTACAAGGGAAGACAGTGTGGCAGAGGCAGGATGCCTCGCTTCCCTGTCCGTGGTGCTATCCTGAGCTTCCATGTTCCACAGGGATTTTGCTGCCCCTCTGGTATTCTCCAGTGTACTTCTGCAGTCACTCCAGTCAAAATACAGTTGTTTGCTTGTTGTTTCAGTCACTTCTTGTTGCGGTGGAGGGGGACAATCACCAGGCAACTCTAATTGGCCATCTTGCTGACACCGCCTGACCACATTAATCTCTGAATTTTTTCTATAAAATGCAAATATTGGCAGTTATAATGTTTAGCATAGTTCAGTAAAAGCCATACTGTCAAAATGTATTGCAATTTGAAAATATATGGATTCAAAATTTTCTCAGGAAATGGACCCACCCTGAAGTTCAATAATTAGTTTTACCTTAATAATTATAATAATAAGTTAGAAATCTGTGGCTGTCTCTGTAAACAGTGAAATCAAATTACATGACCAGGAAGCAGATAGATGAGTTCAAGTCACTGACACCAGCCTTTAAGAATCTAAGTTATCAAACATAAGACATGTATTCAAGGAGAAATTTTAGCCTAGCACTTTCCTGGCCACCAGACCCTGACCACATGTCTAGCCACGAGGATGTACCACAGGTGCCTCAAACTCCATAGTCCAAAGCTTAACACATCATCTTTCCACCCAAAGGAGCTCCTCTTCCTGTGTCCTCTGACCTTATCAATGGCAGCAATGTCCTGTTAAGTTACTTAAGCTAGACCTCTCAGTCTTTTACCAAACCAATATCCAGTTAATCCTCCAGCACCTATTGATTCTGCCTTGTTAATAAATATTTCTCAAAACTCTCACCATCATTCCATTGCTGCTACTTTACTTCAGGTGTTCAAGCTGTCTTGCAGCAGCAGATGGTGTGTCTGTCTCTCTACTCCCATCTTTTAAAATAAGTTCTTTTTTCTAATAATGAAATTACTGTGTACTCAATGACAAAAACAATTTGGAAAACACAGAAGACTACAGTTGTTGGTTTTTTTAAACCCACACAGATTATCTTAAATTCCACCACCCGAAGGTAATTACAGGGTTTGTGGTTTTTAGTGTATATATGTAGTTATTTTATTTTAATGTGATATCTATAAATATTGTTTTATAATGTGCTTTTTTTAACTTTATTTTTTATTTTTTTGGAGACAGGGTGTGCTGTTGCCCAGGCTGGAGTGCAATGGCATGATGATAGCTCACTGTAACTCAACCCCTGGCGTCAAGCAATCCTTCTGCCTCAACCTCCAGAGTAGCTGGGGTTACGAGTGCAAGCCACCACACCCAACACATCATGTACTTTTAAAATTACTTTTTCAATAGAAACTTGCAAATTAATTTTTACTGGTTTTCCGAGTATTTCACTATTTAGCAATGATTTACTTCAGGTAACCTATTACACGTATAAGTGTATTTTAGTTTTTTACTTTTTCATATAACACTGAAGAACATCTTTGTATGCTCCCCTTTTTTTTCGTTTTTCATACAATTGATTGAAAAGTAGAATTTCTGGGTCAGAGACTATACCTTAAGAATTTTTATCCATGTTGCCAGATTGACCTACACAAAGAGTACATATGAGTATGTCCTTGTACCCTCGACCTAGATAGTATTGGGTATCATCATTCCTTTTAAACTTTGACCAACTGAGAGATAAAAATATTTAACTTTTTTTCTTTTTTTTTTTTTTTTTTTGAGATGGAGTCTCACTCTGCCACCCAGGCTGGAATACAGTGGTGTGATCTCGGCTCACTGGAATCTCCACCTCCTGGGTTCAAGCTGTTCTTCTGCCTCAGCCTCCTGAGTAGCTGGGATTACAGGCATGTGCCACCACACCCAGCTAATTTTTGTATTTTTTTTTTTTAGTAGAGTTGGGGATTCACCATGTTGGCCAGGCTAGTCTTGAACTCCTGACCTCAGGTGACCCACCTGCCACAGTCTCCCGAAGTGTTGGGATTACAGGCTTGAGCCACTGTGCCCAACCAATATTTAACTTATTTTTTTTTTTGAGATGGAGTCTCATCTGTCTCCCAGGCTGGAGTGCAGATGGCGCCATCTCAGCTCACTGCAACCTCCACCTACTGGGTTCAAGCAATTCTCCTGCTTCAACATCCCAAGTAACTGGAACTACAGGTGCATGCCACCACACCCATCTAATTTTCTTTTTTTAGGAGAGATGAGGTTTTACCGTGTTAGCCAGGGTGGTCTTGATCTCCTGACCTCATGATCCACCCACCTTGACCTCTCAAAGTGCTGGGATTACAGCCACCACACCTGGCCAATATTTAACTTTTATATTGGTAGTGATGTGGAATACTTTTTAATGTTCACTGGCCATTTTTATTATTTTATAAGTTGCTTCCTTATGTGCTTAGCCCATTTTTCTACTGTTGGAGGTGTTGAAATGTTTTAATTATAAAAATTATTTATATATTAAGAACATTAGTTCTTCACTTAATATTGCAAATGCCTTTTTACAGTTAGTTATTATTGCCATTTTTAATGTTTAACTTTTCTGTTATTTTACTATGAAATACTTCAACATGCACAAAACAAAATTACAGATATCTGTGTACCAACAGTTGGCACCTGATAAGATTTTCCACATTTGTCTTAGGCTTAGATACTTTTCTTGTTGTTAAGAAACCAAATATTGCAGATACAACTGCCTCCACCCCCCTACCCACCCCCGCATCCTTTCCCCTTACTCTCTCCCAAGTGATAAATCACTGTTCCCAGCCTGGGCAACAAGAGCGAAACTCTGTCTCAAAAAAAAAAAAAAAAGATGGCATTCCATTGTCTTCTGGCTTCCGTCATTTCTTACAAGAAATCAGCTTTCATTTATGTCACTTTTTCCCTGTAGGTTGTGTCTTTTTTTTTTCTTCCAATTGCATTCAAGATTTTTTCTTTATATTTGAGTTTCAGCAGTTTGACAGTGATCAGCTTCAGTGTAGTTCCCATTGTACTTATTCTGCTTGAGGTTTGCTGAGCTGTTTGAACTGTAAGTTGATGTTTTTCCACCAAAACAGAAATCTATTTTTTTTTCATTTTCCCCAAAGAAAACTCTGGGTACAGATGGCTTTACTTCTAAATTTATGAAGCACCTAAGGGAGAAATAATGCCAGTCATACACATACTCTCTCAAAGGAGAGGAGGGAATACTTGCCAGCTTGTTTTATGATGCCAGTGTAAACTTAATAACTAAATCTGATACAGATATTCCAAAAAAGAAAATTATAGATCAACATTCCTCATGAACATAAATGCAGCAAATGTTAAGAAAATATTAGCAATTAAGTTCAGCAGTATATAAAAGGATAATACATCATGACCATATGAGAGTTATTCTAGGAATGCAAGGTTAGTTTTAACATTTACAAGTTGTTCTATTAACTTATCAAGAACCATAAAAGTTCATAGCTTTTACCCTTTTTGCAAACTAACAAGTTAGCCCACACAGTTTGATGGATGCTGACAGAAGATACAAGACTCCTAGTCAGAGAAAAGGGACCTCATTACTCACAGACAGCAAGCAATTTCCACTTTATGTTCTCATCAGTTTTTCTTACCCCCAGGTCCCACAGAAACAACACAGGGTGGGCCCAGATGGATGTTGCACATGCAGTGAGTTTGTATCACAGCTGAGGAAACCCCTACAATCTTAGGAAACCCGTGTATTTAAAATGGTCAAAAAGTAGACCTGTTGAACCTTTGCCTGGGAGGTAGACACTATCTTTATTATACCGGACAGCCAACCCACCTGACCTTTGCTCTAAAGGAAGACATCATCACCACTTTCCAATGCCACTCCCTATACAAACATTCTGGAAAACATAGTCTAGAACAAAAGCTGTCAGTTCATCTGCTCACAAGACAGGCAAAAATGTGTGACCTTTTAAGGATTATCTCCTGGCACTGACCTCAACAAAAGGAAGCTATGATCATCTTAGTAGATGCAGAAAAAGCATTTGAAAAACTGTAGCACTACTTCGTGATAATAAAATAAACAGCAAATTAGGAATAGATGGGAAAAACAGCTAAATCATATGTGATAATAAAAACTATCCTTTAAGATCAGGAATACACAAAGACTGTTTACCCTCATCACTTCTATTCAGCACTGTATTGAAAGTTCCAGATAGTTCAATAAGAAGGGGAAAAAGAAAAGGCATAAAGTTTTTAAATGACAAAATAAAACTATTGTTATTTACAGCACCATGATTGCAAATACAGAAAACTATGTAATCTACCAAGAAAAAAAAAAACTACTATTTAATAGAACTAACAAGATTTAAGCAAGGTTGGAATATACAAATATGACTTAATGCAAAAATCAGTTGTATCACTATGTATAGCAACAAATAAAAATTAAAATTTAAAAAATACCATTTATAAAAAGCATCAGAAAATATCAAATACCTCTGAGCAAATTCCGTGAAAGTAAAGCAACACCTCTACAAAGCATTACTGAGAGAAATTAAAGACCTAAATAAATGGAGATATATATAATATGGATCAGAAGACTCAATATTGCTAAAACATTATTTTTCCCCAAATTGATTTATAGATTCTATGCAACCCTAATCAAAATCCCAGCAGGCTTTAGAAAAAAATGTATAAGTCAGTTGTAAGATTTCTGTGGAAACGTTAAGGCTCTAATAGAGCCAAAACAATTTTGAAAAAGAATAATAAGTCAGAGGGATGCCTGATTTGAGGACTTACTATAGAGTTACATTGATCAGGACAGTGTGGTATTGGTACAAGACTGATCAATAGGTCAAAATGGAATTGAGAGCACAGAAATAGACCCGCACAAATATAATCCAATTATTTGGGGTGGCGGAGCTGATGAAGCTTTGAAAAAAACATACACTATTTTTTAGGGCAGTTTTAAAAGTTCACAGCAAAACTGAGTGGAACCTACAGAGTGTTTCTATAAACGCCCTGGCCACACACATATACAGCCTCCAGTAGCCCTCATCAGAGTACTACATTTGTTACAGTCTGGGAACCTACATTGATGTCATTATCACCTTAAAGTCCATAGGTTACATTAAGGTTCACTCTTGGTGTTAAACATCTTATGGATTTTGACAAATGTATAATGACATGTATTCATCAGTACAGTATCATATAACTCAATCTATTCATTCCTCCTTCCCCCACAACCCCTGGCAACCTCTTGTCAATGATCAAAGGATCAGATTAAATTAATAGGGAAAGGGAAGTTATTTTAAGGAATAATGCTAGAAAAACTGGATATCCACATGGAAGAAAATTAAGCTCTTGTCATATACAAAATTATTTTTAGATGGATTATAGATCTAAACACAAAAGCTGTGACCATAAGACTTCTAGCAGAAAATAGGGGACTATCTATATATCTTTGCAATCAAGGGATGGGGAAAGATTTCTTTGGATACAAATATGCAAATAGCTATGTAGCACATGGAAAGATACACAAATAGCCATTTAGCACATGGAGAGATGTTCAATAATTATCAGGGAAATGACTATTTCAAATCTGACGAAATGGCTAAAATAAAAAAGACTGATGTAGATACCAGATGTTGATAAGGGTATAGAACAATTGGAGCTCTGATACATTGTTTCTGGGAGAATAAAATCAAATGACCACTTTGAAGAACTGTTTAGCAATTTGTAAATTTAAACATATCTATTCTATGACTCAGCAATTCTCTTAGGTATTTACCCATTAGAAATGAAAACACATTTTCACAAAAAGACTTTCCCATGGATTTTCATAACAGTCTTATTTATAATAACCAAAAACTTTAAATAACACATACGTCCATCAACAAGAGAAGGAACAAACGAATTATAGCATACAGATTGTGTATGCCCTATCTGGAATGCTTAAGACCAAAGTGTTTTGGATTTTGAATTTTGAGGGGGGATTTTATACTTGCCAGTTGAACATCCAAAATCTGAAATGCTCCAATGAGTGTTTCTTTTGAGCATCATGTTGATACCTAGAAGGTTTTGGGTTTGAGAGGATTTTATATTTTCAGGTTGGGCATACTCAACCTGTATTCATATAGTGGGATACTAACCAACGATAAAACAAGAATTATTGTCACATGCACCAACATGAAGAAATCTCAAAAAAGCATCATGCTTAGCCAGAGAGAACATTTTGAATGATTTCATTTATATGGAGATAGGAAAGGACTGCACATTAAACAAGGGAACTTTCTGTGATGATGAGTATGTTCTATATCTTGTTTTTATTGATGGTTATGTGGATTTATGTCATCTTCAAAAATTGTCAAACCTAACACTTAAGTTTTGTGTATTTATTATTTGAAATATATATCTCAAGAGAAAGCAGCTTATTATAATTTTTTTATTTTCTTGAGACAGAATCTTGCTCTGTCGCCAGGCTGGAATGCAGTGGCACAATCTCGGCTCACTGCAACCTCTGTCTCCCGGGTTCAAGTGATTCCCCTGCCTCAGCCTCCTGAGTAACTGGGACTACGGGTGTGCACCACTATACCCGGCTAATTTTTTTGTATTTTAGTAAGAGACAGGGTTTCACCATGGCCAGGATGGTCTCGATCTCCTGACCTCATGATTCATCCGCCACGGTCTCCCAAAGTGCTGGGATTACCGGCATGAGCCGCCACGCCCAGCCAGCAGCTTATTATTTAAAAATCGCAATGAAAGCAGAGAGAAAGGACAAAGGTTATCACAAATATGATTAGCAAGCAGACAAGACATGTGAAGGATAGATAACAGAATTTAAATGTTGAATAATTGATCTTCTCAAATAAGGTAACAGGAGAATTACAGCAGAAAATACACAACAAAAGAACAGAACACTTCTGAAATGAAGGAAAACATTAATTAGCCATATTTGAAGGAATCAACTTTACTGGTGGGGTAGATATTATTATCCCTATTTCAAATATACAGAGGCTGAGACGCAGGTCAGACCTTGTTTCTAAGATCTCACAGTAACTTAACCTGATAGGATGTGACCTTGACCAAACTATAGCAGTAACCATTAGAGTGGAAACAAGAAGGATTTAGGACCATTTTAGAAGTAGAATTAGCTTCTATCTACCTCAGCCTTGGGCCTTGTCTACCTGATGAATTCATTTAAAAATATGAAGATCCCACCTCTTTTGAGAAGCTAGCCCTGGCCCATTAAGCCAAAATTTGGCACTTCTGCTATGCTGTAGTAATACTTTGAACGTACCTCTCCAATAGAATTAATCATAGTAATGTAGAAATTATGTGTTACAATGTTAAGAGGTCCTTACGGTTAGCATCAGCATCATACTTAGAAATAATTGAGTAGATGAATGCATGATCACAAGTGGTTATCTCAAAATTTCTTGCATTACAGTGAGATGAATGATGACATTCATTTGGACAAGAATAGTGGGAGAAGGAGATTTCAGAAGAGAAAATGAGATTTGTTTGAACATTCCAATAGAGGGGTGCCTTGGGACCCCCAAGTGAAAATATTCGTAAACAAATACTTTAGGAAAGAAGTTTAGAAAAGAAGTAGGCTGGGTGCCCTGGCTCATGCCTGTAATCCCAGCACCTGGAGAGGCTGAGGAGGGCAGCTCGCTTGAGTCTGGGAGTTCAAGACCAGACTAGGCAACATGGCAAAACCCTGTCTCTATTAAAAAAAAAAAAAAAAGCCAGGCCTGGTATAATCCCAGCTATTTAGGAGGCTGAGGTGGGAGGACCCGTGAGCCCAGCGGTCCGAGGCTGCAGTGAGCCATGATTGTGTCACTATACCGCAGCCTGGGCAACAGAGCGACACCCTGTCTCAAAAAGGAAAGCAAAAGTGGGCCTTGAGATAGAATTGAGAATTATTATTAACATATTGAGGATAGTTGAAACCATGGAATTGCATGAGTTTACTAAATCCAGTTCAAGGATACAACCCTAATAAGCAACATTTTGGTTGGAATATGAGAGTGGGTAGGTAGACAAGAATGGACAAAGAAGAAGCAATAACTCATTTTAGTTCTTTTTTTTTTAATAGATTAAGGGGCACATGTACAGGTTTGTTACATGGATCTATTATGTAGTGAATAGGTGAAGTTTGGGCTTCTAGTGAACCCATCACCCAAATAGTGAATATTGTACCATATATACCTGTGTGTGTGTGTGTGTGTGTGTGTGTGTGTGTGTGTGTGTATTCATATAGTGGGATACTAAACAACAATAAAACAAGAATTATTGTGACATGTACCAACATTAATAAATCTCAAAAAAAACATCATGCACATATATGTATATGTATATATACATGGATATTCATATACATATGTGTGTGTGTTTCTAAATATCCCTTTCTGTTTGTAAAGTCCAGTGACAGCTGCAAAGGGACTCATTTTAAATTTCAAATTGTCAAGCAAATGGAGAGACCCATTCACAGGCATTTACAGCAACGTGTTTCTTTCCCAGGATGTGTGTTCCAAGAAGACTAGGAAGTTTTCTATATTAAAGCTTTTCATCCTGGATGTGGTAACAGTCTCAAGATTATAATTTCAACCTAACAGTTACAATGCAAAAGATATGTTGCTTTTGACCCCGGTATTCATTAGAAGATTCCATATTCTTCCCTCAAAACTATGAGGTTGACAAAATGAATTTCTCTACATTGACCTTTCAGAGCGATTTAGTTTAAGAATCTTCTTAGCCAGTCATTTAAAGATTCTCCATGCAATTTTCAAGACGCAGGCAATTTAGAAAAACATTAGTCTGACTAATTGGTAGGCACCGTCGATGGCCCCCGTAACCACAGGAGACCATACTCAGAAACGACCAACTATTCAACAAATGGTTGTTTTAGTTTGCCTAGGCTTGTCAATGCTTTTTATTTCTTTGCTCATTTTGTAGTCTGTCCTCCTTTCTGGCTGTTTCAAGGCCAGTACAGGAAACCTAGCTAAGCCATTTTCATCTTGAAACTACATGGTTTTGAAATCACTTTAGATCACTTAGACCTCACTTTAGACCTCAGTAAGGACCAAAAAAAAACACGACAGAAAAAGCAGCTAATTCAGTGCAGAGGACATTTGTCAGGAGTCAGAAGACCATAGAATGTTCCAGCTGTCTTGCTTGAGTGTCAGTCTCCTTGTCTATCAAATGGGAATAGTTACAACAACCTCCACATAGTGAACTGGGTTTTCTAATACCTTGCTGGTGAGACTATAAATTGATTTAATGTTTCTTGAATATAATGTAGCTATCTATATTAAGAGCCCTAAAAATATGCATACCCTTTGACTCAGTAATTCCACTTGTGGAAAATAGTCTGAAATCTGGCAAGGATTTCTACTCCAAATGTTCAGCACAGCATGGTTTACTCTTTCATATAATTCTAAAATTCAGTGATGAATACTGAAAACAACCAAAAGTTGTAAACATATTCCACTGGTAGAATATTATTCAATCATTAAAAATGATGTTTATATATCCAGTCAGACCTCTAGAACCTAGATCATTTTACAGGAAATGAATAGTTCCAAAAAATGTTAGTTGACACCACAGGGATAGAATCAGCAAAATTCAATTTGGGGGAAGGTATATGGGATAAACAACCAAGTTTCATCAACAAATACATACATTTTCTTTCTTTTTTTTTTAAAGAAAGAAAAAAAGAATGAAGAAGAGGAGGAAAAAGGAAGAGAAAGAGAGAGAGAGAATGGGAGTATTGCTTTCTTGCCCAGGCTAGAATGCAGTTTAGTAATGGGTATTGAAAACCTCTTTTATACCGATAATTATACTTAATGATGTAGTCAGGAAGAAATAAGGGAAGAAAATAACAAACAGCCAACCAATATTTCATTTAAACCTATGAAATGCTATGCGTTTAGTGACGAGTGATTTACTTCCAATTATGTAGTCGCTTTTGGAATAGGTATGAGGTGGTAATGTATGTTTTGTGTATTTGAAGTGGAGAGTTCTATAAATGTTTATTAAGTTTACTTGTTCCGGGTCTGAGTTCAAGTCCTGGATGTCCTTGTTAATTTTCTGTCTCGTTGATCTATAAAATCGTTAGCTCTTCTTGTTACATTGATCCTTTTGCCATTATGTAATGTCCTTCTTTGCTTCTTTTGATCTTTGTTGCTTTAAAGTCTACTTTATCAGAGGCGAGAATTGCATCTCCTGCTTTTTGTTTGTTTATTTTTACTCTCTGGTTGGTAAATCTTCCTCCTTCTCTTTGTTTTGAGTCTTTGTGTATCGTTGCATGTGAGATGGGTCCAGATGCAGCATACCGATGGCTTTTTATCCAATTAGAATATATATAAGTTTAATACTGGCATTTGATGCTAGCTGGCTGTTTTGCCCATTAGTTAGTGTAAAATTTTCATTGTGTTAATGCTCTTTGCTTTTTGATATATTTTTGGAAAGGCTGATATTGGTTGCTCCTTTATATGTATAGTGCTTCTTTCAGAAGCTCTTGTAAAGCAGGCCTGGTGGTGGTGAAGTCTCTAAGTACTTGTTTGTTCGCAAAAGATTTAATTTTTCCTTCGCTCATAAAGCTTCGTTTGGCTGGATATGAAATTCTGGGTTGAAAGTTCTTTTCTTTAAGGATGTTAAATATTGGTCCCCACTCTTTTCTAGCTTGTAGGGTTTCTGCTGAGAGATCTGCTGTAAGTCTGATAGGTTTCCCTTTATGGGCAACCTGACCTTTCTCTCTGGCTGCCCTTAGTATTTTCTCCTTCATTTCAACCCTAATAAATCTGGCAATTATGTGCCTTGGGGTTGGTCTTCTTGAAGAATATCTTTGTGGTGTTCTCTGTATTACCTGGAGTTGAATATTACCCTGCCTTGCTAGGTTGGGAAAGTTTTCCTGAATGATATCCTGAAGAGTATTTTCCAACTTGGATTCATTCTCTTCATGACATTCAGGTACACCTAACAAACGTAAATTAGGTCTTTTCACATAGTCCCATATTTCCTGGAGGCTTTGCTCATTCCTTTTCATCCTTTTTTCTCCAATCTTGTCTTCTCGTTTCATTTCACTGAGCTGGTCCTCGACTTCTGATATCCTTTCTTCTGCTTGATCAATTCGACTGTTTAAACTTGTGCATACTTCGCGAAGTTCTCGTGTTGTGTTTTTCAGCTCCATCAATTCACTTATGTTCCTCTCTAAATTGTCCATTCTTGTTAGCATTTCGTCAAACCTTTTTTCAAGGTTCTTAGTTTCTTTGCATTGGGTTAGAAGAAGTTCTTTTAATTCACGGAAGTTTCTTATCACCCACATTTTGAAACCTGCTTCTGTTATTGGAACACACTCATTCTCCATTAAGCCTTGTTCCGTTACTGATGAGGAATTGCGATCCCCTGTAGAGGGAGAGGCACTCTGATTTTGAGTATTCTCTGCCTTTTTAGGCTGCTTTCTTCCCTTCATTATATATTTATCCGTCTGTCGTCTTTGTAATTACCGACTTTCTAACTGGGTCTCTGAGCGGACGTCCAACTTGTTGATTCCCAGCGCCGAAATCTGAGCAATCCACTGCGCCGGTCAAAATAGAGGTGTTAAGATTGATGGTGCTTTTCTGCCCAGGAATCTCCGGACTCTGCACCAAGAACTGCTGCTCTAAGGCGCCAGCAAAACCGCCGCACCGGCCACAAGTGTCACCCTGGCGACCCGTGGGGCTCCTCCGCTGGGGATCTCCTGGTCCGTGAGCAACAAATATTCATCTGAAAGAGTGGCGTCCTCTCGTTCTCTGCGCTTTCACTGGGAGCTAGGTGCCCGAGCTGCTAGTGATCAGCCATCTTGGATCTCTCCAAATACATACATTTTCAAAGGGGGTTTAAAAAGGTGGAGGCTAACAGATTAAAAAGAGACTTAAGTCATATTAACCAGTCACAATGTGTGGTTCTTGTTTGGATTCTAATTTTTTTAAAAAAAACTACTTACAATGTTAAGACATTTATGGTACATTTAGAAATCTGAACATTAGTTATTTGGTGATGTTAAGGAATGTTGATTTTTAGATGTGATAATGATGTGGTTATGTTTTGTTAAGTGATTTTTTTTTTAGAAATAGAAATGGAAACATTTACAAATGAAATAATATGCCTTGGATTTGCTTAAACTTCATGCAGGATGGGTGTGGACATATGGGATTGGCCATGGGCTGATGATAGTCAGGGCCGTGTGATGAATGCACGAGTATTTGTTATGCTATTCTGTTAATTTTTTAAATTTTATGTTAACTTTTCAATACTACAATTTTTAAGATTTAAAATATAATACTTACAAGGATATTTTCATGACATAGAAGGGGCCTAAAATAGTCAGTGAATGATATTGAGTATGAT
The DNA here is from genome assembly GCF_030222135.1 of Aotus nancymaae. Classification (NCBI taxonomy): domain Eukaryota; kingdom Metazoa; phylum Chordata; class Mammalia; order Primates; family Aotidae; genus Aotus; species Aotus nancymaae. The sequence goes on from NW_026988414.1 coordinate 75,639,859, forward strand.
GCCAATCATGTGGAGAAAGAATGAAATAGAAAAACATGAAAGGAAAATTATCTAACTGTGAAATTATGGCCAACTTTTTCTACTTATTTTTCTACTTTTCTTTATAAATTTCTATAATGAGTCTATATCACCTCTATAATCAGAAAAAAAACCCAGTTTTCCACTCTGGTTAGAACTCTTTTATAACCTTAGCTTGAAATAAAATAAGTAAAACAGAATAGTAAAATGGCTTGTGTACCTGGGAAGGTCAAGGTTTGAACTCAGTAATTCCACTTGTGGAAAATAGTCTGAAATCTGTTATTTCAGATGATACATTATTATTATGCCAAGGCTCTAACTATAGTAATGCACTGCATAATGACTTTTCAGTCAACAAGAGACCACATATACAATGGCTGTCCCATAAAATTACAGTACTGTATTTTTACTGTACCCTTCCTATGGTTAGATACACAAATATTTACCATTGTGTTACAGTTGCCGATCTCGTTCACCATAGTAACATACTATATATGTTTGTAGCCTGGGAACAATAGGCTATCCCATGTAGCCTAGGTTACTCTATACTTTCTAAGTTTGTGTAGGTACACTCTACGATGTTTGCACAATGACAAAGTTGCCTGATGATGCAGTTCTCAGAAAGTGTCCCCATCAGTAAGCAGTGCATGACCATGTGCCGTGATGACTTTGTTTCTTTCTTTAAGTTCTGCTTATCTGCACTTGGCTTTATTCTCTAAGCAAATGTTCTCCACGTAACAAGTTGACTACCAGCACCCCCAGACTTACACATTTTGTTTAGACATCCCAGTGGAAAGAGATTTTTCCTATGGTCATACATTATTTCCACAGAAGATGTCAAGTGCTCCTCCCTAGATCATATACTCATCCTGGAACCAGTCATTATGGCCAAGGTGTTGAGTACTTTGACTGTCCTGAGGCACATGCTCACTCCTGCATTAGCAAGATGGTAGTATCTTTAACAACACTCCCAGTACCATATGGAATAGGAGAGGAGAATGTGCTGGACAGATAAAAACCAAAACTTCCTTAGTCTGCTCCCTAATAGTGTTCTTGGGATAATTCATTGGGATGATTAAGATAAAAACACTTTTTTTTTTAACATTTTTTTTCTTTTTTTTTTTATTTAAGTTCTGGGGTACATGTGCAGATCATGCAGGAATGTAACATAAGTATACATAAGCCATGGTGGTTTGCTGCATCCATCCCCTCATCACTTACATTAGGTATTTCTCCTAATGTTATCCCTCCCAAATCCCCCCACCCTCTGCTATCCCTCCCCTAGCCCCCTCACCCCCCAACAGGCCCTGGTGTGTGATGTTCCTCTCCATGTATTCATGTGTTCTCATTGCTCAACACCCACTTATGAGTGAGAACGTGCAGTGTTTGGTTTTCTGTTCTTGTGTCTGTTTACTGAAAATGATGGTTTTCAGCTTAATCCATGTCCCTGCAAAGGACATAAACTCATCCATTTTTATGGATGCATAGTATGCTATGGTGTATATGTGCCACGTTTTCTTTATCCAATCTATCATTGATAGGCATTTGGGTTGATTCCAAGTCGTTACTATTGTAAACAGTGCCACAATGAACATACGTGTGCATGTGTCTTTATAATGCAATGATTTATAATCCTTTGGGTATATACCCAGTAATGGGATTGCTGGGTCAAATGGTATTTCTATTTCTAGGTCCTTGAGGAATCACCATGCTGTCTTCCACAATGGTTAAACTAATTTACACCCCCACCAACAGTGTAAAAGTGTTCCTATTTTTCCACATGCTCTCCAGCATCTGTTGTATCCAGATTTTTAATGATCGCTATTCCAATTGGCATGAGATGGTATCTCAGTGTGATTTCAATTTGCATTTCTGTAATGACCAATGATGATAAGCATTTTTTCATATGTTTGTTGGCTGCATAAATGTCTTCTTTTGAGAAGTGTCTGTTCATATCCTTTGCCCACTTTTTGATGGGGCTGTTTGTTTTTTTTCTTGTAGATTTGTAAGTTCTTTGTAGGTTCTGGATATTAGCCCTTTGTCAGATGGGTAGCTTGCAACATTTTTTTTCCCATTCTGTTGGTAGCCAGTTCACTCTAATGATGGTTTCTTTTGCTGTGCAGAAACTCTTAAGTTTAATTTGATCCCATTTGTCTATTTTGGCTTTTGTTGCCATTGCTTTTGGTGTTTTAGTCATGAAGTCCTTGCCTATGCCTGTATCCTGAATGGTATTGCCTAGATTTTCTTCTAGGGTTTTTATGATGTTAGGTCTTGCGTTTAAATCTTTAATCCATCTGGAGTTAATTTCTGTATAAGGTGTTAAGTAAGGGGTCCAATTTCAGCTTTCTGCACATGGCTAGCTAGTTTTCCCAACACCATTTATTAAACAGGGAATCCTTTCCCCATTGTTTGTTTTTGTGTGGTTTGTCAAAGATCAGATGGTTGTAGATGTGTGGCGTTGCCTCCAAGGCCTTTGTTCTGTTCCATTGGTCTGTATCTCTGTTTTGGTACCAGTACCATGCTGTTTTGATTACTGTCGCCTTGTAGAATTGTTTGAAGTCAGCTATTGTGATGGCTCCAGCTTTGTTTTTTTGTTTTTGTTTGTTTTGTTTTGTTTTGCTTAGGGTTGTCTTGGCTATGTGGGCTCTTTTTTGGTTCCATATGAAGTTTAAGGTGGTTTTTTCCAGTTCTGTGAAGAAGGTCAATGGTAGTTTGATGGGGATAGCATGAATCTATAAATTACTTTGGGCAGTATGGCCATTTTCACAATATTGATTCTTCCTAACTATGAGCATGGAATGTTTTTCCATCTGTAAGTGTCCTCTCTTATTTCCTTGAGCAGTGGTTTGTAGTTCTCCTTGAAGAGGTCCTTTACGTCCCATATTACTTGTATTCCTAGGTATTTTATTCTCTTTGTAGCAATTGTGAATGGAAGTTCGCTCATGATTTGGCTTTCTGTCTGCTATTGGTGTATAGGAAAGCTTGTGATTTCTGCACATTGATTTTGTACTCTGAGACTTTGCTGAAGTTGCTTATCATCTTAAGAAGATTTTGAGCTGAGACAAAGGGGTCTTCTAAATATACAGTCATATTGTCTGCAAATAGAGATGATTCCTCTTTTCCTAATTGAATACTCTTTATGTCTTTTTCTTGCCTGATTGCTCTGGCTAGAATTTCTAATACTATGTTGAATAGGAGTGGTGAGAGAGGGCATCCTTGTCTAGTGCCAGTTTTCAAAGGGAATGCTTCCAGTTTTTGTCCATTCAGTATGATATTGGCTGTGGGTTTGTCATAAATAGCTTTTATTATTTTGAGATACGTTCCATTGATACCTAGTTTATTGAGAGTTTTTAGCATGAAGCGTTGTTGAATTTTGTCAAAGGCCTTTTCTGCATCTGTTGAGATAATCATGTGGTTTTTGTCTTTGGTTCTGTTTATGTGATGGATTATGTTTATAGATTTGTGTATGTTGAACCAGCCTTGCATCCCTGAGATAAAGCCAACTTGATCGTGATGTATAAGATTTTGTTGTGCTGTTAGATTCAGTTTGCCAGTATTTTATTGAAGATTTTTGCATCAATGTTCATCATAGATATTGGCCTGAAATTTTCTGTTTTAGTTGTGTCTCTTCCAGGTTTTGTTATCAGGATGATGTTTGTCTCATAAAATGAGTTAGAGAGGACTCTCTCTTTTTATATTGTTTGGAATACTTTCAGAAGGAGTGGTACCAGCTCCTCTTTGTATGCCTGGTAGCATTTGGCTGTGAACCCATCTGGTCCTAGACCCTTTTTGGTTGGTAGGCTATTAATTGGTGCCTCAACTTCAGACCTTGTTACTGGTCTATTCTGTGTTTCATCTTTTTCCTGGTTGAGTCTTAGGAGGGTGTAAGTGTCCAGGAATTTATCCATTTCTTCTAGATTTACTGGTTTATGTGCATAGAGTTGTTTGTAGTAGTCTCTGATGGTAGTTTGTATTTCCGCGAAATCATTGGTGATATCCCCTTTATCATTTTTTATTGCATCTATTCAATTCTTCTCTCTTTTCTTTTTTATTAGTCTGGCTAGCATTCTATTTTGTTGATCTTTTCAAAAAACTAGCTCCTAGATTTATTTTTTGAAGGATTTTTTGTGTCTCTATCTCCTTCAGTTCTGCTTTGATCTTTGTTATTTCTTGTCTCCTGCTAGCTTCTGAATTTGATCTTGCTCCTGTAGTTCTTTTAATTGTGACAATAGGGTGTCAATTTTAGATCTTTCCTCACTTCTTCTGTGGGTATTCTGTGGGTATATAAATTTCCCTCTAGACACTGCTTTAAATGTGTCCCAAAGATTCTGGTACATTGTCTCTTCATTCTCATTGGTTTTGAGGAACATCTTTATTTCTGCCTTCATTTCATTATTTATCCAATAGTCATTCAGTAGCAAGTTGTTCAGTTTCCATGTAGTTGTACAGTTTTGAGTGAGTTTCTTGATCCTGAGTTCTAATTTGATTGCACTATGGTCTGAGAGACTGTTTGTTATGATTTCTGCATTTGCTGAGGAGTAATTTACTTCCAATTATGTGGTCAATTTTAGAGTATGTGTGATGTGGTGCTGAGAAGAATGTATATTCTGTGGATTTGGGGTGGAGAGTTCTGTAGATGTCTATTAGGTCCACTTGGTCCAGATCTGAGTTCAAGCCCTGGATATCCTTGTTAATTTTCTGTCACATTGATCTGTCTAATATTGACAATGGTGTGTTACAGTCTCCCACTATTATTGAGTGGGAGTCCAAATCTTTTTGTAGGTCATTAAGAACTTGCTTTATGTATCTGGGTGCTCCTGTATTAGGTGCATATATATTTAGATTAGTTGGCTCTTCTTGATGCATTGATCCCTTTACCATTGTGTAATGCCCTTCTTTGTCTCTTTTGATCTTTGTTGGTTTAAAGTCTGTTTTATCAGAAACTAAGATTGCAACCCCTGATTTTTTTGTTTTCCCTCCATTTGCTTGGTAAATCTTCCTCCATCCCTTTATTTTGAGCCTATGTGTGTCCTTGCATGTGAGATGGGTCTGCTGACTACAGTACACTGATGGATCTTAACTCTTTATCCAATTTGCCAGTCTTTGTTTTTTGATTGGGGCATTTAGCCCATTTACATTTAAGGTTAATATTGTTATTGTAAATTTGATCCTGCCATTTTGATACTAGCTGGTTGTTTTGCCCATTAGTTGATGCAATTTCTTCATTTTGTTGATGCTTTTTACCATTTGGTACATTTTTGGAGTGACTGGTACTGGTTCTTCCTTTCCATGTTTAGTGCTTCCTTTAGTAGCTCTTGTAAGGCAGGCCTGGTGGTGACAAAGTCTCTCAGCAGTTGATTGTAAAGGATTTTATTTCTCCTTCACTAACGAAGCTTAACTTGGCTGGATACGAAATTCTAGGCTGAAAGTTCTTTTCTTTAAGGATGTTGAATATTGGCCTCCAGTGTCTTCTGACTTGTAGGGTTTCTGCTGAGAGATCCACTGTGATGGGCTTCCCTTTGTGGATAACTCGACCTTTCTGTCTGCCCTTAGCATTTTTTCCCTTCATTTCAACCCTGGTGAATCTGATGATTATGTGCCTTGGGGTTGCTGTTCTTGAACAGCATGTGGTGTTCTCTGTATTTCCTGGATTTGAATGTTGGCCTCCCTTGCTAGGTTGTGGAAGTTCTCCTGGATAATATCCTGAAGACTGTTTTCCAACTTGGTTTCATTCTCCCCATCACATTCAGCTACACCGATCAAACGTAGATTAGGTCTTTTCACATAATCCCATATTTCTCGGAGGCTTTGTTCAATTCTTTTCACTCTTTTTCTCTAATCTTGCCTTCTCATTTTATTTCATTGAGTTGGTCTTCAATCTCTGATATTCTTTCTTCTGCTTGATCGATTCGGCTATTCAGACTTCGTGTATGCTTTGTGAAGTTCTCGTGCTGTGTTTTTCAGCTACATCAAGTCGTTTATGTTCTCCTCTAACCTGGTTATCCTAGTTAGCATTTCATCAAACCTTTTTTCAAGGTTCTTAGTTTCTTTGCATTGGATTAGAACACGCTCCTTTAGCTCAGAGAAATTTGTTATTACTCCCCTTCTGAAGCCTGCTTCTGTCAGTTTGTCAAACTCATTCTCCATCCTGTTTTGTTCTCTTGCTGGTGAGGAGTTGTCATCCCTTGGAGGAGAAGCAGCATTCTGGTTTTTGGTGATTTCATCCTTTTTGTGCTGATTTCTTCTCATCTTCATGGATTTATCTACCTTTGGTCTTTGAAGTTAGTGACTTTTGGATGGGGTCTCTAAGTTTACATCCTTTCTGTTGATGTTGAAGCTATTTCTTTTTGTTTTTTAGTTTTCCTTCTAACAGTCAGGTCCCTCTGCTGCAGGACTGCTGGAGGTCCACTCCAAACCCTGCTTGCCTGGGAATCACCCATGGGGCTGCAGAACAGCAAGGATTGCTGCCTATTCCTTCCTCTGGTAACTTTATCCCAGAAGGGTACCCACCAGATGTCAACCAGAGCTCTCCTGTATGAGGTGTCTCTTTGGATACACTTGAGGAAGCAGAATGTCCCTTTTCGGAGCTCAAGTGCTGTGCTGGGATCTCCGTTGCTCGTTTCAGAGCTGCTGGGCAGGGACGTTTAAGTCTGCTTATGTGGGACTCACAACTGCCCCTTTTCGCAGGTTCTCTGACCTGGGAAGGTGGGGCTTTATTTATAAGTCCCTGAAGGGCTACTGCCTTTTTTCAGAGATGCCCTGCCCAGCAAGGAGGGAGTCTAATCACGGTCTGCCTACAGAGGCATTGCTGAGCTGCCGCGGGCTCCGCCCAACTGCTCTGTAAACTTCCTTGTGATTTTGTTAAACAGGCAAGGTTAGAACTCCCTCAGTTATGGAGGATGCCTCTACCACCATCGAGCTAAGCCATCCCGGGTTGAGCCCAAACTGCTGTCCTGGCTGCAAAAATCTCAAGCCAGTGGGACTCAGTTTGCTTGTCTTTGTGGGGGTGGGACCCGTCGAGCCAGATCACTTTGCTCCCTACCTTCAGCCCCTTTCTTTTTTCAGGGTAATGAGTGGTTCTGTCTCGCAGGTGTTCCAGGCGCCGGCTAAAAGAGCCACCCAGTTTTGTGCTGGAAACCCGCCGTGCTGGTGTTGGCACTGGCAGGAATCTCCTGGTCTCTGGGCTGTAAAGATTGTGGGAAAAGCACGGTATCTGAGCTGGAGTGCCAGAGTGCCCAGAAAAGTCCCCGATGGCCTCCCTTGGGTAGGAGGGGGAGTTCTCCAGTCTCTTGTACTTCCCGGGTGAGACAGCACCCCTCCCTGCTTCAGTTTGCCCTCCATGGGCTACAACCACTGTCCAGCCAGTCCCATTGAGATGAACCTGGTGCCTCGGTTGGAAGTACGGAGATCACTTGCCTTCTGCATTGTTCTCTCTGGGAACTGCGCTCCGTAGCTGTTCCTATTCAGCCATCTTGGCAGAAGTCCAGAAACACTCTTATTTTGTTGGTGTGCATGCGTGTGTGGACAGGGTCTCACTATGTTGCGGCCAGTCTCAAACTTCTGGGCTCAAGCAATCCTCCTGCCTCAGCCTCCTGAATGCAGGGATCATAAGCAAAAACTACTGTACCCAATCAAAAAACTTTTTTTCTTTTTCTTGAAACAGTGTCTCACTTTGTCGTCCAGGCTGGAGTGCAGTGGCGTAATCTTGGCTTACTGCAACCTTGACTTCCTGTGTTCAAGCAATTCTCCTGCCTCAGCCTCCTGAGTAACTGGGACTACAAGTACCAGCCACTATGCCTGACTAATTTTTCTCTTGTTGGTATAGACAGGATTTCACCATATTGGCCAGGCTGGTCTCAAACTCCTGACCTCAAGTGATCCACCTGCCTTGGCCTCCTAAAGTGCTGGGATTACAGGTGTGAGCCACCACGCCTGGCTACAGACAAAACACTTTATAAATTGAAGTCTAATTCTGTTAAATCAGATTGTAATAAGATCCTCAGTGTGTACATTTATCAGTCTATCAGTTTCCTTTATTATAAGAGAAGAGGTCTGGTGGTCCTCATTTCACACCTCTCAATTTTAAAACTGTAGGAGTCTCAGTAGCCCAGGTAGATACATTTTCTAATGTAAAAGGAGAAAGGAGGCATTATTTTGTACCTTCAAAATAGCAAACTTGGAATGGCTCCAAACATGAATTATTCATCAGATTCTCCTTCCTTTTACAAAAAAGCTATGTTGGTAAATGAATAGTGGTGGGGATCGTAGCGTGCTTAAATACCAAAACCTCAGTTCCTTTGTATATATCTCTGAAAGTTAACGTGTTGATTTGCAGAGCTGCTGTCCTGCCTTTCTCATACGTGTTAGTGCAGTAGTGTTGAATCTCTAGGCCAAGGCTGATTTATCTACAAGGTCTTTTGTAGTCTTAAAATACTCTCGTATTTATTTATTTTTTATTTTATTTTTGAGACAGAGTCTTGCTCTGTCACCAGGCTGGAGCGCAGTGGCATAATTTCAGCTCACTGCAACCTCCGCCTCCTGGGTTCAAGCGATTCTTCCGCCTCAGCCTCCCAAGTAGCTGCGACCACAGGCATGTGCCACCATGCCCGGCTAATTTTTTTGTATTTTTAGTAGAGACGAGGTTTCACCGTGTTGGCCAGGATGGTCTCGATCTCTTGACCTCATGATCCACCCGCCTCGGCCTCCCAAAGTGCTGGGATTACAGGCGTGAGCCACCATGCCCAGCCAAAATACTCTTTTAAATGACTGCTGTTCTGTGGATTGATAAAAGAATTACTGTTGGCAGTTCAGTTTACAAACAGCTCTAGAAAACTGTTTATTGGACTGAAAAGATGGAAATGATTTCTTAAATGTTACTGTTAACCCTCAGGACTGGTACTTTTCATAACAGAAAGCAGTTAGATTCTCACTGTTTGTTATGCTGTTGATGGTGATAGATTCTTTAAAAATAGAGAACCTGCAATTGGCTTTAGAAGTTTAAGTTGTGGCCAGGGATGGTGGCCCATGCCTGTAATTGTAGCACTTTGGGAGGCTGAGGCAGGAGGATCGCTTCAGGCCAGAAGTTTAAGAAGAGCCTGGGCAATATAGCAAAACCCCATTTCTACAAGTAAAAAATTAATTGGGTGTGGTGGCATACACTGTTGTCCCAACTATTTGGGAGACTGAGGCAGGAGGATCTCTTGAGCCCAGGAGGTTAGAGCTATGATCATGCCTCTGTACTTCCAGCCTTGGTGACACAGTGAGACCCTGTCTCTAAAAAAAGAAAAAAAACGTTTAAGTTGTAACAAGAGTGTCTGGGTTGAATCATTGTACTGTATCTTCTAAATCCCTACATTGGGGCTCCCAAGTACTTTAAAAAGGAACACTTTTTAAGAGCATACAGGTCATTGTAAATCATTTCACCTGTTGTTAGACTCTTTAGACCAGTAAGAATGATTACATAATCATTTTCATTGATTTCTTCTTGAGAAATAATATTCAAATAACCAAAAGAGAGAAGAAAGAGAAAAATATAGAAATAGCTGATTATTCAGGAATAAATCTAAGGAAATTATTACTTGAGATGCTTTACTCAAACTTGTGTTGTGCCTGCTTGTTTGAGAGGTCCAAGCCTGTGTATGGTAAGATTTATCATTGAAGGTGAAGATGTTGCTGGCCTATTCAGATTGATAACATACATTTCTCCCCCACATCTAGCTACGTGGTGAACATGGGTCTGATTGACAAACTGTGTGCCTGCTTCCTCTCGGTGCAAGGCCCAGTGGATGAGAATCCCAAGATGGCCACATTTCTGCAGCATGCCGCAGGACTCTTACATGCTCTGTGCACACTGTGCTTTGCTGTCACTGGAAGGTAAGGCATCTACTTGACCTCAATCTAAACTCAACTTTTGGAATAGCTCTTGAATTTTGCTGATTCTTGGGTCATTTCATAGGGATTCAAGTGAGTGGTGATCTTGGCCATCTTTCCTCTTTGTTCTTTCTCCATCATTGGCTTTCTATATTGAGATGTATATTAATTTCTTAGTATTCTGGGCCACATACTCTTGCCAGAGTCTTTTTTTCTTCTTGGTGTCATAAATTTGACTGTCACTGCTAGAAGAAACCTAAGAAGTCATCCAGTCCCTCTTCCACCGAGATCCAGAGGAGTCCAGTGATTCTTCTTCAGTCGTTGAAGGAAACAGAGTCTAGAGCAGACCAAGCCAAGCCCTCAGCCCTGCACAGCACCGCCTGAAGGTGCTCGTTACTGTTGCTCATGTGCTTTCAATTATAGGCTCCTAGGTTTATTCATTTCCTTCTGTCCCTTCTTCCAGAACACTTCCATGAATAAGGGAAGGGAGCCATCCAAAAACAATGTCTCTGAAGTCACACATGACCCATGGGCATGGTGAAAGCCAACGTCCAGGGACTACTACTGGCCTGGTTGGCTGTTTAGACTACCCCACCCCATCTTACCCCATCCCACCCTGCGAACTGTCCTCAAAAACAGTAATTCTCTGGTAGGACACAAGTAACCCTCTGGGTCTTCTTTTCTTCTCCCCCACCCATCCCTCACCAAGTAAGAATTGTTTATAATAGTGCTTCGGTTTTTCTGACAGGAATATGACATATTCCTTAGACATATTGAAGATGTTCAGTCAAATAATTTTCTTATAGTTAAATTCTAAACAGCACTTATATGTATTACATATTTTTTAAATTATGTGTTTTGTATTTTTAGGAATTTGTGAAGTTGAAGCGTCTAAAGTCTAGCTTCTTAAGGAAGTATTATCCATTTATATTCAATGTTCACAGAATACTAGTGACTATATTCAGAACATTTTAAGAGAGGGAAACTGTATTCTAAAATGAACATCCTCAACATTTTTTAGTTCATTATACATAGGACCCCTAAGCCCACCTATCCCTTACTCTTACCCAGTCCCTCACCATCAGTCACATTCTAATAAAATTAAGATTGTCTAGAGATGTCAGGGAAGCCAAGCATGGCCTGTATTCAGTGTTTCAAGTTAATCTCTTCCTGTCACGAAATGCAGACAAAGCCCACCTTCAGTGAGAGCTCAGGAAGTGACTGTGGGTCTCTGACCTGAGTAGGATCAGGTAGTACCATACTACACAAGCTGGTATACCAAACACTCTCCATTTGGAACAGTGGCACCTGCCAGCTTGGAGGCCACCATGCTGCCCAGCTAGTTCCTGTGCAGTGGCCAGGCCCCTCCCTGGAGATTGTCCTCTCAGGCAGGAGACCTGACCCTGTCTCTTTTTGAACACACAGCATTACATTACAAACCTGCCAGCATCTCAAGTCTGCGTCACCTGTATTTTCTTGAATCCATATGAATATCACAAACATAAGCATATATATATGTGATTGTTGTACAGCCTGTGGGCTTCATCTTTCACGTACACACAGATTCAGTCACTTGAAATCTATGGAATTTAAAAGAAACCTAAAGGTCATTCACAGTCACTTGTTTTTATAGGAAAAGCAACTGAGCCAAACTGACTGGAATCACGACCTGAGACTTCTAGCTTGGTGCTCCTTCCACTTGACTTTCTGTTATATAAATATAAAGTCAATCCAGGAATCCAGAATCCAAGAGTCCAAGACAAGTGGAAGGAAAAACTCAATTGAGAAAAAGGGCGTGATGTGTGTATTATGTGGTGTACCAGATGTTAGTGGTGCCCTGGGTTCACCTGGAGGTCATCTGCCAGTCGCTTCCTGTATTTCTCTGCCTCGGGACATTCTCTGGAGAAGGAACTATTTGCTAGAGTGCAGAGGAGTTTAATGCCTCCAGTAGTGACCCTCAAACAATAAATTGGTGGATAATACATCCACTTCCCTAATATTCGGTAGCACAATTGCAAGTATATTCTGTACAGTTCTCACAGGGTCCTCAGCCCTAACCTGTTGTTTGTTTGTTTTTCTGTTTGTTTGTTTTGAGACTGAATCTTACTCACTCTGTCGCCCAGGCTGGAGTGCAGTGGCACTACCTCAGCTCACTGCAACCTCCACCTTCCACGTTCAAGCGATTCTCGTGCCTCAGCCAGCTGAGTAGCTGGGATTACAGGCGTGTGCCACCACTCCTGGCTAATTTTTGTATTTTCAGTAGAGATGGGGTTTCACCATGTTGGCCAGGCTGGTCTCAAACTCCTGAACTCAAGTGCTCCGCCCACCTCAGCCTCCCAAAGTGCTGGGAGTACAGACGTGAGCCACCGCGCCCAACCTGTAACTTGTTCTTTAACAAATACTTAATTGGGTTTTCTTCCTTCCCTGTTTCTCTTCTCTACATCCTCACAAACAATCTGTTTGCGCCCATATTATTTTTTCAGGGTCTGCTTTTAGGGCAGTCCAAACCAAGAGATACGGACATAGAAGACTTAGTGTCATGTTTAGTTTGAGTAGCTGTGCAATTGGGCAACTGTGGAGAGGGCAGGAGATGAGGTATTAAATAAACTCCGTAAATGTTAGTACTTGGGAGGCTTGAAGGGCTACAAGAGCTAGACTAGAGCTGTTGAAGGCCGTTGAAGTTGCTTGAGAGGGAGGACGGGATCAAATTTCTGTTACAGAATGATCACTCCCAAGAAGCACAGGGATGACTGAAATGGCACAAGCCTAGAGGCAGAAGGATTAGTAAAGAGGCTCTTGCATAATCCAAGTGAGACATGTTGAGGGTCCGTGAGGTCAGTGAAAATAGAGATGAGCAAATACATTACGCAAGAGTAGAACAAATGTAGGGAGCTGGTATAGGGTTTCATGGTGTGGGAGGTGAAAGGAAAGGAAGAATCTAGAATGACTCCCAAGTTTCTGACTATAAAATTTTGAATGGTAGGTCATAGTCTCCAAATTTGGAAATATAAACAGTTTTTCATAGTGGAAATATAAGCTTGGTCCTAGATATGCCTAAGGATTATTATGCATGATATAAGATGATCATATACATATATGTATAAACTTTGGTCTACTTGGATAATCTTCAGGCATTCCTAGGAACAAACTTATATTTCCACAAAGAAAAACTGCTTATATTCTCAAACTTGGAGACTATACTGTCTACCACTCAAAATTTTATATTTATTATATATTTATACATCTGATAAATTATTATATATATGAAATATAATGGCTTCCATGTGCACATACAACTGGATTTTAAATAAATCAGTAATTTACTCTTGATGGTTTTTAAGGATTCTTAATCTGTTTTTCTCCATTATAATTTCCTTCTTTAACCTCAATTGCTTAGCAAACTTCTATTAGTAGGTCTTACTATGAAAACAGATTATTCTAGAAAAAAGATCCAGGTGGTTTCCTGGCTTAATTTACTTAGGAAATTCTTAGTAATATCAGTGTAAGCTGCTTCTCTGAAAGAACTGAGAAAAATAACCCCTCATTGTTCTTTCTCTCATCCTTCAGTCTCCCAACATTTCCTGGACACCACGAGACCACAGGAATACAGGGAGTTTTTCTACCTCCTCAGATTTGTTTACTTCTGATATTTACAGATTGTTTTATCCTGCTTATTCCTTCATGAAAATTATATTTCTAAACTATAAATGACAGTGACAAGCATTTGTTACATGCATTAAATACAGTTTCTGCTGCAGCCATGTCTAAGAGGAAAGGTATTACGGTTTTTGCTTTATTGGAGTAATTCACATAATGTCTATTTTGGCTACCAGAAGCCAACCAACTCCAGAATCAAGGAAGGCTTTGTCCTCATAGCCCTTTTGTGACTAGCAGGAATAAAAGAGGGAGAGGAACTAGAGAGGGCTTCAAAAATTGCCTCCTGTGATGGCAGAGCCTGAGATAATTAAGGGGACTAATTGATAGCACGGGCTTTGAGTAAACACTGCAGTCTGCCGGTGGCCCGGCCTTTGTGTGATGGTGATTAGCGTTAGCCTGCCTTTCCACTACTCTCCTATTGTGCCCTTAATCTTCTAATTTTTACCTAGGTTTTCTTTCTTCTATTTTCTTTTCTTTCTTTTTTTTTTTTTTTTTAAGACAGAGTCTCTCTCTGTCGCCCAGGCTGGAGTGCAGTGGTGCCATCTCAGCTCACTGCAATCTCCGCCTCCTGGGTTCAAGCAATTCTCCTGTCTCAGCCTCCAGAATAGCTGGGATTACGGGTGCTTGCCACCATACCTGGCTAATTTTTGTTTTTTTAGAAGAGACGGGGTTTCACCATGTTGGCCATGCTGGTCTCAAACTCCTGACCTCAGGTGATCCACTCACCTCAGCCTCCCAGAGTATTAGGATTACAGGTGTGAGCCATTGCGCCCAGCCAAATTTTTACCTAGGATTTCCGAAACACAATTTGGGTGTCAGAATTTGTGCTGTTAGTCTTTGCTTCAACTTGGGGTAGAATAGCTGATGACTTGTACCACGCTTAGTTTTGAACAATGAACTTGCTTTTTTTTTTTAAGTAAAAGTTGAAATTCTGATCCTCTGATGAAAGGATTGATTTTATGTCAGAATTACTCCAGAATTTTAGTATTGTTAACAAATGATTCTTAATCACTTAAGCAAAATTCAATAGTCTGTAATAGGACTCTCAGAAATGCCTATTTCTGGCCAGATGTGGTGGCTCAGGCAATCCCACCACTTTGGGAGGCCAAGGCAGGCGGATCACCTGAGGTCAGGAGTTCAAGACGATCCTGGCCAACACGGCAAAACCCCATCTCTATTAAAAATACAAAAATTAGCCAGGAATGCTGTCAGGCACCTGTAATCCCACCTCCTTGAGACACTGAGGCAGGAGAATTGCTTGAACCCAGGAGGCAGAGGTTGTAGTGAGCCGAGATTGCACCACTGCACTCCAGCCTGGATGACAGCGTGAGACGCCATCCCCCCAAAAAAGAAATACCTATTTCTTTGGCCTTTACTGTTAACAGTTTTCTGTTCTTGGTCCTACAAGTAAAAAGAAAGTGATGGTTTTCAAATCTCAGAGTAGGAGCTCAATTGCTGTAATTGGTTGAGGCTCATTGGGTCCCCCTTAAGGTGCTGACTCCTTAGCAGAACTAATAGGATCAGCATAATAATGAGTGATTATACATTGACACCAACACAAGCCGTAACTTAATCAGTAATCATTTACAGTATTCCTAACTGTGCTAGGAACTATGGCAAGAAAGCCTGGCGACAGTGGACCCACAGTAAACAAGTTTGCAATTCTTACAACTACACTGAAGAGAGGAACTTATAAGACCTGGATAATTCTGATTGGTTGGAAAAGACTTGTGAATTCAAGAATATTTGTATACAAAAACAAATTTTTTTTTTTTTTTTTTTGAGACGGAGTTTCGCTCTTGTTACCCAGGCTGGAGTGCAATGGTGCGATCTCGGCTCACCGCAACCTCCGCCTCCTGGGTTCAGGCAATTCTCCTGCCTCAGCCTCCCAAGTAGCTGGGATTACAGGCACGCGCCACCATGCCCAGCTAATTTTTTGTATCTTTAGTAGAGACGGGGTTTCACCATGTTGACCAGGATAGTCTCGATCTCTTGACCTCGTGATCCACCCGCCTCGGCCTCCCAAAGTGCTGGGATTACAGGCGTGAGCCACCGCGCCCAGCCTACAAAAAAAAATTTAATATTATATATATTTGTGTTTTTCACTTGCACATCCATAGATGACAGTAACACAGTGTTCTAGCCAAAGTTCTGGAAACCTGTGTCAGGAAAAGATAAGAATGATTTGTGATTTAGTTCATTTATTATGTGGCTATAAATGAGTGCTTCTCAAGTGTTCAAAGGTGCTTGAAAACCATTTGTTCGAGCAAAGGTAAACGTTAACTCTCTGCCCGCCTGCCTATTTATTCATTCATTGAACAAATATTTACATAGCACTTGCTCTGTGCCAGACCCTGTGCTAGGATTGGGAGAAAGGAGAAATGACTCATTGATTTTGTCTAAGGACTCTATAAGCTAGTAGGGGAAAAGAGATGCCTATACAACTGTCTACTGTACAAAACAGAGAGTGATCAAGAGGATAGAAGATAACAAAAGCAAGTAACATGCTTCCTGGCACGTATTAAATACTTCATTAATGTTGGCTACTATTATCATCATCATCATTGATGGAGTTCAAAGGAGAGAGAGATGACTATTACTTGTCTGTGGGGATCAGCTGTGTTTTAGAGCAGCTAAAATTGAACCTGGGACTTGAAAGATGGAAAAGATTGGAACATGTAGAATTGAGAAAAAGGTGGACTAAGAAAATAGCATAAGCAAAGACATAAAGGAGAAAAATACAAAGAATAAATAGAGTACCTTAACTAAACTTTGAGATATATATGGTGGTTATTTTAATGCTCCCAGATCCTTATAAGGCTCAAATGAGATCATAAATATAAAAAAACTTTGTGAACTACATAAAATAACTTGCTGAGATGTGGTGATGGCAATAGTGTCATTAAAACCCTTTGATTAGAGGAAATGGATAAGTTTCTAGACACATGCAACCAACCAAGATTGAAACATGAAGAAATCCAAAACCAAAATAGACCATTAGCAAGTGATGAGATTGAAACTGTAAAAAAAAGTCTCCCAGTAAAGAAAAGCCCAGGACCAGAGGGCTTCGCTGATGAATTCTACCAAACATTTAAAGAACAACTAATACTAATCCTACTCAAATTATTCCAAAAAATAGAGGAGGGAATACTTCCAGACTCATTCTACAAGGCCAGTTATTTATTACTCTGATGTCAAAATCACAGGCACATCAAAAAAAGAAAACTACAGGCCAGTATCCCTGATGACTATTAATGCAGAAATCCTAAACAAAATACTAGCAAACCAATTCAGCAAAAAAGATCATTCATTATGACCAAGTGGGATTTATCCCAGGGATCCAAGGATGGTTCTTCATATGCAAATTAGTCAGCGTGATGCATCATATCAACAGAATGAAGAACAAAAGCTATATGATCATTTCAGTACTTGCTGAAAAAGCATTTGATAAAATTCGACTTTCCTTCATAATTAAAAAAAAACAAACCTCAAAAACTTGGGTAGAGAAGAAACATACCTTATCACAATAAAAGACAGACCCATAGCTAGTATCATACTAAATGGGGAAAGCCTTTTCTCTAAGATCTGGAACACAACAAGGATGCCCAATTTCACCACTTTTACTCAGCATCATACCGGAAGTCCTAGCTAGAGCAGTCAGACAAAAGAAAGAAAAGGCATCCGAATCAGGAAGGAAGAAGTCAAATTATCCTTGTTTACAGATGATATGATCTTATATCTGGAAAAACCTAAAGACTCCATCAAAAAACTATTAGAACTGATAAACCAATTCAGTAAAGTTGCAGGATACAAAATCAATGAACAGAAAGTAGGAGCGTTTCTTTATGCCAACAACAAACAATCTCGAAATCAAAAAAAGTAATCCCATTTACGGTAACAACAAATAAAGTTAAATATGTAGAAATTAACCAAAGTGAAAGATTTCTACAATGAAAACTCTAAAACGTTGATGAAAGAAATTAAAGAAGACACAATAAATAGAAAACTATTTAATGTTCATGGATAGGAAGAAGCAATATTGTTAGAATGTCCATACTACCTTCAAGCAATCTTCAGATTCAGTGCAATCCCTATCAAAAATACCAATGACATTCTTCATAGGAATAGAAAAAAAAACAGAATAACCAAAGCTATCCTAAGCAAAAAAAACAAACTGGAAGAATCACATTACCTGACTTTATAATACAAAGCTATAGTAATCAAAACAGCATGGTACTGGCATAAAAACAGACACATGGACCAATAAAACAGAATAGAGAACCCAGAAACAAATTCATACATCTACAGTGAAGTCATTTTTGACAAAGGTGTCAAGAGCATACATTGGGGAAGTCTCTTTAGTAAATGGTGCTGGGAAAACAGGATATCGGTATGCAGAAGAATGAAACTAGATCCCTGTCTCTTGCCATACACAAAAATCAAAATGGATTAAAGACTTAAATCTAAGACCTCAAAACTATGAAACTACTACAGGAAAACACTGGGGAAACTCTTAAGGACATTGGCGTGGGCAAAAATTTCTTGAATAGTACCCCACAAGCACAGCAACTGAAGCAAAAATGGGCAAGTGAGATCACATTAAAAAGCTTCTGCACAGCAAAGGAAACAGTCAGCCAAGTGAAGAGACAACCCACAGAATGGGAGGAAATATTTACAAAGTACCCTTCTGACAAAGGATTAACAACCAGAATATATAAGAGTTCAAACAACTCTATAGGAAAAACTCTTAATAATTCGATTTTTAAATGGGAAAAAGACCGAAGAGACATTTCTCAAACGAAGACATACAAATGGCAAACAGGCATATGAAAAGGTACTGAACATTACTGATCATCAGAGAAATGCAGATCAAAACTACAATGAGATATCATCTCACCCCAGTTAAAATGGCTCTCAGTAACAAATGCTGGTGAGGATGTGGAGGAAAGGGAACCCTCGTACACTGTTGGTGGGAATGTAAATTAGTCCAACCACTATGGAGAACAGTTTGGAGGTTCCTCAAAATAATAAAAATCAAGCTATTATACAGTCCAGCAATCCCACTACTGGGTGTGATATACCCAAAGTAAATCGAAGAGATATCCACACTCCCATGTTTGTTGCAGTACTGTTCCCAATAGCCAAGATTTGAAAGCAGCCTGTGTCCATCATGAGTTGATTGGATATAGAAAATGTGCTCATATACACAATGGAGTACTATTCAGCCATGACAAAAGAATGAGATCATGTCATTTGCAACAACATGGATGGAATTAGAGGTCATTGTGTTAAGTAAAACAAGTTAGGCAGAGAGAGATAAACATCACGTGTTCTCACTTATTTGTGGGATCTAAAAATCCAAACAAACTCATCGAGATGGAGAGTAAAAGGATGGGTACCACAGGCTAGGAAGGGTAGTGGGTGGGCAGAAGAGAGCTGCGGATGGTTAATGGGCACAAAATAATAAAAGAATTAGAAAGGATGAATAAGACTATTTGATACCACAACAGGGTGACTATAGTCAATAATAATTTAATTATTCATTTTAAAATAACTAAAAGAATATAATTGGATAGTTTGTAACACAAAGGATAAATGCTTGAGGGGAGAGATAACCCCATTTTCTGTGATGTGATTATTCATTGCATGCCTGTATCAAAATATCTCATGTATCCCATAAATAGACACAATTATGTACCCACAAAAATTTTAAAAAGTGACCTGCTAAGAACCATATTTAGGAGCACCAGTCAGGTGTCATGTGAAGAATGTATTAGAGAGAAGGTGGAAAGTAGAAGGGGCATTAATAGTTGTCTAGGTAAGAGACAAAAGGAATGGAAAGAAGAATGTTTTGAAAAACCCTCTCGTAGACACTCTTTTTCTGTTTGGTATCACCAGTCTCTCAGGCATCAAGCTCCAAACCTCATCATCTCTGTCTCATCTCTCCTCCAGCTGCCCCAGATCTAATCTACTGCCACATTCTGTTGATTGAAAGGCAATTTGAAGTCCCCTATCTGGTCTTCCAGTCGGGTTTGAATCTTTTCAGTAAGCCTGCCAGTCTCTGTTGAACATCTCCAGTGACAGGAAACTCATTTCTTACTAAGGGAAGCTTGTTCTGTCACTGATGAGTTGTTGAGGCTTAAACCATCTTTCCTTATACCAAGCTGGAATCCATCTCCCTAGTGCTACTTATTAGAACAAGGCCTACTTGCTCCTTGGCAACATGCTGACTAATATGAACCCACTCTTCCTCCTAAACTCTCCTGGTCTCACTGTATATTTTCCTTTGCTTTTCTTCTTGTTCCAGTTACGATGGCTGTGCAACAAATTACCCTAAAACTTAATGGCACAAAACAACCATTTATTAATCTCACAGATTCTGTGGGTCAGGAATTCTTTCAAGGTACAGAGAGGATGGGTTTATCTTTGCTCCAAAATGTCCAGGACCCCAGAAGACTTGAAGGCTGGTGATTGGAATCATCTGAGTGCTTGTTCACACATCTGTAGTTGGTGCTGGCTGTCAGCTGGGGGTCTTTCCATGTGGGGTCTCTGCATAGGCTTAATTAGGCTTCCTCACGGCATAGTGGCTGTGTTCCAAGAACAAGCATCCTGGCAGTGAGAGAGCAGCTGGAAACCATATCGCCTTTTATGACTCAGCCTCAGAAATCACACGGCATCACTCGTACTACATTCTGTTCACCAAGGCAGTCATGAAGTCCCACCTACCTTCGAAAAAAGGAGAAACAGACTTTGCCTTTTCCTAGGGAAGATGAAAGTGCTAGAAGAACATATGGGACCAGAAATGTTGCTGTGGTTATATTTGAAAATACAACCTGCTACTTTCCAGCCTACCCTAAAGATAAATGAGTTCCCAGTCTCCTGTTCTCACTCTGTAGACTCTTATTTGATACTGCCAGGCTGTTCCTAAATATTTTGCTGTCATTAGCTACTGTCTTTGGACAGAAGGTTTGTTGGTATTGGGAAATGGGCAATGAAGTGAATGTAACAGGACTAGGCAAGTAGAACTGAAAGAAGTAAGATTTGTTGAGCACCTTTAATATGCCCTGAGCTGAGTGTTTCATGTGGGCCATCTCCCTACAAGCATTCAGGAGTCCTGCTCACACTGTCAAAGGAGTCATAACACCCTCTAGACTGATACGGAGGAGTGACTGTCTCTATCATTCAGATCTGGAGAATGAGAAGAACACAGAAGCAGGAACTCCTGGGCTGTCTCTGTACTCACACTGGCCAAGTGCTAATAGAGGGACTTCCAAAAGCTCCATCCCAGCTGATAGAAAGCCCTGGTTGATTTGAAGGGACAGAAAGATGACAGTTTCATTGGTACAGTTCACATTGAGTGCTCACTATGTGCTAGGCAGAAAGGGAACTGGATGGGCCCCAGCCCATGGGACCAAAGTTTAGGACAGTCTCCACTGACTTAGCATTCTCACAGGGGACAAAGGATGATGAAGGAAGTCCTCAACATGCAGGGTTTAGGGGAGCAGAATATGTCCAGGATACATTTGCAGAAAGATTCTCACTGGCTCTAGGAGATTGAGGAGGCAGGATCTCAAGAGGAAAACCATGTGTAATGTTGTGTTAAAGAGCACAGGTTGTGAAGTCAGAAAGATAGGGGCTCAGTTTCAGCTCTCTCAGTTCTATGACCTGTGGTGGCATGCAGAAGCGTGATGATGGCTCACTGCATCCTCAATCCTCCAGGCTCAATCTGTCCTCCTACCTCAGCTTCCCAAGTAGCTGAGACTACAGGCATGTGCTGCTGCATACCACTAATCCATTGATTGATTGATTGATTGATTGTAGAGACAAGCTCTCTCTATGTTGCCCAGGCTGATCTTGAACTCCTGGGCTCAAGTGATCTTGCATTGGCCCCCGCAAAATGTTGGGATTGCAGGCATGAGCCGCCATGCCTAGTCCTGGTTCTTTAGTTTTTCAAAACCTGTTGCTCTCATATAAAAATGAATGTGTTACTTCTTCCCTCACGGGGTTGAACATGACAGGAGTAAATGGGGCTGACACATCTGTCACTCTTACCTCTTGTCTAAGATGCTGCTTATTACATATTCATATATTCATTGTAACCCATTTTGTTCCAAAAACTTGAGGTAGCTTATAGAAGTATATGCATTTTTATTTTTAAAAAATTAAAAATGAAAAGATAGGTAGGAAAGGTAAATCAAGCCACAGCAAGTAAGGTTAAGACCCAAACCATACTCATAACAAGGCCATGATAAACATTTCCTCCTGGAATCCCTACTGGCAATTTCTACCAGGAACTTATATTTAATATGTTAAATCCTGAGCTCATTGGCTTTCACCCAAAGTTGGCTGTTCCTACTGACTACCTTATTCTGCTCATGATTCCAGTCATCTCACTAGATTTTAAGAACCAAATCCATAGTCATCTTTGACTTCTCTCTCCCAGAATCCAGTCCAGCCCTATTTGATTCAATCAAAGGAATGGTTGCCTCTGAAAGCCACTTAAGTGATGTTTGTCAACTTGCAGTTCATTATTTCTCTTTCCTCATGTACATGGTTTGTGTCTAGAGTGAAAAGATTTACGGCCGGGCACAGTGGCTCACGCCTGTAATCCCAGCACTTTGGGAGGCCGAGGCGTGCGGATCATGAGGTCAAGAGATCGAGACCATCCTGGCCAACACGGTGAAACCCCATCTCTACTAAAAATACAAAAAAATTAGCCAGGCGTGGTGGCATGCACCTGTGGTCCCAGCTACCTGGGAGGCTGAGGCAGAAGAATCGCTTGAACCCAGGAGGCGGAGGTTGCAGTGAGCTGAGATTGCACCACTGTACTCCAGCCTGGTGGCGGAACAAGACTCCATCTCAAAAAAAAAAAAAAAAAAAAAAAGATTTATCCAGGGAAAGAAACTAAATATCCTAGCAGCTCCCCTTCAGCCATATAGCACATGAAACAAAGGAAAATAAGAACTTGAGAAACGGCTGTTCATTGGCAGAGCTAGCAAATACCAGTGAACAATCATTGACCCATGTCAGGATCCCATCTCTTGGGCCTACTCTATACATAAGAAGAAGGACTGCCCACACCTCATGCTCCTCTTTCTCTGAGTTAGGAAAGAGGCATCCAAGGCCTCCATTCCTTTGGCATGCCTTGCTAAGATCAGTTCTCCCTTCCTTCCTTCCATTTCTTTGGCAAATATTTACTCATAACTATTTAATATGTGCTATATGCCAGACATTTGTCAAGGTACTGGAGATTGATTGGTGAACAAGACCCCACTCTTATGAAATTTACAGTCTGATGGGAAAAAAACAATCAACCAATATGCAAATAAGATAATGTTAGCTAGTGACATGAGAAAATAAACCCTGGTAATATAGCTGACTGTCTTGGTCAGGGGCTTCTGCAGACAGAATGGCCGGGAAAGGCCTCCCTGGGGAGATGACGAGCTAAGAAGCCAGCCACGTAAAGACCCAAGGAACGAGTATTCTAGATGAGAAGAATGGCAAGCCCCTGAGGAGGGATGTTCCAGAAACAGAGGAAGTGACATATTGGAATGTGAAGAGCCAGTGGTAGAAGATGAAGTCAGATAAGTAAAGGCCAGGAGTTGAGGACAGAAAGATTAGAAGTCTGAATTCTGCTCTAAGTGTGACAGGAAGCCACTGGAGGATTTTAAACAGGAGAGTGGCTAAAAAGTAAAAAGAACATCTGCTTACTTTGTGAAGAATGGATTACAGAGACAAGAGCGGAAGCCAGAAAGATCGTTTAGGAGGGCACTGGAATCATAATGCAGCACGTGGTATGACAGCGTTTTCTTCCCAGCTACTCTCCCGGCAGAAGCAATTACATTGGCAACACAACATAGCCTCCTGTGGAGCTGCTTCAGCCCAACTTCCAAATTGAAAAAGTGAGAGAGGACCAAAGTATCAACTAGCAAAACCATTGTGTCAGCACAGGGTCCTTTGCTGTTTACAGTGTGAGAAAACTGAAGCTAGAGGTCAGAAGTGTCCCATCTGAGAGGCAGCACAGGACAGCAGCCCTAGCCCGAGTTCCATGACCTAGGAGCATATCTGGTCAGTCACCCAGAGCTGCCTGCCTTCTCACCCACAGGCTCCTGCCCGCCCCTTCATCACTCACCTTTAGTTTTCCTGAGACTGTCCTGAGCCTGTCGCTTCTTTACTCTTACACTGTTTTGTCTACATTCAGTCCTTTGCAGGGTCCAGAGCTTCTTCTGAGGGGCCTTGTTCTGTACCTTCCATTCCCATCGGTGTCCTCTTGGTCTTGCTCTTCCTTCAGCCTCTTCCAGGTTGTTGATCCCGAACACCAAGACTGTTCCTTCCATTTTCTTCATCTATCACTTCTCTTCTCAGGAAGGTTCCCGTCTCAAGAGTTCCTCTTTAGCCAGACACAGTGGCTCATGGCTGAGTGGGAGGGTCACTGGAGGCTCGGAGTTTAAGACCACCCTGGGCAACATAGCAAGACCTCATCCCTACAAAAAATTAACCAGGTGTAGTAATGCATGCCTGTAGTCCCAGCTACTTGGGAGACTGAGCTGGGAGGATTGCTTGAGCCTAGGAGTTCAAGGTTACATTGAGCTGCAATTGTGCCACCACACTGCAGCCTGGGCAACAGAGCAAGACCTTGCCAAAAAACAAAGGGTTCCTCTTTGAGTTTACCTGAAACTCATAATCAGGTAACTGGAATTTCTCCCAGGTATCTAAGCCTGACCTACCTAATGTTCTCACTTTTTAATTTTAATTGTCCCTATATTCTTACTGTTCTTTTTTTTTTAAGACAGAGTCTCACTCTGTTGCCCAGGCTGGAGTGTAGTGGCACAGCCTCAGCTCACTGCAACCTCCACTTCCTGGGTTCAAGCCATTCTCCTGCCTCAGCCTCCCTAGTAGCTGGGATTGATTACAGGCACATGCTACCACACCTGGCTAATTTTTGTATTTTTAGTAGAGACAGGGTTTCACCATGTTGGCCAGGGTGGTCTTGAACTCCTGACCTCAGGTGATCCGCCCACCTCGGCCTCCCAAAGTGCTGGGATTACAGGTATGAGCCACCACACTCAGCCTATTTTTACTGTTTTCTAACCAAATGTCCTGACTGTCTTAGAGTGCTTACACATACATATGTTCCACCTTGACTTTTCTCTTGCCCTCAGCTCTCCATTAAATCGTCCCCATTTTCTTCAACCAAGCTCCAAATTAAATTTGCATTAAACAAGCTATTGTCCACATCTACTATATATATAACATAAAAGGTCGGGGGGGAGGGTGTGTTCTGTGTGTGTGAGTGTTAAAGAGAGAGCGAGAGACTGACTGTAATTTTCAAGGTAGATTTGCATCTGTTGTAACATTCGAGAATTGAACAGAATCTTACACATCATCCAGGCTCATGCCCAGCTGAGTCTTGAGTATCCTCTGCTACTACAGTGGATGTGTCCTTCAACCTCTTCCAGGATGAAGAAGAACGTCATACCTCACCAAACAGCCCACTTCACTTTTGGGTGTTCTCATTATTAGATTTTTTTTTTTTTCAGAGATAGAATCTCTCTCTGTTACCCAGGCTAGAGTGCAGTGAGGCGATCATAACTCTCCACAGCCTCGAACTCCTAGGCTACCATGATCCTCCTGCCTCAGCCTCCCAAGCAGCTGGGACTGTAGGCGTTTACCACCATGCCTAACCCTAAAAAATTTCCCATAGATTTATCTCATATATGCTTTCTAGTAATGCATCTCCCCTAGGGTCATAAATAGATTAAGTACTTCTTCAGTTTGAAGATAGCCTTTGTGTCCTTCAGTTCTGAGCTAAATTTCCCAATTCTTTCCAATATTCCCTGCATGACATTTCCAGATACTTTTACCACACAAATCACTTTACTTGGGAACTTTGATACCACTGTGTCCTGAGTTAACCCTGCACCGAGTGCTAAACACAGTACTTCCAGCATAGTCATACAATGCACTGGAGCAGAACTAAACCTTCCTTGTTGTGAACATTGCACTCCTGTTAGTCAGAATTGAAATGTATCCTCTGGTGATCAAGCAGTGATGTTTTCTCATTTGAACTGGTAGGCACCTAATTTGCTAAGTCTTTTTTCCCACTTGTTGACAAGCTGCATTCCATTCCCCGTTACTTACCTTCTTCCCATCTTAAGCATGTGGAGTTAGTTTTCATAATCTAAAAATAAGACAAGTCATTTGTATGTATGTCCTCCTGTTTTCAGTCCTCATGTTTATTTGTAGGTAAACCTTGTTATTGATTCCTTTCTCCTCCTTGAAGCTGTTTTCGCTCTTCTACTAGGGCAGCATAACTCTCCTGGTTTCCTTCTTAACCTACTGGTGACTATTTTTTAGTTTCCTTTGTTGGTTTCTTTTCATCTCTCCTGCTTCTAAACGTTGGGGTATCCCAAGGCTCAATCCTCAGATTCTAGACTCACTAGAATGAGTTTCTGGTTTTAAATACCATCTCTGGTGTTGACTTCCAAATATCTCAAACCCAGACTCCTCCTCTGAATTTGATCTTGTACATTTATTCAGCCATTTAATACATATATATTCAATAGCTACTGTATCTTAGACATTGTCCTAAGCCCTGGGGATATATCTGTGAGACAAAAGAGACAAAAATCCCTATGCTTTGGAAGCTTATTTCACACAGCTTCCAATCCAGTGTCTCCACTGTGAGGTATAATAGGCATCTCACGTTTAACCAGTTCAGAGCTGACATATTCTCTTCACTTTCTTCCCCATATCTATAAATGGCAACCACGGTCTTCCAGTTACTCAGGCCAAAAAGCATTGAGCCATTTTTTACTCCCCTTTCTCACACCCACATCCAATTTATCAGGAAATCTGTTGGCTTGCCCTTCTGAATATTTTCAGAGTCCAACCACTTCCCACATCCTGATTCATCCACCATTACCTCTCACTTGGATGATTAAAGAAGTCTTCCTGCTTCTGCCTTGGCTCTTCTCAAGAGTTTTCAACCCAGTAGCTGTCGTGTACATCACTTCACTGCTCAAAACCTTACAATGTCTTTCCATCTCACTCAGTAAAAGTTTGATAATGGTTTCCAGGACTCTACCTGATCTCCCCTGTTCCCTCTCTGACCTCATCTCCTATTACTTTTCTACTTAGCCGACCTGCTCTGGCCACACTGGCCTTCCTGCTCTTTCTCGAACATGCCGTGTACACTCCTGGCTCCAAGCTTTGGGATGTCCTGCTCTTTTACCTGAAATACCCTTCCCCCAGATGTTCACATGGCTTTCTTCCTCACGTCTATAGAATTTTGCTCCAATAATGCCTTAGCAATGGCTTCCCCCACCACTCTATGTACAGTAGTTTCACACACATTCCTACTTCTGCATTTCCTAGGCGTGTCCCTTGCTCCTCTATCACAGCATACATTGCATATTATATATTTGTTAGATTATGTCTTCCTGCACTAAAATGTACGCTTTATCAGAGAAAGTTCATGGATTTTATTGCTGAACTCCAGTTCCTAGAATAGGGCTTGCCACATAGTTGGCCATCTGTGAATATTTGTGAAATGAATGAATCATGAATGAATAAGTCCTCTGGAGTAGGCACAATAAAGTTCCTCCAACAGTATCCATATTCAAATCTCCAGAGCCTGTGAATATTACCTTGCATGGCCAAAGGGTCCTTGCAGACATGATTAAGTTAAGGATCTTGAGATAGTGAGATTATCCTGGATAATTCAGGGGAGCCCAATGTAATCACAAGGGGCCTTATAAAGATGGGAGGCAAGAAAGTCAGCATTAGAAAGAGATTTGAAGATACTCTGTTTCTGGCTTTGAAGCTGGAATAAGGGGCCATAATCCAAGAAATTGAGGCATTTTCCAGAAGGTGGAAAAGGCAAGGAAATGAATTCTCCCCTGGAGCCTTCAAAAGGAACACAGCTCTTGTGACACCTTGATTTTAGCCTAGTGAGATCTGTTTTGGATTTCTGGCCTTCAGAACTGTAAAATAATTTTTTTATTGTTTTGAGCAACTGGGATTGTGGTAAATATTCCAGCAGAAATAGGAAACAGATACACCCACCTCCCCCACTGGACTGTAATGCCTCTAGACCAGGGGCTTGGGTCTTCCTTAACCTTGTACATCACAGTGCTCAGAGTTCCTGGATCACAGGTACTCTGGCTTTTTAGACAGAACACCTGACATCATGCCTATCTGTGCTCACCTTAAACCCTGATGAATGATGTTGTCACTGGATACAGTTTGGCTTTCCCAGAATATCCCAGGACATAAAATCCAAAAACTAGAATACTTCTGAAAAGTTTTTACCTCTCCTTGAACAACAGTAAAGTTCTCATTCACCACTGGGGGAGGCAATAACTTAGTCTCACCCACTCCAACACTATGCAGATTTTTGAGTGCAGGTCTATGGGTTTAAGGGCTAAAATGGGATGTTCTCACAAGATACCTCAGGGATTCCAGAACAAAGCCAAAACCCAAGAAGCTGAGAGAACAGTCTAGAAGATCGCCTGCACTACAGATCGGAGTGGATCAAGCTAGAAATCTGGGGACCATGGAAGTGAGGGCAGACAAACAGAAGAGAAGGGACTGTGGAGTCTGGAACTGTCACTGTTACTTTCTTAGGCTGACTAAGGCCCGGTGTGTAAGTGGTTTATGAAGATGGAACGGACGGCACTTTATGTCTTTGCAGACCATGCTGGTTTTGCACAGCTCTACTTGCCCTTAAGGTAAAGTAGGGTTTTCAGGCATTGCACAGTATTGATGAAAAACCAATTTTAGTTTTTCCTAATTGAATTTAGCCTTTGATGAACAGAAATGAATATCTCACTCAGATCTCTAGTCCCAGAGACCAAACAAAAACACCTTAAAATCTAGTAAAATTACAAAGATCCCAGAGTGTAGTATACAAAATTTCACATCTTATTTTTCACATCTTCTATGTATTTTTTAAAGAAAACTTCATAACCCATGCCTGATACGAATAAGGCCTTTTACTTTTTTGTTGTAAACATTTAGGCTTAAAGTTATTGTAACTGACAGTTAAGGCCAACAGAAGCCAGTGGCCTGTTCATAGACAAATTATCTGTACTTCAGGCTAAATCAAAAGTAAACATTCTCCACAGTCCCTTTAGGTCTACATTAGTCCTGTGGAAGCCAAATGGGACAGACAAACCCTCCCCTTGCCTCCATATATTCTGTGGGCTCTCTTCAATGTGAATGGTCTTTTCCATGAAGCACTATTATATACATTTTGAACCGTTTCCACATCTAAGTTCTTAAATGCTTATTTAGCAGATTTTCCTCAGTTATCATTTTTATTTCATTAGGAGAATATTTGCAATAGACTGGGCTGTATTGTTTTATAATCCATCAGATTAGTGTTTTCCTAAATAATGGTACAGGAGACGTTCTGATGACCTTCACTTAACTTTTTTTTTTTAAGATTTTTTTACATGTATTCTTTGGAAGAGGAAACAGCAGTGAATTCATATCACTTAATAAATTCCAGGAAAGACTAAGCATTATGAAATGTTTTAAATGACAAAGCTATATTCCTGAATATCTGTATTCGAATATGCTGATAATCATTTAAAAGCAACACAAGAATAAAGAAAGGGGATGTCAGCATTCTGAATCACAGAGCGGTAAAACTGTTGTCACCAGCAGTGATGTCACTCATCCTCAAGGTCCTGAAAGCCTATTAGAAATTAGCTTCAGGGAGAAATATCTTCTAACTTGTCACTGGTTCTAGAAGGCAATCAGTGTTAAACAAACACAGGCCACTTTTTGGAACCTATATAATAAACTCAGACACATTAATCTCTACTCACATCTCTAGTCAGGGTTTGACCCCTAATTCTTTTGGCTTTAATGGAAGGAAGTAAGGGCCAACTGACATTAGCTAACAGAAGTTGGTGTAAAGGTTCAGATATACTTATAAGCAAATAAATATCCTTTCTTAAACTTTCTTAAACTCTTCTCAGTGATACAAGATTGCATTATAGTCTCTGTGTGTCCTAACAGTATTTACTTAATCACAACATTTGACTTAAAAGAAGGCAGAGCGAGAAAAGAGGTCAGCTTCTGTTTGGCTTGGATGTTTTGGTCTATGGACAAAGCACTGGCCCTAAACAGTCAAAAGCCCTGGGTGACATCCCTGCTTTTGCCACTGAATATTTGTATGACCTAAAACACTTCACCTTATTTCTCTAGGTCTCACTTGCTTCATGTGTACAATGAGAGGACCTTCCCTACCAACTATGAAAATCCACTAAGCATGAGATAAGGTGAAAGAAACGAATGTACTTGGCAGATTCTGCCATATAAATGAGATGACAGTATTTCATAAGAGAGCTTCTTTCTTGAGTAGAGAACAAGGTATACAAGGATGTCATATCACTCGGCTGTATTCTTAGAACTATTAGAAATAGTGCACATTCAAGAAATAAATGTGTATCCATGGTTATGAATAAAACTACTTTGATGCAACTGGCAAAGTAAAATGAATAAAATAATCCCTTTGGAAAACATAAGTTATGAATTGAGAAAACTAGACAAGATACTAGAAATTTGCCAGCCAGTACCTCTCAATTCTTATTTAATTAGTGACACCTCTTGGGTGCTTCTGGGAAAGATAATGAGGTAAGCATAGTTCTTCAAGGGCTGTCTCCCATCCTGGGTTCCAGCTGAAAGGAATGACGAATAACAGCCTATATATGTGTGTATATAGGTATGTGTGTATGTGTGTGTGTATGTTTACACACATACCTATACACACATTTACCCAGATTTTGAACAGTAACTCATAGTGTTAAAAAGTAGGGGCCGGGCACAGTGGCTCACACCCGTAATCCCAGTGCTTTCGGAGGCTGAGGTGGGCCGATCACGAGGTCAGGAGTTTGAGACCAGGCTGACCAACATGGTGAAACCCCATCTCTACTAAAAATACAAAAATTAGCCAGGTGTGGTGGCGCTTGCCTGTAATCCCAGCTACTCATGAGGCTGAGGCAGGAGAATTGCTTGAACCCGGGAGGCAGAGGTTGCAGTGAGCCGAGATCGCGCCATTGCACTCCAGCCTTGGTGACAGAACAAGATTCCGTCTCAAAAAAAAAAAAAAGTAGGAAAAGGTATTATCCCATGCCAGAAACATAAAAACACTCCTGCTTAATATTGTGTAGATCGTGCCACATTAAAGGAAGGCTGAGTGGGAACTTGTAACTTGCCTTCCTGAGAAAAATCAAAGTGTCATGAAGAAAGAGCACTGGGTCACCTGGAACAGCACTAAGAGACCTGAGCTTTTGTGCCATGGTTACAAGCGACCATAGCAGCTACAGACCTTACGTCTCGGATTCAAACCCAGTTAAGGAAAAAGTGATGACTTCTTCCCAAGCATCTCAGCAAAAATATCTCCCTCTATCCTCTTAGCTCTGACTGTGACATGTACCATCTCAACAGCCAGAGAAATGTGTGGCTTACTTTAGGCCTGGGCACCCTTGAGCCAGAGAAATAGGGAGGGAGGCCTATGTGAAGCATATTGGCTATGAGTTAAGGAGAGGTGATTCCTTAGAAATCTTTGTACAGTTCTAGTACAAAGATGTACAATTACATATCCATGTGGTTTTGATTTGCATTTCTCTAATGACCAGTGATGATGAGCTATTTTTCATATATTTGTTGGCTGCATAAATGTCTTCTTTTGAAAAGTGTCTATTCATATCCTTTGCCCACTTTTTGATGCAGTTGTTGTGAAAAGAAGGGAAAATTTTAAAAAAGAAAATACAAAGTAAAAAATACCTTAGTTCAGTGATGAGGTAGATTCAGCATGCCCCTGCTGCTTTACTGTTGATTTTAGGGATTCATTTGCCACTACCATTGTCTCTTCTTGCTGTTCTGTAACACTGCCTGCCACGGTAGCTAAGCTGACTTCATCTGATTTGTGTAGACCTCATCCAGTACTTGCTTGTTCTTGGAACTGTGGCTTCTACAACCTGTCCCACCTGTCCTCTTCGATGTTGGAACAAGGCCTCCAAAAGCAGTTGAAGGACCACCCTACCGCAGGATACCAACACATTACTGGGTTTTTGAGGCCTCTTGCTTTCCCAGTAGCTACCTCCCCTAAGAAGAATGCCTTTATATATCCAGAAAGGAAGCTAGGACTGTTTTTGGCCTCTGAGTCCCAAAAGCTTTCATAGACTCTGTCCACTTTGCCCAGACCCAGGATACTAAACACAGTGAGGCTACATAGGGTGTAAAGTGTGGGAAGGATGGGTGGCAGCCTCAGCACTGGCTGCAGAGTGCTCAGTTGACACCACTTAGCAGCCTGGTCTTCCCGGAGAAGCAAAGAAAGCCACAGTACAGTTGGTGGGGAGGGCTGCATTTATTCCTTGAAGTTTCATGTTACCTTATTACACAACTCAGATGGTTTGTTTTTAACGGTCTGCTTGTCTTGTTTCATTTAACCTATACAAACTGCTAACATCCTTTGAGCGATTTCTCTCCAAGAATTGAATGTTTCTTTGTCAGGTCATACAGCATATTTGACAATAATCGCCAGGATCCCACAGGGCTGACAGCTGCTCTTCAGGCAACCGACCTGGCTGGAGTTCTTCACATGCTCTACTGTGTCCTGTTCCATGGCACCATCTTGGACCCTAGCACTGCCAGTCCCAAGGAGAGTTACACCCAAAACACCATCCAAGTGGCCATTTGCAGTTTGCGTTTCTTCAACAGCTTTGCAGCACTTGATCTGCCTGCTTTTCAGGTACCAAGTATTGGTTTGTATCAGTGGTAACCAACCAAGAATTAATATTTTAGTGTAGATAGGATGTCAGGTTCTTCTCCTGAATTGGGGCACAAGGAATAAACTATAATTGGAATTGTAATTTATTAAGCGACTGTTTTCTGGGAACTGTATCAGATGCTCTACATCATCTAGTGTTCTCATTTATTCTCATAGCTACCATGCAAAATATTATTATCCCCATTTTACAGATAGAGAAGCTGACAGATATGTAATTTGCCCAAGGTTACCTGTTTGTGAACCAGGACTAGTAACCATGGCTCTCCCACCCCGAAGCATGTGTTCTTCCTTTACCATGCTACTATTTATACATCTTTTGATTGGAATTCTTTAAATCAGGACATTATCATTTCATCAACTTTTAAATATTAAGGAAAGTAATGGTTTTTTATATAAATAGAACCAAAATTAGATAAATTATTTGATTGATATGACTTTCTGTGGATGGTTTAGCTGATTTGTGTCCAATGTAAAGTGTATGACTAGCTAAATATGCAGGTCCCTTTACAAGGATTTGCATCTTTAGCTATTACGTTTTTATAGCTAAAGAAGGAATTGCTTTATGCTGTAACACCAGGCTGTCAGCTTAGAAACAGATTTTTTCATGTAGGAAATTTAATTTTCAAAAACACTGAACCTTTGGAACAGAGCAAGCCCCAAGGAATAGACTTTCTCTTTCAGTTTATTAACTGTCAAGTGATTTCATTAAAAAAGGAACAAACTTGGCAGATGACGAACCCATAATTTAGATGAATTGCTTTGCTCAGAGGGAAAAAGGTTATAGAGATACAAATGTATGAAAATAGTGGACTTTGCCATTGTGAGATGGAAGGAATACTCCTGTTTTGTAGCTGATGGCAAATGTACAGTTCTTTAATTGATGTCTTCCTATCATTTTGTTCAAAAAGGAAATTTGTGACTAAGTTGTATCATTGGATCTAGTATCTTTCAACTTCATAGAATTAGTTTATCTGTTACAAGAACAGAAATCCCTTCCTTTGGGTTAATGCTTTGAACTAGCCTTAGGTGGTAACCGACTGCACAGTATGTAGAGTTCTGGGAGGTTACAGCCACATCTAAAAAGAGAGATATCTGCTCCAAAAAATGTCAGTGGTTCTTGCCTCAGGGTTGAACATAACATCTGTGTTTTTAGGAAGACCTAAGCCCACCATATTCTGTCTGGAAACAGTTTGGAAATGAGGGAAACTTAACTTTACATGTTCAGGATATGGAGTCCACCAGTCTACCCATCAGCTGGGTCCAAAGGGAGTGATTTCCTTTGTTAGCAGATTATGGAAAAGCAAACATCTAAAAACTATCTCTTAGCTTCCAGTTTCACGGGTCTTGCTGACCAGCATTTATACTGCTGCAGGGTACTCCACATCATAAACAAGCTTCTAGGATAAGTCAGCTGTTCTGTCAGTCACTCTTGTCAGGGAGCCCCAGGTCCCTGCTCCCGGCCCCTGTCCTCCTGCCGCCTGTCCTGCGCAGGCGCACTCACAAAGGAGTACCGCTGAACTGCAACCAGACCTGCTTCCCAGTGGCCTTTAAGCTTAAAGGGTTTAATAATGGGCGATAATGTTAGAAAAATCAAAAGCCTATTTCTGAAACCCTTTGTGCCCAACTAAGATAAAAATAAACATGTCTTCCTTCCAGATCCTTGCTGTATCCAGCTTGAAATGTATCCCCTACTTGAGCCGCGGGAATAAAACCAGAGTGGCTCGAAAGTGTTCAACTACTCTCAAAATCAGTGTCTCTAGGGATGAAAAGAAATGAAATCACAAAATAAATAAAAAACAGCTATTCTCAAAATCAAATCTGGCTCTCAGTTGAATGCCCTTTCGTGGCTGGTTCTCACAGTTGTCCAGTACCTTTTCTTCTTTCTTCTTACGCAGCTCTGTATTTCCTGCTCAGTTCTTTCTTCCTGTTTTTTCTGCTTCTTTGTCTGTCTCCTGTCTCTCCCATCTTCTGTGTTTTTATCAGTCTTGCCGTTGCTCTTTCTCATTCTCTCCCTAGCCATAGTTTCCGGGTACCCTTTACCCTTCGTGTTTCCTTCTGACTCCTCATCAGCATGAGGGGACCTGGATGCCCAGAATGTCTAGCATCAGGGCCTTTACTGCATTTACCAATGACTACATGTTGTTTTTTTTTTTTTTTTTTCATTTTTTCTTACCCTTAAGCAACCAAATCTTAATTTTTCTCTTAATTACTTATATGTATTTAAAAACTAACAGATAAACGTAATAAGGGGAAACAATTATTTCTGATCACAGATTCTAGGAGTTCAGAATTCAGATAGGGCTTGTCACAGTGGAAATGGCTTGTCTCTGCTCTCTGCTCCATGACATCATGGCTACAGCTGAAATCACCTGGAGGCTCTTTACTCTTATGTTTGATGCCTGAGATGACTCAAAGACAGGATTCACCTAAGACTGGTGGCCAGAGCATCTACCTGGCTTCTCCATGTGACTTGGGCTTTTTAAAACACTATGGTGTCTTGATTCTGAGTGGGAGAGTCCTAAGAGGAAGCTTCCGAAAAGCAGGTGTTCCAAGAGAAACCAGCGGGAGCTGCAGTACTTTTTATGACTTAGCCTCAGAAGTCACAGACTTACCTGTCAGCCATACTTGATTGGCTGAATCAGTCCTAAGCCCTTCATATTCAAGGGAAGGGAAACAGGCTTCACCAGCTAAAGCAACACATCTATCTGTATAGACACCATTGATGTAGATGGACATGATCAAGAATATAATGCTTAAGTAAATTAAATACATAGTATTTGTACTGCATAGCAATGGCTGAGTTTTCCAGAAAAGTACTATTTTTGTGATAGTTATGGTAAGAGAAACTCATGTTCTGGTTCATCAAAACAACTTAACATGTCAAAAGTGAGATTTTAAGAACTATGTATGTAAAGGACAAGATAAGAGATTTTAAGTGGAAAGAAGGAAGGTATACATCTCAGCATGATCTGACCTCAGAAAAATCTGAGAGACAATCTGTGAATTGCCTGGGAGGCTCAGAGGAACTGAAGAAAAAACTGAAGTGAGATAAACGATCTGACGTGCTGAAGAGTTAGACAAGATGATGTAAGACACGTTGATGATTTGGGTTCAAATGCATCACAAGAATACAGAGCTGTTACAGGGAGGCTTCCTCATTAGACCCCTGGATCTGGAGTCAGAATGACCTGACTTTGAGCCATCACATTACCTCTTCAAATCGTATGACCTTAGACAAGTCATTTGAACACTTGAGACTCCATTTCCTCATCTGTAAAATAGAGATAAGTAACACCTACCTCCCAAGACTATTTGAGGATTAAATATGATTGCATAAAAGTGCTATGCTAGCTAGCACATAGCAGGCCCTCAGATAATGTGAACTGACTCAGTTTATAAAAAGAATTTACCTAAACCGTCTTGCAGATGCTAAGTCAGAAAGTTGGAAACTGAATGCAGCATTCCCAATGCTCCTTTACCCTTCTTCAAAGCCACAAACCTGTGTGCTTATTTTGTGTGAGAACCCATCATGTAATAGTACAAAAGGTTATCCATTAAAGTATTTTCTTAGCTGGTTCCATTTCATTGTATACCAATAAGGCTGTCAAAATATTTTTCTCTCTTCGGCAAAGAGTGTGATTTCACTCTGAATTCATATTGGCACGGGTGGCCTTGAGATCGGGGATATTGTATATTGCATTCAGTTTGACAGTTTTTACAATTGAAGGTGGTCTCAGGAAACAAATCAATGTACTGACTTGGCAATTAATTCTGGCTAAAAAGGAAATATAGTTTCCTTGAAAAATTGGTTTAATTTTTATATTCAAACTTACATGCCCCTTGACCTGCTCTTATCAGTGAAGGTTAAACAGAGGGCACTGGGTCATAGCATGCTGGACGTGACTAATTAAATAAAGGCTGAGCTGAGAAGGTGTCACTACTTGATTTAAAGGAGCAAAGCCCTTCTAAAGTCTCTTTGGGGCTTGAAAAACATTTTTTTTTTTGTTTTGTTTTGGGGCTGTGAAACTGAGACAAGGGGTACTCTTAAAATTTAGCAGTGATTTTGTTTCACGAATGCTTACTAAAATGGCTCTGTTTCACCCACGGTTAAGTAAAGTGAATTCATTGAAACTTCCAAACTGCAACATATCCAACCTGGTTCAAGCCCACTAAGACCTCAAATCAAGAGAGGAGTTTAAAACACTGCCTTTTCCCACAGCCCAGCAGTGGGGCTTCATTCCAGCGTGTACTGCGAGTGTATTCTGTGGGCTTCGCCTCTCCCCTTTGCCCTCCTGTCGCTCTGTCTGTTTGACATGTTTATTAAATAGAAGCTGCGGGCTGCACAGACAGACTCAGACTCTCTTCGTGAGTCGCCCACCGCCGACAGCCCTTTGCCTCTCTGAAGAAAGGATCCCTGAAGTCGCATAGCTGAGGGTTTTCATGGTTTTAGGGAGAATTTTTTGCTTTGTTTTTTTACATTCTTTTGGGAGCCTTTGGTTTATAGAACTACTTATTTGAATAATAACTGGTTGTTATTTATGTTTTTTTTTGTTTAAACATAAATAATTAGAAATGTATGTTTAACTCTGTGTACAAGAAAGTACTTTCTCCTTCAGAAAAAAAAAGTGTTGAAAGTTATCTAAGTAGTAAATTTACAGGTGAATTTTAGTTTTTTATACCTTTACAAATTTTCTATGGTAAGAATATTTGTGTATGAGAAAAATTGTTATTAAAAATGGAATAAACAACTGTTTTAGGTAGATAATGTCTTGATCCATGTGGTACAGGCATTTGGTCTGCTGCTGTCCTTTTTCAGGTTAAACATTGCATTTATTAGAACAAGAATCCCTAAACCAATGTGTCCAGCGTAGTACTGTAGACATGTCTTATGTTTCGGCCAGCACTGCAGCAGAAAGTGCACAGGGCCAGTTTGGCTTTGTGATTTGCAGCCCTGGCTCTCCCTGGGCTGAGGACTTCTAACTGCTCCTTGTCTTTGTCAGTCTATTGTAGGGGCAGAGGGCTTGTCCCTTGCATTCCGGCACATGGCCAGCTCCCTGCTAGGCCACTGCAGCCAAGTCTCCTGTGAAAGCCTCCTTCATGAGGTCATCGTCTGTGTGGGCTACTTCACTGTCAACCACCCAGATAACCAGGTAAGAGGCCCTGGAAAGTTCTTAGACTGCTCCCCCCAGTGCTGAGACTGTGAGGTATTGGAATGAGAAAAGGCAGGCTAGCGGGCTGGAACCCACGTGTCTTCTGTAAAGCCCTTTAACCACACTCCAGGAACATGTCTCTAGCGCCTTCTCTTCCATAGATTTTTTTTTTCTTTTGGAGACAGAGTCTTGCTCTGTTG
Organism: Aotus nancymaae; assembly: GCF_030222135.1. NCBI lineage: Eukaryota > Metazoa > Chordata > Mammalia > Primates > Aotidae > Aotus > Aotus nancymaae. The sequence goes on from NW_026988414.1 coordinate 75,677,559, forward strand.
CCCAGGCTGGAGTTCAGTGGTGCGATCTCAGCTCACTGCAACCTCTGCCTCCCAGGTTCAACTGATTCTCCTGCCTCAGCCTCCCAAGTAGCAGGATTTCAGGCACCTGCCACCACACCCGGCTAATTTTTGTATTCTTCATGGAGATGGGATTTTGCCATGTTGGCCAGTCTGGTCTCAAACTCCTGACCTCAGGTGATCCGCCCACCTTGACCTCCCAAAGTGCTGGGATTACAGACGTGAGCCACCGCACCTGGCCCTCTTCAAATAGATTTGATAAGAATTAGATTAGGAGTTGGGTTTCCTCTTAGAGCTATAAAAATAATATATTTTTAATAAAATAGTCTTAAGCCACACAGAAGCATGTACTCCCTTACCATGTAGATTCTTTACTGTCTACTTCATTACCACATGGTGTCTGCTACGGTAGCCATCAGGGATTTTGTTTTGATTAGGGAGCTTACATCTTTCAAGTTGGGTCACTTTGCATATAGTAGTAGAGTCTGGTGGTTTAGGAAACTCTTCCTGGCTCCTGGCTCCTGCCTAGGTGCTTACAGTCTTCCAGATGGTGTCGGATGGGAGGCTGAGAGGCAGGACTCTCCCTCTTAGATCACTCAGAGTAGTTTTGCTTTAAACTGCCTTGATTATTTGGTTTCTGAGCAGGATTTCATGAATTAAAAAAATATGTTTCATAGATTTAATTTGAAAATAGGTTTCTGCTTTTTTTTTTTTTTTTTTTTTTTTGAGATAGGGTATTGCTCTGTCATCCAGGTCGGAGTGCAGTGGCATGATCATGGCTCACTGTAGCCTTGACCTCCTGGGCTCAAGCCGTCCTCCCACCTCAGCCTCCTGAGTATCTGGGTCCACAGGCAGGCACCACCACACCCAGCTAGTTTTCTGTATTTTTTGTATAGACAGGACTTTGCCGTGTTGCCCAGGCTGGTCTTGAACTCTGGGGCTCAAGCGATCCTCTTGTCTTGGCCCCTTAAAGTGCTGGGATTACAGGTGTCAGCCACCATGTCTGGCCTGCTTTCTCCGTTTTTAAGGTTGGAAAATTTGTTATAGATTTTGTAATAATGATAAAGTATATTCTCTTTATTTTTGAAACCAGAGTTATGGCATAACTAACATATCAAATAGTAATTCCTGACAACCTCATTTATCTAAAGCCCCCTACTCAGCCAACCTTAATTGTATAGATTGTAGGTAAGACAAAAAGCCTCTGAACAAGTCCTTAACCCTTACTCTAAGCTTTCTAATTTCTACTGTAGGCAAGTCTCTAACAAGTGTGTCTGTTAGGTTTATCTAGCCTGCAGCAAACTAGATCTGGGCGGGAATAAAGGAGATGGTTGTGGTGGCAGAGCCAAGTACAAGGCTAGAAACTTCACACCGAGAGCTGAAATTGCATGCCTCACAAGGAGAAAGAAGATAGAAAAAACTAAGGCAGGCCCAAGAGCTCAGAAGTCATAGCCATCTGGGTTCAGAGGGACACTGAGCGCTGCTCTGTATTTCCTAGATGGTGGTTGATGCCTCTAATACCCACCCCAAGTAAGCCTGGAAGCAAAGTGCGTGTTCAGTGCCTTCCCTAAAGTGCACTGCAGGGATAGCAGTCTGTTTTAGGAAGAGTCCCACGGTTAACATATAGACAGTTTGGATCCTTACCAGAGTGTCGTACACAGAAAAGCTCCCCTTTTACAGACCCTGTTGCCAGGACAGTAGATGGCAGCTCTTTCTCCCCTCCCACCTCCACAGCACAGGTGGTGTCCTTCCCTTTCAAACACTCCCTGATGGGGATGCTCTGTCCTCTCTGTGGACCAGGCCTAGTAGGTTCACAGGTCTCTTACAAGCTGCTCAAGGGAAGGGAAGTTGAGGGAAATCTTCCACGTAGATTTTTTTTCCTTCGTGTGCATCCATTCAACCCATTACATTGTATTTTATTTTCTTTTAAAAGTTTATTTTATTTTTCTGATTTTAGTTATTGTGAAAAAGACAGAGCAGCCAGGCACAAGGGCTCACAGCTATAATCCCAGCACTTTGGGAGGCCGAGGTGGGTGGATCACCTGAGGTCAGGAGTTCAAGACAAGCCTGGCCAACATGGAGAAACCCTGTCTCTGCTAAAAATACAGAAATTAGCTGGGCATGGTGGCGTGTGCCTAAAATCCCAGCTGCTCAGGAGGCTGAGGCAGGAGAATTGCTTGAACTTGGGAGACAGAGGTTGCAAGTAAGCCAAGATTGTGCCACTGCACTCCAGCCTAGGAGACAGAATGAGACTCTGTCTCAGAAAAAAAAAGAAAAAGAAAAAGACAAGGCAAGTGTAAAGAACAAAATGGAATCAGTTATTCCTGATCTCAGCATCTGAGATAGCCACTCTTAACATTTTGGCAGATTCCCCTCCAGTCCTCTTCTCTGAGTAGTTTTACACAGCTGAGGTCATACTGTACAAATGCTCATGCACTTAACATTGTATCAGAATCACTCTTGGTGAATATTTTTAATGTCTGTATGGCTTTATCTTGTATGGACATTCATGGTTTACCTAACAATGTCCTGTTTAATACTTAACTCGTTTATTATATATCAAGACACTGCCCACTGCCTTTGAAAGAGGTGAGTACTTTGTGTATGTGAGAATATTTTGCTGTGTGCAGTTCTGCAGGAAGAAGTTCAGTTCTTTCAGTGCATTTCATTTTAAGGATGGTTTGAAACTTTTTGTTTAAACCAACTCTATTATGACACACTTACTGAACTCAGAATTTCCTGGGATTTCAAACAGTTTTTCTGCTGATGCTGGATCACAGACTGATCTTCTCCTTTAGATAAAATACACACTTTTGGTATATCTGGGTTCACCAGAGTGGAGGGGCATCAGGGACGGGGGACTCATATTCGGAGATGGCGTGTAAGACCTGACTTGGACATGGTGGGAAAGTGACGCTGGGCATGTTGGGATGGGAAAAGCAGCAGACGAAATGAGTGGACAATACAAGGAGGAAGAGGAGACTGAGACCCTGTCACTTGTCAGTTGTGGAAGAAGAGTATACAGTGGGGTTTGAAGATTATTGTTGAGCGGTGAGCTCACTCTGAGGAAGAAATTAGGTAAGTGAAAAAAGCCATCCCTGTGTTTCAACACTTTGTCTCCCAGAAGGATTGAATACTAAACTGGACATCCACTTCTGATCTTACAGAAGATGAGAGAGGTCAGTTCAGCTGTGGGGCAGTTGCTGAAATGCAACCATCTGTGAGAAGAAAGAACAAGGTTTAAAAAAAATAGTAAAAGATAGTAATTGTAAGAAGCTGAGACACTGCACATTATGGAGATGCTATTTTGCTATTTCTAAGCATAATATTTATATTAGAAATATTATAAGGTAGAGGCCAGGTACAGTGACTCACATCTGTAATCCCAGCACTTTGAGAGGCCAAGGTAGGCAGATCACTAGGTCACCAGTTCAAGGCCAGCCTGGCCAACATGGTGAAACTCCATCTCTACTAAAAAATAGCCAGGCATAGTGGTGTATGCCTGTAATCCCAGCTACTGGGGAGGCTGAGGCAGGAGGATCACTTTAACCCAGGAGGTGGAGGTTACAGTGAGCCGAATTCACACCACTGCACTCCAGTCTGGGTGACAGAGCAACACTCCATCTCAACAACCACAACAACAAAAAGATAGAAAAATAAATATTATAAGGTAGGAATACCTTACATTTGTAGTTCTTCCTACTATTCTTCCCATCTCTTGTCTCTTGAACCTCTGGCACTTCAGTAAGGCTGTAAGTACACGAATTATTATTCTTTTTCTTTTCTTTTCTTTTCTTTTTTTTGAGACAGAGTTTCGCCCTGTTGCCAGGCTGGAGTGCAGTGGCGCAATCTCAGCTCACTGCAACCTCCGCTTCCTGGGTTCAAGCGATTCTCCTGCCTCAGCCTCCTGAGTAGCTGGGATTACAGGTGTGTGCCAGCACACCCAGCTAATTTTTGTATTTTTTAGTAGAGACGGTGTTTCAACATGTTGGTCAAGCTGGTCTCAAACTCTTGACCTCGTGATCCGCCCGCCTCAGCCTCCCAAAGTGCTGGGATTACAGACATGAGCCACCGCACCCAGCCTTACAGGAATTATTCTTACCTCGCAGACAGGTAAGCAGTTGGGGTTCTAAAAAATAAAGTAATCTCTCTGAAATGACACAGAGAATCTTCCTCTCTGAAAGATCAGGACTAGCATCCAGGTTTTGCAAAGCCCAACTCAGTGTACTTTTCATTCATCTTACATTGCTTAAGAAAGCCAGGCATGTCACAGGTACCATCCGCTGGTGATCACTAAGGTGTACCTTAGCTAGGGGTGGGGGTTGTGGAAGACGATGCCTGTTCACCAAGACAGTACATTTGTGAAACTGCCATTCTGCCCCTTACATCCTGATTGGGAAGCTTCTAGGACCTATCCGTGTGCCTTATTCAGGGACACTCAAAGATCTTGGAAGGTATAAATGGACATGTTTTATGAGTACAAATGGACTACAGTTTAGCAAGTAGAAAGCTTGGGTTCTAGCCCCAGCTCTGCCATTAGCTGTGTGATCATAGATAAACTCTTTCCCCTTGAGGTTTGAGCATCACTGACTCTACAAAGAAATAAGTTGGTTCTGGAAGTGGACAGCAGTGATAGTTGCACGGTATTGTAAATATACTTAATGCCACTGAATTGTGGGATTGTAAATAATTGAAATGGGCCAGGCATGGTGGCCCAAGTCTATAATCCCAGCACTTTGGGCAGCCGACGCAAGCGGATCACTTGAGGTTCAGGAGTTTGAGATCAGCCTGGCCAACGTGGCAAAAATCCATCTCTACTAAAAATGCAAAAGTTAGCCAGGCACTGTAGCCCATGCCTGTAGGCCCAGCTACTTGGGAGGCTGAGGCAGAAGAATCACTTGAACCTGGGAGGCGGAGGTTGCAGTGACCTGAGATTGCACCACTGCACTCCAGCCTGGGTGACAGAGCAAGACTCTATCTTTTTTTAAAAAAAAAAAGTGGAAATGGTAAATTATATGTTATACTTATTTTGTATAATAAACAAAAAATAAGTGGATTGTACTAGATGATCTCCCCGTGAGCTCCATGAGTCTGTGACATTTTAAAGGCTGAAACTAGAACCACAGACAGAGCCGCATTTTGACCTCATGGGGACTCCAAGCTATTTTGTGGTTTTTCAGACCTTCCTTACCTACTCCAGATTCCATCTGCAGCAGACAGCTTAATGAGCTGCCTGCCCATTGTGTGGCAGCTTAGCATTACAAGCTCGGTATACTTCGGCTCCTCAGTATTAACAGAAGGTGCCCATTGATAGACACTTATAAGCAGACTTCTTACAGGTGAGATGCCATGTACCTTGTTCTGTGAGGCCATCTTCAGCCACAGTTGTTTTACCTGCGCTAGAAGGCTGTGCTCCATGCCAGTCAGGCTACAGGGCAGGGTATAGGAATAGCCACAAGCTTGCCGAGGTGGTAACTGCTATATCCCAGTAGAGTTGGGAAGTTTTTTATAACTGAAAAGCTAATTGTTGGTTTCTTTTCACTTCTAAAACGAGTTCTATTAAATTCACTTTCTACTGCCCTACGAAATCCAATAATGTGCTAAGTGAGCATTTGCTAAGAGGATATGGTAAGTTTAGTTTCAGCACTTGCCTCAGCTTCTTCAGTCACAGATTCACGGCACCTTCATCCTGGAAGGGCTCTGGGAGATACCGAGTCCATCTCTCTCATTGTAGGTGGAGGAACTGAGGCTCAGAGAAGGAAAAGGAACTGTCAAGGGGCAGTTCAGTGAATTTCCACCTCACTTCTATACTTAAGAAAGTGAATTTATTTCGCCTGTTGCCACTTTCTGTAAATCAGAGGAAATTCGCAGGAGAAATTATGATGCTCAATTCATTTAATATTTCCTTATCATTAGTCAGAAGTCATGTTAATTTGCAGAGCCGGTTTGTCCACAGGGGATTGTAGATTTCCTACTGGGGAAACAGCTTGTGTCTTTGTGAGACAGGGCATCCTGAAAGCCTGCTGTAGCCTAAGGCTGTTTGATTAGGTAACTGCTTTGCATAAAGGATTGGCACTTTTTTTTTGCCACCATTTAGTCTATTAACTGGAGGAACTGAGCCCCGTGATATCAAGGATGACTTGAGAAGAGAAACAATGTCCCTATCCTTGATGGAATGAATTATCTTTTTCCTACAGGGTTACAGTTTGTAATTAAAACGTTGTTTTAATCAAAAGATTCCCTGTATTTTATGGCACTTTCTTGACTCGTTCTAAATTCCTTCCCATTTAATTATTATAATGAACATAATTAGTATGTGCCATCAACCCTTCACTGTATTTGCATTTTGTATTGAATAATTAAATGTGGTCTGATAATTAAATTAACTCAAATGACAGATGATTTGACTGCCTGTATATTACTGTATTGGGAATATGCACCTTTGCATACTCATTAGAGTTAGCAACTGGCTTTTTCATTTAGAAAGCCCCATAGATGGTCGCTATCAGAGTTGGAGTTTCTTGTGATCCCCGAAAGAAGGATCCCTTTGACCCTCCCTCCCCCATCAAGCTCTCTGTAGTGAAGTCTGTGCTGATCCTGTAACCATCGGCTCCTGAAAGCTTCTGGGCAGATCAGAACAGGCAAGCAAGTTAGACAGTGAAGCTCATGAAACTCGGTTCCGCCTGAGCCGTATGCCATGCGTTTTCCAGGTCTTTTGTAACTCAGTGACTTAGTGAGAAACCCCAAACGTTAACTGCAGGTTCCAAAAATGAATCTGTTGTACTCACCTCGGGTGTTTCCCCGCACACAGAAACAAAGAGTGGTTCCTAGGGTCACTGTGTGTTGAGAGTTGCAGCTTTCCACAATCCCATTCCAGCAGAGAACTTTCAGAAGTGGCCTACTTCCCGCTCAGACATTCTTACTTCACTCTTTGTCTTCCTCAAAGGCAGATGGTCAGTCCTAGGTCACACCCATTTGGGAAACTCCCCTAGCCCCATCCCAGTTCATGAATGGAGGCTGCTGTGGTGGGCTCAGCGTGGAAACTCCAGCACTCAGGGCCTTTCTGTTCTCCCGGAGTTGGCAGCTCATTCTTCAGCTGTCACACAGGCATTCCGATTTCTGTATTTTCTTTGTGTGACAGATACGTTCCTTTCATAAAATACAAATACATCATGTCTAAGGAAGAGCCAAGAGTTTCAACAATACAACCATTTTGAAACCAAGTTACTCTCAATATTATAGCACCAAAGAAAAAATATAGGGCTTTTTTTCCCAGAAGTAGAACCAAAAAATCCTATTTAAAAATAATTTATACCTAAACATTTATTTTAAGACTTCTAACGAGTGAACTGGCTGACATAAGAAAAGAATGGAGAAATTTGTCCACTATCAATTTTGGCCAGTTGCATTTAAAATCACCAACTTCACAGAATCCAAATAAAAGATACTGTTTATTTTCTTCATTTTGGTGAATTTTTCCGCACAAGGGTAGTTTGAAGCACCGCGTGCTCACACTAGATGCAGTTTTTACTCCGCAAGCCTCCGAGAGGTCAGAGGAACTCCTAGCTTGCCTGAGTGGCTATGTTGCTGTCTAGTCAGCTGGGGTAGGCAGCAGCCAGGCCGAGGAGCTGCTGCCAGGTCAGGAGTGTGCACGAACCTCAGTTATCCTTTGCTTACTTGAAAATCTTCTATTGGGGCATCGAATCTACACCAGAAAATGAGGCCAGAAGGAATCTTTTGTCAAAGTTTAATTTATGACCAATAATACAGTTTTTCTGAGCTTGCCTTGGCCTTCAGCCATGGAGGGAGCCTTTATAATAAAAATCACTCTGAGATCGACTGTAAGGACTTAGGCTAGAATCACAGAGAACGCCTCTCCTGAGATAGGAGATTTTCTGTTAGACCCTCACCAGTAAGAGAAAGCCCATCACTATGGAATAAACCCTGGTACAGCACTCAGGACTACGGGATCCTTCTACAGCTTTACAGCTATTTGACCCTGGGTAAGTCACTGCCCTTCTCTGAGCTTTAGTTTCCTGTCTGTATAAAGAGTTAGCCTGGGTGCTCTGAAGAGGGCTTTCAGCTCTGTTAGAGGATGAATATATAATTCTAAGTCCCACCACAGCAGCCTCCATTCATGAACTGGAAATTGGGAAGTCATGGCCAGACCAGCTGTCGGAACATGGTTCCCCATCTGTGGAGAACCTGTGAGAAACCTCTGCCTACAGGGTTCCTCTGTGGACCAAAACCTGTAGAAGTCCAGAGGATCCTCCCAGCTCAGGGGCTCTGGGTCGCCACTCAGAACACCGTTTTGACACAGCTGCCAAGGGGACTTTAGAGTATCAGTCTGATTCTGGTCAGCTGCCAGCTCGCCTTTCCACAGGGGCATGCGTGGTTCACCTGGACATACCTGACAGGTGATAAACCTATGCTTGTCTGGAAGGCAGTGAAAGAGAATCTCCACTCACCGCCTTGCACTGTAGAGGTAGAAGGGAAGGCGACCTCACAGCCAAATAGCTCTCTTCCGTATGGGGGACTGCTAAACTGAAAACACGCCGCAGATTTAACTCAGAGGTGCACTGAGACCGTGTGAGGAAAAGACACTGGTAAATGGCTCACATGAATCAATGTGAACATTTAATGGGCCTTAATTGGAACCTTATCCTACTGTACTTAGAGCAGAGAGATGAAAGCAGAAGAAATCTGAGAGACCATTTATTTCACTTGAGAAAGCAGTAAACTGGAAACTCCAAAAAGATTTGATGACTGTTATATTTTTATGATTAAATAAAATTGTCGTAGACGAGTGCTGGAGAGCCCATAAATGCTCCATGGAATGTATCCATGCTCTCTGGCAGCTATTAGGTTATGACCAGAAAACCTATCAGCCTGTGCGCTGCATTTATTAACCCTGCTGTTCTCATACCACCCAAAAACTCCACGGTAAGGAAAGTCCGTCCTCATTTCTCACAGGAAAGGTCCAAAACCCACTTGGAACCTTTGAATTTTAAGGCATTATTAAATGCTATCCATTCACCTACCCGCCTCCCTGGCCCTCCATACACATGCCCCGTTAATCCGTGATGGACATAATCTTTTCAGTACCATGTGGGGTGTGTGTGTGTGTGTAAGTGATCAGTTCTCTTTCCTTAAATCTCAGAATAGGTACTTACTGAGAATTTGGGGGTGGCATATTTTATGTAATTACTTTTTTCCTTTGTTTGTAAGAAAAAAATACTCTAAGCACCTTCTCTTTTTACCATGTTTAAATGTCATAGCTGTGCAGGTATGGGCAGCATAAGATCCGTAAGTGTGTGATTGCTCATAGCACAGGGTTATATTATGTCTGCAGGTTCACAGGCCTTCAGAGATCATCTATTCCAACTCCCCTCATTGCCAGAGAGGAAAAGGATTTACTCCAGGTCACTGGAACCAGGCCTCCTGGATACATTATCCAGGGCTTTCTGTGACCAACCTTCCTCCCATCCCCAGCCCCAGTGGTAAAAGAGACACAGATAATGCAAATATACAAAAAATCCAAAATAAAGTAGCTTCTGAAATGTGTGATGATGTGGTGAGTCTGTTTAAGTTACAAGGACAGTGCTCTGTAGACAGGTTCTTCCTCACATGTAAGTTAAAATGGAAGTGGCGCTTGCTGCCATAGTCCCTGATGGACTGTAGAGCCCATGACTTTTAGCTTAGCCAAGTCTTTGAGAAAATCTAGCCCTACTTCCTTGTGCTGTGTTTGAACAGAATTTAAAATATGCTTTATTTAAAAGGTAACTCTTCTCACAGAATAGACAACATGAAAGAAGGAAACAGAGCCCCTAACACAGAACAGAAGACTGGGGGGTAACTGATTATTGGAGAAATGCCAGTATTGTGAGCTTTTTGTCCACATGAGCATTCATCACTCATTCCTCTCATTTATCAACTTTTACAAAATGCCCACCCTGTGTCAGACCATGTGTTAGGAGATGCAGAAATGAATACAACTCAAACCTTGTCCTTGTGAGGTCCACAGCCAGGGGCAGTGCCTTCAGTGCCAAGACTCATTCCTTCAGCAGACATGTACTGAGTGCCTGCAGTGTGCCAGGTACTGTTCCAGACATCCAGGATCCAGTGGGAAGCAAAGTAGGCAAAGTCCCTGCCCTCAAGTCACTGACATTCTGGGGGCTAGGGGAGTAATTAACAAACCTGGATCTATGCCAGAGCTTCCTCTCAAAAATGTTTCACAGTGGAGGTGGATGTTTGAGCTGGTACCTATAAGTTCGGTAGATACTTACAAGGCAGCAAGGTAGGAAAGACATTCTAGGTATTGGAAGGAACATGAGCAAAGGTACTGAGATGTAAAATGGCCCGGCAGGTTCAGGGAACTGCAAGCTGTTTGTTCTGACTGAAGCTCAGGATGTGGGAAAAACAAGAAGCACTAAGACTGAAGAGGCAGTCAGGGCCCAGCTCCTGAGGGACCAGGAACTTGAGGATTGACCCCCTCCGTGTTACAAGTAGGAGAATGACATGCTTGGACTATGTCCCAAAGTCCCGGATGTGGACACTGGTAGGTGGGCATCAGACTTCCGCTGAAGCCCCAGGGCTGTAAACAAGCATCCCTGGCTCTGAAGCATTATTCTCCCCTGCAGGAATAGCATGATGTTTGAGGAGGGGAAAAGCCTTTTTTGCATCCCTCTGCTATTGGTACCCAGCAGACAGCCTTTTCCATAGGAAGCAGACAGCAGCTGGTCAGGGGCCATGTCATTCAGTTTCCCTGGAGGGACACAGCAAAACAGCCATTCACCCCTCACTACGTGAGGAGAACGCTTGTTTTTAGGATCACCTGGTTTCCAAAGCCTAAAGAAGGTTTGGCTTCTTCTGGTAATCCTGGCTGCTTTCTTTCCTCTTTCCCTTCCTCCTTCTCTCTCATCCCTCCTCCTCCTTGACACTTTGCTGGTGCTAGAGAGCAATGGATCCCTGGGACCACCAGGAAGAGGCGAGTGCATAAGGGGCCTACTCCCCACACGGTCTGCCAAGACTGCTATACTTAATCTCAGCTTGGAAATCATCTAATGGAAGAAGCAGATCTGGGAGGACAGGAATTTGTTTGCAGTGCTAACCAAGGGACTCTCTGTGTTTCTCTGCTCTGATTTTGACTTGATCGTGTGTATGTATAGACTCTCCACATTTTTCTCCTGAGATATTAAAGCCACTTCTGTACCCTCCCTACCCTAACTCCAAGGCATCAGATTAAGCAAGGTGTGTGTGTTTGGGGCATGCCATACTCTTTATGACACGTAGAGGTCACTGGCCTCAAGGACCGTCTTGTCATATTGCTCCTGGGCCTAGTCTCCAGGTGTGACAAACTTGGCAAGAGCAATGTGGACAGAGATGCTTGGCTCTTATGCTGGCCTAGCCTGGCCACTGTAGCTGCCGCCTTTTTACCATAGCATTGTAGCAGGACCAGTTTTGGGGAGAGGAATGCAGCAACTACTTTGTTTCTGCTCTGCTAGAAAAATATTCTTTGTTCCAATGATTTACAAACTCTCTCGGCTGTCTTTCTAAATGAATTTAGATGTCTAGACACCTATTTTTGCCCCTGTTAAGGACATCTTGTCTCTGACAAGAAAAGGGGAAAAGTAAAACAGGAATTCTTGGGCATAAAGAATTTGCCCTGGTGAAATTTAACTATTTACATTTCTGTCTGACTCCATCCACCACTCACCCTCCCACACTGACCAATGGAACTGGTTTGGCCTTAGGTCTGACAGGCTGACTTACAAAGCCAGCAGAAGGAAGCTGCTTCTGCGACCCCTCCTCTCTCTAGCATTGTGCCGAGAGACTGTTGGACCAGCTAGGGTGCTGGCCAAAGTACCTCGCTAGCTGTTCTCACACATAGAAAGATGGTGTCATCGGAGTCCTTGAAGGCCCAGGATGGGTAGGCCCAGAGCTCTGGTGTGGCAGGTGCAGGCTCCCTGGAGTAACGGTTTGGCCCTCAGTCATTCATTCCCCAGTTAGTGAACACCTGTTGTTTTCCAGGCACTGTGCTAGGCACGATGCCAAATACTAGGAATATAGCGGTGAATAAAAGGAACTTAACCACTATCCTCACAGAGCGGACAGCTTTGAGATTGTTGAAACTGGGGATTCACAGCAGTCTGTCTTTGCCTAAACAACTGCTCACGTCTGGAGCAGGCCCGTATGTGGTTCTGTCTTCTAGTCCGTGGCAGGCACAGGGCTGGGGTCCCAGTGATGTAAGTATTTAGAAACTTGCCAGAGGGCCTTCTGGGGAAATAAACAACTAATTAAAAAAACACAATATGGAAAGCTTTCTAAAACCACTGAGTTCTCCTAAATAAGGAGAAAATCACTCTTAGGTCTTAGCAGAATCAGAAGAGGCACAGAGTATAAGCAGGTAAAACAGAACTTGACCATTTTCTGTTTTGTTTCCTTGAATATAAGTGAGTTCTAGAGAGCTGGGAATTTTACTCTAGGACATTGAGGTTTTATCTATTATGTATATAAATTATATATTAGAAAGCAATAGAACAAGAAAGTACTACAGACCTTTTTCTAGTTTATTATTTAGTGTCATGGTTTAATATGGTCAGAGAATAGAGTATTCCCATATAAGTGAATTTTTCAGATGACCAAATTTACCTTTAAAAAACAATACATGGGCTGAGCTTGGTGGCTCACGCCTGTAATCTCAGCACTTTGGGAGGCAGAGCCGGGTGGATCACCTGAGGTCAGGAATTCGAGACCAGCCTGGCCAACACGGTAAAACCCCATCTCTACTAAAAATACAAAAATTAGCTGGTCCTGGTGGTGGGCTCCTGTAATCCCAGCTACCTGGGAGGCTGAGGTAAGAGAATTGCTTGAACCTGGAGGCAGAGGTTGCAGTGAGCCGAGATTGTGCCATTGCACTCCAGCCTGGGCGACAACATTGAAACTTATCTAAAAAAAAAAAAAAGGATGTGTTTAACATTAGCTTTCCAGTCCTTTTTACAATATTATGAAGTTTCCTTCCATCGTAAACAAATTATGCTGAATACATTATGTATTTTTTGATGCCTTAAGAAATGAGTTCCTACTATGACGTTTAGGCACATGAGTATTATTATGTATGTGGAAGCAGATTTTTAAAGTGTAGCATACTAAGTAAGGATAATTGGTTATAATTAATAAGATATTTTACTACAATGCAGTAACACTCTCTCAAGACCAACTGAAAAGGGTAGAGATACTTACTTTCTTATAAATAACTGGCATGGATTTTGTGGAAAGACTGGGCACTCTGTGAGGGCAAGAATGCCTCTGATTTGTTCAGTATTCCATTTCCCAGTGCCTCACGCCATGCTTGGCTAGAGTGCACGCCCAGCAAAGATTTGATGAATGGACTAATCTCTCTGCTCAAGGCCTGCTTGCTCCCTTTCAGATTCTTGACTGAATTCCAGGTGGTCACAGTTGGAGGAAAGGGCCCTCTGGGTGAGGGAATCAGGCTGTTTTACGTTTATATAACGTGACACACTCTCCACTAGCCACTCCTTGGAATTTTATGGAGTGAATGTGACAACTGTCATTTTACAGATGTGAAATCTGCAAAGTAACTCCAGGAGAATATGCATTTTTAATACAGATTCATGACCACTCAGTATCCCACCTCCACTTTCCTTCTTTGTTTTAAGTTTTGGGTAACACTATACACGTAATGCTAAGTACTAATATTATAAATATATTTGACATGGTAGCATTTGTTTCAAAAATATAAGACCAGTTTTGCAAGGCACTCAAAACCTGTCAAGGCTGCTTCAGAAGACATCCAAATAAATGGCCATCCTGAGACAGTGCTCATTTTGGAGTCACGTGTTCCAGCAGTTCACTCTTGAGAATCTCACCCCATCACCAACCCTTCCTCCCTTTCACGTTCTTACATCTGATAATTTGAGGCAAACCCTTGGCACAGCCAGCACATAACCAAGAACTGGTTATTTGATACCAAGCCAAGAAGAGTATAGGTTTTTGGAAAAAAGTCTTTTGTGTTAGTTTAATCTGTCTATGTCAGTTGGTTTGTCTATTTGAATGGCAGTATGTCATCTTCATCTTCATCCGGCTGGCAAAGCCATGCAAGAAGCTGGCTGGCAGCCAGTCATGGAAGTGAGTTCAGGCCTAGTGACAGAGAGCCCTTCTACCCAGAAAGGAGCAGCCTCATGAGTCCAGTGGCCCTAGATGGGCCTGTGAGGTGAGGAAGAATCCAGCATTCGGAATAATAAGAGATTGCTGAGCCCAGCTCCACCAATGATTGGGACCTGGGACAAGCTCTCTTGAACTTTCTAAGTATTAGTTTCTCCATTATAAGAGTATAGTCATCCCTATATGCCCATTTCAGAGTTTAGAGACTTGGATAATGTAGGTAGAGGAGCTTTATAGCCTATTGAGTACCGTCTCTGCCAGTAAAAGTCTTTCTGCTGTGTTAACTGAGGTTTTGGCAAAGCATTGTCCTAGAAGACCTTGAATTCCTTCATACCAAGTGAAACACCAGTGTTGCCCGCATCTGCAAAAGCAGGAGGACCTTTTCCAGAACCTTCTTATAACCAGGCCCGGGATCCCCGAGTTGGTGCCCAAGACCCTGAGGATTCTAATCCTCATTTCCTTCTAGGGTAAGAGACAGCTTAGCACAAAATCTGTTCTTGAGGGACTTGATGTGCAGACCTAAGGTAACAATACAGACACCATTGAAGCCTTCAGTTCAAAAAATGGCATCTCTATTTCATGAGACGAGATGTGGTATGCTTCTCCCCCAGGGCAAGGCACCAGTTAGTTTGTTTAACCAGGAGCCACCATCACTGCATTTCATTCATTCTGGTAACGTTGAGGCCCCCTTCTGTGCCTAGCCCCCAGCAGAGCAGAGGATACGATACCAAAGACAGTTCCTGGCCTTCTGGAACTTGGGATTCAGCCACATATACTTAGTTATGTGACAGTTGCTGCCCAAGTCTTTGGGTTGAAAAAGAAAGGCTGCCTTTGGCTGTGCTGCCTGGGAACACTTCCTGGGCTTAAGGATTTAAATGCTTCAAGGGAACATCCTCGCTCTGAATTGGGAGCCCACACCACCAGCCTATTAGCTTTGGCTCTTCCTGCTCTGTTTTCAGATTGACAAGTCTAACACAACAGCCTCAAAACACACACATGGACAGTAAGTTAAGCCACTGTTTCTTTATACCACTTACCTGTGTTTCTTGGATCATGCTTTCGCTGGGATTTTCTTTTCAGGGCTGTCAGAATACATTTCCTACTCTGCCACTGCAAGATCCTGGCTGCCAGCCCCAGCACTGTTCGCACAGCTCTCTCCTATGCAGGCAGGGCCAGGGAGAGACCGCAGCAATGGCTTCCCAGGTGGCGCAAAGCTTGCTGATGAGTCCCAGCCAGAGAGTGGGGCCTGCCTCTGCCAAACCCTGTGCTCTGAAGAGTAGTCCTTATGGAGCGATGGGGCGGGGGGGATGGGGAGTGGGGTAAGAAGGTGGAAAGCATTTAGGAAGCCTCACACTGTGACAGGGCTTCTGGTTCTGAAAGTGTGTGGACCTCAGGTCTAGCAGGAGAAGACTCTGAGCAGCAGAACTGGTCAGCTAACCATAGCTAACACTGTTCTGTACTTTATGGTCACAGACACTGTCTCATTGGATCCTCATCCAGAAAGGCTGCCATCTACCCTTATTTTATAAAGACTCAGGTTCAGATGAGTTAAGTGTATATATAGCAGATGAGGGGCAGAGCCAGACCTAGAGCCCAGGGCTGCCTAACACCAGCACTCTTGAGCTGTAGCTTCATGGCTTATGGCCACTGAGAGACAACTGGCCTAGGAAAAGCCACTCAACTGACTCTGAAGTGCACCTGGTTAGAGATGGTAGCCTTTCTAAGGGAACATAATTCTGGCTGAGGTTGATGAGAAATGATAAGGTTGTGCTATGGACTGAACTATTTTCCCAGAATTCCTACGTTAAAGCCCTAACCTGCAATGTAGTTGTATTTTAGGAGTTAATTAAATGAGGTCATAAGGGTGGTGCCGTAATCCAATAGGATTAATGGTCTTATAAAAGGAAAAGAGAGATCTCGCTCTCCAAATGCACTCACCAAGGAGAGACCATGTGAGCACACAAGGCAGCCGTCTGGTCGGCAAACCAGGAAGGCCGTCACCAAAACCCCACCCTTCTGGTACCCTGACCTCAGTCTTGCAGCCTCCAGAACTGTGGAAAATAAATTTCTGTTGTTTAAGTGGCCCAGTCTATGGTATATTGTGACAGTAGCCCAAGCCAACTACGACAGTTTTGTATTGAATCTATGAGCTGCTTCCCTTCACCAAAAATTCACCTACAATTTCCAGGTGCCCACTAGCCTCTGCTTAGAAGAGGAGCTGTGCATCCAAGGTCTTCTCTCCAGAGAATGATCAGGAATAGCTCCAAGGAAGCCTTGAAGTACCCTCTCTCATTTTCTGTATAGTCAAAGAGTTTCCATATGATTTGTCCCAAATTCAAAATGTAGAAATGTAATTTTCAGTGAGAAAGATTACTTTTTTTTTTTTTTTTTTTTGAGACAGAGTCTTGCTCTGTTGCCAGGCTGGAGTGCAGTGGCGCAATCTCAGCTCACTGCAACCTCTGCCTCCAGGGTTCAGGCGATTACCCCGCCTCAGCCACCTGAGTAGCTGGGACTACAGGCACCCGCCACACCTGACTAACTTTTTGTATTTTAGTAGAGACGGGGTTTCACTATGTTGGTCAGGGTGGTCTCAAGCTCCAGACCTTGTGATCTGCCCACTTCAGCCTCCCAAAGTGCTGGGATTACAAGGGTGAGCCACCGTATCCAGCCTACTTATTTAGTTTTTATATGTCTCCCATGCTTTTTTTAAATAGATTAGGGGGTACAAGTGTACTTCTGTTGCACGGACATACTGCATTGCATAGTGATGAGATGTAACAGTCACCTGAGTAGTATACATTCTACCCATTAGGTAATTTCTCATTCCTCACTCCCCTCCCACCTTCCCGCCTTTTCCTCCCATTCACATCATTTCACTTTCTATGTTCATGTGTACACAGTATTTAGCTCCCAGTTACAAGCAAAAACATGAGGTATTTGACTTTCTGAGTATTTCACTGAAGATCATCGCCTCTAGATCCATCCATATTGTTGCAGAAGATACGATGTCATTGTTTTACGGCTGAGTGGTATTTTATTGTGTGTATTTATATATGCACATACCTACCTCACTTTATCCAGTCATCTGTTGATGGATATTTAGGTTGATCTATCTCTTTGCTATTGCGAATAGCGCTGCCATAAACATACAAGTGTGAGTATCCTTTTTAAATGATGATTTATTTTCTGTTGGGTCGATATCCAGTTGGTAGTTCTATTTTCAGATGAGAAATCTCCATACTGTTTTCCATAGAAGTTGTACTAATTTACATTCCCACCAACAGCATATCAGCATTCTCTTTTTTCTGTATCCTCACCAACATCTGTTTTTCTTTGACTTTTTAATCATAGCTATTCTGACTGGTGTAAGGTGATATCTCATTGTGGTTTTAATTTGCATTTATCTGATGATTAGTGATGTTCAGCATGTTTTCATGTGCTTGTTGGCCACTTGTATATCTGAAAGAATATATTTAAAGATCCAGCATTCTGGGTAATATTCTCTTTCTTAATTGGGTACTTGATGACACCGTCGTATACACTTTGTAAAAATTGACCTATTCACTTCAGGGAGGTAAGTGGGCGGCCATAGTGTGTGTGTGTGCGCGCGCGCACATGTATTAAATGTCAATAAAAAGGTTACTTATTTTTAAATTCACTACCTTAAAATTAAAACCCAGAGCAAAGGAGCAATTTTCCCAGGGTCACACAGCTAGTTGGTAAATAAAGACAAGAACTCAGATCTCCTAGCTCTTCAGTTAGCTCCTATTTAAGAATTACATCCAAGAACAAAGTTCAATTTCAGCATCTTTTGACCTGAATGTTGGCAGAAATTCCGTTGATTTCCTCAGAGCCCTACTCTGCATCTGAAGGTGGACATCATATTTGAAAGGCTGCTTCTCATTATTATTGAGGCCATGCATGCTCCCTCTTGCTCTCTCTAGCTGATGAGTGTGGCCACCAAAGAAATCTACAGGTAGGCCATTCCCTGCCACTGTTGCAGTGCTCTGGAAGGAGGCTCTGTGCGAAGCCCCTTTATGTTGGTATTGGCCTCGTGCACTCTGAAAGGTGAGGCAGGTGCTGGCTAGGCTCACAGTGGTACCTGCCTTAGGACTTATAGGCAGCCCCTTGTCTGGACAAAGGTGACAGACCAACAGTTATTGACTTAGTAACAGCTCCATCAGGGAGACAAATGGAGAGAATGCCACAGTGTAAATCTCAGGTGTCTCTTCATTATGCATATTTGGTTAATTGAGCAAGACTCTCATATCCCACGATGACGCTACTGACTTTGGAAAGCTCAAGCAGTCCAAGTGACATTTGACCACCTAAGGCCTAGGAGCGAATGGTGGGATGAAACAAAACTGAGCCCTGCCCTCATCTCCCCGCCTATCAAAAAGTCCCTCAGACAACCCTCTCGGGTTGGCACTCAAGACCCTGAGCATCAAGGTCAGGCTCTGCATTCCCAGCCCTGCTCCCTGCCCGAAAGGATAGTGCTTAGTCCAATTCAGCTGATGGTTCGTCTGTGCTCATGACATCAGACTGCCACCCTCTGTGCCACAGGCCCACCTGAATTAGCCCACTGAGTGTTAGTGCTGCAGGCTGGCCCTTTCCTGAACCTCCTGATCCTGTCTCCACAGTGTCTAAAATGTGATTGGAAAGACCGCATAGATGAGATGTCCCATTCTAGCTCATAACCAAGCCATGGGGTGGTAGGGGTGGTGGGGGAGGTCTCATCAGTCCTAGAAGACTCCTTACCTGTAACCCGGTTAAGTCCTATCACAGGTGGTCCTATGGGTAAAGCTCCTTAGAACTCCAAGGTAACCAAACTGCCAACATCTGTTTGCATCTTCGGCAGTCCAGGGATTTAAAAGTAGTGGCTTCTGGCAAGTCGTCTCACTGCACTGCTGGTTATCTCTGTAAACTCACTCTGTAAACAGCAGCTAATAACTAGTTCTATTCCTTGAGGGGACCAACAGTTCCCTTAGGGGCTCTGCTTCACCCCAGTGAGGTTCAGGAGCCCAGATGGGAGTAAATTTTAGTTACGCTGTTCATGTTCTGTGCTGATATGCCAGGAACCAGGAGTTGTCTTTGAGTTAACATTGTACGTGTGCCAGCCAGACTAGCCAGTATAATATCTTTTCAATTAGCAAATCTTCCAATAATAGTGTTTTAACAATGAAGGTCTAAAGAAAAAACTTGTTCTTAATTTTTGTCCAAGGAGGGAAAAAAAAGACTTGTAATAATGGTATCATCATAAATTCTAACGTGGTGACCATTTGGCTGTGTTACAAAATTTGTAGCTAGTAATTAAAATAAAGATTTAAGTAAATGCTTTTATCAATAAAGTAAATGACAGGGCATATTCTTCTCAGCCAGCGTCGGATGTGCTGCATTGTCACACCGTGCAAGTCTTTAAAATTCCTTCTGGATTTGACGGTATTAACAGGTTCCTATCAACATTCTCTAAAGGCTTTTGATGTCATTTTAGCTATTGAACAAAAATATGTGAACTATGACTTTGTTGATTTTGTTCTTAAACTAAACTGCATCATCATCTGAGAGTGTGTTCTTAAAGTAGTATTAAAAGTACTTTGAAAACTTGTAAATCCCTGTAATTTATGTTTCTCCTGCCTCTGCTGTTCCATTCTCTCCTTCTGGTTTTAATTTGAATGTAGTCCTGTCTGGGTGTGTACCTGTAAAATTGTTTTTCCAAGTACAATTTACAGTCTGGCCTTAGGGTTACAGTGTTCCTAACCTTCTAGGAGCTTCCTCCCTGGGTCACCCAGCACTTCCATATTAGAACTGTCTAATCAGGGTTACTTGAAACAGATCTAATTTTGACATTTCTTAGTTTACCATGTGTGTCTAGGGAGTAAATTAAGAGCTCTTCTCTGCAAGCCCATTCATTGTATTGCCCTATTTCTTTAAATGCACACAGTTGTAAACCTAGACTGCTTCAAGACAAGTCTCATTTGTCTAAACAGTTCTCCTTTTAGACTCAGTGGCACTGATGGAAACAAAGATAAGAAGTATGGATTGGAGGAAGGGCCTTTTGGAGCCTATAACTTTCTCTGAAACTGTTCCCATTTTCCTTAGAATTACCTTTTCTTTCTCGGACCTGCCTGCACACAGAATAGACCCGTCTGCGTTGAGTGTATTCAGTGAGCCAAGTTAAGGGAAGACTGCAGTGGGCAGGGCCTTTCTTTCTTGTGAGTGAGCTCTTTGCAGGTTTTAAGGAATATGACTACTCTGCTTTAAGGGGGCGTGGGGAGTGCATTGTTAAAGCAGCGTGTGTTCCGAATCCATTTCATAGGCGTCCTTACTCCGTGGCAGCTACACCTTTCATCATGGATTATAGTAACTTTTAAATGACGGCAAAACTTTCAGGATCTTTTCTTAAGTTGGGAAATGAGTTTTTTTTTTTTCTACTCTTTTCAAGTATCACTTAAGCTCTGGTAAGGAGTTAGGAGTCTTTTTCTTTACACTGCTTCAGCACGTTTTCCGTGGTTCTAGCCGACACTGTGCAGCAGGCGAGGGACTGGCAGGGGTGTTTTTGGCAGCTGACCTGGGCTGCTCCTCCGTTTCAGGTGATCGTGCAGTCCGGCCGCCACCCCACAGTGCTGCAGAAGCTCTGCCAGCTGCCGTTCCAGTATTTCAGTGACCCACGGCTGATCAAAGTCCTGTTCCCTTCACTTATCGCTGCTTGTCACAACAACCATCAGAACAAGATCATTCTGGAGCAAGAGATGAGCTGTGTTTTACTGGCCACTTTCATTCAGGTACCTTCTACGTTATACCAACTTGTCTGGCTTTATGTGTAAACTAATGCGACAGAAATGTAGAAGTAAGGCAGCTGTTTATTTTTGCCTTCCACACTGCCTGTTAAAATCTTCACATTTCTATGCTTAAAAATTAATTTCTAAAATATCAGCATAGTTTCTAAAATATTAGTGGAACTGCGATTGGGTGTTGTATAATTTCTACTTGGAGGATTTCAAGGAAAGGATATTTTTCCAGTTAAATGAAATGGTAACCCATACTCAGGAAATGTTTTTAAAAGAGTGCCAGACTTCTGTAAGGCTTAAACTATTGTACTTATCTTGCTTTTAGTCTAACTGTAGGAAATAGATAATAATTGCTGAAGAAAGATGAATTAAACCAATTTGTACATTTTTAAATAAATGACTTTCATATTTACATATAGGTATAAAATGAAAACCTGTTATATTGCCGTTTTTTAATGCAAAACAACTTTTCAGTACAGCCTTATATTTTTCTGATCCAGTTAAATTCTGTAGGACTGGAATCAGAATTAGTGCCATAGCAAAGTACTATTTCCACATCTAAGTTAACGCAGTCAACTGAAAAATCAAGTTGACTATGGTTTAACCTTTGCCGCTAACTCATCCTGTGAATTTCTTTTTGTCATTGTAGAGCATTATTTGCTGAAAGTCTCCCATTCCTTTCAAATATTCCACTATTAGATGTGTTTTTGCTCCATGACATACACGTGATTAGTACACGGTACTTTTTTGTCTTCAGAATAATGAAACAGAAAGCAGAGCTCTGGATTAGTATTCCTCCATATCCTGGTGAAGATACAGCTATCACTGTCGAAAGGGCATGACAGTGCCCAGCTGACTGGGAACTAGAGCGTAGCTAAGGAGCTCCCCAAGCCCTCTTCATCTTAGACAACAATTCAAAGTTTACATTCCAGACTGTCCTGTATTAGATAATTAATAAACACAACTGGATCAATTATGTTAGAAAAAGTTTTGTTTTTGCTTCATTGTTCTGTTTGAATCTACGTTTTATTTTCTGAAAAAAAAAAAAAAAAAAAAAAGCCAAATTAGATATTCAGGTCTACAAATAGGGATTTCAAAAACTGTCTTATAGTTAAATTAAATCTTAACAAAATCTTATAGTATGTAACTATCATATCAACACTCAGGATTCTTCATATGCTTTTAGAGCTAACGCTCTAAAAATTTAATTTAATCCTAAGGGGTTAAATAGAAAATACATTATGGGCCAGGCGAGGTGGCTCACATCTGTAATCCCAGCACTTTGGGAGGCTGGGGCAGGTGGATCACTTGAGGTCAGGAGTTCAAAACCAGCCTGGCCAACATAGTGAAACCCTGTCTCTACTGAAAATAAAAAAACTAGCTGGCCATGGTGGCAGGTGCGGGTAATCCCAGCTACTCGGGAGGCTAAGGCAGGAGAGTCTCTTGAACCCAGGAGGCAGAGTGAGTTGCAGTGAGCTGAGATTGCGTGACTGAACTCCAACCTGGGTGACAGAGCAAGACTCCATCAAAAAAAAAACAACAAAGGACGATGAGGGGCAGTGGCTCACACATGGAATCCCAGATCATGAAGTCCAGAGTTTGAGATCAGTCTGGCCAATATGGTGAAACCCCATCTCCACTAAAAATACAAAAATTAGCCGGGTGTCGTGGCAGTCGCCTGTAATCCTACCTACTTGTTGTGAGGCTGAGGCAGAAGAATCGCTTGAACCCAGGAGGCAGAGGTTGCAGTGAGCCGAGATCGTGCCATTGCACTCCAGCCTGGGTGACAATCGAGACTCCATCTCAAAAAAAAAAGAGAGAGAGAGAAAAAATACAAATAAATTCTGGATAATTTTAAGAGAGTGCTCTTTCTGAATTCAGATTATTCGTTCTTTTATTCAACAGGTAATTTTTGAGTGTGTAAGATGTGCTGGGCACTGCTCTAGGCACTGCAAATACAGCAACAAGTAAAACATAAAAATCCCTGCATTCAAGGATCTTTCATTAAAGTGGGGGAGAGTCAAGCAGAAGACAAAAAAATTAGTAAAACAAATAGTATGTAAGATGCTATGGTAAGTGCTATGGCAGTAAGTGCTGTGGAGAAAAGTCAGGCAGGAAAAGGAGTTACGGACTTCGAGGAGAGGATGTGCAGGTTTTTATGGTATGAGCAGAGAGGCCGCAACAGAGACCAGCTTAGCTCCTTATGTTTTCAGCTGCTTAGACAATGACTTATAATGATACAAATGATATCAGGATCTGAAGATTAGATATATTTTTTGTGCTTACTGACACTGATCACAAAGTATTCAGTCTGCCTTTCTCCATTACAAAAAAAAAAAAAAAGAAACTGAAGAAATTTCATACATTGTTTATTTCAGATAGCATATTAGACTTGCGGAGTTAAATCAAGTTTTTTGTTAATAAATGTGCTCGAGAGAATGAATATATATAGGATTTTCGTTTTTGGTTCCTCAAGGTCTCTGTGTGTTACGTCGTAACTAAGTTACTAGAAAATGATATTAAAATAGGCGCTGATTGTCATAGGTTTCTGAAGATTTACATATGATGTGTTACATTTTTCATTTTCCATCTACAGGTAAAAATTACCAGACTTTAAGATTTAGCCGCAGAACACATAGGGCTTTTATATTTGTACTTTTTTAAAAATCATCAAAGTATGTTGATATTTTAAGATAGTAAATTTGGCTTAAATTTTAGTTTGTTAGATATGAAGTTGTAATTTCCGAGTAGGCAGCAAGCTGTCCCCTGGTGATAATTTAGCAAGATGTAAGCCATTACTATTTGGTTTAAATTTATGAGAACCTGGACTACGTAACCTCAGTTTCTTCAGCTTTTATATTTGGGCTCCAAAATATTCATACAAAAGTGGTTTCCTGAATCAGAAGTATATTTAAAGCCACCATTAGTGAAATTCTCTGTTCATAGCATTGACATAAAAACACTTTTCTCTTCCCATATAGGATTTTGCACAGACTCCAGGTCAAGCAGAAAACCAGCCTTACCAGCCCAAAAGTATGTCTCTATTGAAATTAAATTTCATGTGTTTTTTAGCCAAACGGACATCTTTCTCATCCTTTCCTCTGGAACTGTTACATTGTATGTACAATTTCCTACATAACCTAAAAATACTTGAGATTCAGATACCAAGTATATTTCAGTAAGTTAAAAAAACCTATTTTGTCATGAAGCATGAATGCATCCAAATATGTATTGGGAGTAAAAGAAAAGCACAAACATCTTTGTATAATTTATAATCATCTCATGCAAGATATATGAAATGGTGAATACTCAGGAGATGCTTTGTAATACAGGAGCCAGAGCGTTAATACTGGCCTACATTACTCACGTAAATGCTGAATTCACATAGGTTTGGTTCCTTATCCATGTTCAGAATAAAGTTTTTAGTAATAGTAGCCCACAATTTCCCCCTAAGTTCAAGTGCTTGAATTTCTGTTTTGAAAATAATTGTTGTACATGGAGAAAAAGGTATCTAATTAGCAAAGTCCAGGGCAAAAGATTCACAAGTTTTTTTTTTTCCTATAGCGTTCCTGCTGGGGTGTTTGCTGTGATTACAGTCAGAGATTTAGAATTGTTACACATTTTTACTTTTTTAATATTTTGCTACCCGGACTGTAATTGAGAAGTACAAGTTGCTCTTGACTGTTACAACAGCATCTCTGATGATTGAGACCCTAATCCAGATCTTAAATTCTTCAATTAGTGTGATAGTCTTTAAAGTGGCCATTTAGAGGTATCCTCCCAGCAGGACCCTTTAGGGCACCCAGCAAGAACCTGGTAAGGTGGGGGCGTGTTACCTTGGACTCTGTCATACATACAAAAAAAGTCCTCTACAGTGGACAGGTGTTGAAAAGTGGATAGAAGAAAATATAACTAAAGCTGTTACAATATCATGATTAAAAAAAAAGACGTTTTATTGACTCAGGCACTCAGAAAAGTTAAACAGAAAGCTATGCAGCTTTTCAGAAATTCAAGTCTACATCCTTGTCGGTGCCATTTGTCTAAGCAAGAATCAGTCTGCAAGTTCAGGTCTGCCCTGACTCACTCACAGCCCTTTCTGTTCTGTTTTGTTTTTTTAAACTACTGGAGGATACTTGAGATAAATCAGCAAAATGTGTTACTATTCTTATAAAACAATTTTACCTTGAATAGATTAGAATTAGAAATACTTAGAAAAATCTATTGTATTTATTTTCAATTGTACAGCAGTTTTGTTTTGTCACTAAGAAGTAGAAGCATTTTTTCTTACTCTTTCTCCTGATCACAAAGATGAGTCACAATTTGTTAGCCTGTCTAGAAGACACAGTCCCAGAAGCTGCCTCTGTCTGCTTGGTGGGCTGAGGCCTGTGGAAATCTCAACCTTCTTTCTTTTTTTTTTTTTTTGAGACGGAGTTTCGCTCGTTACCCAGGCTGGAGTGCAATGGCGCGATCTCGGCTCACCGCAACCTCCGCCTCCTGGGTTCAGGCAATTCTCCTGCCTCAGCCTCCTGAGTAGCTGGGATTACAGGCACGCGCCACCATGCCCAGCTAATTTTTTGTATTAGTAGAGACGGGGTTTCACCATGTTGACCAGGATGGTCTCGATCTCTTGACCTCGTGATCCACCCGCCTCGGCCTCCCAAAGTGCTGGGATTACAGGCTTGAGCCACCGCGCCCGGCCTCAACCTTCTTTCTTTTCCAAAGGGCGATCTTTTCCCTGACTTCCATCCTTTCCCCATTTACAGTAGGCTTAACCCACAGAACAGCAAATGGGGAAGTGGTCTCTCCTTTGCTCAGAAAGGGTCATCACTGTGTTAATGACGGCTCATAATAGGCTTGCTTCATTTTTTTTTTTAATGATGATGCCTCACTAAGTTACCACTTTGCACCTTGGATATTTGTTCCCCTTTTGCTTAGAGTAAGTCCCCATAAAATGTCTCAAGATATTTTGAGTTCATTGCCCAGGTAAACCTTTAAGTATAAAAGCAGCTCTTGGTAATACCACATTCCTATTGCCCCGGAAGAATTTTGGTTTTCAAATACCTACTGCCCGTTTAGCTGTGATTGTTTGCTTTACCGGTGTCATTGGCCAGTAAAGCTCCTATTCATTCCTACTGCTTTGTTACACGGGCAGACTTGAACAGTTCTAAAGACAAACTACATTTACGTTTTAAATTAAATAGACTATTTCAAAAAAACAAATGTCACTTACATACAGATTTCCCCTTTCATAACTAACTTAAGGACAGAATATGTGACTGTTTTTAGTTTGTTCACTGTAATTTTTTTTTTTTGGAGACAGGGTCTCACTATGTTGCCTGTCCTGGAGTGCAGTGGCTATTCACAGGTGTGATCGTAGCATACTACTGCTTCTAACTCCTGGGCTCAAGCAGTGCCCCCACTTCAAGCTTTCCAAATAGCAGGGAATACAGGCGTGCATCACTGTGCCTGCCGGGTTGCTATTTTTTTCTTGTGTTGGAGTCCAAAAAACATCTTTTTTTGGTAATATTTTATATAGGGGTTAATGCTTGAATGTGTTAGAAGCACAGACAGGATTCTGGTTAAAATATATGTCATATATTATATAGTACAGAGACTGATACACATAGATCAATCACCTTATTTACCTAAAATGTGTCATGATTTATTTGAAGTGGGTATCTCCATTTCATACTGTATCAAAATAAGTTTAATTTCTGAATCTTCAAAGAATTTAACGCTCTTTTATTTACCTTTTCTCTCTCTTTTTTCCCCTCTCAGGGAATTGCCTTGGTTCCCAAGACTATCTTGAGCTGGCTAACAGATTTCCTCAGCAGGCCTGGGAAGAAGCTCGACAGTTTTTCTTGAAAAAAGAGAAAAAATAAATGTTTTGGTTGATTCTGTATTTGAGTACTCTTGTTAATATTTTAAATTGTTCAAACAAACAATCTAACTGTTCCTTAAGAACTCATTTCCACATGTTTATGCTCTCCCTGCACTGTAGATATGGCATGTCCTTTACACTATTTATAATGACTGTAGATACTTGAATGTTCTACTTGCTAATTTTGCAAGTTGAGTTCATTTCATTTATGCAGAATATCTTGGAGTTTGGTAACTTCCATCTTACAATAATATATACTTTGCATTTGTAATATGGGTGAAAGTAGACAAAATTAGCAAGTCTGTTTTGTTCTTGTAATAAAATAACTTATTCTCTTTTCATTGTTGAGTTTTCGTGTTACGGAAATAAAATCTGAAAGAAAAATGTTAACTCCAGCTCTCGAAGTATCTTAAATAAAGACTTGAAGTTTGCCTGCTCACTTTTTAAGGTCTACGGTAAAGATATTTACAACGCTTTCACATTCTGAGTACATAATATGTTTGGGGGCGATTTGAAATCAACTTAAGGCATTGTATTCTTTGGTCTGCCCCAACTCTCCTCGCAGGTAATCCTGAGAACCTCTCTTGGCATTGCCGAGCTGAAATTACTCTCCTAAGTAAAAATTAGTGATTAAAAAGTTGTGTCCTAGCGAATCACCCTGGAGTATTTTCTCAAATGGTTATGAAATGAAGCAAGGCTGAAGTAAAAGTCACACGGAAGGCCGCGATGGTGCTGAATGGTTGCCCACACTCCCGTGCGCCTCTCGAGCGTCTGCCTGACGATGTTGCCCTTTTCACTTCTTGATCTCGTTTCTCCACCTTAAGCCGATGGTCAGTGCTAAGCCTTTCACTGAGTGACATCAGTAGTAATTTCTGTCAGATAATGATCAAACATTACCAAGAAAAAAGATACGGTTGGGGAAAAAAAAGACCTCAAAATGTATTCGACTCGAGACTGCGGAGCGGGAATTTTCCAGAAGTTTTACGTTTTTCAAAAGCAAACTTACCCACCTAGTGTTCCGGACCCTTCTTTTTGGAGCCTCACAGAGCTGCCGGGTTACGTATTTGCTCTTTTTTTTTTTTACTTCTTTGCAAACCGAGAGAAATTAAAAGGTCTGAGGAAAAAAAAAAAAAACGAGCTCTCCTTCGCGGGCGCGGGACCCTGGCGTCTCCCCAGCTCAGCCCGGCCGAGACCCCACCCCGCGGGTCTCCGGCGCCGCGCTCCGGCTCGAGGGCGGGGACTGGCAGCTCCCTGCCAGAGGGACCTGCTCCAGGGCCACCCCTCCCGCCTCGCGTGATGACTTGGCCGCCCAGCACCAGGGCGCGGGACCCAGGACTCCAACCGCGGGCCGCGGGCGCTCAGAAACTCCCGGAGCCGCAGGGCCGGGCTGAGCGCCGCGCCTGCGAGACCGAGGGGTGGCCCCTGGCGCCCCCAACGCTCCTCCCGGGCTGGGCTGCCGCGGGCCCAGCGAGCGGCCCCGGGGGGCGGAGGCAGGTGTCGGCCGCAGGCTCCTTCCACACCCGGGACCGGAGTTCCCGAAGCCCGCGGGCCCCGCGCTCTCGGGGCGTGGACGCAGGATCCTTGTAGCTGAAAGGAATCATCAAGTATTTATAAGATTTCCTGCAAGACGCTTCACAATAGAATATAGTTATCTGGTCGGAAATTTGCCAAAAGCCATAAATAATTGAGACAACTGTGACTAACCTCCCAGAAACCATACCAGGATTCGCAATTAAACATTTAATTGAACCGTCTCATTGCCCCCTAGTCCCAGAGCGGGGGAGGAGTGAGAGGCAAACCCGGGCCCCACCCAGCCGGGAGCCTGCGCGACTCGGGCCCGGAGCGCCCCGATGCCTCCTCGCGCACGCGGTTCCAGGGCGTCTCGAGTTCACTGCTTTCGGGCGCCCAGGCCCTGCCCGGGCGATTTAAGCTCCAGCTCCCCGGACTTACACGCCTTGTAAATCGCCGGAGGTCGCGGGAGCGCCACGCCAAGTGCGCGGGGCGCGGCTGGGTTCAGGTCGGAGAGGCAGTGCCGCCGCAGGTAGCTTTCTCCCGAGGTTGAGTGGCCGCAGCGGAGCCCGCTGGGCGGAGGCGAAAGGCCTCTGCTGGGCCCACCCTGCGAAGTCGACGGTGCGACTGGGCGTGTTCGGAGTGAAAGCGGTAACTTCGCCGGGGCTTCACCGCCCAGAATTAAGAGTCGGGACAGGCTGTCCGAGGCCCGGGAGCAGCGACCTTTGAACGCTCAGCGGAGCTGCCCAAGCCAATTCCCCCCAGCAGCGGCTGCTCCCTTCCCACGGAGCTGCGTGGAGCGCGCCGCATCGTTCGCGCAACCGGACGTCGGAGCCGCAGCTTCGGGCTTCGCCACTCTACCGCCCTCCGGACGCCGGCAGTAGCTGAGCTGAGACCTCGAACCCTGAACCTGGCCCCAGGAGCCTCGGTCTGGACCGCGGCCTTCCTGAGTTATTTCTTCCAGGGTAATTTGCCATGATCTGGAAAATCTTGGGTCTCGATAATCTGTTTAGAAATTACTCCTCCTCACAATCCCCTATCCTTCCACTTCCCACTTCCTCGTCCCTCCTCCCTCTCTTCCTCCCTTCCTCCCCCCCAACCCCCACCCCGCTCGAACCTGGGGGTGTCCAGTCAGCTACACTCAAACCACGCTTTAACTTAAATACGCTCTTTCCCAACGGGAACCGGCCTTCCTGAGCCTCTGCCGGCCCCTGCGCTCACTCCTTGACCCACTCCCGCGCTGGCTCCGACCTTCTGGACCAGGAGGTACCGAGGCGGAGGGCTGGGCTCACCCTGCACTCCCGCCTCTCTGGCAGGACTGTTGCTGGGGCCCCAAATGTGCTTTATACATTGGGCCGCTCCCTACCCAACTCTACATCTGGATCCCAATGGAGTATTTCCTTGTGCCCTTTCCTGCTCTCATTACTACTCTCAAGCTATTTCTATTCATCTGCATCTTCCATGCACAATCTCCATCAACAAGGTGCTAGTCCGTAATTGGCCACACAATCCTCATAACTGCACTGAATCCCAGGATTTTCAAGAAAGTTTACTTTTACATCAATCAGACCCAGATTTAAAAGCCTCTAATCTTTCCCGCATCAGCTTAATAAACTCTGAATTTCCTGCTTTTATCACCACTCCACTGGGAACTTGCCTGCAAATAGTTATTCATCCATTGTTTCTCTCTCCAGCATGCTGCTATCCAGCTAATTCTCTTGGTCTCTTTGGTGAACACCCACGAGAAAGCACAGCTAACTAAATGTGTGGCCATCTATGTCCTCCCCGAAGCAAAAGAGGCAGAACCTCAAATTTTCTAGAGAACAATCTTAGACAATGTCCATTTAAACCCTGTATTTGCAGCTCTGACGAAACTGAGCTTTGTTATTCCATATTAAAACAGAAAGCCTGATTTCTTTTCCACAATCCATTAAATATTAAAGTTTGTTGGAAATACTGCCACAGGGACTGAATCTCCCAGAATTATGCAGTTTTTAAATATGTATTAAATTTGTGTAAAAATGCATAGCCACCAACTTTCCATCTCT
Source organism: Aotus nancymaae (assembly GCF_030222135.1). Classification (NCBI taxonomy): domain Eukaryota; kingdom Metazoa; phylum Chordata; class Mammalia; order Primates; family Aotidae; genus Aotus; species Aotus nancymaae. Next base: position 75,707,987 of record NW_026988414.1, read on the forward strand.
GGGAATCCCTTTCCTGCCTCAATTGCATAGAGCTCTCCAAATTAAGTTAAATCTTCTGAGAAAATCATATTCTAAAGTCAGTCTAGCTACATAATTCCCTTTCCACCTATGGCCTCTTTTACTGAATTGAGTTTTTACTACACAACTGGGTATCTCACGTTAAAAGTTCAGTAAGCATAAAATACAACACTTGTAATTGTTACAGGTAATTTAATTTATGGGGAAATCCCTGCTGTATTACAGATGTTTAAAGATGACCTGGGAACCAGTAAAACTGATATTTATTAATGTAACTAACCAAGCGTGGATGTAACACCTCACTAGGGACCACTGTAATAAGGCTTCAGAGTTAAACCCTTTCCCTGGAAACCCACATAGAAAGTGATGCACCCCTCTGGGTAGGTGGCAACTATGGGAGAGAAAAGCTTGTAATGTTTTATAGAGTGATACAGAGAGATGCAGGAATCCTAACACACAATACCACTTGTATCTGGGTAACCTCCCAATATTCAAAAAAGACAGACATACTCATATAAATATCAAAAAGAGGAATTTGATTTTGGATGTACGGATGATAAGGAAAGAGATAGTTAGATGTTAAGAGACAACTAACCAGACACTTCCATTCATAGCATTAAAACACTGCAATCTGTCTAAAGCAAAAATTCAGAGCGAATTAACTGTTAATGAAATTCTTTATTCAATAACCTGTTATTTCCTTTTTACTTAAAAAGGAGAAAAATATTCTGGATAAATCACAAGTTTTTGAAAGTAAGATTTATTGGAAGTTTAGTTTTAGCCCCCTATCTAACGGCCAGCCAGAAGGTAAAAGGAGAAATCTGTATTTCTGTTTGGGGAGGAATGGTCTAAGTTAAAGGAAGGAAGCCTCACAGAACCCAGACCTGATTATTAAAGCCATTTCTGGGCACTTGAGCAGTAAAGCTGGTCCTCATTAACCCTGCCTATCTCTTCCCTTATCTCCAAGTTTGCAGCACCATTTCCTAAATCCCAAAGAAAGGGAATGTTCCCTTTAATATTTGTGCTAGCATCACCTTGACTTTCAGGAAGTAAAATATAAATGCGGCTCCATTTTTCCACCTCCTCCCATTTTTTTTTTCAGTAATTGCCAGCAAGGCTTCCATCATCTGGAAGGGGGGTGGGTGTGAAGGAATTCTACCAAAAGCTCTGCTGAAAAACCCACAGTGGCCTCTGGCCATCCAAGCAGTCATGGCTAACAGAAGTCACCTACTTCTCTATCTAAAGATTCCAGGGCCCCCAGACACGTTTCTCTCGCCAGCCTCTACCTAAGCTAAGATGGCAACTATCCCCTACCCAGTGAGGGCGTTGCCCACTTTCAAAACAAACCTTGGAGAAAGGAAGATAAACTTGTAGGTCGCTTAACTCGAGGGACAAGGAACCGGCAAGTCACTGCCAGAGGTTCTTACACCAGCGGGGGACTAACTGGTAGTTGGGAAGCTCCGAGTCCACTGAGTGAAGGCTGGTCTAGGAAAAACAACTGTTCCAGGCTGCCAAAGGGTTAAATATTTGTAAAGAGTAAAACCTGAGCCTTCATGGTTTTTTTTTTTTCTTTTTTGGTTTTTTGTTTTTGTGGGTGCGCGCGCTTGCCCGGGGGCCTACTGAAGATTCAGTGTCTCTCGGTTACTTCCTGCGATCACTAAAGCCAGTTTTCAAGAAAACAAGTCGCAGGGTTTGAAATGTCACACCAAGTGACCTGGGCACGGCATATCCAGGGGCCATTCCCAGCCCCCTCCCACCCGGGCCACCCCCCACCCCCCACCCCCTCCACTTCGGTCTGGAAGGAAAATAAACCAAGGACACGCCAGACTGGTTCTGGGTGGACTGATTTTCCCGGCGGCCGCGGCCCCGCGGTGTATCGCTTGCAGGTGATGCCAAACGCAGATAAGCAGCCGCCGCCCGGCCCCCGCCTCCGTCTAGACTGGGGAATTAATAAACGCCGCGGATCGATCAGGTCGCGCATCCACTCCGGGGACCGCGCGGAGGACGGCCCGTCACGGCCGCTGGGTCCGGCTGGGGTCGGCCTCGCCGCTGGGCCGCAGGGTCGGGGCAGCGCGCGGGGCTTCGCGCCTCACCGAGGGCCGCGGACGGAGGCCGGGGGCGCCTGGCGAGAGCGGGGCTCGGGGCCCCGCAGGATCCTAAGTCGGAGCCCGCCGCTAGGCCGCCACGGAGTGCCGCGGGTTTCCCGCCCAAACGCGGGCCTCGGCGCCCAGGTGCCACGGGGGGGTCTTCCGAGGTGCCTCAGCGCGCATGCGCCCGGCCCCGCCCCTCAGCCGCGCCCAGTCCCCGCCCCTCCCGCAGCACGCGGAGCCCGCGAGGCCCACGCGGAGCCGCGGCCGCCGACGCCAGCCCGACCGGGACCTGCCTCCTGCGGCCCCGCCGCCGCGCCAACAGCACACGGGAGCGGCGTCGCACCGGGGTATGATTTTTTATTAAGATCACAATGCGAGTTCCGCCGTGAACTGGCCGTTCTCACAATAAATAACAATAACTTACGTTTGTTCGGCAAAGGCTCACACACTCGGTCCTCCGTCGAATAACTTAAACGCTTTCGAGGCAACGCTGCTTTCTACTGTTTCCCAGCAATCATGCGCTTTGGGGGTTTGAGTGTCTGTTCCTCTGCGTTATCACCTTCCTTTTCCCGCCAGAGGCCGGGAGAAGCCGCCGGGGAGCGGGGAGCGGGGGCGGGGCGGGGGGCGGCGGAGGTGGGGACACAGGTGGCGCGTGGAGAGACAGCGGCGGCCACGCGGAGCGCGGAGAGGAGAGGACAGAGCTAGCCCTAGTAAGTCCCATTTTGAAAAAATGAGAGTCCTCGGAGCAGGGGTCTGCGGTCTGGTGAAAGCACGTCGCATCCTGGCGCCTTGGGCTGTCCAGACCGTGTCTCGCGGTCCTTTCTCTTAAATAACAATAGAATAATTACGAAGGCGAGAGATTTTTCGGAGCCGGAATGGCCTGAGCATGGGCGAGTCTCATGCAGGGAGCATGCGAGGTCCGCGGGCTGGCAGGGAGGGGTCCCCCTCACGTCTCCACGGGACTCGGCACCATACTGTTGGGGGTGTCCGGGAGCTGCGAGGACAGGGAGGTCACGTCGCTGCCGGAGGAGTTGCCTAGGGAGCCGGACTCGGAAAAGGAGACCTGGGGCGGCGGAGACACCGGGAAGAGGCGGGTGAAGAGGCACCCGAGCCGGTGCACCAGGGCCGCGTGCTCCGAGTCGGGGAGTGTCCCCTGGGGACCGGCCGCCGGCTGAGAGCAAGCCCTGCGGAAAAGGAGGCCAGGTCCCCAGGCGCACGCAGGAGGGATTAGGGCGGGGGAGCGGGTTGGTTAATCCTGCGACCTCTCTTGTGCACACTGTAATCCAGGGAGACCTGGTTTAGGGCGCGTAATGGGCCGAGGTGAGGTTTCAGGACCCGCCACTGTTCCCCCTCCCCCACTGCCTAGGGCTGTTCCCAGCCCCTCAGCCCAAGGCCACCCCCTCCCCTTTCGGCCAGGCTAAGTGGCTAAATCCCCAACCCACAGAGTCCCAGGGTCGGGGCGGGTAGGGCAGGGCCTCACCAGCTGCTGGAAGGCGGGTTGGTCCAGGTCGCTCTGGAGGGCGAACTCGCTGAGCGCCTTCCACGGCGGCTGGTACGTCTGCACCTCCACTGCGCTGCCCTGAACGGCATTCTCGTGGCGGATGGGGCTGCCCGCTACCAGGGGCGTCCCGGTTAGTCCCTGAAGGCTCTGTGGGGGCAAGCAGAAGGTGGTGGGCACTCGAGTTAGGTCTGGCCTTTTCTGCCATCTTTGAGACTAGAGCTCCAGGCCTTGGGGAGTGATTGTGGTCTGCATTGCTTTGCGGAAAGGCGCACACTCGACCGCATCGGAAGAGTCCTCTTTCTCCACCGGGGATCTGCGGGGGGCCGCAAACTTGCCACCATAGGTCATTCTCCTTGCTGGGAGCCAATCACCCGGTGAGGAAAGGCAAGGCCTGTGCGCCCACCTTTCTCCAGCTGCCGACAGAGGGACAGAACCCACCAGCCTGACTGGCGGGCGCTGCCCACAGCCTTGCCGCCTCGGGCTCCGCGCAGCGCCCGGGACCCGCAACCCGTGGCTGCCGCTGGGACAAGGAGAAACCCGGATCCCTGACAAAATAGGAAGCCTCAAACCCAAGGGAAGCCTTGCTCTGAAGGTACAGACATACACCATCCGGAGTGCCCGGTTCTCCCTGGATCTCCCGGGGCTCACCCAGAGAAGGACACGCAGATACCACGGCGGAAGTGCAGGCCCCACCCAACTCGCGCCTCCGGCCCCGCTGCCACTCACCGTCTTGTCGCTGTGCTGCTGCTGCTGCAGCTGCTTCATGAGAATGGATTTCTTCTTGTCTTTGCAGCGCTTATTCTGGAACCAGACGCGGATGACCCGCGGGCTCAGGCCGGTCATCTCTACCAGCTGCTCCTTCATGAGAGCATCGGGCCGCGGGTTGGCAGCGTAGCAGGTCCGCAGTGTGTGCAGCTGCTTCTCGTTGAGCACAGTCCGCACGCGGGTCGTCTTCTCCGTCTGCTTGTGCACGTGCGGGCGCAACGCGGGCTGCCGGCCCGACCCAGGGTCTGCTAGGACAGGGTGGGGCCAGAGGTGAGCGAGGGGCCGCCACCCACCCGCCCTGCGCCCAACCTCCGGCGGCCGAGCGCCCCGGGGCCCGACTTCGTTTCAGTTTTATTCTGTTTATTTCGTTTGATTGCTCGTCTTCCTCTCCATCTGTTCGCCTTATGCGGAGAGCTGTGCATTTTCGTTCTTTCTCTCGCTCCCGGGCCGGGCTGCCCCGTAGCGATCTCTCCCGAGCTCCAGCAGGGCGCTGGAGCTCTAGACAGGCCGCTGTGGGGAGGGAGTGGCCGCTTGGGGATGTGCCTCCTTTAGTCGCAGGACCCTTGGAACGAACGAAGCCCTCCGGAAGAAGTCAGAGTTTCAGAGGAAGAGGAAAGAGGCTCGCCTGGGTCTCTGGAGAGGGAAAGGGACCGACCTGGACCGGGGGCGCGGCGCTGCTCCGGGGACTGGGTGGGGGTGCGCATATCCCGAGGCCTACAAGGGCCCTTCCCCTCCTTCAGACCCCATTTGGACAGAGCCGGGCCACTTGTGTCAAATACTCGTCCAGGGGTATGGACAGGCCTCCAGGGCCTGCAACAGTTCCTTCCTGCCCGCCCTTGGGCCTCGGCCCTGGGTCTCTTTCCCCAAGGCTCCGGGTTCCCCAGCCCAATGGCCTCCCATCCACTAAGCTGATAAGCGGCCGCCGGCACTCTCCTCACTCGGCCCCGGGTTCTCTCCATCCCCGGGAAACAGTGACTGATTCCAGAGCCTGCAGGGTGAAACCCGAAACAAAGGGGAGCCTCTCCGAGATCCCAGACGAAGGTGCACTCAATACCCGCTTCCTGCCATTTCACATCTCCGTTTGAACCTGATCTGCACACCATGGATCTGTGCTACACCATTTCGGTTTATCTTCCCTGCTACACGTTTCTAGGTCTGGACAAATATTTACAAATAGTCCATTCAGCCCAATTTCCTTTCTATAGGGAGGAAGTGGAGATACAGAGAGGGAAGGAGTGGGACAGGGCCACAAAGCACCCAGAGGCCCAGCCTGGTCTGCGGATGTGTGCTGCAGGCCGATGGCTACCTGGGGGAAACTGGGGCGGAAACACCGCTGTTTCTGTTCAGCCCTACTTGCCGGTGACACACTCAGACCCCATCTCCGGGCAGCTGCTGATCAGGACCCAGAATATTCCAGTGAGAGTCCACTATGCCTTGATACTCCGCCTCCCCCAGAAGAACCTGGCTAAATTGTTCATCAAACGGGGCCTCAAAACGAGACGGCAAACACCCCTCTTTGTTGGGCTCTTGGCTCCTGGCTGACCAAGCCCTTGCTCAGCTCCCATTTGGGAGCTGTGTTAATTACACACATACTCCTAGGCAAACCTCCTTCCCCTCTGACAATAACACTTATTCCTCCAAGAAATTCCTAATACAAGCCCCAAGATGGACACCACTTAAGATTCCCTGTTGTCATCCACTCTCCTGCTGCTAGCACTGTGCCCCGCATGTTCTTGGTCATGGAGAACACGATTCTGCACAATTCCCCGTGCTCACACACTCATACGCAAACAGTTTCTCCCGGACACACGTGCACACACAGTCTTGATGCCAGCACACAGTTCCGCATTGATACAGAAAAACACCCCGGCAGACGCCACCACACACAAGTGAAAACATCTCGTTGGGGACACAAGCACGCCGCTACACACACGCAAGCACACACACCCCGGCACAGGCCCCGGCGCGCTTACCTGGCAGATGCAGGCCGCGCGCGCCGGGGAGAGGGCCGGGGCTGCGCGGGCTGCCGGCCGCGGCGCGCTCGAGCAGGAGGCCGTGGTCGGCGCGGCAGAGCAGCTCGTGCTCCCTCAGCGAGAACTCGTCCCCAGGCAGCAACTGGCGGCTGCACACGGAGCAGCGGAAGCACTCGATGTGGTACACGCTGTCCCGCGCCCGCATCACCAGGTCGCTGCTGCTGAAGCCCACCTGGCACTTGGCGCACTTGATGCCGAACAGCCTGCGGGCCCAAGGCGCGGCGGCGTCAGCGCGGGGCGTTCGGCCGCCCTGGGCTCCCCAGCTGCTCCTGGCTACGGCGCGCGCCCAGGACACTTTGCGGCCCACCAGGAGGCTGCGGTGACGCGCCTGCGGGCATTCCTGGGCCCGGGGTCGCTCTGCAGCACGCGTGCGGGATGCGGCTGGCCTTCTCCCCGGGCAGAGCCGGGGCGCGCGGGCAGGCCGTCATCCCCAGCCCCGGCCCCGGCGCGCGGTGGTCCAGCCCGCGTTCCCGCCAGCCTCACCTGACATAGTCCCGCTTGCAATAGGTCTTCCCGTCTCTCACGAAGCACGTGCACGTCTCGTCCAGGTACTGGCTGCACTCGGCGCACTTGAGGCAGGCGGCGTGCCACTCGAGGTCGGGCGACACCCGCAGGATAAACTGGTCGTGGATCTGACTCCCGCAGCCCACGCACATGGCAGTCCCGGGCTTCTCTGCCGGGAAAGGACGCGGGGCCGTGTCAGGCCTGACTGCACAGACCCCGGCCGGCCTCGGCCACTCCAGCCCCAACCCAACCCGCTCGTTCTCTTGTTCTTTCTTTCAAGACTTGCGACCATAAGGAAAGGTGATGAGCTTTCTATAGGTCCAGATCATTGGAAACGAAAAATCAGTATCTTCTGGATTGCTGGAGGCTGCTTCTGTCCCCCACCCCCAAATATTTCGCTATTGCATTCATTAATCACAGTCGTTTTGTCGACGTGTCTTGAAACTAAACGCTAACACGAAACTAAGAAGAGCGCGAATACACAGGCACTGCGGACGCCTGGACATCAACACCGAATGGTGCTGTCCCGGCATTTCCGCTCACACACTCCCACTCACAGCGGCTGCCTCGTATCCCAACACAGACACATCGGCTTTCGGCAGTCCCCGCTCACCCTCTCGGACAGTTCTTAGTTTAAATACCCCAGAGCAAGCGAGAGAAAGCTTCCCAGCTTTGAAAAACAGAAAGGCAAACAACAGCTAAAAAAAAATTAAAATCCCCGCATCCCTAAATCAAACCTAATTGCCTTTGCGCAAAACAGAAGCAGATTTCGCAGCCCGAAGTCATCCTAGCCGGCTTGAAAAATAGTGTTTACTTATAAAATAAAACAACAGGATTCCCAAAGATAAGCAGTCTTGTAGGAGACATGCATTCGTTTTTTCTCTTCTAAACTATCCTGACAAATAAAAGCCACTTGTAGAATCCACTAAACATTTTTCTGCATTAGAAATTTTGCATATTAAGCACACACACACCCCACCCCCCCCCCACAGACACACAGAAAGACTTACTCTTGGAATGATCACCCATAGCACCCAGAAAAGGATAATGAAAAATAATATCCACCATGCAGAAAAAGAGATGTGCGCAAAGTGTGCGGCCAGGGGCAGAAGGACGAGGGTCGCGCGCCGGGCCTCGGCTCTTTGCTAACTAACTCCTCCTGCCCCGCGGAGTTGAAGGAGCGATTCCGCACCGGCCCGCACGCAGCATGACGTCAACACGCATTCGCCCCGGGCCGGAGCTGGGGGCGGGACCTGTGGCGTCACGAAGCTTCCCCTGAACCGCCGGGGATGCGGGGGAGGTGATGGGGACCCGGGGGATGATGGGCGGGGTGGGTTTGGGTGGGAGGCTGGGGGTGAAGGGAGATTGGCTGGGAGGAAGTGGGCCAACCCTGATTGGCCCAGAGTGAACAATGGAGCGCAGCCCCCCCTACCCCGAAATCGACAAGGATCCTCTCTCCGGCCCCGGGTCTGGCAATCGGGACTGGACCTTGCGTCACCGCCGAGCTGGCTCCTTGGCCGCTACAACTCTGAGCTTCCTCTTGGACTTTCGGGGCGGGTTTCCCAGGCGCGCTGGAGCTGTGTGATGGATACCTGAGGGTGGAGGTGGCTCTCCTTGAAGAGCTCCTTTCTTACATAAATTTTAAAAATTAAAAAACGCACTCCCAGGACGAGAGCGCTTGGGAAAAGTGGGATCCGTCTGGATGTGACCGTGATCGTCCAGATGGTCACCTTTCTCCTCTCGTGTGCCTTTGTTCTTCGGGTCCAAGCTAGAGAGAGAGAGGTTAGAGAAGGACCACCTGGGTTCTGATAAACTCTGTTTAGACCCTCCTATCCACACAGCCTGTGGAAAACTTCAAGTTGGAGCATTAAGTGCGTTGAGCCAGAACGCAGAATCCAAATGCGCTCACCCGGGACTGGAACGGGTCCTGACTCGATCCTTGCTGCTGCTGCTGCCGCTGCTGCTGCTCCGGCTCCACCTCCTCCACCACCACCTCCTCCTCCCGCTCCACCTCCTTGCTTTTATTATTATTATTATTATTTGTTGTTGTTGTTTTAAATGTAACACAGACTCCTCCGCCCCTCCCCCATTTTTCCCCTGCCCAAACCGCATAGCTTCTAGGAACACTGCTGTGGTCGCGTGTCCCATTTCCAAAATAAAAGATTTTCCAAACTCTTGTGCTTCATTTCACAAACCCACTGCAATGCAAATAATCACAAACGAACGTGAGGCGCTGGGTAATTTACAGTGCTATCTGCGAAGCGGCTCGTTGGTCCTGAGACAATCTGAGAGTTCTGAGCAGAGTCCAGGCGTTCTTTCTTTCAAAGAAATCGCTGTGGGTTTTTGTTTGAAAGGGTTCAAAGACTTGCCCATGAATTATAAATAACATTTATCCAACCGTGGTGTCTGCTCTTGTTTTCCCATTAAAAGGAGTACTAAGAGCTTGGTGTGCGCCTGGGTGGGGCGCGAGGTGAGGCGCCTGCGGATAAAGTGTCTTCGCCGGCATTCCAGACGCTGGCCCAGACCTTCGGGCTTGTGGGCCTGAGGGCGCGGTCGCGACTGTAGTTCTAAGAGCCTGAGGTTGGTTGGCCTCGAAAAGGTGCAACCAAGGGCGCAGGACGAGGCTTTGCAGACGGCCAGAGCGAGGCCCCAAGTACACGCTAACATTATTACTCGATCGTGGTCCACGGTAAACGTTCCTCACTGGCCCCGCGCTGGGCCGAGCGCTTTATGCCCCGTCCAGTAGCGTCAGGCTTTTGCCCTCCGTCTCCACCTTTAGGAGGTCTAGTCTTCTCACAGGTTCGGCTTTTTTTTTTTTTTGAAGTCTGTCTTTGTCGCCCAGGCTGGAGTGGAGTGGTATGATCTCGGTTCACTGCAACCTCCACCTCCCGAGTTCAAGCGATACTCCTGCCTCAGCCTCCGAGTAGCTGGGACTACAGGCGCCCGCCACGATGCCCAGCTAATTTTTGTATTTTTAGTAGGGACAGGGTTTCACCATGTTGGTCAGGCTGGTCTCCAACTCCTGACCTCGTGATCCGCCCACCTCGGCCTCCCAAAGTACTGGAATTACAGGCTGAGCCACTGCACCCGGCCCCCGGTCCGGCTCTAGTTGCAGTTTACCACCCGTCAGCCAACAGGCCATTTCTTGCGTCTTGGGTCAACAGTCCCCCAAAAAGCGCTTAACCTGAGGGTGTGCTGGAAGGTCAGGGGTTGACAGATGGTGCGTTTGAAAGGATGTGTTTATGTAAATGAGGGACAGGAGAGAGGGAGCGGGTGTCTGTGCCTGTGGCTGTGCCAGGCCACCTGCGTGACCTCGGGGATCTTATTTTAATTCTCCTTCCCTCGGTTTCCTCATCTGCAAAATGGGGTGTAATAAGCGTAGCTATCTCTATTAGGTAACAATTAAACTATTCTGTGGAAAGGGATTAGAGCAATACCTAGCACAGAGTAAGTGCTCTATACGTGTTAATTACGACAACTATGATTGTGGCTGTATCTTTATGTCGGGAGCCTCTGCCTACACTGCCTGCGTGTGTCTGGGTGGGGAGGGGAGGTCTAACTCTGTCTCAGTGTATGTCATCTGATGATTTCTTTGTGTATTTCGATGTGTGCTTGCTCTGTGTGTGTCTGCCGTGTGGATGGGGTTCAGAGATGTGTGGTCTGTGCGTAGACTTTGTGTACAGGTTATATCTGTGAATATGGGTGCACGATCTCAGAACTAGAAGGGGACACTTGGTGCATGTGCCACATGTGGACGGGGGAGGTACGTCTGGCCCAATGGCCCTACCCTCAGGTGACCCTGGACCAGGCCTGGCTCCCGGCACCTACTAGGTCTTGCTCACCAGGCCAGGAGCAAGCACATCTATAATTCAGGGATTCAGACAGCTGGCCGGGAGGGGGCAGCTCCAGGCTGGAATCCTAGGCTCAGTGTTTAACCCTCTCCTGCCCAGAGAAACTCCTTCCCATCCAGAAAAACCTATCCTTTGAGACTCCACTAGGGAGCTTGGAGAGAGGGTAGCATCTCCTGGTATGCCAGGAAGCCAGGTCAAGAACAAATATGTGTTCAGGGCCACCATGTGCAAAGTTCTTGTTGTTAGGTCTTCAAAGTAATGCCATGTGGTGGGAAGTATTGGACCCATCCAATCCTCAAGGAAACTGAGGCTCAGAGAGGGGAAGTTACTGCCTCTGTCACAGGTTAAATCACAGCTGGCATTGAACCCAGGTCTGTCTGGCTCCATCTCCCTCCTTTCTTCTTCTTTTTTTTTTTCAATGTGCCGTTGAAGAGCCACATGACTGAGGCTCCACCATTCACCCACTTCACGTCTCTGGAGCTGTAAAACCAGGCAGCCATTTCAAAATCACTCCACGTATTACTTCGGTCACAGCCACCCCTGGGAGACCAGCACTGAGATGAGTGAAGAGAATACCTGTACCTGCTGGGCACGGCCACAGGCATCACTGATGCGGCCCTACCCCGGTTCCCTGCCTCCTGGCTGCTCCCTTGTTAGGTATGGAGAGGCCACATGCGCTCTACATCCCAGGCTGGCACACAGGAGACCTGGGTACCTTCTATCCCGGGCCTTAGAGCACTTTCTCCTTATCAGGAATAGCAGCTTGAGCTCCAGAGCTGTGCATTACCCCATAAAACTAGCCTGTACTGGGGAGAGTTCAGAAGCACAGAGAAGTCTCCCTGATCCTTTCTCCCCAAAACCTCCTCTACCACAAAACTCGCAAAGGCACAGCCCTGTGCACAATGTCCAGCCAACAAAGAGGAAGCTGTTACTATTGCAGGGGCATCAGTACTGTGAGTATCGGAAAGGAAACTGAGACCTGGTGACCTGTTACCCAGCATGCGATGGTGATGGAGCCGAAAGCCAGGTCCCCTGACCCAGGCCAGACCTCTTTCTGCTGGAGTCCCTGTAGACCAGCTTCTGCCATTCAGGGCTGAGACCTTGATGCCCAACCTAAGTCACTGGAGCACATTTCTCCTCTTGCTCCAACCTCCATCCCCCTCTATTCTCCTGCCCCATTCCCAAAGGCTTTTACTCTTCTCCAAAGGTAGTTGGACGTGTTGACTATAGTAGGCCAGAGATAGCCTCAGTATTCACACCTTTGTCCACCACAGGCATCTGAGAACTTGCTTTTGGGATGGAGACAGAGCACCATGTTTCAAAGAAGCAACTAAGGCCTGGGGGCTTCAGGCTTCTTGACATCTAAGACCCATGCTCTCTCCCCAGCCTTGCCTGCCTCTCCCACCCCACATTCCCTTAGATCAAACAGGTGCCCACGGGCACTGCTGGGCCCGTCTCTGTCCTTCCTGAGCCCCCTTCTCTCTTCCCTAACAGTTACTGAGCACTTGCTGTAGGTGGGGCCCTGGGCTCAGCAGCCACATGAGGTCTCATTAAAGTGTCCAACTATCTCCTGAGCAGGAATGAGCATATAATTTGCAGATCTTATTGCAAAATAAAAACGCACGACCCTCTGCTAAAAAATTATTAAGAATTTCAATGGCCAGGGGCAATGGCTCACACCTGTAATCCCAACATTTTGGGAGGCTAAGGCAAGGGGATCACTTGAGGTCAGGAGTTTGAGACCAGCCTGGCCAACATGGTGAAACCTTGTCTCTACTAAAAATAGAAAAATTAGCTAGGAGTGGTGGTATGTGCCTGTAGTCCCAGCTACTCAGAAAGCTAAGGCAGGAATCGCTTGAACCCGGGAGGCAGAGGTTGCAGTGAGCCAAGACTGCACCACTGATCTTCAGCCTGGGTGACAAAGAGAAACTGTCTAAAAAAAAAAATTCAAGACAGCAATGGCAGAGCATCAAACCAAGTGTGTCCCTCCTCTCCACACACAGCATTTCCATGAATTGGCCCTGCCTCTGAGGCAGGTCCTAATGTCATCTTTCAGCAGCTAAGAAATAAATAAACCAATAACCTTCACAAGTTAATACAACTAGTAAAGAGATGAGACTGAGATGAGACTCAGACCCACACCCACAGCCATCCATAAGACTGGTTATGAGCTTGTGGTACTTGAGCGTGGCCAGATGGGAATAGTTTGACTTGTTACTTGTGTCATCATGGACATATGCCAAGGCCATTCTGTATTAAAACAAACCAGCCCATAATCTATAGTACTCTTGTCCTGAGGGGATCAGTGGGGAGTAGCCTGTGGGAAGGAGCTAAAAAGACCACATGGGGTCAGTACACAAGGAGGAGAAAAATGAGTCCTTTAAAGAGTATACATGGAGCCAGGCGCGGTGGCTCACGCCTTTAATCCTAGCAATTTGGGAGGCCGAGGCAGGTGGATTGCCTGAGCTCAGGAGTTCGAGACCAACCTGGGCAACACAGCGAAACCCCATTTCTACTAAATTACAATGAGTCAGGTAGGCTGAGGCAGGAGAATCGCTTCAACCCAGGAGGCAGATGTTGCAGTGAGCCGAGATCATGCCATTGCACTCCAGCCTGCACAGCAGAGGGAGACTGTCTAAAAAAGAATATACGTATATATATATGAAATATATATTAAACATATATGAACATATATATATATTTATACATTTTTTAATGGAAGCTGCCATTTTTTTCCAAATCGCATTCTGAGGGTAGCCCAGGGATATCCTCCCAAGCCCAGATATTGGGAGGGGATGGGGCCAAGGGAAGTAGTCGAACTCGGAGGCTTTGAGGGGAAAGCTGCATTTTCCTCATCTTTCCAGAAGGGGGAACCCAGCCTGGCTAGCGTGGCCTGGGAGTGGTTCTGAGTGGTTCTGAGCAGTTTGGCCAAAGTCACTGGCATTCCTAGCCATGGGGCTTACCTTCTAACGTTCCACTTTCTTTTAGAAGTACTTCTCTTACCGAGATCCAGGTCGTGGGCAAAATGAGAAAGAAAGGGAAGGAAGGAAGGAGGGACAGAATGAGCTCCAAAGGGAATAGGACTGGGCCCTTTTTTTTGCAGAGAGGCCAGCCTCTCACCAAACAGGCCAGGTTTACAGCTGAGGCCCTGGATGGAGGAGGTGCCCTTCTCTGAGACAGGCAGCGGTAGAGACGGGGAAAGATGATGGCGGGAAGGCGCGGGTCGGCACTATGAAGAGACTGCAACAGAGCGGTGACCTGGAGCTACCATAGGACACAAAGGGTGTGGGGGGTGGCACAGAGCGGGGTCAGGAGCCTGTGGTGTCTTTTCCCAGACACAAAAAGAGCAGGAAGGTCTCCTAGGAAGAGGGAACAGGCTGGCAGACAGAAGGAGGCAGTGTGTGAGTCAAGTGCTTCTGGGGGAAATGTGGACAGCTAGGAGAGGCTGGAGCCAGGGGTGACTATGGGCAGTGGCACAAGCAGAGTCATAGAGACTGGGGGACCCCATAGCCACCCGAGGCAGACCCACACGGCCGGACGGTCAGGGAGGAAGGAGCAAGCGCAAAAGACAGAGACGTCTGAGTGAGCGTGGGAAGCTCAAGTGCCAGGCTGAGGAGCTCAGGGGGGATTCTCTTGGAGAATGGGGGAGTCTCCCACTGCCTGGCTGAAGAGATTTAGGTGGGAAATGGTATGAACTCAGTGACGCTGTAGAAAGAGGAACACTCTGATGTGAGGAGCAAGACAAGCAACAGCAAGGACGTGAGCCACGAGGGCTGGGCGGAGACAGGGCGAGGGCTGGGCGGAGCCACGAGGGCTGGGCGGAGACGGGGCGAGAGTGCGGCGTGCACGTGGGTTTGACGCGTGCTCCCCTCTCCTCCCCAGGAACAGGCAGGACAGGAGGAAGGCTGGTTTGGGGGAGGGTGGTGAATGGGTGATAAATTAATCTCAACCATTGACATGGGGTGAAGGGAAGAATTTCTATTTGTAATCCTGAGGATGGTGGAAAACAATACCCCTCACTTGTAACTTACAGATAGTGTTAAATATATTGAAAAATACATCTGGCTTGAGATCCAGTTAGCAAGATTCCAGTGAACAATGCTGCTCTGTGAACTGTACCATCCCCGAGTAGGAGTGACTTCAGGTTTTTCGGCTGTGCTCCAACGCTCCAGAACCCGCGAGTCAGTGACCAGGAGCGTGGCCTCAGAACTGTCGTGACTCAGATGGTCCTTGCATTTCTCTTTAGCGGTATTTCTAGATTCAAATTAGATTCAAATATTTCTAGACTCAAATTTCTCCAGCAGGAAAACTGAATATTGTAAGAGGCTCCTCTGTCCTGCGCAGATGTGTGTGGATTTAGGCTTTGCAGACATTGGTGGCTTGTTGCATCCCCTTTATCAATCAGAGATGTTTGCCTTTATGATATTAAAACCAATGAAAAACACCTCATGATAGATTCTCAAACATGATATTATCTCTTCATAAAGTTATTGTCCTTTTAAAGGCTTTTAAGGATGTCATTTATTTTCTCCAACACGTACTCTTAAGAAGTTAAATGTATGTGTGTTTTTATTCTTATAACAAGGACCGATGATTCTTGTTCTAGTTTGTCCATTCATCACCTTGCAACAGCTCTAACCAAAGTCCATCAAGCAACCCTTTCTCAAAAGAATCCCCAACAGATCCTCTTTCACTGGGAAACATCTCCTGGAGGTTAGAGTTACCAGTAAATTCCAAAAATAGAGAATAAATGAGATAATAGAATCTGGGTTGTCACTTCTTGTCCAGTGGGATTATCTGATGTCTAATCGTGGACAGATTGTGATTTATGTGATTGTGGATGGGGCATTAATCCGATTCAGGAGGGAATCCAGTCAGATTTTCATCTGCTCCGAATCTGTAATTGGTTTGGAGGCAGGAGAAAAGCAGCTTGTACCAGATTTTGCCGCATCACTGTGATGAGGTCTGTTTTGATCAGCTTGAGTTATGGACAATATAAATTATTTATAGCGGCTTTAGACATGCCTTATACTTGTAAAGACCTTCAGAACAAAGTAATAATGCTCCTCTTGCTGTTGGAGGAATGAATCTTATTCAACTAAATGCCGGTGCCCACAGCTTATAAAAATCAAGAAGGAGAAAAGATTAATGGCCTGTAGGTCCATCACCAAATACTGACTGAACATTCTAAGAGTCAAGAGGTTGAGCGAGGCCCAGGAGAGGAGGCCAACTGCTGTGTGAAGAATGGCCGTGGCCCTCAAGGGGTTTTACTCTGATTGGGAAGGTAAGACCCAGATTCGGGAAAGCACAGAAGGCAGTAGGTGGGGAGGAGAATTCCACATGAACTAGACAAGCTTCCTAAAGGACATGGGGTTGGAGCTCGGCCTTAAAGGGTGAGCAGTCTTCAAATGTGGCCTGTGTAGGAGGAGGGAGAGTGCTGGGAGCAAAGGTGGGAATGCAGGCATGCCCTGAACACAGGAAGGACCCTGGGTTAGAGTGGAGGGTAAGGGAAGTGCTGTGATGTACTGAGCAACCGCTATGTGCTGGGTGCTGGCTGGGACTGCATTTACCACATTCAGTCCTCACACATCAGCAGAGTGCTTTTGGTTAAAAGAAAGCCCTGCTAAAGTGGTATTAGGCCAGATCGGTGACTCACGCCTGTCATCCCAGCACTTTGGAAGGCTGAGACAAGAAGATCACTTAAGGCCAGGAGTGCAAGACCAGCCTCGCCAACATACAAAATCCTGCCTTTACTAAAAACAACAACAACAAAAATTAGCTGGACGTGGTGGTACACACCTGTGGTCCCAACCACTCGGGAAGTAGAGTCAGGAGAATTGCTTGGACCTGGGAGGCGGAGGTGGCAGTGAGCTGAGAGGGTGGCACTGCACTCCAGCCTGGACATCAGAACAAGACCCTGCCTCCAAATTAAAAAAAAAAAAGTGGCATTAACCAGAAATGAGTTGGCTCAAACAACAAGCACAAAGGTAGGACAGCCCCTAGACATGAATGACGCAGTGACTCAGTGGTGTCAACAGGTCCTTTTTGCTTTTCTGCTCTACTGTCCGCAGATGCAGTCTCATTTTAAGGATGGTTCTTATGGCCACAAAATAGCTGCCAAAATACCCAGGACCATATGCTCCTTTGGAGAAGCTGGCTTCTTTCCAGAATCCCCCAGAATCCCTCTTTTCTGTTCCACTGGTCCAAATTGGCTTAGATGTGCCATTTCTGAACCATCCCTGGCAAAGAATTTGGGATTCTCTTATTGGCTTAGACCAATCAGCACAGTTACATGCAGTCCACCACTGGGTGCTAATATCTGTTCAAGAACTGGTTCTCTGTGGCCAGCCTCAGTGGCTCATGCCTCTAACCCAGCACTTTGGGAGGCTGAGGCAGGTGGATCACTTGAGGTCAGGAGTTTGAGACCAACCTGGCCAACATGGTGAAACCCCATCTCTACTAAAAATACAAAATTTAGCCAGGTGTAGTGGTGGGCGCCTGTAATCCCAGCTACCTGGGAGGCTGAGCAGGAGAATCGCTTGAACCTGGGAGGTGGAAGTTGCAGTGAGCCCAGATCATGCTGCTGCACTCCAGCCTGGGTGGCAGAGCAGGGCTCCATCTCAAAAAAAAAAAAAAAAGAAGAAAAGAAAAGAAAAAAAAAGAACTAGTTCTCTAGAAAAAAAAAGTGTATGTATATACATGATTATTAAATGTTTTACTGATATAAAAGAAGTGAAGTATAGCAATGTACAAATAATAAAATATGCAATGCTCTGAAGTATAAACTCCACATAACCAATTGATTCTCACAGAATGCTTTCATTGATTTTTGCTAAACTTTGCCAACTTATGGTTGCAGAAGTAAAAAATATCTTTCCTATAGCCTAGTAAAAATATACTAAAATCAGTATATTTTCAATGAAAATGTTTAAAGCTCTGTCATTAATTCAACAAGATATGTGTAAGGTGAAGAAAACTATCTGGACCAGGGCCATGTTAAAAAACAAATAACACACACACAAATACACACACATACACAAATACACACACACACAAATGCATAAGAGTGCCAAAAACACATTCTGGTATGAGTTATGGAATCTCATTTTTCCTCTAATTAATTACAAATGTATAAATCTATAAATGTAAATCCAGTATAGCACAAATGTAATTAAATTGCCAAGGGAATTTGACAAAATAATTTTTTTTTTCTTTTTTTTTTTAATTCTTGGAGACCAGATCTTGCTGTGTTGCCCAGGTTAGGGTACAGTGACCGAACATGGCTTACTGCATCCTCCACCTGCCCGGCTCAAGCAGTTCTCCCACCTCAGCCTTCAGAGGAGCTGGCACTATAGGTACATGCCACCATGCCCAGCTATTTTTTCTTCTTTAATTTTTCTGTAGAGGGCTCCCTATGTTGCTCAGGCTGGTCTTGAACTCCCAGGCTCAAGCACTTCTCCCACCCTCCCTGGTTTCAGCAATTCTCCTGCCTCAGCCTCCAGAGTAGATGAGATTACAGGCACTCGCCACCATGCCCAGCTAATTTTTATATTTTTAGTAGGGACAGTTTTTCACCATGTTGGCCAGGCTGGTCTCAAACTCCTGGCCTCAAGCAATCCACCAGCCTCAGCCTCCCAAAGTGCTGGGATTACAGGCGTGAGCCACTGTGCCCCACCTTCACAAAACAAATCTAAAGAAAAAAAATGAAAGAAGCAATGTATGAGAATAGTGAGTAGAGTTTATGAAAAAAAAAGAGACAGAAATGAAGGGTTATTTTCCCTACAGACATTCAAAAGCATTGTAAGTTTCTAATGATGAAAACGGTTTGATACTAAAGCAGAACAGATTAATGTAACAAATTAAAAAGGGCAAATTAGACTTGATTTAATGTGAAATTCAATGGGAAAGTAAATGACTATTTGGTAGATATTCTGGGTACATTTGAAAACAATTAAAATTGAACTTCTTTGTACCAGACCATTTACCAAAATCCTCTTCACATGAATTAAAGATTCAAATGTAATGATAAAAACCATAAGCGTGTCAGATGAAAATGTACATTATCCTCCCATAACCTTAGAATAAGAATAGGACTTCTGAGCAGCACAGGGAAGGCAAATTGGGATGGGAAATTCACATGGACTTTACCACATACAAATGCAATGGACCGGGCACAGTTGCTAACACCTGTAATCCCAGCACTTTGGGAGGCCCAGGTGGGTGAATCATTTGAGGTCAGGAGTTTGAGACTAGCCTGGCCAACATGGTGAAATCCTGTCTCTACTAAAAATACAAAAATTAACTGGGCTTTGTGGTGCACACCTTTAATCCCAGCTACTCCAGAGGCTGAAACAGAGAACTGCTTGAATCCTGGAGGTGGAGGTTGCAGTGAGTTGAGATCACGCCACTGCACTCCAGCCTGGGTGACAGAGCAAGACTCCATCTCAGAAAAAAAAAAAAAAAAAAAAAAAATGCAATGGCTGATCGGGCACAGTGGCTTACACCTGTAATCCCATCACTTTGCGAGGCTAAAGCGGGTGGATCACTTGAGTCCGGGGGTTCAAGACCAGCCTAGGCAACATGGCAAAACCCCATCTCTAAAAAAAATACAAAAATTCACCACCACAGAAATTAGTCTGGCATGGTGGTGCACACGTGTAGTCCCAGCTACTTGGGAAACTGAGGCAGGAAGATAGCTTGAGCCCTGGAGGCAGAGGTGCAGTGAGCTGAGATCGCACCACTGCACTTCAGCCTGGGATTTTGAGACTGTCTCAAAAACAAACAGATAAAATGCAATGGTTGTTTATTATTTATGACAAAGGGGTTGATACAAAGCTTAATGTTTTAAGAACTCAAATATCAATAGGAAAGTGATGAATTGTAACACTAACAGAAAAATGGATTGGAGAGAAGAAGAAATATGATCAATAACCTGTAGTTTTGTTAGTTATATTAATTATCTATGCTGCATAACAATCACCAAAAATCAGTAGCTTAAAAACATCCCATTCATTGTCTCACAGTTCTGTGAATCAGAAGGCTGGGTGGCTTCACCACGTTCTCTGCTCAGGGTGCCACAGGGTGGAAACTGACATGTTAGCTGGGCTGCATCCTCAGATGGAAGCTTGGCTAGGGAAGCATCTGCTTCCAAGCTCTTTCAGACTGGTGGCAGAATTCATTTCACTGCAGCTTCGTTTCATGACAGCTTGCTTCTTTAAGACCGCAGCGAGTTTCCACTGCCGTGAGTTTCTGATGTCAAGGAGGCCTTTGAAAAGGCTCACCTGATTAGACATGGCCCACCTAGAATAACATTTTAAAAAATTAACTCCAAGTCAATTCATTAGGAACTTTCATTACATCTACAGAATCTTTTCACTTTTGGAATATTTTATTATTGTTTCTAAACAAGTCATAGGCATTTAAGGGGGGACATTATCCAAAGGTGTGACTCATTGGGGTCACTTCAGGGTGTGTTCACCACGTGATAATCAAAGCAAAGCAAATTAAAGCATTATGAACTGCCATTTTTGGTCTCTCACACTGGCAAGGATTTTTTTTTAAAACCCCAAACTTGAAAATTCCCAGTGTTAGAGTGTGGGAAAATTGCCCCTTTCATAGCCTGTTATAAGGAGTATCAAATAATACAACATTCTGAAAAGCAGCTTGGAAAAATGTGCACCAATGCCTTAAAACTCTAATCTCTTCGACCCAGCAAACCTTCTGCTAGAAATTATCCTATGAAAATACTTATGGGTAATGTACATGAACATTTAACCGCAGGATTCTACACCGAAGTTTTTTGTTTGTTTGTTTGTTTGTTTTTGAGACAGGGTCTCACTCGATCACCCAGGCTGGAGTACAGTGGTGTGATCTCAGTTCACTGCAACCTCCACCTCCCAGGTTCAAGGAAGTCTCGTGCCCCAGTCTCTGGAATAGCTGGGACTATAGGGGCACGCCACTATGCCTGGCTAATTTTTGTATTTTTACAAAATACAAAGGATGGTTTTTCGCCATGTTGGTCGGGCTGGTCTTGAACTCCTGGCATCAAGTGATTTGCCCGCTTTGGCTTCCCAAGCATTGGGATTACAGGTGTGAGCCACTGCGCCCGGCCTGAAATCTCTTTTCTGGGCACTGAGAACATAGCCACAAATAAGAGACACAATTCCTGACCTGCCTTATGGAAGAGGAGGGTCTGGGACAATCTGTGACACCAGGGCTGGTATCAATCTCCCCTCCTCTTTCTCCACAGAACTAGCAGAGGAGAGCAAGTTCAGCCCTGAGCTACTGAACCATAAAGTCTTCAGGTGCTCTGGGAAGGTCAGCCAAGAGCATTTAGAGGGAGAGAGAGACATCCAGTGAAACTTCACGTAGTGCCTCTTGGGCACCTGCAGGCATCTCAGCATCAGAGAAAATTCCAGTGTCCATTTCTGTCCATGGGTATATTGGAAAGATATGCATGTTTTATTAAGCTCAGAATAAGAATTCAATATTTGTATATAAATCTGAAGCTTTGCCTCAGCATTATGAAGGCTAGTGAGATGCAAGGCTAATTTGATAACGTAGGCAAATTCCTTTGCCATTAATCCCATGAATCATACATGTCTCCTCTAAGAGCTGAAATATGAATATTTTAGCACAAGTGAAATATCAATAAAGTCAAGTCTCACTAATTGGGACAAACCAGGAGAAGTCAGACTACATTAGAAAATATTTTCAACTCGAGGTCACCCTTTTTATAGTACATACATGTCTATGTGTAGATTATATTAAACATCTATAAAATTAACAAAGTGTACGAGTCATTGTCAAATAGCTGTTTTCACACAGAGATAAGGAGCCTGGGAATTTAAAAACTTATTTGTTAGTACGCCTACGGATGCAGCTGATGTCTGAGTGAACAGTTTCGGAAAATAAATAAAACCACCCATGCACAACTGTGGATACCTTCAGTGTACTTCGTGTATCTTTTTCTCATAGACGATTATAATGGCTGTCTTCATTCCAGCTGGGATCCTTAATATAAAGTCTTAGCTTCTAAACTGCAAACTGCAGAGTCTTCCAACTTGTAACTGTCACATTTTGCAAGTTACTTGGATTATGTCAGTACCTTTAATTAGCAAGGACTCCTTCTTGTTCTTCAACTTTTATTTTAGATTCGGGTTAGGTAGATGTGCAGGTTTGTTACATGGGCATATCACATGATGCTGAGGTTTGTGGTACAATTGATCTCATCACCCAGGCAGTGAGTACAGTACCCAGCAGTTGTTCAACCCTTCCTTCCCTCCCTCCCTGCCCCTCAGTGTTCTCATTATCTATCGTTGCTAGCTTTATGAAGGACTCCTTTTTAAATTTACTTCTATTTTTTTGAGGCACAGTATCACTCAGTTGCCCAGAATGGAGTGCAGTGGTGCGATGACAGCTCACCACAGCCTCGACCCCCCAGGCTTAAGTGATCCTCCCACCTCTCGGGCTCCTGAGTACCTGGGATCACAGATCCACACCACCACACCGGGAGGACTTTTGTATTTTTTTGTAGAGATGGGGTTTTGCCCTATTGTCCAGGCTGGTCTTGAGCTCCTGGGCTCAAGTGATCCTCCCACCTCAGCCTCCTGAGTATCTGGGACTGCAGGTGCTTGCCTCACTATGCCGCCCAGGCTGGTAACTACCAAGTGAGGTTATAAAAGACTGCAGCTTTATCTCGGTCTCCTCTTTCCCCACTCCCTTTATATCTTTCTCTCTGAAAGAAGCCATATGGAGAGGTCCATGTGGTAAAGAATTAAAGCCTCCTGCCACAGCCACATGAGTGAGCTTGGAAGCAAACCCTCCTGTCTCATTTGAGTCCTCAGACACCACTGCCCAGGCTGATGTTTTCAATGAGAGACCTCAACCAGAACCCAGCTAAGCCATTCCATGATTCCTGATCCTCACAAATGCTGTATGATAACAAATGTTTCAAGCTGCTAAATGTGGGGGGTAATTTGTTACACAGCAATAAATAATAAAACATGTAATCCCACATGTTTCTCACCTAAACCCTATGCGGGGCCAAGTGCAGTGGCTCATGCCTGTAATCCCAACACTTTAGAAGGCCAAGGAGGGCAGATTGTTTGAGGCCAGGAGTTTGAGACCAGCCTGACCAACGTGGCAAAACCCTGTCTCTACCAAAAATACAAAACTTAGCTGGGTGTGGTGGTGCACACCTGTACTCCTAGCTACTTGGGAGGCTGAGGCATGAGAATTGCTTGAACCCGGGAGACAGAGGTTGCAGTGAGCCCAGATTGTACCACTGCACTCCAGCCTGGGTGACATAGCAAGACTTGGTCTAAGAAAATAAAATAAAATAAAAGGAACAAAACAAAAACCCTATAAAGAAGGCAATAGCCTCACTCTTTTCTTTTTCTCTTTGTTGTTTGTTCATTCGTTTGTTTTTGTTTTTGAGACAGGGTCTGGCTCTGTTGCCCAGGCTGGAGTGCAGTGGTACGATCATAGCTCAGTGTAGCCTTGATCTCCCAGGCTCATGTGATTCTCCCACCTCAGCCTCCCAAGTAGCTTGGACTACAGGCATGTACTACCACGCCTGGCTAATTTTTGTATTTTTTGTAGAGATGGGGTTTTGCCATGTTGCCCAGGCTGGTCTTGAACCCCTGAGCTCAAGCAATCTGCCCACCTCAACCTCCTACAGTGCTGCTATTACAGACGTGAGCCACCACACCCAATCTAGCCTCACTTTTTTCCCAACAAAGACACACAAGATCAGTGAGATTAAGGAGCCTTTACAAAACTTCTCAGCTTAACATAGAAAAGACTGGATACAATCCCAGGTCACGCACCTGCTATCTCTGAGAAAACAAAATCATCACACTTCTCTTACTCAAATAATCTTCCCGCTAAGTCTGTCACTCTGTTATCATTTGGGATTTCAACATCTGGTACTAATGAGAGTAGTAATTATTAAAAATATACCACGGGAAGCTGTTTGTGTAACTCATAAATGTTCGAGGTTTCACGGTCATGATTTTCAAATAGAGAAATGACAACGTGTGGGAGGGGAACAGATAACCTGATAGGAGAATCGGAGAATGGCACAGTCAAATCACCTGCGGTTACTTTTTAGCACAAAGAAAGAACTCCTGTTGGCAGACATTGCTAAAAAGGTAGGTGCATTTTCATCTGTGGTATTTAGAAAGGCACAACGTCACTGCAAAATGATTGCTCATTGAGAACGCAAACGGGCCTTGAAAATATCAAGCAGGTTTCAGAAATACAGGCCCATTTCTACATGGCCCATACATAAATGGCAGAAGGGACCACCCAGAAGCAGCGCCCTGGGGTCCGATCTCCGTCAGCTTTCAAACGGTTAGCAGCAACGACCCGTCTGCTGTGCACGCGCAGCTTCTAGACACAGCTCTGCACCTCCCGCCCATTCAGAAGTTCTGGAGCAGCTATAAAGCAGTGCAGCTCAAGCCATGCAGATGGATAATACAGAGAACTGCACGTTAAATTCGGTGTAAAGCAGCAGTTTTCACTCATGGAATCCTGAAACGCTGGTGGGTCAAAGTTGGTGTGTGAGACTCGTTACAAGCTCTTTGTAATTATTAACCGTTAAGGCACTGGCCTTTTCAAGGGATTTACCTTTTGTGTTTAAAGACAACGTAAAAGAGCGGACTTATCATAACCTCCCTCACCCTCACAGGAAATTTGTATCTTAGGTATCAGTTTTATTGAGATAAAATAAATAAATAACATACAACCTATGCAATGTACCCATTTAAAGTGTATGATTCAATGGCTTTTGGCATATTTTCAGAGTTGCGTCTCCATCACCACAACCAATTCTGGGACGTTTTCATCATGTCCAAAAGAAAGCCCGTGCCCATCAGCAGTCACTCCCCGTCCCTAAGAGCTGGGTCCATCGTCCTGGCTCTTAGCACCACTCATCTACTTTCTGTGTCTATAGATTTGCCTATTCTGGATATTTCATGCAAATGGAATTAATACAGTATGTCTTTTGTGACTGGATTCTTTCACACATATTGTTTTCAGGGTTCATCCATGTGGTGGCATGCATCAGTACTCCATTCCTCCTTATTACTGAATTTAAATATTCTATTTTATGAATATACCACCTTGTGCTTATCTATTCATCAGCTGCTAGACATTTTGGTTATTTTAACTTTCTGGCTATTATGGATAATGCTGCTATGGACATTTGGAGTTATTTTTGTTGTTTGTTTAAAACGGAGTTATGCTCTATCGCCCAGGCTGGAGTAAAGCGGCGTGATCTTGGCTCACAGCAACCTCCACCTCCCGGTTCAAGCAATTCTCGTGCCTCAGGCTCCTGAGTAGCTGGGATTACAGTCGCACACCATCAATCCTGGCTAATTTTTTTTATTTTTAGTAGAGATGGGGTTCCACTATGTTGCCCAGGCTGGACTCAAACTTATGAGCTCAAGTGATCTGCCTGCCTTGGCCTCCCAAAGTGCTGGGATTACAGGCGCGAGCCACTGCACCCGACCTGCTATGGACATTTGTGTGCAAGTTTTAATGAGACATATATCTTTGATTCTCTTAGATAACACCTAGGAGTGAAATTGCTCGGTCATATGGTAACTCTATGTTCAACATTTTGAAGAACTGCCAGACTGATCACCAAACCAGCCACACCATTTATGTGGGTTCCCCAGCAATGTATGAGGGTACCAGTTTCTCTACATCCTCGACAATACTTTGCTGGGAGATGGGGTGGTAGGACTGTGATGGCTAAAGGGTCTGAAGTTTCTTTCTGAGGTGAAAATATTCTCAAACATTGTGATGGTGGTCATACAATTCTGCAAATATACTAAAAATCATTGATTTGTGTACATTAAATGGGTAGCTTGTATGGCCTGTGAATTATATCTTAATAAAAGTTATTTAAAACCATCAATCAAACAAAAGCAGCAAATGCCAGAGGGGTGAGGAAGAGGGAGAGAGAAAGGGTAGGCCAGACAGTCTGAGGTTTCACACACGCATCTGCTCATCCAGTCACCCACTCATTCATTTGTTCATTCATTCTGTGAGTACCAGACATTGTTCTAGGTGCCAGGGATACCACAGTGAATAGAACAAAGTCCTTGTTCTGAAAAATTAAACATTGGAAATGGAAAAAATATGGAGGGTGGTGAGGAAAAGCCCAGCCCATGGGGTATAGTAGTATTGAAGCTAAGACCTCAGTGAAGAGTGGTAGCGAACCGTGTAGAAGATCTGGAGCTGAAGCATTCCAAACAGAAAGAACAGCAAGCGCAAAGGTCCTCAAGGCACGAGCACGTGTTTTTGTGTGTGTTTTTTGTTTGTTTGGTTGGTTTAGTTCTGTTTTTCTGAGATGGAGTTTCGCTCTTGTTGCCCAGGCTGGAGTGCAATGGCACGACTTCAGCTCACTGCAACCTGCGCCTCCCGGGTTCAAGTGACTCTCCTGCCTCAGCCTCCTGAGTAGCTGGGATTATAGGCATGTGCTACCAAGCCCGGCTATTTTTTGTATTTTTAGTAGAGACGGGGTTTCTCCATGTTGGTCAGGCTGGTCTCAAACTCCCGACCTTGGTGATCTGCCCGCCTCAGCCTCCCAAAGTGCTGGGATTACAGACATGAGCCACCATGCCCAGCTCTGTTTATTTGCTTGTTTTCTTTTGTTTTTTGAGATGGGGTCTTGCTCTGTCGCCAGACTGGAGTGCAGTGGCCCAGTCTCAGCTCACTGCAACCTCTGCCTCCCGGGTTCAAGTGATTCCCTTGCCTCAGCCTCCCGAGTAGCTGGGACTACAGGCTTGCGCCACCATGCCTGGCTAGTTTTTTATATTTTAATAGAGATGGGGTTTCACCATATTGGCCAGGATGGTCTCGATCTCCTGACCTCATGATCCGCTTGCCTTGGCCTCCCAAAGTGCGGGGATTACAGGCATGAGCCATGGCACCTGGCCTGTTTGTTTGTTTTTTAAGAGACAGGGTCTTATTCTGTTGCCCAAGCTGGAGTACAGTGGCATAACCCTAGCTCACTGTAACCCTGAACTCCTGGCTCCAGCGTTCCTCCCACCTCAGCTTCCCAAGTAGCTAGGACCACAGGTGCACACCATCATGCCTGGCAAATTTTTTGTAGAAACGGGGTTTTGCCATGTTGGCCAGCTGGTCTCTAACTCCTGGCTTTAAGTGATCCTCCCACCTCAGCCCCACAAAGTGCTGGAATTACAGGCATGAACTATCACACCCGGCCTAATATTTTATTTTACTTTATTTTAGCCATAGTCTTGCTCTGTCGCTCAGGCTGGAGTGCGGTGGCATGATCTCAGCTCATTGCAACCTACGCCTCCTGGGTTCAAGTTATTCACCTGCCTCAGGCTCCCTAGTAGCTGAGACTACAGGCACGTGCCACCATGCCTAGCTAATTTTGTATTTTTAGTAGAGATGGGGTTTTGCCATATGACCTCAAGTGATCTACCCACTTTGGCATCCCTAAGTGTTGGGATTACAGGCATGAGCCATTGTGCCTGGCCTTCTATTTTAAATATGTCACATAAGAATATATATTGCATTTTGGTTGGAGGCTGTCGCTCACATCTGTAATCCTAGCATTTTGGGAGGCCGACGTGGGCAGATCACTTGAGGTCACATGGTGAAACCCCATCCCTACTAAAAATGCAAAAAATTAGCTGGGCGTGGTGGCATGCACCTGTAATCCCAGCTACTCAGGAGGCTGAGGCATGAGAATTGCTTAAACCTGGGAGGTGGAGGTTTCAGGGAGCCAAGATTGTTCCCCGGCACGCCAGCCTGGTGAGAAAATCAGACTCTGTCTCAAAACAACAAAAACAATATATAGTCCATTTTAAATTTTCTAAATTTTTGAATGGCTGTCCTCCTATGAGTTGGGAATACTGTGGTGAGTGCTTAGTCTGTCAACATATATTCTGTTATATATGGCTATACTGTTATTGCATAAAAAAACACAATGAAAAACAGATTAATTCATATTTCACGAGATTATTGTTCAGGCCTGCATATCAGTTCGGCTACTGCTTCTGCCCAGTTCTGCTGTCTCATCCCTCACACAGGTGCGGCTCCTAAGGGCATCCCTAACTGTCATCATGTATTCTGAACTTGCCTCGAGCCTGCATCCAAGAGAAAGCAGGAGGGCGGTAGTGGTCGGGAAAACAGGTGGTAAGATGGGGGTTTGAGCTGTATTACTCCTTGCCAGACTAGCACGGATGACCACAACCTTGCTGGTAGCTGGAACAAGCCTTTGGCATAAGGTGGTATCCAATTGTTAAGACTGCACTAGTGGCGAATTGGGATGGGATGCTTGTGGAAGGAAATATGGGGGAAGTAGTAAAGACAGTGACACTGGGTGGCAATTGCTAAGCTCCCTGCCCTGGATAAAAATTATAAAGGTGTAGGAATAATTAACAGGCAATTGAGAACCATGTATAAAAGCGAGAGGGCCTCCTTGACAGCACACAACGAGGTAAACTTTAAGGCTCTAACCTTTGAGGATCATTTTCCTGTTTAACTCACTAGTATTATCCCTCCAGGAACCAGAATGAACCTGGAAGATGACAGCAAACTATCACAAACTGACAGAAATAGTAGCCCTATTGCTGCTGCCACACCGGTTTTGGTGTCTTTGCTAGAGCAGAGTAACACAGCCTCAGGTACATTTTATGTGGACATCGATTTGGTGAATTGGTTTTTTTCTAGCCCTAGGAGGAAAGTGGATCAGAAACAGTATGCATTCACATGGAACAAACAACCATATACATTCACAGCTTTGCCCCAGGGCTATGTTAACTTTCAGCATCTATCAATCACAACGCAGCCTGACGAGGTCTGGACCATCTGGACATACTGTAGAACATCGCATTGATCTTTTACATCAATCACATTACATTGATTCAGCTGGATGGAGAAAAGCGGATGGCACATTAGAGTCCTTGGATGACACATGTATTCTAGAGGGTGGGAGATAAATCCTGCAAAGATTCAGGGGCCTGCCACATAAGATGTTTAGGAGTCCAGGGTCAGGGCATGCCAGGAGATCTCATCCAAAGAAAAAGACAAATTATTGCCTCTTCCACCTCCCATCATGTAGAAAGAAGCGTAAGACCTGATAGGCCTCTTTGGGTTCTGGACACAGTATATTCCACACCTGGAAATACTGCTCCGACCCATGCCATCAGTGCAGGTGACACAAAAGGCTGCCAGCATTAAGTGAAGCTCAGAGCATCAAAAGGCTATATGGCAGGTCCAGGCGGTGTGCTACTTGGTCATTTGTGCTTCCATAGATGGTATTAGTGTCAGTGGTAGGAAAAGATGCCGTGTGGAGTTTATGACAGACTCTACTGGGAGAATGACAGCAGAGGCCCCTGCAGTATCGGAGCAAGGCCATGCCATCTGCGGTGGAGACTTACGTGCCTTTTGAGGAAAACTCCTGGTGTGCTACTGGCCTCATCATAGACGCCAAGTGACCATATGCCACGAATTACCCATCACGAGCTGGGTTCTGTCAAACCCACCAAGTCACAATACCAGGCAGTCAGTAACAATGCACCCTAAGATCAAAGTGGTACATCTGGGACTTAATGCAAGTAAGACCAGAAGGTACAAGCAAGTTGCATGAGCTGGCAGCCCAGACCCCCACGGATACCACTATTGCATCAGCACGCGTCCCCTGGTGCACCCTTCTGGCTGTATGTAGGATCCTTTATGACCCGCTGACAAAAGGAGGAAAAATCCTGTACTTGGTCGATGGAGGGTCTGCTGAGCATGTGCGTTCAAGCTGAAAATTGATGGCAGTTGCATTATAGCCCTACTTAGGGACAGCCTTGAAAGGCAGTGGTAAAGGAAAATCTCCATGGGCAGAGTTCCAGGATGCGCACTCGGTCATCTCCTTTTCCTGCACAGAGAGGCATCTCAAGCATAGAATATCTATGTACTCAGGGGCAACGAGGAATGGCCTACTTGGCTAGCCAGGGCCCTGGAAGAAGAAAGGTGGAAATGGAAGATGGGGGACAGGGAGGTCTGGGGTAGGGGCATGAGGATGGATGTCTGGAGTGCGCATAAAGTGTGAAGACCTTTGTATAACATGTTAACACTCACCAGAAACAATCCACCACTGAAGAGCCACCATGTAACTACGAGGACAAAAATGACTGTGCCAGTTGACCTTAGTCGGCCTCTGTCATCAGCCACCTAGTGCTGGTACTAAGGGCATAGGCATGAAATGACCACAGCAGTAGAGAGAGAGGTGGCAGGAGCCTAATAGCATGGGCTCCCACTTACGAAGGCTGATTGAGCTACTGCTGCTGCTGAACGAGTCCCCAATATGACACCCTTCCTCCAGAAGACCGGCTGGCCCCGTGGTGCAAAGTGACCACATGGAACCCCTTCTATCTGGGAAAAGGCAAGATTCATCATCCTAACTACATGGAATCACTTTCATCTGGAAAAAGTCAAGACTCACATTTATTTATTTATTTATGAGACGGAGTCTCACTCTGTCACCCAGGCTGGAGTTGAGTGGTGCGATCTTAGCTCACTGCAACCTCCACCTCCCAGGTTCAATCAATTCTCCTGCCTCAGCCTCCTGAGTAGCTGAGATTACAAGGTGTCCACCACCATGCTCAGCTAATTTTTGTATTTTTAATAGAGATGGGGAGTTTCACCATGTCGGCCAGGCTAGTCTCAAACTCCTGACCTCAGGTGATCTGCCTGCCGTGGCCTCCCAAAGTGCTGGGATTATAGGCATGAGCCACTGTGCCCAGCCTATGTGTGTCAAGAAAACACATATATTCTGGGTACTGTTTAGCTTTCCTGTCCTCAAGACCTTAGTCAGCACCACTATCTATCTGAGGGCTTATCCAGTATCTGATTCACTGTCACAGGATCCCACATAACATCGCATCAGACCAGGGACCCAATTTACTGCAATGGAGGTGCAGAAATGAGTCCGTGATCACAGGATTCCCTAAGCAATTCACAGTCTGGATCATCCAGACACTGCCATCCTGATAGGATATCGGGATGGCTGCTGAAGGCCCACTGGAAGCAGCAGCTTGGAGGCAGCACTTGATAAGGTTGGGGTTCATCTTCCAGGATACTCCTTGAATATAGTGCTGGGACTTGTACGGCTAGAGGTCTTTGTCCCCAAAGGGGGAATCTTTCACCAGAGGACACAGCAAGAGTCCCATTGAGCTTAAGCTACAGCTGCCACCTGGGCACTTTGGGCACCTGGTATGCAGGGACCAGAAGACCAGAAGGGGAGTCATCTTGGCTGAGAGTGATCCACGTGGGTGCCTCTGACTACTCCATTGCCCAATTGTGACAATAAACAGGCAGTGCGGCAACCCTGGCTTGAGAAGGGCATGCTGATCAGGGGTTCAGATCCTCAGTCCACGAGGCAGGATGGAGGCATTAGCCATGCAGACCAGGGGAGGTGCTAGCTGGGGGGAGGAGGGATTTAGAATGGATGCTGAAGTGACCCCCAGAGAGTCACAGCAGCTGGGACTGTAGTTTGTCCCGGGAACTTTCCTCTTCTAAGTTTCCAGCAGGAATCCTAGAGGAGCTGCTCCTGAAATTGGCTTACGGAGAAAGTATTGCTCCAAATATGCTGGAGTCATCTTCAAGGGCCGACTGTGGCAGTCCTTGAATCCTCCTCCCTCCACCCTCTCTTTTCTGCCCTTTCTTCTTTGGACAAATATTTATTTTCTTTTTCTTTTTTATTTTGAGATGGAGTCTTGCTCTGTCACCCAGGCTGGAGTGCAGTGGCACAATCTCAGCTCACTGCAAACTCTGCCTCCCAGGTTCAAGTGATTCTCATGCCTCAGCCACTTGAGTAGGTGATATTACAGGAACACACCACCACACCTGGCTAATTTTTGTATTTTAGTAGAGATGGGGTCTCACCGTGTTAGCCAGGCTGGTCTCAAACTCCTGACCTTAAGTGATCCACCTGCTTTGGCCTCCCAAAGTGCCAGGATTAGAGGTGTCAGCCACTGCACCCAGACCATTGGACAAATATTTCTACAAATGCTCCACGAACGTCTGCAAATAAGAACTCAATAATAGGCTGGGGATGGTGCCTCACGCCTGTAATCCCGGCATTTTGGGACGACAAGGCAGGTGGATCACCTGAGGTCAGGAGTTTGAGACCAGCCCGACTAACACGGTGAAAACCCATCTCTTCTAAAAATACAAAAATTATGGGCGTGGTGGTGGCCACCTGTAATCCCAGCT